>NC_135237.1:112739214-115221714 GCF_051348905.1 Ranitomeya variabilis | reverse complement strand
GGAGGCCCCTAAAAGATCTATGGACTGGGTACAAAAAACAGGTCACCTCCTAAAAGGAAACACAGAGAAGGCTGCAGAAACAAACTGAAAACACAAACAAAAGATAGCAGAACCAGAGATCCCAGAACTGCAAAATATCAAACACAGAAAGATATCAAAGCACCTAGCCAGAACTCTAGCAGATTAACACTGTTGTCCAGCAAGGAATGGGAGGCAGGTGCTGGGTAATAAAGGGTGATACAATCACCTGACCAAGACAACCCAGCACCAGGGGAAAAAGACCAGCAGCCAGAAAACCACAACAAGATGGCAGATGTTCAAAACAAAACAGATTCTAACAGCAGGCACTGGAGAGTGGGAGTCTCAGTCTGGGACTCAGATTGGCCTGTGGGCCTGTGGGCTGCTGTGGACCGGTTGGATGTGGGCCTGTGGGTTGCTGTGGGCCTGTGGCACACACTTTAATGGCAGCCAGTGCCCCTCTTCTCAGCCTCTGCCTCTGATCCGCAGGGTTCAGACAGGGTTTAGAGCTGTGCTTACTAGCATGCTGTACATGACACGCCTCTGAACCCTGTCTGAACCCCGGCCGGATCCAATCCCAGCACTCTGCTGGGTGCCATAGCAACATCAGGTGGCCTCAGCCTCTTCTGCAGTGAGTCCCGCACACCCCGCTGTCAGCTGTGTGTGGCCACCCGGCCGGCCGCTCTCCACCACCGCGGCCACGGCCAGGAGGTGTTCTTTCATTGTGTGCCCCTGCTTTTGGACGGGAGCAGCTGCCCCCCCGCCCCACAGTGGATACGCCCATGTATATAGCGCTATTAATTCTACAGCACTTTGCAGATATCATCAGCACTGTCCCCATTGGGTCTCAAAATCTATACTACCTATCAGTATGTAATTACAGTGTGGGAGGAAACCTGAGAGCCCAGAGGACATCCACACAGTGACAGCGAGAACATACAAACTCCTTGCAGATGTTTTCCTTGGTGGGATTTGAATCCAGGACCCAGAACTACAATGCTGCAGTGCTAACCACTGAGCCACCATGCTTCCCTATATTCATCATGTATACAGTGTTTTGTCTAGTGTGCCCTTAAGGCCATTAAATATCTCATTTAATCTTGGGGTGCTCGTTTGTCTCGATTCATGAATGCACAAGTGCATGTTTTGAGTTTAATGTCACATGCTACCAGGGATTGTTTCTGATCTGAAGTAATCCTGTTAATGGACCAGGCTTATATCCAATGAGGAACTGGTGTCAGTCTTACCAGGCTGGCAAGGCTCTGATTCCCTGGTGCTAGTGAAAGGGGTCTCTCAGTCTGTCAGGGTTTTGAGTAAGTGGTGTGCCACAGCGGCAGTTGCATGGGCCACTCTCACTCACACCCCATGCCTTCCTGTGCCTGTGTGGACAGAGGTGTCTGTGTATAACTGTGCCAATCTAACAATTCATATCCCCAGGGGATGCAGAATGTCACGATGGTCACAGTGGGGAGACCATACCGCATGACAAAAAGTCAAATTTCGCTCTATTCCTTCTGAGCACTGCCGTGCACCAAAACAGTAGTTTTCCCCTACATATGGGGTATTGGCGTAATTAGAAGAAATCGCACAACAAATTTTGGGGTCCATTTTCTAATGTTACTCTATGGTCATACAGAAGATTTAGACCCTATAAAAGATGCATTTTTTTGTAATAAATGTTGTCTCAATTGTGCCTAAAAAAGCATTTACAGTGAATCACAAAAGTGAGCACACCCCTCACATTTGTGTAAATATTTTTATTTATATATATACCGTATATATATATATATATATATATATATATATATATATATATATATATATATATATATATATATCTTTTCATGGGATAAAACTGAAGATATGACATTTTGATACAATGTAAACTAGTCATTGTACAGCTTGTTTAACAGGATAAATTTGGTGTGCCCTCTAATTCAATGCACAGCCATTAATGTCTAAACCGCTGGCAACAAAAGTGAAAATACCCAAATTGTGCCCAAAGTATCAACATTTTGTGTGTGCACCATTATTTTCAATTACTGCCTCTCTTAAGTATGCAATTCACTGGAATTCTCTCCCACTTCTCCATGACAGCATCAAGGAGACCTCCAGACACCTGGATTCTATGAGCACATCTTATTTATGGAACAAGGTCTTAAAGAACACAATCTGCACCCCTAGCATTGATTTCTTTTACAGAAACAAAATATGATTTTCTAAAGCTGGTACATAGCTAGCATATAACAGGTAACAAGGAATATAATATATTGGCAAATTATGCATTATAATAGCTGTATTGATTATTTTCATTATAAGAAAGGAGCAAGCGCTGCTGGGATTTATAAAACCTGTTCAGCTTTGCTATCCAGGCAGGAAATTCCCTTCTAACTGGGTTAATATATCAGCCCTAGTTACAGGGAAAATCAGCACTAAAAAGGATCTATTAACATGTTAGAATGCTGCCCTTTTCAGACCTAAATGGGGTCACAGTTTGTAAAATAAATGGAAAAAAAAATAATTAAAAAGTAACAAAAAAATAGAAGAAAAATCAATCTTTTTATCCCCACTTCTATTGAAAAAAATATATATATGTGTCCAATATGTAAAAATACTTTCTACAGGAAGGTAAAAGGGAATGCAATTTAAAATGTTTTTAGCTGTCCTTTGTAATCGTAAAAAAATTAATTAATTAGAAACGTAAAAAATACTACTTGTATTTGCTATTTTTCTTTACCTTTTCCCCCAGTATCAGCTAAAAAAGGAATATAAAAATGACATAATGAGAATTATGAACGAGAATAATTTTTAGACCTTGCAACAAATCACAATCATATCACAGTTAAAGAAAGGGTGAAAATTGCTCTGTCATGAACTGGCTAAAATATGTCTCCCTATTCTTCTATCTATACAGTATATCATACTAACCTAATAAGGTTTTAATTATAAGATTTCATCCAGTTGTAAAAATCAGATAAATAAATATCAGAAGCAAAATTGTATTAGAGAATCACTAATTATGCTATTAAAAAAGTTACTGAAACAGTTTCACTTCACCGCATAACAAATACCTGCTAGATCTACATATGGTTCATTAGAGTGTAAAATGTGCAGAATGTTTCTGTACAACTTGCATGTGTATTTTCCGACATGTCCTATTCTAAAGAAAAATAATTACATAATATACATAAAACCATCTGAAGTCACATTGCTCAGCTCAGTTCCTGCAAAGTACAGTAGCTCTTTTATAACTGTTGACACTTATGGCTTAAAAATGATAATTCTGTTCATTGCTTTTTTTACATACTCAAGGAACTCAAAACAACTGCTGGAAATTCTTTTAAAGTAAATCCCTAAGGTTTGCGAGCGCTGTATTTCATACATTTTATGTTCATTTCCAAATATTAAGAAGACACAAAGGAATGGAAGGCATCTGTTTACAAAATTATACCATATGGAAAAGGAAATTAAAATTATTTAATTCTTTCCCGGGCTGTAAATTTTCTCGCAGACAGAAAGACCTTTTCACTTCTATCTCTCTTCTACTGTTTTATTGGTATGAGTTAACATTTTGCTCAGCTCCCAAATTGCATTGCCGGAGAAAAGTTGCTGTGATTTTGAACACTATATTTATAGTAAAAAGACATTTAGAGTAATATTTTATCCTATGGTGCAAGGACTAAACAAAGGAGTCTTAATATTAAATAGGTTGTAAAGGATTACAAATCTATGTAAATACTTTTATGCCCAAAAATTACAAATGTATTCTCTGAGTGATACTTTTATTGGCTAACCAGATTTCAGAGCACAAAGGTGCAGGTTTATGGATGAATTAAAAAGACAAGAGCACAACATTTAAGGGATACTACAACAGGACATTTGTTCATGAGGTGGAAGGGGTGATGTTGACTAAAAATAAGCCAAGAAAATCAAATGAGGGTTTTTGTTACAAATGGAGAGACGGTGGTAATGTTCCCTTAGTTATCTGAAGTTTGTCTGGTGGGGGTGTGAGTTGTGTCTATGCAGTGAGTGTAGTGCTGGCATCTCTGTTTTCTGCCTTGCTCCCGTGGTAGAGATGCTGACTCACTCACCGCCACAGTCCCAGTCCTACACTTCCTGTTCTGGCTGCTGATGCCTGAGGTGTGCCCCCAGTGCAAAGATCCCCAGGCACTGTGCTTAGTGCATTAAAAAGGCCTCTTAAAGGGACAGCATGCACCATCCTAAAGTGCCCCCAGCCAATGGCTGGGAGACACTTATTATATAAGGCACCGCCACCTGATGGGAGGTGCTTGTGCAACATGGTAAGTTTGTTCATAACACTGTTAGTTCTCAGGTTCCAGTGCTCATATTCCTGCATACCTGCCTCTATATCAGCCATGTCTGCCTGTCAGCCATACCCACCTGCCTGTCTATCAGCTGTGCCCACCTGCCTATCAGCCATACCCACCTGCCTGTCTGTTAGCCTTGCCCGCCTGCCTAACAGCTGTACCCACCTGCCTGTCTATCAGCCGTTCCAGCATGTGTAATATCCATGTCCACCTGTACTTGACAAGTCTACTATCCCCGGCTGTTACTGTCTCCTGTCCCTTGGGGGGTCAGCTGCCATCTACCTGAGGTCAGACCTGGTGTAGCACCTGGTCCCACTTCCCTTGTTTCTCCTCGGATCGCGGTATCATCGGTTGCCGTGTATCTGAGGTCAGACTTGGTGAGATACCAAGTAATGCCCCTCCAGGCTTTCCTCGGTTCACGGTACAGTGGTTCCACCACCCAGTCCATTTCAGTGAGTCATAAATCTAGGTGCTAAATTGAGTCCTATTGTCAAAGAATTGAACATCCTTATCAATTTGAATTCCCAATTTTTTCTCTTTCTGTCATCCTGGTGCAGGGCTACAATTTTGGATCTGGTGTCATTCGACAGCTCTTTGGTCTTCACCATAGTGGAGTTTGGAGTGTGACTGTTTGAGGTTGTGGACAGGTGTCTATTATACTGATAACAAGTTCAAACAGGTTCCATTACTACAAGTAATGAGTGGAGGACAGAGGAGCCTCTTAAAGAAGAAGTTACAGGTCTGTGAGAGCCAGAAATCTTGCATGTTTTTATGTGAGCAAATACTTATTTTCCACCATAATTTGCAAAATAAATCTTGCCAAATCAGACCAGGTAATTTTCTGGATTTGTTTTCTCATTTTGACTCTCATAGTTGTGGTCTACCTATGATGTCAGTTACAGGCCTCTCTCATCTTTTTAAGTGGGATAAATTTCACAATTGGTGGCTAACTAAATACTTTTTCCCCCATTTTATGTACCTTGTACTTCCTGATATCTTTCTTTTCAAAAGGCAAAAGCAAAGTTTAAATTAAAAATATTGAAGTGGAATAATGAAACCAACTAAACTATTAAATTAACAGTTTCCAAAAAAGCAACACATAAAGATGGCAAAGTAAGTTTAATATAGTCCATCACAAAAAACCTGCAGGCAGGTAGGACTTGATTTTTAAAATTACTTCAAAATATATATTGGTATTAATGAAGTATAGAAAAGTGATTTGAAAGTGGAATTAGTGGACTACATAACAAATGTATTTCTTGGTGACTATTCAAATGAATGGCTGTCTATATAACAGTTGAATGGCTCAAGTTTCGCAAAGTCTGAGCCAGTCTTAAAAGCCACTCTTTGTTCTCGAAGGCTAGGGCAACAAGACCGATTTTCTCTCATCTGTGAAAATCTGTCCGATTATGCTAACCACGCTCTGATGAGACTCTGAACAGAGCTTGATCAGAGTGTGATCACAATTTGATCCGATTTTTTCAGATGTAGAGAAAAAAAATGTTTCCATTCCTACATACAGTGTGTCAGTGAAAATCGTCACGTTCTTAGATGTCATCCAAATAGAGTCCAATGTTTTCCATGACTCCATGGGCCGAGTGCCAACTGGAGGAAACTCGTGCATGCGGCAATATTTTCGTTGGACCATGTCGGTACGAAGAAAAAATCGGACATGTGCACTGCCACATTGAGTATCATGGGGATGAGTGATATCTGCCAATAGACAGATAGCACTAGTTCTAGTACTACGGTCATGTGCACGAGCCATAACAGGGTATATAGACACA
Source organism: Ranitomeya variabilis (assembly GCF_051348905.1). Lineage (NCBI taxonomy): Eukaryota > Metazoa > Chordata > Amphibia > Anura > Dendrobatidae > Ranitomeya > Ranitomeya variabilis. The sequence goes on along the minus strand of NC_135237.1, from coordinate 115,215,581 downwards.
GATCCCCTTCATGTAAGGTTTATGTTGCAACAGAGCTTTACGCTTAACAGTATGCTTCTCATTATACTCCATATATACTGTGATTTATACAGTAGTTTAAATATCCCATCTCTAAGATCAATCCTAACATTTAACATCTGTTAGGGGAAATAAAAAGTGTGTTTTACAAATTGAGCAACGCTTGTTTTCATAACTAATTTGACACAGTTTCCTCCACTCTGTTGATTTCACCCTTCACTATATTTTTGGAACGATGCTGGAACGTTTCCCTAAATAATGTTTTGTGTAATTCTGTAGAGACAACATGATAAAAGAAAACTGCATTCTTTGAACATGCTGACTGATGTCTCTGAACCACTGCAGGCATTTTCTGTTTGATATGCTAAATTAGAACTATTGGTTTTAGGAAATAAGTTTATAGCTACCTTGAAATGTGCACTTGACTGTATATTCCACTGAAACAAAGTCATGCGTGAATGGCAAGATTCAGCAAAAGGCTTTTTGATTCCTTCTTCTTAAGTTCCAAGACAGAGGAATACTGCCAAGATTATTTGGTAAAGGTTGACATATGCTCGGTATGACATCTATTTTCTCTGACAATTGTGTTCCAGTTTCTAAATTGCACATCATTCACAGAACTAAAGCAGATGCCATCTAGTTACCAATATATAAAATACAAAACTCTATATTTTATTATAGATTTTCCACATCCCTTATACTATGATTATTATATCCTTTTACTAGCAAAATTGGGACATTTTTATGTTCATTTTTATGCCTTATTTATTTGTGTTATAATAATAAACAGCCATTAAAAGTTTAGAAAATGTACTTTAATGGGGGGTTTTTTAGCAGTACATTTGAGATGGTATTCTACAGTTGTACAGCCTGATGTTGGCGTTTTCCACAATTTTGTTTCCCCTTGCAGCAATGTTTCTATGGGAGAAAACCTCTACATGTAGAGCTAATGGAACCACAATACCACAATTTTTTTGTCTGTTTGAAAACCTTTTAGGTTGATCTGTATGAAATTGAAGGCGTTTGGATGTACAGCTTAGCGCTCATATATTTCTATGTGAACTCTAATGTAGATCCATACATAATGGAAATAAAATACGGCGAATTGCACATGAGCAGCTCATAAAAAAAGGTGACCACATGCTTGAAAGTGGATCTGTTACTTGATTTTACAATAAAAACTGCAAAAAAATATACAATAGACCTGATGAGGCTGCTATATTTAATTTGAAAATCCATGTCATAATAGTTGTATAATCCTGATGTGGAAGGGGTTGTCCATGACTTTAACTTTGATGGCATGTCTTTAAGATAGATCATCAATGTCTGACCGGTAGGGTTGAGCGACTTTCATTTTTTAAAGATCGAGTCGGGTTTTGTGAAACCCGACTTTGTCCAGAGTCGAGTCGAGTGCAGTCGGCCGATTATCGCTAAAAGTCGGGGATCAACCGAAACACGAAACCCAATGCAAGTCAATGGGGAAGCAGTGAGTGGAGGCCAGGAAAACACCTACAGTGCCCATTTTAATGCCAAAAACATCCATTCTTGTTTCTGAAGCTTGTCAATCTTAATTAACTTTATAATAATAGTTGTTCAATGGAACTTGGGGGTCATTTGGCAAAAGTTGTGAGGGGTAGGGCTGGTTCAAGGTTTTAGTGGGCCCAGGAATCGTGGACTACGTCATGGCGGTGGAGCAGGGAGAGGTAAGTATTTCAACGTTGCAAGTGATGTGATCGTGAGCAAGCAGGGGGGCACACTTGTTCGCATTGGCACTGGCACAGGGCCCCTCAAAGTACAGCGGTGTGTTTGCACGGCGGGGGCGCCTCCCACCAGCAGCGACACTTTTGCGTACTCTGAGGGGCCCTGTGCCAGTGACGTCGCCAACGAGTATGCCCCCCCCACCTGATGAAGGAACTTGCACTTTCATCTTCACCTTCCTCTTTGTCCCTGTGTAAGGTGGTATAACATGCGGGAAGGGGAACCTTACTTTCAGCAGGGTCAGATTCTGGCTGTGTAGAGTGCAAGGGGAATGTAGTGGTCTAGGTCAATGTACCAGCAGACTCATCTAGCAGTGGCTGGGCAATGGGCAGGATGAGGAGGAAACAGATATAGGGCCAAAGAATAAAGTAGGCTAAATGCAGTTCAAAATTGGTAACAGGACTAAACAGGCGGCATTGCTTTGTTCAGTGGAGTAGCAAACCCAGGAGCAGCAGACACTGTTTTAAGGGCCCAAACACACTAATAGGCCAAATGCAGTTTAATATCTGATACTTTAGGCCAAAAGCCTAAGACTGAGGCTCAGCTTTATTCAGTTGAGTGCAAACACCAGGGAGGGGCAGACACCGTTAGTAGGCCCTAACCACCAATTTTTAAAAACACAGCCCTTAATGAGAGCCAGAAGGTTGAAGCTCAGCTTTATTCAGTTGAGGACAAACACCAGGGAGGGGCAGACACCATTAGTAGGCCGTAACCAAAGTTGAAGGCCAAATGCAGTTTAATATCTGATACTATAGGCCGAAAGCCAGAAGGTGGAAGCTCAGCTTTATTCAGTTGAGGGCAAACACCAGGGAGGGGCAGACACCGTTAGTAGGCCCTAACCACCAATTTTTAAAAACACAGCACTTAATGAGAGCCAGAAGGTTGAAGCTCAGCTTTATTCAGTTGAGGACAAACACCAGGCAGGGGCAGACACCATCAGTAGGCCGTAACCAAAGTTGAAGGCCAAATGCAGTTTAATTTCTGATACTATAGGCCGAAAGCCAGAAGGTGGAAGCTCAGCTTTATTCAGTTGAGGGCAAACACCAGGGAGGGGCAGACACCGTTAGTAGGCCCTAACCACCAATTTTTAAAAACACAGCCCTTAATGAGAGCCAGAAGGTTGAAGCTCAGCTTTATTCAGTTGAGGAAAAACACCAGGCAGGGGCAGACACCGTTAGTAGGCCGTAACCAAAGTTGAAGGCCAAATGCAGTTTAATATCTGATACTATAGGCCGAAAGCCAGAAGGTGGAAGCTCAGCTTTATTCAGTTGAGGGCAAACACCAGGGAGGGGCAGACACCGTTAGTAGGCCCTAACCACCAATTTTTAAAAACACAGCCCTTAATGAGAGCCAGAAGGTTGAAGCTCAGCTTTATTCAGTTGAGGACAAACACCAGGCAGGGGCAGACACCGTTAGTAGGCCGTAACCAAAGTTGAAGGCCAAATGCAGTTTAATATCTGATACTATAGGCCGAAAGCCAGAAGGTGGAAGCTCAGCTTTATTCAGTTGAGGACAAACACCAGGCAGGGGCAGACACCGTTAGTAGGCCGTAACCAAAGTTGAAGGCCAAATGCAGTTTAATATCTGATACTATAGGCCGAAAGCCAGAAGGTGGAAGCTCAGCTTTATTCAGTTGAGGGCAAACACCAGGGAGGGGCAGACACCGTTAGTAGGCCCTAACCACCAATTTTTAAAAACACAGCACTTAATGAGAGCCAGAAGGTTGAAGCTCAGCTTTATTCAGTTGAGGACAAACACCAGGCAGGGGCAGACACCGTTAGTAGGCCGTAACCAAAGTTGAAGGCCAAATGCAGTTTAATTTCTGATACTATAGGCCGAAAGCCAGAAGGTGGAAGCTCCAATTTAGACAGTGGAGGACAATTTGAATTAGGGACTGCAGACAGACTTAGTAGGCTGTCCCCTGTGGACCATGCATCCACCACATTAACCCATTGCGCCTTAATGGACACGTAATCTTCCGTGGCCATGCCTACAGGTCCATGCGTCTGTTGTCAGGTGCACCTTTGTACTCACAGATTGCCAGAGTGCATGGACAATGCGGTCTTTTACATGCTGGTGGAGGGTTGGGATGGCTTTTCTCGCAAAAGAAGTGTCGACTGGTTAGCTTGTAGCATGGTACAGCGTAGTCCATCATGGCCTTATTAATAGTAAATAAAATATATAACTAGGCTCTATGAACTTTTAAATAGGTTCCAGGGGTACACGGGCAGCATTGGTGTGGTCAGTGGAGGAGTATTGCAAGTAGGGGCCGCAGACAGGCTAACAAAGGCCTAAAATAACAAACAATAGGCAGGCATGGCAGTTTTAAATCGGTTACATGGATACACAGGCAGGCAGCATTGTGGTCAGTGGAGGAGTATTGCAGGTAGGGGCCGCAGACAGGCTATCAAAGGCCTAAAATAACAAACAATAGGCAGGCATGGCAGTTTTAAATCGGTTACATGGATACACAGGCAGGCAGCATTGTGGTCAGTGGAGGAGTATTGCAGGTAGGGGCTGCAGACAGGCTATCAAAGGCCTAAAATAACAAACAATAGGCAGGCATGGCAGTTTTAAATCGGTTACATGGATACACAGGCAGGCAGCATTGTGGTCAATGGAGGAGTATTGCAAGTAGGGGCCGCAGACAGGCTATCAAAGGCCTAAAATAACAAACAATAGGCAGGCATGGCAGTTTTAAATCGGTTACATGGATACACAGGCAGGCACTCCAGGCAGCATTGTGGTCAGTGGAGGAGTATTGCAAGTAGGGGCCGCAGACAGGCTATCAAAGGCCTAAAATAACAAGCAATAGGCAGGCATGGCAGTTTTAAATCGGTTACATGGATACACAGGCAGGCAGCATTGTGGTCAGTGGAGGAGTATTTCAAGAAGTGTCTGACACAGTTAGTACTCCCAAAAAATAAATAGATGTTAATGTCTCGCAAAACAACTATAAATAAAAAAAAGGGTGGCATGCTTAGGTACAGGAGTGGGCTCATCTGCAGAGTTTATGACAAAGTAATTTGGCAGTAAATTAGTATTTACTGGTGTCAATATAGGACACTGACCCAGACTACTGTAACTATCATCATAGATGTCAACAAATTGGTATTGATTGTCAGTGCCAGGCATTGAATGATGTCAGCGCATAGACTAAACATTGGTGGAGCTGTGCGAGATAATTTGGCACGTGGTAGAGCACAGTTTGAGCTGGGGGGGGAACTCTCTTGTGGCCGGCGGTACCGCCCCAGGGCCCCTCATGTTACAACGGTGTGTCTGACGTTGGGTGCGCACCACCACCGCCAGAGACACTACATTGTACTATGAGGGACCCAGTGGCAGTGCCGTCGACCAAAAGCGAGCACAGCCACCTCTTCTGACAAACAGCACTGTAACTCACGGGTGCTTGCGCCAAGTGTCGAGAGTGAGGCAATGGCCCCGTGGGGGTAGTTTTCCCATTGGGGGATGTGTAAACATGTCGTATGCTGGTCAAACAGCTGCTGCAAATTAAGAGATTTTAACACTCAGTAAGACCAGTCCACAAGCAAGACCTTTTTATAGGAAAGCTAGGTGTCAGCCGGGAAAGGTGGGGCAAAATAATTTGAAATCCAGGAGTGGTTCATTTTAATGAAGGTGAGATCATCCATATTTTGGGTAGCCAGACGAGTCCTTTTTTCGGTTAATATTGAACCAGCAGCACTGAATACTCTTTCTGATAGCACACTAGCTGCTGGGCAAGCAAGCTCCTGCAACGCATATTCTGCCAATTCAGGCCAGGTGTCTAATTTGGATGCCCAGTAATCAAATGGGAATGACGGTTGAGGGAGAACATCAATAAGGGCTGAAAAATAGTTAGTAACCATACTGGACAAATGTTGTCTCCTGTCACTTTGAATAGATGCTGCAGTACATGTCCTGTCTGCGGTCATTGCGAAATCACTCCACAACCTGGTCAGAAAACCCCTCTGTCCAACGCCACTTCTGATCTGTGCACCTCTAACACCTCTGCCCTGTAGCCCCCTGCAGCTCCTGTGAGAACCATCACCGGCGCTGTGTGCTGGGAATGCCTGAATCAAACGGTCTACAAGAGTAGCTTGTTTGGTTGCTAATATTTGTTCGAGGTTCTCATGTGGCATAATATTTTGCAATTTGCCTTTATAGCGAGGGTCAAGGATGCAGGCCAACCAGTAATCGTCATCGCTCATCATTTTAATAATGCGTGGGTCCTTTTTGAGGATACGTAAGGCATAATCCGCCATGTGGGCCAAAGTTCCAGTTGGCAAATCTGCGGTTGTGCTGGTTTGAGGGGCAGTTACAGGCAAATCTACGTCACTTGTCTCCCTTACAAAAACAGAACCCGGCCTTGCAACGCCACTAATTTCTGTTGGCCCAGGAGAAGCTTCCTCATTAAAAAAGTACTCATCCCCATCATCCTCCTCGTCCTCCTCCTCCTCTTCGCCCGCTACCGCGTCCTCTTCACGGCCCTGGCCAGACAATGGCTGACTGTCATCAAGGCTTTCCTCTTCCTCGGTTGCAGACGCCTGCTCCTTTATGTGCGTCAAACTTTGCATCAGCAGACGCATTAGGGGGATGCTCATGCTTATTATTGCGTTGTCTGCACTAACCAGCCGTGTGCATTCCTCAAAACACTGAAGGACTTGACACAGGTCTTGTAGCTTCGACCACTGCACACCTGACAACTCCATGTCTGCCATCCAACTGCCTGCCCGTGTATCCTCCCACAAATACATAACAGCACGCCTCTGTTTGCACACTCTCTGAAGCATGTGCAGTGTGGAGTTCCACCTTGTTGCAACGTCGATGATTAGGCGATGCTGAGGAAGGTTCAAAGAACGCTGATAGTTCTGCATACGGCTGGAGTGTACAGGCAAACGGCGGATATGCGAGCAAAGTCTGCGCACTTTGAGGAGCAGGTCGGGTAACCCTGGATAACTTTTCAGGAAGCACTGCACCACCAGGTTTAAGGTGTGAGCCAGGCAAGGAATGTGTTTCAGTTGGGAAAGGGCTATGGCAGCCATGAAATTCCTTCCGTTATCACTCACTACCTTGCCTGCCTCAAGATGTACAGTGCCCAGCCATGACTGAGTTTCTTTCTGCAAGAACTCGGACAGAACTTCTGCGGTGTGTCTGTTGTCGCCCAAACACTTCATTGCCAATACAGCCTGCTGACGCTTGCCACTAGCTGTCCCATAATGGCACACCTGGTGTGCAACAGTGGCAGCTGCGGATGGAGTGGATGTGCGACTGCGGTCTGTGGACGAGCTCTCGCTTCTGCAGGAGGAGGAGGAAGAGGAGGAGGGGGGGGAACGCCTACAGCCAACTCTTTCCTTGACCGTGGGCTAGGCAGAACTGTCCCAATATTGCTGTCCCCTGTGGAGCCTGCATCCACCACATTCACCCAGTGTGCCGTGATGGACACGTAACGTCCCTGGCCATGCCTACTGGTCCATGCATCTGTTGTCAGGTGCACCTTTGTAGTCACAGACTGCCTGAGTGCATGGATGATGCGGTCTTTAACATGCTGTTGGAGGGCTGGGATGGCTTTTCTAGAAAAGAAGTGCCGACTGGGTAGCTCGTAGCGTGGTACAGCGTAGTCCATCAGCGCTTTGAAAGCTTCGCTTTCAACTAACCGGTAGGGCATCATCTCTAATGAGATTAGTCTAGCAATGTGGGCGTTCAAACCCTGTGTACGCGGATGCGAGGATGAGTACTTCCTTTTCCTAACAAGAGTCTCATGTAGGGTGAGCTGGACTGGAGAGCTGGAGATCGTGGAACTAGCGGTGGTGCCGGTGGACATGGGTGAGTGAGAGAGGGTTGGAGATGGTATTCTTGCCGGTGCCCTACATGCAGTGTTTCCTACTACTAACCTGGTGATTCCCTGACTGCTTTGGCCTGGCGACGAAAGCTGCACAGATATTGCAGGTGGTGTGGGAAATGGTCGGCTTACAGGGAGGGAAGGGATGTAGCGTTGCTGACTAGCTTCATTGGCCGAGGGTGCTGCAACCTTTAGGGACGTTTGGTAGTTAGTCCAGGCTTGCAAATGCATGGTGGATAAATGTCTATGCGTGCAACTTGTATTTAGACTTTTAAGATTCTGACCTCTGCTTAAGGTAGTTGAACATTTTTGACAGATGACTTTGCGCTGATCATTTGGATGTTGTTTAAAAAAATGCCAGACTGCACTCTTTCTACTATCGGATACCTTTTCAGGCATTGCAGACTGAGCTTCTTTAACCGGATGGCCACGCTGTCCTCCAACTGGTTTTGGTTTTGCCACGCGTTTTTGGCCAGATACGGGCCCGGTAGATGGAACCTGTTGTGATGTTGATGCCTGCTGCGGCTCCTCCTCCTCCGCTTCAGAACTACTGCCGCCTGCACCCTGTTCCCCCAATGGCTGCCAATCGGGGTCCACAACTGGGTCATCTATGACCTCCTCTTCTATGTTGTGTGCAACTTCGTCTGTGTCACCGTGTAAGCCGGTGGTATTGCGTTCGTGACGGGGCACCATAGTCTCCGCTGGTTTTGATTCTGCCTTAGTACACTACGAGGGCAATGTTCTGGTCTGAGTCAAAGGAACAGCATAGTAATCTGGCTGTGGCTGTGCATCTGTGCACTCCATGTCCGATTCAACTTCTAATGGGCATAGCCTGTTAACTGTTTCACTGTGTAACCCAGGAACGGTATGTGTAAAGAGCTCCATGGAGTAACCTGTTGTGTCGACTGACGCATCCTTCACTGTTGTTTTTAGTGAAGGACACAAGGAAGCGACTTGTTCCTGACCGGGAGCATCCACTGACGATGCACTGCTCTGATATTTGGCACTTTCCGAGGAGGAGGCGAAAGAGTTAGAGGCAGAGGCAGCAATGAAAGCCAATACTTGTTCCTCCTGCTCCGGCTTCAAAAGTGGTTTTCCTACTCCCAGAAAAGAGAGCGTTCGAGGCCTTGTGTAGCCAGACAACGAACCTGGCTCAACAACTCGAGACTTAGGTGCTGTACTGCTTTTACCATGACCACCAATTGCTTGCCTGAGGAGGTGGTGATGGCGAACTCAGTTGAGGGGTTCAAGAGAGGCCTGGATGTCTTCCTGGAGCAGAACAATATTGTATCATACAATTATTAGGTTCTGTAGAAGGACGTAGATCTGGGGATTTATTATGATGGAATATAGGCTGAACTGGATGGACAAATGTCTTTTTTCGGCCTTACTAACTATGTAACTATGTAACTATGTAACCTGATGCTCCACCACCACTACCATCATTACCAGCTGACAATGACCGCCCACGGCCACGACCTCTTCCACTAGACTTCCTCATTGTTTGCAAAACGTAACCAAAGTAACGCTATTTGTTACTGTAAAACAACTTATCAGGTGAACTCAAACTTCTGTAGGATTTATATATACCTTTATAAGTGCCTGACACTGAAAGGAAAATCAGGCCCAATGTTATACACTAGGTTTTCTGTGCCCCAATAATTTGAGACAGATGGCACACACAGGACCAGCACTCAAGCAGAAATGCCAATATTTATCTCCCACTAATTTTTTTTTGGAAAAGGGAGAATTTAGCAAAAAAAAAAAAAAATGGCCAAGTATTACACAGTGTTTTCGGTGGCACACAATGAGAGACAGATACCACACACAGCAATGGCACGGAGGCAGACTTGCCAATATTTATCTCCCACTAATTTTTTTTTGGGAAAAGGGAGAATGCACCCAAAAAACAAAAAAAAAATGGCCAAGTATTACACAGTGTTTTCGGTGGCACACAATGAGAGACAGATACCACACACAGCAATGGCACGGAGGCAGACTTGCCAATATTTATCTCCCACTAATTTTTTTTTTGGAAAAGGGAGAATGTACCCCAAAAAAAAAAAAATGGCCAAGTATTACACAGTGTTTTCGGTGCCACACAATGACAGACAGATGCCACACACAGCAATGGCACGGAGGCAGACTTGCCAATATTTATCTCCCACTAATTTTTTTTTTGGAAAAGGGAGAATTTAGCAAAAAAAAAAAAAAAATGGCCAAGTATTACACAGTGTTTTCGGTGCCACACAATGAGAGACAGATACCACACACAGCAATGGCACGGAGGCAGACTTGCCAATATTTATCTCCCACTAATTTTTTTTTTGGAAAAGGGAGAATGTACCCCCAAAAAAAAAAAATGGCCAAGTATTACACAGTGTTTTCGGTGCCACACAATGACAGACAGATGCCACACACAGCAATGGCACGGAGGCAGACTTGCCAATATTTATCTCCCACTAATTTTTTTTTTGGAAAAGGGAGAATTTAGCAAAAAAAAAAAAAAAATGGCCAAGTATTACACAGTGTTTTCGGTGGCACACAATGAGAGACAGATACCACACACAGCAATGGCATGGAGGCAGACTTGCCAATATTTATCTCCCACTAATTTTTTTTTTGGAAAAGGGAGAATGTACCCAAAAAAAAAAGAAAAAGGCCAAGTATTACACAGTGTTTTCGGTGCCACACAATGACAGACAGATGCCACACACAGCAATGGCACGGAGGCAGACTTGCCAATATTTATCTCCCACTAATTTTTTTTTTGGGAAAAGGGAGAATTTAGCAAAAAAAAAAAAAAAATGGCCAAGTATTACACAGTGTTTTCGGTGGCACACAATGAGAGACAGATACCACACACAGCAATGGCACGGAGGCAGACTTGCCAATATTTATCTCCCACTAATTTTTTTTGGGGAAAAGGGAGAATGTACCCAAAAAAAAAAAAAATGGCCAAGTATTACACAGTGTTTTCGGTGCCACACAATGACAGACAGATGCCACACACAGCAATGGCACGGAGGCAGACTTGCCAATATTTATCTCCCACTAATTTTTTTTTTGGGAAAAGGGAGAATTTAGCAAAAAAAAAAAAAAATGGCCAAGTATTACACAGTGTTTTCGGTGGCACACAATGAGAGACAGATACCACACACAGCAATGGCACAGAGGCAGACTTGCCAATATTTATCTCCCACTTATTTTTTTGGGGGGAAAAGGGAGAATGTACCCAAAAAAAAAAAGGGCCAAGTATTACACAGTGTTTTCGGTGGCACACAATGAGAGACAGATACCACACACAGCAATGGCACGGAGGCAGACTTGCCAATATTTATCTCCCACTAATTTTTTTGGGGGAAAAGGGAGAATGTACCCAAAAAAAAAAAAATGGCCAAGTATTACACAGTGTTTTCGGTGGCACACAATGAGAGACAGATACCACACACAGCAATGGAACGGAGGCAGACTTGCCAATATTTATCTCCCACTAATTTTTTTTTTGGAAAAGGGAGAATTTAGCAAAAAAAAAAAAATGGCCAAGTATTACACAGTGTTTTCGGTGGCACACAATGAGAGACAGATACCACACACAGCAATGGCACAGAGGCAGACTTGCCAATATTTATCTCCCACTAATTTTTTTTTTGGAAAAGGGAGAATGTACCCCCCCAAAAAAAAAATGGCCAAGTATTACACAGTGTTTTCGGTGCCGCACAATGACAGACAGATGCCACACACAGCAATGGCACGGAGGCAGACTTGCCAATATTTATCTCCCACTAATTTTTTTGGGGGAAAAGGGAGAATTTAGCAAAAAAAAAAAAAATGGCCAAGTATTACACAGTGTTTTCGGTGGCACACAATGAGAGACAGATACCACACACAGCAATGGCACGGAGGCAGACTTGCCAATATTTATCTCCCACTAATTTTTTTAGGGGAAAAGGGAGAATGTACCCAAAAAAAAAAAAAATGGCCAAGTATTACACAGTGTTTTCGGTGGCACACAATGAGAGACAGATACCACACACAGCAATGGCACGGAGGCAAACTTGCCAATATTTATCTCCCACTATTTTTTTTTTTGGAAAAGGGAGAATGTACCCAAAAAAAAAAAAAAATGGCCAAGTATTACACAGTGTTTTCGGTGCCACACAATGACAGACAGATGCCACACACAGCAATGGCACAGAGGCAGACTTGCCAATATTTATCTCCCACTAATTTTTTTTTTTGGAAAAGGGAGAATTTAGCAAAAAAAAAAAAATGGCCAAGTATTACACAGTGTTTTCGGTGGCACACAATGAGAGACAGATACCACACACAGCAATGGCACAGAGGCAGACTTGCCAATATTTATCTCCCACTAATTTTTTTTTGGGAAAAGGGAGAATGTACCCCCCAAAAAAAAAAAATGGCCAAGTATTACACAGTGTTTTCGGTGGCACACAATGAGAGACAGATACCACACACAGCAATGGCACGGAGGCAGTCTTGCCAATATTTATCTCCCACTAATTTTTTTTTTGGAAAAGGGAGAATTTAGCAAAAAAAAAAAAATGGCCAAGTATTACACAGTGTTTTCGGTGGCACACAATGAGAGACAGATACCACACACAGCAATGGCACAGAGGCAGACTTGCCAATATTTATCTCCCACTAATTTTTTTTTTGGAAAAGGGAGAATGTACCCCCCAAAAAAAAAAATGGCCAAGTATTACACAGTGTTTTCGGTGCCGCACAATGACAGACAGATGCCACACACAGCAATGGCACGGAGGCAGACTTGCCAATATTTATCTCCCACTAATTTTTTTTGGGGAAAAGGGAGAATTTAGCAAAAAAAAAAAAAATGGCCAAGTATTACACAGTGTTTTCGGTGGCACACAATGAGAGACAGATACCACACACAGCAATGGCACGGAGGCAGACTTGCCAATATTTATCTCCCACTAATTTTTTGGGGGGAAAAGGGAGAATGTACCCAAAAAAAAAAAAAATGGCCAAGTATTACACAGTGTTTTCGGTGGCACACAATGAGAGACAGATACCACACACAGCAATGGCACGGAGGCAGACTTGCCAATATTTATCTCCCACTAATTTTTTGGGGGGAAAAGGGAGAATTTAGCAAAAAAAAAAAAAATGGCCAAGTATTACACAGTGTTTTCGGTGGCACACAATGAGAGACAGATACCACACACAGCAATGGCACGGAGGCAGACTTGCCAATATTTATCTCCCACTAATTTTTTTTGGGGAAAAGGGAGAGTGTACCCAAAAAAAAAAAAAATGGCCAAGTATTACACAGTGTTTTCGGTGGCACACAATGAGAGACAGATACCACACACAGCAATGGCACGGAGGCAAACTTGCCAATATTTATCTCCCACTATTTTTTTTTTTGGAAAAGGGAGAATGTACCCAAAAAAAAAAAAAAATGGCCAAGTATTACACAGTGTTTTCGGTGCCACACAATGACAGACAGATGCCACACACAGCAATGGCACGGAGGCAGACTTGCCAATATTTATCTCCCACTAATTTTTTTTTTTGGAAAAGGGAGAATTTAGCAAAAAAAAAAAAAATGGCCAAGTATTACACAGTGTTTTCGGTGGCACACAATGAGAGACAGATACCACACACAGCAATGGCACGGAGGCAGACTTGCCAATATTTATCTCCCACTAATTTTTTTTTGGGAAAAGGGAGAATGTACCCCCCAAAAAAAAAAAATGGCCAAGTATTACACAGTGTTTTCGGTGGCACACAATGAGAGACAGATACCACACACAGCAATGGCACGGAGGCAGACTTGCCAATATTTATCTCCCACTAATTTTTTTTTTGGAAAAGGGAGAATTTAGCAAAAAAAAAAAATGGCCAAGTATTACACAGTGTTTTCGGTGGCACACAATGAGAGACAGATACCACACACAGCAATGGCACAGAGGCAGACTTGCCAATATTTATCTAACACTAATTTTTTTTTTGGAAAAGGGAGAATGTACCCCCCCAAAAAAAAAAATGGCCAAGTATTACACAGTGTTTTCGGTGCCGCACAATGACAGACAGATGCCACACACAGCAATGGCACGGAGGCAGACTTGCCAATATTTATCTCCCACTAATTTTTTTGGGGGAAAAGGGAGAATTTAGCAAAAAAAAAAAAAATGGCCAAGTATTACACAGTGTTTTCGGTGGCACACAATGAGAGACAGATACCACACACAGCAATGGCACGGAGGCAGACTTGCCAATATTTATCTCCCACTAATTTTTTGGGGGGAAAAGGGAGAATGTACCCAAAAAAAAAAAAAATGGCCAAGTATTACACAGTGTTTTCGGTGGCACACAATGAGAGACAGATACCACACACAGCAATGGCACGGAGGCAGACTTGCCAATATTTATCTCCCACTAATTTTTTTTTTGGAAAAGGGAGAATGTACCCAAAAAAAAAAAAAATGGCCAAGTATTACACAGTGTTTTCGGTGGCACACAATGAGAGACAGATGCCACACACAGCAATGGCACGGAGGCAGACTTGCCAATATTTATCTCCCTCTAATTTTTTTTGGGGAAAAGGGAGAATTTAGCACAAAAAAAAAAATGGCCAAGTATTACACAGTGTTTTCGGTGGCACACAATGAGAGACAGATACCACACACAGCAATGGCATGGAGGCAGACTTGCCAATATTTATCTCCCACTAATTTTTTTTGAGGGAAAAGGGAGAATGTACCCCAAAAAAAAAAAAAGGCCAAGTATTACACAGTGTTTTCGGTGCCACACAATGAGAGACAGATACCACACACAGCAATGGCACGGAGGCAGACTTGCCAATATTTATCTCCCTGCAGTTATCTCAGAAAAGTATGGCAGGCAGCTATAAAAAGGACTGCTGCACACAAAAGTGTGGACAAACACACAAGATAGCTGTGCAGAAAGGAAGGAACAACAGGATTTGTGCTTTGAAAAAAGCAATTGGTTTGCACAGCGGCGTACACACAGGCACAGCAAGGCAGCTATCAGGGTCAGGGAGCCTTCTAGTGCAGCCCAATGAGCTACAGCGCTGAGGAAAAAAAATGTAGCTTCCACTGTCCCTGCAATCAAAAGGTGGTGTTGGACAATGGAAATCGCTACAGCACAAGCGGTTTGTAGCTTTATGTACCCTGCCTATCACTATCCCTGCTTCCGAAGAAGCTGCAGCAACCTCTCCCTATGCTCAGATCAGCAGCAGTAAGATGGCGGTCGGCGGGAACGCCCCTTTATAGCCCCCGTGACGCCGCAGAAAGCAAGCCAATCACTGCAATGCCCTTCTCTAAGATGGTGGGGACTGAGATCTATGTCATCACGCTGCCCACACTCTGCTTCATCCTTCATTGGCTGGGAAATGGCGCTTTTAGTGTCATTGAAACGCGACTTTGGCGCGAAAGTCGCGTACCGTATGGCAGACCCCACACAGGGATCGGCTCGGTTTCATGAGACGCCGACTTTGCCAAAAGTCGGCGACTTATGAAAATGAACGATCCGTTTCGCTCAACCCTACTGACCGGTGGTGGTGCTACACCCGGCACCCCAACGATTAGCTGTTTTCTGTGTTGGAGACGCCCAAAACCGCTCAGTTACTAAGCTGCATGGCACAGCTTTATCAATGGGATAGTGGCTGTGGCCAGGAACTGCACATCCCCCCCATTGATTAGAATAGGGGGTGGATGTTCAGTTCCTGCTGCCACTGACACTAGTAAAAGCTGATCGGCGGGGGAGCCAGGTGTAGCACCACCACCGATCAGACATTGATGACCTATACTAACGATAGGCCATCAATGTTAAAGTCCCGGACAACCCTTTACGATAAGCATTTTATGAGTCCAACCACAAAATGGAATGAACCCAAGTGTATTCGGTCTCCCTGCCGACAGCTGCAGCTTGTACTGAGCAGTGTGAGCTCTCAGCAGCAGTGAGGAATGACAATGAGAATCTGCTATTCAGTCTGGGTGGGTGAAGATTGAGTTAAACTTTCATAGAGGTTTACAGACATTCAGACATGGATTTTCAAAGTAAAGACATCAATCCTAAGCAGTCTACGAGATCTATGTAATAGTGTGTTTCAGTTCCTACTGTAAAATTTGATTACAGATCTGTTTTACGCTAACTTTTATGTGTTTTAAATTATTTTGTGTGATCAACTAAAACTGACCCTCCACTTTCTGTTGTATCTACAGCAGCATTTATAAAAACTTTTATTCTTTTATTTTAAAATCTGATTAATCTTGTAATAATCAAACAATTCCAGAAGAGAGTCTGCTTGCAAAGGAATTGAGGATCTGCATCATGTTAATTTTACTATCAGAAATGACCAAGACAGTTTTTCTGGTAACTGGAGATGCAGCATTTAGAAATGGTTCAGTAATGGCAAAATTTCCCATTGAGGCTTAATGTTTCCCAACATATAAAGGTTATCTTTAATGTGCTATATAATCACAGGTTCTAGTAAATGTGGGAATTTATAGTGAGACACAATGAGACCTAGAAATAGTAAAGATATTGAACCTGGGAAAATAATTTATGTATGTGATTTTCCAAGTTATGAATTGGTCGGATTAACAGCAAGTATCAAACCTGGTTCTTCCGTCTGTAGTTTTTAATTCAGTAAACACGTACTACTTCCATGATTCATTCTCTTAATTTAGAAACATTCTGTTCAACAGCCCCAGGAAATGGTTGGTCACAAGCATGTCATCTGAATAAATTAGCATAGTAAACAATCTGTATTACTTGTTAACTGCAGCGCCCCAGAGTCCTGGTCGTTGCAGTACTATGGCTCCGCCACTAAGGGAAGCTATGGTACGTCTGATGGCACTGAAGGAGTTCATCTGACCAGGTATCACAGACACCAATACATTTCACCGTCGGGCCTCCAGGGGGAGCTAAGGGTTCTATTCATTAGGCCACTCCTCACATACTGGTAAAACTGGGGGTCAGGCAGGAAGTTAGGACAGAAAGCTGACTGGGTTGGAACCAGGCAACACCTTGTGGCAGAGGGTGTTGTGGGAGAAGATTCAGTAGGGTCCCTGTCAGGGGTGGGATCCTGACAGAGGCCTGGCAACTTGAGCGAACGTAACGGGACCGTGCCTGCTCAGTATAGCGGCGGTGCCCAAGGAGGGATTGGAAGCGAGATGGATTGTGCTGAGTGAGAAACGAGATCGAAGCAAGAAGGAGAATACCAGTAGGAGTCGTGCTGTGAGACCGAGGCAACATCCTACTGAGGCGCACAACCGGCGGCCGGAACGCCGAGGGAGTATTACAATATTCAGCTTCAGGCAATACTCTAAACCAACGGCAGGACAGTCAGTCTAAGGCGGGCTGTCTCACCTAAATCACCTATGCAGTCTTGGGAGGCAACTTGTGGAGAGGGGCGACTCTAGGGTCCCGGAAGAGCTCCGAACCTACCCGTCATACGGGTGCCGTCCTAACCGTAACATCAGGGAGGGACGGAGGATTAGCAGAACATCATCTAATCGAGTTGTGAGGGAACTTAAGAAACGGACACAACAGTTGTGGGGACTTTCCGTAAGCACAGCAGGGAAGGACCACAACACATAGCGCTAGCAGGTAGGCACAGATTTCCACCTGCAAAGAGAACTCTGGAGGTGCCATCGGACCGGCCGGACTTGCTCAGCCTGGTGAACCGTATTCTGGACTGAGGACCCAGAGACCTTCAGTAAAGAGGTAAAGAGACTGAAACCTGGTGTCCTCGTTATTTACTACAACCTACACTGCACCGCAACATCACCATCCACATCTATCATTTTACTGTGCGCCCCTCGGCAGGGTCACGGACCGGGGCCTAGCCACCATGACAACCCCAGAGCAGAGACTCAGAGGCCCGGTACCGGGTACCCCTCGGCCCTGCGGCAGTGGGGGCACTGCAATTTTGGCGTCACGAACAGGATCTACTTAAGCCTGAAGAATCAGGTCATGTGTGCCTTGGAACTGTGATTTATTGTGCTTGGACTGTGCTTTATTGAGAGACTGTGTACTATTGCTTGTCGCCAGAAGTTCCCGCCAAAAACCGCCACCATTGCTACACCAAAGAAGAAGGAGGGCGTGCCATGGGAGGAGACTACCAAAGTGGCGCCAGAAGCGGCGACCGCCCCCTGCGCCTCTTGCTGCAAAGCGAAGACCTGCCTCAAAGCAGAGGACCACCCCTTGATTTGCAACAGCGGGAATCGGGTGATGGAGAAGCTCGACCCCGGAGAAATGGCAGAGCCAGATGCATGCACTGCCACCGACTATCAGACAGCGATGATGAACAGCAAGTGCCTGAACGAGGAAGGAGCAATCCCGGCTTGCCCTCATCCACGAGAGGCGGACCTACGTCCACCGCAGCAGAAGGACCTGAATTCCTTGGAGCCGGCAGCGGAGCTGAGCCTACCCATCCCGACCTCGGAGCCAGCGGAGGAGGAACCACGGAGGGCGGAGCCGCATCCGGAGTCCACATCGGAGGAGCCGCGGTCCGGGCTGCAGCCGACTCCAGCGTCCTCGTTAGTGGACCGGATCGACATCGGTGGAATCACATTAGGCGCAGGTATGGAAGACGCCCCTGCTCCCCCGCTCGATCCTGCTCCCGCGACCGACCCTCACCCCAGTAAAAGCCGCCTCCTCTCAGCAGAGCTAGTGGTGTTACCCCCCGACGCAATGGGGAAGCTGGTACCACCGCTGCCGACCAGGATGGGAGAACCCATAGACGTGGGCCCAGACGGGGTGATTCTCCAGTGGGACACCCCCCGGATTGGGCCAGATGGAGCTCGGGAGGAAGGCTTCACCCTTGCTGTGCTTACCTGGGAACAATACAAACAATGTTTGATTCTACATTGGAAAAGACAAAAACAGGCAGAACTAACTGACCCACCGAGAGTACAACAATCACCTCTGGCGCGTGGTAGGAAGGACGTGGTAAAGCGGGGAACTGTGTTGGCCTTCCACCCGAAGAGGGGATGGGGCTCCATACAGGAACCGGGGCTACCAACTGATGTCTTCGTTACTAGTTGCAACGTGAAGACTCCCTGCTGCAGCCGAGATGGTGATCCATTGCAAAAGGCAGATCAGGTGATCTACACCCGGCATCGGAATGCATACGGATGGTACGCTCGGAACGTTCGCCGCTGTGAGCTTGGGGAAGCGTCCTCTGTTACTTCAACCATGATGGGACCAGATGTGAGAGATCTTACCACTATTGCCGCTGTACGTCTCATTGCAGCAACTGAGCTGGCGGCTAGAGTCCGCCTTCAGATTCAGACATCAGGTGGTCTGACTGCACCCGGGAAATCCACCAGTGACGCTGGTGCGGCATCAGCCGTCGACCCAGGATCGAAGCCTGCACAGTCAGAAGGTGTCCACTTTCGGCTGATGTCTTGCAACTTACTATGAGGATAAACCTCGATACCACGAGAATGTAAATAGTTACTGTTCTGCTACGTTGCTGCTAAACCCATTCAGGGTTAACTTTTAAAGGGATCCCTTTGTTGACCCGGGATCCCTATTGCTCTTTGGTTTGTTTTTCCACTTTTTGTTTCCTGTTGAAAAGAACTGCCGCAATCATGAACAGTGCATGATACAAACTGCTTGTAAATAGTTTGCACCTTCTTAAAGTTGCTCCCTGCTGGTTTTACTTAAAGAGAGACTCTTTGCGAAGATACCGCACCGGAGCCTTTATTGTGTATGGACTGGTAGCTTGAGAAGACCACAACACATAGCGCTAGCAGGTAGGCACAGATTTCCACCTGCAAAGAGAACTCTGGAGGTGCCATCGGACCGGCCGGACTTGCGCAGCCTGGTGAACCGTATTCTGGACTGAGGACCCAGAGACCTTCAGTAAAGAGGTAAAGAGACTGCAACCTGGTGTCCTCGTTATTTACTACAACCTACACTGCACCGCAACATCACCATCCACATCTATCATTTTACTGTGTGCCCCTCGGCAGGGTCACGGACCGGGGCCTAGCCACCGTGACAACCCCAGAGAAGAGACTCAGAGGCCCGGTACCGGTATGGGTCATTGGTAGTGTTGAGCGATACCGTCCGATACTTGAAAGTATCGGTATCGGAAAGTATCGGCCGATACCGGCAAAGTATCGGATCTAATCCGATACCGATACCCGATACCAATACAAGTCAATGGGACTCATGTATCGGACGGTATTCCTGATGGTTCCCAGGGTCTGAAGGAGAGGAAACTCTCCTTCAGGCCCTGGGAACCATATTAATGTGTAAAATAAAGAATTAAAATAAAAAATATTGCTATACTCACCTCTCCGACGCAGCCTGGACCTCACCGAGGGAACCGGCAGCGTTGTTTGCTTAAAATTTGCGCTTTAACTTCCTTACGTGAAGTCCCGGCTTGTGATTGGTCGCGTGCCGCCCATGTGGCCGCGACGCGACCAATCACAGCAAGCCGTGACGTAATTTCAGGTCCTTCAGGATTTTAAAATTACGTTCCGGCTTTGTGATTGGTCGCGTCGCGGTCACATGGGTGACGCGACCAATCACAAGCCGTGACGTCACGGGAGGCTGGACACGCGCGCATTTTAAAATGCGCGCGTGTCCTGCCTCCCGTGACGTCCCGGCTTGTGATTGGTCGCGTCGCCCATGTGGCCGCGACGCGACCAATCACAGCAAGCCGTGACGTAATTTTAAAATCCTGAAGGACCTGAAATTACGTCACGGCTTGCTGTGATTGGTCGCGTCGCGGCCACATGGGCGGCACGCGACCAATCACAAGCCGGGACTTCACGTAAGGAAGTTAAAGCGCGAATTTTAAGCAAACAACGCTGCCGGTTCCCTCGGTGAGGTCCAGGCTGCGTCGGAGAGGTGAGTATAGCAATATTTTTTATTTTAATTCTTTATTTTACACATTAATGTTGTTTCGATACCGATACCCGATACCACAAAAGTATCGGATCTCGGTATCGGAATTCCGATACAGCAATTATCGGCCGATACCCGATACTTGCGGTATCGGAATGCTCAACACTAGTCATTGGTGTAGACCTTTGAGAATCACTAGTGTGAAACATGGACAAGACAGAGGGAAAGATAAGAGCTTTGTATACTATCATGACGACAACAGAGTTTACTATGTAATATTGAATAAACATGCATATGGTGGGTACACAAAATTATAATTCTTTACAACCTTTGTACTATCCTTAGACCATTGTTCTCTTCTGCCTTCACATTCTAAAACGTTATGGCATAGTAGAGCAACTGCACAACGTGCATCTCTAGAAGCTGGGAGACGACTATGAGACACGGCCGAACTCCCCATATAAAAGGCACAGTTGGTTTTATCATCTCGGACTTTCCTATTGCTGTATTATTATTATTATTTATTATTATAGCGCCATATATACTGTATATATAACAATGAGTAAGTGCTGGCACAATATGTTGAATAAATTAAAGATACATTAATTAAATGCAGGAAAAGAATAAATAAAATAAATTTCCGCCGTCAATCCAAAATGCTCTTATTATTCCCCTAAAAAATTTGCCAGATACATTAAAATAATTGTTAAGGGAAACAAGTTTAAAAATGTATATGTAAAACACAGACACATATTTTGTTCATTTAACCACCTATATCACCTGATACTGGCAAATAATTTAAAAAGAGATTATCAAAATAACAAAAAAAATTACGCACCATGTATCATTAAAAAAAGATGCAAAAATTATTTGAACATCCAAACAAGAAAAAAAATTACAGCTCTTTAAGCCGCATGTACGAAAAAAAATCTACATGGTCAGAAACAGTATTAACCCCTTCATGACCTTGGGATTTTCCATTTTTCCGTGTTCGATTTTCGCTCCTCTCCTTCCCAGAACCATAACTTTTTTATTTTTCCATCAATATGGCCATGCGAAGGCTTAATTTTTGCGGGACAAGTTGTACTTTTGAATGACATCATTGGTTTTACCATGCCTTGTACTAGAAAGCAGGAAAAAAATTCCAAGTGCGGTGAAATTGCAAAAAAAGTGCAATCCCACACTTGTTTTTTGTTTGGCTTTTTTGCTAGCTTCACTAAATGCTAAAACTGACCTGATATTATGATTCTCCAGGTCATTATGAGTTCATAATTATAATGGTAAGGAAGGTGCTCACTAAATATAGATACTCAGTTAATATAGGTGCTCAGGAAAAAATAATAATATTATGAAAAAACTCCGGCACACTATTTGACAATGGAGAAACTTCTTATTCTTTAGTTATTTTTTATTATTGCAAAAACAGCGGTGAATTTAAAAAAAATAATAATATTCGTTCATATTTCAACACAGCAATGGGATTTCCAAAATTGTTATTCTCACAATCCGTATGAATACAATGATAAATTCTTAGTGTCTCAATTCTTTGTATCTCAACGTTTCGGCTGTGAAGCCTTTTTCAAGAGATCTAAAGTCCCTCTGCAATACATGTAAAACATATACGTCAAAACAATACCATAAATGTGAACATAACATAGAACATACAGAAAAATATAACATGCTCCCCTTATTTTGTTAGTTTCACATAATTCACCTTCTAAATGTCATAGAACAACAACCTCATATTGTATATAAATTTTGGAGTAGCATCGTACAATAAATTGTTATTAAAAATATATTGTCTGTAAACTGGTCATCTTAGGGGAAACAACTAGGTTGAATTAGCTGTTGATATGACTATGTGTCAAAGTGTAACTGTGCATGATAACACTGTAATACGTATCTGGGTCTAATGAAACAGAAGGCAGACCATTTGAGCAACCCCTTGTGCAGAGATATAAAGGAAAATAAAGAGAAAAATGATAAATAAAATGAAAAATAAGATAACAATAAAAAAGAGAGGACACAGTCCGCATACTTGCAACTCATGAGAAGCCGGATAGGGAAACCCACTGTGGGAACAGATAAGTATTAAGACTAAATAAAATAAATGAAAAGACCGTACCGCACGTACATCTATCAGGTCCACTGATTACCTTTATATTGAAGAAATGCCGTGTAAATGTTAAAGCCCAAAGGGGGAACCGCTAACGTGGAGGCATTGTGTACCTAATGTGCGGCCGGCTTTTTATCCTGTACCGGTGCTCGTGCTCGTGGGAGTACTTCCGGGTGAGAGTGCAAGTGACGGATGTGTGAGGCGAAATCCAAACAGCCGAGGAAAGCCGAAGGGGTGCGCCTGCGCAGAAGAGCCCGCGTCCGGACTCTAATTTCCACCCGAAGGCTGCAATGAAACAGGAGAAGGGGGATAATTAGTAACAAAGCCAATCTGATAATATTACCTATTACTATATACAGTTATGCCAGCTAGCACTTATATGCGATATAAACTACATATCATGGAAAAATTCCTGTGTTTAAGAAAACCGTAGTGGACTCCAATATAAAGTAGACTTTAAGAAATGGCGGAGGCCGGATACCCATAGAGAGAAGTGAAATATATCCTAATAGTATAATCCATATATTTATATACAAACGGACATTCCACATGCCACTTAACTAATTCAGTGAGAGGAAAAGTGTCATAAAGAGTAAAAAGATACCAACTAATAAGAGACCTCATATTCTCTGTTCAGACCATATGGAGATAAGGTCTGTAACGTATAAATCCAAAAGGACTCCCGCTCCTTTAGTTTTTTGATCCTGTCTCCACCCCTCCTAGAAACAGGTACATGGTCTATGACCTGAAACCTAAGCTGGGCCACACTATGCTTATTCTGTATAAAATGGGCAGGAATAGGTAAAAGGGTCCTACCACATCTGATGGTGGATTTATGCTTAGAGATGCGGTCTCGGATATGCTGGGTGGTCTCCCCAACATACCCGAGACCGCACGGACACTTTATCAGATATATAACGAAGGACAAATTACAGGTAAACTGTCCCCTGATGGGAAATCTCTTCCCCGAACGTGGGTGTGTAAAAGACTCACCCTTCAAAACATTAGAGCACTGGTTACAGCTTAAACAAGGAAACGTGCCATTACGAGGTGAAGTCAAAACCTTTTGTATTAGACCCTTATTACTAGGGCCGACATCCGCCCTAACCAAATGGTCCTTAATATTGGAGCAGCGTTTGCTGCACATTATTGGTTGGGAATCAAATTCTTTGACTTGAGGATACGCTTTTTTCAAGATATCCCAGTGTTGGAGGACACACTTGTTAAAAAGATAGTTCAAAGGATGGAATGTACTAACAAATGCCATCCTAGGGGTCTGAGGAAGTCTGTCAGGTCTAGTAGTGTCTCTGCTGTGTGTGAGAACACGATCTGGATACCCCCTAATAGGAAATTTTTCATTCATTTCTTGATGTCTGATA
Source organism: Ranitomeya variabilis (assembly GCF_051348905.1). Taxonomy (NCBI): domain Eukaryota; kingdom Metazoa; phylum Chordata; class Amphibia; order Anura; family Dendrobatidae; genus Ranitomeya; species Ranitomeya variabilis. The sequence goes on along the minus strand of NC_135237.1, from coordinate 115,191,592 downwards.
TGACCGACTCCAGGATTAGAAACGATCCTATCTACCCTATCGTGCTGAGATTTAGGGAGAGCTCTTTTTATGTGATGGGGTGGCAACTGTCATATTTCAGGAGACTGTTTCTATCTGTAGATTTTACAAAAAGGTCCGTCTCAATTTCTCTATGTTCGTTGATGATAACTTTAGTGTCTAAAAAATTCATGGAGACAGGGTCATGAGATAGCAAAAAAGTGAGACCGGGTAAACTTGAATTGAGGTCTCTGTGGAAGTTGAGAAGTGTCTCTATGTCACCAGTCCATATAAGAAAAACGTCATCTATATATCGTCGCCAATAACTGACGTGCGCGATGAAGTCTGGATGTGTATAGACATAGGATGACTCAAAATTGTCCATAAAAATATTAGCATAGGGGGGTGCCATGTTGGACCCCATGGCAGTCCCCTTCATTTGTATGAAAAACTGATCTTCAAAAATGAAAAAATTACGGGTCAGCACCAATGTGAGTAAGTCTTTGCAAAATTTATGTTGTTGACTGGAGAAGTCTGTATGATGGGATAAGAAGGACATGACCGACTCTATTCCATCCTGATGTCTTATACTAGTGTACAGACTATTCACATCCATGGAAACTAACAGACAATTTGTCGGTAGATTCCCTATGCTTTTAAGAGATGTCAAGAAGGCAGTCGTGTCTTTAAGGTAAGATTTGATTTTCGGTACAAGGGGAGATAGAATCTTCTCCAGTGTAATGGCTAATGGAGATAGCAAGGATTCCGTGGAAGCAGCTATAGGGCGCCCTGGGGGCCTCACTGGATGTTTATGGATCTTGGGGAGTATATAAAATACCGGTGTAACCGGATGTTGTTTTATTAAAAACTCCCCCAATTTGGTATCTATTGTGCCAGTTGTGGTGTAATGGGCCACTAAATCTTTAATTTCCCTGCTTATTTCAAAGGACGGATTATTGCCTATGGGCTGATATGTATCTAAATCCCTAAGTTGTGTCCTAATTTCCTGCATATAATAGTCCCGATCTAAGACTACTATTGAACCCCCCTTGTCCGCCGGTTTTATTATGATCTGTTTGTTATCCTTCAGTGTTGATAAAGCCCTCTTCTCCTCAACGGTAAGATTATGCCTCACATGATGACTACCCCTTTCCATGGACTCCAAAACCCGCCTAACGTCATTTCTTACCAACTCAATGTATGTCTCCACTGGATGGTAAGAGTGTGGGGGCTGAAAGGAACTGTGGGTTCGTAAATTTAAAGAGGTCAAAGTAAATTTTGAACAAGTAGACTCGGCTAAAACTGGAGTATCAGTCCTAATTTTAGAAAAATGTGCTTTTAGTCTAATGTTCCTAAAGAAACGATTGAGTTCTTGATCCAGTTGGAAGGAATTAAATCTGGGGACCGACAGAAACTCAGTTCTTTTTGTAACACAGATAGTTCAAAGGGGGAGAGGCACTGTGACGAGATATTGTAGACAATGTTATTGGTGATGTCAGTACCTGAGACCTGGTTGCCATCCTGCGTTGTTCTGATCCGTGTCCGTTGGCTCCTCCTCGTTTTCCTCTGTGGCCTCGGTCCGTACGTTGTTCTAAAAAAGAAGAGCGTGTAGAGCCGAAATCGCTCTCGGAACTGGTGGAAAATGGACTGTAGTCCCGTCTTACAGGTCTCCGATTTCTGGAATAGGTGGAAAATTGCCATTTATATACTTGGTTATTTTTGTAGTCCTCCGTATCACGTAAAAATTTGTTACGCTTCCTAATCTGCAGATTGTCACGCAGGTCCGAAACAGTTTTATCTACTTTGTCCTTCAACCCTTTGAAGTCCTCCGGTGAAGATGTACTCCTTAGTTGTTGCTCCGTGGATGAGATCCTATTCTTCAATTCGACGATCTCTTTCTGTAGAAAGTCAACGGTTAATATCATTAAGTCCATAGAACATTTGTTGAGAATTGACTCAAATTTACCACAATATTCACTATTGTCTTGAAACAATGTGGGTCGTAGGGGAACCCTCAGGCCCCTAGGTATACGTTGGACCCGATGATACTCTGCCAAGGTTATACTATGAAGATCCAGAGCCGTGAGGCGTTTTAAATCCTTTTCAAAATCTCTGGTCCTTAATTCCTCAGTGGGAGTGTGTAAAAAAGTCCCAGGGGTGGTAATGTGAGAAATAATCAACGATGCTTCCTCCTGATTATATGACAACGTTGAAAAAGACATTTAAATCAGTAGGAGCTACCCTCAAAAATTAGATTAATTATAATGGTAAGGAAGGTGCTCACTAAATATAGATACTCAGTTAATATAGGTGCTCAGGAAAAAATAATAATATTATGAAAAAACTCCGGCACACTATTTGACAATGGAGAAACTTCTCATTCTTTAGTTATTTTTTATTATTGCAAAAACAGCGGTGAATTTCAAAAAAATAATAATATTCGTTCATATTTCAACACAGCAATGGGATTTCCAAAATTGTTATTCTCGCAATCCGTATGAATACAATGATAAATTCTTAGTGTCTCAATTCTTTGTATCTCAACGTTTCGGCTGTGAAGCCTTTTTCAAGAGATCTAAAGTCCCTCTGCAATACATGTAAAACATATACGTCAAAACAATACCATAAATGTGAACATAACATAGAACATACAGAAAAATATAACATGCTCCCCTTATTTTGTTAGTTTCACATAATTCACCTTCTAAATGTCATAGAACGACAACCTCATATTGTATATAAATTTTGGAGTAGCATCGTACAATAAATTGTTATTAAAAATATATTGTCTGTAAACTGGTCATCTTAGGGGAAACAACTAGGTTGAATTAGCTGTTGATATGACTATGTGTCAAAGTGTAACTGTGCATGATAACACTGTAATACGTATCTGGGTTTTTTTATTGTTATCTTATTTTTCATTTTATTTATCATTTTTCTCTTTATTTTCCTTTATATCTCTGCACAAGGGGTTGCTCAAATGGTCTGCCTTCTGTTTCATTAGACCCAGATACGTATTACAGTGTTATCATGCACAGTTACACTTTGACACATAGTCATATCAACAGCTAATTCAACCTAGTTGTTTCCCCTAAGATGACCAGTTTACAGACAATATATTTTTAATAACAATTTATTGTACGATGCTACTCCAAAATTTATATACAGTATGAGGTTGTCGTTCTATTACATTTAGAAGGTGAATTATGTGAAACTAACAAAATAAGGGGAGCATGTTATATTTTTCTGTATGTTCTATGTTATGTTCACATTTATGGTATTGTTTTGACGTATATGTTTTACATGTATTGCAGAGGGACTTTAGATCTCTTGAAAAAGGCTTCACAGCCGAAACGTTGAGATACAAAGAATTGAGACACTAAGAATTTATCATTGTATTCATACGGATTGTGAGAATAACAATTTTGGAAATCCCATTGCTGTGTTGAAATATGAACGAATATTATTATTTTTTGGAAATTCACCGCTGTTTTTGCAATAATAAAAAATAACTAAAGAATGAGAAGTTTCTCCATTGTCAAATAGTGTGCCGGAGTTTTTTCATAATATTATGAGTTCATAGACACCAAACATGTCTAGCTTTTTTATCTAAGTGGTGAAAAAAAAATCGAAACTTTGCTGCTAAAAAAAAAAAAATTCATACGATACCCGTAGCGTCTCCATTTTTCTTGATCTGAGGTCGGGTGAGGGCTTATTTTTTGTGTGCCGAGCTGGCGTTTTTACTAATACCACTTTTGTACAGATACTTTCTTTTTATCGCCCGTTATTGCATTTTAATGCAATGTTGCAGCGACCAAAAAAACGTAATTCTGGCGTTTCAAATTTTTTTCTCGCTATGCTGTTTAGCGATCAGGTTAATGCTTTTTTTATTGATAGATCGGGTCATTCTGAATGCGGCGATACCAAATATGTGTAGGTTTGGTTTTTTTTTATTGTTTTATTTTGGATGGGGCAAAAGGGGGGTGATTTAAACTTTTATTTATTTATTTATTTTTCACATTTTTTTTACTTTTTTTTAACTTTTGCCATGCTTCAATAGCCTCCATGGGAGGCTAGAGGCTGGCACAACTCGATCGGCTCTGCTGCATAGCAGCGATCATCAGATCGCTGCAATGCAGCAGAAATGCAGGTGTGCTATGAGCGCCAACCACAGGGTGGCGCTCACAGCAAACCGGCATCAGTAACCATAGAGGTCTCAAGGACCTCTATGGTTACTATGCAGAAGCATCGCCGACCCCCGATCATGTGACGGGGTCAGCGATGCGCACATTTCCAGCCGTGCGGCCGGAAGCGGTAGTTAAATTTAATTTAAATGTAAATTTAACTAGTTAATAGCGGCGGGTGAATCGCAATTTCACCCGCCGCTATTGCGGGCATATGTCAGCTGTTCAAAACAGCTGACATGTCCTGGCTTTGATGCGGGCTCACCGCCGGAGCCCTGCATCAAAGAGGGGGATCTGACCTCGGACGTACTATCCCGTCCAAGTTCAGAAACAGTCTTAAATAGCCCAGTTTTTAACAGGTTTAAGGAGTTTTCCACTATTGGGGATATTTTTTCTTAATTTTTTTCCTACTTAAAAGCATCGTTTGTTTGAGTTTTTTTTGCTAAAAATCATTTTTGGAATTGGGTTTCATTAAAGATGTTGCACGGTTTATTTCTTATAGCCTCTGTGTTGCACTGTCTATTGCTGGCTGCAGAATTGGTTAACTGAAAATTTGCCATTCTGATGGTCCAATTGGAAAGTTTCTAACTGTTTCATCTGTGGGTTTTTGAGACCTCTGGTTGTGATGGCAATGCACCGATGACCCCCAATCATGTGACAGGGGTCAGCGGTGCGCATACTTCAGGCCGCACGGCCGGCAGCTCGTGTTAAATGCCGCTGTCAGAGTTTGACAGCGGTATTTAACTAATTAATGGGTGCGGGTGGATCGCGATTCCGCTCATGCCCATTGTGGGCACATGTCAGCTGTTGAAAACAGCTAACATGTTGCGGCTTAGAGGTGGGCTCACTGCCGAAGCCCACCTCAAAGAGAGGGATACTGCCAGCAGACGTACTATTCCGTCAGCTGGCAGAAAGGGGTTAAACCAAAAACAAGTATAGTTAGGTCCATAAATATTTGGACCGTCACACAGGTTTGGTATTTTAGCTGTTTCCAAAAACATACTCAAGATACAGTTATGTAATCAATATGGGCTTAAAGAAGTTGTCCACTAATTGGATAACTCCTTGTCATACTCCACGCATGACTGCAATAAACTAGAGAAACTTATACTCACCTTGCTTGCTGGCGTTGTTCTCGTGGTGTCTGCAGTCGCTCTCCCCAGAGCTCCCATGTTGTTGTTGTGACACGTTACCCCAGCGCCCAATCAGAAAAAAAAGAAGTATGTAACTTATAGGGAACCTGTCAGCAGGATTGTGCTCAGTAAACTACAGACATTGTCAGGTTGGTGCCGTAACATTGGTTAAAATGATACCTTAGTTGATTGAGTCCATCTTGTGGTTGTTGTTTAATCTGTATTTGCAGTTTTCAGTTAATGAGATTCTCGTGCTTTGGGGCGGCCTGTGGGGGTCTTCTTGTGGTGATCTGATGACAAATATATCTGTATGGGCTTATGACAGGTTACTGAACCTTCAGTGACCTGCCTTCTATTTTACATAATGCATATAATAGTGTTGGCTTTGAAAAAAAAATAATTTTAACAAAATGGTGCCGCCAGTGGTGCATGCCCAGTATCATCTATTGCTTGCAAATAATAGTGTTGGCTTTGAAAAAAAAAATTAACTGCAGCAAAATGGTGCCGGTGGTGGTGCATGCGCAGCAGTATCTATCACATGCCAATAGATGCTACTGCACAAGTGGCAGGCTAGCGCCTTTTTGCTGTATAGACACATATTTTTCCCTCCAACAAACTAGCACCGCCAATGGTCATTTTATCTATCACTTGAATATAATAGTGTTGGCTTTGAAAATAGATAGATGCTACTGTGCAAGTGCCGCTGGTGGTGCCATTGTGTTAGAGAAAAAAATAATTTTGGCTGCAATAAAATGGTGCAGCTCTTGCACAGTAGCATCTATCGGCAAGCCAACACTATTATATGTCAGCAATAGATGCTGCTGTGCATGGGGTGGCGCCGTCGCCATTTTGCTGAAGTTACATTTTTGGTTTAAAAGCCAACACTATTATATGCAGTATGTGAAATAAGGGGCAGGTCAGTGAGGGATCAGTGACCGGTAATAAGCCATCAGTAGTGTTGAGCATTCCGATACCGCAAGTATCGGGTATCGGCCGATACTTGCGGTATCGGAATTCCGATACCGGGATTCCGATACTTGCCGCGTATCGGATACCGGAATCGGAAGTTCTAAGATTCAAAAAGCAGAAATTCAGCCAATGAGATTGATTCCAAGTGTGGGCACATCCTGTTTAGCATGGAGGGCATGAAACTACTGGCAAGGCTGTGATTGGCTGGTGTAATGATGTCATGATGCAGTTTAAAAGTCGCTGGCGCCATTTTGCGATCACTCTGCTGTGAATTCAGTTAGTGACAGGACGCTGTTTGCTGACTGAGGGACAGTTTAGAGATAGCGATTTGCTTCTTTGTGCTTTCCAAAGGCTAATTTAGCAACCGCTGTGTTCACCTACTATTCACCTTGCTTTTGCCTTGTAGCGCTGTTTTCACAGCGATCTGCAGGGTCTGTGTGTGTGTGTGTGTGAGTGCAGCCCAGTCTCCAGTCTGAGTGCAGCCACATAGGCCATCCATAGTTGGTTGTATTCAGTTCAGGGAGGGTGGTTCATTGCCTCATACTGTTCCTTTTTTTTTTTTTTTCCCAAGTAGTGTAGTCTGCTGCTAATTTATTCAAAAAAATCCTATTAGTGTCTTTCCACCCGTCTCCAGCTAATTTGTGGAAAAACACTACATAGGATAAAGTAGAGGAGGGTTTTTGGGCCTTGCAGCGCCGTTTACGGCCGTCTGCACGGTCTCCGTGTGACTGCAGCTCGCCCTGTAATCTGTGAGCAGCTGTAGCCTGGTTGTCTCCAGCTCAGGGTTTTTCACTGCGTCATACCGCCAAATCAATTTTCTTTTTTTTCAAAGTAGTGTAGTCTGCTGCTAATTAATTTAAAAAAATCCTATTAGTGTCTTTCCACCCGTCTCCAGCTAATTTGTGGAAAAACACTACATAGGATAAAGTAGAGGAGGGTTTTTGGGCCTTGCAGCGCCGTTTACGGCTGTCTGCACGGTCTCCGTGTGACTGCAGCTCGCCCTGTAATCTGTGAGCAGCTGTAGCCTGGTTGTCTCCAGCTCAGGGTTTTTCACTGCGTCATACCGCCAAATCAATTTTCTTTTTTTTCAAAGTAGTGTAGTCTGCTGCTAATTAATTTAAAAAAATCCTATTAGTGTCTTTCCACCCGTCTCCAGCTAATTTGTGGAAAAACACTATATAGGATAAAGTAGAGGAGGGTTTTTGGGCCTTGCAGCGCCGTTTACGGCTGTCTGCACGGTCTCCGTGTGACTGCAGCTCGCCCTGTAATCTGTGAGCAGCTATAGCCTGGTTGTCTCCAGCTCAGGGTTTTTCACTGCGTCATACCGCCAAATCAATTTTCTTTTTTTTCAAAGTAGTGTAGTCTGCTGCTAATTAATTTAAAAAAATCCTATTAGTGTCTTTCCACCCGTCTCCAGCTAATTTGTGGAAAAACACTACATAGGATAAAGTAGAGGAGGGTTTTTGGGCCTTGCAGCGCCGTTTACGGCTGTCTGCACGGTCTCCGTGTGACTGCAGCTCGCCCTGTAATCTGTGAGCAGCTATAGCCTGGTTGTCTCCAGCTCAGGGTTTTTCACTGCGTCATACCGCCAAATCAATTTTCTTTTTTTTCCAAATAGTGTAGTCTGCTGCTAATTTATTCAAAAAAATCCTATTAGTGTCTTTCCACCCGTCTCCAGCTAATTTGTGGAAAAACACTACATAGGATAAAGTAGAGGAGGGTTTTTGGGCCTTGTAGCGCCGTTTACGTCTGTCTGCACGGTCTCCGTGTGACTGCAGCTCTATCTGTTGTCAGTTCAGCCCCCAAAAAATAAATAAATAATAAAGTTCACCAAACACACCAGTTACACCACTTTACATTTCTGTAGGCCACATTAGCTCATATTAAAGTCTAGTCCACACTTTAGATAATTAGTGCTTCTTATACCTGTTAGGAGGAGTTGCTCAGGAATAAGCACACAAATCCGTTAGTACTTTTCTGCTTATCTTTATCAGTCAACCAAGATGAAGAAGGCAGTGAGTAAGGCACGTGGGCGTGGGCGTGGGCGCGGAGCAGGGAGGGGACGTGGGGATTCTGTGCCTGCTGCGGGCACCGGTGACTCATCAGCACCCACTTTCACCAGGCAACAGTCGTTCATGCGAAGCTTTGTGTCCGAGCGCCGTACACCGCTGCTGCGTGAAGAACAAATTGAAGCTGTTGTCGGATGGATGGCAGCTAATGCATCAACTTCCATTAGTGCCACATCCTCTCAGACACAGAGCACTGGAGAGCAGCCATCTGTCTCTTCACCACCTGCCAAATTGCCCAGGCAGACAGAGAGCCCAGGACAGGAGCCGTCTCTACTTCTGTTCTCTGAATCTCTTGGCTTGGAAACAGGGGGCCAGCCAAGCAGCATTGGAGAAATGGAAGAAGAGGCAGGGTGCAGTGATGCCCAACAGCTTTTTCTGTCTTCCTCTGAAGAGGCGGGTGGGCCAGTGGCTCCGGTCACCACATCGCAGGCCGCATCAGCTGATGATGACACTCAGGTGCCACTTACTGGTGCGTGCTCTGCTGCTGAGACTACCCAGGAGGAGCAGTTGGGGGCAGAGGGTAGTGTAGATGATGAGGTCCTCGACCCATCTTGGCGTGAGGGACAGGAAGGTGGTGGGAGCAGCTCTGAGGAAGAGATTCCCCGTACGGCCCAAAGAGGGAGAGGGAGGGGGAAGACTGCGGATCCTGCAGCCTCCGCTTTGGCACCCGTTAGGAGCATGTCTCTTCCAAAAGCCAAAAAGGGCGCTCCCAAGACTTGCAGTGCCTGGTCCTTTTTTGACACAGTTGCAGATGACATTTGCTATGTCAGATGCAACGTGTGTCATCAAAAAGTCAAAAGAGGGAAAAATGTCAGCAACCTCAATACCTCCAACATGTGGAAACATGTGCGCAACAGGCACCCGGCGGAGTTAGAAAAACACACTGAAGAGGTAGGCCAACCAACAGCGGCAGCTACCACCTCTTCAGCTCGTGTTGCCTCTTCCTCTACCTCACACGCAGCTGGTTCGGCGTCCTCCCAGGATCGCCGTGGAAGAACCTCTGCCCCTGTTGTCCAGAGACCCGCTGTAATTCCACCCGCAGCGCCACTTTCCCAGTCATCCACACACTCCCAGCCCAGTCTACAGCCATCGGTAGTACAGGCATGGGAGAAAAGGCGGCCTTTCTCGTCAAACCACCCACGAGCACAGGCTCTGACTGCAGGCATTGCCAAACTTCTGTCACTGGAAATGCTGTCATTCAGGCTGGTGGAGACTGACAGCTTCCGTGACTTGATGTCATTGGCAGTCCCACAGTACAATGTGCCCAGCCGCTTTTACTTCAGCAGGCAAGCCGTCCCTGCCCTGCAGAAGCATGTGGAGGGACACATAAAACACGCGCTACTGAACGCCGTCAGTAGCAAGGTCCACCTCACCACCGATGCGTGGACCAGTCAACATGGACAGGGGCGATACCTTTCCCTCACTGCCCATTGGGTTAATGTCGTTGAGCCGGGTACAGACCGTGCGAGTGGCGCAGGACGTGTCCTGCCCACTCCAAGGATTGCAGGAATCCATTCTGTACGCATTGACTCCTCCTCTTACACCAGTTCCTCAGAATCATCGCTGCAGGAGCCGTCACAGTCCACCTCCACATGGACCCGTGATGAACGTGTACCTGTTACGACCGACATGAGCACAGCCGTGGCCAAACGTCAACAGGCCGTCTTGAAATTAATTTTCTTGGGGAATCGTAGCCACACAGCGCAGGAGCTCTGGAATGCCATCAAGCAGGAGAGCGATGTGTGGTTTGTGCCAGCGAATCTCCAGCCAGGCATGGTAGTGTGTGATAATGGCCGAAATCTGGTGGCAGCTCTGGGCCTCGGCAACCTCACTCACATCCCATGTCTGGCACATGTGCTCAATTTGGTCGTGCAGAGCTTTTTGAGGGACTATCCGGATCTTGATGCACTGCTGCACAAGGTCCGCCTAGAGTGTGCTCACTTGCGGCGTTCCAGCACGGCAAAAGCGCGCATTGCGGCTCTGCAGCGCCGACACCGCCTGCCGGAACATCGCATCATATGTGACCTACCTACCAGGTGGAATTCCACGTTACATATGTTGGAGCGGTTGTGTGAGCAGCAGCAAGCTGTAATGGAGTACCAGCTGCTTCAGGCGCAAAAAAGTCGCAGTCAGCGCCGTACAGACTTCACAACCACAGAGTGGGCCACTATGAATGACGTCTGCCAGGTTTTGCGTCCCTTTGATTATTCCACGCGGATGGCGAGTGCAGATGATGCACTAGTCAGCATGACTGTCCCCCTTATCTGCCTGCTTGAAAAATCACTGCAAGCGCTAAGGGATGATGTTGTGGAAGAGGTGGAGGATGAGGATTCACCATTTCCATCATCTTCTGGACAGTCAGCGCCACGTGGTTCCTCACAAACGCGTAGGCAGGGGACCGTTTGTGAGGAGGATGAGGAGGAGTCAATGGAGGAGGAAGACATCCGTCCAGAGGAGGGAGTTACACAATTGTCCAGTAGTCAGTGTGTACAGCGAGGGTGGGGTGATGACGAGCGGGCAGAGATCACGCCTCCAGCAGGGGACAGCGTTTCTTGGGCAGTTGGCAGTCTGCAGCACATGGTGGATTACATGCTGCAGTGCCTGAGAAACGACCGCCGCATCGCCCACATTCTCAACATGTCTGATTATTGGGTGTTCACCCTCCTCGATCCTCGCTACCGGGACAACGTAGAAAGCCTCATCACACCGTTGAACCGGGAGCGAAAAATGCGGGAGTACCAAGACACACTGGTCAATTCCATCATCTTCTCCATTCCAACTGAGAGAAGTGCTGCTAGTGCATTCCAAAGCAGCTCAGTGCGTCCAGGCCGTGGTGGAGGCTCTGCACAAAGAGGGAGCAGAAGCAGTGCCTCTGCCCAAGGCAAGACCAGTATGGCCGAACTGTGGCACAGTTTTCTGTGCCCGCCACAAAAGTCTACACCATCACAGACGGCTCCAGTCAGCAGGAGGCAACGGTTCCGTCAGATGGTGACAGACTACATGTCTTGCCCTCTTGCTGTACTCCCAGACGGCTCTTCCCCTTTCAAGTTTTGGGTCTCAAAGCTGGATACATGGCCAGAGCTAAGCCAGTATGCATTGGAGGTGCTGTCTTGCCCTGCGGCCAGTGTATTATCGGAACGTGTCTTTAGTGCTGCAGGTGGTGTACTAACTGACCGTCGCATGCGACTATCCTCCGATAACGTTGACCGGCTTACTTTCCTGAAAATGAACAAGGCCTGGATCTCGCCGGAATTTGCCACTCCTCCTCCTGATTGAATAATTAGGTCACTGTATACGTTATCCAGGTCTCCTGTTGTGTTCATCTTTCTACCACCTGAACTTAAATTCCTGGGCTCCAACACCGCCAGTTGAGGCTCAGACGTGCCGTCTGCACAGTCAAAACATACGACCCAGTGTTATTGGGTTTCAGTAACGTCAGCTGATCCCCAGCTGTGTAGCCGGCAATGTGTCATGCGACCGCCACGCTGACACAACAACTGAAATGTAAGGGAATCTGTCCCCCCCCCCCCAAGGCGTTTGTTACTGAAAGAGCCACCTTGTGCAGCAGTAATGCTGCCCAAGGAAAAGGTAGCTATTTTTGTTTAGCTCCTTGCACACGCAGAACTTAACACTTATAAAATGTGTCCACTGATACCGTAAAACCGTCCCGGAGGTGGGACTTTCCTTCGTAATGTGACGCAGCCCAGCCGTCATTCCTACCCCCCCGGCGCCGCGCACCGGCTCCTCAGCGTTGTTTTATTCCGTCCAGGAGCCTGCGCTGTTATGTTATCCCGTGGCCAGGCACACTTAGCGCTGCCCGTCTTCTGGCATCATTTGGTGTCTGGATGGCTGTGCCTGTGCGGCCGCGCTGGCAGAGAGCCCGCCTCGCAGTGTCTTCTGATTTAATCCCACTGGGGGCCTGGGATCCATGGACATGCGCAGTGCATATCTGAACCTCCACCTCTCACTCATTTCCCTATGGCTTCTTCAGACTGTTCGGTGTCAGCTGGTCCCTAACAGCATGCCACGGCCGTGACACCGCACAGTCTGAAGAAGCCATAGGGAGATGAGTGAGAGGTGGAGGTTCAGATATGCACTGCGCATGTCCATGGATCCCAGGCCCCCAGTGGGATTAAATCAGAAGACACTGCGAGGCGGGCTCTCTGCCAGCGCGGCCGCACAGGCGCAGCCATCCAGACACCAAATGATGCCAGAAGACGGGCAGCGCTAAGTGTGCCTGGCCACGGGATAACATAACAGCGCAGGCTCCTGGACGGAATAAAACAACGCTGAGGAGCCGGTGCGCGGCGCCGGGGGGGTAGGAATGACGGCTGGGCTGCGTCACATTACGAAGGAAAGTCCCACCTCCGGGACGGTTTTACGGTTGCAGGGGACACATTTTATAAGTGTTTAGTTCTGTGTTTGCAAGGAGCATGATGAAAAGAGCCACCTTTTCCTTTTGCATCTTTTGTGCTGCACAAGCTGGCTCTTTCAGCTACAAACGCCTTGGGGGGGGGTTAAAGGTTCCCTTTCGACTTTCTCAGGCTTCGGCCTACATTGTGTTCCTCTGCTTTTCCACCTGTCCCTGGGCTCCAACACCGCTAGTTGTTGCCTGGTAGTGCTGTACGCACAGTCCCAACAGTCGCTCCTCTGTTATTGGGGTTCAGTAACGTCAGCTGTTCCCCTGCTGTGTGTGTGGCAATCCCTCCTACCTCCTCCAACCTCCTCCTCCTCCACCTGTCCCTGGGCTCCAACACCGCCAGTTGCCGTCCAGAAGTGCTGTACGCACAGTCAACAGTCCCTCCTCTGTTATTGGGGTTCAGTAACGTCAGCTGTTCCCCTGCTGTGTGTGTGGCAATCCCTCCTACCTCCTCCTACCTCCTCCAACCTCCTCCTCCTCCACCTGTCCCTGGGCTCCAACACCGCCAGTTGCCGTCCAGAAGTGCTGTACGCACAGTCAACAGTCCCTCCTCTGTTATTGGGGTTCAGTAACGTCAGCTGTTCCCCTGCTGTGTGTGTGGCAATCCCTCCTACCTCCTCCAACCTCCTCCTCCTCCACCTGTCCCTGGGCTCCAACACCGCCAGTTGCCGTCCAGAAGTGCTGTACGCACAGTCAACAGTCCCTCCTCTGTTATTGGGGTTCAGTAACGTCAGCTGTTCCCCTGCTGTGTGTGTGGCAATCCATCCTACCTCCTCCTACCTCCTCCAACCTCCTCCTCCTCCACCTGTCCCTGGGCTCCAACACCGCCAGTTGCCGTCCAGAAGTGCTGTACGCACAGTCAACAGTCGCTCCTCTGTTATTGGGGTTCAGTAACGTCAGCTGTTCCCCTGCTGTGTGTGTGGCAATCCCTCCTACCTCCTCCAACCTCCTCCTCCTCCACCTGTCCCTGGGCTCCAACACCGCCAGTTGCCGTCCAGAAGTGCTGTACGCACAGTCAACAGTCCCTCCTCTGTTATTGGGGTTCAGTAACGTCAGCTGTTCCCCTGCTGTGTGTGTGGCAATCCCTCCTACCTCCTCCTACCTCCTCCAACCTCCTCCTCCTCCACCTGTCCCTGGGCTCCAACACCGCTAGTTGCCGTCCAGAAGTGCTGTACGCACAGAGCCAAACACCTCGCCAATGTGTTAGTGGGGTTCAGCACCGCCAGCTGTTCCCCTGCTGTGTATACGGCAACGTGTACTGCGACCGCCACGCAGACACAACAAGTTAAATGTAAGGGAACCTGACCCCCCCCCCCCCCCAGGCATTTGTTACTGAAGGAGCCACCTTGTGCAGCAGTAATGATGATGCAAAGGGAAAAAGTGCCTCTTTTCGTGATGCTCCTTGCACATGCTGAACCAAACACTTATGAAATGTGTCCCCACACAGCGTTACACCGTCCGGTAGGTGGAACTTTCCTTTGTCGTGTGACGCAGCACAGCCATCATTTTTACCCCCTTGGCGCCGTGCGCCCCCTCCTCAGCGTTGTTTGAATCTGTCCCGGAGCCTGCGCTGTTAGGTTAGCCCTTGGCCATGCACACATGTTGCGCTGCCCGTCTTCTGACCTCATTTGGTGTCAGGCTGGCTGCGCCTGTGCGGGTGCGCTGGCCGAGATCCCGCCTCGCAGTGTCGTCTAATGTAATCCCACCGCGGGCCTGTGATCCGTGCCCGTGCGCAGTGCATATCCTCTCCTCTCACTCCCCTCCCTACGGCTTCTTCAGACTGTGCGATGTCAGCTGGTCCCTAATAGCATGCCACGGCCGTGACACCGCACAGTCTGAAAAAGCCGTAGGGAGGGGAGTGAGAGGAGAGGATATGCACTGCGCACGGGCACGGATCACAGGCCCGCGGTGGGATTACATGAGACGACACTGCGAGGCGGGATCTCGGCCAACGCACCCGCACAGGCGCAGCCAGCCTGACACCAAATGAGGTCAGAAGACGGGCAGCGCAACATGTGTGCATAGCCATGGGCTAACCTAACAGCGCAGGCTCCGGGACAGATTCAAACAACGCTGAGGAGGGGGCGAACGGCGACAAGGGGGTAAAAATGATGGCTGTGCTGCGTCACACGACAAAGGAAAGTTCCACCTACCGGACGGTTTAACGCTGTGTGGGGACACATTTCATAAATGTTAGGTTCCGCATGTACAAGGACCATAATTAAAAGAGCTAAGTTTACCTTTTCCAGCATTAGTGCTGTACACAATGGCTCTTTCAGCTACAAACGCCTGGGGGGGGGGGGGTTAAAGGTTTCCTTTCAACTTGCTCGAGTGCAGGCTTCGGCCTACACTCCGCTCCCCCTGCTCCTCCTGCTGACCCTGGGCTCTAACACCGCCAGTTTTTGCCCAGATGTGCTAGCTGCACAGAGAAAAACACCAGCCAATGTGTCAGTGGGGTCCAGCACCGCCAGCTGTTCCCCTGCTGTGTAGCCGGCAACGTGTCCTGCGACCGCCACGCAGACACAAGAACTGAAATTGAAGGGAACCTGTCCCCCCTCCCCCAGGTGTTTCTATGTTTTACAGCTACCTTGAACAGCAGTAATGCTGCATGTGTTCAAGGTGGCTCAGAAACTTATTCTCCTTGCCCATGTTGAAGTGAACACGTCTAAAATGTGTCCTCTGTGACCATTAAAACGTCCCTCAGGTGTGATTTGACTTTGTATTGACACACGCAACAAGCTCCTTGGTAACGCTGCCCGTCTTCTGGCATCATTGTTTGGCTGGCTGCGCTTCTGCGGCCGCCCTGACCCACACAACGCCCCTCGGTGTCTTATTTATTGGGACTGCGAGGGTGTGATTGATGGGCAGGATCAGTGCATCAGTTCGCCTGTCCCTCCTCTCCTTCCGCCTTCTTCGGACTGTGCGGCTTCATGGCCGTGGCATGCGATAAGGGATCAGATGACGCCGCACAGTCTGAAGCGGGTGTAAGGACCCGAGTGTGAGAGGCCAACATATGTGCTGCGCCAGGCCCTGAATCCCAGCCCCGCAGTGTTTTAACAATGTTAAGACACTGCGGGGCTGGGATTCATGGTCATCGCGAACCGCACCGGCCGACATTACATGATGCCAGAAGATGGGCAGCGCTAACGGCGCTAGGCCAGGGGATAACACGACAGCGCAGACTCCTGTACAGCAAATAACAACGCTCGGGAGGCTGCACCCAGCACCAAGGTGGGATTCTTGACACCTGTGCTGCGTCTCATTACAAAGGGAACTCTCGCCTCCATTACACAGTTTGACTGTATAAAGGGCTAAATGTTATACGTGTTTCATTCAGCGTGTGCAAGGAGAAAAATTAAAAGAGCAACCTTTGACTTGTGCAGCACTACTGCTGCATAAGCTGTGGCTCTTCTACTTTCTAACCCCTGAGGGGGGGTTAAAGGTGACCTTTGAAATCGGTTCAAGTAGGCTTCGGCCTACACTCTGCTCCACCTGCAGAGCCCGGGCTCCAACAACGCTAGTTGCTGTCCGGAAGTGCTGGCTGCACAGAGCCAAACACCTCGCCAATGTGTCAGTGGGGTCCAGCACCGCCAGCTGTTCCCCTGCTGTGTAGCCGGCAACGTGTCCTGCAAAAGCCACGCAGACACAACACACCCAAAGCTGCCGCCAGTGCAGGCTTCGGCCTACACTCCCCTCCCCCTGCTCCTCCTCCTCCTGCTCCTCCTCCTGCTGCCCCTGGGCTCTAACACACCGCCAGTTGGGGCCCAGATGTGCTAGCTGCACAGAGAAAAACACCAGCCAATGTGTCAGTGGGGTCCAGCACCGCCAGCTGTTCCCCTGCTGTGCAGCCGGCAACGTGTCCTGCAAAAGCCACGCAGACACAAGAACTGAAATTGAAGGGAACCTGTCCCCCCTCCCCCAGGCGTTTTTACGTTATCCAGCCACCTTGTACAGCGGTAATGCTGCATGTGTGCAAGGTGGCTCAGAAACGTATTCTCCTCGCACATGTGGAACTGAAAACACGTCTGCAATGTGTCCTCTGTGTGACCATTTAACCGTCCCGGTGGTGTGACTTTCCTTTGTAATGACACGCTGCAACCCCCTTGGTAGCGCTGCCCGTCTTCTGGCATCATTGTTTGGCTGCCTGCGCCTCTGCGGCCGCCCTGACCCACACAACGCCCCTCGGTGTCTTATTTATTGGGACTGCGAGGGTGTGATTGATGGGCAGGATCAGTGCATCAGTTCGCCTGTCCCTCCTCTCCTTCCGCCTTCTTCGGACTGTGCGGCTTCATGGCCGTGGCATGCGATAAGGGATCAGATGACGCCGCACAGTCTGAAGCGGGTGTAAGGACCCGAGTGTGAGAGGCCAACATATGTGCTGCGCCAGGCCCTGAATCCCAGCCCCGCAGTGTTTTAACAATGTTAAGACACTGCGGGGCTGGGATTCATGGTCATCGCGAACCGCACCGGCCGACATTACATGATGCCAGAAGATGGGCAGCGCTAACGGCGCTAGGCCAGGGGATAACACGACAGCGCAGACTCCTGTACAGCAAATAACAACGCTCGGGAGGCTGCACCCAGCACCAAGGTGGGATTCTTGACACCTGTGCTGCGTCTCATTACAAAGGGAACTCTCGCCTCCATTACACAGTTTGACTGTATAAAGGGCTAAATGTTATACGTGTTTCATTCAGCGTGTGCAAGGAGAAAAATTAAAAGAGCAACCTTTGACTTGTGCAGCACTACTGCTGCATAAGCTGTGGCTCTTCTACTTTCTAACCCCTGAGGGGGGGTTAAAGGTGACCTTTGAAATCGGTTCAAGTAGGCTTCGGCCTACACTCTGCTCCACCTGCAGAGCCCGGGCTCCAACAACGCTAGTTGCTGTCCGGAAGTGCTGGCTGCACAGAGCCAAACACCTCGCCAATGTGTCAGTGGGGTCCAGCACCGCCAGCTGTTCCCCTGCTGTGTAGCCGGCAACGTGTCCTGCAAAAGCCACGCAGACACAACACACCCAAAGCTGCCGCCAGTGCAGGCTTCGGCCTACACTCCCCTCCCCCTGCTCCTCCTCCTCCTGCTCCTCCTCCTGCTGCCCCTGGGCTCTAACACACCGCCAGTTGGGGCCCAGATGTGCTAGCTGCACAGAGAAAAACACCAGCCAATGTGTCAGTGGGGTCCAGCACCGCCAGCTGTTCCCCTGCTGTGCAGCCGGCAACGTGTCCTGCAAAAGCCACGCAGACACAAGAACTGAAATTGAAGGGAACCTGTCCCCCCTCCCCCAGGCGTTTTTACGTTATCCAGCCACCTTGTACAGCGGTAATGCTGCATGTGTGCAAGGTGGCTCAGAAACGTATTCTCCTCGCACATGTGGAACTGAAAACACGTCTGCAATGTGTCCTCTGTGTGACCATTTAACCGTCCCGGTGGTGTGACTTTCCTTTGTAATGACACGCTGCAACCCCCTTGGTAGCGCTGCCCGTCTTCTGGCATCATTGTTTGGCTGCCTGCGCCTCTGCGGCCGCCCTGACCCACACAACGCCCCTCGGTGTCTTATTTATTGGGACTGCGAGGGTGTGATTGATGGGCAGGATCAGTGCATCAGTTCGCCTGTCCCTCCTCTCCTTCCGCCTTCTTCGGACTGTGCGGCTTCATGGCCGTGGCATGCGATAAGGGATCAGATGACGCCGCACAGTCTGAAGCGGGTGTAAGGACCCGAGTGTGAGAGGCCAACATATGTGCTGCGCCAGGCCCTGAATCCCAGCCCCGCAGTGTTTTAACAATGTTAAGACACTGCGGGGCTGGGATTCATGGTCATCGCGAACCGCACCGGCCGACATTACATGATGCCAGAAGATGGGCAGCGCTAACGGCGCTAGGCCAGGGGATAACACGACAGCGCAGACTCCTGTACAGCAAATAACAACGCTCGGGAGGCTGCACCCAGCACCAAGGTGGGATTCTTGACACCTGTGCTGCGTCTCATTACAAAGGGAACTCTCGCCTCCATTACACAGTTTGACTGTATAAAGGGCTAAATGTTATACGTGTTTCATTCAGCGTGTGCAAGGAGAAAAATTAAAAGAGCAACCTTTGACTTGTGCAGCACTACTGCTGCATAAGCTGTGGCTCTTCTACTTTCTAACCCCTGAGGGGGGGTTAAAGGTGACCTTTGAAATCGGTTCAAGTAGGCTTCGGCCTACACTCTGCTCCACCTGCAGAGCCCGGGCTCCAACAACGCTAGTTGCTGTCCGGAAGTGCTGGCTGCACAGAGCCAAACACCTCGCCAATGTGTCAGTGGGGTCCAGCACCGCCAGCTGTTCCCCTGCTGTGTAGCCGGCAACGTGTCCTGCAAAAGCCACGCAGACACAACACACCCAAAGCTGCCGCCAGTGCAGGCTTCGGCCTACACTCCCCTCCCCCTGCTCCTCCTCCTCCTGCTCCTCCTCCTGCTGCCCCTGGGCTCTAACACACCGCCAGTTGGGGCCCAGATGTGCTAGCTGCACAGAGAAAAACACCAGCCAATGTGTCAGTGGGGTCCAGCACCGCCAGCTGTTCCCCTGCTGTGCAGCCGGCAACGTGTCCTGCAAAAGCCACGCAGACACAAGAACTGAAATTGAAGGGAACCTGTCCCCCCTCCCCCAGGCGTTTTTACGTTATCCAGCCACCTTGTACAGCGGTAATGCTGCATGTGTGCAAGGTGGCTCAGAAACGTATTCTCCTCGCACATGTGGAACTGAAAACACGTCTGCAATGTGTCCTCTGTGTGACCATTTAACCGTCCCGGTGGTGTGACTTTCCTTTGTAATGACACGCTGCAACCCCCTTGGTAGCGCTGCCCGTCTTCTGGCATCATTGTTTGGCTGCCTGCGCCTCTGCGGCCGCCCTGACCCACACAACGCCCCTCGGTGTCTTATTTATTGGGACTGCGAGGGTGTGATTGATGGGCAGGATCAGTGCATCAGTTCGCCTGTCCCTCCTCTCCTTCCGCCTTCTTCGGACTGTGCGGCTTCATGGCCGTGGCATGCGATAAGGGATCAGATGACGCCGCACAGTCTGAAGCGGGTGTAAGGACCCGAGTGTGAGAGGCCAACATATGTGCTGCGCCAGGCCCTGAATCCCAGCCCCGCAGTGTTTTAACAATGTTAAGACACTGCGGGGCTGGGATTCATGGTCATCGCGAACCGCACCGGCCGACATTACATGATGCCAGAAGATGGGCAGCGCTAACGGCGCTAGGCCAGGGGATAACACGACAGCGCAGACTCCTGTACAGCAAATAACAACGCTCGGGAGGCTGCACCCAGCACCAAGGTGGGATTCTTGACACCTGTGCTGCGTCTCATTACAAAGGGAACTCTCGCCTCCATTACACAGTTTGACTGTATAAAGGGCTAAATGTTATACGTGTTTCATTCAGCGTGTGCAAGGAGAAAAATTAAAAGAGCAACCTTTGACTTGTGCAGCACTACTGCTGCATAAGCTGTGGCTCTTCTACTTTCTAACCCCTGAGGGGGGGTTAAAGGTGACCTTTGAAATCGGTTCAAGTAGGCTTCGGCCTACACTCTGCTCCACCTGCAGAGCCCGGGCTCCAACAACGCTAGTTGCTGTCCGGAAGTGCTGGCTGCACAGAGCCAAACACCTCGCCAATGTGTCAGTGGGGTCCAGCACCGCCAGCTGTTCCCCTGCTGTGTAGCCGGCAACGTGTCCTGCAAAAGCCACGCAGACACAACACACCCAAAGCTGCCGCCAGTGCAGGCTTCGGCCTACACTCCCCTCCCCCTGCTCCTCCTCCTCCTGCTCCTCCTCCTGCTGCCCCTGGGCTCTAACACACCGCCAGTTGGGGCCCAGATGTGCTAGCTGCACAGAGAAAAACACCAGCCAATGTGTCAGTGGGGTCCAGCACCGCCAGCTGTTCCCCTGCTGTGCAGCCGGCAACGTGTCCTGCAAAAGCCACGCAGACACAAGAACTGAAATTGAAGGGAACCTGTCCCCCCTCCCCCAGGCGTTTTTACGTTATCCAGCCACCTTGTACAGCGGTAATGCTGCATGTGTGCAAGGTGGCTCAGAAACGTATTCTCCTCGCACATGTGGAACTGAAAACACGTCTGCAATGTGTCCTCTGTGTGACCATTTAACCGTCCCGGTGGTGTGACTTTCCTTTGTAATGACACGCTGCAACCCCCTTGGTAGCGCTGCCCGTCTTCTGGCATCATTGTTTGGCTGCCTGCGCCTCTGCGGCCGCCCTGACCCACACAACGCCCCTCGGTGTCTTATTTATTGGGACTGCGAGGGTGTGATTGATGGGCAGGATCAGTGCATCAGTTCGCCTGTCCCTCCTCTCCTTCCGCCTTCTTCGGACTGTGCGGCTTCATGGCCGTGGCATGCGATAAGGGATCAGATGACGCCGCACAGTCTGAAGCGGGTGTAAGGACCCGAGTGTGAGAGGCCAACATATGTGCTGCGCCAGGCCCTGAATCCCAGCCCCGCAGTGTTTTAACAATGTTAAGACACTGCGGGGCTGGGATTCATGGTCATCGCGAACCGCACCGGCCGACATTACATGATGCCAGAAGATGGGCAGCGCTAACGGCGCTAGGCCAGGGGATAACACGACAGCGCAGACTCCTGTACAGCAAATAACAACGCTCGGGAGGCTGCACCCAGCACCAAGGTGGGATTCTTGACACCTGTGCTGCGTCTCATTACAAAGGGAACTCTCGCCTCCATTACACAGTTTGACTGTATAAAGGGCTAAATGTTATACGTGTTTCATTCAGCGTGTGCAAGGAGAAAAATTAAAAGAGCAACCTTTGACTTGTGCAGCACTACTGCTGCATAAGCTGTGGCTCTTCTACTTTCTAACCCCTGAGGGGGGGTTAAAGGTGACCTTTGAAATCGGTTCAAGTAGGCTTCGGCCTACACTCTGCTCCACCTGCAGAGCCCGGGCTCCAACAACGCTAGTTGCTGTCCGGAAGTGCTGGCTGCACAGAGCCAAACACCTCGCCAATGTGTCAGTGGGGTCCAGCACCGCCAGCTGTTCCCCTGCTGTGTAGCCGGCAACGTGTCCTGCAAAAGCCACGCAGACACAACACACCCAAAGCTGCCGCCAGTGCAGGCTTCGGCCTACACTCCCCTCCCCCTGCTCCTCCTCCTCCTGCTCCTCCTCCTGCTGCCCCTGGGCTCTAACACACCGCCAGTTGGGGCCCAGATGTGCTAGCTGCACAGAGAAAAACACCAGCCAATGTGTCAGTGGGGTCCAGCACCGCCAGCTGTTCCCCTGCTGTGCAGCCGGCAACGTGTCCTGCAAAAGCCACGCAGACACAAGAACTGAAATTGAAGGGAACCTGTCCCCCCTCCCCCAGGCGTTTTTACGTTATCCAGCCACCTTGTACAGCGGTAATGCTGCATGTGTGCAAGGTGGCTCAGAAACGTATTCTCCTCGCACATGTGGAACTGAAAACACGTCTGCAATGTGTCCTCTGTGTGACCATTTAACCGTCCCGGTGGTGTGACTTTCCTTTGTAATGACACGCTGCAACCCCCTTGGTAGCGCTGCCCGTCTTCTGGCATCATTGTTTGGCTGCCTGCGCCTCTGCGGCCGCCCTGACCCACACAACGCCCCTCGGTGTCTTATTTATTGGGACTGCGAGGGTGTGATTGATGGGCAGGATCAGTGCATCAGTTCGCCTGTCCCTCCTCTCCTTCCGCCTTCTTCGGACTGTGCGGCTTCATGGCCGTGGCATGCGATAAGGGATCAGATGACGCCGCACAGTCTGAAGCGGGTGTAAGGACCCGAGTGTGAGAGGCCAACATATGTGCTGCGCCAGGCCCTGAATCCCAGCCCCGCAGTGTTTTAACAATGTTAAGACACTGCGGGGCTGGGATTCATGGTCATCGCGAACCGCACCGGCCGACATTACATGATGCCAGAAGATGGGCAGCGCTAACGGCGCTAGGCCAGGGGATAACACGACAGCGCAGACTCCTGTACAGCAAATAACAACGCTCGGGAGGCTGCACCCAGCACCAAGGTGGGATTCTTGACACCTGTGCTGCGTCTCATTACAAAGGGAACTCTCGCCTCCATTACACAGTTTGACTGTATAAAGGGCTAAATGTTATACGTGTTTCATTCAGCGTGTGCAAGGAGAAAAATTAAAAGAGCAACCTTTGACTTGTGCAGCACTACTGCTGCATAAGCTGTGGCTCTTCTACTTTCTAACCCCTGAGGGGGGGTTAAAGGTGACCTTTGAAATCGGTTCAAGTAGGCTTCGGCCTACACTCTGCTCCACCTGCAGAGCCCGGGCTCCAACAACGCTAGTTGCTGTCCGGAAGTGCTGGCTGCACAGAGCCAAACACCTCGCCAATGTGTCAGTGGGGTCCAGCACCGCCAGCTGTTCCCCTGCTGTGTAGCCGGCAACGTGTCCTGCAAAAGCCACGCAGACACAACACACCCAAAGCTGCCGCCAGTGCAGGCTTCGGCCTACACTCCCCTCCCCCTGCTCCTCCTCCTCCTGCTCCTCCTCCTGCTGCCCCTGGGCTCTAACACACCGCCAGTTGGGGCCCAGATGTGCTAGCTGCACAGAGAAAAACACCAGCCAATGTGTCAGTGGGGTCCAGCACCGCCAGCTGTTCCCCTGCTGTGCAGCCGGCAACGTGTCCTGCAAAAGCCACGCAGACACAAGAACTGAAATTGAAGGGAACCTGTCCCCCCTCCCCCAGGCGTTTTTACGTTATCCAGCCACCTTGTACAGCGGTAATGCTGCATGTGTGCAAGGTGGCTCAGAAACGTATTCTCCTCGCACATGTGGAACTGAAAACACGTCTGCAATGTGTCCTCTGTGTGACCATTTAACCGTCCCGGTGGTGTGACTTTCCTTTGTAATGACACGCTGCAACCCCCTTGGTAGCGCTGCCCGTCTTCTGGCATCATTGTTTGGCTGCCTGCGCCTCTGCGGCCGCCCTGACCCACACAACGCCCCTCGGTGTCTTATTTATTGGGACTGCGAGGGTGTGATTGATGGGCAGGATCAGTGCATCAGTTCGCCTGTCCCTCCTCTCCTTCCGCCTTCTTCGGACTGTGCGGCTTCATGGCCGTGGCATGCGATAAGGGATCAGATGACGCCGCACAGTCTGAAGCGGGTGTAAGGACCCGAGTGTGAGAGGCCAACATATGTGCTGCGCCAGGCCCTGAATCCCAGCCCCGCAGTGTTTTAACAATGTTAAGACACTGCGGGGCTGGGATTCATGGTCATCGCGAACCGCACCGGCCGACATTACATGATGCCAGAAGATGGGCAGCGCTAACGGCGCTAGGCCAGGGGATAACACGACAGCGCAGACTCCTGTACAGCAAATAACAACGCTCGGGAGGCTGCACCCAGCACCAAGGTGGGATTCTTGACACCTGTGCTGCGTCTCATTACAAAGGGAACTCTCGCCTCCATTACACAGTTTGACTGTATAAAGGGCTAAATGTTATACGTGTTTCATTCAGCGTGTGCAAGGAGAAAAATTAAAAGAGCAACCTTTGACTTGTGCAGCACTACTGCTGCATAAGCTGTGGCTCTTCTACTTTCTAACCCCTGAGGGGGGGTTAAAGGTGACCTTTGAAATCGGTTCAAGTAGGCTTCGGCCTACACTCTGCTCCACCTGCAGAGCCCGGGCTCCAACAACGCTAGTTGCTGTCCGGAAGTGCTGGCTGCACAGAGCCAAACACCTCGCCAATGTGTCAGTGGGGTCCAGCACCGCCAGCTGTTCCCCTGCTGTGTAGCCGGCAACGTGTCCTGCAAAAGCCACGCAGACACAACACACCCAAAGCTGCCGCCAGTGCAGGCTTCGGCCTACACTCCCCTCCCCCTGCTCCTCCTCCTCCTGCTCCTCCTCCTGCTGCCCCTGGGCTCTAACACACCGCCAGTTGGGGCCCAGATGTGCTAGCTGCACAGAGAAAAACACCAGCCAATGTGTCAGTGGGGTCCAGCACCGCCAGCTGTTCCCCTGCTGTGCAGCCGGCAACGTGTCCTGCAAAAGCCACGCAGACACAAGAACTGAAATTGAAGGGAACCTGTCCCCCCTCCCCCAGGCGTTTTTACGTTATCCAGCCACCTTGTACAGCGGTAATGCTGCATGTGTGCAAGGTGGCTCAGAAACGTATTCTCCTCGCACATGTGGAACTGAAAACACGTCTGCAATGTGTCCTCTGTGTGACCATTTAACCGTCCCGGTGGTGTGACTTTCCTTTGTAATGACACGCTGCAACCCCCTTGGTAGCGCTGCCCGTCTTCTGGCATCATTGTTTGGCTGCCTGCGCCTCTGCGGCCGCCCTGACCCACACAACGCCCCTCGGTGTCTTATTTATTGGGACTGCGAGGGTGTGATTGATGGGCAGGATCAGTGCATCAGTTCGCCTGTCCCTCCTCTCCTTCCGCCTTCTTCGGACTGTGCGGCTTCATGGCCGTGGCATGCGATAAGGGATCAGATGACGCCGCACAGTCTGAAGCGGGTGTAAGGACCCGAGTGTGAGAGGCCAACATATGTGCTGCGCCAGGCCCTGAATCCCAGCCCCGCAGTGTTTTAACAATGTTAAGACACTGCGGGGCTGGGATTCATGGTCATCGCGAACCGCACCGGCCGACATTACATGATGCCAGAAGATGGGCAGCGCTAACGGCGCTAGGCCAGGGGATAACACGACAGCGCAGACTCCTGTACAGCAAATAACAACGCTCGGGAGGCTGCACCCAGCACCAAGGTGGGATTCTTGACACCTGTGCTGCGTCTCATTACAAAGGGAACTCTCGCCTCCATTACACAGTTTGACTGTATAAAGGGCTAAATGTTATACGTGTTTCATTCAGCGTGTGCAAGGAGAAAAATTAAAAGAGCAACCTTTGACTTGTGCAGCACTACTGCTGCATAAGCTGTGGCTCTTCTACTTTCTAACCCCTGAGGGGGGGTTAAAGGTGACCTTTGAAATCGGTTCAAGTAGGCTTCGGCCTACACTCTGCTCCACCTGCAGAGCCCGGGCTCCAACAACGCTAGTTGCTGTCCGGAAGTGCTGGCTGCACAGAGCCAAACACCTCGCCAATGTGTCAGTGGGGTCCAGCACCGCCAGCTGTTCCCCTGCTGTGTAGCCGGCAACGTGTCCTGCAAAAGCCACGCAGACACAACACACCCAAAGCTGCCGCCAGTGCAGGCTTCGGCCTACACTCCCCTCCCCCTGCTCCTCCTCCTCCTGCTCCTCCTCCTGCTGTCCCTGGGCTCTAACACACCGCCAGTTGGGGCCCAGATGTGCTAGCTGCACAGAGAAAAACACCAGCCAATGTGTCAGTGGGGTCCAGCACCGCCAGCTGTTCCCCTGCTGTGCAGCCGGCATCGTGTCCTGCAAAAGCCACGCAGACACTTGCTCTTGTACCTTCTGCTCCCCATCCTGGTTCCAGTACCGTCAGCTGGTTCCGGGCAGAGCCTTTGGCTTAGGTGCCTCCCTCTGGGTATCCGAGTTCCACCAACGTCAGGTGGTCCTTGGTAGTGCTTTCAGGCACGGGTACCTCCTGCTTAGTAACCGGGTTCCAGTAACGTCAGCTGGTCCTCGGTAGTTCCATTGGCTCTTGGACCTTCGGCTACCCATCCGGGTTCCAGCACCGTCAGCTGGTTCTCGGCAGTGTCTTTTGCTCTTGTACCTTCTGCTCCCCATCCTGGTTCCAGTACCGTCAGCTGGTTCTGGGCAGAGCCTTTGGCTTAGGTGCCTCCCTCTGGGTATCCGAGTTCCACCAACGTCAGGTGGTCCTTGGTAGTGCTTTCAGGCACGGGTACCTCCTGCTTAGTAACCGGGTTCCAGTAACGTCAGCTGGTCCTCGGTAGTTCCATTGGCTCTTGGACCTTCGGGTAGCCATCCGAGTTCCAGTTCCATCAGCTGGTTCTCGGCATTTTCTCAGCCTTCTTGTACCTTCTGCTACATTTCCAAGTTCAAGAGACTAAACACGATGACCCGGAAGAACACCCCTAAGATGACGACGACACCAGAGACGACAACCACCGTGATGACGACGACCCTGGAGACGATGACCCTGAAGACCACCCCGATGACGACGACCCCGGAGACCACCCCGATGACGACGACCCCGGAGACGACGACCCTGGAGACGACGACGACCTGGAAGACCGAGAAGCAGAAGAACAAGAGGCTGCAGAACAAAGAGCAGAAGGACATTAAGCATAACACAAAATATCAGAGCAAAAAAATATTATGTAAATTATAAGCAGAAGAAGACTAAGCAGTGTATGGGGGTGAGTCCGTTCCTCCTCGTGGTGCCCCTGGATAAAGCCTGATGCTGCAGGCCAAACTGAACGCGGACAAATGTAACTGGTTTGTGACAGGCAGAACGGAAGGTGTAATCTTCAAACTTTTATAGATAACAACTACGGGAATGCCTGTCACAAATAAGAATATGATGAAGAAGTTGAATATGATGAAGATAATAGTAAAATAAAAAGAATATGAACAATGTAACCCAAAAAATAATAGGTAGAAGATGAAGAAGAAGATGAATAAGGTGAAGAAGTTGATGTCAAAGAAGCTGATGATGAGGATAATTAAGAAGAAAGCGTGGGAGAAGTAAAAAAGAAGGTGAAGGGCGTGGAAGTAGTGAAACATCAATATCTGACATAAAAAAAAAAAAAAATAACATAGTCAAATTCTTTCTAACGCCGAACTTCATAAAAAAAAATTAAAAATCCTGCTATTCTATTACATTGGGCTAAACCTCTGTCCCTTTAATATCTCCGCCACGTCCCCCAATACATCCTACATTATTCTTAGTTGTTTTCCTTCATGTAGAATGAACCTACAAGTTTATAAAGGGTTTATTTTAATTCCGATATTTTCGTCCCATTGACTTGCATTGGGATCGGGTATCGGTATCGGATTGGATCCGATATTTTGACGGTATCGGCCGATACTTTCCGATACCGATACTTTCCGATATCGGAAAGTATCGCTCAACACTAGCCATCAGTATGAATAGCTAAGCAGAGCACCACATGAAGACCCCCCAGGCCGCCCAGAAGCACGAGAATCTGATTGACTAAAAAGTACCAATAAAGATTAAACAACAACCACAAAATGGATTTCATCAACCAAGATATCATTTTAATCAATATAATGGTGCCGAACTGACACTGTCTGTAGGTTACTGTGCACAATCCTGCTCACAGGTTCGCTTTAAAAAAAATGTACAAAGAGTAATAACTTTTTTATCTTTTTTCAGTCACAGACCTGTGTGAGGTTTACTTTCTGCACAAAAAGCTATAGTTGTTGTAGGTACCAAATATTAAAATAATATTTTCCTGTGCAAAAATAGTACAAATATTTAATAAATTATTTGAAAAGCAAATCATCAACATAATCATATCAGCATCTACTAAGAAACTATATCATTATTTATCTGGTAAAGTGAATGCCATAAGAAAAAAAAAAAACATGAAAAGCAATGAAAACATTTCTAGTATTTCTTCATCCAGGCTCAGAAAAAAAAGTGAAATAAAAATGATCAAAAAGTCACATATATCCAAAAATGATCAGTGAAAATGACAGTTTATCCCATAAAAATAACATTAAAAAAGTTACGTCTTGAAATATGGCAGCCTACCCCAAAGCAATGAAAACGATACAATATCATTATTATCGTACTGACCTGCAGAATAAAGCTAACCCACTAAATAAACTGAATTGTAAATTATGCATAAAAAGGGAAAAAAATCCAGAATTGCTGATTCGCTAATTCCACTCCAGAAAGTGTTATAAACAGTGATGAAAAGTCATATGTATCAGAAAATAGTGCTACTGAAAACTAAATCCAGTCTTGCAGAACAAAAGCCTTTTTTCAGCTCGTTTAACAGAAACATTTAATCCTATGGCTCTAAGAATACAGTGACACAAAAGCATACTTTTTTCAAGCTACATTTAAAGGAAACGGTCACCAATTTTTGAGTCTCTGAACAGATGCCACCACTTTTTTGTGCTGCATTCCACAAACTTGGCTATCATTTCCTGACTCCCCCGTGTACTCCCAAAAATACAATTTTATTTGTTCCTGTGCTGTATGTAAATGAGGATGGTCTGGTGGTTTTTGTGCCTACTCTCTTCTCCTAAGCGCTGGGCGACATAATTCTGGTCATTTCCGGCTGCAGGAAAAAAAACAATGAGAGAGAAAGCTTCATATCCCTGGAATGATGTCACTCGGCGCTTGTATAGTGATGTTTTATACTTTGCCAGCAGTAAGGCA
Source organism: Ranitomeya variabilis (assembly GCF_051348905.1). Lineage (NCBI taxonomy): Eukaryota > Metazoa > Chordata > Amphibia > Anura > Dendrobatidae > Ranitomeya > Ranitomeya variabilis. The sequence continues at coordinate 115,162,537 of NC_135237.1, read as the reverse complement.
GAGCAAGGCTACTGTGCAGGCACAAGTTCTCATTTTACTATGTGGATGATGCAGGACACATCATCCATGTCAATAAAGGCGATTAGGAGCACCGAGGAGGCACAAACAGAGCAACGAGGATGTCCATCGGACCAGACCATCCTCATTTGCATAAAGTGAAGGAGTAAATAGAATGGTATTTTTGTGAGTACACGGGGAGTCAGGAGAAACACAAAATTACTGTTTATTAGTATCTATTAAAATGCAAAAAAAAATAAAATTAAAAAACAGAAACAAATCCACGATCAGAATAATATACCCAATAGTACGGTTGTTAATAAGGGTGGGAGGGTATTGCCCCTATACTATACCCTACTATGGTCTCAGCCTGTGAGCGGAGGTTGGCACCCACTTGGATGCATGTGGTGCCCCCGCTCCATGATGGCTCTCCCTGAGGTCCCTAGGAGGCCCTACTGGTGTAATATAAGAATAAAGGGAGAAAATCAACTTCAACCTATGATTCGGTATTGAAGCCTTGTCCACTGGACAGTACTACAAACAAACAACCCATCAACACATGCAGTGCTCGACATGTTTCCCCTCAGAACAGGCTCATCAGAAGTACATTCACACATCAGAGTTGATGGCCTCAGTAACAAAGCGTCTTGTGCATGCTTCTGAGGGGACACATGTCAAGTGCTGCATACCCTGAACATTTTTTACATGTTTTTGCACATCATTCTGATATATTTGACATATAGACCCAACATGGTCAGGGGTAACAGTGGGTGCATATCTCAATTCTATGTTGTTACCTGTTTGCTGCTTGCTGCAGTACTTAGCTAGTCACCACTTTAGGATGATCATGATATACAGCTCTGGCAAAAATTAAGAGACCACTGCAAAATGTTCAGTTTGTCTAATTTTTCTCTTTATAGGTATATTTTTGAGTAAAATGTAAATTGTTCTTTTTTTCTATAAACTACTGACAACATGTCTCCGAAGTTCCAAGCAATAAATTTTGTATTTATTTTCTGAAAATGAGAAATGGTCAAAATAACAAAAAAATGCATTGCTTGAAGTACTCAAATAATGAAAAAACAAGTTCATAATCATTTAGAAACAACAATATTAATGTTTTAACTCAGGCAGAGTTCAGAAATCAATATTTTGTGGAATAACCATGCTTTTTAACCACAGCTTTCATGCGTCTTGGCATGCTTTCCACCAGTCTTTCACACTGCTTTTGGGTGACCTTATGTCATTCCTCGTACAAAAATGTAAGCAGTTCTTCTTTGTTTGATGGCTTGTGACTATTCATCTTCCTCTTGATTACATTCCAGAGGTTTTCAATGGGGTTCAGGTCTGGAGTTGGGATGGCCATGACAGGGATTTGATGTGGTGGTCCTTCATCCACACCTTGACTGACTGTTGTGAATTCTGCTTTTGGGCTCCCTAAGGTGGTTGTAGGTGGTAATGCAGTTGCCCCTGAGTTGCAGTCTTGGTCAGGTGTATCTGCTGATTGCAGATCTGACTGGGGTATTTAGGCTTGCAGGATTCATTAGTCCTTGCCAGTTGTCAATTGTTTTTGGGAGGTGTAGGACCTCTGCCTGGTTCCTCCTGCCTTTCTGCCAAATCAGCAAAGATAAGTGTCTGGTTCTTTTTCCCTGTGGCACACATGTTGTGTGCTTCACAATTCAGTGCTATTATTTGTGTTTTCTTGTCCAGCTTAGATTGTGTCAGTATTTTCTCAGTCTTGCTGGATTCTCTGGAGTGGCAGATATACATTCCATGTCTTTAGTTAGATTGTGGAACTTTTTGTATTATCTGCTGTGGATATTTTTGGAAGGGTTTTAATACTGACTGCCTAGTTATTTGTCCTATCCTTTCCTATTTAGCTAGAGTGGCCTCTTTTGCTAAATCCTGTTTTCTACCTGCGTGTGTCTATTCTTCTCCTACTCACAGTCATTATTCGTGGGGGCTGCCTATCCTTTGGGGGTCTGCTCTGAGGCAAGATAGCATTCCCATTTCCATCTATAGGGGTATTTAGTCCTCCGGCTGTGTCGAGGTGTCTAGGGAGTGTTAGGCACACCCCACGGCTACTTCTAGTTGCGGTGTTAGTTCAGGATTGCGGTCAGTACAGGTTCCACCGACTCCAGAGAAAGTTTCATGTGGCTCCAAGGTCACCAGATCATAACAACTGACCTAGCTGTGTGGCATTGCGCATTGTCCTGCTGGAAAAACCAGTGCTCAGTGTTGGGGAACATTGCCTGAGCAGCAGGAATCAACTGTTTTTCCAGGATAATCTTGTATGCGGCTTGAAGCATCCCTGAATCATCACTGATCCTCCACCAAATTTCACAGTGGGTGCAACACACTGTGGCTTGTACACCTCTTCAGGTCTCCGTCTAATCATTAGACGACCAGGTGTTGATTTGGGGATGCTTCAGCTGTAGGGTGTATGATATATTTTACGTTTATACCTTTGCCTTTCTCGCTCATCCCAGTGCCGTATATTATCAGTGTTTGTATATTTGTTAACGTATGTTGGTACTGTTACACGATTTAGTGTATTACCACTCTTATACAATAGTACTGCTACACTGTTAGGTGTATTACTGTGTCTTGTTAAATATATATTTAGACATGTTATACTGTTGTATTATTGCTATGTATAGAATAGGGAAAATGTGGTGTCCAATTATGGCCACTAGATGGGGTCACTATAGTATTCATTGTGTATACAGGAATATAGTGAAAGACAACATGGAACACTCCCTTCGTGGGCATAGCAGTACAGTATTGGCACCAAAATCCACCTGTCGATATTCCCAGGTCCGCCCCTGGTGGGTGCGTATGAAGAGAAGAAGGTCCCGCCCTCTCACTCTGGATGCCAGCAAATGGGCGAAGGAGTCGGAGGTGTGCCCACCTGAAAACGGGTGGGGCCCAGGAGAAGACCCTGAGTGCAGCTGTGCGGTCCCATCATGGGTATCTGGATCGGCAGCGATGGAGCACTCGTGTATCCATCACTACCCAGGCGTTGGCCGAATGGTGTAGAGATGGTGGCAGGAGGCCGAAAAGACCCAACCCGGAAAATTGTGGGAAGAACTTACTGAGTGCTTCACTTACCAGCTCTCAGCATTGTCGGTATCCTGGGAACTGAAGCCTTTGAGGGTGGAGCCAGTGCCTCAACATCCTCTGCAGCAGGAACAGCCAGAGGAGTCAGCGACATGACGTCAGGCGGAGAGGATCCATCGTCCGGAGTCAATGCCGTTCGCTCAACGAGGACTGGATGTGACTGCTGCCCAGGAGGAACCACGACAGGAAGCTGAAGCCGAGCCGGAACTCTATCATGCCTCAGATGAATACACAGATGCACAAACGGTAGGATCCGGCATACATGGGATGGGAGCGGTCGATGTGCGGGTGAGTGCCCCTCAGTTCCTGACCCTGGAGGGATGGTCTGACCCACGGCCCCTCACTGCAGAGGCTGTCATCCCACCATGAGTCCCTGCAGGGAAATCAGTACACCATCCCTGTCCCATAGAGGCTCGTACAGTCTCCGTTGCGGCCATGTCCCTGGGTGCCGCCCATTTTTCTCTACCGGCGGAGGGCACTTTTCCGACTCCCAGTCAGGCTGCCTGGGTGGAAGATGTAATCAAGTGAAAGAAACAGATGGAGAAGGAGGTTTGGGCTGAGTTGCTACAACCCGGTGTTGGCCGACGTACCCGGGGCTGGTTGGTCTACACCGACATAGAGCGGGGATACAGTTTCATCTGGGAAGAAGGGACTGATGCCAAAGTCTACATTAATGTGGCATCAGTCAAGTTTGGCAAACCCTTACAGGAAGGGGAACGGGTGCCGTTCTTCAAGGAGGACTGCCCCCGGGGATAATATGCGGTCGCAGTCACCCTTTGCAGAAAAGATGACCTGGGACTTTTTCTGGGCCCTGAGCAGGCTACGGCAACATCCACCACCCGAGCCACCACATCTCCGTGGCAAACCATGACCTCTGCAGCTGCAGTCATCCTTGACCTGAAACCGGGCATGGGATTCAGCCACCAGTGCAAAGGTCCGGGATGTGCGCTGCTGATATACTTTAACTTTGCTGCTGATAGAAAAAGTTGTGCATGCTGCACCTGAAAAAAAATGGGACTGTTCTGCGTCCCTGCGGGTAATGGAGCCCTGAAGCACCCCAAGAGATGGGTACAGTACGGCCGTACGGCCTAAGTGAATAATCACTGCATTTTTTGTTTTTTCTTTTTGTGTGTTTTTGTTGCACCCTTTCTGCTGTAAAGCAGGAACTTGCACTGGGATGGAGCTCTGACTTATGGGTGACTGCAGCAATGGACTGTTTTCAAGATAGGCAGTGCACCCGGCATTAAAGGACAATGCTCAATGTGAAGGGAGGGGATGCCTTCCCCTTTAAGGAACTGTTGACCTAATGCATAGGTCTACTCATCTGTGAATAAGTTGGGACCATAATCTCTTCAAGGGAAGGGGGAGTTCATCCCCAAGGACTACAGACCCCATGCACGGGTCATGCTATACATTTCTGTGTTAACTCACTGAATGAGACTGCATATTAGTGAACTGCACCTGGAGGACTGCAAACCAGGAATTATGTTCCTGCAACACAGACTGTGCTGCACCATTTTTGTGGACTTGACTCACCATGAGTCTCTCTTATTAACATTACGACTACGTCGTGTTGCCTCCCTGTGTGAAGTATAAGTTGTAAAAATAAAGGTTTATGTGGTACTTGGTCAGGGACGACCAAATGAAAGGGAAGGAGGATTGTAGGGGGTATGATATATTACATTTATACCTTTGTCTTTCTCTCTCTTCCCGATGCCGTATAGTAACATAGTAACATAATTATTAAGGTTGATGGAAGACTTTAAGTCCATCTAGTTCAACCCATAGCCTAACCTAACATGCCCTGACATGTTGATCCAGAGGAAGGCAAAAAAAAACATGTGGCAAAGAGTAAGCTCCACATTGGGGAAAAAATTCCTTCCTGACTCCACATACGGCAATCAGACTAGTTCCTTGGATCAACGCCTATCAAGGAATCTAGTCTATATAACCTGTAAGATTATACTTTTCAAAAAAGGCATCCCGTCCCCTTTTAAATTTTAGTAATTAATCACTATTATGCTTAAACCTTCTTTCCTCCAGATGTAGAGGATGTGCCCTTGTCCCTGTCTCAGGTCTATGATTAAAAAGATCATCAGAAAGATCATCAGAAACACTTATCAGTGTTTGTATATTTGTTAACGTATGTTGGTACTGCTACACGATTTAGTGTATTACCACTCTTATACAATGGTACTGCTACACTGTTAGGTGTATTACTGTGTCTTGTTAAATATATATTTAGTTGTGATATACTGTTGTTTTGTTGCTATGTATAGAATAGGGAAAGCGTAGTGTCTAATTATGGCCACTAGATGGGGGCACTATAGTATTCATTGTTAGTGTTGAGCGATACCTTCCGATACTTGAAAGTATCGGTATCGGATAGTATCGGCCGATACCCGAAAAATATCGGATATCGCCGATACCGATACCCGATACCAATACAAGTCAATGGGACTCAAGTATCGGAAGGTATCCTGGATGGTTCCCAGGGTCTGAAGGAGAGGAAACTCTCCTTCAGGCCCTGGGATCCATATTAATGTAAAAAATAAAGAATTAAAATAATAAATATGGATATACTCACCCCTCCGGCGGCCCCTGGACCTTACCGCTGTTAACCGGTAGCCTCCGTTCCTAAGAATGAGGAGTTTAGGACCTTCGATGACGTCGCGGCTGACATCGCGGCTTGTGATTGGTCGCGTGCCGCTCATGTGACAGCTCACGCGACCAATCACAAGCCGCGACGTCATCACAGGTCCTAAACTCCTCATTCTTAGGAACGGAGGCTGCCGGTTACTACCAGGGCGCGTCAGAGGGTGAGTATATCCATATTTTTTATTTTTATTCTTTATTTTTTACATGAATATGGATCCCAGGGCCTGAAGGAGAGTCTCCTCTCCTCCAGGCCCTGGGAACCATACACTGGGAACTTCTGATTCCGGTTTCCGATATCACAAAAATATCGGAACTCAGTATCGGAATTCCGATACAGCAAGTATCGGCCGATACCCGATACTTGCGGTATCGGAATGCTCAACACTATTCATTGTGTATACAGGAACATAGTGTGAGTAGATGGTTAATTATAGGAAGGGCTGCTGTGTGGTAAGCAAGTGTGTTATGTTAGATAAGCCCAGAAGGGACTAAGCGCCCGAAGCGTCCACACAGGCTCTAGGCCCAGGACCCCACAGCAGTCACATAACGTTTTAAGAGAAGAACCCAGCCATTCAGAGTCCTTTAGGTACAGAAGGACAGTTTCCAGCAGCAGTGTTTCAGCAGTGGGAAGCTTGGAGGAGAAAGAGGTCCAAAGACGTACAGGGCGCAAATTGTTCATCATGTGGCAGGTTATTGCTTGGGATGAAGCTTTAACCCCTTCACCCCCGGAGCTTTTTCCGTTTTTTCGTTTTCGGTTTTTGCTCCCCTCCTTCCCAGAGCCATAACTTTTTTATTTTTCTGTCAATATGGCCATGTGAGGGCTTATTTTTTGCGGGACGAGATGTACTTTTGAATGATACCATTGGTTTTACCATGCCGTGTAACAGAAAACGGGAAAAAAATTCCAAGTGTGATAAAATTGCAAAAAAAGTGCAATCTCACACTTGTTTTTTGTTTGGCTTTTTTGCTAGGTTCACCAAATGCTAAAATTGACCTGCCATTATGATTCTCCAGGTCATTACAAGTTCATAGACACCTAACATGTCTAGGTTATTTTTTATCTAAGTGGTGAAAAAAAATTCAAAACTTTGCTAAAAAAAAAAAAATTGCGCGATTTTCCAATACCCGTAGCGTCTCCAATTTTCGTGATCTGGGGTCGGATGAGGGCTTATTGCGTGCCAAGCTGGCGTTTTTATTGATACCATTTTAGTGCAGATACGTTTTTTTGATCGCCCGTTATTACATTTTAATGCAATGTCGCGGCGACCAAAAAAATGTAATTTTGGTGTTTTGATATTTTTCTCGCTACGCCATTTAGCGGTCAGGTTAATCCTTTGTTTTTATTGATAGATCGGGCGATTCTGAACGCGGCAATACCAAATATGTGTAGGTTTGATTTTTTTTTATTGTTTTATTTTGATTGGGGCGAAAGGGTGATTTGAACTTTTATATTTTTTTTATTTTTTTTATATTTTTAAACACTTTTTTTTTTTATTTTGGCATGCTTCAATAGCCTCCATAGGAGGCTAGAAGCATGCACTACACAATCGCCTCTGCTACATAGAGGTGATGGACAGATCACCTCTATGTAGTAGAAATGGTGGTGTTCTTTGAGCGCCGACCACAGGGTGGCGCTCAAAGCAATCGGCCATCAACAACCATAGAGGTCTCAAGGAGACCTCTGGTTGTTATGGCAATGCACCGCTGACCCCCGATCATGTGATGGGGGGTCAGCGGTGCGAGAAGTTCCGGCCGCGCGGCCGGGAGCGCTAGTTAAATGCCGCTGTCAGCGCATGGGCACGGGAGGATCGCGATTCCGCTCGCGCTCATTGCGCGCACATGTCAGCTGTACAAAACAGCTGACATGTCGCGGCTTTGAGGTGGGTTCACCGCCGGAGCCCACCTCAAAGCGGGGGATCTGCCAGCTGACGTCTGACGTACTATTCCGTCAGCTGGCAGAAAGGGGTTAAGGTCCTGTGCAAAACGGATGAGTGGAACCTCAAACATAGTGAGTCTACACCATGATGATGCTGCGGTGCCGCCTAAGGCGCTATTACCCCGTAATGTACGTGAGGACACAGACTCGGTATGCTCGGCCACAGCACAGGCTGGAATTAGGCAGGTTCTTTGCGAAGGACATATGAATCAAGCAGCATACAAGGTTATCCTGGAAAAACAGCTGATTCCTTCTGCTCAGGCAATGTTCCCCAACTCTGAGGACTGGCTTTTCCAGCAGGACAATGCACCATGCCACACAGCTAGGTCAATCAAGGTTATGGATGAAGGACTACCACATCAAATCCCTGTCATGGCCAGCCCAATCTCCAGACCTGAACTCCATTGAAAACCTCTGGAATGTAATCAAGAGGAAGATGGATAGTCACAAGCCATCAAACAAAGAAGAACTGCTTACATTTTTGTACCAGGAGTGGCATAAGGTCACCCAAAATCAGTGTGAAAGACTGGTGGAAAGCATGCCAAGAATCATGAAAGCTGTGATTAAAAATCATGGTTATTCCACAAAATATTGATTTCTGAACTCTTCCTGAGTTAAAACATTAGTATTGTTGTTTCTAAATTATTATGAACGTGTTTGTTTTTTTTGCATTATTTGAGGTCTGAAAGCAATGCATTTTTTGTTATTTTGACCATTTCTCATTTTCAGAAAATAAATACAACATTTATTGCTTGGAACTTCGGAGACATGTTGTCAGTAGTTTATAGAATAAAAGAACAATTTACATTTTACTCAAAAATATGCCTATATAATTGAAAAATCAGACAAAATAAAAATTTTGCAGTGGTCTCTTAATTTTTGCCAGAGCTGTATATAGGCACCTATGGATACTCTTTGTATGAGAAATACATTTGTGACATATGAGCATTGGTTTTGCTGTGGGTTTTGGAACTGATGATACATTTGATTTATTATTAAAACATATATCATTTGATCATACCTGTGCTGATGGGTTGTCTGAACTACTGTCCAGTGAACAAGGCTTTAATGCCTTATCATATTGATTGAAGTTGACTTTCTCCCTTTATTCTCATATTACACCAGTTTTGTTTTTTTTTGGGGGGGAGGGGTTGCATTTGAATGAAAACTAATAAACAGTGATTTTATGTGTATAATCTTTAAATTTGATACGGGAGTCAGGAGCTGATAGACATGTTTGTGAAATACAGGACAGGAGCAGATAATGGTTGTGGCATTTGTGCATAGGCTCAAAAACTGGTGACAGGTTCCCTTTTAATGTACGAAATACAAAACTGTACAAATTTGGTATCACCCTAATCGTTCTGACCCACAAAATAAAGTTAAATATAAATAAAGTGTTAATTTTATTTCTGCAAACCATACATATTGCAAATATTAAAACGTCAAAAAACAACAGCAGGATTGCTATTTTTTTCTATTTTTCCTCATGAAAAAGTTAGCAAAAGTAGGGTTCAAAGTTATGAGGACCTGAAAAATTCTGTCACTGATAAATACGACTCTCTAAAATAAGTCAGTTAAACATTAAACAAAATAATTCAGTATTATAGCTCCTGGAATGCAGCAACAAAAAAATGTTCTGCTCTAAAGGTCCAAAATAGACCAGTCTGGAAGGGGCTAGAGCACTTTACAGAACTATTACACTATATGCTTGCGTGAACTGTGTACGGTGTAGTTTCTCTTGTCTTTACTTGGGCATGGTTCTGGCTTACCATTGATATACAGTATAATACTTCTGAATGATGAATTGAAGTGATCTGGGAACCTCTATATAATAATATCAATATCAACTCTGGCGAAGCTAGAAGAAGATGTACGGCTTGGCTATTTTTAGACAGGGAAAATCTCTGCGCCATCATATATTTTTTTTATTCTGGAACAAAACCAAGTTAACTTGGTTCTGACTTTGTAGCTGAAAGGTCTTGACTTTGAAAAGGTCTTGATTTGAAAATAATGCTGGCTATATAAATGCAGAGTTATTTTCTTTATCTATTTTATTCCTGAGCTCAATGTACACTGTGGGTCGATTTTTGTTCAATGCACAAGTATTTGCATTTTTAAAGGTATACATAATAAAAAATAAAAAGTCCAAATAGCTATGTATTGTCAATTCATATAAAGCAGTGGTCTGCAACTCCTCACAAGTCCTGACAGCAACGGATGGACAGTCCCACCAGTTTACCAGAGGGATCAATAATGGGCAACAAAATTTAACAGAAGACAGCACAATTTAACACTGACTTTAGAGTAAGGCTATGTGCCCACGTTGCAGAAATGCTGCGGAAATGTCCACAGCATTTCCGCAACTCCCTGCCGCGGGTAAAAGGTATGCGAATTCCGCATGCATTTTCCCGCAAAACACAAGTGTTTTGCAATCGTTTTATCTTGCAGAATGCTTGCGTTTTCCAAGCGATTTGAAGCATTGCTTGGAAAAGTGATTGACAGGTTGGTCACACTAGTCAAGCATAGTGCTTGACAAGTGTGACCAACTTTTTACTATTGATGCTGCCTATGCAGCATCAACAGTAAAAGATAGAATATTAAAAATAATTTAAAAAATAAAAAAATATGATTATTCTTACCTTCCGACGGCCCCGATCTCCTCAGCGGCGCTCCCGGTATGTTCCATTCCCAGGGATGTTTTGTGCAAAGGACCTTTGTGACGTCACGGTTGCATGACCGCGATGTCATCCCAGGTGATTCGCGCAATGCATCCCTGGGAACGGAAGCCGCAGCGTGCACCGCTGAGAGGCGGGAGGACTCTGGGGCCATCAGAAGGTAAGTATATACCTATTTTTAATTTTAATTTTAATTTTTTTTTACAGAAATATGGTTCCCAAGGGCTTGGAGGAGAGTCTCCCCTCCTCCAGACCCGGGTACCATCCGCACATGAAGCGCTCACTTTACAAATGGTGGGCATAGCCACACGCGTAAAGTAAGCGTTTCAATGAAATGCTATGGCTGCTGAATCGCGATTCTGCAGAAATAATGAACATGCTGCGGATTTTACCACTATGCGATTCCGCAGTGGGAAAATCCGCAGCATGGGCACAGCAACTGCAGAATCCCATAGGATTACATGGGAATGCCTTTTTAAGCGTCTTTTAGCATTTCTGCTGCTGAAAAAAACGCGGCAGAAGCGCATAAAAAACGCAACGTGGGCACATATCCTACCACTGACTTTAGAGTACCTTGTTAATAGGGTCAATAGGACTGAAATCTGGATAATTTGGAGGCTAAACTGATACCATGATCTTACTGGTAAGTTTTTCAAATTATTCCTCAACAATATTTGAAGTTTGTCAGGAAGCATTATTCTGGTGAAAGAAGTTACTGCCTTTAAAGAATATATGGTAGTTACCCAGGAAGAGGTGTAATTGTCCTCAAACTGTTTGGGTGGGTAATACATGTCTAGGTAATATCTACATGAATGCTAGCACACAATATTTTCATCAGAACATTGCCCAAAGAATCACCTTATCCACCCCTAGCTTGCCTTCTTCCCACTGAACATGCCGATGCCATCTTCCCCGGGTAAATAACGCACATGCACCTAGACATTATTATTATTTATTTTTTAAAGCACCATTGATTTCATGGTACTATACAAGTGAAAAGAGTTTACACAAAAAATACACATAGAAATTACAATGAACAAACTAAAAGTGACAGACTGATAAAGAAGGGAGAAAACCTTGCCCTTTGACTTACAATCTACAGGTTATTGGGGAAGAAGACAGGAGGTCGGGAGGTGGCAGCAGCTCTGGTGGTAGTGATGTGTCAGGGGAGTCATTGCAGGCTGTGAACTTTCCTGAAGATGTGAGTTTTGAGATTATATTAGAAAGTTCCAAATGTGCAAAACAATTAGACAATTACATAGTTTCTTTCAGGACACTTTGTAATAGGTGATGGTGCGATACATAAGAGAACACCTATATGACAATGGACAGTTCTTTACTAAATATAGGTCAACAATATGTAACATATGATGGTACTAAACATAATAAGAGTGGATATTATGTAATAAGGAATGGTGCTATACATTAAAAGCAATACATACAATCTTGTATACATACAGTGACAAGCCAAAAGGTAACAATATTTTGAACTTTTGACTTTCACTCTCCATTTCTCACTATCCATTACTGCTTTGAACTTGAGGCTACCATCATTTTAGAGACAATCATCTTGGCTACCTCCTACATATATTTGACTTACAACTATTTTGCATGTGATTAGTTATAAAGATTCTAATCATGTCACTACATTGTTACTGTTTTGCTCCTGTTTGTGGAAAAATCTTTTTTTTCATGTATACAACCAAATACAACATGCTCTCGCATCCCCTAATAGCTCAGTGTGTTATTAGATTGATTTCCAAGTGAAAGGTCACTAGTTTGAATCGAAGAGCAGCCATGAAGCAGATTTCCCAAGAGAAGAGAAACAGCATCATGCAACTCATTGATAGCAGTCTCTCGGCAAAAAAATTGGCACACTGCAGCATATGAGTGCTGTGACCAGGGCCGGCTCCAGGTTTTTGAGGGCCCCGGGCAAAAGAGTCTCAGTGGGTCCCTACTTTAACACATACCACGATTCATGATGTACAGATACAGCAGAGAATATACCACAGCCAAGTAGCCTATAACACAGCCTACGTAGCATATAATACAGCCCATGCAGCATATAGCACAGGCCACGTAGTATATAGCACAGGCCACGTAGTATATAACACAGCCCACGTAGCATATAGCACAGCCCACGTAGCATATAGCACAGCCCACGTAGCATATAGCACAGCCCACGTAGCATATAGCACAGCCCACGTAGCATATAGCACAGCCACGTAGTATATAGCACAGCCCACGCAGTATACAGCACAGCCCACGCAGTGTATAACACAGCCACATAGTATATATAACAGCTCACGCAGTGTATAACAACCCATGTAGTATATAGCATTAGCACAGTCCACGCAGGGTATAGCACAGCCCACGTAGTATATTGCACAGCCCACGCAGTGTCTAACAGCCCATGTAGTATATAGCATAGCCCACGCAGTGTATAACACAGGCCACGCAGTATATAGCACAGCCCACATAGTATATAACACAGGCAGCCCATGTAGTATATAGCACAGGCAGCCCACGTAGTATATAACACAGGCAGCCCACGTAGTATATTATACTATGTGGGCTGCCTGTGTTATATACTATGTGGCTGTGCTATATGTTACGTGGCTGCCTGTGTTATTGTCATGAATCCCCAATGGCTAGGGATAGCACAGGACAAGCAAAGTATAACAAAATATCGGACGAGCTCTAGGGTGATGGAACCTGGGCTGACCGCTGCCCTACGCCTGACAAACGCAACTAGAGATAGCCAGGGAGCGTGCCTACGTTGGTTCTAGACGCCACGCACCAGCCTAAGAGCTAACTGGTACTGCAGAGAAAACAAGACCTCACTTGCCTCCAGAGGAATTAACCCCAAAGGTACAGTTGCCCCCCACATGTATTGACGGTGAAATGAGAGGAAGGCACACACATAGAGATGATGTATATAGCTTTAGCAAATAGAGGCCCGCTAAAAACTAGAAAGCAGAATGATACAAAAGGGGACTGAGCGGTCAGCAAAAAACCCTAATCAAAAAAACCATCCTGAGATTACAAGAACCCATGTGCCAACTCATGGCACATGGGGAGAACCTCAGTCCACTAGAGCAACCAGCTAGCATAGAGACATTCTAAGCAAGCTGGACCAAAAACCAAACAACTGAAAATCAGCACTTAGCTTATCCTGAAAGATCTGGGAGCAGGTAGGCAGGAACCAAACAGAGCACATCTGAACACATTGATAGCCGGCAAGGGAAATGACAGAAAGGCCAGGTAAAATAGGAAACACCCAGCCTCTGATGGACAGGTGGAAACCAAAGGCCGCAACCCACCAAAGTCACCCAGTACCAGCAGTAACCACCAGAGGGAGCCCACCAACAGAATCCACAACAGTACCCCCCCCTTGAGGAGGGGTCACCGAACCCTCATGAGAACCCCCAGGGCGATCAGGGTGAGCTCTATGGAAGGCGCGGACCAAATCAGTCGCGTGAACATCGGAGGCGACCACCCAGGAATTATCCTCCTGACCATAACCCTTCCACTTAACCAAATACTGGAGTTTGCGTCTGGAAACACGAGAATCCAAGATCTTTTCAACAACATACTCCAATTCTCCCTCCACCAGCACCGGAGCAGGAGGCTCGACCGAAGGAACAACGGGCACCTCATACCTCCGCAACAACGACCGATGGAACACATTATGAATAGCAAACGATGCTGGGAGATCCAAACGAAAAGATACAGGGTTAAGAATCTCCGAGATCCTATAAGGACCGATGAACCGAGGCTTGAACTTAGGAGAAGAGACCTTCATAGGGACAAAACGAGAAGACAACCACACCAAGTCCCCAACAAGAAGTCGGGGACCCACGCGGCGACGGCGATTAGCAAACTGCTGAGTCTTCTCCTGAGATAACTTCAAATTGTCCACCACCTGATTCCAAATCTGATGTAGCCTGTCCACCACCACGTCTACTCCAGGACAATCCGAAGATTCCCCCTGACCAGAGGAAAAACGAGGATGAAACCCCGAATTACAAAAAAAAGGAGAGACCAACGTGGCAGAACTAGCCCGATTATTAAGAGCAAATTCGGCCAGTGGCAAAAAAGCAACCCAGTCATCCTGATCAGCAGAAACAAAACACCTCAAATAAGTTTCCAAGGTCTGATTAGTTCGCTCCGTCTGGCCATTCGTCTGAGGATGGAATGCAGACGAGAAAGACAAATCAATGCCGATCTTGGCACAAAACGTCCGCCAAAATCTAGACACAAACTGGGATCCCCTGTCAGAAACAATATTCTCCGGAATCCCATGCAAACGAACCACGTTCTGAAAAAACAAAGGAACCAACTCAGAGGAGGAGGGTAACTTAGGCAAGGGCACCAAATGAACCATCTTAGAAAAGCGGTCACACACAACCCAGATAACGGACATTTTCTGTGAAACCGGGAGATCAGAAATAAAATCCATGGAAATGTGCGTCCAAGGCCTCTTCGGGATGGGCAAAGATAACAACAACCCACTAGCCCGTGAACAGCAAGGCTTAGCTCGAGCACACACTTCACAAGACTGCACAAAGGTACACACATCCCTAGACAAGGAAGGCCACCAAAAAGACCTGGCCACCAAATCTCTTGTACCAAATATTCCAGGATGACCAGCCAACACAGAAGAATGGACCTCGGAGATGACTCTACTGGTCCAATCATCCGGAACAAACAGTCTTTCTGGTGGACATCGATCCGGTTTATCCACCTGAAACTCCTGCAATGCGCGTCGCAAGTCTGGGGATACGGCGGACAATATTACCCCATCCCTAAGGATACCAGCAGGCCCAGTGTCTCCAGGAGAATCAGGCACAAAACTCCTGGAAAGAGCATCTGCCTTCACATTCTTTGAACCTGGCAGGTATGAAACCACGAAATTGAAACGAGAAAAAAATAATGACCAACGAGCCTGTCTAGGATTCAAACGCCTGGCAGACTCAAGGTAAATGAGATTCTTGTGATCAGTCAAGACCACCACGCGATGTTTAGCACCCTCAAGCCAATGACGCCACTCCTCAAATGCCCACTTCATGGCCAAAAGCTCCCGATTACCCACATCATAATTGCGCTCGGCGGGCGAGAATTTTCTAGAGAAGAAAGCACATGGCTTCGTCACCGAGCCATTAGAACTTCTCTGTGACAAAACCGCCCCCGCTCCAATCTCGGAAGCATCAACCTCCACCTGAAAAGGAAGTGACACATCTGGTTGACACAACACAGGAGCAGAAGAAAACCGGCGCTTAAGTTCCCGAAAGGCCTCCACGGCCGCAGGAGACCAATCAGCAACATCAGCACCCTTTTTAGTCAAATCAGTCAAAGGTTTAACAATACTGGAAAAATTAGCAATGAACCGACGATAAAAATTAGCAAACCCCAAGAACTTCTGAAGGCTCTTAACAGATGTAGGTTGTGTCCAGTCACAAATAGCCTGAACCTTAACGGGATCCATCTCAATAGTAGAAGGAGAAAAAATGTACCCCAAAAAATAAATCTTCTGGACTCCGAAGAGACACTTTGAGCCCTTCACAAACAGAGAATTGGCCCGCAAAACCTGAAACACCTTCCTGACCTGTAGAACATGAGACTCCCAGTCATCAGAAAACACCAAAATATCATCCAAATACACAATCATAAACTTATCCAGATATTCACGGAAAATATTGTGCATAAAGGACTGAAAGACTGACGGAGCATTGGAGAGTCCAAAAGGCATTACCAAATACTCAAAATGGCCCTCCGGCGTATTAAATGCGGTTTTCCACTCATCACCCTGTTTTATCCGCACCAGATTATACGCACCACGAAGATCTATTTTAGTGAACCACCTAGCCCCCTTAATGCGAGCAAACAAATCAGTAAATAATGGCAATGGATACTGGTATTTGACTGTAATCTTATTCAGAAGGCGATAATCTATACAAGGCCTCAGGGAACCATCTTTTTTTGCCACGAAAAAAAAACCTGCTCCCAGAGGGGACGAAGATGGACGAATATGTCCCTTTTCCAAGGACTCCTTAATATAATTCCGCATAGCAGTATGCTCTGGCAGTGACAGATTAAATAAACGACCCTTTTTGTGCGTTTAGAGCATGCTGATATAACATGAGCTGAATCACCACAATAAAAACACAAACCATTTTTCCGCCTATAATTTTGCCGTTCACTTCTGGACTGAATTCTATCACATTGCATAGTCTCAGGTGCCTGTTCAGAAGACACCGCCAACTGGTGCACGGGTTTGCGCTCCCGTAAACGCCGATCAATCTGAATGGCCATAGCCATAGACTCATTCAGACCTGTAGGCGCAGGGAACCCCACCATAATATCCTTAATGGCCTCAGAAAGACCATTTCTGAAGTTTGCAGCCAGGGCGCACTCATTCCACTGAGTAAGCACCGACCATTTCCGAAATTTCTGACAATATATTTCCGCTTCATCATGCCCCTGAGAGAGGGCTAATAAAGCCTTTTCAGCCTGAATCTCTAGGTTAGGTTCCTCATAGAGCAATCCCAATGCCAGAAAAAACGCATCCACACTGAGCAACGCAGGATCCCCTGGTGCCAATGCAAATGCCCAATTCTGAGGGTCGCCCCGTAGGAACGATATAACAATCTTGACCTGTTGAGCAGGGTCTCCAGAGGAGCGAGATTTCAAAGAGAGAAACAATTTACAATTGTTCCTGAAATTCAGGAAGGTAGATCTATCTCCAGAAAAAAACTCT
Organism: Ranitomeya variabilis; assembly: GCF_051348905.1. Lineage (NCBI taxonomy): Eukaryota > Metazoa > Chordata > Amphibia > Anura > Dendrobatidae > Ranitomeya > Ranitomeya variabilis. Next base: position 115,145,388 of record NC_135237.1, on the reverse strand, counting down.
GGAATAGGAATTCTAGGTTCAGACATGGGAGTGTGAACAACGAAATCCTGTATGTTTTGAACCTTTGCCGCGAGATTACTCAGGCTGGAAGCCAAACTCTGGACATCCATGATAAACAGCTAAGATCAGAGCCATTCAAGGGTTAAGAGGAGGTAAGAAGCAGCTAGACAGCAATTAAGGGCTAGGCAGCAAAACTCTGAAGGAAAAAAAAAAAAAAAAAAATTTTCCTTGAACACTTCTTTTCCTCCTGTTTCAGCCCAAACAATTAACACTTTGTGGGCCGGCTATACTGTCATGAATCCCCAATGGCTAGGGATAGCACAGGACAAGCAAAGTATAACAAAATATCGGACGAGCTCTAGGGTGAAGGAACCTGGGCTGACCGCTGCCCTACGCCTGACAAACGCAACTAGAGATAGCCAGGGAGCGTGCCTACGTTGGTTCTAGATGCCACGCACCAGCCTAAGAGCTAACTAGTACTGCAGAGAAAACAAGACCTCACTTGCCTCCAGAGGAATTAACCCCAAAGGTACAGTTGCCCCCCACATGTATTGACGGTGAAATGAGAGGAAGGCACACACATAGAGATGATGTATATAGCTTTAGCAAATAGAGGCCCGCTAAAAACTAGAAAGCAGAATGATACAAAAGGGGACTGAGCGGTCAGCAAAAAACCCTAATCAAAAAAACCATCCTGAGATTACAAGAACCCATGTGCCAACTCATGGCACATGGGGAGAACCTCAGTCCACTAGAGCAACCAGCTAGCATAGAGACATTCTAAGCAAGCTGGACCAAAAACCAAACAACTGAAAATCAGCACTTAGCTTATCCTGAAAGATCTGGGAGCAGGTAGGCAGGAACCAAACAGAGCACATCTGAACACATTGATAGCCGGCAAGGGAAATGACAGAAAGGCCAGGTAAAATAGGAAACACCCAGCCTCTGATGGACAGGTGGAAACCAAAGGCCGCAACCCACCAAAGTCACCCAGTACCAGCAGTAACCACCAGAGGGAGCCCACCAACAGAATCCACAACAGTTATACAGGCAGCCCACGTAGTATATAACCATAGGCAGCCCACGTAGTATATAACATAACACAGGCAGCCCAGCTGACCCACCACCACACCATCGCTGCCCGTCGCCCCCGACCGTTGTGGACACAGGATCTGTGCTGCTCGTCTTCTGCTGCTCGTCTTCTGCTGCTGGCTGCGCTGGAACTGGACGGTGGACCATCACCCGGGTCCCGGACAGTGTCGCGATGCGATCTGTGTGTCAGCGCCACTGCTCTTCTTAGGATGCCGAGCTCTTCACTATCACCCGGAAGTGACGACCGCCGGCCCGGAAGTGACTCTTCTATTCCCATGGACGGTGATTGGTGAGTATTCCTGCTGCAGTGAGTCCCAGTCAGTGAGTCCAGGCTCCTGCTGCCGGGAATCATATATCCACTCCAGCTCCGCCTCCGAGTCCTGGCTGCAGACAGTCACACACAGTAACAGCAGCACACTAGTGGAGGGAGGGAGTTAGGGTTGGACTCGGGGATGATGTAGTCTGGATTCAGGGGCCCCCCAGGAGCGCATGATGCGCTGCGCATCAGTGTTGGCAATGCCGGCAAAATAAGTGTCTTACCGGCGTTATGGGCCCCCCAGTCTCGCCAGGGCCCCGGCACTTGCCCGGGTGCGCCGGGTGCTGACGCCGGCCCTGGCTGTGACAATTGGAAGAATATGAAATACAGTCCGTCCATCCATTCTAAAGCCAAGAGGTAGACATCTAGGCAAAATATCGGAGTCAACAAGTCAGCTCATCGCAAGGTCTATCAGTTCTGGCGTGACAAACACCGCAGTGGAGGTGGCTCATATGCTTCACAATAGTGAGACCACAGACATCCATGTAAATACCGAGCGATGCATGTTACATACAGTTATATGAAAAAGTTTGGGCACCCCTATTAATCTTAAGCTTAATGTTTTATAAAAATAGTTTTTTTTGCAACAGCTATTTCAGTTTCATATATCTAATAACTGTTGGACACAGTAATGTTTCTGCCTTGAAATGAGGTTTATTGTACTAACAGAAAATGTGCAATCTGCAGTCAAACAAAATTTGACAGGTGCATAAGTATGGGCACCTCACCAGAAAAGTGATATTAATATTTAGTAGATCCTCCTTTTGCAAAAATAACAGCCTCTAGTCGCTTCCTGTAGCTTTTAATGAGTTCCTGGATCCTGGATGAAGGTATTTTTGACCATTCTTCTTTACAAAACAATTCTAGTTCAGTTAAGTTTGATGGTCGCCGAGCATGGACAGCCCTCTTAAAATGATCCCACAGATGTTCAATGATATTCAGGTCTGGGGACTGGGATGGCCATTCCAGAACAGTGTAATTGTTCCTCTGCATGAATGCCTGAGTAGATTTGGAGCGGTGTTTTGGATCATTGTCTTGCTGAAAGATCCATCCCCTGCATAACTTCAACTTTGTCACTGATTCATGAACATTATTGTCAAGAATCTGCTGATACTGAGAGGAATCCATGCGTCCCTCAACTTTAACAAGATTCCCGGTGCCGGCATTGGCAACACAGCCCCAAAGCATGATGGAACCTCCACCAAATTTTACTGTGGGTAGCAAGTGTTTTTCTTGGAATGCTGCGTTTTTTTGCCACCATACATAACGCCTTTTTGTATGACCAAACAACTCAATCTTGGTTTCATCAGTCCACAGGACCTTCTTCCAAAAAGAAATTGGCTTCTCCAAATGTGCTTTTGCATACCTCAGCCGACTCTATTTGTGGCGTGCTTGCAGAAACAGCTTCTTTCGCATCACTCTTCCATACAGCTTCTCCTTGTGCGAAGTATAGTTGACCGATGCACAGTGACACCATCTGCAGCAAGTTGATGCTGCAGCTCTCTGGAGGTGGTCTGAGGATTGTCCTTGACTGATCTCACCATTCTTCTTCTCTGCCTTTCTGATGTTTTTCTTGGCCTGCCACTTCTGGCCTTAACAAGAACTGTACCTGTGTTCTTCCATTTTCTTACTATGTTCCTCACAGTGGAAATTGACAGGTTAAATCTCTTAGACAGCTTTTTGTATCCTTCCCCTGAACAACTATGTTGAATAATCTTTGTTTTCAGATAATTTGACAGTTGTTTTGAGGAGCCCATGATGCCACTCTTCAGAGGAGATTCAAACAGGAGAACAACTTGCAAGTGGCCACTTTAAGTAGCTTTTCTCATGATTGCATACACCTGGCTATGAAGTTCAAAGCTCAATGAGGTTACAAAACAAAAAAAAGTGCTTTAGTAAGTCAGTAAAAAGTAGGTAGGAGTATTTAAAACAAGAAAATGATAAGGGTGCCCATACTTATGCACCTGTCATATTTTGTTTGAATGCAGACTGCACATTTTCTGTTAGTACAATAAACCTCATTTCAAGGCAGAAACATTACTGTGTCCAACAGTTATTAGATATATGAAACTGAAATAGCTGTTGCAAAAAAAACAATTTTTATAAAACATTAAGCTTAAGATTAATAGGGGTGCCCAAACTTTTTCATATAACTGTAAGTCTTGAGTGGTGGTCCGAAAAAAGGTGAAGCCTTGATTTCAATATCGTGAGTTGCAGGATACTCCAGTCACATGGGAGAGCACAGGACACAGATGAAAGGATTAAAAGATAGTTTATTGAAATCCACAACGCTTTTCGACGGAACAGCTCCATTTTCATCAGGTGGCAGTATACAGAGAGTGGGCCAGAATAAGTATATAAAGGAGCACCAACCAATGAGATTTAATGAGCAATTATTTGGAACACATGATTAGATGGGATCACATGATTAATTAAGATACAAGTCGCAAACGCAGTTTAAAAACATATATATCAAAAAAGTAAAAAAGACAGCATAAGATAGCATAATAATTATATAAAATCAAATAGAATAAAAACAATAAAATGCATAAAAATAATAAGAGAACGGGGCAAAAGTGCAGCTGTTATGTGACTTTTTCAATTATGAGATTTACCCCCTCAGGTGCCAGTGTGCCGAGTTTAAAAATCCAATAACTTTCTCTTCTTACTAAGTTGGTAAAATGATCAGGCATATCATTTGGTATCTGATCTATGATAGTAAGCTTTAGTGAACTTAGGTTCCTATTATGCACTACGAAAAAGTGTTTTGACAGACTATGCATTAAATACCCATTCTGGATGTACTGATGGGGTTTATTCATCCTTGCATGCATAGCCTGAATCGTCCGCCCAACATATTGCAGCCCACAACCACATTCTATCAGATAAACTACATAGCTAGAGTGGCAATTTACATAGCACTTAATATTAAAACTGGTAGACGTAGTATATGACTGAAATTTTTTCGCTCCATTACTGATGGAAACACAACATAAACACTTAGCTGTCCTGCAGGCAAAACAACCCGGATTTTGGTGTGTCCGGCAAGTGATGTGGATGAGGACTCACGAGTTACATTGCTGGGAGGCGGGAGCAACGATGTAACAAAGGGTGCGATTTTTTCTGAAGATGGTTCTAGGTTGCACAGGAATATGTGCTGATAAAACTGGATCCCCTTTCAAAATGAACCAATGTTTTTTCAAGAGGTTTCGTACGACCCCATGTGATTGGTTAAAGGTAGTTAGAAAACTCTATTTAGTGAAATCAGAGGGTTTAACAGACCTATTATTCTTATTTTTAATCTGCTCAATGCATTCCTTTTGTGTGAAGGCTCTGGCTCTCGAGAAAAAACAATTTTTTAGGGAACCCTTTACTCTTAAAACGATGTTTCAGGATATTGGCTTATTTGAAGAAACCACTGTCTTTAGTGTAGTTCTTCCTGATCCTCCAGTACTGCCAATTTGAAATCCAATTAGGGAGGTGGCCACTACTAAAACTTAGATAGCTGTCATGATTCTCAATGGCGAGAGAACATAGCCCAGCATACATGAGAACTAGCTCTTGGAAGATGGAAACTATACTGACCATGAACTAAACCTGCCGCACAACTAGAAGTGGCCGGGTAGCATGCCTACGTTTTTTTATCCCTAGATGCCCAGCGCCAGCCGGAGAACTACCTAATCCTAGCAGAGGAAAAGACAGTCCTGGCTCACCTCTAGAGAAATTTTCCCATAAGGCAGACAGAGGCCCCCACATATATTGGCGGTGATTTTAGATGAAATGACAAACGTAGTATGAAAATAGGTTTAGCAAAATCGAGGTCCGCTTACTAGATAGCATGAAGACAGAAAGGGCACTTTCATGGTCAGCAGAAAACCCTATCAAAACACCATCCAGAAATTACTTTAAGACTCTAGCATTAACTCATAACACCAGAGTGGCAATTTCCGCTCACAAGAGCTTTCCAGACACAGTAACGAAACAGCAGCTGTGAACAGGAACAAAATGCAAAAACACACAAGGACAAAAGTCCAACTTAGCTGGGAGTTGTCTAGTAGCAGGAACATGCACAGAAAGGCTTCTGATTACATTGTTGACCGGCATGAAACTGACAGAGGAGCAAGGTTATATAGCGACTCCCACATCCTGATAGGAGCAGGTGAACAGAGGGGATGATGCACACAAGTTAAATTCCACAAGTGGCCACCGGGGGAGCCCAGAATCCAATTTCACAACAGTACCCCCCCCTCAAGGTGGGGGCACCGAACCCTCACCAGAACCACCAGGGCGATCAGGATGAGCCCTATGAAAGGCACGGACAAGATCGGAGGCATGAACATCAGAGGCAGTGACCCAAGAATTATCCTCCTGACCGTATCCCTTCCATTTGACCAGATACTGGAGTTTCCGTCTGGAAACACGAGAGTCCAAGATCTTTTCCACAACGTACTCCAACTCACCCTCAACCAACACCGGAGCAGGAGGCTCAACGGAAGGCACAGCTGGTACCTCATACCTGCGCAACAATGACCGATGAAAAACATTATGAATCGAAAAGGATGCAGGGAGGTCCAAACGGAAGGACACAGGGTTAAGAATCTCCAATATCTTGTACGGGCCGATGAACCGAGGCTTAAACTTAGGAGAAGAAACCCTCATAGGGACAAAACGAGAAGACAACCACACCAAGTCCCCAACACAAAGCCGAGGACCAACACAACGACGGCGGTTGGCAAAAAGCTGAGTCTTCTCCTGGGACAACTTCAAATTGTCCACCACCTGCCCCCAAATCTGATGCAACCTCTCCACCACAGCATCCACTCCAGGACAATCCGAAGATTCCACTTGACCGGAGGAAAATCGAGGATGAAACCCCGAATTACAGAAAAACGGGGACACCAAGGTGGCAGAGCTGGCCCGATTATTGAGGGCGAACTCCGCCAAAGGCAAAAAAGCAACCCAATCATCCTGATCCGCAGACACAAAACACCTCAAATATGTCTCCAAGGTCTGATTAGTCCGCTCGGTCTGGCCATTAGTCTGAGGATGGAAAGCAGACGAAAAAGACAAATCTATGCCCATCCTAGCACAGAATGCCCGCCAAAATCTAGACACGAATTGGGTCCCTCTGTCAGAAACGATATTCTCCGGAATACCATGCAAACGAACAACATTTTGAAAAAACAGAGGAACCAACTCGGAAGAAGAAGGCAACTTAGGCAAGGGAACCAGATGGACCATCTTAGAGAAACGGTCACACACCACCCAGATGACAGACATCTTCTGAGAAACAGGCAGATCCGAAATAAAATCCATCGAGATGTGCGTCCAAGGCCTCTTCGGGATAGGCAAGGGTAACAACAATCCACTAGCCCGAGAACAACAAGGCTTGGCCCGAGCACAAACGTCACAAGACTGCACAAAGCCTCGCACATCTCGTGACAGGGAAGGCCACCAGAAGGACCTTGCCACCAAATCCCTGGTACCAAAGATTCCAGGATGACCTGCCAACGCAGAAGAATGAACCTCAGAGATGACTCTACTGGTCCAATCATCAGGAACAAACAGTCTACCAGGTGGGCAACGATCAGGTCTATCCGCCTGAAACTCCTGCAAGGCCCGCCGCAGGTCTGGAGAAACGGCAGACAATATCACTCCATCTTTAAGGATACCTGTGGGCTCAGAATTACCAGGGGAGTCAGGCTCAAAACTCCTAGAAAGGGCATCCGCCTTAACATTCTTAGAACCCGGTAGGTAAGACACCACAAAATTAAACCGAGAGAAAAACAACGACCAGCGCGCTTGTCTAGGATTCAGGCGCCTGGCAGACTCAAGGTAAATTAAATTTTTGTGGTCAGTCAATACCACCACCTGATGTCTGGCCCCCTCAAGCCAGTGACGCCACTCCTCAAAAGCCCACTTCATGGCCAAAAGCTCCCGATTCCCAATATCATAATTCCGCTCGGCGGGCGAAAATTTACGGGAAAAAAAAGCACAAGGTCTCATCACGGAGCAGTCGGAACTTCTCTGCGACAACACCGCCCCAGCTCCGATTTCAGAAGCGTCGACCTCAACCTGAAAAGGAAGAGCAACATCAGGCTGACGCAACACTGGGGCGGAAGAAAAGCGGCGCTTGAGCTCCCGAAAGGCCTCCACAGCATCAGGGGACCAATCAGCAACATCAGCACCCTTCTTAGTCAAATCAGTCAATGGTTTTACAACATCAGAAAAACCAGCAATAAATCGACGATAAAAGTTAGCAAAGCCCAAAAATTTCTGAAGACTCTTAAGAGAAGAGGGTTGCGTCCAATCACCAATAGCCTGAACCTTGACAGGATCCATCTCGATGGAAGAGGGGGAAAAAATGTATCCCAAGAAGGAAATCTTCTGAACCCCAAAAACACACTTAGAACCCTTCACACACACGGAATTAGACCGCAAAACCTGAAAAACCCTCCTGACCTGCTGGACATGAGAGTCCCAGTCATCCGAAAAAATCAGAATATCATCCAGATACACAATCATAAATTTATCCAAATAATCGCGGAAAATGTCATGCATAAAGGACTGGAAGACTGAAGGGGCATTTGAAAGACCAAAAGGCATCACCAAATACTCAAAATGGCCCTCGGGCGTATTAAATGCGGTTTTCCACTCATCCCCCTGCTTGATTCGCACCAAATTATACGCCCCACGGAGATCAATCTTAGAGAACCACTTGGCCCCCTTTATACGAGCAAACAAATCAGTAAGCAGTGGTAACGGATATTGTTATTTAACCGTGATTTTATTCAAAAGTCGATAATCAATACACGGCCTCAAAGAGCCGTCTTTCTTAGACACAAAGAAAAAACCGGCTCCTAAGGGAGATGACGAAGGACGAATATGTCCCTTTTCCAAGGACTCCTTTATATATTCTCGCATAGCAGCGTGTTCAGGCACAGACAGATTAAATAAACGACCCTTAGGGTATTTACTACCCGGGATCAAGTCTATGGCACAATCGCACTCCCGGTGCGGAGGTAGTGAACCAACCTTGGGTTCTTCAAAAACGTCACGAAAGTCAGACAAGAATTCAGGAATCTCAGAGGGAATAGATGATGAAATGGAAACCAAAGGTATGTCCCCATGAGTTCCTTTACATCCCCAGCTTAACACAGACATAGCTCTCCAGTCGAGGACTGGGTTATGAGATTGCAGCCATGGCAATCCCAGCACCAAAACATCATGTAGATTATACAGCACCAGAAAGCGAATAACCTCCTGGTGATCCGGATTAACACGCATAGTCACTTGTGTCCAGTATTGTGGTTTATTACTAGCCAATGGGGTGGAGTCAATCCCTTTCAGAGGTATCGGAGCCTCCAATGGCTCCAAATCATACCCACAGCGTTTGGCAAAGGACCAATCCATAAGACTCAAAGCAGCGCCAGAGTCGACATAGGCGTCCGCGGTAATAGATGACAAAGAACAAATCAGGGTCACAGATAGAATAAACTTAGACTGTAAAGTGCTAATTGAAACAGACTTGTCAGGCTTCTTAGTACGCTTAAAGCATGCTGATATAACATGAGTTGAATCACCACAATAGAAGCACAACCCATTTTTTCGTCTAAAATTCTGCCGCTCGCTTCTGGACAGAATTCTATCACATTGCATATTTTCTGGCGTTTTCTCAGTAGACACCGCCAAATGGTGCACAGGTTTGCGCTCCCGCAGACGCCTATCGATCTGAATAGCCATCGTCATGGACTCATTCAGACTCGCAGGCACAGGGAACCCCACCATAACATCCTTAATGGCATCAGAGAGACCTTCTCTGAAAATCGCCGCCAGGGCGCACTCATTCCACTGAGTAAGCACAGACCATTTGCGGAATTTTTGGCAGTATATTTCAGCTTCATCTTGCCCCTGAGACAAGGACATCAAGGCCTTTTCCGCCTGAAGCTCTAAATGAGGTTCCTCATAAAGCAACCCCAAGGCCAGAAAAAACGCATCCACATTGAGCAATGCAGGATCCCCTGGTCCCAATGCAAAAGCCCAGTCTTGAGGGTCGCCCCGGAGCAAGGAAATTACAATCCTGACCTGCTGTGCAGGGTCTCCGGCAGAGCGAGACTTCAGGGACAAAAACAATTTGCAATTATTTTTAAAATTTTGAAAGTGAGATCTATTCCCCGAGAAGAATTCAGGCAAAGGAATTCTAGGCTCAGACATAGGTGCATGAACAACAAAATCTTGCAAATTTTGTACCTTTGTGGCGAGATTATTCAAACCTGTAGCTACACTCTGAAGATCCATTTGAAACAGGTGAACACAGAGCCATTCAAGGATTAGAAAGAGAGGAAGAGAGGAAGGCTGCAGCATAGGCAGACTAGCAAGTGATTCAATTAAGAGCACACTCAGAACTAGAGGGAAAAAAAAAAAAAAAAAAATTGTAGCAGACTTCTTTTTTCTCTCCTTTCTCAGCCAGTAATTTAACCCTTTTTTGGGCCGGTCAAACTGTCATGATTCTCAATGGCGAGAGAACATAGCCCAGCATACATGAGAACTAGCTCTTGGAAGATGGAAACTATACTGACCATGAACTAAACCTGCCGCACAACTAGAAGTGGCCGGGTAGCATGCCTACGTTTTTTTATCCCTAGATGCCCAGCGCCAGCCGGAGAACTACCTAATCCTAGCAGAGGAAAAGACAGTCCTGGCTCACCTCTAGAGAAATTTTCCCAAAAGGCAGACAGAGGCCCCCACATATATTGGCGGTGATTTTAGATGAAATGACAAACGTAGTATGAAAATAGGTTTAGCAAAATCGAGGTCCGCTTACTAGATAGCATGAAGACAGAAAGGGCACTTTCATGGTCAGCAGAAAACCCTATCAAAACACCATCCAGAAATTACTTTAAGACTCTAGCATTAACTCATAACACCAGAGTGGCAATTTCCGCTCACAAGAGCTTTCCAGACACAGTAACGAAACAGCAGCTGTGAACAGGAACAAAATGCAAAAACACACAAGGACAAAAGTCCAACTTAGCTGGGAGTTGTCTAGTAGCAGGAACATGCACAGAAAGGCTTCTGATTACATTGTTGACCGGCATGAAACTGACAGAGGAGCAAGGTTATATAGCGACTCCCACATCCTGATAGGAGCAGGTGAACAGAGGGGATGATGCACACAAGTTAAATTCCACAAGTGGCCACCGGGGGAGCCCAGAATCCAATTTCACAACAGATAGCTATTTACATCTACCCTTTTGAAATGCGTGGATGTTGAAAAGTGACCGTGCGGGTCGACATGTACCATTAAATCTAGAAATTGGATTGCTGTACTAGATATGTTGGCTGTGAATTTCAGTCCCCAAGAATTCATATTCAGGGACTGAACGAAATCAAGTGCTTCTAGTTCGGAACCCATCCAGATAATAAAAGATCATCAATAAAACGGCGGTAGAGGGCAATTTCGCCCACTGCCAATGGAAACTGCACGATGAAGACGGTCTCAAATGCCCCCATGAACAGATTAGTGTAACTGTGGGCAAATCTCGTCCTCTTCGCGCAGCCCCTCACCTGGCGGTAGAAAGCCCTTTCAAAAGAAAAAATGTTATTGCTAAGGACAAACATTACCGCTCTTTTTAGAAATAGAAACTCAATTTGCATAGGAGGTAGTTGGCCATCAGTCAGCAAAAATTGAGTTACCGCCTCAAGGCCTAAATCATGGGGAATATTTGAATAAAAGGCCTGTACATCCATGGTAAGCAAAGAACAGCAGGGGACATTGGGTAGAGATAAAAGATGGTCAATTAAATGGGAGGAGTCTCTAAGATAAGAATCCAGGTCCATAACATATTTTTGCAAGAACAGGTCTACATAATGCGAGAGATTGTTGGTAATGGAGCCGATACCCGAAGTGATTGGCTGGCAGGGGGATTTTGGGGGTCCTTGTGAATTTTGGGTAAAAAAATAAAAAAGGGGGTCTTAAATCTGGAGATGTTGAGGAATTTGAATTCCTTTTCATTCAGGATCCCAAGGGACCAAGCTCCTTTGATAAACCCAATGTATTGATTTCAATATCATCATAAGAAGAGTCAGCTCAAGTTTGCAAAAAGCATGAAATATGTACAGTAGAAGATTGGAAACGGGTGATTTGGAGTGATAAGATGAAAGCCAATAGACTAGGCTCTGATGGGTGCAAATGGGTCTGGAAGAAATAAGGGGAAAATGAAGCTAATGGATCTAAAAATTGAAGGAATTGTAGGATGCTAGCCGGTGCGTAGGATGCAGTGACACACAGGAGGCAGAGCAAGGGTTAACAGGTTCTTTATATATAGGAACAGTAATGGTACAAGCAGGGGGTAAAGGATGTAGATTGGAGGATGGGGGAAAGTCAAATGCAATAGCATATAACAGGTTAACTTATCAGTAGTGTTGAGCATTCCGATACCGCAAGTATCGGGTATCGGCCGATACTTGCGGGTATCGGAATTCCGATACCGAGATCCGATACTTTTGTGGTATCGGGTATCGGTATCGAAACAACATTAATGTAAAAATGTGTAAAAGAGAGAATTAAAATAAAAAATATTGCTATACTCACCTCTCCGACGCAGCCTGCACCTTACCGAGGGAAGCGGCAGCGTTCTTTGTTTAAAATTCGCGCTTTTCTTTCCTTTACGTGAAGTCCCGGCTTGTGATTGGTTGCGTCGCAGTCACATGGGCGACGCAACCAATCACAGCAAGCCGTGACGTAATTTCAGGCCCTTAAGGATTTTAAAATTACGTCCCGGCTTTGTGATTGGTTGCGTCGCAGTCACATGGGCGACGCAACCAATCACAAGCCGTGACGTCACGGGAGGCTAAACACGCGCGCATTTTAAAATGCGCACTTGTCCAGCCTCCCGTGACGTCCCGGCTTGTGATTGGTTGCATCGCGGTCAACCAATCACAAGCCGGGAGGCTGGACACGCGCGCATTTTAAAATGCGACGCAACGCGACGCAACCAATCACAAGCCGGGACGTCACGGGAGGCTGGACAAGCGCGCATTTTAAAATGCGCGCGTGTCCAGCCTCCCAGCTTGTGATTGGTTGACCGCGATGCAACCAATCACAAGCCGGGACGTCACGGGAGGCTGGACAAGCGCGCATTTTAAAATGCGCGCGTGTCCAGCCTCCCGGCTTGTGATTGGTTGACCGCGATGCAACCAATCACAAGCCGGGACGTCACGGGAGGCTGGACAAGCGCGCATTTTAAAATGCGCGCGTGTCCAGCCTCCCGTGATGTCACGGCTTGTGATTGGTTGCGTCGCCCATGTGACTGCGACGCAACCAATCACAAAGCCGGGACGTAATTTTAAAATCCTTAAGGGCCTGAAATTACGTCACGGCTTGCTGTGATTGGTTGCGTCGCCCATGTGACTGCGACGCAACCAATCACAAAGCCGGGACGTAATTTTAAAATCCTTAAGGACCTGAAATTACGTCACGGCTTGCTGTGATTGGTTGCGTCGCCCATGTGACTGCGACGCAACCAATCACAAAGCCGGGACTTCACGTAAGGAAAGAAAAGCGCGAATTTTAAGCAAACAACGCTGCCGGTTCCCTCGGAGAGGTGAGTATAGCAATATTTTTTATTTTAATTCTTTCTTTTACACATTAATATGGTTCCCAGGGCCTGAAGGAGAGTTTCCTCTCCTTCAGACCCTGGGAACCATCAGGAATACCGTCCGATACTTGAGTCCCATTGACTTGTATTGGTATCGGGTATCGGTATTGGATTGGATCCGATACTTTGCCGGTATCGGCCGATACTTTCCGATACCGATACTTTCAAGTATCGGACGGTATCGCTCAACACTACTTATCAGTCTATGTGCGCTGAAGGAAGGTGGCTGGAAGATCCCTCAGCGGCGCTGCATGTGGATCAAGATGTCTCCGATCTGGTCCCGCAGATGAGCGATGCACATTCTCCTTGCAATGACAAATCCTCCAAGTTCTTCGGCACATGATCTCCTGACCCGTGCACACAGTGGGGTAGAGGTGATGGTCGGCAGCACAGAAGAAGAAGCAGAAAGTTCAATGCAAGGCCGCAGTAGAAGCACACAGTCCAGAGGACACAGCCACAGGCAGGGGCCGGTACTTAGCAGGCACAGCGAGGATGGGACTAAGCGATGCCGCAATGGGTGTGAGCAGAGGCAAGGTATGCACTACTTCTTGGTCACTACTCGGTGCGGATGTCTCACTAGGCTCAGGGTAGTCTGTATCAGCAGTCTTAGTAGCCGGGTGCACAGTCACAGCTAGCTGGCGTGGGTGCATCGAGAGAGAGTCAACCATCTCACTGCTCACAGGCTCATTCCCCACCAAGAGTCCCGTCTTCCCGCTCAGACTGCTATTTATGTCGGACCCGCCCCATCAGTCAGGTGTCCTGAACTGCTCCGGTCAGAAATCCCTTCCACCTGAATCAATGGTGACTGCCCCAACAGTTCTGGCCCAGAAACGCAAAAGGAACAGTTAGCCTGGTTCTCCTCCCTATAGAATCGCCATGTTTTGTGGAAGAAGCCTGACGATATGGGGTTGTTTCACAGCCAAAGGCGTTAGATACTTGACCAGGATGGATGGTGGTTTCATTGCTGAGCTGTATGTGAGTATCCTACAAGATGAGTTACTTCATGCACAACAGTACTCTGGGTATAAAAAGGACGAAATAGTGTTGCAGCAGGACAATTAAATGAAGCATACATTGAGATTGGCAAAGAAATGGTTCAATGACAATGAAATAGAGTTGCTGGAATGACCCTCACAGTACCTAGACATCAACCCAATCGAGCACTTGTGGGTAGAGTTGAAGAAAAAGCTGTATACATACACAAGCGAGTCGACCAGTATGCACCAACTTTGGGAATGTGTAGAAGATACCTGAGATCAGATTTCATTTGAGACATTATTGAATCTGATCGAGAGCATGTGCACAAGGATTCAGGCAGTGTTGAAAGCCAAAGCTGGATTTACAAAATACTAACAAAATAATACAAATTAAAATGTAGATTTTTAGGAGCAAAACAGTAGCAATGCAGTGACATGACAAGAAACTGCATAACTAATAGTATGCTAAATAGTTGGAAGTTTCTGTATGAGATAGCCAAGACGTTTGTCTATAAAATGATGATATTCCCACATGAGAAGCAGTGGGGGATGGTGAGATATGGAGCGTAAAAGTCAAAAGTTAAAAACATTGTTACCCTTTGGCTCCTCACTGTATACAAGTTGATGGAAATGGAAGGAAGACTTTATCTGCAGTGACAAGCAGCTGATACACTACATTCTTCTGGTCTGGTTTAAAAGAGGATCGATAAAGTCAGTCCTTCCTGTAATAATGTCATCTTTCATGACCGTCCCATATATAGAGATAACAGAATTTTCTGTAGCCCTGCTGTACTTCTACTAAAATAGTGATAAGGTTATGAAGGTTTTCCATGACTGTTATTGATTTAGTTTGGTTTGCTAATGCCAATGAAAATTAAGGTATCATGTTGCCGCTGAGCAAAAGCACCACCTTCAAACAGACCTTTGAGGTATCTATAAACACATACCATTCATTGTGATTGTATGTGATGCACAAAGCTGTCCTAACACCATTGCAATTGTTATACAAATTAACACTAGTTTCTTCAGAAAGAACAGAAATGCATAAAACATTGCTGTCGGCAGCGAAAGTAGGTAACTTTCACATTTTTTTGCAAGGTAATTCCATTATTTCAACTTTCCAAAGCACAAAGTTCATACACTCAAGGTCAATAGCTGCCTCCGCATTTACCCAGAGACTCATGATAGTCCAATTTAAAAACAAAGGAGGAATGAGGTAGATGTTCAAAAATATAAACTTAATTTTAAAATTTGCTTGTCAATAAGAATATCAAAAGGACAAAATCACTGTTTCTCAGATCATAAGATCTCAAGAGGATACAGTATATTAAACTGTAATAGTATATGTGAAATAAAAAAACTGAAATAAATACAGGAAGATAAATTTCTTTAATTCCCAGACATTCTGTAATTTAAAAATTGCAACAAATACAGGGAAAGATGCAGTTTACAAAAAAATATATACTGCAATTTTACAAAAAATCTGATTTTTTTTGTAGAACAGTGTTATCTTCTCATAAGTCAGCTACTACACCCATGCTCAGTCTAGAAATTTTGCTATTGCACTCTCAGCTCTGCTATGTCAAAGCATGTTTTATCCACCCCCTGGTTGTAGTTTACTACAGCATTTATGACTGTGAAATGTTTGTAGTATATTGTATTGATAATTGTATTGTAAACTTTCCTTTTCCTAATTTTAGCCTCAAGCAGGGCTCCAAAATATGACAATTAGGCCTCTTTCACACATCCGTGTTTCCGCTACATGTGGTGACAGTTTTCACATGTACCAGAGACACTGACACACATAGACCAATTCAAATGACCGTGTGTCCGTGTGCCCCACACATAGACTTGTCCTTTTTTTACCATCAGCACGGGAGGCAAAGCATCCCACATGTGCACACGGAGAACACAAATTGATGCCATCCATGTGAAACGCATCGGCACCTGGAAAGAAGCCCTACAGTAAGCGCTGTTCTCCGGTGGCCGATGCTGAAGATGGCTCTCATCATTCTCCCCTGCTCTGCCAGCGATCGGCGCGAGCAGAGGAGAATGATGAGAGTTATAATAAAGTCAGAACGATGACAGCAGGTGGGGGCTTTTGGGACTCTTACTCCCATCATCTGACAACTGCTGCCGCTAATGACATTGACAGCAGGAGCGGATGATCCGGGGTATTCCTCAACTGCTGCCTTCGATGTAACAAAATAAATGAATGAAAAACACGGCGTGGGTTCCCCCTATTTTCTTGAACCAACCAGGCAAAACCCACAGCCTATAAGACACCTCTCCATTACCAATCCTATAGTTAAAAGTAAATAAAGACAGCCAGAATAAAGTCCTTTAATTGAAAAAATTACACAGACTCCTTCATTAATCTCAATTAAACCATACTTACGACCTCGCCTAATTCCCTTGAAGCCCTCGATCTCCTGTAATAAAAGTAAAATAAAAAAAACAACAATATACCATATCTGTCCATGGTTCAGTCCTATGATGTAATTCATGTCTGGAGGCGAAATAGTTTTCAACCTGGTCAGTGCCAAGATGCAACCATCCCAGCTGAGAACCATTGGTGAATGAGCTGCTGAGAGTGCAGCATCATTGACCAGCAGTGACATCATCACTGGCATTTTATCACTGTCTGGAGATTATCGCAGTTCAGCCCGGCCTCAACGATGTCACCACTGGTCAATGATGCTGCGCTCTCAGCAGCTCACCATGGCCCGCCCTCTATATCTCTACATAGAAAAATAAATGTCACATTTCATTAGATAATAATTACATATTTCTTATCCCTTTGTGCATAACAACTCATACAATACAGTAAACTAGAAAAATAAATGCGGCACTCACCCAGTTTGCAGTGAAGTTGGTCTTTTATTTTACCACTAGATGGTGGCCCGATTCTAATGCATCGGGTATTCAAGAATATGCATGTCCACGTAGTATATTGCCCAGCCACGTAGTATATTGCCCAGTCACATAGTATATTGCCCAGTCACGTAGTATATTGCCCAGCCACATAGTATATTGCCCAGCGACGTAGTATATTGCCCAGTCACGTAGTATATTGCCCAGTCATGTAGTATATTGCCCAGCCACGTAGTATATTGCACAGCAACGGAGTATACAGCACAGAGCCACGTAGTATACAGACTTAAAATAAAAAATAAACATATACTCACCTTCCGAAGGCCTGTTGAAGTCCTGGCCCTGTGTGCGGTGCTCACGGCAGCTTCCGGTCCCAGGGTTGATATGAGCGCAGGACCTGTGATGACGTCACGGTCACATGACCGTGATGACGTCGCGGTCACATGACCTGCGACGTAGTATATTGCCCAGCGACGCAGTATATTGCCCAGTCACGTAGTATATTGCCCAGTCACGTAGTATATTGCCCAGCCACGTAGTATATTGCCCAGCCACGTAGTATATTGCCCAGCCACATAGTATATTGCCCAGCGACGTAGTATATTGCCCAGTCACGTAGTATATTGCCCAGCGACGTAGTATATTGCCCAGCGACGTAGTATATTGCCCAGTCACGTAGTATATTGCCCAGTCACGTAGTATATTGCCCAGCGACGTAGTATATTGCCCAGCCACATAGTATATTGCCCAGCGACGTAGTATATTGCCCAGTCACGTAGTATATTGCCCAGCGACGAGTATATTGCCCAGCGACGTAGTATATTGCCCAGTCACATAGTATATTGCCCAGTCATGTAGTATATTGCCCAGCAATGTAGTATATTGCCCAGCGACGTAGTATATTGCACAGCCCACGTGGTATATTGCCCAGTCAAGTAGTATATTGCCCAGTCACGTAGTATATTGCCCAGTGACGTAGTATATTGCCCAGCCACGTAGTATATTGCCCAGTCACGTAGTATATTGCCCAGCCACGTACGTAGTATATTGCCCAGCCACGTAGTATATTGCACAGCAACGGAGTATACAGCACAGAGCCACGTAGTATACAGACTTAAAATAAAAAATAAACATATACTCACCTTCCGAAGGCCTGTTGAAGTCCTGGCCCTGTGTGCGGTGCTCACGGCAGCTTCCGGTCCCAGGGTTGATATGAGCGCAGGACCTGTGATGACGTCACGGTCACATGACCGTGATGACGTCGTGGTCACATGACCGTGATGTCATGGAAGGTCCTTCTCGCAGGACCTGCGACTTAGTATATTGCCCAGCGATGCAGTATATTGCCCAGTCACGTAGTATATTGCCCAGTCACGTAGTATATTGCCCAGCCACGTAGTATATTGCCCAGCGACGTAGTATATTGCCCAGTCACGTAGTATATTGCCCAGCGACGTAGTATATTGCCCAGTCACGTAGTATATTGCCCAGCGACGTAGTATATTGCCCAGTCACGTAGTATATTGCCCAGTCACGTAGTATATTGCCCAGCGACGTAGTATATTGCCCAGCCACATAGTATATTGCCCAGCGACGTAGTATATTGCCCAGTCACGTAGTATATTGCCCAGCGACGTAGTATATTGCCCAGTCACGTAGTATATTGCCCAGCGACGTAGTATATTGCACAGCCCACGTGGTATATTTCCCAGTCACGTAGTATATTGCCCAGTGACGTAGTATATTGCCCAGTGATGTAGTATATTGCCCAGCGATGCAGTATATTGCCCAGTCACGTAGTATATTGCCCAGTCACGTAGTATATTGCCCAGCCACATAGTATATTGCCCAGCGACGTAGTATATTGCCCAGTCACATAGTATATTGCCCAGCGACGTAGTATATTGCCCAGCGACGTAGTATATTGCCCAGCAACGTAGTATATTGCCCAGTCACGTAGTATATTGCCCAGTCACGTAGTATATTGCCCAGCGACGTAGTATATTGCCCAGCCACATAGTATATTGCCCAGCGACGTAGTATATTGCCCAGTCACGTAGTATATTGCCCAGCGACGTAGTATATTGCACAGCCCACGTGGTATATTTCCCAGTCACGTAGTATATTGCCCAGTCACGTAGTATATTGCCCAGTGACGTAGTATATTGCCCAGCCACGTAGTATATTGCCCAGTCACGTAGTATATTGTCCAGTCACGTAGTATATTGCCCAGCCACGTACGTAGTATATTGCCCAGCCACGTAGTATATTGCACAGCAACGGAGTATACAGCACAGAGCCACGTAGTATACAGACTTAAAATAAACAAATACTCACCTTCCGAAGGCCCGTTGAAGTCCTGGCCCTGTGTGCGGTGCTCGTGGCAGCTTCCGGTCCCAGGGTTGATATGAGCGCAGGACCTGTGATGACGTCGCGGTCACATGACCGTGATGACGTCGCGGTCACATGACCGTGACGTCATGGAAGGTCCTTCTCGCATACCATCCTTGGCACCGGAACCTGACGCTTGCATGGAGCGGTCACCGGATCGTCGCGAGGGGCGGGAAAGGCGGCGGAAGGTGAGTATATAATGATTTTTTTTTATTTTTTATTATTTTTAACATTAGATCTTTTTACTATTGATGCAGCATAGGGAGCATCAATAGTAAAAACTTGGTCACACAGGGTTAATAGCGGCAGTAACGGAGTGAGTTACCTGTGGCATAACGCGGTCCGTTACCGCTGGCATTAACCCTGTGTGAGCGGTGACTGGAGGGGAGTATGGAGTGGGCACTGACTGCGGGGAGTATGGAGCGGGCGCCGGGCACTGACTGCCGGGGAGTAGAGAGGGACTAATCAGACTGTGGCCATCACTGATTGGTCGTGGCAGCCATGACAGGCAGCTGGGAGACCAATCAGCGACTTGGATTCCATGACAGACAGAGGCCGCGACCAATGAATATTCGTGACAGACAGAAAGACAGACAGACAGACAGAAGGACAGACAGAAAGACAGAAGTGACCCTTAGACAATTATATAGTAGACTAGCTGTACTACCCGGCTTCGCCCGGGGTAATAACTGCTGTTAGCAAAATAGAATGTGTTAACAAAAATTTATTCTGCACAAAAAAACCACAAAACAAATAGATAGAAATGTAATTATTAAAAGGCAAAAACTAAGCTAATAGAAGCATTTTACAATATATATTTCAACACCAGAGATATTCCACACAGATTTAACTAAATTGGCCAAGTAATGTGAAGTAATCTTCTACTACTTATTCGAGAGCCTTTTGATAAACGACATTCTTAGTTTTTCCTTCAGGTGCAAAGACAAACAGATTTTTGGCTGTTCCAACTCTTGAACAGGCCACATAAAGTTGACCATGAAAAAAGCATGGAGATTGTAAATCTAAGCTAGCTGAAGAGCCCGGCGTTGCCTGGGCATAGTAAATATCTGTGGTTAGTTATAGCACCTCACTTCTCTTATTTTCCCATCACGCCTCTCATTTTCCCCATCACATCTTTCATTTTCCCCCTCACATCTCTCATTTTCTCCCTCACACCTCTCATTTTCCCCCTCACTCCTCTCATTCCCCCTAACACTTGTCATTTCGACCTCACATCTGTCATTTTCCGATCACTCCACTATTTTCCCTCACTCCTCTCATTTTGCACTCACACCTTTTCATTTTCACCTCACACCTCTCATTTTCACCTCAGTATATACATGTTTGTCATCTCCCTTATATATAGTATACACCTGTATGTCATCTCCTGTATATAGTATATACCTGTATGTCATCTCCCCTGTATATAGTATATACCTGCTGTGTGTCATCTCCCCTGTATATAGTATATACCTGTATGTCATCTCCTCCTATATATAGTATATACCTGTATGTAATCTCCTCCTGTATATAGTATATACCTGTGTGTCATCTCACCTATATATAGTATATATCTGTGTGTCATCTCCATCTGTATATAGTATATACCTGTATGTCATCTCCTCCTATACATAGCATATACCTGTATGTCATCTCCTCCTGTATATACTATATACCTGTAGGTAATCTGCTCCTGTATATAGTATATACCTGTGTGTCATCTCCTTCTGTATATAGTATATACCTGTATGTCATCTCCTGCTGTATGTAGTATGTACCTGTATGTCATCTCCTCCTCTATATAGTATATACCTGTGTGTCATCTCTCCTGTATATAGTATATATCTGTGTGTCATCTCCTCCTGCATATAGTATATACCTGTGTCATCTCCCCTGTAAATAGTATATACCTGTGTGTCATCTCCTCCTGTATATAGTATATATCTGTATGTCATCTCCTCCTGTATTAGACCTCGTTCACACGTTATTTGGTCAGTATTTTTACCTCAGTATTTGTAAGCTAAATTGGCAGCCTGATAAATCCCCAGCCAACAGTAAGCCCACCCCCTGGCAGTATATATTAGCTCACACATACACATAATAGACTGGTCATGTGACTGACAGCTGCCGGATTCCTATATGGTACATTTGTTGCTCTTGTAGTTTGTCAGCTTATTAATCAGATTTTTATTTTTGAAGGATAATACCAGACTTGTGTGTGTTTTAGGGCGAGTTTCGTGTGTCAAGTTGTGTGTGTTGAGTTGCGTGTGGCGACATGCATGTAGCGACTTTTGAGAGATGAGTTTTGTGTGGCGACATGCGTGTAGCAACTTTTTGTGTGTCGAGTTGCATGTGACAGGTTAGTGTAGCAAGTTGTGTGCAGCAAGTTTTGCGCATGGTGAGTTTTGCGCGTGGCGAGTTTTATGTGTGGTGCCTTTTGAGTATGTGCAAGTTTTGTGTGAGGCAACTTTTGCATGTGTTGCAACTTTTGTGCATGTGGCAATTTTTCCGCGTGTGCAAATTTTGCGTGTGGCGAGTTTTCCATGAGGTGAGTTTTGCACGTGTGGCGAGTTTTGCATGTGGAGAGTTTTGCGCATGGCGAGTTTTGAGCGGCGACTTTTGTGTTTCAACTTTTATGTGGCGAGGTTGGTGTATGTGTGGTGAAATGTGCGCTGAGGGTGGTATATGTGTTCGAGCACGTGGTAGTGTGTGGCGCATTTTGTGTGTGTGTTCATATCCCCGTGGTGGTGTGGTGATTATCCTATGTCGGGGCCCCACCTTAGCAACTGTACAGTATATACTCTTTGGCGCCATCGCTCTCATTCTTTAAGTCCCCCTTGTTCACATCTGGCAGCTGTTAATTTGCCTCCAACACTTTTCCTTTCATTTTTTCCCCATTATGTAGATAGGGGCAAAATTGTTTGGTGAATTGGAAAGCGCGGGGTTAAAATTTCACCTCACAATATAGCCTATGACGCTCTCGGGGTCCAGACATGTGACTGTGCAAAATTTTGTGGCTGTAGCTGCAACGGTTCAGATGCCAATCCCGGACATACATACACACATACATACACACATTCAGCTTTATATATTAGATATCGAGGTTACAGACATTTTCTTGGAATCGGCAGGTAAAAAGTGAGGGTGCGGGGACTGAACAGCAGTCCTGCTGTTCACTCCCCGCACCCTCACTTTTTACCTGCCGATTCCAAGAAAATGTCTGTAACCTCGATATGGTAAAATAAAAGACATCAACTTCACTGCAAACTGGGTGAGTGCCGCATTTCTTTTTCTATTTTTTATGAACTATCTCTTTGACTATTATATGTGAAGCACCAGTTCCCAGTGGCAAAAAGCAACCATTTTTTTAGTCCTGAAGGTTCATATGTTGTATGCCTTGAAATGTACTACAGCTCCTAGTGCCATTCAATTCTTTTTTTCTGAGAACCTTTCAATACAGTAAACTGATTGCTTAAGATGATTGGTAAATGGTGTAAAAAGATTGCTGTGATTGTTGTTATATTCTCCATTAAATTTGTAAAAAAAAGTTATTACAAATGTAATGCTAGTGTGAGCAAACCCTTAGGAAAAAAAAGGAAAAAAATCATCTAACTAAACTTTTTTACTTTTTTCACTAATCCAGTGCTACATTTCTTAGTATAAGGTCAAAATTGTAATAAACTCAAACTATTACAGTACTTACAGATATTATGAAACCAAATGTAAGGCCATGGAAAACACTAGTAGACATGATGCATTTTTTCAGTTTTCATTTAGTTGTCATTTTCTTCTTAACAATTCCTTCATAACCCTAAAGAGTAAATGACAAGCTAGCACACAGATGGTAAGAAATATGCCTTGTAATTGGAAGTCTTTCTCAATTTGTATTTCCTCCTGAGTTACAAAAATGAAACCTGATATTACATGAAATAAGCTATTGCCGGAAAAATAATTGACAGTTTTATGCTCTTTAAGTTGGCTGTTTCATCTATTCAAAGGAATATGACAAGTACCTGTATGTATGTGCCATGAAAGCAATGTAAGAGGCTAGCTTTATGTTATTCACAAAGGTACCTCAATAGTCAATGCTGCTGTTTTGAATGCACAGGGAACACATTTATCATTTTCTTCCATACTCCCTGTAGCCTGAAGCTTACTATTATACAAAATATAGAATTTACCTGTATTGCCTGTGGCACGAGATGCCAAAGTGTAAATAGTTTTTAATAATATATATATATATATATATATATATATATATATATATATATATATACACTCACCGGCCACTTTATTAGGTACACCATGCTAGTAACGGGTTGGACCCCCTTTTGCCTTCAGAACTGCCTCAATTCTTCGTGGCATAGATTCAACAAGGTGCTGGAAGCATTCCTCAGAGATTTTGGTCCATATTGACATGATGGCATCACACAGTTGCCGCAGATTTGTCGGCTGCACATCCCAAAGATGCTCCATACAAGGCAGGATGGATCCATGCTTTCATGTTGTTTACGCCAAATTCTGACCCTACCATCCGAATGTCGCAGCAGAAATCGAGACTCATCAGACCAAGCAACGTTTTTCCAATCTTCTACTGTCCAATTTCGATGAGCTTGTACAAATTGTAGCCTCAGTTTCCTGTTCTTAGCTGAAAGGAGTGGTACCCGGTGTGGTCTTCTGCTGCTGTAGCCCATCTGCCTCAAAGTTCGACGCACTGTGCGTTCAGAGATGCTCTTAGGCCTACCTTGGTTGTAACGGGTGGCGATTTGAGTCACTGTTGCCTTTCTATCAGCTCGAACCAGTCTGCCCATTCTCCTCTGACCTCTGGCATCAACAAGGCATTTCCGCCCACAGAACTGCCGCTCACTGGATTTTTTTTCTTTTTCGGACCATTCTCTGTAAACCCTAGAGATGGTTGTGCGTGAAAATCCCAGTAGATCAGCAGTTTCTGAAATACTCAGACCAGCCCTTCTGGCACCAACAACCATGCCACGTTCAAAGGCACTCAAATCACCTTTCTTCCCCATACTGATGCTCGGTTTGAACTGCAGGAGATTGTCTTGACCATGTCTACATGCCTAAATGCACTGAGTTGCCGCCATGTGATTGGCTGATTAGAAATTAAGTGTTAACAAGAAGTTGGACAGGTGTACCTAATAGAGTGGCCGGTGAGTGTATATATATATATATATATATATACATATATATATATATATATATATATATATAACTGGAAAAGCAATGTAAGCATTATAGAAAGAAAAAAATTATAATGTTCAAAGTACCGTGACATTTATACATTTTAAGAGTTCATAAGGTGAGAAAATCTCACATTATAAAGTCCAGAAACAAATATGAGAATCTAAATCACAGTATGGGAAAAGTGTACAGCAGACGTGGTGAGCTCATAATTTTCTCTCTTCTCCAGGGCTGTTTTCCAGGGACCACAATGCTTTGGTCGCCGGTCTGTTTGAAAAGCCACCGGCTCTTCAGTTTCTCCCTTAACTGCGAGCACGCGCATGCAGTGTTCACTACTGAACGTTGCGATGCATGCAATGAAGGATTACGTCCTGACGCTAGCCAGTAGGCTCCTTGCGTGCAGATATAGCTTTGTGCTCTCGACCCTCTCATGATGAAGTCGGCAGTCACATTGTTTCCTATGCAATGTATGCACCAACCCCACTGTCTCCTAAGTAATGTACACACCAGCCCCACTATCTCCTAAGTAGTGCACACACCAGCCCTGCTGTCTCTTATATGATGTATATGCACCAGTCCCACTGTCTCCTATGTAATGTATTGGACTGGCCCAGCAGAAAACCAGACAACTCTCCGATGGCCCTCCCCCTTGCTTCTGTATGTTTGGAGCAGAAATACTTCAGCTGAAGTCTGGAGCATTGTGTAAGGCAGTAGTGAGTTCTGCATTAATACCTTAATAATACTCCCTGTGCCATCTTATCTCCTCTTTCCTTCCCTCTCACACACACTTCTGTCTTCCTTGCTGAAAGGGCAGAGAATGGAAAAAGGTCTGCCAGTTGCAGCTATATCAAGTGAGGTATTTTTTCTTGAACTCAGCAGCTCAGAGGTAAAGTAAGTTTTTTGTGTATAAAGTTAGTATGTTTATTTGGTAGATGTGTTTGTGTTCATGTGTACAATGTGTGTGAGCACTTATACTTATGTATTATATGTGTATAGTTGTCATATCAGACAAGGTGATTTTCTGGATTTGTTTTCTCAACTTTGACTCTCATAGTTGTGGCCTACCTATGATGTCAATTAC
Source organism: Ranitomeya variabilis (assembly GCF_051348905.1). Lineage (NCBI taxonomy): Eukaryota > Metazoa > Chordata > Amphibia > Anura > Dendrobatidae > Ranitomeya > Ranitomeya variabilis. The sequence goes on along the minus strand of NC_135237.1, from coordinate 115,119,798 downwards.
AGGCCTCTCTCATCTCTTAAGTGGGAGAACTTGCACAATGGGTGGCTGACAAAATACTTTTATTCCCCACTGTAGGCACAGTACTCGCAAAGAGACGCACGCAGAGTAAAATTATTTTTTAAGCCCACGAATGGCACAGACACAGCCGCAGAGTATAATAATTTTTAAGCACACTACTAGCAAAGAGAAAGCTGCAGAGTATAATTATTTTTAAGCACACTACTCGTACAGACACAGCGGTAGAGTAAAAATATTTTTTAGGTCCACAAAAGGAACAGACACAGCTGCAGATTAGAATTATTTTTTAGGCACACTACTTGCAAAGACACGGCTACAGAGTATAATTATTTTTAAGCCCACAGCTTGTACAGACACAACAGTAGAGTAAAATTAGTTTATAGGCCCAGCCACAACTTATACAGACACAGCTGTAGAATAAAATTATCTTTTAGGCCCATAAATGGCACAGATACAGCGGCAGAGTAGAATATTTTAGACACAATACATGCAAAGAGGCAGTTGCAAAGTATAATTATTTTTTAGACACAATACTCATACAGACATGGTTGCAGAGTAGACAGAGGTTTTTTAAAACAGTACTCTTACAGGCAGGGGTCCAGAGTACAAACAAAGACTTAAAGGTGCAGTACTCCCACAGGAGTGGTGCAGAGTACACACAGAGTCTTAAAGGCACAGATCTCCAACAGGCAGGGTTGCAGAGCACACACAGAGGCTTAAAGGCACAATTCTCCTGCATACAGGGGTGCAGAGTGCATATAGTGACTTTTTGGCACAGTACTCCAACAGATATGGGTGCAGAGTACACCCTGGGGCTTTCTGCTACAGTACTCCCACAGATATGGGTGCAGAGTACACACAGCAGCTTTTTGGCACAGTACTCTCAATGAGACAAGTGCAGAATGCACAGAGTGAGGCTTTTTTGCAGAGTGCACACATGCAAATTCTAATACTGTGTCTCACTCCAGCTGCATCCTGTCCCCACACTAATCGAAGCAAAATGGCGGCTGCACCCATGATCTGGCATTTATACAGGCTGAGCTTGTGGTGCACTGGCCAAGTATTGTCATGGCTGTGATGGCTCCAGAAATGCCCACATCCTAAAGGCTTATTGATAGGCTGCGCTGCAATGTATCAACAAACTTTATTCGGCATCCGAATCCAAACAGTAAACCAGATATCGAGCAAAACATCCATGTTAGGAGTTTGGAAACAGACAATAGGTTACAGTTCGGGTTCGTTCATCCCTATTAGTAAGCACTCCTCCTTTGCCTAGATAAGGCTTCTTTCACACTAGCATCAGCCCAACGTGCCGACGCGCGTTGTGAAAGTGATGCCCGACGTGGGCAGCGGAAGCAGTCTTACGACGCTTTCACTGCCCCATTGTAATGTCCGGGAAGGAGGGGGCGGAGTTTCGGCCGTGCATGCGTGGTTGAAAATGGCGGACACGATGCTCAAAAAACGTTACATGTAACTTTTTTGTGCCGACGGTCCGCCAAAACACGACGCAACCGTCGCACGACGGTTGCGACGTGTGGCCATACGTCGCAAGGCATCTCTAATGTAAATCTATGGGGAAAAACGCATCCTGCAGACAACTTTGCAGGATGCGTTTTTTCTCCTAAACGAAACATTGCGACGTATGCAAAACAACGCAAGTGTGAAAGTAGCCTAATCCATCCACCTTACAGGTGTGGCATCAAGATGCTGATTAAAAGGCATTATTATTGCACAGGTGTGCCTTAAGCTGGCTACAATAAAAGGCCACTCTAAAATGTGTAGCTTTATCAAACAGCACAATGCCACAAATGTCGCAAGTTTTAAGCGTGCAATTGGAATGCTGACTGTAGGAATGTCCACCAGGGCTGTTGTCCGTGAATTGAATGTTAATTTCACTAAGATAAGCCATCTCCAAAGGCGTTTCAGAGAATTTGTCAGTACATCCAACCGGCCTCATAACCGCAGACCAAGTGTAACCACACAAGCTCAGAACCTCAATATCCAGCATTTTCACCTCCAAGATTACCTGAGACCAGCACTCCGGACAGCTACTGCAACAATTGGTTTGCAAAACCAAAGAATTTCTGCACAAACTTTCAGAAATTCTCAGGGAAGCTCATCTGTATACTCGTCATCCTCATCGGGGTCTCCACCTGACTGCAGTTCGTCATCGTAACTGACTTGAGTGGACAAATGCTTATAATCAGTGGTATCTGGCATGTTGGAAAGGTGTTCTCTTCACAGATGAATCCCGTTTTTCATTGTACAAGACAGATGGCAGACTGCGTGTATGGCATCATGTGGGTGAGTGTTTAGCTGATGTCAATGTTGTGACTCGAATATACCATAGTGGCAGTGGGGTTATGGCATAGGCAGGCTGTCATCTACCACCCCCCAGAACTAGCCATCTCCACCTTTCTTGACCACTTCACCACCTGGCTACTTCATTTCCTCTCAGCCGACATCCCCACTATCATTATGGGTGACTTCAATATCCCCATTGATACTTCCACCTCAGCCGCCTCTAAACTTTTATCGCTCACTGTCTCCTTTGGTCTCACTCAATGGTCATCCGCAGCCACCCATAAAGATGGCCACACATTGGACCTCATCTTCACCCGCCTCTGTTCCCTTACTAATCTCACTAACTCACCACTTCCCCTGTCTGACCACAACCTATTGACATTTTCTTCTCTCTCCCCTCCTAGTGTGCAACCTCCACTCCACAAACTCGCTCACCCTCGCAGAAATCTCAAACATCTCAATTTACAATCACTCTCTGAGTCCCTTCTCCCTCTTACATACATAGCTTCCTTCCATAACACAGATGCTGCTGCCTCTTTTTATAACACCACAATAACAGCAACACTCGATTCGGCCACCCCACTCATGCATAGCAAAACTCGTAGAATCAACAGGCAGCCCTGGCTAACCAGCCTGGCCAAAGAACTGAGACGGGCTTCCAGGATCGCGGAACGGCGATGGAAGAGATCTCGTTCTGTTGAGCACTTCACTGCATACAAGCAGTCCCTTGCCAGCGTCAAGTCCACGCTCACTGCCGCAAAACAAACTTCTCATCTCTCATATCCTCCCTCACCCACAACCCTAAACAGCTCTTCAACACCTTCAATTCTCTACTCCGTCCCCAAGCATCTCCTCCCTCTCCTCTCATTTCAACTGAAGAATTTGCCTCTTTCTTTCAGCAGAAGATAGATAACATCAGACAAAGCTTTGGCCCGCAGCCCTCAATGCCCCTCCTCTTGGCTTCTCAGCCCTGTTCCAAAGCCAGCTTCTCCACCATGACAGACGATCAGCTCTCCATCCTTCTATCAAGATCACATCTCACCACTTGCACTCTTGACCCGCTCCCGTCCCACCTCATCCCTAACCTCGAAAAGTCTTCATCCCAACCCTAACACAACTCTTCAACCTCTCACTTACAAACGGTGTCTTCCCCTCATCCTTCAAACACGCATCAATCACACCTATCCTCAAAACGCCCTCCCTCGACCCATCCTCTGTGTCCAGCTATCGCCCGATATCCCTTCTCCCTTATGCCTCAAAACTACTGGAACAGCATGTCCATCTTGAACTGTCCTCCCCCCTCTCCTCCTGCTCCCTCTTTGATCGGTTACAATCTGGCTTCCGAACACATCACTCAACTGAAACTGCCCTAACTAAAGTGACCAATGACCTACTCACCGCCAAGAGCAAGCAACACTACTCTGTCCTCCTCCTCCTGGACGTGTCTTCTGCCTTCGACACTGAGGATCACTCCCTCCTGTTACAGATTCTCTCATCTCTTGGCATCACAGACTTGGCCCTATCCTGGATCTCTTCATATCTAACAGACTGGACATTCAGTGTCTCCCTCCCCCACACCACTTCCTCATATCGCCCCCTATCTGTCGGTGTTTCCCAAGGCTCAGTTCTAGGACCCCTACACTTCTCCATCTACACCTTCGACCTGGGACAGCTCATAGAATCCCACGGTTTACAATATCATCTATACGCTGATGACACACAGATCTACCTATCTGGACCCGACCTCACTTCCTTACTGACCAAAATCCCACAATGTCTGTCTGCTATTTCATCCTTCTTTTCTGCTTGTTTTCTAAAACTGAACATGGACAAAACAGAATTCATCATCTTTTCCCCATCTCACTCTACCCCTCCACCCGACCTATCCATCAATGTCAATGGCTGCTCACTTTCCCCGGTCCCGCACGCTCGGTGCCTTGGGGTGATCCTTGACTCTACCCTCTCTTTCAAGCCACATATCCAAGCCCATGCCTCCTCTTGCCGATTCCAACTCAAAAACATTTCCCGGATCCGTGCATTCTTTGACCATGAAACCACAAAAACACTGGTACATGCCCTTATCATCTCCCACCTCGACTACTGCAACCTCCTACTCTCTGGCCTCCCCTCTAGCACTCTGGCACCACTCCAATCCATCCTAAACTCTGCTGCCCGACTAATCCACCTGTCTCCCCGTTACTCCCCAGCCTCTCCTGCCAGGCCCTTCACTGGCTTCCTATTGCCCAGAGGCCACAGTTCAAAACACTAACAATGACATACAAAGCCATTCACAATCTGACTCCTCCATACATCTGTGACATGGTCTCCCGTTACCTACCTACACGCAACCTCCGATCATCTCATGATCTCCTTCTCTACTCCTCTCTCATCTCTTCCTCCCACAACCGCATCCAAGACTTCTCCCGTGCTTCCCCTATACTCTGGAACTCTCAACCCCAACACATCAGGCTCTCACCTACTACGGAAACCTTCAAAAGGAACTTGAAGACCCACCTCTTCCGACAAGCCTACAACCTGCAGTGATCCCCAGTCTACTGAACCGCCGCATGACCAGCTCTACCCTCACCTAGTGTATCGTCACCCACCCCCTGTAGACTGTGAGCCCTCGCGGGCAGGGTCCTCTCTCCTCCTGTACTTGTATGTGCCTTGTTTTACTCATGTTTATTGTACTTGTCTATATTTGCCCCGTTCACATGTAAAGCACCATGGAATAAATGGCGCTATAAAAATGAATAATAATAATAATAATAATAATATGTTATGGACAATGAACACAGGTGCATTTTTTATGCCATTTTGAGTGCATAGAGACACCGTGATGGGATTCTGAGGCCCATTGTTGTTCCATCCATCCACGACCAGCACCTCATGATAATGTGTGGCCTCATGTTGCAAGGATCTGTACCAGGGCCGGCGTCAGCACCCAGCGCACCCGGGCAAGTGCCGGGGCCCTGGCGAGATGGGGGGGGGCCCATTTATGGTAGTATAATTACATCCTGGACCCTGCTGTGTGTGACTGACTCAGACTCAGTCAATCAAATCCCTCATGCCGGCGCCCAGCGGGCAGCGGTGCCTCGGCAGCAGACAGCACAGAGCTCCGACTGTGGTTTCGCTGGCACCTGGCGCTGCGCAGCTGCCTGCAATACTCACCAGTCACCTCTGCCGGCCCGTCACCATGGATATACAATACAGAGAGTCACTTCCGGGCGACGCCGGGTCATCTGTCCTGTCACTTCCGGTCGCCGCCCTCGTCATCCTAAGAGCAGGCAAGAAGAGCTCCTCACACAGTCACAGCAGATCTTCCTGCGTTCATTTAGTTTTATTCCATGTCCACCACAGCCACAGGTCCAGCAGCGGCAGCACCAAGCAGGAGAAGAAGAGCAGCAGCCAGCAGCTGCAGTCAGGTGCACGGTCGGTGCATGGTGCACCCTCTCCCTGAGTCCACAACGAGGGCGACGGACAGCGCCGAGTGAAGCAGTGAGTGAGTGACTCGTCTTCGATGATGGTCCCAACGCTGCGCATTGCGGGGGGGGAATGGGATGCAGCCTGCTGACTGCCTGCCTGCCTGGGCCTGCTGCGTGCATCCTGCCAAGCTGTATTGCTTCATTCAGAGTTTGTGAACCTTATCACGGGGCTGTGCTATACTACGTGCGCTTATAAAGCGTAAACATAGGCACTACTAAGAAGGGGTGGTGCTCAAGTAGGGGCCCAAGCCGTGATATATATAACAGTAAACTCGGCACACACCAATGCGTAAATGCGGTGAAGAAAAGGGGTTTATTGATGAGATAAAGTACATACAGTGACATTTCGGTCTAATCACTAGACCTTCATCAATGTACTGCAATGAAATACAACAAAATATAATGTGACAACAACTGAGGTATTTACAAAATGGGTCATTACATAATCACTTATATGGAATTTTACTTATAGCAATGTACATATGCAGAAAAACATCAGACTTATAGCAATAAGTAGCAAGGGATACAAGGCCATGAGGATCAACAGCAAACAATAAATCCCAGATAGAGAATATTCGGCTAATTAATATGTGAACTCAAATAAAAGAAATATATAAGAGATATATAGGAACCGCACCTACCCTCACTCTAAGGCCGGCGTCACACTGGCGAGTTTTACGGACGTAAGAGCGCAGAAACTACGTCCGTAAAACTCGCATAACATACGGCACAATGATTCTCAATGGGGCTGCTCCTATTAGCCGTATATTACGGTTCAGTATTATACGGCTTTCTACGGCCGTACAAAATCGCAGCATGCTGCGTTTGTCAGCGTACTGCGCAAAAAAATCGCCAATGAAAGTCTATGGGGGCGAGAAAAATACGGATTCCACACGGACCAGCAGTGTGACTTGCGAGAAATACGCAGCGCTGTTAGTGAAAAGTCGGTAATTCAATTGCCGGCTTTTCATTTCTCCTGCACAAACCCGACAGGATATGAGACATGGTTTACATACAGTAAACCATCTCATATCCCCTTTTTTTTTGCATATTCCACACTACTAATGTTAGTAGTGTGTATGTGCAAAATTTTAGCGCTGTAGCTGCTTAAATAAAGGGTTAAATGGCGGAAAAAATTGGCGTGGGCTCCCGCGCAATTTTCTCCGCCAGAGCGGTAAAGCCAGTGACTGAGGGCAGATATTAATAGCCTAGAGAGGGTCCATGGTTATTGGCCCCCCCGTGGCTACAAACATCTGCCCCCAGCCACCCCAGAAAAGGCACATCTGGAAGATGCGCCTATTCTGGCACTTGGCCACTCTCTTCCCACTCCCTGTAGCGGTGGGCTATGGGGTAATGAAGGGTTAATGCCACCTTGCTATTGGAAGGTGACATTAAGCCAGATTAATGATGGAGAGGCGTCAATTATGACACCTATCCATTATTAATCCAATTGTAGGAAAGGGTTAAAAAACACACACACACATGATTGAAAAGTATTTTAATGAAATAAACACAGCGGTTGTTGTAATAATTTATTGCTCTCTCAAATCCATTTGCAGTCCCTCGCTTGGCAACATAATAAACGCACAAAATACATACCTTCTGATGTACTGTCAGGTCCAACGATGTAATCCATCTGAAGGGGTTAACTAATATTACAAGCAGGAGCCCTGCAATAATGCAGCTGTGCTCCGTGCTTGTAATTCCCCTGCGAATGAATGAAATGTAGGTCATTGACCTACATTTCCTTCAGTCGCGGTGATGCGCCCCCTGGTGGATGTCCTCATATGACCTGGAGCGTGGGAAAAAGTTCCCAGGCTGCAGTTCATGAGAACATCCACCAGAGGGCGCCTCACCGCGACTGAAGGAAATGTAGGTCAATGACCTACATTTCATTCATTCGCAGGGGAATTACAAGCACGGAGCACAGCTGCATTATTGCAGGGCTCCTGCTTGTAATATTAGTTAACCCCTTCAGATGGATTACATCGTTGGACCTGACAGTACATCAGAAGGTATGTATTTTGTGCGTTTATTATGTTGCCAAGCGAGGGACTGCAAATGGATTTGAGAGAGCAATAAATTATTACAACAACCGCTGTGTTTATTTCATTAAAATACTTTTCAATCATGTGTGTGTGTGTTTTTTAACCCTTTCCTACAATTGGATTAATAATGGATAGGTGTCATAATTGACGCCTCTCCATCATTAATCTGGCTTAATGTCACCTTCCAATAGCAAGGTGGCATTAACCCTTCATTACCCCATAGCCCACCGCTACAGGGAGTGGGAAGAGAGTGGCCAAGTGCCAGAATAGGCGCATCTTCCAGATGTGCCTTTTCTGGGGTGGCTGGGGGCAGATGTTTTTAGCCACGGGGGGGCCAATAACCATGGACCCTCTCCTGGCTATTAATATCTGCCCTCAGTCACTGGCTTTACCATTCTGGTGGAGAAAATTGCGCGGGAGCCCACGCCAATTTTTTCCGCCATTTAACCCTTTATTTCAGCAGCTACAGCGCTGAAATTTTGCACATACACACTACTAACATTAGTAGTGTGGAATATGCAAAAAAAAAGGGGATATGAGATGGTTTACTGTATGTAAACCATGTCTCATATCCTGTCGGGTTTGTGCAGGAGAAATGAAAAGCCGGTAATTGAATTACCGGCTGTTCACAGATATCGCGCTGAATGAAATCTAAATACAGAATATATATATATGTGTCTCAATGACATATATATATATATACTGTATATATGTTTTCCCGAACATTTGAGCACATAAATCCATTAGATGTCGGTTTTGCAAGCCTGCGCGAAAATATCGCAGTACGGCTGCCATACGGATTACATACGGAGGATGCCATGCGCAAAATACGCTGACACACCCTGACTACGGATCACTATTTTGGGAACATTTCTCCGTATTACGGCCGTAGTACGGACGTAAAAAACGGACCGTATTGTCTTACGCTGAGTGTGACGCCGGCCTTATAGTAAGAAGGGTACCCCGGGTCATAGGATGGACAGTCAGTCCTAAAGGGGGGGAGAGACCGTGTTGTACGTTACTGATTGTAACAAAGTGAGGCTGAGACCCAAAGTGAGTGCACACATACCCTGTTGCTGTGAATGGCTCCTGTGGATTGAAAGGGAGCAGACCGCTAAAAACAAAGAAAGGCGGTGTAATTAATAAGCTGGCAGGAGCGGTGAGGTGCCAGCGGGGCTGCGCGTAGGACTGTAATATAGAAATGCTTGCATATTTACTAATATATGTATGTCTTCTTTCACAGAACCGCCTCTACTAAGCAAGTGCACCACCTGTCCGTAGGATCACATCTCCACCGCTAGCTTTAAAACTCCACTAGCGCTCTGAGGATATACACCAACACATCCTCCTAGTGCGCATGTCTATTAGGTGGAACGCACACCCGGACTTAGCCCCACCTTCTTAGTTCACAGTGGAACGCACACACTTTACAGCACTGCCGACGTCACTTCCGGTAAATGATTTCCGGCCGTGCACTGCCATCAGGCATAAAAGGCACACTAGCTGGACACACGGACGCACTGGACAAGCGGTGGATACTGCGTCCATGGTCCACATATACCAGCCCACCTTCACTACGGTAAGCCTTCATGATCCTACGCGCAGCCCCGCCGGCACCTCACCGCTCCTGCCAGCTTATTAATTACACCGCCTTTCTTTGTTTTTAGCGGTCTGCTCCCTTTCAATCCACAGGAGCCATTCACAGCAACAGGGTATGTGTGCACTCACTTTGGGTCTCAGCCTCACTTTGTTACAATCAGTAACGTACAACACGGTCTCTCCCCCTTTTTAGGACTGACTGTCCATCCTATGACCCGGGGTACCCTTCTTACTATTAGAGTGAGGGTAGGTGCGGTTCCTATATATCTGTTATACAGGGGCGGACACAAGCAGCAATGGGCCCCTGTGCAGGAAATACGTCGAGGCCCCCCTCATGCATGTACACTGTGTATAAAATGCCTATAATAACATGCGTATGCACAGCGGAAGATACACACACACACACACACACACACACACACTAGCCCTATATACATAGCAGCACACACACTAGCCCTATATACATAGCAGCACGCACACACTAGCCCTATATACACACACAGCAGTACACACACTAGCCCTATATACACGCACACAGCAGTATACACACACACTAGCCCTATATACACACACACTAGCCCTATATACACACACAGCAGTACACACGCACACGCCCTATATACACACACAGCAGTACACACACACACTAGCCCTATATACACGCACTAGCCCTATATACACGCACACAGCAGTATACACACACAGCAGTATACACACACACACTAGCCCTATATACACGCACACAGCAGTCTACACACACAGCAGTATACACACACACACTTGCCCTATATACACACACAGCAGTACACACACACACTAGCCTTATATACACGCACACAGCAGTATACACACACAGCAATATACACACACACACTAGCCCTATATACACGCACTAGCCCTACATACACGCACACAGCAGTATACACACACAGCAGTATACACACACACACTTGCCCTATATACACACACAGCAGTACACACACACACACACTAGCCCTATATACACGCACACAGCAGTATACACACACAGCAATATACACACACACTAGCCCTATATACACACACAGCAGTACACACACACACTAGCCCTATATACACGCACACAGCAGTATACACACAGCAGTATACACACACAGCAGTATACACACACACTAGCCCTATATACACACACTAGCCCTATATACACGCACACAGCAGTATACACACAGCAGTCTACACACACACACTTGCCCTATATACACACACAGCAGTACACACACACACTAGCCCTATATACACGCACACAGCAGTATACACACAGCAATATGCACACACACACTAGCCCTATATACACGCACTAGCCCTACATACACGCACACAGCAGTATACACACACAGCAGTATACACACACACACACTTGCCCTATATACACACACAGCAGTACACACACACAGCAATATACACACACACTAGCCCTATATACACACACAGCAGTATACACACACACACACACTAGCCCTATATACACACACAGCAGTACACACACACACACACTAGCCCTATATACACACACTAGCCCTATATACATGCACACAGCAGTATACACACACAGCAGTATACACACACACTAGCCCTATATACACACACACTAGCCCTATATACACACACAGCAGTATACACACACACACACACTAGCCCTATATACACACACACTAGCCCTATATACACACACACTAGCCCTATATACACACACACTAGCCCTATATACACACACAGCAGTACACACACACACTAGCCCTATATACACGCACTAGCCCTATATACACGCACACAGCAGTATACACACAGCAATATACACACACACTAGCCCTATATACACACACACTAGCCCTATATACACACACAGCAGTACACACACACACTAGCCCTATATACACACACACTAGCCCTATATACACACACAGCAGTACACACACACACTAGCCCTATATACACGCACACAGCAGTATACACACACACACACACACACAAGCCCTATATACACACACACTAGCCCTATATACACGCACTAGCCCTATATACACGCACACAGCAGTATAGACACACACACACACACACTAGCCCTATATACACACAGAGCAGTATACACACACACCCACTAGACAGACCAACATACATCACATGGAATGTGTACCTACAGAGTGCAGTTGCAGGGAGCTGGTCCATCCCAGAAGAACACAGGAAATGAGCAGGGGAGACATGGAGCCTGTCCACTGCTCTCAGCCTTACAGACTCCCGGCGGGCCGGCCCTTCACCTACCTAGAGTAGTGATTCCTCCTCCCCATATTTTCATGTGTATCCCAGTCCCGCGGATCACTGAGGCTCTGGGAAGAGTGCGCACGTGCACAGCAGCAGTCAGTCACAAGCAGAGCCGCAGCTTCAGTGACTCACTGAGGGACCCTCCCCCTCCATTCCTGCATCTGCCATCACCGCGAAGCACCAGTGACAGCCGGACAGCAGCGAAATGTATGCTACCAGGTGAGGTCAGGAAGGGGGCCCCTTTTGACCGTCATATCACATGTGCGCAGCAGAGCGGGCCCCCTGCTTCTCCTGTTAGCAATAATACTGCCGCCGGCTGTCATTCACCTCATTGCTTTGTATCTCCGTCTGGGCCCCCTCCCACTCTGGGCCCCGGTGCAGTTGCACCGGTTGAACCGGCGGTATGTCCGCCCCTGCTCTTATATATTTCTTTTATTTGAGTTCACATATTAATTAGCCGAATATTCTCTATCTGGGATTTATTGTTTGCTGTTGATCCTCATGGCCTTGTATCCCTTGCTACTTATTGCTATAAGTCTGATGTTTTTCTGCATATGTACATTGCTATAAGTAAAATTCCATATAAGCGATTATGTAATGACCCATTTTGTAAATACCTCAGTTGTTGTCACATTATATTTTGTTGTATTTCATTGCAGTACATTGATGAAGGTCTAGTGATTAGACCGAAACGTCACTGTATGTACTTTATCTCATCAATAAACCCCTTTTCTTCACCGCATTTACGCATTGGTGTGTGCCGAGTTTGCTGTTATATACTACGTGCGCTGTGCTGTATACTACGTGGGCTGTGTTTCTTTGTTATATACTGCGCGGGCTGTGTTTCTTTGTTATATACTGCACGGGCTGTGTTATATACTGCGCGGGCTGTGTTATATACTGCGCGGGCTGTGTTTTATACTGCGCGGGCTGTGTTATATGCTGCGCGGGCTGTGTTATATACTGCGTGGGCTGTGTTATATACTGCGTGGGCTGTGTTATATACTGCGCGGGCTGTGTTATATACTGCGCGGGCTGTGTTATATACTGTGCAGGCTGTGTTATATACTGCACGGGCTGTGTTATATACTGCGCGGGCTGTGTTATATACTGCGCTGTGTTAAAGGGGGGGCCCAGTGAGACTCTTTCGCCCGGGGCCCTCAAAAACCTGGAGCCGGCCCTGATCTGTACACAGTTTTTGGAAGCTGAAAACATCCAAGTTCTTGCATGGCCAGCATACTCACTGGGCATGTCACCCATTGAACATGTTTGGGATGTTCTAGATCTGTGTATATGACAGCGTGTTCAAGTTCCTGCCAATATGCAGCAACTTCGCACAGCCATTGAAGAGGAGTGGACCAACAATCCACAGGCCACAATCAACAACCTGATCAACTCCATGTGAAGGAGATGTGTTGAACTGTTGTATTGCCAAGTTTGTAACCCTAAGGTTCGGATACAGCTTTAAAGGGAACCTGTCACCCCCTCAGTCGTTTCAAACTAAAAGAGCCACCTTGTGCAGCAGTAATGCTGCATTCTGACAAGGCGGCTGTTTTAGTTCTGGGTGATGTAGCTAGAGAAATAATCAGTTTTATAATTTGTCTGAAATACCTGGTCTTCAGTCAAGGAGGCCGGCGGTTCCCCCCTGCTTCAGACAGCACACAGCTGTCACTCACATCTTCTTGGCGCCGGGCGCCGCCTCCTCCTCACCGATGTTTTCAAAATAGCCGGCGCCTGCGCTCTTTTCCCCTGCCTGGTGCAGGCGCAGTGAGCGCTGCCCGTCTTTCCTCATATGCAATCCAGCTGACTGCGCCTGCGCGGCCGCCCTGCTTGCGAATCCCAGCCCCGCAGTGACTTATGATTTATTGACATTGCGGGGCTGGGATTCACAGGCAGGGCGGCCGCGCAGGCGCAGTCAGCTGGGCTGCATATGAGGAAAGACGGGCAGCGCTCATTGCGCCTGCACCAGGCAGGGGAAAAGAGCGCAGGCGCCGGCTATTTTGAAAACAGCGGTAAGGAGGAGGCAGCGCCCGGCGCCAAGAAGATGTGAGTGACAGCTGTGTGGCGTCTGAAGCAGGGGGGAACCGCCGGCCTCCTTGACTGAAGACCAGGTATTTCAGACAAATTATAAAACTGATTATTTCTCTAGTTACAGCACCCAGAACTAAAAGAGCCACCTTGTCAGAATGCAGCATTACTGCTGCACAAGGTGGCTCTTTTAGTTTGAAACGACTGGGGGGTGACAGGTTGCCTTTAAAGAAGGCTACTACTTGTGATATAACTCAATTTTAGTTCAAACTACTAAAATAAAAGAATAGTATCATTGCGTACACATTTGTATATTTTTACTTACAAAGGTCAAGTACATATAGACATTAAGTACATATAAAGAGTAAGTGCATATACTCATATGGAATTAATGGCGCTATATAAATAAATAATAATAATATCATCACCAAGGAGCTTTTAAACATCATCCATCTGGAATATCAGAGAAGCAAGCACCAAGACAGAGAACCCCTGGAAAATTCACAACCCTGCATGGGCGTCCCCACTTATGCAGGTATCACAACACTGTACACATCTTTCTGCTTCTATCTTAGTCATGTTTCTCTTAGTAAATATTTTTCCCAGCAATATGCTCTCCTGAAGGATGATGATGGAAGACGATATTCTGATTCAAGAATGATTTTTATTTCAAACTAGAACACAAAAAAAGAATAAAAATGTGAAAATTTTGTTTGGAAAGAAGATTACATGTTCATAACATTAGTCGTACACTCTCTTTACTCCAATATTGATCATAGATTGGGAATCAATTCAGTTTCACGCTATTTGAATGAGGTAGTTGATATGCCAAAATATAAGACAATTTTTAATAATGGGTCTAAAATTCATATTGGAACATGATCTTTTTACTTTCCAGGGGCAATTGTAAATACAGCTGCTTGGCACCACGATGGGGACTCGGGTAGCCCCAAGTTTTGCAAATGTTTTCATGGGGTGCTTCGAGTCCTCATCCCCCTTGTGTCAGCAACCTTACTGCAACAATATACTATTTTACCGTCGCTTCATTGATGAATTACTTGTATTCTGAAAGGCACTGAAGTTGAAGTTCAATAATTTAAACATGAATGAGTGGGGTATCACTTTTTCCACAGAGGTTAATAAAAAATAAAATAAAATTCTTGATCTAGAAATATCCCATAAAATTAAAAAAATTAGCACTAAAACGTACTTCACGAAAACTGATACCAATGGTTTCCTCGATTATCGGAGCGCACACCATGAAAAATTGAAGCAAAACATTCATTATAGCCAATTCTGTCGAATTGGGAGAAATAATACAAATAAAGAAGATTATGTGGAACAATCAAAAATTTTGATCAATAGGTTTACGGATAAGAAATTTTCAAAGCGATTAATTATGGCAGCGTATAGAACCAATCTAGAAAGAACTTAGCAGGAGTGCTTATCTAGAGAGAATAATAAAAATAAGGAAGTGGAAGAGGGGATAACCTGAGCAGAAAATTAATAAAAAGAAAAAAGATGGGTGGCAGTATAATTTTATTTACCACTTTTAATTCTAGTAATACGGAGATAAGAAACATTTTAATAAATATTAGTACTTGTTGAAAAAGGATATATTTTTTTTAAAACTTTTACCAGATAAACCCAATATTACTTTTCGTAGGGGCCAAATAGTGAAGCTTATAATTGCCCCTAGTAATCTCAGAATGATCAAAGAAGGGGAGCGAAAATGTATAAAGAGTAAAGAAAAAATTATGATAAATAAAACAGATACTTTCAAACTGGGAATCTATCGATGTGGTTCCCGAAAATGTTGTACCTGCAAAATTATCACCCATATGACTCATTACATCACGTATAGTACGGGTGAAACCATAGCGATCACACAAAAATGTACGTGTGATACTGATTTTATGATATATGTTATTACCTGTGCCTGTGGACTGCAATACGTGGGTCGAAATGTTCAGTCCTTACAATCCCATATTAATGGCCTCAGACACAATGCTAAAAATGGCTTTTTAAAACAGAGCTTATCCCAGCACTTATGCTTGAAGCATAATAAAACATTCAATATTTCCGTGACCCCGTTGGAGCAAATACCTGAGAATTGTACTAATAGGGTACAAAAGTTAAACCAGAAAGAATCATATTGGATCTTCCGTCTGGGTACATTATACCTACATGTAGATGGATTAAATGATGTTATAGAGGGTATATGATGTACAAAACAAATAAATTGACAGGTATAATATCGCATATTAGTTGTTATTTTCACATTTTCACATACATGAATCGATGTGAATACTTTTCTGCCCAATGATGACAAAAGTATTCTAGGAGTGATACCTTTATTGGCTAACCAGAAAATAATATGTTTGCAGGCTTTCAGAGCACAGTGGCTCCTTCTTCAGGCAAGATTACAAATGGATTAATAAGAAAAAAGCACAACATTTAAGGAATACTACAGTAGGACATTTGCCCAGGGGGTGGGAGGTGTCATGCCTAATGTCCTACTGTAGTATTCCTTAAGTGTTGTGCTTTTTTCTTATTAATCCATTTGTAATCTTGCCTGAAGAAGGAACCACTGCGCTCTGAAAGCCTGCAAACATATTATTTTCTGGTTAGCCAATAAAGGTATCACTCCTAGAATACTTTTGTCATCATTAGGCAGAAAAGTATTCACATCGATTTTTCTGGCTAACACGGTACCACAATACAAATGTTATTGTACATTACACACATGAATGAAATATAAAAAAAAAAATTATATTTGGCATTTGGAAATAGCTACAATATGAAAAAAGGAAGAGTTTTAAATTTTGTCATAATATATATGTTTGTAAGATTTTACTCTTTAGTATGAAATCACACTTTAGTATGTTTAATAACATTTTAAAATAAATTTTATATATAGTATAATTATATTTATAGTGTTTTTAGAAAGGAAAAAATACTTTTGAGTGAAAATTTTGTGTGCAAAAAAATTTTTTGTGTGAAATATTTAACTTTTTTATGTGTGTGAAAAAACTTGTGTATAAAATGTATTTGGTATATGGGTTTTGTTAGATTCCTCAGAGTGCAAAATCCTGCATATCTGAGTATCTGGGTATGTCTGAAAAACAGGTCTTTCAGCTCCCCAAATTGACATGCAGGGATATCTACTATAAATTGTGTTCAGATAGATCTGTTTATATGCATGACATTATACCCAATGAATACTGTAAGAAGTCAAAACCGGTTGTGTTCTAGTTTCAAATAAAAATCATCCTTGAATCAGAATAGACAATTCAGAAACAGGAGGGGGGGGGGAGGGGAAAGGGTTGGAGCTTGACACGCCGAAACATACATCTAGGAGCCGTTGCAAATGAATATAACTGGTGGGTGCCGTACCTGCTGGTGATTAACAGCTGTTGTAGAAGAGAAGAGAAGTGGAAATTCCCAGCACGTCCATCCAGTATGAGTAAAATGAATCAGAATATCGAGTTCCATCATCATCCTTCAGGAGCGCATATTGCTGGGAAAAATAATTACAAAGAGTCATGTTTCTCAGGTCTTATATAGTGATTTGCACTATGTGTAACTGATTCAACCTTTGCCCTCAAGTGGCCAGCTTTTGGGATAAGATGAATCAGAGATACAGGCAAGCATCAGACAATGGGTAATAAATAGTGTTGAGCATTCCGATACCGCAAGTATCGGGTATCGGCCGATATTTGCTGTATCGGAATTCCGATACCGAGATCCGATACTTTTGTGGTATCGGGTATCGGTATCGAAACAACATTAATTTAAAAATGTGTAAAAGAGAGAATTAAAATAAAAAATATTGCTATACTCACCTCTCCGACGCAGCCTGCACCTTACCGAGGGAAGCGGCAGCGTTCTTTGTTTAAAATTCGCGCTTTTCTTTCCTTACGTGAAGTCCCGGCTTTGTGATTGGTTGCGTCGCAGTCACATGGGCGACGCAACCAATCACAGCAAGCCGTGACGTAATTTCAGGTCCTTAAGGATTTTAAAATTACGTCCCGGCTTTGTGATTGGTTGCGTCGCAGTCACATGGGCGACGCAACCAATCACAAGCCGTGACGTCACGGGAGGCTGGACACGTGCGCATTTTAAAATGCGCGCTTGTCCAGCCTCCCGTGACGTCCCGGCTTGTGATTGGTTGCGTCGCGATCAACCAATCACAAGCCGGGAGGCTGGACACGCGCGCATTTTAAAATGCGCGCTTGTCCAGCCTCCCGTGACGTCCCGGCTTGTGATTGGTTGCGTCGCGATCAACCAATCACAAGCCGGGAGGCTGGACAAGCGCGCATTTTAAAATGCGCGCTTGTCCAGCCTCCCGTGACGTCCCGGCTTGTGATTGGTTGCGTCGCGATCAACCAATCACAAGCCGGGAGGCTGGACAAGCGCGCATTTTAAAATGCGCGCTTGTCCAGCCTCCCGTGACGTCCCGGCTTGTGATTGGTTGCGTCGCGATCAACCAATCACAAGCCGGGAGGCTGGACAAGCGCGCATTTTAAAATGCGCGCGTGTCCAGCCTCCCGGCTTGTGATTGGTTGACCGCGAAGCAACCAATCACAAGCCGGGACGTCACGGGAGGTTGGACAAGCGCGCATTTTAAAATGCGCGCGTGTCCAGCCTCCCGGCTTGTGATTGGTTGACCGCGAAGCAACCAATCACAAGCCGGGACGTCACGGGAGGTTGGACAAGCGCGCATTTTAAAATGCGCGCGTGTCCAGCCTCCCGGCTTGTGATTGGTTGACCGCGACGCAACCAATCACAAAGCCGGGACGTAATTTTAAAATCCTGAAGGACCTGAAATTACGTCACGGCTTGCTGTGATTGGTTGCGTCGCCCATGTGACTGCGACGCAACCAATCACAACGCCGGAACGTAATTTTAAAATCCTGAAGGACCTGAAATTACGTCACGGCTTGCTGTGATTGGTTGCGTCCCGGCCACATGGGCGGCACGCGACCAATCACAAGCCGGGACTTCACGTAAAGGAAAGAAAAGCGCGAATTTTAAACAAAGAACGCTGCCGCTTCCCTCGGTAAGGTGCAGGCTGCGTCGGAGAGGTGAGTATAGCAATATTTTTTATTTTAATTCTTTCTTTTACACATTAATATGGTTCCCAGGGCCTGAAGGAGAGTTTCCTCTCCTTCAGACCCTGGGAACCATCAGGGATACCGTCCGATACATGAGTCCCATTGACTTGTATTGGTATCGGGTATCGGTATCGGATTGGATCCGATACTTTGCCGGTATCGGCCGATACTTTCCGATACCGATACTTTCAAGTATCGGACGGTATCGCTCAACACTAGTAATAAACGCACACAATTCTAAAAGCTCCCAAGGATAACATAAGTCCACAGCAGACAGAGGTTAAATAAACCTCCATGTTTTAGGTAAAAACTTTTAGAAAACAGTTCTCAAGATTGTGTCACTTTGAACATTGTCTGTCTGTAAATGTATGACCAGCAATGCTGCTATGTCATGGTTTCAATGCATTGTGTACACTGCTCAAAAAAATAAAGGGAACACTAAAATCCCAGATCCTAGATATCACTGAATGAAATATTCAAGTTTTAAATCTTTATTCATTACATAGTGGAATGTGTTGAGAACAATAAAACCTAAAAATGATCAACGTAAATCACAACTAATATCCAACGGAGGTCTGGAGTTGGAATGATGCTCAAAATTAAAGTGGAAAATGAAGTTACAGGCTGATGCAACTTCAGTGGAAATGCCTCAAGACAAGGAAATGATGCTCAGTAGTGTGTGTGGCCTCCATGTGACTGTATGATCTCCCTACAATGCCTGGGCATGCTCCTGATGAGGCGGCGGATGGTCTCCTGAAGGATCTCCTCGCAGACCTGGACTAAAGCATAAGCCAACTCCTGGACAGTCTGTGGTGCAATGTGACGTTGCTAGATGGTGCGAGACATGAAGCCCCAGATGTGTTCAATTGGATTCTGGGGAACGGGCGGGCCACTCCATAGCTTCAATGCCTTCATATTGCAGGAACTGCTAACAAACTCCAGCCACATGAGGTCTGGCATTGTCCTGCATTAGGAGGAACCCAGGGCCAACCGCACCAGCATATGGTCTCACAAGGGGTCTGAGGATCTCATCTCGGTACCTAATGGCAGTCAGGCTACCTCTGACGAGCACATGGAGGGCTGTGCAGCCCTCCAAAGAAATGCCACCCCACACCATTACTGACCCACTGCCAAACCGTTCATGCTGAAGGATGTTGCAGGCAGCAGATCGCTCTCCGCGGCGTCTACAGACTCTGTCACATCTGTCACATGTGCTCAGTGTGAACCTGCTTTCATCTGTGAAGAGCACAGGGCACCAGTGGCGAATTTGCCAATCCTGGTGTTCTGCGGCAAATGCCAAGCATCCTGCATGGTGTTGGGCTGTGCGCACAACCCCCATCTGTGGACGTCAGGCACTCAGAACATCCTCATGGAGTTGGTATCTAACCTAACCATTTGTGCAGACACATGCACAGTTGTGGCCTGCTGGAGGTCATTTATCAGGGCTCTGCCAGTGCTCCTCCTGTTTTTCCTTGCACAAAGGCTGAGGTAGCGGTCCTACTGCTGGGTTGTTGCCCTCCTACAGCCCCCTCCACGTCACCTGGTGTACTGGCCAGTCTCCTGTTAGTGCCTTCAGCCTCTGGACACTACGCTGACAGACACAGCAAGCCTTCTTGCCCCAGCTCGCATTGATGTGCCGTCCAGGATGAGTTGCACTACCTGAGCCACTTGTATGGATTGTAGAGTCCGTCTCAAGCTACCACGAGTGTGAAAGCACAACCAACATTCAAAAGTGACCAAAACATCAGCCAGAAATGTGGACTGTGGCCCCCAACCGGTAGAACCACTCCTTTATTGAGTGTGTCTTGATAATTGACAATAATTTCCATCTGTTGTCTATTCCATTTGCACAACAGCATGTGAAATTGATTGTCAAACAGTGTTGCTTCCTAAGTGGACAGTTTGATTTCACAGAAGTTTGATTTACTTGGAGTTATATTCTGTTGTTTAAGTGTTCTCTTTATTTTTTTGAGCAGTGTATATTTCAATATGGACTCAAAATATCAATTTTTATGTTCACACTACAATCCACCCTTGTCTATTTTGAGCCATACATTATTTATACAAGGTACCATACCCTAAGGGGATGGTTTTAACGGATGATTAACATAAAGATAATAATCTCATACAGGCATAATACAGATTGTATGTGAAGTTTTGGGTCACAAATTCTTCTATGTCTTCATCTTGAGTAGATATCACTATCAGCTTTGTCCATAACTGTAAAGGGTCAGTACCAAAGACATACTGGTAGGGAATTTAGATTGTGAGCCCCATCAAGGACAGCTAGGATAATGTGTGCTAAAACTGTAAAGTGCTGCGAATTATGTTGGTGCTATATAAATAGATTATTATTGTTATTATTATAGTACCGCCACCAGACCAGTTTCTAATATAGTAGTAGTAGTAGTTTTTGTCATGCAAAAATGGCTAGTGTTCATAGGCTGAGCCAACTAAATCCATAGATTCTGTTTGGTTTTCCATAAAGCCCTATTTTCCATGTTTGCTCTGTCAGTTTTTGGTCTGAAGATCTGTTTGGTAGTGACAGAAGTTGAAAGGACTAAGAACACACGGTGACAGCAACGATGCAGCATTTCCAGATTTTGATTTAATAAAAAAATATATTATTATCTGAGATAACACCTGTCAGTTGGGACGTGTTCCCACTTCTCTTGCCCATGTTTCATAACTATCAGCACGTTATCTGCTCTACAAGCAATTACTTTAGCAGGTTCTGGAGGACCTTTGTTCCCCAGTTGTTTCACCCACATTTTTGCACCATCATTGATAGAATGTGATGATCCAAACCCATTATCAAATCTAACCTGATGGGCATCCATCTGGTCTGTGTCCATTGGTAAGTAGCTTTTTCTCCCAGGTGTCCAAATTTCTAGTGTACCCACAGAGACAATCCGAGCAGTCCCTCAGTGGTGTCAGTCTTTTTACTGGATTCAGTGACTGATATTTTGGCATACTCATATTCTACTGAGTTGAAGAGTCTTTCCAGTGTACCTGAAGAATAATGAGCATCAACATGAAACACAGT
Source organism: Ranitomeya variabilis (assembly GCF_051348905.1). NCBI lineage: Eukaryota > Metazoa > Chordata > Amphibia > Anura > Dendrobatidae > Ranitomeya > Ranitomeya variabilis. Next base: position 115,097,855 of record NC_135237.1, on the reverse strand, counting down.
CACTTTCATTCTTTGTACAATTGCCCAGGTATCTTGTCACAACTCTTTTCCCCATACTTCTTTGCAATATATAATGATAAAAATGATTATGAGTCACCCCGCGGGCAAGGGGTACTCGGTACCGACGCTGCTTTAGGGGGTCCGCTGGGGTGATGTTATGGCAGCTAGATGGTGTAACTTCCCACAGGTGAAGTATATCCCCAGGGCTCCCGGTGTGTAGATAGTGATATGGTGAGAGGTGCAGAGAAGAACGAGGACACAAGGTTGCAGTCTCTTTACCTTTACTGAAGACTTCAGCATCCACAGTCCAGGACACCAGATCACAGGGCAGGCAGAGTCCGGCCGGTTTGGAGGCAAGTCCAGAGTCCCCTTGTCCAGGTGGAAATCAGTAACCTTCCCTTGCGCTGCGGTGGTCTAGCCCCTTACTGCCTATGGCTTCACATAAGGGTCTCACAGATGTGGTGTTTCGCTCTCTCTGTCCCTCATATAGGATAGGACAAAACCCGTATGACTGGTGACTTGAGCCTGTTTATAGGGTCTCTTAGAGAACCCGGCTCTGTAGGTGTCACCGTGCCTCCTGGGTGTAGGTACAGACAGGTAACCTGCAATTAGCTGTCCTGCCGGTCTCTGAAATAAGGCATAGAGATCCTTACTCCCTCGGTGTTCTGGCTACCGGGATTTTGCACCTCAGAAGGAGGCAGCCTGAGCGGAGCTGGTCCTCTTCTGGTATCCTCTCCTTTACTTCGACTTCCTTCACGCTCGCTGCAATACAATTCTGCCTTTCAATGTCTCTTTCTGGGAGCCGCAGCTCTGAGGGCATGCACAGCTCCATTGACCCTCTGTCCTCCTCAGACCACTGTCTGGAACTAACTGAGCTGAGCTCAGCCAGCAACTAACTAACTTTCCCTACAGACTACCAGTCATATGTCTATATTGGGAGTGACCTAATAAATAGGCGCAGAATCTCCCCCTGGTGGCCTGGAGTGTGAATGTGTTGCATGTTTGTGATACCTGGATGCAGTTATCCTTTCTTGCCTCCAAACGTAGCATCACTCTCCTGGAGAGGAAAGCAATACCACTGCCACGACCAGGACCCTGGGGCGCCGCAATTACATGGTACATTGCAGTAGGAAGATTTCCAACCTTTAATTATATTTTTGTATGAACTGCCTCAATTTGCTTTCCTCCTAATCATGTGTTTATAACTTTGCACCCACTGACTTGTTTTGGATTGCCATAAATCAAACTAGTCTCCACCCCGTATCTACCAAAGCTTTAACACGTTGCCTGTTTTTATTTTCCATGTGGGGGCGCCTATCGATTTGTGGGATGTGGCCAGCAAGTCAATCACTCTTATCTTTTTCCCCCATCAATCCTCCATTTTAGATTAAGACATCTTGTTAGGAGAAAATGATGGCACCTTCTTTTGGGCTTAGAATTCCTGTACCAAGGATTTGACTCCAGTATAAAGATCCTCAAACCCCGGGGCTGTGGGCTTTGATGGAGATGAAGAGGGAGTGGGCCCTCTCTCCCCATGTCCTGTCTGGCCCCCGCTGTGGAGATTCAGAATATTTTACTGTAGCCTTTTTATTATTTGAAACACCTGGCTTTTTATCAAGTCCTCTCTTTTGATACAATTTCCACATCTAGTAGGTACCAAGCCCGTCTATTTTATCCCTGTGAACGCCATCCTTTATTAAGGCCATAAACATATCTTTCCGGGTAATATGAATCTAAAATTGTAATTACTTTTGACATCGTCATGCTGCTCTTCATAGGGAAAATTACCCTTTTGTTTGGGAGCCCAATATAACAGATCCCCCTATCTGTCTAATTGCCTCCAATGTATTAGTGATTGTTGTCCCAGTCTGATTTACCATTAGCATCATCGTAATATGTTTTTAAGCTGGAGAGGCATTTCTAATTATGCAATTTCTAACAGATACACTTACAACAACTTGCATATAATCATCATAGGTGCTTGCTTAACCCCTTCCCGACCCATGACGCCACGTAGGCGTCATGAAAACCCGTGCCAATCCGACCCATGACGCCTATGTGGCGTCATGGAATGATCGCGTCCCTGCAGATCGGTTGAAGGGGTTAACTCCCATTTTACCCGATCTGCAGAGACAGGGGGAGTGGTACTTCAGCCCAGGGGGGGTGGCTTCACCCCCCCGTGGCTACGATCGCTCTGATTGGCTGTTGAAAGTGAAACTGCCAATCAGAGCGATTTGTAATATTTCACCTAAAAAACTGGTGAAATATTACAATCCAGCCATGGCCGATGCTGCAATATCATCGGCCATGGCTGGAAAACCTGAAATGACCCCCCCCCCACCCCACCGATCGCCCCCCCAGTCCTCCGTTATGGGGTCCGGTCCCCTCCGTCCTGTGCTCCGCTCCCCCGTCCTCCTGTCCGCTCCCCCCCTGCTCCTATGTCACCCCCCGGTGCTCCGACGCCCCCCCGTGCCCCGATCTCCCCCCCTTATACTTACCGAGGCTCCCGGTGTCGGTCCGTCTCCTCGCTGGGCGCCGCCATCTTCCAAAATGGCGGGCGCATGCTCAGTGCGCCCGCGGAATCTGCCGGCCGGCAGATTCATTACAAGTACATTTTGATCGCTGTGGTAGGTTCTATCACAGCGATCAAAATAAAAAAATTAATAAATAAACCCCCCCTTTATCACCCCCATAGGTAGGGACAATAATAAAATAAAGAAAATATTTTTTTTTTCTTTTTCCACTAGGGTTAGGGTTAGAACTAGGGTTAGGGTTAGAACTAGGGTTAGGGTTACGGGTAGGGTTAGGGTTAGGGGTAGGGTTAGGGTTACAGGTAGGGTTAGGGTTAGGGGTAGGGTTAGGGTTATGGCATGTGCGGATTTGGCTGCGGATCTGCAGCGGATTGGCCGCGGATCCGCAGCGGATTGGCCGCGGATCCGCAGCGGATTGGCCGCGGATCCGCAGCGGATTGGCCGCTGCGAATTCGTAGCAGTTTTCCATCAGGTTTACAGTACCGTGTACACCTATGGAAAACCAAATCCGCTGTGCCCATGGTGCGGAAAATTCCGTGCAGAAACGCTGCGTTGTATTTTCCGCAGCATGTCAATTCTTTGTGCGGATTCCGCAGCGTTTTACACCTGTTCCTCAATAGGAATCCGCAGGTGAAATCCGCACAAAAAAACACTGGAAATCTGCTGTAAATCCGCAGGTAAAACGCAGTGCCTTTTACCTGCAGATTTTTCAAAAATCGTGCGGAAAAATCTCACACGAATCCGCAACGTGGGCACATACCCTTAGGGTTAGGGTTGGAATTAGAGTTAGGGTTGGAATTAGGGCTGGGGTTGGAAATAGGGTTAAGATTAGGCTTGTGGTTAGGGTTACGGATTGGGTTAGGGGTGTGTTGGGGTTACAGTTGTGGTTAGGGTTGGGATTAAGGTTAGGGTCGGGATTAGGGGTAGGATTAGGGTTAGGGTTGGAATTAGGGTTACGGGTGTGTTGGGGTTAGGGTTGTGGTTACGGGTGTGTTGGGGTTAGGGTTGGGATTAGGGTTATGGCTACAGTTGGGATTAGGATTAGGGGTGTGTTGGGGTTAGTGTTGAAGTTAGAATTGAGGGGTTTCCACTGTTTAGGCACATCAGGGGTCTCCAAACGCAACATGGCGCCACCATTGATTCCAGCCAATCTTGCATTCAAAAAGTCAAATGGTGCTCCCTCCCTTCCAAGCCCCGACGTGCGCCCAAACAGTGGTTTACCCCCACATTTGGGGTACCAGCGTACTCAGGACAAACTGGGCAACAACTGTTGGGGTCCAATTTCTCCTGTTACCCTTGCAAAAATAAAAAATTACTTGCTAAGACATAATTTTTGAGGAAAGAACAATTATTTTTTATTTTCACGGCTCTGCGTTATAAACTTCTGTGAAGCACTTGGGGGTTGAACGTGCTCATCACACATCTAGATAAGTTCCTTGGGGGGTCTAGTTTCCAAAATGGGGTCACTTGTGGGGTGTTTCTGCTGTTTAGGCACATCAGGGGCTCTGCAAATGCAACGTGACGCCCGCAGACCATTCCATCAAAGTCTGCATTTCAAATGTCACTACTTCCCTTCCGAGCCCTGACGTGCGCCCAAACAGTGGTTTACCCCCACATATGGGGTATCACTGTACTCACAACAAACTGGGCAACAAACATTGGGGCCCAATTTCTCCTGTTACCCTTGTGAAAATAAAAAATTGCTTGCTAAAACATCTTTTTTGAGGAAAGAAAAATTATTTTTTTTTTTCACGGCTCTGCGTTGTAAACTTCTGTGAAGCACTTGGGGGTTGAACGTGCTCATCACACATCTAGATAAGTTCCTTGGGGGGTCTAGTTTCCAAAATGGGGTCACTTGTGGGGTGTTTCTACTGTTTAGGCACATCAGGGGCTCTGCAAATGCAACGTGACGCCCGCAGACCATTCCATCAAAGTCTGCATTCCAAAACGTCACTACTTCCCTTCCGAGCCCCGGCATGTGCCCAAACAGTGGTTAACCCCCACATATGGGGTATCAGCGTACTCAGGAGAAACTGGACAACAACTTTTGGGGTCCAATTTCTCCTGTTACCCTTGCAAAAATAAAAAATTCTGGGCTAAAAAAATATTTTTGAGGAAAGGAAACACATTTATTATTTTCACGGCTCTGCGTTATAAACTTCTGTGAAGCACTTGGGGGTTCAAAGTGCTCACCACACATCTAGATAAGTTCCCTTGGGGGTCTAGTTTCCAAAATGGAGTCACTTGTGGGGAGTTCCTACTGTTTAGGCACATCAGGGGCTCTGCAAACGCAACCTGACGCCCGCAGAGCATTCCATCAAAGTCTGCATTTCAAAACGTCACTACTTCTCTTCTGAACCCCGACGTGTGCCAAAACAGTGGTTTACCCCCACATATGGGGTATCAGCGTACTCAGGAGAAACTGGACAATAACTTTTGGGGTCCAATTTCTCCTGTTACCCTTGGGAAAATAAAAAAATTGTGGGCTAAAAATCATTTTTGAGAAAAGAAAAATTATTTTTTATTTTCACGGCTCTGCGTTATAAACTTCTGCGAAGCACTTGGGGGTTCAAAGTGCTCACCATACATCTAGATTAGTTCCTTGGGAGGTCTAGTTTCCAAAATGGGGTCACTTGTGCGGGAGCTCCAATGTTTAGGCACACAGGGGCTCTCCAAACGTGACATGGTGTCTGCTAACGATTGGAGCTAATTTTCCATTCAAAAAGTCAAATGGCACGCCTCCCCTTCCGAGCCTTGCCGTGCACCCAAACAGTGGTTTACCCCCACATATGAGGTATCAACGTACTCAGCAGAAATTGCCCAACAAATTTTAGGATCCATTTTATCCTGTTGCCCATGTGAAAATGAAAAAATTGAGGCTAAAAGAAATTTTGTGTGAAAAAAAGTACTTTTTCATTTTTACGGATCAATTTGTGAAGCACCTGGGGGTTTAAAGTGCTCACTATGCTTCTAGATAAGTTCCTTGGGGGGTCTAGTTTCCAAAATGGGGTCACTTGTGGGGGAGCTCCAATGTTTAGGCACACGGGGGCTCTCCAAACGTGACATGGTGTCCGCTAAAGATTGGAGCCAATTTTTCATTGAAAAAGTCAAATGGCGCTCCTTCCCTTCTGAGCCCTGCCATGCACCCAAACAGTGGTTTACCCCCACATATGAGGTATCAGCGTACTCAGGATAAATTGGACAACAACGTTCGTGGTCCAGTTTCTCCTTTTACCCTTGGGAAAATAAAAAAAATTTCGCTAAAATATAATTTTTGTGACTAAAAAGTTAATGTTAATTTTTTACTTCCATGTTGCTTCTGCTGCTGTGAAACACCCGAAGGGTTAATAAACTTCTTGAATGTGGTTTTGAGCACCTTAAGGGGTGCAGTTTTTAGAATGGTGTCACTTTTGGGTATTTTCAGCCATATAGAACCCTCAAACTGACTTCAAATGTGAGGTGGTCCCTAAAAAAAAATGGTTTTGTAAATTTTGTTGTAAAAATGAGAAATCACTGGTCAAATTTTAACCCTTATAACTTCCTAGCAAAAAAAAAAATTGTTTCCAAAATTGTGCTGATGTAAAGTAGACATGTGGGAAATGTTATTTATTAACTATTTTGTGTCACATAACTCTCTGGTTTAACAGAATAAAAATTCAAAATGTGAAAATTGCAAAATTTTCAAAATTTTTGCCAAATTTCCGTTTTTTTCACAAATAAACTCAGAAATTATCGACCTAAATTTACCACTAACATGAAGCCCAATATGTCACGAAAAAACAATCTCAGAGTCGCTAGGATCCGTTGAAGCGTTCCTGAGTTATTACCCCATAAAGGGACACTGGTCAGAATTGCAAAAAACGACAAGGTCATTAAGGCCAAAATAGGCTGGGTCATGAAGGGGTTAAGTAGCATTTTCATGACCTTCTGAGTCGCCCTCTAGGGCCATGGAGTACTCAGTACTGGGTCCGGTACATAAAGGGGATGTCACGGTGGCTGCTACCCAGTCCGTGGCCCTGGGCGCCCAAATAAAGGGAAAGTCTTTAAGGGGATTTAGAATAAAGTTTGTGTTCGTGCCGCCACCTGTGGCATTCGGTCAATGGGGGTCAATGCTGCTTAAAGGGGTCCTCAGGGGTGATGTTATGGCAGCTAGGATGGTATGTCTTCCCACAGATGAAGTAGGTCCCCAGGGCTCCCGGTGTATAGATGAGAATGGTGAGTGGTGCAGTAAAGAACAGAGAACACAGGTTTGCAGTCTCTTTATCTGGTTTACTATAGGCTTCAAGCAACCGCAGTCCAGGGCACCAGATCACAGGTACAGGCAGGGTCCGGCCGGCTTGGAAGCAAATTTAGAGTCCCCTTTACCAGGTGGAGTTAGAAGCCTTCCTATTAGCGCGGTGATGTTGTAATCCCTTACTGCCTATGGCTTCTGGCAAGGTCCTCACAGTTCTCTCTGTCCTCCAAGAAGGATAGGAAACCCATATGACAGGTGGCTCGAGCCTTTTTATAGGGTCTCTAACACGACCTGGGCTCTATGTGCCACTGTGCCTCCTGGGCATTGGGGCAGACAGGTGACGTGAAATCCAGCTGTCCTGCCGGTTTCTGCTGTAAGTCTTGAAGGCCCTCACGACCTTGTTCTTCCGGCTACCAGTGTCTGCACTCTGCAGGGAGGTAGCCCAATCGTAGATGTCCTCCCCAGGTGTCACTCGCCTGTGCTTCGCTCTCCTGCACGCTCACTACAAATCATTTTGTATTTCTGTGTTATCTCTGTCCAGGAGCTGCAGCTCTTTCTCATGGCTGCACGGAACCTCAGTCCTCTATCTCTCTTCACTGCCTGCCAGGAGTTGCAGACTCCCACATCTGCTCAGCTATACTCCTCTCATACCAGCTCCGCCTAGCTGATGTTCCTCGACAAGCTCCCTTCTGGCAATCTCTCTCTCTCTCTTTGACAGGGAGCTCCCACTTAGCACATCTTCCTGCTTCACTGTCCTCTCACCAACTGACTTTCCCTCCAGGCCAGAATGTATAAATAGGGAAGTTCCCCTTAACCCGGGTTTAGAGCTCTCCCTTCTGGCCTGGAGTGTGAACATGTTGTATGCTTGAGTTTACCTGATGAAAGAGATCTTCGCTCGCTTCCAAGCGTGACTTCACTCTCCCCATGAGGAATGCAATGCCACTGTAAGAACCAGGACCCTGGGGTGTTACACTTCTCCTTTAACCTCTAAGCACAATCTTTCAATGTAAACCACGGTATTTTATTAGGCGGCAAGTCCGCCTCAGATAGCTATTTATGTTGCAATGCCATAGCCACAACATCAAGCATATTACAACCCACATGTGGTTTCTGGATTATCAAGGTAGGAAATACCTCCATCACCACAGGTTCATGACTGAATTGGACACATTTTGAGCCATTCACAGTTCTCCACTTTCATTTTCTGTAAGCATGCAACCACATCAACAGGTTCAGCATCCTTCAAACATTTGACTGATGCTTCACCCAAACCAGCCCTGTGCGACCACTTGGTTGCCAAAATATGATAGGGAGCCTGTTCCCAACCTGGAATCTCAATAGACTCACTCAAAGCCACCTTTTTCTTAAAGAGAGGCATGTTTTACGCAATATCACACTATCACACAGAGTCCTGTTATTAAAAAACTTCTGAGCCTTCTGTGTATCCTCCTGCCAACTACGCCGAATTATGTGTTGCCAAGTTTTTAACACTAAGGTTTGGTTCGGCTTTAAAGAAGGCTAGTACTTGCGATATAATGCAATTTTATTTCAAAGTACTAAATTAAAGGAATAGTATGATTGCGTACACCTTTGCATATTTTAACATACAAAGGTTAAATACATATAAAGATTAAGTGCATATACTCACATCATCGCCAAGGGGCTTTTAAACATCATCCATCTGGAATATCAGAGAAGCAAGCAGCAAGACCGAGAACCCCAGGAAAATTCACAACCCTGCATGGGCGTCCCCACTTATGCAGGTATACACACATACGTACAGGTACACAACTTTCTGCTTCTATCTTAGTCATGTTTCTCTGGCCTTATATAGTGATTTGCACTATGTATAACTCTGGTTCAACCTTTACCCTCAAGTGGCCAGCTTTTCAGATAAAATGAATCAGAGATATAGGTAAGCAACAGACAATGGGTAATAAACCCACACAATATAAATGCTCCCAAGGATTACATAAGTTCACAGCAGACAGAGGTTAAATAAACCTCCATGTTTTACAATAACAAACAACAAACATAGAACTATTTGTGAGGTAAAAATCTTCAGAAAACAGTTCTCAAGATTGTGTCACAATGAACATTGTCTGTAAATGTATTACCAGCAATGCTGCTCTTGCATGGTTTGAATGTATTCTGTATATTTCAATATGGACTCAAAATATCCGTTTTTATGTTCACACTACAAATGCGTGAGGCAAATAGTGATCACACCAGATACTGACTGGTTTTCTGCCTCCTTGTGGACCCTTCCAATACTGTAAAACTGCACATTTTCATTTATTGTGGCCACCTGTACAATCATACTGTCTTAGGCTACTTTCACACTAGCGTCGTGCCGACGCAACGACGCTAGCGTTGAAAGCGCCGCACAACGGGGGCAGCGGATGCAGTTTTTCAACGCATCCGCTGCCCCATTGTAAGGTCCGGGGAGGAGGGGGCGGAGTTCCGGCCGTGCATGCGTGGTCGTAAATGGCGGACACGACGCACAAAAAAACGTTACATGTAGCTTTTTTTGTGCAAAATATGACGCATCCGTCCCACGACGGATACGACGTGTGGCAATCCGTCGCAATGTGTCGCTAATGCAAGTCAATGGAGAAAAAACACATCCTGCAAGCACTTTTGCAGGATGCGTTTTTTCTCCAAAACGATGCATTGCGACGGAGGCCAAACGACGCTAGTGTGAAAGTAGCCTAATCAGTATCTTGACATCTGTGAGTTGGAGGGATTATATTAGTAAAGGAGAAGAGCTCACTGACATAGATTTAGACAAATTTGCGAACAATATTTGAGAGAAAAAGGTCAGTTGTATTAATAAAAAAGTTGTTTATATTTTTGTTCAGTGTAGTTAATGCATACTATTATATAGGAGGTAAAATTACATTTGAAGTGTGCCAGATAAATCATGTAACAGTTGTGTAGTTTCGGTTGTTAGCTCTCTGCGAGATCAATAGTATTTAGGAGGCGTTTTGTACTTGGGATTTTCTGAATTTAAGCAAATATTATTGTAAGAAAAAAATAAGCTTTGTGTTTTTACTTTTATATTTTTAAATATCTTGTTTAAACAATTAATGGGACGTGGGATAGAGGAAAGAGGGGTGAGCAATTGGTAGAGCAACTGCCCATAGTAAAGCAAGAAAATTAAAAGAGCAATCTCTATTCTGATCATTCCATGCTTCCAGTTGCTGCTTTGCCTTCTTCCGGTTGAGCTTCTGATGAACGATGCAGCCGCCACAACAATGAAATTATCATATCACCTCTGTCACAGAGCCAGCGCAAAGGTAGCGGGCGGAGGGCAGATTTTGGCAGCAGCGCTGCTATATTCATTTGTGTCCGTGACCCATGAATTTATATTCATAATGGAGGCACATGGCTGGTAACTAATTTATATTCTCAGTGGTAGTAAGGTGCACTATAGTGAATTATATATTCATGAGTACAGTGATGCATATTTTCTTTGGTTTGAACAGTGGGCGCCTTATTTTATTCAAATCACTTTTATACAGTCATGGACAAAAGTGTTGGCACACTTTAAATGATTCCAGAAAATGAATTATTTCTCCTAGAAAATTATTGCATTTACACATGTTTTGTTATGCACATATTTATTTCCTTTTTGTGTATTGGAACAACACTAAAAAACACAGAAAAAAGGCAAATTGAACATAATTTCATACAAAACCTCAAAAATGGGAAGGACAAAATTGTTGGCACCCTCAACTTAATATTTGGCTGCACACCCTTTGGAATAAAAATGTCAACACTTTCGACCATGACTGTATGTAACATCGTTGGTTTTCAGGAGTGCAGTGATTTACTGAAAAGTGCAGAGCAGAAGAGACCTGGACGGCAATCTCTGCAAAGACAGCTCAGCTGCTTAATAAAGCACCTGGAAAGCCTGAATTGGAGATATAGGTATGATCCTTTTTACCCAAGATCTTCTGGGTGCTCCTAAAACCTAGACTCAAAATCCAGTTCCAATAAAAACTTCCCAGCAACCTACTATTGCTGGAACCTTTAAATCTGGGACTTATGTTACCAAGGCTAGACACCTCGGTGACACATACCTCTCATCCATGACTTTACCACCTGCTTTCCTATATAACCTCCCCTCTGCCGAAACCCAGGGGTCTGGCCCCTCCAAAAATCAAATAGTGAACCCTTGATAGAGCATCATCACTTCCATGTAGTTTCATAGGCCTATGCTCTTCCTGAAACTTAAAATATTTCAAAGCCAAGAACCACCTAGTTACCTGATCATTGTACCCCTTTCTCTCCTGCATCCATCTTAGTTAGGCATGGGCAGACTCTAGCCTAAATTTTTGGCCCAACAAGTAATACCTTAGAGTGTCTAATGCCCGTTTGATAGCAAAACATTCTATTTACATGATGAAATAGTTCTTCTCACATGAGTAAAGCTTTCAACCCAAGTAGATTATCAGGTGTTCCTCTCCATTGACCTCCTGAGATATGACAGCCCCTAGCCCAACATCCAATGCATAAGCCTGCACTATGAACTCCTTGGAGAGGTACAATGTTCACAAGACAGACTGCCTACAGGGAGCTAGTTTCAGATCTTGTAAGGCTCCCTCAGCTTCGGAGACCACTTAGGCCTTTCGATTTTTGTGCCCTTTAGGAAATCAGTTAGAGTAGCTGCTACCACAGTGAACACAGGGACGAACCTGTAGTACTCCACGATTCCCAAGAATGCTCTAACCTACTTTTTTGTGAGGGATCATGACTAGTGTTGAGCATTCCGATACCGCAAGTATCGGGTATCGGCCGATATTTGCTGTATCGGAATTCCGATACCGAGATCCGATACTTTTGTGGTATCGGGTATCGGTATCGAAACAACATTAATGTGTAAAATAAAGAATTAAAATAAAAAATATTGCTATACTCACCTCTCCGACGCAGCCTGCACCTTACCGAGGGAACCGGCAGCGTTGTTTGCTTAAAATTCGCGCTTTAACTTCCTTACTTGAAGTCCCGGCTTGTGATTGGTCGCGCGCCGCCCATGTGACCGCGACGCGACCAATCACAGCAAGCCGTGACGTAATTTTAGGTCCTTCAGGATTTTAAAATTACGTTCCGGCGTTGTGATTGGTTGCGTCGCGGTCACATGGGCGACGCGACCAGGACACGCGCGCATTTTAAAATGCGCGCGTCTCCTGCCTCCCGTGACGTCACGGCTTGTGATTTGTCGCGTCACCCATGTGACCGCGACGCAACCAATCACAACGCCGGAACGTAATTTTAAAATCCTGAAGGACCTAAAATTACGTCACGGCTTGCTGTGATTGGTCGCGTCGCGGTCACATGGGCGGCGCGCGACCAATCACAAGCCGGGACTTCAAGTAAGGAAGTTAAAGCGTGAATTTTAAGCAAACAACGCTGCCGGTTCCCTCGGTAAGGTGCAGGCTGCGTCGGAGAGGTGAGTATAGCAATATTTTTTATTTTAATTCTTTATTTTACACATTAATATGTGTTATGGTTCCCAATGGCAGGGGAACATCAGAAGCATAGAAAAAACGGACAAGCTCTCGGGTGATGGAAACTAGAGCTGACCGCGATGCTAAACCTATACACACAACTAATAGTAGCCAGAGAACGTACCTACGTTTTCGCTAGACGTCTCGCACCAGCCGGAGAGCTAACTACCCCTAGTAGATGAAACACAGTCCTGGCTTGCCTCCAGAGGAAAATTCCCCACAGGAGATAGTAGCCCCCCACATATAATAACGGTGAGTTAAGATGAAAAGACAAACGTAGTATGAAAGCAGATTTAGCACAGCGAGGCCCACTAACTAGATAGCAGAAGGATACAATAGTGGACTTCGCAGTCAGCTACAAAACCCTATCAAATACCATCCTGAAATTACCTTAAACTCATGTGCCAACTCATGGCACCGGAGTGGCAATTTCAGCCCACAAGAGCTTCCAGCTGCAGAGAATCACATAAGTGCAAACTGGACAAAAGATACAAAAATAGACAAAGGACAGAAATGTCCAACTTAGCTGGTCAGCAGACTGGGAGCAGGTACATGCAACAGAAAGACTCTGGTTACATTAATGGCCGGCATTGGAATGACTGAGGAACAAGGCTAAATAGGAAACTCCCACATCCTGATAGAAACAGGTGAAAAGCTCAAAGACACCAGTACCACAAGCGACCACTGGGGGAGCCAAATAACCGAATCACAACAGTACCCCCCCCCTTAAGGAGGGGGCACCGAACCCTCACAAGAACCACCAGGGCGATCTGGATGAGCCCTATGAAAGGCACGGACCAAATCAGAGGCATGAACATCTGAAGCTGAAACCCAAGAATTATCCTCCTGACCGTAGCCTTTCCACTTAACCAGATATTGAAGTCTCCGTCTGGAAACACGGGAGTCCAAGATTTTCTCCACCACGTACTCCAATTCACCCTCAACCAGCACAGGAGCAGGAGGCTCAACAGAAGGCACAACTGGCACCTCATACCTCCGCAATAACGACCGATGGAAAACATTATGGATAGCAAAGGATGCTGGGAGGTCCAAACGAAAAGACACAGGGTTAAGAATTTCTAAAATCCTATAAGGACCGATGAACCGAGGCTTAAACCTAGGAGAAGAGACCCTCATAGGGACAAAACGGGAAGACAACCACACCAAGTCCCCAACACGAAGACGAGGACCAACACGACGATGGCGATTAGCAAAATGCTGAGTCCTCTCCTGGGACAACTTTAAATTGTCCACCACCTGCCCCCAAATACGATGCAACCTGTCCACCATAGTATCCACTCCAGGACAATCCGAAGATTCCACCTGACCAGATGAAAAACGAGGATGGAACCCTGAATTGCAAAAGAAAGGGGAAACCAAAGTGGCAGAACTGGCCCGATTATTAAGGGCAAACTCTGCCAACGGCAAAAAGGTGACCCAGTCATCCTGATCAGCAGACACAAAACACCTCAAATAAGTCTCCAAGGTCTGATTAGTACGCTCCGTCTGGCCATTCGTCTGAGGATGAAATGCAGACGAAAAAGACAAATCAATGCCCAGCCTGGCACAAAACGCCCGCCAAAATCTGGACACAAACTGAGATCCCCTGTCAGAAACTATATTCTCCGGGATACCATGCAACCGAACCACATTCTGAAAAAACAGAGGCACCAACTCAGATGAGGAAGGCAACTTGGGCAAAGGTACCAAATGAACCATCTTAGAAAAACGGTCACACACCACCCAGATGACAGACATTTTCTGAGAAACAGGGAGATCAGAAATAAAATCCATAGAGATGTGTGTCCAAGGCCTCTTAGGAATAGGCAAGGACAACAACAATCCACTAGCCCGAGAACAACAAGGCTTGGCCCGAGCACAAACATCACAAGACTGCACAAAAGTATGCACGTCCCGAGACAGGGAAGGCCACCAGGAGGACCTAGCCACCAAATCCCTGGTACCAAAAATTCCCGGATGACCTGCCAACGCAGAAGAATGAACCTCCGAGATGACTCTACTGGTCCACTCATCCGGCACAAACAATCTACCAGGCGGACAACGATCAGGCCGATCCGCCGGAAACTCTTGTAAAGCACGTCGCAGGTCAGGGGAGACAGCAGACAATATCACCCCATCCTTAAGGATACCCGTAGGTTTAGAATCACCAGGGAAATCAGGTTCAAAACTCCTAGAAAGGGCATCTGCCTTCACATTTTTAGAACCTGGCAGATACGAGACCACAAAATTAAACCGAGAGAAAAACAACGACCAGCGCGCCTGTCTAGGATTCAGACGTCTGGCCGACTCAAGATAAATCAAATTCTTGTGATCAGTCAAGACCACCACCTGATGTCTAGCACCCTCAAGCCAATGACGCCACTCCTCGAATGCCCATTTCATCGCCAAAAGCTCCCGATTACCAACATCATAGTTTCGCTCGGCGGGCGAAAATTTTCGAGAAAAGAACGCACAAGGTCTCATCACTGAACCATCTGAACTTTTCTGTGACAAAACCGCCCCCGCTCCAATCTCGGAAGCATCAACTTCCACCTGAAAAGGAAGTGAAACATCAGGCTGGCGCAACACAGGGGCAGAAGAAAAGCGGCGCTTAAGCTCTCGAAAGGCCTCCAGAGCAGCAGGAGACCAATCGGCAACATCAGCACCTTTTTTAGTCAAATCAGTCAAAGGCTTGACCACGCTAGAAAAACCAGTTATGAATCGACGATAAAAATTAGCAAAGCCCAAAAATTTCTGAAGGCTCTTAAGAGAAGTCGGCTGCATCCAGTCACAAATTGCCCGAACCTTAACAGGATCCATCTCAATAGAAGAAGGGGAAAAAATGTACCCCAGAAAATAAATCTTCTGAACCCCAAATACGCACTTTGAACCCTTTACAAACAGAGAATTGGTCCGCAAAACCTGAAAAACCTTCCTAACCTGTTGAACATGAGACTCCCAGTCATCCGAAAAAATCAAAACGTCATCCAGATACACAACCATGAATTTATCCAGATATTCACGGAAAATATTGTGCATAAAGGACTGAAAGACCGAAGGGGCATTTGACAAACCAAAAGGCATTACCAAATACTCAAAATGGCCCTCGGGCGTATTAAATGCGGTTTTCCACTCATCCCCCTGCTTAATTCGCACCAAATTATACGCACCACGAAGATCAATCTTAGAGAACCACTTAGCTCCCTTAATGCGAGCAAATAAATCTGTCAGCAATGGCAAAGGATACTGATATTTGACTGTGATCTTATTTAAGAGTCTATAATCAATACAAGGTCTCAAAGAACCATCTCTTTTGGCTACAAAAAAGAACCCTGCTCCTAAAGGAGACGAAGAAGGACGAATATGTCCTTTTTCCAAGGACTCCCTAATATACTCTCGCATAGCAGCATGTTCAGGTACAGACAGATTGAATAAACGACCCTTAGGAAATTTACTGCCAGGAATCAGATCTATGGCGCAATCACAATCTCTGTGAGGGGGAAGAGAATTAAGAGTAGACTCCTCAAAAACATCACAATAATCAGACAAAAAAGCCGGGATCTCAGAGGGAATAGACGAAGCAATGGAAACCAAAGGTGCGCCCCCATGATTTCCCTGACATCCCCAGCTTAGTACAGACATTGTTTTCCAGTCAAGGACTGGGTTATGGGTTTGCAACCATGGCAATCCCAGCACTAATACATCATGTAGATTAAACAACACAAGGAAGCGAATCACCTCCTGATGGTCTGGAGTCATACACATAGTCACTTGTGTCCAGTATTGTGGTTTATTACTAGCCAATGGTGTAGAATCAATACCCTTTAAAGGTATAGGGACTTCCAGAGGCTCTAGATCAAACCCACAGCGCCTGGCAAAGGACCAATCCATAAGACTCAAAGCGGCACCAGAATCCACATAAGCATCCGCGACAATAGAAGATAACGAACAAATTAAAGTCACAGACAAAATAAACTTGGACTGCAAAGTGCCAATAGCAGAGGATTTAGCAACTTTGTTTGTTCGTTTTGAGCATGCTGATATAACATGAGTTGAATTCCCACAATAGAAGCACAACCCATTTTTGCGTCTATAATTCTGTCGTTCGCTTCTGGACAGAAAACTGTCACATTGCATACTCTCTGGTGCTTTCTCAGAAGACACCGCCAAATGGTGCACAGGTTTGCGTTCCCGTAAACGCCGATCAATCTGAATAGCCATTGTCATGGACTCATTCAGACCCGTAGGCGTAGGAAACCCCACCATGACGTCTTTTACGGCATCAGAGAGCCCTTCTCTGAAATTTGCCGCCAGAGCGCACTCATTCCACTGAGTAAGCACAGACCATTTTCGAAATTTCTGGCAATATATTTCGGCTTCATCTTGCCCCTGAGAGAGGGCTATCAAGGCCTTTTCAGCCTGAATCTCTAAATTAGGTTCCTCATAAAGTAACCCTAAGGCCAGAAAAAACGCATCCACATTGAGCAAAGCAGGATCCCCTGGTGCCAATGAAAATGCCCAATTTTGAGGGTCACCCCGCAATAATGAAATCACAATTTTAACCTGCTGTGCAGGATCTCCAGCAGAGTGAGATCTCAGAGAAAGAAACAATTTACAATTGTATTTAAAATTCAGAAAACAAGATCGATCTCCGGAGAAAAACTCTGGTATAGGAATTTTAGGTTCAGACCGAGGAGCATGTATAACAAAATCTTGTATATTCTGAACTTTAGCAGCAAGATTATTCAAATTTGTAGCCAGACTCTGGAGATCCATATTTCAACAGATAAAATCTGAGCCATTCAGGGGTTAAGAGGAGAGGAAAGCAGGAGACTGCAATTAGAGCTGGAGTGCAACTTCAGAGGGAGGGAAAAAAAAAAAAAAACATTTCACACAGTTCCTTTTCTCTCCTGCTTCAGCCCATAGATTAAACATGTTGGCCGGCCATACTGTTATGGTTCCCAATGGCAGGGGAACATCAGAAGCATAGAAAAAACGGACAAGCTCTCGGGTGATGGAAACTAGAGCTGACCGCGATGCTAAACCTATACACACAACTAATAGTAGCCAGGGAACGTACCTACGTTTTCGCTAGACGTCTCGCACCAGCCGGAGAGCTAACTACCCCTAGTAGATGAAACACAGTCCTGGCTTGCCTCCAGAGGAAAATCCCCCACAGGAGATAGTAGCCCCCCACATATAATAACGGTGAGTTAAGATGAAAAGACAAACGTAGTATGAAAGCAGATTTAGCACAGCGAGGCCCACTAACTAGATAGCAGAAGGATACAATAGTGGACTTCGCAGTCAGCTACAAAACCCTATCAAATACCATCCTGAAATTACCTTAAACTCATGTGCCAACTCATGGCACCGGAGTGGCAATTTCAGCCCACAAGAGCTTCCAGCTGCAGAGAATCACATAAGTGCAAACTGGACAAAAGATACAAAAATAGACAAAGGACAGAAATGTCCAACTTAGCTGGTCAGCAGACTGGGAGCAGGTACATGCAACAGAAAGACTCTGGTTACATTGATGGCCGGCATTGGAATGACTGAGGAACAAGGCTAAATAGGAAACTCCCACATCCTGATAGAAACAGGTGAAAAGCTCAAAGACACCAGTACCACAAGCGACCACTGGGGGAGCCAAATAATCGAATCACAACAAATATGGTTCCCAGGGCCTGAAGGAGAGTTTCCTCTCCTTCAGACCCTGGGAACCATCAGGAATACCGTCCGATACATGAGTCCCATTGACTTGTATTGGTATCGGGTATCGGTATCGGATTAGATCCGATACTTTGCCGGTATCGGCCGATACTTTCCGATACCGATACTTTCAAGTATCGGACGGTATCGCTCAACACTAATCATGACTGACTCTGTATTGCCTCCACTACTCCTAAGCAATACAAAGAGCAGAGGAGTTTCTCAAAGGCACTGCCTCTGGGTACTGTGTAACGTAATCTAAGACCAGCAATATATTCTGATGTCCTCTTGTGGGCTTTACCAGGGGTAAACAAAGCAGTTCACATAGTAGATAAAGCTGAAGTCCACTGGTATAGCACAATAATGTCCTTTCCTCTTCCCATACACAGACAGTCTACTCATCTGTCTTAAAAAGCTCCTGGAAAGCCTGAACTGGAGATATACCTACCCACCGCCTTGACACAGGTCTGTGTCGGCACCCTCCACTTGGCCACCAACGCTTGCTCTGCATACAGGAACGAGGAGAACAGATTGACATTACCCTTGACTTCATCTGGGACATACCAAACCATACAGGGATTACACCACCTAACCTGTGCCCCTGATTCCGTATGTGAGACAGCACTATCTTCCCCGGCTTTTCCTGGGATAGTCCAGAAGGCACATGATCTACACAGCCTGATCTGTACTCCTGAGTGTATATATACGACAGCAATTGTTTACCCTCCGGCTGGAATTACAACTGTAGTGCACGGGCAAATGTTTATACCATATCAGTTTGGTTACACATTTGGGTCCTCCTATCTGATTCATCAGCCATACGGTATCCTTACTTTAAACAACAGATTTCCATTGGGCGATTTTGTGAGCAAGGCCACGGGCTGGCCGAAACGTTAAATTCGCCAAGCATTTGTCTACTGACTCAAGTCAAATAAACTTTTGATATATACAACTTGAAATTATACGAGTGCAGTGATTACTTTGACTCCATGAACTGGAGATATGGCAGTGACTAATCACACTCAAATGTTGCTGATAGCTCATAAAACCAAGACCCAAAATCCAGTCCCATTAAAAATGTCTCAGCAACCCACTGTTACTTTCATCTCTGGGACTTAAATCACTGAGGTTAGTCACCTCGGTGACACATACAATGATGAGCAAAAGGGTAACAATGTTTTGAACTTTTGACTTTCCATATCTCACCATCCACTACTGCTTTGAACATGTGACTAACAACATTTTATAGTCAATCATCCTGGCTATCTCATGCACAAATTTGACTTGCAACTATTTTGCATATGATTAGTTATGCAGATTCTTGTCATGCCACTGTATTTTTCTCCAGTGGTGGAAAAATATTTTTCTTCCTGTATACTACAAATTACAATCTCTTCTCACATTCCCTAATAGCTTTGTGTGTTATTAGGTTGATTCCCAAGCTAAAGGTCATTGATTCGAATTGAGGAGCATCCATGAAGATTTCCCAAGAAAAGAGAAACAGCATCATCCAGCTCATTGATAGCAGTCTCTTGGCCAAGAAATTTGCCAAACTGTATTATGTGAGTGCCATGACAGTTGGGAAAATACAAAATGAAGTTTGTCCATCAATTCAAAAGCCAAGAGGTGGATGTGTAGGCAAAATACCGGAGCCAGCAAGTTGGCTGATCACAAAGTCTATCAATTCTTGAGCAACAAATACGGCAGTGGAGGTGGCTCATATGTTTCGAAATAGTGAGATCACAGATGTCCTTGTAGGCACCATGAGATGCACGTTACATAAGTCTGGAATGGTGACTCGAAAAAAGGCAAAGAATCCTTAACCTCAATATTATCTTAAGAAGATTTGGCTCAAGTTTACAAAAAAGAATGAAAAATGGACAGTAGAAGATTGTAAACAGGTGATTTGGATTGATGAGACAAAAGTCAACAGACTAGGCTCTGATGGGTGCAAATGGGTCTGGAAGAAACAAGGAAAAAAGTGGATAACGGATCGAGAAATTTAAGGAATTACAAAGTTTGGTGGAGGAAGCCTGATGATGTGGGGTTGTTTCACAGCCAAAGACCAGGATAAATGGTGGTCTCAATGCTGGGCTATGTGTGTTTATCCTGCAAGATGAGTTACTTTGTACACTCGAGTACTTTGGTTATGAAAAGGGAGATATAGTGTTCCAGCAGGACAAGGACCCAAAGCATTGGCAAAGAAATTGTTCAATGACAATGATGTAGAGGGGTTAGATTGGCCCCCACAGTCCCCAGACCTCAACCCAATCAAGAATTTCTTTGCAGAGTTGAAGAAAAAGCTGTATACTTACCCAAGTGAGTTGATTAAATTGCACCAACTTTGGAAACGTGTAGAAGAGACGTGTGATCAGATTTCAGTTGAGACATGCTTGAATATGATCGAGAGCATGCCCAGCAGGATTCAGGCAGTGTTGAAAGCCAAAGGTGTATTAACAAACTAATAAAACTAAAATATAGATATTTAGGAGTAAAACAGTAACAATGCAGTGACATGACAAGAATCAGCATAACTAATCATATGCAAAATAAAGTAAAAAAAATGAACTGGAGTATAATTTGGTATAAATGCAAAATAGAAACTTGTTCACATTGTCTTTTAAACAGACAAACCCTATGTTGTGAATTCCGTTCTCGGGCTCCCTCCTGTGGTCGTGAATGGTACTTTGGTGAGTTCTGTCCTTGGACACCCTCTGGTGGCTTTGAGTGGAACTGCTGATCTTTGAGGTTGGCTTTCTCAGCTGCCCTCGTTTATTGCTTCTGCTTGCTTCCCTATTTAACTCTGCCCAGGTCGTTAGTTCATGCCAGCTGTCAATGTCTCAGTACTGGTTCAGACCTCTCTTGGATTTCTCAGATGACCTGTCTATTCCAGCAGAAGCTAAGTCCTTGCTAGTCATTTGCTGTTTATTGGTTTTTGAATATATTTTTCAGTATATACTATGTTTCTAGTCCAGCTCGCTATTATGATATTTCCTTGCTAGCTGGAAGCTCTGGGGGTGCAGAGCTGTACCTCCACACCGTGAGTCGGTGTGGAGGTCTTTTTGCACACTCTGCGTGGTTTTTGTAGATTTTAATGCTGACCGCATAGTTCCCTTTCCTATCCTCTGTCTATCTAGTGAAGATTCGGCCTCCTTTGCTAAGAATCTGTTTCATTCCTGTGTTTGTTAATTCCCTCTTAACTCACAGTTAATATTTGTGGGGGGCTACCTTTACTTTGGGGAATTTCTCTGAGGCAAGGTAGGCTGCTTTTTCTATCTTTAGGGGTAGTTAGCTCTTAGGCTGTGAAGAGGCGTCTAGGGAGAGTTAGGTACGCTCCACGGCTATTTCTAGTGTGTGTGATAGGATTAGGGATTGCGGTCAGTAGAGTTACCACCTCCTCAAAGCTTGTCCCAGGTTTTCTGTTTTGACCATCAGGTCATTTCGGGTGCTCCTAACCACCAGGTCCATAACAGTAAAGCTGGCCCACAAAGTGTTAATGCATCTCAAAAGAGGGATAAGAGAAGTTCTGAGTCAATTTTTTTTCTTTGCAGCTTGTTTTGTCTTTCTTTTCCCCTTAACCTCTGGGTGGTTCAGGACTCAGGTGTAGATATGGATATTCAAGGTTTGTCCTCTTGTGTGGATCAACTCACTGCTAGGGTACAGAGTATTCAAGATTATGTAGTTCAGAATCTGATGTTAGAGCCTAGAATTCCAATTCCTGATTTGTTTTCTGGGGATAGATCTAAATTTTTGAATTTCAAAAATAATTGCAGACTGTTTCTTGCTCTGAAACCCCGCTCCTCTGGTGATCCCATTCAGCAAGTAAAGATTATTATTTCTTTGTTGCGTGGTGACCTGCAAGACTGGGCATTCTCTCTTGAGCCAGGAAATCCTGCATTGCTTAATGTGGATGCATTTTTTCTAGCGCTTGGATTGCTTTATGACGAACCTAATTCTGTGGATCAGGCAGAAAAGATCTTACTGACTCTATGTCAGGGTCAGGATGAAGCAGAAGTATATTGCCAGAAGTTTAGAAAGTGGTCTGTGCTTACCCAATGGAATGAGTGTGCCCTGGCAGAAATTTTCAGAAAGGGTCTTTCTGAAGCCCTTAAGGATGTTATGGTGGGGTTCCCCACGCCTGCTGGTCTGAATGAGTCAATGTCTTTGGCCATTCAGATTGATCGGCGTTTGCGCGAGCGCAAAGTTGTGCACCATTTGTGATAGGACTTTGACCAGAGCTGAACGGCAAGAACACAGACGTCAGAATGGGCTGTGTTTTTACTGTGGTGACTCCTCTCATGCTATCTCTGATTGTCCTAAGCGCACTAAGAGGTTCGCTAGGTCTGTCACCATTAGTACTTTGCAGCCTAAATTTCTCTTATCTGTTACTCTGATTTGCTCATTGTCATCCTACTCTGTTATGGCATTTGTGGATTCGGGCGCTGCCCTGAACTTGATGGACTTGGAGTTTGCCAGGCGCTGTGGTTTTTCCTTGGAGCCTTTGCAGAGTCCTATTCCCTTAAGGGGGATTGATGCTAGGCCATTGGCCAAGAATAAACCTCAGTACTGGACTTAGCTGACCATGTACATGTCTCCCGCACATCAGGAAAATATTCGCTTTTTGGTGTTGCATAATTTGCATGATGTTGTCGTGTTGGGTTTGCCATGGTTACAGGTTCATTATCCAGTACTGGATTGGAAATCAATGTCTGTGTCTAGTTGGGGTTGTCAAGGGATACATGGTGATGTTCCTTTGATGTCAATTTCTTCTTCCACTCCTTCTGAAGTCCCTGAGTTTTTCTCGGATTATCAGGATGTATTTGATGAGCCCAAGTCCAGTGCCCTACCTCCTCATAGGGACTGTGATTGCGCTATTAATTTGATTCCTGGTAGTAAGTTTCCTAAGGGCCGACTGTTCAATTTATCTGTGCCAGAACATGCCGCTATGCGGAGTTATGTAAAGGAGTCCTTGGAGAAAGGGAATATTCGCCCGTCTTCGTCGCCGTTGGGAGCAGGGTTCTTTTTTGTGGCCAAGAAGGATGGCTCTCTGAGACCCTGTATAGATTACCGCCTTCTCAATAAAATCACGGTCAAATTTCAGTACTCTTTGCCTCTGTTGTCTGATTTGTTTGCTCGGATTAAGGGGGCTAGTTGGTTTACCAAGATTGACCTTCGAGGGGCGTATAATCTTGTGCGTATTAAACAGGGCGATGAATGGAAAACAGCATTTAATACGCCCGAATGCCATTTTGAGTACCTGGTGATGCCATTCGGGCTTTCTAATGCTCCATCTGTGTTTCAGTCTTTTATGCACGACATCTTCCGGAAGTATCTGGATGGGTTCATGATCGTATATTTGGATGATATTTTGGTCTTTTCGGATGATTGGGAGTCTCATGTAAGGTAGGTCAGGATGGTGTTCCAGGTCCTTCGTGCCAATGCATTGTTTGTGAAGGGCTCTAAATGCCTCTTTGGAGTTCAGAAGGTTTCCTTTTTGGGCTTCATTTTCTCCCGTTCTACTATCGAGATGAATCCTGTTAAAGTTCAGGCCATTTATGATTGGACTCAACCTACATCTGTGAAGAGTCTTCAGAAGTTCCTGGGCTTTGCTAATTTTTACCGTCGATTCATTGCTAATTTTTCTAGTGTGGTTAAGCCTTTGACTGATTTGATGAAGAAAGGCGCTGATGTGGTGAATTGGTCCCCTGCGGCCATTGAGGCTTTTCAGGAGCTTAAACATCGTTTTACTTCGGCCCCTGTGTTGCGTCAGCCAGATGTTTTGCTCCCTTTTCAGGTCGAGGTTGATGCTTCTGAGATTGGGGCAGGGGCTGTTTTGTCTCAGAGAAGTTCTGATGGCTCCTTGATGAAGCCGTGTGCTTTCTTTTCTAGAAAGTTTTCGCCTGCTGAGAGTAATTATGATGTCGGCAATCGGGAGTTTTTGGCTATGAAATGGGCATTCGAGGAGTGGCGACATTGGCTTGAGGGAGCCAAACATCGCGTGGTGGTCCTAACTGATCACAAGAATTTGACTTACCTCGAGTCCGCCAAGCGGTTGAACCCTAGACAGGCTCGATGGTCACTGTTTTTCTCCCATTTCGATTTTGTGGTCTCATACCTTCCGGGATCTAAGAATGTGAAGGCTGATGCCCTTTCTAAGAGTTTTTTGCCTGATTCTCCGGGAGTCCCTGAGCCGGCTGGTATTCTTAAAGAGGGGGTGATTCTGTCTGCCATCTCCCCTGATTTGCGGCGAGTGCTGCAGGAGTTTCAGGCTGATAGACCTGACCGCTGTCCACTGGAGAAACTGTTTGTCCCTGATAGATGGACTAGTAGGGTTATTTCTGAGGTTCATTGTTCAGTGTTGGCTGGTCATCCTGGGATTTTTGGGACCAGAGATTTGGTTGCCAGGTCCTCTTGGTGGCCTTCCTTGTCACGGGATGTGCGTTCTTTTGTGCAGTCATGTGGGACTTGTGCTCGGGCCAAACCTTGCTGTTCTCGTGCCAGTGGGTTGCTTTTGCCTTTGCCTGTCCCGAAGAGGCCCTGGACACATATTTCCATGGATTTTATTTCTGATCTTCCTGTCTCTCAAAGGATGTCTGTCATCTGGGTGGTTTGTGATCAGTTTTCTAAGATGGTCCATTTGGTGCCCTTGCCTAAATTGCCTTCCTCATCTGATTTGGTTCCATTATTTTTTCAGCATGTGGTTCGTTTGCATGGCATTCCAGAGAACATTGTGTCGGACAGAGGTTCCCAATTTGTTTCTAGGTTTTGGCGGTCCTTTTGTGCTAAGATGGGCATTGATTTGTCTTTTTCTTCAGCGTTCCATCCTCAGACAAATGGCCAAACCGAATGAACCAATCAGACTTTGGAAACCTATCTGAGATGCTTTGTTTCTGCTGATCAGGATGATTGGGTGACCTTCTTGCCATTGGCTGAGTTCGCCCTTAATAATTGGGCTAGTTCTGCTAGTTTGGTTTCGCCTTTTTTTTGTAATTCTGGTTTTCATCCTCGTTTTTCTTCAGGGCAGGTTGAGCCTTCTGACTGTCCTGGTGTGGATTCTGTGGTGGACAGGTTGCAACAAATTTGGACTCGCGTGGTGGACAACTTGACGTTGTCTCAGGAGAAGGTGCAACGTTTTGCTAACCGCCGTCGCTGTGTTGGTCCCTGACTTCGTGTTGGGGATTTGGTTTGGTTGTCTTCTCGTTATGTTCCTATGAAGGTTTCTTCTCCTAACTGCAAGTCTCGTTTCATTGGTCCTTATAAGATTTCTGAAATTATCAATCCTGTGTCGTTTCGTTTGGCCCTTCCAACTTCTTTTGCCATCCATAATGTGTTCCATAGGTCGTTGTTGCGGAGATATGTGGCGCCTATGGTTCCTTCCGTTGATCCTCCTGCTCCGGTGTTGGTTGAGGGGGAGTTGGAGTATGTGGTGGAGAAGATTTTAGATTCTCATATTTCGAGACGGAAGCTTCAGTACCTGGTTAAATGGAAGGGCTATGGTCAGGAGGATAATTCCTGGGTTGTTGCCTCCGTTGTCCATGCTGCCGATTTGGTTCGTGCCTTTCATTTGGCTCGTCCTGATCGGCCTGGGGGCTCTGGTGAGGGTTTGGTGATCCCTCCTCAAGGGGGGGGTACTGTTGTGAATTCCGTTCTCGGGCTCCCTCCTGTGGTCGTGAATGGTGCTTTGGTGAGTTCTGTCCTTGGACACCCTCTGGTGGCTTTGAGTGGAACTGCTGATCTTTGAGGTTGGCTTTCTCAGCTGCCCTCGTTTATTGCTTCTGCTTGCTTCCCTATTTAACTCTGCCCAGGTCGTTAGTTCATGCCAGCTGTCAATGTCTCAGTACTGGTTCAGACCTCTCTTGGATTTCTCAGATGACCTGTCTATTCCAGCAGAAGCTAAGTCCTTGCTAGTCATTTGCTGTTTATTGGTTTTTGAATATATTTTTCAGTACATGCTATGTTTCTAGTCCAGCTCGCTATTATGATATTTCCTTGCTATTCTGGGGGTGCAGAGCTGCACCTCCACACCGTGAGTCGGTGTGGAGGTCTTTTTGCACACTCTGCGTGGTTTTTGTAGATTTTAATGCTAACCGCATAGTTCCCTTCCTATCCTCTGTCTATCTAGTGAAGATTCGGCCTCCTTTGCTAAGAATCTGTTTCATTCCTGTGTTTGTTAATTCCCTCTTAACTCACAGTTAATATTTGTGGGGGGCTACCTTTACTTTGGGGAATTTCTCTGAGGCAAGGTAGGCTGCTTTTTCTATCTTTAGGGGTAGTTAGCTCTTAGGCTGTGAAGAGGCGTCTAGGGAGAGTTAGGTACGCTCCACGGCTATTTCTAGTGTGTGTGATAGGATTAGGGATTGCGGTCAGTAGAGTTACCACCTCCTCAAAGCTTGTCCCAGGTTTTCTGTTTTGACCATCAGGTCATTTCGGGTGCTCCTAACCACCAGGTCCATAACAGTAAAGCTGGCCCACAAAGTGTTAATGCATCTCAAAAGAGGGATAAGAGAAGTTCTGAGTCAATTTTTTTTCTTTGCAGCTTGTTTTGTCTTTCTTTTCCCCTTAACCTCTGGGTGGTTTTTGTAGATTTTAATGCTAACCGCATAGTTCCCTTCCTATCCTCTGTCTATCTAGTGAAGATTCGGCCTCCTTTGCTAAGAATCTGTTTCATTCCTGTGTTTGTTAATTCCCTCTTAACTCACAGTTAATATTTGTGGGGGGCTACCTTTACTTTGGGGAATTTCTCTGAGGCAAGGTAGGCTGCTTTTTCTATCTTTAGGGGTAGTTAGCTCTTAGGCTGTGAAGAGGCATCTAGGGAGAGTTAGGTACGCTCCACGGCTATTTCTAGTGTGTGTGATAGGATTAGGGATTGCGGTCAGTAGAGTTACCACCTCCTCAGAGCTTGTCCCAGGTTTTCTGTTTTGACCATCAGGTCATTTCGGGTGCTCCTAACCACCAGGTCCATAACACCCTAAGACAGAAACAAAATAAGCATATAACCTGCTGTAAGGCTGGTTTCACACTTGCGTTTTGATCTGCAGCATTTTAGCGCTAAAAAACGCATGCGTTTTTTTTCTATACTTTACATTAAAAAAAGCATGCGTTTTTTAGCATGCGTTTTGATGCGTTTTCGGCAACGCATGCGTTTTTTGACGCGTGCGTTTAGTTGCAGAAATGCAACCTGTAGTAATTTCTAGCTGCATTTTTTTGCCGCAAAAAAACGCATGCGTTTATTCGCGGCAAAAAAATGTATTGCTGTCTATGTAAACGCATGCGTTTTTAAGCACATGCGTTTGCATGCGTTTCTATAGAAAAACACAAGAAAACACAAAAAAAACAAGAAAACCCTAACCCTAACCCTAACCCTTAGGATTAGGGTTAGGGTTAGGGGTAGGGTTAGGGTTAGGGTTAGGGGTAGGGTTAGGGTTAGGGTTAGGGTTTGGATCCCTAGGGTTAGGGTTAGGGGTAGGGTTAGGGTTTGGATCCCTTTATCACCTTGATGGAGGGAGGTGGCTTATCAGTGACCTGGTGACCAGGACATTCTTCTAATAAAAAGCTACCCCTAACCCTAGGGATCCTAACCCTAACCCTAACCCTAACCCTATGTAATTCTATTAATAGTGGGTTTTCTAGTTGATTTTGATGATTGGCAGCTGTCACACACTTCTCAGCATGCGTTTCAAAAACGCAAACGCAGGAAAAAACGCATGTAAACGCAGCGTTTGCATGCGTTTACATGCGTTTTTTCACCACCTGCATTTTTTTTAAAAACGCTGTGGATCAAAACGCAAGTGTGAAACCAGCCTAAGTAAATAAGTAAAAGCAATATTGCACATAAATAACATTGAGTACTTAGTAAACACCGTTTTTTACTTTAAAAAAAAGTGTGAAAGCCATCCCACCAGTGTTAAGGTGTACAGAAATTCAGGATGGTGCTGACCTCTAGTATTAAAACCTTACCATATGTCATAGTGACATCTTTATGAATAAGGCCTGAGCAGGACTGGGTCCTGAACATAGACACACAGCAAATGGGAATTTGGGTACACTTTGACGCTGGTGGGATGGCTTTTCGATTTTTTTAATCAAAAACAATGTTTACTAAGTACACAATGTTATTCATATGTACTGTTGCTTTTATTTGTTTGCTTACAGCAGAGTATATGTTTACATATGTATATGTTTACATATTTTTCTGTCTTGGGTAGGAATAAGCAAACCCAAAACGGTAAAGTTCAATGTCTTTACCGGAATCCTAGTGTCTGGTAAAAATAAGAACTCCGAACATTGACTTTTTCCAGTATAGGTTTGGCAATCTAATAAAGCTTATTGAAAGGCTGCAGCACAACTAATTAGCAAGCTTTTAGACTGTTGGAAATTCTGGACCCATCACAGCCTTGCTAAGTATTGGCATGGCTGTTATTGGCTGGTGCACCACGTGACAAGGCCTGTATAAAGGCCAGATCATGAGTGCCACAGCCATTCTGCTCTTATTACTGTAAGGATAGAACGTAGCTGGAATGAGGGACAGATTCTGACTGTACTCTCTGCAAAAAAGCCTCTGTGTGTACTCTGAAACCCATATAGTACCTGTGGGAGTACTGTGCCAAAAGTCACTGTGCATACCCTGCAACCCATACCTGTGGGATTACTGTGCCAAAAGCCACCGCCTGTACTCTGCAACCCATATCTGTGGGAGTACTGTGCCTTTAAGACACTGTGTGAACTCTACATCCTCCACCTGTGGGAGTACTGTGCCTTTAAGCCACTGTGTACACTACCCCCACCTGTGGTAGCATTGCGCTTTTAATCCGCTGTATGTACTCTGCATCCCCCGCCTGTGGGAGTACAGTGCCTTTTAAGCCACTGTGTGTATTCTGTCCCCCCTGCCTGTGGAAGTACTGTGCATCTAATCGACTGTGTATACTCTGCACCCTCTGCCTGTGGGTGTACTGTGCCTAATCCACTGTGTGGACTCTGCTTCACTCTGCCCCCGCCTGTGGGAGTACTTTGCCTTTAAGCCGCTATGGGTTTTCAGTAGTCTGGTACTTAATTCTTATTAGCAGTATTATTGCCATTTCTAGGCCAAATAAATAATTTTTATAGACCGGTGTGTGTTTTCTAGGCTCTGGTAAATAAATAATTGGCATCAGCCATCTCGTTCTCATTTAAAGGCCAAATAAGTAATTTTTCAGGACCGCTCTGTGTTTTCCAGTAGTGTTGGAAATAAATAATTGGCATCAGCCATCTCATTTCCATTTCTAGAATCACCATGTAGAAAAAGAGAATTGGCACTCACCGTCCCATAAAAATTGTCCTTTATTGTGAAATCATGTGAAACGAAAACAGGCAGGCATACAAGTGGAAAACGTGCTGGACGATGTCCGTTTTGCTCTGCATTGCGCTTCTATGGGTCCTGTGTAGGACGGAACTGGTAAAACTCATATAGACCTACAGAGATTCTGTTCCTCCTGCAACATCCAGGTGGATGGGAACCTCCCATCAACCTGGAAAATTCTGAATGAACAAACATTAAAAAACTCGCTGCAAGCAAGTACAAATATCTTACAAGATCATGAAAAAAGTATTGGCATGGCTGTTATTGAATGGGGCACCACGTGACCCAGTCTGTATAAAGGCCAGATCATGAGTGCCACAGCCATTCTGCTCTTATTAATGTAAGGATAGAACACAGCTGGAGTGAGGGAAAGATTCTGACTGCGCACTCTGCAAAAAAGCCTCTGTGTGTACTCTGCAACCCATAGCTGTGGGAGTACTGTGCCAAAAGTCACTGTGCATACTCTGCAACCCATACCGGTGGGATTACTTTGCCAAAACCCACCGTCTGTACTCTGCAACCCATATCTGTGGGAGTATTGTGCCAAAAGCCACTGTGTGTACTCTGCAACCCATGTAACACTCGCACCCTGACTGAGTGGCGTAAGAGTGGGGGTGTGCAGCGCCCCAGAGTCCAGATCGTTGCAGTACTGTTGCTCCACCACTAAGGGGGGCTATGGTACGTCTGATGGCACTGACGGAGTTCACCTGACCAGGTATCACAGACACCAATACACTTCACAGTCTGGCCTCCAGGGGGAGCTAAGGGTGCTACGTATTAGGCCACTCCTCACAATCTGGTAAAACTGGGGGTTAGATAGGAAGTAACACAGAAAGCTGACTGGGTTGGAACCAGGCAACATCCTGTGGCAGAGGGTGTTGCAGGGGAAGATTCAGGGGGGTCCCTGTCAGGGGTGGGATCCTGACAGGCCTAGTGAACAGAAAGAACATTACGGGACCGCGCCTGCACTTCATTGCGGCTGTACCCCAAGAAAGGACAAGAAGCGAGGTTTATTGTGAAGAGTGAGAAACGAGATCAACGCAACAAGGAGATAACACCAGTAGGAGTCGTGCTGTAAGATCGAGGCAACATCCTACTGAGGTGCGTAGCCGGTGGCTGGAAACGCCGAGGAAGTATTAGGCTCCAAGCAATACTTCAAACCTATGGCAGGACAGTCAGTTATAGGCGGGCTGTCTCACCTAAATCACCTAAGCAGACATAGGGGGCAACAGTGGGAGAGGGGCGACTCTAGGGTCCAGGAAGAACTCCAGGCCTACCCGTCATACGGGTGCGTCCTAGCCATATCATCTGGGGGACGGAGAAGAACATCAGAATCAGTTGTGAGGGAACTTCAGAAACAGACACAACAGTTGTGAGGACTATCCCGTGGTGCTCAGCAGGGAAGTACTATAACACACAAGCGCTAGAAGGAAGGCACAGATTTCCACCTGCAAAGGGAACTCTGGAGGTGCCATTGGACTGGCCGGTCTCAGACATCCCAGTTAACCGTACTCTGGATTGAGGATCCTGAAACCTTCAGTAAAGAGGTAAAGAGACTGCAACCTGGTGTCCTTGTTATTAATCGAGACCTGCACCACACCACTATCACTCTCAACTTTCATTGGACGCCCCTCAGCAGGGTCACGGGCCGGGTCTAGCCACCGTGACAATCCCAGAATCGAGACAGAGAGGCCCGGTACCGGGTACCCCTCGGCCCTGCGACAGTGGGGGCGCTCCAACTTGGCGTCATGAACAGGATCTACTTAAGCCTGAGGAATCAGGTCATGTGTGCCTTGGAACTGTGATTTATTGTGCTTGGATTGTGACTTATTGCAAAGACTGTGTATTGCCACTTGCCGCCAGAAGCTCCCGCCAAAACTGCCGCCATTACAGCGCTGAGGAGGGCGCAGGAGAAGAAGAAGGGCGTGGAGTGGGAGTAGACAAGCTGAAGAGCGCGAAAGACAATGGCCGCCCAGTCTAAGTATTATTGCACCGTGAGGACGTGTCCTTCAGCAGCTGAGATACGCCTCCTAATCCTCAATGGTGGGCAGAGGCAAAGAAAACGAAACCGCCCACGAAGGAGAGAGCGGGAAAAAGATCAGGAAGTGGCCCACGTGGAGGATGAGATGGCTGATCGCTCAGACCCAGAATGTGGGGTTGAAGTGGAGAACTCCCCCAACTACTCGGAGGAGCGTAGCGGCCCCGTCTCCACAGCCGATGTGGGGCTCCTGATGGAGGACCTAATCGAACAACTTTTCCAGCTGCGGGTGGAAGCCAAGACTGCGTCCCAGGAAACGCCAGCAGAGGATCCCCTGACCTCGGTCCCTGCACCGTTGCTCGGGTTGCTGCTGACGTCTCCACCGATGTCATCACCAGCGGGGCCAGCCGCGCCGGAGGACGTTGCACCGGCCGGTAAGCTCGCCGACCCTACCCCATTAACAGAGGACCTGCTGATAGACCCAGTTGCAGCGCCACCTCCCCCTGGGATCCACCGACGCCAGCACCTCCTTCCCTGGGACCAGGCCACCGGCATGGAGCACCTTCTAAAGGCCCCGATCTTACCAGTCACCCTGCCGGGCGCAGTGTATGCCGAGCGCTCGGTGTGCCGCTGGGTGAACCCCAGGTCTGACTTTATGGGGTTCCCCGGGGTGGCGACCCAAGAAGGAGAGATGGTGCAGGCCCTGAGCTGGGAGGAATACAAGGCCCAGCTAGAACAGCAGTGGAAAAAGAAAGAGAAGGCGTACCAGGCCGGGCTAGAGGCCCATCACCAGAAAGACTTGGCAGTGAAGAACCGGGCCTGCAAGGACCCCAGCGCTCATCAGTCCCCGCGCAGGCAGGGAATCGTCATCGCCTTTAAGCTCCGTGGAGGCTGGGGCTTTATTAAAGAGCCGGGCCTGTACGCCGAGGTGTTTGTTAATCGGAGGGATGTCGAGTACCACCTGAGGGAGGGTCATCCGGACCAGGACCTCTACCCAGGGGACGAGGTCACCTACACCCGGCACTTTGGGGAGAAGGGGTGGTTCGCTTTGAATGTCCACAAGAGACAGGACCCCATGACACTGCAGCGCCCCAGAGTCCTGGTCGTTGCAGTAACGTCGCTCTGCCGCTAAGGGGAGTGATGTTACGTCTGATTGCACTAAAGGAGTTCACCTGACCAGGTAACACTCACACTACACTTCACACTCCGGCCACCAGGGGGAGTGGTTCTATCTAGTAGGCCACTCCTCACACTCTGGTGAAACTGGGGGTTGGACAGGAAGACAGAGAGAAGTAACTGTGAAGAGCTAGTGAGAGGACCTGTCAGGGATGGGATCCTGGCAGACTTCTAAGAATAGCACAAACCAGTGAGTAACGGGGATATAGCAAAGAAGTGATAGAACCAGAAGGAGTCGTGCTGTAAGATCGAGGCAACATCCTTCTGAGGGGCAACAGTCGGTGGCCGGAACGCCGAGCAAGTAAGAGACTACAAGCATTACTTCAAACCACGGCCGGACAGCCAATTATAGGTTGGCTGTCTCACTAAAACACCTAAGCAGACAACGGAGGCAGCTGTGGGAGAGGGGCGACTCTAGAGTCCCGGAAGAACTCCAGGCCTACCCCGTCATACAGGTGCGTCCTAGCCATATCATCTGGGGGATGGCGAGATCGAGCATCAGAGACAGAAGCAGTTGTGAGGACTATCCCAGGGTGCTCAGCAGGGAAGGACTACAACACACAGGTGCTAGAAGGTAGACGCTGATTCCCACCTGTGAAGGGGACTCCTGATGTGCCTTCGGACCGGCCGGTCTCAGACAGCACGGTTAACAGTGCCCTGGATTGGACACCTGAAGCCTTCAGTAAAGAGGTAAAGAGACTGCAACCTGGTGTCCTCGTTATTAACTGCGACCGGCACTACACCGCACCACCACCACCATCCACATCTATTACTGTATGCCCCTCAGCAGGGTCACGGACCGGGTCTAGCCACCGTGACAACCCCAGAGCAGAGACTCAGAGGCCCGGTACCGGGTACGGGTACCCCTCGGCCCTGCGGCAGTGGGGGCGCTACAACTCCCCAAACTAAGGTACCAGCAAAACAGTCCCCTGTGGTGAAG
This sequence comes from Ranitomeya variabilis, assembly GCF_051348905.1. Classification (NCBI taxonomy): domain Eukaryota; kingdom Metazoa; phylum Chordata; class Amphibia; order Anura; family Dendrobatidae; genus Ranitomeya; species Ranitomeya variabilis. The sequence goes on along the minus strand of NC_135237.1, from coordinate 115,064,436 downwards.
ACACCCTCCTGTGACCGATCCACCGTCACTACAAAGACCACGGTGGTTACTCCAACTTGCATCGTGGTCAAAACTACAACCTGCACTGTTGCTACCACCACCACTGTAGTGGCCGGGAGCTTGGCCGCAGTGGTAACTGGTGCCCCAGCTGGCGTCGGGATCAGAACGGTGGCTACCCAGACCCCTATCTGGGACAAGGAGGCCACCTCCAGATCAGCCAGAACCTGAGTAAGCATAAATGCTTTACAGAATGTATATAGTTAACTGTTTGTCTTTCCATGTGTTTCTGCTGCTACAACCCGTACGGGGTTAGTCGGTGAGTCCTCCTAGGAGCCATACAAAGATGGCTCAGTGATCTGAGAGAAGGTTGATAAGTTCTATACTGTGTATAGTAGCAGAAAGGCAGTAGGCTCAGACGAGGAACGAGGCGGTCCTACAAAAGAGCGAGAGGCAGTAGGCCTGGGACAGATAGACAGGCGGTCCTGCGAATGTAAAGTTGGAAAAATGAAGAAAAGTTGATAAGCATTGTAGTGTTTTATAGTAAGCCTTTAGTGGATTCAGCTTATACGTCCTTAAAGGCAATGTTAAATTATTGTTCAGAAATTGCACTAAGTAGAATACCCGGCTGGGTAAGAGAAGTTATTTATAGTATGTTATTTAAAGTATTTAACCATGTTTGTAACGTTCAAGTGTCCTCACCTCCCATAAAGGGAAGCTCTGTTAAAATTTACTTGTTATTGCATTTCAAAATTGTATGTCTTTTTGCTGACATGTATTGTTGTTTTCTTCCCAGTCCAGGAGTACTGGATTTAACCGGGGGGGAGTGCAGCGCCCCAGAGTCCTGGTCGTTGCAGTACTGTTGCTCCGCCACTAAGGGGGGCTATGGTACGTCTGATGGCACTGAAGGAGTTCACCTGACCAGGTATCACAGACACCAATACACTTCACAGTCTGGCCTCCAGGGGGAGCTAAGGGTGCTACGTATTAGGCCACTCCTCACAATCTGGTAAAACTGGGGGTTAGATAGGAAGTTAGACAGAAAGCTGACTGGGTTGGAACCAGGCAACATCCTGTGGCAGAGGGTGTTGCAGGGGAAGATTCAGGGGGGTCCCTGTCAGGGGCTGGATCCTGACAGAGGCCTAGCGAACAGAAAGAACGTTACGGGACCGCGCCTGCACTTCATTGCGGCGGTACCCCAAGAAAGGACAGGAAGCGAGGTTTATTGTGAAGAGTGAGAAACGAGATCAACGCAACAAGGAGATAACACCAGTAGGAGTCGTGCTGTAAGATCGAGGCAACATCCTACTGAGGCGCGTAGCCGGTGGCCGGAAACGCAGAGGAAGTATTAGGCTCCAAGCAATACTTCAAACCTACGGCAGGACAGTCAGTTATAGGTGGGCTGTCTCACCTAAATCACCTAAGCAGACATAGGGGGCAACAGTGAGAGAGGGGCGACTCTAGGGTACCGGAAGAACTCCAGGCCTACCCATCATACGGGTGCGTCCTAGCCATATCATCTGGGGGACGGAGAAGAACATCAGAATCAGTTGTGAGGGAACTTCAGAAACAGACACAACAGTTGTGAGGACTATCCCGTGGTGCTCAGCAGGGAAGGACTACAACACGCAAGCGCTAGAAGGAAGGCACAGATTGCCACCTGCAAAGGGAACTCTGGAGGTGCCATTGGACCGGCCGGTCTCAGACATCCCAGTTAACCGTACTCTGGATTGAGGATCCTGAAACCTTCAGTAAAGAGGTAAAGAGACTGCAACCTGGTGTCCTCGTTATTCATTGAGACTTGCACCACACCACTATCACTCTCAACTTTCATTGGACGCCCCTCAGCAGGGTCACGGGCCAGGTTTAGCCACCGTGACAATCCCAGAATCGAGACAGAGAGGCCCAGTACCGGGTACCCCTTGGCCCTGCGACCGTGGGGGCGCTCCAGGTGTGGCCCCACTGTGCCACAAACCAGACTACCCTGGAAGGAGCGTGACTAAGCAGCTACCTTGGTGTTCACTGTAGCCTCTGATGGTGAGGTCAGGCTTGTGCGGCAGGTAGCTACCAGGTACCACTCCAGGGTGGTGTCTGGCTGGGGCTGCTGATCCCACTGGGGGACGGAATACAGTCAGGCAGGCGGGCATGGTTGAGACACTGGCAGGCAGGCGGGCATGGCTGAGACACTGGCAGGCAGTCGGGCATGGCTGAGACACTGGCAGGCGGGCAAGGCTGAGACAGTGACAAGCGGGCACGGCTGGCACTCTGGCAGGACAGGTGGACATGGCTGGCACTCTGGCAGGACAGGCGGACATGGCTGGTCCTCTGGTAGGACAGGTATTGACTAGGTAGGGACCGGAATACAGGCAGGAATATGGAAACAGGTAGGGACCTGTTCAGACAGGAGGGTATATGGGAACAGGTAGGAACCTGACCCGTAGGTGAACAGGACCGCAAGGAGCAGAAGCAAAGTAGAACCACAGGAGGAGGAGCTAATAGTAGAAACGTAGGAGGCAGAGCTAAGAGCAGAACTGCAGGAGGCGGAGCTAAGAGCAGAGCTGAAGGAGGCGAAGTTAAGAGCAGAAGCGCTGGAGATGGAGCCAAGAGCAGAACCACTGGAGGTGGAGCAAAGAGCAGAACAACTGGAGGCGGAGCAAAGAGCAGAACCGCAGGAGGTGAAGCCAAGAGCAGAAGTGCTGGAGGCGGAGGCAAGAGCAGAAAGGCTCAGAGCCATAGGTTAGCAGCCAGCAGAGCAGAGAGGCGCAGAGCCACAGATTGCGGCGAGCGGAGCAGGAGAGCAGGAAGGAATGGACACAAAGGTACGCACAGCTGAGTGGTAAAGACAAACAGACAAGGAAACAGGAGCTGATATAGACCAGAGTACAGACAGGATCAGGAACGGGATAAGGCACAGAGACAAGGATTCAGACCAGGGTACAAAGCCTCACTGGGTGGCTGAAACAAGAGACAGGTCCAGGCAAGGGCACAAAGCCCCACTGGGTGGCTGAGACAGGACAGGCCTGACAGCTCAGTAGCAAGACACTAACTGAGGGAGAAAGTTGCTCAGGCATCCTCCAATGGGTGGGGATGCCTTAAGTATCTGAGGCCTCTTGACAATTGGCAGGGGACCCCTAAGGCTAGTTTCACATTTGCGGTTGTGTCCGCAGCGTATCGTCCACATCCACAAACGCACATAAAACTGCATACAAACGCATGATAACGCAGCATTTTTTATCCACATCAGCTTATGCATGCGATAAAAAAATAACGTTTACATGCGTTTGCGCTTTTTATGCACATGAGTTGTAAAGGTGAAAAATGTATCATGAGAAAAATCTAGATAAACAGACACCGCCAATGGGACACCAATGGGCATGTCTCATGGGAATTCTTTATATAGACACTTTGTACAGCTGAAATCTTCAGATTTTGCTTGTATATCCTGCTTCACGATGTATATTCGCATGGAGAGCTTTTATTTCAACCTGGATTTGGATCTCAAGCTGTTTCTTGCCTTTGCGTTTGCTTGTGAGCAACAAAGAAACAGAGAAAGACAGAGAAGAACACTGCGTCAGCGTTTTTGGAGACACCCCATTATCGAAGTCCGGAAGAGCTGTGGAGCCTACCACACCCTATACAGCAAGCTCAATGCCAACCCTGAGAAATTTTTGGAATATACCAGGATGTTTTACAAAAGAATAGAAAAAACCCTCATAAAAATATATACTTTATTAAATTTCAACAAATACCAAAATAGAACAATAGCCTTAGTAGTAGGTAGGTCACAAATCAAAGCGGGAGATATACTCCCAGATAAGTCTATATAACAGCAAACCTCAGTACGATAAAGCTAACCGAGTAAAAAGCGAGCATCAGTAAATAAATAGAGGTAAACCCACCCTCATGTAACAGTACCAGTGATATATCAATGTTGACATGCACTTAGTTATATAGATGTGCAGATATAGGTGAGAATTCCCTACATACTACACAGAACCTATATAGATATGTGCCTACCTAGATGCGGAGGTTGGCACCCTAAGAAATTCGAGAATGGCGCCCCCGCTCGTACGAAGACTGTCCCTAATCTCCTATAAACACCCTATAAGGAGACAGTCAGAAATAGAAGGCCAGGCGGCTTGTAATAACTTGTATTGGCATGTTATGTGCCATGACAAATAAGAAAAGCCCACCCCCAATGTGATGTAAGTACAGGGACAGATAGGTACTATGCACGTAAATACAGGGAAATATAGGTATTCTACAACATCCTAATTACTTAAACCTAACACCAAAGATAAAGTCATTCACCATGGTACTGCTACAATAAAACATGTATATAAACAATATATGATAAATGCCACAATTTAGCATATAAATACTGCGTCACTACATCCCCCAACCACAGGCACCCGGCCAACAGACACAAGGATAGCCCTTACAATAAAGAAATCCACATCATATAGTATTTTACTCATCTGTCAGATGTGCGTAGTTGTGGGTCCTAATGGAGTGACTCCCCATTCAGATCAAAAACACAGCTCTCTCTTGAGAGAGCCTGTGGTTGGGGGATGTAGTGACGCAGTATTTATATGCTAAATTGTGGCATTTATCATATATTGTTTATATACATGTTTTATTGTAGCAGTACCATGGTGAATGACTTTATCTTTGGTGTTAGGTTTAACCCCTTCACCCCCAGAGCTTTTTCCGTTTTCGTTTTTCGCTCCCCTCCTTCCCAGAGCCATAACTTTTTTATTTTTCCGTCAATTTGGCCATGTGAGGGCTTATTTTTTGCGGGACGAGTTGTACTTTTGAACGACATCATTGGTTTTACCATGTCGTGTACTAGAAAACGGGAAAAAAATTCCAAGTGCAGTGAAATTGCAAAAAAAGTGCAATCCCACACTTGTTTTTTGCTTGCCTATTTTGCTAGGTTCACTAAATGCTAAAACTGACCTGCCATTATGATTCTCCAGGTCAGTACAGGTTCATAGACACCTAACATGACTAGGTTATTTTTCACCTAAATGGTGAAAAAAAATTCCAAACTTTGCAAAAAACAAAACAAAACAAAATTGCGCCATTTTCCGATACTCGTAGCGTCTCCATTTTTCGTGATCTGGGGTCAGGTGAGGGCTTATTTTTTGCGTGCCGAGCTGGCATTTTTAATGATAGCATTTTGGTGCAGATACGTTCTTTTGATCGCCCGTTATTGCATTTTAATGCAATGTCGTGGCGACCAAAAAAACGTAAATCTGGCGTTTCGATTTTTTTTCTCACTACGCCGTTTAGCGATCAGGTTAATGCTTTTTTTTTATTGATAGATCGGGCGATTCTGAACGCGGCGATACCAAATATGTGTAGGTTGGGGTTTTTTTTTATTGATTTATTTTGATTGGGGCGAAAGGGGGGTGATTTAAACTTTTATATTTTTTTTATTTTTTTTACATTTTTTTTTACTTTTTTTTTTAACTTTTGCCATGCTTCTATAGCCTCCATGGGAGGCTAGAAGCAGGCACAGCCCGATCGGCTCTGCTATGCAGCAGCGATCATAAGATCGCTGCTACACAGCAGAATTACAGGTGTGCTGTGAGCGCCGACCACAGGGTGGCGCTCACAGCCACCGGCGATCAGTAACCATAGAGGTCTCCAGGACCTCTATGGTTACAATGTACAAGCATCGCCGACCCCCGATCATGTGACGGGGGTCGGCGATGCGCTCATATCCGGCCGCACGGCCGGATGCGGTAGTTAAATGCCGCTGTCTGCGTTTGACAGCGGCATTTAACTAGTTAATAGCGGCGGGTGATCGCGATTTCACCCGCCGCTATTGCGCGCACATGTCAGCTGTAAAAAACAGCTGACATGTCGCGACTTTGATGTGCGCTCACCGCCGGAGCGCACATCAAAGCGGGGGTCCCGACATGTGACGTACTATACCGTCACATGTCGGGAAGGGGTTAAGTAATTAGGATGTTGTAGAATACCTATATTTCCCTGTATTTACGTGCATAGTACCTATCTGTCCCTGTACTTACATCACATTGGGAGTGGGCTTTTCTTTTCTTATTTGTCATGGCACATAACATGCCAATACAAGTTATTATAAGCCGTCTGACCCTCTATTTCTGACTGTCTCCTTATACGGTGTTTATAGGAGATTAGGGACAGTCTTCGTACGAGCGGGGGCGCCATTCTCGAATTTCTTAGGGTGCCAACCTCCGCATCTAGGTAGGCACATATCTATATAGGTTCTGTGTAGTATCTAGGGAATTCTCACCTATATCTGCACATCTATATAACTAAGTGCATGTCAACATTGATATATCACTGGTACTGTTACATGAGGGTGGGTTTACCTCTATTTATTTACTGAGGCTCGCTTTTTACTCGGTTAGTTTTATCGTACTGAGGTTTGCTGTTATATATACTTATCTGGGAGTATATCTCCCGCTTTGATTTGTGACCTACCTACTACTAAGGCTATTGTTCTATTTTGGTATTTGTTGAAATTTAATAAAGCATATATTTTTATGGGGTTTTTTCTATTCTTTTGTAAAACTGATTATTTCCCTTGTTTGATATTTAGTTTGTGACTGAGTCTATACCAGGATGTCTCAAGAGACCTTCCGGGATTTGCTTGGTCATGTCCAAAGAGCCATCAGGAGGCAGGACACCCAGCTCCGTAGAGCGATTCCTGCTGAGGAACATCTCCTGGTCACATTATGGAACGTTTATATTTAAAAACAAACGCCTGTCATAATTATTATTGTTCTGCCATGTATTATTTGTTTTTCCTTTATGTGAATAGTGCAGCGCCCCAGAGTCTGGTCGTTGCAGTAATGTCGCTCTTCCACCAGGGGGAGTGATGGTACTTCTGATGGCACTAAAGGAGTTCACCTGACCAGGTACCACAGTCACACATTACACTTCACACTCCGGCCACCAGGGGGAGTAAAAAGTCCTATCTACTAGGCCACTCCTCACGCATGGGTAAAAATGGGGGTTGGATAGGAAGTTAGTCAGAAAGCAGCCTGGGAGAGTTCCAGGGAGGACCTGTCAGGTGTGGGATCCTGACAGCGGCCTAGCACAGAAAGATCGTTACGGAGCCGTGCCTGCACCTCATTGCGGCGGCATCCTAAGAAAGGACAAGAAGCGAAGTATATTGTGGAGAGTGAGAGACGAGATCACAGCACAAAGGAGATAGAACAAGGAGGAGTCGTGCCCCAAGATCGGCAACATCCTTCTGAGGCGCGTAGCCGGTGGCCGGAACACCGAGGGAGTAATAGGCTCTACGCATTACTCTGAACTACGGCAGGGCAGTTTATTCCAAGTTGGCTGTCCAACCTTTACACCTAATGAAGACAACGGAGGCAATTGTGGGAGAGGGGCGTCTCTAGGGTCCCTATAAAATAACTCCAGGCCTACCCCGTCATACGGGTGCGTCCTATCCAAACCATCTGGGGGACGGAGAGAAAGAACAGAAACATACACGACAGTTGTGAGGACTATCCCATGGTGCTCAGCAGGGAGGTACTACAACACACAGGCGCTAGTAGGAAGGCTTCTGATTTCCACCTGCAAAGGGAACTCTGGATGTGCCTTCGGACCGGCCGGTCTCAGCCAGCCCTGTTAGCAGTGCTCTGGATTGCGGATGCCGAAGCCTTCAGTAAAAAGGTAAAGAGACTGCAACCCTGTGTCCTCGTCATTTACTGCGACCTACACCATTACCATCTACTCATCAAGGGAAGCCCTGGGGACACACTTCACCTGTGGGAAGTTACAACATCTAGCTGCCATCCCATCACCCCAGTGGACCCCTAGCAGCGTCGGTAACCCTGACCGAATACCACAGGTGGCGTCACTAACACTTGACAAACTTTCACCTACACCTTTATTTGGGCACCCCTTAGTAGGGCCACGGACCGGGTCGGGCCACCGTGACACCCCTAGAACCAAGACCGAGGGACCCAGTACCGAGTACCCCGCTGCCCTGCGTTTGGGGGCCGCTCCATTTAGCAAAACCCCATCACAAATATCATTGTTCATAATTTGTTATTTATTTTCTTGGCAGATTCCTGGCTACCGGAGAGAGCTTATCATCGCTCTATTTTCAGTACTGGCTAGGAATTTCCACCTTGTCTGGAATAGTTGGGGAACGTTCTCCAGGAAGAATGTATCCCCCTACCCAGCACCGAAATGTGGCAGGAAATTTCTGTAAAATTCTGGCAAGCCTGTAATTTCCCCAACTGTTTGGGAGCAGTGGATTGAAAACACATTCGGATTATCAAACCCGCCAGAACTGGATTGGAGTACTTCAACTATAAAAAATATTTTTCTGTAGTGTGGATCGCCCCCAGGCGCAGGGCAGTGGGGTACTCGGTACCGGGTCCCTCTGTCTCGGTTCTGGGGATGTCACGGTGGCCCGACCCGGTCCGTGGCCCTGCTAAGGGGCGCCCAATTAAAGGATGTAGTTTGTCAAGTGTTCGTGACGCCACCTGTGGTGTTCGGTCAGGGTGACCGACGCTGCTAGGGGTCCGCTGGGGTGATGTTATGGCAGCTTGATGGAATACCTTCCCACAGGTGAAGTATGTCCCCAGGGCTTCCCAGTAAGGTAAATGATGATGGTGTAGGTCAAAGTAAATAACGATGACACAGGGTTACAGTCTCTTTACCTTTTACTGTAGACTTCAGCGTCCACCATCCAGAGCACTGCTAACAGGGCTGGCTGAATCCGGCCGGTCCGAAGGCACATCCAGAGTTCCCTTTGCAGGTGGAAATCAGTAGCCTTCCTACTAGCGCCTGTGTGTTGTAGTACTTCCCTGCTGAGCACCACGGGATAGTCCTCACAACTGTCGTGTATGTTTCTGATATTCTCTCTCCGTCCCCCAGGTGGTATGGATAGGACGACCCGTATGACGGGGTAGGCCTGGAGCTATTTTATAGGGACCCTAGAGACGCCCCTCTCCCACAATTTGCCTCCGTTGTCTTCATTAGGTTAAAGGTTGGGCAGCCAACTTGGAATTAACTGTCCTGCCGTTGTTTGAAGTAATACGTAGAGCCTATTACTCCCTCGGTGTTCTGGCCACTGGCTACGCGCCTCAGAAGGATGTTGCCGGTCTTAAGGCAAGACTCCTCCCGGTATTATCTCCTTGTGCTGTGATCTCGTTTCTCACTTCTCCACAATATACTTCGCTTCTTGTCCTTTCTTAGGATGCTGCCGCAATGAGGTGCAGGCGCAGCTCCGTAACGTTCTATCTCTTGCTATGTCTCTGTCAGGATCCCACCCCTGACAGGGACCTCTGTCTACAGCTCCGATGTTCCTCCTTCTCTCTCTGTCTGCCTGACAGGTCTTCTCTGGGTCTCACCCAGGCAGCTTTCTGACTAACTTCCTATCCAACCCCCAGTTTTACCCGAGTGTGAGGAGTGGCCTAATAGATAGAACCTTTTGCTCGCCCTGGTGGCCGGAGTGTGAAGTGTAGTGTGTGACTGCGATACCTGGTCAGGTGAACTCCTTTAGTACCATCAGATGTACCATCACTCCCCCTGGTGGAAGAGCGACAATACTGCAACGACCAGGACTCTGGGGTGCTGCATAGTGCTCATGGCGATTGCCAATGCTGACTGTCGCTTTGTCGCTGTGGACATTGGAGCTTTTGGCTGTGGCAATGACTCCCAGACTTGTAAAAACTCGGACATGGGCCAACGCTTGTATGAAAAACATTTTAATTTCCCCCTGCCACGACCTCTTTCCAACACTGAAGGCCCCCCAATGCCATTTGTTATGGTTTGGGATGAGGCCTTTCAGATGTGTGATAACATACTGAAACCATACTCCAGTCGGGACTTGAACCACACTAAAATTAATTTTAACTACAGACTGAGCAGGACACGAAGAACTGTTGAGTGTACCATTAGGATTCTTGTCTCAAAATGGCGCATTCTTGGAACAGCCATTAATCTAAAAATAGAGACAGTCGATGAGGTTGTCAAAGCCTATGTGGTTCTACATAACTACATAATGGCTAAAGAGCGACCCAATATTGAACTTGATGAACCAGTTTCAAACTCCTTGCCAGATTACCATCATCACCATATGAGGTGAACAGGAGAATTTGCCCAAATGAGGGACCAATTTGCTGCCTACTTGGTTTCTGATATCGGGCGTGTGGCATGGCAAGATGGAATGGTTTAATAAAATGTTCTGTTGTGTTTCGGTATATACCTGTAATGTTAAAATGTTCCTATAATATTTTGTGTTACTAAAAACCTGTTTTGAAACCTGTACCGAGTTCCCTCTGTCTTTAATCAACTCAAATCCACTTATGATGTCAATGCTATGGTAGGCGACTTCTGATTCGATCCGGCGTCTCTTAAGTCTGCAGTATCTATTGGCCGCAGAATGAAGAGACAATGGATGTAATACAAGGCATACTGTATGAGGTTGCAAAAACACAAAGTGTACGGCACAGTGTGTTAGTCGGCGCACGGTGTGTTGCCGGCGGCAGAACCCAAAGAACCAAACTGTAGTAGGGTCAAAAAAACTACACATTTATTAAAAAAAAATTACATTAACTACGGCGACTTGGGGAAATGTGACGGAACTGGGGTGTGTTGAGCTGAGACGTTTGACTGGGTAAAGATGAGGAAGGGGTTGCAGGGGAAGGGGCGATGAAAGTACTGGGGTCAGGGAGGTCAGGGATGGTAGTGGAGGCATGGGATGGGACAGACACACTGGAAGGGAGACACAAACCGGACATCACAGACACATTTGGTGGTGAGGGGGGAGGGAGTGCAAGAGTCCGTAGCTTTTTTTTCTTCCTCCCCCGTGTTTTGCACTGCTGTCTTCTGGGGAGTGTTGGCATGGTGTCTACAGGCAGGATTGTGCGGGTGGGCGGGCTGGCATTATCCTGTTGCTGCTGCTGCGGCATTGTGTGGGTGGACAGCCAGGCAGGATAATTTTGTCGCTGCTGCTGTGGCATGGTGTGGGTGGACGGCCCGCAAGGATAACTTTGTTGTTGCTGCTGCGGCATGGTGCTGGTGGATGGCCTGCCAGGGTCCGCTTGCTGCGGCATATCGGTGGTGGCGGTGGTGGAGGAGGACCAAGTAGGAGCAGCATTCAGCATGGTGGTGGTGGACTGTGCAGCAGCACTCGGCATAGTGGGGGCGCTGTATTGGTGTCCAGCAGGGCTTGGAATGGTGGTGGCTGTTCAGTGGTAGGCAGCAGAACTCAGTATTGAGGTCAAGCGTGTCAGTGTTGGCAGAGGTGGAAATACCCCCACTGACTGCTGCATGTACCGAGTCTGCTGCATAGACTACATGTAAGCAACATTGCAGGCCTGCATGACATTCAGCTGGAGATTAGGAGTAAGGTGTTCTGACATGCCCTGTTCAATTTGATTGAAGAAATGATGTGCTGGTCTCTGGAGGTATGCTTCCAGACGATTAAGGCACTGGTTGACATCCTGGAAAAGTGTGTTAATATGATTCAGACTACTTTCCAGTCTATCTCCCAGTGCCTTTAAGCCATTCTGGAAGACCAAGCTCAAGTGAAGAAACTCGGGCATGAGTGACCTGTCTGATGCCTTTTGCCGCTGGCGGGAAGAGCCCAAAAAAAAGAGGCAGAGGACTGGGACAGGGGAACACCTGATGGACCAGTTTCCTGGTCTCCAGTCTGTGTTGCAGGCCCACTTGCTGCTGCGCTGCTGGATGGCTGGGACGGGTCCGTGGCTGTTCGATGAAGTACCGCTCCAGATCCAGGTTAGAGGGTGCTGCTCCAGGTTCTGTGAAAAGAAAAGAAAAACATTAGTACCAAAACTTAACAATAGTAAAAGAACCATCTCCTGTGGACTAGAAAAAAACAGATTAGAGAATACAACACAATACAACACAAAAATACTTACGTTCTCTGGACAAGAACCGGTCTCAAAAACGCCAGCATGGATTGGTATTTATACTTTTGGATCCTTGCTGCAGCACCACTGCGAATCTGGCCCTCCTGACGAAGGTTCTTGTTGAAGCAATCCTTCCATCGAACGCCAATGGGTTCTGACTTTGTTCACTGGAAAAACAACAACAAATTTTTAGTCAATGCACTTTCGGTCATGATCACACAACTGTGTGTGATGCGGTTCTGCTCCACTCCCATCTTGCGGGGCTTTGCTCTGCTCCCGTTCCACACCCTGTATATCCTTGTCCCTCCTACAATCAGATACCACTGATACATATCTCAGAACCTAATACTAGGAACATGTACCCTATACATTGGACAATATCGCTATCACAAGGACACTCCGAAACTACCTATCCTACAACAAACACTGGAGTAAATAGTCCCATACAAAAAGTGTAAGAAAAGAGTAACAATTTTTATTATTAACAATCATGGGGTAAAATACAGACTAACACAACAAAATCCAGAAGTGATGCATGTACAGAAAGACACAAAATACTGAAATCACAATGTGGGATAGACAGGCGGGTCACTCAAACCTACTTCAGGGTGCTTAGTGCAAGATATCATGCCAAAGTATGTATACCTAAATCCCTATGTATACTGAAGATTGTGCATAGTCAAGTCTTACTGCTAGTCCAAAAGGGAAATAGAAAGGAGAGGTGTGCCGCTCATCTTACCCATCAGTATATGCCAGTAGTGTGTCTCCAGCAGCCCCGATGCGCGTTTCGCGTTGGGCTTCCTCGGGGGGCTGTAAAGATGTATGTGTGGAGCATTTATTTATAACCGGAGAGCACCTGTATCTGATTATCAGCGCCTATCCTTGTCCCTCCTGTCTAGTTCTTCCCTGTTCCTTTATACCTCTAGTCTGAACTGGTCCCTACCTGTTCCCTTATCCCACATGTACCTGCTTATGTTCCCATCCTACCCGAACCAGTTCCAGTCCCACTAGCCGTGCCTGCCCGCCTGCCTGCCTAGAGTGCCAGCCGTGCCAACTTGCCTGCCTAGAGTGCCAGCCATGCCCGCCTGCCTGCCTAGAGTGCCAGCCATGCCCGCCTGCCTGCTAGAGTGCCAGCTGTGCCCGCCTGCCTGCCAGAGTGCCAGCCATGCCCACCTGCCTGCCAAACTGCCAGACGTGCCTACCAGAGTACCAGTCATGCCTATCCGTACCCGTACTTGCTCGCACCTGTCACTTGTGTTTTGTCCCTCAGTGGGATCAGCTGCCACAGCCAGACACCGCCATGGAGTGACCTCACCATCAGAGGCTCCAGCGAACACCAAGGTAGCTGCTTACTCACGCCCCTTCTAGGGTAGTCTGGTTTGTGGCACAGTGGGGCCACAATCCCCTCGTTTACGCCACCCAGTTAGGGCGTGACCGTATCACTTGCTTTGGTCTATATTTGTGTGTCATTTTTGTAGTATTTTATATTTGACATTTTAGTGATATATTAAATGTTAAATTATAAAATCCCTATTTCTGCTTAAATTACCATGGTTCTAGATAACTAGTTTTAGTTTTGTTAAATCTAGGTTATTTAAACCCCTTTCTGACATCGGGCGCAGTAGTACGCCGATGTTGGACTCCCTCCTTTTGAATTGGGCTCAGCAGTGAGCCCACATCTTTCCCGGGACCTGTCAGCTGTTGTGCCCAGAATAGCCACAGGTGGAATCGCAATCCACCTGCGGCTTTTTACCCATTAACCCCTTAAGCCACGAGGGTGGTTTGCATGTTAATGACCGGGCCAATTTTTACATTTCTGACCACTGTCCCTTTATGAGGTTATAACTCTGGAACACTTCAACGGATCCCGGTGATTCTGACACTGTTTTCTTGAGACATATCGTACTTCATGATAGTGGTAAAATTTATTTGACATTACCTGCATTTATTTGAAAAAAACGGAAATTTGGCAAAAATTTAGAAAATTTCGCAATTTTCCAAATTTTAATTTTTATGCCCTTAAATCACAGAGATACAGTGGGGCAAAAAAAAAAGTATTTAGTCAGTCAGCAATAGTGCAAGTTCCACCACTTAAAAAGATGAGAGGCGTCTGTAATTTACATCATAGGTAGACCTCAACTATGGGAGACAAACTGAGAAAAAAAAATCCAGAAAATCACATTGTCTGTTTTTTTTATCATTTTATTTGCACATTATGGTGGAAAATAAGTATTTGGTCAGAAACAAAATTTCAAGATTTCTTGCTCTCACAGACCTGTAACTTCTTCTTTAAGAGTCTCCTCTTTCCTCCACTCATTACCTGTAGTAATGGCACCTGTTTAAACTTGTTATCAGTATAAAAAGACACCTGTGCACACCCTCAAACAGTCTGACTCCAAACTCCACTATGGTGAAGACCAAAGAGCTGTCAAAGGACACCAGAAACAAAATTGTAGCCCTGCACTAGGCTGGGAAGACTAAATCTGCAATAGGCAACCAGCTTGGAGTGAAGAAATCAACAGTGGGAGCAATAATTAGAAAATGGAAGACATACAACACCACTGATAATCTCCCTCGATCTGGGGCTCCACGCAAAATCCCACCCCGTGGGGTCAGAATGATCACAAGAACGGTGAGCAAAAATCCCAGAACCACGCGGGGGGACCTAGTGAATGAACTGCAGAGAGCTGGGACCAATGTAACAAGGCCTACCATAATTAACACACTACGCCACCATGGACTCAGATCCTGCAGTGCCAGACGTGTCCCACTGCTTAAGCCAGTACATGTCCGGGCCCGTCTGAAGTTTGCTAGAGAGCATTTGGATGATCCAGAGGAGTTTTGGGAGAATGTCCTATGGTCTGATGAAACCAAACTGGAACTGTTTGGTAGAAACACAACTTGTCGTGTTTGGAGGAAAAAGAATACTGAGTTGCATCCATCAAACATCATACCTACTGTTAAGCATGGTGGTGGAAACATCATGCTTTGGGGCTGTTTCTCTGCAAAGGGGCCAGGACGACTGATCCGGGTACATGAAAGAATGAATGGGGCCATGTATCGTGAGATTTTGAGTGCAAACCTCCTTCCATCAGCAAGGGCATTGAAGATGAAACGTGGCTGGGTCTTTCAACATGACAATGATCCAAAGCACACCGCCAGTGCAACGAAGGAGTGGCTTTGTAAGAAGCATTTCAAGGTCCTGGAGTGGCCTAGCCAGTCTCCAGATCTCAACCCTATAGAAAACCTTTGGAGGGAGTTGAAAGTCCGTGTTGCCAAGCGAAAAGCCAAAAACATCACTGCTCTAGAGGAGATCTGCATGGAGGAATGGGCCAACATACCAACAACAGTGTGTGGCAACCTTGTGAAGACTTACAGAAAACGTTTGACCTCTGTCATTGCCAACAAAGGATATATTACAAAGTATTGAGATGAAATTTTGTTTCTGACCAAATACTTATTTTCCACCATAATATGCAAATAAAATGATAAAAAAACAGACAATGTGATTTTCTGGATTTTTTTTTCTCAGTTTGTCTCCCATAGTTGAGGTCTACCTATGATGTAAATTACAGACGCCTCTCATCTTTTAAGTGGTGGAACTTGCACTATTGCTGACTGACTAAATACTTTTTTGCCCCACTGTATGTCACACAAAATACTTAATAAGTAACATTTCCCACATGTCTACTTTACATCAGCACAATTTTCGAAAAAAACGTTTTTTTGTTAGGGAGTTATAAGGGTTAAAAGTTGACCAGCAATTTCTCATTTTTACAACACCATTTTTTTTTTACAGACCACATCACATTTGAAGTCATTTTGAGGGGTCTATATGATAGAAAATACCCAAGTGTGACACCATTCTAAAAACTGCACCCCTCAAGGTGCTCAAAACCACATCCAAAAAGTTTATTAACCTTTCTGGTGCTTCACAGGAATTTTTGGAATGTTTAAAAAAAATGAACATTTAATTTTTTTTTTCACAAAAAAATTTACTTCAGCTCCAATTTGTTTTATTTTACCAAGGGTAACAGGAGAAAATGGACCACAAAAGTTGTTGAACAATTTGTTGTGAGTACGCTGATACCCCATATGTGGGGGTAAACCACTGTTTGGGCGCATGGCAGAGCTCGGAAGGGAAGGAGCGCCATTTGACTTTTCAATGCAAAATTGGCTGGAATTGAGATGGGACGCCATTTTGGAGAGCCACTAATGTGCCTAAACATTGAAACCCCCTACAAGTGACACCATTTTGGAAAGTAGACCACCTAAGGAACTTATTTAGATGTGTGGTGAGCACTTTGACCCAAAAAATGCTTCACAGAAGTTTATAATGTAGAGCCGTAAAAATAAAAAATATTTTTTCACAAAAATGAAATTTTCTCCCCCAATTTTTTATTTTCCCAAGGGTGCTAGAAGAAATTGTACCCCAAAAGTTGTTGTGCAATTTGTCCTGAGTATGCTGATACCCCATATGTGGGGTAAACCACTGTTTGGACGCATGGCAGAGCTCGGAAGGGAAGGAGTGCCATTTGACTTTTCAATGCAAAATTGGCTGGAATTGAGATGGGACGCCATGTTGCTTTTGGAGAGCCGCTAATGTGCCTAAACATTGAAAACCCCCACAAGTGACACCATTATGGAAAGTAGACACCCTAAGGAACTTATCTAGATGCATGGTGAGCACTTTGACCCAAAAAATGCTTCACAGAAGTTTATAATGTAGAGCCGTAAAAATCAAAAAATAATATTTTTTCACAAAAATGAAATTTTCTCCCCCAATTTTTTATTTTCCCAAGGGTACTAGAAGAAATTGTACCTCAAAAGTTGTTGTGCAATTTGTACTGAGTACGCTGATACCCCATATGTGGGGGTAAACCACTGTTTGGGTGCATGGCAAAGCTCGGAAGGGAAGGAGTGCCGTTTGACTTTTCAATGCAAAATTGGCTGGAATTAAGATGGGACGCCAAGTTGCATTTGGAGAGCCCCTGATGTGCCTAAACATTGAAACCCCCCACAAATGACACCATTTTAGAAAGTAGACCCCCTAAGGATCTTATCTAGATGTGTTGTGAGAGATTTGAACAACCAAGTGTTTCACTACAGTTTATGACGCAGAGCCGTGAAAATAAAAGTTCTTTTTTTTTCCATAAAAATTATTTTTTAGCCCCCAGTTTTGTATTTTCTCATGGGTAACAGGAGAAATTAGACCCCAAAAAGTTGTTGTCCAATTTGTCCTGAGTATGCTGATACCCCATATGTGGGGGAACCACCGTTTGGGCGCAAGGCAGAGCTCGGAAGGGAAGGAGCGCCATTTGGAATGCAGACTTAGATGGATTGGTCTGCAGGCGTCACGATGCATTTGCAGAGCCCCTGATGTACCTAAACAGTAGAAACCCCCCACAAGTGACCCCTTATTGGAACCTAAACCCCCCAAGGAACTTATCTAGATGTGTTGTGAGAACGTTGAACCCCCAAGTATTTTACTACAGTTTAAAACGCAGAGCCGTGAAAATAAAAAATCATTTTTTCCAACAAAAATGTTTTTTTAGCCCCCAAATTTTTATTTTTCCAAGGTTAATAAGAGAAATTGGACCCCAGAAGTTGTTGTTCAATTTGTCCTGAGTACGCTGATACCCCATACGTTGGGGTAAACCCCTGTTTGGGCACACGGGAGAGCTTGGAGAGCTTGGAAGGGAAGGAAGACTGTTTTACTTTTTCAATGCAAAATTGGCTGGATTTGAGATCGGATGCCATGTCACGTTTGGAGAGCCCTGACATGCCTAAACAGTGGAAACCCCCAATTCTAACTGAAACCCTAACCCAAACACACCCCTAACCCTAATCCCAACCACACCCCTAACTCCAACTCCAACACACCCCTAACCATAATCCCAGCCATAACCCTAACCACACCCCCAACCCTGACACATTCCTATCCCTAATACCAACCGTGTAATCCAAACCCTAGCCCTAGCCCTAACCCTAGCCCTAGCCCTAACCCTAGCCCTGAACCTAGCCCTAACCCTAACCCTAGCCCTAACCCTAACCCTAGCCCTAAACTTAACCCTAGCCCTAGCCCTAACCCTAGCCCTAACCCTAACCCTAGCCCTAAACCTAACCCTAGCCCTAACCCACACCCTAGCCCTAACCCTAACCCAAACCCTAACCCTAATGGGAAAATGGAAATAAATACATTTTTTAATTTTTTTATTTTTCCCTAACTAAGGGGGTGATGAAGGGTGGTTTGACTTACTTTTATGGTGGGTTTTTTACCGGATTTTTATGATTGGCAGCCGTCACACACTAAAAGATGCTTTTTATTGCAAAAAATAGTTTTTGCGTTACCAAATTTTGAGAGCTATAATTTTTCCATATTTTGGTCCACAGAGTCATGTGAGCTCTTATTTTTTGCGGGACGAGTTGACGTTTTTATTGGTAACATTTTCGGGCTCGTGACATATTTTGATCGCTTTTTATTCCGATTTTTGTGAGGCAGTATGACCACAAAACAGCTATTCATGAATTTTTTTTTTTTTTGGGGGGGGCGTTTATACCGTTCTGCGTTTGGTAAAATGGATAAAGTAGTTTTATTCTTCGGGTCAGTACGATTACAGCGATACCTCATTTATATCATTTTTTATGTTTTGGCGCTTTTATACGATAAAAACTATAATTATTAATTATTTTTGCATCGCTTTATTCTGAGGACTATAACTTTTTTATTTTTTCGCTGATGATGCTGTATCACGGCTCGTTTTTTGCGGGAAAGATGACGTTTTCAGCGGTACCATGGATATTTATATCTGTCTTTTTGATCGCGTGCTATTCCACTTTTTGTTCGGCGGTATGATAATAAAGCGTTGTTTTTTGCCTCTTTTTTTTTTTACGGTGTTCACTGAAGGGGTTAACTAGTGGGAAAATTTTATAGGTTGGGTTGTTACGGACGCGGCGATACTAAATATGTGTACTTTTATTTTTACTTGTTTTTTTTTTATTTAGATAAAGGAATGTATTTATTTGAACAATATTTTTTTTATTTTATTGTTTATTTAGGGGTTTTTTTGTTTGTTTTTACACATGTAAATTTTTTTTTTTTACTTTTTTACTTTGCCCAAGGGGGGGGGGACATCACAGTAAAGTGACAGATCACTGATCTGACACTGAGCAGGCGCTGGTAAGCCACCTCCCTGCAGGACCCGGATGCAGCCCCGCAGCCATTTTGGATCCAGGGCCTGCAGGGAGAAGAAGGTAGGAGACCCTTGGAGCAACGCTATCACATCGCGTTGCTCCGAGGGTCTCAGGGAAGCCCGCAGGGAGCCCCTTCCCTGCGCGATACTTCCCTATACCGCCAGAACACTGCAATCATGTTTGATCGCAGTGTACTGGGGGTTAATGTGCCGGGGGCGGTCCGTGACCGCTCCTGGCACATAGTGCCGGATGTCAGCTGCGATAGTCAGCTGACACCCGGCCGCGATCGGCCGCGCTCCCCCCGTGAGCGCAGCTGATCGCACTGGACGTACTATCCCATCACTGGGAATTAAGTCCCAGGTCACCTTGACGGGATAGTACGTCCAATGGGATTAAGGGGTTAAATGCCGCTGTCAAACGCTGACAGCTGCATTTAGCATGCGCTTCTGACAATAATACCAGAAATCTGCAGTGATCGCAGTGTTCCGGGGGGCATAGGGAAGCATAGCGCAGGGAGGGGGCTCCCTGCGGGCTTCCCTGAGACCTTCGGTACAAGGCGATGTGCTCACCGTGTACCGAGCGTCTCCTCCCTGCAGGCCCCGGATCCAAAATGGCCACGGGGCTGCATCCGGTTCCTGCAGGAAGGTAGCTTACCAGCGCCTGCTCAGAGCAAGCGCTGGTAAGCCTGCAGCCCTGCATGTCAGATCGCTGATCTGACACAGTGCTGTGCAAAGTGTCAGATCAGCGATCTGTCACTATAGCATGATGTTCCCCCCCCCCGGGCAATGTTATAAGGTAAAAAAAAAAAATTCAGATGTGTAAAAAAAAAAAAAGATTCCTAAATAAAGAAAAAAAATAAATATATTGTTCCCATTAATACATTCCTTTATCTAAATAAAAAAAAAAAGAATAAAAGTACACATATTTAGTATGGCCGTGTCCGTAACGACCCCACCTATAAAACTGTCCCACTAGTTAACCCCTTCAGTGAACACCATAAAAGAAAATAAAAAAACGAGGCAGAAAACAACCCTTTATTATCATACCGCCAAACAAAAAGTGGAATAGCACGCGATCAAAAAGACAGATATAAATAACCATGGTACCACTGAAAACGTCATCTTTCCCGCAAAACACGAGCCGCGATACAGCATCATCAGCGAAAAAATAAAAAAGTTATAGTCCTCAGAATAAAGAGATGCAAAAATAATTATTTTTTATATAAAATAGTTTTTATCGTATAAAAGCGCCAAAACATAAAAAAATAATCTAAATGAGATATCGCTGTAATCGTACTGACCCGAAGAAGAAAAATGCTTTATCCATTTTACCAAACGCGGAACGGTATAAACCCCCCCAAAAAAAATTCATAAATAGCTGGTTTTTGGTCATATTGCCTCACAAAAATCAGAATAAAAAGCGATCAAAAAATGTCACGTGCCCGAAAATGTTACCAATAAAAACGCCAACTCGTCCTGCAAAAAACATGACCTCACATGACTCTGTGGACAAAAATATGGAAAAATTATAGCTCTCAAAATGTGGTAAAGCAAAAAAATATTTTTGCAATAAAAAGCATCTTTTAGTGTGTGACAGCTGCCAATCAAAAAAAAACGCTATAAAATAAATCAAACCCCCCTTCTTCACCCCCTTTGTTAGGGAAAAATAAAAAAAAATTTAAAAAATTATTTCCATTTTCCCATTAGGGTTAAGACTAGGGTTAGGGCTAGGGTTAGGGATAGGGCTAGGGTTAGGGCTAGGGTTAGGGTTAGGGCTAGGGTTAGGGTTAGGGCTAGGGTTAAGGCTAGGGTTAGGGCTAGGGTTAGGGTTGGGGCTACGGTTGGGGCTAGGGTTGGGGCTAGGGTTAGGGTTGGGGTTAGGGTTAGGGCTAGGGTTAGGGTTCAGGTTGGGGCTAGGGTTAGGGCTAGGGTTAGGGATGGGGTTAGGGTTAGGGCTAGGGTTAGGGCTAGTGTTAGGGTTGGGGCTAGGGTTAGGGTTGGGGCTAGGGTTAGGGTTTGGATTACATTTACGTTCGGGATTAGGGTTAGGGGTGTGTCAGGGTTAGGGGTGTCGTTGGGATTAGGGTTAGGGGTGTGTTCGAGTTAGGGGTGTGGTTATGGTTGGGGTTAGGGGTGCGGTTGGGATTAGGGGTGTGTTTGGGTTAGGGTTTCAGTTAGAATTGGGGGTTTCCACTGTTTAGGCACATCAGGGCTCTCCAAACGCGACATGGCATCTGATCTCAATTCCAGCCAGTTCTGCGATGAAAAAGTAAAAGTCTTCCTTCCCTTCTAAACTCTCCCATGCACCCAAACAGTAGTTTACCCCAACATATAGGGTATCAGCGTACTCAGGATAAATTGGTCAACAACTTCTGGGGTCCAATTTCTCTTGTTACCCTTGGGAAAATAAAAATTTGGGGGGTTAAAAAAACATTTTTGTGGGACAAAAATGATTTTATATTTTCACGGCTCTGCGTTATAAACTGTAGTCAAACACTTGGGGGTTCAAAGTTCTCACAACACATCTAGATAAGTTCCTTGGGGGGGTCTAGGTTCCAATATGGGGTCACTTATGGGGGGTTTCTACTGTTTAGGTACATCAGGGGCTCTGCAAATGCATCGTGACACCTGCAGACCAATCCATCTAAGTCTGCATTCCAAATGGCGCTCTGCCTTGCGCCCAAACAGTGGTTCCCCCCACATATGGGGTATCAGCGTACTCAGGACAAATTGGACAACAGCTTTTGGGGACCAATTTCTCCTGTTACCCTTGTGAAAATACAAAACTGGGTGTTAAAGATAATTTTTGTGGAAAAAAAATGATTTTTTATTTTCAAGGCTCTGCGTTATAAACTGTAGTGAAACACTTGGGGGTTCAAAGCTCTCACAACACATCTAGATAAGATCCTTAGGGGTCTACTTTCCAAAATGGTGTCACTTGTGGGGGGGTTTCAATGTTTAGGCACATCAGGGGCTCTCCAAACGCAACATGGCGTCCCATCTCAATTCCAGCCAATTTTGCATTGAAAAGTCAAATGGCACTCCTTCCCTTCCGAGCTCTGCCATGCGCCCAAACAGTGGTTTACCCCTACATATGGGGTATCAGCATACTCAGGATAAATTGCATAACAACTTTTGGGGTACAATTTCTTCTGGTAAACTTGGGAAAATAAAAAAATTGGAGGCGAAAAGTTCATTTTTGTGAAAAAACATTATTATTTTTTATTTTTACAGCTCTACATTATAAACGTCTGTGAAGCACTTGGTGAGTCAAAGTGCTCACCACACATCTAGATAAGTTCACTAGGGGGTCTACTTTTCAAAATGGTGTCACTTGTGGGGGGTTTCAATGTTTAGGCACATCAGGGGCTCCCCACACCAACATGGCGTCCCATCTCAATTCCAGCCAATTTTGCATTGAAAAGTCAAATGGCACTCCTTCCCTTCCGAACTCTGCCATGCGCCCAAACAGTGGTTTACCCCTACATATGGGGTATCAGCATACTCAGGACAAATTGCACAATGTTTGGGGTACAATTTCTTCTGGTAACCTTAGGAAAATAAAAAATTGGGGGTGAAAAGTTCATTTCTGTGAAAAAATATTATTTTTTAATTTTACGGCTCTACATTATAAACTTCTGTGAAGCACATGGTGGGTCAAAGTGCTCACCACACACTCAAACGGCACTTCTTCCCTTCCGAGCTCTGCCATGTGCCCAAACAGTGGTTTACCCCCACATATGGGGAATCCAGGTACTCAGGACAAATTGTACAACAACTTTTGGGGTCCATTTTCCCCTGTTACTCTTGGCAAAATAAAGCAAATTGGAGCTGAAGTAATTTTTTTGTGAAAAAAAATTAAATGTTCATTTTTTTTAAACATTTCAAAAATTCCTGTGAAACACCTGAAGGGTTAATAAAATTCTTTAATGTGGTTTTGAGCACCTTGAGGGGTGCAGTGTTTAGAATGGTGTCACACTTGGGTATTTTCTATCATATAGACCCCTCAAAATGACTTCAAATGCGATGTGGTCCCTAAAAAAATGGTGTTGTAAAAATGAGAAATTGCTGGTCAAGTTTTAACCCTTATAATTCCCTAACCAAAAAAAATGTTGTTTCCAAAATTGTGCAGATGTAAAGTAGACATGTGGGAAATGTTACTTATTAAGTATTTTGTGTTACATATCTCTGATTTAGGGGCATAAAAATTAAAAGTTGGGAAATTGTGAAATTTTCAAAATTTTCGCCAAATTTCCGTTTTTTTTCACAAATAAACGCAGGTAATATCAAAGAAATGTTACCACTATCATGAAGTGCAATATGTCTCAAGAAAACAGAATCACCGGGATCCGTTGAAGCATTCCAGAGTTATAACCTCATAAAGGGACAGTGGTCAGAAATGTAAAAATGGGCCCGGTCATTAACGTGCAAACCACCCTTGGGGGTAAAGGGGTTAAAAATAAAAAAAATATAAAAGTTCAAATCACCCCCCTTTCGCCCCATTCAAAATAAAACAATAAAAAAAATCAAACATACACATATTTGGTATTGCTGCTTTCAGAATCGCCTGATCTAGCAATAAAAAAGAGGATTAACCTGAACGCTAAGAGGCGTAGTGAGAAAAAAAGTCAAAATGCCAGAATTACTTTTTTTGGACGCCAAGACATTGCATTAAAATGCAATAATGGGCAGTTAAAAGATCGTATCTGCATCAAAATGGTATCATTAAAAACATCAGCTCGACATGCAAAAAATAAGCCCTCACCCAACCTGAGATCACAAAAAATAGAGATGCTACAGGTATCAGAAAATGTCGCAATTTTTTTTTTTTTTTTTTTAACAAAGCTTGGAATTTGTTTTCACCACTTAGATTAAAAGGAACCTAAACATGTTTGGTGTCTATGAACTCAAAATGACCTGGAGAATTATAATGACAGGTCAGTTTTAGCATTTATTGAATCTAGTAAAAAAGCAAAACAAAAAACAAGTGTGGGATTGCATTTTTTTTGCAATTTCACCACACTTGTAATTTTGTTCCTGTTTTCTAGTACACGACATGGTAAAATCAATGGTGTCATTCAAAAGTACAACTTGTCCCGCAAAAAAACAAGCCCTCACATGGCCATAGTGACGGAAAAATACAAAAGTTATAGGTCTGGGAAGAAGAAGATCACAATCTACAAGGGATGGGTGAGGATACAGTAGGTGAGGATAGAGCTGGTCTTGCAGTGGTTTGGTCGATCGGTGGTTACTGCAGGTTGTAGGC
Organism: Ranitomeya variabilis; assembly: GCF_051348905.1. Classification (NCBI taxonomy): domain Eukaryota; kingdom Metazoa; phylum Chordata; class Amphibia; order Anura; family Dendrobatidae; genus Ranitomeya; species Ranitomeya variabilis. The sequence continues at coordinate 115,040,083 of NC_135237.1, read as the reverse complement.
TTGCCAGAAGAGGTAGGTCTTCAGGCTCTTTTCGAAGGTTTTCGATGGTAGGTGAAATTCTGATATGTTGTGGTAGAGAGTTCCAAAGTAGGGGTGATGCGCGAGAGAAATCTTGTATGCGATTGTGGGAAGAGGAGATAAGAGGGGAGTAGAGAAGGAGATCTTGTGAGGATCGGAGGTTGCGTGCAGGTAAATACCGGGAGACGAGGTCACAGATGTATGGAGGACACAGGTTGTGGATGGCCTTGTATGTCATGGCTAGGCTTTTGTACTGGAGTCTCTGGGTAATGGGGAGCCAGTGAAGGGATTGACAGAGCGGAAAGGCCGGGCAATAGCGGGGGACAGGTGGATTAGTCGGGCAGCAGAGTTTAGAATAGATTGGAGGGGTGCGAGAGTGTTAGAGGGGAGGCCACAGAGCAGGAGGTTACAGTAGTCGAGGCGGGAGATGATGAGGGCATGGACTAGGGTTTTTGCAGATTCTTGGTTTAGGAATGTATGGATCCGTGAAATATTTTTGAGTTGAAGGCGGCAGGAAGTGGAAAGGGCTTGGATATGCGGTTTGAAGGAGAGATCAGTGTCAAGGATTACCCCGAGGCAGTGAGCTTGTGGGACTGGGGAGAGTGGGCAGCTGTTTACTGTAATGGATAGGTTCGTTGGCGGGGTCGCGTGAGATGGAGGAAAGACAATGAATTCTGTTTTGTCCATGTTAAGTTTTAGAAATCTAGCGGAGAAGAAGGATGAAATAGCGGACAGACATTGAGGGATTCTGGTTAGTAGGGTGCTGATATCTGGTTCAGAGATGTAGATCTGTGTGTCATCAGCATAGAGATGATACTGAAAACCGTGAGATTCTATGAGCTGTCCCAGGCCAAAAGTGTAAATTGAGAAGAGCAGGGGCCATAGAACTGAACCTTGCGGGACTCTGACAGATAGGGGGCGAGGTGAGGAGGTGGTGTGTGAATGATAGACGCTGAATGTTCAGTCAGTTAGGTATGACGAGATCCAGGATAGGGACAAGTCTGAGATGCCAAGGGATGAGAGGGTCTGTAGTAATAGGGAATGGGTTAAGTCAGTTTCATTAAAAAAAAACACAGAAAAAGGAAAAGACACAAAAATAGCAACAACAAAAAAGTTGGATTACTCCTCACTAAGGGTACCGTCTCACAGTGGCACTTTGATCGCTACGACGGCACGATCTGTGACGTTCCAGCGATATCCATACGATATCGCTGTGTCTGACACGCAGCAGCGATCAAAGACCCCGCTGAGAATCGTACGTCGTAGCAGATCGTTTGGAACTTTCTTTCGTCGCTGGATCTCCCGCTGTCATCGTTGGATCGGTGTGTGTGACACCGATCCAACGATGCGTTCGCTTGTAACCAGGGTAAACATCGGGTTACTAAGTGCAGGGCCGCGCTTAGTAACCCGATGTTTACCCTGGTTACCATCGTAAATGTAAAAAAAAACTAACAGTACATACTTACATTCCGGTGTCCGTCAGGTCCCTTGCCGTCTGCTTCCCGCACTGACTGACTGCCGGCCGTAAAGTGAAAGCAGAGCACAGCGGTGACGTAACCGCTGTGCTCTGCTTTCACTTTACGGCCGGCAGTCAGTCAGTGCAGGAAGCAGACGGCTAGGGACCTGACGGACACCGGAATGTGAGTATGTACTGTTTGGGTTTTTTTACATTTACGATGGTAACCAGGGTAAACATCGGGTTACTAAGAGCGGCCCTGCGCTTAGTAACCCGATGTTTACCCTGGTTACCCGTGGACCTCGGCATCGTTGGTCGCTGGAGAGCTGTCTGTGTGACAGCTCCCCAGCGACCACACAACGACTTACCAACGATCACGGCCAGGTCGTATCGCTGGTCGTGATCGTTGGTAAATCGTTTTGTGTAACGGTACCCTTACCTCTTTCAGACATATCACCACATCCACCTCTTCCTCCACACCTCATGGTTCCAGATAGATAATTTTAGTTTTGTAAATTCTAGGCTGTTTCAAGTCAGTCTCATAACAAAAATAAGAAAAAATACAAAATAAAAAACAATGAAAAATTTAAAAAAATTAAAAAGTGTTGGATTACTGTTCCTTTGTCTTGTCCACCTATACCGCCATGTTTACCTTTTCCTCCGCTTGGACCTACGCCTCATGGTTATAGATTGTTAGTTTTAATTTTGTAAAATCTAGGTTGTTTTAAGTTAGTTCCATAGAAAAAATGGCAAAAAAACCTACAGTGTTGGATTACTCCTCCCTTTATTCATTTTACTCATTTATATAGTGCCATTAATTCCACAGTGCTCTATAGACATTACTGGCACTGTCCCCATTGGGGCTCACAATCTAATTTTCCTATCAGTATGTCTTTGGAGTGTGGGAATAAACCAGAGGACCTGGAGAAAATCCACATAAACACAGGAACAGCATGCAAACTCCTTGTAGATGTTGTCTTTGGTTGGATTTGAACCCAGGACCCCAAAACTGCATAGCTACAATGCTAACTACTTAGTCATCTTGCTGCCCTGCTTTTTCCATCTATACCGCCAAGTCAGCCGTCTCCTCCATATGGATCTGTTCCTCCTTGTTCAAGATTATTATTTTTATCTCTGCTCTGCTTAGCGTAGGGACAGGACACAGATTTACCGCATTTTTTGGACTATGCGAAAGTGCATCACTGGGTTCCCTGTGGCCATCTTCTTGAAGCCATGGGCCGGCGGAGGTGGTGCATGCGCGGATTGAGATCTTGGCTGAGCTCTTGCACTCCATTTTCCTGAGGCTGTGGGCTTGAGATCTCGGCAGCCCTCGGCTTCAGGAAAATGGCCACTGGAGGCCACACGTGCGCAGATTGAGATATCGGCGACCATGTTCCTGAAGCCAAGGGCCGCTGAGATCTCAATCTGTGCACGCGCAGCCTCAGAAGAATGGCCGCCGAGAAACCAATGATGCACTCGGCTCTGCTCACCATGGACACCAGCCGCAGCATCGCCACATTTCTGCCACCAGCATCCTGAGGAAGGGACGCTGTTCCATTTAACACACTCTGCTCTGCCTCACCGCCGACACCGGACCTGCAGCATCGCACCGCTGGGATACCCCGGGAATGCCGCATTGCCCCACTTCTGCCACCGCCAGCTTCCTGAGGATGGGACTATGCCTCCTGTGACCTCGCTCTACCACTGCCCGCCCACAGGTAAGATACCTTAAATTCAGACAATAAAACAGACCCCCATCTTATAAAAATCTTTTTTTGCTATTTTCCACCCCCAAATTTGGGGTGCTGTTGTGAATTCCGTTCTTGGGCTCCCTCTTGTGGTTATGAATGGTACTTTTGCGAGTTCTGCCCTTGGGCTCCCTCTGGTGGTTTTGAGTGGAACTGCTGCTCCTTGAGGTTCTGCAGCAGCTGCTTTCACTAATCGGCTCCACTGGCCTTGCTATTTAACTTGGCTCTGGTCTGTAGTCCATGCCAGCTGTCAATGTTCTCTGGGTTGGATTCAGATCTCTACTTGGATTTCTTTGATGGCCTGTCCATTTCAGCATAAGATAAGTTCTTGCTAGTTCTTTGGTTGTCCATTTGCTTTGGACCTTACTGCTCAGTTAAGTTATGTTTCTTTTGTCCAGCTTGTCATTATGAAATATTCAGGCTAGCTGGAAGCTCTGGGGAAGCAGATTTGCCCCTCCACACCGTGAGTCGGTGTGGAGATCATTTTTGTAAACTCTGCTTGGATTTTTAGTTTTTAATACTGACCGCACAGTATCCTTTTCTATTTTCTGTCTATCTAGATTAGAATTGGCCTCCTTTGCTAAAATCTGATTTCATTTCTGTGTATGTCATTTCCCTCTCTACTCACGGTTAATATTTGTGGGGGGCTATCTTTCCTTTTGGGAATTTCTCTGAGGCGAGATAGTTTTCTGTTTCCATCTTTAGGGGTAGCTAGTTCTTAGGCTGTGACGAGGCGTCTAGGGAGTGACAGGAACGTCCCACAGCTATTTCTAGTGTTGGTGTTAGGATTAGGAACTGCGGTCAGTAAAGCTACCACCTCCCAGAGCTTGTCCCATGACTCATTTTACCCACTAGGTCATATCAGTGCTTCTCCGTAACCACCAGGTCATAACAGGGTGCGTCTTATGGTCCAGTGCATCTTATGAAAAATACGGTAATAAAGGACAGTATTAGGTTTTGCATGTGCGCAGTTTTCCAAAAACACTATCTTCGTGTACTCTGCACCCGTGTCTGTGATAGTACCATGCATACCCAAAAATTTTTATAATCTTCAAATGTGTCAGTGGGAGTGATGTGCGTCAAAACATATATTTCTTCTGTTTTGCAACCATGACTGTGATAGTAGCGTGCCAAAAGCCGCGGTGTGTATTCTTTAACACATCTGTGGGAGCACTGTGCCTTTAAGCCGCTGTGTGTACTCTGCAACGTGCTCCCTAAGGGTACCTTCACACTGAACAACTTAACAACGATAACGATAGCGATCCGTGACGTTGCAGCGTCCTGGATAGCGATATCGTTGTGTTTGACACGCAGCAGCGATCAGGATCCTGCTGTGACATCGTTGGTCGGAGCTAGAAGGCCAGCACCTTATTTCGTCGCTGGATCACCCGCTGACATCGCTGAGTCGGCGTGTGTGACGCTGATTCAGCGATGTCTTCACTGGTAACCAGGGTAAACATCGGGTTACTAAGCGCAGGGCCGCGCTTAGTAACCCGATATTTACCCTGGTTACCAGTGTAAATGTAAAAAAAAACAAACACTACATACTTACATTCCGGTGTCTGTGGCGTCCCCCGGCATACGCTTCCCTGCACTGTGTCAGCGCCGGCCGGCCGTAAAGCAGAGCACAGCGGTGACATCACCGCTCTGCTTTACGGCTGGCGCTTACACAGTGCAGGGAAGCGGACTCCGGGGAACGCCACAGACACCGGAATGTAAGTATGTAGTGTTTGGGTTTTTTTACATTTACACTGGTAACCAGGGTAAGCATCGGGTTACTAAGCGCGGCCCTGCGCTTAGTAACCCGATGTTTACCCTGGTTACCCGGGGACATCGGCATCGTTGGTCGCTGGAGAGCTGTCTGTGTGACAGCTCTCCAGCGACCACACAACGACGAAACAGCGACGCTGCAGCGATCGGCATCGTTGTCTATATCGCTGCAGCGTCGCTTAACCACTTTCTGACATCTGACGTACTATCCCGTCGAGGTGGGGTGGGCCCGTATGACCACCGACGGGATAGTACGTCATATGCGATCGGCCGCGCTCACGGGGGGAGCGCGGCCGATCGCGGCCGGGTGTCAGCTGTCTATCACAGCTGACATCCATCACTATGTGCCAGGACCGCCCCCGGCACATTAACCCCCGGCACACCGCGATCAAACATGATCGCGGTGTACCGGCGGTACAGGGAAGCATCGCGCAGGGAGGGGGCTCCCTGTGGGCTTCCCTGAGACGTTCGGTACAAGGGAATGTACTCACCTATTACCGAGCGTCTTCTCCCTGCAGTCCCCGGATCCAAAATGGCCGCGGGGCTGCATCCGGGTCCTGCAGGGAGGACTTCTGGGTCAGGAGCAGGCTGCAGCTGCAGCTCTGTAAGCCTGCAGCGATGAATGACATCGCCGATCTCACAGAGTGCTATGCAAACTGTGAGATCGGCGATCTGTGATGTCCCCCGCTGGGACAAAGTAAAAAAGTAAAAAAAAAAATTCCACGTGTAAAAAAAAAGAAAAAAAAAATTCCTAAATAAAGCAAAAAATATATATATTATTCCCATAAATACATTTCTTTATCTAAAAAAAAAAAAGAAAAACAATAAAAGTACACATATTTAGTATCGCCGCGTCCGTAACGACCCAACCTATAAAACTGTCCCACTCTTTAACCCCTTCAGTGAACACCGTAAGAAAAAAAAAAAAAACGAGCCAAAAAACAACGCTTTATTATCATACAGCCAAACAAAAAGTGGAATAACACGCGATCAAAAAGACGGATATAAACAACCATGGTACCGCTGAAAACGTCATCTTGTCCCGCAAAAAACGAGCCACCATACAGCATCATAAGCCAAAAAATAAAAAAGTTATAGTCCTCAGAATAAAGCGATGCCAAAATAATTATTTTTTCTATAACATAGCTTTTATCGTATAAAAGCGCCAAAACATAAAAAAAAAGATATAAATGAGGTATCGCTGTAATCGTACTGACCCGAAGACTAAAACTGCTTTATCAATTTTACCAAACGCGGAACGGTATAAACGCCTCCCCCAAAAGAAATTCATGAATAGCTAGTTTTTGGTCATTCTGCCTCACAAAAATAGGAATAAAAAGCGATCAAAAACTGTCACATGTCTGAAAATGTTACCAATAAAAATGTCAACTCGTCCCGCAAAAAACAAGACCTCACATGACTCTGTGGACCAAAATATGGAAAAATTATAGGTCTCAAAATGTGGAGACGCAAAAACTTTTTTGCTATAAAAAGCGTCTTTTAGTGTGTGACAGCTGTCAATCATAAAAATCCGATATAAAAAACGCTATAAAAGTAAATCAAACCCCCCTTCATCACCCCCTTAGTTAGGGAAGAATAGTAAATTTTAAAAAATGTATTTATTTCCATTTTCCCATTAGGGCTAGGGTTAGGGCTAGGGTTAGGGTTAGGGCTAGGGTTAGGGTTAGGGCTAGGGTTGGGGCTAGGGTTGGGCCTAGGGTTGGAGGTAAAGTTAGGGTTAGGGTTGGAGGTAAAGTTAGGGTTAGGGTTGGGGCTAAATTTAGGGTTGAGGCTAAAGTTAGGGTTAGGGCTAGGGTTAGGGCTAGGGTTAGGGCTAGGGCTAAGGTTAGGGTTGGGGCTAGGGTTGGAGGTAAAGTTAGGGTTAGGGTTGGGGCTAAAGATAGGGTTAGGATTGGGGCTAAAGTTAGGGTTAGGGTTTGGATTACATTTACGGTTGGGATTAGCGTTTAGATTAGAGTTAGGGGTGTGTCAGGGTTAGGGGTGTGGTTAGGGTTACCGTTGGGATTAGAGTTAGGGGTGTGTTTGGATTAGGGCTTCAGGTAGAATTGGGGAGTTTCCACTGTTCAGGCACATCAGGGGCTCTTCAAACGCGACATGGCGTCCGATCTCAATTCCAGCCAATTCTGCGTTGAAATAGTAAAACAGTGCTCCTTCCCTTCCGAGCTCTCCCGTGTGCCCAAACAGGGGTTTACCCCCACATATGGGGTATCAGCGTACTCGGGACAAATTGGACAACAACTTTTGGGGTCCAAGTTCTCTTGTTATTCTTGGGAAAATAAAAATTTGGGGGGCTAAAAATCAATTTTGTGGGAAAAAAAAATATTTTTTATTTTCACGGCTGCGTTGTAAACTGTAGTGAAACACTTGGGGGTTCAAAGTTCTCACAACACATCTAGATAAGTTCCTTGGGAGGTCTAGTTTCCAATATGGGGTCACTTGTGGGGAATTTGTACTGTTTGGGTACATCAGGAGCTCTGCAAATGCAATGTGACGCCTGCAGACCAATCCATTTAAGTCTGCATTCCAAATGGCGCTCCTTCCCTTCCGAGCTCTGTCATGCGCCCAAACAGTGGTTCCCCCCCACATATGGGGTATCAGCGTACTCAGGACAAATTGGACAACTTTTGGGGTCCAATTTATTCTGTTACCCTTGTAAAAATACAAAGCTGGGAGCTAAAAAATCATTTTTGTGAAAAAAAAAGAATTTTTATTTTCACGGCTCTGCGTCATAAACTGTAGTGAAACACTTGGGGGTTCAAAGCTCTCAAAACACATCTAGATAAGTTCCTTAGGGGGTCTACTTTCCAAAATGGTGTCACTTGTGGGGGTTTTTAATGTTTAGGCACATCAGGGGCTCTACAAACGCAACATGGCGTCCCATCTTAATTCCAGTCAATTTTGCATTGAAAAGTAAAATAGCGCTCCTTCCCTTCCGAGCTTTGCTATGCGCCCAAACAGTGGTTTACCCCCACATATGGGGTATCGTCGCACTCAGGACAAATTGCACAACAAATTTTGTGGTCCAATTTCTTCTCTTACCCTTGGGAAAATAAACAATTGGGGGCGAAAAGATCAATTTTGTGAAAAAATATGATTTTTTATTTTTACGGCTCTGCATTATAAACTTCTGTGAAGCACTCGCGGGGTCAAAGTGCTCACCACACATCTAGATAAGTTCCTTAGGGGGTCTACTTTCCAAAATGGTGTCACTTGTGGGGGGTTTTAATGTTTAGGCACATCAGGGGCTCTACAAACGCAACATGGCGTCCCATCTTAATTCCAGTCAATTTTGCATTGAAAAGTAAAATAGCGCTCCTTCCCTTCCGAGCTCTGCTATGCGCCCAAACAGTGGTTTACCCCCACACATGGGGTATCGTCGCACTCAGGACAAATTGCACAACACATTTTGTGGTCCAATTTCTTCTCTTACCCTTGGAAAAATAAACAATTGGGGGCGAAAAGATCATTTTTGTGAAAAAATATGATTTTTTATTTTTACGGCTCTGCATTATAAACTTCTGTGAAGCACTCGCGGGGTCAAAGTGCTCACCACACATCTAGATAAGTTCCTTAGGGGGTCTACTTTCCAAAATGGTGTCACTTGTGGGGGGTTTTAATGTTTAGGCACATCAGGGGCTCTACAAACGCAACATGGCGTTCCATCTTAATTCCAGTCAATTTTGCATTGAAAAGTAAAATAGCGCTCCTTCCCTTCCGAGCTCTGCTATGCGCCCAAACAGTGGTTTACCCCCACATATGGGGTATCGTCGCACTCAGGACAAATTGCACAACAAATTTTGTGGTCCAATTTCTTCTCTTACCCTTGGGAAAATAAAAAATTGGGGGCAAAAAGATCATTTTTGTGAAAAATATGATTTTTTATTTTTACGGCTCTGCATTATAAACTTCTGTGAAGCACTCGCGGGGTCAAAGTGCTCACCACACTTCTAGATAAGTTGCTTAGGGGGTCTACTTTCCAAAATGGTGTCACTTGTGGGGGTTTTTAATGTTTAGGCACATCAGGGGCTCTCCAAACACAACATGACGTCCCATCTTAATTCCAGTCAATTTTGCATTGAAAAGTAAAATAGCGCTCCTTCCCTTCCGAGCTCTGCTATGCGCCCAAACAGTGGTTTACCCGCACATATGGGGTATGGTCGCACTCAGGACAAATTGCACAACACATAATTTCTTCTCCTACCCTTGGGAAAATAAAAAATTGGGGGCGAAAAGATCATTTTTGTGAAAAAATATGATTTTTCATTTTTACGGCTCTGCATTATAAACTTCCGTGAAGCACTTGTTGGGTCAAAGTGCTCAACACACATCTAGATAAGTTCCTTAAGGGGTCTACTTTCCAAAATGGTGTCACTTGTGGGGGGTTTCAATGTTTAGGCACATCAGGGGCTCTCCAAATGCAACATGGCGTCCCATCTCAATTCCAGTCAATCTTGCATTGAAAAGTCAAATGGCGCTCCTTTCCTTCCGAGCTCTGCCATGCGCCCAAACAGTGGTTTACCCCCACATATGGGGTATCAGCGTACTCAGGACAAATTGTACAACAACTTTTGGGGTCCATTTTCTCCTGTTACGCTTGGTAAAATAAAACAAATTGGAGCTGAAAAAAATTTTGTGTGAAAAAAAGTTAAATGTTCATTTTTATTTAAACATTCCAAAAATTCCTGTGAAACACCTGAAGGGTTAATAAACTTCTTGAATGTGGTTTTGAGCACCTTGAGGGGTGCAGTTTTTAGAATGGTGTCACACTTGGGTATTTTCTATCATATAGACCCCTCAAAATTACTTCAAATGAGATGTCCCTAAAAAAAAATGGTGTTGTAAAAATGAGAAATTTCTGGTCAACTTTTAACCCTTATGACTCCATAACAAAAAAAAAATTTTGGTTCCAAAATTGTGCTGATGTAAAGTAGACATGTGGAAAATGTTACTTATTAAGTATTTTGCGTGACATATCTCTGTGATTTAAGGGCATAAAAATTCAAAGTTGGAAAATTGCGAAATTTTCGCCAAATATCCATTTTTTTCACAAATAAACGCAAGTTATATCGAAGAAATTTTACCACTATCATGAAGTACAATATGTCACGAGAAAACAATGTCAGAATCGCCAAGATCCATTGAAGCGTTCCAGAGTTATAACCTCATAAAGGGACAGTGGTCAGAATTGTAAAAATTGGCCCGGTCATGAACGTGCAAACCACCCTTGGGGGTGAAGGGGTTAATGTGACGGTACCTTAAGTGAAATTTATTATCAGCTTAAGTGGGGGAAATGTAGAAACATGCTCTGTGAGTGAAATTTATCAGCTTCTGTGGGGTTCTGTGCCAAAAGCTGCTGTGTGAATTCTTGAACCCATATCTGTGGGAGTACTTTGCTTTTAAGCCACTGGGTTTACTCTACCCTGCCTGATGGAGTACTGTGCCCCATTCTTTTTCTGAGTGTGACATCTTTAACAAGTGTCTGTTGGGGAAATGTGAAAACATGCTCTGTTGGTGAAAATTGTCATCAGCTTATGTGAGGGAAATGTGAAAACATGCTCAGTTGATGAAATTTGATATCAGCTTCTGTGGAGGGAAATGTGCAATCATTCTCTGTTGCTGAAATTTGTTATCAGTTTCTGTGGGCTACTGTGCCAAAAACAGCTGCGTGTATTCTTTAACACATATCTGTGGGAGTACAGTGCCTTAAAGCCCCTGTGTGTACTCTGCAACCATGTCTATGGGGGTACTGTGCCCCAATGACTGGGTGTGAAATTTTTAATCAGATTCTGTGGAGGAAATGTGAAAACATGTTCTGTTGCTGAAATTTGTTATCAGCGTCTGTGGGGGAAATGTGAAAACATGCTTTGTGAGTGAAATTTGTTATCAGCTTCTGTGGGGGAATTGTGGAAACATACTCTATGGGTGAAATTTTTAACTGGACTTGTGGTCGCAAGCCTCAGTCTCTGTGAGGGAACTGTTAACATTTTTATGCTGTTCATTCATAGAACCCCATTAAGTAATTTCCCTATCCACATTTGTTTGAAGGGTATTGTCCTGTTCCCCGATTTTCTTACTTTTGCAGTCCCCTATCCCTTACTCTAACCATTTTCCAGTGATTTTACAGCACTGAAGTTCGGGTCCTCGCTCGTTGACTTATATGGGGTTTGGGGTCCTGAGTCAAGTTTAGATCCAGAACCGGAATTTTTAAAAAGTCCAGCAGAAACCAGTGAACCCGAACATCCATCGGTCAGCTCATCCCTAGTCTAAGGTTTCATATGCAAAATAGTTAGTCTGCGTGAGGAGATGGTGGTCCTTCAGGCAGAGGTGGAAGCAGAGTGTAATAATTATATGGGATAACTCAGGAGACTCTTTGCGTGGAACAAGACAACTACAGGACACAGTTTTATAAGTGGTAAAGTCTATATTATCACACGGTGATTCAAACAGTTGCAGAGAGAAACTCAAGTCACAACACTTGGAGTAAATATTAAATGCAGCTTAGCAGTCTATAGGAAAACTTCAGAGGAAAATGCAATCACGCAGAAAGTGTATGAAGCACAATTATTCTTGAGGATACTTGACACGAATAAGTCCTTGCTTAGTCCAAAACACAGATAGATATGCTTATAAGGCAGTTCAAATAATATCTTAGCTCAACCAGGGAGGCCTGGGTAATAGTCTCAGGTTCTTGCAGAGCAGCAACAGCTTACATGTCCAGCAAATGCAGATGGAAGTAAACACGAGCAGCAGATGAAGGAGGATTACTGGAACTGGTGTATGCAGCAGGAACTCAGAGCAGAGTAGTAGGATAACCCCACAGGTTCACAGGAGCAGGTATATAGCCAGGGAGTCACCAGAGGTCAGGAGCTGGATGCAAAGCAGAATACTCTAGCACAGACTGAAGGCTGGGGTGGAGTTCTATAGCAGGAAGACACAGTACACATGAGACCAAAGACGCCATCTAGGAAAAGGGCAGTAATGCACAAAAGGTAATAAAAAAATGTTCAGAGTCCTGACATTACTCCCTCCTTAGAAGCGGCCTCAGGATGATCCTGGACCTGGTTTCTCAGGGAATCTCTGATGAAAACGAGAAATCTTCTGTTGGGCATTGATGTTTTCCACAGGTTCCCAAGAGTCTTCCTCAGGGGGATATCCCTGCCATCTTATCAGATATTGGAGCCGATTCCTGCGAATCCTGGAATCAACAATTTCCTCCACCACAAATTGTTCTTGCCCATCAATCACCACAGGCTGCGGAGGTGGCACAACATGTCCCTGGAAGGTATTAGGAGATACAGGCTTTAGTAAAGATACATGAAAAACTGGGTGTACCTTCATAGTCCTAGGCAGCTTCAGCCGGCAGGCCACAGAGCTCACAATACCGTTGATCTTGAAAGGGCCAATGAATTTCTGTCCAAGTTTTTGTGAAGGAACGTTTAACTTCAGATTCTTAGTTGCTAACCACACGGAATCTCCTACCTTGAACATGGGTGCAGGTTTACGGAATCTATCAGCCGATCTCTTATAACGTTCTTGAGCTGTGGTCGGGGATTCCTTCAGAACCTCCAGATTTTGCCTCATCGCAGTCAGCCTTTCTTCCACTGCCGGAACCAGAGAATGAATTGGAGACCTAGGTAAGATACATGGATGATAACCCAGATTGGCAAAGAAAGGTGTAAATTTAGTGGAGTGTTATGACCCCAATGGCGAGGGTCTCAGAGGAACGTGGAAGTCTGCAGAATACAAAAATCCAGCTCATAGGGCAGTGGTAACTGGGTTGACCATATATCTACTCCTAACGCCAACACTAGAAGTAGCCGGGGATCATTCCTACGTTGATTCTAGATGACACGCGCCAGCCGGAGAATCTAGCTACCCCTAGTAGAGGAAAACAAAGACCTTTCTTGCCTCCAGAGAAGGGGACCCCAAAGCTGGATAGAAGCCCCCCACAAATAATGACGGTGAGGTAAGAGGAAATGACAAACACAGAAATGAACCAGGTTTAGCACAGAGAGGCCCGCTTACTGATAGCAGAATAAAGAAAAGTAACTTATATGGTCAACAAAAACCCTATCAAAATCCACACTGGAAATTCAAGAACACCCGAACCGTCTAACGGTCCGGGGGGAGAACACCAGCCCCCTAGAGCTTCCAGCAAAGGTCAGGATATAGATTTGGAACAAGCTGGACAAAAATACAAAACCAAAACAAATAGCAAAAAGCAAAAGGCAGACTTAGCTGATATAACTGGAACCAGGATCAGTAGACAAGAGCACAGCAGACTAGCTCTGATAACTACGTTGCCAGGCATTGAACTGAAGGTCCAGGGAGCTTATATAGCAACACCCCTAACTAACGACCCAGGTGCGGATAAAAGGAATGACAGAAAAACCAGAGTCAAAAAACTAGTAACCACTAGAGGGAGCAAAAAGCAAATTCACAACAGTACCCCCCCCTTAGTGAGGGGTCACCGAACCCTCACCACGACCACCAGGGCGATCAGGATGAGCGGCATGAAAGGCACGAACTAAATCGGCCGCATGAACATCAGAGGCGACCACCCAGGAATTATCCTCCTGACCATAGCCCTTCCACTTGACCAGGTACTGAAGCCTCCGCCTGGAGAGGCGAGAATCCAAGATCTTCTCCACCACGTACTCCAACTCGCCCTCAACCAACACCGGAGCAGGAGGCTCAGCAGAAGGAACTACAGGCACAATGTACCGCCGCAACAAGGACCTATGAAATACATTGTGAATAGCAAACGACACAGGAAGATCCAGACGAAAAGATACAGGATTAAGGATTTCCAATATCTTGTAAGGCCCAATAAAACGAGGTTTAAATTTGGGAGAGGAGACCTTCATAGGAACAAAGCGGGAAGAAAGCCACACCAAATCCCCAACGCGTAGTCGGGGACCCACACCGCGGCGGCGGTTGGCAAAGCGCTGAGCCTTCTCCTGTGACAACTTCAAGTTGTCCACCACATGATTTCAGATCTGCTGCAACCTATCCACCACAGAATCCACCCCAGGACAGTCAGAAGGCTCCACATGACCCGAAGAAAAGCGAGGATGGAAACCAGAGTTGCAGAAAAAAGGCGAAACCAAGGTGGCGGAACTAGCCCGATTATTAAGGGCAAACTCAGCCAACGGCAAGAATGTCACCCAATCGTCCTGATCAGCAGAGACAAAACACCTCAAATAAGCCTCCAAAGTCTGATTGGTTCGCTCCGTCTGTCCATTAGTCTGAGGATGGAAAGCAGACGAAAACGACAAATCAATGCCCATCCTACTACAAAAGGATCGCCAGAACCTGGAAACGAACTGGGATCCTCTGTCTGACACAATATTCTCAGGGATGCCGTGCAAACGAACCACGTTCTGGAAAAACACAGGAACCAGATCGGAAGAGGAAGGCAGCTTAGGCAAAGGAACCAAATGGACCATCTTGGAGAAGCGATCACATATCACCCAGATAACGGACATGCCCTGAGATAGCGGAAGATCAGAAATGAAATCCATGGAGATATGTGTCCAAGGTCTCTTCGGGACAGGCAAGGGCAAGAGCAAACCGCTGGCACGAGAACAGCAAGGCTTAGCTCGAGCACAAGTCCCACAGGACTGCACAAATGACCGCACATCCCTTGACAAGGAAGGCCACCAAAAGGACCTGGCCACCAGATCTCTGGTGCCAAAAATTCCCGGGTGACCTGCCAACACCGAGGAATGAACCTCGGAAATGACTCTGCTGGTCCACTTATCCGGGACAAACAGTCTGTCAGGTGGACAAGACTCAGGCCTATCAGCCTGAAATCTCTGCAACACACGTCGCAGATCCGGAGAAATAGCTGACAAGATAACTCCATCTTTAAGAATACCAACAGGATCAGCGACTCCAGGAGCATCAGGCACAAAGCTCCTAGAAAGAGCATCGGCCTTCACATTCTTTGAACCTGGTAAATACGAGACAACAAAATCAAAGCGGGAGAAAAACAATGACCAGCGGGCCTGTCTCGGATTAAGGCGTTTAGCAGACTCGAGATACATCAGATTTTTGTGATCAGTCAAGACCACCACACGATGCTTAGCACCCTCGAGCCAATGACGCCACTCCTCAAATGCCCATTTCATGGCCAACAACTCCCGATTGCCCACATCATAATTTCGCTCGGCAGGCGAAAATTTCCTAGAGAAAAAGGCACAAGGCTTCATAACAGAGCAACCAGGGCCTCTCTGCGACAAAACGGCCCCTGCCCCAATCTCCGAAGCATCCACCTCAACCTGAAAGGGAAGTGAGACGTCAGGCTGGCACAAAACAGGCGCCGAAGTAAACCGGCGTTTCAACTCCTGGAAAGCCTCCACGGCAGCAGGAGCCCAGTTAGCTACATCGGAGCCCTTCTTGGTCATATCCGTCAAAGGTTTCACAATGCTAGAAAAATTAGCGATAAAACGACGGTAGAAGTTAGCGAAGCCCAAGAACTTCTGAAGACTCTTAACTGACGAGGGCTGAGTCCAATCAAGAATAGCTCGGACCTTGACTGGGTCCATCTCCACAGCAGAAGGGGAAAAAATGAACCCCAAAAAGGGAACCTTCTGTACACCAAAGAGACACTTTGAGCCCTTGACAAACAAAGAATTTTCACGCAAAATTTTAAAGACCAGCCTGACCTGCTCCACATGCGAATCCCAATTATCAGAAAAAACCAAAATATCATCCAGATAAACAATCAAAAATTTATCCAGATACTTCCGGAAAATGTCATGCATAAAGGACTGAAAAACTGAAGGCGCATTGGAGAGCCCAAAAGGCATCACCAAGTACTCAAAATGACCTTCGGGCGTATTGAATGCGGTTTTCCATTCATCACCTTGCTTAATGCGCACAAGGTTGTACGCACCACGAAGGTCTATCTTGGTGAACCACTTGGCACCCTTAATCCGGGCAAACAAGTCAGACAACAGCGGTAAAGGATACTGAAATTTGACAGTGATCTTATTTAAAAGCCGATAATCAATACAAGGTCTCAAAGATCCGTCCTTTTTTGCCACAAAAAAGAATCCCGCACCAAGAGGGGAAGAAGACGGACGAATATGTCCTTTTTCCAGAGACTCCTTGATATATGAACGCATAGCGGTATGTTCAGGTACCGACAGATTAAACAGTCTTCCCTTAGGAAATTTACTGCCTGGGATCAAATCTATAGCACAGTCACAGTCCCTATGAGGAGGCAGTGCACTGGACTCAGACTCACTGAAGACATCCTGATAATCAGACAAATACTCCGGAACTTCCGAAGGCGTAGAAGAAGCAATAGACACAGGCAGGGAATCCTCATGAATACCACGACAGCCCCAACTTGAGACTGACATAGCCTTCCAGTCCAGGACTGGATTATGGGTCTGTAACCATGGCAGCCCTAAAACGACCAAATCATGCATTTTATGTAAAACCAGGAAACGTATCACCTCGCGGTGTTCAGGAGTCATGCACATGGTAACCTGAGTCCAATACTGCGGTTTATTTGCTGCCAATGGTGTAGCATCAATACCCCTAAGAGGAATAGGATTTTCTAATGGTTCAAGAGTAAATCCACAGCGCTTAGCAAATGAGAGATCCATGAGACTCAGGGCAGCACCTGAATCTACAAACGCCATGACAGGATAAGATGACAGTGAGCAAATCAAAGTTACAGACAGAATAAATTTAGGTTGCAAATTACCAACGGTGACAGGACTAACAACCTTAGCTATACGTTTAGAGCATGCTGAGATAACATGTGTAGAATCACCACAGTAGTAGCACAAGCCATTCCGGCGTCTATGAATTTTCCGCTCATTTCTAGTCAGGATTCTATCACATTGCATTAAATCAGGTGTCTGTTCAGACAACACCATGAGGGAATTTGCGGTTTTTCTATCACATTGCACCGAATTAGGTGTCTGTTCAGACAACACCATGAGGGAATTTGCGGTTTTGCGCTCCCGCAACCGCCGGTCAATTTGAATAGCCAGTGCCATAGTATCATTCAGACCTGTGGGAATGGGAAAACCCACCATAACATTCTTAATGGCTTCAGAAAGGCCATTTCTAAAATTAGCGGCCAGTGCACACTCGTTCCAATGTGTCAGCACGGACCATTTCCGAAATTTTTGGCAATACACTTCAGCCTCGTCCTGCCCCTGAGACATAGACAGCAAGGCCTTTTCTGCCTGAATCTCAAGATTGGGTTCCTCATAAAGTAAACCGAGCGCCAGAAAAAACGCATCAAGATCAGCCAATGCCGGATCCCCTGGCGCCAGCGAAAAAGCCCAATCCTGAGGGTCGCCCCGTAAGAACGAAATAACAATTTTTACTTGCTGAGCAGAATCTCCTGATGAACAGGGTCTCAGGGACAAAAACAATTTACAATTATTCACGAAATTCCTAAACTTAAACCTGTCTCCGGAAAACAGTTCAGGAATCGGTATTTTAGGTTCTGACCTAGGATTTCTGATAACATAGTCTTGTATGCCCTGCACACGAGTAGCCAGCTGGTCCACACTTGTAATCAAGGTCTGGACATTCATGTCTGCAGCAAGCATAGCCACTCTGAGGTAAAGGGGAAGGAGAAAAAAAAAACTCAGAATCTTCTTTCTTATAATCCCTCTTCTGCAATGCATTAAACATTTAATACTGGCCTGGCAAACTGTTATGACCCCAATGGCGAGGGTCTCAGAGGAACGTGGAAGTCTGCAGAATACAAAAATCCAGCTCATAGGGCAGTGGTAACTGGGTTGACCATATATCTACTCCTAACGCCAACACTAGAAGTAGCCGGGGATCATTCCTACGTTGATTCTAGATGACACGCGCCAGCCGGAGAATCTAGCTACCCCTAGTAGAGGAAAACAAAGACCTTTCTTGCCTCCAGAGAAGGGGACCCCAAAGCTGGATAGAAGCCCCCCACAAATAATGACGGTGAGGTAAGAGGAAATGACAAACACAGAAATGAACCAGGTTTAGCACAGAGAGGCCCGCTTACTGATAGCAGAATAAAGAAAGGTAACTTATATGGTCAACAAAAACCCTATCAAAATCCACACTGGAAATTCAAGAACCCCCGAACCGTCTAACGGTCCGGGGGGAGAACACCAGCCCCCTAGAGCTTCCAGCAAAGGTCAGGATATAGATTTGGAACAAGCTGGACAAAAATACAAAACCAAAACAAATAGCAAAAAGCAAAAGGCAGACTTAGCTGATATAACTGGAACCAGGATCAGTAGACAAGAGCACAGCAGACTAGCTCTGATAACTACGTTGCCAGGCATTGAACTGAAGGTCCAGGGAGCTTATATAGCAACACCCCTAACTAACGACCCAGGTGCGGATAAAAGGAATGACAGAAAAACCAGAGTCAAAAAACTAGTAACCACTAGAGGGAGCAAAAAGCAAATTCACAACAGTGGAGGCGCTCTGAGAATTGTTATATGAAAATTCGGCTAACGGCAGCAACTCCAACAATCATCCTGGAGATGGCTGACATAGCATCTTAGATATTGTTCCAGCGTCTGGTTGGTACGCTCAGTCTGACCATTTGTCTGGGGATGGTAAGCGGAAGAGAGACATACATTAATATTGAGTGCAGAGCAAAACCCCTTCCAGAATCTTGAAGTGAACTGCACTCCACGGTCAGAGATGATCTCATCCAGAACCCCATGCAACCGAAAGACATTCTGTATAACCAAGTTCAGTGTATCTTTAGCTGAGGGGAGGCCGGTGCACGGAACAAAATGAGCAGCTTTAGTCAGGCGATCAACTACCACCATGATTGTATTCATGCCCCCCGATGTAGGCAGCTCCACAATAAAGTCCATTGATATAGACCCCCAAGGGCGGGAAGGAACAGGTAATGGTTGCAGAAGACCCGTAGGTGCCACATGAGGAGTCTTGTAATGAGCACATACCTCTCAAGAGAGAACATAGTCCTTGGTATCCTTCAGGCAAGAGAGTGAGTAGCAGGAGGCTACGCGTTTCGAACAGTGTGTTCTTTTCCAAAGCTTTGAAAAAGAACACACTGTTTGAAACGCGTAGCCTGCTGCTACTCACTCTCTTGTTCACCACGTTTTTTGGACTTTGCATTTTACTCTCAATAAATTGGATTATTTTTGGAAGCTAGATTTTTTTCTTGTTTTGCTCTACTATTTACGTGATGACTGCACGGTATCCGAGCTTCCCCACAGCACATGCCTAGCAGGTGAGCTGGTTTCATTTTTTTTTTTTTTTTCTTTCTTTTGTCTAAATTGCGATGGTCAGTTAGCACTATGATCTGTTGTGCAGCTCCTTGCAGATGATGCCTCCATTCTTTGAAAGCCGCAATAATAGCCAGCAATTCCTTGTCTCCCACGTCGTAATTCTTCTCTGCTGAGGTCAGTCTACGGGAAAAGAAAGCACAAGGATGTAGCAGACCCTTCTCTCCAGTTCTTTGGGAGAGAATAGCCCCCAAAGCATTATCAGAAGCGTCCACCTCCACAATGAAAGAAAGTGTTGGATCTGGGTGTATCAACAGTGGTGCTGATGTGAAACAGATCTTAAGCCGATCAATAGCTTTTTGAGCCTGTGATGACCACTTAAAGGGCTTTTGTCAAGGAAGTAGTGGGACGGACAATATCAGAAAAATTTTGAATGAAGCGTCTGTAGAAATTTGCAAAACCAATAAAACGTTGGACCTCCTTAACGTTCTTGGGTACCGGTCAGTCAAGGATAGCCTGAATCTTACCAGATTCCATGTTCAGCCCCTGGGGAGAGATGATATAACCTAAGAACTATATCTCAGAACGATGGAACTCGCATTTCTCCGGCTTAATATACAGATGGTTCTCTTTCAGACGTCTTAAAACAGTATTGACATGTTCTTCATGTTCCTGTAGAGAGTCAGAAAAGATTAGCATATCGTCCAAATAGATCACTACAAACTGGTCCAACAAATCTCTGAAAATGTCATTTGCAAGGTGTTGAAACGTTGCAGGGGCGTTACAAAGCCCGAAGGGCATCACAAGGGATTCAAAGTGTCCATACCGGCATCTGAATGCTGTCTTCCACTCATCCCCCGGACGAATACGCACCAAATTATAAGCCCCACGAAGATCCAGTTTAGAGAACACCTTAGCATGGTGGACTCTTTCCAGTAATTCGGGAATCAGAGGCAAAGGGTAACGGTTTCGTACGGTTACCTAATTGAGTTCCCGATAGTCAACACAGGGTCTCAGGGTCCCATCCTTCTTCTTTACAAAAAAGATAGGTGCCCCTGCTGGTGAGGAAGAAGGACATATGAAGCCTTTGGCCAGGTTTTCATCAATATACTCCTTTAAGGCTTGAAGCTCAGGTGCCGCCAAAGGGTATACGTTACCAAAAGGAATAGCTGCCCTAGGAAGCAACTCAATGGGACAGTCATAATGCCTGTGTGGAGGAAGCTGATCTGCATTCTTCTTGTCACAGATGTCAGAGAACTCTTTATATGCTGGAGGTAAAGAAAATATCTGTACATGTGGTTCCGTAGCCGTGGACTCAGGGACAGCTTCTGTTAACGATGAGTTGCTCCTTGTTGGAAAGATAATCTCCTTGGTCTCCCAGTTGATAATTGGGTTCTGAGAACGCAACCAAGGAATGCCTAAAATCACAGGAAAATGAGAAGAAATTAGCAAGAAAGAAAGTTGCTCCTGATGATTAGGCTCCAACAAAATTTCAAGGGGTACGGTCTCCTGATCCACAGGCCCAGAGATTAAAGGGGACCCATCCACTGTTTCCATGGTAATTGGAGAGGGTCTTTGCTGAATTTCAATACCATGTTCCTTGGCAAATGCAATATCCATGAAATTGCCACCTGCACCAGAGTCAATCATATCTGCACTGGAAATCCACTGTCCTGAACACAGGATCTTAATAGGGAGAGAACAGTGAGAGTTCTTTTCCTTAAGCTCCTTGGGGGGTGAAGTCATAGAAAGTGAATGGAATACAGCGTTTAAAGGCAGGCTACATTCAGAGATGTCAGATTCATCATCACAGTTGTCATACTTCCCTACTGCTGCTAGCAACTTGTTAGGCCGTCTAGGACACTTAGGACAATTGATCAAGAAATGGTCAGACTGGCCACAGTAGAAACATAGACTTTCACGAAGGCGATGCTCCCGGCACTCATTGATCTCGCGCCTCTGAACGGAATCAATTTGCATGGGCACCTCCTCCACCTCCTGAGATGTTTTACCTACAGGCTCTTTGGAAGGAAGGGAAAAGTAAGAAATATGCAGCAAACTTCTCCTGCCTACGCTCAGTAAGGCGAATGTCAATGCGCACACAATGCTGTATAAATGTCTCTAGCTCTTGTAGTGACTCAGAGCGAGCTAGTTCATCTTTTACAATACTAGACAGACCCCTTTTAAAAATAGGCAATTGTGCATAACTGTCCCAATTGGTATCTACCGCTAATCTCCTGAATTCAGTAGCATACTCAATAACAGAACATTTTGCCTGGCGTAAAGACAATAAAGCAGATTCAGCGGTTGCACGGCAATTAGGATCATCAAACATTAATGCCATAGCGGCCAAGAAATCATCCAAGTTATTTAACCGTGGGTCACGAGACTCAATCATTGGATTCGCCCAGGTGAGCGCTCGTGCGGTCAACAGCATTATTACACACAATACTTTGGATCTATCATTAGGAAAATGGTCAGCATGCACATCAAAATATAGCATACATTGATTCACAAAGCCACGAAATTTGTCGCGATCACCATTAAATCTGAATTAGGGGCAACTTAGGTGGGCTAGCTGGTGGCGGTTGCCCAGAGGGAAAAGTCGCTTGTGCAGCTATTTGCGTGCTTATGTCCTGAAAAGCCCATCCATACTGGGACTCTATGCCAGCAAGTTTGTTTTCCTGGGCTGCCATGCGGGTGCTTAAGTCCTGCAAAGTCTGTCCAAACACTTGTTGAATGTGTTCAAAGCTTCCAAACTTCTTTTGCAGACCTTCCACATCTTTCTGCAGTGATCTAATTACGGAAAACACCTGCTCTAGTCTGCTTTCTGCAGTCATTGTTCCAGCAGTCTCCTTTTTTTTTTTTTTTTTAGGCTAGAGTATCCTGTAATAATTATAAGGAATAACTCAGGAGACTCTTTGCGTGGAACAAGACAACTAAAGGACACAGTTTTATAAGTGGTAAAGTCTATATTATCACACGGTGATTCAAACAGGTGCAGAGAGAAACTCAAGTCACAACACTTGGAGTAAATATTAAATGCAGCTTAGCAGTCTATAGGAAAACTTTAGAGGAAAATGCAATCACGCAGAAAGTCTATGAAGCACAATTATTCTTGAGGATACTTGACACAAATAAGTCCTTGCTTAGTCCAAAACACAGATAGATATGCTTATAAGGCAGTTCAAATAATATCTTAGCTCAACCAGGGAGGCCTGGGTAATAGTATCAGGTTCTTGCAGAGCAGCAACAGCTTACATGTCCAGCAAATGCAGATGGAAGTAAACACGAGCAGCAGATGAAGGAGGATTACTGGAACTTGTGTATGCAGCAGGAACTCAGAGCAGAGTAGCAGGATAACCCCACAGGTTCACCGGAGCAGGTATATAGCCAGGGAGTCACCAGAGGTCAGGAGCTGGATGCAAGGCAGAATACTCTAGCACAGACTGAAGGCTGGGGTGGAGTTTTATAGCAGGAAGACACAGTGCACATGAGACCAAAGACGCCATCTTGGAAAAGGGCAGTAATGCACAAAAGGTTATAAAAAAATGTTCAGAGTCCTGACACAGAGGAGGATGCGGAAGGGATAACAATATCTCAAATTTCCACATTTACTTTTTAAATTATGTGTTGTAGTTATTGTATTATTTTGTAACTGTTCATAGCCTAATGGAGGTGTGTTCATGATAATAGTCTGACAGGTGGGATGGGGCGTATCGGCTGTTACTTGTATAAGCTTGCCGTCACTTACTGCACACCATAGGTCCCGTTGAAGTGCAGGAGGCACAAAACAGTCGTAGTCCAGAGTGTTTCTCGTGAATACCTTCCTGCGGGCATGTTTTAATCAAGAGTACCAATAAAAGAAGTTTTTACAAAGTACCGGTGAGGGCAACCAGTTTTCTTCTATGGACATTAATGACCCACTATCTGTTGTCCATGGTTGGCGGGAAATTGATGTCACTTTAGTGGTATGTGACAATAATGTTTTTTAAAAGTGGAGGCAGGCAGGCCTGCACTTACTTTCAGTAAACTACCTGTGTTATTTTCCTTTCATTTTTCTACCAATAGTACTGTAGGAAACTGATGATTGTGCCATCTGAGTGTGGCTGGAAAGAAAAAAAAATGGAGATGTTCCATGAGCTAAGAAGGCTTACACTGCTCCCTTAACCACCAGGTCCTCATTGAAACTTCATTTCAAAGCTGTAAATGCTGGCCAGACCCTGATACCTCATGCATGGCCCATGGCTGACAGCTGCTGTGCCATTTGCAAATTTCTACTGTGGGTTAATTGATGCAACCTTACATGGTGTCTGCCCCTAATTTTAGCTGTTTGGGAAGCTTTTTATCACCCTTTAAGGTGTTGCGTATACATTTAGTTTGGTCTACCATTGAATTTAATGGGGTTCGGGTATGTTCGTCGAACTGTTCGGCGAACATGTTTGGCAAACATCTAAAGGTTCAGCGAATTGAACCAAACCAAAGGTTCGCTCATCTTTAGTCGGGACCAGGAAGGCAGATACAAAAACATATAACAACAAACACATATATAAATAAATATGGGGAATAAGAAGTGACCCAGGGATAGAATTAAAAGGTAATTTTTATTCAAAAATATTAAAAACATACAATATAAAAAAACAGAAATGCTGTAGGTGACGCTGGGCAATAATGGGGGCAGAACACAGGTAGTATAATGAGGGAGGTTGATTTACGGAGGGATAATAGTAAAGATCAATGAGGATACATAATAGTACGATGACTCCCTACCATACAGGATAAACCTCAATATCCAAATCATCACTCATTAGTGGCTAAAATGCAGCTCAGGTTGAAGACTATGATCTAAATAATGCCCCAAGTATATGCTGACAGACTGGCGGTGAAACACACGTTGGTGTGAGGGAACGCTCGGGCATCCTTTATGGCAGCTTTCACTCTCAGTTAATAATGTCTGGTTACACTGATATCCCTTTGTCTGATGTCTGGTTATAGGAATGTTTTAGCGGTTGCTGCGCCTGCTCAGAAGTTTGTCAGCACATACTTGGGGCATTATTTAGGTCATAGTCTTTAACCTGAGCTGTATTTTAGCCACTAATGAGTGGTAATTTGGATATTGAGGTTTAACCCCTTCATGACCGTGGGATTTTTCAATTTTCCGTGTTCGTTTTTCACTCCCCTCCTTCCCAGAGCCATAACTTTTTTATTTTTCAATTTGGCAATTTGGCCATGTGAGGGCTTATTTTTTGTAGGACGAGTTGTACTTTTGAAAGACATCATTGGTTTTACCATGTCGTGTACTAGAAAACGGGAAAAAAATTCCAAGTGCGGTGAAATTGCAAAAAAAGTGCAATCCCACACTTGTTTTTTGCTTGGCTTTTTTGCTAGGTTCACTAAATGCTAAAACTGACCTGCCATTATGATTCTCCAGGTCATTACAAGTTCATAGACACCTAATATGACTAGGTTATTTTTTTACCTAAGTGGTGAAAAAAATTTCCAAACTTTGCTAAAAAAAAAATAAATAAAAAATGGTGCCATTTTCCGATACTCGTAGCGTCTCCATTTTTCATGATCTGGGGTCGGTTGAGGGCTTATTTTTTGCGTGCCGAGCTGGCGTTTTTTAATTATTCCAATTCGGTGCAGATATGTTCTTTTGATCGCCCGTTATTGCATCTTAATGCAATGTCGTGGCGACCAAAAAAACGTAATTCTGACGTTTCGATCTTTTTACTCATTACGCCGTTTAGCGATCAGGTTAATGCTTTTTTTATTGATAGATCGGGCGATTCTGAACGTGGCGATACCAAATATGTGTAGATTTGATTTTTTTTATTGATTTATTTTGATTGGGGCGAAAGGGGGGTGATTTAAACTTTTATATTTTTTTTATTTTTTTCACATTTTTTTTAACTTTTTTTTTTAACTTTTGCCATGCTTCAATAGCCTCCATGGTAGGCTAGAAGCAGGCACAGCACGATCACCTCTGCTACATAGCAGCGATCTGCTGTTCGCTGCTATGTAGTAGAAAATCAGGTGTGCTGTGAGTGCCGACCACAGGGTGGCGCTCACAGCTACCGGCGATCAGTAACCATAGAGGTCTCAAGGACCTCTATGGTTACAATGGAGAAGCATCGCCGACCTCCGATCATGTGACGGGGTCGGCGATGCCGTCATTTCCGGCCGCCCGGCCGGATGCGGTAGTTAAATGCCGCTGTCTGCGTTTGACAGCGGCATTTAACTAGTTAATAGCGGCGGGTGAATCGCGATTTCACTCGCCGCTATTGCGGGCACATGTCAGCTGTTCAAAACAGCTGACATGTCCCGGCTTTGATGCGGGCTCACCGCGGAGCCCTGCATCAAAGCAGGGGAGCTTGCATCGGACGTACTATCCCGTCCGATGTCAGTAAGGTGTACGGTAGGGAGTCATCATACTATTATGCAATCATGCATCCTCTTTGATCTTTACTATTATCCCTCCGTAAACCAACCTCCCTCATTACACTACCTGTTTTCTGCCCCCATTATCGCCCAGCATCCCCTAAAGCATTTCTGCTTTTTGTAATGCATGTTTTTAATATTTTCGAATAAAAATTACCTTTTAATATTTTCCCTGGATCTCTTCTTATTCCACATATCTACTATATAATTGTCTAAGGGTACTTCCGTCTGTCTGTCCTTCTGTCTGTCTGTCGCGGTTATTCGTTCGCTGATTGGTCTCGCCAGCTGCCTGTCATGGCTGCCGTGACCAATCAGTGACGTGCACAGTCCGGAAAAAAATGGCCGCTCCTTACTCCCCGCACTCACTGCTCGGCACCCGCATACACCCCTCCAGTCACCGCTCACACAGGGTTAATGCCGGCGGTAACGGACCGCATTATGCCGCGGGTAACGCACTCCGTTACCGCCGCTATTAACCCTGTGTGTCAACAACTTTGTACTATTGATGCTGCCTATGCGGCATCAATAGTACAAAATGTAATGTTAAAAATAATAAATAAATAAAAAAACCTGCTATACTCACCCTCTGTAGTCCGCTGAGCCACTTGCGCCGCCCGCCATCTTCCGTTGCAGGTTGCGGTGGCAAAGATGGTGTGGCAGAAGGACCTGTCATGACGTCACGGTCATGTGACCGCGACGTCATCACAAGTCCTGCGCGCCTGCGTGGAAAGGACCTGACGTGACATCATGGTCATGTGACCGCTACACGGTCATGTGACCGTGACGTCATCACAGGTCCTGCGCTCAGACCAACCCTGGGACCGGAAGCTGCCGTGGACTACAAGGGGCTCTCGGAAAGGTGAGTATATGTTTATTTTTTATTTTTTAACCTGTGACAAACGTGGCTGGGCAATATACTACGTGGCTCTGTGCTGTAAACTACGTGGCTCTGTGCTGTATACTACGTCACTGGGCAATATACTACGTAACTGGGCAATATAGTATGTCACTGGGCAATATACTACGTCGCTGGGCAATATACTATGGTGCTGAGCAATATACTACGTCGCTGGGCAATATACTACGTCGCTGGGCAATATACTACGTGACTTGGCAATATACTACGTGCCTGGACAATATACTACGTGGCTGGGCAATATACTACGTGGCTGGGCAATATACTACGTGGACATGCATATTCTAGAATACTCGATGCGTTAGAATCGGGCCACCATCTAGTATATTTATATATGGGCTTGTTGCTATATGTATTGCATGAAGTGCCTCCCTTATTTAGAACATTGCTTGATTCAAGATACAAAAACTTCAGGCAAGAGAATGGTCAGTAAAATGAACTAAGGTCAGAAACAGGAAAATTCACTTGAAAACAGTACCTGAAAACAGTACCTGAAATCAGAATGTGTGAACCAGGCAAGTAGAATTATATCTGGCAGCTTTCAGCCGGAAGCTAGGAAATTTTGTAGAGTATTATGTCCAATTCGTCAAAGTAGGTACCAAGGTATCCTTTTAACCAGTATAAAAGTGACAACCTGATGCTGTCTGTAGGTTTCTGTGCACCATCCTGCTGACAGGTTCACTTTAAGCCTCATTGCATATCCATTCAAACACTGATTTTTCAGTAATGGGGGAACCCACTATCTAGCTAAAGGTATTGCTGAATATGTCTTTGATTGAGCTACATGTCTATAGAAATAATTTGGAGGAGGAAGGGGGGTGAGAGCACAGATTCTTTTCAACATTTGGTATTCTGGCAAGATTGATCTGGAAAAAACACGATTATTACATAACTTGAGGGGTAAATTATAATCCAGTCAATAAGAACCACTATCATTTACAAAACCATTATCCTGCCTTCTTCTCATATGTGTCAGGTATGTTTGGAAGAACAACTTCACAGTCCCTTCCTGTTCCCTCCAAGGGTCACTCACACGAGGGATGATTCTTTCTTCCGAGAGAATCGCATCGAATATTGTAATGACACTCTGCTCAAACCTTTATCTGAGTTAGAGTTTTCTGTGTACATACAAAATACATATCCTCTTTCATATACAAAGATTGTTTTTGTCTTGTCAGCAAAATTTTGTTTCTGGATTTTCCATAGAGTCATTGCCTCTTTAAAACCGGCTATAATTTGATAATATCAAGGAATGTCTGGTTCTGTATATCATAGAAAATATTCTGTTAGCACCGTCAGTGTTTTATTTATGTTTTTTTTAATCCTATTTATGTTAATAAACAGTTTCATTGTTACATAACACTTTTGCTATTATGGCGTTTTATTTTTATACCCTCTCTACGAGCTATCACAGCACTGATTAGAGCAGCATTGCACTTTTTCCAGCACAGTTTCCATATTTAAATATGAGATGCTTGCCAGTCCTATGAAGCTGAATATTTCTACAATAAGCTTTTTTAGACCTAAAAAAGTTTTATTGTAATTAAAATATTGCAAATGAATGGTAAATTCTGTTCGTTCTAAAATAGAACCTAAAAAAAAATGTATTATTGTGAAACATGATAAACCATCCCAGTGAAAGGGCTAAGGTGCTTTCATACTGCTCACAGTTTGTTTTTTTTAATTATTTTTATATTGCGCTAACATATTCCACAGCGCTTTACAGTTTGCACACATTATCATCGCTGTCCCCGATGGGATATTATTATGATATTGGTGCCAGAATGGGAGTATATTATTCCTATACCAGGATCCAAATGGGGACAGTATTACTATATTTGGCTCAAAATTGGGGATTTTAATATTTTACGAGGGCCATAATTGGGAACATTGTTACTATGTTGGGGCCATAATGAGGAACATTATTACTATATTGGGATCAGAATTGAGGACATTATTACTATATGAGGTACAGAATGGGGGATATTATTATTATATTGAGGCCAGAATGGGGGATATCATTACTATATTTGAATTAAAATGGGGGATTTTAATACTGTATGAGGCCAGAATTGGGGCCATTATTATTATATTGGGGGCAGAATAGAGAATATTATTATTATATTGAGGTCATAATGAGGGGCTTTATAACTATATTGGGACCAGAATGTGTTTTTTTTTTTGCTGATAATGATATCATTTGGTCACTACGCCATTGTTATGTATGGCAACATTATAATAGCTACAGTTGGCCTTAGTCATGGCTATTGAGTTGTGTATGGAGATAACTTGCTCTCTATGTTATCAATAAGGAGAAGGGTCTTTATTTCAATGGATAATTGTATATCACAATTTTGGTGTGGGAAGAGTAGATGTGTAGGAGAAATCTGTATTTCACAGTCAATGATCCACTGTAATGGAGAGAACACATAACAGGTATTTTCATGTATATTTTGAGTGGGCTCTTAGAGTCAATTCTACTTGTGGACTCGAGGCACCCTAGTCCATCATTGAAAGTGATCACCATAAAATTAAATCACAAAAGGCAATTATGGAATTTCTTTCTTTTGTAAGAGTATTTCAATACTGCTGACATTAAAAAATACAATGAATTCTGTAAAAAAATAGAAAGTTGCCCAAATTAAAGTGCATAACTTTTGTTGCACTTGCAGAAAAATCAGTGCGTGATTTCTAATTCTCAGCGCTGCTGAATAAGTTTTATAGATTTTAATTCAAGGGCTGTTTATCTGTTTTTTATTTCCTTGTATTTTGATAGACAGTATATTTCATGAATATCTATAAATGTCTGACAACTACAACAGGCACTTCCAACAAGTATCAAAATCCAATAAGCAAAGGAAGTAGAATGCCCAACTCATAATATACAAATTGCCTCTACAGAGAAAAAGAGGACTTGAACTCTATAGCGCCACCTGTTGGATGTAGCGATCCTACTAGTCACAATCAACCCTGTAACGAGTCTTGCAATATGACTTAGGATAAGAGCCAAATCAGTATCTCAGTTCTTAGATACGGTGTTTCGGGCTGTTGGCCCTCGTCAGTGCCAAGCATGAGAACTGATTAGGCTAGATGAGAGTTTCTGGACTGAGGTCTAAGCGATAAGGTTTCTCCTTGTGGAGAGTGATATACCAGAGCTGGTATGTCACTCTCCACAAGGAGAAACCTTACCCCTTACAACTCATAATAGTCTTTATTGAAACAAATCTGACATAATTGTTTTCAAGGAGATAAAACTGGCAGTGAAGAACATAGGAATCCCCCTAACCCAGGAGTCAGCTACACCATAAATAATAGTCAATAAGATTCCATACATAAACCAAACAAGGCTCTAGAATTCTACAAGTGTGAATATGCAGCTAATAGCAAAAGGTATCTAAATACAAATGGTAATGCCAAACACTGACAATAATATTGAGGAGTACATCCTACAATAGGCAATTAAAAAACAAATGCACATTATAAATATCCCATAATGGACAACGCACAAAAAGTAGTAGACATAAGTATGTATACAAGTGAGACCTCAAAATGAGGATGGGGAATATGAGTCAATGGTGTATATAGAGCTAGAACAGACTAGGAAAGCGAGATATAGACCAAAATGCGCATTTCGCTTTAGCTTCTTCTGAAGGTGTGAGAACTCTGCATTTCACAGTCAATACTCCACTTTATTGGAGATAACACATAACAGGTATTTTCATGTATATATCGTGTGGGACCTTAGAGTTAATCCTACATGTGGACTCAAGGCATCGTAGTCCAACATTGATGGTGAACACCATAAAATTAATTCACAAAAGACAATTATGGAATTTCTTTCTTTTGTAAGAGTGTTTCAATACTTTATATAAGCCTCAAACTTCTACCATTAAAAAATACAATGCCTTCCATAAAGAATTTAAAAATTGCCCGAATTAAATGACATAACGTTTGGTTCACTTGCAGAAAAATCAGTGCATGTTTTTTTAATTCTCAGCCCTGCTAAATAAGTTTTATAGATTATACCTCAATAGAATTGTTTATGTTTTTTATTTCCTTTTCTTTTTATATACAGTATATTTCATATCATAAAGGTTAAAATTTTAGAATGCTTGCAGGTAAACACTCCCTAGATGTTCCTTTGGTGTCTTTTTCATTTTCAGTTTTTATAGTAAGAAGTTATTACTTATAATAAACATTTGCTCTTTTCTCACCATACACAGCTATGACAATTTCAGTATCTTCTTTTTGCTACAATTAACCAAAGTAAAAGACCTTCTACTTATTAGTTTTGATGTCGTTGAGTTATGTGCTTTTTAGTCTAATAAGTTATATTCACAGATAAAAAGAGCCTTTTTCCCAAAAGGTGTGATCAAAGACTCGACAATTGAACTGAATTCCAAATTTAGGAGCCACTCAAAGTGTTTGCAAAACTTTGAAAAACATTTTACAGTTAACATATATCATTAACCTATATAAAATAGACAGTGCATTACGTGTCTTTTACCAATTCCATATTTAAAGGTTTTAACCACTACTTGGACAACTTCTTCTCAATTGCTATATTCTTCCTTAAAATAAAAAAGCCTGTATTCACTTCGGGTGCCGGCATCATTCCAGCAACGTCAGTACCAGGTCTGAAGGGGTTCACATGACTTTTTATGTCACGTGAGCCCTGCAGCCAGTCAACTGGTGCTAATGGTCTGCTTTAAATGGAACAAGGAAAAAGCTGAGGGCACAACAAAATGAATAGGATCACAAACCACACACTTAGAAATAAATGAAACAACTACATAAAGAAGTGTGTATGCATAGTAAGGATCACCAAATCTAAAAAGCAGTAATAACGGAATAACGGCGACCGCAAAAAAAAAGTCTGATTTCCCATTTAATTTCTCTCTCCTCTGATGTGATCTAGCACATCAGAGGAAAGAGAAATGGGTTCCCCCGGTATCTCTGGACCCTACTGCATCCCCGGTGATGTCCCACGACTGTCGAAGTCTTCTTCTGGGAAGAAAATGGCAGGCGCATGTGCAATGTGCCCGCCAAGATCTGCTGTCCGGCATCCGGCAACAATAAGATATTTTAACTATTGGTTCATTTTGATCACTGTGATAGACCCTATCACAGTGATCAGAGAAAAAAAGATAGTAAATCAACCATCACCCCCTTAGTTAGGTAAAAATAATAAAATTTTAAAAAAAATTTATTTCCATTTTTTAGGGTTAGGGTTGGGGTTATAGCTAGGGTTAGGGTTGAGGCTAGAGTTTGGGTTATGGTTGGGGTTATACTTGGGGTTATAGTTAGGGTTGGGCTAGGGTTAGGGTTATGTTTGGGGTTATAGCTAGGGTTAGGGTTAGGCTAGGGTTATGGTTATATTTAAGGTTATAGCTAGGGTTAGGGTTGGGGCTAGGGGTAGGGTAGGGTTGTGGTGTTGGGGTTAGGGTAATGTTGGGGTTAGAGTTGTGATTAGAGTTATGGTTGGAATTCGGGTTAGAGGTGTGTTGGGGTTAGGGCTGGG
Source organism: Ranitomeya variabilis (assembly GCF_051348905.1). Taxonomy (NCBI): domain Eukaryota; kingdom Metazoa; phylum Chordata; class Amphibia; order Anura; family Dendrobatidae; genus Ranitomeya; species Ranitomeya variabilis. Next base: position 115,007,961 of record NC_135237.1, on the reverse strand, counting down.
GTTAGGGATGTGTTAGAGTTGGAGTTAGAATTGGGGGTTTCCACTGTTTAGGTACATCAGGGGGTCTCCAAACGCGACATGGTGCCCGCCATTGATTCCAGCCAAAGTTGCGTTCAAAAAGTCAAACGGTTCTCCTTCCGTTCTGAGCCCTGCTATGCGCCTAAACAGTGGCTTTCCTCCACATACAGGGGAGAAATTGCACAACATATTTTGTGGTCCATTTTCTCCTGATACCCTTGTGAAAATAAAAAAAATTGGTTCCAAAGTAAATTTTTTGTGAAAAAAGTAAAATGTTCATTTTTCCTTCCACATTGCTTTAGTTCTTGTGAAGCACCTGAAGGGTTAATAAACTTCTTGAATGTGGTTTTGCGCACATTGAGGGGAGCAGATTTTAGAATAGCGTCGCTTTTGGTTATTTTCTGTTATATTGACCCCCCAAACTGACTTCAAATGTGATGTGGTCCCTAAAAAAATGGTTTTGTAAATGTTGTTGGAAAAATGAGATATTGCTGGTCAACTTTTAACCCTTATAACGTTATAACAGAAAAAAATATGTTTCCAAAATTGTGTTGATGTAAAGTTGACATGTGGGAAATGTTATTTATTAACTATTTTATGTGACATGACTCTAATACAAGGGCACAAAAATTAAAAGTTTGAAATTTGCAACATTTTAGAAGAACTGTAGATGGAATAGCAACATAAAAGGATGTAAAATCCTATATGCAGAGAAGATCTCAAAATTACAGAGAAAACCTGTAGGGTGCTCCAAGTGTGAATAAAACATATATATGGGAAATGAATTAAAAAAAAGCTTCCATCAAACATAAAAGTCACAGACATACAGGAGGTAGAATGAATGACTTGATGGTCAACATGATGAGAGACCCAGCTAAAGCATGGTACAAGGAGAGAGGACCCAAATGGTCTGCTCCACTTTCACTTCTTTGGTCATAAGTGGTAGAATTGAGGGGTGCTGCTGCTCTCTGGTTTCTTCCAGATGATAGTTAAGTACTAAAGAAATTAGAGTGAAGTGGACCACTGTGGCTGCTCATTGGCTGCAGGGCTCATGTGACATAACATTGTCATGCAAGCCCCGGGAGACCTGACTGGAACACTGGAACAGAGTTGGCTCTGTATGTGAATACAGTCTGGAATTATTTTAGAAGGTAAAATATAGCAATTGAGAAGGTTTGTCCAAGTAGTGGCCAAGCTTCCTAATAATTTTGGTGGCATTGTTCAGCTTAGATCAAGTGTTTCATAATAGAAGTGGACTAATGCCATAAGTGAGGAAAAATGATCCTATAGTCTTTATAACTTAGATATACATATATATATCGGCGCCTTTACTCAGGCTATAATTACAGCTTTTTTTATGTAACCGAAGCATACTATTTCACTGTGTCGGTGACTGTAACTCTTTTGGAGATCCAATCTGTCCAAATCCTGTTGAACTTCTGAGCGTATTTGCTGTTTATATACAAGGCACTGGGGAATATATGAGTTCATTGACCAAGAAGAGGATCCATCGATTTCCATCCCATGATAATGATTTTACGTGCACAAAGAGGAAATTTATGAAAAACAGTCCTTTGTAGGTGCAAAATACTTGTTTAGAGGAAGCAATAGACATAGCTAATGGGATAAGACATTTGGAAAGTCGAACTTGGGGTTTAAAAAAGAGAAAGCTGAAGAAGAAAGTAACAAAGCTTGATTAGAGAAATGAGACAAGATTTCAATTTTTTATTTCTTTATTTTACTTATATAGCGTCATCTGTTGTGAATTCCGCTCTCGGGCTCCCTCCTGTGGTCATGAGTGGTACTTTGTGAGTTCTGTTCATGGGCTCCCTCTAGTGGCTTTTAGTGTTACGGCTGGTCTGTAGCTGGACTCCAGCTGCCTCGTTTCCTGCTAGGCCTGCTGCCTATTTAACTCCATCTGGACCTTTACTTGTTACCTGCTGTCGTTGTATTCAGTACTGGTTCAGATCTCTCTGGGACTTCCCTTGTGACCTGTCTCCTCGTGGAGAAGCTAAGTTCATGCTAGTCCATTTTTGTTCATTGCTATTTGAAAATGTTTCTCAGTATGTTATGAGTTCAGTCCAGCTTGCTTATATGCTATTTGATTGCTAGCTGGAAGCTCTGGGGTGCGGAGTTGCGCCCCTCACATCGTGAGTCGGTGTGGGGGTCTTTTTGTATTCTCTGCGTGGATACTTTTGTAGTATTTTATACTGACCGCACAGATTCCTTGCTATCTTCTGATTATTTAGTTATTAGCGGGCCTCATTTGCTAAAACCTATTTTCATTTCTATGTTTGTGTTTTCCCCTTAAACTCACCGTTATTATTTGTGGGGGGCTGCTTACACTTTGGGGAAAATTTCTCTGAGGCAAGTGAGGCTTTGTTTCTCTCTAGGGGTAGCTAGATTCTCAGGCTGTGAACGAGGCGCCTAGGCTGAGTTAGGAACGCTCCACGGCTGCCTATAGTGTGTGTTGATAGGATCAGGATTGCGGTCAGTAAAGTTCCCACATTCCCAGAGCTTGTCCTTATTTTTGGTTTACCCATCAGGTCAGTTCATGTGTTCCTTACCACCAGGATCATAACAGTACAGCAGGCCAGTAAAGTGTTAATGCATCGCAAAAGAGGGATAAGAGAAGCTCTGAGGTTTTTTTTTTTCCTCTGCAGCGTGTTTAGCCTCTCTCCTCCCCTTAATCTCTGGGTGGTTCAGGACTCAGCTGCAGATATGGACATTCAAGGTCTGTCCTCTTGTGTGGATCAGCTTGCTACAAGGATACAAAGCATTCAGGATTATGTAGTTCGCAGTCCTATGTCAGAACCTAAAATACCAATTCCTGAGCTGTTCTCTGGAGATAGATCTAGGTTTTTGAATTTCAAAAATAATTGCAAATTGTTTCTTTCTCTGAGACCTCATTCCTCTGGTGACCCTGCTCAGCAAGTTAAAATTATTATTTCTTTGTTACGTGGTGACCCTCAAGATTGGGCATTCTCCCTGGCGCCAGGAGATCCTGCATTGCTAAATGTGGATGCGTTTTTCCTGGCGCTTGGATTGCTTTATGAGGAACCTAATCTAGTAGACCAGGCAGAAAAGATTTTGCTGGCTCTCTCTCAGGGTCAGGATGAAGCAGAGGTTTACTGTCAGAAGTTTAGGAAGTGGTCTGTGCTCACTCAATGGAATGAGTGTGCCCTGGCAGCGATTTTCAGAAAGCGTCTTTCTGAAGCCCTTAAGAATGTTATGGTGGGGTTCCCCACGCCTGTGGGTCTGAATGAGTCAATGTCTTTGGCCATTCAAATTGATCGGCGTTTGCGGGAGCGCAAACAGGTGCACCATCTGGCGGTGTTTTCTGAACAGAAGCCTGAGTCTATGCAATGTGACAGGATTCTGACCAGAATTGAACGGCAAAATCACAGACGTCAGAATGGGTTGTGCTTTTACTGTGGTGACTCCACTCATGTTATCTCTGATTGTTCTAAGCGCACAAAGAGGTTCGCTAAGTCTGTCACCATTGGTACTGTACAGCCTAAATTCATTTTGTCTGTTACTTTGATTTGCTCTCTGTCATCCTACTCTGTTATGGCTTTTGTGGATTCAGGCGCTGCCCTGAATTTGACGGATTTGTCATTTGCCAGGCGCTGTGGTTTTATCTTGGAGCCATTGCAATTCCCTATTCCACTAAAGGGAATTGATGCTACGCCATTGGCCAAGAATAAGCCTCAGTACTGGACTCAAGTGACTATGTGCATGACTCCTGCACATCAGGAGGTTATTTGCTTTCTGGTGTTACATAATTTGCATGATGTTGTCGTGTTGGGTCTGCCATGGCTGCAGGTTCATAATCCAGTCCTGGATTGGAAAGCAATGTCTGTGTCAAGTTGGGGTTGTCAAGGGATACATGGCGATGTTCCTTTGGTGTCAATTGCTTCTTCTACTCCTTCTGAAGTCCCTGAATTTTTGTTGGATTACCAGGATGTATTTGATGAGCCCAAATCCAGTGCCCTACCTCCTCATAGGGATTGTGATTGTGCCATAAATTTGATTCCTGGTAGTAAGTTCCCTAAGGGTCGACTTTTTAATTTATCTGTACCAGAACATACCGCTATGCGGAGCTATATAAAGGAGTCTTTGGAGAAAGGGCATATTCGTCCGTCCTCGTCACCTTTGGGTGCAGGGTTCTTTTTTGTGGCCAAGAAGGATGGTTCTCTGAGACCCTGTATAGATTATCGCCTTCTAAATAAAATCACGGTCAAATTTCAGTACCCTTTGCCTCTGCTGTCTGATCTGTTTGCTCGGATTAGGGGGGCTAGTTGGTTCACCAAGATAGATCTTCGAGGAGCTTATAATCTTGTGCGTATAAAGCGGGGCGATGAATGGAAGACAGCGTTTAATACGCCCGAAGGTCATATTGAGTACTTGGTGATGCCTTTTGGGCTTTCTAATGCCCCTTCCGTGTTTCAGTCCTTCATGCACGACATCTTCCGATAGCATCTGGATAGATTCATGATTGTGTACCTGGATGATATTTTGGTCTTTTCTGATGATTGGGAGTCTCATGTGAGGCAGGTCAGGATGGTGTTCCAGGTCCTTCGTGCCAATGCCTTGTTTGTGAAGGGCTCTAAATGTCTCTTTGGAGTCCAGAAGGTTTCCTTCTTGGGCTTTACTTTTTCCCCTTCTACTATCGAGATGGATCCAGTTAAAGTCCAGGCCATCTATGACTGGACTCAATCTACATCGGTGAAGAGCCTTCAGAAGTTCTTGGGCTTTGCTAATTTTTACCGTCGCTTCATCACTAATTTTTCTAGTGTGGTTAAGCCTTTGACGGATTTGACTAGAAAGGGTGCTGATGTGACTAATTGGTCTTCTGCGGCCGTTGAGGCCTTTCAGGAGCTGAAACGTCGGTTTTCTTCGGCTCCTGTCTTGCGTCAGCCTGATGTCTCTCTTCCCTTTCAGGTCGAGGTTGATGCTTCTGAGATTGGAGCAGGGGCTGTCTTGTCACAGAGAAGCTCTGATGGCTCGGTGATGAGACCATGTGCTTTCTTTTCTAGAAAGTTTTCGCCTGCCGAGCGGAATTATGATGTTGGTAATCGGGAGTTGTTGGCAATGAAGTGGGCATTCGAGGAGTGGCGACATTGGCTTGAGAGAGCCAAGCATCGCGTGGTGGTCTTGACGGATCACAAGAATTTGATTTATCTCGAGTCTGCCAAGCGGTTAAATCCTAGACAGGCTCGATGGTCGCTGTTTTTCTCCCGTTTTGATTTTGTGGTTTCATACCTTCCGGACTCAAAGAATGTGAAGGCTGATGCCCTTTCTAGGAGTTTTGTGCCTGACTCTCCGGGAGTTTCTGAGCCGGCTGGTATCCTCAGAGAGGGGGTGATCTTGTCCGCCATCTCCCCTGATTTGCGGCGGGTGCTGCAGGAGTTTCAGGCCGATAGACCTGACCGTTGTCCACCGGAGAGACTGTTTGTCCCGGATAGATGGACCAGTAGAGTTATTTCCGAGGTTCATTCTTCAGTGTTAGCGGGTCATCCTGGGATCTTTGGTACCAGGGATTTGGTGGCTAGGTCCTTTTGGTGGCCTTTTTTGTCGCGGGATGTGCGTTCCTTTGTGCAGTCCTGTGGGATTTGTGCTCGGGCCAAGCCTTGCTGTTCTCGTGCCAGTGGATTGCTTTTGCCTTTGCCTGTCCCGAAGAGGCCTTGGACGCATATTTCCATGGATTTTATTTTGGATCTTCCAGTCTCTCAGAGGATGTCTGTCATCTGGGTGGTTTGTGATCATTTTTCTAAAATGGTCCATTTGGTGCCTTTGCCTAAGTTACCCTCCTCCTCTGATTTGGTTCCGCTGTTTTTTCAGAATGTGGTCCGTTTGCATGGTATTCCGGAGAACATTGTGTCTGACAGAGGGTCCCAGTTTGTGTCCAGATTTTGGCGGTCCTTTTGTGCTAGGATGGGCATTGATTTGTCTTTTTCTTCGGCCTTCCTTCCTCAGACGAATGGCCAAACCGAACGTACTAATCAGACCTTGGAAACTTAGATCAGGATGATTGGGTGACTTTTTTGCCATTGGCTGAGTTCGCCCTCAATAATCGGGCTAGTTCCGCTACTTTGGTTTCGCCTTTTTTTTGTAATTCTGGTTTTCATCCTCATTTTTCCTCAGGTCAGGTTGAGCCTTCTGACTGTCCTGGGGTGGATTCTGTGGTGGATAGGTTGCAGCAGATTTGGAACCACGTAGTGGACAATTTGACGTTGTCACAGGAGAAGGCTCAGCGCTTTGCTAATCGCCGTCGCTGTGTGGGTCCCCGACTTTGTGTGGGGGATTTGGTATGGTTATCATCTCGTTATGTTCCGATGAAGGTTTCCTCTCCTAAGTTCAAACCTCGTTTCATCGGTCCTTATAAGATTTTAGAAATCCTCAATCCTGTGTCATTTCGTTTGGACCTCCCAGCATCTTTTGCCATTCATAATGTGTTCCATAGGTCATTGTTGCGGAGGTATGTCGTGCCTGTGGTTCCTTCTGTTGACCCTCCTGCTCCGGTGTTGGTCGAGGGAGAATTGGAGTATGTGGTGGAGAAGATCTTGGATTCTCGTATTTCGAGACGGAAGTTTCAGTACTTGGTTAAATGGAAGGGCTATGGTCAGGAGGATAATTCCTGGGTTGTTGCCTCTGATGTCCATGCTGCCGATTTGGTTCGTGCCTTTCATTTGGCTCGTCCTGATCGGCCTGGGTGCTCTGGTGAGGGTTCGGTGACCCCTCCTCAAGGGGGGGGTACTGTTGTGAATTCCGTTCTCGGGCTCCCTCCTGTGGTCATGAGTGGTACTTTGTGAGTTCTGTTCATGGGCTCCCTCTAGTGGCTTTTAGTGTTACGGCTGGTCTGTAGCTGGACTCCAGCTGCCTCGTTTCCTGCTAGGCCTGCTGCCTATTTAACTCCATCTGGACCTTTACTTGTTGCCTGCTGTCGTTGTATTCAGTACTGGTTCAGATCTCTCTGGGACTTCCCTTGTGACCTGTCTCCTCGTGGAGAAGCTAAGTTCATGCTAGTCCATTTTTGTTCATTGCTATTTGAAAATGTTTCTCAGTATGTTATGAGTTCAGTCCAGCTTGCTTATATGCTATTTGATTGCTAGCTGGAAGCTCTGGGGTGCGGAGTTGCGCCCCTCACATCGTGAGTCGTGTGGGGGTCTTTTTGTATTCTCTGCGTGGATACTTTTGTAGTATTTTATACTGACCGCACAGATTCCTTGCTATCTTCTGACTATTTAGTTATTAGCGGGCCTCATTTGCTAAAACCTATTTTCATTTCTATGTTTGTGTTTTCCCCTTAAACTCACCGTTATTATTTGTGGGGGGCTGCTTACACTTTGGGGAAAATTTCTCTGAGGCAAGTGAGGCTTTGTTTCTCTCTAGGGGTAGCTAGTTTCTCAGGCTGTGAACGAGGCGTCTAGGCCGAGTTAGGAACGCTCCATGGCTGCCTATAGTGTGTGTTGATAGGATCAGGATTGCGGTCAGTAAAGTTCCCACATTCCCAGAGCTTGTCCTTAATTTTGGTTTACCCATCAGGTCAGTTCATGTGTTCCTTACCACCAGGATCATAACAGTCATCATATTCCACAGCGCTTGACATACAGTACATTATCATTACTTTCCTCTCTATGGTGTGGGGGAAGAAACCAGAGAACCCAAAAAAATCTACACAAACACGGGGAGAACATACAATCTCCGTGCAGATGTTATCCTTGGTGGGATTTGAATTCAGGACTGAAAAGCAACAGTGCTAGCCAATGAGCCACCATGCACTGACAGGAGTGCGGTACACTCTGTGTAGGAAACCTGTATTGGATTAAGGCATCTCTGGCACTAACTATTGAGCTTAGGAAATAATTTGTAATTTCCTCCAAATCATTATCGGAGAGTTAAATGATGTCATGTTTCCACTTGTGATAGGTCTTCTGTAATGGTCTGGGTCTATTAAAATGAAGGAGATTGGTTAACATTTTGTCTAGATCTGTTCAGAGCAAACCTATCAAATCAGAGCTAGAGACAGAAACCAAAATGCTAGTTGAATAGTTTTGCCTAGTGATAGGTACTAAAAAAACTAGACATGTGATATAGTTTCTGCAACCTTTTGGGAGGACAGAAAATTATCTTGACTGGGTAATAATTGCTCCAATTATTTCCCTCCATAGGATGCACACACAGGGCTGTTGCCACTTTGCTAAGGTCAATGTCTTTTCCACCAGTGTGCATAAACTAGATGGGATGCTTAAAACTAGTTATACATACTAGGAGCTGCTATCCACTCCTGTTCCTTCAAGGTATGTTGGGTATGTATAAACTTAGATGGTTATCTCTGCCAGGAGACAGATGGTAGGACACCCCCTAGCTGTATCAAGAACGATAATGTTACATACATTGGGAAGTTATGAAAAAGATAAAGCAGCTTAGATAAAGAAATAATTTTGAAAATATATACGCGACCAATAAGTGACAAGTGGACAACTCCTTTTAAGCTAATATTGATATTGTAATAAAGGACATTACACCGTGACAGGTTTTTATACAAATTTGAGCATTAGACAGAATTGTTCTTTGTAGAGCATGGGTTCATAATCAGCCAGTCACAATGATGTATTGAAGATTATATTTCTTCTTCCCAAGTGAACCATCCGCTGGACTGTAGGGTCTAATAATTTTTTTTTCAGCATTCATTTATGACAAGTTTTAGTTTCAAACAAGAATCCCAACAGAGAGCCTTAATGCCGAGAACATCTTTTTAATACAAGTAAAATCACTTGGACCTTAACCCTTTGCCTCCAACGCCAATTTTTCTGTTTTTACGATTGCATTTTTCCATCCCCTTCTTTGAGGAGCTATAACCATTTTTATTTTTCCATCAATACATGTCTTGTTCTTTCAGGGACAGAGTTATAGTTTTGAGTTACAACGTCCATTTTACCATACAATGAACACAGAAATGAGGCAAAAAACTGTTCTGAAATGGTGAAAAAAATGCAACACTGTTTTTTTGGATTTTGTTTTCACACTATTCATTATATGATAAAAATGACCTGTCAATATGATTCTTCAGGTCAGGACAAAAATCTATACCACGTTTGTATAGATAATTTATTAAGGATTGAAAAAAATCAGTTTATAAAAAGAAAATTGATTTCTGTTGTAATTTTTTGAAACAAGTAACATTTTTATGTTGATTGTGATCTGACAGTTTTATTTATACAAATTTGGGGTACACATGACATTTTGACTGTTTTTATTGCATGTTTTAGAGAGGTGTGGTGATGAAAAAAAGGAAATTCTGGTGTTAAAGATTTGAATTTTTATGTTTTTTTGTTTTTTTAAATATTTTTTAAAACATTTTTAAAATGTTTACTTTATTTTTCAGTTCCCTTAGGAGACTAGAACCTGCGAATATCTGATTGCTTACTTTATATACAAACCCACAATACTGCAGTATTTAGTGAAAATTTAGGTCTAATATGAAGTTCAGCCTTTACCTGAACTTCACAGAAGTAGCAAAATGGCCTTAAGCAAGCCCCTGGCTGCATGGTAATGGTAATGGTATGCCCTGTGATCACGTCATGGGAGCCCGTGTGCAACCGTTCCATTTAAATGTGAGTGTCAGGGATTAATAGCAGCATTTGAATAATAGCTAATGACAATAATCGGAGCTCCAGGTGATCCTGTAAGAGACAGATGATGACTATGTAACTTTTTATCAACTGACAAAATGCAAACTGAGTGAATAAAAGATAAATATAGAACAAATCAATATTTGGGGTAACCGTGTTTTGCCCTCAAAATAGCATCAAAGCTTCTGTTCTTCTAGTTAGACTTGCACACAGTTTTTGAAGGAACTCGGTAAGGAGGTTGTTCCAAACATTTTGGAAAAAGAACCACAGATCTTCTGTAGACTTGAGCAAATTCTTATCAGATAGTTATCCATCACACAATACCATCAGGGAGGTGTCTGATTTGCCCTAAATTGAATGTGCAGCAGGGCAACAACTGCACAGAATCAATCAATATAAATAAAAACTATGTTCAGCATAAAGAAGAACAAGGAATTCTGGAAGTGGTGATATCGTCCCCTCACAGAGTTCTGATCATCATAGAGTCTGTGTGATTACAAGAACAGATAGAATGATTCGCAGGACCATACATCCACAGATGATCTGTGGTCTGCCTTCCAAGGCGTTTGCAGGCCTCCCTGCCAAGCTCCTTCAAAGACTGTGTGCAAGTGTACCAACAAGAATTGATACTTTGATTCGGTTTTGAAGACAAACGGTGGTCAGACCAAATATTGATTTCATTTAGATTTTTATTTTTGTTCACTCATTTTAATTTTGTTAATTGATGAAAAAAAAACAATTCTTTTATTTTTTTTAAGTATTTTCCACTTTGCAATTTTTTTTTACACCCCTGTGTAAAATGTTTGTGCTGTACTATATAAGATATATATGTGTGTATATATTCATAGAGTTGATAAAAGTCTACATACCTCTGTTAAATTTCCAAGCTTTAGTCATATAAAAAAAATCATATGAAGAAAGATAATTTCTGAACTTTTTCCACCTTAAGGCCACGTTCAGTATTTGGTCAGTATTTTACATCAGCAGTTGTAAGCCAAAACCACAAGTTGGTGAAACATGCAAAATAAGTATTTAATATGCTGCTGATTTTGTACGTTTTCCCACCTACAAAGAATGGAGAGGTCTGTAATTTTTATCGTAGGTACACTTCAACTATGATAGACAGAATCTAAAAAAAATCCAGAAATTCACATTGAATGATTCTTACATAATTAAATTGCATTTTATTGCATGAAATAAGTACCGTATATACTCGAGTATAAGCCAAGATTTTCAGCCCACTTTTTTGGGCTGAAATTGCCCCTCTCGGCTTACACTCGAGTCATACCGGGGGTCGGCAGGGGAGGGGGAGCGGGGGCTGTCTAAAAATACTCACCTAGTCCAGGCGCGGTCCCTGCTTCCCCGGCGCCGGCAGCAGCAGCTTCAGCTTCTTCCTGTACTCAGCGGTCACATGGTCCCGCTCATTACAGTAAATTAATATTCGGCTCCACCTCCCATAGGGGTGGAGCTGCCTATTCATTACTGTAATCAGCGGGACCATGTGACCGCTGAGTACAGGATGAAGCGTGCGGCGTCGGAGAAGCAGGATCTACACAGCGGCAGGACCAGGTGAGTATACGGGGAGGGGAACGCAGCGCTGCGCAATAGTCACCTGCTCCTCGTTCCGGGCGCCGATCTGTCTCCAGCACTGATGCTGAGGTCAGAGGGCGCGGTGACGTGGTCAGTGCGCGCCCTCTGCTGAACGTCAGTGCTGGAGACAGATCGGCGCCCGGAACGAGGAGAGGTGACTATTGAAAGTGCCCGGGGCCTGAGCGACGGAGAGGTGAGTATGTGATTTATTTTTTTTATCGCAGCAAATGGGGCAAGTGTCTGTATGGAGCATCTATGGGGCATAACGTTCCTGCGGCACTATATGGGGCCATAACATTCCTGCGGCACTATATGGGGCCATAACATTCCTGCGGCACTATATTGGGCCATAACATTCCTGCAGCACTATATGGGGCCATAACATTCCTGCAGCACTATATGGGGCCATAACATTCCTGCAGCACTATATGGGGCCATAACATTCCTGCAGCACTATATGGGGCCATAACATTCCTGCAGCACTATATGGGGCCATAACATTCCTGCAGCACTATATGGGGCCATAACATTCCTGCAGCACTATATGGGGCCATAACATTCCTGCAGCACTATATGGGGCCATAACATTCCTGCAGCACTATATGGGGCCATAACATTCCGGCAGCACTATATGGGGGCCATAACGTTCCTGCAGCACTATATGGGGCCATAACATTCCTGCAGCACTATATGGGGCCATAACGTTTCTGCAGCACTATATGGGGCCATAACGTTTCTGCAGCACTATATGGGGCCATAACATTCCTGCAGCACTATATGGGGCCATATCATTCCTGCAGCACTATATGGGGCCATAACATTCCTGCAGCACTATATGGGGCCATAATATTCCTGCAGCACTATATGGGGCCATAACATTCCTGCAGCACTATATGGGGCCATAACATTCCTGCAGCACTATATGGGGCCATAACATTCCTGCAGCACTATATGGGGCCATAACATTCCTGCAGCACTATATGGGGCCATAACATTCCTGCAGCACTATATGGGGCCATAACATTCCTGCAGCACTATATGGGGCCATAACATTCCTGCAGCACTATATGGGGCCATAACATTCCTGCAGCACTATATGGGGCCATAACATTCCTGCAGCACTATATGGGGCCATAACATTCCTGCAGCACTATATGGGGCCATAACATTCCTGCAGCACTATATGGGGCCATAACATTCCTGCAGCACTATATGGGGCCATATCATTCCTGCAGCACTATATGGGGCCATAACATTCCTGCAGCACTATATGGGGCCATAACATTCCTGCAGCACTATATGGGGCCATAACATTCCTGCAGCACTATATGGGGCCATAACATTCCTGCAGCACTATATGGGGCCATAACATTCCTGCAGCACTATATGGGGCCATAACATTCCTGCAGCACTATATGGGGCCATAACATTCCTGCAGCACTATATGGGGGCCATAACGTTCCTGCAGCACTATATGGGGCCATAACATTCCTGCAGAACTATATGGGGCCATAATGTTTCTGCAGCACTATATGGGGCCATAACGTTTCTGCAGCACTATATGGGGCCATAACGTTTCTGCAGCACTATATAGGGGCATAACGTTTGTGCAGCACTATAAGGGGCAAATATCTTTATAGAGCATCTTATGGGGCCATAATCAGCATTTGTGCAGCATTATATTGGGCAAATATGTCTATGGAGCATCTTATGGGGCCTTTATTAACCTTTATGCAGGATTATATGGGGCATATTTTAATATGGAACATCTTATGGGGCCATAATGAACAGTATGGAGCATTATATGGGGCTCCTGATTCAATATGGATATTCAAAGACACTTAACCTACTGATGTCTCAATTAATTTTACTTTTATTGGTATCTATTATTACTTTTGACATTTACCGGTAGCTGCTGCATTTTCCCCCTAGGCTTATACTCGAGTCAATAAGTTTTCCCAGTTTTTTGTGGCAAAATTAGGGGGGTCGGCTTATACTCGGGTCGGCTTATACTCGAGTATATACGGTATTTGATCACCTACCAACCAGCATGAATTCTGGCTCTCACAGACCTGTTAGTTTTTATTTCAGAAACTCTTCTACTCTGCACTAATTACCTGTATTAATTGCACCTGTTTGAACTTGTTACATGAATAAAAGACACCTGTCCACATATTCAATCACACTCCGACCTCTCCTCCATGGCCAAGAAGAAAGAGCAGTCTAAGGACATCAGGGTTAAAATTGTAGACTTGCACAAGGTTGGGATGGGCTACAGAACAATAGGCAAGCAGCTTGGTGAGAAGGCAACAACTGTTGGCACAATTATTAAAAAATGGAAGAAACACAAGGTGACTGTTAATTTTCCTTGGTCTAGGGTTCCATGCAAGATCTCGCCTCATGTGGGTAAGGATAATTTTGAGAAGGGTCACAAATCAGCTGAGAACTACATGGGAGGACCTGGTCAATGATCTGAAGAGAGCTGGGACCACAGTCTCAAACAATACAGTTAGTAACACACTATACCATCATGCATTAAAATCCTGAAGGGCACGCAAGGTCCCCCTGCTCACACCAGCACATGTCCAGGGCCGTTTGAAGTTTGCAAATGACCATCTGGATGATCCAAAAGAGGCATGAAAAAAGGTTATGTGGTCACATGAAAACAAAACAGAACATTTTGGTATCAACTCAACTCGCTGTGTTTGGAGGAAGAAGGATGAGTAAAATCCCAAGACCTGAACCCAATAGAAAATCTTTGGATGGAGCTGAAACTCAATGTTGCCCAACAGCCCCGAAACCTGAAAGATCTAGAGAAGATCAGTATGAGGGAGTGGGCCAAAATCTCTGCTGCAGTGTGTGCAAACTTGGTCAAGAACTACAGGAAATGGTAATTAACCGTTTACCGGCGACAGCAAAAAAAAAAAAAAATGCGGTGTGTCATTCCCTGTCCTCTGATGTGATCGCACATCAGAGGACAGAGAAATAGGGGGATCGGGGACCCTGTTACGCTTACCGGTGTCCCTGGGTCCTCCTACCTCCTCTCCTGGCCGCCAGCTTCTTGCTTCGTTAAGAAAATAGCGGGCGCATGCGCAGTGCGCCCACCATGATCTGCCGGCCGGCAGAGGAAGATTCTTCCTCTTGTTTTATTTTGGTCACTGTGAGATTTTATCACAGTGATCAAAATAAAAACATAGTAAATTAGTAAATAACCCCCCCTTTATCACCCCCTTAGGAAAAAAAAGTAAAATAAAAAAAGTATGTATTTCTATTTTCCAATTAGGGTTAGGGCTAGGGTTAGGATTGGGGCTAAAGTTAGGGTTGGGGTTAAAGTTAGGGTTAGGGTTGGGGCTAGGGTTAGGGTTGGGGCTAAAGTTAGGGTTAGGGCTAGAGTTGGGGCTAAAGTTAGGTTTAGAGTTGGGACTAGGGTTTGGATTAGGGTTAGGGTTGGCATTAGGGTTACGTTTGGGATTAGGGTTAGGTTTGGGATAATGGTTAAGGTTAGGGTTGAGATTAGGGTTAGGGGTGTATTGGGATTAGGGTTAGGTTTGAGGTTAGGGTTGAGATTAAGATTAGAGGTGTGTTGGGCTTAGGGTTTTGATTAGGGTTATGGTTAGGGTTGGGATTAGGGTTAGGGGTATTTTGGGGTTAGGGTTGTGATTAGGGTTATGGTTAGGGTTGTTATTAGGATTATGGATCGGGTTGAGATTAGGGTTAGGGGTGTGTTGGGGTTAGGGTTGGAGTTAGAATGGGGGGTTTCAACTGTTTAGGCACATCAGGGGGTCTCTGTTATGATCTGGTGGCCTAGGAGCAGCATGGACGAGCTCTGGAGTAGGTGGCCTCTATACTGACCGCAGACCCTAAACTTAACACCGCAACTATAAGTAGCCGTGGAATGTTCCTGTCACTCCCTCGACACCTCGTCACAGCCGGAGGACTAATTACCCCTAAAGAAACAGGAAAACTATCTTGCCTCAGAGAAAATCCCCAAAGGAAAGACAGCCCCCCACAAATATTGACTGTGAGAGGAGAGGGAAATTACAAACGCAGACTGAAAACAGAATTTAGCAAAGGAGGCCACGCTACCTAGAAAGAAAAGACAGGACAGAGTACTGTGCGGTCAGTATTAAATTACTACAAAAATCCACCACAGAGAATACAAAAATCTCCACACCTAACTAAAAGCATGGAGGGTAACTCTGCGACTCCAGAGCTTCCAACTTGGCTGAATAAATCCTTACACAGACAAAGCTGGACAAGAAAAAACATAGCAATTCACTGAACTATAAAGTCCACCGCATGTGGACTGCAAAAATAAAGCCAGGACTTATCTTTGATGATTTGGACAATCCAGCAGGAGAAACCAAGCAGAGATGTGAATCCTCCAGAAAACCAATGGACAACTGGCACTCACTAAAGGGTGAAGCCAGACTAAATAGCCCCGTCCAAAGTGGAAGCACCTGATGACTGCTGTGAAGGACAAACAGCAGCACTACCACTTATAACCACCGGAGGGAGCCCAAGAGCAGAACCCACAACAGAATTCACAACAGTACCCCCCCCCCCTTGAGGAGGGGTCACCGAACCCTCACCAGAGCCCCCAGGCCGATCCGGACGAGCCAAATGGAAGGCACGAACCAAATCGTCAGCATGAACATCGGAGGCAACAACCCAAGAATTATCCTCCTGGCCATAACCCTTCCACTTGACAAGATACTGAAGCCTCCGTCTTGAAAAACGAGAATCCAAGATCTTCTCCACAACATACTCCAACTCCCCATCAATTCAACACCGGGGCAGGAGGATCAACAGAGGGAACCACGGGCACCACATATTTCCGCAACAAAGATCTATGAAAAACATTATGGATGGAAAAAGAGGCTGGAAGGGCCAAACGAAAAGACACTGGATTGATAAGCTCAGAAATCCCATAAGGACCAATAAACCGAGGCTTGAACTTCGGGGAAGAAACCTTCATAGGAACATGACGAGAAGACAACCAGACCAAATCCCCAACCCGAAGCCGGGAACCCACACGCCGACGATGGTTGGCAAAACGCTGAGCCTCCTCCTGAGACAACACCAAACTGTCCACAACATGAGCCCAAATCTGCTGCAACCTGTCAACCACAGAGTCCACCCCAGGACAATCAGAAGACTCAACCTGCCCTGAAGAAAAACGAGGATGAAACCCAGAATTACAAAAGAATGGTGAAACCAAGGTAGCAGAACTAGCCCGATTATTAAGGGCAAACTCGGCCAATGGCAAGAAAGCCACCCAATCATCCTGATCGGCAGACACAAAGCATCTCAAATAAGTTTCCAAAGTCTGGTTAGTTCGCTCGGTTTGGCCGTTTGTCTGAGGATGAAATGCGGAAGAAAAAGACAAATCAATGCCCAGCTTAGCACAAAAGGACCGCCAAAACCTAGAAACAAACTGGGAACCTCTATTGGACACAATATTCTCCGGAATGCCATGCAAACGAACCACATGCTGAAGAAACAACGGAACCAACTCAGAAGAGGAAGGCAATTTAGGCAAGGGTACCAAATGAACCATCTTAGAAAACCGGTCACAGACCACCCAGATAACAGACATCCTCTGGGAAAAAGGAAGATCCGAAATTAAATCCATAGAAATATGCGTCCAAGGCCTCTCAGGGACCGGCAAAGGCAAAAGCAACCCACTGGCGCAGGAGCAGCAAGGTTTGGCCCGCGCACAAGTCCCACAGGACTGCACAAAAGAACGCACATCCCGTGACAAAGAAGGCCACCAAAAGGACCTACTAACCAAATCTCTGGTACCAAAAATCCCAGGATGGCCAGCCAACACAGAACAGTGAACCTCAGAAATCACTTTACTAGTCCATCTGTCAGGAACAAACAGTTTCCCCGCTGGACAGCGATCAGGTTTATCAGCCTGAAACTCCTGAAGAACCCGTCGCAAATCAGGGGAGATGGCAGAAAGAATCACCCCCTCCTTCAGAATACCAACTGGCTCAAGAATCCCAGGGGAATCAGGCAAAAAACTCCTAGAGAGGGCATTAGCCTTAACATTCTTAGAACCCGGAAGATACGAGACAACAAAATCAAAACGGGAGAAAAGCAGGGACCATCGGGCCTGTCTAGGATTCAGCCGTTTGGCAGACTCGAGGTAAATCAGATTCTTATGATCGGTCAAGACCACAATACGGTGCTTGGCCCCCTCAAGCCAATGTCGCCACTCCTCAAATGCCCACTTCATAGCCAACAACTCACGATTGCCGACATCATAATTGCGTTCCGCAGGTTAAAACTTTCGAGAAAAGAAGGCACACGGTTTCATCAAGGAACCATCAGAATTTCTCTGAGACAAAACGGCCCCTGCCCCAATCTCAGAAGCGTCAACCTCAACCTGAAAAGGAAGAGAAACATCCGGCTGACGCAACACAGGGGCAGAAGTAAATCGGCGCTTAAGCTCCTGAAAGGCAGAAACAGCCTCAGAGGACCAATTAGCTACATCAGCGCCCTTCCTCGTCAAATCGGTCAGGGGTTTAACCACACTGGAGAAGTTGGCAATGAAACGGCGATAAAAATTAGCAAAACCCAAAAATTTCTGAAGGCTCTTCACGGATGTGGGCTGGATCCAATCATGAATGGCCTGAACCTTAACCGGATCCATTTCTATAGATGATGGAGAAAAAATGAAGCCCAAAAAAGAAACCTTCTGTACTCCAAAGAGGCACTTAGACCCCTTCACAAACAAGGCATTATCATGAAGGACCTGAAATACCATCCTGACTTGTTTCACATGAGACTCCCAATCATCTGAAAAAATCAAAATATCATCCAAATATACAATCATGAATTTATCAAGATAATTCCGAAAAATATCATGCATGAAGGACTGAAACACGGATGGGGCATTAGAGAGTCCGAATGGCATCACAAGATATTCAAAATGGCCCTCGGGCGTATTAAATGCAGTTTTCCATTCGTCACCCTGCTTAATACGAACAAGATTATATGCCCCTTGAAGGTCAATCTTAGTAAACCAACTAGCCCCCTTAATCCTGGCAAACAAATCAGAAAGCAAAGGCAAAGGGTATTGGAATTTGACCGTGATCTTATTCAAGAGGCGATAATCAATACAGGGTCTCAAGGAGCCATCCTTCTTGGCAACAAAAAAAAAACCTGCTCCCAATGGAGAAGAAGATGGCCGAATATGCCCCTTCTCCAAAGACTCCTTTACATAGCTCCGCATGGCGGCATGTTCAGGCACAGACAGGTTGAAAAGTCGGCCCTTAGGAAACTTACAGCCTGGAATCAAGTCAATAGCACAATCACAGTCCCTATGCGGTGGAAGGGAACTGGACTTGGGCTCATTGAAAACATCCTGGAAATCTGACAGAAACTCAGGAATTTCAGAAGAGGGGGAGGAGGAAATTGACATCAGAGGAACGTCATCATGAACCCCCTGACAACCCCAACTAGTCACAGACATAGATTTCCAATCCAACACCGGATTATGTACCTGTAACCATGGAAACCCCAGCACAATAGCATCATGCAAATTATGCAACACCAGGAAATGACAATCTTCCTGATGGGCTGGTGCCATGCACATGGTTAAATGTGTCCAAAACTGAGGTTTATTTTTAGCCAATGGTGTAGCATCAATACCCCTCAAAGGGATAGGACTCCGCAAAGGCTGTAAGGGAAAACCACAACGTCTGGCAAATTCTTAGTCCATCAAATTTAAAGCGGCGCCTGAATCCACAAATGCCATGACAGAGAATGACGATAATGAGCAGATCAGGGTCACAGATAACAGAAATTTAGGTTGTACAGTACTGATGGTAACAGAATTAGCGATTCTCTTGGCACGCTTAGGGCAATCAGAAATAACATGAGCAGAATCGCCGCAGTAAAAGCACAACCTATTCTGACGTCTGAATCCTTGGCGTTCATCTCTAGACACAATCCTATCACACTGCATTGGCTCAGGACTCCGCTCGGAAGACAATGCCATAGTGTGCACAACTCTGCGCTCACGCAGGCGCCGATCAATTTGAATGGCCAGAGACATAGAATCACTCAGACCTGCAGGCGTGGGGAATCCCACCATAACATCTTTAACAGATTCAGAAAGACCCTTTCTGAAAATTGCCGCCAAAGCATCCTCATTCCACTTAGTAAGCACAGACCATTTTCTAAATTTCTGGCAATATGATTCTGCCGCTTCTTGACCCTGACACAGGGCCAACAAGGTTTTCTCAGCATGATCCACAGAATTAGGTTCATCATACAATAACCCAAGCGCCTGAAAAAAGGTGTCTACATTAAGCAAGGCCGGATTCCCAGATTCCAGGGAAAATGCCCAATCCTGCGGGTCACCACGCAACAGAGAAATTACAATTTTTACCTGCTGGATGGGATCACCAGAGGAACGGGGCTTCAGAGCAAAAAACAGTTTACAGTTATTTTAAAAGCTCAAAAATTTGGACCTGTCCCCAAAAAACAGATCGGGGGTAGGAATTCTAGGCTCTAAAACAGGAGTCTGCACGATATAATCAGAAATACCCTGTACTCTAGCAGCAAGTTGATCCACCCGAGAAGCAAGTCCCTGAACATCCATGTCAGCGCCTAACTCTTGAGCCACCCAGAGGTGAAGAGGGAAAAAAAAAAAACACAACAGAGTACAGAAAAAAAAATGGCTCAGCACTTTCTTTCCCTTCTTTTGAGATGCGGTTAACTCTTTTTGGCCAGTTGTACTGTTATGATCTGGTGGCCTAGGAGCAGCATGGACGAGCTCTGGAGTAGGTGGCCTCTATACTGACCGCAGACCCTAAACTTAACACCGCAACTATAAGTAGCCGTGGGATGTTCCTGTCACTCCCTCGACACCTCGTCACAGCCGGAGGACTAATTACCCCTAAAGAAAGAAACAGGAAAACTATCTTGCCTCAGAGAAAATCCCCAAAGGAAAGACAGCCCCCCACAAATATTGACTGTGAGAGGAGAGGGAAATTACAAACGCAGACTGAAAACAGAATTTAGCAAAGGAGGCCACGCTACCTAGAAAGAAAAGACAGGACAGAGTACTGTGCGGTCAGTATTAAATTACTACAAAAATCCACCACAGAGAATACAAAAATCTCCACACCTAACTAAAGGCATGGAGGGTAACTCTGCGACTCCAGAGCTTCCAACTTGGCTGAATAAATCCTTACACAGACAAAGCTGGACAAGAAAAAACATAGCAATTCACTGAACTATAAAGTCCACCGCATGTGGACTGCAAAAACAAAGCCAGGACTTATCTTTGATGATTTGGACAATCCAGCAGGAGAAACCAAGCAGAGATGTGAATCCTCCAGAAAAACAATGGACAACTGGCACTCACTAAAGGGTGAAGCCAGACTAAATAGCCCCGTCCAAAGTGGAAGCACCTGATGACTGCTGTGAAGGACAAACAGCAGCACTACCACTTATAACCCCCGGAGGGAGCCCAAGAGCAGAACCCACAGCAGGTCTCCAAACAAGAGCCAATTTTGCGCTCAAAAAGTCAAATGGTGCTCCCTCCCTTCTGAGCTCTGCCATGCGCCCAGTGGTTTACCCCCACATATGGGGCATCAGCGTACTAAGTACTAGTTGTACAACAACTTTCGGGGTCCAGTTTCTCCTGTTACCTTTGTGAAAATAAAAAAATTGGGGGCTAAAAAATCATTTTTGTGGAAAAAAAATGATTTTTTATTTTTACAGCTCTGCGTCAAACTTCTGTGAAGCACTTGGGTTTTTAAAATGCTCACCACATATCTAGATAAGTTCCTTGGGGGGTCTAGTTTCCAAAATGGGGTCACTTGTGGGGGGCTTCTACTGTTTAGGTACATCAGGAGCTCTGCAAATGCAACATGACGCCCGCAGACCATTCCATCAAGTTTGCTTTTTAAAACATCACTAGTTCCCTTCCGAGCCCCGATGTGTGGCCAAACAGTGGTCCACCCCACACATGGGGCATTAGCGTACTCAGGACAAATTGGACAACAACTTTTGGGGTCCAATTTCTCCTGTTACCCTTGGGAAAATAAAAAATTGGGGGCTAAAAAAATCATTTTTGTGGAAAAAAATATTTTTTATTTTCACGACTGCATTATAAACTTCTGTGAAGCACTTGGGTGTTCAAAGTGCTCACCCCACATCTAGATAAGTTCCTTAGGGGGTCTAGTTTCCAAAATGGGGTCACTTGTGGGGGGTTTCTACTGTTTAGGTATATCAGGGGCTCTGCAAACGCAACATAACGCCCGCAGACCATTCTATCAAAGTCTGCATTCCAAAACGGTGCTCCTTCCCTTCCGAGCTCTGCCATGCTGCCAATTGGTGGTCCCCCCCCCACATATGGAGTATCAGCGTACTCAGGATAAATTGCCAAATAAATTTTGGGGTCCAATTTCTCTTGTCACCCTTGTGAAAGTAAAAATTTGGGGGTGAAAAGATCATTTTTGTGGAAAAAATATGATTTTTTATTTTCATGGCTCTACATTATAAATTTCTGTGAAGCAGTTGGTGGTTCATAGTGCTCACCACACATCTAGATAAACTCGTTGGGGAGTCTAGTTTCCAAAATGGGGTCACTTGTGGGGGTTTCTACTGTTTAGGTACATCAGGAGCTCTGTAAATGCAACATGACGCCCGCAGACCATTCCATCAAAGTCTGCATTTTAAAACGTCACTACTTCCCTTCCGAGCCCCGATGTGTGCCCAAACAGTGGTCCCCCCCCCCCAATTATGGGGTATCAGCATACTCAGGACAAACTGGACAACAAATTTTGGGGTCCAGTTTCTGATTTTACCCTTGAGAAAATAAAAAATTGTGAGCTAAAAAGTCATTTTTGAGGAAAAAAAAGATTTTTTTTATTTTCACGGCTCTATGTTATAAATTTCTGTGAAGCACTTGGGGGTTCAAAGTGCTCACCACACATCTAGATAAGCTCCTTAATGGGTCTAGTTTCCAAAATGGGGTCACTTGTGGGGGGTTTCCACTGTTTAGGCACATCAGGGGCTCTCAAAACGCGACATGGCGTCTCATCTCAATTCCAGCCAATTCTGCACTGAAAAAGTCAAACGGAACTCCTTCTCTTCCAAGCTCTGCCGTGCGCCCAAACTGTGGTTTACCCCCACATATGGGGTATCGGTGTACTCAGGACAAATTGCACAACAACTTTCGTAGTCTAATTTCTCCTGTTACCCTTGTAAAAATAAAAATTTGGGGGCGAAAAATCATTTTTGTAGAAAAAATTTGATTTTGTATTTTCACGGCTCTACGTTATAAACTTCTGTGAAGGTTTAAAGTACTCACCACACATCTAGAAAGGTTCCTTAAAGGGTCTAGTTTCCAAAACGGTGTCACTTGTGGGGGGTTTCTACTGTTTAGGCACATCAGTGCACATGGTGTCCGATCTCAATTCTAGCCAATTCTGCATTGAAAAAGTCAAACGGTGCTCCTTCTCTTCCAAGCCCTGCCGTGCGCCCAAACAGTGGTTTACCCCCACATATGTGGTATCGGCATATTCAGGAGAAATTGTACAATAAATTTTGTGGTTCATTTTCTCTTTTTGCACTTGGGAAAATAAAAAAATTGGTTCTGAAGTAAAATGTTTGCAAAAAAAGTTAAATGTTAATTTTTTCCTTCCACATTGTTTCAGTTCCTGTGAAGCACGTAAAGGGTTAATAAACTTCTTGAATGTGGTTTTGAGCATTTTGAGAGGTGTAGTTTTTAGAATGGTGTCAAGTTTGGGTATTTTCTGTCATGTACACCCCTCAAAGTGACTTTAAATGTGAGATGGTCCCTAAAAAAATGGTTTTGTAAAATTTGTTGTAAAAATGAGAAATCGCTGGTCAACTTTTAACCCTTATAAGTTCCTAACAAAAACAAAAAATTGTTTCCAAAATTGTGCTGATGTAAAGTAGACATGTGGGAAATGTTATTTATTAACTATTTTGTGTGACATATCTCTCTGATTTAAGGGCATAAAAACTCAAAGTTTGAAAATTGCTAAATTTTAAAAAATTTCCAATTAGTATCAAAGAAATTTTACCACTATCATGAAGTACAATATGTCATGAGAAATCAATATCAGAATCATGAGGATCCGTTAAAGCATTCCAGAGTTATAACCTCATAAAGTGACAGTGGTCAGAATTGTAAAAATTTGCTCGGTCATTAAGTACCAAATTGGCTCTGTCACTAAGGGGTTAAACAAATTTGTAAAGAGGAGTGGGCCAAAATCCTCCAGAGTAATGTGGGACTCTGATAAAGACATACAGAAAGATTACTTCAAATCATTGCTTCTACAGGTGGATTTACAAGCTATTGATCCATGGGATATGCTAAATTTTTCATCCACTTGTCTATTGTGGATTAGTTTTTGGTAAATAATTGACATGGTGGAATTTTTTCATGTGTTGCTGTTCACTTAAAGTTGTAGTCACCAAATATTAAGACATTCTAAAGATCAAATGTTTTGTTGTGTCCTGATACATAAAACCAAAGAAGGTGTACTTAATTTTTCTTATGACTTAACACACTGCACATTTACAACTGTGCATAATCAAGCATCCATGAAAAGTAGTGGCAAACAGTCACAAAGACCTACAGAAACAAAGAAGTATTCATACTAAGTAGAACCTCATTCCTGGTGTATAAGTAGAGCTAGATGTGGCAGGGAGTAGTCTTCCATCTTCCCTTTGGGAGCTCCAGCTTAGGCGGTGATGCCACTTTTGGAAGAAATAGCTATTCGTTCAAAAACAGAGATACATCAATATACATCAATGCAAGCCCAATAAATGAGAAGTAGAGATCTTGTTTATTAATTTGTTCCTTCTTTTAAAAGAAAGGTATCAATACTAAAATGTTGGTCATTTATTAATAGATGGTTTGCTTTACAATACATTTTGCAATTTTCTGGCCTCCAAACATGGCAATTAAGAGCTCCATGATGATATCTACTACCTTTTATAAATAACTATTTCAGCGTGCATCTATTTCTAATTCAAAGGGAACTACTTCCAAGGGCATTATGTACACAAAAAACTAATTAATGATAGCACTGTGCAGCCTGAAAGAGGACTCTGTAGAGACTTTCTGAAAAATAGCCCGTAAGATAAAACAAATAAGCAAATAATATTCTTGCCTGCTTTGTAGCAGGATTTAAATATATGCAAAAAAATACACTAGGAGAACTTTCTAAATACAGTTGTGCTCAAAAGTTTACATACCCTGGCAGAATTTTTGCTTTCTTGGCCTTTTTTCAGAGAATACGAATGATAACACCAAAACTTTTTCTCCACTCATGGTTAGTGGTTGGGTGAAGCCATTTATTGTCAAACTACTGTGTTTTCTCTTTTTAAATCATAATGACAACCCAAAACATACAAATGACCCTGATCAAAAGTTCACATACCCCATTTCTTAATACTGTGTATTGCCCCCTCTAACATCAATGGCAGCTTGAAGTCTTTTGTGGTAGTTGTGGATGAGGTTCTTTATTTTCTCAGATGGTAAAGCTGCCCACTCTTCTTGGCAAAAAGTCTCCAGTTCCTGTAAATTCCTGGGCTGTCTAGCATGAAATGCGCGCTTGAGATCTCCCCAGGGAGGCTCAATGACATTGAGGTCAGGAGACTGAGATGACCACTCCAGGACTTTCACTTTATTCTGCTGTAGCAAATGACAGGTCGACTTGGCCTTGTGTTTTGGATCGTTGTCATGTTGGAACGCCCAAGTACGTCCCATGCGCAGCTTCTGGGCTGATGAGTGCAAATTTGCCTCCAGTATTTGCTGATAACGTGCTGCATTCATCTTTCCTTCAACTTTCACCAAGTTTCCTGTGCCTTTGTAGCTCACACATCCCCAAATCATCAGCGATACACCTCCGTGCTTTACATTAGGAATGGTGTTCATATATATATATATATATATATATATATATATATATATATATATATATATATATATATATATATATATATATATATATATATATATATATATATAAATAAATCTAGTGGCAAAAAGTATAAACATGTGCATGTAAAACTCAAAAATTTATAATTTAATTAATATAGTGCCAAAGTGCAATTAATACAAAATCCAAAGTAAATACAAGACACAAAATGTGACAAACACTAATAAAAAGTGCATAGAAGAAAATGTCACCAAAGTATAATTATAGTCAAACCACAATTGCTGCCAAAGGTGCAATTAAAGATTAGTGCAATATACCAACCAGTGTAAGGATGCCACTGCCCCGCACACACCACTCCAACGCTCATTTCGCTTGCCGCTTTGTCAGGGATTTCTCATATATATTTTTATATATAAAAAATTCTTTTGCTGCCAATTAATTTTAGTATCATATTTATTTACATATTTATTTATTTATTTATTTATACCAATCAGTTTGGGTTTGCCCTGTCCTGCACATACATATGGTTCAATAAATTTTTATCTCCATAAACCACGATATAGGAGATATATATATATATTTATATTTATGCGTTTTATATATATATATATATATATATATACACTCACCGGCCACTTTATTAGGTACACCATGCTAGTAACGGGTTGGACCCCCTTTTGCCTTCAGAACTGCCTCAATTCTTCGTGGCATAGATTCAACAAGGTGCTGGAAGCATTCCTCAGAGATTTTGGTCCATATTGACATGATGGCATCACACAGTTGCCGCAGATTTGTCGGCTGCACATCCCAAAGATGCTCCATACAAGGCAGGATGGATCCATGCTTTCATGTTGTTTACGCCAAATTCTGACCCTACCATCCGAATGTCGCAGCAGAAATCGAGACTCATCAGACCAAGCAACGTTTTTCCAATCTTCTACTGTCCAATTTCGATGAGCTTGTACAAATTGTAGCCTCAGTTTCCTGTTCTTAGCTGAAAGGAGTGGTACCCGGTGTGGTCTTCTGCTGCTGTAGCCCATCTGCCTCAAAGTTCGACACACTGGGCGTTCAGAGATGCTCTTAGGCCTACCTTGGTTGTAACGGGTGGCGATTTGAGTCACTGTTGCCTTTCTATCAGCTCGAACCAGTCTGCCCATTCTCCTCTGACCTCTGGCATCAACAAGGCATTTCCGCCCACAGAACTGCCGCTCACTGGATTTTTTTTCTTTTTCGGACCATTCTCTGTAAACCCTAGAGATGGTTGTGCGTGAAAATCCCAGTAGATCAGCAGTTTCTGAAATACTCAGACCAGCCCTTCTGGCACCAACAACCATGCCACGTTCAAAGGCACTCAAATCACCTTTCTTCCCCATACTGATGCTCGGTTTGAACTGCAGGAGATTGTCTTGACCATGTCTACATGCCTAAATGCACTGAGTTGCCGCCATGTGATTGGCTGATTAGAAATTAAGTGTTAACAAGAAGTTGGACAGGTGTACCTAATAAAGTGGCCAGTGAGTGTATATATATATATATATATATATATATTTTTATCCTTTTTTAATTGTTTTTATTATCAATAAAGATTTCTGTATATGAATTGATTTGGTGATATTATTGTGATTTTATTGAAATAAAATTAATATTTTGTTCTACAATATTCTATTTGGTCTGATGAATTTTTTGAGGGTTATACATCGGGGGCTTATCTACAGCATTACAGAATGCTGTAGATAAGCCCCTAATGGCAGTGGCCGCAGTTAACCCCTTCACCCCCAAGGGTGGTTTGCACGTTAATGACCGGGCCAATTTTTACAATTCTGACCACTGTCCCTTTATGAGGTTATAACTCTGGAACGCTTCAACGGATCCTGGTGATTCTGACATTGTTTTCTCGTGACATATTGTACTTCATGATAGTGGTAAAATTTATTTGATATTACCTGCGTTTATTTGTGAAAAAAATGGAAATTTGGCGAAAATTTTGAAAATTTCACAATTTTCCAACTTTGAATTTTTATGCAATTAAATCACAGTGATACGTCACAAAAAAATACTTAATGAGTAACATTTCCCACATGTCTACTTTACATCAGCACCATTTTGGAACCAACATTTTTTTTTGTTATGGAGTTATAAGGGTTAAAAGTTGACCAGCAATTTCTCATTTTTACAACACCATTATTTTTTAGGGACCACATCTCATTTGAAGTCATTTTGAGGGGTCTATATGATAGAAAATACCCAAGTGTGACACCATTCTAAAAACTGCACCCCTCAAGGTGCTCAAAACCACATTCAAAAAGTTTATTAACCCTTCAGGTGTTTCACAGGAATTTTTGGAATGTTTAAATAAAAATGAACATTTAACTTTTTTTCACACAAAATTTACTTCAGCTCCAATTTGTTTTATTTTACCAAGGGTAACAGGAGAAAAAGGACCCCAAAAGATGTTGTACAATTTGTCCTGAGTACGCCGATACCCCATATGTGGGGGTAAACCACTGTTTGGGCGCATGACAGAGCTCGGAAGCGAAGGAGCGCTATTTGACTTTTCAATGCAAAATTTACTGAAATTGAGATGGGACGCCATGTTGCGTTTGGAGAGCCACTGATGTGCCTAAACATTGAAACCCCCCACAAGTGACACCATTTTGGAAAGTAGACCCCCTAAGGAACTTATCTAGATGTGTGGTGAGCACTTTGACCCACCAAGTGCTTCACAGAAGTTTATAATGCAGAACCGTAAAAATAAAAAAATCATAGTATTTCACAAAAATGATCTTTTCGCCCCCAATTTTTTATTTTCCCAAGAGAAAAAATTGGACCCCAAAAGTTGTTGTACAATTTGTCCTAAGTACGCTGATACCCCATATGTGGGGGTAAACCACTGTTTGGGCGCATGGGAGAGCTCGGAAGGGAAGGAGCGCCGTTTGACTTTTCACTGCAAAATTGATAGGAATTGAGATGGGACGCCATGTTGCGTTTGGAGAGCCACTGATGTGCCTAAACATTGAAACCCCCCCACAAGTGACACCATTTTGGAAAGTAGACCCCCTAAGGAACTTATCTAGAGGTGTGGTGAGCACTTTGACCCACCAAGTGCTTCACAGAAGTTTATAATGCAGAGCCGTAAAAATAAAACAAAAATTTTTTCCCACAAAAATTATTTTTTAGCCCCCAGTTTTGTATTTTCCCGAGGGGAACAGGAGAAATTGGACCCCAAAAGTTGTTGTCCAATTTGTCCTGAGTACGCTGATACCCCATATGTGGGGGAGAACCACCGTTTGGGCGCATGGGAGGGCTCGGAAGGGATGGAGCGCCATTTGGAATGCAGACTTAGATGGAATGGTCTGCAGGCGTCACATTGCGTTTGCAGAGCCCCTAATGTACCTAAACATTAAAAAAAAAAACACAAGTGACACCATTTTGGAAAGTAGACCCCCTAAGGAACTCATCTAGATGTGTTGTGAGAGCTTTGAACCCCCAAGTGTTTCACTACAGTTAATAACGCAGAGCCGTGCAAATAAAAAATATTTTTTTTTCCACAAAAATTATTTTTTAGCCCCCAGTTTTGTATTTTTCCAAGGGTAACAGGAGAAATTGGACCCTATATATTGTTGTCCAATTTGTCCTGAGTACGCTGATACCTGATATCTGGGGGGGAACCACCGTTTGAGCGCATGGCAGAGCTCAGAAGGGAAGGAGCATCATTTGCAATGCAGACTTAGATGGATTGGTCTGCAGGCGTCACATTGCGTTTGCAGAGCCCCTAATGTACCTAAACAGTAGAAACCCCCCACAAGTGACCCAATATTGGAAACTAGACCCCCCAAGGAACTTATATAGTTGTGTTGTGAGAACTTTGAACCCCCAAGTGTTTCACTACAGTTTATAATGCAGAGCCGTGAAAATTAAAAAAAAAAAAAATTTCCCCCCAAAATTATTTTTTAGCCCCCAGTTTTGTATTTTCCCAATGGTAACAGGAGAAATTGGACCCCAAAAGTTGTTGTCCAATTTGTCTTGAGTACGCTCATACCCCATATGTGGGGGGGAACCACCGTTTGGGCGCATGGGAGGGCTCGGAAGGGAAGGAGCGCCATTTGGAATGCAGACTTAGATGGAATGGTCTGCAGGCGTCACATTGCGTTTCCAGAGCCCCTAATGTACCTAAACAGTAGAAACCCCCCACAAGTGACACCATTTTGGAAAGTAGACCCCCTAAGGAACTCATCTAGATGTGTTGTGAGAACTTTGAACCCCCAAGTGTTTCACTACAGTTTATAACGCAGAGCCATGCAAATAAAAAATATTTTTTTTTCCACAAAAATTATTTTTTAGCCCCTAGTTTTGTATTTTCCCAAGGGTAACAGGAGAAATTGGACCCCAAAAGTTGTTCACCAATGTGTTCCGAGTACGCTGATACCCCATATGTTGGGGTAAACCCCTGTTTGGGCACACGGGAGATCTTGGAAGGGAAGGAGCACTGTTTTACTTTTTTAACGCAGAATTGGCTGGAATTGAAATCGGACGCCATGTCGCGTTTGGAGAGCCCCTGATGTGCCTAAACGGTGGAAACCCCCCAATTATAACTGAAACCCTAATCCAAACACACCCCTAACTTTAATCCCAACGGTAACCCTAACCACACCTCTAACCCAGACACACCCCTAACCCTAATCCCAACCCTATTCCCAAACGTAAATGTAATCCAAACCCTAACCCTAACTTTAGCCACAACCCTAAATGTAGCCTTAACCCTAGCCCCAACCCTAGCCCCAACCCTAGCCCCAACCCTAACCCTAGCCCTAACCCTAATGGGAAAATGGAAATAAAAACATTTTTTAAATTTTTTTAATTTTTCCCTAACTAAGCGGGTGATGAAGGGGGGTTTGATTTACTTTTATAGCGGGTTTTTTAGCGGATTTTTATGATTGGCAGCCGTCACACACTGAAAGACGTTTTTTATTGCAAAAAATATATTTTGCGTTACCACATTTTGAGAGCTATAATTTTTCCATACTTGAGTCCACAGAGTCATGTGAGGGACGAGTTGACGTTTTTATTGGTAACATGTTCGGGCACGGGAGATTTTTTGATCGCTTTTTATTCCGATTTTTGTGAGGCAGAATGACCAAAAACCAGCTATTCATTAATTTCTTTTGGGGGAGGCGTTTATACCGTTCCGCGTTTGGTAAAATTGATAAGGCAGTTTTATTCTTCGGGTCAGTATGATTACAGCGATACCTCATTTATATCTTTTTTTATGTTTTGGCGCTTTTATACGATAAAAGCTATTTTATAGAAAAAATAATTATTTTGGCTTCGCTTTATTCTGAGGACTAACTTTTTTTTTTTTTCGCTGATGATGGTGTATGGCGGCTCGTTTTTTGAAGGACAAGATGACATTTTCAGCGGTACCATGGTTATTTATATCCGTCTTTTTGATCGCGTGTTATTCCACTTTTTGTTTGGCAGTATGAGAATAAAGCGTTGTTTTTTGCCTCGTTTTTTTTTTTTTTTTTTTTTTTTTTTACGGTGTTCACTGAAGGGGTTAACTAGTGATATAGTTTTATAGGTGGGGTAGTTAGGGACGCGGCGATACTAAATATGTGTACTTTTATTGTTTGATTTTTTTTATTTAGATAAAGAAATGTATTTATGGGAATAATTTTTTTTTATTATTTTATTTATTTAGGATTTTTTTTTTTTTTTTTTTTTTTTTTTTACACATGTGGACATTTTTTTTTACTTTTTTACTTTGTCCCAGGGGGGGACATCACAGATCGGTGATCTGACAGTTTGCATAGCACTCTGTCAGATCACCTATCTGACTTAGAGTGCAGCAAGCTTACCAGCGCCTGCACTGAGCAGGCACTCGGTAAGCCACCTCCCTCCCTGCAGGACCCAGATGCCGCGGCCATCTTGGATCCGGGACCTGCAGCGAGGAAGGAGGTAGGAGACCCTCGGAGCAACGCGATCACATCGCGTTGCTGCGGGGGTCTCAGGGAAGCATGCAGGGAGCCCCCTCCCTGCGCGATGCTTCCCTGTACCGCCGGCACACCACGATCATGTTTGATCGCGGTGTGCTGGGGGTTAATGTGCCGGTGGCGGTCCGTGACCGCTCCTGGCACATAGTGCCGGATGTCAGCTGCGATAGTCAGCTGACACCTGGCCGCGATCGGCCGCGCTCCCCCCGTGAGCGCGGCCGATCGTGCTGGACGTACTATTCCGTCCTTGGGAAGTAGGGCCCATCCCACATGGACGGAATAGTACGTCCAATGGCAGAAAGGGGTTAATAGCGGCAAAATTAGGTGATAGATTCCCTTTAATTTTTTTCTGAGGCCCTTGATTAGTTGTAATGGGCACCTCCTTTTTCTTTTTACCAGTTTTGATAAATGTACAATATTACATTTTACAATGAGCAGAATAATATGCAATTGTGGTTCCTGAAATTCAAACATTTTACTTTATAAAAATACTCTCTAGGCAGTAATGGAGCAGTGCAAATATAAGAAGAAACAGATAATTTGCATTATAAAACAAATTAGTTGACGACTGCATGTCACATAATTTGCAGTCTTGCCCTTCTTCTTTTTAACCAAACCTTAGAAAAACATCTAATTGGATTTTAAGGTTTGGCTGACACCTGGTGGAGAATTTTATTACAACACTAGAGGCGTCAAGGAACAAAAAAAAAAATGTCCTTATCCAAACATTATAAAATGATGAATGTGTACAGTGCATGAGATATATTAAGATTAGATTTTACATTTTAACTTTAAATAGGCTGTCTAGTCTCAGAAGAAAAGTCTGCAGTTACTCTTGTTATGGAAATTTGGTTTGGATAGATCTATCCCTGTGTGTGCTGCGGCTGTTCCCAATAAGACTGAGTATTTTGAGCGCTCATCAAGAATAGGACTATACACTATGGTGACAATAACATTCCATCAATACTGATGATTTATTGTACATACATGGTTTTATAATTGCATATAGAAAGGGGGTGGTTAGTTAATTACCATATTGTCAAGCTCCTCTGTTATTGGTTATCTAAATATATATGGAATATTGTGAATAATGCACATATGAATGCTGATTAAGCAACTAAAGTGTAGCTGTCTCCATTTTCTGCATGTAGGACAAAGTTGAGACATCTGATCATCACTTAGAACATCTGGTGCTGTTCCGGTTTTGGCTTGGAAAGCCCCAAACAGTCTGTCTGGCCTATATCAGTTTATGTCAGCCATTTTAAGCAATTTATTATAGTGTATATATTAGCTGTGAGTATATATGAGTTTATATGTAAGTGAGATCTATATGAAATATATATATATTTCCATCACACTATTTCTGCAGAATGCTCAATCCTGACAGTGTTGGGTGTGCACACAGTCAAGATTCCCCTGCATTCCCTGTGCAGGCGGGCAATCACTTGTGGTCACATGCCAACAAGACTCTCCTCATTTTATCGATGTTCTAGCAGGGAGAGGCCAGTAGGCACCTGACCACATTGCACTCTGTCACGATTCAGCAGTTTGCTGTAGCATTGCTGCATATAGCACAAGTGATCAGACATCGCAGCTTCAAGTCCCCTAAAAAAAAGTTTGAAAAATATTTAAAAAAAAAACATAAAAGTTCAAATCACCCCCCTTTTCCCTCCATTAAAAATAAAAACAATAAAAAAATTAAAAAATACACGTGGTATGTCCACATTTAGAAAGGCCCAATCCATCAAAATATTAAAATAATTAACCAGATCCCTAAGCAACGCAAGCAAATAAAAAATCAAAAACACCAAAATTACGATTTTTTTTTTTGGTCGCTGCAATAAATAAAAATGACATTTCACCCCACAAAAAAATAAGCAGTCACTGAGTTCCATTGACCATAAAATAAAAGCATTACGGGTCTTGGAAAATGGCAACACAACCTTCAAAAAAAAATATATTTTTTTAAACTTCTGATTTTTTTTCGCCACTAAAATAATTTAAAAAAAACTGGACTTGTTTGGTATCGCCGCAATCATACAGACAAGCAGAATCATATTGCAAGGTCATTTTTACCATAAAATGTACACTGTAAAAACAACTCTCAAAAAACTATTTCAGAATTGCATGTTTTTTTACAATTTCTCCCCACTTGGAATTTTTCTCCTACTTTCCAGTACACTATGTGGTAAAATGAAAGGTGTAATTCAAAAGTACAATTGTCCCACCAAAAAAACAAGCCCTCATATGTCTATGCGGACAGAAATATAAAAAAGTTATGGCTCTGAGAAGAAGGGGAGGAAAAACGTAAAATGGAAATTGGACACGTCATGAGGGGGTTCATAGCCATGTCTGATACACAAAATGGATGAGAATAGGACATGCTCCAAGTCTCAAAGATAGGCTACATGGATCCATTTTTAAAACGGATCATTTCATGAATCAATTACCGTAAGCCTCATCGGTCCATATGTTGTCTTTTTTTTACATCTGCATGGCATCCATTTTTAAGCAACTTCAATTAACAATTGAAAAATTATAAAAGGCCAAAGACAGTATGCTGTGTAATAAGACTAGGTAAGAATTCCAATGGATCAGTCAAAAATAAAGGCCCTATGGATGGTATTCATATGGCATCAAGTTTTTTAATTTATCCATTAGAAAAACAATAGTCAGGTGTGCATACATGATTTTCCTAAATATAATTATAATTAATTAAAACAATGTCCATAACAGTCTCTAATGTGAATGTACAGAACTTGACATAACACAAAAGTCACGTCTGAATTTCTGGGCTGAGGGATCCTGGCATAAAAAGCGGATCCTCTCCAAAAACCCTCAGACAAATCGTCATCAAGGGACGGTGCTGCTGTCACTCACCCTGCTTCTATCGCCACACCCTGATAATGTCTCCTTTCACAGAAAGGGTATGTTCCCACGGTCAGTAAACGCTGCAGGTTGGATGCATCTGCAGCATCCGACTCGTAGTGTCAAGATGTTACAGCATAGTGGATGGAATTTTAAAAAATCCCATTTCCACTATGGGTGCACCGACGCCTGCGGATCACCCGCGGAGATGGACATGCGGAGCGTCTTTCCAGACCACAGTGTAAGGGTGGGCCAGGTGGGTAGTCGTGGCTAATGACTTCTGCTCCATCACACCCTGGCCTCCCCTCACATACACTCCACGACTCCCAGTCAGCACACCTGCTGCTCCTTTTCTCTTGGGGCTTCCTATAAAGATTTGCATGTTTTCCTCAGCCGAAGCAGAATAAACAGAGTCACAGTCCAATTGAACGCTTGAACAATAAACTTTACTAAAGACGGGCATATAACGGTTCTCTTCAGCATTTACAGCAGGCTTTACATTAAACAATTTCCTTGCTGTCCCTGTCTCTTCCCTGACCTTGTCAGCATTTATATCTGGTTTTGCTTTTCACAGCTTCTCCTCTTTCTCTGCCTGTTCTCCATCTTTACTAAGCTCGCTTTGAGACCGGCCTGTGCCTATTGGTCCTCCAGCGTCCTCTGTGCCCAGTCTTGCTTTAATAGGGATACCTCTAAACCATTTCACCCTGGTTCCAAGTACATCCATCAACTTAGCAAGCCGCCACATTCTGAGTGACCTGTCCGTACTGCTTAGTTCTTTCTTCCCCGTCAGCCACAGTCCCACTTATACTGCACAATCAGTGACTCTTTCAATGCCCTTCTTCTCTCTCGGCTGGCCTTCCTGGCCCTGATGCTGCACGACTGGACCTTGGACTTCTGCAGAGCTGACTGTCCTGACAGGGCGCACCCACCCAACTGATTCAAATTCTCAGCTGTTCTGAACCCTGTCACTAGCTCCTCCCACTTAACTATTTACAGGCTGAGTAACTCTCCACTCCCATCTAGTGGGCCAACTACGGTACTACGCTCTCCCTAATACATATTAGAAACAATACAATATTTTAAAGCATAAATAAATATTAAATATACATAACATTTCATGGCTTTAGTCAACCCCTGTACTACAGCATGTCAATTTATCTTAAGATAAATGTCACCCATACAATGTATGCGATGCAGTGATTCTGCACGGTTCAATGAACACATGCGGAATCACCTGCGTTCAAAAGCCAGCAGTGCTTTGGACGCAGCAGACGTGCTGACCGTGGGAACGTAGCCTAAGAAGCTACGGTGGGGGAGACAGAAGCAGAGTGCTGGCGCCAAGGTCACTTCTCCCATGGCTTCTATCAATGCCATGGATTCAGGTCATCTTCAGAGGGAGATGATAAAAGAAACCGAGGTAAGTGTCCACAGCACCACGCCCTGATGGTGTCCTATTCCACTTTTATAGGTGACTGAAAATAGAAGTGATATGAAGCCAGGTGGGCATACAGTATTCCTTTAAATCTTTAGTGGTCATTTGTTTTAAATGATTTCTCATCAAGGTTCCCAGTCTGTTTTCTATCCTGTTTACTGTTACTAAGCTAGACAAAATTTGCTGTAGTATAGAGCAGACCACCTGCCGCAGCATTGTGCACATGCTGCCAGTCACTTCTGTTCCATCAGCATCTAAAAATACTTATCCAAAATTGTCACAATGTCATTCGTGCACCATCTGGAAGAGATGTTTACAACCACTCGCACATCAATTCTACGATGTTCGTGATCTTTAGATAGTTTTTAACCTCTTTTAAAGTCCTTTGAATGAGCAATTTCTTAGGAACCCGGCAATGTAAATTTATTTAAAATGTAATGCCAATGAGCTTGCATGACTGTTCAACCAGCTGTGAATATGAATGTCTCGTAGTCCCACGTACTCTAGTTTTGCTCTATAGACCTAAGCGACTCTGAACCATTCACCGTAAGGCTGCCATCACACTAGCAGTATTTGGTCAGTATTTTACATCAGTATTTGTAAGCCAAAACCAGGAGTGGGTGATAAATGCAGAAGTGGTGCATATGTTTCTATTTTACTTTTCCTCTAATTGTTCCACTCCTGGTTTTGGCTTACAAATACTGATGTAAAATACTGACCAAATACTGATAGTGTGACGGCAGCCTAATAGTTTCCATACTTATAATTCCAAATACATTAAAAACAATGTTCACATTCATATTCTATGAAAAGTAATTTTGCAAAGTTAATACAGTTTGAAATATACAAAATGCTGATCAAATTAGCTTTAATATGAAATTGATAAGTCCTTGTATTATTGTCCACGATATTTCTTCACACAAGACCGATTTCTTCACCTCAGGTATCATTTTATTCAGTTGAATACCGCCATGTTCGCTTTAAACACTATACTTAACCCCTTCCTGACATGCGCTGTACATTCACTTAGATAGTCAGATAGGTGAAGTGAGTTCATTGGCCGTGACCTCCCAGGACCTGTCTGATGGCACTGCAAGCAAGAGAACTTTCTCACAATCACAGTGCAGTCAGCTAGGTAATTGGAGTTCACAGGGAAACACTGAGCACACGCTGCTCAGTGTCTCTGCTGGATAACAAGCTGTATGGTTGCATCATGCAACCATGCAGCCTGCCATCTAGATGTAGCAGTGCTAGACCCGTCGTAGGACAAATGGATTAACAACTTCTCTGTGGAAAGGTGAGGAATATTGTTGTTTTTATTTTAACTCTTTTGCAAAAGACAATGGCGTCGGTGGAATGGGTGAGGTCGTGAGTATGGGTTAATTAAGATTTACTAAAGGAGTCTGCGTCATTCTTTTAATTAACCCCTTCCCGACCTGTGACGCCACGTAGGCGTCATGAAAGTCGGTGCCAGTTTGACCTGTGACGCCTATGTGGCGTCATGGAGGGATCGTGTCCCTGCAGATCGGGTGAAATGGTTAACTCAAATTTCACCCGATCTGCAGGGACAGGGGGAGTGGTACTTTAGCCCAGGGGGGTGGCTTTGCCCCCACGTGGCTACTATCGCTCTGATTGGCTGTTGCACTTTCAACAGCCAATCAGAGCAATTTGTAATATTTCAAATATGAAATTTGGTGAAATATTACAATCCAGCCATGGCCGATGCTGCAATATCATCGGCCATGGCTGTAGACCGTGATCTGACCCCCCCACCGACTGACAGCGGCGATCTGCCACCGCTGTCAGTCTTTTCTCCCCTCCGTTTGGTGCTCCGCTGCCCTCCGCTGCTTTCCTCTCCCCTCCGGTGCCCCCCCGCTGTCCGATCCCACCCCCCCCTACCGCTGGAGTCCCGGGGACCCTCCCGGTGACCGTCCGGCATCTTCGATGGGCGCCGCCATCTTCCAAAATGGCAGGCGCATGCGCAGTGCGCCCGCCGAATCGGCAGATTCGTTACAGGTACATTTTGATCACTGTGATAGGTTATATCACAGTGGTCAAAATAAAAAAAATTGTAAATAAAGCCCCCCTTATCACCCCCATAGGTAGGGAAAATAATGAAATAAATAAAATATATTTATTTTTATTTTTCCACTAGGGTTAGGGTTAGAACTAGGGTTAGGGCTAGGGTTAGGGTTGCAATTAGGGCTAGAATTAGGCTATGTGCACATGGTGCGGATTTGGCTGCGGATCCGCAGCGGATTGGCCGCTGCGGATTCGTGGCAGTTTTCCATCACATTTACAGTACAATGTAAACCTATGGAAACCAAATCCGCTGTGCCCATGGTGCGGAAAATAGCGTGCGGAAACGCTGCGTTGTATTTTCCGCAACATGTCAATTCTTTGTGCGGATTCTGCAACGTTTTACACCTGTTCCTCAATAGGAATCTGCAGGTGAAATCCGCACAAAAAACACTGGAAATCCACAGTAAATCCGCAAGTAAAAAGCAGTGCGTTTTACCTGCGGATTTTTCAAAAATGGTGAGGAAAAATCCGCACATGAATCCGCAACGTGGGCACATAGCCTTAGGGTTAGGGCTGGAACTAGAGTTAGGGTTGGAATTAGGATTAGGGTTGGAATTAGGGTTAAGATTAGGGTTAGGGGTGTGTTGAGGTTAGGGTTGTGGTTAGGGGTGTGTTGAGGTTAGGGTTGTGATTACGGTTATGGTTAGAGTAGGGATTAGAGTTAGGGGTGTGTTGGGGTTAGTGTTGGAGTTAGAATTGAGGGGTTTCCATTGTTTAGGCACATCAGGGGGTCTCCAATCACGACATGGCGCCACCATTGATTCCAGCCTGTCTTGCATTCAAAAAGTCAAATGGTGTTCCCTCCCTTCCGAGCCCTGACGTGTGCCCAAAAAGTGGTTTACCCAAACATTTGGGGCATAAGCGTACTCAGGAAAAATTGTACAACAATTTTGGGGGTCTAATTTCTCCTGTTACCCTTGGAAAAAATAAAAAAATGGGGGCTAAAAAATTATTTTTGTGGGGAAAAAAAGATTTTTTATTTTCACGTCTCTGGGTTATAAAATTCTGCAAAGCAGTTGGGGGTTCAAAGTGCTCACCACAAATCTAGATAAGCTCCTTGGGGGGTCTAGTTTCCAAAATGGGGTCACTTGTGGTGGGTTTCTACTGTTTAGGTACATCAGGGGCTCTGCAAACGCAACGTGACGCCCGCAGACCATTCCATCAAAGTCTGCATTTCAAAACGTCACTACTTCCTTTCCGAGCCCCAACGTGTGCACAAACAGTGGTTTACCCCCACATATTGGGCATCAGCGTACTGAGGACAAACTGGACAACAACTATTGGGGTTCAGTTTCTCATGTTGCCCTTGTGAAAATAAAAAATTGCGGGCAAAAAAAATCATTTTTGAGGAAAAAAAATGATTTTTTATTTTCATGGCTCTGTGTTCTAAACTTTTGTGAAGCACTTGGGGGTTCAAATTGCTCACCACACATCTAGATAAGTTCCTTGGGGGCTCTAGTTTCCAAAATGGGGTCAATTGTTGGGGGTTTCTACAATTTAGGCACATCAGGGGCTCTGCAAACGTAACATGACGCCCTCAGACCATTCCATCAAAGTCTGCATTCCAAAACATCATTACTTCCCTTCCGAGCTCTGCCATGTGCCCAAATAGTAGTTTACCCCCACAAATGGGGTATGAGCGTACTCAGGACAAACTGCACAACAACTTTTGGGGTCCAATTTCTCCTGTTACCCTTGAGAAAATAAAAAATTGTGGGCTAAAAAATAATTTTTGAGGAAAGAAAAATGATTTTTTTATTTCCATGGCTCTGCGTTATAAACTTCTGTGAAGCACTTGGGGGTTCAAAGTGCTCATCACACATCTAAATGAGTTCCTTGGGGGGTCTAATTTCCAAAATGGTGTCACTTGTGGGGGAGTTCAAATGTTTACGCACACAGGGGCTCTCCAAATGCGACATGGTGACCGCTAACTATTGGAGCTAATTTTTCATTCAAAAAGTCAAATGGCGCTCCTTCCCTTCCGAGCCTTGCCGGGTGCCCAAACAGTGGTTTACCCCCACATGTGAGGTATCGGTGTACTCAGGAGAAATTGCCCAATACATTTTAAGAGCCACTTTATCCTGTAGCCCATGAGAAAGTGAAAAAATTGAGGCTAAAATAATTTTTTTGTGAAAAAAAGTACTTTTTCATTTTTACGGATCAATTTGTGAAGCACCTGGGGGTTGAAAGTAAACACTATGCATCTAGATAAGTTTCTTGGGGGGTCTAGTTCCAAAATGGGTTCACTTGTGAGAGAGCTCCAATCTTTAAGCACACAGGGGCTCTCCAAACGCGACATGGTGTCCGCTAAAGAATGGAGCCAATTTTTCATTCAAAAAGTAAAATGGTGCTCCTTCCCTTCCGAGCCCTTTCGTGCGCCCAAACAATGAGTCCCCCCCCACATATGGGGTATCGGTGTACTCAGGACAAATTGTACAACAACTTTTGGGGTCCAGTTTATCCTTTTACCCCTGGGAAAATAAAAAAAATTGATGCTAAAAGTTCATTTTTGTGACTAAAAAGTTAAATGTTCATTTTTTCCTTCCATGTTGCTTCTGCTGCTGTGAATCACCTGAAGGGTTAATACACTTCTTGAATGTGGTTTTGAGCACCTTGAGGGGTGCAGTTTTTAGAATGGTGTCACTTTTGGGTATTTTCAGCCATATAGACCCCTCAAAGTGACTTCAAATGTGAGGTAGTCCCTAAAAAAATGGTTTTGTAAATTTTGTTGTAAAAATGAGAAATCGCTGGTCAAATTTTAACCCTTATAACTTCCTAGCAAAAAAAAATGTTGTTTCCAAAATTGTGCTGATGTAAAGTAGACATGTGGTAATGTTATTTATTTACTATTTTGTGTCACATAACTCTCTGGTTTAACAGAATAAAAATTAAAAATTTGAAAATTGCTAAATTTTCGCCAAATTTCCGTTTTTTTCCACAAATAAACGCAAAAATTATCAACCAAATTTATCACTAACATGAAGCTCAATATGTCACAAAAAACAATCTCAGAATCGCTAGGATCTGTTGAAGCGTTCTTGACACTGGTCAGAATTGCAAAAAATGGCCAGGTCATTAAGGTCAAAATAGGCTGGGTTATGAAGGGGTTAAAGGACTTTTTTCTGTGTGTGTTTTCATAAGATATGACTAAGGGGTTAGTAATGGGGGCCTCTTATTGACGCCTCTCCATTACTAACCTTGGGGCTTGATGTCACCTAACAATACAAAGGTGACATCAAAATCCCCAACTATCACCCCACTTGCCACCTCTACAGGGCAAGTGGGAAGAGAAAG
Organism: Ranitomeya variabilis; assembly: GCF_051348905.1. NCBI lineage: Eukaryota > Metazoa > Chordata > Amphibia > Anura > Dendrobatidae > Ranitomeya > Ranitomeya variabilis. The sequence goes on along the minus strand of NC_135237.1, from coordinate 114,967,106 downwards.
GCTAAGTGCCAGAATTGGCACGCTAGAGATACGCCTTTTCTCGGGCGGCTGAGTGCTGATGGTTTTAGCGGGGGACAGTATCCATGACCCTTTCCTAGTCTATTAATATCAGCCCACAGCTGTCTGCATAGCCCTTGCTGGTTATTAACTATAGGGGGACCCTACATCATTTTTTGAGGGGTTCCCAATATTAATAGCCAGAAAAGGCTAAGTATACAGCTATGAGCTGATATTAATAGCTTGGGAAGCTGCAGGGTATTACCCCCTTCCCAGGCTATAAACATCTGCCCCCAGCCGTTGGCTTTCCCTCTACTTGTTAAGAAACTTATGCAGGAGCCAAAGCCATTTTTTTCAGAAAAATAATCTTTTAATAATTAAATACATGTACAGTAAGCTGCACACACATTGTACTAATTGTATATGTCACTGACATCAATATATCTATTCTATGTGTATATACTGTATGTAATCCATCTATTCTATGCTGTCTGCTCCTGCTGTGATTTTACAGTATGCGGCTGCTGAATTGCCGGCTTTTCTTCTATCAATCTATCTACTATATATACATATATATGTGTGTGTCACTGCCATCTATATAACTATCCTATGTGTATATATCTATTCTATCTATTCCATTCTAACCGGTCATGCTGTGATTTTACTGTACGCGGCAAATTGCCAGCTTTTTAAATGTGATTGGTGTGTTAAAATCGGACTGCACTTGCATGGTCCGAGTGCTGTGCGATTTTTTTTCTCACACCAATTGACTTCTATTGCGAGATGCGATCTTATTTCTGATTACAATCGCAGCATGCTGCAGCTTTTTTCCAGTCTGGTCATGATCCGATCTGCCCTGGAAAGAAAAGCAGATGAACACAGAATGATAGAATAACATTGGTCCGAATACAATCCAATTTTTTATCAGATTGCATCCGTTAGGTTTCATTGCAAAGTGGGAATGAGCAGACTGACTGCAGACTTATCGTTTTTTACCAGAAAACCCTTTTAATACCAGAAAACCAAATATGCCACTAAAAGGCTCAAATGTTCAAAAAGTAAATATATTTTCATTTCTAAATTTAATTTAGTTTAGAGATGAGGAAACATTGTATGTATCTAACAAAAAATGGATGAAATGTTAAAGTTAGGTAAATTATATTTTACGGTATTAGAGGCATTAACCTAAAATAAAAACATAATCAGGCAAAAACTGTTCTGCAACCTCTTCCCATAAGTGAAGGTCTTCAACTAGTATTTTCCTGAATCACCACAGAAACAGTCACAGTGGAGGAAATAAGTATTTGATCCCTTACTGATTTTGTAATTTTGCCCACTGACAAACACATGAACAGTCTATAATTTTAAGGGTAGGTTAATTTTAACATTGAGAGATAGAATATCAAAAATAAAATCCAGAAAATCACTTTGTATAAATTATATACATTTATTTGCATTTTGCAGTGAGAAATAAGTATTTGTTCCGCTACGAACCATTAAGAGTTCTGGCTCCTACAGACCAGTTAGGCTAGTTTCACACTAGCGTTCGGCAGGGCTGCGGACTTCCTCTGTGAAGCCCCGCCCACTGCTGCACCTCTTCCTTTAGCTCCGCCTACGGCTGCATGCGTCCTACGTACCCTATCTTTAACACTGGGTATGCAGGCCATGCGGATGTATGCGGATGCCTCCACAGGCGTCGTTTTGAAGCTCCACCGACCGCAACAAAATCCTAACATGTTCCGTTTGATGCAAGTCAGCGCAGCGTCAAGACAATGCATGCGCAGGCTTCTGCATACATCTGCATGGCTTGCGTACCCAATGTTAAAGATAGGGTGCGCAGGACGCATGCAGCCGTAGGCGGAGCTGAAGGAAGAGGCGCGGCAGTTGGTGGGGCTTCACAGAGGAAGACCGCAGCCCTGCCGAACGCTAGTGTGAAACTAGTCTTAGACGCTCCTAATCAACGTGTTACCAGCATTAAAGACAGCTGTCTTACACAGTCACTTTTATAAAAGATTCCTGTCCACAGACTCAATAAATCAGTCAGACTCTAACCTCTACAATATGGGCAAGACCAAAGGAGCTTTCTAAGGATGTCAGGGACAAGATCATAGACCTGCCCAAAGCTAGAATAGGCTACAAAACCATAAGTAAGTTGCTGGGTGAGAAGGAGACAACTGTTGGTGCAATAGTAAGAAAATGGAAGAAATACAAAATGACTGTCAATCAAAAATCGATCTGGGACACCATGCAAAATCTCACCTCATGGGGTATCCTTGATCGTGAGGAAGGTGAGAGATCAACCTAAAACTGCATGGGGGGAACTTGTTAATGATCTCAAGGCAACTGGGACCACAGTCACAAAGAAAATGATTGGTAACACATTACTCCGTAAAGGTTTAAAATCCTGCAGTGCCCACAAGGTCCCTCTGCTCAAGAAGGCACATGTGCAGGCCCATCTGAAGTTTGCCAATGAACACCTTGACGAATCTGTGAGTGATTGTAAGAAGGTGCTGTGGTCAGATGAGACAAATATTGAGCTCTTTGGCATTAACTTAACCCGCTGTGTTTGGAGTAAGAGAAATGCTGCCTATGACCCAAAGAACACCATCCCCACTGTCAAGCATGGAGGTGGAAACATTATGTTTTGGGGGTGTTTCTCTGCTATGGGCACAGGACTACTTCACCGCATCAATGGGAAAATGGATGGAGCCATATACCGTAAAATCCATTTTTTTGCATAGGCAGAATCAATAGTAAAAAGTTGATCACACTTGTCAAACAGTGTGCTACAGATCGCTTGGAAAACGCTAGCATTCTGCAAGCTAATTACACTTGCAAAACGCTAGTGTTTAGCGGGAATATGCATGCCAATTCTGCCTGCGTATTTCCCATGGCAGAGAGTTGCAGAATTGCTGTGGAAATTTCCGTGGCAATTCTGCAACGTGTGCACATAGCCTAAAAATGGGTCGCGGCTAGGACTTCCAGTAAAACAATGACCCAAAACATACAGCCAAAGCAACAAAGGAACGGTTTAAAAAGAAGCACATTAAGGTCATGGAGTGGCCTAGCCAGTCTCCAGACCCTAAGCCCATGGAAAACTTATGGAGGGAGTTGAAGCTCCGAGTTGAAAAAGCGACAGCCTCAAAATCTTAATGATTTAGAGATGATCTGCAAACAGGAGTGGACCAAAATTCCTTCTGACATGTGCGCAAACCTCATTATCAGCTACAAAAAAGGTCTGACTACTGTGCTTGCCAACAAGGGTTTTGCCACCAAGTATTAAGTCTTGTTTGCCAGAGGGATCAAATACTTATTTCTCACTGCAAAATGCAAGTAAATTTATACAATAAAATCCAGAAAATCACAATGTTAACATTAGCCTACCCATAAAATTATAGACTGTTCCTGTCTTTGTCAGTGGGCAAACTTACAAAATCATCAAGGCATTAAATACTTATTTCCCCCACTGTATACAGACACCAAATGCTGTTAAATAAGGTACCAGGTACATATATCTCCCAAATATGCAACGATATAGGTGCGGAATACAGCTCAAACATATGTACCTACAACATATGAACTTTAGACCCAATAAGTAATTGGAACCTTTATATATATATATATATATATATATATATATATATATATATATATATATATATATATATATATATATATATATATATATATATACACACACACACACACATACAGTTAACTTTATATATATTTGGACAGACAACATTTTTCTAATCTTGGTTATAGACATTACCACAATGAATTTTATCAAAACAATTTAGATGCAGTTGAGGTTCAGACTTTCAGCTTTCATTTGAGGGTATCCACATTAAAATTGGATGAAGGGTTTAGGAGTTTCAGCTCCTTAACATGTGCCACCCTGTTTTTAAAGGGACCAAAAGTAATTGGACAATTGACTCCAAGGCTATTTCATGGACAGGTGTGGGCAATCCCTTCGTTATGTCATTCTCAATTAAGCAGATAAAAGGCCTGGAGTTGATTTGAGGTGTGGTGCTTGCATTTGGAAGGTTTTGCTGTGAAGTAAACATGCGGTCTAAGGAGCTCTCCATGCAGGTGAAACAAGCCATCCTTAAGCTGCGAAAACAGAAAAAACCCATCCGAGAAATTGCTACAATATTAGGAGTGGCAAAATCTACAGTTTGGTACATCCTGAGAAAGAAAGCACTGGTGAACTCATCAATGCAGAAAAGACCTGGGCGCCCACGGAAGACAACAATGGTGGATGATCGGAGAATAATCTCCATGGTGAAGAGAAACCCATTCACAACAGCCAACCAAGTGCACAACACTCTCCAGGAGGTCGGCGTATCAATATCCAAATCTACCATAAAGAGAAGACTGCATGAAAGTAAATATAGAGGGTTCACTGCACGGTGCAAGCCACTCATAAGCATCAAGAATAAAAAGGCTAGACTGGACTTTGCTAAAAAACATCTAAAAAAGCCAGCACAGTTCTGGAAGAACATTCTTTGGACAGATGAAACCAAGATCAACCTCTACCAGAATGATGGAAAGAGAAAAGTATGGCGAAGGCGTGGTACAGCTCATGATCCAAAGCATACCACATCATCTGTAAATCACGGCGGAGGCAGTGTGATGGCTTGGGCATGCATGGCTGCCAGTAGCACTGGGTCACTAGTATTTATTGATGATGTGACACAGGACAGAAGCAGCCGAATAAATTCTGAGGTATTCAGAGCCGTACTGTGTGCTCAGATCCAGCCAAATGCAGCAAAACTGATTGGTCATCTTTTCATACTACAGATGGACAATGACCCAAAACATAAAGCCAAAGTAACCTAGGAGTTTATTAAAGCAAAGAAGTGGAATATTCTTGAATGGCCAAGTCAGTCACCTGATCTCAACCCAATTGAGCATGCATTTCACTTGTTAAAGACTAAACTTCAGACAGAAAGGCCCACAAACAAACAGCAACTGAAAACCACCTCAGTGAAGACCTGGCAGAGCATCAAAAAGGAGGAAACACAGCGTCTGGTGTTGTCCATGAGTTCAAGACTTCAGGCAGTCATTGCCAACAAAGGGTTTTCAACCAAGTACTAAAAATGAACATTTTATTTAAAATGATTTAATCTGCCCAATTACTTTTGGTCCCTTTAAAAACAGGGTGGCACATGTTAAGGAGCTGAAACTCCTAAACCCTTCATCCAATTTTAATGTGGATACCCTCAAATGAAAGCTGAAAGTCTGAACTTCAACTGCATCTGAATTGTTTTGTTTAGAATTCACTGTGGTAATGTCTATAACCAAAATTAGAAAAATGTTGTCTCTGTCCAAATATATATGAACTTAACTGTATACATACATATATGCAGAGTTGTTAGCCATAAAACACAAGCACTTCAAATGACAATGCTTCTCACAATATCAATTACCAATGTCAGACATTAACCATAAACCATCAGCATGTGCCTAATAGGGTTAGCACACAGTAAGTACAGGTAAACAGATGAATTATAACCATAAATGTAGATGATAGAATTTTCTTAAAGTAGAGTAACCCACCCCGACGCATTTCCCTCGTATGTAGGATAAGGGGTTCATCAGGGGACAGAATTAGGGTGGAGAGAAGTGCTATAATGGGAATCCTGCCATCTGGACAGCATGTGTCATAGTGGAACACTGCGTGCATTCCACCATAGCTGAGTCACTTCTGCATGGTTCCGCTGGCCTTTGACCGGAAATGATCTCCAATCTCAAATGGAACACATAATGCATTCAATCATCGCACCAGCATCACCAGGAGTGATGTCAATAATAAGATGGAGCACAAATGCGCTCCAGTATAGAGGCTTTGTCCGCACTCCGGAAAGGACGTCCATCCTAGAGCGCAAATGTGTTCCCCCAGCGGTGAGTATAGACCTCGATGTAAAGGTCAATTGTTAAAACTTACTCCAATGATATAGATGGAAAGAATAAAGCACCAATGTTACTGTACCACTAGTGAGAGCATGACTCGAGAAATGATAATGACCAGAAGGTCTGAGAAAATATATAGACAATAAAAACCATACAAGATCCTAAAAATAACGGATCTTAGATAAGATACAATGGCATGGTCTATATATCCTGGCATTGTTAACTGTAAAATGGGAACTATAGCAAACACATGTCAGATGTAGCTAATAAAGATGAGTTGCTCATTTAAACCACCTGGGCCATAGATTGTAGGCCATGCCAGGTGTAAGAAATATGTCAGTGACATATATAATTAATGCAGCGCGTGCGTAGTTTACTGCAGATGTATTTAACTAATAAATTAAAGAAAAAAAAAGTGGTGAGGGGTCCTCCTCCTGATTTTTAGTACCCAGTTAAGGGAAAGCGGACAGCTGGGGGCTGGTGTTATTCTGCGAAGGAGGCAATAAGGATGGAGCTTCCCAGGCTATTATTATCAGTTCACAACTGTCTGCATAGACTTTGCGGATTATTAAAAAGGGGGACACCCACAAAAAATGACATGAGATCCCCACTATTATTAATAACCATCAATGGTTAAGCAGACAACTGCAGCCTCATATTAATAGGCAGGGAAGGCGTCATGGATATTGGCCCCCTCCCAGACTAATAACACCAGCCCTCAGCCACCCAAGAAATGGCGCATCCACTAGATGCTCCAATTCTGGTGCTTAGCCTTGGCTCTTCCTGCTTGCCCTGGTGCACTGGCGAGCGGGGTAATTGTTTTTTGGTTGATGTCAGCTGTGTAATGTCCGCTGACGTCAAGCCCCGGGGTTAGTAATGGAGAAGTGTCTATCAGACATCCCCATTACTAACTCCGTAGTCAAAAGCAATAAACACACACACAGAGAAAAGTCCTTTAATTGTAAAAAAGCACTCCCTAACAATTACCCTCTTTAACCAATTAATATACTTTAAAAAATAAAATATCCCAAAGGGGTCCCCTGTAAATCCATCCCCGACTCTGCTAAACCCGGATTCAGTGCTGAGCGGTGGCATTAGTAATGTGATCGCTCAGCACGGCAGTCGGAACACGACAGTAGTGTGTGAATCCGACGGCTGTGACAAGCGCTGACGTCAGAAAGGTTATCGAAGTGCATAGCAGATGAACTGTGGTAATCTTACTGACGTCACCACTTACATGAGAAATTTCTCATGCTGCAAGTGGTGACGTCAGTAAGGTTACTGCAGTTCATCGGCTGTGAACTGCGATAACCTTACTAACGTCAGCACTCATCGCAGCAGCCAGATTCACACGCTACTCTCAGTGTGTTCCGGTGGCCGTGCTGAGCTGTAACAGTACTGATTTCAGCACTCAGCACTGCATCTGGATGTAGCAGAGTCGGGGATCATCTTGTGACATGGGATTGATTTCCAGGGACCCCTTCTTATTAGGTTTTTAAAGGTAAGAAATGGGTAAAAGAGGGGCAGGAGTGCTTTTTACAATTAAAAAAAACTTTCCTGTGTGTTTATTGCTTTTGACTACGGGATTAGTATTGGGAGTGTCTTATAGACTACGCTCTCTTACTAACCCCTGGGCTTGATGTCAGCGGACATCACACAGCTGAGATTAACCCCAAATTACCCCGCTTGCCAATGCACCAGGGCAAGATGGCAAGCCAGGCAAAACGCCTGAATTGGCGCATCTAATGGATGCGCCTTTTCTGGGGCGGCTGCAGTCTGCTATTTTTAGGCTGGGGATGGCCAAATATCCGCGGACCTTCCCAGCTTGAGAATACCAGCCTCCAGATCTCTGCTTTACCTTGAGAAGTCCCTGTTCGGGGTCTGTGCATGGCAGGTGTACGGTACGGATCCCAAATTTTACTGTTCGGGTTCGCCCATAACTAATAGGCATGCCAAAATGAAAGCTCTCCTTCCCTTTAGACCAAAGTCACAGTTCTTCTGCACAAAAAGAATACACTACATGTGGAGCCAAGGACTTGTCCTGATCACCTAGTTTTACACCTAAAGGGAATTTGTCACCTGTCACCCCAAAATTCACCTATAAGCTAAGGCCACCGCCATCAGGGGCTTATCTACAGCATTCTGGAATGCTGTAGATAAGCCCCGATTGTCACCTGAAAGATAAGAAAAACAAGTTAGATTATACTCACCCAGGGGCGGTCCCGCTGCGGTCCGGTCCGACGGGCGTCGCGGTCTGAGTCCAGCGCCTCCTGTCTTCATACGATGACGTCCTCTTCTTTGCTTCCTGCCGCGGCTCCTGCACAGGCGTACTTTGTCTTCCCTCTAGATACGCATAATACACTTTTCTAACAAAGTCAGTAATATTACTTTATTGTTTCGTCACAACAAAACTGCAAATGTAGCAAAAGCTATTGGGTGAATTATGACAGCCCCTTGTAGCCATTTTGATCACATTGTTAGAAACATAAGCTTAATCCACCACAACCACTAAATACACTATGTTCCAAATTATTATGCAAATGACATTTTTCTCGGATTTTCCTAAATGGTCAGTGCAAATGACAGTCAGTCTAATAAAATTCATCACCCGTTAGAGTATACATCGAATTTTATTGAAGAAACCTCCCAATGATAACAGTATAGTCTCCAAAATGAATAAAACCTCAAAATGCACTGTTCCAAATTATTAGGCACAGTAGAATTTCTAAACATTTGATCTGTTTTAAAGAACTGAAAATGCTCATTTGTGGAATTTGCAGCATTAGGAGGTCACATTCACTGAACAAAAAAGCTATTTAACTCTAAAACATCCTAACAGGCCAAGTTACATGTTAACATAGGAGCCCTTCATTCATGTCACCTTCACAATTCTTGCATCCATTGAACTTGTGAGTTTATGGAAAGTTTCTGCTTGTATTTCTTAGCATGAAGTCAGAATAGCCTCCCAGAGCTGCTGTTTTGATGTGAACTGCCTCCCACCCTCATAGATCTTTTGTTTGATGATACTCCAAAGGTTCTCTATAGGGTTGAGGTCAGGGGAAGATGGTGGCCACACCATGAGTTTATCTCCTTTTATGCCCATAGCAGCCAATGACTCAGAGGTATTCATTGTCATGCATGAAGATGATTTTGTTCCTGAAGGCACGTTTCTGCTTTTTAGACCATGGAAGAAAGTTGTCAGTCAGAAACTCTATATACTTTGCTGAGGTCATTTTCACACCTTCAGGAACCTTAAAGGGCCCTACCGCTGGTTCCCCATGATTCCAGCCCAAAACATGACTCCTCCACCTCCTTGCTGACGTCGCAGCCTTGTTGGGACATGGTGGCCATCCACCCACCATCCACTACTCCATCCATCTGGACCGTCCAGAGTTGCTCGACACTCATCAGTAAACAAGACTGTTTGAAAATTAGTCTTCATGTATGTCTGGGCCCACTGCAACCGTTTCTGCTTGTGAACACTGTTTAGGGGTGGCCGAATAGTAGGTTTATGCACCACAGCAAGCCTTTGAAGGATCCTACACCTTGAGGTTCGAGGGACTCCAGACGCACCAGCAGCTTCAAATAACTGTTTGCTGCTTTGTAATGGTATTTTGGCAGCTGCTCTCTTAATCCAATGAATTTGTCTGCCAGAAAACTTCCTCATTATGCCTTTATTTGCATGAACTCTGTGCTCTGTTTCAGTCACAAATCTTATCAGAGTATGATGATCACTCTTAAGTTTTCGTGAAATATCTTATTTTTTTATACCTTGTCCAAGGCATTGCACTATTTAACGCTTTTCAGCAGCAGAGAGATCCTTTTTATTTCCCATATTGCTTGAAACCTGTGACCTGCATAATAATGTGGAACATCATTTTTGAGTAGTTTTCCTTTAATTAGAATCACCTGGAAAACTAATTATCACATGTGTTTAAGATTGATTTCAGTGATTCATTGAGCCCTGAGACACAATACCATCCACGAGTTTATTTGAAAAACAAAACAATGAAATCTTTAAAACACTTAAATCCAATTTGCATAATAATTTGGAACACAGTGTACTGAAGGAAATCATGGTAAGCACACCGCCACACCCTTATAAACTCTGTCTAAAAGAAAATCTGCCTTTGGTCTCCATAGCAACCAATCACAGTGCAGCTTTCAGTCCTTATACTGCAGAGATAAAATGAAAACTGTGCTTTTGCTATGGACACAACCACAGTTATTAACTGGGACTAAAAAAAATTTAAAAATCTGTCTTTCCTGCCCATAACAACCAATCACAGCGCAGCTTCCATTTCTTATTCTGCTGAGGAAAAATGAAAGATATGGTATGATTGGATGCTATGTACACCACCACACTGTTTGGAAGTTGGGTTAAGAAAATCTTCTCTGTCCACAGCAGCCAATTGCAGCAGAGCGACCATTAATTCCTAGCCAATCTAATGACACCAAAATCACCGAAAGGTCACTTTGTTAAATAAGATTTGGTTCAGGTGACCATTAAGTAGAATGAGGTGTACTCAGGTTGGAATGCAGCTGACACTGGAATGGCCGTCAGATATGTAGAGAAGCTGATTTTTATAAAACTGTGCAGTGGTCTCTTAATTTTTGACAGAGCTGTATAGATGCTAACCACATTCCAGCTTATGTTGGCCCCACAGAAAACAATGTTATGCATTATGTATACAGCAGCGTGCTGAAAAGAATATAAAAACTGTTGAAGGGTCAAAGACAAGGAAAATCACAGGAAAACTACCCTGAAGCTTGTTAATTATACACCTTGCACTGACTACAGTAAATTCCTCAGAGAAAAAAAAAAGAAATAAAGTAATAACGCTCAATATAAAATAGTCATTTTATTTTTAATTCTATAACATATTTACATATAAATATTGCAAATTTCAAAACTAAGAGCAGAATTAAAAGAAAACGGAGGAGATGCAGATTTTTTTTAATTTTTTTTTTAACTAACAGGATCAACAGTATACATTTAGCTGTATAAGAAAAGATACAGACATTAGCAGTCCGATCTGCAGAGAGCATGGTATAGACCAGTGTTCCCCAACTCCGGTCCTCAAGAGCCACCAACAGGTCATGTTTTCAGGATTTTCTTTGTATTGCACAGGTGATGACTGCATCACCTGGACAGGCAAGCATTCAATCACCTGTGCAACACTAAGGAAAGCCTGAAAACATGACCTGTTGGTGGCTCTTGAGGACCAGAGTTGGGGAACACTGGTATAGAGCAACAGATTGATACATAGTCATATGGAGAATAACTTAGTATAACGTGTAAGTTAATAATTTGACTCCCTTTTTCTTCATGCTTAATAAAAGTCACGTGAGCGGTCCTAATTAATGATTACTCTTTTTCCGCTATGATTGAGCATGTGGTGATATCTGTTAATGTAGGGCCACCGATTGGACTTCTTAGTAACACTGAATCTTATTCTTGCTTTTAATATAATCAAGTTAAAAATCTTGGATCCCAACAAAAACACATACATAAACCAAAGACAACGTGCTCAAGTGAACCAGTGCTCAAGATAAAAAAATGGAACAGTCTTGCCAGTCTAGACGGACGTAAAAGAAAATACCTCCCAATCTCTAAGAGATGAGAGTGGTGGTTCCAGAGCAAGGGGCAAAGGGTGGGGGTAGGAACACTTCCACTATCTTCCCTGTAGCACCCTTGTAAAGCTCCTGTCCTGACAAGGACAGGCCCCGAGTGAGCCCTACTATGGACACCCACCATCCAATATGTGATCCCAAAATGTCTCTTATCTCTCAACGCGTTTCAACTCCCGTGCAGGAGAATCATCAGGGGAGTTTGGAATAAATATGTGCCAATGGGCTCAGTCGCTAATCCAGCAGTAAAGTTCATATAAGTCCATTCAAATTAGGTCCCACAGTGGCTGGGCACCCTAAATAATCAGCAAAGGCTAGCTGTGTCTGCAGCTTATGGTAAGTCCTGGTAAGTGAGGACTTATCATAAGCTGCAGACACAGCTAGCCTTTGCTGATTATTTAGGGTGATTAGCCACTGCGGGACCTAATTTGAATGGACTTATATGAACTTTACTGCTGGATTAGCGACTGAGCCTATTGGCACATAATTATTCCAAACTCCCCTCATGATTCTCCTGCACGGGAGTTGAAACGCGTTGGGAGATAAGAGACATTTTGGGATCACATATTGGATGGTGGGTGTCCATAGTAGGGCTCACTCGGGGCCTGTCCTTGCCAGGACAGGAGCTTTACAAGGGTGCTACAGGGAAGATAGTGGAAGTGTTCCTACCCCCACCCTTTGCCCCTTGCTCTGGAACCACCACTCTCATCTCTTCGAGATTGGGAGGTATTTTCTTTTACGCCCGTCTACACTGATAAGACTGTTCCATTTTTTTATCTTGAGCACTGGTTCACTTGAGCACGTTTTCTTTGGTTTATGTATGTGTTTTTGTTGGGATCCAAGATTTTTAACTTGATTATATTAAAAGTTATGTTTTATATAGTGGTTATCCTCCATAGCTGTCTTTGAATTGTCAAGCCCTGAGGGTATAGATTCGGCGTGGCTTATTGCACGCCATAGCTATTCCTGAATCTTATTCTTGCAATAAACCCAAGTATAACTACGTGTCATTCTGCTCCATAACAAGCTGCCTGTAAATCAACATGCATGTTCAAAAAACTTTTCAACTGTATTTCTAAAAAAAACCCGTTCCTATGACATATTGCTGTTACATTCTCGTTGTGGTGCCCCCCTCTCTATCGCTGCTGGTTTATTTTTCTTATGTCTACCTAATATGTCTAGCGCAGGTCAGAAAAGACAATTCTTACTGACCAACCTGTTCGATATCAGGAATTAACTGCATGAGTATCACGTAGCCTGGCTGAGTTTTTGAAAATATGTGACCACAGATTAAAAGAAACCCATCACTTGATTAATTCTGACCAAAACGAAAGAAAAAACTGTATTTTTTCTGTAAAGCACTTTAGGGTTTCAGAAAAAACAAAAACCATGGTTTGAAGAGTGTCTAGACGAAGCTAGTCTGGTGACGCTCGTGGCCAGCTTCTCCCAGCACCACTGTAGGTGATTGACAGGTCTCTGCCATGTATGTACAGACTTAGAGACCTGTCAATCACACATAGTGGAAGTGGACTAGTCTAGTCTCGCCCTATAGCTCTTGGCCGTCTCTTCGAACTATGTTTTATCTGAAACGCCGGAACGCTTCAGAGAAGAAGTAACAGACTACAATCGTGCAGCCAGGATCTGATTCTGCTGTCCAATATTTGTCATGTACTTGCCCAGAATTTTGTAAAAAGGAAAAAAAATAATCTGCATCTATAACTTCTGCAAAAAATACAATTGTATCCACTACAAATATGAAAATACACAGTATTATTTACAGATTTCCAAAACAAAGTGTAGCATTGGTTCCCCCAAAGCCAAATGAGTTACTCAACGCTATACGCCTCTTCCCCGGTTTCCACTCTTGTGCTTTAAGAGGGACATAATTCAGATCAAACTCTGGCTCTGTTCTGTCAAGGTTCAGAGTAGGTGGCAAGGTTCCATGATAGCAAGACAGAACTGTGAATGCTGCTTCAACAGCCCCCGCCGCACCAAGCAGGTGACCTGTAGCTCCTTTAGTTGCAGATACCGCCAGTGAATGTGCATGTTGTCCAAACAGTCTTTTAATAGCTCTGTTCTCGGCAGCATCGCCGAGGGGTGTGGAGGTGGAATGAGCATTGATATAAGTCACATCTTCTACCTGTAACTTGGAATCCACAATGGCTGCCCTCATGCACCTGATAAAAAATAACAGCAAAGGCATTAGTTATTAGTCCTTTTCTCACTACATAACATAGCAGTCTAGTAGTTTCATGAAACATTAAAGGAATTTGACTTGTCCCTTTGCTTCCATACATCCTTGGCTTTTATTTTGTCTCCCTTTTAGAACATATGAACCTCAGATTATAGGTAGTGGCAGAACCTAGAGTTCATCTGTCCCTTGCGGGAAGCCGCTTACTGCTGGTGAAACCTTCCGCCACTGCTCCCAGGAGATTAGGGACCAATACACCGTAACTACTATTATTTCGGCAGTCTGCAGAAATCATTGTAGAGAACAAAGATTCTTTTTTCTTATCTGTTTTATCTGCCTTCATGCAGACTGATCTACTATATAAATGCCACAGATATCCATTGGTCGCGGCCTCTGTCTGTCATGGAAATCCAAGTCGCTGATTGGTCGCGGCAAAACGGCCACGACCAATCAGCGACGGACACAGTCCGGCAGCAAAATGGCCGCTTCTTACTCCCCACAGTCAGTGCCCGCTCCATAATCCCCTCCAGTCAGCGCTCACACAGGGTTAATGGCAGCGGTAACGGACCACGTTATGCCGCGGGTAACGCACTCCGTTACCGCTGCTATTAACCCTGTGTGACCAACTTTTTACTATTGATGCTGCCTATGCGGCATCAATAGTTAAAAGATCTAATGTTAATAAAAAAAATAAAAAATCGTTATATACTCACCGTCCGTCGGCCCCTCGGATCCAGAACCGGCCTTTCCCGCTCCTCGCGACGCTCCGGTGACCGCTCCATGCATTGCGGTCTCGCGAGACCGCTACGTCATCATCTCGCGAGACCGCAATGCACTCTTGGGACCAGAGCGCGCGAGTAGCGTCGGTAACCGCTTCGCCTGGATCCGGGGCCAACGGAAGGTGAGTATATAACTATTTTTATTTTTATTCTTTTTTTTAACAGGGATACGATGCCCACATTGCTATATACTATGTGGGCTGTGCAATATACTACGTGGGCTGTGCAATATACTACGTGGCTGTGCTATACACTACGTGGGATGTGCTATACACTACGTGGGATGTGCTATACACTACGTGGGATGTGCTATACACTACGTGGGATGTGCTATACACTACGTGGGATGTGCTATACACTACGTGGGATGTGCTATACACTACGTGGGATGTGCTATACACTACGTGGGATGTGCTATACACTACGTGGGCTGTTATACACTACGTGGGCTGTGTTATACACTTCGTGGGCTGTGTTATACACTTCGTGGGCTGTGTTATACACTACGTAAGCTGAGTTATATACTGCGTGCGTGGGCTGTTATATACTACGTGAGCTGTGTTATATGCTACGTGGGCTGTTATACACTCCGTGGGCTGTGCTATATACTACGTGGCTGTGCTATATACTCCGTGGGCTGTGTTATATACGACGTGGCTGTGCTATATACTCCGTGGGCTGTGCTATATACTACGTGGCTGTGCTATATACTACGTCGCTGTGCTATATACTACGTGGCTGTGCTATATACTACGTGGCTGTGCAATATACTACGTGGCTGTGCAATATACTACGTGGCTGTGCAATATACTACGTGGCTGTGCAATATACTACGTGACTGTGCAATATACTACGTGGCTGTGCAATATACTACGTGGCTGTGCAATATACTACATGGGTTGTTATATACTACATGGCCGGCCGCGAACAATCAGCGACAGGCGCAGTCCTGTGTATTCAATGTATTATTCTAAAATCTTCATAAATAAACTACATACATATTCTAGAATACCCGATGCGTTAGAATCGGGCTACCATCTAGTTAACAATATATTTATATAGGGCAGGGTTACACAGCTTTCACAGTTGCATTTCGCTTTGAGTCACAATGAAAGATTGTGATCCCAAAACGTACTTGACTTGCACTTTAGACTAAAGGTCCATTTACACTGCGAAATTATCCCTTTCTAGGGTTCCTCAATTCATGATTATTTTGATTGCCAAGTGGACAAACAATACGCTAATTTGCTGAGTGAAATTAAATCTTGTGCTGTACAAGGGGCCATTGTTCTCGGAAGCACATCATCATGTATAAGCAGGACTTCTTCTGCCGAGAACATTGGCACCAAAAGATCACTTAGAGACCGTTCAGCGTGCATCTGAAGAGCGGTCAGCCTGCGTAATTAATTACTGATTAAACTAACCTCATCGATAAGTATAATAAATATTTACTGATTAACTAGGCAAAATCAGGTGTAAATGACTAACTCTTACCTGCTTTTTTTTTTTTTTTTTTTACAAGTTGTAGACAAGTTGAGAACCAAAACTGAAGAGACTCTTCAAATAACAGCGATGTGCCCACCCATGAGCATAAAATACTAGATCTACTTTAACAAGGATTCAAATATCAGAATAGAGTCATGGATTAAAACTGGATATGCTACATTCTTAGCGCACATAAGTAATGGCATCCAGTGACCACACTCCCCAAAAGATAAGGGATGAGTGTTAAAGAACGCAGAGCCTACATGGACCCACCAGTGGCACGATATGACCGCAGATCGGTAAAGTTTCACTGATTGATGGTTGATTAAAAGTCTGTTTACACAGTCAGACCAAAGCAAAGGATACGAACTGAGCGATCTGAAGAAGATTGTTCCGTGCACAAAAGCTGCTATAGTTCTTGGCAGTGCGAATCTTGTTTACACAGGATAATGCACCGCCAAGAATGATGACCTGCTGTGCTGCACTAAAGATCATTTCACCTGATGAAAGAGCGTTTCTCGATCATCGGGTGATCTACAGCCTGCCTGTGTATATCGCAGTGATTTTAATAATGCTTATTCTATTATGCAGCATAACTGCCCCTTAAAAGACGAAGGCTGGAATATGCAAAAATTCTAATGAAACACTACTATATAGTGCCAGTAAAAGGAATCACCACAAATAAATAAGACAATTTTTTAAGTCCTTCCTATAGTTCTTTGCTGCTAGTCTGCTGCTGTTTTTTCTTTCTGTTAAACTCGTATATATAAATAGTAAGCAGCTTCTAAGCAGAAGCTGGCAGTAGAATAATCAGGTCACTTCTTTTAAGCGCTTTGTGGATTTGGAAGCCTGAAGCAATTGCAAAAAGGTAAAAAAGATGAACATATGCACAGCAAGTCCTTTTTGAAATTGCTGTGCACATTATCATTCTTTTGATAATTTCTTTAGCGGTTTTTCAAGCTGATTCCTAGGCAGACTCGCCTGAAAAAGACATCATGTGCACAAACCCAAAGGGGTTATTCCCAACTTAAGATGTTATCACCTATCCACATCTTTTACGACATGTCAGCTGATCCACCCGCGGCTGTTAACTAGTGAAATGCCGCTGTCAACTATGACAGCGGCATTTAACATGCGCTTCCGGCAAGCGCACCGAAAATCCTACCCATCAGCACCCGTGTCACATGACCGCTGGTTGCCGAGGGGTTGGCATGACAACTAGAGGTCTTCAGCAGACCTCTATGGTTGTCACTGCCGGATTGCTATGAGTGCCGCCTGGTGATTGGCACTCATAGAAAGTCAGCAATTCTTCTACATACAGGCGATCTGATCATCACCTGTATGTAGTAAAGGCAATCGAGTTATGGCAGCTTCTTCAGACTACTGGCATGCCAATAGTAAAAAAAAAATGTTTTTTAAAATATTTAAATTTAAAAAATAAAAAAAAATAAAGTTCAATCACCCCCCTTTTGCCTCATTCAAAATAAAACAATAAAAAAATCAAACATACACATATTTGGTATTATCGCATTCAGAATCGCCCAATCTATCAATGTAAAAAAATAATTAACCTGATCGCTAAACAGCGTAAGGAGAAAAAAGTCAAAACGCCATTATTACGTTTTTTTTGTCGCCACAACATTGCATTAAAATGCAATAACGGGCGATCAAAAGATTGTATCTGCACCACTCCCTCTCCTCTGGCATTTTCCCCTACTCCTTCAAGCACTCTATCATTACTCCATTACTAAAGAAACCCGCCCTCGACTCATCCTGCACAAACAACTACAGACCAGTCTCCAACCTCCCATTCATCTCTAAACTCTTTGTGCGCCTGATCTACTCCCGCCTTACCCGTTACCCCTCCACTCACTCCCTCCTAGACCCTTCACAGTCCAGTTTCCGCCCCTACATTCTACAGAAACTGCACTCATCAAGGTGACCAACGACCTTCTGACAGCAAAATGTAACGGTGACCACTCTCTGCTCATTCTTCTCAACCTTTCTCCAGCTTTCGACACTGTTGACCACCCTCTCCTACTCTCTAGGCTCCAGTCACTAGGCATTAAGAACACTGCTCTCTCCTGGTTCTCCTCCTATCTTTCTGACCGCTCCATCAGTGTTCTGTTCGATGGCTCCACTTCATCTCTTCTTCCTCTCACTGTTGGGGTCCCTCAGAACTCAGTCCTTGGCCCCTTCTCTTCTCCCTCTACACGGCCCCAATTGGACAGGCCATCAGCAGATTTGGCTTTCAGTATCATCTTTATGCTGATGACACACAACTATACACGTCATCCCCTGACCTTACCCCCGCTGTACTACAGAATACCAGTGAGTGACTGTCTATCTGCAGTCTCCAACATCATGTCCGCTCTCTATCTGAAACTCAACCTCTCCAAAACTGAACTTCTTCTGCTTCCGCCATCTACTAACCTCCCTAAATCTGACATTTCCCTTTCCATGGGAGGCAGCATAATAACACCCCGGCAGCAGGCAGGCTGTCTGGGTGCTAGGTTTGACTCTGATCTCTCCTTCACATCCCATATACAATCTCTTGCCCGCTCTTGCCGCTTACACCTAAAGAACATCTCTAGAATCCGCCCTTTTCTCACTATGGAAACAACAAAAACCCTCACTGTCGCCCTGATCCACTCCCGCCTGGACTACTGAAACGCTCTATTAATTGGCCTCCCCCTTACCTGACTTTCCCCTTTCCAACCTATCCTTAATGCAGCAGCCAGGGTTGTCCATCAAGCTAATTGGTATTCAGACGTTTCCGCTCTTCACCAGTCGTTACACTGGCTTGCCCATTCACTATATATTATATTATTGAATCCAATTCAAAGTATTTGTTCTCACCCACAAAGCTCTCCACAGTGCTGCACCCCCTTACATCTCCTCCATCATTTCATTTTGGTCTATCGGTTCAACTGACCAATGAGCTCTGCAAACGACTTTCGACTAATCTCTGCACTAATACGTACCTCCCACTCCTGACTCCAAGACTTCTCCCGTGCTGTGCCAATCCTCTGGAATGCTCTACCCCAAGATATTAGGAACATCCACAATTTGTATAGTTTTAGGCGCTCCCTCAAAACACATTTGTTCAGAGTGGCCTATCACGTTCACTAATCAAAGTCATTTTATATTTGTGTGTGTGTGTGGCCCATTCACTACTTCCATCTATCCCCCACCCCCGGAAGATGGCTGGACCATCATTGTAAATACATCATTGTAAATACACACCTGTACTTTGTATCTCCCCACCTCATTGTAGATTGTAAGCTCTCACGAGCAGGGTCGTCTTATTTTGCTTTAATTATTGTATTGTTAACGTTGCTACTTATGACTTGTGTTTGAAACTGTTAAACTGTAAAGCGCTGCAGAATATATATATATATATTATACATACTGGTGCTTAACAAAGACCGTGCTGTGAGGTCGAAACATTGCACCACTTGGTGCTGGATTAACACCTTTATCCCATATGACGTACTATCCCGTCGATGTGACCTGGGACTTAATTCCCAGTGACGGGATAGTACGTCATAGGCGATCGGCCGAGCTCACCGGGGGAGCGCGACCGATCGCCGCCGGGTGTCAGCTGATTATTACAGCTGACATCCGGCACTATGTGCCAGGAGCGGTCACGGACCGCTCCCAGCACATTAACCCCCGGAACACTGCGATCAAACATGATCGCAGCATTCTGGCGGCATAGGGAAGAATCGCGCAGGGAGGGGGCTTCCCTGAGACCCTCGGAGCAACGCAATGTGATCGCGTTGCTCCGAGGGTCTCCTACCTCCTCCTCCCTGCAGGCCCCGGATCCAAAATGGCCACGGGGCTCCCTCTGGGTCCTGCAGGGAGGTGACTTTCAAGAGCCTGCTTAGACAAGGCGTCGGGAAGCCTCCCTGCAGTGCCTGTCAGATCACTGATCTGACACACTGCTTTGCAAAGTGTCAGATCAGCGATCTGACGCTATAGTATGATGTCCCCCCTGGGACAAAGTAAAAAAAAAAAAATTTACATGTGTAATAAAAAAAAATATTGTTCAATAAATACATTTCTTTATCTAAATTAAAAAAACAAAACAATAAAAGTACACATATTTAGTATCGCCGCGTCCGTAACGACCCGACCTATAAAACTGTCCCACTAGTTAACCCCTTCAGTGAACGACGTAAAAAAAAAAAAAAAAAAAACGAGGCAAAAAAAAACGCTCTATTATCATACCGCCAAACAAAAAGTGGAATAACACGCGATCAAAAAAATGGATATGAATAACCATGGTACAGCTGAAAACGTAATCTTTTCCTGCAAAAAACGAGCCGCCATACAGCATCATAAGCGAAAAAATAAAAAAGTTATAGTCCTCAGAATAAATTATTTTTTTTATATAAAATAGTTTTTATCGTATAAAAGCGCCAAAACATAAAAAAGTGATATAAATGAGGTATTGCTGTAATCGTACTGACCCAAAGAATAAGACAGCTTTATCAATTTTACCAAACGTGGAACGGCCCCCCCCCCCCCAAAAAAAAAAAAAAAGAAAAGAAATTCATGAATAGCTGGTTTTTGGTCATTCTGCCTCACAAAAATCGGAATAAAAAGCGATCCAAAAATGTCACGTGCCCGAAAATGGTACCAATAAAAACAAGACCTCACATGACTCTGTGGACCAAAATATGGAAAAATTATAGCTCGCAAAATGAAGAGACGCAAAAAATATTTTTTACAATAAAAAGCGTCTTTTAGTGTGTGATGGCTGCCAATCATAAAAATCCGCTAAAAAAAGCTATAAAAGTAAATCAAACCCCCCTTCATCACCCCCTTAGTTAGGGAAAAATAATAAAATTTAAAAAAAAAATGTTTTCCACTTTCCCATTAGGGTTAGGGATGGGTCTAAAGTTAGGGTTAGGGTTGGGGCTAAAGTTAGGGTTTGCATTACATTTAGGGTTGGAATTAGGGTTGGGATTAGGGTTAGGGGGGTGGTTAGCGTTATGGCTGGGATTAGGGGTGTGTTGGAGTTAGGGGTGTGGTTAGGGTTGGGATTAGGGGTGTGTTGGGGTTAGGGGTGTGGCTGGGATTAGGGCTAGGGACATGTTCGGGTTAAGGGTGTGGTTAGGTTTATGGTTGTTATTAGTGTTAGGGGTGTGTTTGGGTTAGGGTTTCAGTTAGAATTCGGGGTTTTCCCCTGTTTAGGCACATCAGGGGCTCTCCAAACGCGACATGGCGTCCGATCTCAATTCCAGTCAATTTTGCATTGAAAAGTCAAATGGCGCTCCGTCCCTTCCAAGCTCTCCCATGCACCCAAACAGGGGTTTACCCCAACATATGGGATATCAGCGTACTCAGGACAAATTGGACAACAACTTTTGGGGACCAATTTCTCCTGTTACCCTTGGGAAAATACAAAACTGGGGGCGAAAAGATCATTTTTGTGAAAAAATATGATTTTTTATTTTTACGGCTCTACATTATAAACTTCTGTGAAGCACTTGGTGGGTCAAAGTGCTCACCACACATCTAGATAAGTTCCTTAGGGGGTCTACTTTCCAAAATGGTTTCACTTGTGGGGGGTTTCAATGTTTAGGCACATCAGGGGCTCTCCAAACGCGACATGGTGTCCCATCTCAATTCCAGTCAATTTTGCATTGAAAAGTCAAATGGCGCTCCTTCCCTTCCAAGCTCTGCCATGCGCCCAAACAGTGGTTTACCCCCACGTATGGGGTATCAGTGTACTCAGGACAAATTGTACAACAACTTTTGGGGTCCAATTTCTCTTGTTACCCTTGGTAAAATAAAACAAATTGGAGCTAAAGTAAAATTATTTGTGAAAAAAAAGTTAAAATGTTCATTTTTTTTTTTTTTTTATTCCAAAAATTCCTGTGAAACACCTGAAGGGTTAATAAACTTATTGAATGTGGTTTAGAGCACCCTGAGATGTGCAGTTTTTAGAATGGTGTCACACTTGGGTATTCTCTATCATATAGACCCCTCAAAGTGACTTCAAATGTGATGTGGTCCCTAATAAAAAAATAAAATGGTGTTGTAAAAATGAGAAATTGCTGGTCAACTTTTAACCCTTATAACTCCCTAACAAAAAAAATTTTGGTTCCAAAATTGTGCTGATGTAAAGTAGACATGTGGGAAATGTTACTTATTAAGTATTTTGTGTGACATATCTCTGTGATTTAAGGGCATAAAAATTCAAAGTTGGAAAACTGCGACATTTTCACCAAATGTCCGTTTTTTTTCACAAATAAACACAGGTAATATCAAAGAAATTTTACCACTACCATGAAGTACAATATGTCACGAGAAAACTATGTCAGAATCATCAGGATTCGTTGAAGTGTTCCAGAGTTATAACCTCATAAAGGGACAGTGGTCCGAATTGTAAAAATTGGTCCAGTCATTAACGTGCAAACCAACCTGGGGCGATTAAGGGGTTAAAGTCCACAATTTTTCCTTGAACTGAAGTGCGGCGGATGATCTCCTGAGGGATCTCCTCCCAGACCTGGACTAAAGCATCCCCCAACTCCTGGACAGTCTGTGGTGCAACGGGACGTTGGTGGATGGAGCGAGACATGAAGTCCCAGATGTGCTCAATCGGATTCAGGTCTGGGGAACGGGAGGGCCAGTCCATAGCTTCAATGCCGTCATTTTGCAGGAACTGCTGGCACACTCCAGCCACATGAGGTCTGGCATTGTCCAGGTCTAACCACACCAGCATATGGTCTCACAAGGGGTCTGAGGATCTCATCTCAGTACCTAATGGCGGTCAGGCTACCTCTGGCGAGCACATGGAGGATTGTTCGGCCCTCCAAAGAAATGCAACCCCACACCATTACTGACCCACTGCCAAACAGGTCATGCTGAAGGATGTTGCAGGCAGATCGCTCTCCACGGCATCTCCAGACTCTCTCACGTCTGTCACATGTACTCAGTGTGAACCTGCTTTCATCTGTGAAGAGCACAGGGCGTCAGTGGCGAATTTGCCAATCCTAGTGTTCTGTGGCAAATGCCAAGCGTCCTGCACGGTGTTGGGCTATGAGCACAACCCCCATCTGTGGACATAGGGCACTCAGACCATCCTCATGGAGTCGGTTTCTAATCATTTTTGCAGACACATGCACATTTGTGGCCTGCTGGAGGTCATTTTGCAGGGTTTTGGCAGTGCTCCTCCTGTTCCTCCTTGCACAAAGGCGGAGGTAGCAGTCCTGCTGCTGGGTTGTTGCCCAGCTACAGCCCACTCCACGTCTCCTGGTGTACTGGACTGTATCCTCGTAGCGCCTCCAGCTTCTGGACACTACACTGGCAGACACAGCAAACCTTCTTGCAACAGCTCGCATTGATGTGCCATCCTTGATGAGCTGCACTACCTTAGCCACTTGTGTGCGTTGTAGAGTCCGTTTCATGCTACGAGTGTGAAAGCACAACCAACATTCAAAAGTGCCCAATACATCAGCCAGAAAGCATTGGTACTGAGATGTGGTCTGTGGTCCCCACCTGCAGAACCACTCCTTTATTGAGGGTGTCTTGATAATTGCCAATAATTTCTATCTGTTGTCTATTCCATTTGCACAACAGCATGCTAAATTGATTGTCAAACAGTGTTCCTACTGAAGTGGACAGTTTGATTTCACAGAAGTTTGATTTACTTGGAGTTATATTCTGTTGTTTAAGTGTTCCCTTTATTTTTTGAGCAGTGTATGTATGTATGTAGACACCAGACTTCTGCACAACATAACTGATGGTCCCAACCCCATTTATAAGGCAAGAAATCCCACTTATTAAACCTGACAGGGCACACCTGTGAAGTGAAAACCATTCCCGATGACTACTTCTTGAAGCTCATCAAGAGAATGCCAAGAGTGTGCAAAGCATTCATCAAAGCAAAAGGTGGCTACTTTGAAGAGCCTAGAATATAAGACATAATTTCAGTTGTTTCACACTTTTTTGCTAAGTATATAATTCCACATGTGTTAATTCCCAGTTTTGATGACTTCAGTGTGAATGTACAATTTTCATAGTCATGAAAATACAGAAAAATCTTTACATGAGAAGGTGTGTCCAAACTTTTGGTCTGTACTGTATATATATGTATGTATGTGTCACAGAGGAGATCCTCTGCGCTGTAAGCCACAGATAGTGGTTGTGCTCACAGCCCAACACTGTGCAGTATGCTTGGCATTTGCCACAGAACACCAGGATTAGCAAATTTGCCACTGGCGCCCTGTGCTCTTCACAGATGAAAGCAGGTTCACATTGAGCACATGTGACAGACGTGACAGAGTCTGGAGACGCCGTGGAGAGCTATCTGCTGCCTGCAACATCATTCAGCATGACCGGTTTGGCAGTGGGTCAGTTATGGTGTGGGGTGGCATTTCTTTAGAGGGCCGCACAGCCCTCCATGTGCTCGCCAGAGGTAGCCTGACTGCCATTAGGTACCAAGATGAGAACCTCAAACCCCTTGTGAAACCATATGCTGGTGCGGTTGGCCCTGGGTTCCTCCTAATGCAGGACAATGCCAGACCTCATGTGGCTGGAGTGTGTCAGCAGTTCCTGCAAGATGAAGGCATTGAAGCTATGGACTGGCCCGCCTGTTCCCCAGACCTGAATCCGATTGAGCACATCTGGCACATCAGGTCTTGCTCCATCCACCAACGTCACGTTGCACTGCAGACTGTCCAGGAGTTGGCAGATGCTTTAGTCATCCAGGTCTGGGAGGAGATCCCTCAGGAGACCATTCGCCGCCTCATCAGGAGCAAGCCCAGGCGTTGTACAGTAGGGAGGTCATACAGGCACATGGAGGCCACACAATACTGAGCATCTTTTCCTTCTCTTGAGACATTTCCACTTAAGTTGGATAAGCCTGTAATTTGATTTTCCACTTTGATTTGGAGTATTATTCCAAATCCAGACCTACACGGGATATTCATTTTGATTTAAATTGATAATTGTTATGTTTTATTTTTCTGAACACATTCCACTATGCAATGAATACAAATTTGCAACTGGAATATTTCATTCAGAGATGCTAATTTAGTGTTCCCTTTATTTTTTGAGATTATATATATATATATATATATATATATATATATATATATATATATATATATATATATATATATATATATATATTCCATAATGAGAGAAAAATATAATGCGGCACTCACCCAGAAAAATGCTGTGAAACGTGAATTTATTGAAGACAAGTATTTCAATCCATAAGGACTGCAGGTGCATGAGGAGGGTGCGGTGTTGGAGTGAGGACGACGGCCGTTTCGCACGTATAGTGCTTCGACGGGTCCTGGTTGTGAATAGTGTTATATATAGTGTTTATATATATATATATATATATATATATATATATATATATATATATATATATATATATATATATATATAGCAAATTTTTCATCTGTATATGGTGTGTTGCCTCTATTTTTCTAATATATATTACACACAGAGCAGAATAGCTGTCTATTGGTGGGGGTTCAGGTTTCAAACCTCTCTCTAATCGCACAAAACACTGTTTTGATGTGAACATCTCTTGTATGTAGACCGTACATAGAGTAGTGTATGGGCTCAATAGTAGGTATATAGGTCCACTCAGCATCTCACAGGGTAGTGGCACTGAGGACTCCTAGACTTACAATTGAGCCCAGACACCGCTTTATGTGTGTGCTGCACACCAAAGCTGTGCACATCAGAGCAGTATTTTGTGTGATTCGTGGGGGCTAAAGACCCAGATCCCTTCTAACTGTCAACTATTTTCAGTGATTATATATAATTTGAAAATGACATTTACAATTTAGAAGCCAAAAAAACTCTAATAAAGCCCATTAACTAGGAAATACTATCCCGACCTACAGACGTGGATAGATGTGAGTCACCAGAATATAAAGGTACACTGAAATTGGACTGTAACTGAAGAAAACAGAACAATGAGTTTCTAAAGTCGTTCTGCCTTCAAAATGAGATGGGAAGAAAGCTTCGGAGACAATAGTTAGAAAAAAAAAATGCATTTCTTGGTGAAGATTAGAATCTTTTTCAGAAAACCGCTGCTTTTTGAAAACTGAATTTTGTATTCTGCAGCAGCTACCAGGAAGAACTCCATGAACCATGAAAAAGAACAGAGCCAATTAAAACGGAAAAAAAAAAATACTTAAAAAAGTGAATGAAAGCCGTGTTTCCATGGAAACAACAGGAACCTGCATGCAATGGTTGATATGCAAGACTAAGCCATTGAATATGGATTGTAGTAGGACCACGGAGCGCAGGACGGCTTGCACTTGTAAATGAGACTGCTTTTTATGAAATGTAAATGACGTTCAGTTCCAATGTTCAAGTTTAAAAGTGAACTACAACTAACACAGCGCCTCTGAGCCGGAACCAGGATAAAGGACTGCAGTGGCAAAGTCGAATGTGGCAGATTTCCGTAATAACATGGCTCCACTACTTGTTGTGGGGTCCCCCTCATTTTTGACAACCAGCCTTGCTAAAGCTCACAACTGGGGGTTGGTATTCTCATGGATATTGACCCCTCCCTTAAAATAGCAGCCCGCAGCTGCCCAGAAAAGGCACATCTATTAGATGCACCAACTCTGGTGCTTTGCCCAGTTCTTCCCACTTGCCCTGTAGCGGTGGCAAGTGGGGTTCATATTTGTGGGGTTGATGTCACCTTTGTATTGTCAGTTGACATCAAGCCCATGGCTTAGTAATGGAGAAGAGTCTATAAGACACCTATACATTACTAATCCTATCGTTGTATTGTATTAAGACACAGCCAGAATAAAGCCTTTTTTTTCAATCTGGACAGTGCCAAGATATGACTGTCCAGGCTGAGAACCACTGGTGAATGAGCTGCTGCGAGCGCAGCATCAGTGACCAGCGGTGACGTCATAGAGGTTATCTCTGGTCACTGAGCCTCCCTTCCCAGCCAGGCTGAGCTGCGGTGAGATCCCCGCTAGCTGTGGTGTTGTAACAATGAGAAATCGCTGTTCAACTTTTAACCCTTATAACTTCCTAACAAAAAAAAATGTTGGTTCCACAATTGTGCTGATGTAAAGTAGACATGTGGGAAATGTTACTTATTAAGTATTTTGTGTGACATAGCTCTGCGATTTTAGGGCATGAAAACTCAAAGTTGAAAAATTTCAAAATTTAACATTTTCGCCAAATTTCTGTTTTTTTCACAAATAAACGCAATTCACATCAAAGAAATGTTACCACTACCATGAAGTACAATATGTCACGAGAAAATAGTCTCAGAATCACTGGGATCCATGGAAACGTTCCAGAGATATTACCTCATAAAGGGGCAGTAGTCAGAATTGTAAAAATTGGCCAAGTCATTAACGTGAAAACCACCCTCGGCGGTAAAGGGTTTAACATATGGTGCTGCACGCATGTCTGTACAGATTACGCAGTACGCAGTACGCAGCACAGATTAGAAGGGCCAATACAAGTCTATTGCTCGGTGTAAACATGCTGTCCGTGTGCCGTCCGTGTTTAACATTGAAAGTATGTGAGAAGCTTTGTAATATCCAGTATCCAAAAAACAGAAAAACACAGACGACACACTGATTGATAACACTGGTGATGCCAATACTGGTGTAACACGAACGTGTTTTATATAGACATGTGAAGGGGGCCTAACAGTGTTGTTGGTGGAATATTCCAGGATTCGGGGCCCCACTTTGAATTTTGCCTAGAGCCCCAATTAGTCTAAAACCAGCCCTGCTCCCGTGTTGGTGCTGTTCCCGCAGTGTCGGCACTCTTTCTCCCGGGCTCTTGTTGTGACACGTGGTGCCCAATCAGCGCTGGCGTCACTGTCCCCGCTTCCTGTCGAATTGAGCATGAAGAGGAAGTCAGAGATCAGCTGAAGCTCGGACTTCCTGTTCATGTTCGATTTGCTCGGAGACTGAGACAGTGATCCCAGCGTTGATTGGGTGCCAGCATCACATATCACGTATCACAACAACAACCGCACGGGAGCCCCGGGGAACGGCACCAGCACGGGAGGCGACTGTAAGCTTTATTTTATGAGGGCCAAACATTTTGATCAAGAAGGGGTTGTCCTAGTAGTGGAAAACACCTTTAAGCTTATAGCCATCTATATTCCCATGGAATGTTTACTACAGACCTCATTGTAAAAAAGGTTGGGGGAAGCAAAAGGTTAATCTTGCACCTACATCCACAGAATAAAATGACATGTTGTGGATCTCAAATCCATAGCTACTGTCAGTTTACGATGCAGAAATATGGAGGTTTCTTAAACTGTATTGCATTATGCTGGCACTGTGAAATGCAGATTTTTAACAAGCGAATATGCAACGTAAATTCTGTTTCCGAACTGTAGAAACTTGGTCTAGGTGCCAGGGTTGTGGAGTTGGAGGTGGTGTCCATTTTGGTGGAGTCGAAATAAAATGGACCAATTCCTAAAATACACTGCTCAAAAAAATAAAGGGAACACTTAAACAACAGAATATAACTCCAAGTAAATCAAACTTCTGTGAAATGAAACTGTCCACTTAGGAAGCAACACTGATTGACAATCAATTTCACATGCTGTTCTGCAAATAAAATAGACAAAAGATGGAAATTATTGGCAATTATCAAGACACACTCAATAAAAGAGTGATTCAGCAGGTGGGGACCACAGACCACAACTCAGTACCCATGCTTTCTGGCTGATGTTTTGGTCACTTTTGAATGTTGGTTGTGCTTTCACACTCGTAGCATGAGACGGACTCTACAACCCACACAAGTGGCTCTGTAGTGCAGCTCATCCAGGATGGCACATCAATGTGAGCTGCGGCAAGGTTTGCTGTGTCTGTCAGCGTAGTGTCCAGAGGCTGGAGGCACTACCAGGAGACAGGCCAGTGCACAAGGAGATGTGGAGGTGGCCATAGGAGGGCAACAAATCTCAGACTTTGTGCAAGGAGGAACAGGAGCACTGCCAGAGCCCTGCAAAATGACCTCCAGCAGGCCACAGATGTGCATGTGTCTGCACAAATGGTTAGAAACCAACTCCTTGAGGATGGTCTGAGTGCCCGACGTCCACAGATGGGGGTTGTGCTCATAGCCCAACACCGTGCAGGACACTTGCCATTTGCCACAGAACACCAGGATTGGCAAATTCGCCACTGGCGCTCTGTGCTCTCCACAGATGAAAGCAGGTTCATGCTGAGCACATGTGACAGACGTGACAGTCTGGAGACGCCATGGAGTGCGATCTGCTGCCTGGAACATCATTTAGCATGACCGATTTGGCAGTGGGTCAGTAATGGTGTGGGGTGGCATTTCTTTGGAGGGCCGCGTAGCCCTCCATGTGCTCGACAGAGGTAGCCTGACTGACAGTAGGTACCGAGATGAGATCATCAGACCCCTTGTGAGACCATATGGTGGTACGGTTGGCCCTGGGTTCCTCCGAATGCAGGACAATGCCAGACCTCATGTGGCTGGAGTGTGTCAGCAGTTCCTGCAAGATGAAGGCATTGAAGCTATGGACTGGCCCGCCCATTCCACAGACCTGAATCCGATTGAACACTTCTGGGACATCATGTCTCGCACCATCTACCAACGTCACGTTGCACCACAGACTGTCCAGGAGTTGGCGGATGCTTTAGTCGAGGTCTGGGAGGAGATCCCTCAGGAGACCATCAGCCGCCTCATCAGGAGCATGCCCAGGTGTTGTAGGGAGGTCATACAGGCATGTGGAGGCCACACACACTACTGAGCATCATTTCCTTGTCTTAAGGCATTTCCACTGAAGTTGGATCAGCCTGTAACTTCATTTTCCACTTTGATTTTGAGAATCATTCCAACTCCAGACCTCCGTGGGATATAAGTTGTGATTTACGTTGATCATTTTAAGGTTTTATTGTTCTCAACACATTCCACTATGTAATGAATAAAGATTTACAACTGAAATATTTCATTCAGTGATAGATATCTAGGATGTGGGATTTTAGTGTTCCCTTTATTTTTTTGAGCAGTGTATATAATAAACTGGGTACAGTAGTACAATGCAGGACATTGTGGAAATTATTTCACAAGAATTTGGGTAAGTTATGAAATGTCCTATATCTAAGTTCCTGATCTAAGGATCTCGGTTTTTAGTTGAGATGAATCTGTGCTGCACTTTATGTACATGCTCAGTAGTGACCAGTGCTGTGGAGATGAATCTGTGCTGCACTTTATGTACATGCTCAGTAGTAGTGAGGCAATGCTGTGTAGTCTGGGAAATTGAGAAGTCAGAAGTTTGGCTGAATGTTTTGATCCATTGACTCTTAACAATGTATCAATTAAAATTGGATGAAACTCCAGTGATACAAAGTCGGTCTTCTTAGTTTAATTCGTGTGTCACAGATCACCATAGCATTTAATGGCAGAGTCTGATCCACAAAATCTGATCAGAACAGGACATGTTCTGAGTTTCACGGACCCAGCCTGAGATATCACAGTATGAGGTCAAGTTCACACTTTCAGAATTTTACATCACTATTTCTAAGCCAAAATTAAGAGTGGGTAAAAAATGAAGACATGGTCCATGTGTTTCTATTATAGTTTATTACGATTGCTCCTTTCCTGATTTTGGATTACAAATGCTGACCAGTTACTGATCTTGTGAACGTGCTCTAAAGCTGAGAATTTTCTCTGATGAAGCCCCATACAGACTGTTGTCACTTCTGGAAGAGCGAATGACAGAAGAAAAAGTGAACGCTACCATGATTTTTGTGTCATGTTAGCTGTAAAGCATCCTGAGACCATTTAAGTGCAGGGTTCCTTTCCATACAATTTTGCCCAAAAACATAAACACAAATAAAGAATGGGATCTAAACATAGTCCAAGAGGAACTTCTCCCAACAATCCAGGAGCAATTTAGTGATGAACAATGTTTTTAGGAGCATGATTGAGCACCATGAAAAGTGACAACTAGGGTTGAGCGAAACGGGTCGTTCATTTTCATAAGTCGCCGACTTTTGGCAAAGTCGGCGTCTCATGAAACCCGACCCGATCCCTGTGCGGGGTCGGCCATGCGGTACGCGATCTTGGCGCCAAAGTCGCGTTTACTGTATTTTGCAGACTATAAGACGTACCGGACCATAGGGCGCAACGCAAATTTTGAAGAGGAAAATAGGAAAAAAAAAAATATGTAATAGGTCAAATGGGGGTCCATCTTATAGTATGAGCTTAGTTTACCTGGGGGCAGTGGCGGTGGAGTGGGGTCACAGGAGGCAGGGTAACCACTGCAAGAAGCCAGTGGCAGCAGGAGTGGGGCAATGCTGCAGGCTATGGGCTGGGACAAGGGGGTGTCCCAGCGGTGGACTACATGAAAATGTCGGCACTGCAGGCAGGAGCAGAGTCCCCGCTCTGCATATTGCTCTACCAGCGCTGCCTTTCAGGAAAATGGCCACAAGAGGCGGCGCATGTGCAGACTGAGATCACGGCACAATAACCAGTTTCAAAAAAACATAACTTTGCAACGTCTGATAAATAATTTAATTTAAAAAAGTTTACTCTTTAGAAGCTAAAATGATAAAATGTACCTGAATGCACCATCACCTTCCGGACTTGGAGCTGTTATATGGCAAGCATCACCTGACAGTCCATAGCCTAGTACCTCTGCATACATTTTGGCACCTCGGGCCACTGCATGTTCATATTCTTCTAACACAAGCATGGCTGCACCCTCTCCCATTACAAAACCTTCACGTTCAGGATGAAAGGGCCGACATGCTTTCTGAGGAGTTTTATTATAGCTGGTACTCAGTGCTCGAGCTCTTGCAAAGCCAGCAAGTGACAAGGGGCTGATGCAAGCTTCTGTTCCCCCTGCTAACATGACATCAGCATCTCCATGAGTGATAAATCTATAGGAGTCTCCAATGGCGTGGGCTCCTGTAGTACAGGCTGTTGAAACAGCATGGTTGGGTCCTCGGAGCTTGTACTTAATACTGATGTGTCCTGCAGCCATATTCACTAAGATCCGAGGAACAAAGAAGGGACTCACTTTGTTGTACCCTTTTGTTTGAAATAACAATGCAGTCTCTGTAATGATATCAAGAGGAACCATTCCCATGCCTATTGCCACACCAGTGGAACCTTGTTCTTCTTCAGTCTTTGGAAACCAGTTGGCATCAGTAATTGCTTGTTCAGCAGCTCCTACAGCCAAAATTGTGGCAGATGACATGGTCTTCATATCGGACTTTGAAACATATCGTTCCTCAAAGAACTCACCACACCCAAGACCCCTTGGGACGCGAGCGGCGACTCTACAAGGGATATTTTCATACTCTTCCTCTTCCAGAGCAACTATTCCACTTTTGCCTTGAATCAGATGATCCCATGCCAACTGGGTGCCAGTGCCAATAGGAGATACGATGCCAACACCAGTTACAACAACTCTTCGATGACACTTCTGAACTGTATGACTGCTAATACCTCTTTTACATAGTGATAAAGTTCGGAGATGTTTTAGCAAGAAGGAGCAGGCATCAGCCATTCTTAGGACTTTTTGTAGGTGGATGGTCATGACTTGTTTCGGATGTTATCTAAAAGTAGTCAAAAAGACAACACCCGGTTTATCTGAGCACCTGTGCAATTATAAAAAACATGACTTTACCATACGGCCTAGGGATAGACAAGCAACGTTATCCTCACATCTCACCATCCACAGACAAGATGAGAAAGTCACAAGGTGGTCAATCCAAGTGACTATGTAGCACAAGAACATGTCAATACTACTAAAAGACCACTCATAATTTATGTCAGCCAAGTCTGCTGATTTTGACAGGAACTGCTAACCATGACGATTACATGAAGATTCCCCTTCTTCTGGAGCAGCTGGGCTGTGTAGGCTATCTTGCTACTAGTGTTAAAAAAACATTTGCTACTGATAAGGATAAAAAACTGTGTAAGCACTACATTTATGATGGCTATGGGCTGGACCGCTAGGAGAGACACTGACCATGAGAACGGAGGTGCTAAAGTCTCCTGTGTGAATGGAGCGGTAACGCATATGTGAGAACTCCACTCTCACTCTTTGGGACTGACGGAGACCGCTGGCACTGTTCTCTGTACTAGTTCCAGTATCAGATAATGGAGCATTAGTTGCACTTATATACTACTGCTCCATTCACACAGGAGACTGCGGGACCCCTGTCCTTGTGATTGGTGGAAATCGCAGTGATCAAACATTTATCTCCTAAACTTTGGATAAATAATGAATGCTGATGGGAGAACCCTTTACCAATTTTCGACAGCTTGAGATTAAAATGGCTCGATTTGCGGGAGAAAGGAGGCCCGGAAACTTCTTTCCGGCTTTGAATTAGCTGGTGTGACATCATCTGTGCATCACATTGCACAAATGACATAGCGCCAGCACCAACACATCAAACACCTCGATGGGGACGCCGGAAGGCAAGAGATTGATAGGCTTTCCGACTACCTGCCAGGTACTACTGACCTGGATGTTCGATCGGAGTCCCACAAATCGATCAGCTCATCTCTACTTGACACAATTTAAAGAGAATCTGTCAGAAGAATTTCACCCTCTCCCACAACCTGTGTATATATATTTATTTATTACTCCAGCAATACCATAATATGGCCAGTCAGTCCGATCCTTCTATAATGAGGAATCAGCCCTTGAGTTGATATGCAAACGAGGATGTAGATTTGTTGCATCTGTCACTCCATCTCTATTCCTCACCCTCCTCCTATTTGACTGACAACTTCTATGCCTGACTTTGGGTGTGACTTCAGACTTCAGGCACCGGAAACATCAGTCAAGTCGGAGGAGGCAGTGCTAGGAATAGAGCTGGAGTGAAGGAGGCTTCAGATATACAAGTGAGGCTGAAGGACTATTGTATATCAATCCAAACACTGATTTCTCTATCCCGAATGCCTGGATCTACTACTTGGCCTCACAACCGAGCACTGTAGGATATCAGGTCAACTACTTAGAGTAGGAACTAAATGGAAACTGTCATGTCAGTATTACACATAGGTCCCCCTTTGACAGAATGCCGCAAACTGTCCCACTCTAAACCTAATATATAAAGTGTGGGATAGAGGCAAGAATATGCTGGGAATTGGTAACTTCACAAACTACACAGCTGTATGGTATACCTAGAACATGTAAGAGATATACAAGCTAAAAGGCTTCAACAATTGGTTAGATAGGGGTAATTTTCTGTTGTCACAACTCCTAAATGAAGGAATGTTTAAAAACTTCAAGCAAATAAGAGCCGTCTACAATCTCATAAAACTGGTATTGTCAAGAGGAAGATGAGAGACACCAGACCCAATAATACAGATGAGCGGACTTGGCTACTATCAAAGCAACCTGGGCTTCCATAACACCTCAGCAGTGCCACAGGCTGATCGCCTCCATGCTGCATTGATGAAGTAATTGATGCAAAAGGAGCCCTGACCAAGTATTGAGTGCATTTACTGAACATACATATCAGTAGGCCAACATTTCAGATTTTAAAATCATTTTTTTCAAACACATCCATAATTACCCAAGTTATAAAGAAATGTATAATAAACACGGCAAAAATTTTCAAAAGGTATAGAGAACAAATGGTATCACTAAAAATGTGACTTTGTCCTTCAAAGAATGCGGACCCCAAGTTCTAATTTTTTCTATATGCGTCCTATATATCCAGCCAAGTTTGAGACCCCTGTTCTATACTAACCCCTGGCACACTGTGGCACCTCTCCCTCTATACTAACCCCTGGCACACTGTGGCACCTCTCCCTCTATACTAACCCCTGGCACACTGTGGCACCTCCCCCTCTATACTATCCCCTGGCACACCTCCCCCTCTATATTATCCCCTGGCACACTGGGATACCTCCCCCTGTAATACTATCCCCTGGCTCACTGTGGCACCACTCCCTCCATACTAACCCCTGGCTCACTGTGGCACCTCTCCCTCTATACTATCCCCTGGCTCACTGTGGCACCACTCCCTCCATACTAACCCCTGGCACACTGTGGCACCTCTTCCTCTATACTATCCCCTGGCACACTGTGGGACCTCTCCCTCTATACTAACCCCTGGCACACTGGGACACCTCTCCCTCTATACTATCCCCTGGCACACTGTGGGACCTCTCTCTCTATACTATCCCCTGGCACACTGTGGCACCTCTCCCTCTATACTATCCCCTGGCACACTGTGGCACCTCTCCCTCTATACTATCCCCTGGCACACTGTGGCACCTCTCCCTCTATACTATCCCCTGGCACACTGTTGCACCTCTCCCTCTATACTATCCCCTGGCACACTGTGGCACCTCTCCCTCTATACTATCCCCTGGCACACTGTGGCACCTCTTCCTCTATACTAACCCCTGGCACACTGTGGAACCTCTCCCTCTATACTAACCCCTGGCACACTGTGGGACCTCTTCCTCTTTACTACCCCTGGCACACTGTGGGACTTCTCCCTCTATACTATCCCCTGGCACACTGTGGCACCTCTCCCTCTATACTATCCCCTGGCACAATGTGACACCTCTCCCTCTATACTATCCCCTGGTACCTCTCCCTCTATACTATACCCTGGCACACTGTGGCACCTCTCCCTCTATACTATCCCCTGGCACACTGTGGCACCTCTCCCTCTATACTATCCCCTGGCACACTGTGGCACCTCTCCCTCTATACTATCCCTTGGCACAATGTGACACCTCTCTCTCTATACTATCCCATGGCACCTCTCCCTCTATACTATCCCCTGGCACACTGTGGCACCTCTCCCTCTATACTATCCCCTGGCACACTGTGGCACCTCTCCCTCTATACTATCCCCTGGCACACTGTGGCACCTCTCCCTCTATACTATCTCCTGGCACACTGTGGCACCTCTCCCTCTATACTATCCCCTGGCACACTGGGGCACCTCTCCCTCTATACTATCCCCTGGCACACTGTGGGACCTCTCCCTCTATACTATCCCCTGGCACACTGTGGGACCTCTTCCTCTTTACTATCCCCTGGCACACTGTGGGACCTCTTCCTCTTTACTATCCCCTGGCACACTGTGGGACCTCTCCCTCTATACTATCCCCTGGCACACTGTGGCACCTCTCCCTCTATATTATCCCCTGGCACACTGGGACACCTCTCCCTCTATACTATCCCCCGGCACACTGTGGGACCTCTCCCTCTATACTATCCCCTGGCACACTGTGGGACCTCTTCCTCTTTACTATCCCCTGGCACACTGTGGGACCTCTCCCTCTATACTATCCCCTGGCACACTGGGACACCTCTCCCTCTATACTATCCCCTGGCACACTGTGGGACCTCTCCCTCTATACTATCCCCTGGCACACTGTGGCACCTCTCCCTCTATACTATCCCCTGGCACAATGTGGCACCTCTCCCTCTATACTATCCCCTGGCACACTGTGGCACCACTGCCCCTATACTATCCCCTGGCACGCTGTGGCACCTCTGCCTCTATACTATCCCCTGGCACACTGTGGCACCTCTCCCTCTATACTATCCCCTGGCACACTGTGGCACCTCTCCCTCTATACTATCCCCTGGCACAATGTGGCACCTCTCCCTCTATACTATCCCCTGGCACACTGTGGCACCACTGCCCCTATACTATCCCCTGGCACACTGTGGCACCTCTCCCTCTATACTATCTCCTGGCACACTCTGGCACCTCCCCCTCTATACTACCCCCTGGCACACTGTGGGACCTCTGCCCCTATACTATCCCCTGGCACACTGTGGCACCTCTCCCCTATACTATCCCCTGGCACGCTGTGGCACCTCTCCCCTATACTATCCCCTGGCACACTGTGGCACCTCTCCCCTATACTATCCCCTGGCACACTGTGGCACCTCTCCCCTATACTATCCCCTGGCACACTGTGGCACCTCTCCTCTATACTATCCCCTGGCACACTGTGGCACCTCTCCCCCTATACTATCCCCTGGCACACTGTGGCACCTCTCCCCCTATACTATCCCCTGGCACATTGTGGCACCTCTCCCTCTATACTATCTCCTGGCACACTGTGGCACCTCTGCCCCTATACTATCCCCTGGCACACTGTGGCACCTCTCCTCTATACTATCCCCTGGCACACTGTGGCACCTCTCCCCCTATACTATCCCCTGGCACATTGTGGCACCTCTCCCTCTATACTATCTCCTGGCACACTGTGGCACCTCTGCCCCTATACTATCCCCTGGCACACTGTGGCACCTCTCCCCTATACTATCCCCTGGCACACTGTGACACCTCTGCCCCTATACTATCCCCTGGCACACTGTGACATCTCTGCACCCGTGGGGTAGATGTTAAAGCCCCTCTGATGACGTCATGTGACCAGGCTGCTGTGTGGAAGGCGCTGAGTCCTGGTGCACAGAGGGACCGGCGCCTCCAGCAGTCTGGGACCCTCCGTCCGTACCTGTGGGGGAGCCGGCCGCTGGTTCCGGGTCCGTCTCACATCCGCTCCTGCGCCGTGCTCCGCGCCGCTGCGCTTCCTCCTTGCACTCAGCCCCGGCTCACAGTCATGGCTTCCTCCGAGTCTTCCGCCATCACCGAGCTGTGCCAGAACGGGCGCCAGGTGTTTATGGACGCCTCCCAGCTGCTGCTCACCTATGCGGACAAT
Source organism: Ranitomeya variabilis (assembly GCF_051348905.1). Lineage (NCBI taxonomy): Eukaryota > Metazoa > Chordata > Amphibia > Anura > Dendrobatidae > Ranitomeya > Ranitomeya variabilis. The sequence goes on along the minus strand of NC_135237.1, from coordinate 114,929,444 downwards.
ATCCTGCGGTGAGTCCTGTACCCGGCGGTGACATCACTGGCTGCGGAGGGGTCTGTGGTGCCATGACGCTGGATGTGGAGGCGTGACGTCATTCATTGCGGACAGAGATCCGCTCCATCTGAGCAGTGTGCAGCCGGTGCTGGTGCCTGTAGGATTGGCCAGTCCAGTAGTGAAGGTGACTGCAGCCAGTGTGGCGCCATGGACGAGGCGATCACTAGTGGAAGGAAGAGAGTCCAAGATTCTCCCCAAAATAACAAGGTCTCCCCTAGCCATATGGGATAATTGGCTGATGGCTGGGGGTCTGACTGCTGGGACCCCCAGTGATCCCGGAATCTGGGCTCTGGAAGTCTCCATTCAGTACAAGGCTGCAGAGCTTATTCTGGGGGTTTCGTAGTGCCTATCTCAGGATGGGGGGTCCTGGTGATCCGATCCCAGTAATCAGGGGATAACCTGTTGTCCCGGCAATAACTACTGCCGTCATCTCTATGCCCATCTTGATGGATACGTTTTGGTTATGCTCCTGTGCATGCCTCCTGTCCTCTGCCCTGGCCTGTCCGTTACAGTCGGCACTGATTCTGTGTGTGTCCGTCACAGTCGGCGCTGATTGTGTGTGTGTCCGTCACAGTCGGCACTGATTCTGTGTGTGTCCGTCACAGTCGGCGCTGATTCTGTGTGTGTCCGTCACAGTCGGCGCTGATTGTGTGTGTGTCCGTCACAGTCGGCACTGATTCTGTGTGTGTCCGTCACAGTCGGCGCTGATTGTGTGTCCGTCACAGTCGGCGCTGATTGTGTGTCCATCACAGTTGGCGCTGATTGTGTGTGTGTCCGTCACAGTCGGCACTGATTCTGTGTGTGTCCGTCACAGTCGGCGCTGATTGTGTGTCCGTCACAGTCGGCGCTGATTGTGTGTCCGTCACAGTCGGCGCTGATTGTGTGTCCGTCACAGTTGGCGCTGATTGTGTGTGTGTCCATCACAGTCGGCGCTGATTGTGTGTGTGTCCATCACAGTCGGCACTGATTGTGTACGTGTGTCCGTCACAGTCGGCACTGATTGTAAGTGTGTGTGTGTCCGTCACAGTCGGCACTGATTGTGTACGTGTGTCCATCACAGTCGGCGCGGATTGTGTACGTGTGTCCGTCACAGTCGGCGCGGATTGTGTGTCCGTCACAGTCGGCACTGATTGTGTACGTGTGTCCGTCACAGTAGGCACTGATTGTGTACGTGTGTCCGTCACAGTAGGCACTGATTGTGTACGTGTGTCTGTCACAGTCGGCACTGATTGTGTCCGTCACAATTGGTACTGATTGTGTACGTGTGTCCGTCACAGTTGGCACTGATTGTGTACGTGTGTCTGTCACAGTCGGCACTGATTGTGTACGTGTGTCCGTCACAGTCGGCACTGATTGTGTAGATGTGTCCGTCACAGTTGGCACTGATTGTGTCCGTCACAATTGGCACTGATTGTGTACGTGTGTCCGTCACAGTCGGCACTGATTGTGTGTCCGTCACAGTCTGCGCGGATTGTGTACGTGTGTCCGTCACAGTCGGCGTGGATTGTGTGTCCGTCACAGTTGGCACTGATTGTGTACGTGTGTCCGTCACAGTCGGCACTGATTGTAAGTGTGTGTGTCCGTCACAGTAGGCACTGATTGTGTACGTGTGTCCGTCACAGTTGGCACTGATTGTGTACGTGTGTCCGTCACAGTCGGCACTGATTGTGTAGATGTGTCCGTCACAGTTGGCACTGATTGTGTCCGTCACAATTGGCACTGATTGTGTACGTGTGTCCGTCACAGTCGGCACTGATTGTGTGTCCGTCACAGTCGGCGCGGATTGTGTACGTGTGTCCGTCACAGTCGGCGCGGATTGTGTGTCCGTCACAGTCGGCACTGATTCTGTGTGTGTCCGTCACAGTTGGCACTGATTGTGTACGTGTGTCCGTCACAGTCGGCACTGATTGTAAGTGTGTGTGTCCGTCACAGTAGGCACTGATTGTGTACGTGTGTCCGTCACAGTAGGCACTGATTGTGTACGTGTGTCCGTCACAGTAGGCACTGATTGTGTACGTGTGTCTGTCACAGTCGGCACTGATTGTGTACGTGTGTCCGTCACAGTTGGCACTGATTGTGTAGATGTGTCCGTCACAGTTGGCACTGATTGTGTCCGTCACAATTGGCACTGATTGTGTACGTGTGTCTGTCACAGTTGGCACTGATTGTGTACGTGTGTCTGTCACAGTCGGCACTGATTGTGTACGTGTGTCCGTCACAGTCGGCACTGATTGTGTAGATGTGTCCGTCACAGTTGGCACTGATTGTGTCCGTCACAATTGGCACTGATTGTGTACGTGTGTCCGTCACAGTCGGCACTGATTGTGTGTCCGTCACAGTCGGCGCGGATTGTGTACGTGTGTCCGTCACAGTCGGCGCGGATTGTGTGTCCGTCACAGTCGGCACTGATTCTGTGTGTGTCCGTCACAGTTGGCACTGATTGTGTACGTGTGTCCGTCACAGTCGGCACTGATTGTGTGTCCGTCACAGTCGGCGCGGATTGTGTACGTGTGTCCGTCACAGTCGGCGCGGATTGTGTGTCCGTCACAGTCGGCACTGATTCTGTGTGTGTCCGTCACAGTCGGCGCTGATTGTGTGTGTGTCCGTCACAGTCGGCACTGATTCTGTGTGTGTCCGTCACAGTCGGCGCTGATTGTGTGTCCGTCACAGTCGGCGCTGATTGTGTGTCCATCACAGTTGGCGCTGATTGTGTGTGTGTCCGTCACAGTCGGCACTGATTCTGTGTGTGTCCGTCACAGTCGGCGCTGATTGTGTGTCCGTCACAGTCGGCGCTGATTGTGTGTCCGTCACAGTCGGCGCTGATTGTGTGTCCGTCACAGTTGGCGCTGATTGTGTGTGTGTCCATCACAGTCGGCGCTGATTGTGTGTGTGTCCATCACAGTCGGCACTGATTGTGTACGTGTGTCCGTCACAGTCGGCACTGATTGTAAGTGTGTGTGTGTGTCCATCACAGTCGGCACTGATTGTGTACGTGTGTCCATCACAGTCGGCGCGGATTGTGTACGTGTGTCCGTCACAGTCGGCGCGGATTGTGTGTCCGTCACAGTCGGCACTGATTGTGTACGTGTGTCCGTCACAGTAGGCACTGATTGTGTACGTGTGTCCGTCACAGTAGGCACTGATTGTGTACGTGTGTCTGTCACAGTCGGCACTGATTGTGTCCGTCACAATTGGTACCGATTGTGTACGTGTGTCCGTCACAGTTGGCACTGATTGTGTACGTGTGTCTGTCACAGTCGGCACTGATTGTGTACGTGTGTCCGTCACAGTCGGCACTGATTGTGTAGATGTGTCCGTCACAGTTGGCACTGATTGTGTCCGTCACAATTGGCACTGATTGTGTACGTGTGTCCGTCACAGTCGGCACTGATTGTGTGTCCGTCACAGTCTGCGCGGATTGTGTACGTGTGTCCGTCACAGTCGGCGTGGATTGTGTGTCCGTCACAGTTGGCACTGATTGTGTACGTGTGTCCGTCACAGTCGGCACTGATTGTAAGTGTGTGTGTCCGTCACAGTAGGCACTGATTGTGTACGTGTGTCCGTCACAGTTGGCACTGATTGTGTACGTGTGTCCGTCACAGTCGGCACTGATTGTGTAGATGTGTCCGTCACAGTTGGCACTGATTGTGTCCGTCACAATTGGCACTGATTGTGTACGTGTGTCCGTCACAGTCGGCACTGATTGTGTGTCCGTCACAGTCGGCGCGGATTGTGTACGTGTGTCCGTCACAGTCGGCGCGGATTGTGTGTCCGTCACAGTCGGCACTGATTCTGTGTGTGTCCGTCACAGTTGGCACTGATTGTGTACGTGTGTCCGTCACAGTCGGCACTGATTGTAAGTGTGTGTGTCCGTCACAGTAGGCACTGATTGTGTACGTGTGTCCGTCACAGTAGGCACTGATTGTGTACGTGTGTCCGTCACAGTAGGCACTGATTGTGTACGTGTGTCTGTCACAGTCGGCACTGATTGTGTACGTGTGTCCGTCACAGTTGGCACTGATTGTGTAGATGTGTCCGTCACAGTTGGCACTGATTGTGTCCGTCACAATTGGCACTGATTGTGTACGTGTGTCTGTCACAGTTGGCACTGATTGTGTACGTGTGTCTGTCACAGTCGGCACTGATTGTGTACGTGTGTCCGTCACAGTCGGCACTGATTGTGTAGATGTGTCCGTCACAGTTGGCACTGATTGTGTCCGTCACAATTGGCACTGATTGTGTACGTGTGTCCGTCACAGTCGGCACTGATTGTGTGTCCGTCACAGTCGGCGCGGATTGTGTACGTGTGTCCGTCACAGTCGGCGCGGATTGTGTGTCCGTCACAGTCGGCACTGATTCTGTGTGTGTCCGTCACAGTTGGCACTGATTGTGTACGTGTGTCCGTCACAGTCGGCACTGATTGTAAGTGTGTGTGTCCGTCACAGTCGGCACTGATTGTGTACGTGTGTCCGTCACAGTCGGCACTGATTATGTACGTGTGGCTGTCCGTCACAGTAGGCACTGATTGTGTACGTGTGTCCGTCACAGTTGGCACTGATTGGACAACGTTATAGTGTGAGGGGACACTACAACCTACCCTAAAATGGTATCGCCCAGGCGTCAGTGTGTTCCAGCTGTATGTGATTCCCTGTGATCACCCGATTATTGCCTGTACTAACCAATGACTATTAATCTAACAGGAGTCCAAATGAAGAAAAATACCGATCCATCAGAATTGGGAACACGGCATTCTCCACCAGACTCTTACCAGTTCCAGGCGCTGTGGAGTGTCTCTTTGAGATGGGATTTGAGGAGGTACGCCGGGCGCCAGTATGGGGTCATGTGTGTGATGGCATCATAGGTACAGGTGGCTGAGCAGCGAAGTGTGCGACCGATACAGTCTGCTCCTCATTACCAGCAGGGACTTGCTTTTAGAGATTAGCGTGAATGATGGTGCAGGTTACATCGTATATTATTCTCTATAGGCCCAATTCTTCATTTTTGAGGGTTTTTTTGACTTGTGGAATTTGTTATAATGGTCCACACGGATCATGAATTTGGCTCAAAATTTTGATTTTTGTTTTGTACCTTTTTAGAGTGAAAAGTCGCATTTTACACTTAGAATGTCACATAAATAGCAGATGTACAGAAAATCACTTTGGGGTGGGGACTTAAGTACATTTTCCTAACAAAATTGCAACTTTTTAAAAAGTCGCAATTGATTCATCTGCCAAAAACATCCAGACACACCGGCCCCGTAAGAAACCTAAAAGAAAAACAAAACCGGCCAAACATATAGAACATAGGTTTAAAAAAGAGGCGCAAATGAAGTGGCGAAAAACACCAACAAAAAGGTGGAAATACAATAATGAAACCGTAAGTTATTATCGGAGTTCCGCTGTGTACAGGACACAAGACGGTGTCTCTACACGAGTGTTAATCATGGACATCATAGTTACCGCTCATATGCTTTGCCAGCTTAAAGGGATATTCAACAATCTTTTCCTTTGTTTATATAATAATATATCCTGCAGTTTTCTCATTTCTCTGTATTCTGCTGGCGTGCCTTTCCAATATCAGTGCAGATGACAGCTGTAGAATGGATCCGTCCTGTGAAATGGATCCCTGGGCTAAGGGAATAGGACTAAGGTTACATCAGTCACATCCTCCACATCATGTGACCATTATGTAAGCAGTAGAGTCACCTGACATTCATGTTCTACATGATCACTCAGTTCTGAAATTGGAATCATTACAAAGGACTTTTTTTTATTATTATTATTTTTATACACAGGCGACCGAGTCGGTAAAGTTTATGATGTGAATGTTAGAAAATTTTATGATTTTCCTGTTATATACAGCAATATAGTCAAAGCAAAAAAATCTAGACTATGATTTGCAGATCTTCAATTTTATTCATGTGTATCTGTGGTGGTGTGAAGATCCGCTAAGTTTTTTAAGGGAAAATGTCATGTCCCCAAATGCTATTTCTCTGTAGATATAGGGTTCATCTGCAGGGTAATAGCGTTCCAATGTTGTCCAGCTGCCTTATTGAAAGCGCGGCCACTGGGAGGAAATTAACTTTATTCTTCCCAGGAACCTCCGGCTTTCAGTCATTAAGGTGCGGCCGGTGCGGCTTCAGTCATCACTCAGTAAACAGTGAGCAGAGGCTGTAACCGCGTCCGGCAATCTGACAGCGCATCTGTGCAGAGTGAGGTGTCGATCAAAGTGTTAGAGCATGCTCACATGCTGTGAGCGGTGACTGAAGCTGCGCCTATATGACTGAAAGCTGGAGGCTGCTGGGAGGAAAAAAGTGAATTTCTTCCCAGTGATCGCACTTTCAATAAGGCGAATGTTTAGCATTGTTACACTACTAACCTGAGGATTACCCCATATCTGTAGTTAAATAGCATTTGGGGACATGACAGGGTCCCTTTAAAACCTTTAAAGGGAATCTGTCAGCAGGTTTTTGCTACTTCATCTATGAGCAGCATAAAGAAGGAAAAGAGATGCCGAATCCAATGATATATCACTTAGTATACTGGGGCAGCAGTTGTGACACAGAGTACAACACCAGGTTCTCTGTACATTGTATAGTGACAGTGAGCTGCTTATTACAAGTGGGGGAGGAGTCAGACAACTTGGCACTAGGGTCCCAGCAATGATTATGTCCTACTGATAAAACCTTCATTGTAAGTAAACAGCACACAGCATAATAAGAAACAGTCCACAATAAAGAAAAAAATGCTATCGCACAGCCGCTATACGCCAGACCCTTTTTGCTCCAGAGGCATGAAGTCGCACCGTCTATACCTTTTGTCAAATAAACCAAAAAACCGCTGCAAAGGTTCCACTTTGGTGCTGCTTTTGAAAAAAACAATTCCACTGTGACATATAAGAAGGCAAGGCAAGGTGGATTTTAAGAGCAAACGCATCTGGACCAATAGGGTTCAATGACAGAGTAGATATGTCGGTTTTTTTGTAAAAGATCTTTTTCATTGTGACTGTATTATAGTATATTTCTTCCTAAATGTTATTATTCATCACCCGTTAAATGTTTTTATCTTGTTTTAAATGTTTCACTGTTTCACTATATTTTTTCTCCGGATAGTGGCTAATTGTCCATTATGACGAAGTGAATAATGGGAGGGGCTTTTAAGACCCTTTCAGTCAAAATGCCTTTCTCCCCCTCACTCGTCATTGGATCTGTTGAAGTGCACACCTAGCACGAAACAGCTGTCATCCTCTTTGTATTCACAAACCCTCCCTGCACCGCATGATTCACATGTGAATAAACCGCCTTGATAGTTCAAAACTGGTGAGTGCGCTTTTATTTTCTTCTTATATGTCACAGCATAATAAGAAACACAACATCACTGAATTCAGTGTTTTAACGCCTACATTGTGTTGTTATCAGATTACATAGCAAAAACCTGCTGACAGATTCCCATTAAAGAGTAACCAACCTTTTATTTTTTCTTTATTTATCTTTTCACATAAATCAAGAGTACACATGAAAATCTTACTATGTGAGTACGCATTTTATAAAGTTCTATGAAGAACTATAACTGTTGTTTCCAGAGAGCTTGGAGTAGAATGTCTGTCTCCTCCCTCCTCTGCATAGAATTTCAGAAGCACCAACTGTCAACTCCTATCTCAGTAATGGGAAAATCTGTCCTCACCTAATACAAATTTTACGCTTGGAATGACAGTGAAAGATCAATACAGGAGGAGAAAAAGCTGATTTCTCTGCTGAGATATATTACTAAGTTTCTTATTTTCCTGCGTACTATTGATTTATGACATACAAATTAATATGATTACTTTTTCATACATTCTTTTCATTCTACAGGGAGAAACACATCTTGTGTTTCCTAAGAAGGCATCTGTAGAGAAGTTGCGAAAGGTCAGAGACCGCATAGCATCTGAAAGAGACAAGCGCCTCAACGGGTCAAATGTGACGGTACCTGCTGCTACAGGAAGCGGACAGCAGGCGCCGAGTCCAAGCCTGGTAACTAGAGCATAGGAGGGTGGAGGACAATTCTTACTACATCATACATTGCCTAGAATTTACTACTTATTACTAGAGACTTCATTAGGAAGTGCGTGTTACTGTTTGGGTTCGGCACCCCGAATACTGGTTGGTTCTCATGCTATCATGTTAAAGACAGTGGGGCAAAAACTGCTTCTGGTCGGCGATGAAATAATTACTGCCAATCAGACAGCCGCAGTTCCCACGCTGTCAAATGACAGAGTGTGCCCACAGCTGTGATCGGAGGTAAAAAGTTTACCTCCGGTCACTGGCATCGGCTGATGGGACTACTGCGCTCATCAGCCTACGCCTGCTGCTGCTAATAACAGCGAGAGCAGACGGCGGCTGATGGGAGTATTGGCAGCACCTGTGCTCTAAATAAATAATAAAAAAAATTTCCCCCATATTTTTAATAACCAGCCAGGCAAAACTCAGCTGAGAGCTGCAACCTTCAGCTGTCAGTGTTAGCAAGTCTGGTTATCAAGAATAGAGGGGTCCCCACGCCGTATTTTGTAATTAAATAAATAAAAAAAAATCGGTGTGGGGTCCCCCCTAATTTTGACAAACAGCCAAGCTAAAGCAAACAGCTAGTGGCTGGTATTTCTCAGGCTGGTAAGGGGCCATTGACATTGCCCCTTCCCCCAGCCTAAAAGCACCTCGCAGCTGCCCAGAAAAGGTGCATTTATTAGATGAGCCAACTCTGGCGCTTTGCCTGGCCCTTCCCACTTGCCCTGTAGCGGTGGCAAGTGAGGTAATATTTGTGGGGTTAATGTCACCTTTGAATTGTGTAGTGACATCAAGCCCACGGCTTATTAATGGAGAGCCGTCTATAAGAAACCTATCCATTACTAATCCTTTAGTTATATTGTAAATAATCACACAGGCAAAATAGTGTCTTTTAATTGAAAGAATGACAGAGACTCCTTTAATGATTCTAAATTAAACCATACTCACATAACACCCATTCCATTGAATCCCTCGTCGTCTGTAATAAAAAAAAAACAAAACAACCATGTCCCTCACCTGTCCGTCGTTCTGTCCCACGCTGTAATCCAGGTCTGGGGATAAACAGTTTTCAACCTTGACGGTGCCAAGATGCGATCGTCCAGGCTGAGAACCACTGATGAATGAGCTGCTGCGAGTGCAGCATCAGTGACCAGCGGTGATGTCATCGAGGTTACTGCCGGTCACTCAGGCTGCGTTCTCAGCCAGGTCCCTGAACTGCGGTGAACTCGGTGAGATCCCTGCTAGCACAGTGAGTAAGTCTCATGGTGCAGCGCTGAGCTCATAGAGTTCACTGCAGTTCAAGAAATTCCTCCCGGTGAACTCACTGCTGCACCGTGAGGCTTTTTCTCACTGTGCTAGTGAGGATCTCACCGAGGTCACTGTAGTTCAGCCCCGCTGGGAACGCAGCCTCAGTGACCAGCAGTAACTTCGATGAGGTCACCGTTGCTCACTGATGCTGCGCTCGCAGCAGCTCATTCACCAGTGGTACTCAGCCTGCACGGTCGCATATTGGCACCATCCAGGTTGAAAACTGTTTATCCCCAGACAATGGATTAAGGCATGGGACAGAAAGATGGACAAGATATGGGGACAAGGAATATGGTTGATTTTTATTTTTCTTTTATTACAAAGACAAGGACTTCAATGGAATGAGCATTAGGTGAGTATAACTGCGTCTGTTATTTTTAACCCCTTAGTGACAGAGCGAATTTGTTAATTAATGACCGAGCCAATTTTTACAATTCTGACCACTGTCACTTTATGAGGTTATAACTCTGGAACACTTTAACAGATCCTCCTGATTCTGAGATTGTTTTTTCGTGACATATTGTACTTCATGTTAGTGGTAACATTTCTTCAATATTACTTGCAATTATTTATGAAAAAAGCGGAAATATGGCGAACATTTTAAAAATTTTGCAATTTTCAAACTTTGTATTTTTATGCCCTTAAATCAGAGAGATATGTCCAAAAAATAGTTAATAAATAATAATTCCCACCTGTCTACTTTACATCAGCACAATTTTAGAAACAAAATTTTTTTTTGTTAGGGAGTTATAAGGGTTAAAAGTTGACCAGCAATTTCTCATTTTTACAACACCATTTTTTTTTAGGGACCACATCACATTTGAAGTCATTTTGAGGGGTCTATATGATATAAAATAACCTAGTGTGACACCATTCTAAAAACTGCACCCCTCAAGGTGCTCAAAACCACATTCAAGAAGTTTATTAACCCTTTACGTGCTTCGCAGGAACTGAAACAATGTGGAAGGAAAAAATGAACACTTAACTTTTTTTTTGCAAACATTTTACTTCAGAACCATTTTTTTTATTTTCACAAGTGTAAAAACAAAAATGTAACCATAAATTTTGTTGTGCAATTTCTCCTGAATAGAGCCGTGAAAATAAAAAAAAATCGCATTTTTTCTACAAAAATGATCTTTTTGCCCCCAAATTTTTATTTTCACAAGGGTAACAGAAGAAATTAGACCACAAAAGTTGTTGTGCAATTTCTCCTGAATACGTCGATACCCCATATGTGGGGGTAAACCACTGTTTGGGCGCACCGCAGAGCTTGGAAGAGGAGCACCGTTTTACTTTTTCAATGTAGAATTGGCTGGAATTGAGATCGGACACCATGTCGCGTTTGGAGAGCCCCTGATGTGCCTAAACAGTAGAAACCCCCCACAAGTGACCCCATTTTGGAAACTAGACCCCTTAAGGAACTTATCTAGATGTGTGGTGAGCACTTTAAACCCCCAAGTGCTTCACAGAAATGTATAAAGTAGAGCCATGAAAATAAAAAAATCCTTTTTTTTTTCCTCAAAAATGATTTTTTAGCCTGCAATTTTTTATTTTCTCAAGGGTAACAGGAGACATTGGGCCCCAAAATCTGTTGACCAGTTTGTCCTGAGTACGCTGATACCCCATATGTGGGGGGCACTGTTTGGGCACCCATCGGGGCTCGGAAGGGAAGGAGAGCCGCTTGGAATGCAGACTTTGACGGGATGGTCTGCGGGCATCATGTTGCATTTGCAGAGCTCCTGATGTACCTAAATAGTAGAAACCCCCCACAAGTGACCCCATTTTAGAAACTAGACCCCCCAAAGAGCTTATCTAGATGTGTGATGAGCACTATGAACCCCCAACTGCTTCACAGAAGTTTATAATGTAGAGCCATGAAAATAAAAAGTCATTTTTTCCACAAAAATGATCTTTTCACCCCCACATTTTTACTTTCACAAGGGTAACAGGAGAAATTGGACCCCAAAATGTATTGTGCAATTTATGCTGAGTAGGCTGATACCCCATATGTGGGGGTAAACCACTGTTTGGGCGCATGGCAGAGCTCTGAAGGGAAGGAGCGCCGTTTTGGAATGCAGACTTTGATACAATGGTCTGCGAGCGTTATGTTGCGTTTGCAGATCCCCTGATGTACCTAAACAGTAGAAACCCCCCACAAGTGACCCCATTTTGGAAACTAGACCCCCCAAGGAACAAATCTAGATGTGTGGTGAGAATCTTGAATGCCCAAGTGCTTCACAGAAGTTTATAATGCAGAGTCGTGAAAATAAAAAATATTTTTTTTTCCACAAAAAAGATTTTTTAGCCCTCAAGTTTTTATTTTCACAAGGGTAACAAGATAAATTGGACCCCAAAAGTTGTTGTTCAATTTGTCCTGAGTACACTGATACCCCATGTGTGGGGGTAAACCACTGTTTGGGTGCACGGCAGAGCTCGGAAGGGAGGGAGGACCATTTGACTTTTTGAGCGCAAAATTGGCTGTGGCGTTTAGAGACCCCCTGATGTACCTAAACAGTGGAAACCCCCCAAATCTAACTCCAACCCTAACCCCAACACACCCCTAAGGCTTCTTTCACATTTCAGTTGTTTGGCGTCAGTCAGCTCCGACATAGTGACGGATAGACTGTGCAATCACATCAGAGGACAGAGAATTACACATCGCTTTTTTTTTTGCGGTCGCTGGTAAAGAGTTAATTACCGGCAATCGCAAAACAGGGGTCGGTAAAAACCGACCCCGATCATGTTCTTTGGGGTCTCGGCTACCCCTTCTGGGTGCACTGCGTATGCGCCCGCCATTCTTTGGCCGGAACAAGATGGCGGCGCCCATCGGGAGCCACGAGGAGCACCGGGGGAGACAGGTGAGTATCGGGGGGCGATCGGGGACCCCATTTCTCTGTCCTCTGATGTGCGATCACATCGGAGGACAGACAAATGAAATGGGAACTCGCGTTTTTTGTTTTTTTTCGTGACCGCCGGTAAACGGTTAATTACCGTCGATCGCAACCCAGGGTCGGTAAAAAAAAAACCCGAATCATGTTCTCTGGTGTCTTGGCTACCCCCGGTAACTGAGACCCCAGAAAAAATCCGACTCTGGGGGGCGCTATTCACTTTTTCCACAGGGCCGTTAATTAACGGTGCTGTGGTTTAAGTACCCTTAACTGCCGCCGTTAAAAGGCGTATCGGCGGTCGTTAAGGGGTTAAATATAAAAAGTAAAAGTGTTTTGTTTTTATTTCAAATAAAGGAATTTATTCTGGTTGTCTCTTTATAGACAATATAACTATAGGATTAGTAATGGATAGATGTCTTATAGAGCCATTACTGAGCCGTGGTCTTGATGTCACCAGACAATACAAAGGTGACATGAACCCCACAAATATGAAACCCACTTGTCACCACTACAGGGCAAGTGGGAAGAACCGGGCAAAGATGAGCCTTCTCTGGGCGGCTGTGGGTTGCTATTTTTAGGCTGGGGGGGACCAATGTTCACGGTCCTCTACAAGCCTGAGAATGACAGCTGTCTGCTTTAACTAGGCTGGTTGTCAAGAAATGGGGGGACCCCATGCCATTTTTTTAATTATTGTTTAAATCATTAAAAAATCAGAGTGGGGAACCCTCTAATCTTGATAACCAGCCTTGCTGAAGCTGACAGCTGAGGGTTGCGGCCTCCAGCTGTGAGTTTTGCCTGGCTGGTTATCAAAAATACAGGGGAATCCATGCCATTTTTTAATTATTATTATTTATTTACAGTGCAGGCACTGGCTGATAAATACTCCCATCAGCCGCCGCCTGCTCTTGCAGTGATTTCACCGCCGATCAGAAGCAATGTATGCCATGTCATGCACATGACAACGTGGCAAACACTGGATGTTCGGGCTCCCCATTCACGAATGGGTTTCAGGTCCGGGTACTGTTCTGGTACCCGAACGTTTTTTAACTGTTCAGCCTGACCCGAACATTCAGGCGTCTGCCCATCTCTACTTACTACATTTCCACTACTTTCTGTGAAAGGTCCATGAATTGTTTCTTTGTGTATGTTGGTTAAAACTGTTTATGACCAGAAATTTTATGTTTTTGCTTTTTTATTTTTTCCTCCCCTTCTTGTCCATCAAACACAGTTATATGAGGGCTTATTTTTTTGTGGGAGGTGTTGTAGTTTTGAATAACACAATTTACTTTTCCATACAATATACTAAAAAAGGGGAAAAAAATGCCAGTGGGGCAAAATGGTGAACAAAATACAATTCTGCCCTTATTTTTGGGGTTTTGTTTTCATGATATTCATTATGCCATCTACATGACCTTGCAATATGATTCTTCATGTTAGTAAAAATACAGAGATACCAAATTTGTTAGGTTTTTTATTTTAGTTGTAAAAAAAAAAATCTGTTTTTATTTTTCTTTCAATAGGTGTGCCAGGCAGGGGCTTGTTTTTTGTTCTCTGAGCCTACATTTTTATTGGTACTATTTTTGTGAACATTCAACCATTTGATCTCTTTTTAATACATTTTTAGTGGGAGTGAAGCGACTGAAAAAAGTGTTTAATGTACTGTTAAAATAATTATATATGTTGATAGATTGGACTTTTACTGTCATGGCAATACCAAATGTTTTAATTTTTATATTTCTTTAGTTTTTAAACGGGGAGAAAGGGGTGATTTAAACTTGTTACCAGGTCAAAATGACTGGTTACTTTACTCCTTCTGTTCCCCTGAGTTTTATAAGGGTTTTTTTTTTTTTTTTTTATACTTCTTATGGTTCTCGAGATATGGACCATTTTATTTAGTGCTATTTTATATGATTTTTATCAAGGCGGTAAATAGTCAGTTCTGCCTCTATACTATGGGTAAAATAAGTATTTGACTCACTGCCGATTTTGCAAGTTTTCCCAGCTACAAAGAATGAAGAGGTCTGCAATTTTTATCATAGATACACGTCAACTGTGAGAGACAGAATCTTAAAAAAAATATCCAGAAGATCACATTGTATGATTTTTACATAATTAATTTTATTGCATGTAATAAATATTTGATACAATAGAAAATCAGAACTTCATACAGTTAGGTTCATACAGTCATGGCCAAAAGTATTCACACCCCTGCAATTCTGTCAGATAATTCTCAGTTTCTTCCTGAAAATGATTGCAAACACAAATTCTTCGGTATTATTATCTTCATTTAATTTGTCTTAAATGAAAAAACACAAAAAGAAGTGTCCTAAGGCCAAATTGGATATAAGTCCACACCAAGCATAAAAAAGGGGGTGGACAAAAGTATTGGCACTGTTCGAAAAATCATGTGATGCTTCTCTAATTTGTGTAATTAACAGCACCTGTAACTTACCTGTGGCACCTAACAGGTGTTGGCAATAACTAAATCACACTTGCAGCCAGTTGACATAGATTAAAGTTGACTCAACCTCTGTCCTGTGTCCTTGTGTGTACCACATTGAGCATGGAGAAAAGAAAGAAGACCAAAGAACTGTCTGAGGACTTGGGAAACCAAATTGTGAGGAAGCATGAGCAATCTCAAGGCTACAAGTCCATCTCCAAAGACCTGAATGTTCCTGTGTCTACCGTGCGCAGTGTCATCAAGAAGTTTAAAACCCATGGCACTGTGGCTAACCTCCCTAGATGTGGACGGAAAAGAAAAATTGACAAGAGATTTCAACGCAAGATTGTACGGATGTTGGATAAAGAACCTCGACTAACATCCAAACAAGTTCAAGCTGCCCTGCAGTCCAAGGGTACAACAGTGTCAACCCATACTATCCGTCGGCGTCTGAATGAAAAGGGACTGTATGGTAGGAAACCCAGGAAGACCCCACTTCTTACCCCGAGACATAAAAAAGCCAGGCTGGAGTTTGCCACAATTTACCTGAAAAAGCCTAAAATGTTTTGGAAGAATGTTCTCTGGTCAGATGAGACAAAAGTAGAGCTTTTTGGGCAAAGGCATCAAAATGGTTTGAGAGAAAGCACTGGAGACTTCTAAGGTGGCCAGCAATGAGTCCAGACCTGAATCCCATAGAACACCTGTGGAGAGATCTAAAAATGGCAGTTTGGAGAAGGCACCCTTCAAATATCAGGGACCTGGAGCAATTTGCCAAAGAAGAATGGTCTAAAATTCCAGCAGAGCATTGTAAGAAACTCATTGATGGTTACCGGAAGCGGTTGGTCGCAGTTATTTTGGCTAAAGGTTGTGCAACCAAGTATTAGGCTGAGGGTGCCAATACTTTTGTCTGGCCCATTTTTGGAGTTTTGTGTGAACTGATCAATGTTTTACTTTTTGCTTCATTCTCTTTTGTGTTTTTTCATTTAAGACAAATTAAATGAAGATAATAATACCAAAGAATTTGTGTTTGCAATCATTTTCAGGAAGAAACTGAGTATTATCTGACAGAATTGCAGGGGTGTCAATACTTTTGGCCATGACTGTATATATTTGGACAGAGACAACATTTTTCTAATTTTGGTTATAGACATTACCACAATGAATTTTAAACAAAACAATTCAGATGCAGTTGAAGTTTAGACTTTCAGCTTTCATTTGAGGGTATCAACATTAAAATTGGATGAAGGGTTTAGGAGTTTCAGCTCCTTATCATGTGCCACCCTATTTTTAAAGAGACCAAAAGTAATTGGACAGATTAAATAATTTTAAATAAAATGTTCATTTCTAGTACTTGGTTGAAAACCCTTTGTTGGCAAAGACTTTCTGAAGTCTTGAACTCATGGACATCACCAGACGCTGTGTCTCCTTCTTTTTGATGCTCTGCAAGGCCTTCACTGCGGTGGTTTTCAGTTGCTTTTTGTTTGTGGGCCTTTCTGTCTGAAATTTAGTTATTAACAAGTGAAATGCATGCTCAATTGGGTTGAGATCAGGTGACTGACTTGGCCATTCAAGAATATTCCACTTCTTTGCTTTAATAAACTCCTGGGTTGCTTTGGCTTTATGTTTTGGGTCATTGTCCATCTGTAGTATGAAAGAAGACCAATCAGTTTGGCTGCATTTGGCTGGATCTGAGCACACAGTATGGCTCTGAATACCTCAGAATTCATTCGGCTGCTTCTGTCCTGTGTCACATCATCAATAAACACTAGTGACCCAGTGCCACTGGCAGCCATGCGTGCCCAAGCCATCATACTGCCTCCGCCGTGTTTTACAGATGATGTGGTATGCTTTGGATCATGAGCTGTATCACGCCTTCGCCATACTTTTTTCTTTCCATCATTCTGGTAGAGGATGATCTTGGTTTCATCTGTCCAAAGAATGTTCTTCCAGAACTGTGCTGGCTTTTTTAGATGTTTTTTTTTTTTTTTTTAGCAAAGTCCAGTCTAGCCTTTTTATTCTTGATGCTTATCAGTGGCTTGCACCGTGCAGTGAACCCTCTGTATTTACTTTCATGCAGTCTTCTCTTTATGGTAGATTTGGATATTGATACGCCGACCTCCTGGAGAGTGTTGTTCACTTGGTTGGCTGTTGTGAAGGGGTTTCTCTTCACCATGGAGATTATTCTGCGATCATCCACCACTGTTGTCTTCCTTGGGCGCCCAGGTCTTTTTGCATTGATGAGTTCACCAGTGCTTTCTTTCTTTCTCGGGATGTACCAAACTGTAGATTTTGCCACTCCTAATATTGTAGCAATTTCTCGGATGGGTTTTTTCTGTTTTCGCAGCTTAAGGATGGCTTGTTTCACCTGCATGGAGAGCTCCTTTGACCGCATGTTTACTTCACAGCAAAACCTTCCAAATGCAAGCACCACACCTCAAATCAACTCCAGGCCTTTTATCTGCTTAATTGAGAATAACATAACGAAGGGATTGCCCACACCTGTCCATGAAATAGCCTTGGAGTCAATTGTCCAATTACTTTTGGTCCCTTTAAAAACAGGGTGGCACATGTTAAGGAGCTGAAACTCCTAAACCCTTCATCCAATTTTAATGTAGATACCCTCAAATGAAAGCTGAAAGTCTTCAACTGCATCTGAATTGTTTTGTTTAAAATTCATACTGGTAATGTCTATACCCAAAATTAGAAAAATGTTGTTTCTGTTCAAATATATATGGACTTAACTGTATATGCAGAAACCTTTGTTTGCAATTTCAGAGGTCAGACCTTTCCTGTAGTTCTTGACCAAGTTTGCACACACTGCAGCAAAGATTTTGGCCCACTCCTCCATACAGATCTTCTCCAGATCTTTCAGATTGTGGCTGGGCAACATTGAGTTTCAGCTCCCTCCAAAGACTTTCTATTGGGTTCAGGTCTGGAGACTGGCTAGGCCACTCCAGGACCTTGAAATGCTTCTTACGGAGCCTCTCCTTAGTTGCCTTGGCTGGATGTTTCGGGTCATTGCCATGCTGGAAGACCCAGCCACGATCTATCTTCAATGCTCTTACTGAGGAAAGGACCAAAATCTTGCTAAACATGATACCATCTATCCTCTCTTAAATACAGTGCAGTCGTCCTGTCCCCTTTGCAGAAAAGCACCCCCAGCGTTTCATGTTTCCCCCAACATGCTTCACGGTTGGGACGGTGTTCTTGGTGTTGTACTCATATTTTTTTTCCTCCAAACACGGATAGTGGGGTTGATTAGTGATGAGCGAGCATGCTTGATTGCTAATAGAGTATCTTCGGCGTGCTCTAATACTATGAGTCGCCATGGCTGGCTGTCTCGCGGCTGTTCGACAGTTGCAACACATGCCTAACAAACAAGCAATCTCTGCATGTGTTGTGGTTCTTGAACAGCCATGAGACATGCAGCCACAGCAACTCAAGCATAGTATCCGAGCATGCTCACTCATCACTAGTCAGTTGACACCAAAAAGTTCTATTTTGGTCTTATCTGATCACATGACCTTCTTCCATGCCTCCACTGGATCATCCAGATGGTAATTGGTGAACTTTAAATAGACCGGGACATGTGCTGGCATGAGCAGGGAACCTTGCGTGCCCTCCAGGATTTTAATCCATGACTTCGTAGTGTGTTGCTAATGGTAATGTTTGAGATTGTGGTTCTAGCTCTCTTCAGGTCATTGACCGGGTCCTTCCGTGTAATTCTGGGCTTATTTCTGACCTTTCTCAGAATCATTACCCCACGAGGTGAGAACTGTCATGGAACACCAGACCGAAGATTGATAATCATCATGTGTCTCTTCCATTGTGCCAACAGTTGTTGCCTTCTCACCAAGCTGCTTGCCTATTATCCTGTAGCCCATCCCAGCCTTGTGCAGGTCTACAATTTTGTCCCTGGTTTCCCAAGACAGCTCTTTGGTCCTGGCCTTGGTGGAGAGGTTGGAGTGTGATTGTGTGAACAGGTGTCTTATATTCAGGTAACAAGTTCAAACATGTGCAATTAATACAGGTAATGAGTGCAGAGTAGGAGGGCTTTTTAACGAAAAACTAACAGGTCTGTGAGAGCCAGAATTCTTTCTGGTGGATAGGTGATCACATACTTATTTCACGCAATAAAATGAAATGTAAAGTAATTATTTAAAAATCATAGAATGTGATTTTCTAGTTTTCATTTTTAGATTCTCTCACAGTTGAATTGTACCCACGATAAAAATTACAGACCTCCATTCCTTGTAGGTGGGAAAACTTGCAAAATCAGCAGGGTATCAAATACTTATTTTCTGCACTGTATGTACATCTTCAACTGCGTCCTAGGCAGCACATACCTCACTTGTGACATGGGATATTAGCATGCGAGAGGCAGGGCATTCGTGTCCAGGTCATTTGGCGTCATCTTGGGTTCACCATTATCGTCACCTTTCTCAAAGTCACTGGCCTGCCCGCCTTCCCATTCACGGAGATCGAACGGTGCATCAGAAAAGGCTGCATGTGTGGGTAATAAACCGTTCCAGCTGGACAGCTACTTCCGCTGTCTTGTCCCTTCAGAGTCTCCATCGGTAGCACCATGTTAGACAGGTCGATGCCCAGCTTGGGTCTTTTGCCTCATCATGTTGGCAAATATTCCTTCTGAAAGCGGTTTCGAACTGCTGGGACTAGTGAGTATGCTGTCACGCGTATTTATGAACAATTGCAGGGATAATAGTGCCTGGTATCAGGATCAGAGACAGATTTTTGCAGGAGCTAATCCTAGTCTGCTCTCAACCTCCCAGACCACAATCCCTGCTGGTCCGAACAGGCAATCATCAGGAACATACCGCCAATACTGCAAGTGGGAGGCCGGGGAGTGGTGCACTCCTGATGACCGATCTTGAGAATAATCCTTTAACTGTTTAATCTTGTTCTTTAAAGACCATGCATCTGGTTAATAAACTTCTTGTATTCCAGGCATCTGAAATCAAGTTTTTCAAGACACTACAGTCAAACGCTCAGCATGTTATGATGTATGAGCTGCCCGAGCTCCAGCAGAAAGCCCGAGAACACATTCCTGTGTCAGAACTGAAAGCGAAAGCTCAGGAAAAACTCCAGCAAGCCAAAAGCCTCGAGTCCGGTAATTGATCTGAATTCTGCTTACTTACTGACTTCCTATGTGTAATACATATGTGCATTGGGGTTTTGACACATTTAGATAGTTTCATGCTTTTTGCTAAATTGGATATTGGATAAATTGGATGCTCAGCCACTAGGGAATAAGTTCATGAAGAGACTTAGAATCACAAATATAATTCACAACGCATCTAATAAAATCACAATAATCAACTTATGTTTTTCATGTTCCCCTAAAGCCAGAATTAGACAACAATTTGTGGCAAAACAGACATAAATGTTCCCTTACAATCCCTACCTCAAAAGCGTGTGGGAGCATAGACCCTGGTACCCTACTGACGCTGATAAGGGCTCTGAAATGCTCCATCGGAGTGGAGCTCCATTCATTCTCTATGGGACCATTGGAGACTGTCAGATACAGTGCTCAGCTTTCTATGGCAGAATGAATGGAGCATGTGTGCATGTGTGGCCAACGCTCCGTTTCCACAGGGACACAACACAAGCCTGTTCCTGGGATCAGTGCAGGCGCTATCGTTTGGACTCCAAAGATCAAACAGCAACTATTCGCAAGATAGGTGATAACTTCCAATATTGAGGATAACCCTTTAACCCCTGATGCCATTACTTATACTGTATCTCCAAACTATAATTCCCCAAGTTGTCCATTCTGGGTCCTACGCTGCATTATGATGCTTTTTCACCTTGGCTCCTTTCACAGTTTTTCCCCACATTTAGCTGGAAAGCCTTCGATGTATATGCTAAATGGAGTGCCAGGTTGGCCACTGTCTTTCTGCTTCATATCAGTATACTGCAAGTATCTACTGAACTAAAATCATTATTCTCTTTCTGTAATGTATACTACTTTATGGGATCTGTCCCAGGCGTTCATTGATGAGATATACAGGGTGATTCACTCGCTACTTTACCTGGAAAAATTGTTGTAGCTTCTAAAAGAGACGGTCTATCGTACTGAAATTTGGACTATACATACCTTGGTTCATTAGAAACGGATGTTTTAAAGTAGGTGTTGAAAATGTCCACCGTTCTCATCCAAACACGTCTGAACGCGCCTTTCCGTATTGTTGAATGTATTCCGCAGGACTTCTGGGGTCATAGCCAGAATTTCTCGCTATAGGTTCTCTCAGCGTGCCTGTAATGTTCGTGGCTTGTTACTGTAGTAATAATAATAATAATCTTTATTTATATGGCGCCAACATATTCCACAGCGCTTTACAATTCAACAGCTCAAGTCATAAGTAACAGCGTTAAAGATAATACAATAATTATAGAAAAATAAGACGACCCTGCTCATGAGAGCTTACAATCTACATTGAGGTAAGGGAGATACAAAGTACAGGTGTGTATTTACAATGATGTATCTACAATGATGGTCCAGCCATCTTGAGGGAGTGGAGGATAGATAAAGGCTGCATGAGCTTAGTTTGATAGTCATATTGCATTGTCCACAATATCATATTTATAATCAGTGATTCAGAAATAAAGATAGGTAGTCCTCAATACATTCGGGGACGAAAAGGGTAAAGCTAAAATGCTACCATGTGGCATACCTTAATATAGTCAAGTAAATGGTTAAATTACACTGCACAACATAAGGTATATATACGGTAAGTATCCAGTGATATTAACGTAGCTCTGTGAGTTATTGATAGCAGCATATGGTATGCACAAAGCACCAATGTAATACCACAATGAGGAATGCCCACATGATAAACATAGCAAAATATAGTTACCCTGGAACATCCGGGGATCCACCACACCCGACGCGCGTTTCTCTTGGAAATGCTTTGTCCAGGGGTTTGTACCCCCTGGTTGACCCACTTAAAAATTATACTGTACCTGTGGTATTTTGTTCTACCTTTTTAACATATCTTTTTATAAGTTGGTTCAATAAAAACATTATTTTAATCTATACATGGTGGCATATAAAGCTTTTTTTTGGTGTTACTTGATAGTCTTGGGATGGGATAAAAATTTGGTGTCGGTTTTTTTTTTTTTGCCTTTTCAGATACCAGCATGAACGAAGATGATTTCTTGACGTTAGAGCTGTTATGTTGGTTCAAGGAACAATTCTTCAGTTGGGTGAACAATCTTCCATGTAGCAGATGTGGAGAGCAGACTCAGGCTAAAGAATCACTTTCTCCCTCTGATGATGATTTACGGTGGGGGGCCAGCCGGGTGGAGAACCATTATTGCAACAAGTGTCAGTACATCAACAGGTTCCCAAGGTGGCATTTCTAGTCTTTGATTTCTTTATTTTTTGTCATCTATACGTGAAATCTTTGTATCTCTTCATGAATTTATGATTTTTTTCCCTTATGTGTAACTTTTCTTCCAGGTCCATTTAGAAAGGAAATCTGTAGGCTTGTATCATACTTTGTGTATGGATTATTAGAGAATTAGTGGCTTTCACTGATATAAAAGTTTGATATTCTTGTGCAAGGGCATGAGTTCACCAAGAATTTCACAATCAGTGATTAGAGATGAACAAAAATTCCCTTAGCCATGTCCTGCTAGTGATTATATTTTTAATTAACCCCTTAACCACCGCCGAGATCTGACGGCCAGTACCGAATTAACGGTGATCAGAAAAAAGTCCGATTTAAAATTCATTTCTCACTCCTCTGAAATGATGTAACATATCAGAAAAGAGATAAGTGGGGTCCCTCAAGCCTCCCCAACACCTCCGCTATTCCCGATCCCTCCTGCTCCGTCCCCCAACTTCATCTTCCTTGAAAGAAAATGGCAGGCAAATGCTCAGTATGCCGGTCGAGATCTGACGGCAAGTACCCGGCAACAATAGGACATTTTTCCTATTGGTTCTTTTTGATGACTGTGATAGGGTCTATCACAGTGACCAAAATAAAAAAAAATAGTAAATCAAATACCTCTTTGTCACCCCCTTAGTTAGATTAAAAAATTACAAAATATATATATATATTTTTTCAATTTTTTGCAGTTAGGGTTGTGTAAGGGTTGTTAGGGTTAGGGTTGTGTTACGGTTGGAATTAGAATTGGGATTTTTCAAAAGCAAGTGCTTGCTACTCGAGTTTGCATTGGGTGCTCTGGTATGCAGAGTATTGCAGATCCCCACATTTTTTTGGGGGGCATCTAACAGCCGCAAAACATGCGGGGCAGGGAATCGAGCATGTCACTCGAGCACCCGCGATATCTGGTGCGTACCCGAGCACCCAATGCAAACTGGAGTAGTGAGCACTTCCGCTCAACACTAATGACAACATGTTCAATATGATGACCTAATGTTATCAAATTCTGTCTCCTGTGGGTTCAAAATGCTCACTATACCTGTGGATAAAATTCTTGAGGGGTGTGGTTTCCAAAGTGGGGTCATTTATGGGGGGTTTCCACTGATTAGGCATATTAGGAACTCTCCAAACGCGACATGGTGTCCACTAATTGTTCCGGCAAATTTTACATTCAAAAAGTCAAATGATGCTCCTTCCCTTCCAAGTCCTGCCGTGCATCCAAACAGTAGATTTCCCCCCATAAATGGGGTATCGCATATTCAGGAGAAATTGCACAAATATTAATATACACGTGTAACTTTTCCAAGTATAAGTCCTACAATACCTTTACATGGCCGGGCCGTTCCTCTGTTACTGATAAATCAGCTTTTCGGCTGTAGATGAGAAACCTATGCCTCGCCCAGCGCTGCCCCTCCTGCTTGACTGTCAGCCTCTATGCTGTGTGAGTTCAGGCAATGATGCCGTCAGCCAAGCAGGATGGATTTGGCGCTGGCCTGGGAATTTACTTAGTTGGCTTCCTAATAAATTGAGGGTAAATGAGCGCTTATATGTTATCAACAAATAAATTCCATTACTTTCAATTCTTTAAAGGGGACCTGTCATCGGAAAAAGCGCTATTAACCTGCCTGGTGCCTGCACATAGCCTAATGCTGCGGGGAGATAGTGAACTTTATTATCCCCAGCAGCATTCCTTTTTCAGTCACAGGGTGTGGCGCTGGCACTGGTTCAGTCACCTCTCTGAGAAAAAAGAGCGTCTGTAACCGTGCCCCAACCCTGACTGACCACCAGCCCTAATACTGGGGCCACGGTTACAGCCGCCACTCTATGTTCTCATAGTAGTGACTGAAATGGTACCGCCCCTGTGACTGACACCGAGTCCCCGTCCTGATTGATACTGACTCAGCATTAAGGTCGGCTGTTAGTCAGGGCCGGGGCGCGGTTACAACCGCTGCTCTGTATTCTCAGAGTGGTGACTGAACCAGCGCCACCCCATGACTGAAACCGCGCCCCCCGTCCTGATTGACACGGACTCAGAATTAAGGTCGGCTGTTAGTCAGGGCCGGGGCACAGTTTCAGCCTCCGCTCTTTATTCTCAGAGTGGTTACTGAACCGGCACCACCCCATGACTGAAACCGCGCCCCCGTCCTGATTGAGACTGACTCAGAATTAAGGTCGACTGTTAGTCAGGGCCAGGGCACAGTTTCAGCCTCCGCTCTTTATTCTCAGAGTGGTGACTGAGGCTGCTTTCACACTAGCATCGTACGACGCACGTCACAATGCGTCGTTTTGGAAAAAAACCGCATCCTGCAAAAGTGCTTGCAGGATGCGTTTTTTCTCCATAGACTTGCATTAGCGACGGATTGCCACACGTCGCAACCGTCGTGCGACGGATGCGTCGTATTGTGTCGGACCGTAGGCACAAAAAAACGTTACATGTAACGTATTTTGGTGCGTCGTGTCCGCCATTTCCGACCGTGCATGCGCGGCAGGAACTCCGCCCCCGCCTCCCTGGAACTCACAATGGGGCAGCGGATGCATTGTAAAACTGCATCCGCTGCCCCCGTTGTGTTTTTTACTCTGTTTGCGTCGGTACGTCGCAACGTCGCATTGCGACGTGCGTCGTACGACGCTAGTGTGAAAGTAGCCTGAACCGGCGCCGCCCCATGACTGAAACCGTGGCCCCAGCCCTGAGAGACACTGACTCTGCACTAAGGTCGGCTGTTAGTCAGGGGTGCGGTTACAGCCGCTGCTCTGTATTCTCAGAGTGGTGACTGATCCCACGCCGGTGCCTCCCCCATGACTGAAATGGGAACGCAGCATGGCAATAAAGTTCATTTTCTCCCTGGAGTGTTCTTTCTGGTGACAGGTTCCATTTAATGTTTTAAATAAATAATTCAGCAGTTGGAAAGACTTGCCGTTTTCTATGTGCAAGGTGAGCAAGTGAACAGTATGTTTACTGAAATCCTATATTTTTTAATACTTTAGGTATAATGACCCAGGAAAGCTTTTAGAAACCAGACGTGGACGGTGCGGGGAATGGGCCAACTGCTTTACCTTGTGCTGCAGGGCTTTGGGGCTGGAAGCAAGATATGTGTGGGACTCTACAGGTGAGCTGGAGACTGAAAAGCAACATCCCATCTCATGTTCTCTTTGCTATTAAGATTGAGGAACCAAAAATATAAAATTGGGTGAATATAACATTTACATGTTACTGGTAGAGTTATTTTCTTTTGCCTAAACTACTGGAAAGAAAAGCTCTTTAAAATGTTTACATTGAAAACGTGGATTCATAAGAGTTATCTTATCCATTTTTTTCAAGTTGGATTGTGGCATTTGTCTTATAGCGTTACTCCACAAAAAACAAGTTATCTTCTATCCATTAGATAGCGGATAACTTGCTGATCGCGGGGGGTCCAACCACTGACACCTCCATCGATCTCAAGATCAGGTCTTTGGCAACCCATGAGCTGGGCTTTACAGCTCTGACTTGTACAGAGCAGACATGCTCATACTCTTCCTCCACTTCGCTCATTGTCTGTGGGACTTGCGAGCCCTGTTCTTGGGGTGCCAAAGCCCTGATCTCTGGATTCCCAGCGGTCAGACGCCCAGTGATCAGCAAGTTATCCCCTATCCATTGAATAGAGAATAACTTTTTTTTTTTTTTCAGGAATAATCCTTGAATGGTCAATATGTGAAATCATGTCATTAGAATTTAGTTTCTTATTGGTGAAATCCTATCTGTGTTTTTTTATTATTATTTTAACTCTCGAATGAAATCTACAATGCCATGTCACAAATAAGTGCATGTTTTCACACTCTGCAGATCATGTCTGGACTGAGGTGTTCTCTTCATCTCAAAACAGATGGCTTCATTGTGACCCCTGTGAGAATGCCTGTGACAAACCCCTCCTATATGAAGTCGGATGGGGGAAAAAGCTTTCATATATCATTGCCTTCTCCAAAGACGAGGTATGTCTAACTTGTGAGTAAATTCATATATGTAACATATAGTCATCAACATTGCGACCATTTGAGAGGTCTGTGGAAAGGCTTCTCTCTCCTACACATTCCTAGTCCTTCAATTTGACAATAGTGATGAGCAAGTGTACTCGTTACTCGGGTTTTCCTGAGCACGCTCGGGTGGTCTCCCGAGTATTTGGATGTGCTCGGAGATCTAGTTTTTGTTGACGCAGCTGCAGGATTTGCGGCTGCTAGACAGTCTGAGTACATGTGGGGGTTGCCTGTTTGTTTGGGAATTCCCACATTATTTAGCCTAGCAGTCGCAAATCATGCAGCTGCGTTAACGAAAACTAAATCTCCGAGCACATCCAAATACTCGGACACCACCCGAGCGTGCTCAGGAAAACTCGAGTAATGAGTATACTCGCTCATCACTATTTGATAAGAAAGTAAAAACACAATAGAAATTTTAACTTCTAAGTCCTGTCCATAGGTTGTGGACGTCACTTGGAGGTATTCGTGTAAACATGAAGACGTCATCTCCAGGAGAAAGGATGTTCGAGAAAGTTGGTTAAGAGAAACAATTGCTGGTCTCAACAAGACGGTAAGAAAATACTTGGATCGTTCAGAGACAGCGTGTGTTGTACTATAGTGGTTGAAAGCCAATTTTAGAATACTCACTCTGACTCAGGTGTCATTCAGACATCCACATATATTTTTGGGTAGGGAAAAAAATGAAACATTTTTCATCAGTATGCTAGATGCAGTTTTCATCCGTTTGTGGTGCATGTCCATTTCACCATTGGTGTGGCATATGTTTTTATCATATAGAAAGAAAAATTGAAAATTTAAACTGCTTCTACTTATTGTCATGCTGGCGACCTTCACGCCTTTTCAACGTCGCCCTACTCACTGTGTTCACTGCTCTGATCCTCCATGTGTCAGGCCACTGTCCTCATGCAGTACTGCTGGATATCTCTGCTGTCTCCACCTGGCAATAAGAAGGTGTGGCCACATCCTGCCGGAATTTAACTGCTGTGTCTTGCAGGGTTTGTTTTCCCCAGCCTATCCCCTGTTAGGCTAGGGATATATTAGGCAGCTCCTCCCTCTCTACCCTTGCCTGAGCATAGGTTCCTAGTTGCAGTCTGCTGCTAGGTGTTGCGCATGTTTGATTTGACTTCCGTTTCTGACCTGGCTTATTTACTTGTTCAGTCTGACCTTTCCACTCCTAACTAAGGCTTTGTATAGTGAACCTGAGCTGCCTGCCCCAATCTCGGACTGCCTGAATACACTTTTGTTTGCCCTCCTGCCCTGATCCTCCGGTCAGCTGCTGCACGTCCAGGTACTGCCCTGAAGTGACACCTGGCAACTACCTGCGGCCAAGCCTATCCTCACCATCAGAGGATATAACGAAAACCAGGTAGTCACTTAGCCATGCCCCTCCAGGGTAAACCCGGCCCATGGCGCAATAGGTCCACACCCACCGCCGTCACACTCATGGAGTGTTACGCTTGAACGTTCATAAAACCTTGGTCCAGCGGTCTTGCTTGTAGTTAGTCCATGGCCAGCAGACCAGAGTCCTGCCGGCATCTCCAAAACTTTTTCTGATTTGTATGCCAGGTACATATTCATTGTTCGTGAATCATGCTGCAATGGTGACAGACGTCACACCAGGCCTACTAATCAGATTAAGTGTCAACGACTATAGCAGGTAGCAAGAGGTTCATAGGGCTCTGGTTCAGGGGCCACAGACTACCGACATGACTCAACTCTAATGCCCTCTTTCCTGGGACATCAAGTCAGGAGAGAGTCAAGAGCCCCCAATATCAGCCAGCCCTGCGGAAAAGTTCTGCCAATGTACTCTGCATGACCAGCTTCATATTAATTTCTCGCTGATGCTGGCTTCTTACAGACAAATCTGCTCACAATTTGAGCTGGTATGCAAAGTAATATGCTGCAATATAGTCTATGGGTGCATCCTATTAAAGATTTTTTTTAATTCCAGCTTCCCCTCTGTAGCTAGCTATGCGCACCTATGTTCTGAGTATAGTCCACTTCCACATGTCCCTGATGTGATAGAGCCACATATTTAATCAGTCTGGAACAGATCAGGAGATCCACATTGAGCCACGTTCTGTTCCAGGCAACACGTTATCACTGGAGCTAAGGTACCTTCACATTAAGCGACGCTGCAGCGATACAGACAACGATGCCGATCGCTGCAGCGTCGCTGTGTGGTCGCTGGAGAGCTGTCACACAGACAGCTCTCCAGCGACCAACGATGCCGAGGTCCCAGGGTAACCAGGGTAAATATCGGGTTGCTAAGCGCAGGGCCGCGCTTAGTAACCCGATGTTTACCCTGGTTACCAGTGTAAAATGTAAAAAAAACAAACAGTACATACTCACCTTCGCGTCCCCCGGCGTCCGCTTCCTGCACTGACTGAGTGCCGGCCCTAACAGCAGAGCGGTGACGTCACCGCTGTGCTGTGCTTTCACTTTACGGCCGGCCCTCAGTCAGTGCAGGAAGCGGACGGCGAGGGACGTGACGGACATCAGAGGGTGAGTATGTACTGTTTGTTTTTTTTACTTTTACGATGGTAACCAGGGTAAACATCGGGTTACTAAGAGCGGCCCTGCGCTTAGTAACCCGATATTTACCCTGGTTACCATTGTAAAACATCGCTGGTATCGTTGCTTTTGGTGTCAAACACGCCGATCTGACGACCAAATAAAGTTCTGAACTTTCCTAAACGACCAGCGATATCACAGCAGGATCCTGATCGCTGCTGCCTGTCAAACACAACGATATCGCCATCCAGGACGCTGCAACGTCACGGATCGCTAGCGATATCGTTTAGTGTGAAGGTACCTTTACTGAAATCGAACCACAGCACAGTTTCTTTTTATCTTATCTATTCTGTTTTTTACATTTATCTCATTACGTGGCATCAATGCTTCTACATTGTAGTGACCGGATAATTTTTGTGTATTACCTTTAGCGACAACAGTCCTTGCCAGAACAAAGAAAAAAGGAGCTGCTTGGGAGGCTGATAGTGGAGATTGTGGAGTTTATGTCTCCAAAGATGCCCAAACCTGGTGATCTTGGTGGTCGAGTGTCAGGATCTGTAGCCTGGCGGGTGGCACGAGGAGAAACTGGCTTGCAGGTAATTAAAGATCCCATACAGCTAAGGTCTCATTCAGACAGAAGTTATTTTTCTTGCATGTTAAAACCCAGACCATTATTCATCAGTGCTTAGGATCTGAATCTCATCAATGATAGGTCAGTGTGTCCTTTATACCATCAATGATTCATCTGTAATTTTGTCGTTCTAAAAAAAAATAATTGCTAAATTTCTCGTATCCATTGTAGTAATGGATAATCATGGACAGCACCCATATGACAGTGCCTACAGTCTGTGATTTGTCATGGATCCATAGACTAGTATGGGTTATTTTTGTCAGAATCCAACATGTCTCCATTATTTTTTTGCATACACACAGTCCCCCCCCAAAAAAAAACCCCTGCAGATTTACCAGTTCTCTAAATGCTGAGCTCTGTATAACCCCGCCCACCCCACTGATTGGCAGCTGTGTACACTGTGCATAGGTATTGAGTGGCCAATCAGTGGTGGGGGCGGGGTTGTACCACCTGGTAACAGGTTTGCTACTCCTCTAGTAATGATCTCCTGTTGATAAAACTAATTTTTATCTAAACTACAACAAGCAGCCCAGTGAGTGGCATATCTCTGGAATCAGGGCCCCTGTCTCTACATTGTGGTGCTATCAGATTAGGTGGCAAAAAATGTGAAATATTCCCTTTAATGGGAAAACGCAAACCTGCTGCTCCCAGACCCTATTGGTCAAGTGTTGTTTCCAACGGACGCAAAAGACTGGGCACAGAAATCCAATATTCCGGTGCTTCTTTTCCCGGACATTCGCTATTGAGAGAACCTGGTGAACCCCATGCTCACTAAACGATTGGCCGATCCTGCCAGAATCTGTGCGTTTCTGCTACAGTTAATTGTTTCTAAGCTACAATCATTGTATGCCAATAATTTATAATATCCAAGGCAGCACGTCTATACGATAGCGGAAAGCGGCGTAGATACTGGAGAAGACTGTTCTGTAATTGCTGCATCGGAACACAATCAACAGATAATGATTGAATCTGTAATGATTGTCATCTTCTGTTTGACTTCAGGCCAAGAGTTTCATTTTTGTACCAACTGAAAAAGAGAAAGCTGACAAACGTTTCCATCTTCAGTACAACGTTGTCGATGATCGCTACACGAGAGTCTCAAATAACAACGAAGTGATCAGTGGCTGGGAAAATGGAGTCTGGGTGACAGAGTCTATATGTCGGAAAGTGGAGAATGACTGGAAAATGGTAAATCTAAATTGATCGAAACCGACCCTGATATACATAATAACAGAAGTGGACGTTTTAGTAAAATTATATTATTGGTTTGTTATATTTGATGAGAATAACATTGTTTCTTCAATAAGTCAACAACAAAAATCCCTGCCTGAACATAGACTTAAAGGAAATCTGTCTATAGGATCGACCCGAAGCCGCCTATATGGACATGTAGGTCATAGGATGCCGAGTAAAATGAAACCTCAATATTTGCAATGTGATATTTTCTCTCAGAAAAATCCTAATTTTTTTAATATATAAATAAGTTGTTAAGATCTATGGGCTGGACATAGATCTCTCTGAGAATCTGCCTCCAGAGCTTATTTTACATGTAAAGGGACATTATCAGTGTGAGACATGTAATGACTGACAGTATGCTCTTTTGATATACATGTCTCACACTGGTAATGCCAGATTTTTTGGGAGATCTGTGTCCGGTCCTCAGCTCATTTACATATTAAGAAAAGATGTGAATTTCTCTGGCAGAAGACATCGGATCGCAGATATCAAAATGTCATTTTATTCAGCTTTCTATGAGCTGCATGCCCATATGGACGGCTTAGGAGGGTTGATCTTACTGATAGATTCCCTTTAAAGGGAACCTGTCATGTCCTTTTTAGCATGTCTACTGTCCCCAGTGCGTTGTTAGTGATGCAGTGTGCAAGTCATAGGGTTGTACTTCATATCAACCAGTCACGCAATGAAGCACACCCCTATGACTAAATGAGCAGGTAAGATATAACTACATCAAGTGCTTTTCTCCTCATTGGGGGACACAGACCGTGGGTGTATGCTGCTGCTGCCACTAGGAGGCTGACACTAAGTGCTACAAAGACAGTTCTCTCCTCCCCTGCAGTATACACCCTCCTGCTGGCTCTCAGCTAACCAGTTCTTGCTTAGTGTCTGTAGGAGGCACACGGGTCTGTTTCAGACCCCAACGTTTTTATTTTATTTTTTACTTTTCTGTAAATTTGTATTTTTTAACGGAGTTCCTTCACGGTCCCGATCTCCCCACACCAGCAACAGGCGACCACATGGAGTGTTGCCTCCATGTATCCTCTCCTGGAGCCAGGCCTAATGCCGGACAACTGGCCCTATCCACCCGGACTGAACTCCGTGGATGTACAGAGGCCCCTCTCTATGGCGTCCGAGCAGCCCCCACAGTCCCACCACTGTGAAAGCGGATGGCACAAGGAGGCGGACGGTTCCTCTCCACCTCCCTAACAAACGGATGATGGATTGAGGCTTATCCCTGCACCGTCCACGCTGCACAGAACAGCGCTGAAACCCATATCCGCGGCGGCTCCATGCCGGGACGCGCACCGATGGTCAGTGGATCCATCTTCAGAGGGATATCCACATGCTGACAGGCAGCCTCAGCCACTTTCTTGTGGCCCACCTCTCTGAGGTAACGCTCCGGCCGGCTGCAAAAATTTAGCCCCTGGCTTCGGCTGATGTGTAGGCCGCATCCCGGAAGTCTCGCCTGGAACGCCCCGCTGGTGTCGCCCGCCAGCTACAGAAATTTAGCCCCCGGCTTGGGCCTATTCAACATTGTGTCCGTGGCTCCACCTCCCAAATTGGCGCTTGTTGCTCTCTGCGAGATTTTATCAACTCTGCAACTCCCGGTGGCCATCTTGGTCCACCCGGCCGGCTCACACTGGGGCGACTTTTTTTGCATTAAAGGGGCACATCGACTCTACATCAGTACCCGTGTAAGGAAGTATCTGACCAGTCCATTAAAGGCACACGACCAGTATATCCTGGACTTAAAGGCACACGACCAGTATTCCCTGGTCTTTAACCCCTTCATGACCTTGGGATTTTCCATTTTTCCGTGTTCGTTTTTCGCTCCCCTCCTTCCCAGAGCCATAACTTTTTTTTTATTTTTCCGTCAATTTGGCCATGTGAGGGCTTATTTTTTTGTGGGACGAGTTGTACTTTTAAACGACATCATTGGTTTTACCATGTCATGTACTAGAAAACGGGAAAAAAATTCCAAGTGCGGTGAAATTGCAAAAAAAGTGCAGTCCCACACTTGTTTTTTGTTTGGCTTTTTTGCTAGGTTCACTAAATGCTAAAACTGACATGCCATTATGATTCTCCAGGTCAGTACGAGTTCATAGACACCTAACATGACTAGGTTATTTTTTATCTAAGTGGTGAAAAAAAATTCCAAACTTTGCTAAAAAAACAAAAAAAAATTGCGCCATTTTCCGATATCCGTAGCGTTTCCATTTTTCATGATCTGGGGTCGGTTGAGGGCTTATTTTTTGCGTGCCGAGCTGGCGTTTTTAATTATACCATTTCGGTGCAGATATGTTCTTTTGATCGCCCGTTATTGCATTTTAATGCAATGTCGCGGCGACAAAAAAACCATAATTCTGGCTTTTCTAATTTTTTTTCTCGCTACGCTGTTTAGCGATCAGGTTAATGCTTTTTTTATATTGATAGATCGGGCGATTCTGAACGCGGTGATACCAAATATGTGTAGGTTTGATTTTTTTTTTTATTATTGATTTATTTTGATTGGGGCGAAAGGGGGGTGATTTTAAACTTGTATATTTTTTTTTTTTCACATTTTTTTTACTTTTTTTTTTTTTTACTTTTGCCATGCTTCTATATCCTCCATGGGAGGCTAGAAGCAGGCACAATGCGATCGCCTCTGCTACATAGCAGCGATCTGATATTCGCTGCTATGTAGCAGATGCAGGTGTGCTGTGAGTGCCAACCACAGGGTGGCGCTCACAGCTATCCGGCATCAGTAACCATAGAGGTCTCAAGGACCTCTATGGTTACAATGTAGAAGCATCGCCGACCTCCGATCATGTGACGGGAGTCGGTGATGCGCTTATTTCCGGCCGCCCGGCCGGAAGCGCCGGTTAAATGCCGCTGTCTGCGTTTGACAGCGGCATTTAACTAGTTAATAGGCGAGAGCAGAACGTGATTCTGCCCACGCCTATTACGGGCACATGTCAGCTGTTCAAAACAGCTGACATGTCCCGGCTTTGATGCAGGCTCACCGCCGGAGCCCGCATCAAAGCAGGGCTTCTGAGCTCAGACGTACTATCCCTTCCGTGGTCAGAAAGGGGTTAAAGGCACACAACCAGTATTCCCTGGTCTTAAAAGCACACGACCAGTATTCCCTGGTCTTAAATGCACACGACCAGTATTCCCTGGTCTTAAAGGCACACGACCAGTATTCCCTGGTCTTAACCCCTTCATGACCCAGCCTATTTTGACCGTAATGAACTGGCCGTTTTTTGCAATTCTGACCAGTGTCCCTTTATGAGGTAATAACTCAGGAACGCTTCAACGGATCCTAGCGATTCTGAGATCGTTTTTGCGTGACATATTGGGCTTCAGGTTAGTGGTAAATTTAGGTCTATAATTTCTGAGTTTATTTGTGAAAAAAACGGAAATTTGGCGAAAATTTTGAAAATTTCGCAATTTTCACATTTTGAATTTTTATTCTGTTAAACCAGAGAGTTATGTGACACAAAATAGTTAATAAATAACATTTCCCACATGTCTACTTTACATCAGCACAATTTTGGAACAAAAATTTTTTTTGCTAGGAAGTTATAAGGGTTAAAATTTGACCAGTGATTTCTCATTTTTACAACAAAATTTACAAAACCATTTTTTTTAGGGACCACCTCACATTTGAAGTCAGTTTGAGGGTTCTATATGGCTGAAAATACCCAAAAGTGACACCATTCTAAAAACTGCACCCCTCAAGGTGCTCAAAACCATATTCAAGAAGTTTATTAACCCTTCAGGTGTTTCACAGCAGCAGAAGCAACATGGAAGAAAAAAAGAACATTTAACTTTTTAGTCACAAAAATGATCTTTTAGCAACAATTTTTTTATTTTCTCAAGGGTAAAAGGAGAAATTGGACCACGAACGTTGTTGTCCAATTTGTCCTGAGTATGCTGATACCTCATGTGTGGGGGTAAACCACTGTTTGGGCGCACGGCAGGGCTCAGAAGGGAAGGAGCGCCATTTGACTTTTTGAATGAAAAATTGGCTCCAATCTTTAGCGGACACCATGTCGCGTTTGGAGAGCCCCCGTGTGCCTAAATATTGGAGCTCCCCCACAAGTGACCCCATTTTGGAAACTAGACCCCCCAAGGAACTTATCTAGAAGCATAGTGAGCACTTTTTAAACCCCCAGGTGCTTCACAAATTGATCCGTAAAAATGAAAAAGTACTTTTTTTTTTCACAAAAAAATTATTTTAGCCTCAATTTTTTCATTTTCACATGGGCAACAGGATAAAATGGATCCTAAAATTTGTTGGGCAATTTCTCCGGAGTACAACGATACCTCACATGTGGGGGTAAACCACTGTTTGGGCACATGGTAAGGCTCGGAAGGGAAGGAGCGCCATTTGACTTTTTGAATAGAAAATTATCTCCATCGTTAGCGGACACCATGTCGCGTTTGGAAAGCCCCTGTGTGCCTAAACATTGGAGCTCCCCCACAAGTGACCCCATTTTGGAAACTAGACCCCCCAAGGAACTTATCTAGAAGCATAGTGAGCACTTTAAACCCTCAGGTGCTTCACAGAAGTTTATAATGCAGAGCCATGAAAATAAAAAATAATTTTTCTTTTCTCAAAAATGATTTTTTAGCCCACAATTTTTTATTTTCCCAAGGGTAACAGGAGAAATTGGACCCCAAAAGTTGTTGTCCAGTTTCTCCTGAGTACGCTGATACCCCATATGTGGGGGAAAACCACTGTTTCGGCACATGCCGGGGCTCGGAAGGGAAGTAGTGACATTTTGGAATGCAGACTTTGATGGAATGTGTTGTGAATTCTGCTCTTGGGCTCCCTCCGGTGGTTGTTGGTGGTAGTGCAGTTGTCTTGGGGTTGTAATCTGGGCAGGTGTTTCTGCTGATTGCAGCTCTATTAGGTATTTAGGTGTGCAGGATCCATGAGTCCATGCCAGTTGTCCATTGTACTTGGAGGGATTGCATCTCTCTCTGGCTCCTCATGCCCTGCTGCCAATTCAGCTAAGATAAGTGTCTGGTTTTTTGTCTCTGTGCACACATGCAGTGTGCTTTGCAATTCAGTGCAATTCATTGTGTTTTTGTCCAGCTTAGACTTTGTTTGGATTTTTCAGTCATGCTGGATTCTCAGGAGATGCAGATATACTTTCTATGTCTTTAGTTAGATGTAGAATATTTGTATTATCTGCTGTGGATATTTTTAGGATTTTTATACTGACCGCTTAGAATTCTTTCCTATCCTTTTCTATTTAGCTAGAAGTGCCTCTTTTGCTAAATCCTGTTTTTCTGCCTGCGTGTGTTTTTCCTCTTATACTCACAGTCAATATTTGTGGGGGGCTGCCTATCCTTTGGGGTTCTGCTCTGAGGCAAGATAGAATTCCCATTTCCATCTATAAGGGGTATTTAGTCCTCCGGCTGTGTCGAGGTGTCTAGGACGTGTTAGGTACATCCCACGGCTACTTCTAGTTGCGGTGTTAGTTTAGGGTTTGCGGTCAGTACAGGTACCACCTACTCCTGAGAAAGTCTCTCATGCGGCTCCAAGGTCACCGGATCATAACAGGAATGGTCTGCGGGCATCATGTTATGTTTGCAGAGCTCCTGATGTGCCTAAACAGTAGAAACCCCCCACAAGTGACCCCATTTTGGAAACTAGACCCCCCCAAAGAACTTATCTAGATGTGTAGTGAGCACTTAGAACCCCCAAGTGCTTCATAGAAGTTTACAACGCAGAGCCGTGAAAATAAAAAATAATTTTTAATTCCTCAAAAATTATGTTTTAGCAAGCAATTTTTTATTTTCGCAAGAGTAACAGGAGAAATTGGACCCCAATAGTTGTTGTTCAGTTTGTCCTGAGTACGCTGGTACCCCATATGTGGGGGTAAACCACTGTTTGGGCACACATCGGGGCACGGAAGGGAAGCAGTGCCGTTTTGAAATGCAGATTTTGATGGAATGGTCTGCGGGCGTCACATTCCATTTGCAGAGCCCCTGATGTGCCTAAACAGTAGAAACCCCCCACAAGTGACCCCATTTTGGAAACTAGACCCCCCAAGGAACTTATCTAGATGTGTGGTGAGCACTTTGAACCCCCAAGTGCTAAACGCAGAGCCGTGAAAATAAAAAATAATTTTTCATTCCTCTAAAATTAAGTTTTAGCAAGCAATTTTTTATTTTCGCAAGGGTAACAGGAGAAATTGGACACCAATAATTGTTGCCCAGTTTGTCCTGAGTATGCTGGTACCCCATATGTGGGGGTAAACCACTGTTTGGGCACACGTCGGGGCTCGGAAGGGAGGGAGCACCATTTGACTTTTTGAACGCAAGATTCTCTGGAATCAATTGTGGCGCCATGTTGCATTTGGAGAACCCTGATGTGCCTAAACAGTGGAAAACCCTCAATTCTAACTCCAACACTAACCCCAACACACCCCTAACCCTAATCCCAACTCTAGCCATAACCCTAATCACAACCCTAACCCCAACACACCCCTAACCACAACCCTAACCCTAATCCCAACCCTAATCCCAACCCCAACCCTAACCACAACTTTAACCCCAACACACCCCTAACCATAAGCCTAACCACAAGCCTATTCTTAACCCTATTTCCAACCCTAGCCTTAATTCCAACCCTAACTCTAATTCCAACCCTAAGGCTATGTGCCCACGTTGCGGATTCATGTGAGAATTTTCCGCACCATTTTTGAAAAATCCGCAGGTAAAAGGCACTGCGTTTTACCTGCGGATTTACCGCGGATTTCCAGTGTTTTTTTATGTGGATTTCACCTGTGGATTCCTATTGAGGAACAGGTGTAAAACGCTGCGAAATCCGCACAAAGAATTGACATGCTGCGGAAAATACAACGCAGCATTTCCGCTCGGTATTTTCCGCACCATGGGCACAGCGGATTTGGTTTTCCATAGGTTTACATGGTACTGTAAACCTGATGGAACACTGCTACGAATCCGCAGCGGCCAATCCGCTGCGGATCCGCAGCCAAATCCTCACCGTGTGCACATAGCCTAATTCTAACGCTAACCCTAGTTCTAACCCTACCCCTAACCCTAACTCTAACCCTAACCCTAGTTCTAACCCTAGTTCTAACCCTAGCGGGAAAAAAAATATTTTCTTTATTTTATTATTGACCCTACCTATGGGGGTGATAAAGGGGGGGTTCATTTACTATTTTTTTTATTTTTATCACAGTGATCAAAATGTACATGGAACGAATCTGCCGGCCGGCAGATTCGGCGGGCGCACTGCGCATGCGCCCGCCATTTCGGAAGATGGCGGCGCCCAGGGAGAAGATGGACGGACTCCGGGAGGATCGGTAAGTATGAGGGGGTGGGGGGGTGGATCGGAGCACAGGGGGGGTGGATCGGAGCACGGGGGGAGCGGACAGGCGGACGGAGGGGAGTACGGGACAGAACGGAGGACTGGGGAGGAGATCGGTGGCGGTGGGGGGGGGGGGGCAGATCTGGATTTCTTGCCATGGCCGATGATATTGCAGCATCGGCCATGGCTGGATTGCAATCTTTCACCATTTTCATAGGTGGAATATTGCAAATTGCAATGGGGGGGCAAAGCCACCCCCCCTGGGCTAAAGTAAACCCCCCCCTGTCCCTGCAGATCGGGTGAAATTGGAGTTAACCCTTTCACCCGATCTGCAGGGACACGATCCCTCCATGACGCATACGCTGCGTCACAGGTCGGATTGGCACCGACTTTCATGACGCAGCGTATGCGTCATAGGTCGGGAAGGGGTTAAAGGCACACGACCAGTTTTCCCTGGTCTTAAAGGCACACGACCAGTTTTCCCTGGTCTTAAAGGCACACGGCCAGTATGTCCTGTCTTAAAGGCACGTGACCAGTATTCCCTGGACTTAAAGGCGTATGACAAGTATTCCTTAGTCTTAAAGACGCATGTCCAGTATTCTCTGGTCTTAAAGGCGCATGACCAGTATTCCCTGGTCTTAAAGGCGCATGACCAGTATTCCCTGGTCTTAAAGGCGCATGATCAATCCAAGGAGCCCTCCGCCGCCAACCCCAGCTTATCCTCTAGTTCCCTTCAGTGGACTTCGTCACTAACCGCAATCCATGGTTCTCTGACCAAGAGATAGAATTCCTCTGTGTACTCTCTGTGGCTCGGAGTGCTCGCAGGACTGATATACAGTACATGGTCCCTATCCTACATGGGAGCCGTCGGCTTGCAGGGGCCGCAAGTATTCTAGAAACGTACAGGCGTCTAGAAACATACAGGCATCTAGAAAAGGGAAGTTTTTCGTTTCCTGCTCCCTCACCAATGATTTGATGACAACAAGGCTCTGAATATGGATTGGATATTGCCTGAACTTGCCAGAGCTTCAGAGAAGAGTAACCAATCTTGGCACATTGACGAAGACTCTGGTTCTGCTCTAGACTACCCAGTGTCCCTCATAAGGAGACTAAACTCCCTCGTAGAGCATTTGCCATTCAGTTCGGATAAGCGATTCACTGGACAGAAGCCTCTACGTGGGATGCCATGCCTGGCCTGATTTTTAAGGGCGACGGGTCCTTTAAAGGGCACCGATCTCCCCACACCATCAACAGACTAGCACATGGAGTGTCGCCTCCATGTTTCCTCTTCTGCATCCAGGCCTAACGCCAGACAACGTGTCCTGTCCACCCGGAGACCTGAACTCTGTGGATGTTCAGAGGCACCCTTTTTTGGCGTACGAGCACCCCCCTCTGCATCACCACTATTTAGCGGATGATGCAAGAAGGCAGACAATTCCTCTCCACTTCCCTGTTAAGAGGTTGATGGATCTAGGGTTCCTAATTTTTATCTCTGCACCGTCAAAAGAGAGCGGCGATGGCAAGAGACTATGACCTGCTGGATGCAGCCGCACATTCTGCCACAGGCAGATTAACCGGGTAGAATCTCCTGTGATATACAGTTATATGAAAAAGTTTGGGCACCCCTATTAATCTTAAGCTTAATGTTTTATAAAAATTGTTTTTTTTGCAACAGCTATTTCAGTTTCATATATCTAAATAACTGTTGGACACAGTAATGTTTCTGCCTTGAAATGAAGTTTATTGTACTAACAGAAAATGTGCAATCTGCATTCAAACAAAATTTGACAGGTGCATAAGTATGGGCACCTCACCAGAAAAGTGACATTAATATTTAGTAGATCCTCCTTTTGCAAAAATAACAGCCTCTAGTCGCTTCCTGTAGCTTTTAATGAGTTCCTGGATCCTGGATGAAGGTATTTTTGACCATTCCTCTTCACAAAACAATTCCAGTTCAGTTAAGTTTGATGGTCGCCGAGCATGGACAGCCCTCTTCAAATGATCCCACAGATGTTCAATGATATTCAGGTCTGGGGACTGGGATGGCCATTCCAGAACAGTGTAATTGTTCCTCTGCATGAATGCCTGAGTAGATTTGGAGCGGTGTTTTGGATCATTGTCTTGCTGAAAGATCCATCCCCTGCGTAACTTCAACTTTGTCACTGATTCATGAACATTATTGTCAAGAATCTGCTGATACTGAGAGGAATCCATGCGTCCCTCAACTTTAACAAGATTCCCGGTGCCGGCATTGGCCACACAGCCCCAAAGCATGATGGAACCTCCACCAAATTTTACTGTGGGTAGCAAGTGTTTTTCTTGGAATGCTGTGTTTTTTTGCCGCCATGCATAACGCCTTTTTGTATGACCAAACAACTCAATCTTGGTTTCATCAGTCCACAGGACCTTCTTCCAAAAAGAAATTGGCTTCTCCAAATGTGCTTTTGCATACCTCAGCCGACTCTGTTTGTGGCGTGCTTGCAGAAACGGCTTCTTTCGCATCACTCTCCCATACAGCTTCTCCTTGTGCAAAGTGCGTTGTATAGTTGACCGATGCACAGTGACACCATCTGCAGCAAGTTGATGCTGCAGCTCTCTGGAGGTGGTCTGAGGATTGTCCTTGACTGATCTCACCATTCTTCTCTGCCTTTCTGATGTTTTTCTTGGCCTGCCACTTCTAGCCTTAACAAGAACTGTACCTGTGTTCTTCCATTTCCTTACTATGTTCCTCACAGTGGAAATTGACAGGTTAAATCTCTTAGACAGCTTTTTGTATCCTTCCCCTGAACAACTATGTTGAATAATCTTTGTTTTCAAATCGGAGCCCATGATGCCACTCTTCAGAGGAGATTTAAACAGGAGAACAACTTGCAAGTGGCCACTTTAAGTAGCTTTTCTCATGATTGCATACACCTGGCTATGAAGTTCAAAGCTCAATGAGGTTACAAAACCAAAAAAAGGGCTTTAGTAAGTCAGTAAAAAGTAGGTAGGAGTATTTAAAACAAGAAAATGATAAGGGTGCCCATACTTATGCACCTGTCAAATTTTGTTTGAATGCAGATTGCACATTTTCGGTTAGTACAATAAACCTCATTTCAAGGCAGAAACATTACTGTGTCCAACAGTTATTAGATATATGAAACTGAAATAGCTGTTGCAAAAAAAACAATTTTTATAAAACATTAAGCTTAAGATTAATAGGGGTGCCCAAACTTTTTCATATAACTGTACCTACCAGTATCCCTACCCGATGGGTCATCAATTAAAAATACCACGGACTGTCAGATAGCAAATCTGGTTAGTTCCGTCTTGCGGCTTCGGGTTCAGCGTTCTATCCTCCCTAGCCACATGGATTGCTAGAGCAATGGTCTCCTGGCTGGAGACCTTAACTACCTTGATTCACACCAGTAACAACTGGCCAATCAAATCTTTTGAGCGGGAGACTGACAAAGGATTGTATAAGGATTGTCCAGCACAGTCTAGATCTAAGGGATCTTGGTTCCAAAAAGGGGAACGAAAAGTAAGACCCTGGACCTCAAACTTCTAACAACCTTTGACATGGTCCTCCTTCTTCGGATGGATTTCCTCCACTCAGTCATTACTTCAACAGAAAAAGGTGCAGTTTCCGGCATCCATCGACATTCGGGATGCTTACCCTCTTCAAAAATTCCTTTGCCTTTCCATTCGTGAACAGCATTTTCAAGTCACAACCTTGTCCTTCGGCCTTGCTTCCGCACCCAGAGTGTTAGCACGGGTCATGGCGGATGTCATGTTTATCTTGCACCCTAGAGGCGTGCTCGTCCTGCCCTGTGTGGTTGACTGTCTAGCTGCCCTTCCAGGACTACGCTGAGTCGTCTATATCACTTGCGATACCCTCTCACCTGGGCTGGCAGCTACACTTAGACAAGTTTTCCTCATTTCCAGCCCAGCAGATATCCTTTTTGAGGATGATCCTGCACACTTCTAGAAGGATGGTAATTCTCCCTCGAGACAAGGTCATGGCCCTTCAACAGGGAGCTCGCGCAAGGTCAGTTCTGAGGACTTGATTACTCACCCCCTCATTTCATTCTATTTGCTAGGAGAGTTCTGAGGGAAAATGGTGACGACAATGGAAGCAGTTTCCTTCACTCCGCTCGTTTTTAGCAAGTCAAACAGACTTTCAGACGATAGTCTCTGAGCCCCTTCTTCATCCACAGCCTTTTTCCCGGTTCAATGGTTATTAGTAACTACCAATGCCAGTCTTCTCCCTATCATTGCTCTGGAGATCCGAACGGTAGTCCTACAGCAGGTCCACTGCCTTCTGGTGGGTCACCCTATCCAAATTCAAATGGATAATGCCACGGTGGTGCCATACGTCAATCATCTACCAGGTACCCATGGTCAGGCGCCATGACCGAGGTACCTCACATTCTCTGATGGGCCAAGATCTATCATTCGCTGATCTCGACAGTATATATCATATCACAGGAGTAGAACTCTTGACGGCAAACAAATTCAGCCGTCAGGGTTCCGCCTCAAGTCAGTGGGAACTTCTCCCCGAGGTCTTCCATCAGATCTGCCTTCACTGGAGCTCTCCAGTTGTAGGTCGGATGACGTCCAGACTGAATGCCAATGTACTCGTGTTCGTGGTTCGGCCTCGAGATCCAAGATCCATCGCACTCCATGCTCTGGTTCTGCCGTGGTACCAGTTTCCATAACTCCACTTCCACTACTGTACTTCCGAAAGCCTTTCGGAAGCAGAAAGGGGCCCCAGTGATCCTCCGAGATCCGCACTGACCACGTAAGTTTTTGTTTGCGGAGCTAGTGTCTTCCCGCCTTATCGCAGCAAAACTGCAAGTAGGGACTTTCTCACAGGAAGTTTTCACACGTAGTTCTTCCCTATCGCATACTGTTAGACCATTGGGACCTTTATGGTCCTAGATCATTGGGACCTTAATAGTCCTAGCAGCCTTACAGTAGACTCCTTTTCATCCGGGCAGACTTTACTATCAGGGAAAGTCGCCCTTTTTTCTCTGCGATATCCTCACTCTGACGAGTCTTTGGAGCTAGCTGCTCTGCTCTTTCAGATTTTTTTCCCTTATTACCTTCAAGGAAGGTTGTCCTCAGGCCATCCCCATCGCTTGTTACCAAGGTGGTAAGGTATTACCACTGTTATGAGGGCATAATTCTTCCCTCATCTCTTTCAGCACCAGTACACAAAATGGAATGAGTTCCCCATATTCTGAACGAAGTGAGTGCTCTGAGTAGGTATGTCTCGAGGAAGGCGTCCTTCTAACGGTTGGACGCTTTTATTTGGGCTTCCTGACGGTAGAGGAAGGCTTCCTGATGTTTTCAGGAAGGGTTTAGCCATTTCATCGGCCATGATAACATGGTGAATTCATTTCACCATTCAGGGGTCCTTCCGTGCTAGATGTCAGCCTATCTCCCTGTCTATCGAGGGTTCTAGGCACCAGGCAAGGCACGCCTGCAAGCTTGCGGATTCGTCCAGTCCGCATGCATTCTTGAAGCACTATAATTTCCACACTTCCACAGATGTGAGTCTGGGCAGGCGGACTCTGCAGGCCGCGGTGGTGCACTTGTAAGTAGCGGTTCCACAGGGCCTGATCTGATGTTGTCCCCACCTAGGGACTGCTTTGGGACGTCCCACGGTCTGTGTCCCCCAATGAGGCGAAGGAGAAATAGGGATTTTTGTGTACTCACCGTAAAATCCTTTTC
The DNA here is from genome assembly GCF_051348905.1 of Ranitomeya variabilis. Lineage (NCBI taxonomy): Eukaryota > Metazoa > Chordata > Amphibia > Anura > Dendrobatidae > Ranitomeya > Ranitomeya variabilis. Next base: position 114,885,870 of record NC_135237.1, on the reverse strand, counting down.
TCCGAGCCAATCATTGGGGGACACAGCTCCCACCCTGGTATTAGCTTATGCTTGTTTTTATTATCTGATATGCTATACTCTCATATATAATATGATAGGCTGTAAGCTCAATCTGATATGCTATACTCTCATATATAATATGACATGCTGTAAGCTCATATGTTGTTATTGATCTCCTACTGCTTTTGCACCGAACTGGTTAGCTGAGAGCCAGCAGGAGGGTGTATACTGCAGGGGAGGAGCTAACTTTCTTTGTATCACTTAGTGTCAGCCTCCTAGTGGCAGCAGCATACACCCTACGGTCTGTGTTCTCCAATGATTGGCTCGGAGAAAAGGATTGTACGGTGAGTACACAAAAATCCTTATTTTGCACATAATTGGACTGCTGTTTTTAATGAAAAAAAGTGTTAGTGATGCACATTGCAACAACGCACTGTGGATAGTTTACATTGGGGACAGTGTTATACAGCCATCACCTTCCACTATCGGCAGAAACAGGAGACATCCCCATTCACTGTTGTTTAACCCCAAAAAAGCTGTGTTAACCACTGACAGAGGCATTTAAGATACAGGTTGATGGCCTCCTGAAGAGACTCCCATTACTGCCATCTTTGTGCTGCTTGAGCCTGCGGCGAGGCATCATAGGAGATTGTTAAATTCACTATATGTTATGACTTCTTGTAGTATAAATTACAAGCGATCAAATGATCGCAGGTCTCCAAGGGAGACTGACATTTTTTTATTTTTTTAAAGTATTATCAAGAAATGTAAAAAAATCATTTACTTACGCCCACCTTCTCCCCTAGTTGCAAATATTTTTTTTAAAAATAAACATATTTGTCAGGAAATGTCTGATCTTTTAACCCCTTTTCGACATTGGGCGTAATACAGTTGTGGCCAAAAGTATTGACACCCCTGCAATTCTGTCAGATAATACTCAGTTTCATCCTGAAAATGATTGCAAACACAAATTCTTTGGTATTATTATCTTCATTTAATTTGTCTTAAATGAAAAAACACAAGAAGAATTGTCCTAAAGCCAAATTGGATATAATTCCACACCAAACATAAAAAAGGGAGTGGACAAAAGTATTGGCACTGTTGGAAAAATCATGTGATGCTTCTCTAATTTGTGTAATTAACAGCACCTGTAACTTACATGTGGCACCTAACAGGTGTTGGCAATAACTAAATCACACTTGCAGCCAGGTGACATGGATTAAAGTTGACTCAACCTATGTCCTGTGTCCTTGTGTGTACCACATTGAGCATGGAGAAAAGAAAGAAGACCAAAGAACTGTCTGAGGGCTTGAGAAACCAAATTGTGAGGAAGCATGAGCTTTCATGAGATTTCAAGGCTACAAGTCCATCTCCAATGACCTGAATGTTCCTGTGTCTACCGTGCGCAGTGTCATCAAGAAGTTTAAAGCCCATGGCACTGTGGCTAACCTCCCTAGATGTGGACGGAAAAGAAAAATTGACAAGAGATTTCAAAGCAAGATTGTGTGGATGTTAGATAAAGAACCTCGACTAACATCCAAACAAGTTCAAGCTGCCCTGCAGTCCAAGGGTACAACAGTGTCAACCCGTACTATCCGTCGGTGTCTGAATGAAAAGGGACTGTATGGTAGGAGACCCAGGAAGACCCCACTTCTTACCCCGAGACATAAAAAAGCCAGGCTTGAGTTTGCCAAAACTTACCTGAAAAACTAAAACGTTTTGGAAGAATGTTCTCTGATCAGATGAGACAAAAGTAGAGCTTTTTGGGCAAAGGCATCAACATACTGTAGAGTTTACAGGAGAAAAAAAGAGGCATTGAAAGAAAAGAACACGGTCCCTACAGTCAAACATGGCAGAGGTTCCCTGATGTTTTGGGGTTGCTTTGCTGCCTCTGGCACTGGACTGCTTGACCGTGTGCATGGCATTATGAAGTCTGAAGACTACCAACAAATTTTGCAGAATAATGTAGGGCCCAGTGTGAGAAAGCTGGGTCTCCCTCAGAGGTCATGGGTCTTTCAGCAGGACAATGACCCAAAAGACACTTAAAAAAACCCCTAGAAAATGGTTTGAGAGAAAGCACCTAAGGTGGCCAGCAATGAGTCCAGACCTGAATCCCATAGAACACCTGTGGAGAGATCTAAAAATGGCAGTTTGGAGAAGGCACCCTTCAAATATCAGGGACCTGGAGCAGTTTGCCAAAGAAGAATGGTCTAAAATTCCAGCAGAGCATTGTAAGAAACTCATTGATGGTTAACGGAAGCGGTTGGTCGCAGTTATTTTGGCTAAAGGTTGTGCAACCAAGTATTAGGCTGAGGGTGTCAATACTTTTGTCTGGCTCATTTTTGGAGTTTTGTGTGAAATGATCAATGTTTTGCTTTTTGCTTCATTCTCTTTTGTGTTTTTTCATTTAAGACAAATTAAATGAAGATAATACCAAAGAATTTGTGTTTGCAATCATTTTCAGGAAGAAACTGAGTATTATCTGACAGAATTGCAGGGGTGTCAATACTTTTGGCCAACTGCAGTATGCCAATGTTGGACTCCCTCCCTTTGATGTGGGCTCCGGTGTTGAGCCCACATCTTTCCCGGGACATGTCAGCTGTTTTGAACAGCTGGCATGTGCCCGCAATAGGCGCGGGTGGAATCTCTGACAGCAGCATTTAAATTGCGCTTCCGTCAATCGCGCCAGAAATACGCACACCGGTGACCCCCGTCACGTGATCGGGGGTCACCGGTGTGTTGGCATAACAACCCGAGGTCTCCTGGAGACCTCTATGGTTGTCACTGCCGGATTACTATGAGCGCCATCTGCTATATAGAGGTGATCTGAACATTGCCTCTATGTAGCAGAGCTGATCGGGTTGTGGCAGCTTCTAGTCTCCAATGGAGACTGTTGAAGCATGCCAAAAGTTAAAAAAAATGTTTTTAAAAATATAAAAAAATATATAAAAGTTCAAATCACCCCCCTTTCGCCCCATTCAAAATAAAACAAACAAAAAAATCAAACATACACATATTTGTTATCGCTGTGTTCAGAATCTTTCGATCTATCAATAAAAAAAAGGATTAACCTGATCGCTAAATGGCGTAGCGAAAAAAAGTCAAAACGCCAGAATTACGTTTTTTTGGTCATCGCGACATTGCATTAAAATGCAATAATGGGCGATCAAAAGATTGTATCTGCACCAAAATGAGATCATTAAAAACGTCAGCTCGGCACGCAAAAAATAAGCCCTCACCCAACCCCAGATCAAGTAAAAAGGAGATGCTACAGTTATCGGAAAATGGCGCAATTTATTCTTTTTTTTTCTTTTTTTTTTTTAAGTTTGGATTTTTTTTTTAACATTTATATAAAAGTAACCTAGACATGTTAGGTGTCTATGAACTTGTAATGACCTGGAGAATCATATTGGCTGGTCAGTTTAAGCATTTAGTGAACCTAGTAAAAAACCCAAACAAAAAACAAGTGTGGGATTGCAACTTTTTTGCAGTTTCACCGCACTTGGAAATTTTTTCCCATTTTCTAGAGCAAGACATGGTAAAACCAATGGTGTCATTCAAAAGTACAACTTGTCCCACAAAAAAAAGCCCTCACATGGCCATATTGACTGAAAAATAAAAAAGTTATGGATCTGGGAAGAAGGGGAGCGAAAAACGAAAACGCAAAACCAAAAAAAGCTCTGGGGGTTAAATGATAAATTTATCCATAAAAAAAGTTCTGAATCGCTGTATTTTTTTATCATTTGAAGACACTTTTACTATTCACTGAACGCACTAAAAATAGCCCAAAAAATTATAGTGGAATTGCGTTTTTTTAATTTAACATTTCACTGCGTCTGATTTTTTTTCATGTTTTTCAGTTCATTACATGGTAAAATTAATGGTGTCATTCAAAATTACATTCACACAAAATAACAATCCCACTTATAGATATGTTGATGGAGAAATAACAAGTTATGACTCTTGGGAGAAGTGGAGGGAAGTGCAAAGACAAATTTAGCCAAGGCGTGAAGGGGTTGAAATGAAAAAAAAACAATAAAAGAAATCGACCAAAGCAGTGGATGCAATAAAATAGCAAAATAGCTTAGATGTAACCAGCAAAACAGCCACTTCTCCACCACCGCTGCACTGATGGTCCCTCCAGTCTTTGTACATTGTTTAGCAGTGATGACCATGATCATGTGACCGCTGCAGCCAGTCTTTGGTCTCTGTATTCGAGCGCAGATCATGCTATTGTCCCCAAATGTATCTGAAGGGGTACAGTTAGGTCCAGAAATATTTGGACAGTGACAAAATCGTCATGATTTGGGCTCGGCACGCCTGTTTTTTATTTAACATGAAACTGAGATGCAATTGAAGTGTAGACTTTCAGGTTTTATTAAAGGGAACCTGTCAGCAGGATTGTGCACAGTAACCTACACACAGTGTCAGGTTGGCGCCGTTATACTGATTAAAATTATACCTGGGTTGATGAAATCCATCTTGTGGTTGTTGTGTAATCTTTATTTTCAGTAAGTTATATGCTCGTGCTTCGGGGCGGCCTGTGGGGGGTCTTCATGTGGTGCTCTAATTAGGTGTTCACCAGTATGGCTCTGATCCCTCACTGACCTTCCCCCTAGTTTACATAATGAATATCATATATATTGAAAAAAAAAAAGTCACCTTCATCCGGCATGCGGCGGCGTCTGCGCTGCAGAATGATTGCATGTATAATTTGCATTTAATTATTTTATTTGCTGATATAAAAAAAGAAAAAAAAATTTGGCACCATTATGCTGGCGTAAAAAACTTTGAAAACTCTCTCAAGTCTATAATTTTGACGCAACTCGAGCTGTGACTGCAGTAAGATTTGTGGCAGGGCGCCCATGGAGGTGCTCAGCACTCGTCCCACCTTTTCATGAACAAGGAGCGTATGACTCCAACACATCTCCTTATCAAGACTGGCGTGATCAATCCCGGTCATGATGAATCAGCCCCACAAGGTTGCTGTTGGCTGCCTGCTATCTCCCATGACCTCCCCAGAAACATGCACGCTTATTTTGGCCAAGCATGCATGCTTTTTTTTCAATGAAGAAATGGAGTCAAACATTACCAAACTTCTCAGATAGCCACTTTTCTCAATTATGATCCTTGATTCTCCCAACAATGGACAGTTAGGAGGCTCCCGTCCACACTAGAGGGCAGCAGGACTTGCAAACATTACAATTTATGAGCATTTCTTAAGTGGACAATAGAGATTAGGTAAATGTCAGATAAAATACCTGTATTTAATCTAGAATGACACGTGCCATCAATAGATCCAGAAAGGACAACTATAAATGAATGACGTGTTCGTCTCTTCTGTATGCACAGCCATACCCCGTAACTACAATCTATCAGTCTCCTCCCCAGAACCAATAACCCTATCTCTGTCTTACAGGTATATTTGGCCCGGACAGAAGGTTCCTCTTCTGCTAAAATTGGCTGGAAGTTTGAATGTGCCTCAGTGGGACTGAGCATTGAAAGTATAAGTGTCCGCTCCAGTAGCCAGACTTTCCACAGTGGAAACATAAACTGGCAGCTGCGTTCTCAAGAAACACAAGTAGAAGCTAATGCTGGTAACGTTGGCCTAATGTTTATTATGAAAGTTATCTAAAAGTTTAGAACGACGATTAGGATATTGAGGGAAAATACTCCAGAGCTCCTGGTCAGTCCGGAGACTGCCAAACAAGTTCTTAGCTCCGGACTCCCACCAGCATATAATAATGCACCTACTAATATAGGTGGGCTCAATAATATGTTTTCCTCAGAAGATATAAAAACTTAAAGGGTGTTTTCCAGTTTCAGAAATCCTGTTTCCTTGCTGAAGTTTGTTTTTGAGAAAAAAACAAAACAAAACCTGACCTTTACCTTTACCTGACACTCCCTAGGTCCATCACTGATCTCCACCACCGCTTGTCTGTTATTGACTGCAGCGCTGATGGCTCATGGCATCAATTTGGGCAGAACCGCTGAGCTCGGGTATCGGTTGCAGCTCTGTCGACGTGATATCAGTGCTGTAGACTTGTCACAGGACCCTGGGAGGGTGAGGAATGCGCGGCTATTTTAAAATAAACTGCGCTGTCAGGACAGGGAAACCCCTTAAAACTCAATAATTACACTACTCAATCTAGACTGGATGTACAGTGTTAGAGTAAGGAGACTGCGGCTTCTTCCTGTGTAGTGGCCGTTCTCTATTAATGCAGTTCAGAACCTGTTTACATCTGGTCATCACCACAGCTGGAAACAGCTAATTAGTGGGGATTCAGGATTTCTGACACCCACCAAACTCATATTAATGACCTATCGTAAAGATGGGTCATCAGTATCATAAGTTTGGAAACCCCCCTAATTTTCATATAGTAAAGTTAATGCTTTAGTGGGTTCGGGGTTTATCATGTCTTTTTCACAGCACTTTTGGACGATCTTGTCCTGTACGTACATCAACAAAGTTCTGTTAAAATGCATTCGCACAGGAGAGCTGTCCTGATGGTGATCTGCTGGTTGAGGATCTTTACATTGCAAGAATACACCTTCCAAATAGTTGCCTCTCAGGGGATCTTCACACCTAGATGTCCCTCATATACATTATAGCCTGCCTAAATTGTTGATTTCAGTGGGACCAGCCAACCATCTGATATATATAGAGAGAGAGAGAGAAAATTTGGAACAGTATCTGATATTACCTCAAGTGTCATGCAAAGCTTTCCCAAACAGCAGTCAAATGGTTTCCATTAATAAATTACTAAATTGTTGATTTCAGTTGGAAATATATATATATATATATATATATATATATATATATATATATATATATATATATATATATATATATATATATATATATATATGTAACCTTCCCAAATTTCCCAACAGATAATGTAGTGGGGATAAGGGTCGGCTAGGTGGAATTCAAGCACGTTTTCCATGTAGATAAGGGGCTGCTGGGCAAATGTGGTAGCAACTTCTCTCTCCCTGTAGGGAATCAAGCAAAAAGTTCACATACAGTTAGGTCCATATATATTTGGACAGAGACAACATTTTTCTAATTTTGGTTATAGACATTACCACAATGAATTTTAACCCCTTAACGACCACCTTTTAATTGCGGCAGTTAAGGGTACTTAAACCACAGCGCCGTTAATTAACGGCGCTGTGGAAAAAGTGAATAGCGCCCCCCCAGAGTCGGATTTTCTCTGGGGTCTCGGTTACCGGGGGTAGCCGAGACCCTAGAGAACATGATTCGGGGTTTTTTTTACCGACCCCCGGGTTGCGATCGCTGGTAATTAACAGTTTACCGGCGGCCGCAAAAAACCCCCAAAAAACGCAATTTCCCATTTAATTTCTGTCCTCCGATGTGATCGCACATCTGAGGACAGAGAAATGGGGTCCCCGATCGCCCCCCGATACTCACCTGTCTCCCCCGGTGCTCCTCGTGGTTCCCGATGGGCGCCGCCATCTTGTTGCGGCCCAAAAATGGCGGGCGCATGCGCAAGGTGCCCCCGCCGGCCGGCACCCGGAAGATCTTTGGGGTCTCGGCTGCCGTAGGTCGTTTTTACCGACCTCTGTTTTTCGATCGCCGGTAATTAGGCTACGTTCACATTAGCGTTGGGCGACGCAGCGTCGGGCGCCGCTGCGGCGACGCATGCGTCATGCGCCCCTATATTTAACATGGGGGCGCATGGACATGCGTTGCACTTGCGTTTTGTGACGCATGCGTCACTGCAACGCACGCGTCAGGGCGCAGAGGACGCAGCAAGTTGTATTTTTTGTGCGTCCAAAATCAAGCAAAAAAAGGACGCATGCGTCACAAAACAATGCGTTTTGCAAGCTTTGTGCGTTGCGTCGCCGATGCGTCGCCGACGCAACACACAACAACGCAAATGTGAACGTAGCCTTAACTGTTTACCGGCGACCGCAAAAAAAAAAAAAGCGATGTGTAATTGTCTGTCCTCTGATGTGATCGCACATCAGAGGACAGAGAAATAGAGGGATTCGGGGACCCTGTTATACTTACCGGTGTCCCTGGGTCCTCCTGTGTTCCCTCCTGGCTGCCAGCTTCTTCCTCCAGTAAGAAAATGGCGGGCGCATGCGCAGTGCGCCCGCCATGATCTGCTGGCCGGTAGCTAGAGGAGTTGGGGCTAAATTTAGGGTTAGGGTTGGGGCTAAAGTTAGGTATAGGGTTAGGGTTGGCACTAAAGTTAGGGTTAGGGTTGGGGCTAAATTTAGGGTTACGGTTAGGGTTGGGGCTAAATTTAGGGTTAGGGTTGAGGCTAAAGTTAGAGTTTGGGTTGGGGCTAAATTTAGGGTTGTGGCTAAAGTTAAGGTTAGGGTTGTGGCTAAAGTTAGGGCTAGGGTTGGGGCTAAAATTAGGACTAGGGTTGCGGCTAAAGTTAGGGTTAGAGTTGGGATTAGGGTTAGGGTTTGGATTAGGGTTGGCATTAGGGTTATGTTTGGGATTAGGGTTAAGGTTAGGGTTGGGATTAGGGTTAGGTTTGAGGTTAGGGTTGAGATTAGGATTAGGGGTGTGTTGGATTTAGGGTTCTGATTAGGGTTATGGTTGTTTTGGGGTTAGGGTTGTGATTATCGTTAGAATTGTGATTAGGATTATGGATCGGGTTGGGATTAGGGTTAGGGGTGTTTTGGGGTTACGGATGGAGTTAAAATTGGGGGGTTTCCACTGTTTAGGTACATCTGGGGGTCTCTAAACGCCACAGCAAATTTTGCGCTCAAAAAGTCAAATGGTGCTCCCTTCTGAGCTCTGCCGTACGCCCACATATGGGGCATCTGCGTACTCGGGATAAATTGGACAACAACTTTTGGGGTCCAATTTCTCCTGTTACCCTTGTGAAAATAAAAACGTGGGGGCTAAAAAATCTTTTTTTGTGGAAAAAATTTTTTTTATTTTCGCGACTCTGCATTATAAACTTCTGTGAAGCACTTGGGCATTCAAAGTTCTCACCACACATCTAGATAAGTTCCTTGGGGGTCTAGTTTCCAAAATGGTGTCACTTGTGGGGGGTTTCCACTGTTTAGGCACATCAGGGGCTCTCCAAACGTGACATGGCGTCCAATCTCAATTCCAACCAATTCTACATTGAAAAAGTTAAACGGCACTCCTTCTATTCCAAGCTCTGCGGTGCGCCCAAACAGTGGTTTACCCCCACATATCGGGTATCGACGTACTAAGGAGAAATTGCACAACAAAATTTATGGTTAAATTTCTGTTTTTCCACTTGTGAAAATAAAAACTCCCTAACAAAAAAAAAAATTGTTTCCAAAATTGTGCTGATGTAAAGTAGACATTTGGGAAATGTTATTTATTAACTATTTTTTGTGACATATCTCTCTGATTTAAGGGCATAAAAATACAAAGTTTGAAAATTGCAAAATTTAAAAATTTTTCACCATATTTCCGTTTTTTTCATAAATAATCGCAAGTAATATCGAAGAAATGTTACCACTAACATGAAGTACAATATGTCACGAAAAAACAGTCTCAGAATCAGCAGATCTGTTAAAGCGTTCCAGAGTTATAACCTCATAAAGTGACAGTGGTCAGAATTGTAAAAATTGGCTCTGTCACTAAGGGGTTAAACAAAACAATTCAAATGCAGTTGAAGTTCAGACTTTCAGCTTTCATTTGAGGGTATCAACATTAAAATTTGATGAAGGGTTTAGGATTTTCAGCTCCAAAAGTAATTGGACAGATGAATGATTTTTAAATAAAATGTTCATTTCTAGTACTTGGTTGAAAACCCTTTGTTGGCAATGACTGCCTGAAGTCTTGAACTCATGGACATCACCAGACGCTGTGTTTCCTCCTTTTTGATGCTCTGCCAGGCCTTCACTGCGGTGGTTTTCAGTTGCTGTTTGTTTGTGGGCCTTTCTGTCTGAAGTTTAGTCTTTAACAAGTGAAATGCATGCTCAATTGGGTTAAGATCAGGTGACTGACTTGGCCATTCAAGAATATTCCACTTCTTTGCTTTAATAATCTCCTGGGTTGTTTTCACTTTATGTTTTGACATAACGAAGGGATTGCCCACACTTGTCTATGAAATAGCCTTGGAGTCAATTGTCCAATTACTTTTGGTCCCTTTAAAAACAGGGTGGCACATGTTAAGGAGCTGAAACTCCTAAACCCTTCATCCAATTTTAATGTGGATACCCTCAAATGAAAGCTGAAAGTCTGAACTTCAACTGCATCTGAATTGTTTTGTTTAAAATTCATTGTGGTAATGTCTATAACCAAAATTAGAAAAATGTTGTCTCTGTCCAAATATATATGGACCTAACTGTATATGGAGAAGTAGGGGGACAGAGCTGTTGGCTGTACAAGCATTCACCTGACAGCTGTGTACCGTGGCCCTTTAGCCCGGAATGGAGTATAGTTCACTTTTTACCCTTTATGTCGTTCCTTTCTATGTAAACCATTATTCAATAAATTGCCTTTCCCTCCACAGATACAGCCCTGCATTCTTACCCAGAGTTTGGTAATGCGTCGGACGTCGTACTTGAAGCCGATCTGAGCGGCGGAGAAGAAGATGCTGCCTGGCAACACACACAATTGTTTCGAGAGAGCCTCAGTGCGACTGAACACTCTTTGGAAATTATTATCACTCTTAAAGAACGATCCTAGTCTAGTATTTTTACATATTTAAGTATGATTTGTCTGGTGTTAAGAGGTTTCTGTCGGGATCCAGCCGTGCGAAGGAGAGATTACAGCGTTTCCATGGACGGTTTGACACTATCTTTACTGTTGTACGGTTTTCCCCCGAGGTGCACACACAAGGACACACTGGATGGCAATGAAGCTGGCGACTTCTGGATCACAGTGTTTAGAACATAACCGTTTTAAAGGTTTTATTGCGTTTTTAAAAATCTAACTGAACAATGTGTCTGTTAAAAGGATTTTGGAAGCCATATCTTTTGCTTGATAGATGAAGTGTAAGGCTTTGACAGTTGTGGCATTTTACATGCACTTTTTACTAGAATTTTTTTTTTTTCCATTATCAAAAGTGCCTAAAAGTTGGCTCCAGCAACAATTACAGCTCAGCTTTCATTTTTTTACCCCCTTCCCTCTTTAGCCAATTTTAGTTTGTTCCTCTCTCTCTTCCAAGATCCCTGTGTATTTCTCCGTCACCATAGCCGTATGAGGGGCTGCTTTTTTCACAATGAGTTGTCGTTTTTAACCCCTTTCCGAAATGTGCTGTAATAATACGCGCTTCTTTTTTGCCTGTTTGATGTGTGCTCCGACGCTGAGCCCGCTCCTTTTCGGGCACATGACATCTGATCTATACAGCTGACATGTGCTGCGGATGGAATCGCGATCCACCTGCGGCTGTTAACTAGTTAAATGCAGCTGTCAATCTCTGACATTTAACGTGCGCTTACAGGAGGTGCGTCACTGGCTCCGCCCATCGGTGACCCCGTCACATGGTCGCAGCTCACCGATGGGTTCGGCGCGACAACCAGAGGTCTGCAGCAGAGCGCTGTGGATGTCATTGCTAGATTGCTGTGGTCGGCACTCATAGCAAATGAGCATTTGTGCTACACACAGGTGATCTGATCATCGCCTGTATGTAGCAGAGGCGATCAAAGTACTCTAGCTCCTAGTCTCCCATGGAGACTATTGAAGCATGCAAAAAGTTAAAAAAAAAAGTTTTGCCCCATTTAAAATAAAACAATAAAAAAAAATCAAATATACACATATTTGGTAGCTGTGTTCAAAATCACCCGATGTATCAATATAAAAAAATAATTAACCCGATCGGTTAACGGCGTAAGGAGAAAAAAATTCAAAACGCCAGAATTACGTTTTTTGGTCGCCGCTACATTGCAATAACAGGCCAAAATGGTATCAATTAAAAACGTCAGCACGGCGTGTAAAAAATAGGCCCTCACCCAACCCGAGATCACGAAAAGTGAAGACGCTACAGGTCTCAGAAAATGGCATAGTTTTTATTTTTTTTTTCAACAAATTTTGGATTTTTTTCCACCACTTAAAAAAGAACCTAGACATGTTTGGTGTCTGTGAACTCGTAATGACCTGAAGAATCATAATGGCAGGTCAGATTTAGCATATAGTGAACATGGAAAAAAAGCAAAAAACTGGAATTGTACTTATTTTTTTAAATTTTACCGCTCTTGGAATTTTTTTCCCATTTTCCAGTACACGATATGTTAAAACCAATGGTGTCGTTCAAAGCTTCAACTTGTCCCGCAAGGCTATATTGACTGAAAAAAAAAAAAAAAATGTATGGCTCTGGGAAGAAGGGGAGCAAAAAACAAAAACGGAAAATGGCCCGGGGATTAAGAAGTTAAAGGCACAATTCATTTCACCACATAAAGCACTTATAAAAAACAAATCCAAGTGGGGTGAAACAGTAAAAAAAAATTTTGCTACTGTTTTTTTGGGGGTTTGTTTAGATGGCATTCATTGTGCTGTACAACAAAGTCCTGGCAACATGATTCTTCAGGTCAGTACATCTTCTGCCATAGCAAGTAAATATTTTTTATTATTTTAATGGTTTTAAAAAACTCAAAAAAGCGAAAAGAAAAAAAAAATTTTGGTTTGCCATTTTCTGAGACCCATAACTTTTTTAAAAATTTTTCATCAGGGATCAGGGCAGTGCTTGTTTCTCGGTTGCTTCATTGGGGGACACAGGAGACCATGGTTAAGCGGATCTCGCCTCTTCAGGGTAAAAGCTGGACAAAATAATTTTGGACAGCAAGAGCACCCTGCTTCCACAAAAGAGAACTCCTCGTATTTCGCCATTCGAAAGATTTTATCAGTTTTCGGCTACTCTCCAAGAGAGGCTGGTTGTGTCTCAAGAAAAGAAGAGACCATGCTTCAAGCCAACTTCTTCTTGGCGCCCACATTGCCTCCAAGTTGTCGCGAACCAGGAGCAAGAGATTCTGCTTTTCATGGCGGGTCACCCCCACCTGGGATCACTCCTGGGTTGGGCAGCAAGATCCGCAGAACCATGGTCTGCTGTGTCCCCCAATGATGGCTACAAGAAGGATTTTACGGTAGGTACAAAAATCCTCTTTTTTGGGTGGAGAGCTGACATTTTTATTGAAAACATTCTGGGGTGCCAGAGATGTTTTAATTTTTTTTTATTACATTTTTTTGTGATGAATTCGGCAATAAAAAAAAATGGTCATTTGGGAATTTTTTTTTTTTTTTTTTCTGTTTTTAACGTACAAGTTAAACAATTTATATTTTGATAGATTGGACTTTTACAGACATAACAACACCAAACACGTTTATTTTTAACATTTCTTTAACTGAGAAAAAGGGTGTGATTTAAACATGTATATAATTTTTTTTTAATTACTTTATAAAATTTTATTCTATTTTTAGTGCCCTTGGGGGATTTGAACCTGTGATCGCTTGTACTATGTACTGGAATGCTACAGTATTGAAGTATATAGTGATATTGATGTTCTCCTATGAGTCCCAGCTAGTGGGCACGGGGGGCTCAAAGGGTAAAATGAAAGCTGTGATTGATTGCGAAGCCAGTATTTAGACACTTTTGATAAAATTGCCATCTCACTGCCAAGGTAAATGCATCATTGTAGTGAATGTGGGTTTATAAAATCCTGTTGTCACTGATCAGCCGAACATTGGATCGTCAGTAGGGAATTCTGCATTTTCTTAGCTTTTCTCCTGAGAATAGATAGATTTGTACAATGCTTAAGCCCCTATTTTAAAGAGGTTGTCAACTACTAGAACAACCCCTTCTCATTCTTCATGTTTGGCCCCGTCAAACCTACACTCACCTCCCGTTCCAGCTGTGTTGGGACTCAAATTCCCGGGGCTCATTTGAACATGGACAGGAAGTCAGGGCTGCGGTTGCTCTCTGACTTCCTCTTGATCGATTTGTCCGAAGGCGGGGACAGTGATGCCTGTGCTGATTTGGCACAGGGCTCACATGACAACCTCTCGTGAGCCCTGGGAACCCAAGTGCCGACACTGCTGGAACAGCCCCAGCATGGAAGGAGAATATAGATGAGGAATGAGAAGGGGTTGTTCTAGTAGCGGACAACCCCTTTAATGTCGCAACATATTCCTGTTTTTTTTTAATCCTGGAAATACATGAATAAATTGACACCATTCCACTGACAAACGGAATGGTAGCAGCCACTTGACCAATTTTTGCTGTTACCGGGAGGAATAAGAGGAGCAGCGTGTGTAAAGTTACTTTGTCCTAGTAACTTTATGGGGAAAGCAAAGAAAGATGCCAGGAGCGCGGACGTGTCGTTTGTGGTGGTTTTTTTTCCCTTATTGAACAGTGCCACTTGCAGTTATGCATAGGGTTAGTACTAAACAGGTTTTCAGCTGTATTTTAGAGGCAGTCATTGTGCTTCTTTCTGCAGTTGTGAACATATTGTCAAATATCTGGTCTTACTTTTTCAGGAAAGAGGAAAAAAATACAAGATCTGTCAGAGCCCTAGTACTTCTATGTCATTCTGGACATACAGTTCAAATATGCCCCATCTGGCCTTAGCTTGCCGGTTTTGCTGTAACTTGTAGTTCTGTCACTACTTTACAACAATAATATGACTATTTTCCGATTCTTATTTGCATAAAACCTGATCTGAAATTTCTTTTAATTGTATTTCTGTGTGATGAAGGATGATTGACCATCTTTTCATGAAACAATAATGAAAGCCTGGTGCAATAAAGTTTTATGTATAAATGCGACGCGTTTTTTTGTTTCGCAAACACTAAGTTCCCATTTTGGAGTGGTATATCCTTTTTACTTAAAGCCCAGTGGAGCTCCTAATTCAGTTAGGGAAAGCTGACTAGAGTATTACCACAAACTGAATCCATACACCAATTGTCATGTCTCGCATATTTAAATAAATCACTTATTTCTAAAGCTTTTGCATCTACAATTCTGTCTTTCTGTACATGCACTGTTTGATTTGTATTTGTAGTAGGCGATTTATTAAAACATGTCCAACTTCCCCAAAAATATGGCTGCAAACCTTAAAGGGGTATTCCCATCTCCAAAATCCTATCCCAATATTTTTTTGATTTGCTATGTCTCATTCCTCACGTGTAGACATTGCAGGACCTTGAGTATCTATGGTTGCGACCACTGATATGCTAGGGGTCTTAACCATGGATACCCAAGGTCCTGCAATGCCTGCACACGAGGAAGAGACATAGGGAATCAGAAAAAATAACAGTTAAGAGAAAAACTGTTTGCCCCTTCCTCATTTCCTATTCTTTTGCATGTTTATCACACTTAACCCCTAAACCCCCAGAGCTTTTTTAGGTTTTGCGTTTTCGGTTTTCGCTCCCCTTCTTCCCAGAGCCATAACTTTTTTTATTTTTCCGTCAATATGGCCATGTGAGGGCTTGTTTTTTGCCATTGGTTTTACCATGTCGTGCACTAGAAAACGGGATGGGAAAGAATTCCAAGTGCGGTGAAATTGCAAAAAAAAGTGTAATCCCACACTTGTTTTTTGTTTGGGTTTTTTACTAGGTTCACTAAATGCTAAAACTGACCTGCCATTATGATTCTCCAAGTCATTATGAGTTCATAGACACCAAACATGTCTAGGTCTTTTTTTATCTAAGCGGTGAAAAAAAATTCCAAAGTTTGTTTTTAAAAAAAAAAAAAAAAAAAAAGCGCAATTTTCCGATACCCATAGCGTCTCCATTTTTCGTGATCTCGGGTTGGGTGGGGGCTTATTTTTTGCGTGCTGAGTTGACGTTTTTAATTATACCATATTTGTGTAGATACGACCTTTTGATCGCCCATTATTGCATTTTAATGCAATGTCACGGTGACAAAAAAAACTTAATTCTGGCGTTTTTACTTTTTGTCGCTACGCCGTTTAGCGATCAGGTTAATCCTTTTTTTTGATAGATCGGGAGATTCTGAACACGGCGATACCAAATATGTGTATGTTTGATTTTATTTTTATTTTGAATGGGGCGAAAGGGGGGTGATTTTAACTTTTTTATATTTTTTATATTTTTTAAAAAAATTTATTTACTTTTGGCATGCTTCAATAGTCTCTATGGGAGACTAGAAGCTGCCACAACTCGTTGCCTTTCTGTTTGTCCTGCAGTCCTTCCACCATGTCCGTCCCTCAGGAAGCTCAAATTGCTCTGGATGAGTGCACTCCCCCTCCCCCGGAGTGGGCTGTTGCTATGTCTCAGTCAGTCTCAGACCTGACAAAAGTGTCCCAGTCCCTGGAACAGGTCCTGTAACACTTGCCGCTTCTATCTTCTGCCACCAGTGCCACGAACACCTCCCACGGCGATTCTCTCACACCTGACCACGACCCGCACAGGGTCAGATTGGAGAAAGGATCCAGAAAGAGGACTCTGTCTAGCTCCTCATCCAGCTCTCCGGAAACCCGCGGCACCATCTAGAATACCCCTCTCCACCCGTTCCCCCTCCTCTGAGGCGGACGTCGGGTCGGATGTACTTTCGCACTCAGAGTCTGATTCGGATACAGATTAGACCTGTGGCACGCAGGACAGGGTAGATAGCCTTAATTCGGCTATTATTCAAACCCTTGAACTTAAGAAGGAGGATTCCACCTCCCAGGAGGATTCCACCTCCCACGAGGACCCGTTTCATTCAAACGGGTGAAACAGCCCTCTAGAGTTTTTCCCAATCACAAAGAGTTTGAGAATACTACCTCTAGACGCTGGGAACAACCCAGAAAACGTTTTCCAGGAAGAAAGCGTCTGGATATATTGTACCCCTTTAATCCAGACCTAGTCAGCAAATTGTCTGATTCCCCTAAGGTAGACCCACCTGTCTCTCGTCTATCCTCGCAGACAGTTCTGTCTATCCCTGATGCAGCGTCTCTTAAGGACGCTACGGACAGGCAAATTGAGGCTTTAACTAAATCAGCCTTTTAGGTGTCCGGCGCCTCCCTCTGCCCGAATTTCACCTCCTCTTGGGTGGCGAAAGCTGTGTCTGCCTGGGCCAAGATACTTCGCAGGGGCATCGTTGCTTCGGCTCCTTCGGAGGGACTAGCTGATTTAGCGGACCAGATTGCACACGTGGGGAAATATCTGTTAAATGCCTCCTTGGATGTGGCTGCTTGTTCCGCAAGAGCAAACAGTAACATCATTGCCATTCGCTGTGTCCTTTGGCTGAAGGAATGGAATGCTGACCCAGCTTCTAAAAAGTCTCTCACTGGCCTTCCGTACTAGGGCTCCAGGCTTTGGCACTAAGCTAGACCAGATCATCTCCGACGCTACAAGTGGAAAAGAGCACCCTCTCTCCCTCAATCCAGGCCTAAGCGCCCCTTTAATCGTAGGGGACCCCAGTCCTTTCGTCCCTTCCGGCCCTTCTCCTTCTCTGGCGGTTCCTCCCAGCAGGAGCGTTCTTCCGCTCAGGGGGAACGGAGAAAACTTTACTTCAGGCTCACTGGAGGGCTAAGAGCCGCTCCTCTAAACCTCCCAGATCTCGCGGCCACAGATTCTCTTCAAAATGATGGGTCACCCGCACCTGGAAATCTTTCCAGGGTGGGAGGCAGGCTTCTTCTGTTCACAGAGGCTTGGTTATCGGTAGTCGATGACGCCTGAGTCAGGGACATAGTCACATCAGGCTACAAAATAGAATTTTCTTCGCCCCCCAGGAAGACTTTTCTTCCTCTCCCATCCACCCAAGCAGCCGTCCCATGCCCCAGGGCTCCCCCAGGCTATCGATGCCCTCCTCACCTCAGGAGTGATCGTTCCTGTTCCATACCACGAGCGGTTTTCGGGTTTTTACGCAAGTCTGTTCGTGGTTCCGAAAAGACGTCTCCGCCCGGTTTTGGATCTCAAACTGTTGAACCACCACCTTTGGGTTTGACACTTAAAGATGGAGTCACTGCGCTCAGTGATCGCTTCCATGGAACCGGGGAATATCTGTGCTCTGTGGACATTCAGGATGCCTACCTGCACATTCCGATTTGTCAGCAGCATCAGAGGTTCCTTCGTTTTGCAATCCAGGAACAACATTACCAGTTTACAGCTCTCACGTTCGGCCTAGCGTCCACCCCCAGGGTCTTTACGAAAGTAATGGCAGCGGTCATGGCCATCCTTCATTCAAAGGGGATCCTCATAATCCCCTATCTCGACGACCTTCTGGTCAAGTATCCGTCTCAGCGGGACTGCAAGCAGAGTCTCCAGATCACTCTGGACACGCTGATCCGCCTCAGCTGGATAATCAACAGGGACAAGTCGACCTTGATTCCAATTCAACGCCTCGAGATCCTGGGCATGGAATTCAACAAAATCCAAGCTCAGGTCTTCCTCCCGAAAGAGAAGTTCTTCTCTCCGCCAGGGCATCAAAGCCTAAAAGCGCCCGGTTCCTCTACCTCTACGGCTCTGCATGAAGGTTCTAGGGAAGATGGTCGCTTCCATGAAAGCAGTACCTTACGCTCAATTTCACTCTCACTCTCTCCAGCTGGCTCTCCTGTCTGCCTGGGACAAGAACCCACTTTCCCTAGATCGCCCAATTCGCCTTCCTCTCAATGTGAGACACTCTCACTTGGGGGACGCTTTCCGCCTCCATCTTGTGCGGGAGGTCATTTCTCCCCCTCCGCTGGCAGGTGATCACCACCGACGCCAGTCTTCAGGGGTGGGGTGCGGTCTTTCTCCATCACAGCGCACGGTCGCTGGAAGGTTAAGGAGACCCTTCTCCCCAACAATCTCTTGGAGATCAGGGCGATCTTCCTCACGCTCCTCCGCTGGCACCCCCTCCTCGCAGGAAATCCGGCCCGCGTTCAGTCGGACAACGCCACGGCCGTGGCTTATATAAACCATCAGGGAGGGGCTCGCAGCAAGCAGATCATGAGGGAGGTATCAAACATTCTACGATGGGCAGAGAACCACGTTACCGCCATCTCACCTGTTCACATTCCAGGGGTGGACAATTGGGAAGCCGACTTCCTCAGCCGTCAGGGCCTCGCGTCAGGCTAGTGGTCTCTCCATCCCACCGTCTTCAACCAGATATGTCAGAGATGGGAAATTCCAGACTTCGACCTAATGGCCTCCCGAACGAACCAAAAGGTTCCCCAGTATGTAGCCAGGTCTTGGGACCCGATGGCCGTCGGTTGCGACGCCCTGGTGATCCCGTGGGCCCAGTTTCACATGCCCTCTCTTTTTCCTCCTCTTCCCTTGATTCCAAGGGTCATAAAAAAGATAAAGGCAGAGAGGGTCCCCGTTCTCTTAATAGCTCCAGATTGGCCTCGCAGGGCCTGGTACGTGGAGCTAGTAAACATGCTGTCGGACGTCCAATGAAGACTCCCAGACCGTCCGGTTCTTTTATCGCAGGGGCCCCTCTTCCACCGCTGTGCTCTGCTTTTACTTTACGGCCGGCGCTCACAGTCAGTGCGGGAAGCAGACGGCGAGGGACTTGTGACAGACAGCAGAAGGTGAGTATGTACTGTTTGTTTTTTTTACTTTTACAATGGTAACCAGGGTAAATATCGGGTTACGAAGCGCGGCCCTGCGCTTAGTAACCCGATATTTACCCTGGTTACCTTTGTAAAACATTGCTGGCATCGTTGCTTTTGGTGTCAAACACGACGATACACGGCGATCTGACGACCAAATAAAGTTCTGAACTTTCAGCAACGACCAGCGATATCACAGCAGGATCCAGATCGCTGCTGCGTGTCAAACACAAAGATATCGCTATCCAGGACGCTGCAACATTATCGTTATCGTTGCAAAGTCGCTTAGTGTGAAGGTACCTTAAGTCTTCTTTTCTCTGACTATTTTTTTCCCACCCTTGGGACTGCTTTTGGATGTCCCATGGTTACCTGTGTCCCCCAATGAAGCGAGAAAGAAAGAGGAATTTTTGGTTCTTACCGTAAAATCTTTCTTGGAGCCTTCATTGGGGGACACAGCACCCTCCCTTTATTTTGTACCGGCTTGGCCAACATGCTGTTGTTTTGGGTTGGTACATAGGTTGAGTTGATTATACTTACTCCTATGACTGCTTTAGCACCAAACTGAGTTGCATTGTGCCTGTCGGAGGGTGTATACTGCCGAGCAGGAGTTAACATTTCCTTATTTGCATAGTGTCAGCTTCCTAGCGACAGCAGCATACACCCCATGGTTACCTGTGTCCCCCAATGAAGGCTCCAAGAAAGAGATTTTACGGTAAGAACCAAAAATCCCTCTTTTCACACAATTGTATACTACATTTCTAATTAGAGATATTTGCTAATATTATTCTTACACCTACCTACTACATATTGGGATAGGATTTTGGAGATGGGAATACCCCTTTAAAGGGAACCTGTCAGGTGATTCCTGCTGCCCACACCGCTGGCAGCAGGAATTTCAGTAAGATATGTTATTCTCTCAAATGTTCCATCATTAGAGAAAAAATATACTTTGAAAATCTGGCTCTTCCCATGTGACTGACATGTCTGTTCTCTTTTGTGACCCATCAGTCACCTGCAACAGTACTGGGAAAACCAGACGGGGCCTCATCCGGACTAGTCTAGCCTCTGGCTATGGTCCCCGGCCGAATCGTCAAAGTATATTTTCTCTGAAACGTTAAAGTGATCACAAGGACTCACAGTAGTGCAGTCAGAATTGTTTGAAGGTAGGACACAGTCAGACGGAACGCAGTGCACGGACTGGCCAGCAGCTCTCCTGACCTGAGCGAGACTTCTTCATGTATTTCTATGCAGCGGTCACTCTCGGGTCAGGAGAGCCATCGGCCAGTTTGTGCACTGCATTCCGATCTCAGTGCGATTTATATGGCCGTCTGACTGCGTCCTTAAAGAAGCACTAACGTTAATTTGTTTCACTTCTCAAACCTGGGTAAATGTTATACTGTATTGTCAGTGTGTTAATATGTTCGCTGATTGCTGTCTTCTACGGTATCCAGTGCCGATCAGCTCCACTTGAGTCACGTGACAGTGATTTAAACTCTTCGGGTCAGACTGCGCTCTTGTGTGACGCCAGAGGGGCTTTTACAAAGTAAGCCTATGGAGCATCTATAACAGTGTAAGCCTGCAGAGCCTTGTTCTGAGACTTCTGGCTCACATACAGAGCATAGAGGGAGCCAAGAGGCTGAAAAGCGGTGACGTCACGGAGAGGAGGAGTGGGATGGTGCTGGATACTGGAGAAGATGGCAATCGGTGAGCATATTAACACAATGACACTGCACTAACATTTGCACAGGTTTAGGGAATAAAAAAAATGAACCGGAGTGCTTCTTTTTAACCCCTTTCTGCCAGCTGACGGAATAGTAAGTCAGCTGGCAGAACCCCCGCTTTGAGGTGGGCTCCGGCGGTGAGCCCACCTCAAAGCCGCAACATGTCAGCTGATTTGTACAGCTGACATGTGCGCGCAATGAGCGCGAGTGGAATCGCGATTCGCCCGCGCCCATTAACTAGTTAAATGCCGCTGTCAAACGCTGACAGTGGCATTTAACTAGCGCTCCTGGCCGCGCGGCCGGAGGTGCTCGCACCGCTGACCCGTCACATGATCGGGGGTCATTGGTGCATTGCCATAACAACCAGAGGTCTCCTTGAGACCTCTATGGTTGTTATTGGCCGATTGCTTTGAGCGCCACCCTGTGGTCGGCGTTCAGAGCAACCCTGCATTTCTGCTACATAGAGGTGATCTGTGCTTCACCTCTATTTAGCAGAGGCGATCGTGTAGTGCATGCTTCTAGCCTCCTATGGAGGCTATTGAAGCATGCCAAAATTAAAAAAAAAAAAAATGTTTAAAAATATAAAAAAATATATATAAATATAAAAGTTCAAATCGCTACCCCTTTCACCCCAATCAAAATAAAACAATTAAAAAATAATCAAACCTACACATATTTGGTATCGCCGCGTTCAGAATCGCCCGATCTATCAAAAAAACAAAGGATTAACCTGATCGCTAAATGGTGTAGTGAGAAAAAAATCAAAACGCCAAAATTACGTTTTTTTGGTCGCCACAACATTGCATTAAAATGCAATAACGGGCGATTAAAAGAACATATCTGCACAAATGTGGTATCATTAAAAACTCCAGCTCGGCATGCAAAAAATAAGCCCTCACCCGACCCCAGATCACGAAAATTGGGGACGCTACGGGTATCGGAAAATAACACAATTTTTTTTAGCAAGCTTTGGAATTTTTTTTTACCACTTAGATAAAAGAAAGCCTAGACATGTTTGGTGTCTATGAACTCATAACGACCTGGAGAATCATAGTGGCAGATTAGTTTTAGCATTTAGTGAACCTAGCAAAAAAGCCAAACAAAAAACAAGTGTGAGATTGCACTTTTTTTGCAATTTCACCGCACTTGGAATTTTTTTCCCATTTTCTAGTACACAACATGCTAAAACCAATGATGTCGTTGAAAAGTGCAACTTGTCCCGCAAAAAACAAGCCCTCACATGGCCATATTGACAGAAAAATAAAAAGTTATGGCTCTGGGAAGGAGGGGAGCGAAAAACGAGAACGAAAAAACAAAAAAAGCTCCGGGGGTGAAGGGGTTAAAATGTAATCAATAAGTATGTAAAAATGAAACAATTGAAACACACATTTTCCCGCCAAAAAAACAATCCATCATCATATGGCTAGTGTTGTGAATTCTGTTCTCGAACTCCCTCCGGTGGTTATGAATGGTACTTCGGCGAGTTCTGTCCATGGACTCCCTCTGGTGGCTGTGAGTGGAGCTGCTGGTTCTGAGGTTCCTTCCTCAGCTGACCTCGTTTAGTCCTAGGCTGGCTGCTCTATTTAACTCCACTTAGATCGTTACTTGATGCCAGCTGTCAATGTCCTAGTACTGGTTCAGTTCTCTCTTGGATCTTTCAGATGACCTGTCTACTCCAGCAAAAGCTAAGTCCCTGCTAGCTTATTTGTTTACCACTGTTTTCTTGTCCAGCTTGCTATCATGATTCTGCCTTGCTAGCTGGAAGCTCTGGGATGCAGAGTGGCACCTCCACGCCGTGAGTCGGTGTGGGGTCTCTTTTGCACACTCTGCGTGGTTTTTTGGTAGTTTTTATGCTGACCGCAAAGATACCTTTTCTATCCTCAAGTCTGTTTAGTTAAGTCTGGCCTCCTTTGCTGAAACCTATTTCATTCCTGTGTTTGTGACTTCCATCTTAACTCACAGTCAATATGTGTGGGGGGCTGCCTTTCTCTTTGGGGGAATTCTCTGAGGCAAGTTAGGCCTTATTTTCTATCTTTAGGGGTAGTTAGCTCTTAGGCTGTGAAGAGGCGTCTAGGCAGAGTCAGGTACGCTCCACGGCTATTTCTAGTTGTTGCGATAGGATTAGGGGTTGCGGTCAGCAGAGCTCCCACTTCCCAGAGCTTGTCCTGTATTACTAGTTTGCTCATCAAGTCATTCCTAGTGCTCCTAACCACCAGGTCATCATAACAGGCTAGCTAGTCAGAAAAAGAAAAGTTACGGCTTTTTAGAGAATAATAAATGGGAGATAAAGTTCAGTGCTCTGTAGTGCGCACTAAGCGGTGTACAGAGCTGTGGTGGTCCACCCCGTATGTATTAGGGGCAGCATGGTGGCTCAGTGGTTAGCACCTGGGTTCAAATCCAACCAAGTACAACATTTGCAAGGAGTGTGTATGTTCTCCCCGTGTTTGTGTGGGTTTCTTCCGGTTTCCTCCCACACTCCAGAGACATACTGCAAAGCATAATAAATAATAAATATGTCGCTTATTTTTGGCCACCGCTAGGGCACATTTCAGCTGGTTGGTGGGTGTGTCGGGTGTTGGACCCCCGAGCATCCCCTTTAAGGGGTTAATATCAACAATTTTTTACACAGAAATACTCTCGCTCCGCACCTTGCGGCTCCGCTTTGCTCTCGCTGGTTAGCGCCTGGGTTCAAATCCAACCAAGTACAACATCTGCAAGGAGTGTGTATGTTCTCCCCGTGTTTGCGTGGGTTTCCTCCCACACTCCAGAGACATACTGATAGGGAATCTAGATTGTGAGCCCCAATGGGGACAGCGATGATAATGTCTGTAAAGCGCTGTGGAATTAATAGCGCTATATAAGCAAAGCATAATAAATATGTCGCTTATTTTTGGCCACCGCTAGGGCACCTTTCAGCTGGTTGGTGGGTGTGTCGGGTGTTGGGCCCCCGAGCATCCCCTTTAAGGGGTTAACATCAACAATTTTTTACTCCATATTAGGTTCACAGAAATACACCTTTTAAAACCATATACTTTCTTAGATATTTATTTAAAAACTACAATGAGTGATATATACAAAAGGAAAATCCATAAAAACAAAAATCACTAAATAGAAGCACAAGGGCTACCAAAAATACGAAGGTCTTGAATTATATCGGTCTCATAAGCTTATTTCCAATGGGTAGTAGTCTGCAAAGAAAGATATGATGCTAACAAAGGTGTCTCCAGATGTCCAGCTATATGATGTTGGAATGAGTAAGGTAATGGGTGGGTGAAAGCGTTCCAATTTTTTTTTTCATTTGAGAAAATCACTGACAATAAAAAATGCAAATGGACCAAACACTGATGAGTCTGTTTTTTAATATGTGAAAAAAAGGACGTGTGTATGAGACCATTGATTAGGCCGGAGTCACACTGCAGCGAGACACGGCCGAGTCTCGCAGGTCAAAAAGAAGCTCTGGCACCGGCACTTCGTGTGGCTCCATGTATTGCTATGCGGCCGCCCGCTCCGCTCCGGAGTGCCGATGCCAGAGCTTCTTTTTAACCTGCGAGACTCAGTCGTATCTCGCTGTGTGTGATTCCGGCCTTAGAGAGGTTGTTCCCTTTCTGACAATTCCCTGCCTCACCTGCCGTTTGTTAAAACATAAACCATGCAGTATTTGGATCTACACCTCTGCTCAAGGTGCCTGGCGTTGGCTGCAGCCTGCCTGACTTGAAGTGCTGCAGAATATGTTGGCGCTATAGAAATCAAATTTATATTATTATTATTATTATTATTATTAATCCCTGGCTTTGTACATCCAGCACTGACAGTGCAGGAGCCCAGCAAGCGTGCGCACCCAGTATCAGTGTGGATGCACTCTCATCCTTCTCGCCTGTCTGCAGCAACCACTCGCTACTGTGTGGTCCTCTGTGCAACAAACGGCCGCTCTAAGCAGGAGAGTAGGATGACAGCAGATCTGCACGTCTTCTGCAGCATCACGGAGGATGGGTAGTGCAAGGCCGGGGATTCAATTCAGGTAGCGCCCAATCTGGGCAAGTGCAGTCAATCAAGCTAACGGGAATTGCTCGGCATGGTGATTGAGGGGGTAGAATGGTGCACTGAGCCCTCTGCTTTGCCTGGATAACATGAAATGAAGTTAAATGATTTGTTGGAAAAATGGAAAGTAAATGTATACAACAGGTATGACTTTTATAAGGTCTAAGTCCCCTGTAGAACTGTATAAGTAGTTTAAATAGTTTTAGGAGTGACAGACTTCATTTAAAGATGCGGGTGTAACAACTCTGCCAGCATCACTGCATGACCTCCCATCCCCCACCTGCCTTACACACCAACTTACTCACTACTCCGGGCCATGCTGTGAGTTCTGTCTTCTGCCAGCTCCATGCTGGGTGCCTCCTGCCTGCTCTCTGCATACTTCCTAGCTGTGTGCATAGGGGGTGGCACCGGCACTACCTGGCTCTTATTGAGTCAGTGTGCATCTTCATAAAGTGTCCCCAGCCAATTGTCAAGAGACCTCGAATACTTAAGGCATCCTTGCCCATAGGAGGATGCCTGAGCAACTATTTTCCTCAGTCAGTGTCTTGCTGCTGAGGGGCCAGGTCCTGTCTTGTTTCCGCCTTCTCTGGGGGCTGCATCCCCAGACCTGTTACGGTGCACTTTGTGTCCTATGTTTCCGTCTCCCCGAGGGCTTCATACTCAGGCCTGTGTCCTTGTCTAGTATCTGTTCCCGTGTCCGTCCTTGTCTGTACTCTGTCCTATTCTTGTATCCTAGATCCTGTCCCTGACCTTGTCTGAACTCAGCCTTAACCTGTACCTGTTTGTATCCTTGTCTGTGGCTTCCTTTTCCTGCTGTGTATACTCTGCTTTGCTCTCGCTCTGCCCCTTGCGGTTCCATTTTGCTCTCGCTCCGTCCCTTGCGGTTCCGCTTTGCTCTCACTCCACACCTTGCAGTTCTGCCTTGCATCTGCTCCTTGTGGTTCTGCCTTGCATCTGCTCCTTGCGGTTCAGCTTGCTGCACTGCAACCAGCATTTCTGTTCTGCGCTCCGCAACCTTGCAGTCCTGCTCCACTTCCATTCTGCAATCTGCGGGTCAGGTCCCTATCTGTCCCCATATACCCTCCAGTCTGAACAGGCCCCTACCTGTTTCCATATACCTGCCTGTGTTACTGTCCCTACCAAGTCAGTTCCTGACCTGCCAGAGTGCCAGCCTCGCCCGCCTGTCAGTGTCTCAGCTGTGCCCATCTCCAGTGTCTCAGCCGTGCCCGCCAGTCGAGCCGTTGCCTAGTCCTGCCCTTGCGTTCCATCCCCCAGTGGGATCAGCAGCCACAGCCAGACACCACCCTGGAGTGGTACCTGGCAGCTACCTGCCGCACAAGCCTGACCTCACCATCAGAGGCTCCAGTGAACACCCAGGTAGCTGCTTAGTCACGCCCCTTCCAGGGTAGTCTGACTTGTGGCACAGTGGGGCCACACCCTCCCATGCTCACGCCAACCAGTCAGGGTACAAAGTGGGTTAGGGCTGAG
This sequence comes from Ranitomeya variabilis, assembly GCF_051348905.1. NCBI lineage: Eukaryota > Metazoa > Chordata > Amphibia > Anura > Dendrobatidae > Ranitomeya > Ranitomeya variabilis. The sequence continues at coordinate 114,859,180 of NC_135237.1, read as the reverse complement.
CGGTCAGGTGGGATTTGGATAGTAGGGTGGAAAGCTTTTCATCTATATTGGTGGAGAATTTATTATGCATTGCTTATATAGCACCATCATGTTCCACAGTACTTTACAGACATTACCATCGCTGTCCCCATTGGGACTCAGTCTAAATTCTCTATCAGTATGTCTCTGGAGAAAGTTTTGTCCCCAGATAACCATCTGCTGAAGCTGTGTCTGATGTTCACAATCTTGTCTTGAAATATGCAGCAAAAATAATTATTTGTGGTTAATGGACAAGACATTAGAGGAAATATGCCCTCCTTATCTGAGGTAATGGCACACTGGACATTGCTTGTTTGCATGTCACAAGTTAAAGGGGTTTTCCCATGAACAAAAGTTAATTATAATCAATAGATCTTGGAATAATAACTTCCACAAATTGGATGTGTTTAAATAAAATGTTCTTGTGCTGAGATAATCTAATAGGGAATGACTTCAATCAGAGATGTCACCTATATGATACCTGGATGTAAATGCTTATTTGTAATACTGCCTGTCTCCTCAGTACTGTGGATCCTGTATGGTCTGTAGCCTCAGGGCCGGACTTAGCCCAAAAGGCGCCCTGTGCGAGACTGCAGGACGGCGCCCCCCCCCCCCTCCAAACTTTGAAAGAAAACAATAACTCTTTAATATTCACAACAACACGTTTACTTAGAAAACTTGTGTTTCCCTGCAAAACACTTGAAGAAACACTAATATTGCAATAACGGGAATTATAAAGTGCTTTAAAGCGGACCAAAAGGAAAAAATGACGCTTGGTCCAAAGCCATATGGGCTGACAGCCAATCAGAGTGCAGAGCGGCGGCCTGCAAGGCCAAACACCGCCACACCATGACCAGATGACATGTTACCACCACAGTGATCGAATAATATCAAATACAAGGAACGAATACCACAACATCATGACCAGACCACATATTACCACCACATAGTGACTGAATACTACAATACTGATCAATAATAAAAAAACCCACAATACTATCACCATAAGTGCCATTATACACAGGAGATCTGTACTTAGTATGCAGCGTCTGTGTATAGGTAATACAGTGATCACCGGTGACATACACAGGACCTCAGTATATAGTATACAGTGTATAGTGTCAGTGTATAGGTAACACACTGACTCACCAGTGACATCTCTAGGTGAAGTCCTTCATCTTTCATCCCGCACAGACCGCCATCACTTCATCCAGCCAGGACTCGTCTCTGCAGGAAATAACACAGTTATCTCGAGTTCCACTTGCAGAACACATTACTTAATTTTCCCAACTTCTACATTACACCACATGAAGAAGGCGACATAGTGTCACTCTACACAGTAATAGGACCGCCCCTCCATTTAAAACAGTATACTCAAAAAATAAAATAAATACATCACTGCAGTAATAATATCCCTTAATTAGCCCCTATGGTAATAATATTCGCCATCCTGGCCCCCGTGTGTCTCATTCCTGGCGTCAGCCATATATTCTCCCATCCTGCCCTAATGAGTATCTATCCTGCCCCATATGATCTTCCCATCCTGCCCCATCTGTCTCCATCGTATCCATCCTGCCCCATCTGTCTCCAATCCTGCCTCCAGTGTCTCCAGTCATGACGCCATGTCTGTCATCCTGCCCCGTGTCTCCATTCTACCCCTGTGTCAAGCATTCTGCCCGTGTCCAGCATTCTGCCCCAGTGTCCAGCTTTCTGCCCCAGTGTCCAGCTTTCTGCCCCAGTGTCCAGCGTTCTGCCCCAGTGTCCAGCGTTCTGCCCCAGTGTCCAGCGTTCTGCCCCAGTGTCCAGCGTTCTGCCCCAGTGTCCAGCGTTCTGCCCCAGTGTCCAGCGTTCTGCCCCAGTGTCCAGCGTTCTGCCCCAGTGTCCAGCGTTCTGCCCCAGTGTCCAGCGTTCTGCCCCAGTGTCCAGCGTTCTGCCCCAGTGTCCAGCGTTCTGCCCCAGTGTCCAGCGTTCTGCCCCAGTGTCCAGCGTTCTGCCCCAGTGTCCAGCGTTCTGCCCCAGTGTCCAGCGTTCTGCCCCAGTGTCCAGCGTTCTGCCCCAGTGTCCAGCGTTCTGCCCCAGTGTCCAGCGTTCTGCCCCAGTGTCCAGCGTTCTGCCCCAGTGTCCAGCGTTCTGCCCCAGTGTCCAGCGTTCTGCCCCAGTGTCCAGCGTTCTGCCCCAGTGTCCAGCGTTCTGCCCCAGTGTCCAGCGTTCTGCCCCAGTGTCCAGCGTTCTGCCCCAGTGTCCAGCGTTCTGCCCCAGTGTCCAGCGCTCTGCCCCAGTGTCCAGCGCTCTGCCCCAGTGTCCAGCGCTCTGCCCCAGTGTCCAGCGCTCTGCCCCAGTGTCCAGCGCTCTGCCCCAGTGTCCAGCGCTCTGCCCCAGTGTCCAGCGCTCTGCCCCAGTGTCCAGCGCTCTGCCCCAGTGTCCAGCGCTCTGCCCCAGTGTCCAGCGTTCTGCCCCAGTGTCCAGCGCTCTGCCCCCCCTGTGCCCAGCTTTCTGCCCCGTCTCCAGCTTTCTGCCCCAGTGTCCAGCTTTCTGCCCCAGTGTCCAGCTTTCTGCCCCAGTGTCCAGCTTTCTGCCCCAGTGTCCAGCTTTCTGCCCCAGTGTCCAGCTTTCTGCCCCAGTGTCCAGCTTTCTGCCCCAGTGTCCAGCTTTCTGCCCCAGTGTCCAGCTTTCTGCCCCAGTGTCCAGCTTTCTGCCTCCCTGTGTCCAGCTTTCTGCCCTGCCCCCCCCTCCCGATCGCCGCTCTCAATAATAATTAAAAAAAAAAAACAAGTTCTTCTTACCTGACCGCGATCCTGCTCTATCTGCTTATCGGTGGGGGCGGCCATCTTCCTGAGGCCGCGCGTGCGCAGGTGGAGTGCTCTGCTGCCCGGGGCTTCAGGAAAATGGCCGCGGGATGCCGCGCATGCGCAGATGGAGATCGCGGCGGCCATTTTTCTGAAGCCGAGAAGCGAACAGCCAGGTAAATTCTGCGCCGCCGGCGACCCGCCCCCCCGCATTGTGCCGCCCCCTTCCTACGCCACTGCCAGGGGGGGCCCGATGACCGGGGGCGTGGTAACCGGAACGCTGGCAGATGGAAATTTTAGAAAACGGCTGCCCCGTACCGGGTCGTACCGGCTGAATCCCACCCCTGATTTTGATGTAATGTGACATTAATCTGCTGAGCTCAATAAATGCGCCCCTTGTATGCTAACGAGCCTTGGCGCCCTGTGCGGTCGCACAGGGCAAAGGCCGGCCCTGTGTAGCCTGATGATGGCTGATAACTCCCAGCATCTCCTGCCATTGCTAAGGACGTAATGGAAGTTGTAGGTTCACGCAATACAATATGTGGCTGACCTGACAGTTTATCGCTGCACTAAGCTTGGTGTATACATGTACCAACTGTGGTTCTGATCTTGTACACATGTAGTAATTAGTGATGAGCGAATATACTCGTTACTCGAAATTTCTCGAGCACGCTCGGGGGTCCTCAGAGTATTTTTTACTGCTCGGAGATTTAGTTTTTATTGCCGCGGCTGAATGATTTCCATCTGTTAGCCAGCATAAGTACATGTGGGGATTCTCTAGCAACCAGGCAACCCCCACATGTACTTATGCTGGCTAACAGATGTAAATCATCCAGCTGAGGTGATGAAAACTAAATCTCCGAGCACTAAAAAATACTCGGAGGACACCTAAGCATGCTCAGGAAATCTCGAGTAACTAGTATATTCGCTCGTCATCACTAGTAGTAATTCATAAAATGCTCCAAGGCTATGTTAACCCCTTAGTGACGGAGCTAATTTTTGTGTCCCTTTATGAGATAATAACTCTGGAACATTTCAACGGATCTCACTAATTGTTTTTTTTGTGACATATTGTAGTTCGTGATAGTGTTAAAATTTCTTCGATATGACTTGCGTTTATTTATGAAAAAAACAGAAATTTGGCGTGAATTTTCAAACTTTATTTTTGTGCCCTTAAGGCTGGGTTTCACACGTCCTGATATTTCCAGTACGGAGAGATCAGTGTCGTGGGTGTTAGGCTGGGGTCACACATGCGAGTTTTACGGACGTAAGAGCGCAGAAACTACGTCCGTAAAACTCGCATTACATACGGCACAATTATTCTCAATGGGGCTGCTCCTATTAGCCGTATATTACGGTTCAGTATTATACGGCTTTCTACGGCCGTACAAAATCGCAGCATGCTGCGTTTGTCAGCGTACTGCGCAAATAATACGCCAATGAAAGTCTATGGGGGCGCGAAAAATACGGATTCCACACGGACCTGCAGTGTGACTTGCGAGAAATACGCAGCGCTGTTAGTGAAAAGTCGGTAATTCAATTGCCGGCTTTTCATTTCTCCTGTATGAGACATGGTTTACATACAGTAAACCATCTCATATCCCCTTTTTTGTTGCATATTCCACACTACTGTTAGTAGTGTGTATGTGCAAAATTTCAGCGCTGTAGCTGCTGAAATAAAGGGTTAAATGGCGGAAAAAATTGGCGTGGGCTCCCGCGCAATTTTCTCCGCCAGAGTGGTAAAGCCAGTGACTGAGGGCAGATATTAATAGCCAGGAGAGGGTCCATGGTTATTGGCCCCCCCGTGGCTAAAAACATCTGCCCCCAGCCACCCCAGAAAAGGCACATCTGGAAGATGCGCCAATTCTGGCACTTGGCCACTCTCTTCCCACTCCCTGTAGCGGTGGGATATGGGGTAATGAAGGGTTAATGCCACCTTGCTATTGTAAGGTGACATTAAGCAAGATTAATAATGGAGAGGCGTCAATTATGACACCTATCCATTATTAATCCAATTGTAGGAAAGGGTTAAAAAACACACACACACATGATTACAAAGTAGTTTAATGTAATAAACACAGCGGTTGTTGTAATAATTTATTGTTCTCCCATTCCATTTCCAGGACCTCGCTTGGCAACATAATAAACGCACAAGATACATACCTTCTGCTGTCAGATCTCGTCCCACGAAGTAATCCATCTGAAGGGGTTAACTAATATTACAGGCAGGAGCCCTGCAAATGCAGCTGTGCTCCGTGCTTGTAATCCCCGGGGAATGAATGAAATGTAGGTCATTGACCTACATTTCCTTCAGTCGCGGTGATGCGCCCCTGCTGGATGTTCTCATGAACTGCAGCCTGGGAACTTTTTCCCACGCTCCAGGTCATATGAGGACATCCACCAGGGGGCGCATCACCGCGACTGAAGGAAATGTAGGTCAATGACCTACATTTCATTCATTCCCCGGGGATTACAAGCACGGAGCACAGCTGCATTTGCAGGGCTCCTGCCTGTAATATTAGTTAACCCCTTCAGATGGATTACTTCGTGGGACGAGATCTGACAGCAGAAGGTATGTATCTTGTGCGTTTATTATGTTGCCAAGCGAGGTCCTGGAAATGGAATGGGAGAACAATAAATTATTACAACAACCGCTGTGTTTATTTCATTAAACTACTTTGTAATCATGTGTGTGTGTGTTTTTTAACCCTTTCCTACAATTGGATTAATAATGGATAGGTGTCATAATTGACGCCTCTCCATTATTAATCTGGCTTAATGTCACCTTACAATAGCAAGGTGGCATTAACCCTTCATTACCCCATATCCCACCGCTACAGGGAGTGGGAAGAGAGTGGCCAAGTGCCAGAATAGGCGCATCTTCCAGATGTGCCTTTTCTGGGGTGGCTGGGGGCAGATGTTTTTAGCCACGGGGGGGCCAATAACCATGGACCCTCTCCTGGCTATTAATATCTGCCCTCAGTCACTGGCTTTACCACTCTGGCGGAGAAAATTGCGCGGGAGCCCACGCCAATTTTTTCCGCCATTTAACCCTTTATTTCAGCAGCTACAGCGCTGAAATTTTGCACATACACACTACTAACATTAGTAATGTGGAATATGCAAAAAAAAAGGGGATATGAGATGGTTTACTGTATGTAAACCATGTCTCATATCCTGTCGGGTTTGTGCAGGAGAAATGAAAAGCCGGCAATTGAATTAGCGGCTGTTCACAGATATCGCGCTGAATGAAATCTAAATACAGAATATATATATATGTGTCTCAATGACATATATATATATATATACTGTATATATGTTTTCCCTAACATTTGAGCACATAAATCCATTAGATGTCGGTTTTGCAAGCCTGCGCGAAAATCTCGCAGTACGGATGCCATACGGATTACATACGGAGGATGCCATGCGCAAAATACGCTGAAACACCCTGACTACGGATCAATATTTTGGGGACATTTCTCCGTATTACGGCCGTAGTACGGACGTATAATACGTGGCGTATTTTCTTACGCCATGTGTGACCCCAGCCTAATACTTGTGGCACACGTGTTTTCAACCTGGACGGTGCCAAGATGCAAGCGTCCAGGCTGAGAACCACTGATTAACCCTTAAAAAGTTCCATCAGACCAAAAATAATACCATAAAATATATTTTTATTTAAAATTAATTGCAATCACAATATATCACCAATATATAGAAGTTTTTATTAAAAATATTTAAAAACAAATTATTTTTATTTTTTTTTAAGAACATAAAATATATAAATAATACTTTCATATAACTCTTCCAATCGAGGTTTTTAAGGGATCTAATAATATTTAATGTAAATCCCGTATGTGCAGGACAGGGCAATTCCAAACTGATCAGTACCAAAACTAGATGAATATAATGCAGCAAATAATATTAATTTATAATAATATATTATGTGATAAAAAAAATATATAAATCAAAAAATGTGCAGATAAGCAAGTGTGTATATATACACATGCACACTTCTCCCTTGTGTGCCACAATAAATTCAAATATTAAAGTGCAATAGTGCATGTAATAAATTAAATTGCCACAAAACATACAGTGTAATCACAAAAATAGAAAACCAGCTAGAATATTGAAAGGATATATTAAATTGAAGAACCAGAAAAAACGTACTATCCTTAAAACGATATTTTATTAGATTGTCTAAAATTCCAATTAGTAAAACTCAAATGTATGCAATGAACATCAGCCAACTGGGTTGGGTAAGCTAGAAAAATAGGGAGAAAATAGCAGATATACCTGACACAGTCCCTGTAGGTGGCCCTAAAGTACCTTAAACCTACCTACCAGCGGAGGTTGGCACCCTAGATTTCGATATGGCGCCCCCGCTCACCGTCGACTGTCCCTTCTCACCCTAGTAGGGTCCTACTTGCTACCCACACCCAGGTACCCACAGACATACACACACAAATTGACCAATAGGTCACACTAACCAAAAAACGTGAAAAAAGAAAAAAGTGAACAAAAAGTTCTAAAAACACTGCAGACATTACTGCATAAATGCACTAAATTGCATGTACCCCACAGTTACCTCAAAAGGATATTCTTGAAAAAATATATAAATAGTACAGAGCTATGGGGTACAGCAGGGCACAGTTGAAGTGTGCTCAGTTAGATACTCGGAGGTCATGAGTAGTAAAGCCTCTAATATATGTAACAATATGTCACTATCTTTGTTAGTGGTTAATGACCTGAAAGTCATAGACAGACCAATAAAACTAATATACAAAATGGATCCCTAAGCAAGATAACACCCCTCCGAAAAGGTTAGCAGATATATGAATACACTCAATGGATGTAAATATATTTTGGGTGATATATATATTACACCCTAAATTGTCCAAAAATAAACGGAACAAAATATTCAACAAAAAACAAAAAACAAAATAAACCCAAATAAAAAAATTATCTGCCTTATAGGGTATCACATATAGTATTTCTCATTTAGTTTTAGGGCTAATGCACATAAGGATACAGAAACGACTGAGAACCATCCCTCATTACCCTCTCTTCAATGGATAATCTGATAAATTTTTGTTACTGTGAGTAGCATATTAGTCTGCACTCTAGATGCCATACGAGTTCCGCATCTTATACCAGAGAAAAAATTAGCAAAATATTAAACAAAATCAGAAAAAAGAAAGAAACACAAAACAAATTAGTATCACATATAGTGTCTCTCAATTGCGTTAGGCTAGTGCATCTACAAGCCCAAAGTATCTGAGGTCAATCCCTCATTGTTGTCTTATAAGCAAATACTGTGCTTGGTCTGTCTTGACAGAGAAACATAAAGAAAAAAACTTATCTGAGTAGGTGACATATTCAGTCCCATCTCGCCATCCCTACGCGTTTCGCCCCTTCCCAGTTTAGGGGCTCATCAGGGGATAAATTCGGGTATAGCAACAATGGCTTCAGAAGTCTAGCAACAATGGCTACAGACGTGGATCCACGTCTGTAGCCATTGTTGCTAGACTTCTGAAGCCATTGTTGCTATACCCAAATTTGATGAAGCAGTGAGCGAAACAGCGTTGGAGTGTTGTGTGCGGGGCAGTGGCATCCCTAACTGGTCAGTATTCATAAACTTTGGTTTGCACTAGGCTTGGCACATTTAGCAGCATTGTGATACAATTATATAATTATTTCGGGGTTTGGATCCCTTTATTCACTATTTTTGTGATTACACTGTATGTTTTGTGGCAATTTAATTTATTACATGCACTATTGCACTTTAATATTTGAATATTTGAATTTATTGTGGCACACAAGGGAGAAGTGTGCATGTGTATATATACACACTTGCTTATTATCTGCACATTTTTTGATTTATATATTTTTTATCACATAATATATTATTATAAATTAATATTATTTGCTGCATTATATTCATCTAGTTTTGGTACTGACCAGTTTGGAATTGCCCTGTCCTGCACATACGGGATTTACATTAAATATTATTAGATCCCTTAAAAACCTCGATTGGAAGAGTTATATGAAAGTATTATTTATATATTTTATGTTCTTAATAAAAAATAAAAATAATTTGTTTTTAAATATTTTTAATAAAAACTTCTATATATTGGTGATGTATTGTGATTGCAATTAATTTTAAATAAAAATATATTTTATGGTATTATTTTTGGTCTGATGGAACTTTAAGGGTTAATTTTTATATTGGTTTTCATTAGCCTATATAAGTTGTTATTTCTGGTGTCTCTTTCTGTATAGGTTTTTGTTTGAGAACCACTGATGGCTGAGCTGCGGCGAGTGCAGCGTCAGTGAGAGGCTGTGACCAGACAATACAAAGGTGACATCAACCCCACAAATATGAACCCCACATGACACATCCACAGGGCAAGTGGGAAGAGCCGGGCAAAGCAACAGAATTGGCGCATCTAATAGGAGTCTTTTCTGGGTGGCTGCGGGCTGCTGTTTATAGGCTGGGGAAAATCTTTATGATGGGGAAAATCAACAGCTTGGGTTAATTCTGGAAAATGTGTGCTTAATTGTAAACTAGGGTGTCTGTTCTCATGGAGTGCACTCATATAGTGCTGGGCAGCCCGCCTAATCTAATAGTATGGGTGTCACTAATAGGCTGTAAGCCAGACACCGTGCATTACCTGTGACCAGCGCCCTATACAAGCGGTTTTTGTGCAATTTAATACTAGCAGTCACCCCTCCATGAATTGATAGGTTGTGAGTGGTTGTCTCATCAGTATGTTGCACCTGGCGGCAGCCGTGCGCGCATCGACACAGCTTAGCTGGACAACGGAGGGTGAGTATATAACTATTTTTTTTAACAGGAATATGGTGCCCACACTGCTATATACTACGTGGGCTGTGTTATATACTGCGTGGCTGCTATATGCTACGTGGCCAGTGCTATATATTACGTGGGCTGTTATATACTACGTGGCCGTGTTATATACTACGTGGCCAGTGTTACTGCGTGGGCTGTGTTTATATACTATGTGGTCTGTGTTATATATACTGCGTGGGCAGTTTTATATACTACGTGGCTGCTATATACTGCGTGGGCAATGTTATATACTACGTGGGCTGTGTTATATACTACGTGGCTGCTATATACTACGTGGGCAATGTTACAGTTATATGAAAAAGTTTGGGCACCCCTATTAATCTTAATGTTTTATAAAAATTGGGTTTTTTTGCAACAGCTATTTCAGTTTCATATATCTAATAACTGTTGGACACAGTAATGTTTCTGCCTTGAAATGAGGTTTATTTTACTAACAGGAAATGTGCAATCTGCATTCAAACAAAATTTGACAGGTGCATAAGTATGGGCACCCTTATTTTCTTGTTTTAAATACTCCTACCTACTTTTTACTGACTTACTAAAGCACTTTTTTTGGTTTTGTAACCTCATTGAGCTTTGAACTTCATAGCCAGGTGTATGCAATCTTAAGAAAAGCTACTTAAAGTGGCCACTTGCAAGTTTTTTCTCCTGTTTGAATCTCCTCTGAAGAGTGGCATCATGGGCTCCTCAAAACAACTGTCAAATGATCTGAAAACAAAGATTATTCAACATAAGTTGTTCAGGGGAAGGATACAAAAAGCTGTCTAAGAGATTTAACCTGTCAATTTCCACTGTGAGGAACATAGTAAGGAAATGGAAGAACACAGGTACAGTTCTTGTTAAGGCCAGAAGTGGCAGGCCAAGAAAAACATCAGAAAGGCAGAGAAGAAGAATGGTGAGATCAGTCATGGACAATCCTCAGACCACCTCCAGAGAGCTGCAGCATCAACTTGCTGCAGATGGTGTCACTGTGCATCGGTCAACTATACAACGCACTTTGCACAAGGAGAAGCTGTATGGGAGAGTGATGCGAAAGAAGCCATTTCTGCAAGCACGCCACAAACAGAGTCGGCTGAGGTATGCAAAAGCACATTTGGAGAAGCCAATTTCTTTTTGGAAGAAGGTCCTGTGGACTGATGAAACAAAGATTGAGTTGTTTGGTCATACAAAAAGGCGTTATGCATGGCGGCAAAAAAAACACAGCATTCCAAGAAAAACACTTGCTACCCACAGTAAAATTTGGTGGAGGTTCCATCATGCTTTGGGGCTGTGTGGCCAATGCCGGCACCGGGAATCTTGTTAAAGTTGAGGGACGCATGGATTCCTCTCAGTATCAGCAGATTCTTGACAATAATGTTCATGAATCAGTGACAAAGTTGAAGTTACGCAGGGGATGGATCTTTCAGCAAGACAATGATCCAAAACACCGCTCCAAATCTACTCAGGCATTCATACAGAGGAACAATTACACTGTTCTGGAATGGCCATCCCAGTCCCCAGACCTGAATATCATTGAACATCTGTGGGATCATTTGAAGAGGGCTGTCCATGCTCGGCGACCATCAAACTTAACTGAACTGGAATTGTTTTGTAAAGAAGAATGGTCAAAAATACCTTCATCCAGGATCTCATTAAAAGCTACAGGAAGCGACTAGAGGCTGTTATTTTTGCAAAAGGAGGATCTACTAAATATTAATGTCACTTTTCTGGTGAGGTGCCCATACTTATGCACCTGTCAAATTTTGTTTGAATGGAGATTGCACATTTTCTGTTAGTACAATAAACCTCATTTCAAGGCAGAAACATTACTGTGTCCAACAGTTATTAGATATATGAAACTGAAAAAAAAACAATTTTTATAAAACATTAAGCTTAAGATTAATAGGGGTGCCCAAACTTTTTCATATAACTGTATATACTACGTGGGCTGTGATATATACTATGGTGCCAGTGTTATATACTGCGTGGCCTGTGCTATATACTATGGGGCCAGTGTTATATACTGCGTGGCCTGTGATATATACTATGTGGCCTGTTATATACTGCGTGGGCTGTGCTATATGCTACGTGGGCAGTGTTATATACTACATGGGCAATGTTATATACTGAGTGGGCTGTGCTATATACTGTTTGGTACGTGGCCTGCGCTATATACTATGTGGCTGCTATATACATACATATTCTAGAACACCCGATGCATTAGAATCGGGCCATCTAGTAGATTCATAAAAGGGTCTGAAAATAAAGCGGCTCTGCTGCCCATAGCAGCCAATCACAGCACAGCTTTCATTTTTTTCTGCTCTTGAAAAATAAAAGCTTCAAGTGTTGGAAAATGAAACTGCGCTGTGATTGGTTGCTAGGAGCAACAGAGGCTGCTTATCTTTTTACACAGTGTTATCTGCCACACTGACTGTAGAATCGCTGCAGCCGGTCTCTCCTGTGCTGTCTGCCACGGCCGCTGTCAGGGAACACCAAGCACACGAGGCGTCTGCACAGCTCCACGGTCCGGCCGCGGTCACCGGCGGCTGCCGCACACGCTCCATTATCCCTCGCTGCTGATGACGTGACGTCACACGACTCCGTACTCCCGCCCTCCTCGCCACTGCTGGCTCCGCCCTCCTTTTGCATGACGTCATGGCCTCGGACCGTCGCTATTGGTTGGCCCATATTCCCGGGCCCCCGTGTGTAACTGCGGAGAGCGGAAGCGGCGCTCTGTATTGTCTGCGGGAGGAAGAGGAGGGGGAACCGGGGTCAGCGCTGCAGACACAGCTGGGCTCTCCGTTCTGCACACACGGTGCCTGCGTCATTCATGCCTCCGGTTCACATGCCGCGTCCTCGGCAGCCGCACCGCAGCGGGGGGCTGTAGCACCGACACCCCGGATTTTACCCTCATTTATCACACAGAAAATCCGCACGGAGACTCCGACGGAGGTTAGGCCGCACAGCCGGCAGCAGACACGGTGGGCCGTGCACACACAGGGGGCTGAGAGGAGACACAGGCCGGAGCGGGCGGCAATAGCGATCTCCGTGCACCGGGGGAGGAGCCGCGCACAATAGCCGCTCCTCAGCATTAATCCGCGATTACTGCAGTTCTCTGGGAGGAGGAAGATGTCCAAGTCCAGCGGGGGAGGAGGAGCCGGAGCGGGAGGAGGAGCCGGAGGCGGGACCGGGGCACTCACCTGGGTGGTAAGTTATGAGGCCTGTGTGCAGGAGTGGAGTGACTGCAGCGCCACCTACTGGAGGGAGGAGCACTCACCTGGGTGGTAACTGAGGCCTGTGTGCAGGAATGGGGGTGACTGCAGTGCCACCTGCTGGTGGAAGGAGGGCAGGGCCTCTCACCTGGGTGGTAACGGAGGCCTGTGTGTAGGAATGGGGGTGACTGCAGTGCCACCTGCTGGTGGAAGGAGGGCAGGGCCTCTCACCTGGGTGGTAACGGAGGCCTGTGTGTAGGAATGGGGGTGACTGCAGTGCCACCTGCTGGTGGAAGGAGGGCAGGGCCTCTCACCTGGGTGGTAACTGAGGCCTGTGTGTAGGAATGGGGGTGACTGCAGTGCCACCTGCTGGTGGAAGGAGGGCAGGGCCTCTCACCTGGGTGGTAACGGAGGCCTGTGTGTAGGAATGGGGGTGACTGCAGTGCCACCTGCTGGTGGAAGGAGGGCAGGGCCTCTCACCTGGGTGGTAACTGAGGCCTGTGTGTAGGAATGGGGGTGACTGCAGTGCCACCTGCTGGTGGAAGGAGGGCAGGGCCTCTCACCTGGGTGGTAACGGAGGCCTGTGTGTAGGAATGGGGGTGACTGCAGTGCCACCTGCTGGTGGAAGGAGGGCAGGGCCTCTCACCTGGGTGGTAACGGAGGCCTGTGTGTAGGAATGGGGGTGACTGCAGTGCCACCTGCTGGTGGAAGGAGGGCAGGGCCTCTCACCTGGGTGGTAACTGAGGCCTGTGTGTAGGAATGGGGGTGACTGCAGTGCCACCTGCTGGTGGAAGGAGGGCAGGGCCTCTCACCTGGGTGGTAACTGAGGCCTGTGTGTAGGAACGGGGGTGACTGCAGTGCCACCTGCTGGTGGAAGGAGGGCAGGGCCTCTTACCTGGGTGGTAACTGAGGCCCCTGTGCAGGAATGGGGGTGATTGCAGCGCCACCTACTGGAGGAAGGAGCAGTCACCTGGGTGGTGACTGCAGCGCCACCTGCTGGTGGAAGGAGCACTCACGTGGGTGGTAACTGAGGCCTGTGTGCAGGAATGGGGGTGATTGCAGCGCCACCTACTGGAGGGAGGAGCAGTCACCTGGGTGGTGACTGCAGCGCCACCTGCTGGTGGAAGGAGGGGGGGGGGCGCACTCACCTGGGTGGTAACAGGCCTGTGTGCAGGAATGGGGATGACTGCAGTGCCACCTGCTGGTGGAAGGAGGAGCACTCACCTGGGTGGTAACTGAGGCCTGTGTGCAGGAGTGGGGGTGACTGCAGCGTCACCTGCTGGGTGGTAACTGAGGCCTGTGTGCAGGAATGGGGGTGACTGCAGTGCTACCTGCTGGAGGGGTAAGGGCACTCACCTGGGTGGTAATTGAGGCCTCTGTGCAGGAGTGGGAGTGACTGCAGCGTCACCTGCTGGGTGGTAACTGAGGCCTGTGTGCAGGAATGGGGGTGACTGCAGTGCTACCTGCTGGAGGGTAAGGGCACTCACCTGGGTGGTAATTGAGGCCTCTGTGCAGGAGTGGGGGTGACTGCAGTGCCACCTGCTGGAGGGTAAGGGCGCTCACCTGGGTGGTAACTGAGGCCTGTGTGCAGGAGTGGGGATGACTGCAGCGCCACCTAGTGGAGGTAGGAGCACTCACCTCGGTGGTGACTGCAGTGCCACCCGCTGGTGGAAGGAGGGCAGGGCGTCCCACCTGGGTGGTAACTGAGGCCTGTGTGCAGGTTTGGGAGGTGACTGCAGCGCCACCTGCTGGAGGGCAGGGGCTCTCACCTGGGTGGTAACTAAGGCCAGTGTGCAGGAGTGGGGGATGACTGCAGTGCCACCTCCTCGTGGGAGGAGGGTAGGGTAACTCACCTGGGGGGTTAACTGAGACCTGTGTGCAGGAATGGAGGAGACTACAGCGTCATCTGCTGGATTCTATGAGTGACGATGGACTGGGGCTATCACCTATGAAGAAAGTAATGAGGCTTGTGTGCAGGAATGAGGGGTGATTGCAGTGCCACCTGCTGGAGGGAGGAGGGTTGGGGCACTCGCCAATGCATTACGTAATGGATGACTGCAGCACCACCTGCTGGACAGGTGAGGAACCTGGGAACTCACGTGGTTAGTGACAGAGGCCAGTGTGCTGAAAGGTGGTGGTGACTGGGTGGTTAGTAATGACTTGCGTAAAGGAGTATGGGGTGGTTGCAAGAGGTACAAGAGATGATGAGGGGTGAGAGCTGCTGGTGCAGAATGCCAATATGGGGAGAGAGTCTCTATTCACTGCTCACATCACATCTTGGATATGCCATAAATGGACCCCACTAATGCAAGAGCCAGAAACCCGTGCTCCTGCTGATTGACTTGTGGTCACTAGAGTTGGTGCGAGTTGATTCACACGACACAAAACAGTGGTCACGTCAGTGATCTGCAGTGATCGCACTGGAGCCCTGTGCACCACCTGCTGGCATCTGTGGCTCTTCTTGGAGCCTGGAATGACGTTACGGTGTGACGCACTTGTGACCTCATACCTGGCTGGCTAATCAGAAGGGCCATGGATGCTGGCAGGCAGAAGGCAGTTCTCAGGGATCATGTCGAATGACTGCAGACATGGCTGCTGGATCAGGTTGTAACCCCAGCAACCCTAAGACCACATTAACACTGTCAGTATTTTACATCAGTATTTGTAGGCCAAAACCAGGAGTGGAACAATCAGAGGAAAAGTATAATAGAAACATATGCTCCACTTCTGTATTTATCACCCACTCCTGGTTTTGGTTTACAGATACTGAGGAAAATAGTGTCCAAAAACTGGACATGTGAACGTGGCCTAAGAATGAGGCTCTGTTGAGCCCTGTCTTAATTAGCGTATAGGTGTGTATTCTTGACTAGAGATGGGCGGACACCTGGATGTTCGGGTTCAGCCAAACAGTTACAAAAAGTTTGGCTACCAGAACAGTACCCAGACCCCATTCACTTGAATGGGGGGCCTGAGCATCCAATGTTTGCCAACAGCACAGCAAACACCGCTTCTGATCAAAGGTAAAATCATCACCACCGGTATAGACAGACGCGGTTCCCATTCTGTCAAAAGACAGCGTGAGCGCTCATCTGTGATCGGCTGCATAACGTACACCTCTGGTCACTGGTGTCAGCTGATGAACTACTGCTCCCATCAGTCGACGTCTGCTCCTCCTAATAAGGCCGGCCTCACACTAGCGAGTTTTACGGACGTAAGAGCGCAGAAATTACGTCCGTAAAACTCGCAAAATAAACGGCACAATTATTCTCAATGGGGCTGCTCCTATTAGCCGTATATTACGGTTCAGTATTATACGGCTTTCTACGGCCGTACAAAATCGCAGCATGCTGCGTTTGTCAGCGTATTGCGCAAAAAAATCGCTAATGAAAGTCTATGGGGGCGAGAAAAATACGGATTCCACACGGACCAGCAGTGTGACTTGCGAGAAATACGCAGCGCTGTTAGTGAAAAGTCGGTAATTCAATTGCCGGCTTCTCATTTCTCCTGCACAAACCCGACAGGATATGAGACATGGTTTACATACAGTAAACCATCTCATATCCCCTTTTTTTTTGCATATTCCACACTACTAATGTTAGTAGTGTGTATGTGCAAAATTTCAGCGCTGTAGCTGCTGAAATAAAGGGTTAAATGGCGGAAAAAAATTGGCGTGGGCTCCCGCGCAATTTTCTCCGCCAGAGTGGTAAAGCCAGTGACTGAGGGCAGATATTAATAGCCAGGAGAGGGTCCATGGTTATTGGCCGCCCCGTGGCTAAAAACATCTGCCCCCAGCCACCCCAGAAAAGGCACATCTGGAAGATGCGCCTATTCTGGCACTTGGCCACTCTCTTCCCACTCCCTGTAGCGGTGGGATATGGGGTAATGAAGGGTTAATGCCACCTTGCTATTGGAAGGTGACATTAAGCCAGATTAATAATGGAGAGGCGTCAATTATGTCACCTATCCATTATTAATCCAATTGTTGGAAAGGGTTAAAAAACACACACACACATGATTTAAAAGTAGTTTAATGAAATAAACACAGCGGTTGTTGTAATCATTTATTGCTCTCTCAATCCATCAGGAACACCCTCGCTTGGAAAAATAATAAACGCACAAGATACATACCTTCTGGTGAACCGTCTCGTCCCACGAAGTAATCCATCTGAAGGGGTTAACTAATATTACAGGCACGAGCTGCGATAAACCACTCGCTCGTGCCTGTAATCCCCGGGTGCTGAAAGGAAAGCAGGATCTGTACTTACATTGAGTTGCGGTGAGGCGCCCTCTGGTGGATGTTCTCATGAACTGCAGCCTGGGAACTTTTTCCCATGCTCCAGGTCATATGAGGACATCCACCAGGGGGGCGCATCACCGCGACTGAAGGAAATGTAGGTCAATGACCTACATTTCATTCATTCGCCGGGGATTACAGGCACGGAGCACAGCTGCATTTAGCAGGGCTCCTGCCTGTAATATTAGTTAACCCCTTCAGATGGATTACATCGTGGGACGAGACGGTTCACCAGAGGGTATGTATCTTGTGCGTTTATTATTTTTCCAAGCGAGGGTGTTCCTGATGGATTGAGAGAACAATAAATTATTACAACAACCGCTGTGTTTATTTCATTAAACTACTTTTAAATCATGTGTGTGTGTGTTTTTTAACCCTTTCCAACAATTGGATTAATAATGGATAGGTGTCATAATTGACGCCTCTCCATTATTAATCTGGCTTAATGTTACCTTCCAATAGCAAGGTGGCATTAACCCTTCATTACCCCATATCCCACCGCTACAGGGAGTGGGAAGAGAGTGGCCAAGTGCCAGAATAGGCGCATCTTCCAGATGTACCTTTTCTGGGGTGGCTGGGGGGCAGATGTTTTTAGCCACGGGGGGGCCAATAACCATGGACCCTCTCCTGGCTATTAATATCTGCCCTCAGTCACTGGCTTTACCATTCTGGCGGAGAAAATTGCGCAGGAGCCCACGCCAATTTTTTTCCGCCATTTAACCCTTTATTTCAGCAGCTACAGCGCTGAAATTTTGCACATACACACTACTAACATTAGTAGTGTGGAATATGAAAAAAAAAAAGGGGATATGAGATGGTTTACTGTATGTAAACCATGTCTCATATCCTGTCGGGTTTGTGCAGGAGAAATGAAAAGCCGGCAATTGAATTACCGGCTGTTCACAGATATCGCGCTGAATGAAATCTAAATACAGAATATATATATATATATATATATATATATATATATATATATATATATATATATATATATATATATATATATATATATATATATATATATATATATATACTGTATATATGTTTTCCCGAACATTTGAGCACATAAATCCATTAGATGTCGGTTTTGCAAGCCTGCGCGAAAATCTCGCAGTACGGATGCCATACGGATTACATACGGAGGATGCCATGCGCAAAATACGCTGACACACCCTGACTACGGATCAATATTTTGGGAACATTCCTCCGTATTACGGCCGTAGTATGGACGTATAATACGTGGCGTATTGTCTTACGCCCAGTGTGAGGCCGGCCTAACAGTGAGCGCATGATCGGCTGATGGGAGTATTCATCAGATGGCTCCTGCGCTGTAAATAAATAAAGAAAAATTAATTGATAATTATTGATAACCAGCCAGGCAAAACTCACAGCTGCCGGCTGCAAACCTCAGCAGTCAGGATTAGCAAGGCTGGCTATCAAAAATTGAGGGGTCCCCATGCATTTTTTAAATTATTTAAATAAATAATAAAAAAAAAACTGCATGGGGACTCCCCCCATTTTTGACAACCAGCCTTGCTAAAGTAGACATCTGGGGAATGGTATTCTCAGGCTGGTAAGGGGCCATAGATACTGCCATAGAATTGACGTAGGGTACCCCTAAAGAAAAATCTAACCAGCAAAGGCTAGCCAGACAGCTGCGGACTGATATTAATAGCCTAGGAAGGGACCATGGATATTGGCCCCCCCAGACTAAAACATCAGCTCTCAGCCGCCCCAGAAAAGGTGCATCTATTAGATGCGCCAATTCTGGCGCTTAGCCTCACTCTTCCCACTTGCTCTGTAGGGGTGGCAAGTGGGGTTCATATTTGTGAGATTGATGTCAGCTTTTTAATGTCGGGTGACATCAAAACTAGAGATGAGCGAATATGTTCAGAAAACGGTTGCCGAATGTGTCATTTTTGTACCATTTTCGAGCCAAATTTATGTTTGGTTCCGAACATGTTTATTTCTTCTTCCATTAACGTTCGGCTGTGTCCAGCGAATATTGCAAAAACAATATTCGGCGCCTATCATAATCGGAACAGAATTTTGAAAAATTCGCTCAACTCTAATCAAGACTACGGCTTATTAACCCCTTCATGACCTTGAGGTTTTCCTTTTTTCCGTGTTCGTTTTTCGCTCCCCTCCTTCCCAGAGCCATAACTTTTTTATTTTTCCGTCAATTTGGCCATGTGAGGGCTTATTTTTTGCGGGACGAGTTGTACTTTTGAACGATATCATTGGTTTTAGCATGTCGTGTACTGGAAAACGGGAAAAAAATTCCAAGTGCGGTGATATTGCAAAAAAAGTGTAATCTCACACTGGTTTTTTGCTTGGCTTTTTTGCTAGGTTCACTACATGCTAAAACTGACCTACCATTATGATTCTCCAGGTCAGTACGAGTTCATAGACCCCTAACATGACTAGGTTCTTTTTCATCTAAGTGGTGAAAAAAATTCCAAACTTTGCTAAAAAAAATATATCTGTAGCGTTTCCATTTTTTCATGATCTGGGGTCGGTTGAGGGCTTATTTTTTGCGTGCCTACCTGGAGTTTTTAATGATACCATTTCGGTGCAGATACGTTCTTTTGATCGCCCGTTATTGCATTTTAATGCAATGTCGTGGCGACCAAAAAAACGTTATTCTGGCGTTTCAAATTTTTTTCTCGCTACGCCATTTAGCGATCAGGTTAATGCTTTTTTTATTGATAGATCGGGTGATTCTGAACGCGGCGTTACCAAATATGTGTAGATTTGATTTTTTTTTTTTGATTGATTTATTTTGAATGGGACGAAAGGGGGGTGATTTAAACTTTTATATTTTTTTTATTTTTTCACATTTTTTTTACTTTTTTTCTTTACTTTTGCCATGCTTCAATAGCCTCCATGGGAGGCTAGAAGCAGGCACAACCCGATCGCCTCAGCTACATAGCAGCGATCTGATGTTCGCTTCTATGCAGCAGAATTGCAGGTGTGCTGTGAGCGCCGACCACAGGGTGGCGCTCACAGCTACTGGCGATCAGTAACCATAGAGGTCTCAAGGACCTCTATGGTTACAATGTAGAAGCATCGCCGACCTCCGATCATGTGACGGGGGTCGGCGATGCGCTCATTTCCGGCTGCCCGGCCGGAAGCGGTAGTTAAATGCCGCTGTCTGCGTTTGACAGCAGCATTTAACTAGTTAATAGGCGCGGGCAGATCGCGATTCTGCCCGCGCCTATTACGGGCACATGTCAGCTGTTCAAAATAGCTGACATGTCCCAGCTTTGATGCGGGCTCACCGCCGGAGCCCACATCCAACCGGGGCTTCTGACCTCGGATTTACTATCCCGTCCGAGGTCAGAAAGGGGTTAATGAAGAGCCATCTATAAGACACCTATCCATTACTAATCCTATAGTGGTATGGTAAATAAAGACACAGCCAGAATAAAGTCTTTTATTTGAATTAAAACAAAACACACTTTTACTTTTGTATTTATTAACAAACCGTTATACTCACCTAACATCTTAGGCTAAGTTCACACTGCGTTAGCAGCAGCCCGTTCAGCGCATACGCTAACGGGCTGCTGCTAGCGCAAGTGCCGGCGTTTGCATCCCACTAGCGCAGATAGAGCTCTGCTAGCTCTATCTGCGCTAGTAGTGACGGACCCGGAAATGCTGCAGCCCGCGTCTCAGGGTCCGTCACTCAATGACGGCACATCGCTAGCGCACGCCCATTGTGGGCGTGCGCTAGCGATGCGTCCGCCATTGCATTCAATGGCGGCGTTAACGGACTACGTTACACCGCGTTATGCCGTGGTGTAACGTAGTCCGTTAAACGGGTCACACGCAGTGTGAACCCAGCCTAATTCCATTGAATCCCTCGTCTCCTGTAATAACAAACATAAAAAAACAACAATATCTCTCACCTATCTGTACTTCTGTCCCACGCCGTAATCCATGTTTGCGAAATAAACAGTTTTCAACCTGGAGGGTGCCAAGATGCGACAGTCCATGCTGAGAACCACTCGGGAATGAGCTGCTGCGAGCATACCCTCAGTGACCAGTGGTGACAACATCAAGGTTACTGCCGGTCATTGAGGCTGCGTTCTCAGCTGGGTCAATGACCCCCACACACACACTCTATTCAGTGACTATAGGACAGATTACAGCCCTCAGCTACTTCTGACATTCCCATAGACTATGAATGGAGCCGAAATCGAGCATACACACCTCCAATTCTACTAATGGCAGGGCCCCTCAGAGGCTGCATTATAGAGCCCAGTTCTGAAGATTCAGGGGGGTCTCAGGTGTCTGACATACAGTAATCAGTAAGTTATCCCTTTGCAATGTAAAGACATGGCTATAATGGCACTGTGATACTGATCATATTAACACCTTGATTAAATTGTTCTTTCTACTAATTAGGTCTTCTCCCTATCTGTGACTCCCCGGCCCCTCCGTTCTGACACTTCCCAGCCCCTCCGCTCTGTGACTCCCTGGCCCTTCCACCGACCTCCGCTCTGTGACTCCCCGGCCCTTCCGCCGGCCTCCGCTCTGTGACTCCCCGGCCCTTCCGCCGGCCTCCGCTCTGTGACTCCCCGGCCCTTCCGCCGGCCTCCGCTCTGTGACTCCCCGGCCCTTCCGCCGGCCTCCGCTCTGTGACTCCCCGGCCCTTCCGCCGGCCTCCGCTCTGTGACTACCCGGCCCTCCCGCCGGCCTCCGCTCTGTGACTCCCCGGCCTTTCCGCCGGCCTCTGCTCTGTGAATGATGAGTCACTTCTGAGATTTCTCACAGAGGAGTCGGGTCATTCAATGACTGGAGGGGCCGGGGAATCACAGACAAGAAGGTGGCCCTGTGCACCGAATCTAATTAGCAGAAAATTTCAAATGGTGATTACAGAAGAACCACAAAGAGAATTTCTTAACCAAAGATATCAATGTAATCCGTGTTACTGCGCCATAGCAGCCATCTGTTTACATTATAAAATCGTGCTGACAGGTTCTCTTTAAGACTATGGCACATATGAAATCAGCTGAGCCGTGGGAATAGATATCCCTGTTCTTGGGATGGTTGGGGGTCCACTGGTCAGCCATTTTTTTGCATATCCCTGTGTAAGGCTAGGTTCATATTGCGTTAGGGCAATCCGTTTAGCGCTAGTGGATTGCGCTAACGCAATGTCTTTTTCGAGGCCGCGTTCAGGGGTCGCGTTAACGTCCCCGCTAGTGCAGATCCCCGATCTGCCACAGCGGGGAACGGACCTCGGGCGCGCCTCGGACGCTGCAAGCAGCGTCCGAGGCGCGTCACAAAAGAACGGCACATCGCTAGCGATGCTCTGCAGGCGAAATGTACATTGCTGTCAATGGGTGCGCTAACGGACCCGTTGCACGGCGTTAATTGCGACATTTTCGCCGTGCAACGCTGTCCGTTAGCGATCACCCACTAACGCAATGTGAATCTAGCCGAAGGCTGCATAAGGCAACGTACAGATGTGGCAGAAACAGTAATCCAATCACAAATCTCTATAACATACTTGTGTACCAAGCCCCATACAGAATGCAGTGAATACATTTGGTGTCTGATTCGTGAAGGTGTTTTTGATGAAAAGCTGGTGGAAAATAACTTAAAATGTTGAAAAATTGTTGCTCAAACATTTTACGACTTTCGTAACAGTATTTGCCATGTCCTCCAAAGTGGGTGAAGCTGGGTCAGGACAGAGCATGGCAAGGCCTGCCTGGTGAATTTATGGAAAGTCATGGCGCACCTCACATCAGAAAGTTACTCAGGTCTGTGACTGAGGCACACGCTGCTTGTGAGATGCTCCTTGTTCATTAAAGGGGTTTTCCCACCAACAAAGTACATTTTAATTAATAGATCTTAGAATGATAATATTTTCCACAATTGGTTGTGTTTAAATAAAATGTCCCTGTGCTGAGATAATCTTATAAATGTGCCCCTGCTGTGTACTGTGTAATGGCTGTGTCTGACCGTGCAGGAGCATGGTCTGATCATGCCACATCTCCTGGGCAGGGGAGGAAGCAGAAGAGAGTATACAGACAGGACAGTATGGGATCACAGAGGATTCTTTTGTGAGGTAAAACATTTAATTGCCTCTTTTTAAGCAATTTTTTACTTCCAAGAATCCTCTGTGATCCCATGCTGTCCTGTCTGTATATCTTCTTTTGCCTCCTCCCCTGCCCAGGAGCTGTGGTATGATAAGACATGTCCCTGAACGGTCAGACACAGCCATTACGCAGCAGGGGCACATTTATAAGATTATCTCGGCACAGGAACATTTTTTAACACATCCAATTGTGGAAATTATTATTATTCCAAGGTCTATTGATTAAAATGTTGAGATTAACTTTGTGGGAAAACCCCTTTGCAACGTTCATCTAATGAGTCAGGTGCATCTTACGCCAGCCTGCCATTATTAAGTCTCTCACCTCACCATATTAAATCTCCTACTGTGCTCCTCATCAGTGCAAACATCCTGAAATGCATGTCTGCAGATAGAGGCCTGACAGTTTTGGCTACTTATCCTAAGTCATGTGGCAAGGCTCATTAAAGAGAAGATGCCATACAAAATTTTACGATTGAAAACATGTAAAGTATTAATGTTTTAATTTTTTTGTAATATGATCATTTGTTTTTACTTAATAAAAATAATGTAGAAACGTTTGGTATTTCCACTTTTAAACACAAGGGGGAGCATCTGCTGAAATTTGCCATGAAAACCTAGTGTACAGTTAGCTCACATTGGGACTGCAGTAAATGTGGGTGGGATCTGCTCACGTGTGTGACGTCACTCCTTTATTTGCCATTCTGGGCGTTTGTAACGGGATAAGAGAGGATGAAGTTTAGGATCACAGCACGGAGCCATTTTGTTGGTGACTGAGAGTGATAAGTAGACTGTCACAGAGGGCGGCGGGCAGCACGATTCTGTTAGTGCTCCTCGCTTTATCATAAACTGGGGTTAGATACGTGGAGTGTATCACGTGCACGATTAGCTACGCTTAAAGGAAGGCACTCTGGGATTAGACACAGGGCTAAGTGTAGTTTATTACACGATGGAATTAGATATTGATCTCAGCAAAGTGTATCCCGCAGTATGGGATTAGATACACGGTATGTGCAGTAAGATGAGGCCCCACTTCGTCCACTTCTATGAGAGTAGTGTAATATGTGACCCCGCTCTGTCCACTATATTGCTAGTCCCATAGAAGTAGACAGCGCACGGTCACACATTACACCACTGCTCCCATAGAAGTGGACGGAGCGCGGTCACACATTACACCACTGCTCCCATAGAAGTGGACGGAGCGCGGTCACACATTACACCATTGCTACCATAGAAGTGGATGTAACGCGGTCACATATTATATCATTGCTCCCATAGAAGTGGACTGAGCGCAGTCATTACACCACTGCTCCCATAGAAAGATGTCCTGTAGATATATAATTTCACAAGTCCCCTACATATAATAAACTTACACCCAGTAATGCCTTTCATGTGGCACTAAAGGGTTCTTACACTAATAAATTGAAATAAACGTGGGTTCTCCCCTATTTTTTGTAACCAGCCAAGGTAAAGCAGACAGCTAGGGGCTTATATTATCAGGCTGGGAAGGTCCCTTGTTATTGGGCTCTTCTCAGTCTAAAAATACCAGCCTGCAGCCTCCCCAGATTTGGTGCATCATATTAGCTACACTAAGGGATCCTACTCACTTGAGAGCAACTCGGATGAGTCTCGCATGTTTATAACCCGGCTCTGCACTCGGCACTCAGATCGGAGCGTGCGGCCGCATAGGAATACATGCAGCCGCACGCTCGGCTTTTCTGTGCCAGGTGCAGTGCCGGGGTATTGCCGTGTGAGACTCATCCTTGTCTCGCGCAAGTGAGTAGGAGCCCTAATTCTGGCACTTTGCCCAACTCTTCCTGATTGCTCATGCAGTGACAATCTGGGTAATGGTAGTTGGGGTTGAAGTCAGCTGTGAATTATCAAAAATCACATCTGGCATCAAGCCCAGATGTTAGTAATGGAGAGGTGTCTCCCATAGAAATGTGTAACACTGCTCTGTCCACTTCTATAGCAGCAGTGTTGTAATGGAATAGATGTCCTGTAGATATAGAATTTCACAAGCCCCCTACATATAATAAACTTGCACCCATTGGTGCCTTTCATGTGGCACTAATGGGTGTTTACCCTAATAAATAAATTAAAAATAAGCATGGGGTCCCTCCTATGTTTTATAACCAACCAAGGTAAGCAGACAGCTGGGGGCTTATATTATCAGGCTGGGAAGGTCCCTTGTTTTTGGGCTCCTTCCCAGCCTAAAAATACCAGCCCGCAGCCTCATATGATTTGGTGTATCACATTAGATGCCCCAATTCTGGCACTTTGCTCTGCTCTTCTGATTGCCCTGGAGCGATGACAATCCCGGTAATGGAAGTCAGAGTTGAAGTCAGCTGTGAATTGTCAAAAATCACATATGGCATCAAGCCCTGGTGTTTGTAATGGAGAGGCGTCTATCGTACACCTCCACTACTAACCCAATAATGACACCGCTGATCAGAGTCGCTGAGCCCATTGTATAATGGCCCCATATAGTGCTCCACAGTATAATGGCCCCACATGGTGCCCCACAGTGTAATGGACCACATGGAATCCCACAGTGTAATGGCCTCATATAGTGCCTTACAGTATAATGGCTGCATATATTGCCCCACAGTATGAGAAAAAAAAATATATATAAATTTTATTTGAATAAACACTGACTGTGGGTACAGTAGAAGAAGTGGTTTACTGGCAGGGGATACACTAGAGAAGAAGTGGTGTATTGACTGAGGGTGCACTAGAACAGAAGCGGTATACTAACTGGGGTTACACTACAGAAGAAGTGGTTTACGGGCGGGGGATGCACTAGAGAAGAAGCAATGTATTGACTGAGGGTACACTAGAACAGGAGCAGTGTGATGACTGTGTGTACACTAGAGAAGCAGGCGGTGTACTGACTGGGGGTACACTAGAGAAGCAGGCAGTGTGCTGAGTGGAGGTACACTAGAGATGGAACGGTGTGCTGACTGGGGTACACTAGAGAAGGTGCGGTGTACTGACTGGGGGTACACTAGAGAAGGAGCGGTGTGCTGACTGGGCGTACACTAGAGAAGGAGCGGTGTGCTGACTGGGGGTACACTAGAGAAGGAGCGGTGTACTGACTGGGGGTACACTAGAGAAGGAGCGGTGTACTGACTGGGGGTACACTAGAGAAGGAGCGGTGTACTGACTGGGGGTACACTAGAGAAGGAGCGGTGTACTGACTGGGGGTACACTAGAGAAAGAGCGGTGTACTGACTGGGGTACACTAGAGAAGGAGCGGTGTGCTGACTGGGGTACACTAGAGGAGGAGCGGTGTGCTGACTGGGGTACACTAGAGAAGGAGCGGTGTACTGACTGGGGTACACTAGAGAAGAAGCGGTGTACTGACTGGGGTACACTAGAGAAGTGGATAGGACAAGTGCTATGTCTTCAGGACTGCCCAGTTAATGGATCTAATAGTGCAGCGCTCATGGTATATACAGTAAGTGCTTATCGTCCTGTGAGGAATAGTGGACGTCGTGTGAACATGGCAGCTATTAGCGTGTTAGTTCTGTGGCATTTGATTACTAGTAGTGAGTGGATGGCCACAGACCATACTTCAGTAAGAATAGTCACAGCTCTTCATGTCTCACTAGATATAACCAGCCATAAACCCTAGAGCCAAGGAGATTGGGCTGAGAGCAGCGAGCTGTCACCGAGAATAATGGGCGAAGCAGGGAAATAATTACAATGATCTGTTCGGTGCTTTGTTTTCCCACTTTAGTTTCCTTTTTATCCTGTAATCTTTAAATCGCAGTAGAGGAGGGTGCTTGGCTGTGGAGAATATTAAATAATTTGGGTTGGAGGGAAATCTAACAGAGTAGACAAGCGGCTTGTGGGGGAAACGAGGACTTCATTATTCTGCTGACTGACATCTATCAGACACTTGTGCTGCCTGTGATGCTTCATTTTCTCACATTTTTCCTGCAGACTTTGTTTGATAACCAGAACAATGCATCAGCTAAAGAAGAAGGTGAAAGTCCCAGCAATAACAAGAATGACTCCAAGAAGATGTCTGTGGAGAGGGTCTACCAGAAGAAAACCCAACTGGAGCACATCCTGCTCCGCCCTGACACCTACATCGGATCGGTGGAGCCTGTTACTCAGGTGACTTTTTTTTTTTTAAATCAAATCTTGGCTTAAAAATACTATCCTTTTATATAGGAAAGAGGGGGCCACATTACAGAAACACAGCTATAGGCGAATGCGGTGCTATATATATAGATGGATGGATGGATAGAGAGGGAGAAACATTTGTTATATGTTTCTTAAAGGGAACCTATCGCCCCGTTTTTTAAAAATTAGATAAAAATAGTGTGAAATAGGGGCAGAGCTGGGCTTTACATTAGTGCCTTTTTGGTGCCTTTACACCCCCGTTAGGCTGCCGAAATACCTTTGTGAAGTGGCCGTTTTCTGCTGTCACTCAAGTTGGTCAGGTCGGATGGGCGTGGTCACAGCGCTGTTTCTCCCCCAGATCAGGCTCATCATTACGTTGGTGGCGTAGTGGTGTGCGCATGTCCAAAGAGAAGATCCACTGCCCAGGAGATTCAAAACAGCGCGGTCTACGCTATTCGCCGTTTACCGGTGGGCGCGGCCATCTTTCCTGTGGCCGCGCGTGCGCAGATGGAGCGCTCTGCTGCCCGGGGCTTCAGGAAAATGGCCGCGGGATTCCGGTAAACGGCGAATAGCGTAGACCGCGCTGTTTTGAATCTCCTGGGCAGTGGATCTTCTCTTTGGACATGCGCACACCACTACGCCACCAACGTAATGATGAGCCTGATCTGGGGGAGAAACAGCGCTGTGACCACGCCCATCCGACCTGACCAACTTGAGTGACAGGACAAAACGGCCACTTCACAAAGGTATTTCGGCAGCCTAACGGGGGTGTAAAGGCACCAAAAAGGCAGTAATGTAAAGCCCAGCTCTGCCCCTATTTCACACTATTTTTAACTAATCTTTAAAAAACGGGGTGATAGGTTCCCTTTAAGTACAGAAAAGCTGCATAAAGGGATTATCCCACCAGGACAGCTGTTGTCCATACACAGATAAGACCCTTGTATATGGAGGATGCCCCACCCAGGACCCCTATCTATGAGAGATCAGATGGCTGATAACAAACCATTACATTTGCCCCTGGCAAACTGTTGCAGTTTGATAAACTTAGAAGATAAATACTAGACTTTTGTGCTCCTCTGAAAAGGCAGACTGTAAAGGTACCGTCACACTAAACGATATCGCTAGCGATCCGTGACGTTGCAGCGTCCTGGATAGCGATATTGTTTAGTTTGACACGCAGCAGCGATCAGGATCCTGCTGTGATATCGCTGGTCGTTGAACAAAGTTCAGAACTTTATTTGGTCGTCAGACCGGCGTGTATCATCGTGTTTGACACCAAAAGCAACGATACCAGCGATGTTTTACACTGGTAACCAGGGTAAACATCGGGTTACTAAGCGCAGGGCCGCGCTTAGTAACCCGATGTTTACCCTGGTTACCAGCGTAAAATGTAAAAAAAACAAACAGTACATACTTACATTCGCGTCCCCCGGCGTCCGCTTCCCACACTGACTGAGCGCCGTAAAGTGAAAGTACAGCACAGCGGTGACGTCACCGCTCTGCTGTTAGGGCCCGCGCTCAGTCACTGCAGGAAGCGGACTCCGGGGGACGCGAATGTAAGTATGTACTGTTTGTTTTTTTTACATTTTACGCTGGTAACCAGGGTAAACATCGGGTTACTAAGCGCGGCCCTGCGCTTAGTAACCCGATGGTTACCCGGGGACCTCAGCATCGTTGGTCGCTGGAGAGCGGTCTGTGTGACAGCTCTCCAGCGACCAAACAGCGACGCTGCAGCGATCAGCATCGTTGTCTGTATCGCTGCAGCGTCGCTTAGTGTGACTGTACCTTAAGGGTACCGTTACACTATACGATTTACCAACGATCACGACCAGCGATACGACCTGGCCGTGATCGTTGGTAAGTCGTTGTGTGGTCGCTGGGGAGCTGTCACACAGACAGCTCTCCAGCGACCAACGATGCCGAGGTCCCCGGGTAACCAGGGTAAACATCGGGTTACTAAGCACAGGGCCGCGCTTAGTAACCCGATGTTTACCTTGGTTACCATCGTAAATGT
This sequence comes from Ranitomeya variabilis, assembly GCF_051348905.1. Classification (NCBI taxonomy): domain Eukaryota; kingdom Metazoa; phylum Chordata; class Amphibia; order Anura; family Dendrobatidae; genus Ranitomeya; species Ranitomeya variabilis. The sequence continues at coordinate 114,829,769 of NC_135237.1, read as the reverse complement.
AAAAAAAAACAAACAGTACATACTCACATTCCGGTGTCCGTCAGGTCCCTTGCCGTCTGCTTCCCGCACTGACTGACTGCCGGCCGTAAAGTGAAAGCACCCGGCCCTGCGCTTAGTAACCCGATGTTTACCCTGGTTACAAGCGAACGCATCGCTGGATCGGTGTCACACACACCGATCCAGCGATGACAGCGGGAGATCCAGCGATGAAAGAAAGTTCCAAACGATCTGCTACGACGTACGATTCTCAGCGGGGTCCCTGATCGCTGCTGCGTGTCAGACACAGCGATATCGTATGGATATCGCTGGAACGTCACGGATCGTGCCGTCGTAGCGATCAAAGTGCCACTGTGAGACGGTACCCTAAGGAAAGAGTGCACAACATTTCATACTTTGGACCCCGATTGTCTTGTTTAACCCAATGGCTTAGTCAGGGGCACATCGAACAACCATTTTTCTGGGATTAAGATAAAGACATGAACTCACTGCACAACATAATGTGACTAGCCCATTACTTACAGTAAACTAACTGACAGCCTAATACAGAGGGAAGAGGACCCTGCCCTTAGGGCTTACATTCTACAGGATTATGGGGAAGGAGACAGTAGGTCGGGGGTTGTAATAGCTCCGATGGTGTTGAGAAGGCCATGTGGTCATTACAGGTTGTAAGCTTTCCTGAAGAGGTGGGTTTTCAGGTTCTGTTTGAAGGATACAAATGTCTAAGCTAGCCGTCATACGGCTATGTCAGTCAAAAAATAAAAGTTAAGGCTCCAAGAATAAGGGGAGGAAAAACACAAATGTAAAATGTAGTAAATCTCCGAAATGCTCTGTATTCCTGAAGCTTAACCGAGTCATTCTGATATCGGCATGTAAGTCCGTCGTGAAGATACAATTGTCAGAAATGCTCACTGCTTTCCGTAGCGGCATTGGTCTTTCGCTATAGGTTGTTTGGATACCGCAGAATTGACGTCCCTCAAAGTTAGAACGTTCAAAAGCATTAAATGAAATGGTTATAATTTGTTTTCTCTGTGCGGAGTTTTATGATCTTTATTGGGAATGAACTGCAATTTTATGAGTTGTAGTCATTAGGCCGTCAGTGAAGGGAATGGTCACCGGCGTCTTAGAGCTACAGGAGAAGCTTCATTTACACTGTAAGGTGTTGAATAGTCTGTAATGACTCTGAATTACTGTGTACACGCTTGTTGTTCCTACTTGGAGACTCGTAAGGACAGAACATGCGTTACCGGTTCGTCGTACAATCCGTAGAACATAATATATATACGTGTCGTATTTTTTACTAGCCACATAATAAAATGCCATTATTGCCATGTGTACAGGAATGCTGCGATTTCACTTTAATTCATTCAATTCTATATTTAGGCAATGTGGGTCTACGATGAAGACATTGGGATGAATTGCCGGGACATAACGTTTGTACCAGGATTGTATAAAATATTTGATGAAATTCTAGGTGAGTTGTGTGATTGGATTGCGGAGCTCTGCGTATAACGGCTACATGGGAACACAGAGATGGAAATGCTACTGCTTAATTTAAATTGTCTACTTTAGAAGACCCCGTTTAGTAATAGAATAGATGTCCCGTTTTGCAATATTTTAGGTTTGGTGACTTATATAATAATAATCTGAACTTCACTTGCCCTCCCAGATCCTGCGTAGCCTCTTCACCCCTGCTACCTGAGCTCAGGGCTCATGTTGTCTGACAGCTGACCCGCTGAATTCAGAGGTGTCATATCTGCAGCTGGTCAGCAAAGTTTCAAAGTGGTCAAGATGCAGGGCTGGACCTGGGACGTATTAAAAAAAAAGTTCTGCTTGTTATTTTAGAAGTTACTGAACACACGGGGTAAGATATTTTTGTATTGATGACCCTTGTAAAGAGAACATGTCACTTGCCCCAAAATTCATTAAACATCTTGAAAAAATCCCCGATGTCCCCTGATTCTTCTGCTGTTTTCCGTTTTTTGCAATGCATTTATCAATTGCAGAGATATTCATATTTGTTCTTTGGAGCGTAGCATGTGAAATCTCTGCTTTGTAGTCCAACTGAGAGTTTCTTCAGTTTTTTTTCTCTGGTTATGTTTTTTTTAACCTTCTTCCCAGAGATATCTAGCTAAATTTTTTGAGCAAGTGACATGTTCCCTTTAATAGAAGGATCCTCTCCTTTTGGTCAGAATAGAGTTACATAGTGTCTCTTGCTCTTGAGGACTTGTCTTTTCCTTATACACAAAGAACGCAATGATTTGATTGACCTTTGGATATGCTGTTGAACACTGTCTTACTTATAGGTTTTCGCTCAGATAATATCCCATCACTTGAGGTCCCAGTAGGGGCCACTTTTGATTTGCTTGTTTTAATAGACCCTTCAAATTAGTTGAAATTGTGCAAAGTAGAGATCTCCTGTAATTTGTCACAGAAATATTAATATTCCTTCCATACTTGCACTCTTGTATATCTTCCAGGGGTAATAATGGCAGCTCCAAATTAATGCCGGAAATACCAGTAACCATATAACTGGTAGTTCACGTCTGTGCTTCTGCAGACATAAGATATGAGCAATCCCTGCTACATTTAACATGATGGCTTCCTCATTTCTGCTCGGTCTCGGATTGCAAATCATATAGTAAAAATTAATATTCAATGAAGTCTCCTTCGGTGTGTGGGTGGAAATGGTTGAATATACCATAATCATACCTTGATTATAGCTGCCCAATATGTCTCCCGATTTCACACGTTTTTTTTTTTTTTTTGCAGCTGTTTTTTTATGCAAAATTTCAGCTACCAGCAAAAGTCTGAGGTTTCAGAAATCTTATGCCCACAACTTATTATTTTTTCTTGACTGTTTTGTCAAAGAGCTTGGATTTTGCAAAATGCATCATGTGACTTCTTTCAGTGTTTTTTACAGCATTTTTCACCCATTGAAAGCAATGGCTAGTGGAAAATGCTGCAAAAACTAAGCAAACCATGCACTTACTGTGGGGTTGCATGAAGCCATGTCCGGGCAATCGTCCTTCTGTAAATATACTTGAGACCTTTGTGTCCCTTATTATAATCACAGGGACCCCTGTAGCAGTATATGATGCCATTCACTTAATATGCCATAACGCCAGACCGCTGTAGACATTTTAGCAATATTACTGGAATGCGCGTCGGCTTTTAATGAGCAGTGTTTACTGCATGTGTTCATTTTCTTGGTTGGCTTGAAACACATTTTCTTTTCATTTTACAGTCAATGCAGCCGACAATAAGCAGAGGGATAAAAACATGAGTTGCATTAAAATTTCCATTGATCCGTAAGTAGAAAAAATAAAATTCTTCCTACTTCATATAATTGATGTTGTTTTCCTATATTCATCTGTGATAGTGGTTTTTAATAGTCAATGCTGTCTGGACCCAGAAGAACATTTATTATTTTAATAGATTGTGTTTTTCCTTCTTTTTTTCATATTTTTACCCAGATAAATGTTTGCATAATATGTCTTAATCTTTACAGAAAATTCAGTTCAGTTCCTATTTTTTCTCTAGTAATTAGGTTATTTTCTAAATCACAATGTGGTAATGATTAAAATGATTAATTATGGAGTTTGTGCCCATATAACTCCAGTTTAAATCTCCCTCCTTTTGCACATATCACATATGGTTCGTCAGGGGTATTTGTGAAACGCGCGTCGGGTGTTCGGTGGGTTAGCATATTATTCATTATGTTATTTAATTCTTACCTTGATTGCTTGTGGGATATACTTATTTGCATTTTATTGGGCATTGTGTCTGTCTGTGTCCAATTACCCAAATACTATTTAATATTGATTTATATGCTTGTTTTGGGAATTGACCTAAGGATATATGTACATCTCGGTACCGTGGAATACTGATTCTTATACATGTTTTATGATTTTTTGCTACATGTATGTTATACCATGCATTGACTCTGCTCTATATGTTCTCGGGTTTCTGACTGTTGCTCAGACACCAATTTTAATAAATTTGTGTTTGTATTGCTGCCATTATTTGCACCTCTACTGTCCTTGTGAATTGTATTTAATAAAGATTATGATGTTTTAATATATTGAGTTTATTTATTCCATCTTGGCACTTTGTTTTTTTTTTTTCATAAACTCAACAGAGCATTTGCAATTTCACATCACTGGTCTGTCATCAGGAATCAACAAACACAATGCTGCACTGCCTAGTAATTACAAGCTGCTTGTGGAGGAGTGCAGTAGTGCTGAGCTCTGCTAGAAGCAGCTAGCAGTGGTGTAAAACTGCATGCTGATGTAGAAGGCAGAAGATAATATTGGTCAGGAACGGAGCGTGTGCAGAAATGATTGGTGTGGCTAATCAGCACCAAACAGGGGAGAGGCAGGGGACTGCAGCATTGAGGAGAAGCAAGAGGTTGCTGGGAAATGTAGTTTTAGCACATAAAAATGGGACTGCCCATTCTGCCTTGTGAAGCCGGACGCGCCGAGAGGCAGATAGATGAATAAAGACAGAGGTACAAGAGAGAAACTTTATGTTGGGCTTAATTTTTATATTTTATCAAGTATGTATGTACTGGGCTTTGCGAAAAATGAGATCCTGGAATAACCCTAAGTATCAATATCTTACTCCACCAATAGGAAGTAGCAATCCTAAAAGTCAATATCTACTCTCTAACGAGCCTTGTCACATGATTTAGGATAAAAGCCAAAACCAGAATCTCAATTGGCAGATACTGTGTTTCGGGTTATTGCCCTTCGTCAGTGCAAAGTAAGAGATCTGGTTTGGCTAAGCAGCATCTCTCTTGTAAAACTGCCACAAGGATTGCCAGCCAGGCTTTCTAGACTGCTGAATGGCAAATGTAACTAGTTTTGCAGCAGCACACCCCAGATTTACTCTTTATGACTGTTGTACATGCTACTCAAGATATCAGGAATGGGGGTCTCCCTGTACCCTCACTATGTTGCTTCCAGATTTCATAGCAACATAGCAAAAACCTGCTGACATATCCCCTTTAATGGCTTACCTTCTTAATCCCCACTTTTTCTATTTTTGAAGCCATCATCTTATGACCCCCGTGACTGTCATTACGAAGCTCCTTTGAAATGCTGCCTGTGGCCAGGCTTCAAAGGACACTGATTTCTACTATATGCCGCGATGCTGAGGCTTCTCTGTATAAAGCACAAGCCATTGGACGATTGCATCTTCAAGTCCCCTAAGGGGGTTAAGAAGAACAGTAAAAAAAAATTTTAATAAAAGTTTAAATTGCCGCTCCCCCCCCCCCCATTGAAGATAAAGATATTTAAAAAAAATACCCATATGTGGTTTCGCCGATTTACAGAAAAATCCGATCTGTCAAAATATAATAACAATTAACCCGATTGGTAAACACCGTAAACGGAAAAAATTCATAACGCTCAAATTACATTTTTTGGTTGCCGCAGTTCTCCAAAAATGCCATAAAAAGCAATCAAAAAGTCACATCTATCCTAAAATGGTACTAATAAAAATATCGTCTTGCCACATTGCCATTCCCAAGAAACTGTCAGAATTGTTTTTTCCACAATTTCGCCGCACTAGGAATTTTTTCCCAATTTTCGAGTACACTATGTGGTAAAATGAATGGTGTCATTCAAAACTACAACTCGCCCCATAAGAAACAAGCCCTCATACATGTGAACAGAAAGTTAAAAAAGTTATGGCTATGGGAAAAAGGAAAGGAGAAAATGGTAACTGGCTGCGGCGTGAAGGGGTTAAGTATTGTTGTAGATTGCATCGTTTACGTGTATGGATTTATTTAGTGTTTTATGGTTTTCACCAAGCCGTTTGGCCTAGTAAATACATTCCATAGGAGAACCCTCTATGACATTTTTACAGCTAGGCTCTTATTGACAAGCTGTCCCATGAATGTGACATGGATATCTTGTGTGTGTGCAGTTATTTTATATTTTATAAAAATCTGTGGCCCCGATTCATTAGTGTTTACCCCAGAAACTGACCAAAAACACTTGCAGAGTGTTTGCCATTTCCATGGCAGTTTCTTCTATCTCCGCCAAAACAGGCAGAGCGGGGACGGGGTGTAGTAACATCTTGTGTAATTCATGACGAGCTCTGGCAAACCAACCTCCACAAGTATTACTCCAGTCTCTGACTGGAGTACTAAGATTTGGGGCAAGGCATCAGAGTTGCACACCACTTTTAAGATGCACCCAATTCATTTAGAAGCATGTTCTTCGAATAAATCAGGCGCCTCTGACTCCAAAATGCCGCCTCATCAATAGTGGCTCGAAGACCGGTTTTGATGAATCGGGCCTATGTCTCTGCTTGTCTTTGTCAGCAGGATGTGCCAGCCTGGGTGCGACAGGTTGGATGTGCAGCCATCTATCTACTCTTGTTGGTCAATATAAGCAGGGTCGTGTTTGGCCACTTGCTGCTTCCATTCAGATTTGACAGACATGTTTATGGCGGAGCTGCGCTTGTAGTGGTTTTGCCAATAGTCCTTTAAAGTGTTGACCAATTGTCTATTAAACAGGTGGAGATGAGGATGTACAAAAAGGTGTTCTCGGAATGATGCTAAATTCATAAAATAATCATATGCCACTTTTATTTTTTTTATTTTTTTTTGACATCGGAGTAATTCACACTATAAAAATATTTTCTTTTTTTTTTTTGTTCACAGTGACTCAAATATCATTAGTATTTGGAACAATGGGAAAGGAATTCCAGTGGTGGAGCATAAAGTAGAGAAGGTCTACGTCCCTGCTCTGATATTCGGCCAGTTATTAACTTCCAGCAACTACGATGATGAGGAGAAAAAAGTGACGGGCAAGTTACCGTAATTTATTTAAATAGCAATCAACACCGAAGTGCTTATCTATGGAAATAATTGTTTCAGGATGACATGTACCGTTTGTAGCATTCGTCTATCATAAGCATTCTGTCTTTTGTATGGACATAATTGCTTGTTTTCAAAGTGAAAGTTGAGAACTTATTTTTTTTTTCTATTTTTTTTATTTGTTGCAGGTGGCCGCAATGGTTATGGTGCTAAACTTTGCAATATATTCAGTACAAAATTCACAGTGGAAACAGCCTGCAAAGAGTACAAACACAGCTTTAAACAGGTATGTGACAAGTATTCAGGACAACAAAGTAGGCTGAGCTTTGTAAAGTATTCCGATTATATTAATTTCCCTGTGATACCAATTATGAAGACAGACCCTTCTTAGAAACAAACCGGCTTTTTGACTCTTAGCAGTTGGCAATTATTAAGGGACGATTCAAGCAGCCTAATATAATTGAAGAACTGTCCAAGTAACTTTGGATCCAGCAGAGTACACTGTTGGGCTATGTGAACACCAAGTTTGTCGAGGAGTTTTTGGAATAGAAACTGAGTAGAAACTTTCCAAATCAAATACTCTTCCAAATCTCAAAATTCATTAAAGGGGTTGTCCACTACTAGGACAACCACTTCTTAAACTAGATGTTCATCCCTGATAAAATAATAAATCCTATACTCACCTGCTGTGCCGGCGCCTTTCCATTGGTGTCAGTACTTTCTCTTCTCGGGGCTGTGATGAGGTGTTGTGACAAGTGATGCCTTTCTCCAATAAGTGCTGGCGTCGCTGTCTCCACCTTTGGACAAATTGAACATGAAGAGGAAGTCAAGGATCATCTGCGGGGCGTGGCCTGACTGCTCATGGTGGAGGCTGCTTGATCCAGGAGTTCCCGTTCCCCAGGACACTAAAGCGACTTTTAAAGCAGCCAGATCAGCCATATTCTGCTGAAACTTGTTGTAGATATACATCTACCGACCCTCAACTGATGGGAAAGGTAAAACACCCACAATCTGCGCTCCCTAAGCGGGTCTCAGATTATTTTCCCCCTGGCCGCCCAGACTCTGCGCCTCTCTCCAACATGGCGCCTCCTTCCCCTCGCGCTGCTCGTGCTTCTCGCCGAGACACCCAAGCACAGGACGCCGCTTCTGCAGTGCTTTCTCCAGACACTCCGGTCACCCTCACCCTGATGAAAGGCTTATTGTCGGAGCTCAGAGTCTCCATTCATGATGATATGAAAGCTATGGTGGCGGATCTCAGGGGGGAGGTTGTGGACCCGGGCAACTGCACGGATCACCTTGAGTCCAAACTGACTGAACTCATACAGTCCCACAACACCCTCCTGGATGAGCACGAACAACTCCAGCAGTCGGTTGAGGCGATCCAGATTAAGAATTACGACCTGGAAGATAGACACAGACGGAACAACGTCCGCCTTAGAGGCGTCCCGGAATCGATCCCTCCCTCGGAGCTGAGAGCATTTCTTCAGGATTTCATGCTGGAGGCCCTTCCAGATATAGAGCTGAGAGACCTTAAAATAGACCGCATTCACAGGGTGCCGAAGCCCTCCGGTGTCCATGCGGATCTACCGCGAGATGTACTTGCGAGAATCCACTTTTTCGAGGCTAAAGAAGATTTCCTGAAAGCATTAAGAGCTGCCCCTTCCCTTTCTGAGCGCTTTGCGAAGCTCGAGGTGTATCCGGACTTATCGCCGGGCACCCTAGCCCTGCGCCGCGCGTTTAAGCCCTACACGACGTTGCTGCGGGAAAAAGAGGTGACATATAGATGGGGGCACCCTACTCCCCTTATCATTCGAAGAAACGACGTCACCCACGTCTGTCTCACGCCTGCTCAAACGGCACAACTCTTAAAGGGCTGGAATTTTCTCTCGTCGTCTCCACCGACAACGACACAGCGTCCCGGACGGGCCAACTTCGATAAACATGGTCCTCGCGGAAGAAGGATTGACCCAGAATGGAGAGTCGCCTGACCTAGTCTTGGCTGAACTGGTTCTCTTTTTTGATGGATAATGTGTCCAGGGGACCGTCTTCCTGGTCTCCTCTTTTGCACCTCCCAGGTCGTATTATTGACTTTTTCCCCCTCCCCCCTTTTACCTTCCTTTCTTCTTCTTCCCTATCTTTTCTCTCCTTCCCTCTTTAACAAATGCACCTGGGATTGTTGCCCCCCCGAGCGATTTTTGCTCGCTCTGGACTGTTTGTTTTTTTTCTTTTTTGTTAATTTTTTTTTCTACCTATTTGTTGTCGATGAACTGCCGAACTTCTCGGTCCTCCCCCATGTGAGATGCCGGGGATCCGTACTCCCCTTTTTTTTTTTTCTGAATTTTTATTTTCCTTTTTATTTTTACCTTTTTTTTTGCTGACGCATTTGCGTCTTTAGTGTTATATAGACTGTTGAGACTTAATGTTTTTGCTATATGTTTTTCCCTTCCCCCCCCCCCTTCCTCTTCCCCTTTATGCAGCATACTCTTCTCAAATTTTGTTGTTCTGATATACAAGTTAGTGATTTGTGCTCAAATGTTACCATGCCTATTTCCATACTAGCCCTGAACGTGAACGGCCTAAACTCGCCTCAAAAGCGCTCACTCCTTTATGGCCAACTAAAAAAATCGCGTGCGGATATTGTTTTTTTACAGGAGACTCACCTATTAGAGGCTGACAACTACCGTGTAACCTCCCGCTTTTATCCTCAGCGTTTCTTCTCCAACGCCCGGGATAAAAAATCTGGAGTGGCTATTTTCATTGGTGCCAACCTGTCATTTGACCTGATTAAAGTCTTCTCTGTCCCCGAGGGAAGATATCTGCTTCTGACCTGCCATCTGAACGATGTACTGTACTCTCTATTAGCGATCTACGCCCCCAACTCAAGACAACCTGCATTTCTTAAATCGCTTTTGGACGAACTCACCCCCTCTATGGTGGGACACAAACTGATTGCGGGCGACCTTAATGCTCCTTTGAACAAATCTCTTGACTGTTCGACTCCCTCGACTTTTAGATCTGACCTCTCCCCTATCACCTCCTCCTTTCATTTACACGACATCTGGCGGTACCTCCACAGCAATGAACGGGACTATACCTTCTTTTCCCCGAGACATAAATCATTTAGCCGTATAGATTATTTTTTAGTTAACGACTCCCTTCTTCCCTTGTGTATGACTGCCTCTATTGACTCAATCTCCTGGTCGGACCATGCCCCTATTACTCTAAATCTCTCCGACTCCACTCCCTACTCTCCCCTGATCTCTTGGAAATTGAACGAACACCTCCTGACATCCCAGACTAACCATAATGTCCTTACTACCCACCTGAAATAATTTTTTCACCTTAATAACGTTGGTGACATTGCTCCGGATGTGTTACGGTTTGCGCACAAAGCTGTAATGCGAGGTCATTTTATCAAATTGGCAGCACACACCAAAAAACAGTACAATGCGACTCTGGATTCCCTCCTGACCAAGATTAAAACACTCGAACGTTCCAGTATGTCCTCCCCAGATTCAGTGATCCTCCCCGACTTGCTGAAGGCTCGGAACCAACTCCGTGCTTTCCTTCTCTCTCGAGTTGACAGGGCCGGTGTCCTCCTCGCTCGTAGAATTAAAAAAACTGAAACCCGTTCCAGAATCTCACATATCATCTCCCCCTGAGGCGACACAATCCGTAACCCTATACTAATTGCCGAACAATTTCGCTCTTATTATAATGATCTTTACAATCTTGCCACTTCCCCCTCTACGCCGCAGCCTTCTCCTGACATTATTTCTGCTTTCCTCTCAAGAGCTAAACTACCTTCTTTGTCCTCTGACCAACTAGAATATCTAAATAAAACTTTCACCCTCCCTGAAATTCTTGAGATCATTCACACCTCCAAAAAGCATTCTGCCCCCGGCCCAGATGGTTTCCCCTATCAGTATTACTCTTCTTTTTCACCCCTTCTTGCTCCCTACCTCTTATCTCTTTTTCAGTTCTGGCAACGTGAAGGTTGTATTAAGCCTGAGTGACTGAGAGCGTCTATTTCCACAATTCCACAGACCCGGGCAGCTATCGCCCGATAGCCTTGCTTAACTGCGATCTAAAAATTTACTCTAAGCTGCTGGCGGATCGTCTCAAGACCGTTCTCCCATCTTTGATCGCTTTGGACCAGGTAGGATTAATTCCTGACCGTCAAGCGAGAGATGCCACAAGAAGGGTTATAGATCTCCTGGAGGTTCCCCCGGTGTACTCGTGTCCCTTGATGCTGAAAAAGCTTTTGACCGCGTGCACTGGGGGTATCTAGCAGCTGTCCTGGATAAATTTGCCTTCTGTGGTAATATTAAATCAGCCATTATGGCCTTATACTCCTCCCCTTGCGCCTTTGTTAAAGCGGGTGGTTTTTCTTCCTCCACTTTTCCAGTAACCAACGGGACGCGCCCGGGCTGCCCCCTTTCCCCCCTCATTTTTGCCCTTGCGATGGAGCTGCTGGCAACTGTCATTCGCTCTCACCCTGATATTTCAGGTATCTCTGTGGGCCCTGTGGACCATAGAATCAGTCTCTATGCTGACGACGTCCTCCTTACTTGCACGAACCCTTCGATTTCCATTCCAGCTATCGTGTCTGTTCTCTCCGACTTTTCTAATGTTTCTTACTATAAGCTCAACCTCAACAAATCCTCGATTTTCCCAATCAACCTCTCCTCCTCCACTCAACATTTACTTTCCACACAATACTTTTTCAGATGGGCCCCAGATGGCTTTCGCTACTTGGGGATCCATATTTCCTCTCTTAAAAATATTCTCAAAACTAACTGCGACTCCTTGCTCTCAACTATTCGTTTGATCTGTGCGGAATATTCTACCTACCAATTATCATGGATCGCCCGGATCCAAACTGTCAAAATGAAGCACCTCCCCAAGATCCTATACCTTCTCCGCTGCTTACCCCTCCCATTTCCTAAAAAGTACTTAAACCTATTTCAGTCAGTTCTGGGTCGATTCATTTGGAACAACAAACCACACAGCGTCGCCATGTCTACACTGTCCCTCCCATACACTAGGGGTGGCTTTGGTGTGTCTGACATCGCAGCATATTACTCATCCATTGTCTTAGACGTGGCGAGGATTTGGTGGGTGGAGTCTCCTTCCTCGCTCTGGCTACAAATTGAGTCATATTATGCTCCTCGTGGATTGACTAGACTTCTTTTGGAGATGAACCTCCTTCGCTTCTCCCCCCCGGCCTCCACTCTTCGCACTATTCAGGGACTCCTCTTGATTTGGCATAAACTCAGCAAATCACATTTCCCTTTCCTTTATAAACATATTTCCCTGCGTGCTGTAGAAACACTTATGGGGGAGATTTCCTTTGCGACATGGGGGGATGGAGCCACATCCTCGCTCAGCGAACTACTGGATCTGGGTCTCCTTCTACCCTATAATAGCCTGGTAGCCAAATTTTCCCTTCCTCCCTCGTCTTTGTTCTCTTACTTTCGTCTCCGACATTTCCTCAGCAAGGTGGTCATCCCAGAATGCGATCTCTCAGAGATCAATCTCTCGTTACAAGCCCTTTTCAAGCAAATTGGACACGCCCGCCGTGGGGTGTCTATCATATATAAAGCCCTTCTCGCCCAACGATCCACTGTTAAACTTCCATACATGCTCAGATGGGAGTCCAGACTTGCCTTTTCGGCATCTCTGGAGCAATGGCAAACAGCCTCTGGACATGCTGCACACTTTACTCGATGTATTAATCATCTGGAGCAATCGAAAAAACTCATGTTCAATTGGTATTTGACTCCTGCACGGATGGCTAGATTTGGGAGCCCAGGTTCCTCCCCCCCTCTGCTGGAGGGGTTGTTCTGAGCTGGGCTCGGAGATTCATATGTGGTGGACCTGCCCTGCCGTGAGACGGTATTGGGTTGAGGTGGGTTCCCTCCTGTCTTCATTGACTGGTCTACCCCTGGACCTAACGCCCACTCTAGCTTTGTTGGGACTGGACTTGGACTCTTTCCCCCTAACTCTGAGACCCATCATAACCAATACTCTCATAGCCGCCCGTCAGACAACAGCTGCGCACTGGAGGTCTCCCGCCCTCCCCACTCTCCCCGAGACAATTTCTCGCCTGAACCTACATTGCGCATATGAGATTATGCTTGCGCATGATTTGAGCCAGAAAACTACGGTTCTGAATTGGTGGGACCCATGGATCTCCTCTAATTATATCACGGTTGATGTGCCTTCCTGATTTTTACTGAGAATATGTCTGTTGCGTATTCCTTGCTCCCTTGCTGGATGCCCTACTTGTACACTTTGAATCTTTCACTAGATAAGTTGTATTGCTGCATACTTCCCCCTCCCCTCCTTCCCCACCCCTTATGGCTATTTTGATCTCTTCCTTTTTGTTCTTGTTTGTTGACTGTTTGTTTCTATTATTTTTTGAAATCTTTAATAAAAAAAACTACTGGTTTGAAAAAAGGATCATCTGCAACCCGGGCTTCCTCTTCATGTTCAGTTGTCCGAAGGCGGAGACGTCTGGTTGTCATGCTGACCCATCGGTGACCCGTGATCATGTGATGGGGTCACCGATGTGGGGGATTAGTGACGCTCTTCCGGCGTGATCACATTAAATGCCACTGTCAGAGATTGACAGCGGCATTTACCGGGTTAACAGCCGCGGGTGGATCGCGATTCCACCCACGGGTTTTAGGGGCACATGTCAGCTGTTCGAAACAGCTGACATGTACTGGGAAAGATGTGGGCTCAGTACCAGAGCCCACATCAAAGGGAGGGACACGATATGGGCTGTACATGTACGGCACATGTCGTGAAGGGGTTAAAAGACGACGTATGCACACACCCTTAGTGTAGCTTTCAATGTTGGAACACGGAGGACAATCCGTAATGGACACCCCATTCTATGACCCCCTATATGCTTTGATAAGACGTATAGATGGAGTTTTTTGGCTCAAACAACTCTTTCTAAATCAGTATTCTTGTTTTCTAAACTATTTTGAATTTGGTTTAATAGCAATAGACATTTTTCAGGTAATCCTACTCACATCGAACATTTTACAGGATTTGTACGTCATACAGAACTGATTGACTGTACGCCTGTATGGGCAGGAGGCGTCTAGTGTGTCTCCTCCTTACATCTATCTTTTCTGTAAATCATACACGCTTAGTTTAGTTGAGCATGCATGTTTTTACAATGAGAAAGAATATTCTGGCGGCTTATTTCCCATGCAAACAAACATTTGGGCATCTTGAAATCCAACATGTCCAATTCGTTTTTACCCGACATATGCTGTTTATGGAGGTCCACTGCGTCTGAATTTGGCTGGCTTGTCAGTCTTTACTTGGTGTATAAGTTCTTTAAAACTTTGTGTACACGCTATAGTCATCATGACCGTTTATGTATTTTAGATATGAGAATAATTGCACACTTTAACAGTTCTCTTTTACATCCAGATCTGGATGAACAATATGCAGAAGACCTCAGACCCGAAAATTAAGTATTTTGACGGCGATGACTACACATGTATCACATTCCAGCCAGATTTAACCAAGTTCAATATGGAGAAATTAGACAAGGATACCGTGGCTCTCCTAACAAGAAGAGCTTATGATGTTGCTGGCTCCTGCAAAGGTGTCCGAGTGATGCTGAATGGGAAAAAACTTCCTGTAAGTTGGATATAATGTCTTCAGGCTGGGAACCTATTGGCCTCAATACTGCTGCCTATTCATTCTCACTCTTTTATAGATAAATGGATTCCGCAGTTACGTAGATCTTTACGTAAAGGAGAAGTTGGATGAGACGGGTGTAGCTCTGAAAGTAATCCATGAACTTGTGAACGATCGGTGGGATGTGTGCCTCACATTGAGCGAAAAAGGCTTTCAGCAGATCAGTTTTGTAAATAGTATAGCTACCACAAAGGTAAGCAGGTGGATAGCTCCACTTTTATACACTCATATGTTAGATTATATGTCATAAATAGAGATGAGTGAATATGTTCGAGTGCCTCCTTATTAGGAAAGCTATAGCGCCTACCGAATAAGCTGCAGAGGGAACCCGGCTTCCTGGATCGCTACTGCTGATGAGCTGTCCGGCGCCGGAGCTCCATGTGTCGCGGCTTTTTGACTGCCACAACACATGCATGGAGAACTTGTCCAATAAGGAGGGAGCCAAACATATTCGCTCATCTCTAGTCGTCTTAAATCCTCATGGACAATGGCCTCCAGCTCACTAATGTTCTTGGGTTTGTGTGCTGCAATATCCTACTTCAAATCTCTCCAAATATTTTCTATGGGCTACATGTTGAGTGACTGATGGCCACTGCTGAATCTACCAGGACTACTTCTGAAACCAAGTCTTTTGGAGTACTGTATGCTTGGGGTCATAGGCCTGCTGGGTAATCCATGAATATGGAGCTGGAGGCTAACCCATATTTCGCGTCTCCTGTGCTTTGGTGTCCATTATTGCAGCACTTATGCATTACCTGTTGTAAATATGGTCTCTGGGGATTTGTTCCCCAAAGTGTGTTATTATGGATTCATGAGCCAGTAGTCTAAATACTTACATTTTACTTTGTATGAAAAGATGACCTGTCATTTTGGTGTATCCTTCAATTTTCTGACTTGTGTGATTAAAGCCATTCTTCTCATAGGGTGGTAGACATGTGGACTATGTTGTGGATCAGATAGTATCTAAGCTCATTGAAGTTGTGAAGAAAAAGAATAAAGCTGGAGTTTCTGTGAAGCCATTCCAGGTAACGTGCACTTCTCTTTTCTGGACTATTTCAGCTGTCTGTTGCTTTTCAATACTGCAGTTACTCTGATTTAAGAAACTAGAATAAATGTGTGGCCCTACAGCTGCCCAGGCCACTTTATGTGGGCCAGTGAGCCCCAGACACTCATGCCTCGGCACTCTCCAGTGGGGTGTCTCCATGGTTTAGGGATCAGATCGGTTGAGTTTCATCAGAGGTGCACTTGAAATTGGTGACACCAAAAATCCGCACAAATGGAAATATATTTTTTTATACTAATAAAGGATTTGTTGTATTTGATTTGCTTTGCTCTGATCTTGTTGCCTGCCACAATTATCTTTTTTTTTTTCTGTGTATTTCAGGTGAAGAATCACGTTTGGGTTTTTGTCAATTGTTTGATTGAGAACCCCTCCTTTGACTCCCAGACAAAGGAGAACATGACCCTCCAGCCAAAAAGTTTTGGCTCAAAGTGCCAGCTCTCTGAGAAGTTTGCGAAAGCTGTAAGTGTGTTTTATAAAGTTATTGTCTTTTGCTCGCATTTCTCACCTTTGGTCCTAACTGTGAAACCGATCTCAAAAATGCTTTCTCATTAAATCCAAATATCTGACAGTTTTGTCACTGGTGGTTCAGCTACTTGGTAATTTATAATCATTCTGTCCTTTCTGTATTGGAAATCCGCTGCTCGTATACGAACATCCTGGTATTTGTGGATGTGATCTGATACACAAAAGCCAATGTAAACAGGCAGTGCTTCAGTGTAAGGCATAGCGAGAAAAGAAACGTATTACCATCCTAAACTGATTAGTCAGCAGGTGGATGTGATCTACTTCAGACAGTAGACAATGCGGCTAGCCTAAAATTACCTATTGTTTGTCCTAATCATGTGGGGTTAAAAAGCCGCCAACTTCTTAGAGATGGGGAATAAATAAACGGCCTGCGAGCGTCACACATTATAACTGGGTATGCCCAATATTGTGGGTGGGGGGGGGGGGTTCTCTCAAAGTTAATATTCCAACAGGATTTCAATGCTTTACTGCTTTCTTTCTTTTTGAATTTTGTTTTTCTGCTTTATTTGCTCAGGCATCAAATTGTGGCATTGTAGAAAGCATTTTAAATTGGGTCAAATTTAAGGCCCAAACACAACTAAATAAGAAGTGTTCTTCTGTGAAGCACAGCAAAATTAAAGGCATTCCCAAACTGGATGATGCAAATGATGCTGGTAAGTGGTGTGTGAAACGAGGAGACAATGTCCATAGTATGATAGGACACAAAAAGGAAGCCTAAAGGGATCCGGTCATGTCACCTAACCCTGTAAAGGGTTAATCTGCAGGTTATATGCGTTCCAATTCAGCTCAGCCAACGTACGAGAAGTGCAGTTACTGGGAGAAAATGACCTATATTCCTCCCGAGAGCCGCCGGCTTTCAGTCATAAAGGCAGGCACATGACATTGTGAGAGGCGATAGTAAGCACACCCTAGCACTTTGACAGTTCACACTGAAAATGCATCTGTGTACAGACAACTGTCAATCAAAGTACTGGGGTGTGCTAACATCTACCGCTAACAATCCTGTCTGAAGATGTTCCGGGCACACCAGTATGACTGAAAGCCAATGGTTCCTGGGGGGAATGAAGCTCATTTTCTCCCGGTAGCTGCGGATTAACCCTATATCCGAAGGTTAATAGCATTATGGGATATGACTAGTGATGAATGACCATGCTTTGATAAGGTGTTATCCGGGTGTGCTAACCAAGTGTCTTCGGCATGCTCGAAAAATATGTTTGAGTCCTCGTGACTGCATGTCTCACGGCTGTTCAACAGCCACAACACATTCGGGGATTGCCTGTTTTCTGTCGAACAGCCGCCAAACATTCAGCCGCGGAGACTCGAACATATCCGAGCACGGCATAGACACTCGGTTAGCACCGGAGCATGCTTAGATAACATCTTATCCGCGCATTCTCACTCATCACTAGATTTATGGCAGGTTCCCTTTTAAAGATGTGTTTACATGTAGTATAAATGCTTTATTTTTTCATGCGGCTTTTCATTTTCATGTTTTCTGCATGTGTCTGCTCCAACCTACTTCACCATATAACCATCTTCTCTGCAGCATTTATTTTTCACTTTGCTGCGTTTCTGGTGCAAACTTGAAGCAACTTAATGTTTTTTATAGAACAAAAAAAAGCTTTGATTCTGCACTTAAAAAAGGCGCAGTTCATGTACCATACTGTGCTCATTCTAAGTCTTCGGTGAATCTGTACTGAAGGATCAGCGTCACGATGTGACTGACCCGGTATGAAACGACCCAAGGAAAAGAGGTCTTAAACTGAGGGAAACCAGATCTGCCACAAATCCAAAAATGGATCGTGACAATCAGGTTATGAAGTAGATATGCTCTGATAATATATTGAAAGAACACAAGAGGGCGCAATACCAGGAAGAGAACAATAATATATCAACACAAGCTTTTTCTTTCTTTTTTTTTTTTCTTCATGAATTATTCCAGTTGAAAATGATTGTAGACCACATGGAGATTTTAGTCCCAGAGGGCTTTCTCAGGATGAAATATTAATTACATATTGTGGAAGTAAAGCATATGGACCATTTTGGGTTTTAGATATTCCTTTTCTTAGTCACAAGTCATGGGACACACTATATTCTGATTACTATGTTTACGTTCTCCTAGGGCTATAGCATCTGCTATATGGGCTTGATTCTCTGAATAGACAGTACTGTTCAGCTGTAGACACAGACATCGTGCCTCGGCTCTGCAATAATGTAACAGAAATAGAGCTGCAAGGAAAAATCTCCAATATGTTACCTCTAAGTAGTGACTTGAATATTTAATAAAACGACTGCTTTTTTAGGTGGTAAACATTCCTTGGACTGCACTCTTATTCTGACTGAAGGAGACTCTGCCAAATCTCTGGCTGTATCTGGATTGGGCGTCATTGGTCGTGACCGGTATGGTGTATTCCCTCTCAGAGGAAAAATTCTCAACGTACGAGAAGCTTCTCACAAACAGGTGAGTGCATCCTACATGGCAATGTTACTCTTTAATCTCACAAAATGTTTACGGCCCGAAGTATAGACAAATGTGCTGCGATCCTTTTGGTTCCTAACCCTGGCGTCTCATTAGTTATCAGCGATTTCATGTCCTTTTCTGTTATTGTGCCGGACCCTCGGTATTTCTGGATTAACAGTAAGGGCATTATTACAAGCAGGGCTGTGGAGCCGGTACGACAAACCTCCGACTCAGACTCCTCAATTTCCATGACTCTGACTCCACAGCCCTGGTTAAAAGCCACTCTTCTATTATTTGCATACACAGTTATGTAGAAAGTAATAGCAGTCTAACATCACTAATGTGTTTTATTACTATTTTTGGCACAAAAAAAATCATACAACATGTGAAAAAAATCCTGACTAGGTGTGGGCGAGTAATGGGCAGTCAACAGTCATGACACGCACGCTGCTAATTGGGTGAAATTGACTTTGAATGAATGAGGGGGTTCAAATTAATAGCAATGCGGACTTCAATTAGTGAGGTAATTAATTCTGTGAAGAAACGTGTCAATTATTGCCCTTATTTAAAGGAGGGCAACAAATGTTTTACCTGCTGCTTTTAGCCTTTGCTCAGTGAGTAAAATGGGTTGTTCCGGACATTGCTCCGAAAGAGAGAAAACTTTGATCAAGAAGCTGATTGGAGAGGGGAAAACATATGAAGTAGTGTAGAAGATAATTGCATGCTCAACATAAAAGATTTCCAATTCTTTAAAATGGCAAACAAAACCCGAAACATGTGGTTGGAAAAGAAATACCATCCGTATAGATCTTAGAATCCTAAGAATGGCAAAGAAGCATCCAGTCATCCGCTCCAGGGAGATCAAAGAAGATCTTCAGTTGCAGATATCAGAATATGCCTATGTGAAGCCACACTATTTGCAAGAAACCCTTGTGAAGTAACATTGGTGGAAAAAAATACATGTTGAAAAGGTTACAGTTTGCCAAAGAACACAATGATTGGCCTAAAGAGAAGTGGGGCAACAGTCTATGGACAGAGAAGGTCTAAAGGCTGCTGACCATCTATGAGACGGCCTATTAACACTGAATTAAGCCACAGTAACCTGTGAAGACTAAGTCATGGAGGTGCAAGCACAATGGTTTTGGGATGTTTCTCATACTATGAAGTTGGGCCCATTTAGCGCATACCAGGCACCATGGACCAGTGTAAATATATCAGAATACTGGAGGAGGTCATATTGCCTTGTCCTGAAGAAGTAATGCCCTTGAAATGGGTGTTTCAGCAGGACAACGGCCCCAAACACACCAGATCAGATTCATTTACTTTAGATTTTGATAGATGGACATTTCAGAACACAGAGATACCAACTATGTGTATTTTTTTCAATTGTATTATTTTCAATGGGTGATTTGAACTTTAGTTTTTTTTAAATTCCATATTTTTTTAAACTTTTTTTTCTCACTTTTCACAGAAGCTAATAGTTTTATCAGGAGACTTGAAGTGAAGATTGTCCCATCGCATTTGCTATACATAGCGCTGCTATGTAGACCAGAAATGACAATCTTCTATGAACGCTGGCCACGTTCCAGACCAAAAAGATGGATGTTATGTGGCAAGCCAAAACCCCAGACATCAATTCAATTGAACATTTGTGGAGTGACATCAAAAATGCTGTTTTTCATACAAAACCTAAGAATACGAAAGAACTGTGGAATGCGGTCCGGTCATTTTGAGCTTTTTCTCAGTTGTTTTAAACACACTACTATTTTGCACATAACTGTAGACTCCTGTAAAAGTCTATGTAAATCGTTACAACAAACTGCATCTACTACTATATAAAGTAAAATGTAGTCTATTAATGACACCTGGTAGGGGCCCAATTATCAGATGATGCTGGATTTTTGGGCGATCAATCAGATATATTTCTCAGACCTAAAAAAAAAAAAAAAAAAGATTTAAGGTCCAGCCCACAGTCTAATGTGTATTGAGGGTCTCGAGAGATGATGTCGGGGCATAGAAGTAATCCACTTTAATCAGCGGTCATGTGCTTTTAACAGCCGCGGGTTGATAGGAGCGCCACCTTTGGCTGTTAAACAGTTAATTCCCGCCGTCAATCTCTGACAGCTGGATTTAACAAGCGCCAGCCGGAAGTGCGTCACAAGTCCCACCAATCGGTGCCCCTGTCCTGTGATGGGTTGTCCTAACAGTCGGGGGGTCTGCAGAAGACCCCCGGCTCGTGGCCAGCGTTCATAGAAGATTGTCATTTCTGGTCTACATAGCAGCGCTATGTATAGCAAATGCGATGGGACAATCTTCACTTCAAGTCTCCTGATAAAACTATTAGCTTCTGTGAAAAGTGAGAAAAAAAAGTTTAAAAAAATATGGAATTTAAAAAAAACTAAAGTTCAAATCACCCATTGAAAATAATACAATTGAAAAAAATACACATAGTTGGTATCTCTGTGTTCTGAAATGTCCATCTATCAAAATCTAAAGTAAATGAATCTGATCTGTAAACAGAAAAAAAATTGAAACAAAAGAATTACCGGGGGGGGAGGGGGGGGAGCCACAACTTTGCAATTCAACAGTTCAGGTCACAAAAAATAAGCGATCACACAGCCCCGGATCCCAGAAAATGAAATGCTGCGGGTCTCGGAAAATGGCGATAAATGCAAGAACTTGTCTTCATACAAGTTTTGTAATTATTTTTCCTTAATTTCTTTTTTTTTTCATTAATAAAAAATAAACAATACATGTTCAATTGCCTACCGATTTAAGGATTGTGATATTGTGGATCTTCTGGACGTAATATTGTACCTTTGCCAGTGTCACAATATTTGGTATGTTTTGAAAACGAATCTCCGTTGTATGTTCACACGAAGCTTTTTTGGGAAAAGGGCAGTTACGGTAAATGCCAAAAAAACACTGCGGCAATTATGT
Organism: Ranitomeya variabilis; assembly: GCF_051348905.1. Classification (NCBI taxonomy): domain Eukaryota; kingdom Metazoa; phylum Chordata; class Amphibia; order Anura; family Dendrobatidae; genus Ranitomeya; species Ranitomeya variabilis. Next base: position 114,808,226 of record NC_135237.1, on the reverse strand, counting down.
ATTTATGCAGGTTACAAAAAGGCAAAGTATGACTTCAGAATGAGCTATTATTTTCCCGCTACTGTAAAATCCTGAATTTTTTTTCCCACTTAATACATGGGGGAAAAAAATGGTATGTGAGAACACTCTCATCGTTTTCTTTATTTCTGTTTGTCCTCAGATTATGGAGAATGCTGAGATCAACAATATTATTAAAATTGTGGGCTTGCAATACAAGAAGAGCTACGATGACCAGGAGTCCCTCAAGTCTTTGCGTTATGGCAAGATCATGATTATGACTGATCAGGTAATTTCGGGCAAACCTTCTCCAGCAAATGAATTAGTCTTATTGTGATCTATTTCTTGTGCCTTACCATCATCCACCAGGTCGTGGCATTATAGACGTCTACACTGTCTGTAAGGCTTTTCTGTGTTCTAAAATAATACACATAGGAAACTAGATCACCTAGAGCAGGTGGTATATAACCATCCGACCAAGCATACATCTTATAGTCATATATTACATTAATTTCCTACATATCTGGACTGTAGACAGTATGCTTGCTTCGTATGGAAATGACACCGTCACTATGTTGGTGGCTTTGTTATTTTTACTTTATGACTATTTCTGATACAATGCCGCCTGGTCAGTAATTGTTTTTGTCTTTGTACAGGATCAAGATGGCTCTCATATTAAAGGTTTACTAATTAATTTTTTCCATCACAACTGGCCGTCGCTGTTGAAACACAATTTTCTAGAAGAATTTATCACGCCAATTGTTAAGGTACGTAGTAACAGATTTTTTTCTGCTTTAGTAGAGAGGGTTCTTGTTGGACACATTTAACTTGTGAATGTCTTTTTGTTTTGAAAGGCAACGAAAAATAAGCAGGAGTTGTCGTTCTACAGTATTCCAGAGTTTGATGAATGGAAAAAGCAAATAGAAAACCAGAAACTTTGGAAGATAAAGTACTACAAAGGTGCAGACTTCTTTTTTTTTTTTTTTTTTTTATTATAAAGTAGGGGATAAAAAAAACTTTTGTTCAGAAAATGTGTACTGTTCTTTTATTCTTCATTTTGTCATTCTGGAATTTAGTGATGTCAGATTTACAAGGGAAATAATCACTGATTAATAAGTTAATGACAAATATTTTGGAAGGAGTGGAAAATATATTATTTGTACACAAGTAAGAAATAATTGTATTTATGAAAAATACAAACAGATGTAATTAACTATTCCAGTTAACTGGACACTTGCCCAATATCTGCTGGATGGTTACCTTAGCACCCACAACTTTCCGGATAGACTTGCAACACTGTCTCGCCAAATCCTCTGATCAGATCAAGAGGAGGGAGTGCTGCACATCCTCTTTTAAAGTCTTCGATGACTCCCTAGTGCAGACTTTTGAATCCTGACATGTATGTATGCATAGTGTCAAGATTCACCAGTATTGACCGTGAGAGCAGGGAGGTCACATGACCTCAAGTTTGTGATTTGCATATGTGCGGTCACATGCCAGCTAGACATGAACTGCGTTTCTCAATTCACTTATATTGAAAGAAGCCAGGCATGTCTAGTCGGAATGTGGCTGGTAATATGCAAATCACATACTTGTCACCAGCAAGTGAATGCTGTGAATCCTGACAGCATGCATACTACACACTGTCAGGATTCAGAAGTCTGCAGTCACTCTTAAGTGTCTTTGCAGAAGACTGGACAACCCCTTTAATCATTGTATCTGCTGGTCATAACGGGGATAAAATTCAGGGATAAGCAGATATGCATTTTATATTGCTCAGGTTTGGGTACAAGTACTTCAAAGGAGGCCAAGGAATATTTTGCAGACATGGACCGGCACAGAATTATTTTTCGATATGCTGGGCCAGAGGACGATGCTGCCATTACTCTGGTAAGAAACAAAGCCATTCTATGTCACCCCAGCATATTAGTTAGCGTGTATGTATATAGTATATATTTCTACTCAATAGTTGGCTTATTATTTATCTGCTGTACAAACAGTCCTGATCATTGTGCTGGTCTGTGATGTGTTGGTGGTTTTCAGTACCTTGCTTTATGACCAAGTGTACCAAGCACATAATTCTGAATACGCAGCAACACTGTGACCTCCCCCCATTTCCAGAGAGGCTTAATTTTGGTGTTGTGTTATTGCGGTGGCAATAGACTGCTTGCTTAAGTCACTATGTCCACTTACATAGGGTCAATAATGCAAGAGACAAATGCTCAGCAAAAAGTAGCCTCCAGCATCATCCACGACACGTGGCGTGGTAAGTTTCTTACCATGCTCTTTATATTGACATGCCAAAAAGTGCCTTTCCTTCTTTGAGTTTCTGTTACAGCTGTATAGACTGCATTCCCTTGTTGCCCATTGTGTTTTTCACGCATTTCATAAGTTTCTTATTCCGTTATTACCTGAACCCTGCAGGCTTTCAGCAAAAAGAAAATTGATGACCGAAAAGAATGGCTCACAAATTTCATGGAGGACAGACGGCAGCGGCGATTGCATGGCCTGCCGGAGGTAATGTACATAAAGGAGAAAGATAAAACCGTGCTCTGTGAGAGCCCTTGCATCTTCTCATTGTATATTTTCGCCTCTTGCAGCAATTTTTGTATGGTACGGCCACAAAGCACTTAAGTTTCAATGACTTCATTAATAAGGAGCTGATATTGTTCTCGAACTCTGACAACGAGCGCTCCATTCCTTCTCTGGTTGATGGTAAGTAGAAGTTTATTAGTGCCGTTCAGGTTTTACCTATTTCTATAATGCTGAGCCCATATAGAGGGGTTCTATGCAAATCTAGTCAAGCGCACGGTTTTGAGTTCATAAAGAAAAAATCCCCCACCGCTCTACTTAGTTTTTGCTGCCATTATGTGCTGTACATAATTTAAGTCACCGCTGCAGTCAATCAGTGGCCTCAGTTTAACCCCTTCACGACCTTGCGAATTTCCGTTTTTGTGCTTTCGTTTTTTTGCTCCCTTCTCAGAGCCATAACTTTATTATTTTACCGTCAATGTATACATGTGAGCGCCTGTTTTTTGCGGAACGGGTTATGCTTTTGGGTGACACCATTAATTTTAATATGTCGTGTACTGGAAAACAGGAGAAAAAATTCCAAGTTCGATGAAATTGTAAAATGTGCAATTCCATAATTGTTTTTTTTAGTTTTTTGATATTATGTTCAGTAAATGCTAAAACTGACCTGGCAATATTATTCCCCAGGTGAGTACGCAGATACCAAACATGCATAGGTTTTTTTATTTAACCCCTTTACAACCTCTGACGTACCTATGTCATAGGTCGCCTCCCCTTCTTTGATTCTGGCTTCGGCGCTGAGCCCGCATCTTTTCAGACACATGGCAACTGATCTGATAAGCTGTCATGGCCCCTAACAGCTGCAGGTGTAATCGCAATCCACCCGTGGCTGTTAACTTGTTAATTTCCCCTGTCATGCTCCGACAGCGACAGTCAACATGCCTGCTCCAGAAGTGCGTCACTAGCTCCACCCATCGGCACCTCTGACACGTGATCGTGGGGTGCCGATGGGTTGGCATGACAACCCGGAGTCTGCAGGGAACCCCTGTGGTTGTCATTGCAGATCTGCTATGAGCGCCGCTCTGTGGCCGATGTTCATAGCAGATGAGCATTTCTTCTACACATAACAGTTCTGAAGCCATGATCTGTGTAACACAAACAATCAGAAGATCGCAGCTTCTTGCTATTGAAACAAGTAAAAAGTGAAAAAAAAAGTTTTTATTTTTTAATTAACTTTCAAATCACCCCCCTTTTTGCCCCTTTCAAAATAAAACAATAAAAAAACAAAAATACAAATATTTAGTATCCCTGCATTCAGAAAAGCCCAGTCTATCAAAGTATAAAGAGAGTTAATCCGATCGGTAAATGGTGTAACAAGAAAATAAGTAAAAAATGCCAGAATTACCTTTTTTTGATCTCCGCAACATTGCAATAAAATGCAGTAACGGGCGATCATAAGATCGCATCTACTTCCAAATGCAATCAATAAAAACTTCAGCCTGGCGTTCTAAAAATAAGCCCTCACCCAGCCCCAGATCCCAAAAAATTGAGACTCTACGGGTTTCGAAAAAGGGTGCCTTTTTTTTATTATATATATATATATAATTTATTTTTTTTCAACGAGGTAGAAGGGGGTGATTTGAGCTTTGGTTTGTTTTGTTTTTTAATATTTTTTGAAAACTTTTTTTTTTTTTTTTTACTGACTTTCATTAGTCTCCTTGGGAATCTTGAAGCTGCGATTATCCAATCGCCTGTTCTACACATAGCATTGCATCAGCAATCACGATCTCCTATGAACGCCAGCCATCGGCTCCCCGCGATCATGTGACGGCACTGATGGGTGAGACTTTTGACGCCCTTCCCCTCCGGGGCGTGTTAAATGCTGATGCCAGTGACTGACAGCGGCATTTAACATGATAGCTGCTGTGGGTTGATCTTGGATTCACCCGCGACTGTTAAAGCAACATGACAGCTGATCAGATCAGCTGTCATGTGCAGGAAAAGACTGCAGGCTCAGTGGTGGAGCCCGCATCAAAGGCAAGGTCACGACCTTTGACCTACATGTCAAAGTTTGTGAAGGTAATAAGCCATCATAGTCTCTAAGCTTGAGAAGTCCATTTATAGTAGTAATAAAGTAGCGGACAATGTGACTGATTAATATAACAAATAAATGCCCCTATTGTGCAATAAGGCTATGTGCACACGCCCATTCCAGGAGGATTGTACCCGCAATATGCCTGATGAAGCACGCCATAAATCACTCATAATGCACTGCAATGTAAAAGCGACATTAATGACACATGTTGAGTCTTATGTCGCTCACTTCTTCTGACATGCTCACTCTCAGCAGAAGTCGCCCGCTCTCTATGCTTCACAGCACGGCGTAACATACGCCAGCAACAAAGACTAGAAGAACGAAGACACGACCGCCAGTGTTCTCCTGAAGCGGCTTCACTTGAGAAAACTCAAAGGGCTGCGCCGCCATCTAAGAGACGCCGTGTGCTCACTGCCTAGAGGCCCATTTATTCTATTCATTGTACAGACCCTCAACAAAACCCAATGGGTGCAAGTAGCTTCTGTAAAAAAAAGACGACTACAGTGCCAGGTGTAAGCTGGGCGTAATTGTGTGAAAATGATCAGTTTCCTCTGAGATATTACGCGATCTGCCCAGGATGTCACCTTCACTGAATAAAGCTTTGCATTTAATTGACTAGGCTTAAAGCCAGGACAAAGAAAAGTGGTGTTCACGTGCTTTAAAAGAAATGATAAGCGTGAAGTCAAGGTAGCCCAGCTAGCCGGGTCTGTTGCTGAGATGTCCGCTTATCATCATGGGGAGGTAAGTGCCATATATAATTTTGACATACTATGCTGACTAATGTTAATTATCAAATATCCCATCAGTTATGATAAATCCTCCTTTTTCACAGCAAGCCCTGATGATGACCATTGTGAATTTGGCACAGAACTTTGTGGGAAGTAACAATGTGAATGTACTGCAGCCCATCGGTCAGTTTGGCACAAGGTTGCATGGTGGCAAAGATGCTGCCAGCCCTCGTTACATTTTCACCATGTTAAGGTGAGTTGTCATTGATTGAGGACTTTAAAGTGTATCCAACGTTTTCATTTTTATTTCATAAATAAATAGTACACATCAAAATAAGAAACTTTCCAATATATCTGATCAGAGAAAGCCGCTGCTTCCTCCACCAGGACTGAGCTTTCATTCTCAAAATTCTGAATTCACAGGTAAAATCTGACATCAGATATTCCCATTAGGTAAAGTTCTGATGAGTTTTTGACACAGCATATTTAAAAGAAAAAAAAATGCAAGGAACCTATCCTAATGGGTGCAGAAAATTTGCAATGTCAAAAACTCGCCGAAAAGCTCATGGTGGGAACATAGAGGACGTGGCAATTGCTGGTGATAAGATTCTATGTAGACAGAGGAGAGCGGAGCATTGCCTTCTTCTCCGCTCTCTTCCTTCCCTCTACATAGGAATCTTCTCAGTAGCACCTGTCATCTCCTATTTCCATAATGTTATAATTGTTTTCACTTCATTCAGATTTTACTTGTGGATTGAACATTTTAAAAAAGAATTATTCGTCCTGCCGTAGAAAGAAGCAGATTTCTCTAATAAGATATATTACAAGTTGCTTATTTTCATATGTGTTATCAATTTATAAAATAAAACCGTAGTTATTAGTGATGACCTATGAGTGACGATTACTGTTTGTTAGGTACTGTAATTCCTGCATGTGCTGTGGGTAACAGCCACGGGACATGCAACCGCGGGGACTGGGACTCGAACATAGTTTTCAAGTATGCCGAAGTCACTCGGTTAGCACCCGAGCATTCTCAGATAACACCTTGTCCGAGAACGGTCACTCATCACTAGTGGTTACTCTTTAAAGTCAAGTTCCCACTGTGAGTTTTTGGTGCTGCGCAAAAAAGCAGCACCGTACAATTCTAACAAAGTGGATGGGGTTAATAGAAATCTGCACACTGTATTTTGTTTTACGCAGCCTATAATGCATATTTAAAATCCGCAACATGTGTATTTCTCACGTGAGTACGTAGTTTTATATGCGGATTTTCCTGATAGAATTGCATTAGATGTGGAAAATACGCAGGTAAAAACACATTTTTGTTGCATTGCATTTTATTAAGTATATATATATATATATATATATATATATATATATATATATATATATATATATATATATATATATATATATATATATATATATACATACAAACCTTTGGTCTGTACTGTGTGTGTGGGCAAGAGATCCCACTTATTAAACCTGACAGGGCACACCTGTGAATTGAAAACCATTCCCGGTGACTACCTCTTGAAGCTCATGAAGAGAATGCCAAGAGTGTGCAAAGCAGTCATCAAAGCAAAAGGTGGCTACTTTGAAACTTTGAAGAACCTAGAATAGAAGACATAATTTCAGTTGTTTCACACTTTTTTGTTAAGTATATAATCCCACATGTGTTAATTCATAGTTTTGATGCCTTCAGTGTGAATTTACAATTTTCATAGTCATGAAAATACAGAAAAATCTTTAAATGGGAAGGTGTGTCCAAATTTTTGGTCTGTACTATCTATCTATCTATCTATCTATCTATCTATCTATCTATCTATCTATCTATCTATCTATCTATCTATATATATATATATATATATATATATATATATATATATACATATACAGCTACAGCTCTGGCAAAAATTAAGAGACCACTGCACAGTTTTATAAAAATCTGCTTCTCTACATGTCTGACAGGCATTCCATTCCAGTGTCAGTTGAATTCCAACCAGAGTACACCTCATTCTACTTAATGTGCTTCTGATTAGGTGATCACCTGAACCAAATCTTATTTAACAAAGGAAAGTATAAAAAAACCCTGCTGTGGTGTTCACAATCCTCTTGCAATAGGACAAGCTGGGTGGCAAAACATGTGCTAGTGATATCCCAAAAGTAATAGGAATGAAAAAATACCTTTGAACCATGCTAAAGGAGTTGAATAGAAAAGTCTTGAGTGAGGGAAAGAAGGGATCACTTCTGGCTTTACTAGCAAAGGGACACAGTGAGCGTCATGTTGCCTCCATCCTTAAAATCCATTACAACAAGGTCAAGCAGCAGACATCAGGGACAACAAAGCTACAGACATAAAGACTGGCAGAGGGGGGCGAAAACGACTCTCCACTGACCGGGATTACCGTCATCTTATTCGAATGTCACTCAACAACCGCAGGATGACATCAAGTGACCTACAAAAAGAATGGCAAATGGCAGCTGGGGTGAAGTGCATGGCAAGAACAGTTCGTAACAGGCTCCTAGAGGCAGGATTCAAGTCATGTAAAGCTGGAAAAAAGTCTTTCAGCAATGAGAAGCAAAGGAGAGCCAGGCTGAAGTTTGCCAAAGACCATAAGGATTAGACCATAGAGGACTGGAGTAAGGTAATCTCTAATGAGTCTAATTTTCAGCTTTGCCCAACACCTGGTCGTCTAATGGTTAGACAGGGACCTGTAGAGGCGTACAAGCCACAGTGTCTTGCACCCACTGTGAAATTTGGTGGAGGATCGGTGATGATCTGGGGATGCTTCAGCAAGGCTGGAATTGCGTAGGTTGTCCTTTGCAAAGGATGTATGAATCAAGCCGCATACAAAGTTATCCTAGAGAAATAGTTGATTCCTTCTCCAGACCTGAACCCCATTGAAAACCTTTGGAATGTAATCAAGAGGAAGATGGATAGTCACAAACCATTAAACATCAAGAACTGCTTAAGTATTTGTACCAGAAGTGGCAAAAGGTCCCTCAAAAGCAGTGTGAAAGACTGGTGGAAAGCATGCCAAGGCGCATGAAAGCTGTAATTAAAAATCATGGTTATTCCACAAAATATTGATTTCTTATCTCTTTCTGAGTTAAAACATTAGTATTGTTGTTTCTAAATGATTATGAACTTGTTTTCTTTACATTATTTGAGGTCTGCAAACAATGCATTTATTTGTTATTTTGACCATTTCTCATTTTCTGAAAATAAATAAAAAATGTATTGCTTGGAACTTCGGAGACATGTTGTCAGTAGTTAATAGAATAAAAGAACAATCTACATTTTTCTCAAAAATATACCTATAAAGAGAAAAAATCAGACAAACTGAAAATTTTGTAGTGGTCTCTTAATATTTGCCAGAGCGCTATATATATATATATATATATATATATATATATATATATATATATATATATATATATATATATATATATATATATATATATATATATATATATATATATATGTATGTATGTGTATGTATGTATGTAACAAATGCCAAAATACATGGACACAAAGATATTTACATACATATATCTCTCATGTAGACCTTGATAATATAATAGGAGGCAAAGGGATCACAGAGAACGTATATAGAAGGACGGGAAAGGTAAAAATAAATCACAGGGTGAGAGAATAAATAGAAGTCACTGTGGACAAGGCGTAGTCACTGTGCTTTGTTATTCTGCAGCCCACTGGCACGACTACTGTTTCCGAATGTGGATGATAATTTGCTGAAGTTCCTGTATGATGATAACCAGAGAGTGGAGCCAGAGTGGTACATGCCCATTATTCCTATGGTTTTGGTGAATGGTGCTGAAGGTATTGGCACTGGATGGGCATGTAAACTACCCAATTATGACATAAGGGAGATTGTCAACAATGTCAAGAGAATGCTGGAAGGCTTGGATCCATACCCACTGGTAAGTACGTGGACAAGACGCTTTATATAAAATGTAAGTCACAACTAAGTAAGTTCTAGTGACAGGGCTATCTTTGTAATGATATTTTTGATAGCCATTGTCTTTCTAATGTCCTTTTACACCGCTGTGTTGCTAATTCACCCATTGCTGTTTTGCATCCTAAGGCCCTTTTCACACATCAGTTTTTTTGCCATCAGTCACAATCCGTTGAATTTTGAAAAAAAAAAAACCGAATCTGGCGACTGCTGCCGCTGGATCTGTTTTTCTCATAGACTTGTATTAGAGACGAATTGTGACGGATGGCCTCACGTTTCATCCGTCATTCGCCGGATCCGTAGAAAATTGTTTGTCCATTGGCCGGAGACGACGGACAAAGTAACGTTTTTTGTGTACGTCGAAGAATTGGACCGCGTCGCATCCATCGCCGTCCGTCGTTTGCTGGAATGGAAGCCTATGGTGCCGGATCCGTCGCATGATGGAATCCGGCGACAGATTCCGTTTTTTTTTTTTTTTTTACTGAGCATGCTGCGATTTGTTTTGGATCCCATTAGCCAGATCCACTAGTCGGATATCCGTCGAAAAAACGAATCCGTCACATCAGTTTTTCACAATCTGCGACGGATCGATAGATCTGTCGAGCCAACGGATTGTGACTGACGGCAAAAAACTGATGTGTGAAAGGGGCCTAAGGTTGTGAAATAAAAAGAACACTTAGGTCATCTATCAGATTGGTTTCTAGTGTTATATTAGATGGGAAGAGGACTGGAACTCTAGTGCCACATATAGGAATTAGCAGTCCTAGAAGTCTGTCGACTCACCCACAAGCCTTGTCACATGAGGATAAAAGCCAAAACCAAAATCTCAATTTGCTGGCAGTGTGTTTCTACTTCCTATAGGTGGCACTAGAGTTCTAGTCCTCTCTGAAGAGACTCTGTGCATATTTCCCAGAGGAGCATTGCGGATTAAGGCTCCTCACCTTGACATGTCACTCTCCACAAGGAGAAACGTTACCCCTTGGATCCTAGTGTTGTGTTAGCAATTCTCATTACGTAATGTTATGACCTAACGCTAGGACGTGTAGGAGTATCACACAAGCCCTGTGGCTATTCCCATGCACTCTCAGCCATCCGCAGTGCAGGGAGGTCAAACACCCTTACATACAAGTGAAAGGCGTTGATCAGAATTAAAAAACAAAACAAAAAAAAACCATGGATGCTTTCTTTCAGAAACGTTGCTGTAAATATCAAAGGGCTGTATCTGTTTTTGCAGCTCAGCTTTATTGAAATGAACAGGGATGGGCTGCAATGCTGTATAAAGCCTGTGGACAGGTGTGAAAAAATCCATGTTTATATTTATTAAATGTAGTGAATGTATGTGGTCAACTCATTTGTTGCTGAAAAATTCTGCAACTATAAATCAATTCCATACAGCTGAATGGGGTTGATTCGGCAAAAAGTCTGCTATACTATTAAAGTGCCCCTGTACCTTCAGCAGAAATATAAGCAGCTTGCAGGCATTCATGGCAGCAACATACCTTCTATGAAAACAAAGGATCAGGCATGTTAACTCCGACATGACTGGTCTGCCCTGACATCATCTACACGGATTAATGTGTGCCATTGTCTGTTTCAGTTCTTACTTTTGTGCCCTTACAGCTTCCCAACTACAAGAACTTCAAAGGTACGATTCAGGAACTGGGCCAGAACCAGTACGCAGTGAGCGGGGAGATCTTTGTTCTTGACCGGAATACAGTAGAAATTACAGAGCTCCCAGTCAGAACTTGGACACAGGTTAGTGGACTTACATGTGTAATAGTTTTGATTGGATAGCTGATGAATGTCTTTTCGCCTTTTAAGCTGGCGACATCCGCAGATAGGAGCTGAAGAGCGGATTAACACATGTTTTTTCACTTTATAATGGAAGTTGGCGTTCCTGAGATAGGGAGTTATGAAGATTTTATCTAAGTTTTCCCTTCAGCCACAACGGTCTTCTCTGGGGGGTGTACTTGTTCCACCTCTGTGACTCTGTCCGAACATAAGCAGGCAGTGTCACAGAGGTGGAACATGCAGAATGTGAGAATAGCATATCATTCATTTGCAATGCCACAATGCGCCTGTCTTTACCATCATTTCAGCTTTACAGCACCGTATGTCTGTCTACGCTGTGCCTAGGTGCTAGGACTTGTATCCAGCCTGCAAATGAGACCACACGGACCGCTATTGTCTCTGCCTTATATGTTCAAAAAGTCATGTGCAGCCTCGTGTGATAGAATGCCGGAGTTCCCAAAACGCCTGGCAAAGGTCTTTATGGGGGTTTTATGTCTTACTACTTTTGCACCTGGGAAGAGGCTAAAGACAAAAACGTGTTTGGCTACTTTCTTTCCCTTCATAAGCCATTCAAAGGATAGGCTAGTGTGGTGGCCACTCAGGGAAACTGCTCTTTGTTTTGGCTCCTAAGGGCCCGGAGTAGTATTTGAGTACTTTTATTTCCTTTCTTTTTTGTTTACCCTATTTATTAGGTTTACAAGGAACAGGTTTTGGAGCCTATGCTTAATGGCACAGAGAAAACACCAGCCCTAATATCCGATTACAAGGAGTACCACACTGACGCAACTGTGAAATTTGTTGTAAAAATGACAGAAGAAAAACTGGCTCAAGCAGAAGCTGCCGGCTTGCACAAAGTCTTCAAACTTCAGACCACGCTTACCTGCAATTCTATGGTGCGTTGTTTCTGTAAGATGTACTTAGATTTCTCCTTCTAGATATTACTAGATCACACTGCAGTCAATAAACTGTTTCTTTTTCTCATTTCTCTGCTTATTTTCTATTGATATAGGTGTAATCTGAGCTTTTCCTATTTCTATTAGTAAATATATGCCATGTTAGTATTTCATTTTATGCGCTATATTGCTTAATTTCCTCCAATTTAGCGAAATTGGTGATTAGTTTCCTTAAAAGGGATAGTTTTGTTATTGTTTCAGTTAGAAAGCATGAAAATATAAGTTTGCAATTGACTCTCTTTTTCTTTGCTGTCATTCTCCTGCAGAGAGAGCTTTTATCTTACATAGTGTACAGCTTGCTGAGTGAGCCCAGTAGTTACATTCCAGGAGATGCGTTAAAGGGGTTGTCCATCTTCAGAAAAGTGTGTCCCAAACTGTGTAACATACATAAAATAACAGACTCAGCAGCTATTCACACTCCCTGAGTCTAGCGCCGACTCCCCGCCAGTGCATAGGTTCCACTGTTTTAACTACAGCAGTAATGTCTAGTAGCAGCTTCACAGTTTTGGCCAGTCACTGAGCTCAGTGGCTCCTTTGGCATGCTTTCACATGACATTTACAGTTGTAGTTATTACACTGGGACCAAAGCAGCTGCAGGAACACGGCGCTGGACCCAGTGAGGTTTGAGTTTGCTATTTTATGTATTTTACACTTCCTTTCCTGAAAGTGAATGACTCCTTTAAAGGGAATCTGTCAGCAAGCATTTTTTATGTAATCAGAAAACTGCAGGATATAGAGGGTGACACTCAGATTTCATCCTTGTCATTTATTAAAATGTGTGCTGTTGTTTACTTACAGTAAAAGTGTTATCACCAGGACATAATCACTGTTGGATGACTTGGCCTGAGGGACCTAGTCTGACTATGCCCCCTCCTCTGATAAGCAGCTCCCTGTTAATAGGCAATGTACATAGCAAGCTGTGGTATTGGCGGGGTTAGTTTTCTGAGCTCTTCATGCTACATCTAAAAACTCTGAGTGTGTCACAACTGCTGCACCCAGTAAACTAAGTAATACATTGTTGTAATCAGGGTCTCTCTTCATACATTTTGCTGCTCTCAGATGAGGCAGCAAAAACCTGTTGACATTTTCCCTTTAACTCCTAAGATCCCAGCCACTTCACTCCAGCACAGTGATTTCTGTACTTAGCTTCTCGTTTCCTTCACCCTCTTTCAGCTCCTGACTGAGCTTCTCTTATCAGTCTGGCATTATTAGAGTCCCTAGTCCCCAGCATCAAGAGGTTACAGAACAGTTCTCCTATTTTTCATTATTATTCTTATTATTTATTTTTATTTGATTCCATGGTGCTGTACGTGAGAAGGTTATTACATACTAAATATAAATTACAATGAACGGACTAACAATGACAGACCAGGGCAGAGGGGGTGGAGGGTTGGGGGCCCTGTCCTTGCAGGCTTAGTCCATCTGCTAATAGGAAAGGAGACAATAGGTTGGGGGGGTTGCGGCTGCTCTGGTGGTGGTGAGGTGACAGTGGGGTTATTGCAAGCTGTAAGCTTTCTTGAAGAGATGGGTTTTCAAGTCTAAAAGTTCGGAATGTGGTGGATATTCAGATGTGTTGGTGCACAGAATTGCAGACGATGCGGGATTCTCAGGAGGAGAAAAGAAGGTTGTGGGAGGACATGTGGGAAGATGTGGAATTGGAGGCCAATTAAAGGGAACCTGTCAGCAGATTTTGCCGCTATAAGATGCGGCCACTGCTTTTCAGGGCGTATGTAGAGCATTCTATATTGCTGTAGATAAGCCCTCGGTCCAACCTGCAAGTGAAAAAAAAAAAGTTTTATTATGCTCACCCGGGTGGGGGGGCAGTCCAGTCCGATGTGTGTCGCAGGCCCGGGTCCGGCGCCTCCCGTCTTCTTGGGATGCCGCCCTCCTGCTTCTTCATCGCTCTCCGGCATCGCGCTCTGGCGCAGATGTACTGATTTGCCCTGTTGAGGGCAGAGTAAAGTACTGCAGTGCGTGGGCGCCGGGCCTCTCTGACCTTTCCCAGCGCCTGCGCACTGCAGTACTTTAGTAACGAGGAGAGAGGTGGACTAATCTTGCTGAGCTGTGTGGTTCTCAAAATGCCCTGTAACCTTTGTATGTAAATATAGTGATAACAGTATAAACTTCAGACCAGTAGCAGAACGCAACCGACTAGAACTGTCTCTCAAGGAGAAGTACCCGCTCCCCAGCAACGAGGAAGTGGGGAGACTGCTGAGCTGTGAGCTTCTCGAGAGAAATTGAGAATACCACTGTAAGGCAGATTGAGTTTATACAGTGAAAAATTCAGGGACCCTGATAGCCCCCAATTCAGGATTTCAAAATGAATCCATCAATATCTGTTACGGCCCCATAATCAAGGAAAGGAGTAACACCAATGTGAAAAAGACACAGTTTTGATCGAACGTATATTGACTACTATGATGAGCCAGTTTTAATCTTTCTGTTTTTCTTTCATTTAGGTTTTGTTTGATCACATGGGCTGTCTTAAAAAGTATGAAACTGTTCAGGATATTCTGAAGGAATTTTTCGATCTAAGATTACATTATTATACTCTACGCAAAGAGTGGTTGATGGGAATGTTGGGGGCTGAGGCTGCAAGACTTAACAATCAAGCCAGATTTATCCTTGAGAAGATTCAAGGGAAGATCACAATAGGTAATCCTTCAGCTATTTAGTCACTGCAAATATATAAGTACACCTTCATAACCTCCACTGTGTAACTGGTAAATGCATTTTTTTCTTCTTAGAAAACAAGTCCAAAAGGGATCTTATTCAGATGTTGTTGCAGAAGGGGTTTGAGTCTGACCCTGTGAAAGCTTGGAAAGAAGCACAGGAAAAGGTGGGCCTAACTCACATTTCCATCTGAACTTTATGTGATTGCTGATAATGGACTAATCTGATATCCTAATGATCATCCAATGTTTTTACAGTCTACAGAGGAAGATGAGATACAAGATCCGAATGAAGATAATTCCTCAGATTCAGGTGCTACTTCAGGGCCGGATTTTAACTACATTCTCAATATGTCTCTCTGGAGCCTTTCCAAGGAGAAAGTAGATGAGCTGATTAAACAGAGGGACATGAAGGTATGGTACTAATATTGGTCAATGGACAGCCCCGGTGATCTTATTTTTATGACTAGGACGACGCTTCTAACTTGCGCATGCTGGGTGCAGATTGTCAGTTTCTAGCATGCACCTTTTGTGAATTGATCAAAAGGCTGCACCTGTTTCTTAGGCAAATAAGCAAGATAGGGCTACGTTCACATGGCAGTATATTGGTCATTATTTCACATGCGTATTTGTAAGCCAATACCAGGCGTGGAACAATCAGAGGAAAAGTATAATAGAAACACGTCACCACTTCTGCATAAAAAGGAGCATCTGAGTTTGTGCTATGCACGTCAGTGGTTTGCCTCTTCGGGGGTAACTCCACAATGACTGCCTAAACTTTACATGATTCATTTTAGTATACTGTGCCTTCCTATATAGTGAAATAAAAGTGTGTCCCTAATCATACTGACCCAGTGTATTCCAAAAGGACACCCAACGTGTTTTAAAAAATGAGATCCGATTATATCCTTACCCGGTCAAATTAATGTAATCTAAACTGGAATTAGTCAGACAGTGCAGGCATAACCCCATTCTTCTCCAGTATTCATTGTTACAATAATAATAATAACATGCCAAGTTTTGTGGTAACATTAAGCTTCTGTCACAAAATGTGTCAAGCCCTCTTACGATACATATCTCAATTAGAAAAATAGGCAAATGATTGGCCGAACCCTGGTCCAACAACACATCAGTGAGCAGTGGCCATTGGACAAAGCCCTGTGAAACACCTCCTAACTGGTGGTAATCCCAGCGCTTCCCCTGATTATTAGGCCGAGCACTACATCAAGCTGGCATCACACCGCAACAATGTCACATTGGGCCTAAATACCAGAAAAGACTTCAGGGAGCCATCTGGAAGCAGGCATTTCTGCAAAGCTCCCGTCCGGCGGCCACGGATTACTGATATGGTTGCTGGACCAGGAACCTGCTAATCAATTCACTCATCTCTACTCAATCATCATAGAAGAAGTCTTTAATTGTCATCTTACTTCATGTAGGAGCATGCGTGGATGTGATCGGGTAAATATGTCCCTTCAGCTCTCACTGTGGATCTTTTTACTTTACTAATGTCCGAAAATGTTGGTGCATGAAATTCATGAGCTTACATTTTTATCAAAAAAATATAAACAGAAGTTGCTGGTCCCCTATTTAAGCAGTCAGTGGCCATTCGTTTAATGATCTTGTCTCAGTTGTATGTAATATTCTTTGTTGTCAGAATTCGGTGAATTACGAGAATGAAAAGAGTTGTCTCCATTCTGTGTTTGAGCAATATAATTTAAAAAAATGATCTAAAATATATTCATGTTTTAGGGGAAAGAACTAAATGACCTAAAGAGAAAATCTCCGTCCGACCTCTGGAAAGAAGATTTGGCAGCGTTTATTGATGAGCTTGATGTAAGTTTAGACTTTATTCTTATGAAGAAGAATCTACTGCAGGAATCTAACAGGACACTAAATGATGGGATCATGCACTTGGCAATATGTTGTCGTTCTACTGTCGGGTTCCCACTGATGTAAAATCCTCTACACCTCATGTACTTAATGAATTGTGTAGCAATATTTGAATATGATTTGAAAGTAATTTTTTTCTGGAACATGACAACACTGTGTGACCTCTTGCCTAAATCGAGGTTCTGTTTTTTTTGTTTTTTTTTAAAGTACCCTACAGCACTACATAAAGAGATATCCTAGAATCTTCCAATTGACATTTCAGTATTTTTCCCATTATCATTGCAAGCACCCAGATATGGATAAGAAAAGATCCATCATTCACAAGAGGTGGTGGTCATGGTTCGCCCAATGACGTCTGCACAGATCACCAAGCATGCCGAGAAAACTCTTCTGTAAGGCTATGTTCACACGATGCGGTTTTTGCTGCGGATCCGCAGCGGATTTGCAGCTGCGGATCCGCAGCAGTTTTCCATGCAGGGTACAGTACAATGTTACCCTATGGAAAACAAAATCCGCTGTGCCGACGATCCTTTTTTTCGCAGGCAAATCCGCGCGGATTTGCCTGCAGAAAAAAAGAAGTACCATGTCAATTCTTTCTGCGGATTCCGCTGCGGGTTTCCAACAGCACCAATAGGAAACTGCAGTTGGAAACCCGCAGTGGAATCCGCAGTAGAAAAAGGACACAAATCCGCGGTGAAAAGCACCGCGGGTTTTCACTGCGGATTTTCCCAAAAAAGGACCTGAAAAATCCACAGTGAAAAAAGGATCGTGTGAACAAGCCCTAAAAGTCAACGAGTCTTCAACAGACTATTGTTTAAAGGGAATCTGTCACCTCATTTTGCCGCTATAAGCTGCAGCCACCGCCATTAGGGGCTTATCTACAGCATTCTGTAATGCTGTAGATAAGCCCCCGATGTAACCTGAAAGATGAGAAAAGCAAGTGAGATTATACTCACCTGGGGGGCGGTCCGGTGCGGTCCGGTCCAATGGGTGTCGCGGGTCCGGCACCTCCCATCTTCATACGATGTTGTCCTCTTCCTTGCTTCGGTCACGGCTCCTGCGCAGGTGTAATTCTCTGCCCTGTTGAGGGCAGCGTAAAGTACTGCAGTGCGCAGATGCCAGGCCTCTGACCTTTCCCGGCGCCTGCGCACTGCAGTACTTTGCCCTGGGTGAGTATAATCTAACTTGTTTTTCTTATCTTTCAGGTTACATCAGGGGCTTATCTACAACATTACAGAATGCTGTAGATAAGCCCCTGATGGCGGTGGCCGCTTATAGCAACAAAATAAGGTGACAGATTCCCTTTAATATGTTAAATTTGGCTGCTGTAGAGTATATATCTAAATCAGGGGTGGTTAATTATTTTTTCCAAGGGGCCAAATGGGAGACCCTGACACTGGTGGAGAGCTGAAACTACAGGCCAAACTTACCAATTTTATCACTGAATACTGAGCTGTATTAAGTCGGTTGACCAGCAGCTGCGGCTAATACATTACGATAAGGCTTATTATTTGGTCCTCATACCTTGATCAACTGCTCCCAACTTAATAGGATGTCCATAGAGCACCCCCCACGCACAGTGTTTTGTGCCCACACAGCCCCTCACGCGGTATGAGGTCTGTGGGCATCCACTACTCCAGTCTATGTAGTATACGGAGGCACCACACAGCTGGAGAGATGTAGTGGCGTCATGGCACCTGCTGCACGCTCAATCACACAGACTTGACGATTTCCTGTTCCATTATTGTATTCATTGTTATCTGAATCCCAAGGATGTAGATACCGATGAAATTGAAATGCCAAGCGGAGGGAGGCTGCATGATGCGGGACACCAAATTATCCTGCCCTTTGGATGTCCCAAGGTCCACTATAAGTGATGGCTGTCCTCATGATCATGTGCAGAAAATATAACAAAAATTTTACAATACTAAAATAAAAACAGAAAAAGAAAGTATGTTCCATTGTCTGATATTCAGTATTCAAAATAATATTATATATAATTGCTTTTAAAGGTATTGGATCTCGGCTATAGTTTGTTGACTAGATTTAAAGGAAATCTAGTCTGGGACCATCTGTTATGTGCCGTTTTCATCTTAGTTTAACATTTGCTTTATACTTTTTAATCTCTCGCAGATTTTCCATGCAAGACACAAAGTAATTTTAACTTTTTTGTTGTTTAGAAAGTGGAGGCTCAGGAAAAAGAAGACATTTTAGCTGGATTTGCAGGCAAAGCAATAAAAGGTAAAATTGGAAAACCCAAAATGAAGAAGCTGCAGCTGGAGGAGACCTTGCCGTCAATGTACGGCAGAAGAATAGAGCCCCAGATCAGTGCAATGAAAGCCGATGTCAGTAAGAAGATGCTCAAGAAGAAGAAGGTGTGGACAGTTTGTCATGAGGTGCAAATTACATTTGTTTTATGGCTCACAATGACATTTTCTTTACATTTTTATTGAAGGGTGAAATGGATTCTTTAGCTCTGAAACTAGAGTTTGATGATGAGTTTGGTACCACAGCGGTGGAGGGAGGTGGCGAAGACTCACAGACACCTACCCCAGTAAAACCTGTAAAGGTCAAGCGGGAAAGGAAAGAGAAGGAGCCTGGTATGTGAGATCACGCAGCCCTTACATGTTTGATCACATTGGTATTGTGCATAATATGAGAAAAATAGGTGGTTAACCCAGGATATGTACCAGACCTCACAGTATTAAAAATAGTAAAACGCCCAGGAAACCATTCACTTATTATTACGCGCAGCCAAGCAGCCACATGCCGCAGCTTAACAGCTTGTGTTTAAAAACTTTAGCTAACCTGTGCTGTTCACTTAAGTTAAAAGTCATTACATTGGTTCTTCCAAAATTTACAATGTCAGTATTACATAAATATCTGTGTTGTCTTTCACTTTCTTAGGTTCTCGGGCTAAAAAGAATTCTCTGACTCCAAAGACATCTGTGAAAAAGGGAAAGAAAAGGAACCCCTGGTCAGAAGATGAATCAAAGTCAGAGAGTGATATAGAAGAAGCCGAAGTGGTGGAACCCGTAGTTATACCTCGAGATTCCTTGCTGAGAAGAGCGGCTGGTAAGTGGCGAAGCTTTCTAAAGCAGGATTGGATTGTGTTGTACTGTCAGCATTTTTGGCCAGGAGACGTAGGACCGCTGACGTCCATACTGCATTGAGAGGTGAACGCAACTACGCATTTTAATACTACCTTCATTAAAATGGAATAGTCATTTACTATTTTCCTGAATTATGCGATTAAGTGCCACATCTGTCCGTACATTTTACCTGGTATTGAAGGTCAACCCTATCTGCTTCAATATCCTGAGTTGCAATACCAGACACACAAACATCTGGGACCCACATCAATTATATTTTTATGGGAGTTCTGAAAATGTCAGAGCTTCCATCCTGTGGGTTGGCCAAATATGTCTGAGATGGAAAAAAATGGCTGTTACATTGGGACGCAAAATATTTTTACATTAAACTGTGATATAGTCTGCCTTCACATCAAGCTTACCACCACAAAATGTGCATGGCAATATATGAACATGATGAATGGGTCCGTTTTATGGCCTAAGGATAATGAAAACCCATATCCTAATCCTATTTTTTTCCCTTTACAGCTGAGCGACCCAAGTACACCTTTGACTTTTCAGAAGAGGAAGATGCAGATGACGATGATGACGATCAAATTATTAGTAATAATAACCTGGATGAGAATGACTTAAAGCCCAAATCATCTCCTATTCCAAACAATCAAAATGATGATGACGCTCATTCGGACAGTCCGGAAAAAGATGAATATGATTTCTCAACTTTAAAATCCACAAAATCCACAGAGTATGTGGCTGTCATCTTTTCCAGATATTTGGTTCTGGAGTGATCACATCTATAGGTTAACATGTTTTCAAACATCTATGTGATTCCTCGATTTTGCTCTTTCTCTTTCTCTATATAGAAAGTCTATAGAAACGCAGAAGAAGAAAGATCTAGACGATATATTTTCTTCAAGCTCATTTTCTACGAAAATAAATGACGGTAATGTATTTAATTTTTTTTATTATTGAAAGATTAAAAACAGAAAAGTAGGACTTTGATCACTCAGGTTCACATTCAGAGCGTAATATTTTGTGTAAGGAAAAAAAAAGCATTAGTAGTTAAAAGTCCAAAGCAAAGCTTATACATTTATAGGTGCACATGCACATGTCTTCACAAATCTTCATAGTTGAAGAGACTGAAAATATCCACAAGGCCTCATTCAGATGTCTGTTTTTTTTACAGCTGTGTCCTATACGTAACAAATGCCAGCGTCACATATAAAAAAGCCCTGAACTCTGAAACAGTTGGGCAGATTTAAAGAACGAAAAACAAGGGAATACTCCTAGGAGGAGCGGGAATAAAATATGCAAAAACTGTGACAGAATGGATAAATGGTTGTTGGCAGCAAGGAGTGATTAGATGAGGTGCTGTCCATCTTTTCACCACTTTAGTAGGACAAATCCTCCCCTCCTCACCGAAGGCAGTGAGTGGGGGACATGGCTTAGCTCCTGAGACACAAGATTACTTCCTATATTTCTGATTAAATTTTAATGAGACAAATTAGGAACAAAGATTATGAAGGAGGAAGTTCTGTGATCATCTGTTTGGTGCATTTTCTGTGCTTTGGCTTTCAGGAGCTGGCATAGTCAACAGCTATCTCACAAATGTATTATAGTCCTACTTGAGGTGGAAAAAGTCACCATTTATTGCACGACATGCATCCTAATTTGCTGCCTTTTGCCTCAAAGATTACTTAATCCCCCTCCCCAATGTGTGGTGTAAGTACTGACTCCCTGATTTTGTGTTTGTTAGATGACACCACAAAATATAACAGCGATGATGGAGAATCCTCCCCCCTCTACTCCTCACCATTCAGCTACAAATCTTCAGCGAAAACAACCAGCAAAACATCTACTAAAAAAGATAAAGGTAATGTCTCTTATGAAGGAAAAATTGGGCATGTGATAAAATTAATGTACAGCGACCCTCCTCCTTCCTGACAAGGCCACATTTTTAAATTCTGATCAGTGTCACTTTATGAAGTAATAACTCTAAAATGCTTCAACCGATCCTGACCTTTTTTTGCAACACGTTGTACTTATCGTTAGTGGTGAATTTAGGGCGATATTTTTCCCATTTATTTGTGAAAATACTGGATTTTTGGGAAAAATTATACAGTTACATCACACAAATTTTATTAAACAACATTTATCACATGTCTATTTTACTTTACATCAGCATTATTTTTTAAACATATTTTTGTTAGCAAGTTAGAAGGGTTAAAAGTTGACCAGCGATTTCTCAATTATCTAACAAGATTTACAAAACCAATTTTTTTAGGGTCCACATCACATTTAAAGTGATTTTAAGAGGCCTATATGGCAGAAAATGCCCCAAAGTGACACCATTCTAAAAAGTGCACCCCAGAAAGTGCTCAAAACAACATTCAAGAAGTTTATAAACCCTTCCGGTGCTTCACAGGAATTAATAGAATGTGGAAGTAAAAAATGGAGCATATTGTTTGTTGTGCAATTTCCCCTAATTACACTGATACTCCATATGTGGGGGAAAACTACTCTTTGGGCACTCGGAAGGGAAGGAGCGCCTACTGAATTCTGAATCACAATTATGTCTGGAATATCTTGTGGACTCCTTGTCACATTTGAGGAGCACCAGACATTCCCAAACAGCAAAAACCCACACAAGTGACCCCATTTTGGAAACTACACCTCTCAAGAAATTAATCTAGGGGTGTAGTGAGCATTTTCAACCTTCAGGCGATTCACAGAATTGTATAACTTTAGGCTGAGTAAATGGCAAGTTACCCTTTTTTTTCCACTTAAATGTTGCTTTGGACCTAGGTTTCTAAGGGGATAATAGGAGAAAATAAACCCTGCAATTTGTTGTGCGTTTTCTCCTCACTACACAGATACACCACATGTGGCTGAAAACTACTTTTGAGGTACAGTTCAAAGCTCAGAAGGAGCACCATATTGTAGTGCAGATTTTGATGTTATGGTGTGGGTGCCATGTCACCTTGTCAGAGCCCCTGAGGTGCCAGAACAGCAGTACCCCCCCCCCCCCATAAGTGAACCCATTTTACAAACTACTCCCCAATTAATTAATCTAAGGGTGCAGTGAGAATGTTGACCCCACATATGCCCTATCATAAAAATAGTTTTATCCCCAAATATTACACTTTTCACAAGGTGAAATGAGGAAAAATGACACCAACATTTGTCACATAATTTCTGCTCAATGTAGAAATGCCTCACATGTGGCTGTACAGTACTGCTTAGCCACATGGCGAGACCCGAGAGGGACGGAGTGCTGTTTGACTCTTGGAGTCCCAGCCTTCTAAAAGCTACCAGTGGTAATATGGCGAGTACTGCTCCTGTGCCCGCATGATTAACTTGACGTAAATTGATGTAATTTTGCAGGAACCCCCTTCCTGACCATGACATAAACCTAGGTCAAATGTTGGGAAGGGGTTAAAGCATAACCGTTTTCTTTTTTTACTTCATAAATCAAGAGTACACGTGAAAATAAGGCTAGGTTCACATTGCGTTAATAGCAGCCCGTTTAACACATGCGTTAATGGGCTGCTGTTAACGCAAGTGCCGACATTCCATCGCGCTAGCGCAGATAGAGCTAGCAGATACTCTATCTGCACTAGCAGTGACGGACCCGGAAACGCTGCAGCCCGCGTCCCAGGGTCCGTCACTCAATGATGTCACCGCTGTGCTCTGCTTTCACTTTACGGCCGGCAGTCAGTCAGTGCGGGAAGCAGATGGCAAGGGACCTGACGGACACCGGAATGTGAGTATGTACTGTTTGTTTTTTTTTACATTTACGACGGTAACCAGGGTAAACATCGGGTTACTAAGCGCGGCCCTGCGCTTAGTAACCCAATGTTTACCCTGGTTACCCGGGGACCTCGGCATCGTTGGTCGCTGGAGAGCTGTCTGTGTGACAGCTCCCCAGCGACCACACAACGACTTACCAACGATCACGGCCAGGTCGTATCGCTGGTCGTGATCGTTGGTAAATCGTTTTGTGAGACGGTACCCTAAGCATGTTTGTAATACAACTTATCAGGGAAATATTATTCTTCTCTGCCGGAATTGATCAGTCCTTATCAAAAGTCTCAGTTTTGAGGTAAAATCCTTATTCTATGAAGACAGCATTTCCCATTACTGAGATAGGAGATGGCTGCTGCCACTGATAAGATTGTATGTAGATTAGAGTAGGAGGAGCTTTGTCTCTAGCTCCTCCCTCCTCCCGTCTACATAGGCAGATGCTATGGATACAATTCTATCTCAGTAATGGGAAAATCTGTCTTCACTGAATATAGATTTTACCTCAGAATTTAAAAGTTTGATACCTGATGAATTTTGGCAAAGAAAGAAGAACATTTTTCTGATAGGATATATTACATCGTTGCGAAATAAAAATTAAAACGATGGTTACTCTTTAACCCCTTAACGTCCAATGACGGCTATATCCGACATTGGATGCCTCCCCCTGTTTGGTGCGGGTTCCGGCGATGAGCCCTTTGATCAGCTGACATGTGCCCCTAACAGCTGCGGGTGGAATCGCGATCTACCTCTCTCTGGTTGTTAACATGTTAAATGCCGCTGACAAACTCTGACAGCGGCATTTAATATGCACGAGCAGGACGCACGTCATTACCGCCTCCCATCGGCGTCCCTGTCCGGTCGGCACTCATAGCAAGTGAGGATTTCTTTATCGCCTCTCATTGGGGGACACAGGAACCATGGGTGTATGCTGCTGCCACTAGGAGGCTGACACTATGCAAATAAAAAAGTTAGCTCCTCCTCTGCAGTGTACACCCCACCGACTGGCATTGAACTCTTCAGTTTTAGCTTAGTGTCAGTAGGAGGTGGACACGGGTCTTTCATTAGACCCTTATCTACCTCAATGTGCGTCGTTTTCTTGCAGGTTTCCTCGGAGGGATACAGGGTGAATAGTCACACCTGTATTCCCACAAGCGGACTATGAGTACGGTGTGTACTGCCACCCCGTATCCTCATTGATCCCTCACCAGGACCAAGATCCTGGCACACCAGCGTGCTCAGAAGTCCGGTCCTGGCTCCGTCCCCCACCCACTCGCCCACCAGAGCCTGTCGGTTGGAGGAGACGAGGACGTCCATCAGCCCTGGACGTTTCACCCTTTTTTTAAGGTTAGTACGGCGTGGGATGTTTTTAGGTGAGTATGTCCCCTATCCCTTCTCAGATCCTTGTTAGGGGGGGATTCTTGTTAAGTGTATCCTATTCTGCAAGGGCCTTCTGCTCCAGCGCGGGGCCCCTTTCTGGCCGCAGCGTTCTCAGCACCTTCTTTCTTGACAGCTCCTGGCTGCCGTTTACTCCTTTCCGCGGCGCACTATCAGTGCTGCGGTTTTTTCCCTGGGCACAGTCCTCAGCGCAGCAGCCCTGCAGTCTATCGCGCTGCTTATCGCTGCAGCGCATTGCTCCGGCGCCGCAGGAGGTGGACTGTGGCGCCCTTCAGTGGCGCAGCCTAGCAGGCTGCGGCGCCTGTGCCGCCAGCCTCCCGTCGCGGCGCATCGCTCTGGCGCTCTATACCGGCGCCGCGGCTCGTTTCCCGGCCGCCGGTTCCTAATTTAGGCCCCGGCTTCGGCCGGGGCCTACTTCCGGTCTTCGGATCTGTCACTTCCGCTTCTGCGGGCGGGCTTTTTCCCGCCCGACATACTAGGACCTGCCCACCGGCGCCTCTGCGTCTAGCTCCGCCCCCTTCCTCGTGGGACACTCGTCTGGTGTTAGCATCGCTTCACACCACAGCAGCAGCCCTTGCAGTGCCTCCCGCAGCGCGCCACGCTCCTTCGCCCGCATCTTCTGTGAGCTCAGCACAGGGGATTTCTCCACCAAGGACAAGTGGGACATCTTCCAGGACCGGGTCCGTGAGTAGCTGCACTGCAGTCTGACACCCCCCTCTGCACACTGTCCCCTAACCAACTGGCATCTTCAGGGTCCCTCAAAATGTCTTCCTCTAAAGGGGGCCGCTCTCGCCCCCCTACTTCTTCTTCATCTACTGCCTTAGTCACGTACTTTGCATGTTCGTCCTGTAACAGCAAACTTCCCTCAGGTCAGTCCTCCCCGTTGTGTCAGTCCTGCAGCAACCCGATTGTTCTCACCGCCCAGGATCCCCCGGCTGTTCCGCCCGAGAGTGATCCCCCCATCCCAGGCTGGGCCGCTTCTCTGTCACAATCGGTGGCCGATTTAACACGGGTGTCTCAAACCCTGGTGTCCGCGCTGGATCGGTTTCCCCTGCAGACCCCTGCAGTGGCCAGCGGGTCGCAGGAACCGCCGCCCGAGCCCTCCTTGATTAGCCACAAAAGGTCCAGACAGGAACGTCGGTCTGAGTCCTCTTCGCGTTCCATCTCGCCGCACGGCCCTCCCCCGCGGTTGGTGTCGCACCGTTCCTCCTCCCCTGAGTCAGGCGAGGCTTTATCTGATGCGCCCTCAGACGAATTTTCGGAGCTGGATCCTAGGCAAATCGCCACCATGAGTGAGTCGGTCCAGAACCTCATTCGGGCTATAAACCAAACCTGTGGCATCAAGGATCCCTCTACGGAACCCGCAGATCAGGCGGTTTCGTTTAGACGGGCCAAACCACCTTCAAAATTTTTTGCTCCTCATCCTGAATTCGAGGAAATCCTGGCCAGAGAGAGAGAGAATCCGACCAGACGTTTTCAGAGGGGAAAACGTCTGGGGGTGTTATATCCTTTTTCACCAGATCTTACCGCCAATTGGACGGTCTCTCCCTCGGTGGATCCCCCTGTTTCCAGGCTGTCCGCCAACACGGTGCTTCCACTGTCCGGCGGAGCGTCTCTGAAGGATTCTAACGACAGAGTTATAGAATCTTTTGCGAAATCTGCCTTTGAAGCGGCTTCAGCAGCGCTATGCCCAGCCTTTGCTTCCACTTGGGCTTCAAAATCCATCTCAATATGGGCCAAGGATCTACGGCGAGGTATCCTGGACGGGGCTCCTCCCGCGCAATTAGCGGAACTTGCCAACCAGATTTCCCACGCTGGTGAATACCTGGTTTCCGCCTCCCTGGATGTCGCCTCTTGTGCTGCTCAGGCTTCCAGCAATGCCGTTGCCATTCGCCGGACCGTTTGGCTCAAGGCCTGGCAGGCGGACTTGTCCTCCAAAAAGTCCCTCACTAGTCTGCCCTTCCAGGGCTCTCGTCTCTTTGGTTCCCAGCTGGACCAGATCATTAAGGATGCCACTGGGGGCACAAGTTCCCTTCTCCCCCAGGCTAAACCTCGTCGCCCTCCTCCTAGACGGCAGTTTCGCTCGTTTCGGCCTTTTCGTCGCTTCGCTGCATCAAACTCCTTTTCCCAGCAGCAACAGAGGCCACAGGCACGTCAAGAGAAGAAGGCGGTGTCCTTCAGGCCCACTCCGTCCTGGCGTCCTCGCTATTCCCAGGGTAGATCGTCCAGGCCCAGGACTGGAAGATCCACTTCCGCATGACTCTCGGCAAGACTCCAGCCCAACTCCCAGGTTGGGGGGCCGTCTTCTCCGTTTCAGGGACGTCTGGATTTCCGCAGTAGAGGATGCATGGGTCAGGGAAGTTGTATCCTCGGGATACAAGATAGAGTTCGCCTCCCGACCCAGGGATCGTTTCTTCCAATCTCGTCCTCCAAAAGATCCAGCTTTGGTTCCGGGCTTCTTCGCAGCCATCGCTTCTCTGCTAAAATCCGGGGTGATTGTTCCCGTTCCAGAAAGGGAACGGTACACGGGTTTCTACTCGAACCTCTTTGTGGTACCGAAAAAAGACGGCAAGGTTCGTCCCATTCTGGACCTCAAATTGCTGAACAGGAGGGTTCGCCTGAAACACTTCAGGATGGAATCCCTTCGTTCAGTAATTGCTTCCATGGAGGCTCAGGAATTTCTATGCTCTATAGATATCCAGGACGCCTACCTACATGTTCCAATATTTCCCGGTCATCACCGTTTCCTGCGCTTTGCAGTGCAACAAGATCATTTTCAGTTCGTCGCCCTGCCGTTCGGTCTCGCAACCGCGCCAAGGGTGTTCACGAAAATCATGGCGGCGCTGATGGCCGTTTTGAGAGTCAGAGGCTTGGTCCTGTTTCCATACCTCGACGACATCCTCATCAAGGCTCCGTCCTTTGCTCAGGCCCACGAAAGCTTGTCCATTGTTCTCGACACCTTATCCCGTTTCGGATGGCTGGTCAACCGGAAGAAGTCCTGCCTTATTCCTTCTCAGCGCATCATCTTTTTGGGCATGCTTTTCGACACTCGTCAGTCCAGAGTCTTCCTTCCCAAGGAGAAGAGATCCACCCTTTGTCGGGACATACTCTTGCTCCAGGGACCTCGGCCTCCCTCACTCCGATCGGCCATGAAGGTTCTGGGGAGGATGGTAGCTACCTTGGAAGCGATTCCCTTCGCCCAATTCCATTCTCGGCCCCTTCAGCAAGCCATTCTGTCTCAGTGGGACAGGTCGGTCTTCTCCCTGGATCGGCCGATCAGACTCTCCTTTCGGGTCAAGCGGTCTCTCAACTGGTGGCTGACGTCTCCTCTCATCTCCCAGGGCAGGTCCTTCCTTCCGGTTCACTGGCAGGTGGTGACAACGGATGCCAGCCTGATCGGCTGGGGTGCGGTTTTTCGCCACCTGACGGTTCAGGGCCGTTGGTCGCCGCAGGAGTCTGCGCTGCCGATCAACGTCCTCGAAATTCGGGCCATCTTTCTGTCCCTCCGCCATTGGGAAAGGATCCTCAGGGGCCTTCCAGTCCGGATCCAGACGGACAACGCCACGGCTGTGGCATATGTCAACCATCAGGGGGGGACTCGGAGCTCCTTGGCCCTTGCCGAGGTATCCAAGATCCTCCTTTGGGCAGAGGCAACGGTTCCGGTGATATCCGCGGTGCATATCCCCGGCGTAGAAAACTGGGCCGCCGACTTCCTCAGCCGCGAGGGTCTCGCGGCAGGGGAATGGTCCCTGCATCCGGAGGTCTTCCATCAGATTTGCCTTCGATGGGGAACTCCGGATGTGGATCTCACGGCGTCTCGAATCAACAGGAAGGTTCCGCAATTCGTCTCCAGGTCACGCGATCCTCTCGCAGTGGGCGTCGATGCCCTGGCCATTCCTTGGTCACAGTTCAAGCTGCCCTACCTGTTCCCACCCCTTCCATTACTTCCCAAACTGTTGAAGAAGATCAAAGCGGAAGGGGTGCCGGTCATCCTGATCGCACCGGATTGGCCCAGGAGAGCTTGGTTCGCGGAGCTCGTCAACCTTCTCGCGGACGCTCCCTGGCACCTTCCAGACAGGCCCGATCTGCTGTCCCAGGGTCCGATCTGCCACCCGAATTCTCGGTCGCTCAGTTTAACGGCGTGGCTGTTGAGACCGCGGTTCTAAGAGCGTCCGGCCTTTCGGACCGTGTGATTCACACCATGATTCAGGCTCGGAAGCCTTCGTCTTCCAGGATCTACTACCGCACCTGGAAGGCCTACTTCCGTTGGTGCGAGTCCAACCGCGTGCCGCCTATGGTTTTTTCCCTGCCTTCTCTTTTGGCCTTCCTTCAGGCAGGACTGGATTCGGGCCTGGCTCTTAGTTCCCTGAAGGGTCAGGTCTCTGTGCTTTCCATCCTCTTTCAGAAGACCTTGGCCTCTCGGCCACAGGTTAAGACCTTCTTTCAGGGGGTAGCCCACGCGGTCCCGCCGTTCAGGGCCCCTGTGGAGGCTTGGGACTTAAACCTGGTACTGGACGTTTTGAAGGTTTCTCCCTTTGAACCTCTTAGGGAGATTCCTCTATCAGTTTTATCTTGGAAGGTGGCCTTTCTTGTGGCCATCACGTCCATTCGCCGCGTTTCCGAGCTGGCGGCACTGTCTTGCCGCCCTCCGTTTTTGGTCATTCACCAGGACAAGGTGGTCTTCCGTCCTCCACCTTCTTTTCTTCCTAAGGTGGTTTCCACCTTCCACCTCAACGAGGACATCGTTCTACCTTCCTTTTGTCCAGCTCCGACTCATCCTCTGGAGCGATCGTTGAACAAGCTAGACCTAGTCAGGGCAGTGAGGATTTATCTGGATAGAACATCCTCTTTCCGGAAGACGGATTCTTTTTTCGTCATTCCTAATGGCACGCGCAGAGGCCAGCCGGCTTCTAAAGCGACTATTGCTCGTTGGATCAGAACGGCAATTTTGGAGGCTTACCGGGTCAAGAACAGAGTGCCCCCTCCTGGGATTAAGGCTCACTCTACCCGGGCAGTCGGCGCCTCCTGGGCGGTGCACCACAGGGCTTCCGCCCTACAGCTTTGCAAAGCGGCAACTTGGTCTTCCATCCACACGTTCGCCAAATTTTACAAGGTCCATACCTACGCATCGGCGGACGCCAGCCTAGGCAGAAGGATCCTGCAGGCGGCAGTGGTGAGTCCTCTGACCTGATGGAAGTCTGTTCTCCCGCCCTTGGGACTGCTTTGGGACGTCCCATGGTTCCTGTGTCCCCCAATGAGAGGCGATAAAGAAAACAGGATTTTTGGTTGCTTACCGTAAAATCTGTTTCTTGAAGCCTCCATTGGGGGACACAGCACCCTCCCAATGTTTTCTGTTATCTGTTCTATGACTGTTCTCACGTTACAGTTCTCAAGTTTGTGGTTATGGTTTTTCAACCTTGTTTCATTATCTCCTACTGCTTTCTCACTAACTGAAGAGTTCAATGCCAGTCGGTGGGGTGTACACTGCAGAGGAGGAGCTAACTTTTTTATTTGCATAGTGTCAGCCTCCTAGTGGCAGCAGCATACACCCATGGTTCCTGTGTCCCCCAATGGAGGCTTCAAGAAACAGATTTTACGGTAAGCAACCAAAATCCTGTTTTCTGCTACACTGAGTAGGGCTGCAGCCCTGCTCTATGTAATGCAAGCGATCAGATGATCGTAGCTTCTTGTTTCCCATCGAGAACAGCGCTTACTGTAACGCTTCTTCCCCGGCTCCGATGCATGTCAGATGCATGACATTCATGTGTGTTATGCGTATGCACGTGTGCAGGATGTTTTCTGGCCTGTGCTTACATTAAAAAAACAGGCATGTCAGCGCGTTTTGCCCACGGACACACGGTCCGTGGAAACACGGTCCGTGGAAACACAGTGACATGTGCACAGACCCATTCACTTGAATAGGCAAATAGCGCTCCGTTCCTCCAGAGTGTCTCTGCATGGCTAAGTAGTACTGTTACAGCCACATATGTGGCTGTATGTAAGAATGTAAGTCCGCAAGGACAGGGTCCTCTCTCCTCTGTACCTGTCCGTCACTGTAAACTTGTTTACTGTAAACGATATCTATAACTCTGTATGTAACCCCTTTCTCATGTACAGCACCATGGAATTAATGGTGCTATATAAAATAATAATAATATTAGGGAATTGCCACGTTCAGTAGAAATTGCATTGAGCCTGAAAAATATTTCCTGTTTACATGTAGGGTATTGGCACACTCAGAAAAAAAATGGACCTCAGTTTGTTGTAAAAATAAAAATTATTAGCCCTTAGAAAAATTGAAAACTTGGGGCTAAATCAACATTTTAGTGGTAGAAATATGCAAATAGTCTCTTCAGAGAGGAAGAGAACTAGAACTCTAGTGCCACCTATTGGAAGTAGCAATCCTAAAAAGTAAATGTTGACCCTTTAATGAGCCTTGTCACATGAGTTAGGATAAAAGTCAAACCAGAATCTCAATTTGCAGACACTGTATTTTGGGGTACTGCCCCTCATCAGTGCAAAGTGTGAGAACTAGTTTAGCTGTGTGAGAGGCGTCTGACGTGATCCATGTAGTAACGTTTGTCCTTGCGGAGAGTGACCTGTTAAGCATCCCGAGATGAGTCTTTAAAGCTGCATTGCTCCTCTGGGAAATCTGCAAAAGTCTCTTCAGAGAGGAAGAGAACTAGAACTCTAGTGCCACCTATTGGAAGTAGGAATCCTAAAAAGTCAATGTTGACCCTTTAAAGAGCCTTGTCACATGACTTAGGGTTAAAGCCAAACCAGAATCTCAATTTGCAGACACTGTGTTTCGGGGTACTGCTCCTCATCAGTGCAAAGTGTGAGATCTGGTTTGGCTCTGTGAGAGGCGTCTGACCTTCATCTCAGTGGCATAAAATTCTGAGGCACGTGGTGTTAATATGATCACTGCACCCCTAGATGAATTCATTTGGGAGTGTAGTTTGTAAAATGAGTTCACACATAGGGGGGATTCTTGTTGTTTTGGCACCTCAGGGGCTCTGCCAATGTGACATGGCACCCTCAAACCACTCCAGCAGAATCTGAACTCCAATATGGCGCCTCTTCCCTTCTGAGCTTTGCACTGTGCCTCAAAAGTATTATTTCCCTACATATGGGATATCTGTGTACTCAAGAAAAATTGCACAACTTTTGGGATCCAATTTCTCTGCTTACCCTTTTTAAAATTAAAAATGGGGGCGAAAATATCATTTTTGTGGAAAAAATATGATTTTTTTATTAGAGCCGTCTGTTATAAACTTCTGTGAAGCAAATGAGGGTTCAAAGTGTTAACCACACATCTAGATAGGTTCCTTGGGGGTCTAGTTTCAAAAAGGGTGTCACTTGTTGGAGTTTCCACTGTTTAGGCACATCAGGGGCTCTCCAAAAACGACATGGCGTTCAATCTCAATTCCAACCAATTTTGCATTGAAAAAGTAAAACGGCGCTTTTTCTCTTCCGAGCTCTGCCATGCGCCGAAACACTGGTTTACCCCCACATATGGGGTATCAGCATACTCAGGACAAATTGCACAACAAATTTATCCTGTTACCATTGGTAAAATATAAAATTGGGGGTGAAAAGATCATATTTGTGGAAAAAATATGATTCTGTATTTTTAAGGCTTTACGTTATAAACTTCTGTGAAACACTTGGGAGTTCAAAGTGCTCACCACACATCTAGAGAAGTTCCTTGGGGGTTTTGTTTCCAAAATGGGGTCACTTGTTGGGGGGGTTCCACTGTTAGGCACATCAGGGGCTTTCCAAACGCGGCATGGCGTCCAATCTCAATTCCAGGCAATATTGCATTGAAAAAGTCAAATGGCGCTCCTTCTGAGCTCTGCCGAGCGGCCAAACAGTGGTTTACCCCCACATATGGGGTATTAACGTACTCAGGACAAATTGCACAACAACTTTTGGGGTCCAATTTCTCTTGCTACCCTTGGGAAAAAAAATGGATCTGAAGTAAATTTTTTGTGAAAAAAAGTTAAATGTTAATTTCTTTCTCGCTTCATTGGGGGACACAGGTAACCATGGGTGTATGCTGCTGTCACTAGGAGGCTGACACTATGCAAATAAAGAAGAAGTAACTCCTCCCCGGCAGTATACACCCTCCGACAGGCACCAGGCAACTCAGTTTTTGCTTAGTGTCTGTAGGAGGCGGACCTGGATCTAACACCAGATCTGCATTTCTTTTACAGGGTTTTGTTGTGTTTATTAACCTTTTCCCTTTTCTTTTTCAGACTTTTTTCTTCAGGGTAACAGGGTGCAGTTTTTTCTCACCCTGTTTTCCCTACTTTGAGCGACCGAGAGAGCAGTGTGGTATCACCCACATCGCACCCTCTCGGACCCGCTGGGCAAGACTTTGTCCCCTGTCATCCATTCGGGTGTTCAGGGTGACATTTCCTCGGTGGCCAGTCCTGCCCGTTACCCCTCCTCATCCCTCTCCTCGTTCCTCATGCTTCCCCCCTTCGGTGCATGCCCACAGCGTCGCGCTGTGTACGCGCTCTTTCTGTGGCTTCCTGCTCCCTGCCAGCGTCGACTCTCCACGTGGGACACAGGATTCTCGGGGAACACAGGCAGACTTCTGTGGTTCCGCTGTCGCTGTCCTTCAACAGGCTCGGCGCTACTGCTCTCTCGGGCTCAACTCCTCCTGGCAGTACTTCTCCTCTCCTGGACAAGGTAATATCCACCTATGTCCGACCCCACTCCGGCCTTTGCCACTACGGCCATCCATTACGTCTGCGCTCACTGTAAGAAAAAGTGGGCCTCAGGTCAGCCTTCTCCTTTCTGCCCGTCCTGCGTTCCTCCCACCATATCAGTCCCTCAGGAAGCACATAGGTCCCGGGATGAGTGCACCCCCCCCTCCCCCGGAGTGGGCTGTTGCTATGTCTCAATCAGTGTCAGACCTGACTAAGGTTTCTCAGTCCCTGGTCCAGGCACTTGAACGCATCCCGCTTCTGTCTAATGCCACCAGTGTCACGAACGCCTCACACGGCGATTAGCTCGCACCTGTCCTAGACTCTCACAGAGACAGATCGGACAAAAGAGACAGAAAAAGGACCTTATCTAGATCCTCTTCCAGCTCTCTAGACTGCTCCGGTATTCCCCTATCTGCCCGTTCCCCCTCCTCGCAGGCGGACGTCGGGTCTGACCTATCCTCTGTCGGATTCTGACTCTGATGCAGATCAGACTTCCGGAACTCAGGACATGGTCGATAGCCTTATTTCAGCTATCATTCAGATGCTTGATCTTAAGGAGGATGAGACAAGCTCTCAGGACGTCTCCGTTGCGTTTAAGCGGATTAAACGTCCCTCTAGGGTTTTTCCTAATCACAAGGAGTTTGACAACACTACCTCTACACACTGGGAAAACCCTGGTAAGCGTTTCCCTGGCAGGAAACGGCTAGACATGTTATACCCTTTTCACTCCGACCTGGTCAACAAATGGTCAGAGTCTCCTAAGGTCGACCCGCCCGTCTCCAGGTTATCCTCGCGGACGGTTCTGTCTATCCCGGACGCGGCTTCCCTTAAAGACTCCACGGACAGACAGATCGAGGCACTAGCAAAATCGGCCTTTGAGGCTTCCGGTGCTTCCCTTTGCCCTAGTTTCGCCCGTCTTGTGTAGCCAAGGCTGTGTCAGCCTGGGCCAAGACCCTGCGCAGGGGCATTTTGGCCTCTGCTCCTGCTGAGGAACTGTCTGATTTGGCGGATCAGATTTCCCTTGCGGGAAAATACCTCATGAATGCCTCCCTTGATGCAGCGGCCTGCTCCACCAGGGCTAATAGCAACATTGTGGCCATTCGCCGGATTCTCTGGCTAAAAGCGTGGAACGCTGACCCCGCTTCTAAGAAATCTCTCACTGGTCTGCCCTTCCAGGGTTCTAGACTCTTCGGCACGCAGCTGGATCAAATGATCTCGGACGCTACAGGGGGTAAGAGTACCTCCTTACCCCAGTCCAAACCGAAACGTCCCTTCAACAGGAGGGGCCCCCAGTCCTTTTGTCCTTTTCGGTCCTTCACCTCCTCAGGAAACCCCAACCAGGACCGTTCTTCCTCGCAAGGAGACCGAAGAAAACCTTCTTTCAGGCCCCCACCATGCTGGAGGGCTAAGAGTCACCCCGCAAAACCATCCGGATCTCGGGGCCACAGGTTTTCTAATAAATGAAGGGTCGTCCCCACCTGGAAATCTATCCAGGGTGGGAGGCCGGCTTCTTCTGTTCTCAGAGGTTTGGCTATGTGTAGTCGACGATGCCTGGGTCAGGGAGATCGTCACGTCAGGGTACAAGATAGAATTTTCTTCGCCCCTAGGAAGACGTTTTCTGCTCTCTCGTCCTCCAAACAGCCCTCCCACCTCTCAGGACTTCTCCAGGCCGTCGATTCGCTCCTCGCCTCAGGAGTCGTAGTTCCGGTGCCTTCTCGCGAGCGGTTTTCGGGTTTTTACTCAAACCTGTTCGTGGTTCCAAAAAAGGACGGCTCTCTCCGTCCAATTTTGGATCTCAAGCATCTGAACCGCCATCTCCGGATTCGGCGATTCAGGATGGAATCTCTACGCTCGGTGGTCGCGTCCATGGAGCAGGGAGAGTTTCTGTGTTCCATGGATATCCGAGATGCGTACCTTCACGTTCCTATTTGCGTACGACATCAGAGATTCCTCCGGTTCGCGATCCAGGGTCATCATTATCAATTCACTGCCCTCCCCTTCGGTCTGGCTTCTGCGCCCAGGGTGTTTACGAAGGTCATGGCAGCTGTCATGGCCATTCTTCATTCAAAGGTGATTCTGGTAATCCCATACCTCGACGACCTCTTGATCAAGGGTCCATCCCGTCGGGATTGCAGCCAGAGCCTCCAGCTTACTCTGGACACGCTTCTTCGCCTCGGCTGGATAATCAATTACCAGAAGTCTTCTCTGATTCCAACTCAACGTCTGGAGTTCCTGGGCATGGAATTCGATACCTCTCAGGCTCAGGTCTTTCTCCCCAAAGAGAAGTTCCTTTCTCTTCGCCCGGGGGGTCAGAGCTCTAAAGAGCCCAAATCCTCTGTCTCTCCGCCTCGCCATGAGGGTTCTGGGGAAAATGGTCGTTTCCATGGAAGCGGTCCCCTTTGCTCAGTTCCACTCTCGTCCCCTCCAGCTGGCCCTTCTGTCTGCCTGGGACAGGAACCCACTTTCCCTGGATCGCCCGTTTCGCCTCTCGCCCAGGGTGAAACAGTCTCTCTCTTGGTGGACGCTGTCCACCTCCATTCTGCGCGGGAGATCATTTCTCCCTCCCCGCTGGCAGGTGATCACCACCGACGCCAGTCTCCAAGGTTGGGGAGCGGTTTTTCTCCACCTCACGGCCCAGGGCCGCTGGACTGCTCAGGAGGCGTGCCTCCCTATCAACCTCTTGGAAATCAGAGCCATCTTCCTAGCCCTCATCCGCTGGGAGTCTCTCCTTTCAGGGAAACCGGTCCGCATTCAGTCGGACAACGCCACAGCTGTGGCTTACATAAACCATCAGGGAGGGACTCGCAGCAGGCAAGTCATGGCAGAAGTGGCAAAAATTCTGCGTTGGGCGGAGGGTCACGTTCCCTCTCTGTCAGCCGTCCACATCCCAGGGGTGGACACTTGGCAAGCCGACTTTCTAAGTCGCCAGGGCATCGTGGTGGGCGAGTGGTCTTTTCTTCCCGCAGTCTTCAGCCAGATTTGCCAGCGGTGGGGCGTCCCAGATGTCGACTTGATGGCTTCCCGGGCAAACCACAAGGTTCCCCAGTACGTCTCCAGATCTCGGGATCCGAGGGCCGTCGGATGCGACGCTCTCGTGATCTCATGAACCCAGTTCCAGATGCCCTATCTGTTCCCACCCCTCCCATTGATTCCAAGGGTCGTAAAAAAGATCAAGACAGAAGGGGTTCCCGTACTCTTAGTAGCTCCAGATTGGCCTCGCAGGGCCTGGTATACGGAACTGGTGAACATGCTATCGGACGTTCCGTGGAGGCTTCCGGATCGTCCGGACCTTCTTTCGCAGGGACCCCTCTTCCACCCGAATTCTTGGTCTCTGAATTTAACGGTATGGCCGTTGAAGCCGCGGTCCTGAAGGACGCGGGGTTTTCTCATAGCGTTATCCAGACTATGATAAGAGCAAGAAAACCGGCTTCCTCGCGTATTTACCACTGATGTTGGAAGGCCTTTTTCCGTTGGTGTCTGGACAACAATCTGTTTCCTGTGACCTTTTCCCTTCCATCCCTTCTTAGTTTCCTTCAAGCGGGTCTAGATTCGGGTCTTTCCCTTAGCACCTTGAAGGGTCAGATTTCTGCTCTTTCCATTCTTTTTCAAAGGGACCTGGCCTCCCTGCCTCAGGTGAGGACCTTCATCCAGGGAGTCGCTCATATAGCTCCCCCTTATCGTCCTCCTGTCGAGCCTTGGGATCTCAACCCCGTGTTGGACGCTCTCCAGCGTGCGCCCTTTGAACCGATTCAGGACATTTCTTTCTCGCTTCTATCCTGGAAGGTAGCCTTTTTGGTCGCCATCACCTCCATTAGAAGAAGAGTGTCGGAGCTGGCGGCATTATCCTGTCGTTCTCCCTTTCTAGTCCTGCATCAGTACAAATTGGTTCTTTGTCCGGTTCCTTCCTTTCTACCAAAGGTAGTTTCGGCTTTTCACATCAATGAGGACATTGTCCTCCCTTCCTTGTGCCCTTCCCCGGTTCATCCCTTGGAGAGATCCCTTCACAAGTTGGATGTGGTCAGGGCTATCCGGATTTATCTCGCCAGAACTGCCTCTTTTCGTCAGGCCGATCCTCTGTTCATCGTCTCGGAAGGGCGGCGAAAGGGGCCCCCCCGCCTCCAAGTCCACAATTGCTCGTTGGATCCGTTTGGCGGTTCTGGAGGCATACCGTGTCCAAGACAAACGGCCTCCTTCGGGGGTGAAGGCTCACTCTACCCGGGCTGTGGGAGCTTCCTGGGACGTTCGTCACCAAGCTTCAGCCTCGCAGGTTTGCAAGGCCGCAACGTGGTCATCCATTCACACCTTTGTCAAATTCTACAAGGTGCATACTCGGGCTTCTGCGGACACGAGCCTGGGTAGGAGGATACTACAGGCGGCGGTTTCTGACCGGCCGACCTAACTCCTCTTTTTCTGCAGAATATCCCGCCCTAGGGACTGCTTTTGGACGTCCCATGGTTACCGGTGTCCCCCAATGAAGCGATAAAGAAAGAGGGATTTTTGGTTCTTACCGTAAAATCTTTTTCTTGGAGCCTTTATTGGGGGACACAGCATCCTCCCTTGAAGTTGTAAAGTGTTCCTACTACTGCTTTTGCACCATCTGAGTTGCCTGGTGCCTGTCGGAGGGTGTATACTGCCGGGCAGGAGCTACTTCTTTATTTGCATAGTGTCAGCCTCCTAGTGACAGCAGCATACACCCATGGTTACCTGTGTCCCCAATGAAGGCTCCAAGAAAGAGATTTTACGGTAAGAACCAAAAATCCCTCTTTTTTTTTTTTTTTTTTTTTTTTTTTTAAACCTTCCAAAAATTCCTGTGAAGCACCTGATGGGTAAATAAACGTCCTGAATGTGGTCACTTTGGGTATTTTATATCATATAGACCCCTCAAAGTGACTTCAAATGTGATGTGGTCCCTAAAAAAAAATGGTGTTGTAATAATGAGAAATCGCTGTTTTAAATTTTAACCCTTATAACTCCCTAACAAAAAAAAATGTTGGTTCCAAAATTGTGCTGATGTAAAGTAGACATGTGGGAAATGTTACTTAAGTATT
Organism: Ranitomeya variabilis; assembly: GCF_051348905.1. NCBI lineage: Eukaryota > Metazoa > Chordata > Amphibia > Anura > Dendrobatidae > Ranitomeya > Ranitomeya variabilis. The sequence continues at coordinate 114,769,529 of NC_135237.1, read as the reverse complement.
TTGTGTGACATATCTCTGTGATTTAGGGCATGAAAATTTCTAAATTTCGCAAAATTTGTTTTTTTTTACAAATAAATGCAAGTCATATCAAAGAAATGTTACCACGAACATGAAGTACAATATATCACATTCTCAGAATCACTGGGATGCATTCCAGAGTTATTACCTCATAAAGGGACAGTGGTCAGAATTGTAAAAATTGGCTTGGTCATTAACATGCAAACCACCCTTGGGGGTAAACGGGTTAAAGTTGTTCTGGTCTCCTTTGGCCAAAGTTCAGTGCAAAGTGGACATTGACATGCATTTCTGACGTGCAGATAATCAGTGGTTCCAAGTACAGATGAGTGAATAAATTCAAGCGGAAAATAATTCTACTCAAATTTTTCCCAAAAAACGCCAATCCGCCAAAATGCACATTTTTTTTTTTAATTCGCTTTCACACAGATTTGGCAAGATGGTGGCCGTTGGACGTCATTTTTCTGAGCTATGAAGTGCCATGAAAAGGTTAAAAAAAAGGATCCTTTTACTCTTTTTACCGCCCAACTCTCCAACTCCTCTACTCCCCACAGGCACCCACCCGGTTGTCATCACATCTTATGATCCCTACTGCGTGCTCTGAAATCTCGAGCCTCTCACATGGAGCCCGGACCTCCAGTTCTGATGAGGTCTGGAAGAGTCCCATGCAATGCAAGTCATGGCGCAATTTGAGTGACATCATGACTTTGAGATCTTTCGCATGCTTGTGTAGTATTTTCCTGAGGACCAGACGGGTGCATCATCTTGCAATTATCTAGAAAGCTTTGGAGCATAATAAGGGACATTTAATTCTTCGCAAATCAAGTTTTCTAGGAAAATCTGAAACGGGTGAATTAAAATTCCTGCCTGATTCGCTCATCTCTAGTTCCAAGTGCAATCCTAAGGCTCAGCCTACACCACGACTTTTCATGTCACTACTGATTGATTTCAGCTCTTGTGCTACAGGTGTGATATATGGGAATATATTGATTTGAATCCATTCTTATGCATTGCATCTGAAAATCGGTTCTGCTGCTTTTTTTGTGTATCCTTGGATGTAGAGTTTCGGAAGAGTTTTGATGTGAAGAAACAAGTGAAATTAAAGTGTTTCATGTTCTAAGCTTGAGCTGTTGGTCTTTTAAAGCCATTGGTGTCAGAATACTAGATATTGTCATCCAGAGTCATGGCCACATCAATGCTTATTGGCTTTTAATATCACTGTAATGGCATTTTTGAGAATTAAAGTATAATAACACAGCAAATAGAATAACTATTGCTTGAAGGGGCAATATTATAAAGTGATCAAAATTAAGAGTAGGCAGCTGGTTTGTTTGTGATGACCTCCCTGGCCCTAATTTATGAAGGGAGCGCTGGAGTACCTCTTCATGAATTTGGCATATTTTAAAACTGCCTTAATTTTAGTGTAATTTTGAGTTGTGACCTTTTCAGCAGTTTTACGCAACAGTTCTGGCATAAACAGTGCTTCATTAATCCAGGGCAATGTGATACTTGAAGGTCGTTACTCGATGGATTGATTAATTTCTGATTTGTTTATTGATTAGAAGATGTTCCCAAATTCAACAGCGATGATGATGATGACAACAATGATGAACCTTCCCCCCTCTACTCTTCAACCTTTAGCTTCAAATCTACAGAAAAACCAGCAAGCAAGCCATCTGCCAAGAAAGGTAAAGATGACATTCAATAATTATAACAATAGACAAAACTAGAAATGTAAAAGACCACTCCGGGGCATTGTTTTATTTTACCACCAGAGTGGTATCTTTAACCTTTTCACAACATTTGACATACGTTTACATCATGGTCGGGAAGGGGTTTCCATAAAATGATGTAATTTTACATCAAGGCGATCATGTGGGCACAGTAGCAGAGCCTGCGCAATCGCCGCCAGGAGTTCTGCTTAAGTGATAACCGAGCCCCAGAAGTCACAGCCAGGAGCAGTGCCCTCACCGCCCCCAGCTTTGTAAACTCCAAAATTCTGTGATTTAGAAAGGGAGGGGGGCTCCCTTTCCCACGCGATTGACACCCCCGCAACGTCATTGTGGGCTACTGATCGTTGCTGTGACAACTCGAGGTCATCATGACAACCTCCGGGTCTGCCATCTACGGTGGCCTGTTTAGACTATGCCAGGGACATGGTCTTAAAAGGTGTCTGTCAGTGTAACATTGACAGGTATAATGTAGTGCTGGTGCATTGCAATGCGTTATACCAGCTATCAGAGTAATAAATGTTAGTCAGTCACTCTATGGGACTTCAAGAAAAAAAAAAAAAAAAAAAAGAGGAGAAACATTTTCAAAATATTAAATAATTACACAGCGTGAAAAAAAATATTATACTATTAAATATGTATATTTATGTAAAATAAAAAAACTAAAAAGTACATACATTTGGAATCACCTCAACTGGAACGGACCTGCTCTATAAAACTGTCACACAATCTAACCCCTTCAGTGAAATCCATTGAAAGAAAAAAAAAAACGGTGGGGGGGAGGATTTTTTTCATCATACCGCCAAAAAAGTGAAATACATTGTGAACAATAAGACGTGATCAAAAAGCCAACTGCAAATAAAAGTGGTATAGATGAAAACATCATCTCGTCCCACAAAAAACAAGCCGCAGACTGCTCCGTCATCAGAGAAATAAAAGTTTTACCTCTCAGAATATAATGATGCAAAAACAATTCTTGCACTAGCATTTTCCCACGATCCGGAGGTCGCCGCAGTTCAGGCTGTGAGGATGCGCCATCTCAGTGACGGCACCGCTAGTCACTGAAGCTGTGTTCACAGCATCTCGTTCACCAGTGGTTTTCAGCCAGGACGGTCGCATCTTGGCACTGTCCTGGTTGAAAATTAATTATCCCCTAGATATGGATTACGGCGTGGGACACAACAACGGACAGGTATGGTATATTGTTGGTTTGTTATTTTACTTTTATTACAGGACATTGAGGGCTTCGCAGGAATTGTATGAGGTCGTGAGAAGTCTGTGTGTTTCTTTCAGATAAAGAACTTAATTCTGGCTGTGTCTTATAGGATTAGTAATGAATAGGTGTCTTATAGACGCTTCTCCAACCCCCCTAACTATTACCCCACTTGCCACTGCTACAGGGCAAGTGGGAAGAGCGAGGCTAAGTGCCAGAATGAGTGCCTTTTCTGAAGCGACTGAGAGCTGATGTTTTTAGCCAGGAGGGGCAGTTTCTATGGCCCCTTCTTAGGCTATTAATATCAGCCCGCAGCTGTCTGCATAGCGTTTGTTGATTATTAATTATGGGGGGACCCCACGTCTTTTTTTGGGGGTCCCCCATTTTAATAGCCAGTAAAGGCTAAGTATACAGTTGTGAGCTGATATTAATAGCCGGGGAAGCTCTATGGGTATTACCCCCTCCCAGGCTATAAACATCTGCCCCCAGTCGCTGGCTTTCCCTCTGTTTGTTTTCAAAATTGCACGGGAATGCTATTTTTTATTGAAAAAAACACTTTCATAAATACATGTACAGTAATTTGCGCACACACTATACTAATTGGATTTGTCACAGATATCTAAATATCTACCTATTCTATATGTATTTACTGCGTGTAATCCATGTCTTCTATCCTGTCGGCTCCTGCTGTGATTTTACACTACCGTGGGTGCTGAATTACTGGCTTTTCTTCTATCTATCTATGTAATATAAATACACGTGTGTGTCACTGACATATATATATTATTACACGTTTAGCAGAAAATGTGTGAAAATATTTGGTGCCGTCTTACCCACTTTCCCTTGTGAGAAAATAAATTTTGATGTTAACTAAATTTTTCTGGTAAAAATGTACTTCTTTTTTCTCTATCGCCTCATTGGGGGACACAGGAACCATGGGGTGTATGCTGCTGCCACTAGGAGGCTGACACTATGCACAAAAAAGTTAGCTGCTCCTCTGCAGTGTACACCCCACTGACTGGCATTATGAACTTGAGTTTAGCTTAGTGTCAGTAGGCGGTGGACACGGGTCTTTTATTAGACCCTTATCTACCTCATTGTGCGTCGTTCCCTTTCAGGTTTCCGGAGGAATACAGTGTGAATAGTCACAACTGTATTCCCACAATGCGGACTATGAGTACGGCGTGTACTGCCACCCCGTATCCTCATAGATCCCTCAGCAGGACCAAGACCCCCAGCACACAAGCGTGCTTAGAGGATCCGGACCGGTCCTAGCCCCGTCTCCCACCCACTCGCCCACCAGAGCCTGTCGGTTGGAGGAGACGAGGACGTCCGTAATCATCTCACGGGACGTCTGATACCCTTTTTGATCGAGATGCCTCTCTCGCTATACACGACGACGACGCAGTTTCTTTCGGCCAGGCAGCACGGGTGGGTCGCCGCCGTGCATGCGCGGACGCCTGTTTTAAGCGGTCACGCCACCTTCCTTCATCGGCGGCCGTACTGCCTTTTTCCGGTCTGTAATTTAGGCCCCGGCGACGCGGCTCCGCCCACTTCCGTTTTCATCGGGGGGGCTTTTCTTTTACCCGACAATGACTGCCCCGCCCACCGGCGCCATCTTGGTGTTCCTGGGCGCACGACTTGCTCCGCCCTCTCCACTGCACAGCTGCAGATCTTATTTTGGCGCCATACAACGCCTCTAGAGCGCTCATTCTGGCGTCCTATAGCGGTCGCCATCTTTCCTGCCTGAGGGGCTACTTCTCCCTGGAGGTCCATCTGCAAGCCGGACAGCTTCCTTCACCTGGAATCCGTTTTGTCTGCCATGAGTAGCTCTGCACTGCAGACTGACACTCTCTTCTGCTCCCCTGTCCCCTAACCCTCTGGCCTTTTCTTCAGGGACCCGTTCGTCATGTCAAATTCTAAGGGCGGTCGCTCTCATCCTCCTACTTCTTCCTTTACTTCCTCTGCCTTAGTCAAACACTTTGCGTGTTCGTCTTGTAACCGCAAACTTCCCTCAGGTCAGTCCTCTCCCCTCTGTTAGGCCTGCAGCAACCCCATTATGTCCGTCGCCCAGGACCCTCTGCTGCTCCGCCTGAGAGTGAAGTCCCCACCCCAGGCTGGACCTCTTCTCTGTCACAATCTGTAGCGGATCTCACACGGGTGTCCCAGACCCTTGTGTTCGTACTCAATCGCCTGCCCCTGCAGACTTCCACAGTAGCCAGCGGGTCGCGGGAAGCTCCGTCCGAGATTTCCAATATAGGCCGCAAAAGATCCAGACAGGAACGCCGGTCTGAGTCCTCTTCTCGTTCCATCTCGCCCCACGGCCCTTCTCTGCGGTCGACCTCCCCCCGGTCCTCCTCCCCTGAGTCAGGCGAGACATTCTCAGATAAGCCTTCAGAGGATATTTCGGAGCTGAGCCCGAACCTAATCTCTAGCATGAGGGATATGGTTCAGAACCACATTGGAGCGATAAATCAGACCTGTGGAATCAAAGACTCCTCTACGGACCCCACAGATCAGGCGGTTTCATTAGACGGTCAAAACCACCTTCCAAGTTTTTCGCTCCTCACCCTGAATTCGAGGAGATCCTGACCAGAGAAAGAGAGAACCTGACCAGACGCTTTCAGAGAGGAAAGCGCCTTGGCATTTTATATCCCTTTTCTCCGGAGCTCACCGCTAATTGGACTGCTTCTCCTTCGGTGGATCCTCCAGTTTTCAGGCTGTCCACCAACACGGTCCTTCTGATATCCGGCAGAGCATCTCTGAAAGACTCTAATGATAGTCATTGAATCCTTTGCGAAGTCAGCCTTCAAAGCGGCTGCGTCTACTCTTTGCTCGGCTTTTGCTTCCACTTGGGTCTCAAAATCAATTTCCGAATGGGCCAGACAACTCCGTCGGGGCATCCTGGATGGGACCCCATCTGGACAGCTGGCAGAGCTTGCCAACCAGATTTCCCATGTGGGTGAATACCTGGTCTCCGCTTCCCTGGATGCCGTGTCTTGTGCGGCTCAGGCGTCCAGCAATGCTGTGGCCATCCGTCGGACCGTTAGGCTCAAGTCCTGGCAGGTGGACTTCAAAAAAGTCCCTTACCAGCCTGCCTTTTCAGGGTTCACGTCTCTTTGGTTCTCAGCTGGACCAAATCATTAAGGACGCCACCGGGGGCACAAGTTCCCTTCTTCCCCAATCTAAACCTCGCCGCCCTCCTCCTAGGCGGCAATTTCTGTCCTTCCGGCCCTTTCGTCACTTTGCGGCGTCAGATTCCTTTGCCCAACAGCAGAGGCCACAGGCACTTTAGAGAAGAAGGTATCCTTTAGACCCACTCCTTCCTGGCGCCCTCGCTACTCCCAAGGTAGATCCTCCAGGTCTAGGTCTGGAAGGTCCACCTCAGCATGACTCACAACAAGACCCCAGCCCACTTCCCAGGCTGGGCGGCTGTCTCCTCTTCTTCAGAGATGTCTGGATCTCCTCAGTAGAGGACGCATTGGGTCAGGGAAGTTGTATCCTCGGGATACAAAATAGAATTCGTTTCACGGCCCCGGGATCGTTTCTTCGAAACCCGACCTCCAAGAGACCCCGCTCTAGTTCCGGGTTTCTTTGCATCGCTTCTTTCCTCAAATCCGAGGTAATCGTTCCCGTTCCAGAAAAAGAACGGTTCACAGGGTTCTATTCGAATCTTTTTGTCGCACCCTAAAAAGACGGCACGGTTCGTCCCATTCTGGATCTCAAATTGCTGAACAAGAGGGTTTGTCTCAGACACTTCAGGATGGAATCCCTTTGTTCAGTAATTGCTTCCATGGAGGCTCAGGAGTTTCTGTGCTCCATAGACATCCAGGACGCCTACCTCCATGTCCCGATATTCCCGGGACATAACCAATTCCTGCGTTTTGCAGTACTTCAGGAGCATTTTCAGTTCGTCGCCCTGCCGTTCGGTCTCGCGACCGCCCCCAGGGTTTTCACGAAGATCTTGGCAGCGCTGATAGCCATCTTGAGGGTCAGGGGCCTGGTATTTTTTCCGTACCTCAACGACATTCTCATAAAGGCTCCGTCTTTTTCTCAGGCTTACGAAAGTCTGTCCATCGTCCTTGACACTCTAGCCCATTTCGGGTGGCTTGTCAACAGGAAGAAATCCTGTCTTGTTCCCTCTCAGCGCCTCGTTTTTCTGTGCATGCTCTTCGACACTCGTCAGACCAGAGGCTTCCTTCCCGAAGACAAGAGATCCATCCTTCGGCGGGAGGTTCGCCTGCTCCAGGGTCCTCGGCTTCCCTCCTTCCGATCGGCCATGAAGGTTCTGGGGAGGATGGTTGCAACATTGGAAGCGATTCCCTTCGCCCCAATTTCAATCAAGACCTCTTCAGCAGGCCATTCTATCACAGTGGGACAGGTCTGTCTTCTCCCTGGATCATCCGATTCGGCTTTCTCCTCGGGTCAAACGGTCCCTCAACTGGTGGCTGACGTCACCTCTCATCTCCCAGGGCAGGTCCTTCCTTCCAGTTCACTGGCAGGTGGTGACGACGGACGCCAGCTTGCTCGGCTGGGGTGCGGTGTTTCGTCACCTGACTGTTCAGGGTCGTTAGTCGACGCAGGAGTCATCCCTGCTGATCAATGTCCTCGAGATTCGGGCCATCTTTCTGTCTCTCCTTCACTGGGAAAACATTCTCAGGGGTCTGCCAATTCTGATCCAGATGGACAATGCCACAGCAGTGGCATATGTCAACCACCAGGGGGGGACTCTGAGTTCTCTGGCCTCGGCCGAGGTATCCAAGATCCTCCTTTGGGCAGAGGCAACGGTTCCGGTGCTATCCGCGGTGCATATACCCGGTGTGGACAATTGGGCCGCCGACTTTCTCAGTCGTGAGGGCCTCGCGGCAGGGGAATGGTCCTTGCATCAGGAGGTTTTCCATCAGATTTGTCTTCGATGGGGGACTCCAGATATGGACCTCACGGCATCCCGAATCAACAGGAAGGTCCCTCAGTTCGTCTCCAGGTCCCACGATCCTCTCGCAGTGGGCGTCGACGCTCTGGCCATTCCTTGGTCGCAGTTCATGCTCCCCTATCTGTTTCCACCCCTGCCCTTGCTTCCCAAGTTGTTGAAAAAATCAAGGCGGATGGGGTGCCAGTCAGATCGCCCCGGATTGGCCCAGGCGATCTTGGTTCGCAGAGATCGTTAATCTTCTCGCGGACGCCCCCTGGCGGCTTCCAGACAGACCGGATCTGCTGTCTCAGAGTCCGATCTGCCACCCGAATTCTCGGTTGCTCAGTTTAACAGCGTGGCTGTTGAGACCGCAGTTCTAAGAGCGTCAGGCCTTTCGGATTGGGTGATTCATACTATGATCCAGGCTAGGAAGCCTTCGTCTTCCAGGATCTACTATCGTACATGGAAGGCTTACTTCCGATGGTGCGAGTCTGGCCACGTTTCACCTATGTCCTTTTCCCTTCCTTCAATTTTGGCCTTCCTTCAGGCAGGACTGGAAGGGGGCCTTGCCCTTAGTTCCCTAAAGGGCCAGGTTTCTGCGCTCTCCATCCTCTTCCAGAAGACCTTATCTTCTCAGCCACAGGTCAAGACTTTCCTTCAGGGATTAGCCCATGCTGTCCCTCCGTACAGGGTGCCTGTGGACCCATGGGATCTCAACCTTGTGCTGGAGGTGCTGAGGGGTCCCCCCTTTGAGCCGCTCAGGCTACGTTCACATTTGCGTTGTTGGGCGTTGCGTCGGCGATGCAACGCACAACGCATGCAAAAAAGCATTGTTTTGTGACGCATGCTTCCATTTTTGGCTTGATTTTGGACGCAAAAAAAATGCAACATGTAGCGTCCTGTGCGCCCTGACGCTTGCGCCAAAAATGACGCATGCGTCACAAAACGCAAGACAACGCATGTCCATGCGCCCCCATGTTAAATATAGGGGCGCATGACGTATGCGTAGCTATGCGTCCCCGAACCTGCGCCCAACGCAACGCAAATGTGAACGTAGCCTCAGAGAGGTTTCCCTGTCAGTTTTATCCTGTCGGTGTCCACCTGATGAAGACTGTGTTAACCGTTGAAACGCGTTGTGGCTTAAATATAACCTGGTGTCCGAGTATTCCTTCTGCGCTCCTGGGACCGAATTCTGCTTTCTTTGTTCTTGCGTCCTCCATTGAAGGTGTTCGGCTGGATGCTGCAGGGGACTTTGCAATTTGGTTCTCTTTCCCTCCCTCCCTGGGTCTATTCTTGGCGCTCCACCATCAAACCGCCTAACACTGAATTCTTTATCTTGGAAGGTGGCCTTTCTTGTGGCCATCACCTCTATCTGGCGTGTTTCCGAGTTGCCGGCCTCCTTTTCTGGTTATCCACCAGGACAAGGTGGTCCTGAGGCCTCCGCCTGCCTTCCTTCCTAAGGTGGTTTCCACTTCAATGAGGACATCGTTCTACCTTCCTTTTGTCCAGCTCCGACTCATCCCCTGGAGCGATCGTTGAACAAGCTGGACCTCGTCAGGGCGGTGAGGATCTGTCTGGCTAGAACCGCCTCTTTCCGGAAGACGGACTCTTTTTTCGTCATTCCTGATGGCACGCGTAGAGGCCTGCCGGCTTCCAAGGCGACTATTGCATACACTCCATGGTTCCTGTGTCCCCCAATGAAGGCTCCGAGAAACAGATTTTACGGTAAGCAACCAAAAAATCCTGTTTTCTTCACTGCCCAATGGTACAACATTCTGTAACACACCTATGGTTTCAATATTATCACTGCACCCTTCAGTGAATTAAGAGTAGTTTGTAAAATGGAGTCGCTTAAGGGGAATCTGTTCTAGCACCTCGGGGCCCTCCCAATGAGTCTGGCACCCGCAAGCCATAGCAAAATTTCATAAACTGTGAGGTACATTTTTTCCTACTAGCCCTTATAAAAAATTAAAAACTTATTTGTTATTTTGCTGATAGTTTTAGAGTGTTCACTTAGCATTACATTACCTCTAGATGTCGATGTTTTCTATTCTTGGATTGTGCTACTTTAGATATGGAAATTATTTGATTGAATTATCGCTTTCTAATAGACTGATCGTCATGCAATCAGGGCAGTACAATGCAATCATTCCCTTGAGGTCCAGAAATGTAACCTTAACTCTTCTACATTTGCAGCAAAAACACCTTCAGATGGAACCCCAAAACAAAAACGACCACCAAAGCCAAAGAAGTCTGACGCTTTTGTGAATTCAGACTCTGATTTGGAGTTTGGAACCCCAAAGAAAACTACAACACCCAAAGGCAAGTATCTAGTGAAAGGCCTGCTTTTCCCTTCTGCAGGTTATTGTGTAATAGAAAATAATGACAAGCTGTACTTCTGTTTTCTTAGTGAAGTCTGAAATCCCTGAGGCTCTGCCTCCATCCTAGTGCTGGACTAAATGCACAGTGTGATGCTTCATGCTATAGTTTATACCGTGTCCCTTTCATTAAAGCACCACTCCAGCAGGTTGTCTTATTTCACTGCTGGAGTGGTGTCACTATTGTAAGCTCCCTGCCCCTAGTATATACTCGCCAGCCGCTATAATCTGTTATTGGCACCGCTCCATTCGTCTTCTGCAGTTTGGATCTGCCAGATCGCACCAGTGTTTGCTGGGTGTCCTGGAGGTCACTTCTCAGTGTACGTCTATGGCAGAACAGGACCTTCCTAGACTAACATTGAGAGCTTGTGACTAGTGATGAGAGAACGTGTTTGGATAAGTTGTTGTCCGCGTATATTCGGATGCTAACCAATGGTCTTCGGCGTGCTCGAATAATAAGTTCTGAGTCCCAGCGGCTGTGCGACAGCTACAACACATGCGGAGATTACCTGTTTGTTAGCTGCAACATATGCAGGAATTGCCTGTGAACAGCCACGAGACATGCAGCCTTGGGACTTGTACATATTTTTTTGAGCACGCCGAATACACTTGGCCAGCATCCGAGCATGCTCGCTCATCACTACATGTAACTGTTAACTTCACAAGATGGCGGAGCAGGACCGGTGTGCATAAAAAAACTGAACTTTACTTAATTGTGACGACATTTCATTCAAAATGGCAATAAATGAATGTTGAAATTCCTCTAATACTCTTAAGTCACTGAGATTTAAGAGAATATCCTCCCACAATGGTTGATAATCCTGCAGCTGTCGGCTGTATACTATAGCTGACACCCTGCTGCATCAGCCATGATTAATGTTGACAGCAACCAACTCTGTTTAACCCCATAGATGCTGCTGTCAATGGTGACTACGGCATCTAGATAGTTAACAGTGTGGGGCTCTCTCTTTAACCCTATCAGCACCCTAAGATCTTGATTGTGTGGTCCTGATGTTTGCCATGACAATTCACGGCCAAATGCTGGCCTTAGAATCTGCCGGCCATAGCAGCCTGTTCAGAAATTAGCAACATTTAGGTGGTAAAAATAATATTTTTTCTTCCTGTCCTGCCCCATTGCATTAATTCCTAAAAACCACCTGAAGGGTTAATAATAATACCATGCAGCAGTTTTGAAAATGTTGATGGGTGCTGTTTTTAAAATGGTGTCACTTTTGGGGGCTTTCATATGTATTGTATGGTTCCCCAAAGTCACTACAAAACTGAATAGGTCCCTAAAAAAAAAGGTTGTAATTTCCTTGATAAAATGAAATATTGCTACTACATTTTTTAAACCCTATAATATCCTAAAAAATAAAAGAACATTTAGCAAAAGGTTGTGATAAAAAGCAGACATGAGGGAAATGTAATTTATTAACTATTTTGTGTGGTATGACTATCTGGATTAGGCCGGGGTCACACTTGCGAGTGCAATGCGAGATCAATTCTCGAAACTTGATTCCAGCTCACCCAGTTGCTCTATGCTCGGACACCAGCCTAGTGCAGTCGAAACGCGTCGACCATGTAAATTTTTCTTTTGTATGCACTATATTTTCTTTTGAAAAATAAAAAGAAAAGGAAAATCCAGTCCTGTTGAGCCGGACTCCAATTCTCTTGCATCAATACCCGGCACTGCCACCAGCACTCGGGACCAGTACGGATGTATGTATTTCTATGCAGCTGAACGCTCCGGTCCCGAGTGCTGGCGGCAGTGCTGGGTATTGATGCGCGAGTTTCTCACATTGCACACGCAAGTGTGACCCCAGCCTTAAAGGGACAATTATTCAAAGTTTGAAAATTGGTAATTTTTGGAAATTGATGTCTGATATTTTTCTAAATAAATCCAAAGCATATCAAGCTAAATTTACCATCGACATAAAGTACAATGTGCCACTAAAAAAGTCTCAAAATCACTGGGATACGTGGAAACATTCCATAGTTATTGACACATATGTGACACTGGTCAGATTTTAAATTTGTGGATGACGGTAGCCGGGCTCTCTGGTCCTCAGCAATGTTCTGCAATCATAACATTTGTTCTTTATCAGCAAAAGGAAGAGGAAAAAAAAGGAAAACGTCTGATTCTGAAAATGAAGGTGACTACAATCCTGGGAAAAAATCTTCATCGAAGTCCACATCGAGCAAGGTAAGAGCACAACGGTTTACACGGCCGTGCAGTACTCCACATGGTTTATCTGGTGGGATCTGAAACAAATCACTGGATACGTGCACGGATGTTATTTGTCAGTCTTCTGCCAGAAAGACACATTTCTTATCAAATCTTCATCTTGAAAGGAGTCTGTAACAGAGAAGGGTTTTCCCAAACATTTCCCAGACAGTTATCTGGAATGTCTTTCAACACTGCCATTCACTGGTAGAAATTAGTAGTTTTCTTGGTTTATGCAAAACTAATTTTCACTCTTCATACTGCCAGATAGTAAAACGTGATTCCTCAGTGGTGGTGGGCTGTAGCCATGCTTAGCCTTGTGTATGGTGATCTTTGGTTTTTATGCACCTCTTGATGTAGTTTTCAGAGGCGGTTTACATCTCAGTAGTGAGAAAACTAACAGACTCCATGATTAGCCGAGCACTGTACTTTGCACTCCTGGGCTCGGTGCTGTGGATAGGTGATGACTTGTTTTTATGGGAGAACCTTGGGTTGCTTTACCAGTATATGCTAACATTTTGGGTCTAATTAATCAAGACTAGCGTTATTCACACATGCTGACGTCGGATTCTTCTGATTCATGAGAACGTGCGCGCCTCTTCATGAATCTGGATCGTTTGATGAGTGGTGTGCGCCTCCGTTGCTACACCAGGAAATCTCACTCCAGTCAGATACTGCTGTTAGATTTCTGGTGTAGGGAACACCACAGTCCGTCATGAATTAGATGAGCTGTGGCGCCATGACCCTGGCACCCCCCCAGTCCACCCGCTTTGCCTATTTTGGCAGTTGGGAGAAACTGGTAGTGAAACAGCCAAAAAGTGCAAAATTTAGGGACAACTCCAAGTTGCACCTGAATTTTGTGACTTTTCAAAGCTTTTACTCCAGAATTCTGGCTCAAATTTTTTGATTGATCAGGCCCTTTGTCTTCCTTGTTCTTAGTCTGTGGATTTCTTGACATCTGACTTTTTGGTAACTTATTTTCCCTCAGAAGTCTAAGAAAGCGGTGTTTGACAATGATTCAGACGTGGACATCTTCCCACCAGAAGCTAACTCCGAAAGTGCGACACGACAAAGGCCAGGCCGGGCCAGGAAAGAAGTGAAATATTTTGCAGAGTCTGATGAAGAAGATGATGATTTTGTTATGTATTAGTTATGTCCCCGAGGAGCACCCCAATGTTTTCCAACAAAGTATGTTGTGTAGTCCTTTTGTCCCTCCCGTTGCAAACTTTTGTACATGGTCTTATTTTATGTGATAATGTATTTGATGTTTTTTATTATTGTGTAGGCATTTTAACATTTGTTGTTACACATAGAGTTTTCTGCTCTTTTTTACTCATGAAATATCATGTACGCGTTCCAATTTGCCTTGTAGAAATGTTTTAGACTGCCGTGCTCAAGCACACATTTTAATTATCATGACTAAATACAGAAGGGAGAAAACACAGCAACCCTGCTTTTTAAAATGAAGACAAAAACATTAAAAAAAATGGAAATCTATCCTCTGTTGTGTGTTGTATTAAGATCACCATGAAAGATGTAAAATAAATATATTTTATTCTTTTGCCAGGAGACTCCATGGAAAAAAGGTAAACCGTATATGAACATAGAAAGCATTGTTAAACAATCTCAATGTACAAACCGAGCCAGTGAAGAATACATCACAGACTTGCTAAAATATCCCCCAAAATTTCTACTAGTGCTTTAAATGAGACCTATAAACACCTTTCAATGTGTCATCGTCTACTGTGGTATCACAACCACTGTGATCCAGATTAAAACAATGAAATGGGTGGGCTTTACGTGTTTTTGAAGTGTGGGGCTGAGGCAATTACTATATTGTGCCAGGTCAATGGAGCGCCACGGTAGTGTAAGTTACATCTCTCGCTTGTGCATCTTTACAACTCACTATGTAGAGTCTTCTACTAGTAAGACTAAGGAGTCTGTTTGCACAAAATGACTCTTCAAACCAAGCATTGGCGCTCTGTGCACCCTTGGCGTGGCCAAACAGTTTACTACACCTTCCAAACTAATTATTTTGCCTCTATCTCTACAATCTCTTCCTTGATTGAGAGCTATGGATGGAAAACCCGTTGCACTAAACCGGTTGGCCAAGCCAATGGTGCACTAAAGGCCTGTGCTTGGTTTGACCAGTCATTTTGTGCTGACAGATTCTATAATTATTCCATTGTTGTAGTATATAACAGCTGAGAAAACCTGCAGCTGCCGCTAGTGTTAAAGGATAGCAGCTCCTAGCATGCTCTGCCGTTCTCAAGTAGCCGCAATCGTCTTACAGCATTCATTACGTCACGCTTCAGAGTTGTAGCGAGTTGCTGATTTATGCACCGATGAGATGTATTCTGGGAAATTAAAGGGGGAACTCTTTATGCAATACCCACTCGTAGGTCGTGAACCACACACACAAACATTTCTCTAATGGCTTGTGAACAGGTAAACATGAAAAAAGGAAAACAGACAAAAACATTGTAACACTGGAAAGTGCCTTTGAGGCTACAATTACTGCAGTAATGCACCTGTAAATATCGTCCACCAAAACAATCACATCTGTTTGATCCACCTTCTTAAAGTGACATTGACAACTCTACAATAACATGTCTCCTAACGGAACAGGCAGTTACAAAACTGGCTTCAGATAATGTAGTGAATGTTCTCCCACAACTTCCTCCGACAGGACTGGAGGGAAATAGACGCAATGCAGTTGAGGGCATGTAATGACCTATATGACGGTTAATGTTCCTTGTATGGACACGTACAACAGTCCATTTGTTTTGTTATTTTTACATTTTTTTTTAACCTTGTCTTGAACATTTCATGTATGCAAGACAAAAGGAAAGCACCGAACATCCAGCAGAAAGAACAGTAAATAGGTTATGTACAAAGTCTTCAAAGATCATGCAATCTGATGATCGGAAGAGAAAATAGACATAGCTTTATTTCTTGTTCTGTAAAATGGCTGCTTTAGTGTGGTTTTCTTCTAGTCGTAAGAGTCCAGCAAAGATAAGAATGTAAACAGCAAAAAGTATATAGGTTTATATAAATGGAAACCAGTTGGTCTTTGCTTGCTGAAGAATCTGAACACGTTTTGGATCTGCAAAGTCAGCAACGGGCTGTGGGAAAAATGCTTCTTGCTTGTCATCCCTGTGTGCATATTGTGTGGGGAATGTCTAGTGGAGATTTGGGCCTTATTGCACCTGTGCACATTTGCTGACCCGCTCCTCTTCTGGATTAGTTGAGATGCTCTGACTGTGCTCTGGCGCATTCTCACTTGGACTGGATGTCTCGTGGCCTTCGGAGTTCTCCAGCATTTCCTGAATGAGGGGCGGCATTGATCCGGGTATTTCCAGCTTCAATGTGATAACACGTTCTGCGCCTAAACAGAATGGAAGCGGCATGTTTAGCTACACGTAATATGTGAAAATTGGAAGCAGCATGTTTAGCTACACGTAATACATGAAAATTCAGCTTTTTAGGTTACCCATCTTTCACCTTCTTTAAAGTAAATGAATTTTGGAACAAATTGGGATTTTTAAATGTTATTATTCATGTTTTTTGCTACAATAGTATTATCATGTAAATGACATGGTTTGTTTGTGGACCTGATACAGACTACTACTCCTGTAATCAATATTTTCTTTCAAACAATAGTAGGCTTCCAAAAGACACCTTTAGGCTGCATTCACACATACATAATTCATTGGATCTCCTGACCCAGACTTGAAGTCTCATAGGCATCTGTAAGACTGCTGAGTTTGGGTCAGGAGGTCCGTGGCCAGGACGTTCATCAGGGACTGTAAAATGTATGTGTGAATCAGGCCTTAGTGAGCATACATGTAATAAAAGCTTTGTTTAAAGGGAGTCTGTCCAGGCAAAATGAAGGTACAAAGTAAGCCGAGGTCCAGGAATTGTAGTTTGCCCTAAGAAGAGTCATACTTGTAAGTTCTAAAAATACATTAGCTATGTCTCCAGAATTAAGTGCTTGGAGCATGGTGGATGGCCAGTGACACCTTTCCTCCAGCAGTTTACAAGGCCGGCTCTGGCTCCTGCTTCATTATCTATCCGTTCTGGCTCCACGTGCACTGTATAATTAGAGTCCCATACAGCACCGATGCATGCGCAGAACAGCTCTTCCCCTAGAGATGGCCAGAAGTGTCTTCTGCATATGCACTGAATCTCAGTGGAAGGACACCTAACTTGTGTATTACATAATGTTTTCTGGAGCCAATGTCGTTAATAAAGCAGAGAGCAGTGCCGGCCAAACTGCCCAGGAAAGGTGCTCCAGCCCATGCTGACTCCATGTTTTAATTGCATGTTAATTTAATGTTGTTTTTTTTAAAGTAGCCCATGGAAATTTGGAAATACACGATTAGGGCAAACATTTATAGCATAATTTGCCAATTACTGAATTCCATAAAGAACTTTTATAGTTTTACATATTAAAGGGAACCTGTCGCCCCCAAAATTGATGGTGAGGTAAGCTCACCAGCATCAGGGGCTTATCTACAGCATTCTGTAATGCTGTAGATAATCCCCCGATGTTACCTGAAAGAGGAGAAAAAGAGGTTAGATTATACTCACCCAGGGGCGTTCCCGCTGCGGTCCGGTCCGATGGGTGTCTCATGTCCGCCCCGGTGCCTCCTATCTTCATTCGATGACGTCCTCTTCTGGCCTTCACGCTCCAGCACAGGCGTACTTTGTCTGCCCTGTTGAGGGCAGAGCAAAGTACTGCAGTGCGCAGATGCCGGGCCTCTTTGACCTTTCCGGCGCCTGCGCACTGCAGTACTTTGCTCTGCCCTCAACAGGGCAGACAAAGTACGCCTGCGCCGGAGCCACGGCGTAAAGACCCGAAGAGGATGTGATGGAATGAAGATGGGATGCGCTGTACCGGACCTGAGACACCCATCGTACCGGGACCGCCCCTGGGTGAGTATAATCTAATGTCTTTTTCTCCTCTTTCAGGTAACATCAGGGGATTATCTACAGCATTACATAATGCTGTAGATAAGCCCCTGATGATGGTGAGCTTACCTCACCATCGATTTTGGGGGTGACAGGTTCCCTTTAATGTAAAATCTAGAAAAAGAAGTCTGTAACCATATGGGAGCACACAACTCCACAATGACTTAATATTCCACATAATAAATTATGGACTATCATATGGACCATGTATTCCCATATAAGATAACCTAATTGCTACAGTACCTTTTTTTTTCTTTTTGAAGGGCACAGAGAAGATTATTCTTATTATTTCACTGATTAAATACCTAATTTCTTTATTTAAAAAAAATCACAGCCCCGTGTGAATTTGGCGATTTATATAAATATACATTTATGCAGCGTTGACAATATATAAATATATATTTCTCCTTCGCCTCATTGGGGGGCACACAGACCGTGGGTGTATGCTGCTGCCACTAGGAGGCTGACACTAAGTGATGAAAAAAAAGTTAGCTCCTCCCCTGCAGTATACACCCTCCTGCTGGCTCTCAGCTAACCAGTTCTTGCTTAGTGTCCGTAGGAGGCACACGGAGTTTTACCTCTCCGTATCCTCTCCTGCGACGTGGGAAGCCACTGCCTGAGCTGACTCTAGGGGCGACGGGCCCCTTTAAGGGCACCGATCTCCCCCCTCCCTTATCAGACAAGCACTGGAGTGTCACCTCCAGTATCCTCTTCTGCAGCCAGGCCTATTGCCGGACATTCAGCCCTGCCCACCAGGTTTTACCCTCGGCTGTTCAGAGGCACTTTCCAGTGTGGCGTCCGAGCAGCCCCCACTGCCCCACCACGAAAAGCGGATGGTACAAGGAGGCGGACGGTTCCTCTCAACCTCCAAAGGGACGATAGATTGAGGATTTTTCTGAGGCTGGTTTCACATTTGCGTTTCCCTGATCTGCGGACTTCCTCTGTGAAGCCCCGCCCCCCGGCCGCACCTCCGCCGCTAGCTCCGCCTACTTCTGCATGCGACCTGCATACCTATCTTTAACATTAGGTACGCAGGTCGTGCTGCTGTATGCGGAGGCTGCCGCATGGGTCGTTTTGACGATGCGGCGACCAGCGTAGAACGCAGCCTGTAGCATTTTTTTTTTTTGCATCGTCAAAACGACGCATGCGGCAGCCTCCGCATACAGCCGCACGACCTGCGTACCTAATGTTAAAGATAGGTACGCAGGCCGCATGCAGAAGTAGGCGGAGCTAGAGGCGGAGGTGCAGCCGGAGTGCGGGGCTTCACGGAGGAAGTCCGCAGATCAGGGAAACGCAAATGTGAAACCAGCCTTATCCCTGCACCTTCCAAACAGCAGCAACAGCACAGGATCTCTTTCTACTTTCTGACCTGCTGAACAAAGCTGCATACTGGGGTAAATGCCGGGGCTCGAGCGTTGGAGGGCTCTGCGCAATCGGTGGCTTCTTTCCCCGTTTTCCCTCGTTCGGCACCGGCTGGCTTCAAAAATTTAGCTCCCAGCTTCGGGCTTGTGTAGGCCGCAACCCGGATCTCCGCCCCCTGCTAGGCCGTGCTTCAGGCTCCGCCTCCTTATTCAGGCGCCTCTCATTCAGGATGAGAACTCTATTCTCGGCGGCCATCTTCTTCCGCCTGCCATTTCCGGACACAAGCTCATCCGGAAGTGGCTGCTGCACGCACCGGCGGTATTCAGCACTGAAGACAGCGCTATTCCAGAAGGGGGCTCAGAATCCGGGTAAGAAGACTGCAATCCCTCCCTCCGCACGCATCGGCAGCATAAAGGGACTAGCGTTCCCGATTTGTTTAATGCTTACGACCTACAATCTCTGGTCTTAAAGGCGCATGACCAGCAAGTGACTGGCAATCCCTGGTCTATAAGGCACTCGTCCAGCATTTCCTGGTCTTAAGGGTACATGACCGCATTCCCTGGTCTTAAAGGTTCCCTACTTTAAAGAGACTCATGACCAGTTTTCTCTGCTCTTAAAGTCATGACCACCCAGAAGCCGGCCACCTTTAAGAGAGTACTTAGCTCAAATGAGCACAAGAGCCCTCCGCAGCGGCCGATCCCAGCTCTTCCCAGAGTACCTAGTTCTCCCCAAGGGGCTTCGCACCTGGGGTTATCCATGGCTTCTCTGCCAAGAGATTGAACCCTCTTTTGAAGTGCTCACAATACCAATATACATAGATCCTCCCCTACATGGGAGCTTTAGGCTAGCAGGGGCCACATGTATTCTAGAAACGGAACGCATATGAATCAGACATCGCCTTGGATCTGGACTTATCATACGCCAGAGCCTCAGAACAGGATCGATTCGCCCATTTAGGCCACAATCTCTGTAATTTGACAAGGTCTTCCTCTAGATCACGCAGGGTTCCTCAAAAACAGAAACCCTTAGTAGTGCATTTGCAATTTTCCTGGACAGTAAGCGTCCGGATAAGCAACTCACTGGCGACCACCATGGTAGCGCAATGGTAAACACCATGAATAATCGCAAATGGTCTTGCTCTAGAAACAGACTCTTCTTCAAGCGTCATGAGATGCCATGCCTGGTTAAACTTTTTTAAGGGCCACGGGTCCTTCAAAGGACACCGATCTCCTCACACCAGCATTAAATGAGCACATGGAGTTTTTTGTCTCCTCGTATACCCTGGGCCTGATGTAAACCCGGCCCTCCAGGGGACTTGATCCCCGTAGTTGTATAGATGCCTTTCTTTTTGACGTCTGAGCAGTTCCCCTCTGCATCGCCACTATTTAGTGGATGATGGGAGGAGGCGGACGATTCCTCTCCACCTCCCTGTTAAGAGGTTGGTTGATTGAGAGTTCATCCTTTTTATCTCTGCACATTCAAAGACGGCAGCAACTCAAGACATGGATTCTTTTCCTCACTGGCGATGTAACCGCGCACTTCGCTACCTGGCACCTACCAGTATTCCTGCCCGATGGATCATCTTTTAAAAATACTATGGACTGTCAGACAATGACTCGTTCCGTCTTGCGGCATCGAGTTCAGCGCTTTACCCTTCCTTAGCTCACACAGGTTACCAGACCAATGGTCTACTGGTCAGACACCTTACCTACTTTCATTTACAGAAAGATTGAGTAGTGTCCGCAACACATAGCAGTGTTCTATGTAACATATGCTATACACCTTACCATAAGGTGCTTGGTCTATGCAGTTTTTTGTTCCTGATGGTTCCAGTGTTGGTCTATATTTGTTTGTTTCAGATCAATTATCTCTCCTCCGGAGATAGTACAGCAGGCCATTCAAATCTCTTGAGCGGGAGGTTTTTATGGTGCACGCCTCTTTGAATGCGGCTAGTTGCGCGACGCTGACTGCAACGAATACCATTTAATTCAGCTTTATGGATCAGAGAATGGAAGCATACTCTGTGTTTAAAAAAAAAAAAAACACAAAAACCTCTGTCATCACTCCCTGAGGCTGGTTTCACATTTGCGTTTCCCTGATCTGCGAACGGCTGCGAACTTCCTCCGTGAAGCCCCGCCCCCCGGCCGCACCTCTGCCGCTAGCTCCGCCTACTTCTGCATGCGGCCTGCGTACCTATCTTTAACATTAGGTACGCAGGTCGTGCGACTGTATGCGGAGGCTGCCGCATGCGTCGTTTTGACGATGCAGCGACCAGCGTAGAACGCAGCCTGTAGCATTTTTTTTTTTTTCTGCATCGTCATCGTCGGGTAATCTTTGAGTGTCTTTCTCATCCGGGGGAGATCCCTCCTTCTGGTTCAATGGTTGCTAATAACTACGGAGCGTCCCAGCCCAAGGTTATTTCGGGAATCCAGTCTCCCGATCAGTTTTTTCTGGGGATCCCAACGGTACCTCTGCGCCTACAGCAGGCCCAATGCTCTCTGGCAGGTCTCCCCATTCAAATTCATTTGGATATTATCACGGCTGTGCAATACATCTATCATCTACCAGGTACCCGCGGTCAGACACCCTGTCTGATGGGCCGAGATCTGTCATCCGGTGATCTCTGCAGTACTCATTCCAGGAATACAGCTCTGGGCGGCAACTTCTCCTCAGCTCAAGTGAGTGGGAAATTCACCCGGAAGCCTCCCAATATATCTGCCTTCCCTGGAGCACTCCAGATGTAGATCGGATGGCGTCCAGCCTGAACGCCAATGTACTCGAGTTCATGATTCGGCTTCGAGACCCAATAGCCATCGTAGTGCATGCTCTGGTTCTGTGATACCAGCTCCTTCTCGCCTTTTCCACTAGTTCCGAGGGTCTTTAGGAAACAGGAAGGCCCCAGTGATCCTGGACATCCGCGTTGTCCAGGTCAATTCAGACGAGTCTTCGGAGCTGGCCGCTCTGTTCCTTCAGATCTTTTTTTCCTTATTTCTATCAAGGCAAGGTTGTCCTCAGCCCACCGTCCCTTGTTTCCAAAGGAGTATCGTACTTCCTCTGTTACGAGGGCATCATTCTTCCTTCTTCTCTTTCAGCTCCAGCCCACAAAACAGAATGGGTGCCCCATTCCCTGGACAATGTGAGAGCCCTGTGTACGTACGTGTCGAGGACGGCGTCCTTCGAGAGGATGGACACCTCATTTGGGCTTCCTGGCGTTTCTTTCAGGAAGGGCTTAGCCGTGTCCTCGGCCATGTTAGTCTGGTGTATTTTTTACACATCAAGAAGTCCTTCCATGTTAGACGTCAGCCTATCTTCACTCCATTCGATCGATCGAGGTTCCTTGGATGCTAGACACCAGGCGTCAGAAAAGCGCGTCTGTCAACTTTGCGGGTTCATCCAGCCCGCATGCACCCTTGAAGCACCATAATTCCCAGACCTCCGCAGACGTGAGTCTGGGCAGGCGGACTCTGCAGGCCACGGTGGCGCACTTGTAAGTAGCGTTACGCAGGGTCTGATCTGATGTTGTTCCCGCCCAGGGACTGCTTTGGGACGTCCCACGGTCTGTGTCCCCCAATGAGGCGAAGGAGAAATAGGGATTTTTTGTGTACTCACCGTAAAATCCTTTTCTCCGAGCCATTCATTGGGTAACACAGCTCCAGCCCCGTTATTTTTTTGTGCTTGCTTTTTTATAATTAACAAATTTCACATGCTATACTCTTATATATATATATTTTTACATGCTATACTCTTATATAATTTGATATGATATACTCTCATATGTTATTATTGATCTCCTACTGCTTTTGCACCGAACTGGTTAGCTGAGAGCCAGCAGAAGGGTGTATACTGCAGGGGAGGAGCTAACTTTTTTTGTATCACTTAGTGTCAGCCTCCTAGTGGCAGCAGCATACACCCACGGTCTGTGTCCCCCAATGAATGGCTCGGAGAAAAGCATTTTATGGTGAGTACACAAAAATCCCTATATTACGTGTATCAGTCATCCTATGTTCCATTCACATATCATTTGTATTGTTGTGCAATAATATCTGTTCTCCCGTGAGAAGCCTCATTGTCTATTATATCCATATAACATTACCTTTTGCACTAATGCTGCGAAGATCTGTGATCTTCATTAAAATCTTTGGAAACATATGGGGTTTGTTGGGTCTTCTCTTTCTGATATAAATTTTCAATGCTTCCAGTAATGGCTCCTGCAGCTTATCTACTTTAGCCGGTTCTTCAAGATCCTGACGGTCTAGATAAGAAAAAAGTGGGGAAAAAAAATAATCACCTTTCATGCATGGTTCTTTCACCTATTTGCATTTCCTGCAGTTCGTGTCACTTACAGGTAAGCCACTAGATGGCAGCACACTGTAAGCCTCCAGTTGTACGCCGCACCATCTACTTGAATGAATCCTGTAGCATTAGCAGGACAGCGCTATATTTGGCCTGCTGACATCTGAGTGCCTTTCAGGTCTAATTCTTTACAAAAATATTGCTTGGATGCCTGTTACTACAGATTCTCCATCAGTGCAACATGCACTATTCTCCCTTGACAGGACATATCTGAAGTAAAGCAATTTCTATATATTATATATAGGGTACTCAAGGTTGTTGTAAGAGCTTTAATACATTATGTGCAGCCAAGCATTCCAAGCACAAGTGGCATAGGCAGCGAACACTGATTGCCGCTCATTCCTGACTCCAATCACAGTCCTTGGATGAAATGTTGCTGCTTTTAAGGGCACAGCGACACACTGTGGTCAGAAACCATGCTGAAACTGTTTGATGTGCTTTTCACATTGATTGTTAATGGCTCTGCTGTCTTGCGGGTTATAGCAAACAGTGTCCGCATAAAGCTGGGGCTACATACCAACTGTGACCACAACAACAGGTGAATGGGGTCACAAGGTACCTTGGCATGCAAGTTGGATTTTTTGCAACTTGCTTGTTGTGGTACTTGGGTCACAATGTCCACTATCTTGCGAGGTAGTGGGGGCATACAACAATCACTGACCATGTGAGCTGTGTCACAGCCAAAATCAACATGTATACCCAGCCTTAATTTGAAAACCCAAGTGAACAGGAAATGGCCACATCTATGGTGAGCCTACCCCTTTAGGCCGGTTTCACACGTCAGTGGCTCCGGTACGTGAGGTGACAGTTTCCTCACGTACCGGAGACACTGACACACGTAGACCCATAAAAATCAATGCATCTGTTCAGATGTCATTGATTTTTTGCGGACCGTGTCTCCGTGTGCCAAACACGGAGACATGTCAGTGTTCGTGGGAGCGCACGTATTACACGGACCCAATAGAGTCAATGGGTCCGTGTAAAACACGGACCTCACACGGACATTCTCCGTCTGGGGTCCGTGTGCGTGCAGGAGACAGCGCTACAGTAAGCGCTGTCCCCCCCACATGGTGCTGAAGCCGCGATTCATATGTTCCCTGCAGCAGCGTTTGCTGCAGAGAAAATATGAATAATAGTGTTTAAAATAAAGATCCATGTGTCCGCCGCCCTCCCACCCCCTGTGCGCCCCCCCGCTGGTCAGAAAATACTTACCCGGGTCCCCCGTCGGCTGTCGCTCCTTCCTGGTCTGGCCGCGGCTTACTGTATGCGGTCACGTGGGGCCGATCATTTACAATCATGAATAGTCGGCTCCGCCCCTATGGGAGGTGGAGCCACATATTCATGACTGTAAATGATCGGGCCCACGTGACCGCATACACTAGAAGCCGCGGCCAGACCAGGAAGGAGCGACAGCCGACGGGGGACCCGGGTAAGTATTTTCTGACCAGCGGGGGGGCGCACAGGGGGTGGGAGGGCGGCGGACACATGGATCTTTATTTTAAACACTATTATTCATATTTTCTCTGCAGCAAACGCTGCTGCAGGGAACATATGAATCGCGGCTTCAGCATGATGCAGAGTGGGTACCACACGCTCCGTGTGGTACCCACTCGCCATACGGGCGGCACACGTGTGCCGCACGTATGGCCTCCGTGAGTTCCCAGGCACACGGATAACTCCGGTACCGGAATTATCTGGACGTGTGGGACAGCCCTTAGGGACCTTAGGGCTGTCCCACACGTCCAGATAATTCCGGTACCGGAATAAATCGGTACCGGAGTTATCCGTGTCGGTGTGCCTGGGAACTCACGGAGGCCATACGTGCGGCACACGTGTGCCGCCCGTATGGCGAGTGGGTACCACACGGAGCGTGTGGTACCCACTCTGCATCATGCTGAAGCCGCGATTCATATGTTCCCTGCAGCAGCGTTTGCTGCAGAGAAAATATGAATAATAGTGTTTAAAATAAAGATCTATGTGTCCGCCGCCCTCCCACCCCCTGTGCGCCCCCCCACTGGTCAGAAAATACTTACCCGGGTCCCCCGTCGGCTGTCGCTCCTTCCTGGTCTGGCCGCGGCTTCTAGTGTATGCGGTCACGTGGGCCCGATCATTTACAGTCATGAATATGTGGCTCCACCTCCCATAGGGGCGGAGCCGACTATTCATGATTGTAAATGATCGGCCCCACGTGACCGCATACAGTAAGCCGCGGCCAGACCAGGAAGGAGCGACAGCCGACGGGGGACCCGGGTAAGTATTTTCTGACCAGCGGGGGGGCGCACAGGGGGTGGGAGGGCGGCGGACACATAGATCTTTATTTTAAACACTATTATTCATATTTTCTCTGCAACAAACGCTGCTGCAGGGAACATATGAATCACGGCTTCAGCACCATGTGGGGGGGACAGCGCTTACTGTAGCGCTGTCTCCTGCACGCACACGGACCCCAGACAGAGAACGTCCGTGTGTGGTCCGTGTTTTACACGGACCCATTGACTCTATTGGGTCCGTGTAATACGTGCGCTCCCACGAACACTGACATGTCTCCGTGTTTGGCACACGGAGACACGGTCCGCAAAAAATCAATGACATCTGAACAGATGCATTGATTTTTATGGGTCTACGTGTGTCAGTGTCTCCGGTACGTGAGGAAACTGTCACCTCATGTACCGGAGCCACTGACGTGTGAAACCGGCCTTAGACTGGGTTTGCTTCAGATTTATCCACAGTATATCTACAGCTTTTCTGCAGCAGAATGCACGCGATACATGACGATTGTGCTGCACTTTTTGTTGCAGATTTGTGAAAAATTCACCTTTTCCATTGGGAATGGTGAAATCTGCACTGATTCTGCACAAAGAATTGATATGCACTTTACAGTAGTAAAGATATTGTGTATAAACGCTGCACCAATACGGGACATGTGAACCTAT
Organism: Ranitomeya variabilis; assembly: GCF_051348905.1. NCBI lineage: Eukaryota > Metazoa > Chordata > Amphibia > Anura > Dendrobatidae > Ranitomeya > Ranitomeya variabilis. The sequence goes on along the minus strand of NC_135237.1, from coordinate 114,743,435 downwards.
CCTTAAAGTGGTTGACGCTTCTTCATTGACAGATATAAGTGCATATAAAATCAATCAACTTTGCTATTCTCCTCTTATTAAAAATCCTATCTGTGCTTGAAAAATATGTTCAAGTCCGAGCAGCTGTTTGACAGCCGCAACACATGCAGGGATGGCCTGTGTGTTAAGCAACCCAGGTGTTGGAGCGGTTCAACAGCCACGAGACATGCAGCTGCGGGGGCTCAAACATATTATTTGAGCACGCCGAAGACACTCTGTTAGCACACGAGCATGTTCGGAAAACTCCTTATCCGAGGACGTTTAGTCATCATTAGGGCAAACCACTTGAAGGCTCTATGCTTTTTTTTTTTTTTTTTTAGAGCCTGCAAGCACTCCCTTTGAAGTCTGCCAAATTGCTGGATGTGACTAGCTTTGGTGCCCTGCCTTCAACTGAAGTTGTATTTGCTTAATAGTCTGGGAGGACAGCAAGACCATGCAGCTGGTCCGACCTGTCAATCTTCAGGAGCACCACCTGGGAAACAGGAAGCCGAGAGGCAGGGTAGTGGTGCGCTCCTGAAGAAAGAAGAACATGAGAAGCCCTGTAAGCTCATCCATGTTCTCCTAGGATTCAGTGTAAATGTGCTCTGACAAACCCATCAGAATGGTTTCCTAAAAAAAAAACCAGGAATACATACACAGCTAATCTGTTCAGTGTGATACCCACCTTCACAAATTAAGCAGATGGCACTGAGCAGGCCAGTTTCTGTGTCATCCATTTCCAGAGGAAGGAGCTGGTTGGCAAATGTGAACACAAGGTCGGTGAGTGGACCAAACCCAGCGTTGTGCATCTGAGTTCGGTTGAGTGTAAGGCCATCTGAGAAAGTCATGGTGTCCTGCTCCGGGGTGTATCTTGTGCAAATTCTAAGAATCTGTAAGTAGACAAGTAAAATATAGACTCGTGAATACATGCTGGCACAGTGAAGGAGGAAAAGATATTGACGACTGGGAATGATGATTTATATATTCTTTCTCCACAAATACTGGTTGTCCCCGGTGGAAAATAACCAATACTGAGTACAAAGAAAACGTCACTCGAAAATAGGCACAGTCCTTGGATAAGGGGCACAGATAAAAATCATACAAGGACCACATCGTAAATCTCAGGGTGTGCTCCAGCTTCACCAAATTCTTGTTATAATGTTCTTACAACCTTTCTAATTTTAGGTAAAAAATAAAAAAAGTTGAGCTAATCTTTAGAATAAATCTTTAGGCTGCATTCAGATGGCCTATCCGGCGGATAGCTGATAACTTACAAATTGGTGGGGGTCCAACTGTTGGGATTGCTACAATTGGGCACTTTTATCCCTGTTAGAATGGATTGGCGGTACACATGCTTGACCACTGTCCCAGTCACTTTCTATGGGATTGCTGGAGCGCTGCGCTCGCTGATGGGGAATGAATGCAGCGCTGGCTGAGCATGTGCACTGCCACTCTGTTCTAATGAGTGGTGATCCCAGTGCTCGGGCACACACTGATTTAAGAGCTAAAAGGGGTTTTCTGGTTCACAGATGCCAAATTCAACTTCAAGTCTTTGAAATCTAATAATAACTTCACCCTCATTTCTATCATTTACAGGTCATTGAATGTGAGATAACCCTAACATTGAAGTAAATGCAGGTAAAATTACAATTCAGATAGTAATACTCAGGCCTAGGAGTGATAACTAAAAATGGATTTGTATAAGCTTAAGACAGAGAAATTATGATTTGTGGTTAAAAAAAAAAAAGTGATGATGTGATAAATCAAGCAACAAGGCACAGAATCCAATCTGTCTGGTGCCATAGATAGAGGACTTGCTCTTAGAAATACTTTTGCCAAGCAGATTGATGTCGGCCAATATTAGTCCTATCTTAGCAATAATTGTTCATTTGTTACATTCTTCTATTAACCTTTATAAATTACTATTAGGTAGTCTTTATAAATTACTTATCTGTAGGATAAAGCATCTAACATCACAAATCACAGCTACCAACACTATTTTTGTGGCTCCAGTGGAAATGTCCCTCAATGCAGGATTTGGGAACGTAAAGTCGTATGGAAATTGTGGCTAATTGTACGCAGAGCGCTGAGCATCGCCGTCTTATCGACACCTTTCCACCTGCAATAACCTGATTGTGTCTCAGCACATAACAACTGAGATCACTGATGTCCTTCCCTGTCTTCATTCATCAAGACTGATGGGGCTCCGATAAAAACAATAACACTGTGTACAAAGGGGGAGCACAAGAAGGTCACACTGCTAAATAATGCAAGGTGTACAGCTCGGCATCTTTAGCCACCAGCACAGCAAAAATGGGAAATGCCAAGGTGAGGCCATTTCATTTTACACAATCACTATCAGAGACTACATGCAGAAAAAATAAGAGTAAAAGAAGGAATTTTATTAACTTATAAGCCACCTCGAAAAGAAAAAAACAAAAACTTTAATCCTAGATCTGAGGGAAGGGTTGAAAAAAATGCTATCAAACCAATCAGCATAGACAAAACTGGGTTTATCATGACAGTTTCTACCTTGTTTTTACCTGCAAGGGCCTATAAGCTCCCCTAATAATCAATGCACTCGGCCATAATCACCACCATCACCACGAATATAAGGTGCAGAAAACTCTGCAATCAGATTTATAAAGTCCTGCAAAATAGGTAGCGATGAAGAGCGCAGTGCCTCTCACCTTTCCAGAAAGGCAATAATGCAGATAATACAAAGAAAAGCAATACATAAAACTAAATACCACAAGGGCATTGCAATCTCTGGAGTAAATCAATGGTATCAGCAATCTCCTGAGTGATGGGCTGCAGCGGTCATGTGCAAATATGGTATTTCATCATAGCAGGAACAGTAAACAGAGACTGAAGAGGACACCAAATGTGAGTACTAATTTTCACTTTCTCCGCTCTACAGCCAATCTGATTAGCACCATTGGCAATGAGGTTCACAAGTCATCACAGCTCTTAGTTGTAGCATCTCTTCCGAAGTCCTTGAATGGCTACAGCTATGGAGACGCTTGTTGGACAAACATCAGAAGAATCACTCAGGTTTAGAGATGGGTGGATCGATTTGTGAGACACAGGACTATTAGCCATCCCAGTAGTTTTCTGGCCCCTGGACTCAATGATCTCTTACCAGCCAGGATCCCTAGCACGGCTATTGATTAACCAGCGCCAGAACGACGTCATAATTGCACTGTCGCAATGCGCCAGCTCAGACTAATCAAAAGCCAGAAATCCCAAAATGAAAGAGACTCGTGAGCCTCCAATCCAAAAAGTACAAACCTGGTCGATGGTCCGAAGTCCCACAAATGCATCTGCCCATCTCTAATCAGGTCCTATGATAACTTTCTATAGGAATAGTGATCCCTCATGTTCACACATGTTCACTACTGCTCCACTCACGTAGAGATTCAGGACCCCTCTGCTTGGGATTGATGGGTGCCTCAACTACCAAACACCTAGTGATCAAACCATTTTCATCTATCCTATGGAAAGTGGATAAATGTTGTTTATAGGACAAGAATTCAAGATAATACACAGGAGTTGACATGTAAGTAGGGAATTTTAATCTATCCCTAATACTGTATGACACTAATATATTCAATTCATAATAGCGACAGAAAATAATCAGCGACAAACAGAACAGTGAATTCCCAGTCCCATAGGTTATCTGCCTCTTCTGCAAGGGAAAACAAACAATTGGAGATAACATTACCAATTCTCATTGACTGTAGGAGTCACAGGTCTGAACACCCATCAGTATCAGCAGCGGCATTCAGCAGCTTACCTTCTACAGGAAAATCCGCTTAAATTAATTACCATGTCAATTAAAAAGACAAAATCTAATATTAAAGTTGGCCTATATAAAAAATAAGCCACCATTAACAACATTCATTTACTTCCTTCTATGCGATATTTGTAATGCTGAATGTAAGAATTGCGGGAGAGATATTGTGGGAGATATTGGGAGAAATATTGCGGGAGAGATATTGCAGGAGACATACTGTATTATGTCAATTAAAAGCAATGTCCAATATTTTTATTTACTTCCAGGAGAAAAATTCTGTCCTGTAATGGCCACAGATATTGGCGCTCTGCCTTGTGAGGCACTGTACAAATCTGTGTTCACAAAGGCCGATACTCAATCAGGCACAGCACCTGACAACGGGCCCCAACTAACTTATCCTGGGGCCACTGCAGTGTCTGTCATTTTGTAGGAATATCAGTGCTGCATACTGTGCCGTTTTATCCACTAGGTGTGACAGAATCTATGACAGAGCTATCAGCCATGGAGGGGCAATAAAAAGTGCTCTTCACGATGGAGGAGCATGTTACATGGAAAGCCCATTTATTTCAATAGTAGCAGTGTAATACTTTATTGCTCACATGGTGGCGCTGCAGGGTAAATAAACACTTTCTGCTGGGTTTCCCCACAGGTTACAGCTGATATGTGGGGTTCATCCAAAACATTCTGAGATCTGGCTATTACAGAGGGACCTACAGTGGGGGAAATAAGTATTTGATCCCTTGCTGATTTTGTAAGTTTGCCCACTGACAAAGACATGAACAGTCTATAATTTTACTGGCAGGTTAATTTTAACATTGAGAGATAGAATATCAAAAATAAAATCCAGAAAATCACATTGTATAACTTATATAAATTTATTTGCATTTTGCAGTGAGAAATAAGTATTTGATCCCTCTGGCAAACAAGACTTAATATTTGGTGGCAAAACCCTTGTTGGCAAGCACAGCAGTCAGACGGTTTTGTAGTTGATGATGAGGTTTGCGCACATGTCAGGAGTAATTTTGGTCCACTCCTCTTTGCAGATGATCTCTAAATCATTAAGATTTTGAGGCTGTCACTTGGCGACTCGGAGCTTCAACTCCATCCATAAGTTTTCTATGGGATTAAGGTCTGGAGACTGGCTAGGCCACTCCATGACCTTAATGTGCTTCTTTTTGAGCCATTCCTTTGTTGCTTTAGCTGTATGTTTTGGGTCATTGTCTTGCTGGAAGACCCAGCCACAACCCATTTAAAATTATATAATTTATACCATGTGATTTTCTGGATTTTATTTTTGATATTCTATCTCTCAATGTTAAAATTAACCTACCCTTAAAATCATAGGCTGTTCATGTCTTTGTCAGTGGGCAAACTTACAAAGTCAGCAAGGGATCAAATAATTATTTCCCCCACTGTATATAAAGAGTAACCAAACTTTATTCATTTATCCTCCAGGCATTGCAAACTTCACTACCTTATCCCAAATACCATGTTAGGTCGGGGTCCAATTAGTGAATCACATCCTCTAATGACACTTGGCCTTTGCTCTGCTGCACGTGTGATCTGAGTGTCAGTGCTCTGTGCTCCGATCCTCTCACATGACAGTATTGGAGCACAGCTGAGGAGGAGACAACAAAATTAATTTCTCCATCTCCTCTGCTGCTGGCGGGAATCGCACTGCACTCGGGTGATATTCGAGTGCACTGCGATGTTTCACACACACTTATAGACTTATCTGGGTGCCTGCAATCTGAATTTTGTATGCAATCACAGCATGCTGCAATTCTTTTCCTGTCTGAATACAAACCGATCAGACCGAGAAAAAATGCCATTGGGAACAGAAGAATAGGATTAAATTGATATTAATGCAATCTGATTTTTAATCATCAGATTTAATCACAAGTGGAAGTGAGCCTTTACGGTGAAGTTTCACATGGCCAGTTCATGCTTCTTTAGAACATGCATTTATCTGCTGCTTAGCCAAGATCCCTACTCTGTCTACAAACAATCAGAAGAATGACATTCCCCTCCCTTCTCTCCTCCCAGTACTTAGGGGAATTCCTGCACTCTGTAAATAGAGTATGATTTGTGGCTGAGCAGCAGTTGAAAGCGAATTGCAAAGAATCATAAAATAACCATGTGAAGCAGTACTGCAAAACAAGGCAATGAAGAATATTGCAAAAAGTCATAACTTTGGAGGATAATTGAAATAAAAAAGCTACTCATTAGCAATGTTTCTCTAAAGTGGACAACTCTTAGTTTCCTGTTTTCCTCTAACTCTTTTCTTACTACGCTGGTAAGTTTCTATTCACTTCAGCATTTTTAGCATATACATTGGCGTGTTGCAGAAGCCTCGGCTATACTCGCGAGCCTACATACAAATGATCCATAGACTTACAATAAAGTCTTAGAATGACTTTGCCCTAAAATACACAGCAATGAATTATCCTGAACTCACTGAGTGGTTATTAACTATTATCCTGGCACAATTGACTGTAGAACTCTCTTTCCGCAATAATGAATAGTGGAAAATCAATAGCATTTTACACATTTCAGCACTAATAAAATTAGAAAATGTTATGCTTTAAAGCAGCCACAATGGCTGTAAGGCAGCAATATAGGAAAGATGAAGAGCTCCAGAGTGAATGAGAATTGACCTCATTATTACATTCCCACATAGTAGAAAGACATTTATGTTGTACGTCTTGTCATATGCAAGTCAAACGCTTCATATATCTCTAAAAAAAAAAACTTTTGTTGACAAGTAAAACATTTGCTTTTTTTATATATAAAAAATGCCATTTTCCCATGCTAATTAAAAATAGCATATGGCATGTGATAGATGACGGGCAATGCTGCCGCCAGACAATCACAAGGAGTTTACTGTACTGCATTGTGCTCAGAGATGAAAAAGGGCATTTATGAAAACCCGCGACGGCTGAAGCTGAACTAAGGACTTTACACTACGTTCCCTCACAACAGGGGATAACATAGCAGAATGGCTACTGAAGCAGTAGCTGTGGGCTACAACATTACATTGTGGATGAATTGCATTTACCCTCTTTATCCTCACCTTACAGATAGTTGGGTCTACCTGTACTTTAGTGTATTTTTAGGGGATCCCATACATACTTACAAACAAAGACTAAAGGGGTTGTCTGACCTTAGGGTACAAGTCTGCAGTCACTCTTTGGCTGCGCACTGTTAGGATTCTCTTGTGCAAAGAACACGTGACCCCAAGTATGTGATTTGCGGTCACATGCCAACTAGACGTGAGCGGCCTCGCTCAATACAAGTGTATTGTGTGCGAGGCCTGACACGTCTAGTCGGAATGTGGCCGATCGTATGCAAATCACATACTTGTGTCACATGACTGGTTGCAACCTGCACCAGAGAATCAGTGAAAATGGGCAGCACACTGACCAAAAATGTCTTTGTCTGAACATAACCTTACAGAGATACAGTATATGCACTTTTTTGTTGTGTCTGTTATTTTTGTAAAAATTACAACAGGATGACCATAAAGTGGCGCTTTGAAAGATTGTGAACCTTTCAGAACATTCCATATTTCTGCATTAATTTGATGTAAAAATCATATTTTCAAGTCCTAAAAATAGATAAAGAGATCCAAATAAAACAAATGGGTCAAAAGTCTGATCCAATATCACATGTCTGAGAGGCAAAAGTGTGTGAACCTTTAGGATTAGCAAACGATTAGAGTATTGAGCCCCAATTCATCAAAATGATTACACTAGAAATATGGATAAAAACATTTAGAAATGTCACAAGTTTTTTTGCGTAACATACCGCTTTTGAGGTTTTCAAGCCAGTTTCGGTCATTTTGGCGGAGCTGGGTTAAAACAAGGGTGGAACGGGACGTGATAACAACCACTCGTCTAAGATGCGTCTTCCCTTATGCCACAAATCTTACTCCAGTCCCCGACTGAAATAAGATCTGTAACGAGGCACATTGAGGCACACACCATATTTAAGACAGGCCTGATTCACTAATAAGTGCATGACCCGCTACAACACACCCCTCATCAAGAGAAGCATGAACAATGCTGGTTTTGATGACTGGGGCCTTGTGTGGTTATGACGAATTGGGGCCTTGTGTTTTCAATCAATGGGATAACAATCAGATATGAGTGGGTGACTTGTTTTATTTGAAGTACAGGGATCTACCAAGGTTTGATCTTCACAACATGTTTGTGGAAGTGTATCATGGCACAAACAAAGAAAAACCTCATAAGAAAAGTTGTTGATGCTCCTTAGGCTGGAAAAGGTTACAAAACCATCTTGGGCTCCACCAATCCACACTCAGACAGACTGTGTACAAATCGAGGAAACTCCAGTGAATAACCTTTTCCAGGAGTGGTCAACCAACAAAAATCACTGGAAAAGAAAGATGTATAATAGTCTGTGACATCACAAAGGAACCCAAGGTAACCTCTTAGCAACTAAAGGCCCCTTTCACATTAGATAATATTATTGTTCATGAGTCTACCATAAGCAACAATGATGTGCATGCAAGATTTCAAGGTGAAAGCCAGTGCTTGCAAAAAAAATATTGCTGCCGATTTGTTGTTTGTTAAAAACACCTAGACAAGTCAGAAGCCTATTAAAACTAATGTTTTGTGGACAGATAAGAACAAAACAGAGCTTTTTTGGTTTAAGTGAGCATTGTTATATTTGAGAAACAGGAACATTACAGTATAAAAATATTATACTGTCTATGAAACATGGTGGTAGTATCATGGTTTTTGGTTGTTTTGCTTCATCTAGGCCAGGATGGCTTGCCATCATTGATGGAGTAATTCATGCTGAATTATACCAGCAAATTCTAAAGGAGAATAGACATCAGTCTATGAGCCTAATCTCAAGAGAACGTAGGTCATGCAGTGAAACAACAATCTAATGCACACAAGTCGTTCTACAAAAGAATGGTTAAAGAAGACTAAAGTTTTGGAATGGGCAAACCCATGTCCTGACCTTAATCTTATAGAAATGTCGTGGATGGACCTGGAGTGAGCAGTTCATCAGAGAAAAACAACCAATATAATAGAAATGTAACTGTTTTATAAGGCGCAATGGGCTAAAATTCCTCCAAGCCGATGTGCAGAACTAATTAACAATTACTGGAAACATTTAGATGCAGTTATTGCTGCACAAGGAGGTCACACCAAGTACTGAACACAAAGGTTTGCATATTTTTGCCACTCACAGAAAATCATTTTCCCCCTTTAAAAAATGACAACGTTTATTTTCACTTGATTCTCTTTATCTAGTTTTAAGACTTGTGTGAAAATCAAATGTAGTTTTTGGTCAAAGTTATACAGAAATCTGGAGAAATCTAAAGTTCACAAACTTTCAGGCGCTACTGTACATGCTATATTTAAATGCAAGTAATCACCTGTTTGCTTTTTTCTCCCTCATCTGAGAGAAGCATGATGTAGGGATAAAGACCTTGATTCTAGTTGTGTGCCACTTACTGGGCTCCTTGCTGCAATTTTGATGAAATCAGTGCTGTATCTTATGCAGATCTACCTGTTCTGTGAATGCTGAGCTCTGCAAACCTCGCACACGCCACTCATTGGCAGGTCTATAATATAACGCTGGGAGCGTCACTCTGTCCGAAGCCTTTATAGACTGCGCAAGCGCAAGCGCCGGCGCAGTCTGGACCCCACAGAGTGACGCTCCCAGGAGATCACCGTATGCGTAAGCACTGAACACACACCACGATCTCCAACGGAGAAGAGGGGACGAGCCAGGAGGGTGAGTATGCAATATTTACCTGTCCTCCGTTCCATCGATGCGCGCTGCTCTGTCCTCCACATCCTCTGCCTGTGACGTTCAGTTCAGAGGGCACGATGACGCGCTTAGGCTACGTTCACATTTGCGTTGTGCGCCGCAGCGTCGGCGACGCAACGCACAACGCAAACAAAAACGCAGCAAAACGCATGCAAAACGCTGCGTTTTGCGACGCATGCGTCCTTTTTTTGGTTGATTTTGGACGCAGCAAAAATGCAACTTGCTGCGTCCTCTGCGCCCGGGCGCGTGCGCCGCAGTGACGCATGCATCGCAAAACGCAAGTGCAACGCATGTCCATGCGCCCCCATGTTAAATATAGGGGCGCATGACGCATGCGGCGACGCTGCGGCGCTGACCGCAAATGTGAACGTAGACTAAATGCGCGCCGCCCTCTGACTGAACAGTCACAGCCAGAGGATGGAGCAGCGCGCATCGATGGAACGGAGGACAGGTAAAAATAGCAAGTGCCGGGAGCCTGAGCTAGCGGCGACTCCGGAATCTGACCCCACAGCGCGCCGGTGTCCCCGCCTGCTCAGGCCCCCAGCACTCGGCGCCCAGCACAGCCACACACAGCTGCCCGCACTCACCACGGCCACGCACAGCCGCCCACACTCACCACAGCCACGCACAGCCGCCCGCACTCACCACAGCCGCCCGCACTCACCACAGCCACGCACAGCCGCCCACACTCACCACAGCCACGCACAGCCGCCCACACTCACCACAGCCACGCACAGCCGTCCGCACTCACCACAGCCACACACAGCCGCCCGCACTCACCACAGCCACGCACAGCCGCCGGCACTCAGCACAGCCACCCGCATTCAGCACCGCTACGCACAGCCGACTGCACTCAGCACCGCCACACACAGCCGCCCACACTCACCACAGCCACGCACAGCCGCCGGCACTCAGCACAGCCACGCACGGCCGCCGGCACTCACCACAGCCACGCACAGCCATCCTCACTCACCACAGCCAATCACAGCCACCGGCACTCAGCACAGCCACGCACAGCCGCCCACACTCACCAAAGCCACGCACAGCCGCCCGCACTCACCACAGCCACGCACAGCCGCCCGCACTCACTAAGGCCACGCACAGCCGTCCGCACTCACCACAGCCACGCACAGCCACCCGCACTCACCACAGCCACGCACAGCCGCAGGCACTCAGCACAGCCACGCACAGCCGCCCGCATTCAGCACCGCCACGCACAGCCGCCCGCATTCAGCACCGCCACGCACAGCCGACTGCACTCACCACAGCCACGCACAGCCGCCGGGACTCAGCACAGCCACGCACAGCCGCCCGCACTCACCACAGCCACGCACGGCCGCCCGCACTCACCACAGCCACCTGCACTCAGCACAGCCACGCACAGCCGCCCGCACTCAGCACAGCCGCCGGCACTCAGCACAGCCACGCACAGCCGCCGGCACTCAGCACAGCCACGCAAAGCCGCCCGCACTCAGCACAGCCACGCACAGCCGCCGGCACTCAGCACAGCCACGCACAGCCGCCGGCACTCAGCACAGCCACGCACAGCCGCCGGCACTCAGCACAGCCACGCACAGCCGCCGGCACTCAGCACAGCCACGCACTGCCGCCCGCACTCAGCACAGCCACGCACTGCCGCCCGCACTCAGCACAGCCACGCACAGCCGCCCGCACTCACCTAAGCCACGCACAGCCGCCCGCACTCGGCACCGCCACGCACAGCCGCCCGCACTCGGCACCGCCACGCAAAGCCGCCCGCACTCGGCACCGCCACGCAAAGCCGCCCGCACTCGGCACCGCCACGCAAAGCCGCCCGCACTCGGCACCGCCACGCAAAGCCGCCCGCACTCGGCACCGCCACGCAAAGCTGCCCGCACTCGGCACCGCCACGCAAAGCTGCCCGCACTCAGCACCGTCACGCACAGCTGCACGCACAGCCGCCCGCACTCAGCACAGCCACGCACAGCCGCCCACACTCAGCACCGCCACGCACAGCCGCCCACACTCACCACCGCTGCCCGCACTCACCACAGCCGCCCACACTCACCACAGCCGCCTGCACTCACCACAGCCGCCCGCACTGACCACCGCCACGCAGCCGCCCGCACTCAGCACCGCCACGCACAGCCGCCCGCACTCAGCACCGCCACACACAGCCGCCCGCACTCAGCACCGCCACGCACAGCCGCCCGCACTCAGCACCGCCACGCACAGCCGCCCGCACTCAGCACAGCCACGCACAGCCGCCTGCACTCAGCACAGCCACACACAGCCGCCCGCACTCAGCACAGCCGCACTCGGGCAGTAGAGCCGGAGAGAGAAAGATGGGAGCAACATATGGCAGAATGGAAACAGGAACAGGCAGAATGGGTGCAGCACATTACAACAGAATGGGGGCGCAGGATGGGAGCAGCACATGATAGAATGGGGGCGCAGGATGGGAGCACCACATGACAGAATGGGGGCGCAGGATGGGAGCAGCACATGACAGAATGATTGCGCACGATGGGAGCAGCACATAACAGAATGGGGGCGCACACATGACAGGATGGGGGTGCAGGATGAGAGCACATGACAGGATGGGGCGCAGGATGGGAGCACATGACAGGATGGGAGCAGCACATGACAGAATGGGGGCACACACATGACAGGATGGGGGTGTAGGATGGAGCAGCACATGACAGGATGGGGGCGCAGGATGGAGCAGCACATGACAGGATGGGAGAGCAAGATGGGAGCAGCACATACCAGGATGGAGACCATATACCAATATAAATGCTCGCCACCCGGGCGTAGAACGGGTTCAATAGCTAGTTTTTCTATATGCTGCGTAGAAAACTGCCAATCGGTGGTAGAAGAGAGTACAGAACTACTGAATATGGAGGACTATGTGGCAGCAGGTCTACTAGTTGTCTAGTGATAGTCTCCTGCTGATAAAACAGTGATTTTATCCAAACTGCAGCAAGCAGCCCAGCAAGTGACACATTGCTAGAATTAGGGTATCTGTCTTTACATTGTGCTGCTCTCAGAATAGGTGGCAAAAACCTTGTGAGATGTTCGCTTTAAACTGCCTAAATCTGCTGTCGGCAATATCGACGAGAGTTCTAATGTGCAGGGTGTAATTTTCATGTCAGAGGGAAAATGAGGTAGGACATATTGGATTTCAACATGCCTAATCTTTTGAACATGTCCAATAATAATATACTTAAATTCTGTCTGGGATTTTTTTTTTAGGGTGCCTCAAACATGGCCTCTTTTCACAGATCATCCTACTTTTCTAAGCACAACCAGTCTACCCTCATTAGTGCACACCGATTGGGTACCTAGACGCCAGGGGTTGGCTTAGGCCGGAGACACACTGGTGCGAGAGACGGCCGAGTCTCGCTGGTTAAAAGCAAGCTGTGGCACCTGCACTCTGGAGCGGAGCGTGCGGCTCCATAGCAATACATGGAGCTGCACGCTCAGCTCCGGAATGCAGGTGCCACAGCTTGCTTTTAACCAGCGAGACTCGGCCGTCTCTCGCACCAGTGTGTCTCCGGCCTTAGAGAGAGGGCGCTAAGTGTTTTGTGCTGCACCCATGAGACTTGCCAGCTGTTCCACGAGTCCAGGACATCTTCTCTTTTCCCAGGAGCCACCAGGATCTACTGGGAGAGTTGGCAACCAACAATAGGATAAAGTCTCTACTCTAAATTGCCAAGATGTGAGGATGACAAACTGATTTATCAGCATACATGGAGGGCAAGTTACTATGACTGTGCGTATGGGGAAATGTCCAGCTGCGGGAGGGCGAAGAAGAAGCTGGGCTCTTATGGAACCACTGTCCTTGTTTCTTATAGGGACGGTCCAGTTGAGTGGACACTGGCAATGGCTTTGATGTGGTCACTATGGAACCTGAAAAGTCACCTTAGCTCTCAGCACTCTATAAATACCAGGCCCTTATTAGCTTCTCCAAAAGCTGCAAACTAGATATTGGATGTAGGAGGAAATATATTCATACTTTCTGGAGAGTTTTGCGAGTCATGAAAATTCAGAGTTACATCCAAGGTGATTATATGTAAATGAGCAGACACTTCATTACCGGCCGCCAGTCTGTTTCCATAAGAATCCTTTTAAGCTTATGACGGCTGTAGGTCACATCAGTTATGGTGATTGAATACCTTGCTGAGATTGCTATGCGAGAAACATGATATAACGCAGAGGTCAGTCACGTGAGCGGAGCCGGGACAAACTATGGGGAATATTTATTATATTAACGTCCGCTTTTTCTATCTAGGGAGACACTACATACAGGATTAGTGCTGCCATAGGTAGTGTCTATAAACACACCCTATTTAGGCCACGTTCACACCTTCAGTATTTGGTCAGTTTTTTACCTCAGCATTTGTAAGGCAAGACCAGGAGTGGGTGATAAGTACAGAAGTGGTGACGTGTTTTTATTATACTTTTCCTCTGATTGTTCCACTCCTGGTTTTGGCTTACAAATACTGAGGTAAAATACTGACCAAATACTGATAGTGTGAACGTGGCCTTAAAGAGGATCTGTCACAAGATCAAAAGACAGATTTTGTTTTATTTCTGCTGCTCTCAAGAGCATTTCGGGTTTGTTTTAATCTGCCATATGGTTCCAGAGAGGTGGGATTTTTATCATTTTAACCCAGGATTCTCCAGGGACGTTTCTTTATGCTGCTCTGCATAATTACCTTGTGAGCGCTGCCCCTTGTTAAAGACCATAAAGAACAGCCCTATATTAAAGGCCTGTAACTCTGAAACTGTATGGAGGCATTAGAAACATATAATCAGGGGAATCAGGGGATTCAGGGAGAAGGGCAAAAACTGACCACCTTAGATCTACAGACAAGCCCTCCTTAAGCACATGTCCCCCAAAAGATTTCTAGCACATTAGTTCTTAACCCAATTGTTTAAAAAGAACCCAAAGTACTCATGATTTCATATACAGGCATAGAGTTTAATGTGTTGAGGGGGTAAATCTGCTGTTGGAGGGAAAAAGGGTAGGGCATATTAAATTTGAACATGCCCAATCTTAACATGATGGTTACCAACATTTAAAAATTGTTGTTTAGGAGAATTTTTCTTACATGGAATAAATAGGCCCCATTTAAAAAACCATGCCTCATTTCAGACCATATCCCATCCACACCCGCTTATGATGTAGTACGGGGGAATTGTTCTTTTGGATATTACATGTTGTATGTTCATAATCTGAGGCTGTATGTAGGCTGCGATATGGCCGCACATGGATGGACTAACCTACCAGCTTACCCTAATTACATGAGCAATGCCAACTACTTACCGGTAAATGACTTCCTATCAGGACTGATGGATGTCACAGAGGGGCTTCTCCTGCTAGTGACCCTTCCTATAAGAGCAGCTGCAGATAACTGTATGTTCTCCATGCGAGAAAATCGGTCCGATTATGCTAATCACACTCTGAGTATGCCAATATTTAAAAATCTGCAAGGTTTAAAAATTAGCTACCTAATAAGTACAGGACCATAGGTCATGCACAAAAAATATGAATGGATCATATAGAGAAAATGGTGCACAAATAGACCATGATTGCAAGGAACACATTTAAAATGCAAGGTTTTATTAAGAAAATACTAAAAGTAACATACATAAAATAGCAGCTAAACCAAAAAGACGTGAGACGTCACAGCATTAGGTATTCAAGTAGGGATGGTAACATTATCTGCATAAGTAACTGTACTTAGAGGATATATATATATATATACCGCATATATAATATTCACTAGTTGTAGCCAGATTTAATAGATGTACATTATCTCCATGATGAATTGTACTTGCAAGGTGTATATATATATATATATATACACACACACACACATATAATATTCACTAATGGTAACCAATTTTAATAAATGTACATTAAGTCTATTAGATGTCACCTTTTTAGAGTAGGTGAGATGTGAGTACAATATGTCAGAAAGTATACAAGTACCGATATTAGAAAGGCTACTGAGTGTGTAGGGCACAGAATGTAGCTGGTGCCAAGTGTTCAGATATGAGGTAATGAAGATGCAATTGGAATCTATATATATAATCGTCTAAAGTCCATTTCAGTCTGTTTGTCTGTAACGGAAATCCCGTGTCGCTGATTGGTCGCGCCAGCCGCCCGCGAATTGGAGCGGGATTTAAACCACGCTTCGCTGATTGGTCGCGGCCGGCCGGGCGCGACCAATCAGCGACATTGGTGCGAGATTTAAACACTGCTTCACTGATTGGCCGGCCGCGACCAATCAGCGACAGGTGCAGTCCGGCCGCGAATTGGCGCGGGATTTGAACCACGCTTCGCTGATTGGTCGCGTCCGGCCGCAACCAATCAGCGACATTGGCGCGGGATTTAAACACCGCTTTACTGATTGGCCGGCCGCGACCAATCAGCGACAGGCTCAGTCCGGCCGCGAATTGGCTCGGGATTTAAACCCTGCTGCGCTGATTGGTCGCGCCTGGCTGGCACCGACCAATCAGTGATATTGGCGCGAGATTTAAACACCGCTTCACTGATAATGTATATATTTTACCTGGAAAATCCTGTGTATTCATTGCATTATTCTTAAATCTTCATAAATAAACTACATACATATTCTAGAATACCCGATGCATTAGAATCGGGCCACCATCTAGTAAGGCCTATAAAAGATATTAGCAGGTGGCTACATAATACATGAACCACAGTGGTTAGTGCCGACTGCACAGACATAAATTAAGTGCTTGTGCAATGGAGGCAGTAAGAGAATATATTTACCCAAGTTGAGAAAATGCATCTCGATCCCCTACCCACGTTTCGCCACTTGACTTCTTCAGGGGGCATGATTACAGTGGAACAGGGATGGATGTTATATAGCGAGTAGTGACCAATAGTAACAGAGCTATCATAGTAAATCTGTGTAACGCTGGACTTCATTGGCACATTAAACGGATGGTACCCGCCTGCTAGTCCCATCCCCTGAAGCGTAATGAGTGGACACGTGACGCAGGCGGTCCTTCCACGTAGATCACGAGAGGAGCGCCCAGTTATATGCGCAGGGTGGCAACTAAGAGACACAACCGAGTATGGCAGTGGGAAGGGAACCAGCCCACATGCACACTGCCAGCATGATCGCCATGGTAATAAGAAAGCAAATACACTAACATTGTCAGTAAAGAGATTGTTAGTGGGTTGTGGGTATTGAACACTCGTGTATCAAATTAGCATATGACGATATAACTAAAAAAGATAAAAGATGTAGATTCTTGTAGTATCCGGATCTTTGTTACAAACATACGTAAAAGTATAAAGTGCCATAAACAATATTATAACGTCCCGCGTGTTAAGTATGAGAACGTGTGAGAAAGGAATATACACTGAGAGATTAATATTGATTAAAAAGTGAAAAGTATACATGAATAATATATAATATATTGTGTTAGAGATTATGGTGATACAAATGTAAGGAATGACACTTGGTGCGAAAAGGGATAAGCACCAAGGGATTAATATTGGTTGTGGGAAGGAAAACGAAGATGTGTATGTTGTGCATGGAAAGGTGAGAGGATGATGAGAGTGGGAGGATGATGAGAGTGGGAGGATGATGAGAGTGGGATACCTAATGAGTGACCTGATGCTAAGTGTACAGTGTGAATAACAAAATAACCAGAATACAGCAAATATACATCTATAAATAAATAAAAAGGAAATATCAGACACTAATAAATGTAAATGCGGATGGGTGATGATGGTTGGTGACATAGCAGTAGTAGTCACCACAGTATATGGGAAGAGATCGAAGGTTATTCCAGACATCAACGATGGTATATTGATCTCTCCAAGGAGTCAGAGGCACTCAGTCATATGATAAGGGTAATAGACCACAATGGGTGTCAATGAAACCCTAAATTACGTATCTGCTCTCTGATCATCACATCCTTGTCTTCCTTTCAAGTGTTTTTATATTTGGAATTCTGGAATAACCTTCGATCTCTTCCCATATACTGTGGTGACTACTACTGCTATATCACCAACCATCATCACCCACCCATATTTATATTTATTGGTGTCTTCTATTTCCTTTTTTTTTATAGATATATATTTGCTGTATTCTGGTTATTTTGTTATTCACACTGTACACTTAGCATCACCCTTTTCGCGCCAAGTGTCATTTCTTACGTTTATATCACCATAATCTCTTACACAATATATTACCATATATGCTCGAGTATAAGCCGACCCGAGTATAAGCCGACCCCCCTAATTTTGCCACAAAAAACTGGGAAAACATATTGACTCGAGTATAAGCCTAGGGTGGAAAATGCAGCAGCTACCGGTGAATTTCAAAAATAAAAATAGATGCTCCATACCGTTCATTATGGCCCCATAGATGCTCCATATAAAGCTGTGCCACATATAATGCTCTGCACCGTTCATTATGGCCCCATAGATGCTCCACATAAAGCTGTGCCATATATAATGCTCTGCACCGTTCATTATGGCCCCATAGATGCTCCACAGAAAGCTGTGCCATATATAATGCTCTGCACCGTTCAGTATGGCCCCATAGATGCTCCATAGAAAGCTGTGCCATATATAATGCTCTGCACCGTTCATTATGGCCCCGTAGATGCTCCACAGAAAGCTGTGCAATATATAATGCTCTGCACCGTTCATTATGGCCCCATAGATGCTCCACATAAAGCTGTGCCATATATAATGCTCTGCACAGTTCATTATGGCCCCATAGATGCTTCACATAAAGCTGTGCCATATATAATGCTCTGCACGGTTCATTATGGTCCCATAGATGCTCCATAGAAAGCTGTGCCATATATAATGCTCCATACCGTTCATTATGGTCCTATAGATGCTCCACAGAAAGCTGTGCCATATATAATGCTCTGCACGGTTCATTATGGTCCCATAGATGCTCCATATAAAACTGTGCCATATATAATGCTCCATACCGTTCATTATGGTCCCATAGATGCTCCACATAAAGCTGTGCCATATATAATGCTCTGCACCGTTCAGTATGGCCCCATAGATGCTCCACATAAAGCTGTGCCATATATAATGCTCTGCACCGTTCAGTATGGCCCCGTAGATGCTCCACATAAAGCTGTGCCATATATAATGATCTGCACCGTTCAGTATGGCCCCATAGATGCTCCTTATAAAGCTGTGCCATATATAATGCTCTGCACCGTTCAGTATGGCCCCATAGATGCTCCACATAAAGCTGTGCCATATATAATGCTCTGCACTGTTCAGTATGGCCCCATAGATGCTCCATATAAATCTGTGCAATATATAAATAATGAAATATAAAAAATGACATACTCACCTCTCTTGCTGCCCGCAGCTCCTCAGCGTCCCGTCTCGGCGTCTCTCCGCACTGACTGTTCAGGCAGAGGGCGGCGCGCACACTAGTACGTCATCGCGCCCTCTGACCTGAACAGTCAGAGCAAGAGGACGCGGAAGACGGAGCGGCGCCCGGCGTGTGGAACGCGGACAGGTAACTATGACATACTTACCTGCTCCCGGCGTCCCTGGCTCCTTATCCCGGACAGCTGGTCTCCGGGTGCCGCAGTCTCTTCCTCTGTCAGCGGTCACCATTACCGTCATTAGAGAAATGAATATGCGGCCCCACCCCTATGGGAGTGGAGTCCATATTCATAACTTTAATGAGCGGTCCCACGTGACCGCTGAACAGGGGACGAGCAGCGGCACCGAAGACCGTGGGACGGGCAGGGGGAGCGCCAGGAGAGCCGGGACTAGGTGAGTATGCTACAGTCCTCTCATCCCCTTACCGGCCGACCCCACCGCCGATCATGACTCGAGTATAAGCCGAGTGGGGCACTTTCAGCCCAAAAATTTGGGCTGAAAATCTCGGCTTATACTCGAGTATATACGGTATATATTATTCATATATACTTTTCACTTTTTAATCAATATTAACCTCTCGGTGTATATTCCTTTCTCACACGTTCTCATACTTTTTTTTTTTAGTTTGTTTATTGACAATATACATAAGAACAAACACATTCCCATGTCCATAAACAGGAGTACACTTTGTTATTAAGTAAATAAACAGATATGAGGCGAAGCCTCAGCCAGCTCACCGATTCGCTTCACAGGTGCACGGAACCCGTCCTGACCCAACGTGTCTTCAATCCAATATGTGAAAAAAGTGAGTAGTTCCAGCTCCTTTTAAAATTTCCAATTCTTTATTTTTCCATTAAAAAAATATCGTATCGTGCAGCACGTGTGAACATGCACATATAGCTAAAACCTTTTCTGATAACTCAAATGACACAGTTTATGATATAAGACAATTTATAAATTGCCACACTACTAATGTTGTATATAAAATAGATTGTGATTTGTGCAATTTGACTTACATAGGCTGCACCACTAGAAAATTGAAAACGCGCATATCTGAATATTTAAGAGATACCTTGAAAGGTAGTAATAGGAATAGAAATATTTCAATGGTAGCCAAACATTTTATTACATTTCATGCAGGAAATTTGTCCGCAATGAAGGTTCAAGGAATAGAACAGGTAAGAAAACCATTGCGCGGAGGAGACACAAAAAGACGTCTTCTGACTAAAGAAGCCTATTGGATTTACAACTTGCATACGAGACATCCAAAAGGCCTGAATAGGAAAAATGAGCTGTTGTATCACTATTTGTAAATTTTTATTGCTGTGTTTTTGTACTGTGTTGTTTATATATATATATATATTTTAATATTGTGCAGTATAAATGTCTGACAAATGCCCAATGAAATCAAATGGGGGCGGTTTTGGTGTTCATTACCAGGTGGACTAATTAACTATGTAAGAACAGAAGTAATGCTACATATCAAGCTGTGAAAAAGATCATATTAGATCGAAACACATTGCTTGTCTTTCTGTATCCACTGTAACTACATCCACTTTGCAATAGGACTTTGCATTTTTAATGGAAACATAAAGAATTGGAAATTTTAAAAGGAGCTGGAACTACTAACTTTTTTTCACATATTGGATTGAATACACTTTGATATTACACTGGTTTACAAAATTAGAAGCAACAATATATGAATTAGTACGTGTCCATTCCCATGTCTGATCATTAAAGGGAACCTGTCAGCACTTTTCTGTCCTACCAGCTAAAAATATAATTTTTTCCAGTGTCAGCTATGCATTCCCTAAATACGTATGTAAACCCCTGACTCCCCACGTATCACCCGTAAAAACCTTTTATATTTCTCCCGCGACGTATGCTAATAGGGTCGGTCCGGTCCGAAGGGCATGGCTTTGGTTCACTCCCTCCACCCCTCTCCGCGGCTGCTGCACGCAGTCCTTGACGCGGATCGCTGTGAGATATCACGCCTGCGCAGTCAAATGGTTTCTCGCGTGTGCACACTTTGGCTTTTCAGCTTTGCCCGCAGTTGGGCAAAGGATATATTATATATCCTCTAAGCACAATTATGGTAATTATGTTACCACCCCTACTTGAATACCTAATGCTGTGACGTCTCCACGTCTTTTTAGTTCAGCTGCTATTTTATGTATGTTACTTTTAGTATTTTCTTAATAAAACCTTGCATTTTAAATGTATTCTTTGCAATCACGGTCTATTTCTGCACCATTTTCTCTATATGATCTAATCACACTCTGATCAGACTTTGATCAGAGTGTGACCTGACTTTCTCAGATGTGGAGAAATTAAACAAAAAAAAAGTTTTTCCACTCGGATGTCATCTAAGTGCAGTCCAATGTTTTTAAAGGACCCCTAGACATGAATGGACGAGGGCCCTCTACTCAGAGCAAACTGTGCACGCTTCAATTATTTTCCTCTGACCACTCGGTTTTGACTAATCACATCTGGACAGAAACTAGGGTTGTCAGCATGAGTCCTAAGTCTTCCATTACTCTTCTTCTTTGAATTTTCAGTGACCTGAACCACACATGCACTAAATGCTTAGCCATGTGACTGACCAGTATGTAGTGCTCCTGAGGGGATGGCTGCTCCAGGAGAAATCGAATACTAGATGTCACTTCCACTTGCCACAAATGCTCTAAACTCCTAACACATTCCAGGAGGCAACTGTGGATAATGTGGGGACGGAGGATACTTGTAGGACATCTCTGTGGTTACCTACCTAGTAAGAATATTAATGGCTTGGTATGATTTGGCAACAAATACTGTACAGTATACTGAAGTTCAATATGGCAGTGCGTGCTGGGATTTGTAGTAATCTGCCAATAGAAAGGCCACTGCTCAAAATTGCCGGCGCGTAATGTAATTACACTAAATAGCAATACTCCTTTATGAAGCAAGGGGAAACATCAGTCATAGAAATAAGCTAATTATATACGTTAAAGTGCAGACCATTATACATGATGTACTGTAACAATACAGAAATCCAGACACACAGTCCAGTAAGAAAGTAAGTGACACAATAGTTCAGCATGACGACTGCTCCATTATTATCTAATTACTAACTAGAATAGGTCATAAATGTTTAATCTCAAATTAAAACTCAAGAGTTGCGTGTGATGGGAAGATTATTGAGCTATAAGCAATGAACAGACGGTAATGTAAGTGTGGCAGGAAAGCAATTACAGGTAAATTAGGCAATGAATGACATTGTTCATAGGCTTTACATGGAAATCATCCGGAATTTGGATTCGTTACACTCTAAAAGGGAGGATATACAGTGGGGAAAAAAGTATTTAGTCAGCCACCAATTGTGCAAGTTCTCCCACCTAAAAAGATGAGAGAGGCCTGCAATTGACATCATAGGTAGACCACAACTATGAGAGTCAAAATCAGAAACCAAATCCAGAAAATCACCTTGTCTGATTTCAAGAGCTTTATTTTGCAAATTATGGTGGAAAATAAGTTTTTGGTCATTAACAAAAGTTAATCTCAATATTTTGTTATATATCCTTTGTTGGCAATGACAGAGGACAAACGTTTTCTGTAAGGCTTCACAAGGTTGGCACACACTGTTGATGGTGTGTTGGCCAATTCCTCCATGCAGATCTCCTCTAGAGCAGTGATGTTTTCGGCCTGTCGCTGGGCATCACGGACTTTCAACTCCCTCCAAAGGTTTTCTATGGGGCTGAGATCTGGAAACTGGCTAGGCCACTCCAGGACCTCCATTTGCTTCTTACGAAGCCACTCCTTCGTTGCCCTGGTGGGTGTGCTTGGGATCATTATCATGCTGAAAGACCCATCCATGTTTCATCTTTAATGCCCTTCCTGATGGAAGGAGGTTTGCACTCAAAATCTCACGATACATGGCCCCATTCATGAACACGGATCAGTCGTTATGGTCCCTTTGCAGAGAAACAGCCCCAAAGCATGATGTTGCCACCCCCATGCTTCACAGTAGGTATTGTGTTCTTTGGATGCAACTCAGCATTCTGTCTCCTTCAAACACAACGAGCTTTGTTTCTACCAAACAGTTCTACTTTGGTTTCATGAGACCATATGACATAATCCCAATCCTCTTCTGGATAATCCAAATGCTATCTAGCAAACTTGAGATGGGCCCGGACATGTACTGGCTTAAGCAGGGAAACACGTCTGGCACTGCAGGATCTGAGTCCCTGGCAGCGTAGTGTGTTGCTGATGATAGCCTTTGTTATGGTGGTCCCAGCTCTATGCAGGTAATTCACTAGGTCCCCCTTGTGGTTCGGGGACTTTTGCTCACCGTTCTTGTGATCATTTTGACCCCACGGGGTGAGATTTTGCATGGAGCCCCAGATCGAGGGAGATTATCAGTGGTCTTGTATGTCTTCCATTTTCTTATTATTGCTCACACAGTTGATTTCATCACACCAAGCTGCTAGCCTATTGCAGATTCAGACTTCCCAGACTGTACAGGGCTACAATTTTGTTTCTGGTGTCCTTCGACAGCTCTTTGGTCTTCACAATAGTGGATTACAGAGTGTGACTGTTTGAGGTTGTGGACCGGTGTCTTTTATACTGATAAGTTCAAACAGGTGCCATTACTACAGGTAACGAGTGGAGGACAGAGGAGCCTCTTAAAGAAGAAGTTAGGCTATGTGCCCATGTTGCAGATTCTTCTGCACCGTTTTTGAAAAATCGCAGGTAAAACACACTGCATTTTACCTGCGAATTACCCGTGGATTTCCTGCGTTTTTTTGTGCGTATTTCACCTGCGGTTACATCTGCGGATTACTATTGAGGAGTAGGTGTAAAACACTGCGGAATCCGCACAAAGAATTGACATGCTGCGGAAAATAAACCGTGCAGTATTTTACACAGCATGTACACTGCGGATTTGGTTTTCCATAGGTTTACATGGTACTGTAAACCGCATGGAAAACTGATGCAAATCCGCAGTGTCCAATCCGCTGCAGATCCGCAGCCAAATCCGCAATGTGTGCACATACCCTTACAGGTCTGTGAGAGCCAAAAATCTTGCATGTTTTTAGGTGACCAAATACTTGTTTTCCACCATATTTTGCTAAATAAATCTTGCCAAATCAGACAACGTGGTTTTCTGGATTTGTTTTCTCATTTTGACTCTCATAGTTGTGTTAAATATACTTATTTTGTATATTTATTTATTCAGCACTCTTTACCAGATGTGATACTCTATAGAAAATGTCACAATGTTTCTTATAAAAAATGTAGTGGTTTATTGGATTGTCCACCAAAAAGCATCATTGCAGCAAAACATAAAATAGGTGAAATAGTTATAAAGAGATTGTCCATTTGTCCATATCAAAGTTTGTTCCCCATCTTTCCTGGGATCCTGAAAGGTAGATGGCTTCTGTCAAAAGTATGGTAGAAGTCCATCAAGAAGCACGTGGCTATTTCACATACCATCTGTCCATCTGATGTCCGTGTGGAGTGTGAGCGAAGTGTCCCAAGAGAACGTAGAGAGAGAACTTAGAGAGTCTCCCTTCCTGTGGGTCATGCTATATACGTCCCACAGAGCACATGTTCTCTCTATATGGGGTTAACTATCCTCAGCTAAATATATACAGGTAATGTCGGTGAAAGACAATGTGCTCAGTACAGAATTGAGAATAAGAATAAATCAATAAATAATATTTAACAAGTTGTGGTCTACCTATGATGTCAATTACAGGCGTCTCTCATCTTTTTAAGTGGGAGAATTTGCAAAATTAGAGGCTGACTAAATATTTCCCCCCCCCTGTAGCTAGGATATGGTTAAAAAAATGAACACTGCAAAAAGTGTATTGGATAGGACTGGCTGTGAAGAAATAACATATTAAAGAGGAATAGATAGTAAACCAGTCAATATGTCAAGGCTTGAAGGATAAGGCTATTTTATTGTCAGCCTGTGAATAGTCAGCCACTTTATATGGTGACCTTGTCGTCCTGGTTATGGCGGGCGAATCTGCTGAGTCTGATACTTCATCTGTCTGTGCGTTATGTCCTACAAAGTCAATGTGAATTGTAAACCTCCCATGGATGAGATAAAAGGAAACGTACACATAATACAAAGGCATTGGTGATTATACAGACAGTGAGTCCTCAGGGGCAGGGCCCTCTCTCCTCAGGGGCAGGGTCCTCGCTCCTCCTGTACCAGTGGCTGACTTGTATTGTTTAAGATTATTGCACTTGTTTTTTTACTATGTATGCCCCTTTACACATGGAAATGCTATGGAATAAATGGCGGTATAATAATAATAATAATAATAATATATTTATCAAAAAACAGCATGGAAGCAAATATATAGACAAGAACAGCAGAGCTCCTCCTTAAAGGGGACAATATTTTTTCTTATTAAATGCATGCAATTGGGGCTAAAAATCACTTTTGCATTTGGGCTTCATAAACATTTTGCACCGTTTGCCTCCTATAGCCGCTGTATTACACTGTCCATTGCTGGCTGCAGATTGAGTTATAGGCCACATTATCTTTATTGTATCAGATGTGTCGGGGACATGATTTGTGGCTCTTACTATTGTACAGACATGACAGGTTCTGCTCCTGCTCTTGTTACTGCAGCTTTCCTCACAGGCTACACAGCTCTCCAGTCCATACAATGGCGGCTGGTGGAAGAGCATGTGACCGGACCTGTCCATCAGCCTCCTCCAATAGAAAAGCAGCTTTCTCATGTGAGGCTTTCAATAGGACAAGACTGATGTGCAGGTCTGGTCACATTATCCGCAAAGGTGGACAACCCGTTTAAGAGATATAAATCTATGACATTTCCTCATTTATCTACCAAGTCCTATCCAGAAGTAAATCTACTTAGAAGGAAACATTTATTTACAGTGGTGATACTGTTATAGAGGCTTCCTACAGGGGGATCAGGTGAGCGAAAGCAACTTTATCTGAAATCTACTCATACATTCTTCCACTCAGCCTTAGATTACGGGTAGGTTCACAAGACCGATTTCTTCACATCTGAGAATAAAGGTTCAATGACCCTGATCAGAGTTTTATCAGAGTGACATCAGATTTTCCCGGACACGGGAAAGATGCTAGAGATGCTGTGGGAGATGCTAGAATATGTTCATGAGCAAATGTGCTGGGACAACGTCTTATCTGAGCTCGCTCAGGTGTTATCCGAGCATCTGGGCGTTCTCGTATATTATGTTTGAGTCCCTGTGGCTGCAGGATTTGGACGGGGTCTAACCCGCAGCATTTAATGATCATCTGCACATACCCTAACTTTACTCTGGTTTTTCAATTTTCCCCAGAATATCTAATCAGGCACAGCTATTGAAAATTGTGACAGGTTATAGAATCCACTGGCTCGAAAAACAGAAAAATCAAAGATTGTAGTCACTGATATGAAGGCAAGGGGTCTGGCATTTTTTCATCAGAGCCATGTGGCCATTGAGGGGAGGGCTGGTAGGCACCATTTGCTGTATTCCCATGGCAAGCACAAGAATGGTGGCGCAGGAGAGAATCAGCAGATCAGTCACACATTCCAGCTGGCCTGGCCATGGAAAGCTCCCCCTTTCTGCACAAACAAAACTCTTCATTTTTCATCAAGAGTGTGGCGCTCCCTTCACAAGAGAAGCCCAACAAAGAAGAGGCACAGAGATCTGTGAGATCTTGTTAGCCACTGCGAGGAAATCAAACACTGGATGTCAGACAGAGTCGACTGAAAGAAGATGACAGTGGGGTCAATAAATCATAGGGGGTCACTGAAAGGTGTGGGCTCACTCAGAAAAATACATTTCAGTCACAATAATATGAAAGCATTCAGCCATGTAACAGCTTCAGATCTACGCCCCATGGCTTTTGAATTTTAGTCCTGGGAAACTCGAGCCAAGGGCCACCAAATATACATATACGTACACATTAGAGCACGGGAAAAATGCTGTGCTGATTCCCAGGGGGCTCTCCATGTCAATAACGGAGTCACAAAGCTAAATGTGCTACTACAGTCACCTTCCTAGGCCAAAGTTCTATTAATTCACACATGGCTGTTAATTAAAATAACACAAATAATTCCCCTCGTTAATCAAATGTTGCTCATAGTCATTTAGGCCCGGAAAATATCAACTCCCTCCGGCAGCAGTGAGATAATATCATTGAGCCAGAAGTTCTTCATCTACAGGAGAGCGTATTTGTCGCTGAACATGAACATGTCAGGTGCATATCTCACAGCACGTTGGATATATGTTTAATTGTGAATTAAAGGGAATGTGTCAATAGAAAATAACCTGATTAAATCACGTTTTTACGTGAATTTTTTTTCAGAATATTGTTTTGTTCCTTTTTTCAAATATATATATATATACAGCTCTGGCAAAAATTAAGAGACCACCGCACAGTTTTAGAAAGCTCAGCTTCTCTACATGTCTGGCAGCCACTCCATTCCAGTGTCAGTTGAATTCCAGCCAGAGTACACCTCATTCTACTTAATGTGCTTCTGATTAGGTGATCACCTGAACCAAATTTTATTTAACGAAGGAAAGTTCAAAAAAACACTTCTGTGGTGTTCACAATCCTCCTGCAATAGGACAAGCTGGATGGCAAAACAAGTGCTAGTAATATCCCAAAAGTAATAGGAATGAAAAAATAACTTTTAACTATTCCAAAGGAGTTGAAAAGAAAAGTCTTGAGTGAGGAAAAGAAGGGCTCAATTCTGGCTTTACTAGCACAGGGACACAGCGAGCGTCATGTTGCCTCCATCCTTAAAATTTCTAAGATCGCAGTCCATTACAACAAGGTCAAGCAGCAGAAATTGGGGACAACAAAGCTTCAGACCGGCAGAGTGCGAAAACGACTCTCCACTGACCGGGATGACCATCATCTTATTCAAATGTCACTCAGCAACTGCAGGATGACATCAAGTGACCTACAAAAGGAATAGCAAATGGAAGCTGAGGTGAAGTGCAAGGCAAGAACAGTTCGTAACAGGCTCCTAGAGGCAGGGCTCAAGTCATGTAAAGCTAGAAAAAAAGCCTTTCATCAATGAGAAGCAAAGGAGAGCCAGGCTGAAGTATGCCACAGACGCTAAGGATTGGACCATAGAGGACTGGAGTAAGGTAATCTCTGATGAGTGTAAATTTGAGCTTTGTCCAACACCTGGTCGTCTAATGGATAGACGGAGACTTGGAGAGGCGTACAAGCCACAGTGTCTTGCACCCACTGTGAAATTTGGTGGAGGATCGGTGATGGTCTGGGGATGCTTCAGCAAGGCTGGAATTGGGCAAGTTATTCTTTGCAAAGGATGTATGAATCAAGCCGCATACAAGGTTATCCTGAAACCACAGTTGATTCCTTCTGCTCAGGCAGTGTTCCCCAACTCTGAGAACTGTTTTTTTTTCCAGCAGGACAATGCGCCATGCCACACAGCTAGGTCAATCAAGGTGTGGATGAAGGACCACCACATCAAATCCCTGTCATGGGCAGCCCAATCTCCAGACCTGAACCCCACTGAAAACCTCTGGAATGTAATCAAGAGGAAGATGGATATTCACAAGCCACCAAACACTGAAGAACTGCTTACATTTTTGTACTAGGAGTGGCATAAGGTCACCCAAAAGCAGTGTGAAAGACTGGTGAAAAGCATGCCAAGACGCATGAAAGCTGTGATTACAAATCATGGTTATTCCACAAAATGTTGATTTCTGAACTTTTCCTGAGTTAAAACATTAGTACTGTTGTTTCTAAATGATTATGAACTTGTTTTTTTTGCATTATATGAGGTCTGCAAGCAATGCATTTTTTTTGTCATTTTGACAATTTCTCGTTTTCAGAAAATAAATACAAAATGTATTGCTTGGAACTTCGGAGACATGTTGTCAGTAGTTTATAGAATAAAAGAACAATTTACATTTTACTAAAAAATATACCTATAAAGAGAAAAATCAGACAGACAAACTGAAAATGTTGCAGTGGTGTCTTAATTTTTGCTATATATATATATATATATATATATATATATATATATATATATATATATATATTATTGGAAAAAAAATCCCATATATATACCCTAGCGGCCAGTGTGAAAAATATATATGAACAGAAATGTTGCAATTGGCCTGGCTGCCGGGGCGAATATTACTCACTGGAGATGAGCGAATATACTCGAGAATTCTCGAGCATGCTCGGGAGTCCTCCGAGTATTTTTTAGTGCTCGGAGATTTAGTTTTTAGCGCCGCAGCTGAATGATTTACATCTGTTAGCCAGCATAAGTACATGTGGGAGTTGCCTGGTTGCTACGGAATCCCCACATGTAATCGAGCTGGCTAAGAGATGTAAATCATTCAGCTGCGGCAAGAAAAAATAAATCTCCGAGCACTAAAAAATACTCGGAGGATCCCCGAGCGTGCTCAGGAAATCTCGAGTAACGAGTATATTCGCTCATCACTATTACTCACCTTTCAGCAGTCTTATTATCATCACAGATAGGATTACAAAGAAATGTAACACCTCTATATACAGTGGATAACACACATCCACCATTTACAATAGTTGATGTCACAGCTCACCTCCGGTCCCTTCCTTTAGGGTATGTTCCTACAGTCAGTATTGGCAGCGCTTTGGACCCAGTACATGTCCACTCCGTCCAAAGCGCTGCCGGCTTTTGAAAGTGGTTGATTCCGAATGTGTTCATTGAACCATGGGGAATCACCGCATCCTATACATTATACAGAAAATGTATTTTGTGGAGGCTGAGTGTCTCTGCAAGATATATTGACATGCTGCACTCTTGAAAGATGCGCAGAATGTCTGACTCCGCAGGGAAG
Organism: Ranitomeya variabilis; assembly: GCF_051348905.1. Classification (NCBI taxonomy): domain Eukaryota; kingdom Metazoa; phylum Chordata; class Amphibia; order Anura; family Dendrobatidae; genus Ranitomeya; species Ranitomeya variabilis. The sequence continues at coordinate 114,713,574 of NC_135237.1, read as the reverse complement.
CCAGAGGTGTCCCTGCACGCATAGTGGAGATGGGATTTCTTCAAATCCCATCCACTATGCTGAAACATCTGGCCAGTGCAGATGTACGCAGCATCCAACCCGCAGCGTTTACTGACCGTGGAAACATACCCTTATAATGCCACTTTTGCCCAGAGTAGAGTATAGTAAGATAATTCTTCTATACAAGAAATCAGGGTGTAAGTCAGTTTATTGCTGGCAACGTCCATTTTGCTGCCAATAAATAAAAAGAAGTAGGAGTCTAATATTTGACTTAGCGGCCAGTGTGAAAATTTGCAAACTTATTATTATTATTTTTAAATAAGATAATGATATGAAAAATAAAAAATAGCCTACATATTGCCAGGGTCCTCAACCCCTCTGTACCAGTCTGTCAGTTTATTTACTTTATTTTACGCATGTAATTCTGTTCACTTATATAGCACTGTGGAATTAACGGTGATTTAAAAATAAACAATAAAATCAGAAATTAAAAAAAATATATATTATAAAACCTGATTGGAATAATAGGGTATTTCTGGATACGTATTCTGGATACGTATTCCCCTGAAATGGAACCTGTTACATTAAAAAAAAAAACACTAATAACCTGCGGATATCGGGTTAATCTGCAGGTTTAACTGTATTTTCTCTCATTCAAGAAAATGGGGCAGATTATGCTAATCATTATCTGATCAGAGTGTGGTCATAGTGTGCTCCGATTTTCTCAGATGAGACGAAGATGGGGAAAAAAAATGTCTCCATCTTATCCATTCTGTTAGTCTGAGAAACCGATGCCATTCGAGTGCAGTCCGATTGACTTGCATGGCCGAGTGCCATCCAAATATAGGATGAAAATCATGCATGCTGCAATCTTTTCCTTGGAGAATGTTTTGTCTGAAAATATGGTCGTCTTTATGAGCCCTCAAGCTGACAGCTGGCATTACAGTGCATCAGTGCTGAGCCGGCTGTCAGTCAGTGCCCGGGTGCAGTTACAGCCGCCATTCCATATGTACAGAGTGGTGACTGAAGCCATGCCGGCCGCAAATCTATGACTGAAAGCCGGAAGCTGCTGGGAGGAATGAAGTTTATTTCTTCCCAGTAGCCAGGCTCTCAGGGTGGTGGCTACACGGCTTTAGAACAATATTAATCTGCAGATTAACCCCATACCTGCAGGTTAATAGCGTTTTTTAACATGACAGGTTCCCTTAAAATGATGTTGAGTGTGGTCGTTCTGTGAAAAATCACAGAGAGTAGAAAGACTTGGAATCATTATCCAACTGATGATGGCTCAGGTCCATTCTAAGAAAAGTCCCACAGCTTACAGCAAAGAGATACCTGAGTACTTAAGTTTTATCACAACCTCAAGAACATGAAATATCTGTTGACAGCTGTGAGATAGTATAATAAAAACTACTTTCAGCCGGAGTGTTGTAATACAAACTGGTGCTGTGCTCTATCTTTACCTTTCTACGGACCCTCTTCTTGAGTTGATCCTCAAGTTTAACATGATCTGGAATCTATAAAGTTGTCATTCCATCTTATAATGAGATGGCACATCGCTAGGAAATGCCAAAACCATATGATTGATGTGAGTTCGACCTCTGGGACCCCAACTGTCCATACAGTGAAAGGCCCACATTGCAGATTCAGTGCCGTCACTCTTGACCTGCACAATGGAGGTGCATGGAGCTGAGCAGAACTTCCATTCACAGCCAGGTGGCCTGGAGTCTTGCTATGAAGTAAAAAACAGTAATGGACTGGAGCCCTAAATTGGCACTGTAGGTAGCCCTTTCATTTTCAGGACTGTCAGAAGTCCCAGAGGAGGGATTCCCGCTGACTATAAAGTGACAATGTATTCTAGTAACATGCCATTAAGTTATAACACTATGCCTTGTTTATAGGTCTGCCGGTGGTACAAATAAACGCCAATTCTTAGGGCCTACCCACAAACCTGCAGGTAGTAATGACACACATTCTTCGGTCACCTAACAGCAGTGTTCAGTTGACACATGTTTTTAGGATGATGTCCCATTCCAGTAACCTGACTGCTGCAACCAGTCAAAAGCTTCATCGGTCAGGTAATCGAAGAAAACTAAGTCATCACTTCCAATCTCATTAGAGACCACCAAAGTGGCAAATGCTGGAGGCATGATGGATAAAGCCAGTGACTTATACCAGCTTTCAGCATTATATAATTATCTCTACTAGTGCATAATTCCTTTCCAATATTCTTCCCCCTAGTGCCAAAGAGTTGTGCTTAATTGACGCCTCTTCTGTGCCTACACCTTTTACCGTGCTGAATTTACATCAATCAGGCACATGGGAGTAGTGTTAGGCTAGGGAAAATGAAAATGCAGAGGATCGGTGTACTAAGCAGGAATTGTCCCGCCCCTGAGGAACTTGTAGGCTCATTTGCATAAAGATTAAAAGTAAGTGATGGAATATCCACTCGTAACCAGGAAGGCAAGTTTGATCTTGTCTTTGACTACTTAATCCCTCAATTATTATAATTATCTGGGTGACTGTAAGCTCCTGATGATTTCTCTTTAAAGTCTTATGCGGTTGTACTGCGCTTTATAGCATTGGTAACCGGCAGAGGCGCTGGACACACGGTATGGCAGACTGCCACTGTAATATGAAACTGAGACAATTGTATGTCCTTATCACAATGTTTGCACTCATCATGAGTTTGTTTAGCTAAGGAAAATCTGTAACCAAACTCCGTCCTATCACATGTCATACACAGTACTAACATTAATCGAAGGACAAATGCTGCCTCACAAAGTACACTTTCACTTCACAGGGATTGTCCACCTTTTGGAACATTTTTGTTAACTAAATTAATGTATTTGGGCAAAAAAAAAAAAATCATTTTTGCAATTGGGTTTCATTAAAAATCTTCACCATTTTTCTTTTCCAGGCTCTTTTTCTCCTGCACACAGGATAGCCCCAAATACATCTGTTCAAGTAACAAGAAAATTGTCCCCAAAGGTGGACTGCCCCATTTATCAATATTGCATTGTTACGTATATTGCAGTAATTTGCTACAACATTTTGCACACCATTGCTGGATTTCACAGAAGAAAACTTATGATGGTGTCACTTACCATCTGCATTATTAACATTACATTACTAACATAAGCAGTAAGTGCGCCCATCCATTGTTCCTGGGAAGTAATAATAAGCTAATCTGATTTAGTACAATATAGTTGTATAATCTTAGAACAGTTGCCAGCTTCATCATTTTCTCATCTACAGGAGGGAAATGACTCTGTGCCAGGACAATCAGCATGGCCGTAGTCAGTATATACTACATCTGATCATAAACACTGCATACATAATAAGGTCACTTGGGAGCTGGTGGTGTCTGTCATATGATGGGTCAAAAAATCAGAAAAGGACATTATTTTCATTGTTTTTTTTAAGATAGTGCAGGATGACAAAAATAACGCAGGTGTGAAGATACCCTGACACTTACCACCTGTGCTATGGAGGGTTTTCAATCTCTGGATCAGGTTGAAAACTTTAAAAGGACTTGTCACCAGGTCTAAAGTGGACAGTGTTTGCTCTTATTTTATTCTTTCTATTCATTTGAGTATTGTGCCTTTTTTCTAATCTGCCATACGATCCCAGAAATTTGGGCCTTTACGTTTAGTGCGGATTTTTCATCTCCTTTCTAGAGAAGCTTGCAGAGACTTGAGAAACACAGTAAAGGTAAAGACTACAAAATTTACACTAATTAAAAAGGCCTATATCCCCGAAATTGTATGGCAGATTTACAAAAACTAAAACAGAATACTTGGAAGCGGTGTGAATAAATAAGCGTGAAAACTTTCCACTTTTGACCTGAAGAGAGGTCCTCTTCAAACACACCCTCAATCTATGCATTAGAAACACCTCCCAAAGAAGCATACACCTTATATTTGAAAGGATTGGCATTGATTCCCACGTTTAGGGTTACTAATTCACACTCCACTAAGGTGAATTATCAGAGGCAGCACCTTATTTTCAATTACAAAGAAATGTCTATTTTTTTGTGCATATGGCCAATACTTTGGAATATCCTATGGTAGTGAAGTCCCTCTTTATAGGATCCAGGACCCTTCTTATGATGTACATTTTGGTTTTTATTGTCTATTGATAAAGAATTATTTAAAATTTAGTACCACTTAGGAGATCATTCTTTATTCAGGTTTGGTCACCGATCTAGTGAGATGTTATACCGAATAGTGGTACACTGCCCGTAAGGTGGATGAGTATAATTATTCTGGGCACCTCATTGTGAATAAAAAAGCATTAGAAATAGACCCTAGTGGTGACGAGTGATTAGCTCTGAAATCCCCATCATAGAGGGTTGTCTTCTACTAGATCCTGTTGTAGGTGGGACCCATTACAGTGCTGGAGCCTGGGCTGTTATGGACCTGGTGGTTAGGAGCACCCGAAATGACCTGATGGTTAAAATGGAAAAACCTGGGACAAGCTCTGAGGAAGTGGTAACTCTACTGACCGCAATCCCTAATCCTATCACACACACTAGAAATAGCCGTGGAGCGTACCTAACTCTCCCTAGATGCCTCTTCACAGCCTAAGAGCTAACTACCCCTAAAGATAGAAATAGCAGCCTACCTTGCCTCAGAGAAATTCCCCAAAGTAAAGGTAGCCCCCCACAAATATTGACTGTGAGTTAAGAGGAAGTAACAAACACAGGAATGAAACAGATTTTAGCAAAGGAGGCCGAATCTTCTCTAGACAGACAGAGGATAGGAAAGGGAACTACGCGGTCAGTATTAAAAACTACAAAAACCACGCAGAGTGTGCAAAAAGACCTCCACACCGACTCACGGTGTGGAGGTGCAGCTCTGCACCCCCAGAGCTTCCAGCTAGCAAGGAAATATCATAATAGCAAGCTGGACTAGAAACATAGCATGTACTGAGAAATATATTCAAAAACCAATGAACAGCAAATAGACTAGCGAGGACTTAGTTTCTGCTGGAGTAGACAGGTCATCTGAGAAATCCAAGAGTGATCTGAACCAGTACTGAGACATTGACAGCTGGCATGAACTAACGACCTGGGCAGAGTTAAATAGGGAAGCCAGCAGCAGCAATAAATGAGGGCAGCTGAGAAAGCCAACCTCAAAGATCAGCAGTTCCACTCAAAGCCACCAGAGGGTGTCCAAGGACAGAACTCACCAAAGTACCATTCACGACCACAGGAGGGAGCCCGAGAACGGAATTCACAACAGTACCCCCCCTTGAGGAGGGGTCACCGAACCCTCACCAGAGCCCCCAGGCCGATCAGGACGAGCCAAATGAAAGGCACGAACCAAATCGGCAGCATGGACATCGGAGGCAACAACCCAGGAATTATCCTCCTGACCATAGCCCTTCCATTTAACCAGGTACTGAAGCTTCCGTCTCGAAATACGAGAATCCAAAATCCTCTCCACCACATACTCCAACTCCCCCTCAACCAACACCGGAGCAGGAGGATCAATGGAAGGAACCATAGGCGCCACATATCTCCGCAACAACGACCTATGGAACACATTATGGATGGCAAAAGATGCTGGAAGGGCCAAACGAAACGACACAGGATTGATAATTTCAGAAATCTTATAAGGACCAATGAAACGAGGCTTGAACTTAGGAGAAGAAACCTTCATAGGAACAAAACGAGAAGACAACCAAACCAAATCCCCAACATGAAGTCGGGGACCAACACAGCGACGGCGGTTAGCAAAACGTTGCGCCTTCTCCTGAGACAACGTCAAATTGTCCACCACGTGAGTCCAAATTTGCTGCAACCTGTCCACTACAGAATCCACACCAGGACAGTCAGAAGGCTCAACCTGCCCTGAAGAAAAACGAGGATGAAAACCAGAATTACAAAAAAAAGGCCAAACCAAAGTAGCAGAACTAGCCCGATTATTAAGGGCGAACTCGGCCAATGGCAAGAAGGTCACCCAATCATCCTGATCAGCAGAGACAAAGCATCTCAGATAGGTCTCCAAGGTCTGATTAGTTCATTCGGTTTGGCCATTTGTCTGAGGATGGAACGCTGAAGAAAAAGACAAATCAATGCCCATCTTAGCACAAAAGGACCGCCAAAACCTAGAAACAAACTGGGAACCTCTGTCCGACACAATGTTCTCCGGAATGCCATGCAAACGAACCACATGCTGAAAAAATAATGAAACCAAATCCGAGGAGGAAGGCAATTTAGGCAAGGGTACCAAATGGACCATCTTAGAAAACCGATCACAAACCACCCAGATGACAGACATCCTTTGAGAGACAGGAAGATCAGAAATGAAATCCATGGAAATATGCGTCCAGGGCCTCTTCGGGACAGGCAAAGGCAAAAGCAACCCACTGGCACGAGAACAGCAAGGTTTGGCCCGAGCACAAGTCCCACAGGACTGCACAAAAGAACGCACATCCCGTGACAAGGAAGGCCACCAAAAGGACCTAGCAACCAAATCTCTGGTACCAAAAATCCCAGGATGACCAGCCAATACTGAACAATGAACCTCAGAAATAACCCTACTAGTCCATCTATCAGGGACAAACAGTTTCTCCACTGGACAGCGGTCAGGTCTATCAGCCTGAAACTCCTGCAGCACCCGCCGCAAATCAGGGGAGATGGCAGACAAAATCACCCCCTCTTTGAGAATACCAGCCGGCTCAGAGACTCCCGGAGAATCAGACAAAAAACTCCTAGAAAGGGCATCAGCCTTCACATTCTTAGATCCCGGAAGGTATGAGACCACAAAATCGAAACGGGAGAAAAACAGTGACCATCGAGCCTGTCTAGGATTCAACCTCTTGGCGGACTCGAGGTAAGTCAGATTCTTGTGATCAGTCAGGACCACCACACGATGTTTGGCTCCCTCAAGCCAATGTCGCCACTCCTCGAATGCCCACTTCATAGCCAACAACTCCCGATTGCTGACATCATAATTACGCTCAGCAGGCGAAAACTTTCTAGAAAAGAAAGCACACGGCTTCATCAAAGAGCCATCAGAACTTCTCTGAGACAAAACAGCCCCTGCCCCAATCTCAGAAGCATCAACCTCGACCTGAAAAGGGAGCGAAACATCTGGCTGACGCAACACAGGGGCCGAAGTAAAACGACATTTAAGCTCCTGAAAAGCCTCAACGGCCGCAGGGGACCAGTTCACCACATCAGCGCCTTTCTTCGTCAAATCAGTCAAAGGCTTAACCACACTAGAAAAATTAGCGATGAAGCGACGGTAAAAATTAGCAAAGCCCAGGAACTTCTGAAGACTCTTCACAGATGTAGGTTGAGTCCAATCATAAATGGCCTGAACTTTAACAGGGTCCATCTCGATAGTAGAAGGGGAAAAAATGAAGCCCAAAAAGGAAACCTTCTGAACTCCAAAGAGGCATTTAGACCCCTTCACAAATAACGCATTAGCACGAAGGACCTGGAACACCATCCTGACCTGCCTTACATGAGACTCCCAATCATCCGGAAAGACCAAAATATCATCCAAATATACAATCATGAACCTATCCAGATACTTCCGGAAGATGTCGTGCATAAAGGACTGAAACACAGATGGGGCATTAGAAAGCCCGAATGGCATCACCAGGTACTCAAAATGGCCCTCGGGCGTATTAAATGCTGTTTTCCATTCATCGCCCTGTTTAATACGCACAAGATTATACGCCCCTCGAAGGTCAATCTTGGTAAACCAACTAGCCCCCTTAATCCGAGCAAACAAATCAGACAACAGAGGCAAAGGGTACTGAAATTTGACCGTGATTTTATTGAGAAGGCGGTAATCTATACAGGGTCTCAGAGAACCATCCTTCTTGGCCAAAAAAAGAACCCTGCTCCCAACGGTGACGAAGACGGGCGAATATGTCCTTTCTCCAAGGACTCCTTTACATAACTCAGCATAGCGGCATGTTCTGGCACAGATAAATTAAACAGTCGGCCCTTAGGGAACTTACTACCAGGAATCAAATTAATAGCGCAATCACAGTCCCTATGAGGAGGTAGGGCACTGGACTTGGGCTCATCAAATACATCCTGGTAATCCGACAAAAACTCAGGAATTTCAGAAGGAGTGGAAGAAGAAATTGACATCAAAGGAACATCAGTATGTATCCCTTGACAACCCCAACTAGACACAGACATTGATTTCCAATCCAGTACTGGATTATGAACCTGTAACCATGGCAAACCCAACACGACAACATCATGCAAATTATGCAACACCAAAAAGCGAATATTTTCCTGATGTGCGGGAGCCATGCACATGGTCAGCTGAGTCCAGTACTGAGGTTTATTCTTGGCCAATGGCGTAGCATCAATCCCCCTTAAGGGAATAGGAATCTGCAAAGGCTCCAAGAAAAAACCACAGCGCCTGGCAAACTCCAAGTCCATCAAATTCAGAGCAGCGCCCGAATCCACAAATGCCATAACAGAGTAGGACGACAATGAGCAAATCAGAGTAACAGATAAGAGAAATTTAGGCTGCACAGTACTAATGGTGACAGACCTAGCGAACCTCTTAGTGCGCTTAGGACAATCAGAGATAGCATGAGAAGAGTCACCACAGTAAAAACACAGCCCATTCTGACGTCTGTGTTCTTGCCGTTCAGCTCTGGTCAAAGTCCTATCACATTGCATAGGCTCAGGCCTTTGCTCAGAGGACACCGCCAAACGGTGCGCAACTTTGCGCTCGCACAAACGCCGATCAATCTGAATGGCCAAAGACATTGATTCATTCAGACCAGCAGGCGTGGGGAACCCCACCATAACATCTTTAAGGGCTTCAGAAAGACCCTTTCTGAAAATTGCTGCCAGGGCACACTCATTCCATTGTGTAAGCACAGACCACTTTCTAAACTTCTGGCAATATACTTCTGCTTCATCCTGACCCTGACATAGAGTCAGCAAGATCTTTTCTGCCTGATCCACAGAATTAGGTTCGTCATAAAGCAATCCAAGCGCTAGAAAAAATGCATCTACATTAAGCAATGCAGGATTTCCTGGCTCAAGGGAGAATGCCCAGTCTTGCGGGTCACCACGCAACAAAGAAATAACAATCTTTCCTTGCTGAATAGGGTCACCAGAAGAGCGGGGTTTCAGAGCAAGAAACAGTCTGCAATTATTTTTGAAATTCAAAAATTTAGATCTATCCCCAGAAAACAAATCAGGAATTGGAATTCTAGGCTCTAACATCGGATTCTGAACTACATAATCTTGAATACTCTGTACCCTAACAGCGAGTTGACCCACACAAGAGGACAAACCCTGAATATCCATATCTACACCTGAGTCCTGAACCACCCAGAGGTTAAGGGGAAAAGAAAGACAAAACAAGCAGCAAAGAAAAAAAAATTGACTCAGAACTTCTCTTTTCCCTCTTTTGAGATGCATTAACACTTTGTTGGCCATCTGTACTGTTATGGACCTGGTGGTTAGGAGCACCCAAAATGACCTGATGGTTAAAATGGAAAAACCTGGGACAAGCTCTGAGGAAGTGGTAACTCTACTGACCGCAATCCCTAATCCTATCACACACACTAGAAATAGCCGTGGAGCATACCTGTTGTGAACTCTGTTTTTGGGCTCCCTCTTGTGGTCACAACTGGTACTGTGTGAGTGCTGTCTTTGGGCTCCCTCTGGTGGCTCTTTGTGTCATTCTGCAGGTCTGAGGCTTGATCAGCTGTCTCGTTATCTGTTAGCTGGTTTCCTATTTAGTTCACCTGGACTCTCAGTTGTTGCCTGCTGTCAATGTCTTCAGTGCTATTTTGGAGCTCTCCTGCAGTCCTTCGTTATCAGTCTCTTCAAGAGAAGCTAAGTTTTGCTTGGTTCATTTTTTGACCATCAGTGGTCATATGTTTCTTGGTTTATTTTTGTTTCTTGTCCAGCTTGCTAATATGTGATTTCCTTGCTTGCTGGTAGCTCTAGGGGGCTGAGTTTCTCCCCTCACACCGTTAGTTGGTGTGGGGGTTCTTGTATTCTCAGCGTGGATATTTTGCATAGGGTTTTTTACTGACCGCACAGTTCCCTATCTGTCTTCTGCTATCTAGTATTAGCGGGCCTCATTTGCTGTATCTGTTTTCATTTCTACGTTTGTGTTTTCCCCTTACCTCACCGTTATTATTTGTTGGGGGCTTCCTATATCTTTGGGGTGATTTCTCTTGAGGCAAGTGAGGTCTTACTTTCACTCCAGGAGTAGATAGTTTCTCAGGCTGCGTCGAGACGTCCAGGATTTTAGGCACATTCACCGGCTACCTTTAGTGTGTTGGTTAGGATCAGGTTTGCGGTCAGTCCAGGTACCACCTCCCTAGAGCTCGTGTCTATGTTCATAAACTTAGCTAGTCCGTTTAGTGATCCTCAGCCACTAGGATCATAACACATACCTAATTCTACCTAGACGCCTCTTCACAGCCTAAGAGCTAACTACCCATAAAGATAGAAATAGCAGCCTACCTTGCCTCAGAGAAATTCCCCAAAGTAAAGGTAGCCCCCCACAAATATTGACTGTGAGTTAAGAGGAAGTAACAAACACAGGAATGAAACAGATTTTAGCAAAGGAGGCCGAATCTTCTCTAGACAGACAGAGGATAGGAAAGGGAACTATGCGGTCAGTATTAAAAACTACAAAAACCACGCAGTGTGCAAAAAGACCTCCACACCGACTCACGGTGTGGAGGTGCAGCTCTGCACCCCCAGAGCTTCCAGCTAGCAAGGAAATATCATAATAGCAAGCTGGACTAGAAACATAGCATGTACTGAGAAATATATTAAAAAACCAATGAACAGCAAATAGACTAGCGAGGACTTAGCTTCTGCTGGAGTAGACAGGTCATCTGAGAAATCCAAGAGAGATCTGAACCAGTACTGAGACATTGACAGCTGGCATGAACTAACGACCTGGGCAGAGTTAAATAGGGAAGCCAGCAGCAGCAATAAACGAGGGCAGCTGAGAAAGCCAACCTCAAAGATCAGCAGTTCCACTTAAAGCCACCAGAGGGTGTCCAAGGACAGAACTCACCAAAGTACCATTCATGACCACAGGAGGGAGCCCGAGAATGGAATTCACAACACTGGGCACACTAGAGGATCTTCTAGGACTCTAATGGAACAGTCTGATCTTAGTTCTTATTCATTACACTGCAGATTGGTTTACATGGAAATCACATTAATAAAATCGCATGACTAAAAACTCCAGTATGGAGACACAAAAACTGACATAATACTAATCACAATGGTTAACGAGAACAATGTTTTCTTACAGTGTCCTAATATCACTATGTGATACCAGTATTCTCAATGGACACCACTGGTTAATGCGTTTTTGGCAGGCAGCCACCCCACTGTGAAGCACAGCACAGTATTCTTAGAGCTAGTACTAGTATTATGAAGGACGATGATGGACTCATTAATGAATGAGACACCCATACAGAAAAGTGATAGGCAGCATCCAACAAATGTATCCATCCTTATCTCTACACAAATCTCATTAAGGCCTCCAACTTTTCATAATAAAAGTCTAAAACATTATTGCAAGATGCTATCAAACCTTGGCAGCGTACAATATATATCCCAACCACTGAGTGGCCACATACATAGAGACACAGTATAGACATCTCCACAGTATAGACATTATTGTTTGCTTCGGAAAGGCTGGTCATCTCACGACACACCGCTCAAAATATTTTGAGCCAAAAGGAAAGGGGACAAATTATAATTTATTCTACGGTAATTCTAAATTTCTATTTTATACTCAAAACACACCAAACTTAACACAAAATCACCAACAGGGCCCCCAACTATAACTTTTTTTTATAGGATTGGTCTTGTACTATGGGACAATAGAACTTTTTGGGCTCCTCAAGGCCCAAGATCCAGGGTGAGATGACAACCACTGCGACCACTATAGTTATACCCCTAGTACTAGGCTGAGATAAAAGTTCAATCGGACCTGATAAATACAAATGGCATTTCTCACACTCTGGATGTAGAAGAAGAGTGGAATGTCATTATAAGCCATGCAAGTGTGTATGGCTGTGAGAGAGGGAGCAGAAGAGCAAATTCCCAAAATATTATACAGGCTTGAGAATAGCAATTATTGGGAGCAAATGTAGACAAACAATATGGGTTGGTACATAAAATGAAATCTATTGCTATATTCTGGGTGTATGAATTCCTGCCCACGCGTTGACCGCTGATAACACATTAAAAGTCCTCAGTAATAAATCACCGCGTGTGTACTGGATTAAGAGGGAGATGGTGTTGACTTATCGTAATAGTGCAATAATGACAGGCATGCAATCAATGATATATAGTTCTGTCTTGTGGAATGGGACCACACACACAAGCCACTGTGATAAGAGAGTACAGTATGAATGAATTCACAGAGAGAAAACCTCGGGGCAGTCTCTGCAGAACAGAGGATAGTTTTACCCTGCTCCTCTGTTTATGCCATACATCAATGTCATACATGAGAGCCTATTCACCAGTGCTCCTGACTGGGGATGAAGAGGAGGTCAGCAGGGACCACTTACTTTCAGAAGAGATTTGTGTGATTTTTTTTATGATTAATAAGAAAAGCCATAATCCATCTGGCTTGAAGGATACCTCAGGGTTCCTAAATCTTCAATATTGGCAGATAAGTATTACATTTTCTCTAGAAATATTGCCGAGGCCGTTCTGGTGTTACATCATCATTTAGCTCTAGATTGCTATTTTATCATAATTTTATAGCACTCACATATTAATGCAAAATACACTCCCAAGGGTATGGTCCTAAACAAGAGCCTATATGAAATCTAAATTCTGCAAAAATTAAATAATGGCACAGGATGCAAATTAGGTGCAAGATACAAATTACTGGTTAAAAACATGCAAATTGCCTCTTCAGCGAGAAAGAGGACTTGAACTCTATAGTGCCACCTGTTGGAAGTAGCAATCCTACAAGTCGCAATCAACCCTTTAACGAGTCTTGCAATATGACTTAGGCCAGTCTCACACGTCCAGATAATTCCGGTACCGGAAAAATCGGTACCGGAGTTATCCGTGTCCGTGTTTCCATGAGCTCATGTGGCACATCAGTGTGGCACACGTGCGGCAGCCATGTGCCGCCCGTGTGCCGACTGAGTACCACACGGACCATGCAGGAGACAGCGCAACAGTAAGCGCTGTCCCCCCAGCGTGTGGTGCTGAAGCCGCCATTCATTCCTTCTCTCCAGCAGTGTTCGCTGGAGAGAAGGAATGAAAAATCAATGTTTTTTTATTATTTTTGTGTTTAAAATAAAGATCCTTGTCACCTGCCGCCTTCCACCCCCTGAGCGCCCGCCCGCTGGCATTAAAATACTCACCCAGCTCCCTCGATGCTTCCTCTCAGTGCCGCAGCTTGTCCTGTATAAGCGGTCACGTGGTGCTGCACATTACAGTGATGAATATGCGGCTCCACCTCCCATAGGGGTGGAGCCGCATAATCATCACTGTAATGAGCGGCACCACGTGACCGCTCTTACAGGACAAGCTGCGGCGCTAAGAGGAAGCATCGAGGGAGCTGGGTGAGTATTTTAATGCCAGCGGGCGGGCACTCAGGGGGTGGGAGGCGGCAGGTTACAAGGATCCTTATTTTAAACACAAAAATAATTAAAAAAACATTGATTTTTCATTCCTTCTCTCCAGCGAACACTGCTGGAGAGAAGGAATGAATGGCGGCTTCAGCACCACATGCTGGGGGGACAGCACTTACTGTAGCGCTGTCTCCTGCACGGTCCGTGTGGTACTCAGTCGGCACACGGGCGGCACACGGACAGCATCCGTGTGCAGTACGTGTTTACACGGACCCATTGACTTTAATGGGTCCGTGTGATCCGTGAGCTCCCACGAACACTGACATGTCTCCGTGTTTTTCAAACGGACACACGGTCCGTGAAAACACGCTGACATGTGCAGAGACACATTTATTTTAATGTGTCTACGTGAGTCAGTGTCTCCGGTACATGAGAAAACTGTCACCACACGTACCGGAACCACTGACGTGTGAAACAGGCCTTAGGAAAAGAGCCAAATCAGTATCTTAATTCTTAGACACGGTGTTTCGGGCTGTTGGCCCTCGTCAGTGCGAAGCATGAGAACTGATTTGGCTAGGTGAGAGACTCTGGACTGGGGTCTAAGGGGTAAAGAGCAATGACAAGTAAAGATGAATTGCTCAAAAATTAGCCAAAGTAGTACAAAATGTACATTACCGATCCGTGATCAGAATCTAGGTACTCAACAATACTTGGCACACGTTTCACATATGAGCTTCATCTGGCTTTAAGAATTCTGATCTCTGAGTCCAGACTGTCCCTATTTATCTGGTTCCTCTACCTCTATACTTTACATCTGTGCCTTCTTTACACATGTACCTAGTCTATCAGTTATGTGATTAAGAACGATAAAACAAATAGAAGCTAAATAGTAATTCTTATCTTGCACCTAATTTGGGTCGTGCACCAATATTTTTTTTAGCAGAATTTAGAGTATTTACATGTTTGTTAACCTTCTTTTCCATTAGATATACAAAGAATAATGACATGCAACAATACAACAAGAGCAATTTAGTAAAAGCATCACAGTCTGGATGAATCAGTGTATATATGACTTTTTTTTTACAGACATACAATGGCTCTACCAATCGCCATCCTTTAATATGCATGTTCCATTTTCCTAAAGTCAATCACCAGCCAAAAACACCAAAACCGACTGGCCGGAGATTGGACCTCCGGCTACACCCTCTGCCCATTTCCAAGATAACGTAGGGTGTTGGTTTAGTCCCTGAAAGGAAGGCAGAATTAAGTTGGGTTGTGAGAGCAGATGTCCATGCATTAGTGTCTTAACTTTTTTGGCTGGAGATGGATTTTGAGAATTATGGAATGAAATTTAGGAATAATTCATTCTTCAATCATTAGTTAAACATTTTTTATGAAGAGGCACTAAACTAAAGGAAAGTCTTCAATGACTAGTAAAAAGTTCAAAGGTGATGTGAATTAGAAATAAAATAAAAATTAATACGCACCAAAATATCCAGACAGGCAGCTTTTAATAGAGTGATCTGATCTGCAATGGTCAGACTTGTAAATCCAGGTAACCGCTTTGCAAATTCCACTATTTTAATAATGCACTTTGTTGCAAGTTCGCTAAATTTATCCCACAGACCAAGGTCTAGCCGAACACGTTGATCAGCACTGGAATTCTGGTGGACACAAAGAGAACACTGTTAGTTCAACTACTCAGAAACTGTTCTAGAATTGTCTGTTCATTATGTATAACGCGTAGGAGTCTAGATATTTGAGGTGTGTAATAAATGCAACACATTATCAAAGCTACAACTTTATAAATCGTTCCTACTGGTATCATTGCCACCGGTGTCATAACTTATGTTTCAATACATTCTACAGAGGTTTTCCAGGACTTTAAATTGCTGAACTACTCTTAAGGTAAATATCAGATTTGGTACTGTACACTCCTTCCCATACAAAGTGAATTGGAGTGTGCAGTACCATTCTCTGTCCTTAATATGTACATATCTGTGCCGATTACACTGCACTCTATCCTCTTCTGTCAGTTGACTGCTAGGGGACATGAGAGATAGCCCCCCGACAATCTGATATTGTCCCTGCACCGGAATAAGCACCTGCGGCCAATCAGGGGCTGGCAGCTAACGAAGGTCACTGGCTGTGCCCGTCGCTTGTACGCTGAAGTCAGCTGCCGGCTCCTGTGCTGGACACAGAAGAGGACAACGTGCAGTGTGGGAGCGTAGGAAGGTGAGTAGAACCATTTATTTTATTAGGTGCTAAACAACAGCTGCAGAACATATATACCAGGATGGGGGACATATATATTAGGATTACGCCCAGGATGGGGAACATATATACCAGGATGGGAGTCATACATACCAGCATGAGGGACACATATACCAAGATGAGGGAATATAGACCAGGAAGGAGCCCTGGATGGGGGCTGTATACCAGAATACGGCACATAAATACCAAGATGGGAGACATATATACAAATATATAAGTATATATATATTTGAGTTAGGTTAGGAAAATAGGTAAATATAAAAGAAGCAATACTCGCCTTACCGACCACCCTCCACTTCTCCCATTCCAGTTCAGCCCAGCTCTCCGCCGATCTTGACTGCCTGCAGCAACAAGAATGTTCTAACAGAGGGACATAGGGCTGCTGCAGTCATTTTATTGCCAGCAACAGTTCACATGTCCTTGTGTCAGGAAGCAGAAGATGCAGGGGACCGGACGTCGCTGGAACCGAAGTAGGGAAATTGGGACTGACTATTGCTTCTTTTATGATTTTACTCCTGTCTGGGCCTTTTATTAAAACAAACTCATTCTTTTTAATACAGTGTGCAATTTATTTTCCAGTTTAAATCAAGAATGTGCCTATACAGGTGTACATACTCCCTTCTTTTGACTGCTCCATTCTGGAGCCATATTTCCTTCTTTAAAAAATGGAGGAATGGTGGCAAAATTGTTCAAAAGAAGAGCAACAGGAAGGTTTGGTTACATGTGATATAAGTAGTACCATTTTTAATTTTGGCTGCAAGGTTATTTTATCAGGGTGACACTCGAGCAAATTTAGTATCTGAAAACCTGTAGGCTTCAAATTCTTAGAAAGGAAAGAGCAGAGCAAAGACTAGAGAGGATAGCTCCAGATAGTTCCACATATCAGATAGGTGTCCAACGGGTGACCCTCTGAGCCTTTTGTTCCCTTCCAGGATAGAGAAAAGCTGCACTGTCTTTTCCAAGTAAAGTAATTTTTGGCTAAATAGGACCCAGCGAGCAATCATGTTCCATATATACAGCCCACCTCATAAAAAGTTTGAAAGGAAACAAAGGCACAAAGGGTGAGTGTTGGGGCAGCTGAAGTTGGGGCATCCACAGCAGTTATGAAGTCAGTCAGTTATGACAGCAAGAGTGATTGGGTGAATGTGAAAGGCGCAGCCTTCCAGGGAAAAGAGATGGAGAGATATAAAAGTAGTAAAACTAAGAATACAAAAGTAATAAACCATTGTTAGTAGTTTATAGACACACGATTTATGATGTGATGTGAATGCCTCATTCATGAGAAGAAGAACAATGCCAATTGCCGTTTCACATTTTAATACAGGGGTAATAAAAAGCTTAGGCCTCTTTTAATACCTTGCATATTACTTAAACTACGTGTATCCCTATATGAAGATGTTTCCATTGTCTTCAAATGAAAATAACGGTGTAATGGAGCAACCAAATATATTAAATGTTATTTTTACACATGAGCAACTTCAATATTGAGAAATTTGGCACCAATGCAGATGCAGCCATACATACTAGATAAAACCTGACAGGACCCATGATAGTCATTGGTGTCCATCATGTGGTGGATCGGACGTTTTCCCGAACTTCATTGCTTAGCTGACTGAGCAGAACAATTGAATTACAAATACAGAGGTGAACAGTTATAATCATGTAACGTTAGCAGTAATAGCCCTCCAATTAACTAATTAAGACAAGTTCCCAAATTCTGATTTCAGTACTATTATGTGCCAAAGGGTTTATTTTTAAGACACCCAAATCACGTGACTTGCACTTAAAGGGATCATGTTACCATCAAAATGCAGTCCAATCTGCAGGCATGTTACAGAGCAGGGGGAGCTGAGTAGATTGATATCATTTTGTGAGAAAAGATTCAGTATAACTTGTGCTTTAATCACTTAAACCTCAGCTCTTTCTGGGACTTCCGGCCCAGTGGGCGGTCCTATTAGTGACTGACAGCTCTCTTTGTATAACTGTCAATGACATAGGACCGCCCACTGGACCAAAAATCCCAGAAAGAGCAGAGGATTAAAAGATGAAAACACAGTTTATATTGAACCTTTTCTGACAAAACTATAGACCATTCTGCTTAACTTCCTCTGCTCGATAACATGGTGCCTGCGCATTGGACTGCATTTTTTTGGTGACAGGCTCCCTTTAAGTCTATGGTAAGTGATTCGCTTGTCGTCGGCAACAGAGAATCCAACGTATTTGGAGACATTTGGGACTCAGGTCACTATGTCACACCATTAGATGTGATATCGCACTATGACACCGCAATCTCAATGTCGCGGGAAACATGTCATCATGTGGCCTTATTTGTAGATTACAACCATGCACGTCTAGAAAAATGTGGGTGTATGCGGTGCCGCTTCTTATTGCTCTCTGCTATTAATATGTCTTATTAAGTAAAGCAAGAATGGGAAATGCAATTTTAAATACCAGTGAGCAGGAGCGGGATGGTGCACTGAAAGCATCCATCTATGTGACTAAGTGCAGTGGATATTAGGTCTATTATGGTGATGATGGCGCTAGGTATAAACTTGCCTTTGCGCAGTTGTTAGAGGTCTTGGCGTGTCAAGATCAGTGTAAGACGGATGTATGGAAACAGCTTCACTAACAATTCATTTGCCTTTCTTGCTAGAATAAACCCGTCGCTTCCATCATAGAGTACCCCGGTCATGGCAGCAGATAAAAATCACAGCTTTGTGATGGGAGTGTGCAGGTTAAGGACTCACACAAGATTTATCAAGGCACAGCTCTGGGTGCTGGAATGCCTCTTCTGGAGTCTGGGGGTGGCAGGTTAACAGCTGCCTCCGTGCCCTTTAAGACATTCCTCCAAGTAGAGGGAGCCTGGACATTTTTCAGATTTATTTTATTTAATCCTGAAAGACCTGGGCAAAATGCAGCCCATCAAGAGGAAATGAGATCAGGGAAGGGAAAGAAAAATCAAGATGTGCAGTCATTCGGGCTGTAATTAAATTTAATAGCCAGTTTATCCAGTCCATAGAAATAGTGCATGGTAAAGAGATACACACAATGCGGAGCCTACAGCAGGAAATCATTTGGCAATAGTTTATCCATCTGGAAAAAAGACATTGCAGGAAAGCAGCTAGTGTGAAGAAAATATTCATCAGTATTATATGAGATTACTTTATCATGCCATTGAGTTTGACACATATTCTATTACAGATAATTCACAGTATCCCACACAAAATGCAAATGTAATAACCAACCCTAGAAGCCAGCCAGAGGTGGGACGCATCTATATTCCAGGCAATCTGCTGTTGTAATCCAACACATAATATTGGGGGTTAAAAAGGTGTTTTGGTTTTTTTAAACTAAAATTTCAGCTCATTTTAGTTGGATCTTATGTTGCACACGAGGTTATATGCAGAGTCTACTGCATGTGCCAACAATGCCAAGGCTCAGGGGTCAGCACTGCAGCGCTGGGGTCCTGGGTCCAAATCCCACCAAGGACAACATCTGCAAGGAGTTTGTATGCTCTCTCCGTGTTTGTGTGGGTTTCCTCCAGTTTCCTCCCACACTCCAGAGACATACTGATAGGGAATCTAGCTTGTGAGCCCCAAATGGGGACAGTGATGATGATGTCTGTAAAGCGCTGCGGAATTAATGGCGCTGTATAAGTGAGTCTAAAAAAATGCTGTATCTTACATTTCCAGCAAGGGGGATGGGATTTATAGAAATCTTGTGCCCTATGTGCTTTTTTTTTTTTATCTGCAGCCTGTGTTGGAAATCCACAACATGTCAGTTTTTCTTGCAAGTACACTGAGTTGTACCTGCAGATTTTCCTTATAGAATTACATTAGATGTGAAAACTGCAGGTAAAAAACTCAGGTGCATTTTTAGTGCATTTGCTCTGTGAATCCGCACATGACTTTATCAAATCCAAACACCGGAAAATATCAAAAACATAACGGCTTTATGTATTACATAAAATACCAAACAGAGATAAAAAATGCAGAGTAAAAAAATCAATAAAAAGAACGCACTCACAAGCACAATAAAAAAACACAAGTAACCAAATTTAGATAATAGTTAGAGAAAATCTGCAACATCATAAACTCAGCAAATGCACATTGTGGGAACTGAGCCGTAAGGAATTTTTCCCACATCAAACAAATTATTAGCTGGAAGAATTGAAATTCCATTAAATAATAAGATGCTAGAAAATAAATATATAATAACAATCATATTATAAAAAAAAAAAAAAAATATATATATATATATATATATATATATATATATATATATATATATATATATATATATATATATATATATATTCATCACTTCCCAGAAAAATTCCATATGGCTGGTGCTTTTGTCTTCTGTGCTGCATTGATCATGTCCATGTCTACTTGTGTGAATGAGCCCGCTTAGGTCAGTCATTGGTTTCAGTGGTCACACAGGTCATTGGGAATGTCAATGATCTAATTTTATGAAAAACTCCTCTCCCCATTATACTGCTTTTTGAAATCTGTCAAATGGATCTAGAGCAGGCCTGGGCACAGTGTGGCCCGCGGGCCACATCCGGCCCTCTGGCTGTTCCAGTCCGGCCCGCGGACCGAGACAACCGAGGGGCTGAAAACAGTGGCCCACGGTCTGCAACAGTGCCCACCGCTTGTTGTCTCCACCCGCTCGCAGTCTCCACCTACCCAGTGTCTCTGTTCGCCCACAGTCTCCTCCTGCCCACACGCCTGCCCGTAGTCTCCGTAGTCACTCTCCAGCCACGCTGAATGCATTGGTGGAGAAGACCTCCGGCCACTTTCTCCACCAATCAGCATGTGAAACAGCTGACGCAATGACATCATATCAGCTGTGTACTGCGGAGAGTCAGTGCATCGGAGACAGAAGCATAGCAGAGCGCCATGGGAACGGGAGAAAGGTGAGTATGTGGTGTTTTGTTTTTTTTAAATTTATGTGTATGGGATGTTTGGATGGGCATGGGGAGGCTATATGGGTATTATGGACCTGGAGAGGCTATATGGGTCTTATGGACATGGGGAGGCTATATGGGTCTTATGGACATAGGGAGGGTATGGGGATCTTGACATGGGGAGGCTATGGAGGCCTTAACATGGACATGGGTAGAGGCTATGTGGGCCTCATACTGGCCATGGGGAGGCTGTGTGGGGCTCAATTGTGGGACATGGGGAGGCTGTGTTGGCCTCATGCTGGACATGGGGAGGCTGTGTGGGCCTCAGATGCTGGTCATGGGGAGGCTGTGTGGGCCTCAGATGCTGGTCATGGGGAGGCTGTGTGGGCCTCAGATGCTGGTCATAGGGAGGCTGTGTGGGCCTCAGATGCTGGTCATGGGGAGGCTGTGTGGGGTTCATATGCTGGTCATGGGGAGGCTATGTGGGGCTCATATGCTGGACATGGGGAGGCTGTGTGGGCCTCAGATGCTGGTCATGGGGAGGCTGTGTGGGCCTCAGATGCTGGTCATGGGGAGGCTGTGTGGGCCTCAGATGCTGGTCATGGGGAGGCTGTGTGGGGCTCATATGCTGGACATGGGGAGGCTGTGTGGGCCTCAGATGCTGGTCATGGGGAGGCTGTGTGGGGTTCATATGCTGGACATGGGGAGGCTGTGTGGGCCTCAGATGCTGGTCATGGGGAGGCTGTGTGGGCCTCAGATGCTGGTCATGGGGAGGCTGTGTGGGGTTTATATGCTGGTCATGGGGAGGCTTTGTGGGCCTCAGATGCTGGTCATGGGGAGGCTGTGTGGGGTTCATATGCTGGACATGGGGAGGCTGTGTGGGCCTGAGATGCTGGTCATGGGGAGGCTGTGTGGGCCTCAGATGCTGGTCATGGGGAGGCTGTGTGGGCCTCAGATGCTGGTCATGGGGAGGCTGTGTGGGGCTCATATGCTGGACATGGGAAGGCTGTGTGGGCCTCAGATGCTGGTCATGGGGAGGCTGTGTGGGGTTCATATGCTGGACATGGGGAGGCTGTGTGGGCCTCAGATGCTGGTCATGGGGAGGCTGTGTGGGCCTCAGATGCTGGTCATGGGGAGGCTGTGTGGGGCTCATATGCTGGACATGGGGAGGCTTTGTGGGCCTCAGATGCTGGTCATGGGGAGGCTGTGTGGGGTTCATATGCTGGACATGGGGAGGCTGTGTGGGCCTCAGATGCTGGTCATGGGGAGGCTGTGTGGGGTTCATATGCTGGACATGGGGAGGCTGTGTGGGCCTCAGATGCTGGTCATGGGGAGGCTGTGTGGGGTTCATATGCTGAACATGGGGAGGCTGTGTGGGCCTCAGATGCTGGTCATGGGGAGGCTGTGTGGGGTTCATATGCTGGACATGGGGAGGCTGTGTGGGCCTGAGATGCTGGTCATGGGGAGGCTGTGTGGGCCTCAGATGCTGGTCATGGGGAGGCTGTGTGGGGTTCATATGCTGGACATGGGGAGGCTGTGTGGGCCTGAGATGCTGGTCATGGGGAGGCTGTGTGGGCCTCAGATGCTGGTCATGGGGAGGCTGTGTGGGGCTCATATGCTGGACATGGGGAGGCTGTGTGGGCCTCAGATGCTGGTCATGGGGAGGCTGTGTGGGGTTCATATGCTGGACATGGGGAGGCTGTGTGGGCCTGAGATGCTGGTCATGGGGAGGCTGTGTGGGCCTCAGATGCTGGTCATGGGGAGGCTGTGTGGGACTCATATGCTGCTGACCGTAATCCGGAGGATAAACAGTCGCACTCAGAGTCTCATATAATTTTCAAAAAAAGGATTTATTTCAATCACCAAATAAAGAAAATTGCTTCACTGCAGTAGAGAAATGCAAACTATTCCACAAGGTAACATTTCGACCACATCCCTGGTCTTTATCAAACCTTATAATAGAAATTCAAGGAAGGGTACAGTAGTGTAAAGTTGATAAATACTGAAATCCCATTTTGGGCTTGTCTGGTTCTGCTTTGGGAATCACGGTGAACTCCCACAAGGACCCCACACAACCTTCAGGATTTGAAGAGAGTTTGTGTAGAGGAATGGGTCAAAATAACACCTGAGCATTGCATGCAACTAGTTTTTCCATACAGGAGGCATTTTGAAGCGGTCATCACCAACAAAGACTTTTGTACTAAAACGTTTTTAAAAATCAGTAAGCGTGTTCAATACTTTTTCCCTGTGGCATTTCTCTGTGTCAAAGTGCATCCTGACTCTGGCACTGGTTTCAGGACGTAATCTTTCATTGCATGCCCTTCAGTGTTCAGTAGTTAACACTGCGTGTGTGTGCTACAGAGCAGGAAGAAATTAATGAGCTGGTGGCAATGAAAATACAGCTCCCTGCCCAAGAATGCGGTCCCTGAGAATCTGCTCGGGGGCCTGATAAAAGGTCATCGAGGGCCGTAAATGGCCCTGGGGCCTGAGGTTCCGCACCCCTGACTCAGACAATTGGTGACGTGTTCAATACTTATTTCACGCACTGTATACAAATATTTATTCTATTGTGCAAATACAGTACAGTGCACTATTGTACAGCCACTATGGGATAGCCATGTCACAATAAACTCACAAGCACAAATCCTACAGAGGAAAATCCCTTCTAATGTTCTAAAAGTACAGATGGAAGCGTGTTTAGTCTGAGTATAATCACTGCACATAACTGCATAAATTAATTTTGGGGTCTTATTCCATGCAAAACATCCACTTTATGCAAATTAGATCTCCAGAAAATCCAGTAGGAAGAAAGCTGACTCTCTTGTACCCCCTATAGGTTCCTCACTTATTGCTTTCCCTATGCCAGCTTGTGGTCACCACAGTACCCCAAGGACCTACATCACAATCCTCTCAACAAGCCAAACAGTATCCTGCTCTGATGAGGAGCAAAAGCACTTACACTACAGATACGTGTCTTTCCTTTATGAGACTCTGGTTTGGCTAAACATTCTCAGTCATGTAGCAAAGCTCTATAACCAGTTGAGAATTGGGCCATTTTCCTCCTCCGTTCCAGAACAGTGATATTTTCAGGTTCTATCATACATGGGTTTTTCTAAAAAAAAAAATCTCTTGTTCAGATATTCAAACAATTGTTGCCCCTTTTTTTCTCGATATGAGGAGCTTCAATTTTGTGTCATTTTCATATTCTTTTATTTTTGGGTGATATTGAAGGAAAATGTAAAGAAAAATAAGTCATACATGACTATGTATAACTAACGCACCAGCCCTAGTTACAGAGGAAAACAGCAATAACAATAATAATAACACGTTCAAATGCCCCCTTTTAAGACCTTTTGAGGGGGACTGGGTCTCCTAAGGGTACCGTTACACAAAATGATTTACCAACGATCACGACCAGCGATACGACTTGGCCGTGATCGTTGGTAAGTCGTTGTGTGGTCGCTGGGGAGCTGTCACACAGACAGCTCTCCAGCGACCAGCGATGCCGAAGTCCCCGGGTAACCAGGGTAAACATCGGGTTACTAAGCGCAGGGCCGCGGTTAGTAACCCGATGTTTACCCTGGTTACCATCGTAAATGTAAAAAAAAACAAACCGTACATACTCACATTCCGGTGTCCGTCAGGTCCCCTGCCGTCCGCTTCCCGCACTGACTGAGTGCCGGCCGTAAAGTGAAAGCAGAGCACAGCGGTGACGTCACCGCTGTGCTGTGCTTTTACTTTCTGGCCGGCAGTCAGTCAGTGCGGGAAGCAGACGGCAAGGGACCTGACGGACACCGGAATGTGAGTATGTACGTTTTTTTTTTTTTTACATTTACGATGGTAACCAGGGTAAACATCAGGTTACTAAGCGCGGCCCTGCGCTTAGTAACCCGATGTTTACCCTGGTTACAAGCGAACGCATCGCTGGATCGGTGTCACACACACCGATGCAGCGATGACAGCAGGAGATCCAGCGACGAAATAAAGTTCCAAACGATCTGCTACGACGTACGATTCTCAGCGGGGTCCCTGATCGCTGCTGCGTGTCAGACACAGCGATATCGTATGGATATCGCTGGAACGTCACGGATCGTGCCGTCGTAGCGACAACAGTGCCACTATGAGACGGTACCCTAAGACTCAACATCTCCTGCTGACTCCCTAGACCCAGTGACTGCATGATCACTGTGTACAATAAAGAAAGCACATTCAATGGTTCCTAATCTGTATACACAACAGTCAGTATGCAAACAATGTAATATGTCACCTTCATCTTCTTTGTGAGGAGTCTGGCTGTGTCTGGTAAATGACTCACCACCCCCACAGTTACATGATCCCCTGCCAGCTGGTCATTTGTCAACCGCATGAATGTACATATACTAGGTGGCCCAAAAGTAGTTTAAGGGAATCTATTCACCATGTTTTTCTACCCCATCTGAGAGCAGCATGATGTAGGGGCAGAGATCCTTATTCCAGCAATGTATCACTTGCTGGGTTGCTTGCTGTTATTTTGAAAAAAAAAAAAAAAGTAAATCACAGTTTTAACTGCTGCAGCTCTGACTACACTATGCATAGGCAGAAAGTGGTCAGTCAGTGACGAGGACATGGTTATACAGAGCTACAGAATATGGAGGACTTCATGACAGCAGGTTTACTAGTCGTCTAGTGATAATCTCCCTGTAATAAAAAAGGAATTTTATCAAAGTTACCACAAGCAGCCCAGTAAGTGACATACCGTTGGAATCTGGGTCACTGTTTCTACATTACACTGCTCTCAGATTAGGTGGCAAAAATCTGGTGAATTGGTCAGCAAACAGAGACCCTGATTCCAGCTATCTTTCACTTAGTTTACTTGGTGCAGCAGTTGTGATACTATCACTATTTTCTCTGCTGCAGATTTAGAATAGTTTCAAATGTTAAAGGGAACCTGACACCCCCAAAATTAAAGGTGAGCTATGCCCACCAGCATCAGGGGCTTATCTACAGTATTCTGTAATGCTGTAGATGAGCCCCCGATGTATCCTGAAAGATGAGAAAAAGAGGTTAGATTATTCTCACCCAGGGACGGTCCCGGTACGATGGGCGTCATGGTCCGGCGCCTCCCATCTTCTTACGATGACACCCTCTTCTTGTCTTCACGCCGCGGCTCCGGCGCAGGTGTACTTTGTCTGCTCTGTTGAGGGCAGAGCAAAGTACTGCAGTGCTCAGGCACTGGGCCTCTCTGACCTTCCCGGCACCTGCGCACTGCAGTACTTTGCTCTGCCCTCAACAGGGCAGACAAAGTACGCCTGCGCCGGAGCCGCAGTGTAAATACAAGAAGAGGACGTCATCGTAAGAAGATAGGAGGCCCCGGACCGGACCGCGACGCCCATCGTACCGGGACTGCCCGCCCGCCCAGGTGTGTATAATCTAACCTCTTTTTCTCATCATTCAGGTTACATCGAGGGCTTATCTACAGCATTACAGAATGCTGTAGATAAGCCCCTGATGCTGGTGGGTTTTAGCTCACCTTCAATTTTGGGGGTGACAGGTTCCCTTTTAGCCCTCTATAACCCCGCTAACACAACTCATTAGCAGCTTTTTGTGTACATTGTATATTTGTAGAATGATGCTAATCAGTGGTGGGGGCGTGGATGGATGCAGGAAGCATGAGGGTAGCTTATCCTGTAGTGATAATCTCTTGTTAATAAAACTCTAACCTGGTGACAGAATCCCTTTAAATTATAGAGTAAGTATATATTTAATTATAGGAAGCCTATAAATAAATCAGCCATTAATTAGTAGTCTCCAAAAGACATACACTTTTCGAACACCAATAGTTAGAATATTTTCAGAGGAACAATTTGAGTGATTGGGCAACACTAAGTAATAGTATAGGTCATCATTGTCTGATTGGTGGGGAGGCGACACCCGGCATCCTTGCCGATCAGCGGATCTCGGTGTTGGCGGATGGAACGGACCAGTAACGGAGCTGTACAGCGCAGCTCCATCTACAGTATAATGGCCTTGGCGAGATCAGTAGGGGGCAGATGTGCAGTACCCCTATACAGTAAATGGAGCTGCGCTGTACAGTTCCGTAACTGGTCAGTTGTAGTCGCCACCGACACGAAAAACAACTGATCATCAGGGGGTGCCGGGAGTCACACCACCACCAATCTGACATTGATGACCTATCCTAACGACAGACCCTCAATGTTAAAGTGGTGGGCAACCTCTTTAAGGATGGGAAATGGTTAAATTGAAATTTTGTTACCAAGGTAAACTATGCTGCTTTATCACTCATTTTATATATTGTATATTACGGCTAACCCCTAACATGCCATGGGGATCCCAGAAAGCAAGTGTTGTCCTTGTGATGTCCACAGCAATAACTTGTACACATGGGAGTGAAATAGTGGTTCCTATAACAGGAACATATGAGAGTCGATTGACTTTAGGGAAAAAACATTGAAAAATAATTTTCTTACATGAAAAACACTCTTTTTCACACTCTTTTCCTGACCATTAAGATCTAACTAGTTATTCACAATGGACAATATTGTCCAAATCTGAACAAGATCCAAATTGCAGGTCCCCACATGGGCAGCTGGAGTGTGGGAAACCACAGACTGAACAGGAATTTCTCAACATGGACATCAGCTTTCCACACTCTATTTTTATCTTTCATGACAATAAAATGTACATTAGTTTCACACCAAATCTTTAGATAAGCATGGGCTTGTTGCCCCGATTCCCCACAACAAGTTAAAATTGTGTTTGTTGCACATTCAATCTAATACGGAACAGTTTGCAATTTGTGATTAACTTCCCAGAGGGCAGTCAGTGCAACAGTCACTTCCATGAGGAAACTGAGGGTTCGTGTGGTAAAATTTAATATAAAGAGAAATGGAACTTCCTTCAACTCATCTTCCAGAAGAAATTCCCAATGAAAAAATAGCCATGACTCCAGGAAAAGATGAAAGACATCTTGAAAGAGTCAGCAAAGAAGTTCACCATGAAAGAAAATGGAAAGATGAACTCTCCCTTGGAACTGCTCAGCCCAATCAATCTCAACCCACCGGGAACATGTAAACTAAAAGGAAAAAACCTGTGCTCAGAAACATCAAAAGGGGATAGGAAGCCACAGAATCAAATGTGAAGCTTGGATCCCCAATGAAATCTATTCCTGGCACTGCCACACAAGCTGGAATGCAGGTGGAGAAAGCCCCACCATAACTACAGCTCTCAAGTCCAATGAACCTGAAAACCGCCATCTCAGAAGACTCCCAGTGTGAGAGCAAAACAAATTTCCTGAAAGTGTCCAGTTCACGGATCGCTCAGTGAATTTGAAACCTGTGAGTCCCAGGGTAGAGGCACATGAAGTCAATGGAGACAAAAAGGTTGTAATTGCTGACATCACAAAAATGCATCCTCCCAATTCCAAAGTAGTACAACAGTCCACCATCACAAGAAAAACCAAGGTAACATCAGGCAAAATAGGGTTTGGGGCTGTTAAACATACAACAAAGGATTGACAGCTGCTGCGGTACCCTTAGGTCGGGAGATCCCATCGTATAGAGCAAGTAGTGGGAGGATAGGAGTAGTAGTTTGATCTGCTGATGTTATTCAAGAACTAAGAAGATGTTCTACATGAATGACCATGATGTTTATTCTTATTGCGTTTCAAAGTTGGACCAACTTCTTCATCAGAAGAGTTTAATATTGTGGATCTCTTCATGAAAAAGTTCTTCCAACTCCAAAACGCATTGAGAATAAACAGCATGGTCAATCCTGTACAACGTCTTCTGGATTCTTGAATTACATCAGCAGCGCAGACTCCTACTCCTATCCTCCCACTAATTAGTCCGCAATCTCAGTCGTATAGCTAATGTGCTGTAATATTCAGGTTCCCTTCCCACAAGGAGAATCAAGTTTGGATTTACGAATGTCCTCTAAAGAGTTCTCATTCAACATTTCCATACTAACAGGGTCTGTACAACTGGACTGGCACATAGAAAATGTGGTGTCAGTAATCAAAAAGGAGCCTGGAGATTATAGGTGTGTAAGCTTAACCTTTACTGTTGGCAAATCCTTGAGGGTTTTCTAACAATACCTGGAGTATCTCAATTAGAATAACCTCATGATCCAACCTCAACATACCGTTATGAGGAATCGCTCCCGTCAGACTAATTTGATAGGCAGAAGGGAAGGATTTCTTCCTTTATTATGGGGCAATTAGAATCTGCCTCATGGAGTTTTTTACTTCCTTTGGATCAGCATGTTAGGTTATAGATTGAACTCAATGCACTTGTGTATTCTTTCAACTTTAAAACTAATAAACTATCATCTTCATGCCCTATAACTAGCTATCTGCTTTTGTTAAGTGGGTGGTTTCTTTTTCATCAGAATTCTTCCAGCATAATAGGAGCTAGAACTTAATTTCCTTTTAATTCTCAGCATCCATTGTTCCTTCTATTAGCCAATGGCTTACCTGCCATGAACTGAATACCTGTCTCTCTGTTGCATCCATATACATTTTGATATAAAGAAGAGCAGCAGCTAAGACAAAGAATTGCCTCCACATAATGCAATTCCTTTCGGCTTCTCTGCCGCTGGAGACAGATTACACTTGACAACAGGCAGTGGACACCAAAAGGGAGAGACACCTAGTGGCTGGCACATGGAAGTGATTTTTCAGGTTAAGACAAATGAGTTTATAAATGAAGTGATTTGCAGTTTGGCTCTTTAACATATTTTATCAAATTAAAACAAGTTGTGACCATTTAAGACATCCTTTTTTGTGTATTTGCAAACTTGTCAACCTCATTCTGCAGGTTAAAGCCTGAAAATGCATTTGATTTGGGAATGTATTTGGGAATGTATTTGGATGTTCCTGGCATTCAGGGTTTATCAGATCATCACTGTAACAAACAGAATGTCTTGATTCCAAGAAAGAAAAAAAGAACAAGTTTGTCCCCAGCATTAATTCCTGTTATTTAACAGCATGCCTACCCCGATTGTTTTGACTAAAAGGAAGAATAAGCAGCGGCAATTGGGAAGGCACATAGTGCAAGTTTCTCTGGTCTCAGCAGTTTTTGTCACAGTCACATCTTTGAATTTTCATGGCTTCCTAAGAATTAACAATCACAGGGATATGTACTTCCTTTGAAAATATAATAATCTCTGCTATCAATGATAAATGAAAGTCTTGGAGATCGGTCATTGTCTACATTACACAAGCTCATCCGTATCTTCATTTAAAGTCTGTAGACTGTCTGCGCACCTTCAAAGGACACCTTTTTTCCTATTTAAATAAATTATTACCCTTGCAAAATAATGTTCCTTATTGCAAGAAGTGGAACTCAAGCACAGTGCTGGCATTTCACTAGCATTTGACTTGAATAATTTAGGCTTTTAAATTCTTGATTACACCTCATGCTTACGTATCAGAGCACAATCCTGAGAGTATTATAGCTTGCAAAATGAGAATGGCAAACTCTATCTTCAACATCTATTGCTCAGTGCTTGAGCTGGAATGGTGTTGTGTTTCCTGATGGAGGTCATTCTACGTGCGCTTGTGTGCTAGTGCCAAACACAATCACGGCTTACACACACACAGTCATTCAAGCACAAAGTGCCCGTTCCCAGGAATACAATAGATCCTTACGTATTGGGAAAGAACCAATTGTTGTTTGTCTCATCAAGGCCGACTGTATAAAAAAATTCTAAAATTTACAGTATATATACACCACCTTTTTAATTTTTTGCAGCCCAGGCACCACTCCGCAGTAGCCGATTGCACCCGAAGCCATGTCCATGAGTGGTGTCTGAGTTTCTGTAAGAATTTTGATGATTCGATGCACATTTTTCAGAAAATGCAGCTGGGTTTATTCCACTTAACTTAACGTGATTGTTAATGGTCAACCAGTTTTGTCAATAAAAATATGGTAATACCAGATACCGCATATGGGCATGGTTTCAGCCACAGGTATAAGCCTCAGAGTGAATTATCAGCCTGAGCCCTTTAAAGGGAACCTGTCACCCCGTTTTTTCAATATGAGGTAAAAATAGTGTTCAATAGGGCCTGAGCTGTAATGTACAATAGTGCCTTTATTATCCCCTGATTCCCCACCTTCGCTGCCAAAATACCATAGTAAAGTTGCCGTTTTCGGTTGTCAATCTCGCAGGTCTGGTCAAATGGGCGTGGTGAAATCGCTGTTTCTCCCCCACCTCTTGCTTTTCTTCCCGGTATTGGCGTAGTGGCTCGCGCATGCGCAACTGCCGAATGCACTACGCAGCGGCAGACAAAGAGCGCGATCTGCGCTATTCACCGGCTTTTCCGTGGCGGCGCAGATGGAGTGCTCTCTTTCCCGGGGCTTCAGGAAATGGAGATCGCGACGGCCATTTTCCTGAAGCCGAGATGCGAACTCGGCTTCAGGAAAATGGTCATCTCGATCTCCATCTGCGCACGCGCGGCATCCCGCGGCCATTTTCCTGAAGCCCCGGGAAGCAGAGCACTCCATCTACGCACGCGCGGCCTCAGGAAGATGGCCGCCGCCACAGAAAAGCCTGTGAATAGCGCAGATCGCGCTCTTTGTCTGCCGCTGCGCAGTGCATTCGGCAGTTGCGCATGCGCGAACCACTACGCCAATGCCGGGAAGAAAAGCAAGAGGTGGGGGAGAAACAGCGATTTCACCACGCCCATTTGACCAGACCTGCGAGATTGACAGCCGAAAACGGCAACTTTACTAAGGTATTTTGGCAGCAAAGGTGGGGAAACAGGGGATAATAAAGGCACTATTGTACAGCTCAGGCCCTATTGAACACTATTTTTACCTCATATTGAAAAAACGGGGTGACAGGTTCCCTTTAAATGGAACCTGTCATGTCCCCAAAGATAAACCCTATATCTGCAGGTTAATGCGAGCTAGCATCAAAGGCTTGGACACGACTTTTGACATACAGGTACATCTAAAGGCATCAAGATATTTTTTGGGGATGTGACAGGTTTCCTCTAAAGAATAACTTTTATTGAAATTGTTATGGGCTAAAATAGTGTGAATGTATATGGTCATGGCCAAAAGTGTTTTCACCCTTGAAATTGTTCCAGAAAATGAAATATTTCTACCAGAAAATTATTGCAGTTACACGTGCTTTGTTATACACATGATTATTTCCTTTGTGTGTATTGGAACAACACAAAAAAAACAGAGAAAAAAGGCAAATTGGACATCATTTCACACAAAACCCCAAAAATGGTGCAGACAAAATTGTTGGCACTCGTGACTTAAAATTTGGCTGCACACCCTTTGGAATAAATAACTGCAATCAATCTCTTCCTATAACCATCAACAAGCTGCTTACATCTCTCAACTGGAATTTTGAAACGACCACTCTACTTTTGCAAACTGTTCCAGGTCTCTCATATTTGAAGGCACCTTCTCCCAATAGCAATTTTAAGATCTCTCCACAGATGTTCAATGGGATTTAGATCCGGACTCATTGCTAACACTTCAGAACTCTCCAGCGCTTTGTTTCCATCCATTTCTAGGTGCTTCTTGAAATATGTTTGGGGTCATTGTGTGGCTGAAAGACCCATGTTCTAGGGCACACACCCAGACACTGAGAACTACATTGTGACCCCAAATTCTTTGGTAACCTTCAGATTTGATGATGCCTTACACAGTCAAAGCACCCAGTACCGTAGGCAGCAAAACAACCCCAAAATATCTTTGAACCCCCACCATATTTCATTGCAGGTACGGTTCTCTTTTTTTTGCAGGCCTTATTCCGTTTTCTGTAAATAGTAGAATGATGTACTTTACCAAAAAGCTCTATCTTGGTCTCATCTGTTCACAAGACACTTTCACAGACAGATTTTGGCTTACTCAAGTACATTTTGACAAACTGCAGTCTAGCTTTTTTATTTCTCTCTGTGAGCAGTGGGGTCTTCCTGGGTATCCTGACATAGCATTTCATTTAAATGTCGACAAATAATTCGCGCTGACACTGATGCGCAGTTAACCTGCAGGACAGCTTGAATTTCTTTGGAACTTGATTGGAGCTGTTTATCCACTATTCGGACTATCCTGCATTGCAATTTTTCTCTGCCGTCCACATCCAGGGAGATTTGCTACAGTGCTATGGATTGTAAACTTCTTGATTATGTTGTGCACCGTGGACAAAGGAACATCAAAATTTATGGAGATGGACTTGTAATCTTGAGATTGTTGATATATTTCACCAATTTTGGTTATCAAGTCCTCAGACAGTTCTCTTTTTTCTGTTCTCCATGCCTAGTGTGACAGACACAGACACACAGTGCAAAGATTGAGCCAACTTCTCCCTTTTTTATCTGGTTTCAGATGTGATTTTCATATTGCCCACACCTGCTACTTGCCACAGGTGGGTTTGAACGAGCATCACATGCTTGAAACAAAGCCGTTAACTACTTTATCCAAAATTTTGGAAAGGTGCCAACAATTTTGTCCAGCTTATTTTTGGCAATTTGTGTGAAATTATGTCCAGTTTGCCTTTTGTGTGTTGTTCCTATAAACACAAAGGAAATAAAAATGTATATAACAAAATGTGCAATTGCAATAATTTTCTGGGAGAAATACTTCATTTTCTGGAATAATTTCAAGGGTGCCAACACTTTCGGCCTTGACTTTATATAATGTAGTGTCAGAATATTAATATTCTCTTTGATCGCTGTCTTTTCCGATTTACAGCACCGCTCCAGTCTTCTTCTGGATCATTTGACGACTGCTCTGATTTGCTGGCTCACACTGTGGTTTATGTGTGAGCCGGCGGAAATAGCTATTAGTTCTGACACTCCATAGACAAACATTATAAAAGTGACTCCATGCTGATACAAACTCTATTTTGATCTGAACAGTCAAAACTTCAGTGTAGTGTCTCAGAAAAGGACTGCAGTGGCACTGGACAGCGGAGAAGACGATGGTTGGTGAATACATTAATTCACCTACACTACATTACATATACATTCACACAGGTATAGCTTATTTTGTTCTTTAACATACTAATTTAAAATTGTAATAATTATGTCCTAAATTTTCACATTGGTAGTAAAAGGAGCTTGGGTTTCTAATGAAAAAAGATGCAAATAGTCTCTTCAGAGAGGAAGAGGACTAGAACTCTAGTGCCACCTATTGGAAGTAGCAATCCTAAAAGACCCTTTAACGAGCCTTGTCACATGACTTAGGATAAAAGCCAAACCAGAATCTCAGTTTGCAGACACTGTTTCGGGGTACTGACCCTCATCAGCGCAAAGTGTGAGATCTGGTTTGGCTGTGTGAGAGGCATCTGATCGGGATCCAAGAAGTATCGTTTCTCCTTGTGCAGAATGACATGTTAAGCATGGCGAGATGAGGAGAAGTCGATCACATACATGGGTTTATTCCCACAGGTAACTCTTTAAGATCACAAAAAAAACAACGTATACACATTCTTGTAAACTTGGCTCCACTGGGCACATGCCTAGAGGACCTGTCAGTACCACCCCAGATGTTGCCTTTACGTTACGCAAAATGCCTTGGTCTTGTGTTTCAGTGAAAAAGATGAAGGATGCCCTACTGAAGCTCAGCCACTAACAATGCCCTTGTGTCCTAGTGTTAATAGTAGCAGAGATTGAATGAACATGATAGAGCAAATAATGAGCGCAAATTTGTGCAGAGAATATGCAGAGCATAAAGGAGAGGAAACTCTGGACCAAATCTTCTTCATCTTCTTCCTAGAGAACATGTAACGGGAGTCCTACCATCACATTCATAAATCATGACTAGCAGAAGATGAAAAGAAAATGTAATCCTACATGTGAGATCGGTGTCTGGAGTGCAGCGCTTCCAAATCATTAGCAGGTAAAACTTACCGTAGTGTATTTTCCCAACTGACATAGGGAGGGGAAGGTTTCTTGATGCGCTTTTTTGATTTTCTCTGTCAGGTCATCGAGCTCGGCTGTCATCTCATAGTTCTCTATACAATCGTGTTTCGAGGGTTCTTTCTTCTTCTTGTTTCTGTCATTTCTGACTGCTGCAAGAGAGATGAAGACACTTTAGATACTGGCTACTGGGCTTAAACACCATGTCAAAGTGATTCTTAGTTTGTGAAAACCAGTTATATCATGCCCACATCAGTAGAAACGTTTAGATAATTGAGATATACAATACTGAGCAATAGGCAGGTGTGGAAAAAATGCTGCAAAGTAAGAATGCTTTCAAAAATAGAAGAGTTAAAAAGAAACTATTAAATGGAATCTGTCACCCCAAAAATTCGCCTATAAGCTAAGGCCACCGGCATCAGGGGCTTATCTACAGCATTCTGTAATGCTGTAGATAAGCCCCCGATGTAACCTGAAAGATAAGAAAAACAGGTTATATTATACTCACCCAGGGGCGGTCCCGCTGCGGTCTGGTCCGATGGGCATCGCGGTCTGGGTCCAGCGTCTCCCATCTTCATACGATGACGTCCTCTTCTTTGCTTCCTGCCGTGGCTCCCTGATGAGGGCAGAGCAAAGTACTGGAGTGCGCAGGTGCTAGGAAAGGTCAGAGAGGCCCGGCGCCTGCGAACTGCAGTACTATGCTCTGCCCTCAACAGGGCAGATAAGGTACACCTGTGCAGGAGCCGCGGCAGGAAGCAAAGAAGAGGACGTCATCGTATGAAGATGGGAGGTGCTGGACCCAGACCGCGATGCCCATTGGACCGGACCGGGACCGTCCCTGGGTGAGTATAATATAACTTGTTTTTCTTATCTTTCAGGATACATTGGGGGCTTATCTACAGCATTACAGAATGCTGTAGATAAGCCCCTGATGCTGGTGGCCTTAGCTTATAGGCGAATTTTGGGGTGACAGATTCTCTTTAACAATTAACAAAATGCAAATTGAATGAACAAAAGAGAAATATAAATCCAAAACAGATTTGGTGTGACCATCCTTTGCTTTCAAAATCACATTCTTCTCGGTACACTTGCAACAGTTTTTGAAGAAATTCGGCAGGGAAGTTTTTTCCAAACAACTAGGAAAAATAACCACAGATCTTCTCTGGATGTAAGGTTGTGAAAATTGTTCTATCTCTTCATGTAATCATAGACAAACTTGATGGTGTTGAGATTGTGTCTCTATTGGGTCATATCATCACTTACATCAATTCTTTATGCTGAAGATAGTTCTTAATGACATTGCCGATATGTTTGGGATTATTGACTTGCCGCAAAATACATTTGGAGCCAATAAAATACTCCCTGATAGGAGTGCATGATGGATGACTATCTGCCAGTATTTCTTAGCAGTAAGGACACCACTAATCTTCACAAATCCACAACTGTTTTTGATGAAGTGCAACCCCAAATTTGTAAGGAACTTTCCCCATGCTTGACTGTGGTGTGCAGACACTCAATATTGTACCACTTAACAGTTCTTTAGAAAATAAACTGCCTTCTGTTACCGCCAAATATTTCACATTTCGACTCCTCTGCAGTCCACAGCACCTGCTGCCATTTTTCTGCATCCCAGTTCATATGTTTTCGTGTATTAGGCTACTTTCACACTAGCGTTAACTGCATTACGTCGCAAATCCGTTTTTTTGCCGAAAAAACGGATGCGTCAAAAAAGTGAAAAACGTATGCAACGCATACAGCATTTCGACGGATCCGTCGCAAATCCGTTAAACGTTTCCGTCGAAAATACTGGATGCGTTGCATACGTTGCATACGTTTTTACCATCCGTTGCATCCGTTTTTACGACTGATCCGTTTTTAAAATGGGAGGCTCCCAAATTTGATTGGCTACTGGAAAATATGGAAAACTATATAGTTACTGTTTTTACAGCCCATCTTTGAGGGTTTTAGTTTTGTGGCAGCGATGGAAGGTGTTCTTGTGAGCATTGCTAGTTTGGTTACCGACATTATCTTTGAGACAAATCGCCTGGATATCATAGTGCGGGAGAAGGAGGCGGCAGCGGAAAAACGGAGGATGCTTCTGCAGCAACGGAGACGGAGGCGACTCTGGATACATCCGATTAATGAACTACGGATGATGATAAAGGGATCCAAACCCTAACCCTACCCCTAACCTCACCCCTAACCGTTTAATGAACATTTTCTGACAGTCATAGTGCCACGTATTTCAGTGCCACGTATTTCAGTGCCACGTATTTAAGTGCCACGTATTTAAGTGCCACGTATTTAAGTGCCACGTATTTAAGTGCCACGTATAACCACGTAGTTATAGTATTTATAGTACGTGGCACTTAAATACGTGGCACTTAAATACGTGGCACTTAAATACGTGGCACTTAAATACGTGGCTGGCTGGGGTCTTGTGGCTGGCAGTCTTCTCTCTGGGTCTTGCTGGCATATGTGGGGTTGAAGGCCCAGGCCAGGTTTATATAGATTTGGGGGTGTCTGGCCAATTGGCAACAAAATCCAGCTTCTGAGCATGCTCAGTGTAAAAGAACGTATTGCAGCGCTGCATTGCGTCGTACGACGTGTCCCGACGCATCCGTCGCTCATAGGCTTCCATTGTAGCCAACGACGTATGCCGCAGGATGCGTCGCGACACGTTTTTTAGACGGAGACAAAAAACGTTACAAGCAACGTTTTTTGCCGACGACGTGTGGCCAAATTTCGACGCATCCGTCGTAAAACGGACACGACGTATGCCAATCCGTCGCAATACGTCGCCAATACAAGTCTATGGGGAAAAAACGCATCCAGCAAAAACTTTTGCTGGATGCGTTTTTTTCTGAAAAAAGACGTTTTGAGACGTAATGCAGTTAACGCTAGTGTGAAAGTAGCCTAATTGATTCACATGTTCTTGCTTCCATGTCGCAAGTAAGGTTTTTTGGCCGCATTTCATCCATGAGACCCCTTGTGTCCACTCTTCTCTGAACGGTAGATGGGTGTAGCTGGGTCCAACTAGTCGATGTCAGTTCTGAACTGATAGGTAAAATCACAGACAACAAGTGGTAATAGGGTTTTATCCGGCAGACAAAGAAAAGGTGAGAGGCTTGTGAAGTCCACAACTGAGGTATCAATTGATGCTGTGTCAAAGGCAAAGGGTGGTCTCACCAAATATTGATTTGATTTAGATTTCTCTTCTGCTCATTCACATTTTAACTCATAAAAATAAACTATTAACGTTTATTTTTTAAAGTATTCTTATTTTGCAGCATTTTTTCCACACCTGCCTAAAACTTTTGCACACCACTGTATTTGAAGGCCATATAGTGAACATTTATTTGCGCAACTAATAGAAATCTACTGATTGCAGTGTATAATATATTTATATCACTCTTTGATGAACTTTGATACCTAAAAGTGACTGCTACTATAAATCTGGCCATTTCAGGTCTAAAGTGGTTTACTGGGTCACTTCAAAATTTTGACTATGACTGGGGATCGTTAAGATGCAAATAAGTGTTACCACTTGAACATCCCTCTACTGCAGTGCCACCATTAATTAAGTGGTAGTACCTAGGTGTTCCCTAGGACTGGAAATTACATCCAGTGCACAGGGACTGGATATGTATAAGATGTAATGTTTGTGTCTTCATGTTACAACAATCCATAGTCTCTGCTAAAATTTTGAAAATATCCTTTAAAAGCTGTAGCAATGCCAGGTAGGCTAGGGTTGAATCCTAGCTCCGAAGGCTTTGATTAGTGCACCTGCTGGCTCTGCATATAAACAGGCTAGGTTTTCATTTAAAGGCAACCTGTCACCTGAATTTAGCGGGACCAGTTTTGGGTCATGTGGGTGGGGTTTTCGGGTGTTTGATTCACCCTTTCCTTACCCGCTGGCTGCATGCTGGCCGCAATATTGGATTGTGGAGGGCAGCACGGTGGCGCAGTGGTTAGCACTGCAGCCTTGCAGCGTTGGAGTCCTGGGTTCTAATCCCACCCAGGACAACATCTGCAAAGAGTTTGTATGTTCTCTCCGTGTTTGCGTGGGTTTCCTCCGGGTACTCTGGTTTCCTCCCACATTCCAAAGACATACTGATAGGGAATTTAGATTGTGAGCCCCAACGGGGACAGCGATGATAATGTGTGCAAACTGTAAAGCGCTGCGGAATATGTTAGCGCTATATGAAAATAAAGATTATTATTATTGAAGTTCATTCTCTGTCCTCCGGAGTACACGCCTGCGCAAGGCAATATTGCCTTGCCCTGGCGTGTACTCCGGAGGACAAAGAATGAACTTCAATCCAATATTGCAGCCAGCGGGTAAGGAAAGGGTGAATCAAACACCTGAAAACCCCGCCCATATGACCCAAAACCGGTCCCGCCAAATTCAGGTGACAGGTTCCCTTTAAAGCAGTCAGCTCAGGGAAGCTGACCAGATTGGATGTGTCTTGCAGCTGAAAAGAGAGACACACTAGAATCCCTCTCTGAGAAGAATTTGCACAGACCGTGTGCAAAGAAGTGCAAGTACCACTGGTTTCTATGGACAATAGCTGAGAATTTGACAATTTGACCGAGCTGGGGCTAGGCTCAGCCGTGTATGAGTAGCCAGGGTCTATTTTGTTTAGTGAGTGCCTGGACAAGACTAGGGATTTATGTTTATGATTTGCTTTGGAGCTATGCAATCTGTGGAAAGCAATAAAAACTGCATGTGTTTGGACTAAAACTGCATTGCCTGTGTGAACGATACCTAAGGCCTAATGCCTACCAGAGCAAGTGAAACCCCACTATGGGTTTTCTCAGACATTAATGGCATATACTGGTATAGAAAAGGGAAGAAACATTATCTTTTCTCTTTTTCTATCTATTCTCTTTGGGACTCGGCCATGTATGTATGCCACTATGGATAGTATTTCTAGTCTGGTAACATCCATAAAGTTTTCATAGAATGAATGTCCCAAACTAGGCAAATAATCTTAAAGGGGTTTTCCCAAGAACCAAAGTTAATTTTAATCAATAGATCTTGGAATAGTAATAAGTTCCACAATTGGATGTGTTTAATAAAATGTTCCTGTGCTGAGATAATCTTATAAATGTGCCCCTGCTGTGTACTGTGTGATGGCTGTGTCTGACCGTGCTGGGACATGGTCTGATCATACCTGGGCAGGGGAGGAGGCAAAAAACTATACTGATATAACAGCATGGGATCACAGCTGATTCTTTTTGTGAAATAGGGCATTTTACTGAATGTTTTTAAACAACGTTTTACTTCAAACAAATAATTATTTGCAATCTGTGCGGATATGTCTGTATAGTTCCCCCCTACCCAGGAGCTGTGGTATGATCAGAGCATGTCTCTGCATGGTACAGTACACAGCAGGGGCACATTTATAGGATTATCTCAGCACAGGGACATTTTATTTAAACATGTCCAATTGTGGAAATTAATATTAATCCAAGATCTATTGATTAAA
This sequence comes from Ranitomeya variabilis, assembly GCF_051348905.1. Taxonomy (NCBI): domain Eukaryota; kingdom Metazoa; phylum Chordata; class Amphibia; order Anura; family Dendrobatidae; genus Ranitomeya; species Ranitomeya variabilis. The sequence continues at coordinate 114,673,442 of NC_135237.1, read as the reverse complement.
ATTAACGTTTATTTGTTGGAAAACCCCTTTAAACGTGAATAATATAAACATGATTAAAAGGGTTGCTCCATATTAATTTTTAAAAAGTAAGCCCATGGTAGTTTGAGAATAATAACAAAAAAAACCATATACCGTCCTACCAGACACTCTGTACTGCGCCTGAGTCCCCTGCTGGTCTCTGTGCTCCCTCTTAAGTGTCAGAAGGCACTAATTGGCTGCAGTTATCATGTGATGTCTCCTCACTTCCTCTTCTAATGGAGGATGCATGACCATTGCAGCCAATCAGTGCTATCCGAACTCGAAGCATGTTCTGACAAATGGTAGGCGAGTATGTTTGTTTATTTTTTCCAAACCACCAGTGACTTATTTTGTAGGTGTCTAGGTAAGTATTTTCATGTATAGTTTTTCGACCAGGTAAAGGTATCTTATTTACTTTCATTAGTTAACAAAGATCGGTGTTGAACTAATCTAATGAGTCTACATATAACATAAGATATATTGGTAGCATCGGTATGTATTAATTGTGTGACAATTTGATATATGTTTTATTTGTTCTTTATACTTCTTAAATGCAATACATCCACGTATAAAACACTGATGCTATTTGCTTCTGGGAACACAGCTTAGCTCCATGCCTGCTTGTGGAGCACAAACACATCATTTAGGGCCGGCTTAAGAATTTCTGCCAAGGATTCCCAGATACAAGGAAATGATTCACAGGGGAATCACGGCACAGTTCTTTTGCAGCAGCTTCACTGCCACCTGATTTTTTTTAAAAGCCTTATATTAAAAAGAAAATCCACTCTTCCATTCCGAAACACATACATATTCATACGTACTCATGAACACCCACCGAAAATAGAGTATACTACATCCGTCTACAATCTTTTCATTAGCTATGTCTGTAAAGTATGCATTTAAAAAAACCTAATATCTATTTCTACATTCCTAATGTATTTCTATTCAATATGAACCTAAATACTCAACTATTTATCTATCTACAGTTGTGCTCAAACGTTTACATACCCCAGCAGACTTTTTGCTTTCTTGGCCTTTTTTCAGATAATATGAATGATAAGATCAAAACTTTTTCTCCACTCATGGTTAGTGGTTGGGTGAAGCCATTTATTGTCAAACTACTACAGTACTACTATGTTTTCTCTTTTTAAATCATAATGACAACCCAAAACATCCAATTGACCCTGATGAAAAGTTCACATACCCCATTTCTTAATACCGTGTATTGCCCCCTCTAACAGCAATGACAGCTTGAAGTCTTTTGTGTTAGTTGTGGATGAAGTTCTTTATTTTCTCAGATGGTAAAGCTGCCCACTCTTCTTAGCAAAAAGCCTCCAGTTCCTGTAAATTCCTGGGCTGTCTAGCATGAACTGCGTGCTTGAGATCTCCCCAGAGTGGCTAAACGATATTGAGGTCAAGAGACAGAGATGAGCACTCCAGAACCTTCACTTTATTCTGCTGTAGCCAGTGGCAGGTCGACTTGGCCTTGTGTTTTGGATCGTTGTCATGTTGGAAAATCCAAGTACATCCCATGCGCTGCTTCTGGGCTGATGAGTGCAAATTTGCCTCCAGTATTTGCTGATAACGTGCTGCATTCATCTTTCCTTCAATTTTGACCAAGTTTCCTGTGCCTTTGTAGCTCACACATCCTTAAATCATCAGCGATCCACCTCCATGCTTTACAGTAAGAATGGTGTTCCTTTCATCACCAGCCTTGTTGACCTCTCTCCAAATGTAACGTTTATGGTTGTGGCCAAAAAGTTCAATTTTGGTCTCATCACTTCAAATTACCTTGTTCCAGAAGTTTTGAGGCTTGTCTCCTTGCTGTTTTGCATATTGTAGGCGAGATGCTTCGTGGCACTTGCACAGTAATGGCTTTCTTCTGGCAACTCGACCATGCAGCCCATTTTTCTTCAAGAGCCTCCTTATTGTGCATCTTGAAACAGCCACACCGCTAGTTTTCGGGGAGTCCTGTATTTCAGCTGATGTTATTTGTGGATTTTTCTTTGCATCCCAAACAATTTACCCGGCAGTTATCGTCAACATTTTTGTTGGTCTACCTGACCGTGATTTTGTTTTTACAGAGCCCTTGATTTTCCATTTGTTAATCGCAGCTTGAGTGCTGGTGACTGGCATTATCAATTCCTTGGATATCGTTTTGCATCCCTTTCTTGTTTTATATAGTTCAACTACCTCTTCCCGCAGGTCCGTTGACAATTCTTTTACTTTCCCCATGACTCACAATCCAGAAACATCAGTCGCTGGAAGATAGATGCAAGGGTGTTTGGATTCCAGAAACTCACTCAGCTTTTATGCACACACACTGATTACAAGCAAACAGGTCACAGGTGAGGATGTTACCTTTAGTAGCCATTCCAAGCCATTTGTGTCAACTTCTGTGCATGTTATCAGGCCAAAATCACCAGGGTATGTGAACTTTTGATCAGGGTCATTTGGATGTTTTGGGTTGTCATTATGATTTAAAAAGAGAAACCACAGTAGTTTAACAATAAATGGCTTCACCCAACCACTAACTATGAGCGGAGATACAGTTTTGGTGTTACTATTCATAACCATTATAATCTATCTATCTAATATTTTTCTATTTACTATGAATCTATATAAATGTAATATTTCTGTTTGTGTGTATTTAACTATTTAAAAAAAACCTGAAATGTCTATGTATTCTATCCATCTAATATTTCCGTTTGTTATCTATTTTGGGGAAAACATCTAATCTCCATCTATCCATTAATCTCTATATTTGTAATGCATTCACAAATGTATTATATCTGTCTACAATATCTACGTAAATTTATTAAAAAAGAAAAACTGAAATATCACATGGTCATACGTATTCAGACCCTTTGCTCAGACACTCATATTTAAGTCACATGCTGTCCATTTCCTTGTGATCCTCCTTCAGATTGTTCTACTCCTTCATTGGAGTCCAGCTGTGTTTAATTAAACTGATAGGACTTGATGTGGAAAGGCACCTGTCTATATAAGACCTCACAGCTCAGAGTGCATGTCAGACCAAATGAGAATCATGAGATCAAAGGAACTGACCAAGGAGCTCAGAGACAGAATTGTGGCAAGGCACAGATCTGGCCAAGGTTACAACATAATTTCCGCAGTACTAAAGGTTCCTGAGAGCACAGTGGCCTCCATAATCCTTAAATGGAAGAAGTTTGGGACCACCAGAAGTCTTCTTAGACCTGACCGTCCAGCCTAACTGAGCAATCGCGGTAGAAGAGCCTTGGTGAGAGAGATAAAGAAGAACCCCAAGATCACTGTGGCTGAGCTCCAGAGATGCAGTAGGGAGATGGGAGAAAGTTCCATAAAGTCAACTACCACTGAAGTCCTCCACCAGTCGGGCCTTTATGGCAGAGTGGCCCAATGGAAGCCTCTCCTCAGTGCAAGACATATGAAAGCCTGCATAGAGTATACTAAAAAACACATGAAGGACTGCCAGACTATGAGAAATAAGATTCTCTGGTCTGATGAGACGAAGATAGACCTTTTTGGTGATAATTCTAAGAGGTAGGTGTGGAGAAAACCAGGCACCTGTCGAATACAATCCCAACAGTGAAACATGGTGGTGGCAGCATCATGCTATGGGGTGTTTTTCAGCTGCAGGGGCAGGATGACTGGTGTCATTGAAGGAAACATGAATGCGGCCAAGTACAGAGATATCCGGGATATAAACGTCTCCCAGAGTGCTCTGGACCTCAGACTTGACCGAAGGTTCACCTTCCAACAAGACAATGACCCTAAGCACACAGCTAAAATAACAAAGGAGAGGCTTCAGAACAACTCTGTGACCATTCTTGACTGGCCAAGCCAGAGCCCTGACCTAAACCCAATTAAGCATCTCTGGAGAGACCTGGAAATGGCTGTCCACCAACGTTCACCATCCATCCTGATGGAACTGGAGAGGATCTGCAAGGAAGAATGGCAGAGAATACACAAGTCCAAGTGTGAAAAACTTGTTGCATCATTCCCAAGATGACTCATGGCTGTACCAGCTCAAAAGGGTGCTTCTACTCGATACTGAGCAAAGGGTCTGAATGCTTATGACCATGTGATATTTCAGTTTTTCTTTTTTTTAATAAAATAGCAAAAATTTCTGCATTTGTTTTTTTCAGTCAAGATGTGGTGCAGAGTGTACATTAATGTGAAAAAATGAACTTTTTTGAATTTACCAAATGGCTGCAATGAAACAAAGACCTATCTTAGGTTTTGACTGTTTAATGGCCAGTGTGAACATGCTCCTACACTTTGCATGAATATTGATTTATATATTACTTCATTTCTTTCAGGTTTACATATGGAGGAAGTTAGAGAACAACAGCTCTCACTTGTTCCGGGTGTCATTTTTTTCCCGAAGGAAGTGAGGTTGAAGTGACTTCTGATTGGCTGCAGGGCTCTCGTAAAATAATGTCACACAAGCCCTGGGAGAGCTGTAACGGCGCCCGTAGCAGAGGTGAGTATTGTAGTTCTTATTTTATAAGAGGAAATATAGCAATTGAGAAGGTATCTACACTATCTTTCTTTCCGCCTATCATCTAGCTACCATCCATCTGCATATTAGATTCCCATATACATGAAGGCTGGGAGAATAAAGGCAGACTTTTCTGTGGAGTCTGCTGGGTATACTTATGCCGCCACAACTTAATTATCTTGATTTAGTATACTAGGTTAGACAAGACAAATGTTTATTCTTTTGCATAAACTGCCATATTTCTGTTCCCCTTTGTCCACTTGCAAATAATTTTAATAAAAGAGCGTGTGGGGTAAATCTGATACATTCCTGCTGGCTTCATTAGGTTATTGCTGAGATTTATAAGTAAAAAGCATCCATCTGGCCTCACTAGCCTTGGCTTCCACATACTCAATACTACGGAAAATTAGATTATTCTGATTAAAGCAAAATGTGAAAAATTCACCACACATTTTCAAGTCTGATAATCCATCACTATTCCAACCCTGCCTATAATAAAAATAAATCAGAAGCCAGCATGTTTCAACCTAATTTTTTAAGCATGACATTTTCCTCTGCGTTTCTTTCCTAAATGTCACCCCATTCTACAAGACTGAGTGATTCTGTCCCCAGGGACCGTCAGTCATGGCACAGTCTGAGACTGCAGCTCACCAGCCATGGCTCATTTTATGTCGTAGACGTCACTTTCATCGAAGCTACAAAAGATCACCAAAAAGCATTAGTTCCAGGGGCTTCAACAACACAAGGGTGACTTGTGCGGGGGCATCCAACTAAGCTGGTATCATAGTTTATAAGGCAATCTAGCGTCTGTGTGTTCTACATCTTATTACATAGAGAAAATGTGAGCGGACAACTCAGCTCTTTTCTTCTCGGGGCTCAATGGTCAATATTAGAACTTCATGAAGAAAATAAGATACTGATTATTTCTAGTTCTCCTATTTAGGGCAGGACTATTAAACTTTTTAAGACTCCCAAGATTTTTTTGTCTTATTTTAACCTACAAGTATCTCCATCTAAGGAGAACTTGAATACTTTCACAAACCACTGTACTTATACTACCGAGTATGTTCCAGGAGTTTTTCATGAATCATATGGTGTTTATAATGTTTTTAAGGTCTGTGGCAACTTCATTGGATAAACAACCAGAGCTCAGGAAAAGTGGTACTTTATCCCTGTTTCATAAAAAAAAACAATTAAGGGAGTTCTGAAAAATCTAAGGAAAAACTCATGTGTGCACACTTTTAGATAATTCAGTACTTTCCATTACTCACACAACAGGGACAGATCATTCCTTGCTGCAGTTCTAGGGTTTGAAATCAGTGGTACTTGTTGGATATTGAATGGACATGATGGGTCTATACAAGATGACCATGTAGGGTCTCTACACTCTAGCTCACTGATGAAAAGCCTTAAAGGGAAACATGTCAGCAGGATTGTACTCAATAAACTACAGACAGTGTCAGGTCGGTGTCGTTATACTGAGTACAATGATACTTTGGTTGATGAAATCCGTCTTGTGGTTGTTGTTTAATCTGTATTTCCAGTTTTCAGTCAATGATATTCTCGTGCTTCGGGGTGGCCTGTGGGGGTCTTCATGTGGTGCTCTGCTTACATATTCATTCTTATGGCTAATAGATGTTCTGATAGATGCTACTGCGCAGGCGCCATTTTGATTAACCCCTTCATGACCGTGGGATTTTCCGTTTTTCCGTTTTCGTTTTTCACTCCCCTCCTTCCCAGAGCCATAACTTTTTTATTTTTCCGTCAATTTGGCCATGTGATGGCTTATTTTTTGCGGGACGAGTTGTACTTTTGAATGACATCATTGGTTTTACCATGTCGTGTACTAGAAAACGGGAAAAAAATTCCAAGTGCGGTGAAATTGCAAAAAAAGTGCAATCCCACACTTGTTTTTTGCTTGGCTTTTTAGCTAGGTTCACTAAATGCTAAAACTGACCTGCCATTATGATTCTCCAGGTCATTACGAGTTCATAGACACCTAACATGACTAGGTTATTTTTTACCTAAGTGGTGAAAAAAAATTCCAAACTTTGCTAAAAAAAAAAAAAAAAAAAAATTGCGCCATTTTCCGATACTCGTAGCGTCTCCATTTTTCATGATCTGGGGTCGGTTGAGGGCTTAATTTTTGCGTGATGAGCTGGCGTTTTTAATGATAGTATTTTGGTGCAGATACGTTCTTTTGATCGCCCGTTATTGCATTTTAATGCAATGTCGCGGCGACCAAAAAAACTTAATTCTGGCGTTTCGATTTTTTTTCTCGTTACGCCGTTTAGCGATCAGGTTAATGCTTTTTTTTATTGATAGATCAGGCGATTCTGAACGCGGCGATACCAAATATGTGTAGGTTTAATTTTTTTTTTATTGATTTATTTTGATTGGGGCGAAAGGGGGGTGATTTAAACTTTTATGTTTTTTTTATTTTTTTCACATTTTTTTTTACTTTTTTTTTTTTCACTTTTGCCATGCTTCAATAGCCTCCATGGGAGGCTAGAAGCAGGCACAGCGCGATCGGCTCTGCTATGTAGCAGCGATCATAAGATCGCTGCTACACAGCAGAAATGCAGGTGTGCTGTGAGCGCCGACCACAGGGTGGCGCTCACAGCTGCCGAGGATCAGTAACCATAGAGGTCTCAAGGACCTCTATGGTTACCATTCAGAAGCATCGCCGACCTCCGATCATGTGACGGGGGTCGGCAATGACGTCATATCCGGATGCCCGGCCGGATGCGGTAGTTAAATGCCGCTGTCTGCGTTTGACAGCGGCATTTAACTAGTTAATAGGCGCGGGCAGATCGCGATTCTGCCCGCGCCTATTGCGGGCACATGTCAGCTGTTCAAAACAGCTGACATGTCCCGGCTTTGATGCGGGCTCACCGCGGAGCCCTGCATCAAAGCAGGGGACCTGACGTCGGACTACTATCCCGTCCGACGTCAGGAAGGGGTTAAGATAATTTTTTTCCAACAAAACAAAATGCCTAAATAAAATGAATGTATTGATATTATACATTGTATTATGCTACAGCGCAGGCGCCGCTGACTGCATGATTAATGTTACTTTTTTTATTTTTTCCAAACAATAGTATATTCAGTATGTAAAATAGGGGGCACATCACTGACGGATCATTGACCTGTCATTACCCATAAGGATGAATATCTCAGCAGAGCACCACATGAAGACCCACCCACAGGCCACACCGAAGAACAAGTATCTCATTAACTGAAAACTGCAAATAAAGATTAAACAACAACCACAAGATGGATTTAATCAACCAAGGCATCATTTTAATCAGTATAATGGTGCCAACCTAACACTGTGTGTAGGGCACTATGCACAATCCTGCAATCCTGCTGACAGGTTCCCTTTAAGAGAATATTCTAAAACGGGTTTTGTCAACCAATCAACACCTTTATGTGGTTAAAAACTCAATACAATTCCCTCTACGTTATGTCTGGGGGTGAGCAACTATTTACAGTTATTGTTCTCATGAGAGCTATTATCCAGATTTCCCAAAGGGCAAATCTGCCTAATTAGACAGCGGTACACCATCCATCACTCCCAACTGTTGCACAACTAGGAAGAAATGCATAAGCAGGTTGGGAAACGTTGCCGTGTGCCACTATTGGAGCCGTTGGTGGCTAGACTGGCTGTCATCAATCTTTCCTAGTAATCGTTATAACTCGTGAACAGCGGAATTTAAGATCATGACAACTGAAAAACTGCCATATTTTTTAATAAAAAAATATTTTTAAAAATCCTGAATTTTGCTTCATAATATTTTTGGTAACCTTATAGCAGCTGTTGAGTAGACTGATGCCTGAAATATATGATTAATATCCTACATAGCAATGTGTATGGGATAAGGATAATAACAGTCAAAGGTGTCCCAATTATAAATTCCTACCAAGTGTTTCCCTTTGTCTTGCCTACAATTATATGACAGGTTGACTTTTCTTTTGCTTGACGCTCCTCTGATTTAGCAGAAACAAGATCACAGTATTAAATGGCAAGCCATCGTAGTAATTAGGTTGGCTTAAATGGTGTCTTTTTGTCAACCAAGGTTAAGCTGTTTTAACTCCTTCTTTGACCTTGGTCTCATATACATTATTTACATGACTTTTCAGACCTTTGCAGTTTTGCCAGCACCTTGAGTTTCACATGAAGAACCTTTAACAACAAGAGTGAAATATGATTTAGAGACAATGGGCAGAAAGGAAATTACAGTGACTTTTTGGGGGGAACCGTAAAGTTATTGAGACAAAATTGAGTTTTTCCATGTGGCTGTAAATCAGGGTGAGCTCTGAGATTCTGAATCTCACTGTGAAGTACTAGCCGGGGACTTTCTTTCCAGCAGTTCATCACACAGAGTTAACTCACTAAAATAACGTTTTCTACTTGGATTAACTGACCCAGTTTTCTTGGCTCACAAATGGAAACAAAGGCTGTATCTTGGATGTCAGATGACGTCTGAAATGGAGTAAAGAGGTTGTGTGTTTTGCGAGGCTTGCTAGATAAGAAGCTGTCCTTTTTCTGTTTGATACCTTCGGGATCCATTCAGAAAGAAAAAAAAAGGACAACATAAGAACTGATATAAACTGCTGTCTTTAGAGACAATGAAGGTTAAAAGGACGAGAAAATAATACAAATAAATTATTTTTGTACTTTTTGTTACAAAGTCGAGATTCTAAGTGTGACTACAGACTTTTGTCTTCTCATAGGAATACCATATACATATATACAGTGGGGAAAATAAGTATTTGATACACTGCTGATTTTAAACCTTTTCACACGTACAGAGAATGGAGAAGTCTGTAATTTTTATCATAGGAACACTTCAACTGTGAAAGACAATCTAAAAAAAATCCAGAAAATCACATTGTATGATTTTTACATAATTAATTAGCATTTTATTGCATGAAATAAGTATTTGATACAATAGAAAAACAGAACGTAATATTTGGCACAGAAGCCTTTGTTTGCATTTACAGAGGTCAGATGTTTCCTGTAGTTCTTGACCAAGTTTGCACACACTGCAGCAGGGATTTTGGCCCACTCCTCCATACAGATTGGCTCTAGATCTTTCAGGTTCCAGGCCTGTCGCTGGGCAACATTAAGTTTCAGCTCCCTCCAAAGATTTTCTATTGGGTTCAGGTCTGGCGATTGGTTAGGCCACTCCAGGACCTTGGTATGCTTCGAGCCACTCCTTAGTATCCCTGGCTGTGTGTTTCGGGTCATTGTCATGCTGGCAGATTCAACCATGACCCATCTTCAATGCTCTTACTGAGGGAAGGTGGTTTTTGGCCAAAATCTCGCGATACATGACCCCATCCATCCTCCCTTCAATACGGAGCAATCGTCCTGTCCCTTTTGCAGAAAGGCACCCCCAAAGTATGATGCTTTCTGCACCATGCTTCACAGTTCGGATAGTGTTCTTACGGTTGTACTCATCCTTCTTCTTCCTCCAAACACGGTGAGCGGAGTTCATAAAAAAAGTTCTATTTTTGTGTCATCTGACCACATGACCTGCTCCCATACCTTCTCTGGATCCTCCAGATTGTCATCAGCGAACTTAAAATGGGCCTGGACATGTGCTGGCGTGAGCAGGGGCAACTTGCGTGCCCTGCAGGATTTTAATCCATGACGGCATAGTGTGTTACTAATGGTAATGTTTGAGACTGTGGTCCCAGCTATCTTAAGGTAATTGACCGGGTCCTCCCGTGTAATTCTGGCTTGATTCCTGACCTTTCTTAGAATCATCCTTACCCCACCCCACAAGTTGAGATCTTGCATGGAGCCCCAGACCGAGGAAGATTGACAGTCATCTTGTGTTTCTTCCATTTTCTAATAATTGTGGCAACAGTTGTTGCCTTCTCACCAAGCTGCTTGCCTAATGTCCTGTAGTCCATCCCAGCCTTGTACAGCTTTACAATTTTGCTAAGAAACAGGTGCAATTAATTCAGGTAATGAGTGCAGAGTAGGAGGGCGTCTTAAAGAAAAACTAACAGGTCTGTGAGAGCCAGAATTTTTGCTGGTTGGTAGGTGATCAAATACTTATTTTATGCAATTTAATTATTTGAAAATCATAAAATGTGATTTGGTGATTTTCTGTTTTTTTCCAGATTCAGTCTCTCACAGTTGAAGTGCACCTACAAAAAGAATTACAGACCTCTTCATTCTTTGTAAGTGGGAAAATGTGCAAAATCAGCAGTGTATCAAATACTTAATTTCTCACTGTATATATATATATATATATATATATATATATATATATACACACACACAGTACAGACCAAAAGTTTGGACACACCTTCTCATTTAAAGATTTTCCTGTATTTTCAAGACTATGAAAATTGTACATTCACACTGAAGGCTTCAAAACTATGAATTAACACATGTGGAATTATATACTTAACAAAAAAGTGTGAAACAACTGAAATTATGTCTTATATTCTAGGTTCTTCAAAGTAGCCACCTTTTGCTTTGATGACTGCTTTGCACACTCTTGGCATTCTCTTGATGAGCTTCAAGAGGTTGTCACCGGGAATGGTCTTCCAACAATCTTGAAGGAGTTCCCAGAGATGCTTAGCACTTGTTGGCCCTTTTGCCTTCACTCTGCGGTCCAGCTCACCCCAAACCATCTCCATTGGGTTCAGGTCTGGTGACTGTGGAGGCCAGGTCATCTGGCGTAGCACCCCATCACTCTCCTTCTTGGTCAAATAGCCCTTACACAGCCTGGAGGTGTGTTTGGGGTCATTGTCCTGTTGTAAAATAAATGATGGTCCAACTAAACGTAAACCAGATGGAATAGCATGCCACTGCAAGATGTTGTGGTAGCCATGCTGGTTCAGTATGCCTTCAATTTTGAATAAATCCCCAACAGTATCACCAGCAAAGCACCCCCACACCATCACACCTCCTCCTCCATGCTTCACGGTGGGAACCAGGCATGTAGAGTCCATCCGTTAACCTTTTCTGCGTCGCACAAAGACACGGTGGTTGGAACCAAAGATCTCAAATTTGGACTCATCACACCAAAGCACAGATTTCCACTGGTCTGATGTCCATTCCTTGTGTTCTTTAGCCCAAACAAGTCTCTTCTGCTTGTTGCCTGTCCTTAGCAGTGGTTTCCTAGCAGCTATTTTACCATGATGGCCTGCTGCACAAAGTCTCCTCTTAACATTTGTTGTAGAGATGTGTCTGCTGCTAGAACTCTGTGTGGTATTGACCTGGTCTCTAATCTGAGCTGCTGTTAACCTGCAATTTCTGAGGCTGGTGACTCGGATAAACTTATCCTCAGAAGCAGAGGTGACTCTTGGTCTTCCTTTCCTGGGGCGGTCCTCATGTGAGCCAGTTTCTTTGTAGCGCTTGAGTGTTTTTGCCACTGCACTTGGGGACATGTTCAAAGTTTGCCCAATTTTTCGGACTGACTGACTTTCATTTCTTAAAGTAATGATGGCCATTCGTTTTTCTTTACTTAGCTGCTTTTTTCTTGCCATAATACAAATTCTAACAGTCTATTCAGTAGGACTATCAGCTGTGTATCCATCAGACTTCTGCACAACACAACTGATAGTCCCAACCCCATTTATAAGGCAAGAAATCCCACTTATTAAACCTGACAGGGCAGACCTGTGAAGTGAAAACCACTTCCGGTGACTACCTCTTGAAGCTCATCAAGAGAATGCCAAGAGTGTGCAAAGCAGTCATTAAAGCGGAAGGTGGCTACTTTGAAAAACCTAGAATATAAGACATAATTTCAGTTGTTTCACACTTTTTTGTTAAGTATGTAATTCCACATGTGTTAATTCATAGTCTTGATGCCTTCAGTGTGAATCAGTGTGAATGTACAATTTTCATAGAAAGAAAATACAGAAAAATCTTTAAATGATAAGGTGTGTCCAAGCTTTTGGTCTTTACTGTATATATATACAGTGGGGCAAAAAAGTATTTAGTCATTCAGCAATAGTGCAAGTTCCACCACTTAAAAAGATGAGAGGCGTCTGTAATTTACATCATAGGTAGACCTCAACTATGGGAGACAAACTGAGAAAAAAAAATCCAGAAAATCACATTGTCTGTTTTTTTATCATTTTATTTGCATATTATGGTGGAAAACAAGTATTTGGTCAGAAACAAACAATCAAGATTTCTGGCTCTCACAGACCTGTAACTTCTTCTTTAAGAGTCTCCTCTTTCCTCCACTCATTACCTGTAGTAATGGCACCTGTTTAAACTTGTTATCGGTATAAAAAGACACCTGTGCACACCCTCAAACAGTCTGACTCCAAACTCCACTATGGTGAAGACCAAAGAGCTGTCAAAGGACACCAGAAACAAAATTGTAGCCCTGCACCAGGCTGGGAAGACTGAATCTGCAATAGCCAACCAGCTTGGAGTGAAGAAATCAACAGTGGGAGCAATAATTAGAAAATGGAAGACATTCAAGACCACTGATAATCTCCCTCGATCTGGGGCTCCACGCAAAATCCCACCCCGTGGGGTCAGAATGATCACAAGAACGGTGAGCAAAAATCCCAGAACCACATGGGGGGACCTAGTGAATGAACTGCAGAGAGCTGGGACCATTGTAACAAGGCCTACCATAAGTAATACACTAGTGCAGTGCCAGACGTGTCCCACTGCTTAAGCCAGTACATGTCCGGGCCCGTCTGAAGTTTGCTAGAGAGCATTTGGATGATCCAGAGGAGTTTTGGGAGAATGTCCTATGGTCTGATGAAATCAAACTGGAACTGTTTGGTAGAAACACAACTTGTCGTGTTTGGAGGAAAAAGAATACTGAGTTGCATCCATCAAACACCATACCTACTGTAAAGCATGGTGGTGGAAACATCATGCTTTGGGGCTGTTTCTCTGCAAAGGGGCCAGGACGACTGATCCGGGTACATGAAAGAATGAATGGGGCCATGTATCGTGAGATTTTGAGTGCAAACCTCCTTCCATCAGCAAGGGCATTGAAGATGAAACGTGGCTGGGTCTTTCAACATGACAATGATCCAAAGCACACCGCCAGGGCAACGAAGGAGTGGCTTCGTAAGAAGCATTTCAAGGTCCTGGAGTGGCCTAGCCAGTCTCCAGATCTCAACCCTATAGAAAACCTTTGGAGGGAGTTGAAAGTCCGTGTTGCCAAGCGAAAAGCCAAAAACATCACTGCTCTAGAGGAGATCTGCATGGAGGAATGGGCCAACATACCAACAACAGTGTGTGGCAACCTTGTGAAGACTTACAGAAAACATTTGACCTCTGTCATTGCCAACAAAGGATATATTACAAAGTATTGAGATGAAATTTTGTTTCTGACCAAATACTTATTTTCCACCATAATATGCAAATAAAATGATAAAAAAACAGACAATGTGATTTTCTGGATTTTTTTTTCTCAGTTTGTCTCCCATAGTTGAGGTCTAACTATGATGTAAATTACAGACGCCTCTCATCTTTTTAAGTGGTGGAACTTGCACTATTGCTGACTGACTAAATACTTTTTTGCCCCACTGTATATATATATATATATATATATATATATATATATATACACACACACATATATATATATATATATATATATATATATATATATATATATATATATACATACACATATATATATATATATATATATATATACACACATATATATATATATATATATATATATATATATATATATATACATACATACACACACACACACTGGTCCGTGTTAACACCCTTGAAATTACTGCAGAAAATGCAGTATTGCTTCTAGAAAATGATTGCAATTACACGTTTTGTTATACACATGTTTATTTCCTTTGTGTGTATTGGACCAAGACAAAGAAACAGAGAAAAAAGTCAAATTGGACATGATTTCACACAAAACACCAAAACTGTTGGCACCTTTCCAAAATTGTGGATACTCATTCAAACTCACCTGTGGCAAGTGTGGGAAATATGAAAATCATATCTAGAGCCAGATAAAAAGGGGAGACCTTGACTTAATCTTTGCATTGTGTGTTTGTGTGGGCCACAACATGGGAACAGAAAGAGGAGAAGAGAACTGTCTGAGGACTTGAGAACCAAAATTGTTGAAAACTATCAAGAATTTCATTGTTACAAGTTCATCTCCATAAATCTTGATGTTCCTTTGTCCACGGTGCACAACATAATCAAGAAGTTTACAACCCATGGCACTCTAGCAAATCTCCCTGGACGTGGACAGCAGAGAAAAATTGACGAAGGGTTTCAACGCAGGATAGTGCGTAAACTGACCCAATCAAGCTCCAAATAAATTCAAGCCTTCAAGCCGTCCTGCAGGCTCAGGGTGCATAAGTGTCAGCACAAACTAACTGTCAACTTTTCAATTAAATGAAACGCTATGGCAGGAGACCCAGGAGGACACCACTGCTGACACAGACATAAAAAAGCTAGACTGCAGTTTGCCAAAATTTCCATGAGAAAGCCAAAATCCTTCTGGGAAAGCGTCTCATGAACAGATGAGACCATGATAGAGCTTTTTGATAAAGCACATCATTATACTTTTTACCGAAAATGGAATCAGGGCTACAAACTAAAGAACACCGTACCAACAGTCAAATATGGTGGCGGTTCAGATGTTTTGGGGTGTTTTGCTGCCCCTGACAGTGGGTGCCTTGACTATGTGCAAAGCAACATGAAATTTGAAGATTACCAAAGGATTTTTGGTCACAATGTAGTGCCCAGTGTCAGTAAGTTGGTGTTTTGTGTGAAATTAAGTTAAATTTGCATTTTTCCGGAAATTTTGTGTGGTTCCAATACACACAAAAGAAATAATAGACACAATATACACAAGGGAAATAAACATATGTATAATAAAACATGTATAACTGCAATAATTTTAAGGGAGAAATACTTCATTTTCTGGAACAATTTCAAGAGTGTAAACACTTTTGGTTATGACTGTGTACATTCACACTGTTTTAGCCCATAACATTTTCAGTAAGAGTGCTAACACTTCCGGCCATTACTAATATATATACATATTACAGAAGTTGTGTGGAACTGGAAAATGTATGGCCTAATCAAAAGTCATTCATATGGGATCAATGTCAGTGGAACAAAGGGCACTCCCAGCCATCAACTGAAATCCACTCAAACAGGTCTTGCATAGTTGATGTAGGGGGTGGAACACATCAGCACTGTTCATTGTGTAATGGAAAACACAGAGTACAGCACCTTATTGCCCGCTCACTTAAAGGCCAAGGTCACACAAGCGCATATTCTCTTATCCAAGAGAATAGGGTCGATAATGCAAATCGCAGTCTGATCAAACTCTGATCAGAGTTTGAGCAGAGTGTGCACTGATTCTCTCGATAGAGGAGAAGATGGAGAAAGAAAAGTCTCCATCTTCTCCATTCTGTCAGTCCGTGGAATTGTACTGCACTCAGGTGTCATCTGAGCGAACGCCAATGGTTTCCACGGACTCATTGGATTGCATGGCCGAAGGAGACTAGGATCAAAATCGGGTTTGCACTGATTTTTTCCACGGACCAGCTCTGTCCGAGGAAAGTCTAACATGTGCACAGCTTCATGTAATAACATTGATCTAAGTGTGATCCTATGTTTTGGCGGATTACACTGGAACAGAAAATACAGCCATGTGTACGAGGCCGATTGGGAGATGATTGCAAAGCTTGACATAGGCCACTAAGCAATGTACAGTACTGCTGTGTTCCACCCCCTACATCAACTATACCAGGTCGCTATTGGAGTGGATTTCAGCTGATTGGTGGGGGTGCCAGGTGCCCCACTGATCTCATACTGAGGACCTATCCGGTGGAGTCAGCTATAGTTTAAAGGGGAATTAAAGGAACTAGGTCACAATGTTTTTGCTACCCCATCTGAGAATAGCATGACGCAGAGGTCTAGACCCTGATTCCGACGATGTATCACTTACTTTACTGGGTGCAGCAATTTTGATTAAAAAATGTTTTATCTGCTGTAAATTTAATGGTTCTCTGAATGCCGAGCTCTGCATAAGTAGGAAGCTGCCAATCAATTGTGGGGTGGGGTTGGACTACCTGGCAGTAGCCCAAGTAGTTCTCTAGTAATTATCTCCTGCTGATAAAGCAGTGAAAAAAAATTCAACAAGTATCCCAGTTATTGACCACATCGCTGGAATCAGGGCATCTTCCCGTACATTATGCTGTTCTCAGATTAGATAAAAAAACCTGATGACAGATTCAACTTCCCTGCAGCACGACCACAGGTGAAGTAATGCAATACACATGTCTCATTGGAATCAATGCCATCTGCTGCATGGAGCTGCTGGGTCTTCTAGGATAGGCGATATCTGGGTAGCTTCTTTCTGTCCTGGTTCCCGAATCCTACTTAAAGCAACATTCTCTAATAACCTTCTTGTGGGAAGAATATAGGCAACCGTCTTAAAAAAATGTGTACAGAATGCGAATAAATGAGAATTGGCATGACTGTCCATAAGCCCAAGCATGGCCACGCACATTCCTACTGTAAATTATATGCACAACCTTTTAATGATTTCTGTGAATACTGATTAAAACAAAAGAATTGTGGTTGGGTCTAATACACCAAACAAACTGTCCTAGAGATGCATAAATGATCTACGTAAGAAGGATAATTGGGTAAGAACAAAAATGACGAGATAGTCATCTCTGCATAATGCTTAGCTCAAATATTTGTCTTGCGGTTTTAGCTTGAGAAGGCCGAGGTCTACACATAGGACATCTTATCCTGTGCCAAGCACGACCCATAGAAATACATTCGGGGAGACTTATTAAGAGGATAATAGTATGTAAGAATCTAGAAATCGTTCCGAAATAATGCAAGTCGTGCCAAATTTATGTAATAATTTGCTTATGTGGCATAATATATTTGTCGTCACTGTTCGGCTGCCGTCACACTAGCATTATTTGGTCAGTATTTTACATCAGTATTTGTAAGCCAAAACCAGGAGTGGAACAATTAGAGGAAAAGTATAATAGAAACAAATCACCACTTCTGCATTTATCACCCACTCCTGGTTTTGGCTTACAAATACTGATGTAAATACTGACCAAATACTGCTAGTGTGACGGCAGCATTAAGGTGTGTAAGGTACTGCATAGAGGGCAGGCAGTAATACCAATAGGCATATAAATCACTACTCCTCTTAGCCATTTCTCATGTTTAAATATATTGAGCCTTAAAAAAAAAAGAGAGGCTGAAGCAGAGGTGTATCTAGGGGTTAAGCTAAGGGTGGGCGCAACATATGAGGGGGCCCCTACCCAGGTGACCCTGATTACAACTATGGTGGCACAGCCTAATAGTGGGTATAGGGGAACCTCAGCAGATGACTGCGATGTTACTGAAAATAATCTCTATACAAATACCAACATTGATATTACCGCCTTATGGTGACATATAGTGCTGCAGAACACATAAGTGATTACAGTGCAGTTATATATAGTAACTTACAGCTGACATTATTTCTGATGGAGTTGTTCACTTTTCCCATCTTTTCCATCTGGCCCAGACCAACATGACAACTTCTTCCATCCCGGACTCATCTGCAGAGATTACAATAAAAACACATTTGACTTCTCACATTTCCAGCACCGTCCCCATCTAACCCCAACAAACTCCTTATCCTGCCGACACCTCAATGCTGAGCCGCTACTGCCGTATGTGTCCCTATTACTGCCCCTGCTGTGTGGCACAATAACGGCTCTTCTTACTGCCCCACATAATAATGCCCATCACTGTGCCCCTTACAAAGTGAAATGCTCTTTATAGATGTTAAAATTACCCGCTAGAAAACATTAATGACCTGCACAACTGACCTAGATAACCATCTCCATATTTTGCCCCAGAATGTAATAATGCCCCATGTGCACCAGTCACAGTACTCTGAGAGCCTCTATAACAATAATACTTAAAGGGAACCTGTCACCAGCTTTGCCCCATGTAAAATACAGCCACCACCTTTCAGTGCTCTGATACAGCATACTAATATGCTGTGCATATGCCCCCGATCCAGCCTGCAATAGAAGAAAAACACCTTTCTTTTTAGTCACCTGAGGGGTGGTCGAGTCAGAGGGGCGTTGCTGGTCCTGGTCCGGTGCCTCCCTTCTTATTTCGATGCCGTCCTCCTTCTGTGTTTCATGTGGCTGACGAGTCCAATGTCATTCAGTGTTCCCCGGCATCACGCTCCTGCGCATGTGTACGTCTCTGCCCTGACTAGGACAGAGTAAAGTACTGTAGAGCACATGCGCAGGGACTCTTTCAACTTTCCCGAAGGACACGTACTGCAATACTTTGCTCTGCTCTGGTCAAGGCAGAAAAGTATGCATACACAAGAGCACTATGTCGGGGAACACTTGTGTGGATGATGTAGCACTCGTCAACCACATAAAGCACAGAAGGAGGACAGCATTGAAAGAAGAAGGAAGGCTCCGGAACATGACCAGCGACACCCATCGGACCCAACCGCCTCGCAGGTGAGTAAAATAAAAGGTGTTTTTTTTGTTGCAGGCCGGATCGGGGCATATACTCAGCATATTAGTATGCTGTATATGAACGCAGAAAGGGGGTGGCCGTATCTCATATGGGGCTATCCTTGTGACAGGTTCCCTTAAAGTCTCCACCTAACAATTAAAGAGATTTTCCATTACTAATTTCACCCCCAGACTCAGTTGGCACCACACATGACCGAGTTCATAAGTGCTTTCCCTTCAGCTGACAAGCCCCGTGATATACTTTCTAATGATCAGCACATTGCAGGGCTTGTCAGCTGAAAGGACGGCACTTCAAAGCAGCATCCAAGCAGATAGGAGAGTGAAGTTTGATAAGAGCATGCTTGCTCAGACCGCTGTCGCTCATCGAGCACCAGTGATGTGCTCTGCTCGTCCAATTCCGGTACCCAGAATGGAAGTAGTCAAACCAGTATCCAAACAAAAGGAGATATGAGCTTACATGGGCAAGGCAGGTAATAAAAATGTATAAGAAAAGTGTTAGTTAGAAAAACTTAGGACTAATGAAAGGTAGTGAAATTAGTAGTGGAAAATGTTTTCAAGAATGTCCCCTGAGTCCCCCATATACAGCTCCCCATACACAGTATGAGGGGCCGACAGTTCCCCTATACACAGCATAATGTCCCACAGCTCCTCTATATGTAGTATGTTGTCCTCACTGCCTCTCCAAAAGAGAGTATAATGCTCCTCACAGTAGTCCTCACAGTGTATGATGGTCCCCAAACTGTATAATGGCCCTCACACTCTGTGATAGCCTCCCTCTGTAGTCACCGCTCTTTATGATGACTCTCACAGTAGTCCCCACATTTTATGATGACCCCTACATTAGTCTCCACTTTAAGGGCCCCCCACATTAAATCCCATACTGTATGAGGGCCCCACACTATATGATGGTCCACACATTATTCCCCAAGTTATATATTGTCCCCCCATACTCTATATGATGGTCCCCAAATAAGCCTCTATACTGTATTATGGCCCCCCACATTAGCTTCCCTGCAGTAAAAAGGCTCCCACACTTTGAGGGCCCTTCACAAATGTATGAGAGCACCCATCCCCGCTGTATGAGGGTCTCCCCCTCAATGTATTATGCACCCACAGTCACACAAAATGTTTTAAAATAAAAAATGTCATATACTCAACTAATCCAGGATCCTGACCAGTCCACCGGGCAGCCCAATGCGTTGATGTCCCTGCACTATTGCTCTCTGTCACGACAGGATGATGCAATGGCCGAGGCACTAGCGCACTCACAGGAAGTCCAAGTTCCGACGTGGTGAGATGATGTCACCCTGAAGTGCAGCATATCTTCGGGTGGACCCTTCTGAGTGTGGGGCAAACGCACCCTCTGTCCCTTCCCCGGTAGCTATGCTTCGGGGCTAAAGAAAGAGTCATGGTGCCCATACACCAAACACAGCCACTATAAATTAACTGAAGTCAGTGAGGCCAAGATGCATAATCCTAAACCTGTTGTTCATTACTATGATAATAATTACCTATCCAAAGGCTAGGCTAATCAGTCTAATTATGCTAACCACACACTTATCAAACTCTGATCAAAGGTTGATCAAAGTTTGATCAGAGTGTGATTCTATTTTTTTCTGATGTAGAGACGAAAAAATAATTTCTCCAGCTTCTCAGTTCTGTCAGTCTGTGAAAATCAGACCTGATTCAGATGTTGTCCCAGAGCAGTCCGATTTTTTGAACGGACCCATAGATATGAATGACTGAGTGAGATCGGATAGTTGGATGCAACTCGTGCATTCTGCAATCTTTTTTTTGCACCAACTCGGTTCAAGGTAAAAATTGGACATGTGGACGGCTCCATACAATAAAATGACAGATAGCACTTGTCCGATTTTTAAGGTCATGTGCACAAGCCCTAAACATGGATCATCAGTATCAGATCAGTGGTGGTCCAACACCCAGAACTCCCAACAATCAGCTATTAATCGCTCCGGCGGAGGCCAGATGTAAGCACTGTACATAAACAGAATACAATAAGGACTCATCTGTAGTAGATGAGAACGGCTTTGTATACTGGTTTCATACAGTGCAATATGAGAACAATATGATAACCCTAAAAAAAACCTTCACAGCCTGATTATTTATAAGCTCTGTTAGGGAATTGGAGTAAATATCCACTGCCATGCAGCAGTTTTGAACATCTAAATAGAAACCCCAGGTTTATAATTGTAACTGTATTATTAGTTGACTTTTCACAATAAAATATAATGCATGTGTATATGAGGACTAACACTGTTTCTGGCATTCATATGACTTGCATCCCACATTTCTAGAAGCTACTCCCTTTGTACTAGAACCCTCAATGGTTTCTCCATGTGCCTTTTTACATTTGTTTCCAAGTTTTACTGCTGCAGGTATAATTTGATCTTTCACTGCAGACAGATTTGTAGACATATTTGAGCAGCTTAGAGAGTTCATAATCAGAAAGAGAGAAAAATGACGGATAAGTCGTGGAAGTGTAATAGACAACCTCTTGAAGGCAGTCTCAACTCCATTCAGTGCTTGTGGAGTGGGCAGATGACTCCAAGGCCAGTGACCCTCTCTTCAAGGTGCATGCCTTCAAGCAAGATAGAGTGAGTATGCTAAGTGTATGGGCATGGTGACTATTCATCCCTTCTGCGATGACAAGTAGTTTGCATACAATAACATTTTATACTGCAGTTACTAATAATACAGAGACAACTTTACATACAGCAGATTAAAAAAACTTACAGTATCAACCATTGGCAGTAATTTGGGAACGTACAAGGTATTCGCAGGATACCTTTAAGATACAGGGCCGCCATCAGGGCATTACTGCCCTTACTGGCGTATGGGGCCCAATGAGCAGAAGGCCCCATATGCCCTGCTGACTCCATCCCTGCCGTGTGTCCTTAGACGCACGAGCCATTAACATTTGTTGTCGTGCGGGAGATTCTTTCTGCACGGCAACAGTTAACAGCTGTTGGCCAATCACAGGCCAGCAGCTGATGTCAGCGGGCAAGTCACCGGCGTATGACATCACTGTCATACGCCGGAATTAGTCTGCATGCCTCAGATGTATCTAGCCGAGGACATTGCTGGATCTCGGCCAGGTAAGGAGAACTTTTTTTATTTCATTGTTAAGCCGTAGTATGGGGGTGCATTATACCCCTATGGGGGTTCATTATACAATGGGGGAGCATTATACCCCTATGGGGGAGCATTATACCCCTATGGGGGTTCATTATGCTATGAGGGAGCATTATACCCCTATGTGGCTGCATTATACCTATATGGGGGAGCATTATACCCCTATGGGGCTGCATTATACCCCAATGGGGAAGCATTATATTATGGGGGTGCATTATACCTCTAAGGTGCTGCATTATACCCCTATGGGGCTGCATTATACTGCTATATATGACTATGGGATGCATTATATTACTATGTATGACTATGGGATGAATTATACTGCAATATTTGACTATGGGATGCATTATACTATTATGGATGACTATGGGGCAATATGGAGAGACATGAGGCAGAATGGGAGGACACATGGGGTCCAGAATGGGAGGACATGTGGGGCCCAGAGTGTGGGATATTATTACTGTCTGGGTTAATTAAAGGATATTATTTCTGAGGATACTGTTTTCAGTGTGGGGGAGGAAAGGTCCTGTTACTGTGCAGGGTGACACGGTTGCTTTTTTTTTCATCTGGCATAGTATAGAGGTTGGGGAATGTGCTCTAAATAACTGTGTTATTTTTTGCAGAGACGAGTCCTGGCTGGAAGAAGTGATGGCGGTGTGAACTGGATGAAGAAGAAAATCGAAGATGAAGGACTTCAACTAGAGACGTCACTGGTGAGTCAGTGTATTACCTGTACACTTACACTATATTCTGTATAATATATACAGAGCTCCTGTGTATAATGTCACTAGTGATCACGGTATTACCTGTACACTGACAATATATACAGATCTTCTGTGTATAATGTCACTGGCAATCCCTGTATTACCTGTACACTGACACTATATACAGAGCTCCTGTGTATAATGTCACTAGTGATCACGGTATTACCTGTACACTGACAATATATACAGATCTTCTGTGTATAATGCCACTGGTGATCACTGTATTATCTGTACATTATACACTATACACAGAGCTACTGTGCATTATGTCACTGGAGATCCCTGTATTATCTGTACGCTGACACTATATACAGAGCTCCTGTGTATAATGTCACTGGGGATCCCTGTATTACCTGTACACTGACAATATATACAGAGCTTCTGTGTATAATGTCACTGGTGATCACTGTATTACCTGTACACGGACACTGTATACTAAGTGCAGATCTCCTGTGTATAATGGCATTAGTATTGTATTTTTTTATTAATGATCAGTATTGTAGTATTCGGTCGCTATGGTGGTAATATGTGGTCCGGTCATGGTGTGGCGGTATTTGTTCCTTGTATGTGGTATTATTCGGTCACTATGTGGTGGTAATATGTGGTCCGGTCATGGTGTGGCGGTATATGTTCCTTGTATGTGGTATTATTGGTCTCCATGTGATGGTAATATGTTGTCTGGTCATGGTGTGGCGGTATTTATTCCTTGTATGTGGTATTATTCGGTCACTGTGGTGGTAATATATGATCTGGTCATGGTGTGGCGGTATTTGTTCCTTGTATATGGCAGTATAGGTCATTATGTGATGGTAATATGTGGTCTGGTTATGGTGCGGTGTATTTTCTCCTTGTATGTGGTATTAATGGTCATTTTACAAATTGAAAAATAAATAAAAATATACCTAAAATTGTATTGGATATTTTAACAAATGTTTAATAAGTTATAGTAAAGTAGAGCCCAGCTAGGAGAGTCTACCTTGTCGTTATGGTGGATTTAAAAATTGTTTGGCCAAAACAAAAGCTGCTGGCTATGTATGTGATTTTGTGATGGGAACTGTTAATGTGTGATGGGGAGGACATAGTGCATAAGTGTACTTTGTACAAGAGAGGGTGGTGGGACTGTGGAAGTTTCGAGAGGTGGAAGCGGGGCTAGGGTGGAGGCCACAAAATTTCTAGTGGCAGCCCTGTTAAGATAGTAAAGGGTTTTAAAACTGTGATGTAAAGGACATAGACATAAATTAATTAAAAACCATAAGATCATGATCAAAACAGCTACCCCAGTCTTTGAGCATATTCTATGAGATGCGACAGCAACTTCAATAAGTACCCCATAGCTGGACGACACACTTTCTTCCCTTGTCATCAAACATCTTGGCAGTACATCACAACTTAAGTAGAACAAGCCGAGATACAACACATAATTCTAAACTAATTTGAGTTCTCTGCTCTGGCCTTTCTAGTTTCCTGGCACTTAACAAGCATCTCTTAAACATGAAGATATAATACAAAGTTAATTAAATATGGTGCCATATAAAAATTTCCTTTCCTGCAGTGATAAAGTACAAAGAAAACTGGGTCAGTATGTTTGGTTTGCTTATTTTTCCAGCTCCATTCCAGCTGCCAGTCACAGAATTACCCAGGCCTAAAATTGCCTGTAAAAGCAGGATGAATAAGTCGTATGCAAAAAACTAAAATCACATTCAGTTGTAATCCAAAGCTGTGTGGATGTCTCATGAACACACTAAACCTATATTCCTTGCTTAAACAAACAGTTATTGTATTAGTTGTAACTGGGAAAAAAACTTGCTATGTATTCCGGACACTGAACGCAAAATCCTGCACTTAATTAAATGCTTATCACCCCTAGGCATTGCCTCCAGGGTTCCAATGTGTAAAGCCCCCGTCACACTAAGCGAGGTCGCTAGCGAGATCGCTGCCGAGTCACAAGTTTTGTGACGCAACAGCGACCTCAGTAGCGATCTCGCTATGTTTGACACGTAGCAGCGACCAGGCCCCTGCTGTGAGATCGCTGGTCGTGTCGGAATGGCCTGGACCTTTTTTTGATCGTTGAGGTCCCGCTGGGTAGCACACATCGCTGTGTTTGACACCTTACCAACGACCTCGTTGACTACAACGTCACACAGGACGTCCCTCATCGAGGTCTGAATCATCATAATAGCTGCCATGTGACAGGGTCACAACGACCAACGACATCGTTGTACAGGTTGCTACAGGTCGCCGCATCACTGCTGCGTCGTTGGGAAGATCTCACTGTTTGACATCTCACCAGCGACCACATAGCGACGCAGCAACGATCCCTGACAGGTCATATCGTTGTCGGGATCGCTTTAGCGTTGCTAAGTGTGACGGGGCCTTAAGTTTTCAATGTCAGCTGTAGAATTAGCTTTGTACATGAATGGAAACAAGTCCAAATAAGTTCATATTGAGAACAAGATGAAGATCTTTCCAACATGGAGTCAGTGTGAACAATAAAGCAATGGCCTACAAAAGGGAGTAGTGGAATTGGTACCACATTTTTGAAGTGAGCAATCATTACATCATTAGACTTTACTCACATGGTGGAATCTACGTACACAGGTTACACGTTATCAGCTTTTGTAATTCATGCTAAATAATGCAACATGTATCATGGGCCTCAAAACTAATAAGCAGGTAATTGCTAATTACCGTACATGTGTTTTAGTTGGTGCATTCATTGACCGCTCATGCCAGCGATTCACCTAACAGCACAGCTCTTCCTCTTCCGGGCTGCTCTGTCAACAGACCATGACGGCCAACGCATTACTGATTCACAGCCAGCTCCCTGCAGTTAGGCAGTGGGGAGCCAGCTGTGAATTAGCAGAGCCCAGAGGAAGAGAAGCCTTTGCTCTGTTGATGTGATGTCAGCAGAAGTCGCTGAATTGTCATCTATGACCGCTCTGCCGGCAGAGATCAGCAACAGGCAGGTAGGTAGCAATTGTCTGCCTGTTAGTTCTTAGTCCCATAGTAATAAAAAAAAAGTCCGGGATAACCCCTTTAATTACTCCATGAGAATAATTAATTTTGTTATTCATGCTAAGGTAATGTCACTGGCTCTTTAAGTTCAAGTTTTAATTTTTTTTTCCATTCCGCTTATAAATTAGAAAATATTATAGTCTGCAAATGGATTACAACAAGAGATCTAGACCAAAGAAAAACTAAAGCTGCCCATCAGATCCTTGAGTAAGAAAATAACAATATTTAAGGCAGTTTTCCAGCAAATTCTTCAATCGTAATCACTTAAAGGGAACCTGTCAGCCATTTCATGCCACCCATAGTTCATGACAGAAACTGCTGTCTTGCAATGTAACACTACTGTGCTTCAGAGAAAATATAACCTGAGAAAACGAGCCAAGGATTGGGAGAAGAATTTGCATATAAGGAGATGCCCGGCAGGAAGAAGCTGGAGTAAGCAGTCCCGCAGACTCCATCACCACTGCCAGAATCTTTTTTTTTTTTTTTTATTAAAAAGCTATTGTGGCGACACAGCATTTAATCTGAATTATCCAGACGTATTATTTCAGTAGGCCTAAGCATATGAGCTAGAGTTCATGTGATAATGAATGTTGATTCTTATTGTCATTGAATTAACGTTCAATGGCTGCCATGGGTTGACTGGCTGCTGATTAGCTATTGTATCTGTCCTAGTATTGTTCTATCATCTTTGGGAAACAAAGGCACAATGTTTCTTAATATGTTCACCCATTGGTGCTTTGCAAATATGAAGGACAATCTATGCATGTTGTTTGAACATTCCAGCAGTGAGAAATGGCCTCCCTCCACCTTCCGCCAAGCCTGTAGAGGAATGAGAAGTTGTGACCTATAAAAAGGAGGATCCGCCTGTCTTAGAGAGACTCTACATTACAGTAGTCATGGCATCATGTCTCGAACTGAAGAAATACAGAGCTGCCTCATTGACCAATCACTGAACTCTCAAAGACTTTTAGATAATCCAGGTTGGGACAATCAAGTCACCTGGCCTTGTAGGTCAATGGACTGTCAGCTGCCTAAGCTTTTCGATATCTCCTCTCTGTGGGGTCCCGCCAAAAGAAAGGAGCCACTGGTGGGGGCAGTCGACCCTGAAAGCCGCTGTAAGTCCAGCGAGTCAGCAGAAGGGTGAGACTCTGTAATTTGCACCATTTTGGGTATTTGCTGGGACTGTTCTATGTGTTATTGTGTGTTGGTGGTTCAATAAATTATTGCCACATTGTTTTACCCGCACCCCATGTTGTCTGAGTAGAGTTATGCCCACGGTAAAAGGAGAGCTGGCGTTCGGTGGGACGATCCCTTTTCCTTGCAGTCTTGGCTAGCGGACAAGGGTGCCCGCCAACCCCCGTGTCTCCACAGCTACGTTTTCTTTAAAATGTCAATGTTACAGAGTAAATCATGTTTTTCTGCAATGAGGGAACCTATTAGAATGTCATGATGCCTAAGTTTCCCTTTAAGAAAAATAAGACATTGGGCAAAGCAGTATTATTTTTAAATGCTGGCCTGGTAAAATCGTTCATTTCACCTGATGTTTAGCTTCCTGTACCCTTAAGGTAATTGTTGGCTAAAATGTATCATTTTGAACATTTTGGCCAACAAATGGCAATGGTTGAAAGCAGACTAATGTCTGACGAAAATATTACATTTTAGGTTGGGCTTTTGCTTCTGATAAAAATAAAGTAAAATGTATAATCTGCTAACTTCATCTGATCATTTGACACTTTGCACAACTGTACTGTCTATTGTTTTACATGCTGTATTTTATTATCTCCAAATATGCGAGTTTAGGTTATGTACACACACTAAGTATTTGGTGCACACATTGTAATATATACGGTATAGACAGTTGTGTGAAAAAGTGTTTGCCCCCATCCTGATTTCTTCTTTTGCATGTTTGTCACTTAAATGTTTCAGATATTCCAAGCAAATTTAAATATTAGACAAAGGTAACACAAGTAAATACAAAATGAAGATTTTATAAAAACGTCTTTATTGTTAAGTAAAAAAGAAATCCACACAAGGCCCCGTGTGAAAAAGTGATTGTTCCCCCTCCTTAAAACATAACTTAAATGTGGCTTATCACATCTTTGGGAGGTTTAGATCAAATTTCCTAGCCACACCCAGGCTTGATAACTGCCACAACTGTTCTCAATCAAGAACTCACTTAAATAGGACCTGCCTGACAAACTGATGCAGACCAAAAGATTCCTTAAAAGCTAGACATCATGCTGAGATCGAAAGAAATTCTGGAACAGATGAGAAACAAAGTAGTTGAGATCTATCAGTCTGGAATTGCCCAGAGACTCCAGTTCAAAACCCTAACCATGGCATACAAAGCCATCATAACCTGTCTCCTCCATACATCTGTGACATAGTCCCCCGATACTTACCTGCACGCAACCTCCGATCCTCACAAGATCTCCTTCTCTACTCCCCTCTTATCTCCTCTTTACACAATGGCATATAAGATTTCTCCCGCACATCCCCCCTACTCTGGAACTTTCTACTCCAACGTATCAGACTCTCACCTACCGTGGAAACCTTTGTTGTTCGTCTTTCGTTTTCGAAGATGACCATGACTTCAGGGTTAGAAGAGAATTAGTAGTTATGGGTCCGGAGGTGGCTGATGAGTCCAATCCGGGCCGTGAAGGTTCACCCACATACTTCACATAAGGAAGTAGATGTAGTCAGTACACCAGATTCTACTTGTGCCTTGCATACAGCGCGCTTTCTTTTTGCGTCAAAGATTTTCCTATCTTCAGCTGCACGTGCTCCTGAGGTGATCCTGCCCCACCAACCTGGACGATCCAGGGCAAGCTCTTCCCATTCATTGGTGTTTACTTCCAGTTTTTTGAGAGACACCTTAAGGCAGTCTTTATAGCACTTCTTCTGCCCCCCAACTGCTCGCTTTCCTTGGCACAGTTCTCCGTACAGCAGTTGTTTTGGTAGTCGGCTGTCAGGCATTCTAACCACGTGTCCAGCCCACGTGGCTTGGACTTTCAGCAGGAGAGTGTAAACGCTGCAGAGCCCGGTTTGTTCCAGAATTGCCGTGTCCGGGACATTGTCTTGACAACTGATGTGGAGGAGTCTGCGGAGGCAACTCATGTGGAAATGATTAAGCTGTTTAGCATGCAGGCTGTAGTCTGTCCAGGTCTCGCTAGCATAGAGAAGTGGAAGTGTGGTGAGGACCACCGCGCAGTAGACCTTCAGCTTGGTGGTAAGGCTGAGTCCTCTTCGTTCCCAGACGTTCTTACGCAGTCTCCCGAAGATGGCACTGGCTTTGGCGATTCTGTTATTAACCTCAGCGTCTATGGTTACTTCACGGGAAAGTGTGCTGCCTAAGTAGGTGAAGTTATCGACTGCTTTGAGCTTTTGCTCCTTCACCGTGATACGTGGCTCCTTGTACAGTTTTCCTGGAACCGGTTGATACATGACTTCGGTTTTTCTAATGTTGATCTCGAGACCAAAACTGTCGCAAGCTTGCGAAAAACAGTCCATTTCATGCTGCATCTGCTGATCCGTGCTAGCATTAAGTGCACAGTCATCGGCAAATAATAATTAACGGATAACAGTCTCATGCACTTTTGTAACCGCTTTCAGGCATTTTGGGTTGAATAGCTTGCCATCAGTCCTGTACCTAACCTGGATTCCATTCCATTCCATCTTAAAGGCATCACTTAACATTGCAGAGAACAGTGTACTGAACAGGGTTGGAGCAAGCACACAGCCTGGTTTTACGCCGTTTGTTACTGGGAAAGCCTCAGATTCGTCTCCATCGTTCAGAACCTTCACCATCATGCCGGACGACTGAGATGAACTTGCTCGGGCAGCCGAATTTTGCCATGATCTTCCACAGGCCGTCTCTACTGACTGTGTTGAAAGCCTTGGTCAAATCAACAAAAGTTACATAAAGGTCACGGTGTTGCTCCTGGCACTTTTCCTGTAGTTGACATGCTGAAAAGACCATAACTTAGGGTGGGGGCTCATAATTAAGGGGTTATAAGGGGCAGCTGTTTGGGGCTCAAGTCCTTTTTGGAAGGGCATTTGAACAGCAAGGTGGATTGCTGTTGAGGGGAAATAGAGAAAAAAAAATCCATAAATCTTCAGCTTAGCGAGTGTGAGCGAGCTGAGTGTGACCTGAGCGTAGGTGTGAACGGCGGTAAGTGTGACTTGTGATTTAGTGACTTTGGAATCAGGGAGTTTCCAAGGGAGGAATTGCTGTCTGTTTTTTATTAATACTTTGTATTTATTTTTTATTTAACGTTTCTGTGTGGTGCAATCCCCATTAGGAAATGTGCTCCACTATTGTTAATGCCATCCAGTGCACATCTTGCCACATGTATGCAATCCTTGATCAGCCGGTCGAGGGTGCATACTGCTGTGCGAGATGTGAGCACGTTGAGCATTTGGAAGCCCAGATTCTGGATCTAAATGTGCAGCTGGCAACACTGAGATCCATTGACAACATGGAAAGGAGTCTTCTGCTCACTTGCTCACTGAGCAGACGCTCAATGGGATAGATGGGGGGGATGGTAGGATGGAGCTGCAGGACAGTGAAGTAGCAAGCTGGGTGACATTTAGGAAGCGGGGTAGAGGGAAGAGTGCCAGGGAGGCTAGTCCTGATCTGGCACACCCTAACAAGTTTGCTAAGTTGGCAGATGAGGGGGATGCCAGTACAGGGGTAGCACTGCTGCAGCCAGGCATGTCCTCTGAAAGCCGGAGGAGTGACTGCTCCAGTAAGGAGGGAAATAGGAGAGCAGGGCAGGCCAGACAGGTGCTGGTAGTGGGGGACTCAATTATTAGGGGAACAGATAGGGCAATCTGTCACAAAGACAGGGATCGTTGGACGGTGTGCTGCCTACCTGGCGCTCGAGTCCGACACATCGCTGATCGGGTGGACAGAGTACTGGGAGGGGCTGGTGAGAACCCAGCAGTCATGGTGCACATTGGCACAAATGACAAAGTTAGAGGTAGGTGGAAGGTCCTTAAAGATGATTTCAGAGAATTAGGCAGCAAGCTGAAAGCAAGGACCTCCAACATGGTATTTTCTGAAATACTGCCTGTACCACGTGCCACGCCAGAGAGGCAACGGGAGATTAGGGAGGTTAATAAGTGGCTCAAGAATTGGTGTAGGAAGGAGGGGTTTGGGTTCCTGCAGAACTGGGCTGATTTCTCAGTTGTCTACAAGCTCTATGCTAGGGACGGGCTGCACCTCAATGGGGAAGGTGCAGCTGTGCTGGGGGAGAAAATGGCTAGAATGTTGGAGGAGTGTTTAAACTAGGGATTGGGGGGAGGGTATTCAATTTATAGGAGGGGAAGATAGTGCAGATAGAGACCTGGGCACAAAGAAGGAAGTTGGGGGTGGCGGTGGCATGGGAGGTGGGGTTAGAACAGTTAATAATTTGAGAAAGAATAGAGGTCAGAAGCCTCGCCAACAAAATGGACGAATTAGAACTAATGTTGTTGGAGCATAATTATGACATGGTGGGGATATCTGAAACATGGCTGGATGAGAGTTAGGACTGGGCTGTTAACTTGCAGGGCTATAGCCTGTTCAGAAATGACCACACAGATAAGCGAGGGGGTGGGGTGTGTCTATATGTAAAATCGTCCTTAAAACCCATCCTGCGTGATAATATAGGTGAATTTAATGAAAATATAGAGTCCCCGTGGGTGGAGATAAGGGGAGGGGGAAAAAATAAGAAATTACTGATAGGGGTTTGTTATAAATCTCCAAAAATAATGGAAGCAATGGAGAATATCCTCGTAAAGCAAATAGATGAAGCTGCGACTCAAGGAGAAGTCATTATTATTTTAGTCTGCAGTGTGATTTCTAGAAGTGTGTTCTAAAAGTGTGGATTACATTAGAATTAAAACCTGAAAGATGTATACAGACTGTGCCCTGCTACCTGCCACCATCGCACTCTAACAAGCATCTCTATTCTTCCAACAGGTATGTTCATCCAGCTCTCCTACATGAAGCGCACATAATACATCACCCAGCTTTGCGCATAGACTTTCCCCTGCTCCTAGCATTGTGATGGTATGTTCATCCAGCTCTCCTACATGAAGCGCACATAATACATCACCCAGCTTTGCGCATAGACTTTCCCCTGCTCCTAGCATTGTGATGGTATGTTCATCCAGCTCTCCTACATGAAGCGCACATAATACATCACCCAGCTTTGCGCATAGACTTTCCCCTGCTCCTAGCATTGTGATGGTATGTTCATCCAGCTCTCCTACATGAAGCGCACATAATACATCACCCAGCTTTGCGCATAGACTTTCCCCTGCTCCTAGCATTGTGATGGTATGTTCATCCAGCTCTCCTACATGAAGCGCACATAATACATCACCCAGCTTTGCGCATAGACTTTCCCCTGCTCCTAGCATTGTGATGGTATGTTCATCCAGCTCTCCTACATGAAGCGCACATAATACATCACCCAGCTTTGCGCATAGACTTTCCCCTGCTCCTAGCATTGTGATGGTATGTTCATCCAGCTCTCCTACATGAAGCGCACATAATACATCACCCAGCTTTGCGCATAGACTTTCCCCTGCTCCTAGCATTGTGATGGTATGTTCATCCAGCTCTCCTACATGAAGCGCACATAATACATCACCCAGCTTTGCGCATAGACATTCCCCTGCTCCTAGCATTGTGATGGTATGCCTTTCAGCTAACCCCCAACTTACTGTGTGATATTTATGACCTTGTTTACTTAGTCTTGATTGTATGCATCTGGTCGACCCTTAATTCTCTGACCAAGATGAGACCACTCCTCTCTGCTCCACACCTGACCACACTTAGTTTTCCATATATTGCATAGCACAAGTCTGCATGACTTTAGTCTGCAGTGTGATTTCTAGAAGTGTGTTCTAAAAGTGTGGATTACATTAGAATTAAAACCTGAAAGATGTATACAGACTGTGCCCTGTTACCTGCCACCATCGCACTCTAACAAGCATCTCTATTCTTCCAACAGGTATGTTCATCCAGCTCTCCTACATGAAGCACACATAATACATCACCCAGCTTTGCGCATAGACTTTCCCCTGCTCCTAGCATTGTGATGGTATGTTCATCCAGCTCTCCTACATGAAGCGCACATAATACATCACCCAGCTTTGCGCATAGACTTTCCCCTGCTCCTAGCATTGTGATGGTATGTTCATCCAGCTCTCCTACATGAAGCGCACATAATACATCACCCAGCTTTGCGCATAGACTTTCCCCTGCTCCTAGCATTGTGATGGTATGTTCATCCAGCTCTCCTACATGAAGCGCACATAATACATCACCCAGCTTTGCGCATAGACTTTCCCCTGCTCCTAGCATTGTGATGGTATGTTCATCCAGCTCTCCTACATGAAGCGCACATAATACATCACCCAGCTTTGCGCATAGACTTTCCCCTGCTCCTAGCATTGTGATGGTATGCCTTTCAGCTAACCCCCAACTTACTGTGTGATATTTATGACCTTGTTTACTTAGTCTTGATTGTATGCATCTGGTCGACCCTTAATTCTCTGACCAAGATGAGACCACTCCTCTCTGCTCCACACCTGACCACACTTAGTTTTCCATATATTGCATAGCACAAGTCTGCATGACTTTAGTCTGCAGTGTGATTTCTAGAAGTGTGTTCTAAAAGTGTGGATTACATTAGAATTAAAACCTGAAAGATGTATACAGACTGTGCCCTGCTACCTGCCACCATCGCACTCTAACAAGCATCTCTATTCTTCCAACAGGTATGTTCATCCAGCTCTCCTACATGAAGCGCACATAATACATCACCCAGCTTTGCGCATAGACTTTCCCCTGCTCCTAGCATTGTGATGGTATGTTCATCCAGCTCTCCTACATGAAGCGCACATAATACATCACCCAGCTTTGCGCATAGACTTTCCCCTGCTCCTAGCATTGTGATGGTATGTTCATCCAGCTCTCCTACATGAAGCGCACATAATACATCACCCAGCTTTGCACATAGACTTTCCCCTGCTCCTAGCATTGTGATGGTATGTTCATCCAGCTCTCCTACATGAAGCGCACATAATACATCACCCAGCTTTGCGCATAGACTTTCCCCTGCTCCTAGCATTGTGATGGTATGTTCATCCAGCTCTCCTACATGAAGCGCACATAATACATCACCCAGCTTTGCGCATAGACTTTCCCCTGCTCCTAGCATTGTGATGGTATGTTCATCCAGCTCTCCTACATGAAGCGCACATAATACATCACCCAGCTTTGCGCATAGACTTTCCCCTGCTCCTAGCATTGTGATGGTATGTTCATCCAGCTCTCCTACATGAAGCGCACATAATACATCACCCAGCTTTGCGCATAGACTTTCCCCTGCTCCTAGCATTGTGATGGTATGTTCATCCAGCTCTCCTACATGAAGCGCACATAATACATCACCCAGCTTTGCGCATAGACTTTCCCCTGCTCCTAGCATTGTGATGGTATGTTCATCCAGCTCTCCTACATGAAGCGCACATAATACATCACCCAGCTTTGCGCATAGACTTTCCCCTGCTCCTAGCATTGTGATGGTATGTTCATCCAGCTCTCCTACATGAAGCGCACATAATACATCACCCAGCTTTGCGCATAGACTTTCCCCTGCTCCTAGCATTGTGATGGTATGCCTTTCAGCTAACCCCCAACTTACTGTGTGATATTTATGACCTTGTTTACTTAGTCTTGATTGTATGCATCTGGTCGACCCTTAATTCTCTGACCAAGATGAGACCACTCCTCTCTGCTCCACACCTGACCACACTTAGTTTTCCATATATTGCATAGCACAAGTCTGCATGACTTTAGTCTGCAGTGTGATTTCTAGAAGTGTGTTCTAAAAGTGTGGATTACATTAGAATTAAAACCTGAAAGATGTATACAGACTGTGCCCTGCTACCTGCCACCATCGCACTCTAACAAGCATCTCTATTCTTCCAACAGGTATGTTCATCCAGCTCTCCTACATGAAGCGCACATAATACATCACCCAGCTTTGCGCATAGACTTTCCCCTGCTCCTAGCATTGTGATGGTATGTTCATCCAGCTCTCCTACATGAAGCGCACATAATACATCACCCAGCTTTGCGCATAGACTTTCCCCTGCTCCTAGCATTGTGATGGTATGTTCATCCAGCTCTCCTACATGAAGCGCACATAATACATCACCCAGCTTTGCGCATAGACTTTCCCCTGCTCCTAGCATTGTGATGGTATGTTCATCCAGCTCTCCTACATGAAGCGCACATAATACATCACCCAGCTTTGCGCATAGACTTTCCCCTGCTCCTAGCATTGTGATGGTATGTTCATCCAGCTCTCCTACATGAAGCGCACATAATACATCACCCAGCTTTGCGCATAGACTTTCCCCTGCTCCTAGCATTGTGATGGTATGTTCATCCAGCTCTCCTACATGAAGCGCACATAATACATCACCCAGCTTTGCGCATAGACTTTCCCCTGCTCCTAGCATTGTGATGGTATGCCTTTCAGCTAACCCCCAACTTACTGTGTGATATTTATGACCTTGTTTACTTAGTCTTGATTGTATGCATCTGGTCGACCCTTAATTCTCTGACCAAGATGAGACCACTCCTCTCTGCTCCACACCTGACCACACTTAGTTTTCCATATATTGCATAGCACAAGTCTGCATGACTTTAGTCTGCAGTGTGATTTCTAGAAGTGTGTTCTAAAAGTGTGGATTACATTAGAATTAAAACCTGAAAGATGTATACAGACTGTGCCCTGCTACCTGCCACCATCGCACTCTAACAAGCATCTCTATTCTTCCAACAGGTATGTTCATCCAGCTCTCCTACATGAAGCGCACATAATACATCACCCAGCTTTGCGCATAGACTTTCCCCTGCTCCTAGCATTGTGATGGTATGTTCATCCAGCTCTCCTACATGAAGCGCACATAATACATCACCCAGCTTTGCGCATAGACTTTCCCCTGCTCCTAGCATTGTGATGGTATGTTCATCCAGCTCTCCTACATGAAGCGCACATAATACATCACCCAGCTTTGCGCATAGACTTTCCCCTGCTCCTAGCATTGTGATGGTATGTTCATCCAGCTCTCCTACATGAAGCGCACATAATACATCACCCAGCTTTGCGCATAGACTTTCCCCTGCTCCTAGCATTGTGATGGTATGTTCATCCAGCTCTCCTACATGAAGCGCACATAATACATCACCCAGCTTTGCGCATAGACTTTCCCCTGCTCCTAGCATTGTGATGGTATGCCTTTCAGCTAACCCCCAACTTACTGTGTGATATTTATGACCTTGTTTACTTAGTCTTGATTGTATGCATCTGGTCGACCCTTAATTCTCTGACCAAGATGAGACCACTCCTCTCTGCTCCACACCTGACCACACTTAGTTTTCCATATATTGCATAGCACAAGTCTGCATGACTTTAGTCTGCAGTGTGATTTCTAGAAGTGTGTTCTAAAAGTGTGGATTACATTAGAATTAAAACCTGAAAGATGTATACAGACTGTGCCCTGCTACCTGCCACCATCGCACTCTAACAAGCATCTCTATTCTTCCAACAGGTATGTTCATCCAGCTCTCCTACATGAAGCGCACATAATACATCACCCAGCTTTGCGCATAGACTTTCCCCTGCTCCTAGCATTGTGATGGTATGTTCATCCAGCTCTCCTACATGAAGCGCACATACTACATCACCCAGCTTTGCGCATAGACTTTCCCCTGCTCCTACCATTGTGATGGTATGTTCATCCAGCTCTCCTACATGAAGCGCACATAATACATCACCCAGCTTTGCGCATAGACTTTCCCCTGCTCCTAGCATTGTGATGGTATGTTCATCCAGCTCTCCTACATGAAGCGCACATAATACATCACCCAGCTTTGCGCATAGACTTTCCCCTGCTCCTAGCATTGTGATGGTATGTTCATCCAGCTCTCCTACATGAAGCGCACATAATACATCACCCAGCTTTGCGCATAGACTTTCCCCTGCTCCTAGCATTGTGATGGTATGCCTTTCAGCTAACCCCCAACTTACTGTGTGATATTTATGACCTTGTTTACTTAGTCTTGATTGTATGCATCTGGTCGACCCTTAATTCTCTGACCAAGATGAGACCACTCCTCTCTGCTCCACACCTGACCACACTTAGTTTTCCATATATTGCATAGCACAAGTCTGCATGACTTTAGTCTGCAGTGTGATTTCTAGAAGTGTGTTCTAAAAGTGTGGATTACATTAGAATTAAAACCTGAAAGATGTATACAGACTGTGCCCTGCTACCTGCCACCATCGCACTCTAACAAGCATCTCTATTCTTCCAACAGGTATGTTCATCCAGCTCTCCTACATGAAGCGCACATAATACATCACCCAGCTTTGCGCATAGACTTTCCCCTGCTCCTAGCATTGTGATGGTATGTTCATCCAGCTCTCCTACATGAAGCGCACATAATACATCACCCAGCTTTGCGCATAGACTTTCCCCTGCTCCTAGCATTGTGATGGTATGCCTTTCAGCTAACCCCCAACTTACTGTGTGATATTTATGACCTTGTTTACTTAGTCTTGATTGTATGCATCTGGTCGACCCTTAATTCTCTGACCAAGATGAGACCACTCCTCTCTGCTCCACACCTGACCACACTTAGTTTTCCATATATTGCATAGCACAAGTCTGCATGACTTTAGTCTGCAGTGTGATTTCTAGAAGTGTGTTCTAAAAGTGTGGATTACATTAGAATTAAAACCTGAAAGATGTATACAGACTGTGCCCTGCTACCTGCCACCATCGCACTCTAACAAGCATCTCTATTCTTCCAACAGGTATGTTCATCCAGCTCTCCTACATGAAGCGCACATAATACATCACCCAGCTTTGCGCATAGACTTTCCCCTGCTCCTAGCATTGTGATGGTATGTTCATCCAGCTCTCCTACATGAAGCGCACATAATACATCACCCAGCTTTGCGCATAGACTTTCCCCTGCTCCTAGCATTGTGATGGTATGCCTTTCAGCTAACCCCCAACTTACTGTGTGATATTTATGACCTTGTTTACTTAGTCTTGATTGTATGCATCTGGTCGACCCTTAATTCTCTGACCAAGATGAGACCACTCCTCTCTGCTCCACACCTGACCACACTTAGTTTTCCATATATTGCATAGCACAAGTCTGCATGACTTTAGTCTGCAGTGTGATTTCTAGAAGTGTGTTCTAAAAGTGTGGATTACATTAGAATTAAAACCTGAAAGATGTATACAGACTGTGCCCTGCTACCTGCCACCATCGCACTCTAACAAGCATCTCTATTCTTCCAACAGGTATGTTCATCCAGCTCTCCTACATGAAGCGCACATAATACATCACCCAGCTTTGCGCATAGACTTTCCCCTGCTCCTAGCATTGTGATGGTATGTTCATCCAGCTCTCCTACATGAAGCGCACATAATACATCACCCAGCTTTGCGCATAGACTTTCCCCTGCTCCTAGCATTGTGATGGTATGTTCATCCAGCTCTCCTACATGAAGCGCACATAATACATCACCCAGCTTTGCGCATAGACTTTCCCCTGCTCCTAGCATTGTGATGGTATGTTCATCCAGCTCTCCTACATGAAGCGCACATAATACATCACCCAGCTTTGCGCATAGACTTTCCCCTGCTCCTAGCATTGTGATGGTATGTTCATCCAGCTCTCCTACATGAAGCGCACATAATACATCACCCAGCTTTGCGCATAGACTTTCCCCTGCTCCTAGCATTGTGATGGTATGTTCATCCAGCTCTCCTACATGAAGCGCACATAATACATCACCCAGCTTTGCGCATAGACTTTCCCCTGCTCCTAGCATTGTGATGGTATGTTCATCCAGCTCTCCTACATGAAGCGCACATAATACATCACCCAGCTTTGCGCATAGACTTTCCCCTGCTCCTAGCATTGTGATGGTATGTTCATCCAGCTCTCCTACATGAAGCGCACATAATACATCACCCAGCTTTGCGCATAGACTTTCCCCTGCTCCTAGCATTGTGATGGTATGTTCATCCAGCTCTCCTACATGAAGCGCACATAATACATCACCCAGCTTTGCGCATAGACTTTCCCCTGCTCCTAGCATTGTGATGGTATGTTCATCCAGCTCTCCTACATGAAGCGCACATAATACATCACCCAGCTTTGCGCATAGACTTTCCCCTGCTCCTAGCATTGTGATGGTATGCCTTTCAGCTAACCCCCAACTTACTGTGTGATATTTATGACCTTGTTTACTTAGTCTTGATTGTATGCATCTGGTCGACCCTTAATTCTCTGACCAAGATGAGACCACTCCTCTCTGCTCCACACCTGACCACACTTAGTTTTCCATATATTGCATAGCACAAGTCTGCATGACTTTAGTCTGCAGTGTGATTTCTAGAAGTGTGTTCTAAAAGTGTGGATTACATTAGAATTAAAACCTGAAAGATGTATACAGACTGTGCCCTGCTACCTGCCACCATCGCACTCTAACAAGCATCTCTATTCTTCCAACAGGTATGTTCATCCAGCTCTCCTACATGAAGCGCACATAATACATCACCCAGCTTTGCGCATAGACTTTCCCCTGCTCCTAGCATTGTGATGGTATGTTCATCCAGCTCTCCTACATGAAGCGCACATAATACATCACCCAGCTTTGCGCATAGACTTTCCCCTGCTCCTAGCATTGTGATGGTATGTTCATCCAGCTCTCCTACATGAAGCGCACATAATACATCACCCAGCTTTGCGCATAGACTTTCCCCTGCTCCTAGCATTGTGATGGTATGTTCATCCAGCTCTCCTACATGAAGCGCACATAATACATCACCCAGCTTTGCGCATAGACTTTCCCCTGCTCCTAGCATTGTGATGGTATGTTCATCCAGCTCTCCTACATGAAGCGCACATAATACATCACCCAGCTTTGCGCATAGACTTTCCCCTGCTCCTAGCATTGTGATGGTATGTTCATCCAGCTCTCCTACATGAAGCGCACATAATACATCACCCAGCTTTGCGCATAGACTTTCCCCTGCTCCTAGCATTGTGATGGTATGTTCATCCAGCTCTCCTACATGAAGCGCACATAATACATCACCCAGCTTTGCGCATAGACTTTCCCCTGCTCCTAGCATTGTGATGGTATGTTCATCCAGCTCTCCTACATGAAGCGCACATAATACATCACCCAGCTTTGCGCATAGACTTTCCCCTGCTCCTAGCATTGTGATGGTATGCCTTTCAGCTAACCCCCAACTTACTGTGTGATATTTATGACCTTGTTTACTTAGTCTTGATTGTATGCATCTGGTCGACCCTTAATTCTCTGACCAAGATGAGACCACTCCTCTCTGCTCCACACCTGACCACACTTAGTTTTCCATATATTGCATAGCACAAGTCTGCATGACTTTAGTCTGCAGTGTGATTTCTAGAAGTGTGTTCTAAAAGTGTGGATTACATTAGAATTAAAACCTGAAAGATGTATACAGACTGTGCCCTGCTACCTGCCACCATCGCACTCTAACAAGCATCTCTATTCTTCCAACAGGTATGTTCATCCAGCTCTCCTACATGAAGCGCACATAATACATCACCCAGCTTTGCGCATAGACTTTCCCCTGCTCCTAGCATTGTGATGGTATGTTCATCCAGCTCTCCTACATGAAGCGCACATAATACATCACCCAGCTTTGCGCATAGACTTTCCCCTGCTCCTAGCATTGTGATGGTATGCCTTTCAGCTAACCCCCAACTTACTGTGTGATATTTATGACCTTGTTTACTTAGTCTTGATTGTATGCATCTGGTCGACCCTTAATTCTCTGACCAAGATGAGACCACTCCTCTCTGCTCCACACCTGACCACACTTAGTTTTCCATATATTGCATAGCACAAGTCTGCATGACTTTAGTCTGCAGTGTGATTTCTAGAAGTGTGTTCTAAAAGTGTGGATTACATTAGAATTAAAACCTGAAAGATGTATACAGACTGTGCCCTGCTACCTGCCACCATCGCACTCTAACAAGCATCTCTATTCTTCCAACAGGTATGTTCATCCAGCTCTCCTACATGAAGCGCACATAATACATCACCCAGCTTTGCGCATAGACTTTCCCCTGCTCCTAGCATTGTGATGGTATGCCTTTCAGCTAACCCCCAACTTACTGTGTGATATTTATGACCTTGTTTACTTAGTCTTGATTGTATGCATCTGGTCGACCCTTAATTCTCTGACCAAGATGAGACCACTCCTCTCTGCTCCACACCTGACCACACTTAGTTTTCCATATATTGCATAGCACAAGTCTGCATGACTTTAGTCTGCAGTGTGATTTCTAGAAGTGTGTTCTAAAAGTGTGGATTACATTAGAATTAAAACCTGAAAGATGTATACAGACTGTGCCCTGCTACCTGCCACCATCGCACTCTAACAAGCATCTCTATTCTTCCAACAGGTATGTTCATCCAGCTCTCCTACATGAAGCGCACATAATACATCACCCAGCTTTGCGCATAGACTTTCCCCTGCTCCTAGCATTGTGATGGTATGCCTTTCAGCTAACCCCCAACTTACTGTGTGATATTTATGACCTTGTTTACTTAGTCTTGATTGTATGCATCTGGTCGACCCTTAATTCTCTGACCAAGATGAGACCAC
Source organism: Ranitomeya variabilis (assembly GCF_051348905.1). NCBI lineage: Eukaryota > Metazoa > Chordata > Amphibia > Anura > Dendrobatidae > Ranitomeya > Ranitomeya variabilis. The sequence continues at coordinate 114,631,706 of NC_135237.1, read as the reverse complement.
TCCTCTCTGCTCCACACCTGACCACACTTAGTTTTCCATATATTGCATAGCACAAGTCTGCATGACTTTAGTCTGCAGTGTGATTTCTAGAAGTGTGTTCTAAAAGTGTGGATTACATTAGAATTAAAACCTGAAAGATGTATACAGACTGTGCCCTGCTACCTGCCACCATCGCACTCTAACAAGCATCTCTATTCTTCCAACAGGTATGTTCATCCAGCTCTCCTACATGAAGCGCACATAATACATCACCCAGCTTTGCGCATAGACTTTCCCCTGCTCCTAGCATTGTGATGGTATGTTCATCCAGCTCTCCTACATGAAGCGCACATAATACATCACCCAGCTTTGCGCATAGACTTTCCCCTGCTCCTAGCATTGTGATGGTATGCCTTTCAGCTAACCCCCAACTTACTGTGTGATATTTATGACCTTGTTTACTTAGTCTTGATTGTATGCATCTGGTCGACCCTTAATTCTCTGACCAAGATGAGACCACTCCTCTCTGCTCCACACCTGACCACACTTAGTTTTCCATATATTGCATAGCACAAGTCTGCATGACTTTAGTCTGCAGTGTGATTTCTAGAAGTGTGTTCTAAAAGTGTGGATTACATTAGAATTAAAACCTGAAAGATGTATACAGACTGTGCCCTGCTACCTGCCACCATCGCACTCTAACAAGCATCTCTATTCTTCCAACAGGTATGTTCATCCAGCTCTCCTACATGAAGCGCACATAATACATCACCCAGCTTTGCGCATAGACTTTCCCCTGCTCCTAGCATTGTGATGGTATGTTCATCCAGCTCTCCTACATGAAGCGCACATAATACATCACCCAGCTTTGCGCATAGACTTTCCCCTGCTCCTAGCATTGTGATGGTATGTTCATCCAGCTCTCCTACATGAAGCGCACATAATACATCACCCAGCTTTGCGCATAGACTTTCCCCTGCTCCTAGCATTGTGATGGTATGTTCATCCAGCTCTCCTACATGAAGCGCACATAATACATCACCCAGCTTTGCGCATAGACTTTCCCCTGCTCCTAGCATTGTGATGGTATGTTCATCCAGCTCTCCTACATGAAGCGCACATAATACATCACCCAGCTTTGCGCATAGACTTTCCCCTGCTCCTAGCATTGTGATGGTATGCCTTTCAGCTAACCCCCAACTTACTGTGTGATATTTATGACCTTGTTTACTTAGTCTTGATTGTATGCATCTGGTCGACCCTTAATTCTCTGACCAAGATGAGACCACTCCTCTCTGCTCCACACCTGACCACACTTAGTTTTCCATATATTGCATAGCACAAGTCTGCATGACTTTAGTCTGCAGTGTGATTTCTAGAAGTGTGTTCTAAAAGTGTGGATTACATTAGAATTAAAACCTGAAAGATGTATACAGACTGTGCCCTGCTACCTGCCACCATCGCACTCTAACAAGCATCTCTATTCTTCCAACAGGTATGTTCATCCAGCTCTCCTACATGAAGCGCACATAATACATCACCCAGCTTTGCGCATAGACTTTCCCCTGCTCCTAGCATTGTGATGGTATGTTCATCCAGCTCTCCTACATGAAGCGCACATAATACATCACCCAGCTTTGCGCATAGACTTTCCCCTGCTCCTAGCATTGTGATGGTATGTTCATCCAGCTCTCCTACATGAAGCGCACATAATACATCACCCAGCTTTGCGCATAGACTTTCCCCTGCTCCTAGCATTGTGATGGTATGTTCATCCAGCTCTCCTACATGAAGCGCACATAATACATCACCCAGCTTTGCGCATAGACTTTCCCCTGCTCCTAGCATTGTGATGGTATGTTCATCCAGCTCTCCTACATGAAGCGCACATAATACATCACCCAGCTTTGCGCATAGACTTTCCCCTGCTCCTAGCATTGTGATGGTATGCCTTTCAGCTAACCCCCAACTTACTGTGTGATATTTATGACCTTGTTTACTTAGTCTTGATTGTATGCATCTGGTCGACCCTTAATTCTCTGACCAAGATGAGACCACTCCTCTCTGCTCCACACCTGACCACACTTAGTTTTCCATATATTGCATAGCACAAGTCTGCATGACTTTAGTCTGCAGTGTGATTTCTAGAAGTGTGTTCTAAAAGTGTGGATTACATTAGAATTAAAACCTGAATTGAACCTGAAGGGAACTGAAGGTAACTGGCCAGTCACTGTAAACAATGTTTCAGTTTGTTTTCACTTTTACCCCTATAATCTTTCACTTTCTGCTACCTCCCCCAATCCCCACACCAAGTAAGGAACTGTTCATCTCCTCTTCAATCCTCCCCATCCATCTCACCTCCTCCTCAGAACTGTTCCTTAACATACAATCCTCTGTCTCAAAGCACAGGCAGCCCCCTCACGCTGTCTCCTGCTCCCACCTGCTAACACTATCTCTGCTCCTTCTCACTGCTGGTGATATCTCTCCAAATCCTGGTCCTCCTCACCATATTCCCACAGTCATTTCTACCTCCCATCCACGCTCCATCACAAACTTCCGTAACCTCTCTAACCTTATACCCATAAGCCCAGCCCCCGCTTCCCCAGTCCCACTAACAGGAGCTCTGTGGAACGCTCGCTCTGTCTGTAACAAGCTTTCCTACATCCATGATCTTTTTGTTACTACCAAACTTTCCTTCCTCGCCATCACCGAAACCTGGCTCACCCCTTCTGACACGGCCTCCCCTGCTGCACTCTCTTACGGTGGCTTCCACCTTTCTCACACACCCCGCCCCAGCAGCAAGCATGGTGGAGGAGTTGGTTTTCTCCTGTCAGATAACTGCTCCTTCACCCCAATCCCACTGCCACCCTCTGTTACCCTCCCTTCCTTTGAGGTGCACTCTGTGCGCATCTACTCCCCCTCCAACCTCCAACTGGCTGTCATTTACCGCCCCCCAGGGCCAGCCACCACCTTCTTTGACCACTTCACCACCTGGCTACTTCATTTCCTTTCTGCGGACATCCCCACTATCATCATGGGCGATTTCAACATACCCATTGACACTTCCCTCTCAGCTGCCACTAAACTTCTATCTCTCTCTTCCTCCTTCGGCCTCACTCAATGGTCTTCTGCAGCCACTCACAAAGATGGTCACACACTGGACCTCATCTTCACCCGCCTCTGCTCCCTATCTAACCTCTCTAACTCGCCTCTTCCTCTCTCTGACCACAACCTTCTCACATTCTCATCTCTCTCCACTCCATGTCTAGAGTCCCCACCCCACAAACTTTCACACCCTCGCAGAAATCTTAAACATCTTGACCTACATTCATTCTCTGAATCCCTCCTCCCTCTCACAGACATAAGTTCCATACACAATGCGGATGATGCTGCCGCTCTATATAACACCACAATAGCTGTAGCTTTGGAATCTGCTGCCCCACTTACACATACCAAAGCTCGCAAAATCAACAGACAGCCCTGGCACACCAGCCTGACCAAAGAACTGAGGCAAGCTTCCAGAGCTGCTGAGCGCAGATGGAAAAGATCCCACTCCAACGACCATTTAATCGCATTCAAACAGTCCCTCACTACTTTCAAGACCGCACTCGCCACAGCTAAACAAACCTACTTCTCATCTCTCATATCCTCCCTGTCTCACAACCCTAAACAGTTATTCAACACCTTCAATTCTCTCCTCCGTCCCCCAGCACCTCCTCCCTCCTCACTTATCTCTGCTGAAGACTTTGCCTCATTCTTCAAGCAGAAGATTGATAACATCAGAGACAGTTTTGGTCAACAAGCCCCAGAGCCCTTCCTCCCAACTTCCCTACCCTCCACCTCCAAAACCAACTACTCCACCATTACAGAAGATCAACTCGCCACTCTACTCTCAAGATCGCATCTCACCACCTGTGCACTTGACCCGCTCCCAACCCACCTCATCCCAAACCTCACCACAATCTTCATCCCAACCCTAACCCATCTCTTCAACCTATCACTAACAAATGGTGTTTTCCCCTCAAGCTTTAAACATGCCTCCATCACACCTATCCTCAAAAAGCCCTCTCTTGACCCATCCTCTGTATCTAGCTATCGCCCTATATCACTTCTCCCCTATGCCTCAAAACTACTGGAACAACACGTCTACCTTGAACTGTCCTCCCATCTCTCTTCTTGCTCCCTCTTTGACCGCTTACAATCTGGCTTCCGGCCACACCATTCCACTGAAACTGCCCTAACTAAGGTCACCACTGACCTTTTAACCGCCAAGAGCAAGCGACACTACTCTGTTCTCCTCCTCCTCGACCTGTCGGCTGCCTTTGACACAGTGGACCATTCCCTATTATTACAGACCCTCTCATCCCTTGGCATCACAGACTTGGCCCTATCCTGGATCTCATCATACCTAACAGACCGGACATTCAGCGTCTCCCACTCACACACCACCTCCTCACCTCGCCCCCTCTCTGTCGGAGTCCCACAAGGTTCAGTCCTTGGGCCCCTGCTCTTCTCCATTTACACCTTTGGCCTGGGACAGCTCATAGAATCTCATGGCTTTCAGTATCACCTCTATGCTGATGACACACAGATCTACATCTCTGGACCAGATATCACCTCCCTACTAACCAGAATCCCTCAATGTCTGTCCACTATTTCATCCTTCTTCTCCGCTAAATTTCTGAAACTTAACATGGACAAAACAGAATTCATCATCTTTCCCCCATCTCACGTGACCCCCCCAACGAACCTATCCATTACAGTAAATGGCTGCCCACTCTCCCCAGTCCCACAAGCTCGCTGCCTCGGGGTTATCCTTGACGCTGATCTCTCCTTCAAACCACATATCCAAGCCCTTTCCACTTCCTGCCGACTTCAACTCAAAAATATTGCACGAATCCGTTCATTCCTCAACCAAGAATCTGCAAAAACCCTAGTCCATGCCCTCATCATCTCTCGTCTTGACTACTGCAACCTCCTGCTCTGTGGCCTCCCCTCAAACACTCTCGCACCCCTCCAATCTATTCTAAACTCTGCTGCCCGACTAATCCACCTGTCCCCCCGCTATTCTCCGGCCTCTCCCCTCTGTCAATCCCTTCACTGGCTCCCCATTGCCCAGAGACTCCAGTACAAAACCCTAACCATGACGTACAAAGCCATCCACAACCTGTCTCCTCCTTACATCTGTGACCTCATCTCCCGGTACTTTCCTACACGCAACCTCCGATCCTCACAAGATCTCCTTCTCTACTCCCCTCTTATCTCCTCTTCCCACAATCGTATACAAGATTTCTCTCGCGTATCACCCCTACTCTGGAACCCTCTACCACAACACATCAGACTCTCGCCCACCATCGAAATCTTCAAAAAGAATCTGAAGACCCACCTCTTCCGACAAGCCTACAACCTGCAGTAACCACCGATCAACCAACCGCTGCACGATCAGCTCTATCCTCACCTACTGTATTCTCACCCATCCCTTGTAGATTGTGAGCCCTCGCGGGCAGGGTCCTCACTCCTCCTGTACCAGTTATGACTTGTATTGTTCAAGATTATTGTACTTGTTTTTATTATGTATACCCCTCCTCACTTGTAAAGCGCCATGGAATAAATGGCGCTATAACAATAAATAATAATAATAATAATAATAATTATTATGGGGGACTTCAACTACCCTGAAATAGATTGGGGAACAGAAACCTGCAGTTCCAGCAAAGGTAATCGGTTTTTGACAACTATGAGAGACAATTACCTTTCACAACTGGTTCAGGACCCAACAAGAAGGGGGGCACTGCTAGACCTAATATTAACCAACAGGCCAGACCGCATATTAAATATAAGAGTTGGGGGTCACTTGGGGAATAGTGATCACAAAATAATACGTTTTCGTGTATCCTTTAATAAGATGTGTAGTAGAGGGGTGACAAGGACACTAAACTTCAGGAGGGCAAATTTCCAAAGGATGAGAGAGGATCTTGGTGCAATTAACTGGGACGATATCCTGAGACATAAAAATACACAAAGAAAATGGGAGACGTTTATTAGCATCCTGGATAGGACCTGTGCACAGTATATACCGTATGGGAATAAACATACTAGAAATAGGAGGAAACCAATATGGCTAAATAGAGCTGTAAGGGGTGCGCAATAAGTGACAAAAAGAAAGCATTTAGAGAATTAAAGGAAGTAGGTAGTGAGGAGGCATTAAATACAAAAAATTAAATAAATTCTGTAAAAAGCAAATCAAGGCAGCAAAGATTGAGACAGAGAGACTCATTGCCAGAGAGAGTAAAAATAATCCCAAAATATTCTTTAACTACATAAATAGTAAGAAATTAAAAAATGATAGTGTTGGCCCACTTAAAAATAGTCTGGGTGAAATGGTGGATGAGGATGAGGAAAAAGCCAATATGCTAAATGACTTTTTTTTTATCAGTATTTACAAATGAAAATCCCATGGCAGACAAAATGACTAGTGATAAAAATTCCCAATTAAATGTCACCTGCTTAACCCAGCAGGAAGTACGGCGGCGTCTAAAAATCACTAAAATTGACAAATCTCCGGGCCCGGATGAGATACACCCTCGAGTACTGCAGGAATTAAGTACAGTCATTGATAGACCATTATTTTTAATCTTTAAAGACTCCATAATAACAGGGTCTGTACCACAGGACTGGCGTATAGCAAATGTGGTGCCAATATTCAAAAAGGGGACAAAAACTGAACTCGGTAATTATAAGCCAGTAAGCTTAACCTCTACTGTGGGTAAAATCCTGGAGGGCTTTCTAAGGGATGCTATACTGGAGTATCTGAAGAGGAATAACCTCATGACCCAGTATCAGCACGGGTTTACTAGGGACCATTCATGTCAGACTAATTTGATCAGCTTCTATGAAGAGGTAAGTTCCGGACTGGACCAAGGGAACCCAGTGGATGTAGTGTATATGGACTTTTCAAAAGCTTTTGATACGGTGCCACACAAAAGGTTGTTACATAAAATGAGAATAATGGGGATAGGGGAAAATATGTGTAAGTGGATTGAGAGCTGGCTCAGGGATAGGAAACAAAGGGTGGTTATTAATGGAGCACACTCGGACTGGGTCGCGGTTAGCAGTGGGGTACCACAGGGGTCAGTTTTTGGGCCCTCTTCTTTTTAACATATTTATTAATGACCTTGTAGGGGGCATTCAGAGTAGAATTTCAATATTTGCAGTGACACTAAACTCTGCAGGGTAATCAATACAGGGGAGGACAATTTTATATTACAGGATGATTTATGTAAACTAGAAGCTTGGGCTGATAAATGGCAAATGAGCTTTAATGGGGATAAATGTAAGGTCATGCACTTGGGTAGAAGTAATAAGATGTATAACTATGTGCTTAATTCTAAAACTCTGGGCAAAACCGTCAATGAAAAAGACCTGGGTGTATGGGTGGATGACAGACTCATATTCAGTGGCCAGTGTCAGGCAGCTGCTACAAAGGCAAATAGAATAATGGGATGCATTAAAAGAGGCATAGATGCTCATGAGGAGAACATAATTTTACCTCTATACAAGTCACTAGTTCAACCACACTTAGAATACTGTGCACAGTTTTGGTCTCCGGTGTATAAGAAAGACATAGCTGAACTGGAGCGGGTGCAGAGAAGAGCGACCAAGGTTATTAGAGGACTGGGGGGTCTGCAATACCAAGATAGGTTATTACACTTGGGGCTATTTAGTTTGGAAAAACGAAGGCTAAGGGGTGATCTTATGTTAATGTATAAATATATGAGGGGACAGTACAAAGACCTTTCTGATGATCATTTTAATCATAGACCGGTGACAGGGACAAGGGGGCATCCTCTACGTCTGAAGGAAAGAAGATTTAATAATAATAAGAGACGCGGATTCTTTACTGTAAGAGCAGTGAGACTATGGAACTCTCTGCCGTATGATGTTGTAATGAGTGATTCATTACTTAAATTTAAGAGGGGACTGGATACCTTTCTGGAAAAGTATAATGTTACAGGTTATATATACTAGATTCCTTGATAGGGCGTTGATCCAGGGAACTAGTCTGATTGCCGTATGTGGAGTCGGGAAGGAATTTTTTTCCCCAAGGTGGAGCTTACTCTTTGCCACATGGGTTTTTTTTGCCTTCCTCTGGATCAACATGTTACGGCATGTTAGGTTAGGCTATGGGTTGAACTAGATGGACTTAAAGTCTTCCTTCAACCTTAATAACTATGTAACTATGTTTCTTTTCTGTCAGCAGCTTAGTTCCATCTGCGTTAAGCACAGATGAAGACCTTGATAACTGAGGTCCATATACAGCTTTGAGCGCATCGTAGAAGCCTTTCTGGTCATGGGTAGCCCTGAATTTCGTCGGCCTTCTTGCTAAACCAGATATCCTGCATCTCGCGTAGCTTGATTTGTACCTTTCTTTTTATGTTGGTAAAGGCACCTTTCTTAGCTAACGAAGTGGGGTTATTGTGATACACCTTGTACTGCTGATGTTTCTCTTCTAGGAGTGTCTTTATTTCCTCGTCGTTTTCATCGAACCAGTCTTGATTATTTCTGGCTGCTGATCCGAGATGCTCCTGAGCAGTATTATAAACAGCATCTCTCAGAATTGTCCACTGTTCCTCAATGCCGATCTCCTCTGCCTGCAGTATATTTAACAGTCTGCCATCAAGGTCATTGGCAAATTCCCTTGCTATTCTTTAATTTTGCAGCTTATAGATATTCAACCTTTTTGTCGTTTTCTGCCCTTGGGGTCTCCTCGCAGGCAGGATGCGGAGCCTGCACTTAGACACAATGAGGCGATGGTCAGTCCAGCAGTCTGCACCGCACATGGCCCTCGTCACTCTAAAGTCCATCTCATCCCTTTTCCTGGCAATGATGTAATCAATGAGATGCCAATGCCTCGAGCGTGGGTGCATCCATGATGTCTTCTTGCGCATGGGTAAGCGGAATAAAGTGTTGGTGATGACAAGGTCATGTGTAGCACACATCTTGAGGAGCAGCAGGCAGGGCCGCCATCAGGGCATTACGGCTGTGACTGGCGTATGGGGCCCGGTGGGCAGAGGGGGCCCGCAACGGGCCCCGTCTCATCTGCCCATCAGGCCCGGGCCCCAGCAGCAGGCTTCAGACAGTACACTGAACCTGTGTCTGAGACGCAGGTTCAGTGTCCTTTGTTGCTTGCAGGCCCGTCCGGGCCCGCAAGGCAACAGTTAAAGCCTCCAGCCAATCGGAGGCTCGGAGGCTAGCAGCGACGTCAGCGCGCACGGACGTCATTTGCCGGCGACTCCGCACTGAAATGCCTGCGATGGACGTCGGCGCTGGAGCTCGGCCAGGTAAGGAGAAAGGTTTTGGTTTTTTTTCTTTTTTACTGAATGCAGCAAGCCCAGGGCATGATAAAGACAAGAGGGCAGGATGGGAGACACAGGGGCTTGATGGAGACACGGGGGCAGGAATGTGAGATGGGGCAGGAATGAAAACACAGGGAGCAAAAATGTGAGACACGGGGCAGGAATGTGAGACACGGGGCGGGAATGTGAGACACGGGGCAGGAATGTGAGACAGGGGGCAGGAATGTGAGACACAGGGCAGGAATGTGAGACACGGGGCAGGAATGTGAGACACGGGGCAGGAATGTGAGACACTGGGCAGGAATGAAAACACGGGGCAGGAATGTGATACATGGGGCAGGAATGTGAGACACAGGGCAGGAATGTGAGACACGGGGCAGGAATGAAAACACGGGGCAGGAATGTGATACACGGGGCAGGAATGAAAACACAGGGCAGGAATGTGATACACGGGGCAGGAATGAAAACAGGGGGCACGAATGTGAGACACGGGGCAGGAATGCAAACACGGAGCAGAATGTGTGACACAGGGGGTAGAATGTGTGACACAGGGGGTAGAATGTGTGACACAGGGGCAGGATGGAGACAAATGGGGCAGGAATATAGGGCAGGATGGAGACAGATGGGGCAGGATGGAGACATGGGGCAGGATGGAGACAGATGGGGCAGGGATATGGGGCAGGATGGAGACATGGGGCAGGATGGAGACATGGGGCAGGATGGAGACACAGGGCAGGATGGAGACAAATGGGGCAGGAATATAGGGCAGGATGGAGACAGATGGGGCAGGAATAGGGGCAGGATGGAGACAGATGGGGCAGGATGGAGACAGATGGGGCAGGAATATGGGGCAGGATGGAGACAGATGGGGCAGGAATTTGGGGCAGGATGGAGACAGATGGGGCAGGGATATGGGGCAGGATGGAGACATGGGGCAGGATGGAGACATGGGACAGGATGGAGACACAGGGCAGGATGGAGACACAGGGCAGGATAGAGACAAACGGGGCAGGAATATAGGGCAGGATGGAGACAGATGGGGCAGGAATATGGGGCAGGATGGAGACAGATGGGGCAGGATGGAGACAGATGGGGCAGGAATATGGGGCAGGATGGAGACAGCAGAGACAAGTCCTGGCTGGAAGACATGATGGCGGTCTGTGCTGGATGAAGATGGAAAGAGAGGCTGAAGGACTTCATCTAGAGACGTCACTGGTGAGTCAGTGTGTTACCTGTACACGGACACTGCATACTGAGTACAGATCTCCTGTGTATAATGGCACATATGGTGATATTAGTATTGTGTTTTTTTTTATTAATGATCAGTGGCAATTACATTGCATTTTATTGCATGGAATAAGTATTTGATCACCTGCCAACCAGTAAGAAATCTGGCTCTCACAGACCTGCATTTTTCTTTAAGAAGCCCTCCTACTCTGCACTCATTACCTGTCTTAATTGCCTCTTTTTGAACTATAATAACCTGTATAAAAGACACACTCAATCTCACTCTAACCTCTCCAACATGGCCAAGACCAAAGAGCTGTCTAAAGACACCAGGGACAAAATTGCAGACCTGCACAAGGCATGGATGGGCTACAGGATTATAGGCAAGCAGCTTGGGGAGAAGGCAACAACTGTTGGCACAATTATTAGAAAATGGATGAAACATAACATAACTGTCAATCTCAGTCGGTCTGGGGCTCCATTTAAGATCTCGCCTCAAAAGGGTAAGGATGATTCTGAGAAGTGTCAGGAATCAAGCCAGAACTACACAGGAGGACCAGGTCAATGATCTGAAGAGAGCTAGGATCACAGTCTCAAATATTACCGTTAGTAAAACACAACACCATCACTGATTAAAATCCTGCAGGGCACACAAAGTCCCACTGCTCACGCCAGCACATGTCCAGGCCCGTTTGAAGTTTGCAATGACAATCTGGATAATTGAGAGGAGGTCTGGTAGAAAGTTATGTGGTCAGAAGAGACCAAGATATAACTTTTTGATATCAACTCCACTCGCTATGTTTGGAGAAAGAAGAAGGATGAGTACAACACCAAGAACAGCGTCCCAACTGTGAAGCATGGTGGATGAAACATCATACTTTGGGTGCTTTTCTGCAAAGGCCAGCAGGATGACTATATCATATTGAAGGGAGGATGGATGGGGTCATGCATCACAAGTCTTTGGCAACAACTGCAGTAAACTCAGTAAGAGTATTGAAGAGGAGTCGTGGCTGGGTCTTCCAGCACGGCAATGACCCAAAACACACAGCTAGGGCAACTAAGAAGTGGCTCCATAAGGAGCATTTTAAGGTCCTGGAGTGGCCTAGCCAGTCTGCAAACCTGAACCCAATAGAAAACTGGAGGGAGCTGAAACTCAATGTGGCCTGGTGACAGCCCCGAAACCTGAAAAAGCTAAAAGAGTGGGACAAAATCCCTGCTGCAGTGTGTGCAAACTTGGTCAAGAACATCTGACCTCCGTTATTACAAAGGTTTCTGTACCAAATATTACGTTTTGTTTTTCTATTGTATCGTATACTTATTTCATGTAATAAAAAGCAAATTAAGTATGTGAAAATCATACAATGTGATTTTCTTGTTTTTTTTTTTAGATTCTGTCTATCATAGTTGAAGTGTACCTACAATAAATATTACAGACCTCTCCCATTCTTCGTCGGTGGGAAAATTTTCAAAATCGACAGTGTATCAAATACTTACCGTATATACTTGTATATAAGCTGAGTTTTTCAGCACATTTTCTTGTGCTGAAAACGCCCCCCTCGGCTTATACATGAGTCATTATCCAGAAAGCTGGCGGGGGAGGGGCAGAGCAGTGGCAGGAGACGGCGGCTGTGGCTGTAACTGTGCAGCTGCTAAAAAGAAGACATCATACTCACCCACTCATCTTGAGTCCCGGCGCCTGCAGCCCTTCCTGTGCTGAGCGATCACGTGCCATCGCACATTAAGGTAATGAATATGCACGCATCTCCACTCCCATAGGTGTGGAGCGCATATTCATTACCATAATGAGCAATGCCATGTGATCGCTCAGCACAGGAAGAGCTGCAGGCGCCGGGACTAACGAGATGCTGTGATAGAGCGGAGGAGGGTGAGTGAGTATGAAGGTTTTTTTTTGGAAAACGAACCATACATACCGGGATGGGGAGAGCCACACATACAAAGACAGGAGGTGGGAAAGCCATGCATACAAAGACAGGACCAGGGGAGCCATGCATACGACGGGACCGGGGGAGCCATGCATACAACGATGGGAGGGTGGGAGCCACGCATACCAGGACAGAATGGGGGTGAGCCATGCATACCAGGAGAGGACGGGGGGAAGCCACACATACCAGGACAGGACCTGAGCCATGCATACCAGGACAGGACAGGATGGGACGGGGGTGAGCCATGCATACCAGGAGAGGACGGGGGGAAGCCACACATACCAGGACAGGACAGGACGTGAGCCATGCATACCAGGACAGGTCGGGGGAAGCCACACATAGCAGGACAGGAGGGGGGAGCCACGCATAGCAGAACAGTGATGAGGGGACAATATATAACCGGCTTATACTCAAGTCAATAAGCTTGCTCAGTTTTCCGTGGCAAAATTAGGTGCCTCAGCTTATACTCGACTATATACGGTATTTTCCCCAAAGCATGTGTGGGTATTTATATGGGGGAAATAAGTATTTGATACACTAATCTTAATAATAATAATAATAATAATAATCTTTATTTTCATATAGCGCTAACATATTCCGCAGCGCTTTACAGTTTGCTCATATTATCATCGCTGTCCCCGATGGGGCTCACAATCTAGATTCCATATCAGTATGTCTTTGGAGTGTAGGAGGAAACTGGAGAACCTGGAGGAAACCCACACAAACACGGGGAGAACATACAAACTCCTTGCAGATGTTGTACTTGGTGGGATTTGAACCCAGGACTCCAGCGCTGCAAAGCTGCTGTGCTAACTACTGAGCCACCGTACACTGACGATTTTGCAAGTTTTCCCACCTACAAAGAATGGAGCGGTCTGTAAAAAACAGAAAATCACATTACTGCATTACTGTCATACAGACTATATAGACTATACTTAAAAAAATTGATTGAGCTACTCAGCACATCAATTGGCCAATTCTTGTGCACCCACCAACTACAACAAACCATACCTTACTTTGATTGTAGCTTTTATCAGATATACCTAAACGGGGCCAAATGCCTACAAAATTTAAAGGACAGGTAGAATCCGGCATTAGTTAAAAACACTTTTAGACTAATGGGAGGAGTACTCAATAATATGGATGCAGTTACTACCTTCAAATGTATACTACAAAAAAAACTATTTCTGGCCCAAGTTGTGGCTGGTGGGCACAAAAGAATTGTGAATGTGTGCACCAAGCACCTCAATTTTAATGATATATTCTATATAGCAGTAATGCATTTTAAATTTCAAATATTCAATGTTTGCATACATGCTGGGGCACACAGAGTGCTGCTGCACCTTTTGGTATGTATTGAATGTTATGAAAAACAGGATAGGTGAAAGTGTTTTGATAGGTAGAGGTCTTCCACCAGAAAGCCCCACATTCAAGGCTTTGAAATGCACCATCTGAATGGGATGTGGCCCTGCATGTTCCAATAATTCTGTATGAAACTGCCATGGAAAGCTGAGAGCTGCAGTACAGTACTGTATATGTCGCATCCACAGTCCAGTTGTTCCATTGGGAATTAATTTAATGGTGGTGCTCATGTGCAGCCACCGCTCCATTCTCATGGGGAAAGTCACGGCTGAGACCAACAACATTCTTACCGGTAAGTGTCTATAAATGTTGGGATGAACCCTTCATTTACTACTGTGAATGACAACAGTATGTAATTAGTTGTTCTTATCCAAAAAAGAAGTTTTTCAGGACAAGTCCTGATGAGAGTCAACAGACCAAAACATGTCTGTCAGCAGAAGGGTGTCCTAGCGTTCCTTTTGCCCAGAAAGCATTGCCTGACATCTCTACCTCCTTCTTAGAATGAAGGATAAAGGACAAGAGCCTGAATGAGGTTAATGAATGCCCTTTCCATGTGCAAATTAGATATTCATTGAAGGAACAAGATAAAAGGCGCCTGGAAGATGCTTCTCTGTGCCGAGATAACATCACATTAATAAAGAAAACAACAGTATTATTTTTTTACTGGTTTATTAATTGCTCAGTGAAATACTTTTGTGAGGCACAACAAGCAGAAAATGAATTCATGGGCTATTAATCTGTCATACATGGTAGTGGAAGAAATGCTCATTAGGTGGCCTGATGCAATTACAGTTATTACATAACCATCTTTACAGAACATGGAGCAAATTATGAATAATATCATTCAATCTTACATTCCCCTGAAAGACTTTCCAAGGCAGTGAGGGAGAGTGGTTTTGAAGGAAAGAAAGTGAAACCACACGATGACGGCTAAGTGAACACACATTGCGGGGGCTTCATTTATCCACAACCACTGTCCATCGTAGTTACTTTATTTGCCCTTCGATGTAATTTTCCATCTTCAGACAACTCAAACACTCAGCCTTGGGCATATGTCCCGCCAGTCTACTCCATTTTACTTCCGTGTCTGTTTTTAACTATTTATGTAAACCAGAGGTTATTTTTAAAACATATTAAAATGTGTAACGTAACAAAGCGTGAATGTGACTCAATCATGGGAATATAAGCAAATACAGCATGGAAAGAACTGTCTATAGATTATGAATTAACCACTTAAGAGGGGTATTCCTCAAGTTTGGAAGTTACCCTGTATCCTTGGGAACGCTGAGACCCCCATCAATCCCAAGAATTGAGGCTCTGAAGAGTCCCTTGTAAACGTAGGACTGGCCAATCATGCACATTGCTACTCCACCCATCCTTAACCTCTTAGTGACAGAGCCAATTTTGTACTCAATGACCAAGCAAATTTTTACAATTCTGACCACTGTCAGGTTATAGCTCAGGAATGCTTCAATGGATCCCGCTGATTCTGAGATTTTTTTTTCTCGTGACATATTGTCCTTCATGATAGTGGTAAAATTTCTTCGATATAACTTGCGTTTATTTATTAAAAAGCGTAAATTTGGGAAAAATTTGGGAAAATTTGCAATTTTCAAACTTTTAATTTTTGTGCCCTTAAATCAGAGAGTCATATCACACAAAATAGTTAATAAATAACATTTCCCACAAGTCTACTTTACATCAGCACAATTTTGGAAACATAATTTTTTTGTAAGGACGTTATAATTGTTAAAACTTGACCAGCGATTTCTAATTTTTCCAACAAAACTTACACAACCATTTTTTTAGGGACCACCTCATATTTGAAATGAGTTTGGAGGGTCTATATGACAGAAAATACCCAAAGTGATGCCATTCTAAAAACTGCACCCCTCAAAGTGCTCAAAACTGCATTAAAGAAATTTATTAACCCTTCAGGAGAACTAAAAATGTGGAAGAAAAAAAAAATTGTATTTTCACAAAAAATGTACTTTAGACCCAAAGTTTTTAATTTTCACAAGGGTATAAAGAGAAAAAAAATATTGTTGTGCAATTTCTCCTGAGTACACCGATACCCCGTATGTGGGGGAAAGCCACTGTTTGGGCAGTGTTCAGAAGGGAGGGAGCACCGATTGACTTTTTGAATGCAAAAATTGTCCGGAATCAACGCTGGTGCCATGTTGCGTTTGAAGACCCCCTGAAGTAGCTAAACAGTGGCAACCCCCAATTCTAACCCCAACCGTAACCCCAACACTCCCCTAACCATAACCCTAACCACGACCCTAACCCCAACAGCACCCTAACCCCAACACCACAATCCTAACCCCAACACTACCCTAACCCCAACACTACCCTAACCCCAACACTACCCTAGCCCCAACCCTGGCTCCAACACTATCCCTAGCCCCAACCTTAACCCTAGCCTAGCTCTAATCCTAGCCCCAACCCTATTCCAGCCCTAACCAGGAGGAAACCCACACAAACATGGGAGTGCTTGAACCCAGGACTCCAGTGCTGCAAAGCAACAGTGCTAAATTCTGAGCCACCGTGCTGTCCCAATCTTAGATCATGCACACTCCTGCTTCATTCTCATGGGAATGCCAAAGATCTGCACTCAGCTAATGGTCCCTGTCAGAGGCCTGGTTCTCGGGATCAGTGGAGGTCTTAACGGTTGGACCAAAAGTGATCAGGAAGTCATCCCCCTATCCGTTACATAGGGGATAACTTCCAAATTTGAGAATACCCTTTAATGACGTCAATAACTAAATAAGAGTAGTGACAAATGACATTAATGTGTATATCATCAAAAATGAATTCTGGTTCTCGTATCTCTTTCCTATGGGAAACCACGCACATACTTATGTATACATTTGTCTGAATTACAGAGGCAGTTGTCCAATGTCACTACAACCGAGGACAATCTTGCGGCATCCCCGGATAAGTATATTTTTAATTAAAGATAATAAAAAGTCACTTAAACTTAAATAATCACCGTACAGTCATTGTAAGGATGATAGGAGGAGATGCTTTGGCTGGTGTGTAGTTGTTCTGTCATCCAATGTACAAGTAATAAACCTAACATTAAGGCTATGTTCACATGTTTATTTAATGTATAAATATTAAAAATAAAACAAGGGAAAATCACAAACAATTGAGGGTCATACAGTAACCAGGAATAAATAATTAATTGGACATATATAAGTATTAGTTACACTACACACCTTAATCTATTTTACATATCCCACCGACAAAAATCAATAGAAAATGCTCAAATGCCAAAAGTTTCTTTCTATTTTCATTGATGTAATGGGAAGAGTAAAAAAGTGCCTAATGCAAATAGGTGCTTTGATGAGACTAAATGTCCATGCGTAAATTAAGCCGTATTTACTTACTTAGAGTATAATCCCGGAACGCATCTGGAACGCAAGCGTAAGCACGCTATGCGTTACCATAGTGAGCGCGGCAGGAAGTCACGGGGAAGCTCCTGACCTGCGCATGCGCCAACCGGGCACCGAAGATGAAAGAAGAAATAGCCGAGCTTAAATAAACACAGGGGAAATATGGGCAGATAACAAATTGCCGATATTAATTATTATATTGCATTCCAGATGCGAAGAGCAGGAAGTTTCTTTTTACAAGGGAGGAAGTCCAGGGAACGGCGCATGCGCAGTGTATAACCGGTGATGCTGATATCAGAATCAGCTGTGCACGGGGTATTTATGAAAGGTCAGTTTGACCAGCAGCACACATGCCCCCTATTGAGGAAGCCATTGTGGCGAAACGGCGCTGTCGGGGTTCTTGAGGGTACAGACACCGGGATTATACTCTATGTAAGTAAATACGGCTTAATTTACGTATGGACATTTAGTCTCATCAAAGCACCTATTTGCATTAGGCACTTTTTTACTCTAATCATCCCATTACATCAATGAAAAAAGAAAGAAACTTTTGGCATTTGAGCATTTTCTATTTATTTTTGTTGGTGGGATATGTAAAATAGATTAAGGTGTGTTACTAATACTTATATATGTCCAATTAATTATTTATTCCTTGTTACTATATGACCCTCAATTGTTTGTGATTTTCCCTTGTTTTATTTTTAATATTTATACATTAAATAAATTATTGGATTTTAATGATGCGTTATTTTTGTTTTTCCTCTTGTTTCCTCTTTATTATATATATGGGGGACTTGATTAGTTGTATTCGTTTGGAGGTTATATTTATTATTTTGGATGTTTGAAATGTATGTTCACATGTTGCATTTTTGCTGCATTTTTCCACAGGCAAAATCTGCTCTCTTGGCAGAGAAGAATCTGTTTACAAAAAGCAGGTTTTACTGAGTTTTTGCTGCGTTTTTGTTGTCTCGTGCATGTTGATAAAGAGTAATGGCCAAAAAAAGCATGGTTTAACTTCCTTAGGTTTGTGTTCCTAAAACGCAGCAAAAGTTGATAACTGCTTTCTTGTTCGCTGCCTTTTTGCACTTACCCATTGTTTCCTATGGGTGAAAAAATGCTGAGAAAAAACTGAAAGAAGAGAATGCTGCAGTTTGAAAAAATGCAACAGTTTTCCAAATCAGTCAGGAAAATAAACCAAGCTGTGTGCAGGAGTTTTTTTTTAAATCTCATAGACTTTGCTGGTACTTTAAAACACAGTTTAAAATTTGTATAAAAACACACAGCAAAAATGCAACGTGTGAACATAGCCTAAAAGTATAACCCCTGTAAAGTATGGTGCCAAAATAAAATCAAATGTTCCCCTATAATACATTCTCCTAAATAAGTTACAGAATCACCACAATCAAAAATAATATAGTGGTCCCTCAAGTTACAATATTACCGTATATACTCGAGTATAAGCCGACCCGAGTATAAGCCGACCCCCCTAATTTTGCCACAAAAAACTGGGAAAACTTATTGACTCGAGTATAAGCCTAGGGTGGAAAATGCAGCAGGTACCGGTGAATTTCAAAATTAAAAATAGATACTCCATACCGTTCATTATGGCCCCTTAGATGCTCCACATAAAGCTGTGCCACATATAATGCTCTGCACCGTTCATTATGGCCCCATAGATGCTCCACATAAAGCTGTGCCATATATACAGTGCTCTGCACCGTTGCCCCATAGACACTCCACATAAAGCTGTGCCATATAGTGCTCTGCACCGTTGCCCCATAGCTGTGCCATATAGTGCTCTGCACCGTTATTGCCCCATAGCTGTGCCATATAGTGCTCTGTACCGTTGCCCCATAGCTGTGCCATATAGTGCTCTGCACCGTTATTGCCCCATAGCTGTGCCATATAGTGCTCTGTACCGTTGCCCCATAGCTGTGCCATATAGTGCTCTGCACCGTTATTGCCCCATAGCTGTGCCATATAGTGCTCTGCACCGTTGCCCCATAGCTGTGCCATATAGTGCTCTGCACCATTGCCCCATAGCTGTGCCATATAGTGCTCTGCACCGTCCATTATTGCCCCATAGCTGTGCCATATAGTGCTCTGCACCGTTGCCCCATAGCTGTGCCATATAGTGCTCTGCACCATTGCCCCATAGCTGTGCCATATAGTGCTCTGCACCGTTCATTATTGCCCCATAGCTGTGCCATATAGTGCTCTGCACCGTTGCCCCATAGCTGTGCCATATAGTGCTCTGCACCATTGCCCCATAGCTGTGCCATATAGTGCTCTGCACCGTTCATTATTGCCCCATAGCTGTGCCATATAGTGCTCTGCACCGTTGCCCCATAGCTGTGCCATATAGTGCTCTGCACCGTTCATTATTGCCCCATAGCTGTGCCATATAGTGCTCTGCACCGTTCATAATTGCCCCATAGCTGTGCCATATAGTGCTCTGCACCGTTCATTATTGCCCCATAGCTGTGCCATATAGTGCTCTGCACCGTTGCCCCATAGCTGTGCCATATAGTGCTCTGCACCGTTGCCCCATAGCTGTGCCATATAGTGCTCTGCACCGTTCATTATTGCCCCATAGCTGTGCCATATAGTGCTCTGCACCGTTCATTATTGCCCCATAGCTGTGCCATATAGTGCTCTGCACCGTTCATAATTGCCCCATAGCTGTGCCATATAGTGCTCTGCACCGTTCATTATTGCCCCATAGCTGTGCCATATAGTGCTCTGCGCCGTTGCCCCATAGCTGTGCCATATAGTGCTCTGCACCGTTCATTATTGCCCCATAGCTGTGCCATATAGTGCTCTGCACCATTGCCCCATAGCTGTGCCATATAGTGCTCTGCACCGTTCATTATTGCCCCATAGCTGTGCCATATAGTGCTCTGCACTGTTCATTATTGCCCCATAGCTGTGCCATATAGTGCTCTGCACCGTTGCCCCATAGCTGTGCCATATAGTGCTCTGCACCGTTCATTATTGCCCCATAGCTGTGCCATATAGTGCTCTGCACCGTTCATAATTGCCCCATAGCTGTGCCATATAGTGCTCTGCACCGTTCATAATTGCCCCATAGCTGTGCCATATAGTGCTCTGCGCCGTTCATTATTTCCCCATAGCTGTGCCATATAGTGCTCTGCACCGTTGCCCCATAGCTGTGCCATATAGTGCTCTGCGCCGTTCATTATTTCCCCATAGCTGTGCCATATAGTGCTCTGCACCGTTCATTATTGCCCCATAGCTGTGCCATATAGTGCTCTGCACCGTTCATTATTGCCCCATAGCTGTGCCATATAGTGCTCTGCACCGTTCATAATTGCCCCATAGCTGTGCCATATAGTGCTCTGCACCGTTCATAATTGCCCCATAGCTGTGCCATATAGTGCTCTGCACCGTCCATTATTGCCCCATAGCTGTGCTGCTGCTGCAATAAAATAATAAAACACATACTCACCTCTCTTGCAGCTCCTCGGCGCCATCTTCCCGGCGTCTCTCTGCACTGACTGATCAGGCAGAGGGCGGCGCGCACACTATATGCGTCATCGCGCCCTCTGACCTGCACAGTCAGTGCGGAGAGAGAGAGACGCCGGGAAGATGGCGCGACGCCCAGCGTGTGGAACGAGGACAGGTGAATATGTCATACTTACCTGCTCCCGGCGTCCCGCTCCTTCCCCCGGACAGCTGGTCTTCGGTGCTGCAGCCTCTTCCTCTGTCAGCGGTCACCGGCACCGCTGATCAGAGAAATGAATTATGCGGCTCCGCCCCTATGGGAGGTGGAGCAGCCTATTCATTTCTCTAATGAGCGGTCCCACGTGACCGCTCAGGGGAAGAGCTGCAGCACCCGGAGACCGTGGGACTGCAGGGGGAGCGTCAGGAGCCCCGGAAGCAGGTAAGTATGCCTCAGCGCCCTCTCCCCCTCACCCGCCGACCGTGACTCGAGTATAAGCCGAGAGGGGCACTTTCAGCCCAAAAATTTGGGCTGAAAATCTCGGCTTATACTCGAGTATATACAATAATTGGTTCCAGGACAAACATTGAAAACTGAAAAGACTGTAAGCTGAAACAATAACACCATGGAAAACCAATACTTGGTCCCAAAGTCCCAAACATGGCATCTCAAAAGTAGAAAAAAAGTAGATTACAGTGGCCAGATCACTAATCCAGATCTTTCCATATTATCAGAAATAACATCTGGAAGCTGAATATCACTTTTTTATGTGGAGGACAAGATTTTTTTTTCAGGCAGTGCATCAGAATCCACCCTCACTTGATGTCCAAATGGCACACAGACCGCTATTCAGCATATGAACCTCAATCACACGGGCAATTTACCGCGTACAGGGGTTGTCCACTAGAGTTGACACCTTATTAATGTTTCTAAGGAGCTGCAGTCCCGTGCCCCCCACTGGTCTTACTAATTAGCACGATACAAAACTCCAAAAAATACTAACATAAAATCGCCAAATAACAGCTCCATTCATGAAATAATAGAATATCAATGCCACACAATGTCTAAAATAGACATTCAGTCCAAATGTAGAGGAAACAGGATAAAAAGGTGGATTTATTGTCTTCATAAAGTGCAATACAGACAGGATAGGGAGGTGCAGGCAGGATACAGGCAGCAGCTCTTTTTATGCTACTTTGCGCTTTTTCTGGCCAGATGAGACATAATGGCATAGTGACATCATATTAAGGCAGACCACTAACAATTTACATAGTAGCAACATTAAAAGTGATTAGAATCTACATAAGTGTAACAGCGAAAAAGAGGTATAAAGACATTTACAGCAACAGTCACAGGTCTCCCTACCGCCACTACTTTTACAACCTGAATATCCTTCCTTTCATTTATTCAGAAAAAAGGATGAGAGAAGTTACTCTTATTGACTGTGGCCCGCATCAATCTAATTAAATTAACTGTTATGCCGAAGGTGCTATACATCCTCCTACAAACGTCAGAATATGTAAACACCAACATGTTTGATGGGCTCAACTCCTTCGTTATCTCTTTGATCTGGCGTCAGATACTATAGTTGTGGGGAAACAGCTGGACCGCCAGACCCTGAACTATATTACTGAACACTCCAGCTATCTCATCTGGGTTGTTGGGCGGTGGATTATTTGAGGTCCCTAATGGAAATCCTCTGTCGCTACAACTCAGAGATCTCACATCCACAACCAGCAATGCTTCACTCACCTACGAGGGCCCTATAAGTCTCAGCTCGATACCCCATCCTCAGACAGTCTTTATGGTCTGATCTGCAGCAAACAGGTTGCTTTGGACCCTCTCTATGGCAGCAACACCACACTTTGGCATAATAAAACCCTAACTGAACTGTCAAATCTGAAATGGGTAGCTACTGTATGTGGGAATGAGCAGGATTGATCTACCTCGGTCAAATCCTTGTTGTTGAGAACCTTAAGCTCTTCCAGACAGTAAAAGAAGACCTCAACTTTCCAAACATGTACCTTTTTCACTACCTACAATTTCAGCATGCCCTTCAGACCTTGGTCCCGGTTCCATCATCCCCCTTATCCCAGGTGCTAGCTGATCCCTCGAGATCTAGGTTTATATCCCATTCTCATGCCCTTTGCTGACAAGAAGCATGGAACTGCAACATGAGCGGACGGGAAGCAAGTGAGGCACAGATGTATGATCAATGAGCGATTAGCAGTAGGAGATCGCCTTGAAAGCCCTTCCACATGTTTCCCCTAACTATACAGAAAGAGGCACACTATTACATATTATTCACTGCACCTATTACAACATATCCGAAATGCACAGGGTACAACCTCAATTCCCGGATGAGTGCCCCAAATGTCACAGGAGCCAGGGAACGATTTTTCACCTTTCATGGGATTGCCCATAGATTAATGGATACTGAGCCCAAGTGGTTCAGTTCCTACACTACTACATAGGAATCCCCATCACAGATGACCCTGAATGATCCCATAGGACAGTAGATAGATTATTCATGACTGAGATTCTGTAGCACAAAAACGTGAGCCCAGACATTACTTGTCTTCAAGAGTACCTACCATCTTGAAATGGAAACCGGTGTTTACGTACCGGTAATAGGATTTTACGGAGCCACGACAGCACCCCTACGAGAGAGGGGATCCGCCCACCTTCCGGACAGGAACCTACAGGATTTAAAGGGGCGGTCCCCCTCACCACTTCAGTTTGTGTTTCAGAGTATAAGGGACACCGCCCATTGAGTTAGTACATAATCAAATATACTTAAACATTACTAAACACCATCACCTCTAAAGAGTGATAACTAATAGCACACCTTCAAAAGAGTGCAGGAATCCAGTGATTAACTACGGGGGGGTATGTGCGGGTGCTGTCGTGGCTCCGTAAAATCCTATTACCGGTACGTAAACACCGGTTTTCCTATCGCCACGACAGCACCCCTACGAGAGATTTTCAAAGATCAATCACCTGGGAAGGACTACAGCACTAAGTACTGAACGGCCAAAAGCTAAATTGGCCTCTGATGATAGGTCAAGACGGTAGTGTCTATAAAAGGTGGAAGGAGATGACCACGTTGCCGCCTTACATATTACGTCTATGGAGACGTCCGCTCTTTCCGCCCAGGATGAGGCCATGGCTCGAGTGGAGTGGGCCCTGATGCCATCTGGTGGTGTTTGGCCTTTAGCCGTATAAGCAAGATATATGGCATCTCTTATCCATCTGGCGATAGACGTCTTAGTTACCGTCGCCCCCTTCCTTGGATTCTGAAAGGAAACAAACAGAGCCCTACTCTGCCTCCATGGTTCTGTTTTGCGTAGGTATTCTAATACAGCTCTTCTAACATCCAACATGTGACATTTCTGCTCATCAGCCGAATTCGGATTGTCACAGAAAGACGGTAAAACTATTTCTTGACTTCTATGAAATTTAGAAGCTACTTTTGGTAGGTATGCAGGGTCCGGTTTTAATACTACCCTATCTTGAAAGACCATTAAATAAGGAGGATCAATTGACAATGCTTGTAAATCACTCACTCTCCTAGCAGAGGTCAGAGCTACCAGGAAGGCTGTTTTTAAGGTTAAATTTTTTATGGAGACAGAATCTAATGGCTCAAAGGGGGGTTCTGTTAAGGCGTCTAATACCAAATTCAAATCCCATGGGGGTAATCTAGGAATATACACTGGGTTACTGCGTTCAGTGGCCTTAATAAATCGGGAAACCCATCTATTTCCCGCCACATCGCTGTTATATAACGCCCCTAAAGATGAAATTTGGACTCTAAGAGTATTTACTGCCAAGCCCAACTCTCGGCCTTTCTGTAAAAACTCCAGAATAGCCGGAATTGGGACCTTGCCTGAAAAGGGTTTTTGGTAGAAGGCAAGGAATTTTTTCCAAGTCTTAGCATAGATCTTGGTAGTAATCTCTTTACGACTATTTAAAAGGGTAGCTATCAGAGCCTCTGAAAACCCTCTTCTCCTCAATAACTCCCTCTCAAATTCCACGCCATCAGATGCAGGGATTCCACATTGGGGTAACGGAATGGACCCTGCGAAAGAAGCTCCGGACTGACTGGCAATACCCAGGGATCGGTCACAGACATTGTCCTGAGTAACGAGAACCATGCCCTCCTGGGCCAAAAGGGGGCAATCAGGATCACTCTCGCCCTCTCCTCCCTGATCTTCCTGAGTACTATAGGGATCAGACACATTGGGGGGAACGCATAAGCCAGAGGGAAATCCCAGTGTATTTGAAGGGAGTCTATTATACAGGGCTTGTCCGCCACCCGAAGAGAAGCAAATCTGTTGGTCTGTCTGTTCTCTCTCGTTGCAAATAGGTCTATAACGGGCAATCCCCATAGGTCTACTATCCGTTTGAACACCAGTCGACTTAGAACCCATTCTCCCTGATGCAGAGAATGACGGCTGAGGTAATCTGCCTCTGTGTTGAGCTCTCCCTGAATGTGAACGGCTGACAGAGAGCGAAAGTGGTTTTCGGCTATGTTGAAGATGTCTGTGGTGGTGTTCATTAGAGATCTTGACTTTGTACCTCCTTGATGGTTGAGATACGCTACCACTGTTGTGTTGTCTGATTGGACTCTTACATGCGAATCCTGCAGAGATGGTAGTAACCTGAAAAGGGCCTTTTTTACTGCCGTGAGCTCCTTCCAATTGGAGGACTCCTGGGCCTCTAAGAGAGACCATTGCCCTTGAGTCCAAACATCTCCTATATGAGCTCCCTATCCTATGGGACTGGCATCGGTCGTAACCACATTGTCTGGAATTATACTCCAGCGTACTCCTTTCCCTAAATGTCGCTTGTTTAACCACCATCTCAGACTGTGTAGAGTGGCGGCGGACAGCCTGAGTCTTCCGCTTAATTGCCCCTGAAGACTGCTCTCTGCATTCAAGACCTGGGCCTGCAACACCCGGGTGTGGAATTGAGCCCACTGAACGGCTGGTATGCAAGACGTTAGGGACCCCAGCAGGGACATAGCGTCTCTCAAAGTCAGAACTGGTTTTCTTGTTACCGTACTGACTTTGTGCAGAATTTTCTGCTTTTTCTCTTCCGGAAGGAAACATAGTTGCTCCTCCGAATTTAGCAGAATGCCTAGGAAAGTCTGAGTCATAGATGGTTCCAATCTTGATTTTTCCATATTGACTATCCAACCCAAGTCCTGTAAGGAAGATATTACATGATTTAGGGGACCACCACACTGGAAATACGAATTTCCCACTACCAGGAAGTCATCCAAGTAGGGTACAATTAATGTATCCTGTTCCCTGACATAGGCCATTACTTCCGCCATGACCTTAGTAAACACTCTCGGTGCCATAGATAGACCAAACGGCATTGCAGTAAACTGAAAATGTCTGACCTGGTCGTTTAAGCGCACCGCCATTCTGAGGAATTGTTGATGATCCTGGTGAATGGGCAGATGATAATACGCATCTTTTAAATCCAAGACTGTCATATAACATCTGGGAAAAATAAGTTTAGATGCCGTTTTAATAGATTCCATTTTAAAGGCATGATATTGTAGATGTTTGTTCAATCTCCGTAAATTTATGATGGTTCGAAAGGATCCATCTGGTTTGGAGATTAAAAATAAAGGGGAATAGAACCCTTTCCCCTGCTGATGTTTAGGAACCTCCACTATAACTTTCTTCCGTACTAACGTCTGGACCTCTTTCTCAAGGGCCTCTTGTTGGTGTAAGGAATCGGGGGCAGTCAAAACATAAAAATCAGAAGGTTTCTCCCGGAACTCTAATTTTAACCCTGAATTAATTATACCTAAAACCCAGTTACTTGCAGTTATTTTAGCCCACTGAGCATAGAAATATTTTAATCTGCCCCCTACTGGAAGATTTTTATTAGCGATAAATTCTTCTTCTTGAGGAAGATGATGAGGCATTAAAGTCCGAACCTTTCTTTTTTGGGTCCGTTGGTTCCCAATCTCGGTTGTGGTAAGGTCTTCGGTATTGGAAGCGTCTTCTGAAGGTATTCCTAAAGGTAGGATTGAAAGTTTTAGGAAAACCTTTCTTCCTATCCTCAGCCTTAGCTAGGATGTCATCCAATACTGGGCCAAACAGGTACTCACCCCTACACGGTATTGTACACAGTTTAGCTCTTGCCTGGGTATCCCCTTTCCAGGTCTTAAGCCATAGGGCTCTGCGAGCAGCATTTGAGAGACCCGCCGATCTCGCTGCTAATTTTAAGGAATCCACTGATGCGTCCGCTAAATACGCCACACCATCCTGTATTTGTGAAAGGGAGTTCAGCATTTTGTCTCTGGGCACCTTGGATTTCAGCTGTTCCTCCAGCTGGGATATCCACACCATAACGGATCTAGCCGTACATGTGCTAGAGATAGCCGGTTTGAACGCCCCCGCAGATGACTCCCATACTTTTTTCAAAAACATGTCCGCCTTCCTATCCGACGGATCTTTCAAAAGGCCCACATCCTCCAGCGGTAAAGTACCGGCTTTAGATGTAGAAGCCACCGCTGCGTCCACCTTCGGGACTTTCATCCATTCTGCCAGATCATTGTCTTCAAAGGGATACCTCCTTTTGGCTGATGACGGCAGGAAACCCTTATCCTGCTTGTCCCATTCTCGTTTTATAAGGGTCTTAACTGTATCCACAACCGGGAACGCTTTACGACTCCTCTGGCATAAGCCCGCAAACATTATGTCCTGTGCGGACCTTGGTTCCTTGTTCTCTGTAACACCCATGGTAGCTCGGACTCCTTTAACTAACGTGTCCATGTTATCCACCGAGAAACAAGGCCTTCCCTCTTCATCTGAGGAGGATGGAGATGAGGAGCGGGAACATTCCCCTTCCTGCAGGGACAGACTAGACCCTGGAGATATGTCCCTGCCCGACCTTCCCTGGCGGCTGCTTTTAAGGGAATAGCTTATTTCCTCCCTGATGACCGCTCTAATGTCTGATGACCGGAGGGGAGCTTCCTCTTCTAAGGTCTGACATATGCAAGCCTGACACAGTCTCTTGGTATAACTGTCAGGCATTGGAGTCGTGCATAGAGCACATTGCTTGTGCTTAGATTTAGTTGTTCTTTTACCCTAAAACAAAGCACACAATAACAGACCATATCAGCACCAGGAGTTTTTGTTTAACACTCACCATAAGGCTGACTTTGTGAATACCGATTCTGGAGGAGTGGGATTCAAATGTAACGCTGGGGCGCTCGCACGTTGCCCCCGTACCACGCTGCTGCTGCTTCGTCTTGAACGACCGCTACCGTCTTTACTGCGCTGCTCCGTTCCCTCTCCCTGAGGGTGCTCGGCGTCCCCGACTGAGGACATAGCTGCACGCATTGTTCCAAACGCGGCGCTCTTTTACGACGCTGCAGCGCTCCTCCTCCGGCTTACCCCGGAAGTGTAAGAACTACTTCCGGGTTCACCCACGCCGGTGTGTACCGCGCTTAACTGCGGACCAGGATGGCACTGCCCGACTCCTGGGACGCGATCCACTTGGCCAGACGAGGGGGGGTCTGCCAGCAGTACACCCCCGACGCTGCTTCCGAGCCCCCGATTCTGCCGTTCCTAAAAGACACCGCGCAGAGGCATGGAGGCCCGGGTAAGATGCCTGCAGGCTCCCGCCGTCCGGACAGGAACCCAAACTGGAGTGGTGAGGGGGACCGCCCCTTTAAATCCTGTAGGTTCCTGTCCGGAAGGTGGGCGGATCCCCTCTCTCGTAGGGGTGCTGTCGTGGCGATAGGAAAATCAGCATTAAAGCTCTCCCTCTCTTAAAAAAAATATATTTACATATGTCAAGTCCTGGAAAGTGTAAAAAAAATTGGGGGTAAATGGATTCAATCCCCCCTGACTGCTTGGTTAGCTGAGAATGCATGAGGGTGGGGTGACGCTGCCCAGGGGGAAAGAGGGAAGAGTCTTCTATTAGTGTAGTCTTGGGTGGTTTCAGACCACCATTGTCACTCTATCTCACCAGATAGAAATAGACAAGCAGCAATCACAATTGTTGGACTTAAGGTACCTTCACACGAAACGACTTTGTAATGATATCGCTAGCGATCCGTGACGTTGCAGCGTCCTCGCTAGCGATATCGTTTAGTTTGACACGCAGCAGCGATCAGGATCCTGCTGTGATGTCGCTGGTCGCTGAATAAAGTCCAGAACTTTATTTGGTCGTCCGATCGCTGTGTATCGTTGTGTTTGAAAGCAAAAGCAACGATACCAGCGATATTTTACACTGGTAACCAGGGTAAACATCGGGTTACCAAGCGCAGGGCCGCGCTTAGTAACCCGATGTTTACCCTGGTTACCAGCGTAAAAGTAAAAAAACCAAACAGTACATGCTCACCTGCGCGTCCCCCAGCGTCTGCTTCCTGACACTGACTGAGCGCCGGCCCTAAAGTGAAAGTGAAAGCACAGCGGTGACGTCACCGCTGTGCTGTTAGGGCCGGAGCTCAGTCAGTGTCAGGAAGCAGACGCTGGGGGACGCGCAGGTGAGCATGTACTGTTTGTTTTTTTTTACTTTTACGCTGGTAACCAGGGTAAACATCGGGTTACTAAGCGCGGCCCTGCGCTTAGCAACCCGATGTTTACCCTGGTTACCCGGGGACCTCGGCATCGTTGGTCGCTGGAGAGAGGTCTGTGTGACAGCTCCCCAGCGATCAAACAGCGACGCTGCAGCGATCGGCATCGTTGTCGCTATCGCTGCAGCGTCGCTTCGTGTGAAGGTACCTTTAGTTTATTTAGTATGATTTTCCTTTTGTGGGTGGGACCCACTAAAATGTATTTTTGAGATATCAGAATGTAGTTTAATATATTTATTCTACAGTCTCTGTAATACTGTTACTACTATGTACTAAGTATGATTACATTCGTTCTTGCTATTGATTTATTGGACATCCAAAACTTGTTCACTTACTATATCCGTAATGTAAGTGATCATTTATATTATCTCTAATAACGTTATTTGCTTTAGAAAGACGTTTACAGTCATATCATTTAACACTGCCGAGTGCTATCCGATGTTTTATCAGATACACTTGACCCAATATTATTCTATAGAGCTGTTAACAAATAATAAAGTTGTAGCATACATTTAAAACACACGGAGAAAAATTAATTAGAAGACATCAGAGAAGGTGCAAAAATAAGTATCCCATGTGTGGATGTTAGGACTAAATAGGGACAACTGCAAACCAGATATCCTAAACACCACCAACGCCCCCTGAGGAAGGAGCCATTCTGTGCTCCGAAACGCGCGTCGGGGTGGGCTCTGGGTCCCTCACCGCTGCACATACCAGGTACTATTTGGCTACTTTAGTACATTGTTTTGGTAATGGCTAATTCTTAGTGACTATACTTATATGTGTATACTTATTTTACCATATTTATGGTTGGTCAGCCAAAGTATACTATTTTATGGTACGTTTATGCAGTGGGTGGCACCTTTTAGCCCTATGTGTGTTAAGTGCATTGCCATGTAGTTCTCCACTGTCCCATCATTTCCACTGTACCTGTTTCCATGTATTGGGTTTTTTATTGTGTAATTAAATAAAAGTGATATTTTATGGGATCTACTAACTGCGTTTTGGTGGTGTTTAGGATTCTATAGAGCTATGCAGATCTGTGATTTTTTTTCTAATGGTGATTTCGCATGCAAAACAATCGCAGCATGCTGTGAGTGATTCTGATAATAAAATCATGCGCCCCCAAGTCTATGGGTGCGGGTGAAACATCGGACTGCACTCAGATGCCATCAGACAAAGACACGCGGATACACAGACAGTGGAGAAGATGAAGAAATTAAGTTGTCCGTCTTCTCCACACCTGTGATATGATTCTCTCATGCGAGAGAAACGGATCACACTTACAGTTGACACCAGAAGTTTACATACACTACATAAAAAAACACATCTGAATGTTTTTCTCAATATCTGACATGAAATCAGAATAAACCTTTCCCGTTTTAGGTGAATTAGGGTTACCATAATTATTAATATTTGTAAAATGCCAGAATAATGAGACAGAATGTTTTAAGGCATTTTTATTACTTACAGCAAAGTCAAAAGTTTGCATACATTTCATTAGTATTTGGTACCATTGCCCTTAAACTGAATGACTTCAAACATTTGGGATATCCCTTCACAAGCTTCTCACAATAGTTGGTCGGAATTTGGGCTCATTCTTCCTGACAAAAACCGGTGTAACTGAACCAGGTTTGTAGGTCGCCTTGCTCGCACTGGCCTTTTCAGCTTTTCCCATAAATTTTCAATAGATTTGAGATCAGGGCTATGTGATGGCCACTCCAAAACATTAACTTTGTTATCCTTAAGCCACTTTGTTACCATTTTGTCAGTATGCTTCGGGTCATTGTCTATTTTGAAGACCCATTTCCACCCAACCTTTATCTTCCTGGCTGATGTCTTGAGATGTTGCTTCAGTATTGCCACATAATCAACTTTTCTCATGATGCCATCGACTTTGTGAAGTGCACCAGTAGCTCCTACAGCAAAACAACCCCACAACATGATGCTGCCACCCCCGTGTTTCACAGTTGGGATGGTGTTCTTAGGCTTTCAAGCTTGTCCCTTTCTCCTCCAAACGTATTGATGGTTATCATGCCCAAGAAGTTCAATTTTAGTTTCATCAGACCACAGGACAGGTCTCCAAAAATTAAGATCTTTGTTCCTGTGGGCATTAAAAAACATTAATCTGGCTTTTTTATGTTTCTTTTGGAGTAATTTCTTCTTCCTGGCAGAGTGGCCTTTCAGCCCATGCTGATACAGTACTCGTTTCACTGTGGATATTGACACAATCTTACCAAATTCTGCCATCATCTTCACAAGATCTTTTGCTTTTGTCCTTGGGTGGATATGCACATGTCGGACAAAAGCATGTTCATCTCTGGGACACAGAACCAGTCTACTTCCTGAGCGGTATGATGGCTGGACATTTCCATCTTGTTTCTACTTGCATATAATTGTTTGTACAGATGAACAAGGCACCTTCAGGTATCCTGAAATTGTACGCAAGGAAGAGCCAGACTTATGCAAGTCCACAATTCTCTTCCTGATATATTGGCTGATTTCTTGAGACTTTCCCATGATGCTACACAAAGAAGCAGTGTGTTTCAGGTCTGCATTAAAATATATCCACAGGTGTGTCTCTAAGGGTATTTTTCCACGTTCAGGAAACCTTCAGGATTTGCTGCGGATTGGACGCTGCGTACAGCCGCAGCGTCCAATCCGCAGTGTCCAGATATTACAGCATAGTGGAGGGGATTTTATGAAATCACGTCTCCACTATGCGTGCAGGGCCGAATCTGACGTCCTTATGTAACCGGACATGCATTGCGTCTTTCAGACCGCAGCATGTCTATTTATCTTGTGGAGACGATATGTCTCCGAAAGATAAATAACACAGTCTATGAATACAATGCGGTGATGGATGTGATTCCAGCAAGGAATTTGTGGCGGTAAATTTTCCACAATTAGTAGTGGTTATCTCTTTTGTTCTACCGCCAAAGGAACATCCAAGAAGTTCAAGCAGGTGCCACTAAATTTGCTGGTAAATCTCATATTCATAGTGTTAGCCTCATTTAAATAGGTAACAAAAGAATAAAGACTCTTTTCAGAACATGTCCAAAATCTAATAATATCATCAATAACCAAAATAACTGATTTATATACTGTATAAAGGGGCTTGTTAAAGTAAATCCGTAAATGTCTTCATATATCACTAAGAGCAAATTTGCATACATATATACGACAGGAGTACTCTTGAAAGTAAATATAAGTTGTTTCCAAATGTAAGGTATTATGAGTTAAAATGAAGTGAAGGGATTCATACATTAAATTAATATAATGCTTGCTTTCTTTCAAGAATAAAGGCAGACCTGGATGCCCCTGTCGTAGGTATGCATGTATGTAAACTCTCTACTGTAACAGACACTACTTTAAAATCAGTCTGCCATGTGAACTATCTTAGAATGCGCCAAAAAAAACACCGGTATCTTTTATATCAGATGGTATATTTTTAAACAATGGCCTTAATAACCAATAAATATATTCACAAAGTGGTTCTGTAATAGAAGCCACCCCTTCTCCACTATATGACGGCAAGGGGATTGATTGAGGCTTTTATATACCTTTGGTAAGAAATACCAGCATGGCTGCCAGGCAAACAAACGACAACCATTGTTGGGCTGACACCTATCTCTCCCGACTCCTCTATACACAGAAACGCTCATTTTGCCAAGCACCCCTTTATTCTCTATGTGAGAGCCACTAAATACCCTTAGAGGTACAATACAATAAATTAGGTCATGGTGAAGGGTCTGTATGGCGTACTTCGATGTTGACACACAAACTTCAATTAGCCCCCGAAAAAGAAATCAAAGGGTTATTTTTAAGACTAAAAGAACAAACTTTTAATCACTGCTTTGTAGACGAAATTCACATCCGCAACCTCATCCAACAAGTCTCTTCCCACCTCTGTCTTTAGAGAGCTCAAAGTGACTGAGGGCTAAAACACATTAAAATGAATTAAGCACAGCAGTTGTTTAAGTAAAATGGTGCAACATGTTAATTGAATGAGTTACCAGGGGGATTAGTTATTCACCGTAATCCTTTGAACAGAAAATCGCCTTTTTTCTTCAGTTCCCGACTTTGTCCTTCTTTAGCTGACAAAATAATTAGAATTCTGTGATTGCGCTGCTGGTGTAGATATACATTATCAGAAGTGAAATAGCCAGGCCTGTAAGGAATATGTAATCAGGAGTGCTCCATCACCAGAAGTTCCTCCTCACAAATGATCCATTACCATGCAGACATTGCAATTTCACATTTTAATCTCTTAGAAGGAAAATGTAAATAAGTATAGTCTAGCCGAGGAGTGTGTCTCCCATTCATTACACCAGGGAAAAGCCACAAATCCTTAAAGGGCAGTGTCTACAAAAAGCCTGTTATACAAAACGCTAATAAACGTACCTGTCCCTACTGATACACCTGAAGAAAAGCATGGTCTTAATGTCCTCATCTGCACAACCAGATAAAACTGCTGTTGGAACATATACCAGGCTTACAAAATTCAGGAAGAGCCCAGATCCACATCTTCTGGAGCTTGCCATCCACTCTCGGTGGTGATTCAATGTTGTCAGTATTATGTCAGCACTATAGGAGCTAGAACTCCCTTTTCCACACTTCCCAGCATGCATTGCTCTCACTATTGCCCACCCCTAAAGAAAAGTCCCCCTCTATGCCAATTTACAGTCTGATAGACAGGAGAACAGAGACAGAAACCCTTGGCTTGGCTCCTTTTATTCTGTTTAGGGCTCGTGCACATGGCCATACATCTCAGATGCTTGCCATCTGTGATTTTCACGGAGTCATGATATTCTATGGGGCTGTACACATGTCCAAATTTTTCACCAGAAAAGAATGGTCCAGAGACATGTCCAATTTCGATCCAAGTATTGAATCAAAATCCGCAATGCAAGCCTATGGGTTTGTGGAAAACATCAGACCGTACTTGGATGACTCAGTCTGATTTTCATGGACTGACTGAATGGAGGAGGTGGGAAAACTTTTTTTTGTCTCTCTACGTCCGAGAAAAACTGATGTCACTCTGATCAGAATCTGATCAGAATAACTGGATCGCTTTTCTCAGATGGAGAAAGAACAGTCAAGTGACACTACCCTTGACTCTTCACTTTTTTATATGGTTTATTATGTGTTTGGTGAATTTGGATAAATTCTTGTACCTTTTGTGAGATGTTGACACATTTTTTTTGTTATACTGCTCACTTCATTATCAATAATTACCATTAAACCATTAATTAACTTGTCAATGGTATGCTAATGGTGATTAAGAGGCTATATATATATATATATATATATATATATATATATTTTTATCCAAAATTGCTTCTGTACTTGTGTGACCTGGGAGCATTACATGTCTTGTATCGAGTTATGCAGCCATAAAAATGTGTGTTCCTGTGACCTTTTACAGAGGTGCATTATAATATACAGGCATCACTTGATGTACACAGGCAATCATCTCTAAACATACACTCACCGGCCACTTTATTAGGTACACCTGTCCAACTTCTTGTTAACACTTAATTTCTAATCAGCCAATCACATGGCGGCAACTCAGTGCATTTAGGCATGTAGACATGGTCAGGACAATCTCCTGCAGTTCAAACCGAGCATCAGTATGGGGAAGAAAGGTGATTTGAGTGCCTTTGAACGTGGCATGGTTGTTGGTGCCAGAAGGGCTGGTCTGAGTATTTCAGAAACTGCTGATCTACTGGGATTTTCAGGCACAACCATCTCTAGGGTTTACAGAGAATGGTCCGAAAAAGAAAAAAAATCCAGTGAGCGGCAGTTCTGTGGGCGGAAATGCCTTGTTGATGCCAGAGGTCAGAGGAGAATGGGCAGACTGGTTCGAGCTGATAGAAAGGCAACAGTGACTCAAATCGCCACCCGTTACAACCAAGGTAGGCCTAAGAGCATCTCTGAACGCACAGTGCGTCGAACTTTGAGGCAGATGTGCTACAGCAGCAGAAGACCACACCGGGTACCACTCCTTTCAGCTAAGAACAGGAAACTGAGGCTACAATTTGTACAAGCTCATCGAAATTGGACAGTAGAAGATTGGAAAAACGTTGCTTGGTCTGATGAGTCTCGATTTCTGCTGCGACATTCGGATGGTAGGGTCAGAATTTGGCGTAAACAACATGAAAGCATGGATCCATCCTGCCTTGTATGGAGCATCTTTGGGATGTGCAGCCGACAAATCTGCGGCAACTGTGTGATGCCATCATGTCAATATGGACCAAAATCTCTGAGGAATGCTTCCAGCACCTTGTTGAATCTATGCCACGAAGAATTGAGGCAGTTCTGAAGGCAAAAGGGGGTCCAACCCGTTACTAGCATGGTGTACCTAATAAAGTGGCCGGTGAGTGTATATATATATATATATATATATATATATATATATATATATATATATATATATATATATATATATATATATATATATAGGTATATATACAGTGTATATACATATACTTTCAGGCAAATGATGTTGTGTTTGGAAGTCAGTGAGTTATGCTGGCAACTTACGATGGGACCAGATTGGAACCATGACTATATGTCTATGAATGTTGTTTTTTCATTCCTTAACAATAAAAGCAGATATTATCTCCACTCAACTTACATTCTTTGGACATTCCCACTTCAAAGCACCTCTGTAGTCTGCAGTACTGGCAGCGATTCCGTGTCACTTTATTGATAACACAGTTCTTTTCCCTGTGACATGTGTAAACCATATTCTTCTGGATACTCCGCCTGAAGAAGCCCTGTAGGGAGAAAGGCAGACAAGAATAAATGTTTCGTTGGTCACATCACAGATTGTCCTATTAAGGTAATTAAATGCCATTACATGGAAAAAGTTGGATCATGTGACTCTTCGGTATCATATGAAAAATTAAAGGCTGTGTATCATTTTCCATGCTGTTTGGAGTAGGACACTTCTTCTGTGTCAAAGTATATGGAACAGCTTATGATGTGGGGTTACGAAACTGATACTGGAGTACTGGCTGTCTGTAGAAGACTAAATGATAGCTCTGGACAACCAGACAAAGGTTCATCAAGAGTTTAACTAGTTATATACTAGGACTATATTTAGAAGCCTATATTAAGTTTTCCTATTACCTGTGATATGCTATAACAAGGCTAAATACTTAATCAACTTTAAGAATATTCCACTTCAAATACCAAGTTCGGATAAATAAAAAATGTTTTCATATCTCATTGATACTGATGACAATGGCAGTAATGATGTATTAGCACACTCAGGGCCGGACTGGCCATCAGGCAGTTCTGGCAAATGCCAGAAGGGCTGGTGCCAGTAGTGGGCCGCTGCACGCCGACTCCCCCGCGCCGCCGCTGCTGCATTCAACATAGTTGAATGCAATGATGGAGGAGAGAGCGTCACCTGACGCTCCCTCTCCCATCATTCCCTGCTCTGCCTCTGACACTGCGGGTGCGCGCACTCACTGTGTCCCAGGCAGTGCAGCGGCAGCCGCTGAGACAGGAGCAGGGAGCAACGCGGGCACGAGGAGAGGTGAGGAGTGTTTTTTTTTTTTTTACTGGACTGTGGGGCCATTCTAGGGGGTGAGGAGAGATGTGGGCTCTGCTGTATACTACTGTGCGGGCTGTGCTGTATACTACTGTGTGGGCTCTGCTGTATACTACTATGTGGGCTGTGCTATACACTACTGTGTGGGCTCTGCTGTATACTACTATGTGGGCTGTGCTATACACTACTATGTGGGCTCTGCTGTATACTACTGTGTGGGCTGTGCTGTATACTACTATGTGGGCTGTGCTGTATACTACTATGTGGGCTGTGCTGTACACTACTACGTGGGCTCTGCTGTATATTACTATGTGTGCTGTGCTATACACTACTATGTGGGCTCTGCTGTATACTACTATGTGGGCTGTGCTATACAATACTATGTGGGCTCTGCTGTATACTACTATGTGGGCTCTGCTGTATACTACTATGTGGGCTGTGCTATACACTACTATGTGGGCAGTGCCGTATACTACTGTGTGGGCAGTGCTGTATGCTACTGTGTGGGCTGTGCTGTATACTACTATGTGGGCTGTGCTATACACTACTGTGTGGGCTCTGCTGTATATTACTATGTGGGCTGTGCGATATACTACTGTGTGGGCTCTGCTGTATACTACTACATGGGCTGTGCTGTATACTACTATGTGGGCTGTGCTGTATACTGCTATATGAGCTGTGTTATCTGCTATGCGGGTTGTGCTATATACTATGGGGGTATATTATATTCTATGGGGGAGGCCGTGTTATATACTATGTGGCTATTATATACTATTGTGGGGGTATATTATATTCTATGGGGGAGGTTGTGTTATACTCTGGGGGGCTGCATTATATTCTATGGGGCTACATTATATATTATGGGAAGGTGGGCAGTATTATATTCTATGGGGTGGCTGCATTATACTCTGGGGTGGCTTCGTTATACTCTGGGGTGCCTGCATTATATTCTGTAGGGTGGTGGCTGCATTATACTATATGTGGGCTGCATTATACTGTATCAAGGATTATGGGGAATACGTTATACTATACGAAGAACTATGGGGTGCATTATACTATGGGAAGGGAATTGTACTACATGGATGACTATGGGGGTGCATTATACTATATGGAGCACTATGAGGAGTGTATTATGCTATATGGAGATATGGAGGACCATGAGGAGTGTATTATGCTATATGGAGAACTGAGCAGTGTATTTTAATATATGGAGGACTATAGGGAGTGTATTATACTATATGGGGGACTGTGGTGCACATTATAATATATGGAGGTGTATTTTACTAAACAAGTAAAATGCTGCATATTCAGATTGTTTTTGCTGGAACAAAAATCATTGTTCTCAGGAGCACATCGCCGGTGTAAACTGTAGATGTGCTGCTGAGAACATGATACTGTATGGTGATCTGTTAGTGATCTATTAGTGATCGTTCTGTCCCATCATTATTCCTCAGCTGGTGGAAAGAGGCCGGGAAACAAGTGTTGAACAACTTCAGTATTGTTGATCAAACTAATTTAGCGGCCTGAACTCAGCGCATGTAAATACAACCGAAATGCTTTTGTGTGATGTGCAATATGTTAGCATTTGGGGCCCCATTTTAAACTTTGCCTAGGCGTAGGGCCCCACTTTGCCTAAAACTGGCCCTGCCTACAAGTGTGCAAAGATATTATACAGTCACCATGTGACAAGTGGGCCTGTGTAACTTCAAATACCAGGGCTGAATTTTAGTTCCAGTCCGGCCCTGAGCACACTTCTAGTTTTGCTATAGAACCACATATTTCCTTCGTACCCCTCAGCATCGACATTTTCATGTACATGTGTGTGCACTAAGGTGATCATAAAACTTAGCAATCTAGCAGCAATGGGAATAGCCACTCTGGAACACAAACTACACAAACACAAATAACAACTGCCCACTTATGACTTGGTGACAAGTCTCCTTTAAAAGGGTATATTCATCATACACATAACAGTTATCTCCAGAATGGGGTCTCCAGATTCTGGTGACACGATAACTGTGACTAAAAAGGTGTCCATGAATGCTTGGCTCGCTCCACTCACTTGATGTGAGCAGAGAAAGCCGCAGACACAAGACAGGGTGGGGAGTTCTACACCCCTATTCTGGATGTACATGCTAGTCCCAGAGCTGAATATGCCAAAGGGCAGGATGATAACCTTTTTACTCCACAGGTCTTCTCTATGTAAAAATTAAAAAATGGGTCTTAATTATCCCCTGACACTCCTGAACTGTATCTCTACCACTGGTCTTTGTTGACATGGCTAGTGCAGGGACATAATGACTATAGCAAATAACCACTGCAGCCAATCACTGGGCTTAGGAATCTTGTGCCATCCATCCACATTGTCATGACCACGGAACTCAGCAATTGGCTGCAGGGGATACATGCCATAATGGTGATAGGCACAAGGTCAGGGCTCAGCTCTGGATTAGCAGGCGGTAATTAAGGCTCATTTTTATCAACATGGAAATGTAACTGAGCATAAAGATGATCATAAAAAAAGTATAAACTGCTGTTAAATTAAGGGCTGAATCAAGCTCGGTCAGGTTGCTCACCACCTCTCCAATTAATGAGTGGGGGGGTCAAAATCTTTAAAGATAATCTGACCCTCCATAATAGTACCATTACTATAAAGCTACAGTACTTTAAAATTCGGCTAAATTCACACTAGTGCTATAGCTCCCGTTTATAATGTAAGCACGATGGCAGCACGGTGGCTCAGTGGTTTAAATCCCACCAAGGACAACATCTACAAGGAGTTTGTATGTTCTCATCGTGTTTGTGTGGGTTTCCTCCAGGTTCTCCGGTTTCCTCCCACATTCCAAAGACATACTGATAGGGAATCTAGATTGTGAGCCCCAATGGGGACAGTGATGATAATGTCTGTAAAGCGCTGTGGAATTAATGGCGCTATGTAAGTGAGTAAAATAAATAAAATAAAAAAATGGAAATCACAATGCTCTGCTGAATCCATCCTCATATGGCAGATACTACTGGCATCATAAGGAAGACTGTATTGACTCTATTGACTTATAATACTGTATGCACTTTTGGTCTCCGATGTATAAGGAGTAGGGATGATCGAACAGCATTGGATAAGTGCTTATCTGAATAGCTATAGTGCTTACCGAATCGCTGCATCGGGAACCCAGATACCTGGAGCGCTCTCGTTAATCAGCTGATCGGCACCACTGATGCATGTGTCGCGTCTGGTGACAGTCACAACACACAGGCTCTCTATGCAAGTGACTGAAACAGCTGTGACACATGCAACAGCGGCGACAAGCCGATTATCGGGAGCGCTCCAGGTATCCGGGTTCCCGATGCAGCTATTCGGGAAGCGCTATAGCTATTCGGATAAGGAGGGAGCTGAAGCTATTCGATAATCCCTAATAAGGAGGACACTCTTGAACTTCAGTTGGTGCTGAGAAGAGCGACTAATATTATTATGAGAATAGGTGAACTGCAATACCAAGACAGGTTATTAAACTTGGGGTTGCTCAATTTGCTCACGGGGTTTTTGCCTTCCTCTGGATCAACATATTAGGCTATAGGTTGAACTCAATGGATTTCTGTCTACCATCAACCTAAAAAAAGCTATGAAAAGTATAATTGGAGTCTATTGGTTCTACCATGTTTTCTTTCATTTTGACAAAAAGAATAGGACTGCATCCATTCCATCTAATAACTATGAACGGACCCTCTCTTGAAGCGGTATGATCAGGGCCATAGGTATCGTTATGTATATTTAGTGTTCTGCAGTGACTCTCCCTTAGTATGTAGTATAATTACGTACTGCTCATAGGAAGTACATGATTGCTCTGTTCCAACTCCCATAATGTTCGCTTGGTCAGGATAACTTATTGGTGAAACTAAACCAAAAGAGCACTCATGTCAAATGGATATGCTGTAACATAAAACTAATAACAATTTACTTATTAGATGCATTTTTTTCATTTGGCACTAATAGTTAACCACTGGATAATGCTGAAGAGCAAAGGTTAGAGCACGAGATAATTACATTGACCTACTATTGACTATTCTCTAAAGACAGAGCTGTATGGGGCTTTCAGTTCTGCTTCGTTCACAATCCATATTCCACTTATATCTTATCCTGTGATCGGATCAGTAAGGTCACTCATTTGTTCTGTAAACCTTAACAAGTACAGGTAGAAGACTGGCGTCCTTATCGGCTTACGTACTTAACAACTTTACACAGCTCAGCTTGGCCTCATATTCACAGAGCTTGAACTGAGCCTGCAAAAGTCTGCTATTGATGAAACTATCATAGCTTCTCCGACTCCCATAAACCTGCCTTCCACAGAATCACTTAGGCTACTTTCACACTAGCGTCGTTTGCAATACGTCGCAATGCGTTGTTTAGGAGAAAAAAACGCATCCTGCAAAGTTGTCTGCAGGATGCGTTTTTTCCCCATAGACTTACATTACCGACGCATTGCGACGTATCGCCACACGTCGCAACCGTCGTGCGACAGTTGCGTCATGTTTTGGCGGACCGTCGGCACAAAAAAAGTTACATGTAACTTTTTTTGTGCGTCGTGTCCGCCATTTTTGACAGCGCATGCACGGCCGAAACTCTGCCCCCTCCTCCCCGGACCTTACAATGGGGCAGTGGAAGCGTCGTAAGACTGCTTCCGCTGCTCACATCGGGCATTATTTTCACAACGCGCATCGGGCCGACGCATAGCGACGGCCCCGTGCCGACGCTAGTGTGAAAGCAGCCTTAGTGATACCATTCCGCCCACATCCCATTTCATTGTGTTGTAAAGATTCACACATAGCATAACAATGAGCAACAACAAACATGGTGGGATTCTTGCTCTGGAACAGATGCAGAGTACTTGCAGAACTTCACGTTAACTCGGTACTAAATATTACACTATGTCAGGGAGCGTATGACTCCACCACTGAAGGTCAGGTTCCACAAAAGGTGGCAGGCGGCACTAGCAGAAGCTAACTCTGCTACAATGGTAGAAAAAAAAGAATCTACCTCCTACCACATCGTGACCCACTAAATCTTATTCAAGTTGCATCAACAGCTTGAACAAGGAATCCATGGTGCCTGCAATAATATGGTGACCTATAGGCTTTCTCTTTCTCAGAAATTTCTTCCTGACCTCCCACAACTGTGTACATATATAATAAATGCTGCCAATGCATTGCACTATAATACCAATGCAGTTTCTAATCATCTTGAGGTCAACACGGTTCAAGTCGTAAATATGTAATCAATGTTGCCATCTTCTAAAGTACAGAAGTTTAACATCAACTTCTATTTATTCCTCAGCAAACAAATCAACTTGAACAGTAGGTCTCTTATTTACACTTTGGTCTATGACCACCTGATGCCACTTGCACCATGATGCTTGCAGAGGGTGACTTCTCGGGTTTGTGATATATTGTAGTCCCTTACTTCCGCCAAGCCCAGCACCTCCTCAGCTGCAGTCTGAGTTTTTGACCTTAGACCAAGC
Organism: Ranitomeya variabilis; assembly: GCF_051348905.1. NCBI lineage: Eukaryota > Metazoa > Chordata > Amphibia > Anura > Dendrobatidae > Ranitomeya > Ranitomeya variabilis. Next base: position 114,589,293 of record NC_135237.1, on the reverse strand, counting down.
TGCAGGGTGACCTATCTGCAGTACACTGATATAACAGGGGCTACTATGAACCTGCAATCGCAATACGCATTAGATCCCATGGACAACAACCTCTCTTAAGCTCACCAGCCCCTTTCTCTCTCTCCCCGAGTGCCCCCTCTGAGGGATTCCAAACTCCAAATCTCTTAAGGCCCCGTCACACACAGCGACGCTGCAGCGATACAGACAACGATGCTGATCGCTGCAGCGTCGCTGTTTTGTCGCTGTGTGGTCGCTGGGGAGCTGTCACACAGACAGCTCTCTCCAGCGACCAACGATCAGGGGAACGACTTCGGCATCGTTGAAACTGTCTTCAACGATGCCGAAGTCCCGCTGCAGCACCCGGGTAACCAGGGTAAACATCGGGTTACTAAGCGCAGGGCCGCGCTTAGTAACCCGATGTTTACCCTGGTTACCAAAAAAAACAAACAATACATACTCACCATCTGATGTCCGTCAGGTCCCTTGCCGTCTGCTTCCTGCTCTGACTGAGTGCCGCCGTACAGTGAGAGCAGAGCGCAGCGGTGACGTCACTGCTGTGATCTGCTCTCACTGTACGGCCGGATCTCAGTCAGAACAGGAAGCAGACGGCAAGGGACCTGACGGACATCAGATGGTGAGTATGTAGTGTTTTTTTTTTTTTACATTTACGCTGGTAACCAGGGTAAACATCGGGTTACTAAGCGCGGCCCTGCGCTTAGTAACCCGATGTTTACCCTGGTTACCAGTGAAGACATCGCTGGATCGGTGTCACACACACCGATTCAGCGATGTCAGCGGGACCTCAACGATCAAAAAACGGCCCAGGCCATTCCGACATGACCAGCGATCTCGCAGCAGGGGCCTGATCGCTGGTACGTGTCACACATAGCGAGATCGCTACTGAGGTCGCTGTTGCGTCACAAAACTTGTGACTCAGCAGCGATCTCGCTAGCGATCTCGCTATGTGAGACGGGGCCTTTAGTCTCTCTGTCACAGGGCACAACTCAACCTTGGACCTCTTGAAGTGTCAGTCACTCTTTGCTTTGATTGAGCCCATCACCGTGCTCTTGCATGACTGCATAGGTCCAGACCTTTGTCCTCTTAAAAGTCTACAACATCTGTGTCTGAATATAAAGTGCCGAAACTCATACATATATGGATGTAGCACAAGCCCACTTTACAGACACTAAAGTGCAACACTTATGGTGTCACAAATCATTCTGTTAATTTAGCACAAGGTACCAGAACAATGACAGTCTACAACCAGCACTTCCTAATCTTGCAGGACGGCATCCAGAAATTCCATTCCTTGTGTCACCAACTTTCACAGGAAAAGATAGAGTGGTGCTGAGGGAACAGTTTACCAGCTCTTAAATGGGTTGTCCAACACTAGACAACCGTTCCCAAAAGCATAGTCTACTACATAAAATAACACATAAAAGTGAACACTTACCTCGTGGACCAGTGCTGCTCCTACAATTGGTCACTAGTTGACTGCAGAGGTCACATGAAGTACCATAACATTATCATGAGACAGCGAGAGACAGTGGGGAGATCACAGAAGCAGCGCTGGTCCAAGAGGTAAGTGTGCAGTGTTTATTTTATGCAGCAGAGAGTAGTTATTGAGAAGGTGTTGTCCAGTAATGGACAAACTCTTTAACCTAAATCCTAGGCGCAGACTGGCATTACTTGAGCCTGTGAACTGTGGTCTGCAGCCTACATAAGTCACACATACTATGCATTAGGTCACCCATATGGGTACGGGGTCTCCAGAAGAAAATTGTATAGTAATCAGCCCCAAAACTAATGTCCTAGTGGCCACCAACTAACAAAGTTCACCAAAAAAGTCTTAAATTCTTCAGCGCACTGCTCTAATGGATTATTGCAAGCACTCTATGGATACCATGTATTTCTCCAGTTCTGAGTACAGGGTATTCTTCCTCATATGCAGTCACGGCTCCTACGTCTGGTATTACAGAGCAGTCTTGTCAATGAAGTCAATTAGAACCAACCAGAGAAAGCATACTGTCTAGTTACAAAGGTTACACAATGTTTCTAGTACTAAATTTATTTTCATCTTGTTACTAGAGCTATATATGATACCACAAAATATATTCCCTATATCCCCATGCTAAACACTGCATTAGTACAAGAGTACCAAATATTTCTAAACACCAAGAGAGTAATTTTTCATTTTATATTTATCTCACATGCCCTTCAGAGGGTGAGGCAATATTTTGTTTTAAATAGTAATAGAAAATAAAATTAAAGAGGTTGTGCACTAATTTTTCATTAATGACCTATACTTAGGATAGGTCATCAATGTATGATGGGCCGGGGGTCCAACAGCCGACACCCCCACCGATCAACTGTTTTCGGTATTGCCGGTGATGGCCTTTGGCTGGAAGTGCTCACTTGCAGAGCTGCTCTGTCTTCTGGTAGTGGCTTCAGCAGGGTATTACACATCCACCTCCTACTGATGTGCAGTACTAAGTTGAAATAAAAAAACAAAGCACAGTTATACTCACCTTTACGCCTAATCCACTGAAGCCCATGTCACCTGTAAAAGCCAGAAAATAAGAAACAACCATAATACTTACTTTTATGCCTAATCCACACAGATGACAGTGTGGGAAACAGCTGATGTTAGGGGTACCAATCCTGAACAGTAAAACTTACTTCCTGGAGAAGTGTTAAGGGTCTATGCGTGGACAGTAGGTGTTCGGTATGGACCCCAAATTTTACTGTTGAGGTTCGCCCATCTCTACTTATAAGGATTTTTTACTTTTCAGAGTCAGTTAAATCTATTTTTTGGCTCAGTTTGCCTCAATTGTCTCCAGATGGTGACTATTGTGAGTAGCATGGCACAGAAGAGCAGATCTGGAAGAACATATACTGGCCATGGGGGTAATAAGGTGATATGTTAGGATGGTGATAAAATGATACTGCAACAACAATACCTAATAGGGGAATGGTGGGGACACGTAGTTGTAAGGATATTGTCTATAAGGGAGGAAGGCACAATGTCTCAATATGATTTATGTGGGAAAGCTTTGGCTTTCCTTATAAGAGTAATGGGGGGCTTTAGGTGTCACTATGATTGGGGGTGATGTATGTGGCTCAAGACCGTCTCTCAGAGTTGAATGTGGCTCTTAAGATCAGAACGGTTGGGGACCACTGTTCTATGGAAATGGAAGGGGGAAGAGTGAGAAGGATAATGAGAAAACAGGCAAAGGGCGTTACAACAGGCTGATTTTGCTGAAGTTAGTGAGAACTTAGCTTAACCTAGTGCTGGATTCACAGACACAATGCTCAGTGCTGCTGTATAATCTCCTACTTGCTGCTACTACTGAATATGTGCTTATCAGAGAAAGAGACTCAGAAATCCATCTGTTTCAGTGCATGACATATAGAAGACCGATCAGGCAATCTCCAACTAGTTCAGAGATAGAGCCTGCAGAGTGGAAAACTGGTGAAAAGTGCAGGATACAAATCATATAATGGCCAGCATTGTACACACACATGGCATCCTATTCTAAAATGCCACTTGAAATGATAGGTATGCTTTTGAGTCTTATCGGTTGAATTAATTAGCAATATAAAACATTTGCTAGAGAACATTATCAAATTGAAAACAACAAATATGGTTTTCTGAATAATATAAGTTACACTCAACAAAACATAGTTTTCATGCAAATTACAGTCAGGCTTGTTCGAGAGTCGATATTGACTTTTAGGATTGCTACTTACTATAGGTAGCACTAGAGTTCTAGTCCTTTTCCCCTCTGAAGAGACAATTTGCATATTTCCAAGTGGAGCATTGCAGCTTAAAAGTCTCCTCACCTTGGCATGTCAGGCTTGACATGTGTTTTGTTACGGTTCAAAGAATTGTGATGAATAAATAAATGCTCACACGAAAATTGAATAAGGGTACCGTCTCACAGTGGCACTTTTGTCACTACGACGGTACGATCCGTGACGTTCCAGCGATATCCATACGATATCGCTGTGTCTGACACGCAGCAGCGATCAGGGACCCTGCTGAGAATCGTACGTCGTAGCAGATCGTTTGGAACTTTATTTCGTCGCTGGATCTCCCGCTGTCATCGCTGGATCGGTGTGTGTGACACCGATCCAGCGATGCGTTCGCTTGTAACCAGGGTAAACATCGGGTTACTAAGCGCAGGGCCGCGCTTGGTAACCAGGGTAAACATCGGGTTACTATCGTAAATGTAAAAACAAACAAACCGTACATACTCACATTCCGGTGTCCGTCAGGTCCCTAGCCGTCTGCTTCCCGCACTGACTGACTGCCGGCTGGAAAGTAAAAGCAGAGCACGGCGGTGACGTCACTGCTGTGCTCTGCTTTCACTTTATGGCCGGCACTCAGTCAGTGCGGGAAGCAGACGGCAAGAGACCTGATGGACACCGGAATGTGAGTATGTACTGTTTTTTTTTTTTTACATTTACGATGGTAACCAGGGTAAACATCGGGTTACTAAGCGCGGCCCTGCGCTTAGTAACCCGATGTTTACCCTGGTTACCCGGGGACTTCGGCATCGTTGGTCGCTGGAGAGCTGTCTGTGTGACAGCTCTCCAGCGACCACACAACGACTTACCAACGATCACGGCCAGGTCGTATCGCTGGTCGTGATCGTTGGTAAATCGTTTTGTGTAACGGTACCCTAAGACAAAAATGAATTCACTTAATAAAAGATAATAAATATAAACAGTTACTCAAAATAGCAAATAATCAATAAAGTCATAAGTCATACATTACATTGGAAATAGCAGGAGTCAAATCAGCCTTGGTCTCTGTGTCCTCACTCATCCAAATCTCTGTGTCTCTGTCTGTTGTCTCAGGCAATCCATTTATATGTTAAAGGCTTTTGATCTATACCCTGTTATCTGAGGCTTTGTCATGGTATGTGTACTGAAGCCTTCAGGCCAAATAGATGAATGTAAAGTGTACTCTGAGGCCATGTGCACACGTTAAGTATTTTTCGCGGTTTTTTCGCTATAAAAACGTGATAAAAACGCGAAAAAAACGCTTACATATGCCTCCTATTATTTTAAGTGTATTCCGCATTTTTTGTGCAAATGTAGCCTTTTTTCCGTGAAAAAATCGCATTGCGGAAAAAAAAGCAACATGTTCATTAAAATGCGGAATTGCAGGGGATTCCGCACACCTAGGGGTCCATTGATCTGCTTACTTCCCGCACGGGGCTGTGCCCACGATGCGGGAAGTAAGCAGATTATGTGCGGTTGGTACCCAGGGTGGAGGAGAGGAGACTCTCCTCCACGCACTGGGCACCATATAAGTGGTCAAAAAATAAGAATTAAAATAAAAAATAGTCCTATACTCACCCTCGATGTCTTCCCGCCTCCACTGCACGCTGTCGCTTCGGTTCCTGTAGCTGGTGTGCGGTGAAAGACCTGCCGATGACGTCACTGTCCTGTGATTGGTCGTGAGCGGTCATGTGACCGCTCACGTGACCGTGACGTCTGTCATGAATCCCCAATGGCTAGGGATAGCACAGGATAAGCAAAGTATAATAAATATCGGACGAGCTCTAGGGTGATGGAACCTGGGCTGACCGCTGCCCTACGCCTGACAAACGCAACTAGAGATAGCCAGGGAGCGTGCCTACGTTGGTTCTAGACGCCACGCACCAGCCTAAGAGCTAACTAGTACTGCAGAGAAAACAAAGACCTCACTTGCCTCCAGAGGAATTAACCCCAAAGGTATAGTTGCCCCACACATGTATTGACGGTGAAATGAGAGGAAGGCACACACATAGAGATGATGTATATAGCTTTAGCAAATAGAGGCCCGCTGAAAACTAGAAAGCAGAATGACACAAAAGGGGCCTGAGCGGTCAGCAAAAAACCCTAATCAAAAAAACCATCCTGAGATTACAAGAACCCATGTGCCAACTCATGGCACATGGGGAGAACCTCAGTCCACTAGAGCAACCAGCTAACAAAGAGACATACTAAGCAAGCTGGACAAAAAAACCAAACAACTGAAAATCAGCACTTAGCTTATCCTGAAAGATCTGGGAGCAGGTAGGCAGGAACCAAACAGAGCACATCTGAACACATTGATAGCCGGCAAGGGAAATGACAGAAAGGCCAGGTAAAATAGGAAACACCCAGCCTCTGATGGACAGATGGAAACCAAAGGCCGCAACCCACCAAAGTCACCCAGTACCAGCAGTAACCACCAGAGGGAGCCCGCAAACAGAATCCACAACAGTACCCCCCCCTTGAGGAGGGGTCACCGAACCCTCACGAGAACCCCCAGGGCGATCAGGGCGAGCCCTATGGAAGGCGCGGACCAAATCAGTCGCATGAACATCGGAGGCGACCACCCAGGAATTGTCCTCCTGACCATAACCCTTCCACTTAACCAAATACTGGAGTTTGCGTCTGGAAACACGAGAATCCAAGATCTTTTCAACAACATACTCCAATTCTCCCTCCACCAGCACCGGAGCAGGAGGTTCGACCGAAGGAACAACAGGCACCTCATACCTCCGCAACAACGACCGATGGAACACATTATGAATAACGAACGATGCTGGGAGATCCAAACGGAAAGATACAGGGTTAAGAATCTCCGAGATCCTATAAGGACCGATGAACCGAGGCTTGAACTTAGGAGAAGAGACCTTCATAGGGACAAAACGAGAAGACAACCACACCAAGTCCCCAACAAGAAGTCGGGGACCCACGCGGCGACGGCGATTAGCAAACTGCTGAGTCTTCTCCTGAGATAACTTCAAATTGTCCACCACCTGATTCCAAATGTGATGTAGCCTGTCCACCACCACGTCCACTCCAGGACAATCCGAAGACTCCACCTGACCAGAGGAAAAACGAGGATGAAACCCCGAATTACAAAAAAAAGGAGAGACCAACGTGGCCGAACTAGCCCGATTATTAAGAGCAAATTCGGCCAGTGGCAAAAAAGCAACCCAGTCATCCTGATCAGCAGAAACAAAACACCTCAAATAAGTTTCCAAAGTCTGATTAGTTCGCTCCGTCTGGCCATTCGTCTGAGGATGGAATGCAGACGAGAAAGACAAATCAATGCCCATCTTGGCACAAAACGTCCGCCAAAATCTAGACACAAACTGGGATCCCCTGTCAGAAACGATGTTCTCCGGAATCCCATGCAAACGAACCACGTTCTGAAAAAACAAAGGAACCAACTCAGAGGAGGAGGGCAACTTAGGCAAGGGCACCAAATGAACCATCTTAGAAAAGCGGTCACACACAACCCAGATAACGGACATTTTCTGTGAAACCGGGAGATCAGAAATAAAATCCATGGAAATGTGCGTCCAAGGCCTCTTCGGGATGGGCAAGGATAACAACAACCCACTAGCCCGTGAACAGCAAGGCTTAGCTCGAGCACACACTTCACAAGACTGCACAAAGGTACGCACATCCCTAGACAAGGAAGGCCACCAAAAAGACCTGGCCACCAAGTCTCTTGTACCAAATATTCCAGGATGACCAGCCAACACAGAAGAATGGACCTCGGAGATGACTCTACTGGTCCAATCATCCGGAACAAACAGTCTTTCTGGTGGACATCGATCCGGTTTATCCACCTGAAACTCCTGCAAAGCGCGTCGCAAGTCTGGGGATACGGCGGACAATATTACCCCATCCCTAAGGATACCAGCAGGCCCAGTGTCACCAGGAGAGTCAGGCACAAAACTCCTGGAAAGAGCATCTGCCTTCACATTCTTTGAACCTGGCAGGTATGAAACCACGAAATTGAAATGAGAAAAAAATAACGACCAACGAGCCTGTCTAGGATTCAAACGCCTGGCAGACTCAAGGTAAATAAGATTCTTGTGATCAGTCAAGACCACCACGCGATGTTTAGCACCCTCAAGCCAATGATGCCACTCCTCAAATTCCCACTTCATGGCCAAAAGCTCCCGATTACCCACATCATAATTGCGCTCGGCGGGCGAGAATTTTCTAGAGAAGAAAGCACATGGCTTCATCACCGAGCCATTAGAACTTCTCTGTGACAAAACCGCCCCCGCTCCAATCTCGGAAGCATCAACCTCCACCTGAAAAGGAAGTGAAACATCTGGTTGACACAACACAGGAGCAGAAGAAAACCGTCGCTTAAGTTCCTGAAAGGCCTCCACGGCCGCAGGAGACCAATCAGCAACATCAGCACCCTTTTTAGTCAAATCAGTCAAAGGTTTAACAATACTGGAAAAATTAGCAATGAACCGACGATAAAAATTAGCAAACCCCAAGAACTTCTGAAGGCTCTTAACAGATGTAGGTTGTGTCAAGTCACAAATATCCTGAACCTTAACGGGATCCATCTCAATAGTAGAAGGAGAAAAAATGTACCCCAAAAAAGAAATCTTCTGGACTCCGAAGAGACACTTTGAGCCCTTCACAAACAGAGAATTGGCCCGCAAAACCTGAAACACCTTCCTGACCTGTAGAACATGAGACTCCCAGTCATCAGAAAACACCAAAATATCATCCAAATACACAATCATAAACTTATCCAGATATTCACGGAAAATATTGTGCATAAAGGACTGAAAGACTGACGGAGCATTGGAGAGTCCAAAAGGCATTACCAAATACTCAAAATGGCCCTCAGGCGTATTAAATGCGGTTTTCCACTCATCACCCTGTTTTATCCGCACCAGATTATACGCACCACGAAGATCTATTTTAGTGAACCACCTATCCCCCTTAATGCGAGCAAACAAATCAGTAAATAATGGCAATGGATACTGGTATTTGACTGTAATCTTATTCAGAAGGCGATAATCTATACAAGGCCTCAGGGAACCATCTTTTTTTGCCACGAAAAAAAAAACCTGCTCCCAGAGGGGACGAAGATGGACGAATATGTCCCTTTTCCAAGGACTCCTTAATATAATTCCGCATAGCAGTATGCTCTGGCAGTGACAGATTAAATAAACGACCCTTAGGGAACTTACTGCCAGGAATCAATTCTATAGCACAGTCACACTCTCTATGAGGAGGGAGCGAATTGAGCTTAGGCTCCTCAAAAACATCCCTATAATCCGACAAAAACGCAGGGATCTCCGAAGGAGTAGATGAAGCGATAGAAATCGGAGGTGCATCATCATGAACCCCCTGACATCCCCAGCTTAGCACAGACATTGTTTTCCAGTCCAGGACAGGATTATGAGTTTGTAACCATGGCAGACCAAGCACTAGTACATCATGTAAATTATACAGTACAAGGAAGCGAATCACCTCCTGATGAACGGGAGTCATGCGCATGGTCACTTGTGTCCAATACTGCGGTTTATTCATAGCCAATGGTGTAGAATCAATTCCCTTCAGAGGAATAGGAACTTCCAGAGGCTCTAGACTAAAACCGCAGCGTTTAGCAAATGACCAATCCATAAGACTCAGGGCAGCGCCTGAATCCACATAGGCATCGACGGAAATGGAAGACAGTGAAAAAATCAGAGTCACAGACAAAATGAACTTAGACTGCAGAGTATCAATGGCAAAAGATTTATCAACCCTTTTTGTGCGTTTAGAGCATGCTGATATAACATGAGCTGAATCACCACAATAAAAACACAAACCATTTTTCCGCCTATAATTTTGCCGTTCACTTCTGGACTGAATTCTATCACATTGCATAGACTCAGGTGCCTGTTCAGAAGACACCGCCAACTGGTGCACGGGTTTGCGCTCCCGTAAACGCCGATCAATCTGAATGGCCATAGCCATAGACTCATTCAGACCTGTAGGCGCAGGGAACCCCACCATAATATCCTTAATGGCCTCAGAAAGACCATTTCTGAAGTTTGCAGCCAGGGCGCACTCATTCCACTGAGTAAGCACCGACCATTTCCGAAATTTCTGACAATATATTTCCGCTTCATCATGCCCCTGAGAGAGGGCTAATAAAGCCTTTTCAGCCTGAATCTCTAGGTTAGGTTCCTCATAGAGCAATCCCAATGCCAGAAAAAACGCATCCACACTGAGCAATGCAGGATCCCCTGGTGCTAATGCAAATGCCCAATTCTGAGGGTCGCCCCGTAGGAACGATATAACAATCTTGACCTGTTGAGCAGGGTCTCCAGAGGAGTGAGATTTCAAAGAGAGAAACAATTTACAATTGTTCCTGAAATTCAGGAAGGTAGATCTATCTCCAGAAAAGAACTCTGGAATAGGAATTCTAGGTTCAGACATGGGAGTGTGAACCACGAAATCCTGTATGTCTTGAACCTTTGCCGCGAGATTACTCAGGCTGGAAGCCAAACTCTGGACATCCATGATAAACAGCTAAGATCAGAGCCATTCAAGGGTTAAGAGGAGGTAAGAAGCAGCTAGACAGCAATTAAGGGCTAGGCAGCAAAACTCTGAAGGGAAAAAAAAAAAAAAATTTCCCTTGAACACTTCTAAATCTCCTGCTTCAGCCCAAACAATTAACACTTTGTCGGCCGGCTATACTGTCATGAATCCCCAATGGCTAGGGATAGCACAGGATAAGCAAAGTATAATAAATATCGGACGAGCTCTAGGGTGATGGAACCTGGGCTGACCGCTGCCCTACGCCTGACAAACGCAACTAGAGATAGCCAGGGAGCGTGCCTACGTTGGTTCTAGACGCCACGCACCAGCCTAAGAGCTAACTAGTACTGCAGAGAAAACAAAGACCTCACTTGCCTCCAGAGGAATTAACCCCAAAGGTATAGTTGCCCCCCACATGTATTGACGGTGAAATGAGAGGAAGGCACACACATAGAGATGATGTATATAGCTTTAGCAAATAGAGGCCCGCTGAAAACTAGAAAGCAGAATGACACAAAAGGGGCCTGAGCGGTCAGCAAAAAACCCTAATCAAAAAAACCATCCTGAGATTACAAGAACCCATGTGCCAACTCATGGCACATGGGGAGAACCTCAGTCCACTAGAGCAACCAGCTAACAAAGAGACATACTAAGCAAGCTGGACAAAAAAACCAAACAACTGAAAATCAGCACTTAGCTTATCCTGAAAGATCTGGGAGCAGGTAGGCAGGAACCAAACAGAGCACATCTGAACACATTGATAGCCGGCAAGGGAAATGACAGAAAGGCCAGGTAAAATAGGAAACACCCAGCCTCTGATGGACAGATGGAAACCAAAGGCCGCAACCCACCAAAGTCACCCAGTACCAGCAGTAACCACCAGAGGGAGCCCGCAAACAGAATCCACAACAGACGTCACGGAAGGTCCTGTGCGCACAGACCAGCTATAGGAAGAGGAACGGACGCCGCTGAGGAGATGTCTGGGTGAGTATAAGCATTTTTTTATTTTTTTTATTATTTTTAAACATTCTATCTTTTACTATAGATGCTGCATAAGCTGCATCTATAGTAAAAAGTTGGTCACACTTGTCAAACGCTATGTTTGACAAGTGTGACCAACCTGTCAGTCAGTTTTCCAAGCGATGCTACAGATCGCTTGGAAAACTTTAGCATTCTGCAAGCTAATTACGCTTGCAGAATGCTAAAAAAACGCGAAAAAAAACGGAAAAAAACGCAAAAAAAAAATGCGGATTTCTTGCAGAAAATTTCCGGTTTTCTTCAGGAAATTTCTGCAAGAAATCCGCAACATGTGCACATACCCTAAAGGTACCTTCACACTGAACAACTTAACAACGATAACGATAGCGATCCGTGACGTTGCAGCGTCCTGGATAGTGATATCGTTGTGTTTGACACGCAGCAGCGATCAGGATCCTGCTGTGACATCGTTGGTCGGAGCTAGAAGGTCAGCACCTTATTTCGTCGCTGGATCACCCGCTGACATCGCTGAGTCGGCGTGTGTGACGCTGATTCAGCGATGTCTTCACTGGTAACCAGGGTAAACATCGGGTTACTAAGCGCAGGGCAACGCTTAGTAACCCGATATTTACCCTGGTTACCTCTGTAAATGTAAAAAAACCAAAACACTACATACTTACATTCCGGTGTCTGTCGCGTCCCCCGGCGTCCGCTTCCCTGCACTGTCAGCGCCGGCCGTAAAGCAGAGCACAGCGGTGACGTCACCGCTCTGCTTTACGGCCGGCGCTTACACAGTGCAGGGAAGGGGACGCGACAGACACCGGAATGTAAGCATGTAGTGTTTTTTTTTACATTTACACTGGTAACCAGGGTAAACATCGGTTTACTAAGCGCGGCCCTGCGCTTAGTAACCCGATGTTTACCCTGGTTACCCGGGGACTTCGGCATCGTTGGTCGCTGGAGAGCTGTCTGTGTGACAGCTCTCCAGCGACCACACAACGACGAAACAGCGACGCTGCAGTGATCGGCATCGTTGTCTATATCGCTGCAGCGTCGCTTAATGTGACGGTACCTTTAGGGTATGTGCACACGTCAGGATTTCTTGCAGAAACTTCCTGAAGAAAACCGGAAATTTTCTGCAAGAAATCCGCATTTTTTTTTTTTTTGCGTTTTTTACCCGTTTTTTTCGTGGTTTTTTTTAGCATTTTGCAAGCGTAATTAGCTTGCAGAATGCTAAAGTTTTCCAAGCGATCTGTAGCATCGCTTGGAAAACTGACTGACAGGTTGGTCACACTTGTCAAACATACTGTTTGACAAGTGTGACCAACTTTTTACTATAGATGCTGCCTATGCAGCATCAATAGTAAAAGATAGAATGTTTAAAAAAAATAAAAAAAAAGGTTATACTCACCTGCAGACAGCCAATCTCCTCAGCGGCGTCCGTTCCTATAGATGCTGTGTGTGCAGGACCTTCGATGACGTCGCGGCTTGTGATTGGTCGCGTGAGCGGTCACATGAGCGGTCACGCGACCAATCACAAGACCGCGACGTCATCGCAGGTCCTTCACACAGACCATCTAAAGGAACGGAAGCGGCAGCATGCCTCCGGGGCCATCGAAGGTGAGTATATCACTATTTTTTATTTTAATTCTTTTTTTTTTTACCAATTATATGGTGCCCAGTCCGTGGAGGAGAGTCTCCTCTCCTCCACCCTGGGTACCAACCGCACATAATCTGCTTACTTCCCGCATGGTGTGCACAGCCCCGTGCGGGAAGTAAGCAGATCAATGCATTCCTAGCTGTGCGGAACCCCGCAATTCCGCAAATTTAATGAACATGTTGCTTTTTTTTCCGCGATGCGATTTTTTCGCGGAAAAAAATGCAACATTTGCACAAAAAATGCGGAATACCCTGTAAATAATAGGAGGCATTTGTTAGCGTTTTTTTCACGTTTTTATAGCGAAAAAACATGAAAAAAACGTGAAAAATCATGAACGTGTGCACATGGCCTAAATGTAAATTACTAGGTCATTTACATTCACTTTGCTTAGACTGACCATTTGGACAATTAACATGTGGCTGGACAAGTTTTCAATTAGCTCTCTGTGGACTCCATTGAAAATACATATATATATATATATATATATATACAGTATATATATATATTAATAACAAAACCAATCAATATCTCTATCATTCGTATTAATTAATTGGAGTGTTGAAATCACATTAAAAAATATAATACAACACAACATGTCACTCTCCGCAAGGAGAAACGTTACCCCTTGAATCTGTACTATGATTATTTTTATGTTGCACTTGGTATTGCATAAAAGAAAGCTCTATTACATGCGGTAATTGTGCTGGTCTTAATTACAAAACCCTGCAGCAAAAGAAGACATACCTTTGCTGCATTTATGCTTTCCAATGTACAGGCAATAACTTTAATACATCATTAGCTAATGGTAAGTACAAGCACTATATGAAGCTAGATATCTTAATTTTGCTGTAAAAACGGCTTCATTGCAATGAAAAATAGCCACGGAAAGGTACTGATGTTTGTTTATTTGCTGGAAGAGTCCCCAATGTGCAGTAAGGGGAGCATAATTTAGAGCATATCAGCAGAAAAGTACACATTTGTTGATAACTGTAAAACCACCTGCTAAATATAATAGTACTTAGCGCTGCTAAATATTTCAAAGTAAGTATCAATAAGCTCCAGCGCAATAAGTACTATAAGTCATTATGAAATATAATCCTAAGCATTTCATAACTCTTTAGGCACAGAAGCCAATTGGCCTGCTGTTTTCATTGTGCGCTCCCCAGAGTGGTCTGTGGTGCACTGAAAGTGTACATCATTTACCAAGCCTATCGTCCACAGTGGGCTTCTTATTCCTACTTTACCCAATGTATTGCTATTCCATTTTTTCCTTTTATTGCTATGCACCAGCACATGGAGCTTGGTTATTTTCCTAGAAGAAACATGCACAATGCCAAAATATCTCTGGGGATATCCCCAAATCACAGTTCCTACATTTCTATTAAATTTAATCATGTAATATGGCTTTTATCCAAACAGGCATACGGCTGCAGTGTGTGAATAAGCCCCTTACGGTCCAAATATGAGAAGATTTGACCTGATGTTGCACGGCTTTAAAATAATCCTATTGCTGATGATGATTCCCTAACCTGAGAGGGCAATTATTGTTGGACAGAAGACCTAATCAGAGCTATGTATGTGATCGTCTTCTGATAACTCCAACTGGCTCCAAAATTACAGGGGTTCACATTATTTTTTACATTTTTGCAATCATATATTGATATAATTAAAACAAGGCAGAGCCACAAGAGGACTTACAGTGGGTTGTCCGGGACTTTAAGATTGATGGCCTTCATCAATGTCTGATTGGTGGGGGTGAAACATCGGGCCCACCTCCAATCAACTATTACTGGTGTTGACCAGCATCGGCATCATCTGATCAGTGGGGGTGATGGGTGTCGTACCCTCACCGATCAGATACTGATGACCTCTCCTAAGAATAGGCCATCAATGTTAATGTCCTGGACAACAACTTTAAAGACTCTACACTTGTTAATAGCAAGCTAAAAAGGATTGCTCAATGCCAATCAGCAGCTGCAAAAGCATGTGTAATATTAAGGTTGAGAAAACAGAAAAAAATTAGTAATTCAAGCTCAATATTATCCTTGTACAGATGCTTACTAGGTCATATGCAACTAGAATTAAGAAAAAGGATAGAACACAATCTGGGAAATTCTTGACGGAAGGGTCATAAAATAGAAGACTTCCTCATTTTTGTATTAAAGAAAATACTGGGTGTCCACATTTTGCTTTGCTTTTTTTAACATGTACAAATGATTGTGATAGTAATTATTACTGTGGTTTTCCAATGAATTTGAAAGAAATTTGGTCATCAGTGATCTTTTCGAAAATTTTTACTGTAAAAAAAATAAAAGAACATGGACCACCCATCCAAATATTAGGAATTGATCTACTGAGGCCAAACAAGATTTTTTTAAACATGGACATGAGGTCCTTGGCTAACCTTTTGATCAAAATGTATAATCATGTCTACCACCTAGGTCACACCACCTCATTAAAAATAAATCAATCAGTTTATCAGTAAAAAATAAATAACCCAAATGGCAACCCCGCTGAGGACCCCACAGCTAGTCTATGACTTGATAGACATTTGTCTACTTAACCTATGTAACCAATATAAGAAGTTATAAAGTCAGTCAGTCAGTGAATGGCAAGCTTTATTCCAAATTTCCCTGCTATCTAACCAAATAGAGCAAGACATAATTACCACGTAATTGCTCTTGCCAACCTCTCTTCTGTTTCCAGGACATCAGTGTCCTCCTAGAACATACACAGTAATTACACAAGTCTCTATGCATTAATTGGGATTACTTGGAAATAGCCAAGGGCCCGGACACTAAAAAGAGCCCACATGTTACCTTCCCTTAACTCTGAAGTATTATGTTACCTAAATTTGCTATTCTGTTTGGGCTTGTTAATTGGAACATTTGTCTTGCTTGCTTAATTTAACCTAAATGTCAAGTTTCCATATTGGATTAGCGACTGAGAATCTATTTGTAAGATACTTTATCTTATTTTATTGAGTAATACTATAAGCAATTCTATGGATATAATAAAATAACATGTATGCTTTTTACCTACACAAATTACATTACTAAAGAATCGACTTACTGATAACGTATACCCTGTCTTTACGTACTGTAAACATAGGCAGAAAAAGAAACCGAAAAAATAGAACGTATGCTCCCAATTAATGTGTGAGGATAAAATATACATTTTTTAGAATTTCCGGACGTTATATTCATTCTGGTTCTTTTATTTTTAGGGGAAAAAAAAACAATATATTTAGATTTCTGCATTTTTTCAATAAACTGAACTCTTTTCAAAATGATAAAAAAAAAAAAAAATTACAGCTATTCATTGATTGTCTCCTCTGGTAAGAAGGCACCCAGGTTTATGCGAATTCCTGTTGGAAGGTATGAGCTTGCATGGCTTTTTCATGCCTCATTTTACTTGCTCTTTCATTGTCAATAATTAGAGTTGCCTAAAGTGTAACAAACCACATATTGTGGCCGTCCATATATTTTTAGAGCCCCCTAGACTGATGCCTCCAATAACTTAGAAAAACCATTAAGCCTCACTCAGAGGTTCCTTTTTCACAGATACTTCAAGTATCTATTATAATGGAATGTTCATATTTCTGTTTTTTATGGACCAAGTGTCCGCTAAGATACAGTAAATTACAGACATGTCCGTTTTTGGTCTGAGTCACCGAACAAAATTGTCCATACAAGTCTACGAGTCCATGAAAATCACAGACAGAAAACTGACGCCATCTGTGCGCACCATGGCTGTCCTTTTATAACACACCAACACTGTCATCGATAGAGGAATGTCTGAATTTTTCTTTAATTTTTTTGGAGGGGATGGGGAGGAAGCGTTTACATTTTTCTTTAATTTTTCCCCATGGTGAATGGATGCCATTGTCGGGCACATACTTCTGTACTATGCGCCTGACACTGCACAAATGGAGTGTGCACCTAGCCTAACTCAGCGACAGCCGGCAGGACAAAACTCATACCACGTAATCCAGAAATGGGGAAAATATCTGTTGTGGTTCAAATATTTTTATTGAAATTTTGACTTATTAACCCCTTTCTGACCTCGGACGGCAGAGGTGTCAAACTGCATTCCTCGAGGGCCGCCAACAGGTCATGTTTTCAGGATTTCCTTAGCATTCCACAAGGTGCTGGAATCATTCTGTGCAGGTGATTAAATTATCACCTGTGCAATACAAGGAAATCCTGAAAACATGACCTGTTGGCGGCCCTCGAGGAATGCAGTTTGACACCTCTGTCGGACGGGATAGTACGACCGAGGTCAGAACCCCCGCTTTGATGCGAGCTCCGGCGGTGAGCCCGCATCAAAGCCGGGACATGTCAGCTGTTTTGAACAGCTGACATGTGCCCGCAATAGCGGCTGGTGAAATCTCGATTCACCCGCCACTATTAACTAGTTAAATGCTGCTGTCAAATGCAGGCAACGGCGCTTCCGGCCATCGGGCCGGAAATGAGCGCATCGCCGACCCGTCACATGATCGGGGGTCAGCGATGCTTCTGCATAATACACATAGAGGTCCTTGAGACCTCTATGGTTACTGATGCCGGTTTGCTGTGAGCGCCACCCTGTGGTCGGCGCTCATAGCCAGCCTGCAATTCAGCTACATAGGAGCGATCTGATGATCGCTGCTATGTAGCAGAGGTGATCGAGTTATGCCAGCTTCTAGCCTCCCATGGAGGCTATTGAAGCATGGCAAAAGTAAAAAAAAAAAAAGTAAAAAAATATGTGAAAAAAATAAAAGAATATAAAAGTTTAAATCACCCCCCTTTCACCCCATTTAAAATAAAACAATTAAAAAAATCAAACCTACACATATTTGGTATCGCCACGTTCAGAATCGCCCGATCTATCAATAAAAAAAGCATTAACCTGATCGAAAAAATTTGAAACGTCAGAATTACGCTTTTTTGGTCGCCACGACATTGCATTAAAATGCAATAACGGGCGATCAAAAGAACGTATCAGCACAAAAGTGGTATCAATAAAAGTCAGCTTGGCACACAAAAAATAAGCCCTCACCTGATGCTAGATCACGAAAAATGGAGACGCTACGGGTATCGGAAAATGGCACCATTTTTTTTTTCCGCAAAGTTTGGAATTTTTTTCACCACTTAGATAAAAGAGAACCTAGACATGTTGGTGTCCATGAACTCACAATGACCTTGAGAATCATAATGGCAGGTCAGTTTTAGCATTTAGTGAACCTAGCAAAAAACCCAAACAAAAAACCAGTGTGGGACTGCACTTTTTTTGCAATTTCACCACACTTGGAATTTTTTTCCCGTTTTCTAGTACACGACATGGTAAAAGCAATGATGTCGTTCAAAAGTACAACTCGTCCCGCAAAAAATAAGCCCTCACATGGCCATATTGATGGAAAAATAAAAAGTTATGGCTCTGGGAAGGAGGGGAGCAAAAAACGAACACGGAAAAACGGAAAATCCCAAGGTCATGAATGGGTTAAAAAACAATAAACAAAAAATATGAAGCAGAGCTTAAAAGGGGTAGGAAGTAAAAAGGGGTAAACCTATTTTTATTGGGAGGGTAAAGGAAGAAGCAAAGACCTAAAGGAAAGAAAAGAGCAAAAAGAAAATCCTTATAAAAGATAGGGAAATGACAGGAGTGCAACAAATGATACTAGCCTATACATAGTATCCTATATACAGTATATATCGTGGGCAGGGTCCTCTCTCCTCCTGTACCACTTGTGACTTGTATTGTTCAAGATTATTGTACTTGTTGTTATTATGTATACCCCTCCTCACATGTAAAGCGCCATGGAATAAATGGTGCTATAATAATAAATAATTTTTTTGTGGCAAAATAAAACCTCTGTCGCCTATACGACAAAATTTGCATTCTGTTCTTGCTCTCGGTGCACTTCCACCTCTATATTTTTAAACCCTGTCTAAAAATTTAGTAACAACAAATAGATCGCACATACTGTAGCTAACGCACCAGTTGATGGTCCCATACATAGTTTTTTTTCCCGCAAATTTGCATTAAAGGGACATTTCTAGCTGCTTTTAAGGCACTCATGGGTGAAACTGAAGAAAGCCCAATGAGGTGGAATTCAAATATTAGTCCATATGCAGACACTATGTTTTTTAAGCACTCTGTTAGTTTCAAAGGAATCAGTCATCAGGTCTCAGCTATGGAATCTGAGAGCAGTAGAGGCAGAGACCCTGATTCCAGCAATGCATCACTTACTAGAATGGTTAGTGTAGTTTTGATATAATCTGTTTTCTCTGCTGTAAATATAGCAGTTCTCTGAAAACTGAGCTCTGTATAACCCCACCCACACCACTGATTGGCAGCTTTCTGTGTGCACTGTGCATAGGTAGTAAACTGCCAATCAGTGGTGAGGGCGGGGTCACACAGATTAGCTATATTACCTGGAATGTAAAAAATTAAGTTCTACGGTGATAATCTCCTACTGATAAAACACTGATTGTATGGAAACTACAGGAAGCATCTGAGCAAGTGATACATCCCTGGAATCAGGCTCCCTGCCCCTTCATTATGCTACTCCCAGAATGAAAAAATGCAAAACCCTGCTGACAGATTTCTTTTAATCTGCAAACTATTCTAGTTCAAGCAGGCTAGTAGCCACATCAGTATTCCTCCTATGTAGTTATACATACCAACTGCTATTGTTAATGATGTTAACAATATGAATTTTTTTTAACTCTTTTCTTTCCACAAATTATGGATTACAGCAAAATATAGAGCACAGATGTATATAAACATTGCAGGTATCTGGGTGAATAAAGTCTACTTATTTCACTTATTTTCATTGGAGTGCTGCCTCCATTCTATTTCTCCACATTTGGCTGGTTGTTTCTGCACCCACAACATCAGGACTGAGCTGCTATTTTTCCTTGTAATTGTTTTCCAGTTTAGGTATCTTCCCATCGGCTGTATGAGATACTGCTTCTCTATGCTACACTGACTTGTTTTAGGCATCCCAAATTCAAGATTAAAACATACCCGGCAAGAAATAAGAAAACCTTACTGTTTTTTGTTAGTGTACATTTAAACCAATAACGATTGAAAAAAAAAACTATTAAACATTTCAAAGATAACGTTCTGCATTCTGCCACAAAAAGTTGTCGTGGTAGACGAAGGGGCAGCATGCTTGATTATATAGATTTGTTGATAATGAGTGATAATAAGTGTGGTGGAAAATGGTCGAACCACTAAGAATACACCAAAAATAGAGGAAAAGTGCCCAGTGCCCAATTAGAAAAGTAACTCTTTAGGATAGGTTTACACAACTGTATAAAAATCGTTCAGCATTTCATCCAGAAAAGTGTGACAATTTTTTTTCATCCATTTTATGTTAGAATTGGGAGGGACCTCCAGGGTCATCCAACCCCCTGCTCAAAGCAGGATTCACTAAACCATCTCAGACAGATGTCTGCCCAGCCCTTGTTTTAAGACTTCCATTGAAGGAGAACTCGCCACCTCTCGTGGCAGCCTGTTCCACCCATTGATCACCCTCACTGTAAAAAAGTTTTTCTAATATTTAATCTGCTGCATTTTTCCTGCTAAACACCTCAGTATTTGTAGCAGATTTTACTTGCGTTTTTTTCATTGCATGTCTGAGTGCATTTATTCACACGCGTTTTTGTCGCATTTTGGACTCTAGTTTTTTCTTTTTCGGTGTCGTGTTTTAGATTTAGCTAATTTGTTTTGATACTTCTTAGTATTTGACTTAGACAAAACTTTACTGACAGAGTCTTGCGTGGACAACATGCATTTTTTTGTGCGTTTCCAAAAGCAATAAAACCACTTATGCGGTTTTTACCTGTGGATTTTCTGCATCTAATGCAACTCTATGGAGAAAATCTGCACATAAATCTCGGCGTATCGGCAGTAGAGAGTAACAAGTTTTGAACTGAAACACGCAGCACACGTCAGTTTACATGTAAAAACAAAGCACAGTGGGCATGGGATTTCTGTAAGTCGCATCCATTTTGCTGGAAAGTAAGACGCTGCGGGCTTTTTTGTGCAGCGAAAATACATCTTGTCAAAAACTCACCAAAAACTCATTGTGGGAACTAAAATTTATGCCACATGCAACCATTGGGTATTTGGTAATTTTTTTACCTCAGTATTTGTGTCACGACACAGCTGTCAGGTTACCCGGGACCAGGGGCTCTTTCCCTGTCCGTAACACTAGGGGGCGCCCTAGCTCGCCCTATTCCCTGGGATACGTCTGAAGGTGAAAATTCTGGAGCCTCGACCTATGTCTTATCTCCTGAGTTAGTCCCTTCCCCTACCCAGAGAAGAGGGGAGCTACTGTGCACCGTAGTACACCAACCGGACAAACAAGAAAACACAAACAAGGGTTAAAGGGAATCTGTCACCCCAAAATTCGTTTCTAAGGTAAGGCCACTGCCATCAGGAGCTTATCTACAGCATTCTATAATGCTGTAGATAA
The DNA here is from genome assembly GCF_051348905.1 of Ranitomeya variabilis. Taxonomy (NCBI): domain Eukaryota; kingdom Metazoa; phylum Chordata; class Amphibia; order Anura; family Dendrobatidae; genus Ranitomeya; species Ranitomeya variabilis. Next base: position 114,567,850 of record NC_135237.1, on the reverse strand, counting down.
GCCCCCAATGTAACCTCAAAGATAAGAAAAATAGGTTATATTATACTCACCCAGGGGCGGTCCCGCTGCGGTCTGGTCCGATGGGCATCGTGGTCCGGGTCCAGCGCCTCCCATCTTCATACGATGACGTCCCCTTCTTTGCTTCCTGCCGCGGCTCTGGCGCAGGCGTACTTTGTCTGCCCTGTTGAGGGCAGAGTAAAGTACAGCAGTGCGCAGGCGCCGAGCCTCTCTGACCTTTCCCATTATAGAATGCTGTAGATAAGCCCCTGATGGCAGTGGCCGCAGCTTATAGGTGAAAAATGGGGTGACAGATTCCCTTTAACAGAAAACTTCAGGCATACAAAATATTTACTCACATATAACACAGGAATACACCGGGGCGTGGAGGTAGGGAAATAAACCAAGGATAGGGAGATACCACACATACAAACCAAGCAACAGATTACTCCTCCAACTTTCCTTCTCATATGAACTCCTCTCCCTCCGTTAGCCATGCAGCAAATGCTAGCCCTGAAAAGGATTTGTAACAGAGCCCAGATTATAAAGGGGAAAGGAGTGGCTAACCGAGCTCAGCTGTGAGCACAGGGATTTCCAACATGGCAGATTAACCCCTGTTTTGCCAGAAGAAATAAACACATTTAAAATTAAGGAAAAGTGCTTCTTCTCAGCGCAGAGGTAGGAGCAGTTAGACGCTGTAGTCTTTTGGTTCCACACTGTCGCGGTAAACCCATGACAATTTATCAGCCAAAACCAGGAGTGGGTGATAAATACAGAAGTGGTGACATGTTTCTATATATTTTTCTTTGATTGTTCCACTCCTGGTTTTGGCTTACAAATACTGAGGTAAAAATCTCACCAAATACTGAACTTGTGAATGTGGCCTTATAGAACATTATATTTTAACACTTTATTTATAAAAGCTACACAATGTAAAATATAGATATAAAAGGTTCCCCTGTTGGCTCTTCACATAATTGTCCGTACATAATTTGAATTTCATCTTAGTGGCCATTTTCCTTATGATGTAAATTCCAGTTTCATCTGTGCAATATAATGTGCTTATCTTATTTTAAGTACATCGCTTCATTGATATATTAGCTAATTAATGTCAATTGTTAACACGTTAATTAGACATATACTTTCATGACTACCACACATATTTTAATGATAACTGCGCTGACGTTTTTCTCAGACGCGCTACCTCCGATAAAACAAGACTAATGAACGCACCACACACTCATGTTAATTAGAGCTTCGCAGACAAGCCAGATAAGAACGTACAGTAAAAATCCTTTTGGCTTCAGTTTTGGGTTAAAGGTCTGAGAAAGAAATACTAAAATGTTTCAGGTTGAATAAAATCCATGTGGGAATGGTTCATACTGGAGAAGTCAGTCTCTGAAGTAATTCCACACTCTTGTTAATATACGGTATATATATATATATATATATATATATATATATATATATATATATATATATATATATATAATTTTCAATAAAATGAATTTCTTTTGGTGTGCGACATATTGACTAGATTACATATCTCATATAACTTATCACACCTTTCTTTTGTTAGTGACAGGGAAATGGTTAATCGATCCTATAATGTGTTAAAACCTGCGCTATACTGAGCAATCTGTAGAATATGATATCATTTTCCATACTTGGCAGCAGTCCCTGCCTATAAAAGATGGGTTTTGCAATTTTGTAAGAAAATTGAGGGCTTTAGGACCTGTTGGGCGTACCTGCACAACATGAAGAGTACCCCCGAAATCCAAGGTTGGTAAGTAGAGATGAGCGGACATGTGGTGTTTGGGTTAGTTGGATTTGACAGAACTTTAGTCCTTAGTTCGGTTTATGTACCAGAACTGTACCCGAACTTGAACCAGAACCCGAAACCCATAGAAATCAATGAGGATCTGAACTTTGGAGCTGGGAAATCTCTCTCTCGAACTGTATAACAGACTTCCAGGAGGTCAGTGTTCGGAGTTCAGCCCCGGACAATAGGCATCCAGTACGAGCCCTGAACTTTACCGTTCAGATTTGCTCATCTCTATTGTTAAGATGCTCTTCTAACACTGCATAGATTTTTCTAGATTCTCTTCTAACACTGCATAGCTAAACATAAAAAAGGAAGACTGATGGTGACATATAAGGGTAACGGTATAGATCTAAGGAAGAGTGTGGAATTGCTTAATAGGAATAAAATTTGCTTCCACACAAGATTGGATCCCCCTCTTGAAACTAGGATGTTTTTTGTTCAGTTTTTAAACCCACCCGGATGTGGTGAGATTGAACCTTCGTTTGCTCTCTTTGACTCACTGGTTGATAGTATGAATACAAACCTTCAACATTTAAAGGGGTGGTTCAAAGGCAAAATAATTTTCCTCCTAAATCCCTGTCTATTTAGTGCCATAATTTAAACTATTTTCTAATATACTTGAATTAAAAATTCCCTATCCCTCCCTAACTCCACGATCTAACTGATTTTCTATTTTTTTCCCCTACTTCCTTTTTGATGACGCTTTGTTTGAGAATCCCAGGGCATGCTGAGATACTCAAATGAAACATTATCAGGGGGCAAAGACTGTGGTCACTCCCCCCTCCCTGAAATACATCGTCATCAGTGAGGCTCATTTCAAGGGATGAGCTATTCCTTGCCCGCTGTGCACTGTGCACAATGACAGTGTGCATTCTATTAACGGCTTGGATCAGCACTAACGAGCCTGAGCATGTTGTTAGAATACCCAGCATGTAGAGACAAGCGACACCCTCGCAAGTGACATCACTGGTTTCTACATGCTCGGTATTCTGACAACACACTCTATTGCTGACTGGTTACTGCTGATCTGAGCCGGCAACAGAGAACGCACTGTCATGATACACATGGCCTAGGGACTAGCCCAGCCCCTGAAATGAGCTTCAACGATGGCGCTTCATTTCAGGGCTGGGCAGGGGCTGCGGCAGTGGAAAAAAATAGAAAAGCAGTTAGTGTAGTTAGGGAAGGATAGAGAATGTTTATATTAGAACAGGAATTCGACAGGAAATCATCTCCCAATCTCTTCATAACATGCACTGTCCTCCCTCCCCCACTGCATCTAGTTCACTCTCTGACTTTGAACCAGTTACAGAAGAACAAGTAAGCAGGCTCCTTGCATCTTCTCGCCCGACCACTTGCACCAGTGACCCCATTCCGTCACATCTCCTCCAGTCCCTTTCCCCGGCTGTCACCTCTCACCTAACACAAATATTCAACCTTTCCCTCACTTCCGTATTTTTCCCTCCTCATTTAAGCATGCCATCATACATCCATTACTTTAAAAAACCCTCCCTCGACCAAAACTGTGCCGCTAATTATAGACCTGTCTCTAATCTTCCCTTCATCTCTAAACTCCTGGAACGCCTGGTCCACTCCCGTCTTACCCGCTATCTCTCAGATAACTCTCTTCTCGACCCTCTTCAATCTGGTTTCCGCTCTTTACACTCTACTGAAACTGCCCTCACTAAAGTCTCTAATGACCTATTAACAGCTAAATCTAATGGTCACTACTCCATGCTAATTCTTTTGGATCTCTCTGCAGCATTCGATACTGTGGATCATCAGCTCCTCCTCACTATGCTCCGCTCCATCGGCCTCAAGGTCACCGTTCTCTCTTGGTTCTCCTCCTATCTCTCTCACTGTATGTTTTGCTGGTTCCTCCTCCTCTCACCTTCCCCTTACTGTTGGGGTTCCTCAAGGATCAGTTCTAGGCCCCCTTCTCTTCTCTTTGTATACCGCCCCTATTGGTCAAACAATCAGAAGATTTGGTTTCCAGTACCATCTCTATGCTGACGACACCCAATTATACACTTCGGCTCCTGTTATCACGCTGACCTTTTTAGAAAACACCAGTGATTGTCTTACCACTGTCTCTAACATCATGTCCTTCCTCTATCTGAAACTGAACCTGTCAAAAACTGAACTCCTCGTGTTTTCTCCCTCTACTAACCTACCTTTGCCTGACATTGCCATCTCCGTGTGCGGTTCCACCATTACTCCAAAGCAACATGCCCGCTGTCTTGGGGTCATCCTTGATTCCGAGCTTTCATTCACCCCCCACATCCGATCACTGGCTCGCTCTTCTTATCTGCATCTCAAAAACATTTCTAGAATTCGCCCTTTTCTTACTTTCGACTCTGCAAAAACTCTTACTGTCTCACTTATTCATTCTCGTCTGGACTATGGTAACTCTCTACTAATCGACCTCCCTCTTACCAAACTCTCCCCGCTCCAATCTGTCCTGAATGCTGCTGCCAGGATCATATTCCTCACCAACCGTTACACCGATGCCTCTACCTTGTGCCAGTCATTACACTGGCTACCCATCCACTCCAGAATCCAGTACAAAACTACTACCCTCATCCACAAAGCACTCCATGGCTCAGCACCACCCTACATCTCCTCTCTGGTCTCAGTCTACCACCCTACCCGTGCCCTCCGCTCCACTAATGACCTCAGGTTAGCATCCTCAATAATCAGAAACTCCCACTCCCGTCTCCAAGACTTTACACGTGCTGTGCCGATTCTTTGGAATGCACTACCTAGGTTAATACGATTAATCCCCAATCCCCACAGTTTTAAGCGTGCCCTAAAAACTCATTTGTTCAGACTGGCCTACCGCCTCAACGCATTAAACTAACTATCCCTGTGTGGCCTATTAAAAAAAAAACAAAAAAAAAAAACAATCAGGTTCTTCGCATCATGTTCTCATACACTTTATGCAGTTAATAGCACGCCGTGTCTGTACTGCTACATACTTAGGCAGTTAACTGGTTCATGCAGCTTTACATGAACACCCGAGCCTTAAACTATGGCTGCTCCAAATAACTAAAGCAATTGTTACCATCCACCTCTCGTGTCTCCCCTTTTCCTCATAGTTTGTAAGCTTGCGAGCAGGGCCCTCATTCCTCCTGGTATCTGTTTTGATCTGTGATTTCTGTTATGCTGTAATGTCTATTGTCTGTACAAATCCCCTCTATAAGTTGTAAAGTGCTGCGGAATATGTTGGCGCTATATAAATAAAAATTATTATTATTATTATTAGAAAATATTTTAGATTATGGCACTAAATAGATAGGGATGTAGACTAAAAATTACTTAGGCCTTTGGACTACCCCTTTAAGGCCCTAAGGTGTTGTTGCTCTTAGTCCTGGAACACATTTTTTATATTTTCACATCCTTAAATATTGTTTTTTATAATTGTCTATTAGGCTTTTCGTTTTAAAGATATCTCACTATTGCTTCGCAACTCCTAGTAAATAGTCTGATCTAATACTGGAGATACCAGGCGTGCTGAGATAATAAGCGGCTGCTAACACTGCTGTCTAGCCTATCCTACTGATCCAATACTGGAAATACCAGGGGTCCAGAGGTAAGAAGAGGCTGCTCACACCGATGTCCACCATGTCTATCTGATCTAATACTGGAGATACCAGAGATCCTGAGGTAAGAAGAGGCTGCTCACATTGCTGTCTATCCTATCCTTCTGATCCAATAGTGGAAATACCAGGGGTCCGTAGATAAGAAGAGGCTGCTCACACTGCTTTCCACCATGTCTCCACGATTTAATACTGGTGATACTGGGGGTCTTGAGGTAAGAAGAGGCTGCTCACACTGCTTTCCACCAAGTCTACATCTACACGATTTAATACTGGGAATACTGGGGGTCTTGAGGTAAGAAGAGGCTGGTCACACTGCTGTCTTCCCTATCCTGATCTAATAGAGGCTGCACACATGGCCACCTTTCTGAATGACAGTACATGGCATAAATTATCTGCCTTCAGATCACATCAGTGGAGCTTCCTTATGCACATTGCTCGCAGTCACCTGTCCTATTAACATTCTAGAGAAGGTTTTGATCAGTTTAACAATGCAGCGGCCATTTTAATTCTGTGGCAATGACCTCTCTAGACAAAATTATTGTGATTTGTAATTTAAAGTATTTACAGATTTGATTATAAGGACATTTTCTTTAGTTATTTTTTTTTATTCCAGGAGAACCATTGTATCTATAATGGGAGGCATCTGGTATCTATTACTGGTGTCTGTCATTATTGTACCACTTTCTATCATTTTTTATAGAATCTGCAATGGAGCTTCCAACACAGATGTGAATGAAGTCTAATGTGAATTTCTCTAAAATAAATAAAAATAAATAAATAAAAATCAATGAAAATATCTTAGCAACCTGATGACAAATGCGATTTTAATATATTTATTATTTTTACATTTCATTATTTTATGCATGAGCACATTAGTGAACTTTTCAAGCATTTTATTTTACTTGGAGTCTAGTGAAACTACTTAGTAGCCATAACTACTAGGTCTCTGCTACGGAAACGTGCACGTCACCCTGACCATATGCTGCTTCATATGTAAGGAAGAGAGAAGGTACATGTTTGATTTTATAGCAGCCATATAATCTGAAACCTTACAGCAGATGTTTTTAGAAAGAAACATTTAATCCAGAAAAAAAAACCAAGAGTGGTAAATGTAAAAGTTGACATTGTGGCAGGAATTATGTTACTAAGTAGAGAAGGCTCTAAAGTTACACTTGTTGTAAGGCTGCGCCAGCCACCTGCAGACGTGCTAATGACAGAACAATGGTGGCATTGTCTTCAAGCAGAGGTTGGTTCTTACACAAACAATAAATGGGTTTATCACAAACGACAACATGCCATGTAAAAGTCACATTTTTAAACCGGAGAAGAATTAACCTAAACATAAGCAATGTCCTATGCCAAAAGTCCAACATATCATGTTTAGAATTTAGTTTTTCCAGCGATAGAGAGGAAAAGATACATCATGCATTCCAGGGTTTTTTTTACACTTACACCATGCTTATAAAATAAAAGTGGAGATTTGCAAAACATTAACAGAATTAAGTATCCAGCAACCCAAAGATTGACTAAAATAGATAACACTCCAGGCGAAGCATTTGCAAACCACTTGCTTCAGGTTTGTCCTGGGGTGGGTGGGTATGGGTATCTCTTTGATCAGTAGTGTATCTAGAGTCCTATGGCTCCGGCATAAAATTTGGACTAAAGCCTCCCACAAGCATGTTGATCAGATGTACTGGCCCACTGTAATAATGTACTCTGTCCTGGCCCCTATCCTGTAATAATGTTCCCAACTATGTAATAATTAATTATGTCCCCCATCCTGTAATAATGCAGCTGCTATGGGGCCCATGAGGTATGGGGGCCTTTCTCCAGCGTCTCCCATCATTCCCCCTCGGTGTCTGACGTCTCAGCGCAGCAGACGCGATGACGTCACTGCATGGTGCTTGCTGCCCTGAGATGTGAGGGTGGTTCAGAACGCTTGCGGCAGAGACCAGAGCAGTGGGGGAACAAGGAGGAGAGGTGAGAAATGTACTATATTTTTTTCAATCAGTGAGAACACTGTGTTGGCCAAAATACTGTATGAAGGACTATGGGGAGAGCATTATATTGTATGGAGGCATCTGGGATGGATTATATTGCATGGAAGATTGTGAGGAGAGCAGAATACTGTATAAAGGACTATGGGGAGTACATTATACTGTGTGGAGGACTGTGGGGTGGATTATATTGTATGGAAGATAACGAGGAGAACAGAATACTGTATGAAGGATGATGGGGAGTGCATTATGTTGTATGGAGGACTATAGTGAGAGCCTTATACTGTATGAAGGTCCATGGGGAGAACTTTGGATTTTAAGGAGGACTATGAGGAGAGCATTATACTGTATGGAGGACTATGGGGAATGCATTATACTGTATGAAGGATTATAGGAAGTGCATTATGAAACATGGAGGACTATGGGGAGTGCATTATTCTGTAGGAATGACTATGGAGAGTGCAGTATACTTGTATGGAAGACTATGGCGAGTGCATTATATTGTATGGAGGACTATGGGGAGTGCATTATACTATATGGAAGGTTGTGTGGAGGTTATTATAATATTGGAAAGGTATGTGGCAGCCATTATACTGTATTCAAGCAATTATAAAGTGTGGAGATTTGTTCCATCATGTGTGGAGGGCTGTATGGGGACCATTATACAGTGTGGAGAGGTGTGGGGCCATTATACTGCATGAAGGGATGTGGGGGTCACAGTTGGGGGATTATACTGTGTTGGGGTCACCATACTTTTCCAGGGGAGTTAAAGGGTGGGGTACAGTAGGGCCATCATACTGTGCGTGTGGAGGAATTCACTGTGGGGTATCTTACAGTGTTTGTGGGTCACTTGTTGACATCATACTTCATGAGTGCAATTAAAGAGGAATCTATAGCTCCAGTAGGAGGAAAATTAGAGGGCACACAGTACCACAGAGAAGGTACAGTAATAGGGACACATACAGCAGCAGCGGCTCAGCACTGGTGTATCAGAAGGATAACAAGTTTGTGCAGATTGTGCATACGCAACTATGTTATTTCATCCTATTGGAGTTCTGAAAATTGCCAAGCACGCCTCATGTGAATGTGCAATAAATGTCCAAGATGGAAATACACTTTTATAAACAAATTAAAAAGGTATAATTGTTAAAGATGCTTTCCCATTATCACAAGGATTTGCCATCATTTGTTGACTGTAGGGCTCCAACTGTTGAGAACTGCACTTATCTCTAGATTGAAGGGTTCACCACTCCAGGTTCCTTCATGGATCGTTCACAATTCTCCTTCCATAGCGTTGCCTCTGGCCACCAGCTATGCCAGTAACTGCCATGCCCTGCAAAGCTGGTGGCCTACACCACCACTACAGAGGAAAAATCTGACTGAGATTTTGCTGCCTCATTTTCGGGATAAGAGGAGGCCCAGTGATCTGACTACAGCCAATGCGAATACTATGGCATATCTTAGCTTGATTTGTAGAAACAATATAAAGTCTGACACAAAGGGAAAGAACACTGCCTATGGATAGATGTTTGCAAAACTACAATATTCCTAGTCGACTTGCAAAAGAAAAGCAAATGTACAAAATAAATATCATTTCTTCAGGTCTAATGTAAGTTTTTTCTTTTTCCTCTGTCTACAAGAAGAAACTTGCTTTACTAATCCACCACCTTTAAACCATAGCAAGCAATCTAATGTTCTAATCCCGTGTTGTGATCTAATGTTTGGATCTTTTTCCTCCTAGTCAGTGATTAATTATATATTGTCCAGCTGGTCGGGATTACTAGCTATATACATGGTAGACAAATTACATGATATACAGAAAAAGCTGGAAAAAGAAGAAGTCAAACCCTCCTGTGTGTGATAAACAGTAAGGATATAGAGCTTCTTCTCCATTGCGATGGCCTGCTCTGCTCACAGCTGGCATGATGCAGCCATTACACTATAGGCAACACTCGGACAATGAGATGTGCATGTTCAACGCGGATAATCAGATGACTTGAACAGTTCAACTCTAGCAGAGTTACAGAACAGGACAAGAACAACATTCTGTACCAACACTAATGAAAACTTAACCGGTATTTTATTCTTTTGCTGCATCAACATGACATGTACTAGGCTGGCTGCCATGGCCGATTTTGTTTCATAGACATCACTTATCTACAAGTTTATAAACTTGCCCATGCAAGCATGACATTCAGTTACAAGTATTGCTTTATTCCAGCGGATGGGCTCGGTGACTGCCTTTTTTTCTATACTGCGTATTTGAAGGTATAAATGTACTAAATTTACTACCATTCTAATCCGGTAAATACCAGTTAATGTCTGCTATCAGCAGTGTTCATATATTTCTAAATTACTATGTGCAAGAATATGGTGAGGCTTATTCATGTGTAAATGCAGAAGAATGGATTCTAGCAAATATGGGCCCAAATACCGCATCACAAGTTAATGCGATATCAACGCGTTTCTGGTGAACAAGCACCCTTAATCATGATATGATATCATGATTAAGGGTGCTTGTTCACCAGAAACGAGTTGATATCGCATTTTATTCTTTGTTGCTGCTGATGTTTTATCCTCCACTGAACATGATTTGAAGTGAATAAAGAAAGGGTTTTTTTCACTATCTCGCTGAGCTGGATTCCTCATCTTTTCTTCGATCCCTCCACACCTTGACACAGCGGTTCCGTGCTCCGGGTTCCTAAGGATGCCGATTATGGTGAGCTGGACTTTGCTTTATTTTGCATACTGTATGTGTGCATGTCTGTGTACTGTATGTGTGTGCATGTCTGCGTACTGTATGTGCGCATGTCTGCGTACTGTATGTGTGTGCATGTCTGCGTACTGTGTGTGCATGTCTGCGTACTGTATGTGTGCATGTCTGCGTACTGTATGTGTGCATGTCTGCGTACTGTATGTGTGCATGTCTGCATACCGTATATGTGTGTGCATGTCTGTACTGAATGTGTGCATGTCTGCGTACTTTATGTGTGTGTATGTCTGCGTACTGTATGTGTGCATGTCTGCGTACTGTATGTGTGTATGTCTGCATACTGTATGTGTGCATGTCTGTGTACTGAAAGTGTGTGTATGTCTGCGTACTGTATGTGTGCATGTCTGCGTACTGTATGTGTGCATGTCTGAGTACTGTATGTGTGCATGTCTGCGTACTGTATGTGTGCATGTCTGCGTACTGTATGTGTGCATGTCTGCGTACTGTATGTGTGCATGTCTGCATACCGTATATGTGTGTGCATGTCTGTACTGAATGTGTGCATGTCTGCGTACTTTATGTGTGTGTATGTCTGCGTACTGTATGTGTGCATGTCTGCGTACTGTATGTGTGTATGTCTGCATACTGTATGTGTGCATGTCTGTGTACTGAAAGTGTGTGTATGTCTGCGTACTGTATGTGTGCATGTCTGAGTACTGTATGTGTGCATGTCTGTGTACTGTATGTGCGCATGTCTGCGTACTGTATGTGCGCATGTCTGCGTACTGTATGTGTGTGCATGTCTGCGTACTGTGTGCATGTCTGTGTACTGTATGTGTGCATGTCTGTGTACTGTATGTGTGTATGTCTGCGTACTGTATGTGTGTATGTCTGCGTACTGTATGTGTGCATGTCTGAGTACTGTATGTGTGCATGTCTGAGTACTGTATGTGTGCATGTCTGCGTACTGTCTGTGTGCATGTCTGCGTACTGTATGTGTGCATGTCTGCGTACTGTATGTGTGCATGTCTGCATACCGTATATGTGTGTGCATGTCTGTACTGAATGTGTGCATGTCTGCGTACTTTATGTGTGTGTATGTCTGCGTACTGTATGTGTGCATGTCTGCGTACTGTATGTGTGCATGTCTGCGTACTGTATGTGTGTGCATGTCTGCGTACTGTATGTGTGTGCATGTCTGCGTACTGTATGTGTGTGCATGTCTGCGTACTGTATGTGTGTGCATGTCTGCGTACTGTATGTGTGTATGTCTGCGTACTGTATGTGTGCATGTCTGCGTACTGTATGTGTGTGCATGTCTGCGTACTGTATGTGTGCATATCTGCATACTGTATGTGTGCATGTCTGCGTACTGTATGTGTGTATGTCTGCGTACTGTATGTGTGCATGTCTGAGTACTGTATGTGTGCATGTCTGCGTACTGTATGTGTGCATGTCTGCGTACTGTATGTGTGCATGTCTGCGTACTGTATGTGTGCATGTCTGCATACTGTATGTGTGTGCATGTCTGCGTACTGTATGTGTTGGCGCTATATAAATAAAATTATTATTATTATTATTATGTGTGTGCATGTCTGTGTACTGTATGTGTGTGCATGTCTGCGTACTGTATGTGTGTATGTCTGCGTACTGTATGTGTGTGCATGTCTGCGTACTGTGTGCATGTCTGTGTACTGTATGTGTGCATGTCTGCGTACTGTATGTGTGCATGTCTGTGTACTGTATGTGTGTATGTCTGCGTACTGTATGTGTGTATGTCTGCGTACTGTATGTGTGCATGTCTGAGTACTGTATGTGTGCATGTCTGAGTACTGTATGTGTGCATGTCTGCGTACTGTATGTGTGCATGTCTGCGTACTGTATGTGTGCATGTCTGCGTACTGTATGTGTGCATGTCTGCGTACTGTATGTGTGTGCATGTCTGCGTACTGTATGTGTGTGCATGTCTGCGTACTGTATGTGTGTGCATGTCTGCGTACTGTATGTGTGTGCATGTCTGCGTACTGTATGTGTGTATGTCTGCGTACTGTATGTGTGCATGTCTGCGTACTGTATGTGTGTGCATGTCTGCGTACTGTATGTGTGCATATCTGCATACTGTATGTGTGCATGTCTGCGTACTGTATGTGTGTATGTCTGCGTACTGTATGTGTGCATGTCTGAGTACTGTATGTGTGCATGTCTGCGTACTGTATGTGTGCATGTCTGCGTACTGTATGTGTGCATGTCTGCGTACTGTATGTGTGCATGTCTGCATACTGTATGTGTGTGCATGTCTGCGTACTGTATGTGTTGGCGCTATATAAATAAAATTATTATTATTATTATTATGTGTGTGCATGTCTGTGTACTGTATGTGTGTGCATGTCTGCGTACTGTATGTGTGTATGTCTGCGTACTGTATGCGTGCATGTCTGCGTACTGTATGTGTGTGCATGTCTGCGTACTGTATGTGTGTGCATGTCTGCGTACTGTATGTGTGTATGTCTGCATACTGTATGTGTGCATGTCTGCGTACTGTATGTGTGTGTATGTCTGCGTACTGTATGTGTGCATGTCTGAGTACTGTATGTGTGCATGTCTGAGTACTGTATGTGTGCATGTCTGCGTACTGTATGTGTGCATGTCTGCGTACTGTATGTGTGTGCATGTCTGCGTACTGTATGTGTGTGTATGTCTGCGTACTGTATGTGTGCATGTCTGTGTACATATGTGTGCATGTCTGCGTACTGTATGTCTGCGTACTGTATGTGTGCATGTCTGAGTACTGTATGTGTGCATGTCTGAGTACTGTATGTGTGCATGTCTGCGTACTGTATGTGTGCATGTCTGCGTACTGTATGTGTGTGCATGTCTGCGTACTGTATGTGTGTGCATGTCTGCGTACTGTATGTGTGTGCATGTCTGCGTACTGTATGTGTGTATGTCTGCGTACTGTATGTGTGCATGTCTGTGTACTGTATGCGTGCATGTCTGCGTACTGTATGTGTGTATGTCTGTGTACATATGTGTGCATGTCTGCGTACTGTATGTGTGTGCATGTCTGTGTACTGTATGTGTGTGCATGTCTGCGTACTGTATGTGTGCATGTCTGTGTACTGAATGTGTGCATGTCTGCATATGTGAAGGATGAGGGGGCTGAGCTGTGTACTATATCTAAATTTCTGTGCCATATCTCTGCATCATGAATCGTGTACAGTATGTGTTAAAGGGGCCCACTGAGACTCTTTCGCCAGGGGCCCACGAACACCTGGAGCCGGCCCCGATATTGCAGTATATAGAACAAGCAACCAGATGATAGGAAGTTTAAGTCCCCCAATGGGACTAAAAAATAAGATTGAATAGAATGTTTTCCAAAACAAAAAAATATATTCTAATTACCTACCCCTTACCACCAATAAAATAAATAAATATGTTTGGTATTGATGTATCTGTAAAAGTCTGATCTATAAAAAATCTAAAAAAAAATAAACCTGCACAATAAGAGCTGTAAAACAATTCAAATGTCAGAATTCATTTTTTTCAGTTGCTGCAACTCAACCAAAAATGCATTAAGAAGCAATCAAAATGTAAAACGTACCCAAAAGTGGTATTAGGGTCATTCCATGTCAAGTGGACCAGTGGTCCCCACTCGACTTTCTCCGATTTTGCTGAAAATTTATAAGGCTGTACATGTATGTTTGAAAAGAGGTTCTGTAAATTTTTAGGGCCAGATCTCAAATACATTGGGCACTGTTGACCTTTCACTAGAGGTTCCACCAAGCCTGCGGCTTCAGCTAAGAGGATTTTGCAAACTTTGGCACATAGCCATTAGAGTTCTATACTGGCTATGATGCTGAAATTTGGCATACTAGCTCAACTTTTGCTGCTAAACACGATAAAATTATTACCGGCTATGACAAAACAATATTTCGGCCGCAATTTTGTGACAAAGTAGCTTGAAAAACGCGTCGCATAAAATTTATGCCAAACTTTGCCCATATATAACTCAAGACCAAAAACCAATAGTAACTGGTGCTTTGCCCTGTACACCAAACATCTACATGACTTTGCATTGCTGCAATATCACGGTCAAAGCATATGTATTTGTGGAAATATTCACACCCACATATGATGAAAAACTTAAAAAAAAACGAATTTTACCTATTTTTAGGTCAAATTTCTCAAAAAGGGTACCCCTAAAATATATTAATTCTGATATCATTAGAAAGAGCACATTTTTCTCTAGAAGGATCATTGGGTTTTTTTTTTTGAGTCTCTCAGTTTAAGAAATGAAAAATGCCACTGAACATGGTGTTATTTATTAATACGCAATGAATGGTAACTGCACTATTCAAACCCTTGCATTGGTCCATGGTGGTTATACCACAACCAATTCCCTAAGAATTGGTATTATAATCCTATTAAGAGTTGTAATAATGCTGTCTTTCGAGAATTGGCAGCCCCATCGCCTAGGAGCCATGGCCGATAGCCGTGCAAGGCGAGCCTCGGGCGGTCTCTTTATCGCAGGTTCCGAAGCCTGAGGGTGGGTGTCTTTGCCTAGGATCCCAAGCCTAATATTGGGTATCTTTTGTTGGTTCCCAAGCCATAATGTTCAGTCTAAGTGGTCTGGAATTGTTGCTGAATTTGCAACATAATCGGTTCAGAGAAGCTGTATTGTCGGCCCATTGCTGTCCAAAAAGGTCCAAATCTTGACATTGGCACCTAAAAGTTGGTCCATTAAGGCTATATCAGACGAATTCGGTGTCTCTGAACGAATGGTCAAACAAGCTCAAAAGCTTAAATGTGAACATGGGATCTTAGCCTTACCTAGAATCAAGTGTGGCAAGAAAGTTTCTGAGGAAGTGAAGAAAAAGGTGCAGGCATTTTTTGAGGATGATGAATTCAGTCGAATGTGCCCTGGTAAAAAAGACTATGTATCAGTGCGAATAGCAGGAGAAAAAAAGCAGATGCAAAAGCGACTATTACTGAGCAATATTAGGGAAATGTTTGTTGCCTATCGGGATCGGAATGGCCCTGAAATTGGATTTTCCAAGTTTTGTGAGCTTCGGCCAAAGTGGTGCGTAACCGTTGGATCTGCTGGAACACATTCCGTTTGTGAGAGTACCATTCACCAAAATGTCAAACTAATGCTTGCAGCATGCCCAATCAATGATGACTACAAAGAGCTCATATGCAAAATGGTCTGTGGAATTGAATCCAAGGACTGTATGCTTGGCCGTTGTGATAAATGCCCGGGTCCTGAAGTTTTAAAATAATTTCTAGTCAATGTGTTTGTCAACAGTGACCCTGAAGATATTATTGAGTTCAAACAATGGATTCACACTGATCGAGACACGCTTGATACCAAACAACTGACTATAGAAGATTTCATTGAAGAATTGGTTTTAAAAATTTCTAAACTTTGTAGCCATCACTACATCGCCAAGCATCAAGGTTGATATCTGAAATCGTTGAAGGAAAATCTGAGACCTGGAGAGCTTGTGATCCTTATGGACTTTGCTGAAAATTACTCATTAATTGTTCAAGATGCCATTCAAGGTTTCCACTGGGAAAATAGTCAAGCTACAGTACACCCATTTGTAATTTACTTCAAGGAGTTAAATGGTGAAGCTGCACAGAACATCAGCTTGTGCATAATCAGTGATTGCTCACGACATGACACAGTTGCAGTCCACACTTTCTTAACAGTAATTGTGGAGTATCTCAAGACTCATCTATGGGACTCATCATATCCACTACTTTAGCGATGGATCTGCAGCCCAGTACAAAAATTTCAAAAATTTTCTCTACTTGTGCCACCACAATGCTGATTTCAATATGAGCGCTGAATGGAATTTTTTTGGTACCAGTCATGGAAAGTCGCCCTGTGATGGGATTGGAGGGACAGCAAAGAGGTTGGCAGCTCGTGCCAGTCTTCAACGCCCAACTGAAAACCAAATACTGACCCTGGTGGATTTATTCAACTTTTGCAACAAGCAACTGCATGGAATCAAGTTTTTTTTTTTGTTCCAAAAGAAAAAATTGACAAAATACTGGTAGTTCAAGAGGAAAGGTTCAAAGATGGACATACAATTGCTGGAACAAGAGAAAATTACCAGTTTGTGCCAATTGATGACAAAAAGATTTGCATTTCAAGGGTGTCAAATGACCCATCATCTTTCATTGCCCATGTAGATAGATCTGTCAGATCAGAAATGCCTTTTGTGCCAATTGCAAACCTCCAGCCAGGGCAATACATTGCCTGCATTTACGATAGGAACTGGTGGATTGGAAATATTTCTGAAATTTCAGTCGACGAGCATGATGCATTAATACATTTTATGCATCCTCATGGACCAGCTAGCTTCTTTCACTGGCCTGTGAGAAATGATACATGCTGGATTCCCGAACAGTCAATCATTGCAATAATTCCAGCACCAGCTGCAACAGCAATGGGCCGACAATACAGCTTCTCTGAACCGATTATGTTGCAAATTCAGCAACAATTCCAGACCACTTAGACTGAACATTATGGCTTGGGAACCAACAAAAGATACCCAATATTAGGCTTGGGATCCTAGGCAAAGACACCCACCCTCAGGCTTCGGAACCTGCGATAAAGAGACCACCCGAGGCTCGCCTTGCACGGCTATCGGCCATGGCTCCTAGGCGATGGGGCTGCCAATTCTCGATAGACAGCATTATTACAATTCTTAATAGGATTATAATACCAATTCTTAGGGAATTGGTTGTGGTATAACCACCATGGACCAACGCAAGGGTTTGAATAGTGCAGTTACCATTCATTGCGTATTAATAAATAACACCATGTTCAGTGGCATTTTTAATTTCTTAAACTGAGAAACTCCAAAAAAAACCCAATGATCCTTGTAGAGAAAAATGTGCTCTTTCTAATGATATCAGAATTAATATATTTTAGGGGTACCCTTTTTGAGAAATTTTACCTAAAAATAGGTAAAATGCGTTTTTTTAAAGTTTTTCATCATATGTGGGTGTGAATATTTCCACAAATACATATGCTTTGACCGTGATATTGCAGCAATGCAAAGTCATGTAGATGTTTGGTGTACAGGGCAAAGCACCAGTTACTATTGGTTTTTGGTCTTGAGTTATACACTCACCGGCCACTTTATTAGGTACACCTGTCCAACTTCTTGTTAACACTTAATTTCTAATCAGCCAATCACATGGCGGCAACTCAGTGCATTTAGGCATGTAGACATGGTCAAGACAATCTCCTGCAGTTCAAACCGAGCATCAGTATGGGGAAGAAAGGTGATTTGAGTGCCTTTGAACGTGGCATGGTTGTTGGTGCCAGAAGGGCTGGTCTGAGTATTTCAGAAACTGCTGATCTACTGGGATTTTCACGCACAACCATCTCTAGGGTTTACAGAGAATGGTCCGAAAAAGAAAAAAAATCCAGTGAGCGGCAGTTCTGTGGGCGGAAATGCCTTGTTGATGCCAGAGGTCAGAGGAGAATGGGCAGACTGGTTCGAGCTGATAGAAAGGCAACAGTGACTCAAATCGCCACCCGTTACAACCAAGGTAGGCCTATGAGCATCTCTGAACACACAGTGCGTCGAACTTTGAGGCAGATGGGCTACAGCAGCAGAAGACCACACCGGGTACCACTCCTTTCAGCTAAGAACAGGAAACTGAGGCTACAATTTGTACAAGCTCATCGAAATTGGACAGTAGAAGATTGGAAAAACGTTGCTTGGTCTGATGAGTCTCGATTTCTGCTGCGACATTCGGATGGTAGGGTCAGAATTTGGCGTAAACAACATGAAAGCATGGATCCATCCTGCCTTGTATGAAGCATCTTTGGGATGTGCAGCCGACAAATCTGCGGCAACTGTGTGATGCCATCATGTCAATATGGACCAAAATCTCTGAGGAATGCTTCCAGCACCTTGTTGAATCTATGCCACGAAGAATTGAGGCAGTTCTGAAGGCAAAAGGGGGTCCAACCCGTTACTAGCATGGTGTACCTAATAAAGTGGCCGGTGAGTGTATATGGGCAAAGTTTGGCATAAATTTTATGCGACGCGTTTTTCAAGCTACTTTGACACAAAATTGCGGCCAAAATATTGTTTTGTCATAGCCGGTAATAATTTTATCGTGTTTAGCAGCAAAAGTTGAGCTAGTATGCCAAATTTCAGCATCATAGCCAGTATAGAACTCTAATGGCTATGTGCCAAAGTTTGCAAAATCCTCTTAGCTGAAGCCGCAGGCTTGGTGGAACCTCCAGTGAAAGGTCATCAGTGCCCAATGTATTTGAGATCTGGCCCTAAAAATTTTCAGAACCTCTTTTCAAACATACATGTACAGCCTTATAAATTTTCAGCAAAATCGGAGAAGGTCGAGTGCGGACGATTTTTAAAACTGGTCCACTTGATGTGGAATGACCCATTAATCAAAATGTTAGCTCATTACATGCAAGAAAATATTCTTTTTACAAAGTTCAGAATTTTTTTAGTTACTAAAACACAAAACTACTACTCATCCCGCAAAAAAAAAAGAAGCCTTCATATTGCTACGTTGATGGAAAAATGTAAAAAAGTTATGGCGCTTAGAAGAAGGGGAGGAAAAAGCCAAAGCTGAAAAACAGAAAATCGCTTGGTCAGGTTAGGCTAATAGGATGCTTTCTGCATTTCAGTAAAAAACATGCATGGTTGAAGTAAAGGAGTCGGTCTCAGACTCAGGCCGTCCGTGGTTTGGGCAGCATGAAGCAACTATCTGGTTCTTTTTAATTAGTTGTTCATTATTAATATTATTGTTCATTATTCTTACCACATACACAGGTCCTGCTTTAATTCCCAGGTAAAGAGCTGCTCAGGGTTCAAATCCAACCATGGACAACTATAAGGGTATGTGCACACGTTGCGGAATGTTGGGCGGATTTTTCCGCACTGATTATAGTAAATCCGCAATGAATTACTGCGGATTTTGTGCGGATTCCACCTGCGGTTTTACACCTGCGGATTCCAATTATGAAAGTAACAACTTCATGGAAACAAATACCCATAAATCCTTGTTATAAAATTAACAAAATATATGGGCTATATCAGAGATCATATTAAGGGTAATCGCACAATAATTTATGAGCAAAACACTGAAAATATACGATCAAAAAAGAACACCCAAAATACCATATTTAGAAATATACAAATGAATTTTATTAGTTTAAATATACCAGGACATTTGGCAAAAGCCAGGAAGAGAAATGGATACAAGCCACAATGTGCACGTAGGAAACGCAAGGGTGCACCACTACAGGTAAAAAACATATCAAAGGCAGTGCCTATTTAAAGATATAAAATAATCATTTACAGCTAATGCTGTCAATAATCCAAATAGGGTATATGCATCATACTCAGCCCTACTATGTATAAGTACCTAAGTCAATAATACCAAAAATGCCAAAAGAAGACAAAGTATAATACATATATTTACCTGAGCAGGGCTGGAAGGTCAAATACCCGCAGAGTGCACCCACCCCGACGCGCGTTTCAGCGTGATAGCCTTTCTCAAGGATTCCAATTATGGAGAAGGGGTAAAACGCTGCGGAATCCGCACAAAGAATTGACATGCTGCGGAATAAACAACGCAGCGTTTCGGCACGTTTTTTTCCGCAGCATGTGCACTGCGGATTTTGTTTTCCATAGGTTTACATGGTACTGTAAACTCATGGAAAACTGCTGCGAATCCGCAGCGTCAAATCCGCAACGTCATGTATTGGTGGGTTTCCTCCGGGTTCTCTGATTTCTTACCAAACTCCAAAGACATAGTGATAGGGAAATTATTTTTTAACCCAATGAGGACAGTGGTGATAATGTCTGTAAAGTGCTGAGGATTATGATGGTGTTATATGGGCATAATAATGACATGACGGCCACTGAAGCAAGGTCCGCCAATATGAAACCTTCCACATGGCCAAAAGGCATGCACAAAGAAGAAACACCCCTCCGGGGATGACTGATGTCAGGGCACATGCACAATAACAATTAAATTAAAAAATAAAGAAACAACAATATATAAAAGCAGTAATAGTATTCAGAAAATGTTTGAGATGAGCTTTATCCAGCTTTAGTATAGGACTGCAATAGTTATACCCAGTAACAGTAATCGGTGTTTCCTATGTGGGACAAGTGTTTTGTTACAGTGAGTTTTCTCATAAATGGAGCATTTTTTATTGGAGAATAATTATGATCACAGGGAATACAATTCTATTACCTGATGGAGCCATAAAAGGTCAATGGAAGCTGTTAGGATCCGATACAGTACAGATCACGACGCATCAATCATGGAAAAACAAAAGCCGTGACACCAGCGTGAAAAAAAAAGTAGTGCTGACGACGTAACCAGATACATGGCGCGTCTATGTAATCATGTAAGGCATTACAACATATTTTTAGAAGGCAGATTTCTGTACAGTGAAAATGAGATGAGCACTACTACCAGAAACCACGAATGTGAGCTTTAGCTTTAATATTTTATCCGTCATACGTCCCGAAGGGTAAAAAAAACTCTGGAGTTGAATCATCGCCCCTCATCTTGTTATCTTAATGGATAACCTATCAAGTGTCATTCATTCTCGGCTGCATTCAATGTCCTCATTTACAGATTGCAAGTAGAAAAAACTGAAAGTTGTGGCCATAAATTATTCATAATCTATTGTATTAGTGTGTGTTCTGTGAACATTCGCCACTGGCAAAGAAGGCCAGATTATTTTTCACTTTTAATTGTGTGGATATCTTATCCACTTTGTGGAAAATGAAGAGTGATACCTGAAACCATAGGTGCTGGGAGAGGAATAAAGATGCTCCTTGTGCCTTTTATTTAAAGTCAGAGCAACTATTTCGAAGATGTAACTTTAACGTAGGGGAGGGCGAGAAGATCTGCTTGCTATTTCCCTAAGTAGGGCTTGTCTAATTGTGTGTCGGACACATCAGAGGTTAATATGGGGCTCGCGCTGCTCTGACGGGACTTGAGGTGGCACAGAGGCTTGTAGAATTCCACCCGGTTACAATAGGCGTCATTGTGAGGACAAGGCGGCTCAGAACAGCAGGCTTTTTACTCAACTCTCAATGTAATACAAAGCTATAAAAATCCTCTATGATGGCTGAGCTCACACCATCGAGATAACATGTTTAATGAGTCGAAATAATCTGTAATATTTCCCGCTGGGTCGGGCAGCTATGCACACAATGTATGATATCTTACAGCCATCGCCGATACTTTCTCTTGTTTATTACGTATATACTTATGTCAGGGGCCAAGCTCACAAGACAACCAGCAACCAGCCGATAAAACCAAATGACGAGGTGGACATCATAAATGAATGCAGTGGCCTATAAAGAGGAAATGTTGTGTTACATAGCAGCTTTAGAAGGGGTCCTAAGAGCGGCCTACCTTCTATGATGTCCATATGGAAGTTGGGACAAAATAGGTCATTTTGAACCCTAACTGTTGTGAGATAGCACTCACTAACGGGTTGGGGAATACTCGCTTGGCAGCAGGATAAACATAGTCAGGCACGTTTTTTCACATAAACAGTCCATGTGGTTTATTATACACTCAGCATAAACCACTGTAGGCCATGTTACAGATCACAGACCTCACATAGTCCTTAGCACTTCATAGTAAACGGCTTCATCTCACAGACACTAAACATGCTGGACCTTACTTTGTCCAGTTGCCATGGGTGACCGCATGCCACACAATTCATTAGTTCATGGAACACAATAAGCACCAACAGTCTGTAAAAGTACTTTACGGGAGTTCCTGCTCCACCTGCTGACTCCTTGTCAGTCCTCTCTCCCTGGGAAAGCTGCCTTACGGGATCACCAACTTGCCTGGCAGGCACACCTCAGTTAGTCCAGACCCACCGAAGGACGGTAGAAGGCACTGGCTCTGCAAGTCCTTGGCCTCGCCTTGTGCTCTTCAGGGATCCAGTCATACTCCCAAGACCTCCCAACACAGAGGCAACTCAGGAGCACGGCCTCACCAGGTGCTATTCAGGGATCAGGTCCCTACTCTGGACCGCCCAACACCCAGGCCACTCAGGATCATGGCCTCACCAGGTTCTATTTAGGCATCCGGTCCCCACTCTGGACCTCCCAACACCCAGGCCTTTCCTTTCAGAGGACCTTCCAGCCAAGATCCATTCAGGTCCATACACAGGAACCATGTGACCCACACCCTGGTCACATTATGTAGCTGTAACCACTCCCATAGGTGGGAGGTGTGTGTGGCTAGCTCGAACCGTCCAGCTCTCAGAACTAGCCCTGCCAGCCTCCCTCTAAAACAACACAAATACTTGTAGGACTACAGGTCCAAGAACAACCTTACTTCAGGCTGACAGCGCAGAGTATCTTCCTCTGCAACACACATACCGGCCATTCATAATAATTCCGGATTTTGTCTCATCACCATAGTTGTGCCTGTGACTGCCATGCATTTTTATGGCCTCAATACGCCTTCATGCATATTCTGGGGAAACCATGCAGCGCCCCCTACCTGTAATAGGGGTCACTGCATCACACTGTGCAGCAACAACTTTTAGTTGTCCAGAAGCTCCAACATGTCTTTCCGGGTGTGAGTTCTGAAAATATTGAACAACTGGTCCAGTTTCTGCTAATCCTGAGTTAGACCTCAAGCACACAACACAGTCACGGCATGGAGACCTCCAAAAAAAAACAACGGCATACAGAACATGGCTCCACAGACATCTATGTGCGCCTAAGGCTGTAACTACAGTGGGTGCAAGTGTTGCAGTCGGACATGGCCCCTAGGGGAACCCAACAGATCCCATTGGATTTTACGAGCAGAATGATACTATTAAAGTCCTGTGATACTTGGAGGACCTGTTACAAATTTTGTATTGGGAACGAGTAGCAATTCGCCACTGTGTGCACCCTATAACGATTCTGTAGAAGTTCATGAGAAGCCACAATATGATGCCATATATAGAGGCGTAAGATTGATTTGGTTGCAAATCAGAATCACAGGAGCTAAAATATTTGAAAAAGACTGATTAAATCTGCACAACAGCAATTATATATATATATATATATATATATATATATATATATATATATATATATATATATACTAGATGGTAGCCCGATTCTAACGCATCGGGTATTCTAGAGTATGCATGTCCACGTAGTATATTGCCCAGTTACGTAGTATATTGCCCAGTCACGTAGTATATTGCCCAGCGACGTAGTATATTGCCCAGCTACATAGTATACAGCACAGCGACGTAGGATATTGCGCAGCTACGTAGTATATTGCACAGAGCCACATAGTATATTGCACAGCTTTGTAGTATATTGCCCAGCCACGTAGTATATTGCCCAGCCTTGTAGTATACAGCAGAGCCACGTAGGATATTGCCCAGTGACGTAGTATATTACCGAGGCACGTATAGGGCCAAAAAATAAAAAATAAACATACTCACCTAACGATCCGAGGGCCCCTTGTAGTGTATCATACTCACCATTCTTGTCGCTGCTCCTCCGCGTCCCGCCTCTTCTCTTCCTGGGATCCTGTGCAGATGGTAGTGGTCGGCTTCAGGAAAATGGCCGCTGGATGCTGCGCGTGCACAGATCGAGATCGCGGCGGCCATTTTCCTGAAGCCGAGTTCCATTGCAAGTGCCAGGGCTGGTGGGAGCAGGACCTATGAAGACGTCGCGGTCACATGACCGTGACGTCACGGCAGGTCCTTGCCGCACACCAGCCCTGGGACGGGACCGCACCGCAAGCTGACGCTTGTAATGGAGCGGTCCGGGAAGCGTGGCGAGGAGCGAGAAAGGCGGCGGAGGGTGAGTATAGCAGTTTTTTTTTTTTTTTTATTATTTTTAACATTACATTTTGTACTATTGATGCCGCATAGGCAGCGTCAATAGTACAAAGTTGGGGACACACAGGGTTAATAGCAGCGGTAACGGAGCGCGTTACCCGCGGCATAACGCGGTCCGCTACCGCCGGCATTAACCCTGTGTGAGCGGTGTATGCGGGCGCCGGCAGTGAGTGCGGAGAGTAAGCGGACATTTTTTTCTGGACTGTGCGCGTCGCTGATTGGTCGCGGCAGCCATGACAGGCAGCTGCCGAGACCAATCAGCGAACGAATAACGGTGACAGACAGAAGGACAGACGGAAGTACCCTTAGACAATTATATAGTAGATATATATATATATATATATATATATATATATATATATATATATATATATATATATATATACATATATATATATATATATATATATATATATTTTTTTTTTTTTTTCCTTTAAAAGAATGCTATAATCAGAAAATTACTTATTGTTTAGATAAGGGTTTTGTGTTGCATGTATTTAAAAAAAATTATGGCTTTTTTTTAATTTCACGATCTTTTAAAAATAAAAAAAAAATAGTAGTCTTGCAATGTTCACACTGGCCACTGGAGCATTTTTTTTTAAATGTTCACACTGGCCACTGGAGCAACACTTAAACACACAGCTGATAGCACAGGATCTACCATTCACAATAGGCAATGTTACAGCTGATATTAGGATCCTCGATTCTCTCATACCCATCCCTAGCTTAAAGGTGCCGTTACACTAAGCAACTTACCAGCGATCGCGACCAGCGACGTGATCGCTGGTAAGTTGCTGTGTGGTCGCTGGGGAGCTGTCACACAGACAGCTCTCTCCAGCGACCAAGCGACTTCGGCATCGCTGAAACTGTCTTCAGCGATGCCGAAGTCCCCATGTAAAAAAAAAAAAAAACACTACATACGCACCTTCTGTCGTCCTTCATGTCCCTCGGCGCTTGCCGCACTGACTGTGTCTCAGCGCCGGCCGGCCGTAACAGCGGTGCCCAGCGGTGAACCGCTGTTACTGCAGGTTCACCGCTGGGCTCAGCTTTACGGCCGGACGGCGCTGAGACAGTCAGTACGGCAAGCTCCAGGGGACGTGACGGACAACAGACGGTGAGTATGTAGTGTTTTTTTTTTTTACTTTTACCATGGTATCCATGGTAAATATCGGGTTACTAAGCGCGGCCCTGCGCTTAGTAACCCGATGTTTACCATGGATACCAGTGAAGACATCGCTGGATCGGCGTCACACACGGCGATCCAGCGATGTCAGCGGGAGAGTTGCGACGAAAGAAAGTTCGTCCACTCTCCCTGCAACCAGCGATATCCCAGCAGGATCCAGATCGCTGCTGCATGCCAAACATAGCGATATCGCTATGCAGGACGCTGCAACGTCACGGATCGCTGGCGATATCGCCTAGTGTGACGGTACCTTAACACAGAGGTTGACCCCTCTAAAAAGTATGACAATGACACCCCTGCTGAACGAAGTAGTGCCCTAAACAGTCTCTATCAATAGACATCACAAGGAACTAAATAGTACCCTTGACGTGGGTTGCCGGCTTACGTATTGAGGCCCCAATATAAACTAATACCTTACATACATTGATATGTGTTTTTTTTGCACTTTATTTTGCAGGGCGCAGTCGGACCAAGATGGCTCTGTAAACTGTAGGCCTCTATTCACACAGCATGCATTTTGTAGCACTGGGCGGCCCGCCTGTATGTGCGTTAGTAATAGGCTGTAGACCAGATGCTCTGCATTGCCTGTGTGAACAATGCCACATACAGACTATTATCGCTTATCTTTTTGTGCACTAATGCCAAACAACCAATACTGGATTGAAAGTGGTTGTTTCATCAGTATTTTTTGCACCTGTGTTGTTGCCATCATTCATTGGGTCCGATGCACCCTGCTGGTGCATTTGTTTGGAGGCTTCAGCAGGTAAACATCTCTGCTTTTTTCTCTGTGATTTTTTTTGTCAATTTTCTGGAGGATTTTTAAGTCCTCTTTGTGCGTCTGTGAGCTTGAACTAAATAGTAGCACCCCAATAAGAAATAATTGTTAATATAACAACATGTTTCCAGTTAGGTAATTTCCTGCCCTTTGGGCTTTAAGTTGAGCGCCATTAGAAAGGTACATTTAAATTAATCATTGCATCTACATAATGAATTTCAAATTGGTCTTCCATCCATACTTGTTCTATTAATGGGTCTACAAAGTTGTTCCCCTGATCAACCTCAATACACTGAAGGGGAAATGTGTCCGGAAGGCTTGAATATTTAGGGATCTACTGTAACCTCAGACAAGTATTTTGTTCAATATTTGTTGTTATAGTATCAATTGTTATCTATTTACTATAATGGCCCTCCAAATATTATAATGGTCCTCATATTCCCTCCATATAGCATAATGCGCTCCCCATAGTCCTTCATATAGTGTAAAGCACTCCCTCTAGTCTATCATGTAGTATAATGCACCCCATAGACCTTCATATAGTATAACGTACTCCCCATAGTCCTCCATGCAGTATAATGCACTCCCCATAGTCCTACATAGACTATAATGCAGCCTCCATATAGTACAATTCACATCCCACCCCTCCATAGTCCTCCATGCAGTATAATGTACATCCTCGATAAAGTATAATGCACCCATAAAGTCCTCCATAGAGTATATTGCAGCTCCCATAGTCCTCCATATAGTATATGTAGCATAATGCACACC
The DNA here is from genome assembly GCF_051348905.1 of Ranitomeya variabilis. NCBI lineage: Eukaryota > Metazoa > Chordata > Amphibia > Anura > Dendrobatidae > Ranitomeya > Ranitomeya variabilis. The sequence goes on along the minus strand of NC_135237.1, from coordinate 114,541,096 downwards.
CCCATAGTCCTCCATATAGTATAATGCACCCCCACGTAGTCCTCTATATAGAATAATGGACTCCTCATAGTCCTCCATACAGTATAATTCACACCCCATAGTACTTACCTCTACCTGTTATCCTGGTCTCCATAGTGCATCACCTCAGCAACTCCATTAAGTGATGTCATATCACCCAGTGAGATGGCTGAGATGTCAGACACCGAGGGATAATGATGGAGGAGGGAGCTTCTCCCCTTCATCATTGTTTTCAACTGTATCATTGTGCGATGCCAAGTGGGGGGGTGCCATGAGCCAGCGATGTGTAAGGGCTCCCACAACACACATGCAATTGCCCAGTTTGTCTTCGCCAACGCCGATCCTGTCTGCGGTTAGTCAAGAATGGATATCAGAGAATCATAATATAAGCATATTTTCCCTGCCATTATGAAGTTTATGTAATCTATTTACCGTATCTTGGAATATTTTTTTTACACATCTGTTGTTATTTTGGGCATTTATTTAGCCAATATTCTTGTGATGAATCAGGAGTGTGGTTTTAATATGATCTAATTAAAAGTTAAGGCTTTAAGTAGAGATTTTTCTTCTGTTTAGTACTTGGGCTCTCTATGGTCATAAGTTAATTGTTTTTGTACTATTCGATGTTACAGCTGACCCTGTTTCCCCTCCCTTCACTTATATACAAACAATAGGAGAGAGTCTGTTCATTGTGGCTATGTACATGTGTTTTCCTGAAACAGTAGAGTCTAAAAAAGCCCTAGTGGACAGTATGTCAATTGCAAGATTTCTAGTTTTTATTTTCAATATAGATTGTGATATGGGAAAAAAATACAATTAAAACAAAAGTCCGGTTTAAACAATAGGCCATTTTCTAATGACACATTCCTTTTAATCTTCCTTTCATTAGAGGTTTAGTCACAAAATCACAACATGGTTTTATAATAAATTAACATATATTTATTCAGTTGTGCAAATATACATATATATATATATATATATATATATATATATATATATATATTTTTTTTTTTTTCCTTTAAAAGAATGCTATAATCAGAAAATTACTTATTGTTTAGATAAGGGTTTTGTGTTGCATGTATTTAAAAAAAATTATGGCTTTTTTTTAATTTCACGATCTTTTAAAAATAAAAAAAAAATAGTAGTCTTGCAATGTTCACACTGGCCACTGGAGCATTTTTTTTTAAATGTTCACACTGGCCACTGGAGCAACACTTAAACACACAGCTGATAGCACAGGATCTACCATTCACAATAGGCAATGTTACAGCTGATATTAGGATCCTCGATTCTCTCATACCCATCCCTAGCTTAAAGGTGCCGTTACACTAAGCAACTTACCAGCGATCGCGACCAGCGACGTGATCGCTGGTAAGTTGCTGTGTGGTCGCTGGGGAGCTGTCACACAGACAGCTCTCTCCAGCGACCAAGCGACTTCGGCATCGCTGAAACTGTCTTCAGCGATGCCGAAGTCCCCATGTAAAAAAAAAAAAAAACACTACATACGCACCTTCTGTCGTCCTTCATGTCCCTCGGCGCTTGCCGCACTGACTGTGTCTCAGCGCCGGCCGGCCGTAACAGCGGTGCCCAGCGGTGAACCGCTGTTACTGCAGGTTCACCGCTGGGCTCAGCTTTACGGCCGGACGGCGCTGAGACAGTCAGTACGGCAAGCTCCAGGGGACGTGACGGACAACAGACGGTGAGTATGTAGTGTTTTTTTTTTTTACTTTTACCATGGTATCCATGGTAAATATCGGGTTACTAAGCGCGGCCCTGCGCTTAGTAACCCGATGTTTACCATGGATACCAGTGAAGACATCGCTGGATCGGCGTCACACACGGCGATCCAGCGATGTCAGCGGGAGAGTTGCGACGAAAGAAAGTTCGTCCACTCTCCCTGCAACCAGCGATATCCCAGCAGGATCCAGATCGCTGCTGCATGCCAAACATAGCGATATCGCTATGCAGGACGCTGCAACGTCACGGATCGCTGGCGATATCGCCTAGTGTGACGGTACCTTAACACAGAGGTTGACCCCTCTAAAAAGTATGACAATGACACCCCTGCTGAACGAAGTAGTGCCCTAAACAGTCTCTATCAATAGACATCACAAGGAACTAAATAGTACCCTTGACGTGGGTTGCCGGCTTACGTATTGAGGCCCCAATATAAACTAATACCTTACATACATTGATATGTGTTTTTTTTGCACTTTATTTTGCAGGGCGCAGTCGGACCAAGATGGCTCTGTAAACTGTAGGCCTCTATTCACACAGCATGCATTTTGTAGCACTGGGCGGCCCGCCTGTATGTGCGTTAGTAATAGGCTGTAGACCAGATGCTCTGCATTGCCTGTGTGAACAATGCCACATACAGACTATTATCGCTTATCTTTTTGTGCACTAATGCCAAACAACCAATACTGGATTGAAAGTGGTTGTTTCATCAGTATTTTTTGCACCTGTGTTGTTGCCATCATTCATTGGGTCCGATGCACCCTGCTGGTGCATTTGTTTGGAGGCTTCAGCAGGTAAACATCTCTGCTTTTTTCTCTGTGATTTTTTTTGTCAATTTTCTGGAGGATTTTTAAGTCCTCTTTGTGCGTCTGTGAGCTTGAACTAAATAGTAGCACCCCAATAAGAAATAATTGTTAATATAACAACATGTTTCCAGTTAGGTAATTTCCTGCCCTTTGGGCTTTAAGTTGAGCGCCATTAGAAAGGTACATTTAAATTAATCATTGCATCTACATAATGAATTTCAAATTGGTCTTCCATCCATACTTGTTCTATTAATGGGTCTACAAAGTTGTTCCCCTGATCAACCTCAATACACTGAAGGGGAAATGTGTCCGGAAGGCTTGAATATTTAGGGATCTACTGTAACCTCAGACAAGTATTTTGTTCAATATTTGTTGTTATAGTATCAATTGTTATCTATTTACTATAATGGCCCTCCAAATATTATAATGGTCCTCATATTCCCTCCATATAGCATAATGCGCTCCCCATAGTCCTTCATATAGTGTAAAGCACTCCCTCTAGTCTATCATGTAGTATAATGCACCCCATAGACCTTCATATAGTATAACGTACTCCCCATAGTCCTCCATGCAGTATAATGCACTCCCCATAGTCCTACATAGACTATAATGCAGCCTCCATATAGTACAATTCACATCCCACCCCTCCATAGTCCTCCATGCAGTATAATGTACATCCTCGATAAAGTATAATGCACCCATAAAGTCCTCCATAGAGTATATTGCAGCTCCCATAGTCCTCCATATAGTATATGTAGCATAATGCACACCCCCATAGTCCTCCATATAGTATAATGCACCCCCACGTAGTCCTCTATATAGAATAATGGACTCCTCATAGTCCTCCATACAGTATAATTCACACCCCATAGTACTTACCTCTACCTGTTATCCTGGTCTCCATAGTGCATCACCTCAGCAACTCCATTAAGTGATGTCATATCACCCAGTGAGATGGCTGAGATGTCAGACACCGAGGGATAATGATGGAGGAGGGAGCTTCTCCCCTTCATCATTGCTTTCAACTGTATCATTGTGCGATGCCAAGTGGGGGGGTGCCATGAGCCAGCGATGTGTAAGGGCTCCCACAACACACATGCAATTGCCCAGTTTGTCTTCGCCAACGCCGATCCTGTCTGCGGTTAGTCAAGAATGGATATCAGAGAATCATAATATAAGCATATTTTCCCTGCCATTATGAAGTTTATGTAATCTATTTACCGTATCTTGGAATATTTTTTTTACACATCTGTTGTTATTTTGGGCATTTATTTAGCCAATATTCTTGTGATGAATCAGGAGTGTGGTTTTAATATGATCTAATTAAAAGTTAAGGCTTTAAGTAGAGATTTTTCTTCTGTTTAGTACTTGGGCTCTCTATGGTCATAAGTTAATTGTTTTTGTACTATTCGATGTTACAGCTGACCCTGTTTCCCCTCCCTTCACTTATATACAAACAATAGGAGAGAGTCTGTTCATTGTGGCTATGTACATGTGTTTTCCTGAAACAGTAGAGTCTAAAAAAGCCCTAGTGGACAGTATGTCAATTGCAAGATTTCTAGTTTTTATTTTCAATATAGATTGTGATATGGGAAAAAAATACAATTAAAACAAAAGTCCGGTTTAAACAATAGGCCATTTTCTAATGACACATTCCTTTTAATCTTCCTTTCATTAGAGGTTTAGTCACAAAATCACAACATGGTTTTATAATAAATTAACATATATTTATTCAGTTGTGCAAATATAACCCATTCTTAAAGCTAAACCTGTTTTGCACATATTACAAACTGTGATTGTTAATGTCAAGGAAAAGAGCTCATACCAGGAAGTAGCAGTGTGCCTAAGATAAGTTATATATTTCAGGAAAAAGCTCTATACAGAGGGGTTGAAAAAAAGTTTTACTGCAAAATGGAGTTTCTGTACATTGGATAATGAAATTAGATATATATTGCACGATGGGGCTGAATATAGGGGAGTGAGGAGAGATATACTGCAGGATGAGGCTATGAATAGAGGGGCTGAGCGGGGTGAAGGCTGCAGAATTGAGCTTTATAGAGAGGGAGTTGAGAGGATATACTGTAGGATGTGTCTCTGTATACAGGGGCTGACAAACTGAGATGTGTGTGTGCTGCAGAGATCAGTTATGTGAAACTGTAAATGTCGCTTATGACAAAGGATAATCTTATGCCATATACTGTACATCATTTCCAGTTTCCTATCACTGATCTGTTATCAGCAGAAGACATAAACAGCTCTACACTGCTGTTAAGGAGGAGAGTTGAGCTCTGCTATAATCGGCTAATGAAAAGCAAACCATAGCTATAAGGATTTAGATAGCAAAACAAACTCTGTCAGGCAGGAGCACACTGTACGGGAGCAAAAACAGCACAGAAGTATAAGATTAATTCTACACTTCTTAGGTTAGCTTGATGATAAGTCAGAGAGGTGGGACTAGTCAGGAGAACACAGGAGTGGGGAGGAGGGGTCTGTAGCACTGAGGAGAAGCAAGGGATGCTGGGAAATGTAGTTGTAGCAGATAAATAAGGCTGTCCATTCTGCTATGTCAGTGTTCCCCAAGTTCGGTCCTCAAGAGCCACCAACAGGTCGTGTTTTCCGTATTTCCTTAGTATGGCCGAGGTGATGGAATTCTTGCCTGTCTAGATGATGGAATTCTCACCTGTGCAATACTAAGGTAATCCTGAAAACATGACCTGTTGGTGGCTCTTGAGGACCGAACTTGGGGAACACTGTGCTATGTGAAGCTGGATGAACAGAGGGGCAGATACAAATTAAAAAAGGCATAAAAGTACAAAAATAAAATGTTATGTTGGGATTAGGCTGCATATTGTCAATAAGTATGCATTTAGGGAATAACCCTTTAAATTTATATAGAAGAAATAAGTATAATCACTAGAATTAGCATTAATTCTGCAAGGAGTTTTGACCTGATTGGCAGTATCTCAGCTTAACCTTTACGACGTCCTGTAGACCTATCTTGGAAGTCACGAGGGCGAGCAGAATACAAAGCTTATTAATGGATCTTTCATGATTCTCATTACAACTGTATTGACGCTTTCAGTGCCTGTAGGATCAAGGGAGCAACACTGGGACTGAGAATTAAGGTTTTGCATCAATCACCTAGGAAAGGAAAATCTATGTCTTACATACAAATAACAGAATGTACAATTAGTAAATCTATGTAACAGGCACTTTCCCTTTAAAATGTAACTAGATCCATAGCTTTATACACAAAAACAGCTCCAAGGGAAAGTCATTAATGTTTCATGCTATGTGGCAACTGTAAATTCAGAGTAGTGTATCAAATGGTAAATACTAGCCCGGATATTTATTGCAAAATTATGCCTCCTCCATTAGTATTGTGTAGAGGTAATGTGCAGCTTTGTGCAATTCTTGCTGCACTTTCAAGACAATCTACCCGGGAGCAGTTATATTTTACAACTAGATGTACAGTATAATCTGAATAAATAAAGAGGAATGAAGGTCTGCGTCCCCTACCCGCACTCTACACACGTTTCCATGCACTCTTTCCAGTATTGCAGCTCATTCCCACAGCACTGCACGATCTGACACATCCCACAATTCTTTGGCATTTGTTGGCTTTGCCTCAGAAACTGAATTTTATATGTCACCCACAAGTATACTATCGGATTAAGGAATGGGGATTGGGCTGGCCACTCCATAACTTCAATTTTGTTGGACTGGAACCAAGATTTTGCTGTTTTACTGGTGTGTTTAGGGTTGTTGTCTTGTTGAAACACTCATTTCAAGGGCATATCCTCTTCAGCATAATACATGACCTCTTCAAGTATTTTAATATATGCAAACTGGTCCATGATCCCTGGTATGCAGTAAATAAGTCTGGCACCATAGTAAGAGAAACATGCCCATATCCTGATGCTTCCACCATGCTTCATTGTCATCAGAGTGTACTGTGGCTTGAATGTAGAGCTTGGGGGGTCGTCTGACGAACTGTCTGCAGTGATTGGACCCAAAAAGAACAATTTTACTTTAACCCCTTCCTGACCTGTGACGCCACGGAGATGTAATGAAAGTCGGTGCCAATCCGACCTGTGACGCCTATGTGGCGTCATGGTAGGATCGCAACCCTGCAGATCGGGTGAAAGGGTTAACTGAAATTTCACCCGACCTGCAGGGACAGGGGGAGTGGTACTTGAGCCCAGGGGGGTGGCTTCCCCCCCCCCCCCCCCGTGGCTACGATCGCTCTGATTGGCTGTTGAAAGTGACGTTTCACTTTCATTTTCAATCAGAGCAATCGTAATATTTCACCAATGAAAATTGGTGAAATATTACAATCCAGCCATGGCCAATGCTGCAATATCATCGGCCATGGCTGGAGATCGCGCTCTGCCCCCGCCACCGATCTCCTCCCCTCCATGCTCCGTCCTGTCCTCTGCTCCCCTCCGTCCTCCTGTCCGCTCCGCCCGTGCTCCGATCCCACCCCCCGTGCTCTGATCCCACCCCCTTATACTTACCGACCTGCGGTGTCCCTCCCGGTGTCCGTCCGTCTTCTGCATGGGCGCCGCCATCTTCCAAAATGGCAGGCGCACGCACAGTACGCCCGCCGAATCTGCCGGCCGGAAGATACGTTCATTCATTTTGATCACTGTGATAGATCATATCACAGTGATCAAAATGAAAAAAATAGTGAATAACGCCCCCCCCCCCTTTATCACCTCCATAGGTAGGGAACATAATAAAATAAAGAAAATATATTTATTTGTATTTTTCCACTAGGGTTAGGGTTAGAACTAGGGTTAGGGTTAGAACTAGGGTTAGGGCTAGAACTAGGGTTAGGATTGCGGTTAGGGTTGCAATTAGGGTTAGGGTTACTGTTAGAATTATAGTTAGGGTTAGAATTAGGCTATGTGCACATGGTGCGGATTTGGCTGCGGATTCGCAGCGGATTAGCCACTGCGGATCCGTAGTATTTTTCCATCACGTCAGCAGCATGTCAATTCTTTGTGCGGATTCCGCAGCGTTTTACACCTGTTTCTGTATAGGAATCCGCTGGTGAAATCCGCACAAAAAAACACTGGAAATCCGCGGTAAATCCGCAGGTAAAACGCAGTGTGTTTTTACCTGCGGATTTTTCAAAAACGGTGCAGAAAACTCCGCACACAAATCCGCAACTTGGGCACATAGCTTTAGGGTTGGATTTAGAGTTAGGGTTGGAATTAGGCTTAGGGTTGGAATTAGGGTTAAGATTAGGGTTAGGGGTGTGTTGGGGTTAGGGATAGGCTTGTGGTTAGGGTTATGGTTGGGATTAGGGTTAGGAGTGTGTTGGGGGTAGAGTTGTGGTTAGGGGTGTGTTGGAGTTAGGGTTGTGATTAGGGCCATGGTTAGAGTTGAGATTAGGGTTAGGGATGTGTTGGGGTTAGTGATGGAGTTAGAATTGAGGGGTTTCCACTGTTTAGGCACATCAGGGGGTCTCCAAACGCGACATGGCGCCACTATTGATTCCAGCCAATCTTGCGTTCAAAAAGTCAACTGGTGCTCCCTGTCTTCCGAACCGCGACGTGTGCCCAAACAGTGGTTTAGCCCCACATATGGGGTACCAGCATACTCAGGACAAACTGGACAACAACTTTTGAGGTCCATTTTCTCCTGTCACCCTTGTGAAAATAAAAAATTGCGGACTAAAACAATCATTTTTGAAGAAAGAAAAATTATTTATTATTTTCACAGCTCTGCGTTATAAACTTATGTGAAGCACTTGGGGGTTCAAAGTGCTCACCACACATCTAGATAAGATCCTTGGGGGGTCTAGTTTCCAAAATGGGGTCACTTGTGGGGGTTTCTACTGTTTAGGCACACCGGGGGCTCTGCAAACGCAACGTGACACCCGCAGACCATTCCATCAAAGTCTGCATTTCAAAATGTCACTTCCCTTCCGAGCCCCGACATGTGCCCAAGCAGTGGTTCCCCCCCACATATGGGGTATAAGCGTACTCAGAACAAACTGGACAACAACTTTTGGGGTCCAATTTCTCCTGTTACCCTTGTAAAAATAAAAAATTGCGGGCTAAAAAAAATAATTTTTAAGGAAATAAAAATGTTTTTTTTATTTTCACGGCTCTGCGTTATAAACTTCTGTGAAGCACTTGGGGGTTCATAGTGCTCACCACACATCTAGATTAGTTCCTTGGGGGGTCTAGTTTCCAAAATGGGGTCACATGTGGGGGAGATCCAATGTTTAGCAACACACAGGCTCTCCAAACGCGACATGGTGTCAGCTAACGATTGGAGCTAATTTTCCATTCAAAAAGTCAATTGGCGCTCCTTCGCTTCCGAGCCCTGCCGTGCGCCCAAACAGGGGTTTACCCCCACATATGATGTATCAGTGTACTCAAGAGACATTGCCCAACAAATTTTAGGATCCATTTTATCCTGTTGCCCATGTGAAAATGAAAAAATTGAGGCTAAAAGAACATTTTTGTGAAAAAAAAGTACTTTTTCATTTTTACGGATCAATTTGTGAAGCAACCTGAGGAGTTAAAGTGCTTGCTTTGCATCTAGATAAGTTCCTTGGGGGGTCTAGTTTCCAAAATGGGGTCATTTGAGGGGGAGTTCCAATGTTTAGGCACACAGGGGCTCTCCAAACGCAACATGGTGTCCGCTAACGATTGGAGCTAATTTTTTCATTCAAAAAGGCAAATGGCGCTCCTTCCCTTCCGAGCCTTGCCGTGTGCCCAAACAGTGGTTTACCCCCACATGTGAGGTATCGGTGTACTCAGGATAAATTGCCCAACAATTTTTAGGATCCATTTTTTCCAGTTGCCCATCTGAAAATGAAAAAATTGAGGCTAAAGAACTTTTTTGTGAAAAGTACTTTTTAATTTTTACGGATCAATTTGTGAAGCACCTGGGGGTTTAAAGTGCTCACTATGCATCTAGATAAGTTCCTTGGAGGGTCTAGTTTCCAAAATGGGGTCACTTGTGGGGGAGCTCCAATCTTTAGGCACACAGGGGCTCTCCAAACGCGACATGGTGTCCGCTAAAGATTGGAGCCAACTTTTCATTCAAAAAGTCAAATGGCGCTCCTTCCCTTCCGAGCCCTGTCGTGTGCCCAAACGGTGGTTCCCCCCCACATATGGGGTATCGGCATACTCAGGACACATTGGACCACAACTTTCGGGGGTCCAGTTTCTCCTTTTACCCTTGGTAAAATTTAAAAAATGTTGCTAAAAGATCATTTTTGTGACTAAAAAGTTAAATGTTCATTTTTCCCTCCATGCTGCTTCCGCTGCTGTGAAACACCTGAAGGGTTAATAAACTTCTTGAATGTGGTTTTGGGCACCTTGAGGGGTGCCGTTTTTAGAATGGTGTCACTTTGGGGTATTTTCAGCCATATAGACCCCTCAAACTGACTTCAAATGTGAGGTGGTCCCTAAAAGAAATGGTTTTGTAAATTTTGCTGTAAAAATGAGAAATCGCTGGTCAAATTTAACCCTTATAACTTCCTAGCAAAAAAAAATTTTGTTTCCAAAATTGTGGTGATGTAAAGTAGACATGTGGGTAATGTTATTTATTAACTATTTTGTGTTACATAACTCTCTGGTTTAACAGAATAAAAATTCAAAATTTGAAAATTGTGAAATTTCCATTTTTTTCACAAATAAACGCAAAAATTATGAACCTAAATTTACCACTAACATGAAGCCCAATATGTCACGAAAAAACAATATCAGAATCGCTACGATCTGTTGAAGCGTTCCTGAGTTATTACCTCATAAAGGGACACTGGTCAGAATTGCAAAAAATGGCCAGGTCATTAAGTTCAAAAAAGGCTGGGTCCACAAAATGTTTCTCCAATTCTCTTTAGACCAGTTGATATGTTCTTTGGCAAATTGTATCCGCTTCAGTACATGTTTTTTTTTAATCAGTGGACTTTACGGGGACTTCTTGCTAAGAAATTAGCATCACACAGGCGTCTTCTAACTGTCACAGGACTCACAGGTAACTTACACTGTCTTTGATCATCCTGATCATTGGCTGAGCCTTTGCCATTCTGGCTATTCTTCCATCCATTCGAATGGTAGTCTTCCGTATTTCTTACACGTCCCTCTGGTTTCCATTTTGAAGCATTGGAGATCATTTTAGCTGAACAGCCGATCATTGTCTGCACTTCTTTATAAGTTTTACCCTCTCCAATCAACTTTTTAATCAAAGTACGCTGTTCTTCTGAACAATGTCTCCAACGACCCATATTTCTCAGGTTTTCAAGGAGAAATGCATGTACAACATGTCCTGGCTTCACCCTTAAATAAGGGCCACCTGATACACATCTCTTTCTTCGCAGAATGATTGATCTCACTAATTGAACTCCACACTGCTATTATTTTGAACACACCGGCTTTCAATTAATTATTCTAAAACACAGACTCAAAAACCTGCAGATCATGATGTGGAGTCTGTTGGTTTCCTTAGAATCTACTGCACCAACTGGTAAATTGTTTGACATGTGGTAATATCATTTATACCAAAAACCGTGATTAATCTGATGAATCATATTGGACTGCTATTATTTGTACACTACTATACATAGTGAATATATACCCAAAAACTTAGATAAGCGTCTTTTCCTGCGCTGCGGGTGATATCTCATGAATGAATTTGAGAGATCAAAGGGTAAAAACTGTCTTATACCATGGAGTAAAATCTACATGTTTCAAGGTTATCCAACCTTTTCTTCAGGACACAACCACAATGAAGATACAATGGAATCTGAACAGTTATATAAGCGCTCTGATATTTTGAAAAAAAAAAAAAGCGCCAGAAAACCACATGACATGTGAAAGTTCAGTTAATGACACACAAATAAATTGCATACTAAGTACCATAAAAACCATCATGATACAGACTAAATGTGTGAGGATAAAAGGATATATATACAATTATTTATTGTTTAAACTGATAAAATAAAAAAAATAATGAAGAGAATCGCCATGATGATGCTAAATAAAAATGATGATGCTAAATAAAAATGTATTGATGGAATCAAACTGACTCTGATCCTGCGCCAATCTTCATTATTAGTGCATTAGGGTGGAGAGCCACCGTGCGGGGTGGACGTAACTTTTGGAAGCATACACTGCTGAGATGATTGTAAGATGAAGACTGAGATGCTGCCTAATACACTAATAATGGAGATTGTTGCAGAACCAGTCAGTTCAATTCCATCAATACATTTTTATTTAGCATCATCATGGCGATTCATTTTACTTCATTATATTATTTTATTTTATCGCGTTAAACAATAACATCATACATTTAGTCTGTATAATGATGGTTTTTATGGTTCTTTGCATGCAATGTATTTGTACGTCGGAAACTGAACTTTGATCTCATGGGTTTACCACAAGAGAGGGTCCAGAAGATTGCACTACTCCTGCACTGATTAGAAGCACTTCCCCTTCATATTAAATGGTGCAGGTTTCAGCTGGCAGTCCAGGGGTTAATCTGTTCAGCTTAAAGTCTTGAAGCCTTCCTGCTTGGATGATTTCAGCTATTCAGTGTTAACCACTCCCCTCTTCTGTTTATTCTCGCCTCTGGCAATCTGAATTGACAGTGTTAGTCTTGTACTGCTCGGTGTGGAGGAGCCAGTTATTGGTAGAGGTGTTTGGAGTGTTGATCTGCTATTGTTTGGTGTTTCTGCTGTGTGTGATTCCTCTTCCTCTCCTATTTTGTTTACCTCCCTTTTCTCCCCTGTGTTCCCCTCTGTTATCTGTGAGTGCAAATTTTGTATGATTGGTATTTTCATTTATCAAACAAAGCAAGATTTCCAGCTCCAGGACGTAAATATAAAAATATTATATCCTTATTCCATACTTTAAAATAGCAAAGGCTGACAAAAAAAACAGGAGAAAAGATCACACGGCAGTCATAACTGAACGCGTTTCAAACACTAGGTTCTTAGTCCTCAGTACAAAGAGAGGCAGGCAGGTCACATTTCCTTATGTGAAACCTCCACAGGTGAAGGAAAAATTAACACACCCAAGAAAAAAAAAAAAAAAAGTGAATTTAAAATCCAAATCTGGAACAGCAAAATAACCAAGAAAATTACAGTAGCAAAAGAATGACAAGTAACAAAAACAAGAAAAAATAACAAATACATGGACAATTGTTAAAATACATGGAGAAAAAAACCCAGGAATACATAAGATCAATCAATATTAGTAAAATAGCATAATTTCCTTTCTGAGATTTAATCCTAAAGGGGCCCTAGAGTTAAGTTTTAAAATCCAAAAGGCTTCCCTGTCTCGTAATGTTCGTTCTCTGTCCCCACCTCGCATGTTTTTATAAATCTGTTCAATTGCATAGATTTTTGAGGATGAGGTGCGTCTATTGTGAGCTTTTATAAAATGGTTTGACGCATTGGAAACATGTCTAATAGTGGGCTGTACAATGTCATTTGGATGCTCCAGAAATCTCTCTTTTAATTTCCGTATTGTGGACCCAACGTAAAGTAAATTACAATCTGTGCATTCTATAATGTAGATCACGTAGTCTGAGTTACAATTCAAATAATTTTTGATTAAAAAGTTTTTTTGTTTTTTAGCACAGAAGAATGATGTGGGTTTTTTTAAAATAAGTGCACGTTTTACATGAAAATGATCCACATCTGAAGAAGCCTTTTGTGGAAAACCAATTGGAGGAATTATTAGAGACATTTGATGATAAAAAAAACTTGAAGCAAGTGCAGCACCTAGAGTAGGTGCTTTCCTCGATACAATTTTAATACCGTCATTCAAAATTACATCTACTAAAGGGTCATCTCATAGAATATTTAAATTTCGGCGAACAATGTTGGATATAGATTTAACCCCTTCCCGACATTTGACGTACTATCCCGTCGAGGTGGGGTGGGCCCCCATGACCGCCGACGGGATAGTACGTCATACGCGATCGGCCGCGCTCACGGGGGGAGCGCGGCCGATCGCGGCCGGGTGTCGGCTGCATATCGCAGCTGACATCCGGCACTATGTGCCAGGAGCGGTCACGGACCGCCCCCGGCACATTAACCCCCGGCACACCGCGATCAAACATGATCGCGGTGTACCGGCGGTACAGGGAAGCATCGCGCAGGGAGGGGGCTCCCTGCGTGCTTCCCTGAGACGATCGGTACAAGGTGATGTACTCACCTCGTACCGAACGTCTTCTCCCTGCAGGCCCCGGATCCAAAATGGCCGAGGGGCTGTATCCGGGTCCTGCAGGGAGCACTTCCGGGTCGGAGCAGGCTGCAGATGAAAGCTGCAGCCTGCTCCGATGAAAGTATGATCGCGGATCTGATAGAGTGCTGTGCACACTATCAGATCTGCGATCTGTGATGTCCCCCCCTGGGACAAAGTAAAAAAGTAAAAAAAAAAATTTCCACATGTGTAAAAAAAAAAAAAAAAAAAAAAATCCTAAATAAATAATAATAAAAAAAAAATATTATTCCCATAAATACATTTCTTTATCTAAAAAAACCAAACAAAAACAATAAAAGTACACATATTTAGTATCGCCGCGTCCGTAACGACCCAACCTATAAAACTGGCCCACTAGTTAACCCCTTCAGTAAACACCGTAAGAAAAAAAAAAAAAAAACGAGGCAAAAAACAACGCTTTATTACCATACCGCCGAACAAAAAGTGGAATAACACGCGATCAAAAAGACGGATATAAATAACCATGTTACCGCTGAAAACGTCATCTTGTCCCGCAAAAAACGAGCCGCCATACAGCATCATCAGCAAAAAAATAAAAAAGTTATAGTCCTCAGAATAAAGCGATGCCAAAATAATTATTTTTTCTATAAAATAGTTTTTATCGTATAAAAGCGTCAAAACATAAAAAAATGATATAAATGAGGTATCGCTGTAATCGTACTGACCCGACGAATAAAACTGCTTTATCAATTTTACCAAGCGCAGAACGGTATAAACGCCTCTCCCAAAAGAAATTCATGAATAGCTGGTTTTTGGTTATTCTGCCTCACAAAAATCGGAATAAAAAGTGATAAAAAATGGTCACGTGTCCGAAAATGTTACCAATAAAAACGTCAACTCGTCCCGCAAAAAAAAAAAAAACCTCACATGACTCTGTGGACCAAAATGTGGAAAAATTATAGGTCTCAAAATGTGGAGACGCAAAAACTTTTTTGCTATAAAAAGCGTCTTTTAGTCTGGTTTCACACTTGCGTTTTTATCTGCATGCGTTTTTTAAAAAAACCACATGTGTGAAAAAATGCATGTAAACGCGGTAAAACGCATGCGTTTTTATAGAAAAACACAAGAAAACAAGAAAAAAACAAAAAACCCTAACCCTACCCCTAACCCTACCCCTAACCTGAAATACGTGGCACTGAAATACGTGGCACTGAAATATACGTTTATATACGTATATAAGTGCCACGATATTTCAGTGGCCACATATTTAAGTGCCACGTATTTAAGTGCCACGTATTTCAGTGCCACGTATTTCAGTGCCACGTATTTCAGTGCCACGTATTTACGTGCCACGTATTTACGTGCCACGTATTTTTCAGTGCCTGAAATACGTGGCACTGAAATACGTGGCACTGAAATATCGTGGCACTGAAATATCGTGGCACTGAAATATCGTGGCACTGAAGTATTTACGTGCCACGTATTTTTCAGTGCCTGAAATACGTGGCACTGAAATACGTGGCACTGAAATATCGTGGCACTGAAATACGTGGCACTGAAATACGTGGCACTTAAATACGTGGCACTTAAATATGTGGCTCTTAAATACGTGGCACTTATATACGTGGCACTTATATACGTGGCACTTATGACTGTCAGAAAATGTTCAGTAAACGGTTAGGGGTGAGGTTAGGGGTAGGGTTTCAGGTAGAATTGGGGAGATTCCACTGTTCAGGCACATCAGGGGCTCTCCAAACGCGACATGGCGTCCAATCTCAATTCCAGCCAATTCTGCGTTGAAAAAGTAAAACAGTGCTCCTTCCCTTCCGAGCTCTCCCGTGCGTCCAAAAAGGGGTTTACCCCAACATATGGGGTATCAGCGTACTAGGGACAAATTGAACAACAACTTCTGGGGTCCAAGTTCTCTTGTTATCCTTGGGAAAATAAAAATTTGGGGGGCTAAAAATCATTTTTGTGGGAAAAAAAATATGTTTTATTTTCACGGCTCTGCGTTGTAAACTGTAGTGAAACACTTGGGGGTTCAAAGTTCTCACAACACATCTAGATAAGTTCCTTGGGAGGTCTAGTTTCCAATATGGGGTCACTTGTGGGGGGTTTGTACTATTTGGGTACATCAGGGGCTCTGCAAATGCAACGTGACGCCTGCAGACCAATCCATTTAAGTCTGCATTCCAAATGGCGCTCCTTCCCTTCCGAGCTCTGTCATGCGCCCAAACAGTGGTTCCCCCCCACATAGGGGGTATCAGCGTACTCAGGACAAATTGGACAACAACGTTTAGGGTCCAATTTATCCTGATACCCTTGTGAAAATACAAAACTGGGGGCTAAATTTCATTTTTGTGAAAAAAAAATAAAATTATTTTCACGGCTCTGCGTTATAAACTGTAGTGAAACACTTGGTGGTTCAAAGTTCTCACAACACATCTAGATAAGTTCCTTGGGGGGTCTAGTTTCCAATATGGGGTCACTTGTGGGGGGTTTGTACTGTTTGGGTACATCAGGGGCTCTGCAAATGCAACGTGACGCCTGCAGACCAATCCATTTAAGTCTGCATTCCAAATGGCGCTCCTTCCCTTCCGAGCTCTGTCATGCGCCCAAACAGTGGTCCCCCCCCACAAATGGGGTATCAGCGTACTCCAGACAAATTGGACAACAACTTTTGAGGTCCAATTTATCCTGATACCCTTGTAAAAATACAAAACTGGGGGCTAAAAAATAATTTTTGTGAAAAAAAAAATAATTTTTATTTTCACGGCTCTGCGTTATAAACTGTAGTGAAACACTTGGGGGTTCAAAGCTCTCAAAACACATCTAGATAAGTTCCTTAGGGGGTCTACTTTCCAAAATGGTGTCACTTGTGGGGGGGTTTAATGTTTAGGCACATCAGGGGCTCTCCAAACGCAACATGGCATCCCATCTTAATTCCAGTCAATTTTGCATTGAAAAGTAAAATAGCGCTTCTTCCCTTCTGAGCTCTGCTATGCGCCCAAACAATGGTTTACACCCACATATGGGGTATCGTCGTACTCAGGACAAATTGCACAACAACTTTTGTGGTCTAATTTCTTCTCTTACCCTTGGGGAAATAAAAAAATGGGGGTTAAAAGATCATTTATGTGAAAAAATATGATTTTTTATTTTTACGGCTCTGCATTATAAACTTCTGTGAAGCACTTGTTGGGTCAAAGTGCTCAACACACATCTAGATAAGTTCCTTAAGGGGTCTACTTTCCAAAATGGTGTCACTCGTGGGGGGTTTCAATGTTTAGGCACATTAGGGGCTCTCCAAACGCAACATGGCGTCCCATCTCAATTCCAGTCAATTTTGCATTGAAAAGTCAAATGGCGCTCCTTCCCTTCTGAGCTCTGCCCTGCGCCCAAACAATGGTTTACACCCACATATGGGGCATCAGTGTACTCAGGACAAATTGCACAACAATTTTTGGGGTCCAATTTCTTCTCTTACCCTTGGGAAAATAAAAAATTGGGGGTGAAAAGATCATTTTTGTGAAAAAATATGATTTTTTATTTTTACGGCTCTGCATTATAAACTTCTGTGAAGCACTTGGTGGGTCAAAGTGCTCACCACACATCTAGATAAGTTCCTTAGGGGGTCTACTTTCCAAAATGGTGTCACTTGTTAGGGGTTTCAATGTTTAGGCACATCAGGGGCTCTCCAAATGCAACATGGCGTCCCATCTCAATTCCAGTCAATTTTGCATTGAAAAGTCAAATGGCGCTCCTTTGCTTCCAAGCTCTGCCATGCGCCCAAACTGTGGTTTACCCCCACATATGGGGTATCAGCGTACTCAGGACAAATTGTACAACAACTTTTGGGGTCTTATTTTCTCCTGTTACCCTTGGTAAAATAAAACAAATTGGAGCTGAAATAAATTTTGTGTGAAAAAAAGTTAAATGTTCATTTTTATTTAAACATTCCAAAAATTCCTGTGAAACACCTGAAGGGTTAATAAACTTCTTGAAAGTGGTTTTGAGTACCTTGAGGGGTGCAGTTTTTAGAATGGTGTCACACTTGGGTATTTTCTATCATATAGACCCGTCAAAATGACTTCAAATGAGATGTGGTCCCTAAAAAAAAATGGTGTTGTAAAAATGAGAAATTGCTGGTCAACTTTTAACCCTTATAACTCCGTCACAAAAAAAAATTTTGGTTCCAAAATTGTGCTGATGTAAAGTAGACATGTGGGAAATGTTATTTATTAAGTATTTTGTGTGACATATGTCTGTGATTTAAGGGCATAAAAATTCAAAGTTGGAAAATTGCGAAATTTTCAAAATTTTCGCCAAATATTCGTTTTTTTCACAAATAAACGCAAGTTATATCGAAGAAATTTTACCACTAACATGAAGTACAATATGTCACGAGAAAACAATGTCAGAATCGCCAAGATCCGTTGAAGCGTTCCAGAGTTATAACCTCATAAAGGGACAGTGGTCAGAATTGTAAAAATTGGCCCGGTCATTAACGTGCAAACCACCCTTGGGGGTGAAGGGGTTAAAATGAGTACTATAGGTGAGTATTAGCACCGGTTGATTGTCATAAAATGTATTTGTTGGAGATTGTACTAAATCTGCGGTATTATTACTAATCTGATTTAATGTACCATTCAACAGTGCTGATCTTGGCTTTTTGTCTGCCAAACTAAAAGCTCTATCTATGGCCCATTTAGGATATTTTCTGTTTATGAGACGTTCCCGAATAGTGATTTTTTCCCTGTTAAAAGTGGTTTCCTCATTGCAGTTTCTTTTAGCTCTGATTGCTTCCCCCACTGGAATAGCTTTGATAGTATGACTTGGATGAAAACTGCTTGCATGCAAGATTGTATTGCCCGCAGTGGGCTTGCGATAGGTGTGCGTTTTAATAACTTGTTGCGGGACTCCAGATAAAGCGCTATCAAGAAAATTAATATGATCACTATTCCATGTGAATGTAAATTGCAAATTGAAGGGGTTATTGTTGATATAAAAAATAAAACTATCAATAGAAAAAGAATCACCCTTCCAAATTAGCAGTAAGTCATCTATGAATCTCAGGTACCATTGTATATGCGATAGGAATGGATTATCTACATTAAAGATGTAATTTTCTTCCCACCACGACATGACAAGGTTAGCTACAGAAGGGGAAAATTTTGCCCCCATTGAAACTCCTTTAGATTGTAAAAATTGTTTTTAGCAAATAAAAAATAATTGTGGGAAAGTAAAAAAGACAATACCAAGATTATATAGTTTTGAAGATCATTAGAATAGTGACTATATTTACGTAAATGAAATTGAACTGCACAAATTGCCACTTTATGGGGCATCGACGTATAGAGAGCTATGACATCACATGTGAGCCAAGACCATTGAGTGTTCTATGTGATATTCTGAAACATACTGAGCACATCACGTGAGTCCTTTATGTACCCTGGTACCCTCTGAACTAAGGGCTGTAATATAACATCGAGCCATTCCCCCAAATGCTCACTATATGAACCCAAGCCAGATTTTTTTTTCTGTATTTTCATTTATACCTATGCATTCTTCCTTGTTTATTTGGTTTGTGTATATACATTCACTATTCCTCCCCACTTTCCTGGCTGGCGGAGGGGGACAGATATAGGACGGACTCAGGAGATCAGCAAGGTACGTGGCCCTGGCATCTTCACCATCAGAGTTAATATAGGGAGAAGGAATAGCTAAGGTGCCTCTAGCGTTAGGGACAGGGAAGGAATCCCTGGCTCTGGGTATTAAGAAAACAGAGTTGTGACATTTGACATGTCATGTGGTTTTCTGGCTTTTTTTTTTTCCTCAAAATATCAGAGCACTTATATAACTGTTCAGATTCCATTGTATCTTCATTGCGGTTGTGTCCTGAAGAAGAGGTTGCATAACCTGGAAACGCAAAGATTTTACACCACAAAATTAAAATAATTTTTATCCTTTGATCACTTGAATATATTCATGGGATATCGCCAGCAGTGCAGGAAAAGCTGCCTATCTCCTTACTACCTTCTTGGTCCATGACCCGCAGTTGGTATATGTGTCTAAATTGTTGCAATTTCAACAATACAACGTGAGCAAGAACCCCCTGTTTTTACATCTCAGTATCACAGATAAGACCCTATTTGCTCCCCAGTTTCATCGCATATACCAAAAAATTGGCACATGGTGTGACATAAGGTTCATAATACCAGTTTTCTATTGCTATTCTTACCCCCTTCACGCCATGGTCTATTTCCGTTATTTTGTTTTTTCCTTCCCTTCTTCCAAGAGCCAAAACTTTTATATTTTTCAGTCAATATAGCTGTATGGGGGTTTGTTTTTTTTGAGGGATGAGTTGTACTTTTGAATGGCACCACTGATTTTACCATATAGCGTACTGGAAACTATGAAAAAAGTTTCAAGTGCAGTGAAATTGCAAAAAAAGTGCAATTCCACAATAGCTTTTTTGCTTTATATTGACCATGTTCACTATATGGTAAAACTGACCTGCCAATATGATTCCCCACGTCAGTATGAGTACGCAGATAGCAAACATGTATAATTTATTTTTTATTTAAGTGGCTAAACAAAATTCACAAATGTGTATGAAAAACAGTTGCCATTTTCCTAGACCCATAGGGTTTTCATTTTTCAAGATATGGGCTGTGTGATGGCTTATTTATTACTGATACCATTTTGGGGTAGATATGATGTTTTGATCGCTTCTTATTGTATTTTTTTGCAATGTTGCCGGGGCCAAAAAAAACGAATTCTGGCATTTTTTTTTTTTTTTTATAAACCGTCTTTACTGAACAATAAACAAAGAGTACAGAAGTTGTACAAAAACATTAGAAAAGATCTGACCGATAAATTTTCACCGTACCACCCGGGCACACATCCATATCTTCATAAAGTAACATCAATCAAGCCTAACACGAGTTCTGCCGCCCATTTGCTCTCTCATGTACTAGTCTGTAAATTGGAAGCAACCGTGAATCGCCTGGTGTATAGACAATGTCTGGGCATTAATAAAAGAAGACCAAGTAAGGAAAAAAACGATCAATGTAATTCTCTTTATTCAAAATGGACTCTATCCAGTCCATCTGAAAGAGATAGGTTACCTTTGTAGTAATTAAACTCAAAGAGGGAGTACTACCCTGTGCCCATAAATGAAGAATACTTTTGCGGGTGGCTGCCGCCCAGATGAATAAAATGAGGTGCTGCTGAACAGAAAGCCTCACCAACTGATCTTGCGGGAGAATAGTGAATATGGCCCACTCCGGAGAAAGAGAAATAGATACACCAAAGGTATTAGTGAGATGTTGTGAGAGTGTATCCCAAACCTCCCGTATATTTAGACAGTCCCATAGACAATGAAAAATATCCGCAAGAGAATGTAAGTATTTAGGGCAGGAAAAATTACCTGAGGGGGACATTTTAGATTTAATCTCTTGATAATTCTGGCATTTTGATCTTTTTTTTTGCTACACTGTTTACCAATCTGATATAATTTACTTTGTATTTTGATAGATTGGACATTTCTGAACTCAGCGATACCAAATATGTGTATTTAACGTCAGTCAGGTATGTGATATGCATACTCCTGGGCAGAATCTGTCTAGTGGTTCTAGTGTATGGAGCGATGCTGTACTCCATCTAGTGGGTGTGGCTTCACCAATACAAGTGTATTGAGCCAGGACACGCCCACTAGACAGGTTATGCCTGGACCGCTGTTTCCTGGGCAGAGAACGGCGAATCCTTGCGGCATACAGTGATCACACTGTCAGGATTAACAAGTCTGCAGTCACACAAAGTAACTGCAGACTTTTCATTTTAGACCAGCCAACCTCTTTAACTGTGAAAATTTTCATTTATGTACAGAGAACATTTTTAAAGGAGAAATCTCACAATTTAATGTTCTCCCCTGTCCATAGGATGCAGACAACTTTTTAATGACTGGGACCCCCAATTTTCCCAAGAATAGTGCTCTGGAGGCTGAGAGCGTTGTACCCATCTCCATTCCTTGTCTATGGTTTTCCCAGAGATAGCCAAGGACAGCAAGACTGGGGCTTTTTCAGGACCCATTTTTTGGGGATCCAAAGCTTCATTTTCCAGACCACCAGTGGTCAGATTCCTAGTTATGACATAGATATGAGCGAATTTACTCGGGTTCCCTGTTATTCAGCAAGATACAGCACTTGCCGAATAAGCTGCAGAGGGAACCCGGCTTCCTGGATCGCGCCGGCCGATCAGCTGATCGGCGCCGCAGCTGCATGTGTCGCGGCTGTATGACAGGCACTACACATGCATGGAGAGCCCAACAAACAGGCAACACATAATAATAATAATAATAATAATAATTTTATTTATATAGCGCCAACATATTCCGCAGCGCTTTACAACTTATAGAGGGGACTTATACAGACAACAGACATTACAGCATAACAGAAATCACAGTTCAAAACAGATACCAGGAGGAATGAGGGCCCTGCTGCTCGCAAGCTTACAATCTATGAGGAAAAGGGGAGACACAAGAGGTGGATGGTAACAATTGCTTTAGTTATTTGGACCAGCCATAGTGTAAGGCTCGGGTGTTCATGTAAAGCATGTGTCGTGCTATAGCTTGCCGAATAAGAGGGAAACCGAGCAAATTCGCTCATCTCTAGTTATAAGTAATGCCGAATCTTACAGATACTGATAACTTTCCTTCCTGGGAATACCCCTTTAAATGTAAAGATATCTATAGCCAGTAAAGAAAATAAATCTGATCAAATAAATATAGAAGAACAATCTGTATATATTGTTTTAGAATAAAACCCTGGACACAAAACAATGCCATGGTGCGACAATGTAGAATTAGATAATATTTTAAACTTTGCGTTGCTTATCTTAATGGTTATGAGATGTGGGAAGAAATAATGAGCGCCTTCAGTTTGCTTTTCATTTTCATCAACAGGAAATAAGTTGCAAGCTGAGCCAGCACGCAAATTAAAGAAAAAAGATCTGCTAAGCTAATACCAGGCTGGATATAGACATGCAATAGGCAGCATCATATGGGAAATTTGTGGCTTTCATTTCCACCCTGTCAAGAGAACTTTGTACTAGATGAATCAAGTAAAAGCTGAAATATCTTCGGCAGAGGCGACCTTATTTGTTCTTCTGCTCCAGCTTCAGCTGAACTATTGACCCTTCTATAATCAGCCTTGTACCTTGATAGGCAATCATCAGTTTAGCCTTTGTAATGCCAAACTGTCCGGCAACCAACAAGCCTTTATCCAGCTCTCCAGTATTAAATCCAACATAATGCCGGGGAGGTGCATTGAATTAAAAAATAAATAATTATTTCCTAGCTATTAATGAATTATTAATTGGAAGCATACTAACATAAACTAGAGGTTTTGTCCCCCAAATCACCACCACTTCCTGATAGCCCTCTGCTTCACTGTGCTGGTGCAAGAAGAAGAACACCATGGCCTATCATCAAGAACATTCGTCAAGCCCAATAGACGGGATGAAGACAATATAACTGGGCTTGGTTGGCAGCATCTTCACCTCCTTGACTGGAAGTAGCGCATTCATATATGGCATATACAGGCCTTAAAAAGGGGTATTCTCAGGTTTGGAAGTTCTCCCCTATCCAATGGATAAGGGCCAACTTCCAAATCACTGGGGGCCGACTTCTGGGACCCCTACAATCGAAAGAACTGGGACTTTGAAGAGATCCGTTTGAATGGAAAGGAATGGAATGGAAATCATGTGCACCAATGCTCCATTCATTCTTAACAGGAGCGCTGAAGAGGGCTGAACGCAGCACTTGGGCTAGTCTTCGGCACTACTATGGCAGTGTGCATGATTGACCCCTTGCTTCATTCACCAAGAACCACAGTTCTCCAGAATTGTGGGGGCGTCAGCGGTTGGAGCCCAGCGATCACGGATAAGATACAGTACAAACTTGAGAATATCCCTTTAAACTTCATTTTTTAACTTGGTGTCTAGGGTACTAAGGTTCCTTTCAATATGGGATCTCCCATAATCTAGAATATCTAGTACAGATTAGATCAATTTTAGGCTGTGTGCACATGATCAGCATTTTTCGAGTTTTTTTCACTTTAAAAAAATCAATAAAAACGCTTAAAAAATGCATTCATATGCATCCCATCATTTATAATGCATTCCACAATTTTTGTGCATATGTTGCGTTTTTTTTTCCGCTAAAAAACGCATCGTGGTAAAAACGCAGCATGTTCATTAATTTTGTGGATTTTTTTGCATTTTTACAGATATTTATGCATTGGGAAAGCTCTGGAAAAAAAAACGCAAAAAAAACGTGGTAAAAACGTGAAAAAAACGTATGCGGATTTCCTGCAGAAAAAGTCTGGTTTTGTTCAGGAAAATTCTGCAGAAAATCCTGACGTGTGCACACAGCCTTACAGTGTATACTTGGTCACAGTTTTGTTCAATACTTAGGAATGGATATCATATGTAAGGTAATTCAGAAAATTATCCATTATGTGGAAATCACTAGTAACCTTTTATGTGGCTTTTTTAAACCCTGTGTTTCTCTGGTGGTGTTTTTTTCTGTGGTTTATTTTACTTATTTAGAAGCCAATAGGTGTTTTTCATATTCCAAAAAAATATAAGAAACCCCATTAAAATAACGCTATACTGAGACCATGCGGTGTTTAAAAAAAATGCCGCGGCTCCCAAAACAACAACAAAAGAAATGGAAGAAAATACAAAAAAAATCAGCTTTTTTAGTCCTTTTAGAGCAGATGAGCAAAAAAAATCAAATCATTCTTGTCCAAAGTGGCAGAAACAAAGCAAGGAGGATGATCCACCAAATAGGCGTGGGTGAACTAAAAAATATTTTTTATTATTCCACACTTAAAATATCAGTCCATATAAATCAATTGTCGGGCACACTATCATTGTGTACAGATCTACGCGTTTCGACGTACGGTAAGTCTTTTTCAAGATACAACTAAGCAATTTCTCCTAGAGTTTTCAGTGTATTTTCATTGGTTATTTAACACCTTTTTTTAGGTCATATGTTACTTTACAGACTGTAAAGGTACCTTCACACGAAGCGACGCTGCAGCGATAGCGACAACGATGCCGATCGCTGCAGCGTCGCTGTTTGATCGCTGGAGAGCTGTCACACAGACCGCTCTCCAGCGACCAACGATGCCGAGGTCCCCGGGTAACCAGGGTAAACATCGGGTTGCTAAGCGCAGGGCCGCGCTTAGTAACCCGATGTTTACCCTGGTTACCATCCTAAAAGTAAAAAAAACAAACACTACATACTGACCCCCGGCGTCCGCTTCCCTGCACTGTGTGAGCGCCGGCCCTAACAGCAGAGCGGTGACGTCACCGCTGTGCTTTTACTTTCACTTTAGGGCCGGCGCTCAATCAGAGCAGGAAGCGGACGGCAGGGGACGCGCAGGTGAGTATGTACTGTTTGTTTTTTTTTACTTTTAGGCTGGTAACCAGGGTAAACATCGGGTTACTAAGCGCGGCCCTGCGCTTAGTAACCCGATATTTACCCTGGTTACCAGCGTAAAACATCGCTGGTATCGTTGCTTTTGGTGTCAAACCTGACGATAAACGCCGATCTGACGACCAAAGAAAGTTCTGAACTTTAATCAACGACCAGCGATATCACAGCAGGATCCAGATCGTTGCTGCGCGTCAAACACAACGATATCGCTATCCAGGACGCTGCAACGTCACGGATCGTTGTCGTTCTCGTTGTAAAGTCGTTTCGTGTGAAGGTACCTTTAGCCTAGTTAAAATGCATTTTTGGTTGTGGTGTTTGTTTTCCTTTATCAAAGTGCATCAAGTTTCCTGTCTGGCTTTTTGGGGTATTTTTCCCCACAGTTGTCGAAAAAAAAAACTTGCAAAAAAATGCATGATTTTCATTGTGTTATTTTATAGCAATTATAAGATTTCCTTATGGGGAACTTTTCTTTTTTACTAAATGTATCATATCTTTTGGCTAAATTTTTTATTTGTGTTTCACTAAAATGTTCCCCCATGTGCCTTCTATAGCCTTTGTATTGAATTGTCTATTTTATTTCTACTTTCAGAATGAGTTAACTGAAAATCCATCAGTGAGCTCATTCTGACAGGGAATCCTTTGAGCTGATTTATTATCACAAAGTTCAGCTCAGCTTTTACGTGGTCATAAATCAGCTGAAAGAAGCTCAGAAGAAAAAAAAGATAAGAGTTAAAAATCTATATATATATATATAATTTTTTTTTCAGAAAATGAATAAAATATGCCTAAACTATACATA
This sequence comes from Ranitomeya variabilis, assembly GCF_051348905.1. Taxonomy (NCBI): domain Eukaryota; kingdom Metazoa; phylum Chordata; class Amphibia; order Anura; family Dendrobatidae; genus Ranitomeya; species Ranitomeya variabilis. The sequence goes on along the minus strand of NC_135237.1, from coordinate 114,515,035 downwards.
GTGAACAGCGGGGGAATGTATATCGTATAGTATAACTATCGTATATTGTGTGATTTTTCTGCTATTCTTAGTAAAGTTTAAACAGTACACCTTTTTGCAATTTTTGAGGGGATATTAAATAGACTGAAAAGACAACGACATAAACTTATTAATAACGTAAAGTACAATGTGTCACAAATAAAAAGAATATCACATTCACCTTACTTAGTAAATGTATTCCAAAGTTATTGCCAACTGAAGTGACATACCAGATTTGAAAAATGGAGTGTGGTCCCAAATAAGTAGTTTAGTAAAAGGGGTATTCTCCTGTCGTCTGCTGAGCAGCTAAGAGCAGAGCAGCCTCCTTACTTCCATGTTTCTAGGGAGGGCTTTCCTCCTTGAGTGACCAGAATAGTTAGGGTTAAAAATATAGTATTAGCACAACTTCTACTGGAACACATTCGGCTGCCTATGGTTTGTTCTAAGTCTTCTTTCACACATACCGTTGTTTTGCGGCCCCAATAGATTTCTATGGGGCCGCAAAAACGGGCCGCAATAATTTCACGGTGTGCCGTATGGCCGTATTTACGTTCGTGAAAAAACAGACACGGCCCCCATTGAAAATCAATGGGGCCGCAAAAACAACGGAAGCTTGTTTTTGCGGTGCACTGTGACTTCCAGTTTTGCGGAAGGCCGTTTTTTTTTCCAATACTATTTCCATAGTATTGCAAACCCAAAAAAAGGCGATCCGCAAGTTTTTTGAGGTCCATTATTGCAGCAGACTGTGAAAATTGCGCCGATACGGCCCACAAAAAAGGCCCGCAATAACGGGCAACAAAAAAGCAGGTATGTGTAAAAGAAGCCTAAGGGTATGTGTCCATGTTCAGGAAACGCTGCGTTTTTGACGCAGCATTGAGCCGCAGCGTCAAAAACACAGCGTCCAGATGTTACAGCATAGTGGAGGGGATTTAATGAAATCCCGTCTCCACTGTGCATTAAAAAACGCATGCGTTTTTCCCGCAAAAATGCACGTGTTGCATTTTTTCAGAACGCAGCATGTTGCTACAATGAGCAAAACAAGCAGGAACACCGCAGGTGACCTGCCAGTGACCTCAGGTGCAGTTTTGGTCAGGATTTTACCTGCATAAAATCCTGACCAAAGCCTGAAGCAAACCTGAACGTGGACACATACCCTTAGGGTACTGTCACACAGTGACACTTTTGTCGCTACGACGGTACGATCTGTGACGTTCCAGCGATATCCATACGATATCGCTGTGTCTGACACGCAGCAGCGATCAGGGACCCTGCTGAGAATCGTACGTCGTAGCAGATCGTTTGGAACTTTCTTTCGTCGCTGGATCTCCCGCTGTCATCGTTGGATCGGTGTGTGTGACACCGATCCAACGATGCGTTCGCTGGTAACCAGGGTAAACATCGGGTTACTAAGCGCAGGGCCGCGCTTAGTAACCCGATGTTTACCCTGGTTACCATCGTAAAAGTAAAAAAAAAACAAACAGTACATACTCACATTCCGGTGTCCATCAGGTCCCTTGCAGTCTGCTTCCCGCTCTGACTGACTGCCGCCAGGAAAGTAAGAGCAGAGCACAGCGGTGACGTCACCGCTGTGATCTGCTTTCACTTTACGGCGGCACTCAGTCAGAGAGGGAAGCAGACTGCAAGGGACCTGATGGACACCGGAATGTGAGTATGTACTGTTTGTTTTTTTTTACTTTTACGATGGTAACCAGGGTAAACATCGGGTTACTAAGCGCGGCCCTGCGCTTAGTAACCCGATGTTTACCCTGGTTACCCGGGGCCTTCGGCATCGTTGGTCGCTGGAGAGCGGTCTGTGTGACAGCTCTCCAGCGACCACACAACGACTTTCCAACGATCACGGCCAGGTCGTATCGCTGGTCGTGATCGTTGGAAAGTTGCAGAGTGTGACAGTACCCTTAGTCTACACTGTTATCTCTATGTGTAAATACAGCCATAGCAAAGGATGTGGAGAAGCACAGAGCTCCAGACAGGGAGAGCAGAGAGTGAGGATTAGACCTGCTCTGAAAGCTCTGGTCTTGATGATGCTGCAAGAGACAGTGGGGGAGTGGGAGAGAAGGGGATGAAGGTGTGAAGATAACTGTTGTAAAGAAATCAATGGTTTGGAGAGAGTTGACTGGGATATTAAGAGTTAAACTCTCTCCTGAAATGTAGCTATTGTGCATCCTTGGCCTGGCTCTAAAGACAAGCCTCCATGGAAATGAGCTCTGCACTATCAAAGACAAAAGCTTCTACTGCAGGAAAATGACAGCAGCTAGAAACAGCAAGTCAATTGTAAACTTGCTCATTTTCATCCTACCTAGCTAAATAAAGCAATTTAAGAACTAAAGAACGCCCCTTTAATGTCTTGATAGGCTTGTTACATCTTCTCTCTTCAACTAATCCGAAAAAAATGAAATGAAGTATAAGTTGGTATGCATACAAAATTGGAGCATGTTCGCACAAGCCATTAAAAAGACAAAACCTGAGACAGAAACAAAATAACCAAATACCCTGCTGCAAGTAAATAAGTAAAAGTAATAGTGCACATAAATAACATTGGGTAGATAGTAAACACCGTTTTTGATTTTTTCTTTTTTTTAAAGCATAAAATTCATCCCAAGAGCGTCAAGGTGCACCCAAATTCAGGATGGTCCTATCCTCTAGTATTAAAACCTTACCATGCGTCATTGTGACATTTGTGTGAATAAGGGCTGAACAGGACCGGGTCCCGAACAGGGCCTTTAAGGGCACGGTGCATTCCTGATGATTGATAGTTTGGACTAGTGACATGGTTGCACCTCTGTTCCAAAGTGAGCACTCTCCTGTGCTGTAAGTAGGGGAGGCTTTGCCTCTGCAGCATCAGAGGAGCAGAGAAGCTAGCCAGATCCAGTGATCCAGTCAGCTTCAGAGCAGCGCTCCTTACCAAGAAAACTGGCCACTTCTGACACACTGCAACAGTGGCGGGTAACCTAAGCAACGAGCAGTGCGTAATGGAGAATGGAGAGGTTAACGGCAAAGCTGCTTTTATGGGCTTTTTGCAATTTTATCCATTTAAGAAGATGAGATGACCGCTTTAAAAGATATAGAGACTTTTTCTTAAGGTGAAATTCTTTATCTTTAGTCTTACACAAATAAATCAGTAAGTTATAGACGGCAACAGTACATGCAGAGCTGAGTGCGCAGGCAGCTGAGGAATGTCGCCTTTTCAATGCCCAGAACAAGAGACAAGGCACTAGCAGACAGCGGCATTTGCCAAAGCACCAGTTTCTCTTCACCCGGAACAATGCCCTCTTTGTGTGGGCAGCAGTAGACGGCTCCCGCTCCCCATTCTGAAGCCCTACGTATAAAGGATACAAAGCGTTAGGAAGAAAGACTGCAACAACTTCTCCGCCATGATGGGCGCTGTTCATTTTGTGAACATACTCTTCCAGTGTGAGGGAGATCTGCGTTTTAGTCGGAGCCTCCAGTATCAGGAGATAAGTACAAGCATGGCCGCGTCTAGCAAATCATGGCCAAAGAATGCAGATTGGATTTGTATCATTTACTGTAGTAAATCAGTATCACATAGCATGAAATTATATCGGATTCATATTTGTGTTCTGCGTTACACATTATGTATGCGATTATTGAGAGAAAGTTATTTAATGCTTTACAGCCCTGCCCCAGTAAGCAGGAAGCAGGGAGGCAGGAGAGCGGCAACTCCCGAGATAGAAGATGCAACAATCCTATTAAAACATTGCTGGAGGGACCTATTTTGGACTTCAGGACAAAGCTCCATCTTCCAAACCTGACACGTATCACTTTAAGTGGCAATAATTCTGGAGATGACTATATTTATGAAAGTGGTTCTGAGATTATTTGGAGAACAGGTTCTTTACGTTAATAGTTAATTTACGCCAATATGTTTTACGTTGACAATTTACCAAAAAATTGCAAAAATTCACAATTTTCAACTTCCCTGAAAATCGAAAAATCACCGAAAATACTATTTGATTAACATTTAACTAAGGTTATTAAGAGAATGGGTGAACTGTAATACCAAGACAGGTCATCAACCTTGGAGTTATTAATTTTGGCAAAACAAAGGCTTAGTGGTGATCTTATGACAATGTACAAATATTATGAGGGGACAGCACAAAGACCTTTCTAAAGATCTTTTTACACCTACTCCTGTGATGGGGGCAAGGTGGTATCCACTACATCTAGAAAAAAGAAAGTTTAATCAATCACAGATTCTTTACAGTAAGAGCAATGAGAGCATGGAACTCCCTGCCATATGATGTTGTACGAAAGTTCAAGAGGTGCCTCGATACCTTTCTTGACAAATATAATATTACAGGTTATGGATAATAGATTTTGGGATGGGTTGTTGATCCAGGGAACTAGTCTGATTGACATATAGCGTCAGGAAGGAATTTTCCCCTAATATGGAGCTATTATTGTCTTCCCCATGGGGTTTTTGCCTTCTTCTGGATCAGCATTTACAGGGCTATAGGATGAACTCGATGGACTTAAGTCTTACGTCAATCTTAAAAATTATGAAACTATAAATACAACATACAGTACAGACCAAAAGTTTGGACACACCTTCTCATTTAAAGATTTTTCTGTATTTTCATGACTATGAAAATTGTAAATTCACACTGAAGGCATCAAAACTATGAATTAACACATGTGGAATTATTTACGTAACAAAAAAGTGTGAAACAACTGAAAATATGTCTTATATTCTAGGTTCTTCAAAGTAGCCACCTTTTGTTTTGATGACTGCTTTGCACACTCTTGGCATTCTCTTGATGAGCTTCAAGAGGTAGTCACCGGGAATGGTTTTCACTTCACAGGTGTGCCCTGTCAGGTCTAATAAGTGGGATTTCTTGCCTTATAAATGGGGTTGGGACCATCAGTTGTGTTGAGCAGAAGTCTGTTGGATACACAGCTGATAGTCCTACTGAATAGACTGCTAGAATCTGTATTATGGCAAGAAAAAAGCAGCTAAGTAAAGAAAAATGAGGGGCCTTCATTACTTTAAGAAATGAAGGTCAGTCAGTCCGAAAAATTGGGAAAACTTTGAAAGTGTCCCCAAGTGCAGTTGCAAAAACCACCAAGCATTACAAAGAAACTGGCTCACATGAGGACCGCCCCAGGAAAGGAAGACCAAGAGTCACCGCTGCTTCTGAGGATAAGTTTATCCGAGTCACCAGCCTCAGAAATCGCAGGTTAATAGCAGTTCAGATTAGAGACCAGGCCAATGCCACACAGAGTTCTAGCAGCAGACACATCTCTACAACAACTGTTAAGAGGAGACTTTGTGCAGCAGGCCATCATGGTAAAATAGCTGCTAGGAAACCACTGCTGAGGACAGGCAACAAGCAGAAGAGACTTGTTTGGGCTAAAAAACACAAGGAATGGACATTAGACCAGTGGAAATCTGTGCTTTGGTCTGATGAGTCCAAATTTGAGATCTTTGGTTCCAACCACCGTGTCTTTGTGCGACGCAGAAAAGGTGATCGGATGGACTCTACATGCCTGGTTCCCACCGTGAAGCATGGAGGAGGAGGTGTGATGGTGCTTTGCTGGTGACAATGTTGGGGATTTATTCAAAATTGAAGGCATACTGAACCAGCATGGCTACCACAGCATCTTGCAGCGGCATGCTATTCCATCCGGTTTGCGTTTAGTTGGACCAACATTTACTTTTCAACAGGACAATGACCCCAAACACACCTCCAGGCTGTGTAAGGGCTATTTGACCAAGAAGGAGAGTGATGGGGTGCTAATCCAGATGACCTGGCCTCCACAGTCACCAGACCTGAACCCAATCAAGATAGTTTGGGGTGAGCTGGACCGCAGAGTGAAGGCAAAAGGGCCAACAAGTGCTAAGCATCTCTGGGAACTCCTTCAAGATTGTTGGAAGACCATTCCCGGTGACTACCTCTTGAAGCTCATCAAGAGAATGCCAAGAGTGTGCAAAGCAGTCATAAAAACAAAACGTGGTTACTTTGAAGAACCTAGAATATAAGACATATTTTCAGTTGTTTCACACTTTTTTGTTAAGTATATAATTCCACACGTGTTAATTCATAGATTTGATGCCTTCAGTGTGAATTTACATTTTTCATAGTCATGAAAATACAGAAAAATCTTTAAATGAGAAGGTGTGTCCAAACTTTTGGTCTGTACTGTATGTAAGGAAAATAAACAGGAATTTAGGGAGCATAAACAGGGAGTGGGCCCTAAAAATGAACCAACTATGAGATTAGAAATGACCAAGGAGTTTACTTCTGTTGCTAGACCCTCAGCAGTTAGAGCCACAGGCTGCATCAGAATTCATACTAATCCAGTTTAATGACACTTTGCAAACATGTATCTATCTTAGACACATGAAGAAAGAAAGATAGACAGGGAGGGAGAGAAAGAAAGATAGACAGGGAGGGAGAGAAAGAAAGATAGACAGGGAGAGAAAGAAAGAAAGATAGACAGGGAGGGAGAGAAAGAAAGAAAGATAGACAGGGAGAGAAAGAAAGAAAGATAGACAGGGAGGGAGAGAAAGAAAGATAGACAGGGAGAGAAAGAAAGATCGACAGGGAGAGAGAGAAAGAAAGATAGACAGGGAGGGAGAGAAAGAAAGATAGACAGGGAGGGAGAGAAAGAAAGATAGACAGGGGGGAGAGAAAGAAAGAAAGAAAGAAAGAAAGAAAGAAAGAAAGAAAGAAAGAAAGAAAGAAAGAAAGAAAGAAAGAAAGAAAGAAAGAAAGAAAGAAAGAAAGAAAGAAAGAAAGAAAAATACTCCATATATATCCCCAAGCACAAATCAAGTGTAAGGCAGATACCAGCAATGGAAATTAATACTTATTGATAGACATAGGTGACGTCTGCAGACAGCTGCATTTACTGAAAAGTGGGGACCACATCGCAAAGATAAAATTCAACCCCAGTCTGCACCACATTCTCCACCAATGAAAAATGTTTGTCAGAATCTATAAAAGGAGACTTTTGGGGATGACGAAACTTAGCCCCAGTCAAGACTTTTTGCCTGTTCTTGCGACAAGTTTCTTCTATAGGAAGAGCATGATAAATGAAAAATGAATTCCCCGTTATGGAGTACACCGAGTCTGGATCTGTTCTTCGGTGCCTGTGCGAGGCTACAGTTGGCATAGTGGCCAGTGGTTTGATGGCTCTGGTATGGGAACACTAATAACTAGACTCTGTGAGGCTCCATTATAGGCTCCATTCTAGTGGTGGTATTCTGTCATATATGCTTGTATCTAAACATGCCTCCCATGATAATGAAGATCATGGCGGAGCTTGGTTGGTATGTTTGAGTAACTGGCTGCATTGCATTTCAACTCAACTCAACTGCAAAAAAACTAATTCAATTTCTTCCTTAGGCTCTATTGCAGTTTTTGGCTATAAATGTGACTAGAAATGCCTTATACTGTCACCACTGTCATTAGGAGCAGTCTTTTATACTACAAAAAAAAACCTTCCTCCTCTTTACTTAAAAAAAGAGAACTCATCCAAATGTTTCAGCGGGTCGGGAAGGAATCGCATTTCACCAATGAGGTGACATTGGCCACAGTCATCTAGGAGGTTCAGCCCCACGTTATTCTGGGCCAGGCAGCTGAGAAATGTTACACTTGATGGACAATAGTCTTTGCTTAACTTATGGTGATTGACTATACAACTACACATGCTATATATCTGATTCTTTTTACAGCATCTATGTCTAGTCCAAAAATCGATTTATTAAGTTTTCTATAGAAAAGAAGAGAAATGATATTTATTAATATGTCTAGGAATTTGTAGAGAGGCTTTGAGAGAAATTGTTGTTTGACTTTGGATGGTTCTCAGACCTAAATATTAACTGGGTCAAATCCAATATTATTGTACTGAATGACAAAAAGCAGACACATTTGTAGATGATTTATCTTCAAAACTGCGATATTTTGTAAGATGTCTAAGTATGTGTAACCTTGGCAATATGATAATTTGTTGGGCTACATAGAAATGACCATGCTACAATGATTTGCTAAGAGTACAATAAAGGCAAAACGTGGTCACTTTTCTCATTATCAAGGTCCTTTAGAGTAAGTCTGCGGAAACTTATTGGAAATCTGCAACTATACTAGTGACGAACCAATCAATTCACAGGAACCTGTACCAGAGGCCATGTCAGTGGTCCGTGGCCGCAGGACAGGAGCCCATCAACTGCCTCCTACCTCTTCTGATTTGTAGGCCCGGCTAGACATCATCATTGTAGTGTGATAGATGCCTGACGTTGCATCGGGCCTACAAATCGGAAGGTGTGATGAGGATCTGACAGGTAAAGAAAATTGCAAGGCTATCGTCTAGCGTCCACGGGCCACTGTTGTGGCCACTGGATTAAGGTAAATCAATTTGCTAATTTCTTAAATACATAAATATACACCAGAATGACCCTTTTTGTGGTAAATAATGGCAATGATTCATAGTTATAATAGAGTTATAATAGTCAGTTTTAATTAAGAGTGCACAGGAATAAGATGCAAAAGGGAACTTATCAAGTGAAAAAAACGTTCTTAACCTGTAGATATAAGGTAAGCTGCAGGTTAGTAGCGTTCTGAAAGTGCCCAGTGCTGGCACTTAGGTCATCGCTGTCGGGGGAAATTAACTTTATTCCTCCCGATAGCGTTCAGGTTTCAGTCACAAGTGCAGCGCCGATGTGGGTTCAGTCACCGCTCTTAGTTTAGAGAGTGACGGCTGTAACTGCACCCCGGTCAGTGTCGGGGCCAAGGTTACAGAAGCCACTCTTTATGTACAGAGCGGTGACTGAACATGAGCCAGCGCAGTCCCCATGACTGAAACCAGAGGGTTAACCAGGAGGAATAACCTTCATCTCCTCAGGTCAGTGGGATTTTATGTTCCGGCACCAGGCAAGTTCAAAATGCTATTAACCTGCAGATTAATTAAATATCTACAAGTTAGTAAAGTTTTTCACGTGACAGGATCCCTATGCTTTCAGCTGCTGGGCGCCACCGCAAGAAAAATACTCCAGTCCTAATGAGGTGAAAATAATAATGCATTTGTTTGACAGACTCGGTCATTCCTCCTCACCACTAGACTACGCTCACTTTAAAAGATTGGTGAACATGGTTGGGAGGGCAGCAAAACATTGAAAAAGTTGAATAATTTGTGATATTTCAAACTGTTTTACGCCAGATTTTCAGCTAAAAATGTTTGATAAATCAACCCTAACACATTCTTCATTAGTTGTAATCATGGAAAGTTTGATTTGAGGAGGTAAAGTGTCCAAATTTGCTAAAAATGGAGTTCTGGAGATTAAAAATTCAAAACTGTGATTTGTTATGCAGTAAAATTAAATTGATACAAATCTGAATATCTATAGATCTTTGGAAGCAGAGCTGTTAACAACTGCTAATAAGAAATCATTTGCTTACATGTTGTGTAAGAGTTGGAGTTAAATAAAAAAAAAAATAATTGAAAATTAGATGGCATTATTCACTGTGCACCGATACAATATAAGAACACTTTGTACATTTAAATACATGTCAAGTTTTTTGTTTGTGTTTTTAATGAAAATGAAGAAGATAAAGGTATTATACGGTAACTGGAGGAGTTACTGGTTTTTGGTTCAGAATTTTCAGCAAAAACATATACAAACGACCAATATCTGTACAGATGACGGCAGTCTCCCTAACATACTCTAAGTATACGTTTTGCAGACTCCACCAAACATTTTGGGCATTGAGATTCTCCTCTAAACCACTATTTGTATAAGTTCTAAGAAGAATAGAAGAATATAGAGTTGTGTAGTAAACCGTGGGAAATTTTAGGAATGGATTCTAAAATATTTGACCACTTGTCAGTATATACTGGTATTTATCTCTTTCCCATACTCTTTCTCATCCTGTCATAAAGAGTGCACACTTGAAAAAACTTGTAGAAACAGTCAGTGGCATATCTAGGGGGGGGGGCGCAGCCGGCAGGGGGGCGCAGTCGGACCGCCTAATTCGGCGATCCGCAGTGTCTTCCCTGGCAGCTGCATTCTGCCGCCCCCGGTCTGGGAGTCAGCTGTTCCCTGTGCCGACTGTCAAGCTGACAGCCGGCACAGAGAAGCTGCAGAGTGCCGTCTCACAATGTGTGCAGAGGGGGAGGGGAGCCCCTGCAGAGTGGCTGCGGCGGGCAAGGAGAAATCCCTGCAGCTCCGCTGCCCAGCGATCTGTCTTCCTGCTTCCTCTTGCTTCCTCTCACACAGACGCGCCGCTGGATGACGTCATCATTCAGCGTCCGGCTGTGTCAGAGGAAGGCGATGGAGCTGCTGCGGCAGAGCGCGAGGAGAGGTGAGAGGTGTGTGTGAATGTGTGTGTATGTGAGTGTGTGTGAATGTGTGTGTGAGTGTGTGTGTGTGAATGTGTGTGTGTGTGAATGTGTGTGTGTATGTGTGTGAGTGTGTGTGTGAATGTGTGTGAATGTGTGTATGTGAGTGTGTGTGTGAATATGTGTGTGTGTATGTGAGTGTGTGTAAATGTGTGTATGTGGCTCAGTATTGGGTGTGTGTGTGTATCACGCTGCAGGGGAATGTGCAGAGAAGTGAATGGTGTGTGTGGGGGGGAGGAGAGGGCAATGATGGGGCTGACGGGGAGAGAGCAATGATGGGGATGGTGGAGGAGGAGAGGACAATGATGGGGCTGACGGGGGGGCATATGTCCTTGGGGGGGGGGGGGGGCATATGTCCTTGGGGGGGGGGGGGGGGCGCGCCAAAATGAATTCTTGCCCCGGGTGCCAGAAACGCTAGATACACCTCTGGAAACAGTGGTATCTTCTCCGGGGTGGTTTCTGAGACTATGTACGATTCAATTGTCACTATTGTTTCATCAAAATTTGTATAAATCTAAAGAACAAGCAAAACAGCATTTTGTAACAAATCTTGTTGGTGAAATCTGGTTATTTCTTCATTTGTGAGCCACTTTGTCTCCACCCACATGCCTTCTGAACTTATTGTCTGCTCTGAAAAACAGGTCAAATTCATATCATCCATCAGACAAAGCAAGATGATGGCCAGCACAGTGATGTGAGAGATTACAGATGCCATTACATTATATGGAAAGATGTGGGGAAGGAGGAGGGAGCACAAGTGACATAGGAAGAGAAACAGATATTTGCTTCAGCTGTTCTAGCAAATATTTTACTTCACCACGGCCCTGGATTCATAGATACACTGTTCAGTACTTCTGCATATTGTCTTCCTTACTAATGATGCTTCTACCCACAGAAAAAAGCACAAAACTAGAAAAAACTGCAGGTTACAAGTGACAAAATAGCTGGAAATGTTGTTATTCCTGATATACACATGAGACAACTTATTCTGAAATGTTATCTAAAATGGCAGGTGCATGTCAACATTTGATTCCTGAGCTCAGACCTCAGGGCTTACAACTATCAGCAAGGGATTGTTTCCTACATGACACCTGTGAAGAAACCAGATTGTATCTTAATTTCCCAGACAACCATGTTTTTGCAAACCAAAAGAACTGTCTTTTTATCTGTATATTGGCTTGTGAATTTAAGTGTTTATGTCTGGTGGGTCAAGAAGACAGACTTGCCAACTGATATACTATCTAACATACTGTGTAAAGGTACCTTCACACGAAACGACTTTGTAACGATATCGCTAGCGATCCGTGACGTTGCAGCGTCCTCACTAGCGATATCGTTTAGTTTGACACGCAGCAGCGATCAGGATCCTGCTGTGATGTCGCTGGTCGCTGAATAAAGTCCAGAACTTTATTTGGTCGTCCGATCGCCGTGTATCGTTGTGTTTGAAAGCAAAAGCAACGATACCAGCGATGTTTTACACTGGTAACCAGGGTAAACATCGGGTTACCAAGCGCAGGGCCACGCTTAGTAACCCGATGTTTACCCTGGTTACCAGCGTAAAAGTAAAAAAAACAAACAGTACATACTCACCTGCGCGTCCCCCAGCGTCTGCTCCCTGACACTTACTGAGCGCCGGCCCTAAAGTGAAAGTGAAAGCACAGCGGTGACGTCACCGCTGTGCTGTTAGGGCCGGAGCTCAGTCAGTGTCAGGAAGCAGACGCTGGGGGACGCGCAGGTGAGTATGTACTGTTTGATTTTTTTACTTTTACGCTGGTAACCAGGGTAAACATCGGGTTACTAAGCGCGGCCCTGCGCTTAGCAACCCGATGTTTACCTTGGTTACCCTGGGACTTCGGCATCGTTGGTCGCTGGAGAGCGGTCTGTGTGACAGCTCCCCAGCGATCAAACAGCGACGCTGCAGCGATCAGCATCGTTGTCGCTATCGCTGCAGCGTCACTTCGTGTGAAGGTACCTTAAGTCTGTAATAGTGACTGTACATAGTGTGTTAAGCTTTGTTTATTGATGTGTGCTGATATGCTAATAGTGCTACCTTGATCCCATCACCATTGTTTACCTTATCTTGATGTTGGACTGAAGGACCCTGGGTAATTGTAAAAATAGCTTTCATGCCTTGGGTATAAAAAGACTCAGAGATCACATCCTGGAAGACTGAAGTAACACAGAGCTACCAGCCAGACATTCTGCAAACCACCCAACAGACAAGAAAAAGGACTGCAGCCAATTCATCATGGCACCATCACGAGGGACACTGATCTATGATTCTATAGGAAACAACCTAGGGGTTTTCGGCTCCGGTTGGAAGGACACAGATCTGATCCAGTGACCATCTCTGAACCATGGATATGTTTGGAGAAAGCCAGGGTTGGGACCCGCTGGTCACCTGGTTCCAAGGAGATGGTCAGATAAGCCAGGTGGTGACTCTCGTGTCAACTGGCTTTGGACCTTGTATGGACTCTATGGACAGTTCTTGGTCATCTCCCTATGCTTTTCGTTACCTCTTCTCTGTGCGTGCATCCACAGATGGAGTAGCGACCCTGGCAGCTCTGACATCATGTCAACTGGCTTTGGACCTTGTATGGACTCTATGGACAGTTCTTGGACATCTCCCTATGCTTGTCATTACCCCTTCTCTGTGCGTGCATCCACAGATGGAGTAGCGACCCTGGGAGCTCTGACATCATGTCAACTGGCTTTGGACCTTGTATGGACTCTATGGACAGTTCTTGGACATCTCCCTATGCTTGTCGTTACCCCTTCTCTGTGCATGCATCCACAGATGGAGTAGCGACCCTGGGAGCTCTGATATAACATCTACCATTATCTCGGCGAGTCAGCGGAAGGGTGAGGCCCTGTAATGTGCACCATCTTGGGGTAATTGGTGGGATTGTTCTGTTTGCTATTGTGTGTTGTGGTTCAATAAAGTATTTCCACACTGTTTTACCTTAACCCTGTGTTGTCTGTGTAGTGTATTGCCCACTGGGAGATAGAGCGGGCGTTCAATGGTATGAGCCATGGTCCATGCAGTCTTGCTAAAGACAGCCGGGCCAGCGGACGAGAGCACCCACTGACCCCGTTTCTCCACAATTGGTGGCAGCGGTGGGATACTACTTAGCCCGGCGGAACCGGGGGAGCTGCAGGGGACTGGTGTTCTCACACACCATCCAGGGCTCCACAACAAGGGAGGTATACAGACAGACCCAGCAGACCATTGATGAGGCATGCACAGCAGGTTTTGGATGCCACTATATCGAACCCCGCCAAATCGGCCTTGGGAAGAGGACCAGAGTGGCTATATGACCTCAACAAGAAGTGGAAACTACAGGAGATGTTCCAGCTTCAACGGATTGAATAGAATTTAATGCAGGAACTACAGAATGTGGAGGAAGCCATGCGTGGACCCAATGGATACCAGTAGTTACTCTTCAATCACGTATGGAGTTTATTCTCGTAAGGAGCATATGGAATATGCTCTAGGGAAACTGGATGATCGGATGGAGTAGCGACCCTGGGAGCTCTGACATAACATCTACCATTATCTCGGCGAGTCAGCGGAAGGGTGAGGCCCTGTAATGTGCACCATCTTGGGGTAATTGGTGGGACTGTTCTGTTTGCTATTGCGTGTTGTGGTTCAATAAAGTATTGCCACACTGTTTTATCTTAACCCTGTGTTGTCTGTGTAGTGTATTGCCCACTGGGAGATAGAGCGGGCGTTCAATGGTATGAGCCGTGGTCCATGCAGTCTTGCTAAAGACAGCCGGGCCAGCGGACAAGAGCACCCACTGACCCTGTTTCTCCAGAACGCCCATCCATCATTGCTAGATATTTATAAGAGATTTAAATCTATGGGGGAGCAATAAATGACCACATTATGACATAAGATATAGCAATACATTTCAGACTTTGCTCACATCTTATCTTCCCCTAAATAAACTTCCAGTCAACATAGTCCTGGAGAGCTCTATAGAGATGCAAAATTGTTTATAGATTGTATAATTAGTGAATACCTGCGGACTTTTGTTTCATCTTATTGGACATTCACACACATATCACATGTCACATGGACACTTACCTTGCACCCCTCGCATGCACTGACTCCATAATGATATCCTGATGACTTGTCCTGACACACAAAACAGGGTTTGTAAATTCGAGGAGGTGGGGGTGGGGATGGGGGACTCGGTACTAGCTCCTCGGAACTAGTACTCTGTGTTTCGATGGCTGGAAAACAAAAGAAAAAAATACAAATTCTTTAAGAGCGTTTATTAATAATGTGTAGACAAGTTGCTAAAGGACTGAGAGGCGACAAAACATACTGACTGTACTACAGGCTGATCGGACACCTTCTATAAGCTCTGTAGTCAGTAGGTAAAGGCAGTGGGTGTTCTCTCTTGTGGAGCTGCTTTATAGTCTTTACTGTTGTTTTTAAACTTGACAGCTCTGCAATATACAATTTAGCAATCAGGAAGAGAACAGGGAAAAGGAAGCAGCTCACCATGACGCTCATCCAGTCTGGACGGAAAGGAAGCAATGCTCCTTCTATACACCCGGCTTATTTACTTTGGTGCGGACTGATGGCTTCCAGAACAATATGAAACCAATGAGTGTTTTACATAAATGCCATGAATATGGGCTAATGGATTTCTATTACAGTCATTCTTGGGTGGAACATAGTAACTTCCTGGTACTTGTACTGACCATACATCAGAATGATCAGGTTAGGTCTGCAACCAGTGTCCAAAGAGAAAAGCAGTAGCCACATGGATGTACTCAAAAGACGTCAGTATTTAAGATAGTTACAATATGGAAAAACAGATATGGAAATATACACAGATAGTAAGGCCGTTTCAGATTTCCGACATTGACAGTGCAAGTATGGACCAGCAGCGGGTCGTTTGACCCAAACTCAACAGCCTCATAAGTGCTCATGATGCTTTTGAGTTTGGGTCAAGAACTGCAGCTGATCCGAACTCAGACTGTGAAGGTTGGGAGTGTGCAGTGCCAAATTCCTCCCCTCTCACCATTCCCCCAGGTGATGCAATAATTTGGGAGGCCCAGCTATCCAATGGCTTTAAAGGGGGAAGGGTCTCACAGCCACACCGTCAGGGGTTAAAGCCAGGTGCCCGGGGTCAGGGATTTCCTTTTCCTCCGGCTGACCCCTGGAAGCTGTTGTCCCACCCTCCCTTCCTTATATATGTCCATAGGGTGTTATTGCCATATTAATCGTGCGGTTTTGTTTATATGTGCGTATATATATATACAGTGGGGCAAAAAAGTATTTAGTCATTCAGCAATAGTGCAAGTTCCACCACTTAAAAAGATGAGAGGCGTCTGTAATTTACATCATAGGTAGACCTCAACTATGGGAGACAAACTGAGAAATAAAAATCCAGAAAATCACATTGTCTGTTTTTTTATCATTTTATTTGCATATTATGGTGGAAAATAAGTATTTGGTCAGAAACAAACAATCAAGATTTCTGGCTCTCACAGACCTGTAACTTCTTCTTTAAGAGTCTCCTCTTTCCTCCACTCATTACCTGTAGTAATGGCACCTGTTTAAACTTGTTATCAGTATAAAAAGACACCTGTGCACACCCTCAAACAGTCTGACTCCAAACTCCACTATGGTGAAGACCAAAGAGCTGTCAAAGGACACCAGAAACAAAATTGTAGCCCTGCACCAGGCTGGGAAGACTGAATCTGCAATAGCCAACCAGCTTGGAGTGAAGAAATCAACAGTGGGAGCAATAATTAGAAAATGGAAGACATTCAAGACCACTGATAATCTCCCTCGATCTGGGGCTCCACGCAAAATCCCACCCCGTGGGGTCAGAATGATCACAAGAACGGTGAGCAAAAATCCCAGAACCACGCGGGGGGACCTAGTGAATGAACTGCAGAGAGCTGGGACCAATGTAACAAGGCCTACCATAAGTAACACACTACGCCACCATGGACTCAGATCCTGCAGTTCCAGACGTGTCCCACTGCTTAAGCCAGTACATGTCCGGGCCCGTCTGAAGTTTGCTAGAGAGCATTTGGATGATCCAGAGGAGTTTTGGGAGAATGTCCTATGGTCTGATGAAACCAAACTGGAACTGTTTGGTAGAAACACAACTTGTCGTGTTTGGAGGAAAAAGAATACTGAGTTGCATCCATCAAACACCATACCTACTGTAAAGCATGGTGGTGGAAACATCATGCTTTGGGGCTGTTTCTCTGCAAAGGGGCCAGGACGACTGATCCGGGTATATGGAAGAATGAATGGGGCCATGTATCGTGAGATTTTGAGTGCAAACCTCCTTCCATCAGCAAGGGCATTGAAGATGAAACGTGGCTGGGTCTTTCAACATGACAATGATCCAAAGCACACCACCAGGGCAACGAAGGAGTGGCTTCGTAAGAAGCATTTCAAGGTCCTGGAGTGGCCTAGCCAGTCTCCAGATCTCAACCCTATAGAAAACCTTTGGAGGGAGTTGAAAGTCCGTGTTGCCAAGCGAAAAGCCAAAAACATCACTGCTCTAGAGGAGATCTGCATGGAGGAATGGGCCAACATACCAACAACAGTGTGTGGCAACCTTGTGAAGACCTACAGAAAACGTTTGACCTCTGTCATTGCCAACAAAGGATATATTACAAAGTATTGAGATGAAATTTTGTTTCTGACAAAATACTTATTTTCCACCATAATATGCAAATAAAATGACAAAAAAACAGACAATGTGATTTTCTGGATTTTTTTTTCTCAGTTTGTCTCCCATAGTTGAGGTCTACCTATGATGTAAATTACAGACGCCTCTCATCTTTTTAAGTGGTGGAACTTGCACTATTGCTGAATGACTAAATACTTTTTTGCCCCACTGTATATATATATATATATATATATATATATATATATATATATATAAATTAAAACTGTATATATAACCACTGCTAACGCTTTTTTTTAAGTTACAGCGGAAGTGTGGAGGAGAGCAAAGGTTCATAACCGCTCATTGGCCTGTTTGCCTGTGGGTCGCAGACAGGGCCTTCGGCGATAAGCCCGTTATGAAATGTAATTGCCTTTCTCTGCTTAATTAATTAATAAACTATGACCGACCTGTTTCAACCCATCGAGGCCTGGCTGTGTTTCATTACGGGATTGGTGAGGGGGGAAAGGCATTGTTTAAGACACACAGGTCTCCACAGTCTGAAATGGAAGATGAAGAGATAGAGAATTTTAAATCCACGCGGATTTGCAGCGTTTTATTTTCCGCAGCATGTCAATTCTTTTTGCGGATCTGCAGCGTTTCTGCACCCATTGACTACCATTGAGTCAGGCAAATCCGCAGCAAAACCGCAGGTTTAAAAAGATCTGCGGTTTTGCTGTGGAGTTGCGTGCAAGAAACGCTATAGATCATGAGGAAAAGTGTGTGGGCGGAGACTATGCGTGTGCATCTGTGTGTGGGGGGGTCTGCAGGGCTGTGTGTGTGCGGGTCTGTAGGCAGGCATCGTCCGATGGGACTACTAGTCCCATCCAGCTATGCCTGTTACAGTGACAGCTAGTCGATGATGGTACAGTGGTAGTCCCATCATCCGGCTACTGTATTCAAGTGTAAAAAAAACAAAACACACATGCACACATATACAGTACATACTCACCATTCAGCTAATCCCCAACACCCTCGATCACCTGTAAAAAAAATAAAAATAAACCAACAGTATACTCCGTGTTCCGATGTAATCCATTTAATAACGAGTGTCCCACGCCGATCTCCCTTGTAGAGCTGTCACATCGGCAGATGTGACCACTCTCCAGGGGCCTCCGGTGATACAATGACGGCAGGTTTCCTCTCGCAGTGGATCACTCCGCCGTCAGAGGTCACTGGAGTTCATGCTGTCACATGCGGCACCGCTGCATGGGAAAATTCTCACACAGCAGTGGAGTAAAGTGAGAGCATGAACTCCAGTGAACCCTCAGTGATAACACTGCAGGAGCCATTACCTCCTGTCAGTGTGTCACTGGAGGCACTGTAGAGCGGTCACATCTCCTGATGTGAATGCTCTATAGGGGAGATCATCATGGGACAGTCATTATTAAATGGATTACGTCGGAACAGGGAGTATTTGTGTTGGTTTATAATTTTTATTTTTAGGAGATCGAGGGCGTTGCAGGAATTAGGAGTACAATAAAGATGGGAAACTCTGTTTAGTGTTTTATTTCATTAAAAGACTTTATTCTGGCTGTGTCTTTATTTAAACCCTTAGCAACTATAGGATTAGTAATGGATATGTGTCTTATTGAGGTCTCTCCATTACTAAACTGGCTTGATGTCACCTTACAATACAAATGTGACATCAACTCCACAACTATTACCCCATATAGCACTGCTACAAGGCAGTGGGAAGAGAGAGTCTAAGTGCCGGAATTGGCACATCTTAGAGATGCGCCATTTCTGGGGCGGCTGTGAGCTGGTGTTTGTAGCTGGGGGGGCCAATATCCATAGCCCCTTCCTAGGCTTTTAAAATCAGCCCGCAGCTATCTGCATAGCCTTTTCTGGCTATTCATTATAGGGGGACCCCATGTTGTTTTTTTGTCACCTCAATACCCGGCACTGCCGCCGGCACACGGGACTGGAGTGTGCGGCTGCATGTATTTCTATACAGCTGAACGCTCCGGTCCAAGTGCCAGCAGCAGTGCCGGGTACTGAGGTGCGAGACTCGTGTGAGTTTCTCGCAAGTGTGACCCTGGCCTAACGCAGATTTTGTGTGTGTGTGTGTGTCTTTATTTACTCTTTATCTACCATTTTATTTTGTTTATTACTAAACATCGGGCTTGGTATTATCTATCTATCCATCTATCTATAGATATATCTATCTATAGATATATCTGTCTATCTATCTATAGATCTATCTATCTATCTATAGATCTATCTATCTACTTATCTGTAGATATACAGTATCTATCTATCTATAGATCTATCTGTCTATCTATAGATATATCTATAGATCTGTCTATCTATAGATCTATCTATCTATCTTACTACCTATCTATAGATATATCTATCTAGCTATATATCTATCTACAGATCTATCTATCTATCTGTGTGTGTTAACATTATTCTTCAATGGATTATGTAAATGAAGAGGTTGGTCAAGAAATAATATCACAATTCTTTTTTTTCTTTGTTAAATAAAATATCTTTATTTAGCTTACAAAAACACATACAAATCCGCATGAAAAAACGCATGAAAATCCGCATTAAAAAGTGCAGATTTTTAACTGCATTTTCTGCCCAGAGATGCAGAATCTGCACAGAAAATTCCACAGGCAAATCCGCAATGTGTGCACATACCCTAATTATAATCCAGAGCTGCATTTAAAATTCTGCTGCCACTTTTTGGAAACAGTCAACAACCTTGTCAATAGATGCAGATCTACAAGCTAGATATGTTTTACTAATGCAAATGGACAGGTTTTCTATTCTATTACAATATGCATTCTGGCATGCAGATGGCAGCTTTCAAGAATACAAATTTGCAGAGCAGATAATGCCCAGACGTCAGTGGTAGTAGATTTTTGCAAGTGTGGGACTACTGGCAATGTTGATACACATAACGCAAAAATTTGTCGACCAATGATAGCTCATCGGTCAGACAAATTATTGTTTATTGGCAGGAATAAAGGCATCTAAACTACATCAGTTATATTTATTTTGGCTGATGAAGCCGTCAGTGCTTATCATAGGTCAATCATCCATTTTTACTGATTTTATCTAATGTGTCTTCAAAGATTTGGTTTACATTTGTGTTATATCATATAAATAGAAAAAAATATATTGTAGTACCAGATCTGTAACATGACACACAGCAAAGGGTACCAACAGACCCAATGGACTTAGGGTACCGTCACACAGTGCCATTTTCATCGCTACGACTGCACGATTCGTGACGTTGCAGCGTCGTATGATTATCGCTCCAGCGTTGTAGACTGCGGTCACACGTTGCAATACACGGCGCTGGAGCGATAATTTCATGACGTATTTGCGATGTAGAAGCCGTTGGTTACTGTGCGCACATCGTATACAACCTGTGTCACACGATGCGATCATGCCGCCACAGCGGGACACTAGACGACGAAAGAAAGTTTCAAACGATCTGCTACGACGTACGATTCTCAGCGGGAATCCGGATCACAGTAGCGTGTCAGACACAACGATATCGTAACGATATCGCTAGAACGTCACGAATCGTGCCGTCGTAGCGATGAAAATGGCACTGTGTGACGGTACCCTTATAATGGGGTCTAGTGGGTTCCATCATGGTGTTTGTAATTTTAATGAAGGAAAGAAAAAAAAAAAAGATTGCCACACTGAATTCTGAGACAATTCTGAGACATAACCAAATTCTTTTTATGATATCCATTTAATTCTTTAAGACATTAATTCAATTCTGGCAAAGATTTTTTTCGGTACAGAAACGCAGGAAAAATACCAAGTGTGAACATTCCTTATACATAGACAACAGTCTTTGGTAGAGTTCTTTTCCCATGGCAAGTGAGACATATAGCACTTTTTTATTATGTGGCCTACTTTAAAAATAAATAAACTATTTTAGTTTCAATTCAGTATTTCTCTCAGCCATGTACACAAGTTCAGCATATTCTTTCCCACATCTAGGCCACAACAACAGCCTCCTAATGCTGCCCTGGGGACTCTGGATCCTGACATTCAGTCGGAGCAGCTCCGTTCCTCACATCTAAGAAATGAGTCTACTTTTAAAACATGGTCCGGACAGAGTATAATTACAATGCTTCTTCTTTTTTTGTGTGTCTTCACAGCCTACGCACCTTTATTAAAAACAAGCGAATCCTCCGGTAAGACAAATCGGGAAAAGGGGAAATACAAATCTCACACAAAAGAGAATAAAAATCTCAAAACAAAAACACACCTAAATATTCTGAGAAGCAATCAGGAGCAAATATTAAGTGATAGGATGTGGACGATATCCCAGCAAGCCAATGAACCCGAAAATTGAAATTTCTACCTTTGTGAATCCGGCAATCTAGTCATTGATTTTATGCAAAGTCAGCATGGAAAGTAAGCGGCTTCCTCCGCATACAACTAGTCGCCGTTGCATAAGGAATGAAAACAGGTAAAAATGGTAAAATAAGCTGTCAGCTCGCCAGACATCCATTTAATGAAGGAGCTATGGCTCCGCATTACACTATTCTTCTATTATTCCTCCTGAAAATGTCCAAATTAAAATCAGGGGTTATTCTCAATGGTAATGGATGTTTCCCTACATAATCTGGACTAAAAGGACAAGGAGAGGGTTATATACAGGCGCCATTTCCAGGAAGAATAACTGGGAAACAAAGAATTGCTCTTCTGGGAAACACAGGATGTACAAAAAATGGACAAGTTAGGTAATTCTATCCTGAAGCTGTGCATGTATAATGCCCAAACAGACATTGATGACGCTCGTCTTGAATCCTGGTGGTCATATCTTTTATATGAGTAACACATACAATGATTGACATATAGCCTCTTCTGACTAGCATGCCACCACAACACAATTATGCTGCAGCGTAACACACAATGTCATCTACTAATCAGAAGTGGCACTGAGGATGTAGCAGGTAGTCACCGGCTCGTGGTGCTCTACTGCGGCGGCCAAGATCTCATATGACAACATAATTATAAGAAAGGGTTTTCAACCAGGATAGTAAAGAATGTGTCACAATCCGCATTAGGACCTGACATAACCTTAACACTTGGAATAACTTTTCCCTCGTAGCAGATAAGGATATCAGAGAGGAATTTAGTAATCAATCACCTAAAGGTTCAAGGCTTTGAGCCGAGTGTTTACTGGACAGTCTCTATGCCAACAATGTACATTGTTTTTTACATTACAATTTTAGTACAATGTCTTCCATAAAGACCTCTTCGAGTTTTTAGCTTTATGAGAGAGCCATCTTTAAGAACAATTTATTAGACTATAGCATTTCTACTTAGATATTTCTATTCACTGTACTAGAAGGTAAGCTGTGGAGACCCCCAAACTATCTGGATAAAGATATGCTGGTCTTTGTCTAATGGTTTTTTAACCTCTTTAACTCCTTAGGCTGGGTTGATATTGCGTCTTTGGCGTCCGTTAGACGGACTACGTTACACCGCGGCATAATGCGGTGCAACACAGTCCGTTAACGCCATCATTAAGTCCTATGGCGGACGCTAGCGATGTGCCGTCATTGAGTGACGGACCCTGGGACGCGGGCTGCAGCGTTTCCGGGTCCGTCACTGCTAGCGCAGATAGAGCATCTGCTAGCTCTATCTGCGCTAGCGCGCTGACATATCGGCACTTGCGTTAACAGCAGCCCGTTAACGCATGTGTTGAACGGGCTGCTGTTAACGCAATGTGAACCCGGCCTTAGTTATCAAGCTAATTTTGACCTTAATGACCAGGCCAAATATTTGAAATCTGACCAGTGTCACTTTGTGAGGTGGTAACACTGGAACACTTTAACGGAGGCACTCTAGAGTTCAAGTCCTCTGAAGAGGCAATTTGCATATTAACGGATCCCAGTGATTCTGAGATATTTTTCTTGTGACATATTGTACTTCATCATACCTGTAACATTTATTTGATATGACTTGCGTTTATTTGTGAAGAAATTGAAAATTTGGCAAAAATTTCAAAAATGTTGCAATTTTCAAACTTTTAATTCTTATGTCCTTAAATCAGAAAGTTATGTCACACAAAATAGTTAATAAATAACATATACCACATGTTTTCTACACATCTGCATCATTTTTTAAATATATATTTTTTTAATTATATATTTTTTTAATTAGGAAGTTAGAAGGGTTAAAAGATGATCAGCAATTTCTAATTTGTCCAATAAAATTTACAAAACCAGTTTTTTAAGGACCACATCACATCTGAAGTTACTTTGGGGGGCCTATATGACAGAAAATATCCAAAAGGGACAGCATTCTAAAAACCTACTCCCTTCAAAATAATCAAAACTGCATTCAAGAAGTGTATTAAACTTTCCGATGCTTCACAGGAACTAAAGTAATGTGTAAGGAAAAAAATAAACATTTAATTTTTTTTCACAAAAACTTTACTTTAGCTCCAAATTTGTTATTTTCACAAGGATAACAGGATAAAATGGACCCTAAAATTTGTTGTGCAATTTCTCCTGAGCATGACGATACCCCACATGTGGAGGAAATCCACTGTTTGAGTGCATGGCAGGTCTCAGAAGGGAAGTAGCACTGTTTGACTTTTTGAACACAAAAATGGCTGGAATTTTCGTGCACTTAAGGCCGGCGTCACACTTGGCGTAAGACAATACGGTCCGTATTATACGTCCGTACTACGGCCGTAATACGGAGAAATGTTCCCAAAATAGTAATCCGTAGTCAGGGTGTGTCAGCGTATTTTGCGCATGGCATCCTCCGTATGTAATCCGTATGGCATCCGTACTGCGAGATTTTCGCGCAGGCTTGCAAAACCGACATCTAATGGATTTATGTGCTCAAATGTTCATTAAAACATATATACAGTATATATATATATATATATATATATATATATATATATATATATATATATATATATATATATATATATATATGTCATTGAGACACATATATATATATTCTGTATTTAGATTTCATTCAGCGCGATATCTGTGAACAGCCGGTAATTCAATTGCCGGCTTTTCATTTCTCCTGCACAAACCCGACAGGATATGAGACATGGTTTACATACAGTAAACCATCTCATATCCCCATTTTTTTTGCATATTCCACACTACTAATGTTAGTAGTGTGAATGTGCAAAATTTCAGCGCTGTAGCTGCTAAAATAAAGGGTTAAATGGCGGAAAAAATTGGCGTGGGCTCCCGCGCAATTTTCTCCGCCAGAATGGTAAAGCCAGTGACTGAGGGCAGATATTAATAGCCAGGAGAGGGTCCATGGTTATTGGCCCCCCCGTGGCTAAAAACATCTGTCCCCAGCCACCCCAGAAAAGGCACATCTGGAAGATGCGCCTATTCTGGCACTTGGCCACTCTCTTCCCACTCCCTGTAGCGGTGGGATATGGGGTAATAAAGGGTTAATGCCACCTTGCTATTGTAAGGTGACATTAAGCCAGATTAATAATGGAGAAGCGTCAATTATGACACCTATCCATTATTAATCCAATTGTATGAAAGGGTTAAAAAACACACACACATGATTTAAAAGTATTTTAATGCAATAAACACAGCGGTTGTTTTAATAATTTATTGCTCTCTCAATCCATCAGCAACACCCTCGCTTGGAAAAATAATAAACGCACAAGATACATACCCTCAGCTGAACCGTCACGTCCCACGAGGTAATCCATCTGAAGGGGTTAAAATATTTTACAGGCAGGAGCCCTGCTAATGCAGCTGTGCTCCGTGCCTGTAATCCCCGGCGAATGAATGAAATGTAGGTCATTGACCTACATTTCCTTCAGTCGCGGTGATGCGCCCCCTGGTGGATGTCCTCATATGACCTGGAGCGTGGGAAAAAGTTCCCAGGCTGCAGTTCATGAGAACATCCAGCAGGGGCGCCTCACCGCGACTCAATGTAAGTACAGATCCAGCTTTCCTTTCAGCACCCGGGGATTACAGGCACGAGCGAGTGGTTTATCGCAGCTCGTGCCTGTAATATTAGTTAACCCCTTCAGATGGATTTCTTCGTTGGATGTGATAGGACATCAGAAGGTATGTATCTTGTGCGTTTATTATTTTTCCAAGCGAGGGTGTTGCTGATGGATTGAGAGAGCAATAAATTATTAAAACAACCGCTGTGTTTATTGCATTAAAATACTTTTAAATCATGTGTGTGTGTGTTTTTTAACCCTTTCATACAATTGGATTAATAATGGATAGGTGTCATAATTGACGCTTCTCCATTATTAATCTGGCTTAATGTCACCTTACAATAGCAAGGTGGCATTAACCCTTCATTACCCCATATCCCACCGCTACAGGGAGTGGGAAGAGAGTGGCCAAGTGCCAGAATAGGCGCATCTTACAGATGTGCCTTTTCTGGGGTGGCTGGGGGCAGATGTTTTTAGCCACGGGGGAGCCAATAACCATGGACCCTCTCCTGGCTATTAATATCTGCCCTCAGTCACTGGCTTTACCATTCTGGCGGAGAAAATTGCGCTGGAGCCCACGCCAATTTTTTCCGCCATTTAACCCTTTATTTTAGCAGCTACAGCGCTGAAATTTTGCACATACACACTACTAACATTAGTAGTGTGGAATATGCAAAAAAAATGGGGATATGAGATGGTTTACTGTATGAAAACCATGTCTCATATCCTGTCGGGTTTGTGCAGGAGAAATGAAAAGCCGGCAATTGAATTACCTACTTTTCACTAACACCGCTGCGTATTTCTCGCAAGTCACACTGCTGGTCCGTGTGGAATCCGTATTTTTCTCGCCCCCATAGACTTTCATTGGCGATTTTTTTGCGCAATACGCTGACAAACGCAGCATGCTGCGATTTTGTACGACCGTAGAAAGCCGTATATTACGGATCCGTAATATACAGCTGATAGGAGCAGCCCCATTGAGAATAATTGTGCCGTATGTTATGCGAGTTTTACGGACGTAGTTTCTGCGCTCTTACGTCCGTAAAACTCGCATGTGTGACGCCGGCCTAAAGAGTCTTGATGTGACTAAACAGTAGAAACCCCCCACAAGCGACCCCATTTTGGAAACTAGACCACTTAAGGAATGTATTTAGAGTTGTGGTGAGCACCTTGAAGCCCCAGATTCTTCACAGAAGTTTATAATGTAGAGTTGTGAAAATAAAAAAAACAACACACTTTACAAACAAGAATGTACTGTATCCCCATTTTTTATTTTTCCAAGGGTAACAGGAGAAAATGGATCCCATAATTTCTTGTACAATTTCTCCTAAGTATGCTGATACCTCACATGTGGAGGAAAACTGTTTGGAGCATGGCAGGGCTCGGAAAGGAAGGAATGACGTTTTGGAACGTAGACTTTGATGGAATGGTCTGCGGGCATTATGTTGCATTTGGAGAGCCTAAACAGTGAACACCCCCAACAAGTTACCACATTTTGGAAACTACACCCCTCAAGGATTTTAGCCAGGGGTATAGTGAGAATTTTTAACCCATACGTACAACTCAGAATTTGATAAAATTAGGTCTTCATATTGAAAAAGTTCTTTTTTTTTTTCACGAAAATGTTGTTTCACCACAAATTTGTAATTTTCACAATGAATAATAGAAGGAAACGGACCTGATAATTTGTTGAGCAATTTGTCCCGAATGCAACTATTCATCAACTATGGTCAAAAACATCCGCTTGGGCACATGGCAGGGCTAGGAAAGGATATGCCTGAGATAGATAGTGAATGTCATGTCTCATTTGAAGAGCTAGTGATGTGAAAACAGCAGAAATCTCCCACAAGTGACCCCATTTTGAAAACTAGACCCGGCAAGGAATTCATTTAGGGATGTGGTGAGTATTTTGAACCCATAGGTGCCTCACAGAATTTTATAAGATTGAGACGTGAAATATGACATCTTAGTGTTAAAAATGCAATATTTTGTATTTGCTGAAAATCTGTCAGGTAGACAAAGGTTAATAGGTGAAACGAGACCCCACAATTTATTGCGCAATTTCTCCTGAACGCGGTGGAGCTCCATATGTTGTCAGAAATTTGGTTTTTGGAGCACAGATTTTGCTAGAATAGTTTATGGTCTACCAGAACAGCAGAGAAACCTCAAAAGTGATCCGATTGTAGAAAAGGAACTCCTCAATGAATTCATCTACAGCTGCATTGACTATTTTGTATCATCCACGCCAGGCTTTTTTTTTGTTTAGAATTACAAATCTGCCAGTACCCATATACTGTGTCCCCATACAGTGCAGTGCCCTCATATAATGTAGCACCCCCATACATTGTGCCCAGATTGTGCTTCTGGCGATACGCCAGATATGTCATGTACAGCAGACACCAGCGGGAATGAAAGGCAATGAAGGAATAACTACCCTTAACGACCGCCGTTTTAATGCATATTGGCATTCATTAAGGGGTTAAAGAAGCAATCCCAACAATGTTTTCATCCTGATATCACAGGTTATGAGTACTACATTCTGGGATAGCATGGGCTGATGATCCAGGGAAGTCGTCTGGTTGCCACATGTGGAGTCGGAAAGGGATTTTTCCCCTAATATGGGGTAACTAGCAACTGCCTCATAGGCTTTTTGCCTTCCTCTGCATCAACACTATAGGTTATAGGTTGAACTCGATGGATTTCTGTGTACCTTTAACTTTAAAAAAAATATTACATTTATTATTAGTCATCCCAACATGGATTAAAAAACAGAAATAACTTCTGGACTAGTGGACATAGCTTAAATCTGTCTGAATGATCCGAGTAATCCATGTATTATGTAAGACATGCCACAAAGCTCTATCCATGGCATTCTATCATCCAAGTTACGGCTAGGTACACACTGTATTCAGCAGTGCTTTGATGGCTTCCATCTGTCTGGGGGATTCAGATGTGCCCCCTAAAGGAGCCATTCATTACAATGAGACAAACGGAGTTCACATGGACCCCATTTGTGCTCTTTTGCTGTGGTGTTGCTGGGAAAAGAGCATGGTCGACTAAACATAGTTGGCTTATTCACACGTGGCAGTAGCTGTCATTTGTTTCGGGTTGTTTCGTGGCAAGACCATGGATTTCTGAAAGTCTCACTCAGATGAATGGCCAGTCAGAGAGATTCCTGCGAAAGTCTACCGCATTTAGATATCCCCATACAACAAAGCTCATTTACAGCCACTTTATGATATTCGTGAACTGGAATAAACTGAACTAAAATATTATTATAATTAGAAAAAAGTCCCTCCAACAGAATGACTGCACCTGCAAGAAAACGGAGGGAGACTGGAAGTTTCTTACAGATCTCTTAATTATTCTCTATTAATTCAGAAAACTATATAAAACTTCTATTTTCTTATAAAATTGTGCTAATAAGGCAATTCCTTAACAAAATTAACTTTAAGGCTACATTTCCACAATGAGCAATTGAGGGTTTTTTATATTCTGTACTTATTGGGTAAATTAGGTTACTTACGTTTCTTACATGCATTTTTATCTCATTTTGATGCTGCAGTTTCTGTCTCCTTTTGGTATGTCATGTTTTTAAGAAAGCCGTTTTATTTTTTATATTTCCTGGTGTTGGCTTTGATAAAACTTTATTGATAAAGTCATGTGTAGATTACATGCATTTTAGTGTGTTTTTTTCAGGGGAACGTCACTAAGGCCGGGATCACACACAGCGAGATACGGCCGAGTCTCGCAAGTTAAAACCAAGCTCTGGCACCGGCACTCCAGAGCGGAGCATGCGGCCGCATAGCAACACATAGAGCCGCACGCTCCGCTCCGGAGTGCCGGTGCCAGTGCTTGGTTTTAACCTGCGAGACTCGGTCGTATCTCGCTGTAGTGCGAGTAGTCCGGCCTAAAACCGCTTGCATTTTATTACCTGCGGATTGTCCACATCTAATGCAATCCAATGGGAGAATCTGCTTATAAAACTCAGTGTATTTGCCATAGAAATTGACATTTTGCGGATCTCAGCATCCCAAGTTAGTTTATGCAGCATAAAAAAAAAGGGCAATCAGTATGAGATTTCTATAAATCCCATCAACCATGCTGGAACTGTAAGAGGCTGTTTATTTTGGGGGGGCAATGAAAATACAGAGTGGTGCAACTAGAGTCCGATGCACCCCAGTGCAAAATGTTTACCTGAGCCCCTCAGCTCCACGAGTTGCCCACCCCCACTATGCAAGTAATGTTCCCCAACCTAGAATCCTTCCTGGTTTATATGTTCCCCATCCTGGTATACATATTTTACATTCTGGTATATATATGTCAGCCAACCTAAAATTTTGCTTGGTCTCCCACACCTTATCTTGACCTCCACTGTTCCTGGTAACTGTCATTTCTTAATTACATTTCAAACTGAGGAAAGGGCAACTTGAAAACACTTTGCTATCTTCTTATAGCCTTCTCCTGCTTTGTGGGCCTCCACAATTTTCATTTTCAGAGTGCTAGGCAGCTGCTTAGTAGAACCCATGGTGTTAGGGTTTGGCAGAACCAACCAAATATATATTTATAAAGTAATAGGTGCGTTCGCAACCAGGGGGTCACCGTGCAGGAGTAAACCCGCTGCTAGTAACAGACGGTACTATATGGCAGTATAAGTGAACTCTGTTACTTCACAGAGTCACTTAAGACAAGAGAACACTGTGCCCTGTTAACCTCACAGAGGAACACAGCTACCAAATAGAGCGAACAGTGGTCATGCGGTCAGAATAGCACACGCAAAACTCCTCTCCGGAGGTGCCGGTATTCTAGGGGCTTATTTCAGCTGAACCCTGAAACCACATGAATATGACCACACTGGCGCTGAACACAAAACTTAGTTGATACTTAGTTGAACCTTTTATAGCTGCAGCAACTTCAGGACCTTCCTAGAGGACCAATGGGAGCTGCTACAGTACCTGAGCCACTTCAGGACCTTCCTAGAGGACCAATGGGAGCTGCTGTAGTACCTGAGCATGTGACCCCCGACCTCCAATGAGAGGTCTTACCCTGGGCATGCTCAGAAGGGGAAAAGCAGTACTTAGTCCCAGAGAGGTCTGCTCGCCGCTGACCAGTACTGGCTACAATAGCTGAGCCTGGAAAGGCAGCAGTAACCATCCGCACCGTATCAGGCTGAGCCAGACGCTGGGACCGACGTCTCCGCAGAGCAGGCCCCACTGCGGCTGGAGAAGAATGGGAGACCACAGCGGAGATGGTTCGAGATTCCCCCTGTGCAGAGGCGGGAACTCGACCCCTAACACATAGCTGCTGTTTTTGGCACAAGGTTAGAGGAGGCTGAGTTTTTATGAAAGAGTGGGCAGAAAAAAAGCCTTTACTTTCACACAAAAATTGTAAGGCCAAAAGACATGTGGGAGATTCTCCATATGTATGGAGGAAGGTGCTGTGGTCAAATAAGATCAAAATTTAACTTTTTGGCCACCCACATAAATGTTATACTCTGGCGCCAAACCAACACTGCTCATTACCCCTAGAAAACTATCCCCACAATGAAACATGGTGGTGGCAGCATCATGCTGTGGGGATTTTTTTTTTGTTAGCTACAGGGAAAATGCTTCAGTCTGTCAGTGATTTGCTATATTCTGCTTTATAGAAGATTTATAGATTACTTATTTTTCATATGGACAGGGATCCTGGAAGAGGCAGAGTCCTTTGCTCATGAGCTTAATGATAATTTTTGAGGGCTAGAATTCTCCTTTTCTTTTTCTACAACAAGAATTCAGTTTCTGGATTTGGCAATCTATAAAGATGAGCGAGGTGTTGTACACAAGTCAACATTTTTCAAAAATGTTGATGTGAACAGCTACCTGGAGTTCTCAAGTGGACAAGATCCGAAATGGATTAAAATATCTCATATGATCAATACAGACAGATCAGAAAAAATAGTTCTCCAGACAGGAAGTTTTTTAAGGAAGCTCAGATTAAAAAAAAAATAAAAATCAGGGAAAAGAAATAGGCAATTTGAGAAAAAAAAGATGCTGGATAATAAAATTAAATATAGTTTCATAACAACATACAATCAGTCTCATAGTAATATGAGGGTGCATTATCTAAGTATTGGATAATTTTGGCGAATACCCTGTCCTTTCAGGAAATATAATTAAAAAAACTAACATTGTTTTTTTCAGAAATAGGAATCTTAAGAATCATGTTGCACCTAGCAACCTCAGAACATAAGTACTCCTGACTCACTCCACACAAGGATCCCTAACACAGACCTCCATTAGAGGTTCCTTTCGGTGAGGGGGAAGAAATGTCTCAGTTGTAATAAGATAAATCACAGGTGCACTACATTCTCATCCACAGTTACATGGAAAATTTTCCCAATCAATCCATTTTTTAAACTGTAACATCAATTATGTGATTTATTTGTTGCAGCGTCACTGTAATCTCCAGTATGTCAGTCAGGTAACAAGCAGGTAACAAGTGAATGAACAATCATAGCTACAATATACGGAACGGTATTTTTACAAGTAGTTTGTCCAAGCATTTCCTCACTGATCACAGAAAAGATCACCATTGTCTGAAACTCACCCTTTGAGAGAAGATTACAACACATGCATACAATAGGTTCCAGAAATTGGTAAACAGGGAGTCCTATTGGATATTTAAACTATCCACAGGATAAGCACAGGAGAATTAAGGAGCTGAAAGGGAGCTGTGACTGAGCTCCTTCTATGCTGAAGCGCAGGAACCGGGCATCGGGAGCCCAAGGCTGTGTGGAACGGTATGTCCCATAGCGGAACTGGAGGGCCGAAGATTCTAGGTCGTCTGTCCGTACCCACACGCAAAGGTACAGCAACATACAGAACCCGAGGTCATGTGAGAGACACCTGTAAAAAGGCTTGCGTTGCCTACCATGCGGGTACTGTCTTAGGCCTGTCCCACACGTCCAGATAATTCCGGTACCGGAAAAATCGGTACCAGAATTATCCGTGTCCGTGTGCCCGTGCGTTTCTGCGGCACATCAGTGTGGCACACGTGCGGCACACGTGTGCCGCCCGTGTGCCGACTGGGTACCACACGCACCGTGCAGGAGACAGCGCTAGAGATAAGCGCTGTCCCCCCCACGTGGTGCTGAAGCCGCCATTCATATCTTCTCTGCAGCAGCATTTGCTGTAGAGAAGATATGAATAATCCTTTTTTTTTTTTTGTTTCTCGTGTTTAACATAAAGATCCATGTCCCCACCCCCCTCCCACCCCCTGTGCGGCCGCCCGCTGTTATTAAAATACTTACCCGGCTCCCTCGCAGTGTCCTGTCCTGGCCGCTGCTTCTACTGTATGAGCGATCACGTGGGGCCGCCGATTACAGTCATGAATATGCGGCTCCACCTCCCATAGGGGTGGAGCCGCATATTCATTTCTGTAATGGGCAGCCCCACGTGACCGTATACAGTAGAAGCTGCGGCCAGGACAGGACACTGCGAGGGAGCCGGGTAAGTATTTTAATAACAGCGGGTGGCCGCACAGGGGGTGGGAGGGGGGTGGGGACATGGATCTTTATGTTAAACACGAGAAACAACAAAAAAAAAGGATTATTCATATCTTCTCTACAGCAAACGCTGCTGCAGAGAAGATATGAATGGTGGCTTCAGCACCATGTGGGGGGGACAGCGCTTACTGTAGCGCTGTCTCCTGCACGGCACACGGACTGCACACGGACAACGTCCGTGTGTGGTACGTGTTTTACACGGACCCATTGACTTTAATGGGTCCGTGTAATACGTGCGCTCCCACGAACACTGACATGTCTCTGTGTTTGGCACAAGGAGACACGGTCCGCAAAAAATCAATGACATCTGCACAGATGCATTGATTTCAATGTGTCTACGTGTGTCAGTGGCTCCGGTACGTGAGGAAACTGTCACCTCACGTACCGGAGCCACTGACGTGTGAAACCGGCCTTAGGACAGGGAAAGAGAGAACCTTGTGTGGAGCCTTAGGCAGCAAGGGACTCGCCTTATAGCGCTATAAGGAAGGCTTACAACCTCACCTGGAAGGGGGATCCATAATCGCTTCCAGGCCGACCGGACCTCATCAACACCTGTTACCGGTACCCTGGACTGTGGCCATGAATCACCAGTAAACAGGTAAAGAGACTGCAACCTTGTGTCCTCTAATTATTTCTGGCACCACACTATATTTGCCAAATACACCAGGAGCCCTGGGGACCCAGCTTCACCTGTGGGAAGCCATACCATCATTGCTGCAGTACCATCACTCCCCAGAGGACTCATTTAAGCAGCGTCGGCCAACCCTTAACCAAATACCACAGGTGGCGTCACGAACATTCTTATTTCTAATAACCCCTTTAAAGACTTTCCCTTTTACTTGGACGCCCAGGGCCATGGACCGGGTCGCTGCCACCGTGACCACCCCTTTAATCATGACCGCACCCGGTACCGAGTGCCCCTAGACCCTAGCGGGGTGCTCCATTATCAGAGTGCAATCTATTTTTTACTGTTTAGTGGGTAAGAGAAACTTAGATTTATTTATTTTTTTGCAAACGAGAAAAAGATACCACACTGATGGTAAAAACTGACACACAAACCAAAAGTAGATGGAGATCGGATACAGCATACTTATGAAGATCGGCAAAAAAAGACAACGTCTGAATGAGGCCTTAAGCTGCGATTCTTACCACTTACAACCTACTATGTCCCAGGTTGTTCCAGGTTTACTTACAATGAGTGGCCTCTGCCTTGACATTCTTATTGAGAATGAAGAGGTCTGGTCTACATTCCAGGTAAAATCCCTTTTCACTTTTATGGAAGACACAGAAATATGAGAGCATGTGGCATTGTGTATCTCATCATCCTGTGTTATCTGCTGGCAAAGTCTACAAACATACCAGGACCTCTGTATAGTTTCTGGAGGCAGAATGAAGGTGCTGAAGGAAGATCATTCATGTACACAACTTGCATTCCAACGTCTGTGTGGAAAGAGCCGAATCTCCACCCATGTCCCTGCTTCACACACTTTTTTTTTAAGTATTTCACAAGGCCTCTAAGATACACCATGTATGTCAAGTATTTTTCTGTAACGTCTAAAACTGCTCAATTCCGCATCGAATCTGAGCAGTGCCAATGACATTACCACCTGCTAAGCTGCAGAGACGCGTGCCCGGTCAGTTGGCCTCATGTACACGTTCTGTTCATTAGAATGGGACACCGGCACCACAATGCCAGCGGCTATGACGTCACCGGCTCTAGATGACACCAAATAAACCCCTAGGCCTGGGTGACACGACCGGATTTTCTCTCATCTGAGATGATCTCGCTCTGGTTGGAGTGTGATCATAGTGTCATTCGATTTTATTGGATGAGAAGATGGAAAAAAATGTCTCAATCTTCTCCGTCCTGTCAGTCTGTGTCATCCGAGTGCAGTCCGATTTTTTTTCCACTAATTCATGGACTTGCATGGCCAAATGCGATGCGAATACTGGATGGAAATCAAGCCCAAGGAAAACATCAGACATGTGCCCGGCTCCACAGTCTAACATTGATCAGAGGGCTGTCCGATGTTTTGTCGGATCGCACTAGGACTAAAAATGCAGTTGTCTGCACGAGCCTTAACAGAGGCTTTTTACAGTGATTTTGGTGTCTAGTTTGTAATTGTATGTTTACACACAGCATTTTTTAGGCATTTTTTTCTTCATGAAAAATGCAGGCTGAAAACGATAGCAGAAACTGCATGATTTTTGTCTATTTGTTTCTCTGTGCATTTTTGGAGGGTTTTTTTTTATCACAGACCTTTTTCATCTTAAAGGAAAAAAAAAACTACACTAAAAAAGGCTGGAAGAATTGGCATGCTGCCTTTATACAAGAAAAAAATCTGCACCGTAGGTCAAAACAAAAGCATCACATGAATCAGATCTTAGAAGAGCCATTCATTTTGCTCTTTCTATAAAACGCTGCGGAAAAAAAAACAGGACGGATAAAAAGAAAACACATCAAAGTTGCAAAGTGTGAACAAGTCGTAACGTTTAAACTCTTCGTTTTTTTTATTGTTCCAGTCCTATGACAATGCCAATGTGAAAAATGTCAGAAAGTGTTTTATAGTGTGTTATAGATATTAACAGGACACCTTCCAACAAAAATGAGTCTGCCAATACAAATCCAGCTTTCCATCCATTCCCTTATAAAATCCCACGGACTCGGAATATCAGAAAGCCACAAAGATAAAGATATCTTTGGAACAATGGCTCTCTTGACAATTACCAACATGTCTGGAATTTTCTAGCGAGGTTAAATAGAGGAGAGGATCTGCTGGCACCACACATGCCGCTCGCCCTACGAGGGTTAATAAGGTGCGGCACGCTTGCCGTGCGCTGCGACCGTGCTGGGACATGGACACATTCCTGCTTGTTCCTGATTAGACGCAGCAGACATTGTAAAATCTCTGGTTTATTTTTCAGCGTCCATGTAAGATGAAACATTTACTGTACTTTATGATATAGTCTGGACAGCTGAGCCCTAAAGCTAAAGGAGCTGGAAAGCAAAAGGCATTTCCTGCGCTGCCTCGGGGGATTAGGAGCAATGAGCTCAGAGTCCCTGGTGGGAAGGAGCAATTTGAGCTAATTAGGGGGACTAGCATTGTTGCCTTTGGTCAGTACATTCTTAGGCCTCATTTTTGTTGGCAGCATTAGGAGCCGGTGTGGCCGCTCTATTCTTTTAGTGTGTGCGCATACACTTGTGGAGTGTATGGCCGCCAGCTCTCAGGCATTAGGCAGAAAGTCAAAGGAAACGCCAAAGTTCAACTAGAGTACAAGTAATGAGAAGCAGATTGTCCGCAGCCTGACTGTGCGCAGCATTGTGCACTTATTTATATGACGCCAGCTCCTCTCCTGATGTATATACACTTCAGGCTCATCACAAGATGGCTTTCTCTTCTGTCTGGGGTCTTTCTGAAGGAAAGTTATGTGCTTAAGACAATCTGCTATTCTTAGCCTGTTCCTCTGTCATATTAGACGGCTTTAGAAAGCTCCAGAGTAAAATATAACAGAACTTTTGGCCGCAGAAACGAGTCTGAAAATGTACCTAGCTATAGGGAAAAATGAAGTCATGTTTTGGTCAGAGAACACAGTGCGTGATTTGGAGCTGGTTACAGAGGAAAGGTGTAATGTGGCGCAGTGCCAGCCTGGGCTCAGGAGTAACCTAGCCATGACCCCTGCCGGAGGGTGGTGACCGGGGCACAGGAGGCCGACTGCAAACTGTTACTGGGTTAGGAATCCCTGCTATTTTCACTACATGCATGCAACAGGTGCAGATCCTGCCAAAGCCACAGGGGGAGCAATGTGATTTAGGTGATCACTGTCATTTATGTGATTTATGTGATTCCCACCAAAAAAGGGTTACATTCCTGTAACAACGCAGGAAAGGAATAGAAAAAAAAATATTAGTATAATACCAATAATAAACACAAAAAAGACAGAAAAGATAGACAATACATAGCTAACAATGGATAGCGATAGATAGATAGATAGATAGATAGATAGATAGATAGATAGATAGATAGATAGATAGATAGATAGATAAAAAATGGAACAGCACCGTATAGATGAATTCAGGGTGCAGGGCCCTCCAAACAAATATTAATTTGAATAAATAAAAAAAGAAAAAAAGGAGGCAGCACTCCAACAAATGATGAAAAAAAGGGGACTTTATTAGCCCACTAGCTGAAGAGCCCGACTTTGCCTGGGCATAGTAACTAACTGTGGTTAGTTATAATAAATTAGAATGATTATATTGTACATAAAAACACTTTGTTGAAGCCAAAAGGTTTTTTTTAACACAATATTAACCCCTTAACGACTGCTGATATGACTTTTGACGGCAGCAGTTAAGGGGCCTTATTCCTCCTGCACCTCATGCTCCTTTTTACGCTATGTGCACACGTTGTGGATTCGTGTGCGGATTTTTCGGCACCATTTTTGAAAAATCCGCAGGTAAAACGCTCTGCGCTTTACCTGCAGACTACCCACGGATTTTGTGCATTTTTTTGTGTGGATTCCATCTGCGGTTTTACACCTGCGGATTCCTTTTGAGAAGCAGGTGTAAAACGCTGCGGAATCAGCACAAAGAATTGTCATGCTGCGGAAAATACAACAAAGAGTCTCCACGCGGTATTTTCCACACCATGAGAACAGCGGATTTGATTTTCCATTGGTTTACATGGTACTGTAAACCTGATGGAAAACTGCTGCAAATCCGCAGTGGCCAATCCACAACGTGTGCACATACCCTTACACAGCCTCTCATTTCCCCTCACTTCTCTCATTTTCCCCTCACTCCATTATTTTCCCCTCACTCTTCTCATTTTCCCTCACTCCTCTCATTTTCCCCTCACTTCTCTCATTTTCTCCTCATTCCTCTCATTTTCCACTCACTCCTCTCATTTTCCACTCACTCCTCTCATTTTCACCTCACTCCTCTCTTCCTCTCACACGTGCACAGCAACTTCTTGTTATGAGCACAGTGGTGTAATCCATGATGTTCCTCCCTTTCCATTGACGTCTTGACTCAAAAAAGCAGCTCCATTCTAGACACGACGGAGCTGGATGTGGCCTGTGCCTGCCACGCACTGATACTCTGAAGGCAGCGACCCTGATTGTAGGTCGCAGCGGCTGGGACGTCACAGCTTGTGAGTTTTGCAGGGTGGCTTTCGAGGTGAATGTGTCTCCACCTGTGTGTGCTAACAACGTGGGCCGTGTGGACGAGGCTTTGCGTGTGGAGTGAGTGTGGCTATGTGGAGTGGGCGTGGCTTGATACATACACACACATACATACACTCTGCTTTATATACTGTATATAGATATGGTGTAGCAACGTTTTGGCTGTGACCAGCTTTTGTTAAGGCTGTTAAATATCAAAAATACAAAATAAACACAAAAAAGACAGAAAAGATAGAAGATAAATAGATAAATATTAGATAGATAAATGAGAGAGAAAAGGTAATAGGCAGAAACATAATCGGATTAGACAGAAAGATGTACGATGCATACATATATAATATATAGATAATAGAAAGATGGATGGCAGATAATAAATAGATTAGATTGCATAAATGGAGAGATAAATAGATGGACAATTAAGATAGATAATTTAAAAAGTAGAGATATATAGAAAATAGACAGATGGACAATAGACAAGCAGATAAATATTACATAGATTAATAGAAAAGATAGATTGAGATATAGATAATAGACAATTGACAGGTAAGATAGCTACAGTAGATAGATACAGACGACAGACAGATAGATAGTGATAGATAGATAGATAGATAGATATAATAGATACTGTAGCTAGATATATAGATACAAACATAAATATATAATGTAGATATATAATGGATACATAGATCATATAGATAGATAGAAACAATAGATAGATACAGACAGACAGATATATAGATAGCGATAGATACTGATAGATGTATAGATAGTAGTGATGAGCGAGTGTACTCGTTGCTCGGGTTTTCCTTAGCACGCTCGGGTGATCTCCGAGTATTTGTATCTGTTCGGAGATTTAGTTTTTGTTGATGCAGCTGCATGATTTATGGCTACTAGCCAGCCTGAGTACATGTGGGGGTTGCCTGGTTGCTAGGGAATCACCACATGTAATCAAGCTGTCTAGCAGCTGTAAATCATGCTGCTGAGGCAACGAAAACTAAATCTCCGAGCAGTTACAAATACTCAGAGACCACCAAAGCGTGCTCAGGAAAACAGGAGCAACGAGTACACTCACTCATCACTAATAGATAGAAATAGCTAGATACTGTAAATAGATAGATAGTAATAGATAAATAGATAGAAGTACAGAGACAGTCAGACAGTGCAGTTAGATACAAGACCTGTAAATCCCAGATAACCAGATGACAACTGGCAGATAAATGTTGCTATAAGGTATGTGCAGATTTTAGTCTTATTTTATTCTATCCAGATGTATACACAATCTGCGTGTAGTAACATTTTGCCTCCGGTTCTCCTGGGCTGGGGAGTCAAACACCACCAGCACAAATAAATTAAAAGCAATTTAAACAAATGATCCCACATAAAGCCGATGGCTGACCACACACGTGGAGACCCGACCACAGATCCCATTACAGGCCCAGTTGTACCAGCATAGGGACTAAACCCAAGGCCACGATATACATGGAAGCTTTTACCACTACTGGTAGGCTGCTATAAGTAATGCACCATATATCCACGAGTTCATCCTTCCTATAAAGGAATGGCAAACATTTGGGAACGAGCCCAGCTTATATTAGGAGAGAGTATTGTAGAATGGAGAGCACATGGCATAAGCATAAATACAATGTACTATTAGGAATATATGTGCACATGGAAACCTGGATACTTGTGAAATCACAAATAACATAAGAAAATATGGTAATTACAAGTTTGGGAATCCCAGGACACCAGGAAGATATCTCCAGACACATGTCCAGATGCCCAGGTCTAACAAGTGTTGAGGGATTGGATATGGGGGAAAATTGAAAAACTTAGGCCATTTCAAAATCAGGAGATGCCTCTAGATGTTGAGCTATCCTGGCATGGACCGACCTTACCAACTGTTTTGCCAGCTTGTAGACACTCATAGTATAAGGAAAACCATCTTTCTATGCATATTCAAGGGGGCAATGTGGTCTTTATTGCCACTCAAATCGAATGACAAGATGCACATTAGCACTTCTAAGGAGCACAGAGAACAAAAGGAATATATCAAAAAGCAGATCCTTCTCAAGGACTAATGAATAACCAATTCACACTGCTAGAAAAAAAGACCACATATTTCCTTACAAGTATCATTAGTAAGAGGCTGCACAATCAAATCGATGCCGAGCAACTTAATTTTACAAAACAAATGTATTTTGCTGGAGCCGGTGGTGGAGAAATACCATCACCTTCAGATACTACTTTTTCCAGCACTTCATAGAGAATTCTCTTTGGACATCAAAGCTTTTAGCTTACAATTATTCTGCCTCATGCTGCATTTTCTCTCTGATCTCACAAAGATATTTCTATGTACTCGTCATATCCAACTTATTTTGCCATAACGCAATATTATGAGCTAAAAAAATGTCAGCGTTTAATGCATTCATTTCATATACATTGCTAAAGAATTCTGAGTTATTAGAGGAGAGTACTCCTTTCAGGGTCTTATTAGCCAGCAATGAGAGCGGCTGGAAAGAGAGCCTCTCATTCTGGAGGACCAAATATATCAATGCTTTACAAGGACAGTTCGCTGATTTAAATAAGAAATGTGTAATACTCCAATTGCCCTGTGGGGGCACTGCATATAAATTGAACACTTGCTGCTGGTTTCACTCACACATTCCAGTTGATAACTGGAGGTCTAAGGGTACCGTCACACAGTGCAATTTTGATCGCTACGACGGTACGATTCGTGACGTTCTAGCGATATCGTTACGATATCGCAGTGTCTGACACGCAGCAGCGATCAGGGATCCTGCTGAGAATCGTACGTCGTAGCAGATCGTTTGGAACTTTCTTTCGTCGCTTGATCACCCGCTGACATCGCTGGATCGTTGTGTGTGACAGCGATCCAGCGATGCGTTCGCTGGTAACCAGGGTAAACATCGGGTAACTAAGCGCAGGGCCGCGCTTAGTAACCCGATGTTTACCGTGGTTACCAGCGTAAAAGTAAAAAAAAACAAACCGTACATGCTCACCATCTGATGTCCGTCCGGTCCCTTGCCGTCCGCTTCCCGCTCTGACTGTCTGCCGGCCGGAAAGTGAGAGCAGATCACAGCGGTGACGTCACCGCTGCACTCTGCTCTCACTGTACGGCCGGATCTGTCAGAGCAGGAAGCGGACGGCAAGGGACCGGACGGACATCAGATGGTGAGCATGAACGGTTTTTTTTTTTTTACTTTTACGCTGGTAACCAGGGTAAACATCGGGTTACTAAGCGCGGCCCTGCGCTTAGTTACCCGATGTTTACCCTGGTTACCCGGGGACTTCGGCATCGCTCCAGCGCCGTGATTGCAACGTGTGACCGCAGTCTACGACGCTGGAGCGATAATCATACGATCGCTGCGATGTCACGGATCGTGCCGTCGTAGCGATCAAAATTGCACTGTGTGAAGGTACCCTAAGCTGCAGGACATGCTATGATAACCATCAAGGGAATGTTTAAAGTAGATTACACCTTTAATCACAACCAAGGATGATAAAAACATACAAAAGAGTAAACTGTAAAATAGCTAACAGTACAAAGATATAAGCAAAAAAAAATGTATGCCAGTATCTATTTATCTGTCTATCCCCATGAAAATTGAAATCTGCATGCTTATAAATACTACATTTTGTGCTTGCCTACCTAAAAAAATAACTGAAAAGTAGTTTTTAATGTAGAAACTTCACGTAATTTTGTTAACTTTTACACAAATAACTGCTTGCATGATTAAATTACAAAGAAAGGTAAAACAAAACCTAAAAAAAAAATAATAGAATTAAGAGGTCAATATGTGAATATTTCAGCACATTGAACATACAAAGAAAACAAAACAAAACATTCTATTACAGCTGGGTTTGATAATTTAAGAGCCAAGGGTGCACACATGTGAACATCTGCACAATCCAATTAATATTCCAGATTTGGTGATGTTTCTTATGATTGACAGAGCCTTAAAGTAAACAAAGCTTTATTTCTATGGGCTGTTTGAAAGACTCTTGGATTTGGCAGTGGGATCATTGATCCCCAAGTTGCTGCCTGTAAAATCAGCATAATTCACTGATATGTTAATTAGTAGTATGTTTGCTCCAAAAATGTCTAGATTGGGTAGAACACAAAGTTAGACATTATCAAACATACATAATGAGATGAGCCATTTCTATTTTAGTAGAAGCCCGTGTCACTCTGACCACTCAATTAGAAAAGTAGTGCAAGTTGCCCTGGTGGTCCAGATATTAGGGGCTGAGAGATGACTCAAGAGTTTGTCAGAAGAACCTCATGAGCAGGTTCCTCATAATCTCCAATTTTCTACAGACTCTCCTTACGTGACAATAGTGGTGACATGGGTTTACCACGACAAAGAGGAGCCAGAAGACCGCAGCATCTCATTTCTTCTACTCCTGCACTGATTAAAAGAATTCCACCTTCATATTAAACACAGTGCAGGGAGTAATCTGCTCAGTTGAGAGTTCTGGCTAGCACTCATTGTCAGAAATAGCTTATGCTGCATGGCGCGAGGTTGCTGTTGGTTATTGGAGAAGGCGTTTGGTGGGTTTATCTGTGACTGTTGCTAGGTTTTCAGTGTGTGATAATTCTCTTTCTTCTCTTACTTTGGTTTAACCCCATCCGCCATTCCCCGTTCCCGTACTTCCCACTTCCCTGAATGGGGGAAGCGTACAGACTGAGGGCGGATTCAGGAGCTAAGACATACCTTTTATACCTTTTGTATTCCAGACCAATGCCCAAATCCCATAACCTCCCTATCAAACATCACTGAAGGGGGGCTTAATTGTCTCCTCTCCAAATCGCACCTCACCACCTGTGCGCTCGACCCTATCCCATCCCACCTTCTCCCCAACCTCACCGCCACTCTTATCCCATATCTAACCCACTTCTTCAACCTATCACTAACTTCTGGCACCTTCCATTCTGCTTTCAAACATGCCACAATCACGTCTATCCCTAAAAAGCCAACCCCGAATCCAACTGCTATGTTCAGCAATATTGCTGCTCCCATTCGCTTCCAAACTCCTGGAGCAGTGCGTCCACGCTGAACTTTCCTCCCACCTCTCATCTAACTTGTTGTTAGACAATCTACAATCTGGTTTCCGCCCCCATCACTCAACTGAGACAGCCCTGACCAAAATTACCAAAACTACCTACTTACAGCCAAAGCTACTGGACAATACTCTATACTCCTCCTTCTAGATCTGTCCTTTGCTTTCGACACAGTTGACCACTGCCTCCTACTACAGATCCTCTCTTCCTTTGGCATCAAAGACCTTGCCCTATCCTGGATCTCCTCATACCTTTCCAACCGCACATTCAGTGTCTCCCACTCCCTCCTCATCCCACCCTCTCTCTGTTGGAGTCCCCCAAGGCTTTGTCTTAGGACCCTTACTATTCTCAATCTACACACTTGGCCTGGGACAACTCAAAGTCCCATGGATTCCAGTACCACCTTTATGCTGATGACACACAGATCTATCTCTCTGGCCCAGACGTCACCTCTCTGCTGTCCAGAATCATGGAGTGTCTATCACCCATATCCTCCTTCTTCTCCTCTTGCTTCCTCAAACTCAATCTGGACAAATCTGAACTCATCATCTTTCCTCCATCTCATAGATCTTCCTTATCTGACCAATCTATCACAATTAACGACATCACACTTTCCCCCGTACCGGAAGTCCGCTGCCTCGGAGTAACCCTTGACTCTGCCCTGTCCTTCAAACCACACATCCAAGCACTTTCCATCTCCTGTCGCCTCTACCTCAAAAAATATCTCCAGAATCCGTCCTTTCCTCAACCGTCAATCTACTAAAATGCTTGTGCATGCCCTCATCTTCTCCCGCCTGGACTACTGTAACATCCTTTTCTGTGGCCTCCCTGCTAACACCCTTACGTCAGACTATCAACCACATTCGGATCCTTCAGACAGAACCTGAAAACCCACCTCTTCAGGAACGCTTACAGCCTGCAATGACCCTGCTGCCTCCTCATCACTACCAGAGCTACCGCCTCACCAACACTGGAGCTGCTGTAACCCTCAACCTACTGTCTCCTTCCAGACCATCCTGTAGAATGTAAGCCCGCAAGGGCAGGGTCCTCGCCCCTCTGTATCAGTCTGTAATTGTTAGTTTGCTTACTGTAAGTGATATCTGTAATTTGTATGTAACCCCTTTCTCATGTACAGCACCATGGAATCAATGGTGCTATATAAATAAATAATAATTATAGTAAATACTTGTTAGTCCCATGGAACAGCAATGCTGGATCATCTATTTCATCATTTCGTGTTGTGCTGTTCTTCTGTTCTTTTCCCAAGGAAATGCATAAATTAATTGCAAATCGGGTGTCTGTCTGACATCGTCCATTCAGTACTGACTCTTTAGGTACACACCCCTTTGACAGAGGAATGGTAACACCCAATTGTTAATTTATGATTTTCCAGGAAGTATAACAGAGCCACTGCTTGGATATCTTCGTGCGTATTGTAGAAT
Source organism: Ranitomeya variabilis (assembly GCF_051348905.1). Lineage (NCBI taxonomy): Eukaryota > Metazoa > Chordata > Amphibia > Anura > Dendrobatidae > Ranitomeya > Ranitomeya variabilis. The sequence continues at coordinate 114,470,745 of NC_135237.1, read as the reverse complement.
GGATCTGTGGGGTGAATAGCTGCTATGTGATAAGTAATGTAGCTATCTACATTGGATATACCAGATAGATAGATGGATATACTCCATGCACACAATATGGCCATTGAGTCCGGCTGGCACAGACAGACCTACAAGCCCATGGAGAACAGACTGTGCCCACACTGTGACCTGGATCTCTGGAGGATTATACCCACTGCCTGCTACACGGCACCAAATACTCAGAAGTGAAGGACACTCAATTCAGGAGCCTCTATGATCTCTTCCCGGATTTCAGCTCCATAAAGGAGGAAGAGAAAACATCCTGCTGAGGGAAGAAGAGAACAAAGTGGAGATAGCAGCGCAGTATGTGAGCGCATGCCATAGGCTGCGAGAAAAACAACTGATATGCCATGGACTTCCTTAGCCCCCATCCGGATGTGCCCCCTCCATCATTCCTACAGTCCCCACCCATCATCCCCACAGTCCCAATCCCTAATCCCCACTGTACATGTTGCTTTGGCAAAACTATTTATTTGGTCCTGACAATAAAACTTCTTTGAATTTGATAGAAGAATGTTTGGGATAGATAGATAGATAGATAGATAGATAGATAGATAGATAGATAGATAGATAGATAGATAGATAGATAGATAGATAGATAGATAGATATAAGATAGATGGATACATAGATAATAGATATGATAGATAGATGATCGATAGATAATAGATATAAAATAGATTGCAATGGATATATAATAGATAGATATCTATAGATAAATAGATACCGTAGATAGATAGGATAGCAATAGACAGATAAATAGAGATACCACAGATAGAGAGATAGATAACAATAGATAGATAATAGATAGGTAATAGATAAATACCAAAATATATCAATAGATAGATGGATAGATAGATGGATAGATATACAGACAGACAGACACAGAAAAGGAATACTTCGTCCAGCAGTGTCTTAGAATACATTGATTTCTGGGTCAAACATGCCAGGTAGACGGTGAAGCAGATAAATGTTACACTTGCCAATTAATTTCATGCCAGCTGCACTGTATGATACTAATTGATATATGGATTGCTTTGGAAATAATGTCCTTTTACATGGGCAATTAGTGCAGCTATTGCATGGTCGGATAACACTATGAAAACTCTGTACCTTACACTGAATTACAACACACCTGTGTAAAATTACCTAAAAATGAGTCTTCTGATACTTATATCGTCTGATATCACAGATGTAAATGCTTCAATTCATAAGCTGTAGTTTACAATACAGCCACTCCATCTATCAGCTTAATATGCTTTGCCATATATGTGCCAATATACAGTTATATGAAAAAATGTGGGCACCCCTATTAATCTTAAGCTTAATGTTTTATAAAAAATTTTTTTTTTGCAACAGCTATTTCAGTTTCATATATCTAATAACTGTTGGACACAGTAATGTTTCTGCCGTGAAATGAGGTTTATTGTACTAACAGAAAATGTGTAATCTGCATTCAAACAAAATTTGACAGGTGCATAAGTATGGGCACCCTTATCATTTTCTTGTTTTAAATACTCCTACCTACTTTTTACTGACTTACTAAAGCACTTCTTTTGGTTTTGTAACCTCATTGAGCTTTGAACTTCATAGCCAGGTGTATGCAATCATGAGAAAAGCTACTTAAAGTGACCACTTGCAAGTTGTTCTACTGTTTGAATCTCCTCTGAAGAGTGGCATCATGGGCTCCTCAAAACAACAAATGATCTGAAAACAAAGATTATTCAACATAGTTGTTCAGGGGAAGGATACAAAAAGCTGTCTAAGAGATTTAACCTGTCAATTTCCACTGTGAGGAACATAGTAAAGAAATGGAAGAACACAGGTACAGTTCTTGTTAAGGCTAGAAGTGGCAGGCCAAGAAAAACATCAGAAAGGCAGAGAAGAATGGTGAGATCAGTCAAGGACAATCCTCAGACGACCTCCAGAGAGCTGCAGCATCAACTTGCTGCAGATGGTGTCACTGTGCATCGGTCAACTATACAATGCACTTTGCACAAGGAGAAGCTGTATGGGAGAGTGATGCGAAAGAAGCCGTTTCTGCAAGCACACCACAAACAGAGTCGGCTGAGGTATGCAAAAGCACATTTGGAGAAGCCAATTTCTTTTTGGAAGAGGGTCCTGTGGACTGATGAAACCAAGATTGAGTTGTTTGGTCATACAAAAAGGCGTTATGCATGGCGGCAAAAAAACACAGCATTCCAAGAAAAACGCTTGCTACCCACAGTAAAATTCGGTGGAGGTTCCATCATGCTTTGGGGCTGTGTGGCCAATGCCGGCATCAGGAATCTTGTTAAAGTTGAGGGACGCATGGATTCTTCTCAGTATCAGCAGATTCTTGCCAATAATGTTCATGAATCAGTGACAAAGTTGAAGTTACGCAGGGGATGGATCTTTCAGCAAGACAATGATCCAAAACACCGCTCCAAATCTACTCAGGCATTCATGCAGAGGAACAATTACACTGTTCTGGAATGGCCATCCCAGTCCCCAGACCTGAATATCATTGAACATCTGTAGGATCATTTGAAGAGGGCTGTCCATGCTCGGCGACCATCAAACTTAACTGAACTGGAATTGTTTTGTAAAGAGGAATGGTCAAAAATACCTTCATCCAGGATCCAGGAACTCATTAAAAGCTACAGGAAGCTACTAGAGGCTGTTATTTTTGCAAAAGGAGGATCTACTAAATATTAATGTCATTTTTCTGGTGAGGTGCCCATACTTATGCACCTGTCAAATTTTGTTTGAATGCAGATTGCACATTTTCTGTTAGTACAATAAACCTCATTTCAAGGCAGAAACATTCCTGTGTCCAACAGTTATTAGATATATGAAACTGAAATAGCTGTTGCAAAAAAAACAATTTTTCTAAACATTAAGCTTAAGATTAATAGGGGTGCCTAAACTTTTTCATATAACTGTATATAGTAGCTGAGATGGTAGCTGAGATGGCACAAAGAATGTTCTGATTTTAAGCTATTAGAAAGAGTGATGGGCGAACCCCTGGATGTTCAGGTCCAGCGGGTTCAACCGAACAGCTAAAAAGTTTAGGTTCTGGTTCCAGAACAGTACCCAAACCCCTTTTAGATTAATGGGGTGCTCAAACATCCATAGTTTTCCACGCTTGTCATCTGAATGACAGCGCAGCAAACACTGGCTCTAATGGGTGGTAAGATCATTACCACCGGTCAGAGCGCTGTGGCTCCCATGCTGTCAAATGACAGCATGATCCAGCAGCTGTGACCACAGGTATTATGTGCTTCCAGCTTACTTCAGTGTCAGCTGACCCGATTAACTGTGGTGACCTCAGTGAGATCACCACTAGCACCATGAGGAAAAGTCTCACGGTGCAGTGCTGAGCTCAATGAGTTCACCACAGTTCACAGTAAGAAATTTCTCATGCTGTAATCTTACCGCCGATCAGAGCCGCCCATGTTTCCTGCACTGTCATGCAGCTAACAGAGTGGGAAACACCTGATGTTCTGGGTGCCGAATCCGAACAATAACATAGACTTTCTAGAAAAGTCCGCGTTCAGGGTCCATGCCCGAACAGTAGGTGTTCGGTACAGAACCCGAACTTTACTGTTCGGGTTCACCCATCTCTAATTAAGAATATTGAAAGAATACACCGACCAGACAGTCTTAGAGCTCATAAGGAGGGCACTTTCCCCATCCCTCCGGTCAGTGTATGCAGGTAAATACAGCCGCCAGTCATAAACTCATAAACCATATGTCCGTAATAGTCTTTCTGTGCTTCTCGTAAAAAGGCAGAATATTTTTTGCATTGTTTAGCTATTAGGAGTTTGGATTTGTAGGTGAAATCCGCTGCCTTTATATCCATGGAGCAATATACAATATGAGATTAATATGGCAAAACCTCATGTTGCAAAGCAGCCTTTCTTAAAATAGGAGGCCAGCCTTACCTGGGACACACCCCCTAGTTGTTGGTGAGGCAGGCTTCATAGAGGTGCTCATATCCTGTCTATCCAGTCCTGTCTATGGCTGCAATAATGTCTGGTTGAAATGGACTAATTATATATTTATTTTTAAGTTAATATAGTGGGCTCAGGAGGAAAACATTTTAAGATTAAGACGTTATGGCACAGACTTCCCCTGCAGTTGATACACTATAATTGAGCATTGACTTACAGTACGGATGATGAGGCTAGACTGCATCTCAGGATGTCTAGGTATTATCTTAGTCAGTTTATTGAGGCCACATTTAGAAAAGGTTTGAGAGGCACTGATCTAAAGAACCATTTTGTCACACTATTTTCATTATTACACATAAATGCTTGCATTGCATTTCACAAATACTACTTTATGTTAAATTATTTAGGCTATGCAAAGTTTGTCAAATAAGAACATATTTGTTGGTCCTGGTGCTACAGTGGTTAGTTAGATATAATAAAGGGCAGTCCCATGATTAGGCCGGGGTCACACTAGCGTATGGTATCCGGTGCAATAGCACCGGATGTGATATGCTAATGACCCTCGGCTCCTGCTCTGCTGCGAGTGGGAGCCGAGTGTCATGCGTCTGTGCTCCGAGCCTCTCGCACAGAGAGAATCGCAGCACAGCAACGGAGGAGGCGGAAAAAGTAATATCTCCATCTCCTCTTCTGCCGGCATCGCCATATATCACACATCAGTTGGATGATATCCGAGTGATGTGTGCTGTGTCATTTGCACCCATAGACTTATATGAACCGAGATTCGGCTGAGTCTCGGTGCCAATCGATGCAAGTGTGACCCTGGCCTTAAAAAAAAGTCTGGTTTTCCACAACTTTTGTTTGCTGTGGGTCTCAGAAATCAGATTAGTGGCACCCACTCAGCTGATCACTCTGATGCTCCCATATTAAAGTGATTGTCAGTGATGAGACAACCCTTTTAGGAAGTAAAGATGGGTTTATGCTTTCATACATATGACATTAGCCAACCATCAGTCAAATACTTTTGTGCTGATCAGCTGCCATTTAAAAGCCTGATTGGTCAGGTAGACCACATTCCCTATGAGTACAAAACAATCAGAAATAGATTGTTCTGTGCATACTGTTCTCGGCAGCACATGTCCTGTTAAGGGAGGACATGTGCTGCTGATAATGATGTACTGCCGAGAATGATGGCCATTTAAGCAAGGTTGAAAGGTTGACAATCATGTCACCTGATGAGTAGATGTTTTGCTCACTCATCTGTAATTGACAGTCTGTTTCTATGGCACGATTATCAGGATGCGAGACAGCGGGCTCTGCACTGATGCACTGCTGACAGTCAAAGTGTCAGGGTGTGGTTGCAGATGCCACTCTCAGTGCTGTGTGAGATGACTATAGCCATATAGCCATGCCGGCGCACCCGCGTGACTGAAAGCCAGCGACACCTGGGAGGAACAAGGAAAATTAACTATCGGGTGCACTTCCTGTACAATGGCTGGGCACCTTCATAACGCTAGTAACCTGCAGATTAACCCTTCATCTGCAGTTTCCAAGCTGACAGATTCCTTTTAAAAGATTTTATTTGAAAGGAGAAGTAACAACAACTATTTAGAGAAGTTGCCATTGGGCAGAAAGACGGGGTCTTTTTCATCTTAGTTTTGAGATGTAACAACTCTAGGCTAAATAAAAAATGTTAAACTGAGCTTTTGTTTTCATGTTAACTATTTGCAGCAAATTTTTCTGCATCAAAAAGCAGAGTGTAAATGCTGCGGAAAATACCCACATTTTCACGTGTTTTTGATGCATTTTTATGTGCTTTTTTTCCCCCCATTCATTTTAAGAGAATCTGTTTGCAGGGTTTTGCTACCTCATCTGAGAGCAGCATAATGTAGGCAAAGAGACCCTGAATCCAATGATGTATCACCTACTTTACGGGGTGCGGTGCTTTTAGATTTAAAACCAGGCTATCCATGTGCAAAGTCCATAGACAGTAAGCTGCTTATCACAGGAGGGGGCGTTACAGGACTAGTCCGGCAATATTAATCTCTTAGTGATTAATCCTTCACTGTTACTAAACAACAGCACACATTTTGGCAAGTGACACATCCCAGAATTCTGGGCTTCAGCCTCTGTCTCCTGCTGTCTTCAGATTACATAGCAAATACCTGCTGACATATTCCCTTTAAATGAGTGACAAACTCTGAATAATTGCTGAAAGAATTAGTATGCTGCAGATCTGGGAAAAAAGGCTTTGATGGTTCAAATCTGCAAGGGAAAAATAATCAGCATATGCAAGAAATTTCAGAAATCTCATTACATTTGCTTGTACTATAAAGTGCAGTTTTTCTTGATCTTTGAAAAATGCATGGCAAAAGCGCAGTGTGAACAAGCCCTGACAGTCACCACGTATATCATATGTAATGTACATAGAGATGATGCTACATTTACTTTTGCTTCACTTTGTTGACAGCTTACAAGGAGAACATGTCATAACCCAAACAGAGAAGTGTTTAGAGTGGAGATACAGGCATGCCTATTGTTTGCAAAGATAAGCGGGGCCCCAGCGAACAATTAAACCTTTCAATAAATAATCTGTAAGCACATTCCTTTGATTTACTGTTATTTGATACAGCAGTTAGTTTCAATGGGGCAGTTAATATTGATCATGTTAAGCACTGCGGACAAACATGAAGCACTTGAAGAACTGTATGGATTATTGCTCTTTATTCTGTCCGTCTTTCGCGTTACTTGTAGTGGCTGGGAAATTTAAAGTCAATAGGACCAATTAGTATTATATGCCCTTCAAAACGTAAGCCAGTGAAATAACCCAGCCTAACAGCACCTCTGTGTATGCTGCCTGTGCTCCAATAATGAACAGACGAGGACAACCAAGGTCCCGCTCCTCTTAATACTCAATTATAAGAGATGTCAATAGCCATCATATTTTATAAAAGTCTGAGCAGGCTAAGTGTAAATCCTCAGTGATGTATTGTAGACAACAGACGTGAAGTTCTTCCTTTACCAAAGTCCATATGTGTGTATGGGAATACACAACAGGATACATGTTGGCTATTCAGACAGAGTCTGACTCGAAGAGGCACTATGCCATGCAAACTACCTGGGGACAATAAAATTGTGGCGAATGTTAAAAGTCAGATCGTTACTAACATAATTAAACATTTTAATGCTAAGTACTTTCATAGTATGCCAATAAGATTGTGGCACCATGCCAATTACACACTGATCTCAACCCAAGAAAAACCTTTCACAATTTTGAAGATACTGAATGAGTTTTATTTAGACATTTATTGGTCATGTGCCATTCCATTAGGCTGTACAAACTTGGTGTATGTGTATTCATATAATTTATGGCATGGACAGACAAACAGAACTAATATAAAAGATCATTTTTCTTGTTCCAATTTGCTCATCATTACAGATGTAGAAGGCAATAAAGCCAAGGTTCCCTTCACTATAGTTACAGGAATACGTGTTCCAAGTGCTTAGTGGTACTGCATGATAGGTGGCACCAAAACACGCATTTAGAATATACCCAGAAATTAAAGCAAACATGACAGCAGGATTATGCTCAGTAAACTACAGCTACTGTCAGATTGGTGCTGTTAAACTGATAAAAATGATACCTGAGGTGAAGAAATCTGTCTTGTGGTTCTTGTGTAATCAGTGCTAGAAGTTCTCAGTTAATGAGATACTCGTGCTCTGGGGAGGAACTGTAAGAAGAGTCTTATCGTGGTGCTCTAAGCCAGAGAAACCAAGGAGAGACCTGCCACAGACCACCCCGAAGCACAAACAGTCTGTCTCTATAATGAGGAACATGTTTGTGCTTCGGGACGGCCTGTGGGCAGGTCTTTCATTGGTTTCTCTGGCCTAGAGCACAAAGATACAACTCTGACTACAGTCCTTCCCCAGAGCACGAGCATCTTATTATCTGAAAACTTCTAACACTGATTACACAAGAACAACAAGACAGATTTCTTCACCCCAGGTATCATTTTACTCACTATTACAGCAGCAACCTGACAGTGTCTGCAGTTTACTTAGTAAATCCCGCTGACAGATTAGCTTTAAAGGATTTTAAGATAGAAAATGTATTTGGAGGATGACTTATGAGGGTATAATAGGTGCCACCATTAAAGTCATAATCTTGTGATAAACAATTAGAAACAGAAACCTGGATACTTGGCATAAAACTACTCTGGATAGGTTTTGCCCAATGTGATCATCAACATTTGTTGCCAAGTTGAAAGGCAACCTTGTCCCTTTATTCAAGACCTATCTGATCATTATCGAAAGGCGTTAATGTAAATATTGGACAAACTGGAAAGCACCCTGCCCAAAATCTCTTCAGGGTCATACTTGTGCTCATTTCCAACATTCAAGAAAATGTCTTCTTGAGATATCCGCCTTTATAAACACACATAGCTTTCTGTAATGATGGCCCAATCACGAGGCTGGACAAAAAAAATGTGGTGTTTGACTAGCATTAGAAAAAGCATAAAAAAATTTGTATTTGTGGAGATAACATAATCGAGACCTCGTAATCATATGTGTACATCACTAGAATTAACCATTTGCTAGCCAAAAGTGTGCGTTTCAATGTAGAATATAGGCACTGACTAATAGCAGGTTCATCTGTGCACGCCAACCATTGAAGTCTAAGCTGGGGAACATACAGTGGCTCCTAAACCGCATAGACAATAAGTGACTCTGGAATTTTCCCAGTTTTGCTTTCTGTTACAAACATAGATCACAATACTCGCAAGTGTTTATTTCTGAAGAAGATGAGAGCAGAACACAATCTCTTTACTGTCAAATGAGCTACGTTCTAACAAACATAATAAAATAATTATATTTGCCTTAAAGAATTTCTTCGGTAACACATGGAAATATGACTCTAGATTAAAACATCAGGAACTAAATTTTCACTTGCATTCATTTCAATTTCAGTTAATTATAGCCCCCGGCTTGATAGCGGTCCAGGCTCCAGTCTTTTGAAGCCCGAATTGGCCTACAGAAAAGCGGTTTCTTACAACTGCGGACTTTGATGAAAATGTAAAGGTGATTCGGCTTGCAGTTTTAATGGTTTAATACTTTAATTTAACAAGTGAATGCAATAAAGAACTGTCTCCACGCACAAGCAAAAGATCCTTGAGAGGGGGAGCAAAGACGTTAAGTGGGACACGCAGCACAAGCAGATTTAGGAAGTTTGCCTTTCTTGTAAGGGACATAGCTCCTGGAGGTCAGGTCTTGTTGGATTTTCTATGAAAGTGCAAATACTTCTCATACTGATAACTTCACAGCTCATCTCAGGCAAGGAGGGGAATTTCATTGTCACCTGCTCAAATTCCTCTTAACCTCTTATTAAAAAATTCATCCCTCTCGTGAAGCTGTTCTGCTGATTCAAAGGCTTCCATGCAGATGACACATTATTATTAATGTTCTAAAATCTCATTTTAGCCCAGGCAGCCAAATATTGTATTATCTCTTGAAGGGGAAATAAAAGTCTGTGTTCTTTTGATAAAGGTAACTCTTTCAAACACATGAAATTAAAATACAGTATGTCTAGCATCACAAAATGCTATTTCCGGAGCAAATTTTTTTTTAAAAATCTTGATTCGTAGAAATGAGCAATGTCCAAAAATTATATCAATACAATAATATTCTTACAAATCTATAGCAATTGACAACTGTGTTACTTAGATCACAAATAAAACTAAAAAAAAAGTTGTCAAAAGTGAGAAACATTCTCACTGGTATCGTTTTCTTAAGGCCCATTTATTAAGTGACTTATATAAAGTTCTCCAGGGATAATGATATCTGTTACAACTGCCAAATTACTGGACCATAATAATATAATGGGTACAAGGTATAAAAATTACTTAAAGGGTTTGTGTATAGGGCAAACTCATAAGAAGCTCCTGATTTACGGTAATAAAGCTAATGGCACTCTCCAGCAGAACACAATATCCACCGTCTTGGAGGTTTGATCATCTTCTCCGCGCAATGCCATAGTAGATATATAATGCTGATATTGATGCTTTTTATTTCATAATATCACATATCTAAAGTAGAAAACATTGAGTACATAGAGGTCTATGATCTTCTTTGTCCCATACAGTAAAACGACCAATAACAGGAAGAATAAAGGAGCAACCTCTCAGTAAGAAAACACCAAATACGTAAGCGTGTGAAATAAAAGTGGGAGGGTAGAAGAACCCTCAACAAAAGAGAGTAAGCTATGGTAACATTTGAATAAGAATGCTAAATTTTATATTTTTTTTACTATTTGGAATAAAAAAAACATTGGCACCAAAATCCTAACCTAGAAAAACGTATCTATTTTTTTTTATAAGCCTTTCTTTCATACACCTTATCTATAAACTTCTGTCGTCTGATACTATTTTTTCACTACAACTAATATTCTCATTATAAAACGGTATTTCCAATATATGATGTCTACATAAATCCCCTAAGGAGCACCTGCTTTGAATTGTTTTCCTACAAAATAATTTTAAATGGAATTTGACATTTGTAAATGAAGATGGGGTCAGAAATATAAGATAATTACTGTATAGTACTACAGTCAGGATTAGTAGTCCATTGAGACCTATCATGTATTAGATAGTGTATATGAGACATAACGGAGTTGAAATAAAACGGTGAATGCAAATAATATGGTGTAAACAGCAGGAGAAAAATATTTCCGCCTCGAATTCATTATATATCGTAATAGGCAAAATTTGGTATCAACAATTGAAACGAGTTTTACCAAATTTACCATGTCACAGGCAACACGAGTTTCGAAAGGATTTTTCCCTATCAACCCAAACTGTAGTGAAAATCAATGGAGTGGGCAGGGCAAGCCTTTATGTGATGGGGTTGTATGGATAGTGGATCATGTGAAGGAGCAAAAATGATTATTACAACAACATTAGTAATATTAAAGGCTCCACCACAATCAAGTAGACGCTAGGTCTTCTCACCCTCTCTGGAGACACATTTTAGCAGCTTGCACATTTTTTTTTAAATCTCTGATCTACCCATGGTGAGTTGAAAAAAAGCAAAATGGCACCATAAAGAATGCAGTTTCCTCTCAAAATAATGGTGTGATCGATGATGGTCACAGCCTTAACATAACCGAGCACAAAACAGCCAACCATTATTGTGATGCTACAAAAAATAACTGCACATATAAATCTCCGCTTCACAGCATAGTAATAAATGTGGTGGAACGTAATATACGTCTTAAAAGCAAAGCTTCACTACTTAAAGTTTACTTTAAATTCCACTGTTGAGCTACAAAGAGATGTGTATTTCTATTCAATATATCTTACTAAGGCTTTATGCCATAAAATAAATACTTCAATAGTTCGGAGCAGAAACATCAAATACAATAGGTACCTGCACTTATGTATGTAACATAGGCTGGAGATCGAAACCACAGAAATCTCTTGCAAAACTGGACTAAAATACTTAATAGAAATATATGAAAAAATTGCTAAAAACAAAATAAAATGTTTAAAACTTTTTTTTTTTTTTACAAAAATGGAAGAATACAGAAAGGATAGCACAGCATAATATCAATATTCTATTTTAAAAAGAAGAGAATATATTTACAATGCATTTTTAAACATTTAGTTTGGGGGGTGTGATTGATAAAATATTATTATTTCTTAACTTTAAAGCTTAGGTAAGATCTAACAAAATTAAAAGAATTATAAAATATCTTTGAAAAAAATCCTTAGGCATCATGGTATCTAATTACACATCTGCCAAGTCAATTACGGTTTTTATTTTTCTTTTACTACATGTTTTCAGCATGGGGCCTCATTTTTTTAAATTTTGCCATGAATTTAATACTTGGGTTATGTCCAAGGCAGATTGTACAAGCCAAAATTTAGTTGCGGTAAAAAAAAAAAAATATGTTTATATACTCTTTCACGAAAGCACTAGAAAATAATTTATGTAGAGGCCAGATTTATAAAACATCGAGGGAGTGGAGTGGAGGAGGAGGCTATGAACACACTGACATGCAATCCTACATTAAAAAGGTAGTTTGATCGTACCATTAAGGCACATGAGCTTTCCCAGTTGGAATAAAAGCACCTTTACAAAAGGACTAAACCTAAACTCCCGGCTGTTAACACCAGGTTTCTGGTATTATATGAACTCGACATATGTTTAACATATTCACCGATTGCACAAACACAACCACGCTCACCCTAACCAGAACTACAGAGATGACAAAAGCAAAAATATAATGTCAGAGACATAAAGAACACTCAGTAAACCGAATACCTTGAATTACGTCAATAACTATATTTTATATGGCCCTTTTTATAGCGTCTGTCTCTACCACATTATGTGATATTTACAAACTTTGAATATGGTCATAAGCCAAGACGGTACACAAAATATTAAAAAGTACATAAGTCAGTTCATTTTTCTTTGTTAATCAGATTCTGTATATGGCATAGATATTGTCACACGTCAATGTCTTTTAGGGTTTGCATCATAGTGTGAAGAATCACCTTTTAGGATACACATTTAGGAAGAAGATGATCTTCAATAAGATGTCCTGAGCAATGGAGAGCTCATAAAGCACAAAGGTATCATCATTTAGGAGCAATCTGGAGCCAAGGTGTCGAAAACATTGTGATAAATAGCTCAGCAATCTATCTAAATCAGTGTCAGTGAAGGGCAGCATCCTGCAGGCTCTTCGGGGCAGTGAATGGCGTGTGCATTCTGGTGCCTTTGGTTATTTCTCAAAGTTAAAGCCAAAGTGCTAAAGCAGCACTACTGTTTACAATATATGTGTTCCCCGGCACCGTGTCAAGATCAGATAACAGGACTTTGTAGACCACAAGCAAAGAGTTCTCCTCCTTCACAAGCCTCCTACTGTAAATGTGCACACCACTGCCTGGAACTCAGGGCATGGCTATAATTGATGGCTAAACACTGAACAGTCCAAGAGTCAGGCTTATTTAGCAGGGCAGAAACTTCTAACTTCAGAGCAAAGTAAATTTAAAGGTGCGAAGGTCAAACTTTCCAAGAATTATGGCTTTAGAGACAACCAAAGTTTTAGCGTTGGAACTGGACTAGGAGAAAACTTGTGAGCATACAAATCACAGAAAAAAATAACTTTAACCTAGTTAAAAAAAAGGTTACTTTCAATCATGTAGTTATTTATTATTTCCATCTTATTTACTAATATTGATTTTGTTTTGATAATAAAACATTTTATGCTAGATAAAGTGCATATGATAAGCGAGTATACATACACATTTCCAAGAAATCTTTAATTATGACTAATAAAGAAATGCTATGATTCAAAATAAAATATTCATTTTATATGATGTCAAAATGTAAAAGTAAGAAATGCATTTTAATTGATGCCACTTTACATTTCAGTTATTTACGGCATGCAGAGAAGAGAACAAAATAAAGCCAGGCGGGCTGGTAAGTGGACCTACATTGAGCACTGTGCCGGTGCTGGTGCTGCCATTCTGTCTGTGCCAATCCGCTGAAGCATGCTTTAAGAGCTTTTTCCTGGAGCATGCAAGAAGACGGGCTCGCAGTGTAGAAATCCAGCATTTGTCCAGGGCTCACAGCTAGCACATCCATACAGTCAAACATGATTCCCCCCCTATACAGGATGCCTGTAAAAGTGCTTTTCCTTTAGGTGCAGAGTAAAATGGCATCTAAAAGTACACCCAACTCCATCAAACTCTGCCCCCTTTTTTTGGCACGTAGGCTGTTGGTCTATTTCCCAGACCAGAATCATGAATTATGACAGACAACACAGCTAAAAGCCTGTAATTGATCCAAATGATCATTTACTATTTTCCAAGCTTCCCAGCCATTCCAGCAGTGTAGGCGAGGGGGATGGAGAAATCCAAGCTGTCAGCTGCAGGCAAAATGTCTCTAAATTCCTGGAGGTGCTTGCAGCCTTCTGCAGCAGCGAAGAAGCTGCACCCGCTCTCCAGTTGTAACTGAGCTGAAAGTGGGTAAAAATAACAACATTTATTTCATCCAGGGCTCTGGTCCCCCCTTCTGCAGCGAATAGATCCTTCTGCTTTTGAACAGCTCACTTCCTACTACTTGTGTCACACAAAATGAAAGATTGGATTGCCTAATATATGCGAGTGAACTCTCCATGAACCCTTCCCAGGCTGCTAACCTTCAAATGACCCAAACCAGTCTGACATCACCAACTCCCAGGATTCTCACACAGCTTAAAGACTAGCAGCAGCCCTGCAGAAGAGCAGAGAGATGCAGGCAGCCGCTCGCTCCTTGCATTATCTGGGCTACGATTCTACGTTTACTTTCCAAATGTAAATACACAACCAGAAAGAGGAAGGGACCGTACACACAGTCCTCATGTGTCAGTCCTCACCGGTCACCAGTCGTGTTTGTTCTACGACCGGCTCCTTCTCGCCGTCTTAATCAGACGTATACATAATCCAGCTTTCCGTCGTCCTCGCTAAAGACTTAGCTGCTCCAATTTTGCACAGAAGATAATTTTACTCAATTAAAATTCAATGTAACTGTCACAGAGATTTCAGCATCACGGATGTATTTCCTCCTGTATATATATATTTTTTTTTACGCAGTAGCATGTCTGCAGATAACCAATAATCCACAGCTATGTCGTTGATAAACAGGAGAGGCTGCGGGGTGAGAAGACACATATGTCAAATTTAATTAGAGCTCTGTGCTTTTCCTTTACTGGAACAATAAGACGGAAAACAATTAAGGGCACGGTGGCGGCAGCCTTGGTGTTTATATCACAGCACAGTTCGCCTTTGGGGTGCGTCTGCTTGTATTCTGGTAGCCCTAATCACCCCCTCTTGCAGCGCGCCATCAGCACAAGAGGCCACTGTTGAGGCATCCATAAAAGCCATGTTTTCCTTACGCTGCCTCTACATGAGAAGGGTGTACTCTAAAAAGTGCGTCTTCCCACTTCAGAAAGCCATCGTACAACACTTGGCCTTGTAATCTGCTGGCGCTACATTCTTCACAACATGAGGACCTTTCTGGCTCAGCATCACCACTCGATATTGTGGAAATAAAATGGTCATTATTGATACCACTGTATAAAAAGATGAACGCTACAGTAATAAAGTCAGCTACGCAGTACATAAAAGATGCCGCAAATACTCAATGTCACATAACGTAGCTGTAACTGAGTAGTTAACCACCAGGAAGGTTACATTCCAGCACCATAAACAGCTAAAGTGGTTGTTAGAAAGTTGAACCTCCATAATTCTGCGTTGAATTTGGGGCCCTGAAAAATTCATAGCAAGTGCTCCATGAAGACAAAGGAAAGATGTATACATTTGTAACCAATAAAAGGATAGCGATCATTTTCATTTTTGAGATGAAAGCTTGACAAGTAGGTATGAGCGACTAATGTGAAGAAACCTATGTGCCAAGGTAGCAGGGCAAATTTCTCAAGCTAGAAATTTACTTTGAAAAGTCGTACATTTTCTAGTGTAAATATATTGAAAAACAGCATAATGGCAAATCTATGTGATACGCATCCCAGCACAAAACATCTGAAGATCGAAAAATATGGATAGGGCTCCAGAGTTGTACCAGTCTGACCTGGCATTCTTTTTTTTTCATCAAAACGTTTTTATTGAGGTACAAACATAGCAATACATAAAGTACCAGATCAGAAGAGTACATTGATTTTTGCAAACAGTATAAAAGAAAATACATAATAGCATATGAAATGAGAATTTACTTCATATCTTGGATATAATAACAACCCCCTACCAAAACCTACCTATTCCCACCCCAACAACAACTCACCCTTCTGGCAAGAATCAACCAAGAAGAAACATTAAACAACACATCCCTAGCGACTCGAGTGCTTCTGATACCACAGTTGGGAATTTAATCGTGTTTCCCCACTGCTTCCAAAATTTGGCTATGGCCCCCTCTTTACGTTAACCTTTTTCTCATTTAAAATAGGCACTGGATCATTCTTCTACATATTGTATTGGCCAGTTGTAGTGGAGCAGAGGATCTAATATCTCCCACACACCCTAAACACAAGATTTGACATTCAGAGGCAGATGAAGGTTATATACCTCTCTAACCAGCCATATTGTCCCATAATTCCCTAAGACTATGACATGACCACAACATACTGTATGGACCAATTCTGCCCTTTCCTCACTACATCTGGACATTGGTCATCCAGTCTAAGGTTAATTTTAAGCATAATTTTGGAGTTCTCCTTACTCTAGGAATAAGGAATTATTTTGATTTTCTCTGCGCCAAATTAATAAACATCTTTCCAGTTGATTCCATAACATCGTCCCATTCTTCTGAAGAAATGTGACCTATATTAATTTCCCATTTAGATCTAATGAAGACCACAGGGTCCCCTAAACCATGAGATAGCAAAGACTTATGCATTAATGAAATCAGGCAGTTAGTTGCTTTTGCTTGTACAACATAGTCCAGAAGCCTGTTTGAAGAGATCAAACACATTTTCCTGGGCCCTTATAACTTGTTTTAACTGTAGATATTTGTAAAAATCAGAGTTTCGTAATTGGAACATCTATTTTAGGTGATCAAACGTACAGAAGTATCCATAAAAAATATAACTGATATACTGTAAGTATTTCAACCCTTGTTTTCTCAATTCACTGAACCCTTTCAGATGACAGAGCTCACTCAGAAATAGATTATTCCATATTGGAGAATATTTAGAGTAAGCTCCCATACCCCACAATTTTTACAGTTCCAAAATATTATATGTATAAGAGTAAGGGTCGGGGTGTTACTGGATTTGGCTATGAGTATATTTGCCTTTAGGAGTTACAAAATATTATGTATGTTCTCCCCATGTTTGTGTGGGTGTCCTCCGGGTTCTCCCACATTCCAAAGACATACTGAAAGGGAATTTAGATTGTGGGCCCCATCAGGTACAGTGATGATAATGTGTGCAAAGACTGTAAAGCACTGCGGAATATGCTAGGTCTATATAAAAATAAAGATTATTATCCCCTCCCCCCATGTATTTCAGTACCACAGCCCCTGCATCCACCATTTTTCTAATGCCCATGACCTAAATTTTGGAGCTGAGAGCCCAGAAAATACCCCACATACATTTGGAAGGTCTAAATCGCCATGTTCCTTGAGCAACTGTAAGTTTTCCTATTTTATTCTAGGGACACCCTTTTTCTAGACCAGAAGATATTATGCATTTTCTTCAAGCAGTGCTTTGAAATCCAAACAGGGCATAGAATACAGATGGCATGAGCACATTTAAACGAGGTTTGTTCCAACAAGGGCAGAGAGGGATAGTTTCCCCCATGCTGTGACTTTATTTCTTGGCTTAACTACCAGGGGATTCAGGTCTAAAGGGATGTAGTCATTAACCTCACTGGTATTTAAACTTTTGCACTGCCGGGAAGACTCATTTGGTTGAAGATGTACATTCTAATCCATTGGGGAAGTAAAAGTCAACTTCGATCAACTAATATTAAGGCCAGAAAAGACCCCAAATTTAGAGTTTAATCCATTATTAGTGAGAGAGGTATTTAAATTATCAACGAACAGCAACAAGTCATCCACATACAGGGTGATCCGTTCCTCTTTGCCACTGTATGTAAAGCCCCTAATACTCAGGTGTTGTCTAATTATACAGGTCAAAGGCTCTATTGCAATTGTGAAAAGCAGGGGAGATAAAAGACAACCTTGCCTTATTCACCTAAAAAGATCAAAACTCTCCATCATACCCCAGTTAGGTCTTATTCTAGCTGTTCACGACTTTTATAGTAATATTAACCATTTGATAAAATCTTATTTCCCTCAGTACTGTCCACATACAGTGGGTACGGAAAGCATTCAAATCCCTTTAAATTTTGCACTCTTTGTTTCATTGCAGCCATTTAGTAAATTCAAAAAAGTTCATTTGTTTTCTCATTAATGAACACTCTGCACCCCATCTTGACTGAAAACCCCCCAGAAATGTAGTAATTTTTGCAAATTTATTAAGAAAAACTGAAAAATCACATGGTCATAAGTATTCAGACCCTTTTCTCAGTATTGAGTAGAAGCACCTTTTTGATCTAGTACAGCCATGAGTCTTCTTGGGAACGATGCAACAAGTTTTTCACACCTGGATTTGGGTATTCTCTGCCATTCTTCCATGCGGATTCTCTCCAGTTCCATCAGGTTGGATGATGAACGTTGGTGAAAAGCCATTTTCAGGTCTCTCCAGAGAAGCTCAATTGGGTTTAGGTCAGGGCTCTGGCTGGGCCAGTCAAGAATGGTCACAGAGTTGTTCTGAAGCCACTCCTTTCTTATTTTAGCTGTGCGCTTAGGGTCATTGTCTTGTTGGAAGGTGAAGCTTCGGCCAAGTCTGAGGTCCAGAGCACTCTGGAAGAGGTTTTCATCCAGGATATCTCTGTACTTGGCCGCATTCATGTTTCCTTCAATGACAACCAGTCATCCTGTCCCTGCAGCTTAAAAACAACCCCATAGCATGATGCTGTCACCACGTTTCACTGTTGGGATTGTAATGGGCAGGTGATGAGCAGTGCCTGGTTTTCTCCAACAAAGGAAAAAGGCCAATGCTTAAAAATGTGCACACCTGCTACGTAATGACAAAGAATACACATTTTATTATAACAGCAAGGACACAAACATCAATGTAAAACAAATTGAAAACATAACAAGAACGCCCTTCTCCATGTGCAAATATAAAAAAATTATACATATCTGTATAATGCTATACACCTGTACCCGGTAATCTATGACAAAAAACCATATATAGACTGTCATATAGTACAATAGTCATGCATAAAGGATTACTACGCATACAGCAAATGAAGACATGTAGCACTGGACCATGGTCCTAATGTGAGTATAGTGAGACAAAAGGTGGGCGTCCTCAAATTTGTCATGAATAAATACCCAACAGATATGTAGTGTAGGACAATGGATGGGTAAGATGAAGCCCTGTAGGAGTCAAAGAAACCTGCAGCCGAATAACCAAGCAATGGCAAAGTATGGGGTAATTGCTGGAAAGCATGCCATGTAAAGTGGCTGAGCCCAGCACAAAAAGACAATAAGCCTACCCCATTTGTGGTACAAATGACCGGACCTGGAAAGCAGCAAAATCTGCAAAAGTGCACAGGAAAGAATGCAGGTGGAGTTCGATTCCAAAAACAACAGGGCTGAGCACATCAAGGAGAAAGGTGTGGGAAGATCCCACGCGTATCGCTGCCGCGGGGCAGCTTCGTCAGGGAGAATTTTTTGTATGTTTCCTCAATTACTTGTTTCAGTGCCTGGTTTTCTCCACACATACCAATTAGAATTATCACCAAAAAGGTCTATCTTCCTCATATCAGACCAGATAATCTTATTTCTCAGTCTAAAGGTACCTTCACACGAAACGACATCGCTAGCGATCCGTGACGTTGCAGCGTCCTGGCTAGCGATATCGTTTTGTTTGACACGCAGCAGCGATCAGGATCCTGCTGTGATGTCGCTGGTCGCTGAATAAAGTCCAGAACTTTATTTGGTCGTCCGATCGCTGTGTATCGTTGTGTTTGAAAGCAAAAGCAACGATACCAGCGATGTTTTACACTGGTAACCAGGGTAAACATCGGGTTACCAAGCGCAGGGCCGCACTTAGTAACCCGATGTTTACCCTGGTTACCAGCGTAAAAGTAAAAAAAAAAAACAGTACATGCTCACCTCTGCGCGTCCCCCAGCGTCTGCTTCCTGACACTGACTGAGCGCCGGCCCCAAAGTGAAAGTGAAAGCACAGCAGTGACGTCACCGCTGTGCTGTTAGGGCCGGAGCTCAGTCAGTGTCAGGAAGCAGACGCTGGGGGACGCGCAGGTGAGCATGTACTGTTTGTTTTTTTTACTTTTACGCTGGTAACCAGGGTAAACATCGGGTTACTAAGCGCGGCCCTGCGCTTAGCAACCCGATGTTTACCCTGGTTACCCGGGGACCTCGGCATCGTTGGTCGCTGGAGAGCTGTCTGTGTGACAGCTCTCCAGCGATCAAACTGCGACGCTGCAGCGATCGGCATCGTTGTCGCTATCGCTGCAGCGTCGCTTCGTGTGAAGGTACCTTAAGAGTCCTTCATGTGTTTTTAGCAAACATTATGCGGGCTACCATATGTCTTGCACTGAGGAAAGGCTTCCGTTGGGCCACTCTGCCATAAAGGCCTGAGTGGTGGAGGACTGCAGTAATAGTAGACTTTGTGGAACTTTCTCCCATCTCCCTACTGCATCTCTGGAGCTCAGCCACAGTGATCTTGGGGTTCTTCTTTACCTCTCTCACTAAGGCTCTTCTCCCATGATTACTCAGTTTAGCTGGACGGCCAGGTCTAGGAAGACTTCTCTGGGTCCCAAACTTCTTCCATTTAATAATAATAAATAATAATAATTTTATAAATATAGCGCCAACATATTCCGCAGCGCTTTACAAATTATAGAGGGGACTTGTACAGACAATAGACATTACAGCATAACAGAAATCACAGTTCAAAACAGATACCAAGAGGAATGAGGGCCCTGCTCGCAAGCTTACAAACTATGAGGAAAAGGGGAGACACGAGAGGTGGATGGTAACAATTGCTTTAGCTGTTCGGACCAGCCATAGTGTAAGGCTCGGGTGTTCATGTAAAGCTGCATGAACCAGCTAACTGCCTAAGTATGTAGCAGTACAAACACATGGGCTATTAACTGCATGAAGTGTATGAGAACATGATGCGAGGAATCTGATTATGTTTTTTTTTTTTTTTTTTTTTGAATGGGCCACACAGGGATAGTTAGGTTAATGCGTTGAGGCGGTAGGCCAATCTGAACAAATGAGTTTTTAGGGCACGCTTAAAACTGTGGGGATTGGGGATTAATCGTATTAACCTAGGTAGTGCATTCCAAAGAGTCGGCGCAGCACGTGTAAAGTCTTGGAGACGGGAGTGGGAGGTTCTGATTATTGAGGATGCTAACCTGAGGTCATTTGCGGAGCGGAGGGCACGGGTAGGTTGATAGACTGAGACCAGAGAGGAAATGTAGGGTGGTGCTGAGCCATGGAGTGCTTTGTGGATGAGGGTAGTAGTTTTGTACTGGATTCTGGAGTGGATGGGTAGCCAGTGTAATGACTGGCACAAGGTAGAGGCATCGGTGTAATGGTTGGTGAGGAACATGATCCTGGCAGCAGCATTCAGGACAGATTGGAGCGGGGAGAGTATGGTAAGAGGGAGGCCGATTAGCAGAGAGTTACAATAGTCCAGACGAGAATGAAAAAGTGAAACAGTAAGAGTTTTTGCAGAGTCGAAAGTAAGAAAGGGGCGAATTCTAGAAATGTTTTTGAGATGCAGATAAGAAGAGCGAGCCAGTGATCGGATGTGGGGGGTGAATGAAAGCTCCGAATCAAGTATGACCCCAAGGCAGCGGGCATGTTGCTTTGGAGTAATGGTGGAACCGCACACGGAAATGGCAATGTCAGGCAAAGGTAGGTTAATTGAGGGAGAGAACACGAGGAGTTCAGTTTTTGACAGGTTCAGTTTCAGATAGAGGGAGGACATGATGTTAGAAACATCGGTAAGACAATCACTGGTGTTTTCTAAAAAGGTCGGCGTGATAACAGGAGAAGAAGTGTATAATTGGGTGTCGTCAGCATAGAGATGGTACTGGAAACCAAATCTACTGATTGTTTGTCCAATAGAGGCAGTATACAAAGAGAAGAGGAGGGGGCCTAGGACTGATCCCTGAGGAACCCCAACAGTAAGGGGAAGGTGAGAGGAGGAGGAACCAACAAAAGATACAGTGAAGGAGCGGTCAGAGAGATAGGAGGAGAACCAGGAGAGAACGGTGTCATTGAGGCCGATGGAGCGGAGCATAGTGAGGAGGAGCTGATGATCCACAGTGTCAAATGCTGCGGACAGATTCAGGAGAATTAGCATGGAGTAGTGACCATTAGATTTAGCTGTTAGTAGGTCATTAGAGACTTTAGTGAAGGCACTTTCAGTAGAGTGTAAAGAGCGGAAACCAGATTGAAGAGGGTCGAGAAGAGAGTTATCTGAGAGATAGCGGGTAAGACGGGAGTGGACCAGGCGTTCGAGGAGTTTGGAAATGAAGGGAAGATTAGAGACAGGTCTATAATTAGCAGCACAGTTTTGATCGAGGGATGGTTTTTAAGTAATGGATGTATGATGGCATGCTTAAATGAGGATGGAAAAATACCGGAAGTGAGAGAAAGGTTGAATATTTTTGTTAGGTGAGAGGTGACAGCCAGGGACAGGAGATGTGACGGAATGGGGTCACTGGTGCAAGTGGTTGGGCGAGAAGATGCAAGGAGCCTGATTACTTCTTCTTCTGTAACTGGTTCAAAGTCAGAGAGTGAACTAGATGCAGTGGGGGAGGGATTTAAGGATTATGGAGGCCACTGTGCTCTTAGGAACCTTGAGTACTGCAGAAATTGTGTTGTAACCTTGACCAGATCTGTGCCTTGCCACAATTCTGTCTCTGAGCTCCTTGGCTAGTTCCTTTGACATCATGATTCTCATTTGGTCTGACATGCACTGTGAGCTGTGAGGTCTTATATTGACAGGTGTGTGTCTTTCCAAATAAAGTCCTATCAGTTTAATTAAACACAGCTGGACTGCAATGAAGGAGTAGAACCATCATAAGGAGGATCACAAGGAAATGGACAGCATGTGACTTAAATATGAGTGTCTGAGCAAAGGGTCTGAATACTATTGACCATGTGATATTTCAGTTTTTCTTTTTTATTAAATTTGCAAAAATCACTACATTTCTGTTTTTTTTCCAGTCAAGATGGGTGCAGAGTGTACATTGATGAGAAAAAAATGAACTTTTTTGAATTTACCAAATGGCTGCAATGAAACAAAGAGTGAAAAATTTAAAGGAGTATGAATACTTTCTGTACCCACTGTAGAAATTAAAGTAAGTAAATTCCAGCCCCAATAGTACTAATGTTACATGTTAGCATTAAATGAGGTTGCAGTCCTGAAACGGAGAGAACCTGTTGGAATTAATAGAATGTAGTGACAAAAAGGACTTTTGGCATCAATGTGCATTAGGGTTGTCTTACACACGTCAGGATTTCTTCAGGAATTTTTGCGGGTTTTTTTGCGGATTTACCCGATAAAAACGCTATAGTACCGCATAAAAAACGCATACATTATGCATCCTATCATTTAGAATGCATTCCGCATTTTTTGTGCACATGTTGCGTTTTTTTCCACAAAAAAAATACATTCCGGAAAAAGAAGCAACATGTTCATTATTTTTGCGGATTTTTGGCGGATTTTTCATTAAATTGGAGTGTCAGGAAAAAAACGCAAAAAATCTACATAGAATCCGCAAAAAAAAACGCAGAAAAAACATGTAAAAAACGCAAAAAAAAAAACGCATGCGGATTTCTGGCAGAAATGTCCGGATTTTGTCAGGAAAATTTCTGCAAGAAATCCTGATGTGTGCACATACCCCGAGGATTCAAAAAATGTTGTAGTGCCAAGGGCGACAATCCTGACCTTGGCAGGATAGATCAAGTATTGCGACCCAGTATCTTTATCCTCCTGTTTATGTCCTGAAACTGGGACCTTTTGCGCTGGACCTCCACTGAGAAGTCTGGGAAAAGGGAGATTTTCTGTCACCCCATCTTGATGCCCTGCATCTTTCTTGCTTTACTTAATATATCTCAGTCCTTGCAGTGCAGGATTTTGATAACAATAGACCAAAGGGGTCTGCCCACTGGGCTCAGTCTTGTGGGGACCATGTGAGCTCTCTCCACAGCAAACAATGGAGGGTATCTTTAACAAAGGTAGCCAGTAACCATTTAAAAAAAAAAAAAATCATCTGGGTCATCATTCCTCTCAGCCTTTTCAAGAACCCATACCAGTCTAATATTTTTGTGCTTCTGATGATTTTCCTGCTCATCAGCCTTGGCCAACAGAGCTGTGACTGCTTGTGTATGACTCTGTATATCTCTGCGGACTGGTGAGAAAGCGTAAAAAAACTCATTAATTGTGCTCTCCACTCCTGTGGTGCGTTCCACCCCCTTCTGCACATCATGACATAGTATAGAAATAGATTCTTGTATATGGCCATCTTGTTCCAATAGAGTATTGAGAGTAAAGTTGCATATATTAACTGCATTAAGGACAGGGAGGGCAAGTCCCCTTGGAAAACTCTGAGGATACAACTTTTCCCTAGAAAAGGGAACCATTATGCCTTTGAGGGCTTACAGCCGTGCCATGACGTCTCCTGTCACATCTGTCTCCGCCGGTAGTGCAAACACCCTCTTTGATTTCTTCCGGCACCATATCTTCATCTTTCCCCTTCTTGGCGCACGTCATGACATGGACGTCCTGTGACTTTAAGGTAGCGGGTGAGTGAATTCCTAGTTCATTCCACTGCCTCTAAATGACTCTTTCAGGAAGAGTGAAGCGAAAGCTCGGGGAAGGCACGTCTCATCGCATATACCTTGCTACAGTTCACCTGG
Source organism: Ranitomeya variabilis (assembly GCF_051348905.1). Lineage (NCBI taxonomy): Eukaryota > Metazoa > Chordata > Amphibia > Anura > Dendrobatidae > Ranitomeya > Ranitomeya variabilis. The sequence goes on along the minus strand of NC_135237.1, from coordinate 114,446,244 downwards.
CATTCTTTTTAGTCAATGCGGATATGTGCAAAAGCAGTATGTATACACTGTTAGTAAGTGTTGACCATGTTGCACAAGGGAGGACATTTTTATTAATATATAATTGATAGCTTAATTTACTATAAAACTACATTTAGTGGAAGAAGCCAAACTAATGAAAGGCTAGCCCGTGGAGGCATTCTGATCTGTAGACAGGATTCTGCTTTGGGATCATCATTGTGGCAATCATGTACATGTTACTGTGACATGTACCAGCTACTTAAAGATTATTGCTTCCCAAGTACATCCATTGATGACAACTACATTCCCTAGAGCAGTGTTCCCCAACTCCGGTCCTCAAGAGCCACCAACAGGTCTTGTTTTCAGTATTTCCTTAGTATGGCCCAGGTGATAATTGCATCACCTGCACAGGCAATAATTCCATCACCTGTGCAATACTAAGGAAATCCTGAAAACATGACCTGTTCGTGGCTCTTGAGGACCGGAGTTGGGGAACACTGCCCTAGAGGCAGTGGTGTCTGTTACACTGCAGCACTGCACAAACTGAACAGGATTAGTTTGAGGACTATACAGTTCAAAGTCTTCAGAGGTGGAATGGCACTAGGTCAGCATCAGTCACAGTTAGAGAACGTTCAATCACATCTCTCCGTTCACGTGCGGTCAGCAAGGAGCAACTGGATTTATGGTGCTCAGCTACGCTCAAGTGTTGCAATACGAAATTTCACAAAGTAAGTTTTCAGAAAATAGCGGCACTCACCAGTTTGCTGATCCAAAGTGTTTAATCCATGTGCAGATTAGTACAAACACATACTGTCATGGACCCGTAGAAGTGCTGATTGCACGAAATGGCCGTCGTCCTCCTGCACTCCCCGCACCCTCCGTACTTTCCAGTATGTGTTTGTACTCATCTGCACATGGATTAAACACTTTGGATCAGCAAACTGGTGAGTGCCGCTATTTTCTGAAAACTTACTTTGTGAAATTTCTATACAGTTCAAAGTCTCAAATTTCTTAGGTCTCAATGTGATAAAGCAGCTATGGATGTTTTGGAATACCTAGTTTGATCCATTGAGGTCCCACCTCACGATCTGCAGGAAATAAAAAGGACCTTTCACCAAATTTTTCATGTTGAACTGGACAAACTTTTCTTTTTGCCTCACCATTGCAGAGATATTACCAATCAAAGTATTTGGACTCTAATGAGGAAACTTTGGTTAAGTCCAAGGGAATGTTATCAGATAGTTTTCGCTGGGATGTGTGTACTTCTCCATATATGATACTGAATAATAAGAACGCAGGAACATTCAAAAGAAAGAACACAACCTACCTTAGCTTAGAGCAGGTTTCACAGTGTTTGAGATGTAATGAAACCGATGTGATCTCTTGGTCTAACCTTCTACATGGTTAAAAAGCACAGATGACTAACACCTTTTAGATAAGTTTTCTGTGGGTGGGCTGAGGTGGCAGGGCAGCTAAGTTTAGCTGTGTCACATTACAAGCACTTCTATCAGTTCTCCTCGTTTCATAGCAAGGTCACCTCTGCTGTACTGCCCATCCCCACACATTGTCTGCCAGTAATTATTATCAGTCTGTTGTGTTCAGAGCGACTTGTAATCGCTCTGCAGTGAGAGCAAAATATGCTGTCATTACATCTCACACAGGAATAGCCCAGAACAGACAGTTTGTTCATGTTTGAGATGCAATGACAGCCCTGATCTCACTGAAGAGCCAAGCTCCTTGGCCACAGCAGACATTAGTGTAATTACTTCTCACACACTTGGAAACCAGCTCTAAGCTATGGTGGGACAGTGTTCTGTCTCCAGTGTGTTGCTGGCTGCATATCATTGCTCAGAATCATACAGGGGGAAAAAGTACACGCCCCCAGTGAAAACAGCCTCCTAACAACCACTTTGACTTTGCAAAAGTTAACTCATTAGGTGTCAAAGCCAAATATTTTGATTGCTAAGACCTGTGTGACGGAAAGGCAACATTAAAAAATATAAATAAAAGAAATGTTGTATTCTACTATGCATCCTGTTTCCAGTTCAACATGAAAAAAATGGCGAAAGTTACTCTTTAAAGGATGTGATGCTATTGTCTTAGTGCCAGGTCCAAAGAAAGCATTTAGAGGTTTTGTAGTCTACATGCCCCGATGGGTTGGAGATGTTTGGTGGCACAAGGGGACCTAAGTAATATTAGGCAGGTGGTTTAATGGTAGGGCTCACTGTTATAAAATAAACAATACCTTAAAAAATATCATATATTAGAAATGCTACAATATCTCTACACTAACCACATTTGCATGGTCTGTTGTGAAGAAACACTGTAGCATTAGCTTCAAATAATGTACGGTAATGTAATTGCTTACATAACATTAACGGTATATATGTGACTTACATAATGAGCTATGCACCATCATTTCTTTAATAAAGAACCAATGGGACCAGGTCGATGCTGAATTATTAAGTATTCTAAATCAATGTTTGTCTGTTTTTTATGCTTACTTAGCTAAAGGACATGAAAGTATATACTGATCAAAATAATACCTAGAGGGTAGTTCCCAAAATTAAAAGTTGCTAATCACTCTGGGTCCGACCGCTAAGACCCTAATTCTCTGAAAGCAGAGGATATCGTGCATACACCCCTCCAATCCATTCATTCATTCTCTATGGTAGTGCTTAGAGGATATCGAGCATACACCCCTCCAATCCATTCATTCTCTATGGTGGTGCTGGAAAGAGCCGAGTACAGTAATTATCTATTCCCGGATGTCCTATAGGAGGTGTATATTCTTCACATCTTCTCCATTCAGATGGGGCTCTGCAGACTCCTGCTCTCAGAATCACATGGAGTCCAAGCAATCCTACCACCAGCAAACATTAAAGGGGATTTCCCCATGAATCCTGACAGCGTGCAATGTGCACCCTGAAAGGATTCAAAAGTATGTAGTCATATAGAGTGACTGCAGAATTTTATCAAAACACAGGACAACCCCTTTATGGATGTCAACTTTCTGAACTTTTCTTATACATTGACTCTTAGCAATAGATCAGTCAGAAACTGATTTTGTCCGGATCCCCATAAACTTTTATGGCCAAGTCTGGTCAGCAAAATGGATAAGAAAAGGACATGCTCTAAGCCTTGGGGACTGGATACACCACTCCGTTTTTAAAATGCATGTGCATATAGATCAATTAAACATACAGCACATGGACATGTAATACAGATGTGTGAATGTAGCCTAAAAAAACTGTAGTTGTCTTTGCTTTCTTGAAATTGAAAAGTTTTTTATTTCTGCTCTGCTTCTTCCATTATTATGCATTTTGTTCTATTTTTCTTTCATAAAACTTTTGTTTTTGTATACGATATACATGAAGCCCACACCTATAAGAAATGAATATTCACAGAATGACATTGACCTTGTCAACAAAGCAGATTCTGAGAAAACAACACATTTCTACCACTTTCAAAGACAAGGCCGAATGAAGGTAGTTCTAAGAAAGGTTTACAGTGAGTTATTGTGTTTACTGTCAGCCATTAGCTGTACGCCATTACAGTGGAAATATTTTCTGCTTCAATTGTTAATGTGTTTACTGCAAGTCATAACAGATCGATAATAACAATATAAATGGTTTATCATCTAAATCTGAAAATAATTGACAGGTTATTTCCATTCTAACCCAGAACAGCAGGTAGTGCAAATGTTATATAACTGTTAGGATAAGGTTTCAAATGGTGGTGTTAGGCTAGCATTAAAAGGGTTGTCAGACAGTAAAACATTTTTGTAAGCCATGGATTGATTGAAAATAATAAATGGTGGTGTACTTCCAGTGCAGGCTTCTCAGGAGGTCTCTGCTGGCTCCAGAATCAATGTCAGCCCTATTCCGATGTTCCCGCCGGTAACTGGCCGCATGGGACAGGTAAATAGAGGAGTGCGTTATCGGACGTTTCTACATAGGTCCTCTATTTTACCCTGTAGCACGTCTTGCAGGTTCAGTTACAATCTGTTGCATCTGTAGTTCTACAATCTATGGACTAATGCTTCAGTAGTCATAGAACCTCTCTGTGATTTATGTGTCATAATTTACAGCAATGGGTACATTGATAACTATGTCATTTTCTGCATTTTTGGATTTTATTTCCTGACTGAAGAAATCACATTCTGTAATACACTAATTTTAGACACTTACAAGTGATTTCCGGTCACACTGTTGATGACCTATAAATAGGATTTTAGGACATATGGCATATTACCTTTAAAGGAAACATGTTAGAAACTTCCCCCCATCAAAACATTAATAAGATTGTGTAGCTCTTTAAAAGATAAACCATTTGATACCTTTATGATCTCAAAGCGATGCCCCAACAGAAAGAAATCACATTTTGAAGTTGTATCTGAAAGTGCATTAGGGCGTGACAATGCACTTCTAGCTTTCAGCCTTAAGCTTTATTTCCTTCCTAACAGAAGCCTCCCCTGGCTGATTTCTCTCGGCTATAGACTTCTCAAGCTACGTGCCAATCACCAGTGGAGGCTGCTGTTAGGTAGGAAATACAGAGCAAGGCTGAGAATCTAGAAGTGGATCGTTACGCGGAGCCACAATGCACTTCCAGACAATTTAAAAATGTGATTTCCGGCTGATGGAGAATCACTTTGGGGTCATAAAGGGATCAACTGTCTTATCATTTAAAGGGCTACACAAACATATTAATGATTTTGGAGGTGGGGGGAATAAAAGTTTCTGACAGGTTCCCTTCAAAGTGAAATTTAAAAAAAATAGTCTATAGAGACCTATCTGACTTACAAGTACCCATTTAGCCACATATGATAAACACTATCTGCAGTGTATGAACCAGACACTCAGAATAAGTCAAATGCCAAAACTGAAGGAAAGTGTATGATGATTCTAGAAATACAGGGGAAGGACAGGAGAGCCGACTGAGGGGCTGATATGGACAGTTAGGTCTCTTTATACATAGGATTGTGGCCTACACACAGAATTTGTCACTTGAAAAATGGGGTAATAACAACGAGTAGTCAATACGCAAATCCGGGGTCTAAATTCAGAGCACAAAGGACATACCAGACAGAGCTGAAAGCTACAACGGGCAGTTCTATGGGACTGACAGCTTAGTTAAGTAGCTGGGTAATCCCTTGGAACAGGAAACACCTGAAATAAGCTCAGGACCTGCCAGTCTAAGGTTGGGTGGCTGAGCTGTCAATCAAAATAACGACAGCTCAGCACACCCCTGCACTAGATTGGATGACTGAGCTGTCAATGAAAAAATACCGACAGTTCAGCACGACCCTGCACTAGATTGGAAGACTGAGCTGTCAGCCACTGCGTCCAAGACACAATGACATATGGAATCATGGCACTTGCCACATGAATAAGGATAATAATAGGGTATGGTAGCTTTTAGATTCTAAAATGTTAATGATTACTGGATGGCCATAAAAATAGGAAAAACTTAAATCTGATGTAGAGAACCAGTAGAAGTGTTCCGATTCTATCCTTGTAACATTATTGAGCAGCCTAAACTTCTGTGTCCTCAAATGGTGGCGGACTTACAGAAGTCTGAACTACAGATGGTGATATACTTGAAGATTAAAGGGGTCCTGTCATATGGCGTCTGATCTGCAAGCAGCATATTATAGTGCAGAAGAAGCTGTCCACAGTATTAAATCATTTTGTGGGAATATATTCAGTAAAACTTGAATTTTATTTATATACATTTCTGCTTTTCACATGCTTAGATGTCCAGGTCTTGCTCAGTAATTGAGAGATGTATGACTGTACATACAGAAATAACTGTCAATCAATAATGAGGACCGCACTCTGGACTCCTAAGTATAAAATGAGCAGGAATTTGAAAGTTACACTGAAACGTTTCCCTCAAACTGTACATCAGTATGCTCAGCTTCTCCTGCTCTGCATCGTGCTGCCCACATGTATATGTCTTGGCTCTCCCCAAGTCATCAGTAGCCCTCTTACTTTTCCTATCCTGTTATCACCTCCCCACTTTTAAACTCTTGCAAACTCATCTCCTCACCTAGTTAAATATTACTTTACATAATCCCGAGGTAAATATTTGGTTATTCCCTAAAATTACCAAACAGAACAGATAGTTGTTGGCCATATGCTCATTCGGCTGCCAGCTACCTCTCCCGAGCCCTCCATACACAGGAACACTTAGTTGAGAGCTCTTGTGTTCTCTACGACAGAGCCACTGCCAGACTTCTCCAAAATGATTGGTCATTAGAAATACGACATGCCAGATCCTTCTTTCATCTGACATCTGTCAGGAAAAAGTCAGGAGGCCACCATGCACATTAGTCTGTCAGCCAACGTTAGTCTAATGTGTACGGGGCCTTAAGAATCAGATGAATAAAACCTAGTTGCATGATGACTGAGTACCATTATCTTTGTAGATTGTGCCCTTTTACATTATGTAATGACTATCTATGTGAGAAAAGATTACATTTTTGGTGCTTAAAGGGAATCTGTCACCCCAAAAATGGCCTATAAACTTAAGGTACCGTCACACTCAGCGACGCTGCGGCGATATAGACAACGAGCCGACCTAAACTAGATCGCTGGAGCATCGCTGTTTAGGTCGCTGTAGAGACGTCAAACACAGCAACTCCAGAACGATGCAGGAGCGATCCAGTGACGTAACGGCGACTCACTTCTCGTTCTCGCTGGTTGTTAGCTCCATGTCAAACATTGCTGGCGTCGTTGCTTTTGATGTCAAACATGACGATACACGCCGACCTGGCGACGAAATAAAGTTCTGGACTTCTAGCTCCGACCAGCGATGGCACAGCGGGATCCAGATCGCTGCTGCGTGTCAAACACAACAAGAGCGCTATCCAGGACGCTGCAACATCACGGATTGTTGTCGTTCTCGTTGCAAAGTTGCTGAGTGTGACGGTACCTTAAGGCCACCAGCATCATTGGCTTATCTACAGCATTCTGTAATGCTGTAGATAAGCCCCCCCCATTTCTCCTGAAAGATAAGAAAAACAGATTCCCTTTAAACAGCAGCCACAATAAGGCTACTTTCTCATTAGCGTCGGGCACTGTATGTCGCAATGCATCGTTGTGGAGAAAAAACGCATCCTGCAAAGTTGTCTGCAGGATGCGTTTTTCCTCCATAGACTTTTATTAGCGACGCATTGCGACAAAGTGCCACACGTCGCAACCGTCGTGCGACAGTTGCGTCGTGCTTTGGCGCACCGCCGCCACAAAAAAAGTTACATGTAAAGGTAAAGTTTTTTTGTGCATCGAGTCCGCCATTTTCGACCGCGCATGCGTGTCCGAAACTCCGCCCCCCCTTCCCGGACCTTGCAATGGGGCAGCGGAAGCGTCGTAAGACTGCTTCCGCTGCCCACGTCGGGCATTTTTCTCACAGTATGTGTCGGTACGTCGGGCCGACGCAGTGCGACGGCCCCTTACCGACGCTAGTGTGAAAGTAGCCTAATAAAACCTCCCCTAGAATCCAGCCTAATGGAATCTAGAAGTTTTTGGCACTCTCATGCAAAGTGTCCTTATGGGGTTTCTTGGTTTATTTTCTGGTTAAATATATATATATATATATGTATATATGTATATATATATATATATATATATATATATATATATATATATATATATATATATATATATATATATATATATATATATATATATATATATGTTTTGAACCCACATTGTAGTAGCATAAATTTGGAATGTTGGAATTAGTCCATTACGAAAATTCTGAGTGGTCGAATATTTAAACCAGTTGAAGATGAAGCTGGGCAATGTGGTCTAAGGATAAATCTGACTTTTTACACTATGACTTTTTGGTTAAATAAACTTAAAACATAGAGGCACTTTTCTTTCTTTTACATAAAACAGTTACAGTATACTGAGAAAATACCCTATATCCCACCAAATGCATCTATACCTAGTGAGAGCACCCACCTCGAACAGAGCAGCCCTTACAAATGCCCATTATATAGAGTGTATTTATGAAAGGCGTCATCCAGGCAAAATAAAAGCTTGCCCAGAGGACTGGATTGGTAAAATATAAGTTAATTCTATCGCCACACATCTGAATCCAGTGCAGGCCGTTCCGTCGTCTGTGTTGGCACAGGGAACGGCCTGGTTCCAGGTGGGTTCCAGTAGGTGAATATAAGTACGTTTGTAATTTTTTACAAATCCAGTTGTTGGGCCAAGTTTTATTTTGTCCAGATAAATCCTTGAAACGCTTTATAATGAAAGAATAAGATAAGGTGAAACTGGTGGGCAAAGGCTGGACTCTTCTCCAGAATATGTGTCTGCGGTTGTGGTTCAGGCACATTCACTGGATAATCAGCCTTTTTTCTAATCTCATACGACCCCTTTAAACGGGGACATGAACATGTTCTCCCCTTCTCCAGAGTCCTATAATGCTGTCAGTTGGATGACTCACTAAACCCAGAAGTTCCATCCCAGAAAAAGTCATCAGGGATAGTTGTGAACACAAAGCTTGGCAGTCATAAAGGAAGTATTTGATATCCATTGATATATTTTCATTTTCAGCATTTCTGGATAAAGATATCAAAACAATTGTTTCACTTGAAAGTCATTTCAAGGTGAAACTAAACAAGATCGTTTTCTGCTTTAAAATACACTTTCTCCTTACTGATACAATAAACATATATTTGTTAAATTGGTTTTCCATTTATTGCATATTGGTAGCATATGCCATTAGTTGTTGATTGGTGGGAAACTAGTGAAGCGTTTAGTACTACTGCACAGCGGTAATACGGGACACTCACTGCAGGGAAATGCAGCATAGCCCCACTTACAGTACTTAGATTTTAGACATCCGCCCCTTTCTGCATCCTAGTAATATTCCACAACATTGAGTGCTAGTAATACCCACTGAAGCTTGAGCTATTGTGTACTTTGTAGTGCTTCAGTATCAGTTGTATTACCAACCTGATCACACAGTATTAGGCAGCGCTTTGGAAGCAGCACATGTCCGCAGCATTGCCGGCTTCTGAACGCAGGTGATTCCGCATGTGTTCATTGATCCGTGCGGAATCACCACGTCCAATACATTGCACAGGTGATATTTATCTTGCAGAGTCTCGTGTCTCCACAAGATAAATAGACATGCTGCGGTCTGGAAAGACGCACCACATGTCCGCCTTTGCAGGGAAGCCGCGGGTGTCGATCCACGCATAGTGGGCATGGGATTTCTTGAAATTCCATCCACTATACTGCAACATCTGGCTGCTGCGGGTTGGAAGCTGCACAAGTTCATAGCGTCCAACCCGCAGCGTTTACTGACCTAACACAAAATGTTCATCTGAGTGATAATAGCAATTATTGTTCAATATCCTTCCCCTTACTAACAAATCATTAACATACCCAATACCTATACCCAACATCAACAATACAAATCTGCAAGTATTGTTAGCACTACAAGTACAAGTTGCCTATGCAGTTCATTTTTTTATAAACATTTTATTATATCGTGATAAAATTTCAGTTAAAACTATAATATGAAGTGTAATTTTTTTTCAGAAATAACCAACTGTACGTCAAACCTTAAAGTGAACCTGTCAGCAGGATTGTGCACAGTAACCTACAGTGTCAGGTCGGCGCCGTTATACTGATTACAATGATACCTGGGTTGATGAAATCCGTCTTGTGGTTGTTGTTTAACCTTTATTTTCAGTTTTGAGTTAATTATATTCTCGTGCTCCAGGGCGGCCTGTGGGGGTCTTCATGTGGTGCTCTAATTAGGTATTCATGTGTATGGCTTATGACAAGACTGATCCCTCACTGACTGCCCCCTAGTTCACACAATGAATATTATATATGGATTGAAAAAAAAAAATCCTTCTGCAGGCTGGTGCCGGTGGTGGCGTCTGCACTGCAGCATGATTGCATATCTAATGTGCAGTTCATTCTTTTTTTTTTTTTTTGATGGTATCCATAAATTCCTAAAAAAAAAAAAAAAAAAAAAAAATCAGTTTGAAAATGTCTGATAGCTGCTACTGTGCCATCTAGAAGGAGCCCTCCACTTCACATAGGCCTCCATACATCAAGATGTATGGGGTTTTTTGCCGGATGAAAGAGTGCAGCCGTTTGGACAGAAGTGTTTCTACAGTACTGTCTGTAGCTCAGACATATAGGTGGCAAAACTTTCCAGTGGGATGCTAGCCAGTTAGTAAAGAATAACTAAACTTTATTTTTTTTATAATTTTGTCCAGCATGGAAAGTTATGAAGCTTTATACATCACTTTATTAGGGGTTTTCTGCTCATTGCTATGAAAAAATGCATGCAAGTGGCTTCTACACCCGGACTTTCATCCCAGTCACCCCAGTTTACCTGCAGTGATAGCTGAATGTACTCATTAGGAGTACAGATGCTGGCAGTGAAAAGGTCAGCACCTGTCTCCTCAAAGTTGTGCTTATCAGCAGCTTAGGGTATGTGTCCACGTTCAGGATTGCATCAGGATTTGGTCAGGATTTTACGTCAGTATTTGTAAGCCAAAACCAGGAGTGGGTGATAAATGCAGAATTGGTGCATGTATTTCTATTATACTTTTCCTCTAATTGTTCCACTCCTGATACTGATGGAAAATCCTGACCAAATCCTGATGCAGTCCTGAACGTGGACACATACCCTTATTGTCAGAGTTACACAAGTGCTGAGCTGACCCATCTCTGCCATCTTCTGGGCTCCCAATCAATAACCAAAATCAATTATTTACCAATCAAAAAACCAGTGTATAGTAGCAAGGTAAACATATAGGTCTCAATTATTAAAAATTAACCTTTATTAGATCCCACTAAAATACCGTAGGGTATATATACCCAACCGGTCTGAGAAAAGACAAGATGAAAACTAACAACAGACCAAAAACGAGTTACACCATTTAAAATTCCACACAAAACCCCTCCTTTCGAGAATAGGAGGAAAAAGGTAGATGTATATCACAATAACTTCAAAATTGTGCTCCACCACAAGAGCCCGAAGGCCAAATCAACACCTTGTAGCCCACAGGCCACATAAACACCTCTGTTTCATAGATTTAATAAATAACAGAACGATCTCACCCAGCGTTGCGGTTTTTTCAAGAAGCATTCATAGGGCTCAGAATGTCCGTGAATCCCGGGGGAGGCTTAATAAACATCCATACAATACCCCGTTCCTTGGGACAAGTTGAGGACCCTGATCAATTCATCCCCAGAAATGTGGCTCCCGACGTGTTTCCCTTGGCTCTGTTCATCAGGCGAGACAAGCCTTTCATAATGCTACGGGGAATAAAAGCGCGGTATCCGTAACCCCTCTGACATGAGGAAGCGGGCCCTATGAATGCATCTTGAAAAAACAGCAACGCTGGGTGAGATCGTTCTGTTATTTATTAAATCTATGAAACAGAGGTGTTTATGTGGCCTGTGGGCTACAAGGTGTTGATTTGGCCTTCGGGCTCTTGTGGTGGAGCACAATTTTGAAGTTATTGTGATATACATCTACCTTTTTCCTCCTATTCTCGAAAGGAGGGGTTTTGTGTGGAATTTTAAATGGTGTAACTCGTTTTTGGTGTGTTGTTAGTTTTCATTTTGTCTTTTCTCAGACCGGTTGGGTATATATACCCTACGGTATTTTAGTGGGATCTATTAAAGGTTAATTTTTAATAATTGAGACCTATATGTTTACCTTGCTGCTATACACTGGGCTCCAGATCAGCACGTTCTGACATGAACGCAGCTAAAGGCAGGCAATAGACTGGGGAAAGGCAGGGTTTCAAAGCAACTTACATTCAATTGTTTTTATAGGAATGAAGAGAAATCCTCTAATAAACTGATTGGCAAAGTTTCATAACTTACCATGCTGGACAGATTTATTTTAAATAAAAAATAGAAGTTTAGTTATTCTTTAAATTCTAGTCACTATATACTTAATACTCAATGCTGTCCTTGGTATAGTCCCCAAGTTGGGGTCCTTCTTTCAGGGTATGTGCACACGTCAGGATTTCTGGCAGAAATTTTCCTGACAAAAACCGGACATTTCTGCCAGAAATCTGCATGCGTTTTTACCGCGTTTTGTGCGTTTTTTTCCAAATGCATAGAATTGCGGGAAAAACGCGGAAAATCCGCAAAATTAATGAACATGCTGTTTTTTTTACCACGATCCTTTTTTTCGCGGAAAAAACCACGTGCACAAAACATGCAGAATGCATTCTAAATGATAGGATGCATAATGTATGCGTTTTTAATGAGTTTTTATAGCGTTTTTATCGAGAAAAAACGCTAAAAAAAATGCAAAAAAACCTGAATGTGTGCACATACCCTCAAGTGTAAGTGCTATTTAGTATTTTGTTTACTCTTCCAAATTAACCAATTAATATAGTGTGGCCCTGAGACGTTGCCCCCAGCACTCTTTATGTAACTGACCAATAGGATACAGCATGGAAGTTAACGACATATCAGGCAGTTCAGGAGCACATTACACTTGCCTCTATGGATTTCTCTGGATTTCTTACTGCTGCGTCTCTGTAGTGGATTTATATCTGGAAGACTGTGCCTAAAGGATCCCACATCCATTACACTAAAGTGGGCCGTACCTGTCGATATTAGTGGGATTGGCCAACAATCTAAGGTATATGGGGGTCTCCACACATGTCATCGTCAGATGAGGTTTCTCCAGAGTGTTTTCCTACAGGTGAGCAGTGCTTGGTAGGATCCCTTGCCCTCCTCTTTGCACACAAGCCGTAATGTGCGGCATACAGAGGCCATTGCATACAGATCCAGACCTGCTCACAGATTTGCTGTCATTTCTAACTAGATTAATGGAGACAGTAATCACATTGAAGCAGGTTTCCCCACTGTAAAGCACTTTACCTAAAGGATTTGTTGAGATCATAACGCATCTTGAGGGCTCTCCACAAGGACTGAGTTTTAATTCACGGCAAAAGGGAAGGTAGCTTTTACTTGATTGAACATAAGTGGTCCTAGAATTATCTGCTTGTGTTTCAGCTTTATATTAATTGTATTCCGCTGATATAAGGCTGTGCACATAACATGTGGCATGAAATGAAACCCTTTAAATATTTCATGTCACAATATGTCTGATGCTCGTCTTCGTCCTGCACGTCCTGCTATTCTGGGCTCCAAGCTATAAAGTGGCAGATAATAATATAATTACATCTGAGGTAGGGGAAAGTCAAAGAGGCAAATACAGGAGGACCTGACACCAAAGCCAGAGTGAGGAAAGGTATTCCCACTCCAATTATGTTATATCTGAAGCCTCCATTATCCAGAATAGTCAAAAAATGTAGCTATTTATCCATTATTAAAGGGGAGAGAGATCACTAGAAATTATTTAGTGGCCAATTATGATTTTTGACAGACTAACTACTACAAGGTATCTCTGATCTCGGAGTAGACGATATGACTCGCAGCCAGATTACTCTTAAAGGGAATCTGGCAGAAGGATCAACCCTCCTAGGCCTAAGCCATCTGCAGGGGAAGGAAGGTCAGGAGTTGACTAAACTGATACCTTCATATCTGCAATCCGATGTCATATTTCAGAGAGGTCCACATAAATGAGCAGTTAAGATCTATGTGTCAGACATATCGCCCCTACCAATGTCTGCCTCCAGAGCTTATTTTAAATGAAAGGGGGCATTACCAGTTTGAGACATGTAAATCAGGAGAGCATACTGTCAGTCATTACATGTCTCACACTGATAATGTCCCAGCTTTGGAGGGAGATTCTCACGGAGATCCATGTCCGGCCCATAGATTTTAACAGCTAATTTACATATTAAGAACAATGTGGATTTCTCTGAATAAGAGATCAGATCCCAAAAATCAAGGTATCAATTGATTTAGCTTCACATGACCTCCACGTCCATATAGATGGCTTGGGTGGGTTGATCCTACTGACAGTCTCCCTTTAGCTGTGTGGGCACAACTGGCTAACCCGCATTATCTCAGCACCATTACACTATGTCATAGATCCAGTATGTACAACCAAAACTGGGACTAATGTCTGTCAAACAATTTTCTGTCTTTGCTAGATGAACACTAAACTTTATCTGCAAACATGTGCACAAGAAAAATCATGTTCTGTTTAGCAAGGTGGCTTGTGCAGTTTATGAAGAATATAGTATTTCGCCAACACTATACCCACGTCTCCTTCTGTATACACTTCAGCTCTCTGATATTATCCATTTGGAAAGTGTTTTTTTTCCCAAAATTTAGGGAACAATGGATTTTTACAAAGCATAGTGGAAAAAAAACCCTAAGATTTGTACGCCTTGTCCTATACGCTGTGGACTTCTTGCATAGTGTATGTGTTGTTTCCACTCTTTGCAATGCAAGTGGAAAATGTATTGTAAATCTGCAGAAAAAAATAGTTTCATTTTAATATTCAGATTTTGCCATGAATCTGGCACAGACTGGCAACAAAATCTGCAATGGAAAATTGAATTTCTAAAGTTTCCTAGAGAGTACGGAACAGAAAGCCTTCTGCCTTTAGTTTTGTGCTCATCCAGACTACCTGACTGATTTCTAGATCTTCAGTAATCTTCATAATCACATTTTAAAGGGAACCTGTCACCAGGTTTGGCCAATATGAGATATGGCCATCACCTTTCTGGGCTGATATACAGCTTTCTATAATGCCGTATATCTGCCCCCAACCCGACCTGCAAGAGAAGAAAAATAACTTGTATTATACTCACCTGCGGGGAGGTCCGGTCCAATGTGTGTCGCTCCTCTTGGTCCAGCGCCTCCCTTCTTCTTGAGATGCCGTCCTCCTGCTTCCTTCGCGTGGATGACACGTCTCCTCGGCACCGCGCTCCTGTGCAGGAGCACTTCTCTGCCCTGTTGAGGGCAGAGTAAAGTACTGCAGTGCGCAGGTGTCAGGAAAGGTCAAAGAGCCCCCGCGCATGCGCACTGCAGGACTTTGCTCTGCCCTAGACAGAGCAGAGAAGTGCGCCTGTGCCGGAGCGTGATGCCGAGGAGACTGTGTGGATAACGAAGGGACGCGTCATCCACACGAAGCAAGCAGGAGGGCGGAGATTGTAAGAAGATGGGAGGCGCCGGACCAAGAAGAGCGACACCTCTCGGACCGGACCGCCCCGCAGGTGAGTATAATAATAGTTATTTTTCTTCTCTTACAGGTCGGGTTGGGGGCTTATATACTGCATTATAGAATGCTATATATAAGCCCTGAAAGGTGATGGCTGTATCTCTTATCAGCCAAACTTGGTGACCAGTTCACTTTAAGGACCTGATCATTATCTTATGAAAGGACAGAACAGGGAATAAGACACTCGCACACAACCGTTATTAATACATATATATTCAAAGTCTGTAATTGAAGAAAGAATTCATTTAATATACTAGCAGTTGCTTAAGATGCAGCTATTCATGTATTATTCATTATGGGAAGAGAATAAAGGTACTCTAGATGAAAACATTCATTAGTATGAATTACATGAATTCATTTTCTTTATTGCTTTTCTGAAGTGTTTACTGATGTTTTCATTCTAAAAATGAAGACCTTGATTACTGTAAATCAGTGCTCGAATATATATGTCCAATATATACTTACGAATCAAAATGGATTTATTAGAAAAGTAAAATTTAAGACATAGAAAAATCATAGCTATAAGTTAAGGGCACAATGTACTGTAAATACCCCATAATATACTGTAATTTGGTGTCTATATGTCTAAGTCAGCTACCTTAATTCAGGAGCCTTTAACAGTGGAAACTCTTGCTTATATATGAAATATATACTGAAATGAATGGCTGATTATGTATTACATTCCCCAACGGAAAACCTGTGATTTAATTTAATTCCAACCTTGGAGCCGTTTTAATAAATAGTAGAAATGATAAAATGCTCCCTTAGATAACAAGCTGCGGGTTCAGCTCCCCGTGGTTGTCCTGCAGATTAGTCAACCACCAGTAGCAAACTTTAACCTTTATACTGAGAACAGGTCTCCAAACGAGAACGTGTTATCGCAGCGCTGAAGGGAGCGCCTCCAGTAATAACAATGAGGAGCAGCATCTGTAGGACGCCGAACAATTATCTATTTGGCTCCAACATGGAGCTTCACTTTAAGGCCACGTTCAGTATTTATTCAGTATTTTACCTCAGTATTTGTAAGCCAAAACCAGGAGTGGAACAATCAGAGGGAAAGTATAATAGAAACAAGTCACCACTTCTTTATTTATCACCCACTCCTGGTCTTGGCTTACAAAAACTGACCAAATACTGAATATGTGAACGTGGCCTAATAGATAGTCTCATGCCATGAAGTCTTCCTGCTCGGTATTAGCCCGCCCTCACAATTGAGTGGCAGCTTTCTGCCTATGCACAGTGTGCGTTTAATCAGTGCTGTGGCTAGGGTTATTCACAGCTCATTGTGGAGAAAATTGGTGGCTCTGCAGCAGAGAAAACAGTGATTTCATCAAAACTACAGAAAGCAGCCCAGCAGATGATACATAGCTGCAATCTTGGTCTCTGTCCCTACATTATAGTTAGTGAATAAATTTTTTAAAAAAACCTCTTACACGTTTCAAGTGGAAAAACCACGCTTAATCATAGCACAAAGAAAATGAAAAACACAACACACACACACACACATATATATATATATATATATATATATATATATATATATATATATATATATATATATATATATATATATATATATATATACATATATATAAACAAGAAACAATAAAAAATACATAGCAATTAGCCAATCCTAAACCTTCGGTTTTCATATACACTCCCACAGAGACTGCGACCACACCTAAAAGGCGAAGATTATCCATTAGTAAATTACTTATCTTTGCCTTTTAGGTGTGGTCGCAGTCTCTGTGGGAGTTTACATGCAAATTGGATGTTCAGGACTGGCTAACTGCTATGCTTTTTGGTTTCTATATATATGTGCTGTGTTTTTCATTTTCTTTATGCAATGATTAAGCGCGGTTGTTCCACTTTTAACGCATGAGGTTTTTTAACCCTTTCACAATCTATGGCGTATAGGTACTGAGTCCGCATGTTTTCCGGCACATGTCAGCTGATTTAATGACATGTGCCCCTAACAGCTGCTGCTGGAATCGTGATCCACCTGCGGCTGTTAACATGTTAAATGCCTCTGTCAATATCTGACAGCAACTTTTAACATGCTCGCACCGGAAGTGCGTCACAAACGCTGCCCATCGGCGCCTGTGTCACTGATGGGTTGGCACAACAACCTGGGGTCTGAAGGAGACTCCTTTGGTTGTCATTGCCAGGTTGTTATGAGCGCTGCCACATGACCAGTATTCAGGTACAGACTGGGGCGGAACTTCAGCCCTGGCATTTTAAATCACACAGGCCCATGCTGTCCCTGTCCCCAAGCACCAGATGGAGTATATTACCAATATTACCCTGGATGGAGGAAAGGAAGATTTACCACAAGACCAATATTTGTAATGATACCTCCATCACAAATGTTAACAGTATGGGTGTCTTGAGAACAACAATTCTGTTAACAACATAGCAGACAAGTGGCCCATGACCAGACAGGCCCTTCTGGCATTTGCCAGAATTGCCAGATGGCCAGTCCGGCCCTGAGTAGCTGAATCTCAGGCAGGAGCAGTCAATGACCGACGCCTGGTACAAATAACAAGTTGCCTCTGTTTGCAGCCACATGCCTTTTTTGTTTTTAAAGTCTTCTTTACATAATATTGTTCTGTGTGCTGTCAAATTTTTCCACAGACAGCACTTGGACCAAAAATACAGATGTGGGCACAATTGTGGCCACATACAGCATACAGTCTAGATCACGTGAAGTCATTATTGCCCTCTACTCCTCTTTGGTCAGACCTCATCTGGAATGCCATGTCCAGTTTTGGGCACCACATTTTAAAAAAGACATCAACAAACTGAATCAAGTTCAGAGAAGAACGACCAGAATGGTGACCGGTCTGCAAACCATGTCCTATGAGGAACAGTTACAGGATTTGGGAATGTTTAGCTTGCAAAAAAGAAGACTGAGAGGAGACTTAAAATCTGTCTACAAATATCTCAAGGGCTATCACATTGTAGAAGGATCATCTTTATTCTCATTTGCACAAAGAAAGACTAGAAGCAATGGGATGAAACTGAATGGGAGGAGACACAGATTAGATATTAGAAAAACATTTTTGACAGTGAGCGTGATCAATGAGTGGAACAGGCTGCCACGAGAGGTGGCAAGTTCTCCTACAATGGAAGTCTTCAAACAGAGGCTGGACAGACATCTGTCTCAGATGATTTAGTGAATCCTGCTTTGAGCAGGGGGTTGAACCAGATGACCCAGGAGGTCCCTTTCAACGCTACTATTCTATGATTCTGTTACAATAAGAAAAACCCACAATAGTCAGTGAAATAACTTGAAAAGTAATTTTCTATTCAAATTTACAGAATGTCAACTCATGAGAATCAGATATTGCTTTTGAATTGTGGTTCAACAGACAAAAATTATTATTATTTATTAATATAGTGCCATTTATTCCATGGCACTTCACATGTGAGGAGGGGTATACATAATAAAAACAGGTACAATAATCTTGAACAATACAAGTTGCAACTGGCACAGGAGGAGAGAGGACCCTGCCCGCGAGGGATCACAATCTACAAGGGATGGGTGAGGATACAGTAGGTGAGGCTATAGAGCTGGTCGTGCAGTGGTTTGGTCGCTCGGTGGTTACTGCAGGTTGTAGGCTTGCCGGAAGAGGTAGGTCTTCAGGTTCTTTTTGAAGGTTTCGTTGGTAGGTGAGAGTCTAATATGTTGTGGTAGAGAGTTCCAGAGTAGGGGTGATGCGCGAGAGAAATCTTGTATGCGGAGATAAGAGGGGAGTAGAGAAGGAGATCTTGTGAGGATCGGAGGTTGCGTGCAGGAAAGTATCGGGAGACGAGGTCACAGATGTATGGGGGAGGCAGGTTGTGGATGGCTTTGTATGTCATGGCTAGGTTTTTGTACTGGAGTCTCTGGGTAATGGGGAGCCAGTGAAGGGATTGACAGAGGGGAGAGGCTGGGGAATAGCGGGGGGACAGGTGGATTAGTGGGGCAGCTGAGTTTAGAATAGATTGGAGGGGTGCGAGAGTGTTAGAGGGGAGGCCACAGAGCAGGAGGTTACAGTAGTCGAGGCGGGAGATGATGAGGGCATGGACTAGGGTTTTTGCAGATTCTTGGTTTAGGAATGTACGGATCCGTGAAATATTTTTGAGTTGAATGTGGCAGGAAGTGGAAAGGGCTTGGATACGCGGTTTGAAGGAGAGATCAGTGTCAAGGATTACCCCGAAAAAGCAAGCTTGTGGGACTGGGGAGAGAGGGCAGCCGTTTACTGTAATGGATAGGTTCGTTGGGGGGGGGGGTCGCATGAGATGGGGGAAAGACAATGAATTCTGTCCATGTTAAGTTTTAGAAATCTAGCGGAGAAGAAGGATAAAATAGCGGATAGACATTGAGGGATTCTGGTTAGTAGGGTGGTGATATCTGGTCCAGAGATGTAGATCTGTGTGTCATCAGCATAGAGGTGATACTGAAAACTGTGAGATTCTATGAGCTGCCCCAGGCAGGCCAAAAGTGTAAATGAAGAAGAGCAGGGGCCCTAGAACTGAACCTTGCGGGACTCCGACAGATAGGGTCGAGGTGAGGAGGTGGTGTGTGAATGGGAGACGCTGAATGAAAATGAAAGGTACCCTTAACTTAAAGGGAACCTGTCAGCAGGATTTATTTAAGTAAATGTATGGCAATAATGGTGCTATCACACTGATTAAATTGATACCTTTGTTGAAGGAATCTGATCAGTGGTTCTTTTTTAATCATGGTTTTAAGTTTTTTTCTGATGAGGTTTTCTGTGCATCGGGGCGAGCCTTGGGGGGTTGAGTCTTCATCTGCCCCATACCACCGTCTGCCTCCTGTATTCCTACAGGTCAAAGATTATTCAGTGACTTGCCTCGATCTGAGTGCACACAATGTGAGATTCCACATCTGGTCTTCAATAAAATGTTGCTGGAGTTGGCGCATGCGCAGATCGACATGTAGAAACACAGGAAGTGGGCACTTTATAGTAATAAATCCCGCTGACAGGTTCTCTTTAATCTTTTGTTGCACAAATCTCTGAGGCAATCACTGCAAACAAATGATTTCTGTACCTTTCACTGAGACTTCTGACCTGTCCCAAGGTATTTTGGCCCACTCCTCGTGACAAATTACTCCAGCTCTATCAGATGTGAAGGGTGTCTTCTCCAGACTCTTGTTTCTCCTTCTTCCTCACATGTTCAGTAGAAATGAGATCAGGGCTCATATAAGGCCACTACAGAATTGTCCAATGCTTTGCTCTAATCCATTCGTGGATGGTTTAATTTGGGTCATTATCCCGAGAGTCAGACCAAGATTTCTGACACTGAGCAGCACATTTGGCTCCTGACCAGATCTAAAATGACGACATGTGGTAGTGCAAGAGTCCCAGTCAAATAGGGAGAAAACTTATTATGAGACATAATAAGCAATTCCATAAGAGAAATGTTTTGCAATATTTTTGGTATACTTTCTTTTAAAGCAAACCGAAGCAAAGTGCGACACATGAGCCACATGAGGCCCTTTGGTTGTTATGGTGAGGCTCACGGACATGGACACGCAAAGGGCTGGACACAGTGGTGTCTCGCACAACGCAGCCGTCCCCTGCCTGGCACCTCAATTTCTCTGGTATCTGCATCCTCAGGACCAGTAAAAACAATAGTAATTACAATCATTGAACCTGTGAGACAGAGTCTCTACTCAGCGGGTGTGATGTAATTAAATTGTGCATGTAGATCAGAGGGAATGGGGTAAAGTGAGTAGTTTTAAGCTTTTATTTTAAAAATTGGTTTGTTGAGGGCTATACTACTGTGTGAGGTACTATGGGGACATCATAAAGTGTGTGGAGGAGACTTGGGACATCATATTGTGGATTGTTAGGGGGGCTGTTGATAAAGGTACATCTATAATTATTATATAAACTTAAAGGGGTCGTTGAGACTTAGGCTACAAGTCTGCAGTCCCACAATGTGACTGCAGACTTGTGAACCCTCACACTGTGTAAACTCAACCCTGTGAGGATTATCCGGTGCCGTGAGCAATTTGCATACATGTGGTCACGTGCCAACTAGACGTGCGCGGCCTCACTCAATGCAAGTGTATTGAGTGAGGTAGGACACGTCTAGTCAGAATGTGGTCATCAGTAATGCAAACCACATACTTGCAGTCACATGACCGCCTGATCCCGGCGCCGGGAAATACTCACAAAGCACACAATGTGAAGATTCACAAGTCTGCAGTTACATAGAGTGATTGCAGACTTGCAACCTAAGACTGGACAACCCTTTAAAACTGGATAATAGGCACATGCAAGAATGGAGTAAAACAATCCACCCAAAAGATGAAACGAAAAGTATTTTTATTTAGCTCAACACATAAAAGGCACTTCAACAACAATAACAACCATATCAGTGACAGAGTTCTTAGAGGCAAGCAATCAGGTGCAACAAGAAAAATTCAAGTGCAACACTACAGGTACAGCAAAGTTAATTAGAGCCAGCACAGATTAGGTGGTATCCAGTTAGGCTAGGCACATTTATGATGCCCAGACTCCCACATGTGTCCCAAAGTGACCACTAGTCATGTAACAAAAGTAAAATCTACCAGTTACCCATAATATAGTCAAAATGGAAATCCCCACACAGCCCCGATGTGCGTTTTGCTACCGCTTTTCCAAGGGGAGGTGCACCTAATCCATGCTGGCACACTCGTTATCAGGATCTCCTCTCACTTCTTGCATGCCCCAACATGCATTTGAAGTTTCTCCATCAGGTCTATTACAGGATTTGTTGAGTCCTATGCAGCACTTAGCATCTATATAACTTATTATTACATGCTGTTTTTTTTTATCCCATATATGATATCTTCATATGGTATAATATCCCCTCTCAGTTTGTTTCTCCTTTGTCTCATAACCTATTGTTCGGTATTTGATATTTTATGTAATTTTTCAATAAAATTTCATCTTTCATCTCACTCTTTGTGGTTTATAGTTACTCCATTTTTTTTCTTTGACATTAATATTTATGAGTACTCCATTATTGTACTTTCTCTTTAATGGGGGAATGGCACTACCGACCTCATAGATTCATTATGTGTACTTTAAATATTTGGTTATCAATATGAAATTATAAAAGTAATAACAATAATCAGAATTAAATCATTAAAAAGAGTACCAGCTGTATAATACTATCCAATTATTCAGATTACTCATACATAAATTATATAAATAGGAGGACAAAGAGTTTTACTGAACATACAATTTATTAAATCCAAAAAAAGACACAAGGTTTACATAGTAACAATGGATGATACATATCAAATGCAAAAAAGAGTGAACTACCCAGGTGAGTGTAAAGTGACCTATGGGCCACACAGAGAACCAAGACAAAACCTGCTTGTGCACAGTAATAATGACATACCAATGTCTCAATGTGGTTTATGTGATTGGACCTTTCACCTATACCTAAGCATTTTACTGGTGGGCCGCTAATCACTGCATTACAATGTTGCTAACTACATTGGCAAATGTCCACATAAAGATATAACAGTAATATTTACCCATGTGATGTTTGTCTGATTCCTGTGTGGGCCTCAGTCTCCCCAACGCGCGTTTCGCGTGCTATCAGTAGCCTCGCTTCCTCAGGGGGCGTGAGGAAGCGAGGCTACTGATAGCACGCTAGTCTTACAACAATACTCTGAAGGTGGCAAGTCAGCTCTACTTACATGTCTGTCCTAGTAAATACCTGTAGGATACTACAATGCTCAGTGCTATCTTTTCTTAGACCTTGCCGTTCCTCTGTTTTTCTTCCTGGAAATGTAAAATTAACTGACAAAAGGCTGTTATTTCACTTGCTGTCACGCTGAACATACCGTAGTATACGACGATCCAGAGCATCCCGAACATGCTCAACGGATGAGGATGCTAGGATCTGTACATAATTCCTGGAAGCTGAAAACATCCCAGATTTTGCATGGCTAGCATACTTACCAGACATGCCATCCATTGAGCATGCTTGGGATGTTCTGGATTGGCATATATGACAGCATGTTTAAGTTCCTGCCAATATCCAGCAAATTCGCACATCCATTGAAGAGGAGTGGATCAACCGGCCACAATCAACAACCTGATCAACTATGTGAAGGAGATGTGTTCCACCGCATGAGGCAAATGGTGGTAACAGCAGATACTGACTGGTTTTCAGAACCGCCTGGATTCCACGTTTACTTTCACACTTAGGTCAGCACCTGGGTTGATCAGGTATTGTTCAATTTCACACCTTGTACAGACTTTGTAACTTTTTTATACATCACTAATTTAATTAATCTGTACTAATCCTAAATTCCAACCAGACATTATGGTTTAAACTTGGGAAAATCACAAAATGAAATGGGTGTCACATACGTACATGCTATTTTTCACTAAAAACACAGCAAACCCTGATACCTGCATTTTTAATGCGCTTTTACACTTACTCAATGTTTTCTATGCAAAGAAAAAATGCTGCAAAAATGCTGAAAGAAGTGACGCGCTTCAGATTTAAAAATGCAGCCGTTTTCCAAATCAGACAGGAAAAAAAAAACAATGGATGCAAATGAGATTTCTGAAATGTCATAGCTTTTGCTGGTACTGTAAAACGCAGCTTTTAATTGGCATAAATGAAACTGCAATAAGCAGATCAGATCACGTGGCCTTTTCTCTCCTAGTTAGGGCACCCGGATCTTTGTACTAGCTTGTGCTTGGTCATACTGCTTATATTGGTGCACGCTGTTCCTTTCTGATACACAAGGTACCACAACATTCAAGTCTGAAAATGTCATAATCATTTGGATTTCCGTAGACTTACCGCAGTCGCTATACCTTGCAGGGCACAATGTGATCTCTGACCGTGTGACCCATGTCATACTCATAATCAACCTAAAATTGAAGAGTCTGCTTTTTCTTTTCAATGCATACAGATGTGCCTAAGTAGTGAATCACCTGGGAATGAGCGTGGTTAGCTATGGTTCTTTGCCACAAGTAAGATTTGTGGACAGATTTAGCCTGAAAGCGGTGTCATGTAGCGGTACATGGCTTTGCCCCTGTGTGAACCCGCAGGACTTCTAAACTGCACATTTCCAGCAGAAACTCACGTTTCTGACCTGGATGTCATGCATTCTGGAGCATATGAGTAGCACAATGTTGAGATGGTTAGTACTATTTCTTTGCAGCGCTGGGGTCCTAGGTCCTAATCCCACCAAGGACATCTGCAAGGAGTTTGTATGTTCTCCCCGTGTTTACGTGGGGTCTACAGTTTCCTCCCACACTCCAAAGACATACTGGGGACAATGATGATACAGTGCTGTCACATTAATGGTGCTATATAGGCAAAGCATTTTTAACAAATACATGTTTGATCCATGTCTAACAATTACTTAAAATATCAATACATAAATAAAATGTTATTGAATCCAATGTGTGCAGATCCAGCTGCTTTACCTCTGCTCATGGAAGGCCATGTAACGCATTGTGTGGGGCTGCAGGAGAAGGTGACATGTAACAAATGTTACTAATAACAAATAATGATGATCATCAGTCTAATAGCAACAGTAGAGGACCGTACGGCTCACCTCCAGCTAAATCATGTCAATTTCTATTGAACTCCAGGCAATGTACTCTGAAATAACCAATTCTAACATCTTCTTCTACCCAAACCTTTCTCCAGAACACATTTATTGTATAATAATTGTCAATATACATCTCATTTTTGTGGACTCCTATATATAAATACATACTGGTATGTTTAAACAGTTATTCAGAACACTAATTGCGTGTCACAACTTTGCCAAGGGCAAATAATAAAACACAAGTCCTTTTGGATTATTTTTTTCATCCGAACATGTCAATTGTTAGAGCTGAATTTTGTGCTCAAGAGCTGCTTTTCTCTCAGAAGACAGGACTATCCAACCATAGTCCGTTCACTCATAGTCAGTAAGAGATGCCATCTTTTGATACCAGGCATAGAAATACAGAAAGACTTACATTCTAGTAATGTAGGAAATTCTTCAGTGTGTGTCCCAAGATTCTCAACTTGATACCCCACTCAGGGATGGGAGCAGTGATCACACGGACTCAGAAAGGCTCCACTGGATCAGAGGTGTGCTCCATAACAACTAGCATAGTGGTCACAGCCTCTCATTGTGTACACCATCTTGCCAGTTACACACAATACTGAGGCACAGAGCTTGTTGGTTTCACAACAGAATTTAGGCACAGAGCTTGGCAGTTTCACAAGAGATGTCATAGTTACATATCAATTAACAAGTTGAGGCACACATCTTTGGCAGTCCAAACAGTGTTACGTTATAGAGACTTTCAGTTATAAAAACAGAATACGCCCTCACTCAGACATCTGTGTCGCACGTACATGTTCTATCAGTATTTTTCACAGATGCAACACATTATATTCTATGGGGATGTTCACATGTCCGTGTTTTTCCCCGGACCGTGTCCATGCAAAACACACAGAGACATGTCCGTTATTTCTGGTATCATAGAGGTCTGTGAAAAACACATATGACACCCGTGTGCTGTCTGTATTTAACACTGAAAAGGATAGAAGAAGTTTTGTAATTTAGTTATTTGTCCAAACACTGATGGCAAAAGCAGAGACCCAGGCGGTAGGTACACTGATGACTCTCATCCAAAACACTAATGACACCAGTATCCTTTTTTTTTCACGTGTTTAAACATGGACATGTGAATGAGGCCTAAAGGCACAGAGCTTGAGAGTTACACATTCATTCGGAAACAATTACGTTTTCAATAGCAGCATCCGGAACAATCTATTAGTATAGTTAAAATGTAACTGAAAACATGGTTGAAGAGCTCCTCTCTATAGAGGATAGTTTTGTTTTCATCATAAATGAGAAATGAAAATAAGAAACTCTGCAACAAATCTTATCAGTGAAATCGGCTTCTTTCTCCTCCTGGATCATTCATTCTCAAAATTCTCAATTCACAGTTAAAATGTGTCTTCAGTGAATACAGATTTTCCCACCACTGAGATAGGAGATGACAATAGGTGCTCGAAGCTCTATGGAGAACTGAATCGTTTGTTTCATGAGAACTTACAGCAGAATATCTGTTTCCACTTCCAGCTCCTTCCTTCCTTTTCCATAGACATTTTTAAGCACCTACTGTCATCTCCTTCCTATCTCAGGAATAGGAAAATCTGTCTTCACCGAGGACAAAGTTTACGAATGAATTGAGAATGAAAGATCAGTGCATCAGAAGAAGCAGATTTCTCTGACAATCTTTATCACAAAAATTGCTTATTTTCAGATTTACCATAGATTTATGGAACAAAAAATAAACCGATGGTTACTCGGAGTTTCACACTTAATACTTATAAGTTTTCTATGTACTGCACATTCAATCACGTTGTCTGGTTTATTTATATGGCATGGATGAACGTAGAGTGGTAGCCAGGAAAAAGTAATGTAAATTAATATCCACTGAGGCTGTCTAAACAATCCATTAAGAGCTGGTAATAAAAAACTAAGGAACAACAGACAGCTCTATAAATTAGAAACAACACATGCTAGCTATAAATACTATGCTTTCTAAGGCCATATTGTGTTTACGTAAAATCAATTTTACAAGCGGCTCTAAATAGTTAGCACACATTGCACAGCAGTGATTATATTTTAATTAAATATAGTGCTGCTTTGGCCTTGTAATATATACCAAATAGTGTCACATCGATTATCAGTTAGTCAATTGTTCCTCTTAACCTGTTTCATGTAAGAACACAGAATGAAAGTATACTAAAGGGAATGAAAAATTCAATACATACTAATGTATTCGTCCAAGTACGGTACGAAAGAAGGCATTTGGCAACTGTTTTATCCCTACAGACATGAATTGACTCATTCTTTTCTTTTTGTTATATGCATCATATGGTAGATGACAGTGTGCACAACAGATTCTTTATACAGGTGCTAAGATAGCGTAAAAAAGCTACAACTGAAAAAGTAAGATGGAACAGGAGTGGTATTATGTCATTCTATAAAATAAGCTTTACTCCATGTGAACATTTTCTGAGGCTCTTTCATATTGGTGACAAAATAAAAAATAAAGAGGTTTTACCATTACCCCAACACTGTATAGTTTACCCATAGTGTATAGCACAATTTAAGGGTTGTCCAGCTTCAAATAATCCTTTAGAGTTAAAAAATACAATCCCATTAATACTTACCCTCCTTGGGTCCAGCGTAGCCTCGCACCCGTTCCGCCGTTCATTGTTGGAAAGCTGCAGCATAAATGCCATCTTAAAAGAACACATCACTGATGCAGTCAATCAATGTGGTCAGCCGCTCTGCTGATGTAGACAGACTGCACGAAGCGAGTCCAGTGATTGACTGCAGCAGTGACGGGCGCTGGTGATGCGACAATTGATGCTGAAGCCTATGAACAATGGTGCAACAGCAAAGAGGCAGCTGAACCTTCAGCACGTACAATGGCAAGTAAAAGATTGGGCACCCCTGGTCAAAATTACTGTTACTGTGAACAGTTAAAGTGAACCTGTCAGCAGGATTGTGCACAGTAACCTACAGACAGTGTCAGGTCGGCGCCGTTATACTGATTACAGTGATACCTTGGTTGATGAAATCAGGCTTGTGGTTCTTGTGTAATCTTTATTTTCAGTTTTGAGTTAATGATATGCTCGTGCTCCGGGGCGGCCTGTGGGGGTCTTCATGTGGTGCTCTGCTTAGGTATTCACCAGTATGGCTTCTGACAGGACTGATCTCTCACTGACCTACCCCCTAGTTTACATACTGCATATCATATTGTGTGGGGAAAAAAATAACATTCATCATGCAGGTGCTGGCGGCTGCGCTGTAGCATGATACAATGGCTAATGTGCACATATTAATTTATGATTTAGTCATATAGTATTGGGGGAGAAAAAAAAAATATCTTTATCAAAATGGTGGTGGCGCCTGTGCAGTAGTATCCATTGTGATCCGATATATGCTACTGCTCAAGTGCATGTGGCCATGGAACCAAATTTTTTATTAACAGTACTGAACCTCAGCAGCCAATCAGATCACTGCTTATATAACTTAATCTACATTATTAAAAGTTCAGTTTCCACTTGTTATCTGCCTTTCGTTTTCCCAAGTTTGGTACGTATGAACTTTCAAGCTATTGCTGGTAAAAGTTTATAAATATACTTTAAGATGGCAAATAAAATGTGGTTAATTGATACATATTGTTTGCCAGGAAAACTTAAAGTAAGTGCATGCAGAACTACATGCAGAACCATTATCAGTGGCATAATCCACATATGTAACTGCTTTCACACTGAATTACATTTATTCCTTTCTGACAACTTTAAGGATCATACAGATGGCAAAGTGCATCAGACCTCATTGGTGGCTCGAGAAACGGATTTTAAATTGTCACTATTATTTTAAAAAAACTTTGCATATATTATTACAGGCGTACATATTATAATTTATAATATACCTTATCAAAAATATATACTTTATTCCCCACTTATGAGAAACCTCTTTTGCTTCCTTCTTGAACTCACCAATCACTCTGAAGCACCTCCAGTTCAAGTCCGTTTTGGTTTAAATACCAGCACTGTGAAGAGTCAGACTGCACTTTCTATTTCAACACATCCAGCTTCTATTACATTTATTCTATTTCAGTGCTGGATTCACAGTCACACAGCTCAGTACTGCTACATAATGTGTTCCTTACTGTAGCTGCTCTTTTGGTCTGTGTGAAATAGAGAAAGAAGAGCAGGAATCCATCTCTCTCGGTCTCTGATATGTATAGGAGGCATCATAGCAGCTAGGATCCTCCCACTAGCTCAGATAGAACTGAAAATCAGAGATAAAGCCACAGAAGGTATAAGGGTATGTTTCCACGTCTGGATTGCATCAGGATTTGATCAGGATTTGACGCAGGTAAATTATGCACCAAATCTGCACCTGAGGTCACTGGCTGGTCACCTGCGTTTTCATGCTTTTTTTGACACGTAATTCATGCTTTTTTATGCATTTTTTCATGCAGATTTGTGTGTTTTTGTAAGTTCAATAAAGATATACAAAAAAAAAGAATTGTGATGTCATTTCTTGTCCAACCTCTTCATTTACATACTCCATTGAAGAATATACACACACAGCTAGATAGATAGCTAGATACATTAGATGGATACAATAGATAGATACGATACATATCTATCGTATCTGTCTATCGTATCTATCTATCGTATCTATCTATCTATCTATCTATCTATCTATCTATCTATCTATCTATCATATATATCTATGGATCTATCTATCTATCCTATTTATCTATAGTATCTATCAATATATCTATCTATTATCTACCGATATATCTATCTATAAATATATCTATCGATAGATATATCGATAGATTTATTGATAGATAGATAATAGATAATTAGATAATAGATAGATACGATAGCTAGATAGATAGATACAATAGATGGATACGATAGATAGATACGATAGATGGATACAATAGATAGATAGATATGATCGATACAATAGATGGATACAATAGATAGATATATCGATAGATAGATAATTGATACATAGATAATAGATAGAAACGATAGATAATAGATAAACAGATGATTGATAGATAGATAGATGGATACGATAGATACGATAGATGGATCACACAAGCAAGAAACTCGGCTCCTGAGTGCCAGTGGCAGTGCCGGTACTGAAGCCAGAGACTTGTGTGAGTTTCTCGCGAGTGTGACCCCGGCCCTACACAGATTTCGTGTGTGTGTCTTTATTTAAGGCCGGGATCACACATGTGAGAAACTCAGACGAGTCTTGCATCTTAATACCCGGCACTACCGCCGGCACTCGGGTGCGGAGCATGCAGCTGCATGTATTTGCCCGCGGCTGTGTCAGGTATTTACTCCGGCCTTAAATGCAATATGTTTAATTTAAAAAAAATAAATAAAAAAAATTAAAATGACGTGGGCTCCCGCGCAATTTTCTGCGCCAGAGAGGGAAAGCCAGCGACTGGGGGACTGATATTTGAAGCCTGGGAAGGGGTTAATACCAATGGAGCTTCCCAGGCTACGAATATCAGCCCGCAGCTGTCTGCGTAGCCTTTACAGGCTATAAAAATAGGGGGACCCCCCAAAGAATTATGTGGGGTCCCCTATAATTTATAGCCAGAAAGGCTACGCAGACAGCTGATATGCATAGCCCTGAGAGGGACCATGGTTATTGCCCCCCCCCCCCCCCCCCCGGCTACAAATACCAGCCCCCAGCCGCCCCAAAAATGGGCATCTATAAGATGCGCCAATTCCGGTACTTAGTCTCTCTCTTCCCACTCCCGTGTAGCAGTGGGATATGGGGTAATAAGGGGTTAATGACACCTTAGGTGACATTAAGCCCGGTTAATAATGGTGAGGCGTCAATAAGACGCCTATCCAATATTAATCCTAGTAAAGTGTAAATAAAACACAGACACTAGAAAAAAGTATTTTAATGAAATGATTACACACACTTTTTGACCATATCTTTATTGTACGCTCAATCCTCTTGAAGACCCTCGTCCTGCAAAAAAGCAAAAAAAAACCCAAACCAAATTCATACTCCCTGTCCGCAGATATCCCATAACGATAACTCTCCAGCGATCACCTACAGCCTAGTGTGACCGGAGATAACCCCCGGTCACGTGCATGGCAGTTCTCACGGTAAGCTAAGTTATCGCGAGAACTTATTTTACCGCGAGAACTGCAGTGGACGCGGGGCTTCCGGCGGCGGGACAGGTAAGCCGGCATGTGACATGCGTAGTAAGCTGCATTAACGCAGTTACTACGCATTTCACTAATCTAATGATTATCTATGGGAAGTTTACGGGAAACAGACATGCTGCATTCTGAAAAGACGCGCCGCATGTCCATTTACGCGGGTCTGCCGCCTGCGTGTCTTACCGCATAGTGGAGATGGGATTTCATGAAACACGCAGCTTTTCCTGAACGAGGACACATACCCTAACTGGTTAAAAATGCAGGGTACAAGAAATGGTGTCACTTACCACGTATAGGAACAACTTACTCTTAAAATGTACGAAAAACGACGCATACGCTTTAATTATATACATCCTTTAATCTGTCTTCATCAGATAATAAGTTATTATAATTACTAAATGATAAGAACTTGGAAAATGTAAACGGTATGACAGAAGTATGGATAAAGACAACCATCAGTCAAGATTGCATGTACTGTGCCCACCACATGTATCTTTGAAAGTTGACTTAATAGCTTTCAGAAAATGGTCGGGATTATTTTCAGGAATCAGAAACTAAAATAAATGGGCATTTACAGAAGTGACTTCTATTTATCCGTTAAGTGCTACTTGGCACTTGGAAATGAGACACTTCCAGGTAACTGATCCATGACACTGATATACGGGATGGATGACCGCACAAGGAACATTGCACATTTCTATCTATGATATTTCATCTTTCCAGCGCTGAACATAACAAGTGTACGCTGTACGGTCTGTTAACCACTCAGCAACAACCTATTAGGAAGCCATTGGCTAAAGTGTGTGGTCTTGGAAGGTTTTATGCTATGCAGTTCCATTAGTCATAAAAGGTTATACAAATACTATTCGGCCTTGAAACGAATAGTTTATCATAATCCTTCACAGGTCATCGTATACTGGATAGCATGACCGCCTACAAAGGATATCCGTCTTACCGATGGTGGGAGCAGGTTGCCTACTACTCAGTGACTACGTGATTCATTCTGATGAGATTTCAATTTATTTTTGAAACCTTCATAGTTATCAGAAAATACTTTGCTGTGCGACTGGAGATGCAATAATGTCACATACTTTCTATGCAATTTGATGATGCCATCTGGTCCCTCAGCTCTTCCATACCTGTGCCTGTGTAAACCATCTGCGCTCTTTCCTTGAGCATTATATTTACATTAATGCTGAAAACTGGCTGTAACTGCTGAGATTGCCAGCACTGATGCTGAAGGCTGGGTGCAGGCATTGTTATCATGGAAGCTCCTCTGTTGGACTGGGCACAGTCTGCGATACTGAACCATTTATGTAACGATTAACTACTCCTAAGAGTTAAAAACATTGATGGAAATAGCGAAAATAAGCACTGCTTATCTGGGCAAAGTATGATGTGGCCTACTTTGCCCAGAGAGTGCATATATTCACCATTGGCACAGTCCTTAAAGGGAATCTGTCACCAGATTTCCACACAATCTGAGAGCAGCATAATGTAAGTGCAGAGGTCCCGATTGCAACGATATATCACTTAATGGGCTGCTTGGGAGAGGTTTAATAAAATCACTATTTTATCAGCAGAAGATTAGTAGTTGACCAGCAGCTAGGTAGTGTAACCACTCCCACATCTCTAATTGGCAGCTTTCTGCCTATGCACAGTGTACACAGAAAGCTGATCAGTGATGTGTGTGGGGTTATACAGAGCTCAGCATTCAGAAAAATGGTAGATCCACAGCACATAGTTCTCAATCAAAACTGCAAAAACCAAAGTAAATGATATACAGGTCCTTCTCAAAAAATTAGCATATAGTGTTACATTTCATTATTTACCATAATGTAATGATTACAATTAAACTTTCATATATTATAGATTCATTATCCACCAACTGAAATTTGTCAGGTCTTCTATTGTTTTAATACTGATGATTTTGGCCTACAACTCCTGATAACCCAAAAAACCTGTCTCAATAAATTAGCATATCAAGAAAAGGTTCTCTAAACGACCTATTACCCTAATCTTCTGAATCAACTAATTAACTCTAAACACATGCAAAAGATACCTGAGGCTTTTAAAAACTCCCTGCCTGGTTCATTACTCAAAACCCCCATCATGGGTAAGACTAGCGACCTGACAGATGTCAAGAAGGCCATCATTGACACCCTCAAGCAAGAGGGTAAGACCCAGAAAGAAATTTCTCAACAAATAGGCTGTTCCCAGAGTGCTGTATCAAGGCACCTCAATGGTAAGTCTGTTGGAAGGAAACAATGTGGCAGAAAACGCTGTACAACGAGAAGAGGTGACCGGACCCTGAGGAAGATTGTGGAGAAGGACCGATTCCAGACCTTGGGGAACCTGAGGAAGCAGTGGACTGAGTCTGGTGTGCAGGAAATGGGCTACAGGTGCCGCATTCCCCAGGTAAAGCCACTTTTGAACCATAAACAGCGGCAGAAGCGCCTGACCTGGGCTACAGAGAAGCAGCACTGGACTGTTGCTAAGTGGTCCCAAGTACTTTTTTCTGATGAAAGCAAATTTTGCATGTCATTCGGAAATCAAGGTGCCAGAGTCTGGAGGAAGACTGGGGAGAAGGAAATGCCAAGATGCCTGAAGTCCAGTGTCAAGTACCCACAGTCAGTGATGGTGTGGGGTGCCATGTCAGCTGCTGGTGTTGGTCCACTGTGTTTCATCAAGGGCAGGGTCAATGCAGCTAGCTATCAGGAGATTTTGGAGCACTTCATGCTTCCATCGGCTGAAATGCTTTATGGAGATGAAGATTTCATTTTTCAGCACGACCTGGCACCTGCTCACAGTGCCAAAACCACTGGTAAATGGTTTACTGACCATGGTATTACTGTGCTCAATTGGCCTGCCAACTCTCCTGACCTGAACCCCATAGAGAATCTGTGGGATATTGTGAAGAGAAAGTTGAGAGACGCAAGACCCAACACTCTGGATGAGCTTAAGGCCGCTATTGAAGCATCCTGGGCCTCCATAACATCTCAGCAGTGTCACAGGCTGATTGCCTCCATGCCACGCCGCATTGAAGCAGTCATTTCTGCCAAAGGATTCCCGACCAAGTATTGAGTGCATAACTGAACATTATTATTTGATGGTTTTTTTGTTTGTTATTAAAAAACACTTTTATTTGATTGGACGGGTGAAATATGCTAATTTATTGAGACAGGTTTTTTGGGTTATCAGGAGTTGTAGGCCAAAATCATCAGTATTAAAACAATAAAAGACCTGACAAATTTCAGTTGGTGGATAATGAATCTATAATATATGAAAGTTTAATTGTAATCATTACATTATGGTAAATAATGAAATTTAACACTATATGCTAATTTTTTGAGAAGGACCTGTATAGCTGGAATCAGTGTCTCTTCTCCTACATCATTATGGGGTAGAAAAAAAACTGGTGAAAGATTTCCTGTATACAAACTGGTAACTGAAATCACTCTGGGAACACCTAAATAACTGAAAGCTGGCGGCTCACAGGAGGAATAAAGTTTATTTTCTTATCATAAGGTGGCCAGACAGCATGTTAACACTATTATCCTTCAGATTAGCAGAGTTTGAGAACCTGACAAATTCCCTTTTATGTCTGTTGATGCTCGCACATCATTAAAAGTTTTTATTCCAATAAAAAGTATGAAGAACCTTACAGACCTGTTTTGCATGCTCTACAAATTATTTGCACAAAGTCAATTAGTTTAATTTCAGTGTCTACAGCCATGGCTGTTATAAACTCAATAGTGCATAATTTATGGGCACAAATAGAAGTTGTCGAGTCAGCAGCTTGTACGGCAGGAGTGAACTGCTGCTTTACATAGGTTAGTTTTATATTTATGAGGCTTTTGGTATTGCATGTACATGAGGAATAATTCTAACATCACTAATCTCTGGATTTGGTTAACGTTCTCTTTAAACGCCTGGACTGAATGCAGCAAAGCAGACAACAGCCATAGTAACAATGAAAACAGATTTCCATCATTATTTTATAAAATATTGTTTTCTATAATAAGTTTAACATAACATTGTGCAAATAAACGAGGGAATGCATGATCATAAAAGTGCGTTATTGTAACACATGGAATGTAACAACATAATAGTGTCAATGCCACATCTGTATCTGACACTATGTAATAGCTGTACCCATAGCTGTATCCATGACTGCTCTTTGTCTCATTTTATCTCCAACTTAGTCAATGCTTTAGAGCAATTCCATTTTCTATTCATCATTACATGCTATATGTTGTACGATAAGGTAATGCCAAGGTTAGCCATGAAAAGCCACAGAGAAAAGAATTAAAATTTCCCCCAAAACTCAAGAATTTACACAGAAAAAAGGGCAAGAATATTTACCTGCCCAGGATGCCCACCATCAGGATGCAGTATAATAAATAATGGCAGCCATGCTGCAGTCCCCCGAGTGGCGGGTAGTTACTCGATTAGGCCTTATTCAGAGGGCCATTTTTCCACATACGAAAAGGAGGGAAAAAAACGGACCAATTTTCATAAGTGTGTTGGATTATATTTTTATAACCCCAGCACGCCATAGCCATTTTCCATTTTTTCCTCCCATTCTTCAAAGAGCCATACACTTTTATATTCCCGTCAATATAGCTATATGAGGACTTGTTTTTTGCAGGATGAGTTGCACCTTTGAATGGCACAGGAATTGGTTTTATTTATTTTTTACGCCGTTCCTCATGCAGTTTAAGGCTATGTGCACACGCTGCGGATTTGACGCTGCGGATCTGCAGCTGTTTTCCATGCGTTGTACAGTACCATGTAAACGTATGGAAAACAAAATCCACAGTGCACATGCTGAGGAAAAAAACGCACGGAAACGCAGCAGTGTTTTTTCCGCAGCATGACAAATCTTTGTGCAGATTCCGCAGCGGTTTACACCTGCTCCTCAATCAGAATCCGCAGGTGTAAAACCGCAGGTGGAATCCGCACAAAAACCACGGTAAATCCGCGGGTAATCCACAGTGCAGTCTACCTGCGGATTTTGCAAAAACAGTGCGGAAAAATCCACACACCAATCCACAACGTGTGCACATAGCCTTAGTGATTAGGCGACTTAAATCTTCGGGTCGGTGCAAATACAGCAATACCAGATTTCTATGTTTGGCTGCGGTCACACACCAAAAGACGCTTTATATTGGCATCATCATATTTTGAGAACTCTCATTTTTCCATATTGCAGCCCACAGAGTCATGTGAGGTCTTGTTTATTGCTGGACGAGCTGACGTTTCTATTGATACCATTTTCGGGCACATGACAATTTTTGATCACTTTCTATTCTATTTTTGGGAGACAGAATGAACAAAAACCAGCAATTCAGTAACTGCCTTTTTTTATACTGTTCCGCGTGTGGTAAAATTGATAAAGCAGTTTTATTCTTCGGGTCAGTACGATTACAGCGATACCTCATTTATATTGTTTGTTATGTTTTTGCCATCTTAGAGCCGGGGGTCTCCATTGGAGACCATCAGGACAACACGATTGCATCACGTTGTCCTAATGGAAGAGTGCAGGCAGTCCCCTCCCTGCGCGATGCCCCTCTATGTCACTGTCACTACTGACAGCGGCATCAGAGGAGTTAAATGCCTTCAATCGGTGCTAGCACCGATCGTGGGCGTTGCATTGGGGTGTCAGCTGTCACATACAGCTGACACCCGCACACGACTGCCGGAGCACTCAGCGTGAGGCCATGCGATTGTTACCGTACTAGTACTGCTGTTTGCAGGAAAGCACCTCCCACAGAGCAGCACTAGTACGGCGCATGTCTGGAAGGGGTTATGGTAGGAATAAATTGGATTACTTTAAGTTGGAAGATACCGTAACTCATATCCATAAGAAATAGCTGCAAAATAGAAATGTCATTGGGTTTCATGAATTTTCAGCTATAGAAATCTGTAACCAGGCAGGCCTATACCATAAAGATAATATTAGCTGCTTACAGTATTGCTCTTGTGAGGTGCCATAGTTAGTATGAGGCCATAATCAAACATTCAGTATTTGGTCAGTTTTTTACCTGAGCATTTGCTAGCCAAAACCAGAAGTGGAACAGTCAGAGGAAAAGTATAATAAAAACATATGCACCACTTCTGTATTTATCACCCACTCCTGGTTTTGGCTTATATATACTGAGGAAAATACTGACCAAAAACTGAGGTAAAAAACTGATCAGATACTGTACGTGTGAACGTGGCCTAATGCATTCC
Organism: Ranitomeya variabilis; assembly: GCF_051348905.1. Lineage (NCBI taxonomy): Eukaryota > Metazoa > Chordata > Amphibia > Anura > Dendrobatidae > Ranitomeya > Ranitomeya variabilis. Next base: position 114,409,077 of record NC_135237.1, on the reverse strand, counting down.
CTGGTAAAGTAGTGCCGGCTGAGGCACAATACTGAGGGCATCTGATACTCTTCGTGAAATGACATTTTCCTTATAATGGAAGTCTCCAAGATAAATGATGTTGTACCCAGTGTAGGGGGTGTACGACTCCTATCATTAGTGTTTGTTGTAGCTCTATAGTCTGATATCATAACGCGGTGTATCAGATATTACTAGAGTATTACTCACATGAAATCTCTCACCAAATTTTATCACCTAGTCTGAGAGCAGTAGAAGCTAGGGGCAGAGACCCGGATTCCAGTGATGTATCACCAGGCTGCTGGCTGTTGTCTTTATAAAATATTGTGTTTATCAGCAGAAGATTATGACTAGAGGACTAGTAAACCAGATGCCATGTGGCCCTCCATATTCAAGAGGTGTGTAGAACCCCCACCACTAATTTTCAGCTTTCTGCCTATGCACAGTGTGCACACAAAGATGACAATCAGTGGTATAAGCGGGGTTATACAGAGCTCAGCATTCAGAGAACTGGGAGATCTGTGGTAAAAACTTCAGCAAGCAGCTCAGTAAGTGATATGACACTGCATCACTGGAATCAGGGTCTCTGCCTCTGTATAATGCTGTTCTCAGATGGAGTAGCAAAAGACTGGTAACAGATTTCCCTTTAAGAATCACATTAATATTGCAAAATATTTCCCCCCAAAAATGGCATTTATTACTTAGCACCCGAGACAGAAAACAAGATTGAGCATTACTGCTTTAGGCAATTTCACGGTTAGAAAAACTTTACAGTCTATACATGCTCCATTTCAATTAATTAACAGAATGTTAACTACTGAATCCAACGATCACACGAAAGCTGAAGCCCGCTCACCCAACCTGCTTATTTCTTTACCTCTTTCTATCTACCTATATGTTATGTACCCATCCATTACTTAACTCCCTACATCCAGTTGTTACAGGCAGATTACGAGCTCCTAGCATGGGGGAACGCAGAAGTGTCCATACATTATATGGGCCTGGTATCTGGTTACCATGGAGACATCAGCCCCCTAATATGATTTTCTGCTGTCCTTATTAAGCAGTTGCACTTAATATCCAGCTTCTTGTTACAGGCTAATTATCTGTTATCTACATAGCGCAGATCATGCTTTGTATATTGCCAGCTGATCTGCAGCTTCGCTGGAGCATTTCAAGCCTTCCTATTGTCCTCACTGTAATATATCCCCCCCCCCCCCCAGTATAGCATGATGGCAGACAATGGGAATACATTGATCAAAGTCCAGGAATGTGTTTTTATTACTACAGATAACCTGACATGGTTATGCCCCAGTCATATCTGTCATCGCACAATGTATTACATGTCTGGAAATCTGCAAATCCCATCACTGCAGTCCAGAAAAGCAGGAGGGAGAGTTAGAACAAGGAAGCATATTAATCACCTACTCATTATTTCCTACACAAGGCATGGGAGATAAACAGGAGGGGGAGACAAAACTAATAGAAGAACTTGCTCATTTATTGTATTAACCCTTTATTTATCTTAGAGTGCAAAAAGGAGAGTTAAAGGGGGATCCGGGATTTTGCAAAAAACCTAACCTGCCTGTTGTGCCCGGCGCCGTTCTTCTCAGGCACAGAGCGGTCCGACCGGTCCTGCTGAGAAATCAGCTGTCTTGATGGGGCGGGACTTCCGAGGTAATTTTGATTGACAGCCGGCTCCCCCAGTTAGGTGGCAGAGGTTCTGGCCAGCAATCAGAGTGATGTCAAAGTCTCGCCCCGTCAATAGAGTGGAGCGGTAAAGAAGCCTCCAATCTGTAGACAATGATGTCAGCAGAGGCTTCTGAATCCCTGGCAGCATTCTGTTTTAGTCACAGCGTGGCATTGGTGCGGGTTCAGCCACCGCTCTAAGAATACAGAGCAGCAGCAGTAACTGCACCCCCGACCTGACTGACAGCCGACCATAATGCAGACTCGGGGGAGCGGTGACTGAATCAGCGCTGGCACCCCCCCTATGACTGAGACCAAATGGTGCCGGGGAGAATAAAGTTAATTTTCTCACCACCAGTGTTTGGCTACAGGCAGGATAGTAACGCTATTAACCTGCAGATTATATCTACATTTTTCCTGGTGACAGGTTCCCATTAAGTGCTTCCAATACACTGTTCATTTGTTTATATAATTCCTGGTTTTGCCTTTCAAATATTAATGGAAAATACTGATGAAATTCTGATGTGTGAACATGGTATTAAGGTTTTTCTGCAGCAAATCAGGACTTATTGCCAGTGAAATCTAGATGTGCTGCAAGTGTATCTTATTCCAGATATTGCATAAATTGCAAAGGGTGAAATTTGTGACAATTTCTGTGCAGAAATTTCCAGCAATTGGTTAAGGAGATTTGTTTGAAATCTCGTACATTTAGCAGAATTATACTATGGATTCTACAAAGAAAATCTGCAACGTGTGAACGCTCCATTGCCCCCAATAGATCAGATGACTATCTTATGAGGACCACCGAACTCTCCCCTAACAGAGGAAAGATCGGACGTATAATTCCAGCACCCAGACCTGGCAGCGGCTCTTCTTACTGAACAGCAGGTGTACGCTGCGCACGTGTGTGTGCTCTCCAGCTGAAGGCTATGGAAGGTGAATCGGCTCCTGAGTCAGAGGACTCGTCTTCACCATCTAATTGATCTTCTGCATGAAAAGTAACGACTTTTAGTATGTGATTGTCCAGGTGGATTGTTAATGTTGTCATTTAGATCACTACAGATAGACGGGCACGTGACAAGGGAAGAGGGATAGATTCCTCCTGGATGACCCCTTGGCTAACACTAAGTAACAGTAGGCAGATTTCATTTAAAATGTAATGGACGCACCTGGAAATCCGCGGTAATTAGAAGGTGATAATGAGCCCATTGATCAAGGGGAGTCTCACATGTCACTTGGCTCGCTGAGCAGTGGAAGAAAAGCGGATTTCCATTAAACTCTTTGCAATAAATAGACATCAAAATATTTACATCAAAACTTTTCATGAAATATAATAACACTGTGTTTAATTGTACTTTTTTGTTTATTGAATATTCTTGTGATGTTTCCTATTCAGTGCTGAGATTTCATTCTCAAAACTTGTAGTAAAAATTTTTCCCCCAAAGATTTGAAAGTGATCCGATTAATCAGAGACTTTCTCATGTTTAGATGCCCATTGTCAGAATAAAACCTGCATGTAAAACTACCGCTGGACATTACACAGCCGTCACGGAGAGGACAACTTGTAAAGTTAGTCTTTCTAAGGCTAAGGGCCCCTTCACACTGGTCGATTCTGCTACGATTACGACGCATTTGCGTCATATTCGACATCGCAGTACGAGCTCGTAGCCAGCGGTCACACTCTACGATGTTAACGCTTTTTCTGACGTAGTTGCGATGTGAACGTCACGCGTCGCAATCGTACGCTACCCTTCACACCGCCATAGTCCTACGACTCCGAGCGTGACGTATTACCAGCATGGGCGTGCTAAAACGTCACGCCCAATCAGGAGACAGGTATGCGGAAGCCCAACCCACGTAGTCGCATTACGAGCTCGTATGACCGCCGTCACATACTACGATTTCGACCGCCACAGCGAGACATTTACGACGAAAGAAAGTTCTGCTCTTTCTTTCACATCGTACGATGCTGGGCTGCGTCGCAGATTGTAACGCCATGTCACACTTTGCAACCTCGGAACGAGGACGGATAAACGTCACAAATCGAACGCTCGTTCAGACTTTGATTGCACAGTGTGAAGGGGCCCTAAGTTCACACTAAGTGGTTTTGGAGCATTTTGTTATGCAAATTTCAGCTGAGTTTTACAGTACCAGCAAAGTCTATGAGATTTCACGCAGCTTGTTTTTTTTATTATCATCAGTATTTTGTGCTTTGCATGGTCTTTTGCACAATGGAGCATGTCACTTCTTTCAGCGTTTTTCATTGAAATGAATGGGTGGTGAAAAAACGCTGAGAAAACGCACCAAAAATGTAGGTGTAAGATTTTGCTGCGTTTTTTGTGTCAAAACCTGATTGTATAGAATAGGACTTTTTTTTCAACACTAAACTTTATCAGCATGCACAAGAGACAAATCTAGCATACCAAAACCACAGCAAAAAAATGTAAGAAAAACCAAGGAAAACATGCTTTTTTATGCAGCTCCTTTCCTGCCAAGAGATCAGGTTTTACTGCTTAAAAAAAAAACACAGAAAAAATGCCTAGTATGAACTTTCCCTAAGGCTATGTGCACACGTTGCGGATTTGGACACGCAGAATTGCATCAAATCCGCAGTGGAGTGCACAAGCAATGTTAGTCAATCTGAAATTTAGAATTGTTGTGCACATGCTGCAGAAAAATATGTGTGGATTTGCAACGTTTTATTTTCCGCAGAATGTCAATTCTTTTTGCGTTTCTGCAGCATTTCTGAACCCATTGACTTCCATTGAGTCAGTCAAGTCCGCAGCACAACCACAGGTTTAAAAAGATCTGCAGTTTTGCTGCGAAGTTGCGTGCGAAAAACACTGCAGATAGGGAGGAGAAAGAGTGTGTGGGCGGAGACTGTGGGTGTGGGCGGAGACTATGTGCATGTCTGTTTGCGGGGGTGTGTGTGTATGTGTCTGTGTGTCTCTGTGTGTGTGCTGGTGTGTGGGGGTCTGTCTCTGTGTCTGTGTGCGTGTCTCTGCGTGTGTCCCTGTGTGTGTGAGGGACTGTGTGTGTCTGCGTGTGTCTCTGTGTGTGTGCTGGTCTGTGTAGTCAGGCATTGTCTGATGGGACTACTGCTCCCCATCCGGCTATGAATGCTGTCACATATGACAGTGACAGCATGAGCTGTTGACGGGACAGTAGTCCCATCAGATGATGCATGTGTTAAATAGTAAAAAAAAAAAAAAAAAAAAAAACCAAAACATACAACATACAGTACACAAACTCGCCAAACACCTAGTTCCCGATGCCCTTGTTCTCCTGCGACAAAAATAAAATAATAAACCAACAGTATACTCCCTGTTCCGCAGTAGTCCATTTAATAACGAGTTTCCCACGACGATCTCCTGTGTAGTACAGTGACATCGGGAGATGTCACTGTGCTTCAAGGCCCTCCAGCATGCACTGACCGGAAGTAATCCTCCGCAGTGTATCCCTCCACCACCGGGAGAGAGGTCACCTGAGTTCATGCTGTCACCGATGTGACTGCTCTATAGGGGAGATCGTCGTGGGACACTTGTTATTAAATGGACTACGGAACAGGGAGTATTTGTGTTGGTTTATTATAGTTTTTGCAGATCGATGGCGTTGCATGGATTAGCTGTATAATAAAGATGGGAAAATGGGCTGTGTTTTATTTCATTAAAATACTTTATTTTGGCTGTGTCTTTATTTAACCTCTTAACAACTATAGGATTAGTAATGGATAGGTGTCTTATTGACACATCTCCATTACTAAACAGGGTTAATGTCACCTTACAATACAAAGGTGACATCAACCCCACAACTATTACCCCACTTGCCACCGCTACACAGCAGTGGGAAGAGAGACGCTAAGTGCCGGAATTGGCGCATCTTAGAGATGCACTATTTCTGGGGTGGCTGACAGCTGGTGTTTGTAGCCGGGGGGGGAGGGGGGGCAATATCCATGGCCCCTTCCTAGGCTATTAATATCAGCCCACAGCTGTCTACAATGCCTTTTCTGGTTATTAAATATAGGGGGACCCCACATCATTTTATGGGGGGGCTCCCCTATTTTAATAGCCAGTAAAGGCTAAGTATACAGCTGATACTTACTTTTGTAATATTATTTGTACAAAAAAAGGTATAACAGCTCCTAGGACAAGATATACATAAAGTGCATATAGTGACCATTACAGGTACAAATGTACAAAGTGCAGTGCAATAACATATACATGTAAAGACGTCATACAGTAACTGATACAATATTAATTGGCAATTTACACACAGCTGGATTTCATAAATCATTTCATGACTCACCCCATTCTGCAATCAGTTATGAAAATCAAAATTGTACTACAGGAAACACTTGTCAACCCGCGCATGCGCAGTAGACAATTACTAAAGTCAGCGCCATTTTGGTTGCTGGAAAACATACACCGAAGGTCCTCATATCGTCAAAGTGAGTGGCAACCCACGCATGGGCAATGGAAATTACATTATAACAGCGCCATCTTCTGGGCAATGGAGTTTAAGGCCAAAAGGAATCAATCCTCTAAAAAAATATTTTTAAAGGAGTGTAAACACTCTCAAATAGCGATAAATATGCATTCTTATTGGTTAACCCCTATGGAATAGGTTCAGAGCCCAACATTAAAGGAGATGGTTACAGTTAAACCCACAATGGTACGTACACCCCCCATTAGCTGGGGCTGGTTACCCACCATAAGAGGATCCAAGGGAGACCAATGCCCTGCGACAGGCACGATCCCAGTCTCGGTACCCACAAGGAAACAACAACCAGAGCTCCATCAAAATGTGGGAAAAAAAGAACCACCATAATAGCCCACTCAGATACCATTTTTATTGATATATAAACAAAAATAATAATTTAATGAAAAAAGCATTCCAATAGTTGACTTCATGAATAGGGTAAGTCATGAATTATGATCTTCAGAAAAAATTATTTTCATTTTTCATAATATATCTAAAAAAGGAAAAATACAATTAATACCATCATATTATTACATCCATAAGAGAGGCAAGATCCCAAGAATAAGCAGAAGGGGATATATACTGCAACCTATTATAATGTTACTTGCAACTTGAAATCCACATTTAAACCATATGGTTTTAATGTGTTTAATTTTCAAATCCATTTGAGTTCTCTGATCTTTAAAAGTTTAACCCTATCACCTCCCCGTCTCACTGGGGGTAAATGATCAATGATCCTGAATTTCAGGTTTTTTTCTGTATGTCCATATTCTGTAAAATGTTTAGAAACTGGTAAATCAATTTTTGTCTTTCTTATGGTATACCTATAATGATTTATACGGGTTTTAAAATCCCACGTAGTCTCACCTACGTACCATAATTTGCATGGGCACTCCAAGAGATAGATTACATAATCACTAGAGCATGTAAAAAATTAGTTAATAAAAATTTTTTCATTGGTGACCGGATGAAAAAAATGGTCACCCTTCAGCATATTATTGCAATTGACGCAACTAAGACAAGGATAACATCCTACTCGATTTTTTCCATCGAGGGAAGGTTGAAGTGAGACTTTCTTAGATCCCATATCTGAGCGAACAAGTCTGTCCTTTATGTTTTTGAAACGTTTATAAGATACTAGATGGTGGCCCGATTCGAACGCATCGGGTGTTCTAGAATATGCATGTCCACGTAGTATATTGCACAGCCCACGTAGTATATTGCCCAGTTACGTAGTATATTGCCCAACCACATAGTATATTGCACAGCCCACGTAGTATATTGCCCAGTTACGTAGTATATTGCCCAACCACATAGTATATTGCACAGCCCACGTAGTTTATTGCCCAGTTACGTATTATATTGCCCAGTGACGTAGTATACAGCACAGAGCCACGTAGTATATTTCACAGTGACGTAGTATACAGCACAAAGCCACGTAGTATATTGCCCAGCCACGTAGTATATTGCCCAGTCACGTAGTATATTGCCCAGCTACGTAGTATATTGCCCAGGCACATATGTCACAGGTTAAAAAATAAACATATACTCACCTTCCGAGGGCCCCCTGTAGTCCTGTCACCTGTGTGTGGTGCACGCGGCAGCTTCCGGTCCCAGGGTTGGTATGAGCGCAGGACCCGTGATGACGTCGCGGTCACATGACCGTGACGTCATGGCAGGTCCTTCTCGCATAGCACCCTTAGCACCGGAACCTGCAGGCGTGAGCGCATCGTCGGACTACGGAAGGTGAGAATAGCAGTTTTTTTGTTTTTTTATTATTTTTAACATTAGATCTCTTTACTATTGATGTTGCATAGGCAGCATCAATACTAAAAACTTGGTCACACAGGGTTAATAGCGGCAGTATCGGAGTGTGTTACCCGCGGCATAACGCGGTCCGTTACTGCTGGCATTAACCCTGTGTGAGCGGTGACTGACTGACTGGAGGGGAGTATGCGGGCGCCGGGCACTGACTGCAGGGGAGTAGGGAGGGACTAATCGGACTGTGCCCGTCGCTGATTGGTCGCGGCAGCCATGACAGACAGCTGGCGAGACCAATCAGCGACTCGGGATTTCCGTGATGGAAGTTGACGACAGAAAGACGGAAGTACCCCTTAGACAATTATATATATATATATATATATATATATATATATATATATATATATATATATTAATGGTGGATTTTTATACTCAACTATCTCTGGAAAACAACGGCCTATCATTGGCCAATGTTTCTTAACAATGCCCACTACTGCATTACTCTCATCACAATAAGTTGTGACTAATGGAATTCTTTTCAGATTTTTTTCCCTTTTTCTTTTACATAGAAGAGTGTCTCTATCCATATCCTTTACCTTATTCTCCCATTTTTTAGGACTCTAATAGGATAGCTCCTCTGTCTAAACTTCTTTGTCATCATCTCAAGGAAATTTACCAAATTTTTATCATCACTTACTATTCTCTTAACCCGTAAATACTGACTATACGGTAATGCCTCTATTAATCTACAAGGATGATGACTGTCATATTTAAGTAAAACATTTTTATCAGTAGATTTTATAAAAATTTCAGTAGACAATCTCATGTCTTCACATTTTACCAATACATCTAAGAATTGTATTTCTTTCTCCGAATGTACTAACATGAACTTGATATCTACATTTAGACCATTAAGAAATGTTTTAAACTCCTCCAGTTCAACAATGGTTCCTTTCCACAGGAGGAAGACATCATCTATGTATCTCCACCACTCCACAACATTGTGGAAGTGGTGGGACACTTAGACAAAGTCTTCCTCCATGGCTGCCATAACTAAATTTGCATAGGCGGGTGCCATGTTTGCACCCATGGCCGTCCCCCTCATTTGCATAAAATATTCATCTCTACACAGGAAGTAGTTATTACTGAGTACTACTTCCAAAAAATGTAGAATAAAATCAATTGTATCTGCATTATATTCAGTACCAACAAGATTCCTACGCACTGCTGTCATAGATGTATAAAGAGAAATTACATCAAAAGTTGCCACTACAATTTTTTGTTCAATTTTGACTTTTTTAAGTTTACCCAAAAAGTCAGTTGTATTTTCTACAAAAAATGGTATCTGTCTGGACAAAGGTCCTAAAATTTTATCAAGAAAAATGCCTATGTGACTGAATACTGAATCACTGCCTGACACAATAGGTCGGCCTGGTGGATTAATTAAAGACTTATGAATTTTTGCCAACACATATATTTCCGGAGTGACTGGATTTTCCACCATTAAAAATGTATAAAGATCTTCATCTATGATATTAAAATATTTAGCTTCATCTAAGATTGTTTTAATTTTCCTTATGACAATAAATTTAGGATCACCTGACAACCTCTTATATACATCTGAATCCGATAACTGAAGCACAATTTCTGCCTCATATTTACACGTGTACATGATGACGACAGCACCACCCTTATCTGCTGACTTGATGGTGTTGTCGCCATCATGTCTGTACACTGTCACTTTGCTTGAAAAAGGCTCTCCATGGGCCGAAACGTTGCCACAATGGGCTACTAAATATCTTCTAAACTTTAATCTACAACGGTGTGCTGCCTCTGATTTTTTGGACTCCTATATCTATAGATAGATAGATCTACACTGTGTGCAGAATTATTAGGCAAGTTGTATTTTAGAGGGATATTCTTATTATTGATCAACAACTATGTTCTCAATCAACCCAAAAGACTCATAAATATCAAAGCTCAATATTTTGGGAAGTTGGAGTGATTTTTTTTAGATTTGGCTATCTTAGGAGGATATCGGTTTGTGCAGGTAACTATTACTGTGCAGAATTATTAGGCAACTTAAAAAAAAACAAATATATTCCCATTTCACTTGTTTATTTTCACAAGGTACACCAATATAACTGCACAAAATTTAGAAATAAACATTTCAGACATACAAAAACAAACCCCCCCAAAATTAGTGACCCATATAGCCACTTTTCTTTATGATGACACTCAACAGCCTTCCATCCATAGATTCTGTCAGTTGCTTGATCTGTTTACGATCAACATTGCGTGCAGCAGCCACCACAGCCTCCCAGACACTGTTCCGAGAGGTGTACTGTTTTCCCTCCCTGTAGATCTCACATTTTATGAGGGACCACAGGTTCTCTATGGGGCTCAGATCAGGTGAACAAGGGGGCCATGTCATTATTTTTTCTTCTTTCAGACCTTTACTGGCCAGCCATGCTGTGGAGTAGTTGGAGGAATGTGATGGAGCTTTGTCCTGCATGAAAATCATGTTTTTCTTTAACGATACTGACTTCTTCCTGTACCACTGCTTGAAGATGTTGTCTTCCAGAAACTGGCAGTAGGTCTGGGAGTTGAGCTTCACTCCATCCTCAACCCAAAAAGGTCCCACAAGTTTATCTTTGATGATACCAGCCCATACCAGTACCCCACCTCCACCTTGTTGGCGTCTGAGTCAGAGTGGAGCTCTCTGCCCTTTACTTATCCAGCCTCTGGCCCATCCATCTGGCCCATCAAGGGTCACTCTCATTTCATCAGTCCATAAAACCTTTGAAAAGTCAGTCTTAAGATATTTCTTGGCCCAGTCTTGACGTTTTATCTTATGTTTCTTGCTCAAAGGTGGTTGTTTTTCAGCCTTCCTTACCTTGGCCATGTCTCTGAGTATTGCACACCTTGTGCTTTTTGTTACTCCAGTAACATTGCAGCTTTGAAATATGGCAAAACTGGTGGCAAATGGCATCTTGGCAGCTTCACGCTTGATTTTCCTCAATTCATGGGCAGTTATTTTGTGCCTTTTTTGCCCAACACGCTTCTTGTGACCCTGTTGGCTATTTGCCATGAAACGCTTGATTGTTCGGTGATCACGCTTCAAAAGTTTGGCAATTTCAAAACTGCTGCATCCCTCTGCAAGACATCTCACAATTTTGGACTTTTCAGAGCCCGTCAAATCTCTCTTCTGACCCATTTTGCCAAAGGAAAGGAAGTTGCCTAATAATTAAGCACACCTTATATAGGGTTTTGATGTAATCCCTCCTCAATACAGAGATGCACATCACCTGATTTACTTAATTGGTAGTTGGCTCTCAAGCCTGAACAGCTTGGAGTAGGACAACATGGATAAAAAGTATCATGTGATCAAAATACAACTTGCCTAATAATTCTGCACACAGTGTAGATCTATAGATCTATCTATCTATCTATAGATATTCACTTATACTTGTTTTGTGTATATTACATGTGAACATGGTATGTGATGATATGGTATTCAATGGAGTATGTAAAAGAAGATTTATGTCAGTAGTCGCCTGTCACAAAGCGTCGGCGCGACGTACCGACGGAAGTGTGTCCTTTCACATTTCCATCTGCAGTCCCAGCCAGGAAAGAGACAGAGAGAGACATTTCCTGCCGGGCATGCGCAGACGGAAAAATTGGATACAACACACAGAAAAACGTTCCCTTGAACGTTTTTCTCAGACGACGGGCCGCCAAAACCCGACGCAACCAGTGCACGATGGAGGCAACGTGTGGCCATAAGTCGCGATATGTCGGCAATACAAGTCTATGGGAAATAAACGCATCCTGTGGGCAAATTTGCAGGATGCGTTTTTTTACCAAAACGACTCATTGTGACGGGGAGTGGCCGATGGAAATGTGAAAGTAGCCTTAAATAATAGATCTTTATTTAGCTTACAAAAAAAAATGCATACAAATCCGCATGAAAATCCACATTAAAAACACATACAAAATGTGCGGATTTTTAACTGTGTTGTCTATCTCTCTATAGATATATCTATAGATAGAAAAAATAAATCTGCGTTAGTCCAGGGTCATACTTGCAAGAAACTCGCATGAGTCTCGCACCTCAATACCCGGCACTGCAGTCGGCACTCGGATCGTTCAGCTGCATAGAAATACATGCAGCCGTGCACTCCGGTCCCGAGTGCCGGCGGCAGTGCCGGGTATTGAGGTGTGAGACTCATGGGAGTCTCTTGCAAGTGTGACCCCGGCCTTAAACGCAATATCTGTTTAATTTTTTTTTTATTTTTTTTTTAAAAAAGGGGAAAAAAATTGAGTGGGCTCCCGTGCAGTTTTCAAAACCAGTAAGGGAAAGCCAGCGATTTGGGGCAGATGTTTATAGCCTGGGAAGGGGGTAATACCCATTGATCTTCTCGGGCTATTAATATCAGCTCACAGCTGTATAAGTAGCCTTTACTGGCTATTAAAATGGGGGGGGGGGAAACTGCTCTTTAGCGTTGGCACATGGGGTAATAGTTGGGGAGGTTGATGTCACCTTTGTATTGTAAGGTGACATCAAGCCCGGCTTAGTAATGGAGAGGCATCGATAAGATACCTATCCATTACTAATCCTTTAGTTGTTAAAGGGAACCCGTCACCCCCAAAATCGAAGGTGAGCTAAGCCCACCGGCATCACGGGCTTATCTACAGCATTCTGCAATGCTGTAGATAAGCCCCTGATGTATCCTGAAAGATGAAAAAAAGAGGTTAGATTATACACACCCAGGGGCGGTCCCGCTGCGGTTCTGGTCCGATGGGTGCCGTGGTTCGGTCCGGGGCCTCCTATCTTCTTACGATGATGTCCTCTTCTTGTCTTCACGCTGCGGCTCCGGCGCAGGGCAGACAAAGTACGCCTGTGCCAGAGCATGAAGACAAGAAGAGGACGTCATCCCATGAAGATGGGAGGCCCCGGACCGTGACGTCTATTGGACCGAACCGCAGCGGGACCGCCCCTGGGTGAGTATAATCTAACCTCTTTTGCTCATCTTTCAGGATACATCGGGGGCTTATCTACAGCATCACAGAATGCTGTAGATAAGCCCCTGATGCCGGTGGGCTTACCTCACCTTCCATTTTGGGGGTGGCAGGTTCCCTTTAAGGGGTTAAAAAAGACACAGCCAGAATAAAGTATTTTAATGAAATAAAACACTACACAGTTTCCCATCTTTATTGTACTCCTAATTCCTGCAACACCCTCGATCACCAGTAAAAAAAAAAAAAAAAAATAATATATCAACACAAATAATCCTGGGTCCGACGTAATCCATTTAATAATGAGTGTCCCACGACGATCTCCCATATAGAGCAGTCACAACAGGAGATGTGACCGCTCTACAGGGCCTCCAGTGACACATTGACAGGAGATAATGGCTCCTGCAGTGTTATCACTGAGGGTTCACTGGAGTTCATGCCCTCACTTTACAGCACTGCTTCGTGAGAATTTTCTCACACAGCGTTACTGTTGACAGCATGAACTCAGGTGACCTCTCTCCCGGCGGCGGAGGGATACAGTGTGGATTACCTTCTGTCACTGTATCATCGGAGCCCCTGTAGAACGGTCACATCTCCTGATTTGACAGCTCTACACAGGAGATCATCGTGGGACAATCGTTATTAAAAGGACTACTACGGAACAGGGAGTATACTGTTGTTTTTTTTTGCAGGGGATCGAGGGCGTCGGGAAATAGCTGTATGGTGAGTATGTACTATTTGTGGGGGGTTTTTCACAATCAAACACAGTAGCCGGATGTTGGGCTACTACTGTCCCATCATCAGCTAGCTGTCACTGTAGAAGACATAACCGGATGGGACTAGTAGTCTCATCGGACGATGCCTGCCTACACACAGACACGCACACACCCACACACACAAACACAGATACACACAGACACCCGCACACAGACCCGCACATATTCACAGCACACATATAGTCTCCGCCCACATAGTCTTCCTCCTCTCGATCTGCAGCGTTTCTCGCACGCAACTCCACACCAAAACTGCAGATCTTTTTAAACCTGCGGTTTTTCTGCGGATTTGACTGACCCAATGGAAGTCAATGGGTGCAGAAATGCTGCAGATCTGCAAAAAGAATTGACAAGTTGTGGAAAAAAAGGGCAAATCTGCACGTATTTTTCTGCAGCATGTGCACAACAATTCTGAATTTCCCATTGACTTACATTGGTAGAGCACTACACTGCAGATTTGATGCAATTCCGTGCGTCCAAAAACGCTGCGGATCCTCATCAAAATTTGCAACGTGTGCACATAGCCTTAGACTTATAAATTCTAATATTGATCACAGCAGTACTCTTACACCTTAAGATCTATACTAGAGACTCCATTACACTATGGTCATATTATACTAACTGAACACTGATCAGTGATCTATCTGGATAACTTACTCATCGAAAGCCATAGTAATGGAGCAGACTACAATGTAAGTTTGCAGTCTGTAACCAGAGACACACGAGTCTGCATAGGAGCTATACACACTAGGGATCAGCAGACCTGGGGATGTTCTGGTTCATCCGTTTCGACTGAACTTTAGTTCAAAGTTCGAGTAGGGTACCAGAAATCTACCCGAACTTTAATCCGAACCCCATAGAAGTCAACGAGGACCCAAACTTTGGCGCTGTAAAATGTTCTCGCTCTCTCTCAGGAGTGGAACAATCAGAAAAAAAGTATAATAGAAACATGTCACCACTTCTGTATTTATTACCCACTCCTGATTACGGTTTACAAATACTGAGGTACAAAACTGACCGAATACTGAAGGTGTGAACATGGCTTTGCCTTGTGGATTTCCATTACTGTTTTAGGCTTCCACTTCTATCACTTTCGCTTTGGTTTCCATATGATTTCATACTTTCCACTTTATCAATCCTATACAAAAATGTTTTCCTTTTCTATAACAGATTTCACAGCAGCACTGATACCTGAACTAGATAGTAATAATGGATTTATATCTGTGAAATGGTGAATTATAGTAACACAACAGAGCCACCAGCAGCTACAGAGAATGTGGATAAAATAAAATGTGAACAGTAGATGGCAGATAATAAGCTTTGGGCACAGTAATGGGATTATAGCATGTGATGAAAGTACACCATGAACTATATTTTTTTCTCTGATCCTGGCACAGATGTTGTGAGTAAAACCAGCGGTTCCCTGAATCTAAACCTCAATTGTTCTCAGACAGATAATCATGTCACTTTCATAGAAATGGCTAAAAAGCACATTTATATGTATCATTTGACTGATATCGTTGAGTGATGATTGCCATATACTTTGTTGGCCCTTCGAAATGAGAGTAGACATGCTCTCCATGCTTCTATAGGGCTACCACTAAATAGTGTGACTGCTGTAAAAGCGGCCCGAAAAGAAAAAACTTTCATGAGTTTTTCATATAAAAATTGCAAAACAAACTATTAGAAAGACACATAGACGGTTAAAAAGGCATGCACAAGTCATACAATGCACAAGTCACACTGCACAAGTCACACAATGCACAGGTCACACAATGCACAAGTCATGCAATGCCCAAGTCACACAATGCACAGGTCACACAATGCACAGGTCACACAACGCACAGGTCACACAATGCACAAGTCACACAATGCACAAGTCACACAATGCACAGGTCACACAATGCACAAGTCATGCAATGCCCAAGTCACACAATGCACAGGTCACACAATGCACTGGTGACACAATGCACAAGTCACACAATGCACAAGTCACACAATGCACAGATCACACAATGCACAGGTCACACAATGCACAAGTCACACAATGCACAAGTCACACTGCACAAGTCACACAATGCATAAGTTACACAATGCACAGGTCACACAATGCACAAGTCATACAACGCACAGGTCATACAACGCACAAGTCACACAATGCACAGGTCATACAATGCACAAGTCACACAATGCACAAGTCACACAATGCACAAGTCACACACTGCACAAGTCACACACTGCACAAGTCACACACTGCACAAGTCATACAATGCACAGGTCATACATTGCACAGGTCACACAATGCACAAGTCACACACTACACAAGTCATACAATGCACAGGTCATACAATGCACAAGTCTCACAATGCACAAGTCACACTGCACAAGTCATACAATGCACAAGTCACACAATGCACAAGTCACACACTGCACAAGTCATACAATGCACAGGTCACACAATGCACAGGTCATACAATGCACAAGTCACACAATGCACAAGTCACACAATGTACAAGTCACACACTGCACAAGTCATACAATGCACAGGTCATACAATGCACAAGTCTCACAATGCACAAGTCACACTGCACAAGTCATACAATGCACAAGTCACACACTGCACAAGTCATACAATGCACAAGTCACACAATGCACAAGTCACACAATGCACAAGTCACACACTGCATAAGTCATACAATGCACAGGTCATACAATGCACAGGTCACACAATGTACAAGTCACACACTGCACAAGGCATACAATGCACAGGTCATACAATGCACAGGTCATACAATGCACAAGTCACACAATGCACAAGTCACACAATGCACAAGTCACACACTGCACAAGTCATACAATGCACAGGTCATACAATGCACAAGTCACACAATGCACAAGTCACACAATGCACCAGTCATACAATGCACAAGTCACGTAATGCACAAGTCACACACTGCACAAGTCATACAATGCACAGGTCATACAATGCACAAGTCACACTGCACAAGTCATACAATGCACAGGTCATATAATGCACAAGTCACACAATGCACAGGTCATACAATGCACAGGTCATACAATGCACAGGTCACATAATGCACAAGTCACACAATGCACAGGTCACACAATGCACAGGTCACACAATGCACAAGTCACACACTGCACAAGTCATACAATGCACAGGTCATACAATGCACAAGTCACACTGCACAAGTCATACAATGCACAGGTCATACAATGCACAGGTCATGCAATGCACAAGTCACACAATGCACAAGTCATACAATGCACAGGTCATACAATGCACAGGTCACACAATGCACAGGTCACACAATGCACAGGTCACACAATGCACAAGTCACACAAAGCACAAGTCACACAATGCACAAATCATGCAATAAAACTGTCTAATTAATTATGCTCTGTAGGGAGGCATAACCTAAAAACTACATGGCAGTATTAATTGTAAGACACTGTGCACTATATTGGGGTATTTTGTTAATATTTAATAACCTATTACTTAAATTAAAGATTTTACACTAAATGTATTTTTTTATTTTTAGCAGTGTTTTTATTCCTCATATCACAATCTGTATTAAAAATTAAAAAATTAAATCTTACCATTTCCAAATTGACCACTGGGGCTTTTTAAGACTGTAACTTTTAGGAAACAACGCATGTACTTAGTCAAAATGACCAGCTTCAACCCTATCTTTTATATTGACACATCTAATGATCTTGTGCAAAAGTCATTGTGTAGGGAAGAGGAACAGGGTCAGCTATTATTTACTATTGTGATTGGTGGATCCAGCGTTTTGAGCTGTGAAAAGAGGTGTTACCTGTCATTGTAATCCTGTCTCTGCTGATAAGGAGCCTGCTGAAAACTCTTCCTGAAATGACAAGAATTAGGAGTCTAAAAAAGTGACAGTGGCCAGTGTCAGAATTACAACAATACTAATTCAGTTTTTAATAAAGATTGTGATATGAAAAAAATCCCAAACATTTTTAAAAATACATATAACACAAAAACCTGATACACACAATCATTATTTTCAGATGATAGCTTTTGCATAACGGTGCAGCCAGTTTTGGCAATTAATACCTAGCTCCATCAATTCTCACATATGATACTTTATGTGGTAGTAATTTTGGAATGCTTCTATACATCCCAGTGATTCTGAGACTGTAATTACTATGCCATTATACCTTACTGTATGTTAGCGGGACATTTAGGTCGATATGTTTGGGGCTTATCTATGAAAATAGATAATAGTATAATATAACATTTAACAAAAAGAAAAAACTGAAAAATTAGCAAAGATAAAATTTGCCATTTTTAATGCAGCTGCTCTATGTCTCTGCAGGCTTTCCATTGTCCTCCTGCACAATCACTTAAAGCCACTACCTGGACAACCCCCTTCTTATTCCCCACGCTTGGCCCCAATAAAATAGCCTTTACTCCCCTTCCGTGTCTGTGTCGTTCCTGCGATGTCGGCACTTGGGGTCCCGGGGCTCTATGACGTGGTGCCCAATCAGCGCTAGCGTCACTGTCCGTCTTCTGTTGAACTGAACATGAAGTAGAAGTCAGCGATCAACTGCAGCCCGCTGATTGGGCGCCGGGCACGTGTCATCCAGCCGCACAAGAGCTACGGAACCGCGAGTGCCGATACCGCAGGAATGGTGCTGGCAAAGGGAACTTTTTCATTTTATCGGGACCAAACGTGGGGAATGAGAAGGGGTTGTCATAGTAGTGGACAACCCCTTTAATCTTGCAGGAAAAAAGCGCAGTCGTTACAATCAGCCTCACAGTCCTGTATATGAAACAGCTGTTTCTCTACCGCAGCGGTTTACAACCACGGCATGAACTCTGCATGTAAATGAGGCCTAAACCAGGCATTTGTACCACTCAAAATAGTTAATAACATTTACCATAAGTCTGCTGTCAAGATCTTTGCTAATATAGGTGCTGCATCAACAAAACTAAAAAATTTTTATTTATTTTTTACAGTTAAAATGTTGACTTGGCTCCAATTTTTTTAATTTTGACAAAGTGTACTGGAAGAAAAAAAGTCACAAAATTTGTTACGCAATTTCTCTCAAACTGTGTCAATACCCCATATGGGATCAGAAACTACTGTGTACATTGCAGGCCTTGCACTGATTTTTGGAGTGCAAATTTGGCTGGAAATTCCCTAGGCCATTACGTGGTAACCAATGGCACCCTGTCATGAGTTGAGGAAGTGCTTATGGGGTGAAAGTGAGGCTCCTTCTTTTGTTAACCATCCTGTTGCTATTACTTGTGGGACCTAGAGGTTAAAATTTCCACAATTGTAGTTCATACTGAGCGTGAGCTAAGTGTCACGGGAGTACTGGGTAGACTAAGGCTGGTTACCCGGGCCCCTGTGATATCCCTCAGGCTAGGGAAACCCTGTCTGTCCCTCTCCCAGAAGTTACACTAAAGGTGTGCATGTCTGGGCCGCAATGCCTGACCCTGTCTCCTGTTTCAGCCCTAAGCTGAAACCACCACCCGCCACCCAGTGAAGAGACCACACACCAATCCCCACAGAAAGCACAGACAGGTAAAACTGAAAAATGCACCATGCCGCAGTCACACAGGAATACACTATAATGTGCACAGGGCAAAACAAATACAAATATAGGAAGGAGGAATATGACAAAGGATAATACACCACCAGATACGATATTCCTTACAACAAGACCACCACTCCAGACCGGACTCACTAGGCACAAAGCACAAGCTATAATCGGTGACGCCCCAAAGTCCAGCACAACTATTTAAAGGCCGTGGGCGTGACCCTGCCTCCAACCAAATTACCAGCTAGATTAACCCAGAGCAAGCTGGATAAAGTCTAGCCGACGCCACTGAGCGTGTAGTGGACATATGTGGAATTACCGCTGTCTGTCGGACGCCCTAGTGTGAACAGCGTCCGACATGACAGTACCCCTCCTTCTACGAGGGACCCCAGGGCCCTCACGACTTATAGGACCCGGCTTGTCCGGATGGCGGTGGTGAAACATACTGACCAGCCGGTCTGCATGTATGTCCGAGGCTGGTACCCAGGACCTCTCTTCCGGCCCATAACCACACCAATGTACCAGGTACTGTAATGTGTGGCGCACTATTCGAGAGTCAACCACCTTGGAGACTTCAAACTCCAAATTGCCATCCACCAAGACTGGAGGTGGCATAGGCGCCGTGTCCACAGAACCCACCACCTTTTTTAATAAAGATCTGTGGAACACGTTGTGTATTATATATACCATAGGGAGCGCCAAACGGTAGGCTACCGGGTTAATGATGGTGGCAACCCTAAATGGACTAATAAACCTTGGACCCAATTTCAAAGATGGAATCTTGAGTTTTATGTTTTTGAGGACAACCACATCCAGTCACCCACACTCAGGTCCGGACCTGTCACACGTTTACTCTCAGCCACTCGTTTGTATCTTGCACCTATGCTTAGTAAGCGCTGTTTCACTCTCCTCCACACGGATGCCAGTTGTGCTCCTAACTGGTCCTCCTCCGGGACGCCAGTAGAACCCCCCTGACGCAGCCAAAGGTAGGAACGTCGACCACTCCTCCTGATTGTCAGAAACAAAACACCGTAAGTACTGCTCCAAATTCTGGTTCATACGCTTGATCTGACCATTTGACTGAGGATGAAACGCCAAAGAATGCGACAACTTGATTCCCAGCCGTGAGCAAAAAGCTTTCCAAGATTTTGCCACAAACTGAGTACCCCTATCAGACACGATATCAGACGGGACCCCGTGAAGTCTGACCACCTCCTGCACAAATACCTGAACCAGAGTCTTAGCGTTAGGCAACGAAGGCAAAGACACAAAGTGCGACATCTTTGAGAACCGATCAACAACCACCAGAATGACCATGTTCCCAGCAGAGGAGGGCAAATCTGTGATAAAATCCATGGAAATCTCCATCCATGGCCTACTGGGAACCCCGAGAGGATGTAGTGTGCCAGCAGGACGGGAGCGGGGCATCTTAGCCCTAGCACACGTGGTACATGCTGACACGTACGAGACCACGTCTTGTCGGATTTTGGGCCACCAAAACCGACGCGACACCAACTCCAAGGTACCCCTAACCCCTGGATGGCCAGCCAGGACAGCATCATGATGCTCACCCAACACCTTTAGGCGAAGATGGAGAGGTACAAATGATTTGTTAATGGGAAGCTCTGGTGGTACCTCCTCCTGAGCCTCGGCAATCTCAGCCTCAACCTCGGTCGTGAGAGCCGAGACCACTACACCCTTTTGGAAGATGGGTTCCGGATCTTCCCGAGGTTCTCCCCCCGGAAAACACCTGGAGAAAGCATCCGCCTTAGTGTTATTAGACCCAGGTCGGTACATGACAAAAAAGTTGAACCGCGTGAAAAACAATGCCCAGCGAGCCTGCCTGGGGGACAGACTCTTGGCTGACTCCAAATACAGCAGATTTTTATGGTCGGTGATAACTGTAACCTGATGGACCGACCCCTGCAAAAAGTGACGCCATTCCTCAAAAGCCAATTTGATAGCCAACAACTCCCTGTTGCCGATATCGTAATTACGTTCGGCAGACGACAGCTTCTTGGAAAAATAGGCGCAAGGACGCAACTCGCCCAAGGATAAGCCTTGTGACAGCACCGCCCCCACTCCAACCTCAGACGCATCGACTTCCACGGTAAATGGTTTTGATACGTCCGGTTGCACCAGAATGGGGGCCGAAGCAAAACTGTTCTTCAGAAATTCAAATGCGCGCACAGCAGCCTGAGGCCAGGCGGAGAAATTGGTACCCTTTTTCGTTATGTCAGTAAGCGGTTTAGCAATGGTAGAAAAATCCTTGATAAACTTTCTATAATAGTTGGAAAACCCAAGGAACCGCTGAAGTGCTTTTAGGTTATCAGGCCGTTCCCAATGCAGCACCGCTTGCACCTTAGCGGCGTCCATTTTAAACCCTGAAGCAGACACTATATAACCCAAAAAAGGCAACTCCTGAACCGAAAATACACATTTCTCAAGTTTTGCATAGAGCTTATTTTCCCTGAGTAGCTGTAACACCTGCCTCACATGCTCTAAATGAGTATCACGGTCACATGAGTAAATGAGAATGTCATCAAGGTACACAATAATGAATTTCCCCAGAACATGCGAGAATACATCATTTATGAAATGTTGAAAAACTGCAGGCGCGTTTGTCAAACCAAATGGCATCACCAAATTTTCAAAATGACCCTCAGGAGTATTAAAAGCCGTCTTCCACTCATCACCTTGACGGACTCTTATGAGGTTGTAAGACCCCTGAGGTCAAGCTTGGAAAACCACTTAGCACCAGCCACCTGGTTGAACAAATCAGGTATCAGTGGCATAGGGTATGGATCACGAACCATAATCTGGTTTAACTCCCTGAAATCCAGACACGGCCGTAATCCGCCATCTTTCTTTTTAATGAAGAACCCTGCTGCCACCGGCGAGGACGAAGGCCTGATGTGCCCTTTGCTCAGACTCTCAGCAATGTAATCTTTTAAAGCTTGCCTCTCAGGACCAGACATGTTGAACATCCTAGCTTTTGGCAATTTAGCCCCTGGTTTAAACCTAATAGTACAGTCATAGGGGTGATGTGGTGGCAATTCTGAGCAACCCTTCTCTGAGAACACATCCACTAAATCCTGCAGTGACTCAGGAATGCTTGGAGTCACAGCGGACACATGTGGCCAGGCAATTCTCCTGGCAAAATCCGCTCCACTGAATTATGTCCTGAGTTTTCCAGTCAATCACAGGGTTGTGCATAGACAACCATGGAAAACCCAGAACCATTTGTGCAGGAAGATTACTGAGCACCCTACATGTAACCTGCTCAGAATGTAGGACCCCAGTGTGGAGTTTCACCTCAGCCACAAACTCAGTAATCTCCCCCTGTGGGAGAGGGGTAGCATTGATGGTGACCACCCGGATAGGATGAGGCAATTTTTCGATCGTGAACCCGGCCGTGCGCGCAAACTCCTCATCAATGAGATTAGTGGCCGAACCACTATCCACAAAAACAGTGATTGGCAGCTCTCTGCCAGCGACCATAAATCTGGCAGGGAGCATACATTGAGAGACCACCATGGAGGATATGCATAAGCTCAGATTGGCCTCCTCCACACCCTCTGAGCTTAGTAGTTTTCCGCCGTTGCGCTTTTTCTTTGAAAACAGAAAACAAGGATTTACATAATGCCCCTTTTTACCACAGCAAAAACAGAGTCCCTGCTTCCTGAGCAAGGGGGCTTGATGATGCGACACCCCTGCAATTTGCATAGGCTCCGTGGGCTCACCTGCAGCAACCTCACATGCACCTACGACCTCCCCCATAGGCCGCGTCTCTAGCGCCCCCTGACACAAACGGCGATCAATGCGGACAACAAGACTCATGGCAGACTCTAGAGAAGCAGGAGTCTCATACATCAGAAGGGCTTGTTTAACCCTTCTCGAAACCCCACATACAAACTGACTCCACAGCGCCGGGTCATTCCATTGTGTGTCCACCGCCTAGCGGCGAATTTCAGAACAGTAATCCTCCGCTATTCGCTCCAACAGGTGGAGAGCGCGTATTTTAGATTCTGCTAGAGCCAATCTGTCAGGATCATCATAAATGAGTCCAAGAGCAGAAAAAAAACTCTCTACTGAGTTAAATGGAGCTGAATCAGAGGGTAATGAAAACGCCCATGCTTGGGGGTCTCCGTTCAGTACTGACAAAACCAAGCCCACATGCTGAGCCTCATTACCTGAGGAAAGCGGGCGCATACGAAAATACAATTTGCAAGCTTCACGGAAAACAACAAATTTACTGCGTTCCCCAGTAAACCTCAGGTAAAGGGAATGTTGGCTCTGCAACTCTCCCTGCAGTTTCCACTTGCGCATTAGATACCACAAGACCCTGTTGCTGAACTGCCCCTTCAATTCAGAGACCTGTAAGAACAGCGCCTTCAACTGGCGGGTTATGGAAGTCATGGGATCCATGACATAAAAAAAATACTTTTTTTTTTCTTTTTGGGACGATTATAATGTCACGGGAGTACTGGGTAGACTAAGGCTGGTTACCCGGGCCCCTGTGATATCCCTCAGGCTAGGGAAACCCTGTATGTCCCTCTCCCAGAAGTTACACTAAAGGTGTGCATGTCTGGGCCGCCATGCCTGACCCTGTCTCCTGTTTCAGCCCTAAGCTGAAACCACCACCCGCCACCCAGTGAAGAGACCACACACCAATCCCCACAGAAAGCACAGACAGGGAAAACTGAAAAACGCACCATGCCGCAGTCACACAGGAATACACTATAATGTGCACAGGGCAAAACAAATACAAATATAGGAAGGAGGAATATGACAAAGGATAATACACCACCAGATACGATATTCCTTACCACAAGACCACCACTCCAGACCGGACTCACTAGGCACAAAGCACAAGCTATAATCGGCGACGCCCCAAAGTCCAGCACAACTATTTAAAGGCCGTGGGCTTGACCCAGCCTCAAACCAAATTACCAGCTAGATTAACCCAGAGCAAGCTGGATAAAGTCTAGCCGACGCCACTGAGCATGTAGTGGACGTATGTGGAATTACCGCTGTCTGTCGGACGCCCTAGTGTGAACAGCGTCCGACATGACACTAAGGCAGCTGGGTGTCATCAGTAGTATACATCTGCTCAACTGTCACCTGCAAGGGGCGCAATTCCATTGCACCATAGAGGAAGAAATTAGGCCCCTTAATGATTGTCTCTAAAAATGCGAATTGTCTTACATTATAGGGTAAAATAGACACTATACTTTCAAAAACTTTGCATACATGAATAGCACAAGTATTGATATGAAACTTTGCAATTTATCTTATCAGAGAAAACGTCTTTTTTGTCCACTTATGAGCCATTTCGTCTTTTCTTCATGCCTCCTAAACTCATCATTCATTAAAAAAACAGCTCAAATCTGTCTTCCTACAGGTAAGACAAATTATAAGCACAGTAAGTCAGATTACACAGTATATTGAAGTTTGCGGAGAAGGGAGAAGGAGATAGGAGCAGGGCCAGACATAAACACAGAAACATATTATTGAGCTGCGGTTTTCTAGAAAGTACATTAACTTGATCCAAATCAGGACTCACAGCTACACTGCTCAATACTGCTGTGTAATTTCCTCCCTGCAGCTTCTTTCTGCATGCTATCAAAGGAAAGAGCAGAAATATCTTGGAGATCTCTGAGAGCTGCTACTGCGCAGGCGGCGCCATCTTGGATGAGGAATTTTCTTTTCTTCTCCAGCAAGATGGTGCCACCTGCGCAATAGCAGCTATCGGATCTCAGTTTCCCGAAGATGTAATAAACCACAGTTAATTTATGATTTAAGGGGGGGGGGAGGGGGAATCCTGTTGTGAATTCTGCTCTTGGGCTCCCTCCGGTGGTTGTTGGTGGTAATGCAGTTGTCTTGGGGTTGTAATCCGGGCAGGTGTTTCTGCTGATTGCAGCTCTATTAGGTATTTACTTGGAGGGATTGCATCTCTCTCTGGCTCCTCATGCCCTGCTGCCAATTCAACTAAGATAAGTGTCTGGTTTTTTGTCTATGTGCACACATTCAGTGTGCTTTGCAATTCAGTGCAATTCATTGTGTTTTTGTCCAGCTTAGACTTTGTTTGGATTTTTCAGTCATGCTGGATTCTCAGGAGATGCAGATATACTTTCTATGTCTTTAGTTAGATGTAGTATATTTGTATTATCTGCTGTGGATATTTTTAGGATTTTAATACTGACCGCTTAGAATTCTGTCCTATCCTTTTCTATTTAGCTAGAAGTGCCTCTTTTGCTAAATCCTGTTTTTCTGCCTGCGTGTGTTTTTCCTCTTATACTCACAGTCAATATTTGTGGGGGGCTGCCTATCCTTTGGGGTTCTGCTCTGAGGCAAGATATAATTCCCATTTCCATCTACAGGGGTATTTAGTCCTCCGGCTGTGTCGAGGTGTCTAGGACGTGTTAGGTACATCCCACGGCTACTTCTAGTTGCGGTGTTAGTTTAGGGTTTGCGGTCAGTACAGGTACCACCTACTCCTGAGAAAGTCTTTCATGCGGCTCCAAGGTCACCGGATCATAACAGAATCCCTTTTTCACACAGTGCCCTGTAAGTTTGGATTTCTTTTACACTTAATAATTAAGACCTTTATTAAAAAAATGCATTTTGGGTTTACTTGTGTTATCTTTGTCTAATATTTAAATTTGTTTAGTGATCTGAAACATTTAAGTGTTACAAACATTCAAAAGAATAGAAAATCAGAAAGGGGGCAAATACTTTTTCACACAACTGTATATGCATGTAGCGTTTTCAAAGACAAGTCCAGCGATATCGCTACATGGCAAAGTCCATTCCACTAGTTATTGAGAAATCAGCGTTTATATTGATATGCAAATAAGGCTGAAGGGATTGCTGATCTGAAGCCTCTGTCACTCCAGCTCTATTCCCCCTCCAGCTCAGCACACTCCTATGCTGTGTAACTTTAGGCAAAGGAATGGTCAGTTAAGCAGAAAGAGGGGCTGGTGGGCAGACAATAGAGCTGCAGTGACAGAGGCTTCAGATTTACCCGAGATCTTCACCCTTATTTGCATATAAATGCAAACACTGATTTCTCAGTAACAGAGGAACGGACTGATCATGTAAAGGTAGTGATGGCCTTGTCTTTTAAAGAACTACATGAGCATATCAATTGTTTGGGATGAGAAATCCTGCTGACAGGTATCCTTTAACAATATTAAAGTCCACTGTTAGAAGACATGACTTTAATGCAGCTTTTTAAATCCTGCCATTACCTATTCTCCTTCTCTGACTAGTTCATGGAAATGTGTAGGTCTTTTTCCCACAGGCCAAATACAAATAAGCAATTCCGTGAACAGTATAGGAATTTTTATTGGTCCACCCATAACAAATATGCTACCCTGATTTCCTGTCACGGAAAGCAAAAAGAATGATTCCGTAATAATGTGACTCACTTCAAGGTAACAATAACACCAGGGTAACATCCACCATCCACCATTTCCCATTGGCTCTAGATGAAGTATACTGTCTGGATTAACATGGATGGAAACAATGCAAGCGATGTAGCCGAGAAAACGTCTAAATAAGCACATCCCATATGTTTAAACACACATTTCTTCCTTAGTCCCCGTCACAGCAGTGTATAACTAGGATGTGCTAGAACGTCAACGGCATAATAAATAATGTTTACGTTATCTTCATTTTTGCTGTATTTCTACTGTCATCAGCAACTGGCTGGTTTCCTTCCTGAATGTTGGACAACATCTGCGAATCATCCATCCCCTCCCATCATCTTTTTCTTTCACCCATCACTCAAGCCTGTAGAGAAGTTCTGGGCGAGGCCTTGGTGAGATCACTGGAAGTTACATTAGGAAACGTGAAAATTAATGAAAAATGGAGCGAGGACAATCACAGCTGTGTTTGTTTGCACGGTTTAGCTGTTCCTTACTCTTCTATCCCCCATGAAGCAGAATGCTGGCTTATTTAGGATCTCATGCAGTTCCATCGCAGGAATGATCGGCCTGCTCAGATGGTCGCACAGCCTGTGTTTACTTTGCCTTTTATGAAAACACCGGCGGAAAGCAGATTTGTTTTGTTATTGCTGTCCATCTTCCACCAAAATGAGTATTTGTCTGGAGTGTTACTTTGCTTTTCCATTGATTCAAAAGAAAACAAACAGGCTCTCCCGAAGACATACATCTTGAAGTCATTGTGTCTGTCTAGCACAGCCTTCTGACCTGCTGCAAAGTTCAGTGGAAGAGCACAACCAGGAGGCTGCCTATTGGATTTCTCCCCAATTATACCCTGTAGCAGATCCCGCAGCAGCTTGTGGCGAGAGTAATGAATATATGACATGAATCTTGATATACGTAGCAAGGTTTTCCTTTTGATTTGATATTTTCAAATTTTGCCAAAACCACAGACTAAGAGTTTCCCTGCGGCTACACCCATGTTGTGATGATAGAGTTCATTTTGCTCCAGCTACATTTAATTCCCGCTTTAAATAATCCTGCATCTCACTTGGAAATAATCCTGCTGATGTTTGTGTTTTATGGTTCCTTTTATTAGCGAGTGGTTGTATGATAGTGAGTAAGGCGGGTGCTCTTCTAGGGGTCCTTCCTGGAGAAATTGGAATACACCATGTTATTACTAATTAACTTTACACATACTCTGGTTCCATTTCTGCCAATAATGGAAGAACTGAAGGTACACCCTGGTGACTTCATAGCACACAAAAAATAACAAGAGATAGAAACGTAGATATAGTGTATACTTAGCCATGTCTATGTAAAGAAATAGAGAAATGTAAAGAAACAAACAGAAGCGAGGTTGTGTCTGATATTGCTGCAGAGCTCTTCTGAAAAGGATGTGGCTAAACTGCAGTACCAGGCTCAAGCTACAGGTGCAGGGGGCTGTATTTATGGGAAAATCCCGTACAGTTTCTTTAAAAAAATGTCAAAATAGTATTTTAATTGAGCTTTAATTGAAAAATAAGTGAAGCCAAGCAATTTTCACTTTACAAATACTTATCCATCACTCAAACAAGAAATACAATGACCTTGTAATGGAGCCTAAACAATGGGGTCAAGTCAGGGCACAATGGAAATTCCGTCACCATTACTCATCTGTGTATAGAGCTGATCGGCCAAATGAAAAGACTGTGGAATGTTTTACTGAAGGGATATTGTGCAGATGATACAAATCTCTCCGTGATCCAGAGTCACATTTCCATGTTTCGCAAATGTGTGCAGCATGCTGCAGTGTGACAAAGCGGGGGTGGAACTAGCCAGTTCGGGACGGTTTCCCAATCACAGACCTGTTTGCTGGCTGAGTGCTGCTCTGGTGATCTGTGACGCTCCGTCACTGGCAGCAGGTCAAGCATCAGAGGTCTGTTTGTGTCCGGTGTTGCAGTTTGGCCACATACTTTTCAGAAGAGGCACGTTGCAATATCACATACAACCCACGGACAGATGTGGCGCTGTTTTACATCTTACGGATTTTCTTTACACTTCTCAATTTTTTTTACATATATATGGCTATAAGTGCTTGTAAAAATCTAGCATTAAAAAATCGGATTGTACACGGACCAATGTTATTCAATGAGGCAGCGCAGATCTATTTGGCATAAAAAAATGTGCATGTCATAAGGACCATCAGCGTAGAATCTGATTTTTTACAGAAACAATACAATTCTGTAGCATAGGAAACTGTAAGCGGTCCTGTAAAAGATTAATAGCTACTGAGTTAAAAAAACGGATTGTACACGGATGACAAGTGAGAAAAAAATTTATCCCACTCTCCTAGATCAGAATAGGGTATTTTTTTTATACACTCATGTGAGTGAATCACTAACATTATTTATTTTTTTCTTCCATGTGAGATGGCACATTCTTGTCTTTTGGGCATCCAAGTGAAGGGTTAGGGTATGTTTCTACGGTCAGGAATGGCTCAGGATTAGTATTTACGCAGGTAAAATCTGCACCAAATCTGCATCTGAAGTTACTGGCAGGTCACCTGCATTTTTCATGCAGAATTGTGTGTGTTTTTGTAAGCTAAATAAAGATATACTAAAAAAAAGAATTGTGATGTAATTTCCTTGTCCAACCTCTTATTTTACATACCCCATTGAAGAATACAGATAGATAGATAGATAGATAATAGATAGATATATAGATAGATAGATCTATCTATCTATCTATCGATATATCTAACTATTATCTATCTAAAATCTATTATCTACCGATAGATAGATCTATAGCTAGATAGATATATCGATAGATAACAGATATATCGATAGATACAATAGATACGATATAGATAGATAGCTATATCGATAGATAGATGATAGATAGATAATAGGTAGATAGCAGATAGATATATCTATAGATATATAATACCAAGCCCGATGTTTAGTAATAAACATAATAAAATGGTACATAAAGAGTTAGGCCAGGATCACACATGCGAGAAACTCGAATGAGTCTCGCATCGCAATACCCGGCACTGCCGCCGGCACTCGGGAGCGGAGTGTGCTGTTGCATGTATTTCTGTGTGATGGTGATGGTGGCAGTGCCGGGTATTAAGATGCGAGACTCGTCCGAGTTTCTCGCATATGTGATCCCAGCCTTAAATAAAGACACACACACACACGAAATCTGTGTTAGGCCGGGGTTACACTTGCGAGAAACTCGGACGAGTCTCGCACCTCAATACCCAGCACGGCTGCTGGCACTCGGCGCCGGAATGTGCGGCTGCATGTATTTCTATGCAACTGAACACTCCGGTCCCGAGTGCCAGCGGCAGTGCCAGGTATTGAGATGCGAGACTCGTGCGAGTTTCTCGCAAGTGTGACCCCGGCCTTAAACGCAATATTTCTTTAATTAAAAAAAAAAGGAAAAAAATGGTGTGAGCTCCCGGGCAATTTTCTGCACCAGAGAGAAAAAGCCAATGACTGGGGGACTGATGTTTGTAGCCTGGGAAGAGGTTAATAGCCATGGCACTTCCCAGGCTATGAATATCAGCCCGTAGCTGTATATTTAGCCTTTACTGACTATTAAAATAGGGGGACCCCCCAAAAGAAAATGACGTGGGGTCCCCCTATAATTTATAGCCAGAAAGGCTACACAGACAGCTGCGGGCTGATATTAATAGCATAGGAAGGGGTCATGGATATTGCCCCCCCCCCCCCCCCCGGCTACAAACACCAGCTGTTAGCCGGCCCAGAAATGACACATCTCTAAGATGTGCCAAATCCAGCACTTAGCCTCTCTCTTCCCACTGCCCTGTAGCGGTGGCAAGTGGGATAATAGTTGTGGGGTTGATGTCACCTTTGCATTGTAAGGTGACATCAACCCAGCTTAGTAATAGAGGCGTCAATAAGACACCTATCCATTACTACTCTTATAGTTGTTAAGGGGTTAAATAAAGACACAGACAGAATAAAGTATTTGAATGAAATAAAACACCACACAGTTTTGCCAACTTTATTACACTGGTAATCCAAGCGAAGCCATCGATCTTCTGAAAAAAGAAAAAAAATAATAATAAACCAACAGTATACTCCCTGTGTCCGACGCAGTCCTTAATAACGAGTGTCCCACGACGAGACCAGCTCTGCTACATCTGGATGCCTGACATCCAGACATAGCAGAGCTTGTAGATGACCATCCGGTGATCACCTACACTCTAGCTCTCGCAGTCAGCTGACCGTGAGAACCGGTGATAACCCCCGGTCACGTGCACGGCAGTTCTCACGATAAGCTAAGTTATGACAAGGCAAGACCTTATTTAAATTAGTAGACATGCGTAGTAAGCTGCGTTTACGCAGTTATAACGCATGTGACTAATCATTAGATGTGGTTTTACCGCATCTAATGATAGTCTATGGTAAATTTACAGTGCGGCGACGGAGCACACAGCGTCAAACACGCAGCATTTCCTGACCGTGGAAACATACCCTTATAGTTAAATTAATGACAAAATGTACAGTTGGTGGAGAAAGGCTGAACTTGATGGACCTAGGTCTTTTTTCAACCTATGTAACTATATGTTCATAAAACTGTAACCTAGTTGCATTTTATGGTATGTCATATTCGCAGATGCTTCCAAAACCTATTTGTGGGCTACACGAGGTGAAGAAATTTCTCATTATTGTCTTATTATTGTATTTAACCAGACTTAACAAGTAGCTGCAAATTTGATTTCCACTAAAGGCTTCCATACATATTAAATAAGCTGGACAATCCACAGCTATCTACTCTGATTACCAAGATACAGGAACATTTGAGCACTCTTGTGTTTCCCATCTGTGAGAGGCTTATCCATTACAGATATATATATAACCTAAAAAGCTCACTAGGTTGCAGGTTGGAAAAATCAATATACACACAAATTCGCAACCAGGTGAGAGGAGGTGTCCAAAATAGTAAATAATTTTATTAAAGTATCAAAATGTACACCAATATAAACATTACATACGGACAAATACGGTGAGAGGAAAAGTGTGCCAAATGACACCAGCAACAGAAGATGTTAAAAGGTGCTGGAAAAAGAACACACCAAAAGCAGGCCTCCTGATATCACAACCACGCTGGAGAATGCCTATAAATTGTTATGGCAGTCTATAGTAAAGTAAAAAGCAGTCAAACTTCAACAAAGTAGAAGAAATAAAGAACATAAAAATAACCAATAGACCCTTGAAGTGAATATGTCACAAGAGACTAAAGACCGCATGTAGAGTGGACATGTTGCTACACTCAGTAATAGCAAGGCATGCAGATGTACTACACACTGGCACCACCAAGTTCTGAGGAAAATGTAAGCATGTTAAGGTGTATCAAGAATATTTACCTTGAGACATGGTGGAAACCGTGGATCAGCGTGGTGTGAGCAGGAGGAGGCCTCGACGTACGTTTCGCCCTGGGGGGCTTCGTCAGGAGGCGTGGCTTAATGTGGCAGAGCTGGGGTATAAATATGAGAGGGAGGGGGTATATTGGCCAATCGGCGCACACCCATCATGCCGTGGCAACAGGTCCTATCCTTCTCTCCCCTAACATCATCTGTTCTGGGACAGAAGGCCCCATACACATTAGACTGTTGACCAATCTGACCTGTATCGCCCTGTTAGGCCGACTTAACTCTAATGCGTAATGGGCCGTAAGATGTACTTATGCAAAACAAGAGCAGATGGTTCATACTTTCTTGTCTGTCTAGAAATAATGATCCAGGTATACCTACAGAATTTATAAATCTGACACTTGTGATACCTATCCCAAAACTGCTAGAATTCTACTGGGAGTCTAAGAATTAAAAGTTTTTCCTTCTAGAGAGCACCAAGTTATCACAGAGAGACTTAGGCCATGAGATGGTCACTTGAGAAATTAATTATTGCAAATAGACTCTTCATAGTAAAAGAGAAAGGGTCTCTTGTGCCAACTATTGGAAATAGCAATCTTAAAAGTCAATAACCCTTTCCAGTGACTTGCCACACGATGCAATATACCGTATACAGCTACATTAGAACCAACATATTTAGATATGTACAACCAATATTCCTATGAGTCAATCAATATGCTGAGGAATGTAAAGAGATTCCAGCTTAATATAAAATATAATATTTATTTATTGAGACTACAAATAAAAACAGAAAAAAATAAAAAGACAGGGCAAGACCTCCAACAAAGGGGGAGACACAGGCATAGCTTAGAAACTGACTAATATAGTGGCATATCCAAGTTTATTCAGTATGTCAAATAATGAATCTTAGGTAGTTAAGTGGTAGGGGCTTTTGAGTCCTATAGACCATTAATGCTGCAATGACAAACATATGTTCGAAGTTCAAGTGCAATTATAATAATACAATTTTAAGTGCAGCAATAGTCTAATCAATGGAAACAAGAAAATCTCCATAATAATACCATATTGGCACCTGGATATCACATGATAATCAGGAAAAACATAGATAGCATCATATCTTGAATTATGAAATAGTAAAAGGTATATTACCAATATCAGGGCCGGACTGGCCATCGGGCACTTCTGGCAAATGGCAGAAGGGCCAGTGCCAGTAGTGGGCCGCTGCACTCTCCCCCCCCCTCCCCCTGCCAGTGCTGCTGCCGCCGCCGCATTCAACTATACCGGCGTCTATGACGCCAGTATAGTTCAATGCAATGATGGAGGAGAGAGCATCTACTGACGCTCCCTCTCCCATTATTCCCTGCTCTGCCTCTGACACTGCGGGTGTGCGATGACGTCATATCATCGCGCACCTGCTGTGTCCCGGGCAGACTGCAGCTGCCGAGACAGGAGCCGGGAACAGCGTGGGCAAGAGGGAAGGTGAGGAGAGTTTTTTTTGTTTTTTTTCTACTGGGCTGTGGGGCCATTATCGGGGGGTGGGGGGAGAGATGAGATGTGGGCTGTGCTCTATATACCACTGTGTTGGCTGTGCTGTATATACCACTGTGTGGGCTGTGCTCTATATACCACTGTGTGGGCTGTGCTCTATATACCACTGTGTTGGCTGTGCTCTATATACCACTGTGAGGGCTGTGCTGTATATGCCACTGTGTGGGCTGTGATGTATATACCACTGTGTTGGCTGTGCTCTATATACCACTGTGTGGGCTGTGCTGTATATACCACTGTGTGGGCTGTGCTATATATACCACTGTGTTGGCTGTGCTCTATATACCACTGTGAGGGCTGTGCGGTATATACCACTGTGTGGGCTGTGCTATATATACCACTGTGTTGGCTGTGCTCTATATACCACTGTGTTGGCTGTGCTGTATATACCACTGTGTGGGCTGTGCTCTATATACCACTGTGTGGGCTGTGCTCTATATACCACTCTGAGGGCTGTGCTGTATATACCACTGTATGGGCTGTGCTGGATATACCACTGTGCGGGCTGTGCTGGATATACCACTGTGCAGGCTGTGCTATATATACCACTGTGTTGGCTGTGCTCTATATACCACTGTGAGGGCTGTGCTGTATATACCACTGTGTGGGCTGTGCTGTATATACCACTGTGTTGGCTGTGCTCTATATACCACTGTGTGGGCTGTGCTGTATATACCACTGTGTGGGCTGTGCTATATATACCACTGTGTTGGCTGTGCTCTATATACCACTGTGAGGGCTGTGCTGTACATACCACTGTGTGGGCTGTGCTCTATATACCACTGTGTTGGCTGTGTTCTATATACCACTGTGTTGGCTGTGCTGTATATACCACTGTGTGGGCTGTGCTCTATATACCACTGTGTGGGATGTGCTGTATATAGCACTGTGTGGGCTGTCCTGTATATACCACTGTGTGGGCTGTGCTGTATATACCACTGTGTTGGCTGTGCTCTATATACCACTGTGTGGGCTGTGCTGTATATACCACTGTGTGGGCTGTGCTATATATACCACTGTGTTGGCTGTGCTCTATATACCACTGTGAGGGCTGTGCTGTATATACCACTGTGTGGGCTGTGCTGCATATACCACTGTGTTGGCTGTGCTCTATATACCACTGTGTTGGCTGTGCTGTATATACCACTGTGTGGGCTGTGCTCTATATACCACTGTGTGGGCTGTGCTCTATATACCACTGTGAGGGCTGTGCTGTATATACCACTGTATGGGCTGTGCTGGATATACCACTGTGCGGGCTGTGCTGGATATACCACTGTGCGGGCTGTGCTGTATATACCACTGTGTGGGCTGTGCTGTATATACCACTGTGTTGGCTGTGCTATATATACCACTGTGTGGGCTGTGCTATATATACCACTGTGTTGGCTGTGCTATATATACCACTGTGTGGGCTGTGCTATATATACCACTGTGTGTGCTGTGCTATATATACCACTGTGTGGGCTGTGCTATATATACCACTGTGTGGGCTGTGCTATATATACCACTGTGTGGGCTGTGCTGTATATACTACTATGTGGGCTGTGCTGTATATACTACTGTGTGGGCTGTGCTGTATACTACTACGCGGGCTGTGCTATATTATGCAGGCTGTGCTATATACTATGCAAGTTGTGCTATATACTATGCGGACTTTGATATATACTATGGGGGTATATTATATTCTATGGGGGAGGCCGTGTTATATACTATGTGGCTGTGTTATATACTATTGCGGGGGTATATTATATTCTATGGGGGAGGCTGTGTTATATACTATGGGGGTATATTATATTCTATGGGGGAGGCTGTCTTATATACTATGGGGGGCTGCATTATATTCTATGGGGGCTACATTATATATTAAGGAGAGGTGGGCTGTATTATATTCTATGGGGGGCTGTATTAGATTTTATGAGGGATGATTGCATCATACTCTTTGATGGGGCTGCATTATATTATATGTGGAGGTGGGCTGTATTCTATTCAGGGTTACATTATATTCTATGGGGGGACAGTATTAGATTTATATTCTATGAGGGGTGATTGCATCATACTCTATGGGGGGGTTGCATTATATTCTATGGGGTGGCTGCATTATACTCTGGGTTGGCTGCATTATACTCTGAGGTGGCTGCATTATATTCTGTGGGGTGGTGGCTGCATTATACTATATGTGGGCTGAATTATACTGTATCGAGGACTATGGGGAATACATTATACTATATGAAGAACTATGGGGTGCATTATACTATGGGAAGTGAATTGTACTACATGGATGACTATGGCGGTGCATTATACTATATGGAGCACTATGAGGAGTGTATTATACTATATGGAGGACTGAGCAGTGTATTTTAATATATGGAATACTATAGGGAGTGTATTATACTATATGGAGGACTGTGGTGCACTTTACAATATATGGAGGACTATGGGGTGTATTTTACTAAACAAGTAAAATGCTGCATGATCAGATTGTTTTTGCTGGAACAAAAATCCTTGTTCTCAGCAGCACATCACCGGTGTAAACTGTATATGTGCTGCTGGTAACATGATCCTCATCATTATTCCTTAGCTGGTGGAAAGAGGCCAGGAAACAAGCTGAACAACTTCAGTATTGTTGATCAAACTCATTCAGCGGCCTGAACTCAGCGCTTGTAAATACAACCGAAATGCTTTTGTGTGATGTGCAATATGTTAGCATTTGGGGCCCCATTATAAACTTTGCCTAGAGCCCCACTTTGCCTAAAACTGGCCCTGCCTACAAGTGTACAAAGATATTATACAGTCACCATGTGACAAGTGGGCCTGTGTAACTTCAAATGCCAGGGCTGAATTTTAGTCCCAGTCCGGCCCTGACCAATATTATTAGTTATATTAACTAAAATGACATTAGCAAAAACAGATGCAATAAATAATCACATCAGGAAAAAATCTCACCATCTAAATGATATTAGTGCATAAGAGTCACCTAATGGACGATAAAGCATCATAGATAACAGCGTGTCGACAGTGGTAAGTAATTAGCGGTATATTACAGAATAGAAAACCAGAGGAGAAGAAAGTGCGGGTGCAGTGTATCCCTACCCCTAATCCATTTTGCTTCTTCCGGGGGCGTGTCTACTTGAAGGGGGACCGGTACTTATATATATATATACACTCACCGGCCACTTTATTAGGTACACCATGCTAGTAACGGGTTGGACCCCCTTTTGCCTTCAGAACTGCCTCAATTCTTCGTGGCATAGATTCAACAAGGTGCTGGAAGCATTCCTCAGAGATTTTGGTCCATATTGACATGATGGCATCACACAGTTGCCGCAGATTTGTCGGCTGCACATCCCAAAGATGCTCCATACAAGGTAGGATGGATCCATGCTTTCATGTTGTTTACGCCAAATTCTGACCCTACCATCCGAATGTCGCAGCAGAAATCGAGACTCATCAGACCAAGCAACGTTTTTCCAATCTTCTACTGTCCAATTTCGATGAGCTTGTACAAATTGTAGCCTCAGTTTCCTGTTCTTAGCTGAAAGGAGTGGTACCCGGTGTGGTCTTCTGCTGCTGTAGCCCATCTGCCTCAAAGTTCGATGCACTGTGCGTTCAGAGATGCTCTTAGGCCTACCTTGGTTGTAACGGGTGGCGATTTGAGTCACTGTTGCCTTTCTATCAGCTCGAACCAGTCTGCCCATTCTCCTCTGACCTCTGGCATCAACAAGGCATTTCCGCCCACAGAACTGCCGCTCACTGGATTTTTTTTCTTTTTCGGACCATTCTCTGTAAACCCTAGAGATGGTTGTGCGTGAAAATCCCAGTAGATCAGCAGTTTCTGAAATACTCAGACCAGCCCTTCTGGCACCAACAACCATGCCACGTTCAAAGGCACTCAAATCACCTTTCTTCCCCATACTGATGCTCGGTTTGAACTGCAGGAGATTGTCTTGACCATGTCTACATGCCTAAATGCACTGAGTTGCCGCCATGTGATTGGCTGATTAGAAATTAAGTGTTAACAAGAAGTTGGACAGGTGTACCTAATAAAGTGGCCGGTGAGTGTATATATATATATATATATATATATATATATATATATATATATATATATATATATATAGTATATATAACTGCCAATCACGTACAGCCACGTAAATGCAGTGGTGGTCCGGGGCCACTTATTTGTGTCAGCAGTGCATAGCGTGACTTCCTGGATCATGCGCATTGGACCGCATGATGAAATGCATTGTGGTCACATGATATGGAACTCCTGGAAGTCAAGGGCGTACCGTCACAAATGCATGCACACAACCAAAAGCCGCTTAGCGATAAGAACCCAGGACATAGAAAAAAGAGAGAGGTGTGACATTTTGACACAAATATGACCGTCCTGGGTAGATCCAAGTATGCTGATAGGGCATGAGATTACAAATGGATATGAACAATATAACAAAAGAGTTGGAATCATGAAAAATACACCAAAA
Organism: Ranitomeya variabilis; assembly: GCF_051348905.1. Taxonomy (NCBI): domain Eukaryota; kingdom Metazoa; phylum Chordata; class Amphibia; order Anura; family Dendrobatidae; genus Ranitomeya; species Ranitomeya variabilis. The sequence continues at coordinate 114,370,898 of NC_135237.1, read as the reverse complement.
GGGAAAAAATATGAGAAAATAAAGATAAAATAATAATTTTAAGTTACTAAAACACTAATAGTACACAAATAGTGACATAATAAAGGTGAATGATGTAAAAATGTATCACAGCTATAATCATAGTGTTATATGTTTATATATTTATTCCAGAGTATGGGGGAAGCACGGGAGAAGTCTTGCATGCGTTTGTGGGAAGAAGATAAGAGATGGGAGTAGAGGAGATCTTGAGAGGAGTGAAGGTTGCGTGTAGGTAAGTGCCAGGAGACCATGTTACAGATGTATGGAGGAGACAGGTTATGGATAGCTTTGTACGTCATAGTTAGGGTTTTGAACTGGAGCCTCTGGACAATAGGAAGCCAGTGAAGGGCTTGGCATAGGGGAGAGGCTGGGGAATAGCGGGGAAACAGGTGGATTAGTCGGGCAGCAGAGTGTAGGATGGATTGGAGTGGTACCAGAGTGCTAGAAGGGAGGCCAGAGAGTAACAGGTTGCAGTAGTCCAGGTGGGAGATAATAAGGGCATGCACTAGTGTTTTTGTGGTTTCGTTGTCAATGAATGTGCGGATCCAGGAAATATTTTTGAGTTTGAGATGGCAGGAGGAGGCAAGGGCTTGGATATGTGACTTGAAAGAGAGGGCAGAGTTGAAGATCACTCCGAGGCACCGAGCATGCGGGACTGGGGAAAGTGAGCAGCCATTGACATTGATGGATAGGTTTGGTGGAGGGGTAGAGTGAGAAGGGGGAAAGATGATGAATTCTGTTTTGTCCATGTTCAGTTAAAGAAAGCGAGCAGAAAAGCTGAAATAGCAGACAGACATTGCGGGATTTTGGTCAGTAAGCAGGTGAGGTCAGGTCCAGATAGTTAGATCTGGGTGTCATTGGCGTAGAGATGATACTGCAAACCGTGGGATTCTATGAGCTGTCCGAGTCCAAAGGTGTAGATGGAAAAGAGTAAGGCCCTAGAACTGAGCCTTGGGGACACACGACAGGCAGGGGGCAAGCTGCGGAGGTGGTGTGGGAGAGGGAGACACTGAATGTCTGGTATGTTAGATATGACGAGATCCAGGATAGGGCCAAGTCTGTGATGCCAAGAGATGAAAGAATCTGTAGCAGGAGGGAATGGTCCACAGTGTCGAAGGCAGAAGACAGGTCCAGGAAAAGTAGGACAGAGTAGAGTCTCTTGAACTTGGCGGTTAGTAGGTCATTTGTGACTTTAGTTAGGGCAGATTCAGTTGAGTGATGCAGTCGGAAGCCAGATTGTAACCGGTCAAAGAGGCACAAGTAGGAGAGGTGGGTGGAGAGTTCAAGACGGACATGCTGTTCCAGCAGTCTTGAGGCATAAGGGAGAAGAGATATCGGGCGATAGCTAGACACAGAAGATGGGTCGAGGGAGAGCTTTTTGAGGATGGGTGTGAGCGAGGCAAGTTTGAAGGATGAGGGAAAGACACCATTTTTAACTGAGGTGTCAAAGAGGTGTGTTAGAGCTGGGATGAAGACTGCGAAGTTAGGGATGAGGTGGGACGGGAGCAGGTCAAGCGTGCAAGTGGTGAGGTGTGATCTTGACAGAAGGGTGGAGATCAGATCTTCAGTCATGGTGGAGAAGGTAGTTTTGGAGGAACAGGGCTGAGCAGCTAAGAGAAGCATTGGGGGCTGCGGGCCAAAGCTTTCTCTGATCGTATCGATCTTCTGTTTAAAGAAAGAGGCAAAGTCTTCAGCAGAAATGAGAGGACATGGAGGAGGTGCCAGGGGATGGAGTAGAGAATTTTAAGTGTGTAAAAGCTGGTTAGGGTTGTGAGACAGGGAGGATATGTAACGCCCACAGGGCGTAGGGAAATATAGTGGACTCACTAGACCACTGATGAAGCAGTGGTAGCTGTATACCCGGTACACAAGAGACAGGAGAATGTGCTTCCAAAAAGCAAAGGTATTTATTTAAATGAAAAACAAACAGAAAGAGGTGCCTGAGAGAAGAACCCTCTGGACCACAACACAGAACCATGTAGTGGAGCACCGGGCAAGGTGTACCCCTATACAGGGATTCCCCCGTCACAACACCAGATGGCCAAAATGCCGCAGTACCCGGACCAGAGGGACGACCCGTACAGACCGTATAAACAAGATGGTGGAACTCAGGCTCAGTCAATGAAGAGGATCCTGGAAGCTCTGTGAAGTTTTTGGAAAGGCTGATCCAGCCGGCAGCCAAATCTGGATGGTTCAGTGAGGAGCAGCTTAGCCAGCCTGAAGTGGAAACCGGAGAGTCCAGGAGGATCCAGAATAGAGAACTGCCAGCGGAGGATACTGAGGAGACAGAGGGATTAGCAACCAAAATTAAAACTATACAGAGCAGAGCACAGCAGAGTGTGGCCTGAGCAGAAGGCCACAAACAATGGAATGAACACATTGCCCAAGCACCTCCCTTAAGGGGAGGGTGCTTTTTATACACAGAGCATCACAACACAGACAGCCCTAATAACGAACAGGTGTCCTGCTGTTTCAAGTATGTGCAGGAAGCAGGGCGCGGCTCCTAAGAGCATTTCCAGGAGACCTGCCAAGAGGATGCAGGTTCCTAGCAGAGAAAGAAGCCGCTGATCGTCTGGAGCCACGGACAGGGTGAGTAAGGGTGTGTGATAGGCGCCGGTCTCCCTGCACAGCGGAGACTGGGCCTGCGGCTGAGGGCATGACAGTACCCCCCCTCTTATGCCCCCCCTTCTTCAAACCTGTCAGGAACCTTCTAAGAAGAACTGGGGCATTAATGTTCTCCTCAGGCTCCCAGGATCTCTCCTCAGGACCGTATCCCTTCCAGTCAACCAGAAAGAGTGACCTGCCCCCTCTTTTCTTCATGGCCAGGATGTCCTTCACTTCATAAACATCCTCGGAACTGACAGGAGAAGGAAAATTACCTGGATCCTGGGTGAAGCGGCTGAGAACAACTGGTTTTAGCAGGGAAACATGGAAAGAGTTATGGATCCGTAAGGAAGCAGGCAATTTCAAACGATAGCACACATCGTTGATTTGGTGGAGTACTTCAAAAGGACCAATGAAACGAGGAGCCAGCTTATAAGAAGGGACTTTAAGTCGGATGTGCCTGGAAGACAGCCATACCTTATCTCCGGGATGGAAAGGTGGAGGATCCAGACGTCTCTTATCCGCATGTTCCTTGGTTCGAACCGATGCCTGCTCCAGCGAGGTCCTCGTCTCAGTCCAGACTTTTGTGAAGTCCTTGGCCAGGGACTCAGCTGCAGGATTGCCGGAAGCAAGAGGCAGTGGAGTCGGGATCTTAGGATGCTGTCCGTAAACAATGAAAAATGGGGAGTTAGAGGAGGACTCACCGACATGATTATTGTAGGAAAACTCAGCCCATGGCAGCAGGTCGGCCCAGTCGCTGTGGTGACCATTCACGAAGTGTCGCAGATAGTTGGTGAGGACTTGATTCACTCTCTCCACTTGGCCATTAGATTGTGGGTGATAGGCCGAGGAGAAGTCCAGGGTGACATCCAACAGTTTACAGAGGGATCGCCAGAATCGGGAAATGAATTGGACTCCTCTATCGGAAACAATGTGAAGTGGAAGTCCGTGAAGACGAAGGACATGCTGGATGAAGAGCTCTGCGAGTTTAGGAGCGGAAGGAAGACCAGACAGTGGAGTGAAATGTCCCATCTTGGAGAACCGGTCTATAACAACCCAGATTACTGTACAACCAGATGATGCTGGCAGATCTGTGATGAAATCCATGGCAATGTGTTGCCAGGGAGCAGACGGAATCGGGAGCGGAAGGAGGTGACCGGCTGGCAGTTTCTTGGGTGTTTTATTACGAGCACAGGAGGGACAGGCTGCAACAAAGTTCAGAACGTCTTGGCGCAAGGTGGACCACCAGTAGTGTCGAGAAATTAGTTGTAACGTCTTCTTTTGACCAGCGTGTCCGGCAAGCTTAGAAGAATGACCCCAGCGTAGAACTCGCTTCTTGTCTCTTTCAGTTACAAGGGTCTTACCGGGAGGGAGCTGCGACAGCCTGACTGGAGCCACCGTGATCATCTTGGACGGTTCAATGATATGTTGAAGCTCCTCTTCAAGGTCGTCTGACACGAAGGACCTGGAAAGCGCATCTGCTTTGATATTCTTCTCTGCAGGACGGAAATGGAGAGAGAAATTGAACCGAGCAAAGAATAATGACCAACGAGCCTGGCGAGGATTGAGCCTTTGAGCAGACTGAAGATAGGACAGATTCTTATGATCAGTGTAAATGATGACTGGATGAACTGCGCCTTCAAGCAGATATCGCCATTCCTCTAAAGCTAGCTTAATTGCCAGTAACTCTCTATCGCCAATTGAGTAGTTACGCTCACAGGGTGAAAATGCCTTGGAGAAGAAACCACAGGTCACCATCTTACCGGTAGGCAGTTTTTGTGTGAGGACTGCTCCGGCTCCGGATGACGAGGCATCCACTTCAAGAAAAAACTGTTTGGTGACCATAGGCCGATGAAGAGCTGGTGCGGTTGAGAAGGCTTGTTTGAGAGAGGCGAAAGCTGATTCGACCTCAGGAGGCCAATCCTTAGGTTTGGCACCTTTACAAGTCAGGGCAGTGAGTGGTCTTACCAGAGAGGAGAATTGGGGAATGAATTGCCGATAGTAGTTGGCGAATCCAAGGAACCGCTGAATGGCCTTGATTCCTTCAGGTTTTGGCCACTTTAAAACGGCAGAGACCTTCTCTGGATCCATCTCGAGACCTGTATCGGAAATAATATAGCCAAGAAAGGGTAAAGACCTCCGTTCAAACAGACATTTCTCAAACTTTGCGTAGAGACGATTCTCCCTCAATCTTTGAAGAACGAGACGAACATTCCTCCTGTGAGTTGGTAAGTCAGGAGAAAACACCAGGATGTCATCCAGGTAGACCACCACACAAACATAGAGCAGGTCACGGAATACATCATTGACAAACTCCTGGAAGACGGCGGGTGCATTGCTTAACCCGAAAGGCATGACCAGATATTCGTAGTGACCATCACGCGTGTTGAAGGCGGTTTTCCACTCATCCCCGGATCGTATCCTGATGAGGTTGTAAGCCCCACGGAGATCCAACTTGGTGAAGATCCTGGAACCTCGAAGTCGATCAAAGAGCTCTGGAATTAAGGGAAGAGGGTATCTGTTTTTTACCGTAATTAGGTTGAGACCACGGTAGTCGATGCATGGGCGAAGAGACCCATCTTTCTTCTTGACGAAGAAGAACCCAGCTCCAGCTGGGGAGGAGGATTTCTGGATAAACCCTCGAGCCAAATTCTCCTTGATGTAATCGGACATGGCTTGAGTCTCAGTAGGAGAAAGAGGGTAGATCCTACCTCGAGGCGGAGTAGATCCAGGGATTAGATCGATGGGGCAATCGTAAGGCCTGTGCGGTGGAAGTGTCTCGGCTTCCCTCTTGTTGAATACATCTGCGAAGGACCAGTAGGCAGACGGTAACCCAGGTAAAGCTGCCGGAGGCCGTGGGGTAGAACCAGGCCGTACTGATTTGAGGCAGTGTTCGTGACAAGACTGACCCCATCGAAGGACATCTCCAGACCGCCAATCCAGGACAGGTTCATGGAGGCGCAGCCACGGAAGACCTAGAAGGAATGGTGGAGAAAGATTCGGTAACACATAGAAGGAAATTTTCTCCCTGTGGAGTGCCCCGATTAGAAGCTCGACTTCTTCGGTGATACCGATAATGGCATCTTTCAGGGGTCTACCATCTACGGAGGTGATGCGCCAGGACCACTGCAGTGGAACAATAGGAATCCCGAATCGCCTGGCCACAGCTTCCTGGATGAAATTTCCACCAGATCCTGAGTCCAGATAGGCCGTCTCGGAGAACCGCACCTTCCCGAAGACCACCTGTATGGATATGGTTAGCGGGGGAGAAGAGTCATTCTCATCTAGGGAGGTCTCCCTTACCTGTCCTAGGCGGACGAGTTTTTCTGACCTCTCAGGTCCACTGCATTGACCGGAAGTGGAGCGTCCACTGTAACGATATGGATTCCTGGAGGGAATCTCCTCCTGCTGATTCCTCTTCACCTTTACGCGGTCAAGCTCCACGGGCTCATCCTTAAAGACCGGAGCAGGACAAGGCGGAAACCGAGGTTTCGGTGAAGAAGATGCTGGATGAGGAAATTGCTTCTCGAGAAGCCTCTCTCTGGAGCGCTGCTGAAGACGCAGGTCAATCCGAATGGCAAGGGATATGAGATCATCCAGGGTTTCGGGTAGGTCCCTGCCTGCCAATTCATCCTTGATTCTTCCAGATAACCCCCGCCGGAAGACTCCGACCAGGGGCTCATTGGTCCACTGGAGCTCCGAAGCCAAGGTGCGGAAACGGATGGCATACTGACCGACAGAGAGAGAGCCCTGTTGCAAATCGAAGAGAGACTCCATGGCAGATGTGGCACGACCAGGCTCATCGAATATCTTGCGGAACGTGACCAAGAATACCTGCAGATTAGACACGATGGGATCATTCCGCTCCATTAGGGGGTTGAACCAAGCTAAAGCCTCTCCCTCCAGATGAGAGGCAAGGAAAGCCACCTTGGCCATGTCTGTCTGAAAATGCTGAGGCAAAAAATGAAAATGCAGCAAGCATAAGTTGAGAAATCCTCTGCATAACTTGGGGTCACCATAGTAACGAGGAGGTTTGCAAAGACGAGGACAGGGTCTCATGGTGGGTTCAACCGTCGGATACTGTACCTTAGTTAACCGATCATCCACAGAGGTCATGAAGTCCAACAAGCGGGTCTGCGTCTCATGTTGGCGATTGAATTCCAGACGGAGCTCTGCTAGCTGGGTCACGTTAGTGGACTCGGCAGCCTGTAGGGTGGATAAGCGGGTATCCAGAGTTTGCATGAATGCAATTAGCTGATCCTGACTCTGACAAAGCGTAGCCAACTCTCTCTGGACTGAGTATCGGGTATCAGCGGAGTCCATGGCTTGGGCAAACTGTAACGCCCACAGGGCGTAGGGAAATATAGTGGACTCACTAGACCACTGATGAAGCAGTGGTAGCTGTATACCCGGTACACAAGAGACAGGAGAATGTGCTTCCAAAAAGCAAAGGTATTTATTTAAATGAAAAACAAACAGAAAGAGGTGCCTGAGAGAGGAACCCTCTGGACCACAACACAGAACCATGTAGTGGAGCACCGGGCAAGGTGTACCCCTATACAGGGATTCCCCCGTCACAACACCAGATGGCCAAAATGCCGCAGTACCCGGACCAGAGGGACGACCCGTACAGACCGTATAAACAAGATGGTGGAACTCAGGCTCAGTCAATGAAGAGGATCCTGGAAGCTCTGTGAAGTTTTTGGAAAGGCTGATCCAGCCGGCAGCCAAATCTGGATGGTTCAGTGAGGAGCAGCTTAGCCAGCCTGAAGTGGAAACCGGAGAGTCCAGGAGGATCCAGAATAGAGAACTGCCAGCGGAGGATACTGAGGAGACAGAGGGATTAGCAACCAAAATTAAAACTATACAGAGCAGAGCACAGCAGAGTGTGGCCTGAGCAGAAGGCCACAAACAATGGAATGAACACATTGCCCAAGCACCTCCCTTAAGGGGAGGGTGCTTTTTATACACAGAGCATCACAACACAGACAGCCCTAATAACGAACAGGTGTCCTGCTGTTTCAAGTATGTGCAGGAAGCAGGGCGCGGCTCCTAAGAGCATTTCCAGGAGACCTGCCAAGAGGATGCAGGTTCCTAGCAGAGAAAGAAGCCGCTGATCGTCTGGAGCCACGGACAGGGTGAGTAAGGGTGTGTGATAGGCGCCGGTCTCCCTGCACAGCGGAGACTGGGCCTGCGGCTGAGGGCATGACAGGATATGAGGGATGAGAAGTAAGTTTGTTTTGCAGCAGTGAGCGTGGACTTGAAACTGGCGAGGGACTGCTTGTATGCGTTGAAGTGCTCAGTAGAGTGGGATCTCTTCCATCTCCGCTCAGCAACCCTGGAAGCCAGTCTCAGTTCTTTGGTCAGGCTGGTCAGCCATGGCTGCCTGTTGATTGTACGAGTTTTGCTATGCGTGAGGGGGCTGTGAAATTAAGTGTTGCTGTTATTGTGGTTGTTTATAAAAAGTGGCAGCAGCATCTTTGTCATGAAGGGAAGCTATTTCTGTAAACGGGAGAAGGGACTCAGAGTGTGATTGTAAATTGAGGTGTTTGAAATTTCTGCGAGGGTGGTTGAGTTTGTGGAGTGGGGGGTTGCACATTAGGAGACGAGAGGGAAGAAAATGACAGTAGGTTGTGGTCAGACAGGGGGAGGGGTTAGTTAGTGAGATTAGTAAGGGTACACAGGCAGGTGAAGATAAGGTCCAGAGTGTGACCATCTTTGTGAGTGGCCGCATAGGACCATTGAGTGAGGCCAAAGGAGGCAGTGAGCGATAAAATTTTAGAGGCAGCTGAGGTGGAAGTGTCAATGAGGATATTGAAGTCACCCATGATAGTGGGGATGTCAGCAGAGAGGAAATGAAGTAACCAGGTGGTGAAGTGGTTGAGAAAGGTGGAGATGGCTAGTTCTCTGGGCAGTAGATGGCAGCCATCTGGAGGTTGGAGGGGGAGTAGATGCGGATGGAGTGCACCTCAAACGAAGGAAGAGTAGCGGAGGGTGGTAGCGGAATTGGGGTAAAGGAGCAGGTATCAGACAGGAGCAAGTCAACTCCTCCTTGCTGGAGCGAGGGGTGTGAAAGAGATGGAACTTGCCATAGGAAAGTGCAGCAGGAGAGGCTGAGTCAGAGAGGGTGAACCAGGTTTCAGTGATGCCAAGGAAGTAGAGTTTGTTGGTGATGAAGAGGTCTTGGATAAAGGACAGTTTGTTGCAGACAGAGCGTGCGTTCCGTAGTGCCCCAAGTAGGGGGATCGGGGGCTGGATGAATGTGTATGAGGTTATCATGAATGCGAAAACTTGTAGATGATCGTGCAGGGGGTTAGCAATGAGAGTGGGGATGTGTTGAGGAGGGCCAGGATTTGGGGATATGTCACCAACAATGAGGAGTAGCAGACAGAGTATTAGAAGGTGGGAGCAGGATAGGACATTATGTGGCCGTGTGTGTCTGGAGAAAAGGACTGTATGTGGAGGAACAGTTGTGAGGAGGAGGTGAGATGGCTGGGGAGGATGGCATTATAAAGCTTATGATGAACAATAAACTTTATGTTGTTGGGGCAGCACAGTGGCTCAGTGGATAGCACTGCAGCGCTGGAGTCCTGGGTTCAAGCCCCACCCTGGACAACATCTGCAAGGAGTTTGCATGTTCTCCCCGTGTTTGCATGGGTTTCCTCCGGTTTCTCCGGTTTCCTCCCACATTCCAAAGACATACTGATAGGGAATTTAGATTGTGAGCCCAATTGGGGACAGCGATGATAATGTGTGCCAACTGTAAAGCGCTGCAGAATATGTTAGCGCTATATAAAAATAAAGATTATTATTATTGATATAAAAAACACTGTGCCGCTGTGTATCCAAGTGGCTACTAGAGAGTGGAACCCATACAGAGGTTATTTGCATAGAATTCTAGTAATCAAAAACATATTACTGGAAGCTGCTACTATTGGATCATATTATTAATGGTTCTTGTTACAAAGTTAATAAATTAGTTACAAATGTTCTACCTTATCCACAAATTCTTCTCAACCCTTTATATTATGCCGTTGAAAAATGCCACTAAATCTTCCCTTGTTTATTTCTTTCTCACTCACTTTCAATTCCATTTGCAAAACAATTATAAAATTTACTTTACAGAGCAGCCAATCTATAATAGCCCATCATGTTCTAACCTGTGCGGGAAGACGTCTAACCTGAAGAGCAGACTGGAGATTTAACGGCCCATAGCTTACTTAACACTCCTAATAATCAGATCACATCCCAGACTTGAAGCCTTGTGGCAAAAGTAAATGATAGCAGGGCTTCTAAGTGTGCCCATTACTGTGCTCTAACTAACAATAACAAGATAAGAAACAAAGTAGGTTATTAGTCTGAGCCCTATTCTTTATGGATTTCCTGCCATTTCAGGTACGATAGAAAAAGGGCTAAACAGACGGTGTGTCACCTTTCTCCAAAATGAGGTTAGAAGCTGATTTTATACTTTGCAAATAATGTTTTCTATCCCCAAACAGGAAAGTGCAGTGCATATCACTGTTAGGTTGCTTATTTATATTCTTTATTTAATATGTTATAGTTCTTGTACAGTATGATTGCACTCAATGTACACAACTCATTAACCACTAATGACAGATCACTTTATATTTCCATTTTAGGATTGTAGCAATTTAGTAAATATTACCTCATTCCCTATAATGAACTAGGCAATCATTTACTATTGTATTGGGTGTAAAACTGGAGGTATGCTAAAATAAAATGTGTTTCAGATGACTTACTGCATATTTATTATCCTAAATATTTCCCAATAAAGACAATGGTAAAGTGATGGAGATCAGCCCACCCATCAATCATGGTAAGTGGGGCATAAATTTAGCACAGTCTTGCTGTTCCTAGGCATTGAGCTCATGACAGTGTAAGGACAAATAGGATAAAGGGGTTGTCTGAGTCCATTAAAAAAAAGGAGAGAAGTACTGGTAATTGCTTACCGTAATCCCCTGCAATGCCAGTCCTTGTTTCTAAGCTGCCAACGGGTCACTGCAGCAATCACTGGCCCCAGTTGTAACATTACTAGTATCACTTAGCGAGTCTGTACGGCAATTATCTCTCATGTTGCTGTTCACATGTGGCTCCCTCCAAGTAGACACTGAAACAATGCTGCAGAGGGTAATAGCTGGCAATACCCACTGTAGCTAGCAAGGCGGGACGGACACTACATGGGTGATCTGTGAAAGGTACAATATAGGGATTACATGGGTAATAAAATACAGGGAATGGTATTGTACAATATGTGACTGGTCCTGTGTGTGGTATGATGCCCAGCGACTGGCACTAAATGGAGAATCTGTGTGTGACACTATATATGGGGATCTGTAGATTCTATGGTTGGCCATATATGTTGGCTCCAACACTACCACCTTGCCTATGTACAGTATAGATTCTGAAGGCAGCCCAGTCATAGGGGACCGGTGGTTGATTATAGGGCGTTGTCATTAGTACTAGTCTGGAGACACCATGGATAGATGTGTTATATGGCAACAGTGGTGGACATATCATTGGCGCCACCGCACATGTGCTCAAGAGGTAAGGGGCCCATTTCTACCTCAAAAGGTGGTGCAGTTGTGAATTATCATGAGTTATTGGACAGCAAAGGGCTCATATAAAGACCTCTCTGAGTCCCTATCCTGTGTCCCCTACTACACGGCACTGACTAACCTTATGTACTGTGGCTGACATTTTTTATGGTGTTCTGTTTTGAGTATCTTAACAATGGCTATCGTGGGAACAATGATTGTAACCCTAATACTATTGTTACGCTGATTCTCAGTGACTATATAATGCTGGCAGCTGTGGACCCACTGCGCTACAAGCTGGGCTTACCATGGAGTGGCATGACTAGGTGTCTACTGGGTACTCACTAGATCCTCTGGTGGTGAGGATAGGTTGGGCTGCCAGTAAACCCCAGGTACCACTCCAGGGCAATCCCCCAGACTGCAGAAGCTGACAGGGGGCTTACAGGCACAAGTACGAGATAAAGAAGGGCAAAGAAAGAGGCATGGTCAGAGACAGTCCTAGGTCAGGGCAGGCAGCATAGGATCAGGAAACGTAGCCGAGGCCAGGAGTAGAGAGGTCAGACAGGATGAGAATACAAGAGAGGTCAACATCAGGAGAAACAAACACATGAGCACAAACTGGACACTAGCAGAGCGATCTGACTAGGAACCAACATTTGGGCAGAGAGTGATGGGGGAAGCTGCTGAATATAGGACCTGCTGGCACAGGATAGGCCAAATAACCTAATCTCTGCAGGATACAGCAGTTGCTGCTGACCGGCAACTCCCTTAGGTCAAATGGAAGCAACATGCTGAAAAGCCGTGAGGTGACCATGGAAAGTGGAAAGGCGCTGAAAGGGTATGCGAGTTACCTCTGTGACAATTATCATTAATTATATATAGTGATCAATTGTCATTTATGTAAAGTAAAACTAATATTGGACAAAGAAAACCTAAACTCACAAAATGGACTGTATTCATCAGATTGTCAGACCTATGGCAACAGTAGGGGCAAATTTACTACAATTAATCTCATTTTCATAAATTGTAAGCTTAGACCAGAGATAGTGGTTCAGGCGGTTTCATAAATCTGGTACATTTAGACTGTCTAGTCTATGATGACACCACCTATTAGTCGGCTTACTTTGAGCCAATAATTTTGGAGCACAATGTCACATGTAAGACCATGCACTATGCCTGCCAGCCAAACCCGCTAAGTCAGATGCCCTTGTCGAATAAACTTAAAAAATGGTCCAAGATACATAATAAATGTAGCATAAACACCATTTTTTTGAGCAAAAGAAGCCAGACATCTGGTGCATTTAGCTTAGTAAATCTCCTCTAGCGTTTCCAGACCTATATACTGTCCAGTATTTGATTATAGTTGTTTAATGGAAGTTCAATGCTTACCACTCAGCAATAAAAAGAGGAAAAAAGCCAGAGATGAAGCCGCACTGTACTTTCATGTGCATTAATAATCAGAGCATCCTAGACCGGCTTGAGCTCAGATAATGGACTGCCTATACATACATTTTCAAGTGTAATGACACTCCTGCTTATTAAAGACCTCTCATCTGAAGGGGCAGCATATTATGAACTGGATGATCCATTCACTTTCTTGGATGTGTTATTCAGTATTTTATGCTAAACTAGCAATACACCATCCATTTTAGTACAATGATCCTTATGTTCAATAAAACTGAAGTGCTGCATCATAAATCATTACAGTCATTTGTTCTACATTAGACACATTAGCCATTATATTCCCTAATCTATTACAATAAGGTGGATTTAAATGCACCCCAAGGAACCGCTATAATAACGTGAGAACCAAATATAGCAATTAAGGATAAAATATGCTTTAACCTAAAAGTGAGCTTACCGCAGTGACAGCTGGGCACTACAGAAAGGCATGGCATGCTGCTAAGGGAACTTCTGTGAATCCAGAATATTTCAAAGAAAGACGATGGAACAAAAGCAGAAAATGAGGGACACAAAATATTAGATGTAATAAAAAGCCAAAATAAGCAAATAGATTTTTTATTGAATGACAACTAAATTGCAGAACTATTTTAGTGGCTGATCTGCTTTGCACAGCCCCATGGCACTAAGCAGATTGATTGTGCAAATTTCTGCAGTGTTCACGGCATAAAAAAAAACCCCATCAGAGTGTGATATTAGCTTCAATAAAATGTCATAATCATAATAAAGCTATTGCATCTTCTTAATGGGAGAACCTCGGTGACATAAGGTTTGCAGGGCCAGGTGGTCTAGCAGTGATTGAGTAAATTAATAAATGCCCATTGCCTGGAGTCAGCCCTGCTTTTGTTATGTGTTTACATCTGTACTGCCATTAGTCCTATGGACAGATGGCCATGAGAGAATACTTTTATAGGAGAATCAACTCTTAAGCACAGATGTAAAGCACAGAGGTATATTGCATTGTCAAGGCTTCCACGCCCAGTTATTCAACTTTGCTAACACATGATGTCTAATGGTAAACTCGATTTTTTATTCACACAATGTGATTAGGAAACATACCATTTCTGGGGCGTGCAGTGCTTTTTAAATATCAGCATGCCCTGTCTCTGTGGTTTTAGCAGAAACCTCCGATCAGATCTCCTTTACGTAATCAATCCTACCACAATTTCATACTTTTTAATCACTCCTATAAAAACCTTCCACAACATTCCTGTTGTCCAGCCTACATAAGAAAAAATTAAATTTTCCTGCGTTGCATAGTAATGAATGCTAAGCTGTTCAAAGGATGTGTTTGGACAATGCTCAGTGCCCTATCTATGCCTGACTCCTCCACCACTTGTAGCCAGGGATAAATGCGGAACACAAACTTGACCCCACACCAATCTCTTATCACCCAATCCTCAGATTGGACCTTTAAGGTCCTTATGAATTAGCAATATAAACATTGGACACTTTTTCATGTTTGGACATGCTTTCAGCACCTTTATAGATATGGACAGAGTTGAGGAAAAAGTCACAGCAAGGTTAAATAATGGACATGTTAAGTCTGTCTGATGCCCTCAGCTCAAAAAAAGCTACTTCATATATACTTGGCACTAGCAGATCCCAAGGGAACCCCAGCCTTCACCATTTACAGTGATCTGGGCTTACAATGGGGGCTCTTAGGTTGCATCCAGGGAGTAGTTGCTGGCCAGAGACGCAAGCCTGAAGCAAGAATAGTCACAAGTTAGTAACAAAAGGGACAGAACCAGGAACAGAATCAAAAGGCAATACTGAGCTGGGGCTAGGTACAAGGAGGTCATTCAAAGGCAATGTCAAACAAGCTGAGGTCAAATCAGCAGGTATCATGGAGACAGGACATAGGTGAGCATCACAAGTCGACTCAAGAACAGGATGACAACAGATTAATGGCACCAAAGTACAATGTGTAAGCACATCAAGTACAATAACTGGAAACTATTTAAATAAGGTTTGGTACTGCCCTGTTGGCCACAGCACAGAGCGCATTACCCTTGCTAAGCTGCTGGACAGTACACACACCCATTCTGTTTGGCAAAGCAGCGGCACAGGTCCCAGCCACACTAGCATCCCTGGTTGTGTAGTGCCTGCGCCATCCAGTTAAATCTTCCACCTCTTCCACCACCAGAGCCACCTACACCAGCACTGCCTGCAGGTTTATGACTGATTAGATCAAGACAGTAAGGCTTAGGGCAAAACAGAAGTCAAGAAAGTGTCCATACCTTTTAAGTCAATTAAAAATAATGATGCTAGAAATGGTCTATTCTTTGGTTGTTATTTGTAATTAAACATATTTCCCACAAGCATGTGGAGTAGATACACATATAATGTCAGCATAGACAATGAATGTAGTCTAACCATCTCTGAGTGCCTGAAACGACATTGTTTACCCTGAAGAAATCTTGATGATGAATTTCGAGAAATACTCAGAACTTTGTGCTGTGTGATAGTATAACACTAGGTTTGAATAGTCCCCTTTTCAATATTTTAAAGAAGCACTGAAATTGATGCTGCTTACATGCTTCTCAAGTCCTTCTTTCCGATGGAGAAAAACCTCCAACTTTATTTTTTAATCACAGCCTATGAATGAGATGTGTGGGAGTCTGCGTGGATTGAGTTTTCCATGTAAAATATTTATGACTGGCAGGCAACAGTGAACTCATGAGTCCTCTTAATTAGGAAACCTCACTCTGCCTACAAAAATGAATTAACACATTGTGCAAATATCACAAGAGACCAGCAATAAAGTACAAGAACCATAGAGGATTCTCCTTCTGCTGAAACTTACAGAACAGGCTTGTCTTCTGAAAATCGATAGACTACTCCAGTTCTTAAAATAAACCCATCGGGATAGGTTTACATAATTCATACTCATGAGGGCAACTAATTAAAGAAAATATTGTCTTGGCATGCACCATTGTATTGATCATATGTCAAACAGAATAAAAATATGCAATCTTCAAAGCTACATATTTACGGCTTGGCACTTTGCACAAGGAGAAATGTTCCGCCTTAAAATGTCAGTCAAAGGCCTCTCACCTAGCTAAATCAGATCTCCTGCTTCGCACTGAGGAAGGGCACACGCCTCGAAACATGTGACTGCAAATGGAGTTTCTGGTTTGGCTTCCTCTCCTAAGTTATGTGCAAGGCTCGTTAAGGGGGTCAATAATGACTTTTAAATGCAACAGGGAAATGTCTCTAGCGGTGAAAAAAAAGAAGTAGAAAAAGTAAAATCTAGCGTTTATTAGTCCAATGTAAAAACATTTATGTGCTTGGTCACCATGAGAAATTCATAATGTGCAAACCAATGTGTTTCAGCTAATAGACTTTTAAAGTATAGACACTGACTTTTAGGATACTTCCAATAAGTGGTGCTGGTGATCGAGCCCACTTCTTCTCTGAAGAGGCTATTTCTATATTTCCATTAATAAGGTGATAGTATTTTTCTACAAAAATGACGCATTTTTCACCAATGAAATGTTATGCAATTTATATACTGGAAAATAAATGTTTCCTCAATTTTCACTGTTAGAGGGGTTCTCTGCTGTGAACAAACTATAGGTGTTATAGCGGTCCCTTGAGAATAGGCAGACGACAAAGAAAGCCCTTCCAGAAGCCGGCAGCAATCAGCTGTAATCTGTGATCTGGAAGAAAATATTTAATACCCAAGCAGCACTACTACAGGAGAAATTACACATTACACCGTATTCATCCAAATGAGTATGCTATCTGCGTAATGCAGGAATGGACAGGTCCTCCAGGCGGAGAGACATTAATTGTATACTCCTCTTCACTGTAGCCAGAAGATGAGGATTCCTAGGAAAGGACTCTCCATTAACTCATCCTCCTCTACTCTACGTATATTCAAAGATGAATATGGATAAAAAGGCTTAGTGGTTAACACGGCAGCCATGCAGCGCTGGGGTCCTGGGTCCAAATCCCCTCAAGGACCACATCTGCGAGGAGTTTGTATGTTGTCCCGGTGTTTGTGTGGGTTTCCTCCAGGTTGCCTGGTTTCCTACCACACTCTAGAGACATACTGATAGGCAATCTAGACTGTGAGCCCCAATGAGGACATGAGTAACATAAAGAAATATGGGTTCCTGGATAGTCCAAAAGACCCAGCAACACTATTCACATTTTAAACATTCAGGTCATAGGCACCATCTAGATGTAAATGGAAGAGAGTGACAGAGGTCAGAAGACCTCGGCTTTGGAGAAAGGCAAAGCTTGCAGAGATGAAACTCAAATCTATCAATTATTTTAAAGTTGTTTGCTTGTTTCTAGCATATCAAATATCTTTTTCTTAGATATATTTATCTCATTATTTTATGCCTTCATGTATCCACCTTTATTTCGCTGCTAGGGCCTTGCTTTGAGCAGGATTTGTCTACTTACCCTTCTGGCAACTGACACTACAATTTCTTCTTAATTTACCTGCAGGTAACATGGAGTCGAGAACAGAGCAGATGCTTACTGTGTGACATCCATAGTATGTCCTTCCTTAAAAATGTAAATGTAAGAAGATCCATAAATGTCTATCAGGACTCAGCACACTAGGTGGCCATGGACATTACAATAAAATTTGCTAGGTTGCTTTACACAGCAGGTGGCACAGTAGTATGTATGTAGATGTCATAACTCACAAAATCATGATGTCTTGTTATGATCTCGGCTAGGAATGTGATATTTAACAGAAATTATCCATTTAATTAACAAATACTATGTATCACTTTCATACCTCTTCTTTTTCTTGCAACCTCTTTAACTAAAGTCAGAAACACACAATTAAGAATGTTATAAAAAAAAAGCATTAAGTCATTTTAAATAACTCATCTTTCCAATCTGCTTCTCACAGGCACTGAAGTTTCCTGGCCTCCATTCTTACTGGTAGAGCAGTGACATACTGACATGAATCGGTCACTACTAGTGTTGAGCATTCCGATACCGCAAGTATCGGGTATCGGCCGATATTTGCTGTATCGGAATTCCGATACCGAGATCCGATACTTTTGTGGTATCGGGTATCGGTATCGAAACAACATTAATGTGTAAAATAAAGAATTAAAATAAAAAATATTGCTATACTCACCTCTCCGACGCAGCCTGCACCTTACCGAGGGAACCGGCAGCGTTGTTTGCTTAAAATTCGCGCTTTAACTTCCTTACGCGAAGTCCCGGCTTGTGATTGGTCGCGCGCCGCCCATGTGGCCGGGACGCAACCAATCACAGCAATGCGCGCGTGTCCAGCCTCCCGTGACGTCACGGCTTGTGATTGGTTGCGTCGCCCATGTGACCGCGACGCAACCAATCACAACGCCGGAACGTAATTTTAAAATCCTGAATGACCTGAAATTACGTCACGGCTTGCTGTGATTGGTTGCGTCCCGGCCACATGGGCGGCGCGCGACCAATCACAAGCCGGGACTTCGCGTAAGGAAGTTAAAGCGCGAATTTTAAGCAAACAACGCTGCCGGTTCCCTCGGTAAGGTGCAGGCTGCGTCGGAGAGGTGAGTATAGCAATATTTTTTATTTTAATTCTTTATTTTACACATTAATATGGTTCCCAGGGCCTGAAAGAGAGTTTCCTCTCCTTCAGACCCTGGGAACCATCAGGAATACCGTCCGATACATGAGTCCCATTGACTTGTATTAGTATCGGGTATCGGTATCGGATTAGATCCGATACTTTGCCGGTATCGGCCGATACTTTCCGATACCGATACTTTCAAGTATCGGACGGTATCGCTCAACACTAGTCACTACTGCAGCCAGTCACCTTGACTCTTACCGCAGCTACTGTTGATGATCACACAGGTCCTGTCTCACAGTTATAATGCAGATCACAATTCACAGATCTGCCACACTGCTTTTATGCCCCTAAGGGTAATCACATTGTCCTCTGCAGAACAAAGATATGATATTTGCCCCTCATGCTAATGGAATGCAGAGTTAGTATGAAATGGAGAGAAGAGTACCGAGGGAGAGAAAGCAGGGTAAAATCTAAAATAACAAGATTAAGTTAGAATAGAAGCGAACAGGAAGCAGAATTGCAGGGAAGTCAGAGCAAATTACATAAAGTCCATGAAATCAGGTGGTGGAAATGGTGTTATTTGGGAACACTGTTTCAGTCTGAGGTCTTCTTTCAGAAATATAATTTGTAATACACTATCTAAACCTCTAACCTCCACACAAATGCTCTTGTTGCCTTCATAATATGCCTATCAGGAGAAAATCATGATGTCTTGATTCTGATGAAGCAAAGCTTCAGCAGTAATATATTATAAATATATATATATATATATATATATATATATATATATATATATATATATACATACATACACACACACACACACATTTTATTGATTGTTAGTAAACATTGAAAGTGTTTTTCAAGATTTTTGCTTAGGGTATGTTTCCACGTTCAGGAAACGCTGCGTGTCAAACACCGCAGCGTCTAGACGTTACAGCATAGTGGAGGGGATTTCATGAAATCCGTCTCCACTATGCGGTAAAACACGCAGGCGGCAGACCCGCGTAAACGGACATGAGGCACATCTTTTCAGAACGCAGCATGTCTGCTTACAGTGCGGCGACGCTTCGTCGCCGCGCCGTAAATCTCCCATAGACAATCATTAGATGCGGTAAAACCGCATCTAATGATTAGTCACATGCATAGAAACTCTGTACCCGCAGCTTACTACGCATGTCTGCCGGCTCACCTGTCCCGCAGCCGGAAGTCCCTCGTCCACTGCAGTTCTCGAGATAACTTATCTCATCGCGAGAACTGCCGTGCACGTGACAGGGAGTTATCTCCGATCACTAGTCTGGTTCTCACAAACACCTGATCAGCTGATTGTGAGAACGATGCAGTGTAGGTGATCGCTGGAGAGTTATCTCCGGCGATCATCTACAGGCTCTGCTACATCTGGATGTCAGGCATCCAGATGTAGCAGAGCCGGACGCGTCTAGACTGTGTGCACATACAACACACAACATACACCATGCAACATACGACATACAACATACACCATGTGACATGCAACATGTGACATATGACGTGACATACAACATGTGACGTGCAACATATGACATGAAACATATGACATGTGACATGCAACATATGACATGCAACATGAGACATGCAACATGTGACATGCAACATGTAACATACAACATGCAACATACTGTACATACATACAGAACATGCAACATTCATAACATACATACAGTACATACATACAGTACAAACAATACATACATATACATACAATACATACATATATATATATATATATATATATATATATATATATATATATATATATACATACAGTACATACTCACCATCACCTTGTCACCTTGATCCCCAAAGCCAGTGTCACTTGTAACAAATAATAAAATAATAAACAAACAATATACTCCCTGATCCGCAGATATCCAATTAAAACGAGTGTCCCACGACGATCTTCCGTGGAGAGCAGCTACATCAGCTGATGTGACCGCTCTCCAGGGGCTCCAGGAATACAATCATAGAAGGTATCCTTCCACAATGTATTCATCTGCCCCTGTGAGAAAACAGTCCCTAGTCTCACTTGTGGCACTGCTGTGTGGGAAATTCCAACACAGGTTTGCCATAAAGTGAGACTCTGAACTAAGGTAACCTCAGTGATACACTGCAGGAGCCATTTTCTCCTGTCAGTGTGTCACTGGAGGGCCTATAGAGTGGTGACATCACCCGATGTCACTGTTCTATGGGGAGATCGTCGTGGGACATTCGTTATTAATTGGACTACGGCGGAAAGTATACGGTTGGTTTATTATTTTAATTTTTTATGCAGGTGATCGAGTATGGTAAGTATGGTAAAATTAAGAATATTAAAATACTTTTTCTACCTGTGTCTTTATTTTTTTTAACCCTTTCACTACTCTAGGATTAGTAATGGATAGGCGTCTTATTGACGCCTCTCCATTATTAACCAGGCTTAATGTCACCTTACAATAGCAAGGTGACATTAACCCCTTATTACCCCATATCCAACTGCTACAGGGGAGTGGGAAGAGAGGGGCTAAGTGCCGGAATTGGCGCATCTTAAAGATGTGCCATTTCTGGGGCAACTGGTATTTGTAGCCAGGGGGGCAATAACCATGGCCCCTCTCTAGGCTATGAATATCAGCCCGCAGCTGTCTATCTGTCTGGCTATAAAATATAGGGGGACCCCACATCATTTTTTTGCGGGTCCCCTTAATTTAATAGCCAGTAAAGGCTACGCAGACAGCTGCGGGCTGATATTCATAGCCTAGAGAGAGGCCATGGGTATTACCCCCTTCCCAGGCTACAAATATTGGCCCCCAGCTTTCCCCCTCTGGCGCAGAAATGTTTTTTTTTCATTTTTTTAATTAAACATATTGTGTTTAAGGCCGACGTCAATACCCGGCACTGCTGCGGGCACTCGAGACTGGAGCGTTCAGCTGCATAGAAATACATGCAGCTGCACGCTCCGCTCCTAAGTGCCGGTGGCAGTGCCGGGTACTGAAGTGAGAGACTTGTGTGAGTTTCTCACGAGTGTGACCCCGGCCCTACACATATTTTGTGTGTGTGTCTTTATTTAAGGCTGGGATCACACATGCGAGAAACTCAGACAAGTCTCGCATCTTAATACCCGACACTGGCGCCGGCACTCGGGAGTGGAGCGTGCAGCTGCATAGAAATACATGCAGCTGCATGTCCCGAACCCGAGTGCCGGTGGCAGTGCCGGGTATTAAGATGCGAGACTCGTCCGAGTTTCTCGCCTGTGTGATCCATCTATCGTATCTATCTATCGTATCATCTATCAATCATCTGTTTATCTATTATCTATCTATCTATCGTATCTATCTATCTATTATCTATTTATCTATTATCTATCTATAGATATATCTATCTATCAATATATATATCTATCGATATATCTATCTATCAATATATCTATATATAGATACAGTGGGGCAAAAAAGTATTTAGTCAGTCAGCAATAGTGCAAGTTCCACCACTTAAAAAGATGAGAGGCGTCTGTAATTTACATCATAGGTAGACCTCAACTATGGGAGACAAACTGAGAAAAAAAAATCCAGAAAATCACATTGTCTGTTTTTTTATCATTTTATTTGCATATTATGGTGGAAAATAAGTATTTGGTCAGAAACAAACAATCAAGATTTCTGGCTCTCACAGACCTGTAACTTCTTCTTTAAGAGTCTCCTCTTTCCTCCACTCATTACCTGTAGTAATGGCACCTGTTTAAACTTGTTATCAGTATAAAAAGACACCTGTGCACACCCTCAAACAGTCTGACTCCAAACTCCACTATGGTGAAGACCAAAGAGCTGTCAAAGGACACCAGAAACAAAATTGTAGCCCTGCACCAGGCTGGGAAGACTGAATCTGCAATAGCCAACCAGCTTGGAGTGAAGAAATCAACAGTGGGAGCAATAATTAGAAAATGGAAGACATTCAAGACCACTGATAATCTCCCTCGATCTGGGGCTCCACGCAAAATCCCACCCCGTGGGGTCAGAATGATCACAAGAACGGTGAGCAAAAATCCCAGAACCACGCGGGGGGACCTAGTGAATGAACTGCAGAGAGCTGGGACCAATGTAACAAGGCCTACCATAAGTAACACACTACGCCACCATGGACTCAGATCCTGCTGTGCCAGACGTGTCCCACTGCTTAAGCCAGTACATGTCCGGGCCCGTCTGAAGTTTGCTAGAGAGCATTTGGATGATCCAGAGGAGTTTTGGGAGAATGTCCTATGGTCTGATGAAACAAAACTGGAACTGTTTGGTAGAAACACAACTTGTCGTGTTTGGAGGAAAAAGAATACTGAGTTGCATCCATCAAACACCATACCTACTGTAAAGCATGGTGGTGGAAACATCATGCTTTGGGGCTGTTTCTCTGCAAAGGGGCCAGGACGACTGATCCGGGTACATGAAAGAATAAATGGGGCCATGTATCGTGAGATTTTGAGTGCAAACATCCTTCCATCAGCAAGGGCATTGAAGATGAAACGTGGCTGGGTCTTTCAACATGACAATGATCCAAAGCACACCGCCAGGGCAACGAAGGAGTGGCTTCGTAAGAAGCATTTCAAGGTCCTGGAGTGGCCTAGCCAGTCTCCAGATCTCAACCCTATAGAAAACCTTTGGAGGGAGTTGAAAGTCCGTGTTGCCAAGTGAAAAGCCAAAAACATCACTGCTCTAGAGGAGATCTGCATGGAGGAATGGGCCAACATACCAACAACAGTGTGTGGCAACCTTGTGAAGACTTACAGAAAACGTTTGACCTCTGTCATTGCCAACAAAGGATGTATTACAAAGTATTGAGATGAAATTTTGTTTCTGACCAAATACTTATTTTCCACCATAATATGCAAATAAAATGATAAAAAAAACAGACAATGTGATTTTCTGGATTTTTTTTTCTCAGTTTGTCTCCCATAGTTGAGGTCTACCTATGATGTAAATTACAGACGCCTCTCATCTTTTTAAGTGGTGGAACTTGCACTATTGCTGACTGACTAAATACTTTTTTGTCCCACTGTATTTATAGATAGATATATCGATAGATAGATATGATACATGGATACAATAGATAGATAGATATGATAGATACAATAGATGGATATAATAGATAGATATGATAGATATCTATCGTATCCATCTATCTATCGTATCTATCTAACATCTATTATCTATCTATCAATATATCTATCGATATATCTATATATAGATACATTTATAGATAGATATATTGGTAGATAATAGACAGATATATTGATAGATACCATAGATAAATGATAGATCCATAGATA
Source organism: Ranitomeya variabilis (assembly GCF_051348905.1). Taxonomy (NCBI): domain Eukaryota; kingdom Metazoa; phylum Chordata; class Amphibia; order Anura; family Dendrobatidae; genus Ranitomeya; species Ranitomeya variabilis. The sequence continues at coordinate 114,347,380 of NC_135237.1, read as the reverse complement.
GATAAATATGATAGATAGACAGATACGATAGATATGTATCGTATATCTATTGTATCCATCTAACGTATCTATCTATCTATCTATCTATCTATCTATCTATCTATCTAGCTGTGTGTGTATATATTCTTAAATGGAGTATGTAAATGAAGAGGTTGGACAATAAATGACATCACAATTCTTTTTTTTTTGTATATCTTTATTGAGCTTACAAAAACACACACAAATCCGCGTGAAAAAACACATTAAAAAACGCATGAAAAACGTAGGTGACCTGCCAGTGACCTCAGGTGCAGATTTGGTGCAGATTTTACCTGCGTCAAATCCTGATGCAATCCTGACCGTGGAAACATACCCTTAGGGTATGTGTCCACGTTCAGGATGGCCGGCGCTTTGAACGGAGCGGAAAACTCGCGCCGCCCCCTTCTATAGACGCGGTGATTCCGGATGTCTTCATTGAACACATCCGGAATCATCGCACCCCACACATAGGGCCCTGTGTTTTACCTTGCGGCGGCGCAGCGTCGCTGCAAGGTAAACGGACATGTTGCGTTCTAAAAAGACGCGCTGCATGTCTGGAAACGCAGGGCCGCCAGGTGCGTGTTTGCATGCATAGTGGAGACGGGATTTCATAAAATCCCCTCCACTATGCTGTAACATCTGGACGCTGCAGATTGAGCGCTGCGGCTCTACGCAGCGTTCAATCCGCAGCTATTCCGGATGTAATACGGCCCGAGGACACATACCCTTATCCCCTTTACCCCCAAGGGTGGTTTGCACGTTAATGACCAGGCCAATTTTCACAATTCTGACCACTGTCCCTTTATGAGGTTATAACTCTGGAACGCTTCAACGGATCCTGATGATTCTGACATTGTTTTCTCGTAACATATTGTACTTCATGACAGTGGTAACATTTCTTTGATATTACCTGCGTTTATTTGTGGAAAAAACGGAAATTTGGCGAAAATTTCGCAATTTTCCAACTTTGAATTTTTATGCAATTAAATCACAGAGATATGTCACACAAAATACTTAATAAGTAACATTTCCCACATGTCTACTTTACATCAGCACAATTTTGGAACCATTTTTTTTTTTTTTGTTAGGGAGTTATAAGGGTTAAAAGTTGACCAGCAATTTCTCATTTTTACGAGGGGCGATCCAAAAGTAATGATAATCGGTAATTTCGATTGCACACAGAAATTAAAATAAAATGTTTTCTTCTCTCTTAGGTACTCACTAGTCCAGGAAAAAAAATCACTTAAATAGACCACGATTCCCAGGAGCTACATTCATTTGAATATGAACTGCCGAGGAGTGAACATCAAAATGGAAAAAAAACAGCTCAGAGCTGTCATCAAATACCTCTGCTTGAAAAAAATGACTACCAAAGACATACACAGCGACTTGGTGGAAACATTGGGGGACTCTTCTCCATATTCCACAGTTGCATGCTGGGCCAAGGAATTTAAGCTGGGAAGAACATCGACGGAAGATGAACATCGTGTAGGACACCCATCCACGTCCCTCAATGAAGAAAACGTGAAAAAAGTTGAAGAAGTTGTATTGGCAGATCGAAGAGTGACTATCAGGCATGTAGCTGAGGTCACAGGGATCTCATATGGCAGTATTCAAAGAATCCTTGCAAAAGAATTGCATATGAAAAAGGTCTCCGCGCGTTGGGTGCCAAAAATGTTAACCGACAAGCAAAAGAAGAAACGAGTTGACATTTCAATAGCAAATCTCGAAAAGTTCCATGCAGACAAGGAAAATTTTTTGTCACGTTTTTTGACCATGGACGAGACCTGGATCCACCACTTTGATCCGAAACTAAACAACAATCGATGACATGGAAACGAGCCGACGAACCGACGCCGAAGAAATTCAAAGTGTCAAGCTCAGCAGGGTAGGTTATGGCGTCCGTTTTTTGGGACGCTGAAGGAATTATTATGGTGGACTATTTGGAGAAGGGAGCCACTATTACGGGATCCTATTAAGCAGAACAAATAAGAAGATTGCGGGAGGCTATCAAGGGGAGAAGGCGCGGCAAACTGCGGGCTGGAGTGCTGTTTCACCAAGATAACGCGCCGGCTCACAAAGCTGCAGTTGCCATGGCTACCATTCAAGAAGCGGGCTTTGAACTGGTGGAACACCCCCCCTATTCGCCAGATCTAGCCCCCAGTGACTTCTTTCTCTTTCCTTGGCTCAAGGAACACCTCCGGGGCAAGAAATTTGACGACAATAGCGACGTGATAACCGCTGTTGGGGATTTTTTTGAGGGTCAAGATCAAGAATTTTTTTCGAAGGGAATTCTAAGTTTAGAAAAGAGATGGACTAAATGTATAGACTTGTTAGGAGACTATGTAGAAAATACATTTTTTTTTTACTATATTCATTGTGTTTAGTATTGATTATCATTACTTTTGGATTGCCCCTCGTACAACACCATTTTTTTTTAGGGACCACATCTCATTTGAAGTCATTTTGAGGGGTCTATATGATAGAAAATAACCAAGTGTGACACCATTCTAAAAACTGCACCACTCAAGGCTCTCAAAAGCACATTCAAGAAGTTTATTAACCCTTCAGGTGTTTCACAGGAATTTTTGGAATGTTTAAATAAAAATGAACATTTAACTTTTTTTCACAAAAAATTTACTTCAGCTCCAATTTGTTTTATTTTACCAAGGGTAACAGGAGAAAATGGACCCCAAAAGTTGTTGTACAATTTGTCCTCAGTACGCTGATAGCCCATATGTGGGGGTAAACCACTGTTTGGGCGCATGGGAGAGCTCGGAAGCGAAGGAGGTCCATTTGACTTTTCAATACAAAATTGACTGGAATTGAGATGGGACGCCATGTTGCGTTTGGAGAGCCCCTGATGTGCCTAAACATTGAAACCCCCCCACAAGTGACACCATTTTGGAAAGTAGACCCCCTAAGGAACTCATCTAGTTGTGTCGTGAGAACTTTGAACCCCCAAGTGTTTCACTACAGTTTATAACGCAGAGCCGTGAAAATTAAAAAATCTTTTTTTTTTCCACAAAAAATATTTTTTAGCCCCCAGTTTTGTATTTTCCCAAAAGTAACAGAAGAAATTGGACCCCAAAAGTTGTTGTCCAATTTATCCTGAGTACGCTGATACCCCATATGTGGGGGGGAACCACCGTTTGAGCGCATGGCTGAGCTCGGAAGGGAAGGAGCATCATTTGGAATGCAGACTTAGATGGATTGGTCTGCAGGCATCACATTGCGTTTGCAGAGCCCCTAATGTACCTAAACAGTAGAAACCCCCCACAAGTGACCCCATATTGGAAACTAGACCGCCCAAGGAACTTTTCTAGATGTGTTGTGAGAACTTTGAACCCCCAAGTGTTTCACTACAGTTTATAACGCAGAGCCGTGAAAATAAAAAATCTTTTTTTTTCCACAAAAATTATTTTTTAGCCAGTTTTGTATTTTCCCAAGAGTAACAAAAGAAATCGGACCCCAAAAGTTGTTGTCCAATGTGTCCTGAGTACGTTGATACCCCATATGTTCGGGTAAACCCCTGTTTGGGCGCACGGGAAAGCTCCGAATGGAAGGAACACTGTTTTACTTTTTCAACGCAGAATTGGCTGGAATTGAGATCGGACGCCATGTCGCATTTGGAGAGCCCCTGATGTGCCTAAACAGTGGACACCCCCCAATTATAACTGAAACCCTAATCCAAACACATCCCTAACCCTAATCCCAACGGTAACCCTAACCACACCCCTAACCCAGACATACCCCTAACCCTAATCCCAACCCTATTCCCAACCGTAAATGTAATCCAAACCCTAACCCTAACTTTAGCCCCAACCCTAACCCTAACTTTAGCCCCAACCCTAACTGTAGCCTTAACCCTAGCCCCAACCCTAACCCTAGCCCTAACCCTAGCCCTAGTCCTAACCCTAGCCCTAACCCTAGCCCTAATCCTAACGGGAAAATAGAAATAAATACATTTTTTAAATTTTCCGCTAACTAAGGGGGTGATTTTCTTTTATAGCGGGTTTTTTAGCGGATTTTTATGATTGCCAGCCGTCACACACTGAAAGACGCTTTTTATTGCAAAAAATATTTTTTGCGTTACCACATTTTGAGAGCTATAATTTTTCCATATTTTGGTCCACAGAGTCATGTGAGGTCTTGTTTTTTTGCGGGACGAGTTGTCGTTTTTAATGATAACATTTTCGGGCACGTAACATTTTTTGATCGCTTTTTATTCCGATTTCTGTGAGGCATAATGACCAAAAACCAGCTATTCATGAATTTCTTTTGGGGGAGGCGTTTATACCGTTCCGCGTTTGGTAAAATGGATAAAGCAGTTTTATTCTTCGGGTCAGTACGATTACAGCGATACCTCATTTATATCATTTTTTTTATGTTTTGCCGCTTTTATACGATAAAAACTATTTTATAGAAAAAATAATTATTTTTGCATCGCTTTATTCTGAGGACTATAACTTTTTTATTTTTTTCTTTGATGATGCTGTATGGCGGCTCGTTCATCATCATGTTATAGTGTAAGATCGCCGATCTGACACTTTGCTGTGCACTATGTCAGATCGGCGATCTGACATGCACAGCTCCTGGAGGCTTCCCGGCGCCTGCTCTGAGCAGGCGCTGTGCAGCCACCTCCATGCAGGACCCGGATGCCGCGGCCATCTTGGATCCGGGCCTGCTGCAGGGGAGGGAGCCCCCTCCCTGCGCGATGCTTCCCTGTACCGCCGGTACACTGCGATCATGTATGATCACAGTGTGCCGGGGGTTAACGTGCCGGGGGCGGTCCGTGACCGCTCCTGGCACATAGTGCCGGATGTCAGCTCCGATAGTCAGCTGACACCCGGCCGCGATCGGCCGCGCTCCCCCCGTGAGCGTGGCCGATCGCGCTGGACGCACTATCCTGTCGGTGGTCATATGGGCCCACCCCACCTCGACGGGATAGTACGTCCGATGTCAGAAAGGGGTTAAAGTGATTTTTTTCCTTACTTCATCTGATTTTGTTATGTATTACCTGGCCTGTCAGGCTAAGTTCACATTAGCGTCTCTGTGCGCAGCGTATCATCTGCATGCGCAAACACATGCCAAAACACATGCAGAGGCTTGCTTATGCTGCATTTTTCCTCTACATCATCTTACGCATGACGCAAAAAAAACCCCGCTGCGTGTGCATGCGTTTGCGGCGTTTATGCGCATGGTGGAGGTGGTGAAATAATTTCCTGGACATGCACATTCTGGAGTACGCGTGTGTATCGAACACATGTGTATGCATGTCCTAGCGTACCAATGCATTCCCATAGACAGTAATGTTTGGCTTTGACACACTCATCTGCATGTGCACGCCTGTGCATATTTGACGCCTCAAAAAATGCAGCATGTTGCGTTTGCCACACACCGCGAAACGACTCATGCGTACGCAAACACATGCAGACTGATGCAAACAAATGTCCCTGCGTATGCCATGTTAAATATATGTATGCAAGATGCATGCGGATCGGTACGCAGGAATACGCGGCGCACACATCCGCTAATGTGAACCCGGCCTTAGTGACGTCATGCTAGCTGGCTAATCAAAAGAGCTGTGGATGCCGTCAGGTAAGAGACAACTTTCAGGCCTCCCATACAGCAAATTGATTTGTACCAACTTGATTGAATGGGACAGTTTTTCTTTTGTTTTAGAAACCCTTGGGAACAAAACCATTTTTTGGAAGACCTTTTGATTGGCTGATAGCATTACACCTACAAACTACCATAAACAGACAAAGATCAATAGATTATAACTGAAACATCCCTTTAAATACCTACTTAATGGGTAATGTTTTATCACTGACAAATAGTATCAAAGTGGTCAGTCTTTACAGAAAATCAACAGACCAATAACGACCAACAATTGGGAAGAACACTGAGACTCGCAATCCATGCCCCTTTCGCACAATGACCCACCATGGCACACAGCATGTGTAAAAATATGGACATGGCGCTCACGTTTCCTTCTTGAAGAAACAAGTGTTATTGTCATTATGTTATGTGGTGTAATTTGTAACCAGTAAAGGGAGTGGGCACAGCAGGCAGTACTAGCGGGGTGCTACATCAAACCTACAAGAGTTATTTAGGTGACCATTGATGAAGCTGCTGTAGAGCAGCAACACACGTTGGGTTCTGCTGGAACAGGCACTACTAACATACCCTGGTAAATATTATACATATTACTTATTCATTGTGTTTGCTGCTGATTGTATGGTTCTACATCCACTGTATTTTCCAGTTTATATGTACTTGTACTCGTATATTTATATCAAATATTTTCTATGGTGTTTAATAACGTGGATTTAACATATTCTATACCAAGGTTCCCTCATGATGTTAGTTATAGTTTGCCTGATGAAGAAGCACTCATTGGACTATTATATTCAAGCCCTTCAATTCCAATGTCTATACATTTTCAAATGTTTTTTATTTTTCTGTCTATGTTGATTTTTTTTGTTGCTAATGGTCTTTAATAAAAATGTATAATTTCTTATAATGAGTGTACACATATCTTCCTTACTACTTTCCTCTCCTATATATTGTTATGTGGTGTAATGTAAAATGTAATATATAATGTGATGTGATGTAATGTGTGTAGTTTGACCGTAGGGATAGTTAAAGTTACTATTTGGGACTAGCCCAGAGTGGGGGATGATTAACAGGGAAAGTGATGATTTCCTGTCAGCGAGATAGTTAGGGTCTAGAATGCGTAATAAGTAGACCCAAAGGTCCAAGTTGAGTAGTGCAGCGTACTCTTAAAAACACTGTCATGGCTCAGGACAGGATTTCCTTCCCCGTCCTGGGCTTGTTGGGGTTAACTCTTCTTGGCCTCCTTTTGGTTTGGGGAGGGCTATTTTAACCCACTCTGGTGCCAGGTTCTCTGTCAATAATACATCCGTTCTCAGCTGAGTAGCTGACCTAGGCGACCCTAGTGTATACCACTTGTTCCTCTGTGTGCTTGTCCTGTGTATTATTTGGCTTGTCCCTTGGTGTCTGCATTTTGATTCTGTACTTCTTAGTATTCTCTGGTTCTGACCTTTGGCTAAGTTGTCTAACTTTCCTCTTGTCTGCGCCCCTGGTTACTGGGTCCGCTCTCTGTTTCTGACTATGGCTTGTATTGTACCATTGTTCTGCCTAATCCCTAGGGCACTGCGTTACCCTCTGGTTACTGAACTCGGCTTGTCTGATCTCGCTACCAGCGACGCCGGCTCCCACTTTCATTATCTTCCCCCTCCAGCCACTCCCCCGGAGGTCACTCATCTCAGGTCCTGCTCTCGTGCAGCTCTCCTCCGGAGGTCACGTGTCTCAGGTCCTACTAAAGTGCGGCTTGCACTCAGCCGCACGCTCTAACGCGAGATTGCTGCCTCGCTCCACACTCCCTACTGGTGTTCATTACAAAACCTAAATGAGAGGCGATTGTACAGAAGGGATAGTGAGATCCATATTACAAGCGACTAAGAAACAGAGTGGCCCCCAGAAGTAGGTCTTAGGAGAAGACACTTAGGGTAAGTTCACACAGGACTTTTTTGCTGTATATTTTTGCTGCATATTTTTATGCTAATTTAGGTGCGTTTTTTTGGTGCGTATTTGGTGCGTTTTTTGGGTAAGTTCACACAGGACTTCTTTGCTGCGTATTTTTGCTGCGTATTTTTGCTGCGTATTTTATGCCAATTTTCAGCTGCTTACAGATGCGTTTTTTGTGCGGTTTTGGTGCGTTTTTTTGTCTATTTGTGCATGATAATAAAGTTGAGTGAACCCAGTGGAGCTTAGCATCGCCTTCATCCCAGCGGGGGAATAATTTACGGCGAATTACATGCCATGCATCGGCCTTTTTTTGACGATCACTGTAGTTTGGGCAAGCTACATCCCAAATTACAGGCATTGCTTCCACCTTGGAAAAATAAATGAAAAAGTAATTACCAAATGCAAGATGAAATGAAGCCAACATTCATGACAAGGAAGATACAAACATACACATGCAGAACACATGAACATGTACATAACAGCACATGAGCATCGCAAAGTGTACCATTGCAAACAATCGGATAAATAGATATATCACAAATTAAAAAAAATATTACCTCCATGATTAGTTGGGAAACATTAATGCTCATCCTCCTATACCAAGTCATGGCTAACACCTCACTACCAGAAACTCCCTCACAATAGATCACAATCAGGACACCTCACAATGGCTCTTCACACCTCACAATGGCTCACAATGGCTCTTCACACCTCTCTAACCACACCCCTAAGCTCTTGGCTGTGAGATCACTTCCTGCTGGCCATGATTTTTCTGCACAAAAAACGCAACAAATAATGCTACATGCATTTTTGCAGCGTTTTTTCCATCACCCATTCAAGTCAATGGGTGAAAAAACGCTGCAAAAACGCTGAAAGAAGTGACATGCCCTATGTCCAAAAAACGCAGCAAAGCAGAAAATACTGATCAATCAAAAACCCAATGTGTGTGCATGAGATTTCTGAAATCTCATAGGCTTTGCTGGTACTGTAAAAAGCAGCTGAAAATTAGCAGAAAAAAACGCAGCAAAAATACACAGCAAAAAAGTCCTGTGTGAACGTACTCTTAGTCACAAGACCCCAAGCTTATAACGGTGGAAGGTAATGGGCCTAAACAGGACTGAGTACATTGGACGAGTAAAGTATACTGACTCCTTAGGGAAAAGAGGACACGGAACTGCAGAACAAATAGAGGACACTTGTTAATCAGGAGTGCAGTGTTAAAGCAGGGTTGTGATGATGTTGGGAGAAACAGTGGCCATAAGGGCAACTATAGACTATGACAGAAGTAAACTGTGTAGAAAATGCTTTGAGTTGTAAAGCAAACGATCATAAGACTTTGTACCCCTTATCCCTTTCATATCACCTTTATCAAGTTGCTGTTCAGTAAGGGTATGTGCACACGTAGAATGGTCCACTGCGTTTTTCCTACGGATTTACCGCGGTTTTTGTGTGAATTCCAATGCGGTTTTACACCTGCGGTTTTCTATAATGGAGCAGGTGTAAAACCGCTGAGGATTCCGCACAAAGAATTGACATGCTGCGGAAGGTAAACCGCTGCGTTTCTGCACGTTTTTTTCCGCAGCATGGGCACAGCGTTTTCAGTTTCCCATAGGTTTCCTTTGTACTGTAAACTCATGGGAAACTGCTGCGGACCTGCAGCTGCGGATCCGCAGCAAAATCCGCATCGTGTGCACAGAGCCTAAAGAGTTTATTCTTCAATGGTGGTCTCCCTCATTGAACTGTGAAATATCTGGCCCTGGCAAACATAGATACAAGCAATGGATACAAGCCCTCACAGCACAAGTCCACACACCCAGCCAAGACCTTCACTTTTATGAAACGTGCCGGAGCGCAGGAAACGAGCAACTTGCTCATTGCTACCGCCTCTTGCCACGGTAACAATTGCACACCAGAAAGCTGGCATATTTTAAATTATTCATCTGCCCCAGTGTTTTTAACTAGATGATGAGAGATTAAGCCGGTAATTTCCAGTGCTGTAGCTTGTAGCTCTTAAACCCCAAAGTAAAATATGTAACATGGTTTCCCCCCAATTATTAGGCTGTGTGCCCATGAGGTGTTTTCGATGTTGCATATTTTTGTTGCATCAAAAACAGTGCATCTTACTGTTCCAGCAAAGTGGGACAAATCTCATGCCCACTGTGCTTTTTTTTTCCCTCAGCATAAACTGAGCTGCGCTCAGCGTTCCAAGTCCGCAGCATGTCAATTTCTCTTGTGGGTACGCTGAGCTTTATGAGCAGAATTTTCCCATAGACTTGCATAAGATTCGGAAAATCTGCACGTTAAAAAAAAACATGTAAGACAACGCACAATGGAAAAATGTAAGTACCATATATACTCGAGTATAAGCCGACCAGAGTATAAGCCGAGACCCCTAATTTTGTCACAAAAAACTGGGAAAACTTAATGACTCGAGTATAAGCCTAGGGTGGAAAATGCAGCAGCTACTGGTAAATGTCAAAAATAAAAATAGATATCAATAAAAGTAAAATTAATTGAGACATCAGTAGGTTAAATGTTTTTGAATATCCATATTGAATCAGGAGCCCCATATAATGCTCCATACAGTTCATGATGGGCCCCATAAGATCTTCCATATTAAAATATGCCCCATATAATGCTGCACAAATGCTGATTATGGCCCCATAAGATGCTCTATAGACATTTGCCCCATATGCTGTTGCTGCAATTAAAAAAAAAAATCACATACTCACCTCTCGTCGCTCAGGCCCCCGGCACTTGCTATAGTCACCTTTCTGCATTCCACCGCGGGGCACCGCTGCGTCTTCTGCACTGAAGTTCAGGCAGAGGGCGGCGTGCACACTAATCGCGTCATGGCGCCCTCTGACCTGAGTCGTCACTGCAGAGGATGCGGAAGACAGAGCAGTGGTGGAACCAGGAGAGGTGAATATCGTGCAATGCCCCCGTTATATTCACCTGCTCCTGGCGCGGTCCCTGCACGTCCCTGGTTCTCCGGGTGCCGGCAGCTTCTTCCTGTTTTGAGCGGTCACATGGTACCACTCATTACAGTAATGAATATGTGGCTCCACCCCTATGGGAGTGGAGTCGGGTCCATATTCATTACTGTAAAAAGCGGTACCATGTGACCGCTCAACGCTGGAAGAAGTTGCCGGCACCCGGAGAACCAGGGACGTGCAGGGACCGCGCCAGGAGAAGGTGAGTATGATTAGACAGCTGCCGCACCTTCTCCCCTGCCGACCCCTGGGAATGACTCGAGTATAAGCCGAGAGGGGCAATTTGAGCCTAAAAAATGGGCTGAAATTCTCGGCTTATACTCGAGTATATACGGTAACCTAATTTTCTCAATAGGTGAAAAAAAATGCTACAGAAAATCTGCAACATTAAAAATTAACTAAACGGTCATCATGAGAACATAGCCTTATGTGTCATTTGCAGTACTTCCTATCTTCACCTTTTGCACCCACTATAGCTATGCCTCCAGTTTCCAAATGGGAGTAGAATATGTTTCCTTATATTGTCTATTAGTTATGTCTCTTGAACACAATAAACCTACATTAAAAGCACTCCAAACTATAAGTGCATTTATGTGAGACATATCACTGAGGTTTTATCACTGTCTGTTCCATTACCACCTATTAAACAAGAATTTTGAGAACCATACTAGTAAATCAAGGACAGTAAACACTGTTGTTAGTCCATCTTGAAAGTTTACATAGCAAGTAATGCTTGCTACAAATGCTGGTAAACTACATGACTATGAACACACATATGGTAAAGATGAACATGACTCTGTGAGCTTCGACCTTAACAGCCTTAATCAACTGTTTTTATTATGCAGACCATAAACCCAGAAATCTGTAAGGAATGTGTATTGTCAAGTTAGATATATTCACTCCCTCCCTATATATTACAAGCATGTCACTTCTAATATACAGTGGCATGTAAAATGTGGGCACCCCTGGTTAAAATTACTGTTATTGTGAATATTTAAGCAAGTTGAAGATGCAATGATCTCTAAAAGGTCTAAAGTTAAAGATTACACATTTACTTTGTATTTTAGGCAAAAAAATAAATATATAAATATTGGAATTTTTATATTTCTAAAATTACAAAAAGTAAGATGGTCTGATGCAAATGTTTGTGCACCCTTGGATATTTGCGTGCTTTGACCAAGGTTTCAGACCTTAATTAACTTGTTATAGTTAAGAATTGTTCACTATCATCGTTAGGAAAGGCCAGGTGATGCAAATTTCTCACATTTATAAAAATTCAGCCTCCTCTAACCTTGTGCCCAAAAACAGCAGCTATGGGTTCCTCAAAGCAGCTACTTAGCACTCTGAAAATGAAAATGATGGAGGCCCACAAAAGCAGAAGAAGGCTATAAGAAGATAGCAAAGTGTTTTTAAATTGCTCTTTCCTCAGTTTGTAATGTAATTAAGAAATAGCAGTTAACTGTAAGGGTATGTGCACACGTCCGGATTTCTTGCAGAAATTTCCTGAAGAAAACCGGAAATTTTCTGCAAGAAATCCGCAATTTTTTTTTGCGTTTTTTTTCCGTTTTTTTCGCGTTTTTTTTAGCATTCTGCAAGCGTAATTAGCTTGCAGAATGCTAGAGTTTTCCAAGCGATCTGTAGCATCGCTTGGAAAACTGACTGACAGGTTGGTCACACTTGTCAAACATAGTGTTTGACAAGTGTGACCAACTTTTTACTATAGATGCTGCATATGCAGCATCTATAGTAAAAGATAGAATGTTTAAAAATAATAAAAAAAATGCTTATACTCACCCAGACGATCTCCTCAGCGGCGTCCGTTCCTCTTCCTATAGCTGGTGTGTGCGCGCAGGACCTTCCATGACGTCGCGGTCATGTGAGCGGTCACGTGAGCGGTCACATGACCGCTCACGACCAATCACAAGACAGTGACGTCATCACAGGTCCTTCACCGCACACCAGCTATGAGAACCGAAGCGGCAGCATGCAGCGGTGAGGCGGGAACACTCCGGGGACATCGAAGGTGAGTATATGACTATTTTTTATTTTAATTCTTTTATTTTTGGCCAATTATATGGTGCCCAGTGCGTGGAGGAGAGTCTCCTCTCCTCCACCCTGGGTACCAACCGCACATAATCTGCTTACTTCCCGCATTGTGTGCACAGCCCCGTGCAGGAAGTAAGCAGATCAATGGACTCCTAGGTGTCCGGAATCCCCGCAATTCCGCATTTTTAATGAACATGTTGCTTTTTTTTCCGCGATGCGATTTTTTTCGCGGAAAAAATCGCAACATTTGCACAAAAAATGCAGAATACACGGTAAATAATAGGAGGCATATTTTAGCGTTTTTTTCGCGGTTTTATTGCGGTTTTATAGCGGAAAAAAACGCGAAAAAAACGCAAAAAATCCTGACATGTGCACATACCCTCACAGTGGAGGTCAAGATAAGGTCTGGAAGACCAAGCTAAATTTCAGAGAAAGCTGCGTAGGATTGCTAGAGATGCAAATCAGAATCCCCACTTGACTTCAAAAGGCATTCAGAAAGTGTTAGCAGACTCTGTAGTTGTGATACATTGTTCTACTGTTCAGATAAACCTGGACAAATATGGCCTTCATGAAAGAGTCATCAGAACAAAATCTCTCCTGTGTCCTCACCATAAAATTAAGTGCCAGAAGTATGCAAAAGAACATCTAAACAAGCCTAATGTATTTTTGAAACAAATCCTTTGGACTGATGAGGTTAAAACAGAACGCTTTACTGCCCTTCTCTTGTTATCGGCAGACCTCAGGGAGACCCTTGATTTGCCTTTTAGTGAGGAGGAGCTTACGCAAGCGATCAAAATGTCCCCGACTAATAAAAGTCTTGGCCCAGATAGCTACACATCCAAATTTTACAAATTCCTAGCCCCCCAATTAACTCCCTTTTTGACTAAAGTGTTTAACAAGGTTTCTTCGGCGCACCCATTTCCTGACCATGCACTGGAGGCTCATATTTCTCTCATTCCTAAAGCCGGGAAGGACCCCAAATTATGCCCCAGCTACAGGCCAATCTCACTAATCAACCTAGATCTAAAATTATACTCCAAAATGATAGCAATGAGATTGGCCACCTATCTACCAGACTTAATTCATACTGACCAGGTAGGGTTTGTCCCGTGGAGAGAGATGAGGGACAATACTATTCAGATACTCCTTCTTATGTACCACAGTAAAATGACAAAGTCATCTACATGTATTCTATCGGTCGACAATGAAAAGGCATTTGACGGGGTGAAATGGTCCTTTCTCCATAGTGCACTCTGTCAGATTAATATGGGACCTAACCTACAGGAGAAGATAATGGCTCTATATCATAACCCCACAGCTAAAGTAAAATGCAATTGTGTCTTTTCAGATTCTTTTAAGATATCAAATGGAACGAGACAGGGCTGCCCGCTGTCACTGCTGCTGTATATTATAGTAATGGAGCACCTAGCGGTAGCCCTTAGGAACAACTCCAATATTACTGGTATACAGGTTGGGCCTAGAGTACATAAACTATCCTTATATGCAGATGACTTATTGCTGTATATCACGAACCTGAGACTTTCACTACCCGTGGTCATGAAAGAGTTTGATAGGTATAGCAGGGTAAGTAACTTTAAAATCAATCCATCTAAATCTAAAATACTTAATATTATGGTGCCCGGTTGGGAAAGAGTGGTGCTACAAAACTCATTTCCCTTTCGGAGGTGTTCAACATTAATGCAATATCTGGGGGTACAGTTGACATCAGAGACTTCCCAATTATATCAGGCCAACTTCACCCCTCTTTTAACACGTATTACAGCCGATCTACAAAAATATGGGAGAGCTAGGATGTCCTGGTTTGGAAGAATAAATGTCATTAAAATGGATATTCTCCCCAGACTGTTGTACCTGTTCCAGGCAGTCCCGCCGATACTCACAGGTACATTTTTTAAGCATCTAGATACAGTATGTAGTAAGTTCATATGGGGGCTGATGAGACCTCAACTTGCTCGCTCACTGCTTAGCAAACTCAAATCAGAGGGCGGTACGGGCACGCCAAACTTAAGAAACTACCATAGGGCAGCCATAGCGATACGGGCCTTGGACTGGTTTCATGATCAGGGAGGAAAACAATGGGTCTCGATAGAAAGGTCTCTTTTACCACTGGCACTGACTTCGCTACTTTGAACCACTAAGATACATCTACTTTGGACCACTAAGACACATCGTAACTGGGCCAACTCCATACCTTTTCTGACACGTGATCTACTTTAAATATGGGACTCTGTTGTGAATTTCGTTTTTTGGGCTCCATCCTGTGGTCATGAATGGTATTTTTGGGAGTTCTGCTCTTGGGCTCCCACTGGTGGTTTCAAGTGGAACTTAGCAGCTGCTTTCACTAATCGGTGCCCTGGCCTTGTTATTTAACTGGGCTTTAGGCTGTAGTTGATGCCAGCTGTCAATGTTCCTTCCTGTGGATTCAGTCCTTTCCTGGAAGTTCTCTGTTGGCCAGTCCATTTCAGCTTAAGATAAGTTCTGCTAGTTTTTGGGTGTTTCCCTGCCTATGACCTTTAGTTCAGTTTAAGTTATGTTTCTTTTGTCCAGCTTGTCATCATGAAATATTCCGGCTAGTTGGAAGCTCTGGGGTTGCAGATTTGCCCCTCCACACCGTGAGTCGGTGTGGAGATTATTTTTGTAAACTTTGCGTGGACATTTAGTTTTTATACTGACCGCATAGTAGCCTTTTCTTTCTCTGTCTATTTAGATAGTAGTGACCTCCTTTGCTAAAATCTAGTTTCATTTCTGAGTTTGTCATTTCCCTATTCACTCACCGTCAATATTTGTGGGGGGCTATCTTTCCTTTGGGGGTTTCTCTGAGGCGAGATAGTTTTCCGTTTCCATCTTCAGGGGTAGCTAGTTCTTAGGCTGTGAAGAGGCGTCAAGGCAGAGATAGGAATGCTCCACGGCTATTTCTAGTGTTGGTGTTAGGAGTAGGGATTGCGGTCAGTAAAGTTACCACCTCCTCAGAGCTAGTACATTATTTGTTTACTCACTAGGTCATTTCAGTGCTGCTCCGTAATCACTAGGTCATATAGGTGATTACTGTCTGTAGAGCTGCCACCTCCTCTGAGCTTGTCCATGATTGGTTTTACCCACCAGGTCATCTCAGTACCACTCCGTAACCACCAGGTCATAACAGGACTCCTCCATTTTGGCACAGAGTTTCTCAAACAGCCCCGGTCCCATGACCCCAGTGTTTGACAACCTGAGTTTTCCCCGGGTGTTGGAGTGGGGTCGTTTTTGGTGTGGTCCAACACACCTAAACTCCGAGTGATGCACATTTCTAGGACATTAGAGAGGCGGCAATCACTGGCGGAACTGAGGGAGGAATTTCCAGAAATCCACATCACATGGTTTGCATATTTGCAACTATGTTACTTTGTGTTGTCCCTCCAGCCGGCTTCATTAAATGAGACAGATCTAACGCCCCTGGAATCATTGATGATGCAAGAGACGAGCCCTGCACACACAGTCTCACAAATATACTCAATTCTTATGTCAGAGAGCTGAGAACAAGTCATGGTTTGCTTTGGATTGGGAATGGGAGATTGGGATAGAGTTTTATTTTGAGCAATAAAAAAAGCTATTTTGTGCACACAGGCTCCCTTTGGCTTGTAGGTCTCAGGAAACAAACTTTAAACTTTTAATTAGGTGGTACAGATGTCCAGCCCACCTTCATAAGATATATCCACTATACAGATCTCTGCTGGAGATGTGACGCATCTGATAGTACCATGCTCCACATCTGGTTGGATTGTCCACCAATTAAAAGTCTTTGGAATAAGGTCTTTGAAATTTATTCAAAGGTTTCTGGTGACCTCATTCAAAGTGACCCACAGCTGGGCCAACTGTCAATGATCGCAGGCTCTTTCAGGACCATCAAGGTAGGACTCCTAAAACCTTGCATAAGGCCACTCATACTATCATTCCTAGGAAGTGCCTTTCTAAGACAGCCCCCAATATTGGGGATTGAATATTTGAAATGGATTTCCTATGTAGGATGGAAAGCCTATCCACCATTACGATACAGAGTGAGGATACGTTTTACAAAACATTACAGGAATGAATTCCTAACATTCTTGGAGACAAATTAGAGTAGGGTAGAACAGAGAGGCAATTAACACAAACAGGAGAGATTCAACCCTCCTCATACTTCACACCTCAGTTCCCTTCTCTCCCCCCACTTTCTTCCATCCCCTTAATCAGACCCCCCATTTCCTCCTTTCCCTTTTTCCTTACTTTCTATTACCTGCTTTACTCTTTTCATTCTATTTTGTTTATTGATAAGGAATATGATACTCAAGACATCATTATGGCAATGCTCTGGACAATCAATTAATGATTATTGAGTGAATCCGACTCATGTAATGCTGTTATGCTTTACTTGATTTTCTTGCTGTTTTACTTGACTGTTTTGCTTTGCTTTTCTTTGTCCTTGCATGGATACTTTTTACTTTTTGTATGTTATATATGAAAATATTCAATAAAAACTGATTAAGAAGAAAAAAAAAATATTTGCCACAATGATCAAAGGTATGCGTGGAGAAAAAAAGGGCACAGTTTTTTAGGAAAAGAACATCTCGCCAACCATTAGGCATGCGTGTGGATCAATCATGCTTTGGGGTTGTGTTGCAACCAATGGCACAGAGAACATTTCATGGGTAGAGGTAAGAATGGATTCAATGAAATTTCAACAAATCCTTGATGCAAACATAACATCATCTGCAAAAAAGATGAAGTTGAAAATTGGATGGCTTCTACAAATGGATAATGATCCTAAACATATGTCAAAATCCACAATAGACTAAATCAAAATGTGCAAGCTGAAGGCCCTCAAAGTCCCCTGATCTGAACATCATTGAAAATCTGTGACTAGACTGGAAGATAGCAGTGCATGCAAGACGACCCAGGAATCTCACAAAACTGGAAGAATTCTCCAAAAAAGAATGGATGAAAATCCCTCAAACAAGAAGTGAAAGACTCTTGGTTGGCTACAAAAAGTGTTTACAAGCTAAGCTATGATACTTGCAAAAGGGGGTGCTACTATGTACTAACCATGCAGTGTGCCAAAACGTTTGAATAGGACTATTTCCTTCTTTGTAACTTTTAAAATGTAAACATTGCAATCTATATTTATTTGTCTAAAATACAAAGGAAATGTGTCATGTTTAACTTTAGACCTTTCAGAGATAATTTAATCTTCAACTTGCTTAACTGTTCACAATAACAATAATTTAACAAGGGGGGGCAAACTATTACATGCCACTGTACAATGGATTTATACAAACTAACAAAATATATTTTCTGTGCGCTGAACATTTTTTTAAGTTAATTTACACGCAACTATTTCATGGATATAACAACTGTACTTTTGTGGATATTTGTGGCTGAAAAGTTACTTTAGCTGTCATTCTATTTTATCTCCTAAGGCCCTCATACAAACTAAACTAATATTGGCAAGCTTGGCAGACACTCTGATGTATATGGGGGCCTCACAACTCTCCCGATAGATGATGTTGTGTGAGATCCAGCATGTCCAATTTTGAACTACTGAGTATTTAAAAGCAATCTGCTAGCGCCATTATCATAGAGAACACAGGAATGTGAGGATAAAGGTACCTTCACACTAAGCGACGCTGCAGCGATACAGACAACGATGCCGATCGCTGCAGCGTCGCTGTTTAGTCGTTGTGTGGTCGCTGGAGAGCTGTCACACAGACGGCTCTCCAGCGACCAACGATGCCGAAGTCCCCGGGTAACCAGGGTAAACATCGGGTTACTAAGCGCAGGGCCGCACTTAGTAACCCGATGTTTACCCTGGTTACCATTGTAAAAGTAAAAAAAAAAACAAACACATACTCACATTCCGGTGCCCGGCGTCCGCTTCCCTGCACTCCTCCTGCATCCTGTGTCAGTGCCGAACATCTCCGGCATCTCCCACAGAGCAGAGCGGTGACGTCACCGCTCTGCTTTACGGCCGGCACTTACACAAGATGCAGGAGGAGTGCAGGGAAGCGGACGCCGGGCACCGGAATGTGAGTATGTGTTTTTTTTTTTTTACTTTTACAATGGTAACCAGGGTAAACATCGGGTTACTAAGCGCGGCCCTGCGCTTAGTAACCCGATGTTTACCCTGGTTACCAGTGAAGACATTGCTGGATCGGTGTCACACACACCGATTCAGCGATGTCAGCGGGAGATCCAGCGACGAAATAAAGTTCTGGACTTTCAGCAACGACCAGCGATCTCACAGCGGGATCCTGATCGCTGCTGCGTGTCAAACACAATGATATTGCTATCCAGGACGCTGCAATGTCACGGATCGCTATCGTTATCGTTGTAAAGTCGCTTAGTGTGAAGGTACCTTAAGTTGAGTGCTTCTGTTTCTGCCAGTCGAACCATTGGCCAAACCATTGTTTGGTCAACAGCTTTATATTGTTTGTAAATGGGTGGGGTAGTGAGTTATTTGGCTCTTACAAAAAGAGCAGATTTCTAGGATTGAAATAAATGTGGAGAGAAATCTGATCGAGACCAATCAGAAGGAAATTAAAAAATATGAAAACTATTTCACCAGCATAGTAACTACTACACTGATCACTTGAAGTTACTAGTAGGGATCTGTGGAACCATGGAAGTTCAGGTTCTGGTACCCAATATCATGGGGATACCGCGATACAGAGGGGTAGAGGATGGCACAAACTCATGCACTGATAAGAAAAGCTTCACCATCTTACTAAACAGTGCAGTTTTTTTCCTTGCTGGCAGTGCAAAGCTTAATCAGTTCAGTTGATCTCCTGGAGACCTCCAAAGTGGATTGTCTCAGCTGTTCAGTGTTGGGCTCTACCCTCTGCTACATATGTTCCCCACTGGCACTTGGGAATTGCCAGTGATAGTTCTTACTGCCTGGTTACAAGTTTGATGTGAAGTTTGTGTTTGTAGAGTAACTTAAAGTATCCGTCATTTTCTCTGAACACTAATAAGCATTTGGTGATGCCTGTACTAATAAAAAATATAACTTTCACGTAAAAACTTTCAACCCTTGAGTGTGCGGCTGTTTTTTCTATAGACACTTCTCTGTCAAGGCAGCTACAATAACTCAGGCTAGAGGTGGCAGACTTATGCTCTGTGGCATTGCAGCACCCAATGATTCAAAGCTTTGGGCCTGCGGCTACCGTGCAACTCCTGGTTTAGCCTAAGATCGCTTTGCCGGATAGGTTCTTTAGGGGTCGGGACAAGGTTGTGTTCTTCAGGGAGGCCTGCACATTTGGGTTGGATTGGATAGGTGCCCTCAGTCCCTAGTTACAACGCGACACCCGATTCAAACTTTAGTCCAAAGTTCGGGTACAAGAAATGTACCCAAACTTGAATCAGAACCCAACCTCCATTGAAAACAATGCAGACCCGAACTTTGGATCTGGAAAAAAATTCTCTCTCTTACCCTGGAACTCTGAACACTGCAACGGACTTCCAGGAAAAGTAGAAGTCTGTGTTTGGCGATTTGCACTGCACACTAACTGTCCGCTACAAACACCAAGCCTTTGGGTTCATTCATCTCTCGTTACTAGTCAATTGCCTAAACTGCATTACTGATTTCATGTCACTTCTGATGTTTGTAAGATATAATGTCAGAAAAACTATGAGCGGCTCCAAATCACCAAATGATTTGAGGATAGAAATGAATAATAATAATAATAATAATAATGGCACATACTTCAATCCCCCATGGATGCACAACTTCATGCACAGCTCTCTTCAGATCCCAGAATCTCAATAAAGATAAAAGGTCACAACTTTGACTTGGCCATTTAAAAAAAAAAAATGTTTTTCTTTTATTATTACATTTGGTAGCAAAATAGATTATATTTGTAATAGAAATGGTGTGAAAGAAGGACTTTGAGGACTCGCTCACACAAGCATATTTATCAGATGAGTGCTATCCAATGGTTTATCGGAAAGCACTTGGACAAATATTATTCTATGGGGCAGTGCAGATCTGTGAGTTGCAGAATGCTGCAAGTGGCTGCACAAATGGGATCACGCACACCCATTCAAGTCTATAGTTTTGTGTAAATCATCTGACTGCCCTTAGCTGACATCTGAGTACAGGCCGATTTACGCCGGCACCAACAATGCAGAAGATAGAGAAATTAAGTTTTCAGTCTTCTCCGCACCTGTGATGATTCTCTCATCCAAGAGAAACAGATCAGAGAAAACTGACCCTCAGCTCAAACTCTGATCAGAATCTGATCCGAGTGTCATTACCAGAATTGATCCGATTCTCTCACATGAGAGAATCAACGCTCGTCAGATTCCGGCCTAAAAGTCCAAGTCTGTCATTTGTGCAGCAGATACTATTCTCAATAAAGGGCATACTAAGTAATTACTACATTATTATTAATAAACTTTTTAGAGGAGGAACTGCAATATTTTTTTAAGGGTAAGGCCAAAAACTGCATTTGTTAAATCACAAAACAGCGGCTAGTTGCTATTGCGGCTTTTGGCCATGACCCAGTCACACCGTAAATCCTAAAATTTTTAAACTTTGAACAAAATTTAACTTTATCAATCATCTCTTCAGTCTCTCAAACCATTACTACAACGATGACTGATACTACTATAGACGTTACAAGCCATCTATAGAAATGAAACAAAACTGGTGTCGTGTTCACTGGTTAATAATGACCACTCTTATGACGTTTGTAGCAGGTGTAATTCTCTTCTCGGATGGATCCATTGCACTAGATGCATATAGGCTGAGCAATCTATAGCTCACACATCCCAACCGTTCGCCCGTTTAGAAACGATGAAAAGAGCCCTGGCTGTGTTCTCTGTGCATTAGCCGCTTGCCATCTCCACACCATATAATGCACACTGATGTAGTTCCTTTGATGAAAGGGAAATACAGTTTCATCATTTGCTTAAGCGCAATATATGGATCCTACTGGCCATCCAATTTAAGCTGCTGCTGAAGTCAAATTTGTCAGGGAAGAAACAAGCATGGAGACGTCTATTTTTTAACAAGTCTTTGAACCACTTGGCAGTCAGAATGTATTATATCTCAGTACAGACATATCATTTCAGCATGTAAATTAGACATGAGGATATTCCAGCATACTATGTTTTCAATAAAGCCTCTTTTATAATTTTTTCCCCCATTTTTTGTACAATAATTGTAAATGACAAGTGAACATCTTCTGAACTATAGGTCATGAAAGGATTTAGTATTGGCATTTTTAATCTACAAAGTCTGGTGCCAGAAAATCAATATGTTTCAGTTGCAGCATTCGAATGCAATTTTCCTCATGTAACAGGTTTTTTTTTTTTTGTTTTGTGTTTTTTTTTTTAAGTAATGAATAATTCCGATGCCTTGTATGAAACAAGCCGTTGTATTGCAAGGTAATGACATCAATAACACATTACATGTAAACAGAAAATGAACAAAAAAATCATTCAAGGCCCCTTTCAAACGGGTGTGCTTTTCATCAGTGCGATTACAGGTTCCATTCACATTATCGGATTGAACCATGCTGCATAACCAAGGTGCTGACAAGCCTTGATTACCCAATAACTCCTGTATTCCTTTCAGGCAGGTTCACCGAGAGGACAGGAATGCAAGGCCTTCCTGTGGGGCAGACTGCCTTCCACAGAGACCAAGTCAATGAAATCCAATGCCCTCACACTTCTGTTCTCTAAACTGAGCTTTGCATTTCCTGCTAAGCAATTATGACTTTTCCTCCTTTGTTCTCATACTGGTTCTGATAACAATTAATTGTGCGTGAGAGTAGCCAATCTAAACATTTTTTACTCCTTTGTTCATAACACTGCAAGAGGACGCTTGATCCCTGAGTTTCGAATGAAGCCCGCTCTCTGTTTCCCATGCTGCTATAGTATCAACAATTCCTCTGTTCACAGGCATTTCAGATTGAGTGGAAAACGAGCAGGGCGTCCAAACGTTGACATCTCATGCAGCACTCTCCAAGTGTTTAACATTAGTTAATATTATTCAACGCAGGAGTGCACAAGAGCGCTCCACTTGAAAGATAGACCTTTTTTTTGGAAGGCTCTAGTCTCATTGAGTCTCAAGTGGCATTGTTTTTCAAAGTCACTCAGGAATTAATGAAAGGGAAGGGAAACTTATGGCATTTCTTGCTTTGCCAAGAAGATAAACAACGACCTGCTGCTGACTGTGGAATTTCTAGATCATGTAGAGGAATAATATCTAAGACACAAGGTCAGATTTAAATAAATCACGTAAAAAAGCAATCAGTAAACTGAGCAATGAAGGCAGGCTGCACATCCTGATCCTCCATAAAAATACTTCCAATTCCTGCTCAATGTAAAGCCACAGGACTAAAGAGCAGCTCAGGATGGTCAAATAACAGATAAGAGCAAGACTAGTTTAGCCTTTTTTTTTATAAACAATTTAGGCATTATATACAGGACACTCATCAGCCCTAGCTTCATCCCCAGTGACAGGTGGAGTGAATAACCGCTCATAGCAGTGGCGCTTAGCAAGGCATGGGATAAATTAGGAAGTAAAAGAACAGATACTTATTGTTGTTAATGTGTTGGCATCAGGAAAAATTAGAAAGCGGAGGCATGTGGAGGACTATGACAACAGAAGCAACAAATTGTAATGGCTAGATGACTGGGCCAGAGCATCTCTACAAAGGCATGTCTTGCCAGGTGTTCCCTGGATGCAGTACTTCGCACCTGCCAAATCTGGTTCAAGGCTAACCCATATGCAATCAAAAAAGAGCTACCGTAGCACAGATTTCTGAAAAAAGTAATGCTGGCTATGGCAGAAAGGTGTCAGGACAGACAGTACGTCACAGCTCGCTGTATGTCAGGTGGAGATGGCATAGATTTGGGCAGGTGATCCTCAGAACTGAACCATGGAGCAATGGAAAGGGAGATGCAGGACTTGCTGGTAACATCTTGGTGCCAGACACCACAAGTCACTTTCAGAGGTCTCATGAACTTGGAAAGCCAGAACTGTTTTGGTGACATGAGGGAGTAGCACAAAATATTAGGTGGTGGTTTTAATGCTATGGTTAAAGTTATATCATATAAAAGAAAGATACTTTGGTAGAAAGACTTAATTTACAACATGTTGCATTTACATTCATTCACATATTTCCAGCTCTAGATTCCTTACACTATTTGGCTAGGAGTAAAACAAGTTATAGGATCACAAAATTGATCCAGTAGGACAATTTTGACATTAGACACTTTCCCAAACTTGACTTTTTGGCTTTGGACACTGGATAAGTAGACACCATGTAGTCAGTTATATACTGCTTTATTTTTAATCCAACAGGTCTTTATTAATATTTTCATAAGAACATACAAGCATAACATATAACATAAAACCAGTACATAAATTCATAAATTAGCCGGCTACAAACAAAATACACTCAGAAGCACTTAACACAACATGGCACATTAGGGGTAATTTAGGGGGTAAAATAAGCGGATGGGACGGGCATTAGCATGAGTTAATCAAATAAAATTAATAGGTATAGTAAAAGAGGAGGAAGCCCATACTTCTCATCTATAAATTATTTTATTTCTGCTCTGAGTGTTATGTGCTAGGGAATATTCATAATGGAAATGAGTATTAATCTTCCCACATATTAATCTTCCCACATAAATAAATCAAGGGGATAGAAGAGAATTTCCACTTTGGAGCTAAACATTGCCTTTCCGAGCTAAGAATATGAGCTACCTCCCATCTGAGATCGTATGGGATTTAATCAATTCTAATGTTCAGTACTTCCAAGGCAGGATCAGCACAAATCAAACCCCCATAATTGAAGAGATCAACCCAAAGACTAGGATCCAAATGGTCCCAGCCCTTGCACAAAACCACCAAGCATGACTAAGTGTGCCTATTTGGGAACAATCTTTCCAATATTGGGCATAATAATTGGGTATACAATGGGCTAATTTAGAAGGTGAGAGATACCATCTTATCTGAATCTTCTTTAAGTGCTCAAGATGATTAATACAGGACGAGTTTTTTTATGACCAAGAAAAGGTATTACGCTATTTTTGTAGTGAAACAGATATAGACAGATCAGATTCCCACCGAACCATAAAAGACAATTTTTGTCTCTTCAGGCGGAATATTTTAAATTTTATAAATATGAGATAAGCCTTTAGTTGTAGTGTTCTCTTTAGATCAAAAACGCTGAAAATGAAATAAGGAATTATTTATAGAAAAAGAGCACGAGGCAAGAAAATGCCTAATTTGTATATAATGGTAAAACAATTCCTTCTCAGGGAATACTTATTAGTAAGGGTATCATAAGGGATGCGCAATGAGTCATTAAATATATCCGCAAGCGTAATAATTCCACAGTTCTGCCATGAAACTAGATGAAGGTGTGGAATATGAAATTCTCAAGATCTAATGGAAAGGTTTACTCTAGCCCAGTTATTCCAAAAATAAAGTAGCTTCCATGGTTGGTAGGCAGGGTGTAAATGAGGATGGCTTGACACAATCTATTTCAAGTGGAGCCACAATTGGCATAAAAGGATTGAATTTGCATCTATGTAAATTATTATCAAACTAACAGTTCTTCACTGACTCTAAAACTGCGGCCTTATGGTAAGCCATAATATTACGGGTATCTAAACCTCCTAGTCCAAAGGGATAGGACATAGTTTTGTGTGAGACTTTTGATGTTTTTTATGGGTCTCGAATTTCCCAACCAGTGTTTTGGGTTTAACAATAAACTTATATGAAGATTTTAAACAAATACATCTAAAAAGATATAATAATTGGGAAGAAAAATTAATTTTAACGGAATTTATCCTATCTATCCAAGATGAAGCA
The DNA here is from genome assembly GCF_051348905.1 of Ranitomeya variabilis. Taxonomy (NCBI): domain Eukaryota; kingdom Metazoa; phylum Chordata; class Amphibia; order Anura; family Dendrobatidae; genus Ranitomeya; species Ranitomeya variabilis. The sequence goes on along the minus strand of NC_135237.1, from coordinate 114,321,901 downwards.
AAATGGCAATATCTCTCAAGTTCTGATTTGAGAGCGCAATATTTAACCCCTTTACCCCCAAGGGTGGTTTGCATGTTAAAGACCGGGCCAATTTTTACAATTCTGACCACTGTCCCTTTATGAGGTTATAACTCTGGAACGCTTCAACGGATCTTGGCGATTCTGACACTGTTCTCTCGTGACATATTGTACTTCATGATAGTGGTAAAATTTCTTTGATATAACTTGCGTTTATTTGTGAAAAAAACGGAAATTTGGGGAAAATTTTGAAAATTTTCCAATTTTGAATTTTGATGCCCTTAAATAACAGAGATATGTCACACAAAATACTTAATAGGTAACATTTCCCACATGTTTACTTTACATCAGCACAATTTTGGAACCAACATTTTGTTAGGGAGTTATAAGGGTTAAAAGTTGACCAGCAATTTCTAATTTTTACAACACCATTCTTTTTTAGGGACCACATCTCATTTGAAGTCATTTTGAGGGGTCTATATGACAGAAAATACCCAAGTGTGACACCATTCTAAAAACTGCACCCCTCAAGGTGCTCAAAACCACATTCAAGAAATTTATTAACCCTTCAGGTGTTTCACAGGAATTTTTGGAATGTTTAAATAAAAATTAACATTTAAATTTTTTTTACACAAAATTTATTTCAGGTCCAATTTGTTTTTATTTTACCAAGGGTAACAGGAGAAAATGGACCCCAAAAGTTGTTGTACAATTTGTGCTGAGTACGCTGATACCCCATATGTGGGGGTAAACCACTGTTTGGGCGCACCGCAGAGCTCGGAAGGGAAGGAACGCCATTTGACTTTTCAATGCAAAATTGACTGGAATTGAGATGGAACGCCATGTTACGTTTGGAGAGCCCCTGATGTGCCTAAACATTGAAACCACCCACAAGTGACACCATTTTGGAAAGTAGACCCCCTAAGGAACTTATCTAGATGTGTGGTGAGCACTTTGACCCACCAAGTGCTTCACAGAAGTTTATAATGCAGAGCCGTAAAAATAAAAAATCATATTTTTTCACAAAAATTATCTTTTCGCCCACAATTTTTTATTTTCCCAAGGGTAAGAGAAGAAATTGGACCCCAAAAGTTGTTGTGCAATTTGTCCTGAGTACGCCGATACCCCATATGTGGGGGTAAACCACTGTTTGGGTGCATAGCAGAGCTCGGAAGGGAAGGAGCGCCATTTGACTTTTCAATGCAAAATTGACTGGAATTAAGATGGGACGCCATGTTGCGTTTGGAGAGCCCCTGATGTGTCTAAACATTGAAACCCCCCACAAATGACACCATTTTGGAAAGTAGACCCCTTAAGGATTTTATCTAGATGTGTGGTGAGCACTTTGACCCAACAAGTGCTTCACAGAAGTTTATAATGCAGAGCCGTAAAAATAAAAAATCATATTTTTTCACAAAAATTATCTTTTCGCCCCCAATTTTTTATTTTCCCAAGGGTAAGAGAAGAAATTAGACCACAAAAGTTGTGCAATTTGTCCTGAGTACGCCGATACCCCATATGTGGGGGTAAACGACTGTTTGGGCGCATGGCAGAGCTCGGAAGGGAAGGAGCACCATTTGACTTTTCAATGCAAAATTGACTGGAATTAAGATGGGACACCATGTCGCGTTTGGAGAGCCCCTGATGCGCCTAAACATTAAACCCCCCCACAAGTGACACCATTTTGGAAAGTAGACCCCCTAAAGAACTTATCTAGATGTGTTTTGAGAGCTTTGATCCCCCAGATGTTTCACGACAGTTTATAACGCAGAGCCGTGAAAATAAAAATTCTTTTTTTTTTTCACAAAAATTATTTTTTAGCCCCCAGTTTTGTATTTTCACAAGGGTAACAGGATAAATTGGACCCCAAAAGTTGTTGTCCAATTTGTCCTGAGTACGCTGATACCCCATATGTGGGGGGGAACCACTGTTTGGGCGCATGGCAGAGCTCGGGATGGAAGGAGCGCCATTTGTAATGCAGACTTAGATGGATTGGTTTGCAGGCGTCACGTTGCATTTGCAGAGCCCCTGATGTACCCAAACAGTAGAAACCCCCCACAAGTGACCCCATATTGGAAACTAAACCTCCCAAGGAACTTATCTAAATGTGTTGTGAGAACTTTGAACCCCCAAGTGTTTCACTACAGTTTATAACGCAGAGCCGTGAAAATAAAAAATACTTTTTTCCACAAAAATTATTTTTTAGCCCCCAGTTTTGTATTTTCCCAAGGATAACAGGAGAAATTGGACCCCAAAAGTTGTTGTCCAATTTGTCCTGAGTATGCTGATACCCCATATGTGGGGGGAACCACTGTTTGGGCGCATGGCAGAGCTCGGAAGGGAAGGAGCGCCATTTGGAATGCAGACTTAGATGGATTGGTCTTCAGGCGTCATGTTGCATTTGCAGAGCCCCTGATGTACCCAAACAGTAGAAACCCCCAAAAGTGACCCCATATTGGAAACTAGGCCTCCCAAGGAACTTATCTAGATGTGTTGTGAGAACTTTGAACCCCCAAGTGTTTCACTACAGTTTACAACGCAGAGCCGTGAAAATAAAAAATCCTTTTTTTTCCCACAAAAATGATTTTTAGCCCCCCAAATTTATATTTTCCCAAGGGTAACAAGAGAACTTGGACCCCAAAAGTTGTTGTACAATTTGTCCTGAGTACGCTGATGCCCCATATATTGGGGTAAACCCCTGTTTGGGCGCACGGGAAAGCTCAGAAGGGAAGGAGCACTGTTTTACTTTTTCAATGCAGAATTGGCTGGAATTGAGATCGGACGCCATGTCGCGTTTGGAGAGCCCCTGATGTGCCTAAACAGTGGAAACTCCCCAATTCTAACTGAAACCCTAATCCAAACACACCCCTAACCCTAGTCCCAACGGTAACCCTAACCACACCCCTAACCCTGACACACCCCTAGCTCTAATCCCAACCCTAATCCCAACCGTAAATGTAATCCAAACCCTAACCCTAACTTTAGCCCCAACCCTGACCCAACTTTAGCACCAACCCTAACCCTAACTTTAGCTCCAACCCTAGCCCCAACCCTAGCCCTAACCCTAGCCCTAACCCTAGCTAGCCCTAACTCTAGCCCTAACCCTAATGGGAAAATGGAAATAAATACATTTTTTAAATTTTATTATTTTTCCCTAACTAAGGGGGTGATGAAGGGGGGTTTGATTTACTTTTATAGCGTTTTTTATGATTGGCAGCCGTCACACACTAATAGACGCTTTTTATAGCAAAAAAGTTTTTGCGTCTCCACATTTTGAGACCTATAATTTTTCCATATTTTGGTCCACAGAGTCATGTGAGGTCTTGATTTTTGCGGGACGAGTTAACGTTTTTTATTGGTAACATTTTCGGACACGTGACAGTTTTTGATCGCTTTTTATTCCGATTTTTGTGGGGCAGAATGACAAAAAAACAGCTATTCATGAATTTCTTTTGGGGGAGGCGTTTATACCGTTCCACGTTTGGTAAAATTGATAAAGCAGTTTTATTCTTCGGGTCAGTACGATTACAGCGACACCTCATTTATATCATTTTTTTATGTTTTGGCGCTTTTATACGATAAAAACTATTTTATAGAATAAATAATTATTTTGGCATCGCTTTATTCTGAGGACTATAACTTTTTTATTTTTTCTTTGATGACGCTGTATTTCGTTTTTTGCGGGACAAGATGACGTTTTCAGCGGTACCATGGTTATTTATATTGGTCTTTTTGATCGCGTGTTATTCCACTTTTTGTTCGGCGATATGATAATAAAGCGTTGTTTTTTGCCTCGTTTTTTTTTTTTTTTTCCCTACGGTGTTCACTGAAGGGGTTAACTAGTGATATAGTTTTATAGGTGGGGTCGTTACGGACGCGGCAATACTAAATATGTGTACTTTTATTATTTTTTTTATTTAGATAAAGAAATGTATTTATGGGAATAATATTTTTTTTTCTTTATTTAGGACTTTTTTTTTTGTTTTACACATGTGGAATTTTTTTTTTTTTAATTTTTTTACTTTGTCCCAGGGGGGACATCACAGATCGCTGATCTGACAGTTTGCACAGCACTCTGTCAGATCACCGATCTGACTTACAGCACTGCAGGCTTACCAAGCGCCTGCTCTGAGCAGGCACTCGGTAAGCCACCTCCCTCCCTGCAGGACCCGGATGCCGCGGCCATCTTGGATCCGGGCACCTGCAGCGAGGTGGAGGTAAGAGACCCTCGCAGCAACGCGATCACATCACATCACCCTGAGGGGGTACTCGGAGTCCCAGGCAGATTATTATTTCACCATGGGTAAGCGAATGTGTATCAGTTTTGCATAGCAATTGATTTAAGTATGGCGGACACATGGCCACATGGATACTAGTATTATACTAAATATTTTTGCCATGCTTTTCTTGTGCTGATATTTGCGCTCATTTACATGGATATACCATGGTGTTTTGTACTGTTTTTTTCTTGCCTGAGACTCGGATGTCTTTGTACTAAGGTCTCCTTTATTCTATTACTATATTGTCAAAATTTCCTTTGAACTATGTCATGTTCTTTTAATGATTGTTGTAATAAAAATTAATAATTTTATATATTCGTATAGAACTCCTTTTTTTGTATGGTATTCAAGTTTATAGTAAGAAATATCAGAGAAAGCAGCTAAAAATGTCATAATGATCTGAATAAATTTTTCAGCTTGTGTACATGATACAATAACATCGTGAGCATAAAGTCTGATCACATTATCAAAATCCCTAACTTTTATACCTGAGATATATGAATTAGCACAAATGGACTCTAACAGGGGTTCTACAGAGAAAGCAAAAATACTTGGAGGAAGTGGACAACCCCGTCGGGTTCCATTGGAGAAGACAAATCCCAATGGTAAAAAAACAGATAAAACAGCTGTGTTTGAATTGGAATACAGGGGCCTGATAATGGAGCTAAAAGGACCCAACAAGCCAAATTTAGTATGAACTTTATCCAAGCATCCCCAGTGTACTCTGTCAAATACCTTCTCAGCATCCAAAGACAAGAGCACACTGGGGATCCTAGACAGCTCGACTATCTTAATCTAGTCCATCATCCGTCTTGTGCAGTCCTAAACTGTATGTTGGGCTACAAAGTCAACTTGAGCCTGGGCGACTAAAAAGGGTACTTACTTTATGCAGCCTAGAAACTATTAATTTTGAAAAGATCTTAACATCACAATTTATGAGATAAATAGGTCTAAATTTCCCTGGAGAAATCAGAGGTTTACCTGGTTTTGGAAGAGTTATAATTATAGTCTCAAGGTTTGATGAAGCAATGGATTCAGAGCTTTGCCATAAATTAAAAGTCCTAAGTAAGGGGAAAAACTAGACGAAAATTGATGATAATATTCATTCGGTAGCCCATCAGGGCTTGGAGTAGAATTACTTTTAGCATTTTTAATAATATTTTGAATCTCTTGTATAAAGGAAGGAGAGTTAAGACTCAAGTTGTTCTAATGAAATTTGGGGGAGCCTTAATTTAGCAAGGCATGATGAAATGCTTTCATGAGATGGTTGAATAATAGAAGGGTCCTCTTTTAAATTACAGAGTGTTTAATAATAATTAGCAAATGCTTCTGCTATTTCAGTCAGATTTCGAGCGTGTACATTTCTAGAAACTCAATTTTGTTTTTTAGGTTTTAACTTCTTGTTTTTTAACTCTCTTTGCCAATATGGCCCCAGCTCTGTCGCCCATAGCATAAAATCTAGATTAAATCTACCTAAAGTTATTTAGTAATTTAGATCATAATTGGAATCTAAGACTCGATATACTATTTGACACTTTGTACATAGGAGAGGCTTTATTTATTTCTTCCAGTTGCTGGATCTGAGCAATCAAGCTATTTTAATCTTTTCCCCCAAATTATTTTAGAAAAGAAAGCTAACTTAATGAAGAAACCTCTAATAAAAGCTTATCAGTCATATACGGCTTTATTTTTTACACTTGTTTTAAAAATAAAAGCTGAAAGCTGGCTGTTATAGGCAACACGTACAATTTTTGCCAGGGCTATTTTTCATATGTGAGGCACTGTGTGCCCTCATAAGGTCCAAACTTGTGGTGGCACGGGATACTGTATGTATTTATATATATCTACAGGGTGGTCGATTTATATGGATACACCTAAATAAATTGGGAATGGTTGGTGATATCAACTTCCTGTTTGTGGCACATTAGTATATGGGAGGGGGGAAACTTTTCAAGACGGTGGTGACCATGGCAGCTATTTTGAAGTCGGTCATTTTGGATTCAACTATTTTTTTTAAATGGGAAGAGGGTCATGTGACGCATCAAACTTATTAAGAATTCCACAAGAAAAACAATGGTGTGCTTGGTTTTAACATAACTTTATTCTTTCATTAGTTATTTACAAGTTTCTGACCACTTATAAAATGTGTTCAAAGTGCTGCCCATTGTATTGGATTGTCAATGCAACCCTTTTCTCCCACATTTTACCTACTGATGTCTCAATCAATTTTACTTTTATTGGTATATATTTTTATTTTTGAAATTTACCAGTAGCTGTTGCATTTCCCACCTTAGGCTTATACTCAAATCAATAAGTTTTCCCAGTTTTTTGTGGCAAAATTAGGGGTCTCGTCTTATACTCGGGTCGGCTTATACTCGAGTATACAGTTATATGAAAATGTTTGGGCACCCCCATTAATCATAAGCTTAATGTTTTATAAAAATAGTTTTTTTTTTGCAACAGCTATTTCAGTTTCATATATCTAATAACTGTTGGACACAGTAATGTTTCTGCCTTGAAATGAGGTTTATTGTACTAACAGAAAATGTGCAATCCGCATTCAAACAAAATTAGACAGGTGCATAAGTAAGGGCCCCTCACCAGAAAAGTGACATTAATATTTAGTAGATCCTCCTTTTGCAAAAATAACAGCCTCTAGTCGCTTCCTGTAGCTTTCAATGAGTTCCTGGATCCTGGATGAAGGTACTTTTGACCATTCCTCTTTACAAAACAATTCCAGTTCAGTTAAGTTTGATGGTCGCCGAGCATGGACAGCCCTCTTCAAATGATCCCACAGATGTTCAATGATATTCAGGTCTGGGGACTGGGATGGCCATTCCAGAACAGTGTAATTGTTCCTCTGCATGAATGCCTGAGTAGGTTTGGAGCGGTGTTTTGGATCATTGTCTTGCTGAAAGATCCATCCCCTGCGTAGCTTCAACTTTGTCACTGATTCATGAACATTATTGTCAAGAATCTGCTGATACTGAGGGGAATTCATGCGTCCCTCAACTTTAACAAGATTCCCGATGCCGGCATTGGCCACACAGCCCCAAAGCATGATGGAACCTCCACCAAATTTTACTGTGGGTAGCAAGTGTTTTTTCTTGGAATGCTGTGTTTTTTTGCCGCTATGCATAACGCCTTTTTGTATGACCAAACAACTCAATCTTGGTTTCATCAGTCCACAGGACCTTCTTTCAAAAAGAAATTAGCTTCTCCAACTGTGCTTTTGCATACCTCAACCGACTGTGTTTGTTTCGAGCTTGCAGAAACGGCTTCTTTCGCATCACTCTCCCATACAGCTTCTCCTTGTGCAAAGTGTGTTGTATAGTTGACCGATGCACAGTGACACCATCTGAAGCAAGTTGATGCTGCAGCTCTCTCGAGGTGGTCTGAGGATTGTCCTTGACTGATCTCACCATTCTTCTCTGCCTTTCTGATGTTTTTCTTGGCCTGCCACTTCTGGTCTTAACAAGAACTGTACCTGTGTTCTGCCATTTCCTTACTATGTTCCTCACAGTGGAAATTGACAGGTTAAATCTCTTAGACAGCTTTTTGTATCCTTCCCCTGAACAACTATGTTGAATAATCTTTGTTTTCAGATCATTTGACAGTTGTTTTGAGGAGCCCGTGATGCCACTCTTCAGAGGAGATTCAAACAAGAGAACAACTTGCAAGTGGCCACTTTAACCCTTTACCCCCAAGGGTGGTTTGCCCGTTAATGACCAGGCCAATTTTTACAATTCTGACCACTGTCCCTTTATGAGTTTATAACTCTGGAACGCTTCAATGGATCTTGGCAATTCTGACACGGTTTTCTCGTGACATATTGTACTTCATGATAGTGGTAAAATTTCTTCGATATAACTTGCGTTTATTTGTGAAAAAAAAGGAAATTTGGCGAAAATTTTGAAAATTTCGCAATTTTCCAACTTTGAATTTTTATGCCCTTAAATCACAGAGATATGTCACACAAAATACTTAATAGGTAACATTTCCCACATATCTACTTTACATCAGCACAATTTAGGAACCAAAATTTTTTTTGTTAGGGAGTTATAAGGGTTAAAAGTTGACCAGCAATTTCTAATTTTTACAACACCATTTTTTTTTAGGGACCACATCTCATTTGAAGTCATTTTGAGGGGTCTATATGATAGAAAATACCCAAGTGTGACACCATTCTAAAAACTGCACCCCTCAAGGTGCTCAAAACCACATTCAAGAAATTTATTAACCCTTCAGGTGTTTCACAGGAATTTTTGGAATGTTTAAATAAAAATTAACATTTAATTTTTTTTACACAAAATTTATTTCAGCTCCAATTTGTTTTATTTTACCAAGGGTAACAGGAGAAAATGGACCCCAAAAGTTGTTGTACAATTTATCCTGAGTACGCCGATACCCCATATGTGGGGGTAAACCACTGTTTGGGCGCACCACAGAGCTCGGAAGGGAAGGAGCGCCATTTGACTTTTCAATGCAAAATTGACTGGAATTGAGATGGAACGCCATGTTGCGTTTGGAGAGCCCCTGATGTGCCTAAACATTGAAACCCCCCACAAGTGACACCATTTTGGAAAGTAGACCCCTTAAGGAACTTATCTAGATGTGTGGTGAGCACTTTGACCCAACAAGTGCTTCACAGAAGTTTATAATGCAGAGCCGTAAAAATAAAAAATCATATTTTTTCACAAAAATTATCTTTTCACCCCCAATTTTTTATTTTCCCAAGGGTAAGAGAAGAAATTAGACCACAAAAGTTATTGTGCAATTTGTCCTGAGTATGCCGATACCCCATATGTGGGGGTAATCGACTGTTTGGGCGCATGGCAGAGCTCGGAAGGGAAGGAGCGCCATTTGACTTTTCAATGCAAAATTGACTGGAATTAAGATGGGCGCCATGTCGCGTTTGGAGAGCCCCTGATGTGCCTAAACATTAAACTCCCCCACAAGTGACACCATTTTGGAAAATAGACCCCCTAAGGAACTTATCTAGATGTGTGGTGAGCACTTTGACCCACCAAGTGCTTCACAGAAGTTTATAATGCAGATCCGTAAAAATAAAAAATCATATTTTTTCACAAAAATTATCTTTTTGCCCCCAATTTTTTATTTTCCCAAGGGTAAGAGAAGAAATTAGACCACAAAAGTTGTTGTGCAATTTGTCCTGAGTACGCCGATACCCCATATGTGGGGGTAAACGACTGTTTGGGCGCATGGCAGAGCTCGGAAGGGAAGGAGCGCCATTTGACTTTTCAATGCAAAATTGACTGGAATTAAGATGGCATGCCATGTCGCGTTTGGAGAGCCCCTGATGTGCCTAAACATTAAACCTCCCACAAGTGACACCATTTTGGAAAGTAGACCCCTAAGGAACTTATCTAGATGTGTTGTGAGAGCTTTGATCCATCAAGTGTTTCACTACAGGTTATAACGCAGAGCCGTGAAAAAAAAAAATCTTTTTTTTTTTTTCACAAAAATGATTTTTTAGCCCCCAGTTTTGTATTTTCACAAGGGTAACAGGATAAATTGGACCCCAAAAGTTGTTGTCCAATTTGTCCTGAGTACGCTGATACCCCATATGTGGGGGGGAACCACTGTTTGGGCGCATGGCAGAGCTCGGGAGGGAAGGAGTGCCATTTGGAATGCAGACTTAGATGGATTGGTTTGCAGGCGTCACGTTGCATTTGCAGAGCCCCTGCTGTACCCAAACAGTTGAAACCCCCCACAAGTGACCCCATATTGGAAACTAGACCTCCCAAGGAACTTATCTAGATGTGTTGTGAGAACTTTGAACCCCCAGGTGTTTCACTACAGTTCACAAAGCAGAGCCGTGAAAATAAACAATCTTTTTTTTTCCCACAAAAATGATTTTTAGCCCCCCAAATTTATATTTTCCCAAGGGTAACAAGAGAACTTGGACCTCAAAAGTTGTTGTCCAATTTGTCCCGAGTACGCTGATGCCCCATATGTTGGGGTAAACCTCTGTTTGGGCGCACGGTAAAGCTCGGAAGGGAAGGAGCACTGTTTTACTTTTTCAATGCAGAATTGGCTGGAATTGAGATCGGATGCCATGTCGCGTTTGGAGAGCCCCTGATGTGCCTAAACAGTGGAAACTCCCCAATTCTAACTGAAACCCTAATCCAAACACACCCCTAACCCTAATCCCAACGGTAACCCTAACCACACCCCTAACCCTGACACACCCCTAACTCTAATCCCAACCCTAATCCCAACCGTAAATGTAAACCAAACCCTAACCCTAACTTTAGCCCCAACCCTAACCCTAACTTTAGCCCCAACCCTATCCCTAACTTTAGCTCCAAACCTAGCCCCAACCCTAACCCCAGCCCTAACCCTAGCCCTAACCCTAGCCGTAACCCTAACCCTAACCCTAGCCCTAACCCTAATGGGAAAATGGAAATAAATACATTTTTTTTATTTTATTATTTTTCCCTAACTAAGGGGTGATGAATGGGGGTTTGATTTACTTTCATAGCATTTTTTAAAACGGATTTTTATGATTGGCAGCCGTCACACACTAAAAGACGCTTTTTATAGCAAAAAAGTTTTTGCGTCTCCACATTTTGAGACCTATAATTTTTCCATATTTTGGTCCACAGAGTCATGTGAGGTCTTGTTTTTAGCGGGACGAGTTGACGTTTTTTATTGGTAACATTTTCGGACACGTGACAGTTTTTGATCGCTTTTTATTCCGATTTTTGTGGGGCAGAATGACAAAAAAACAGCTATTCATGAATTTCTTTTGGGGGAGGCGTTTATACCGTTCCACGTTTGGTAAAATTGATAAAGCAGTTTTATTCTTCGGGTCAGTACGATTACAGTGATAGCTCATTTATATCTTTTTTTATGTTTTGGCGCTTTTATACGATAAAAACTATTTTATAGAATAAATGATTATTTTGGCATCGCTTTATTCTGAGGACTAACTTTTTTATTTTTTCTTTGATGACGCTGTGTGGCGGCTCATTTTTTGCGGGACAAGATGACGTTTTCAGCGGTACCATGGTTATTTATATCCATCTTTTTGATCGCGTGTTATTCCACTTTTTGTTCGGCAGTATGATAATAAAGCGTTGTTTTTTTCCTTTTTTTTTTCCCCTACGGTGTTTACTGAAGGGGTTAACTAGTGATATAGTTTTATAGGTGGGGTCGTTACGGACGCGGCGATACTAAATATGTGTACTTTTATTGTTTTATTTTTTTATTTAGATAAAGAAATGTATTTGTGGGAATAATATTTTTTTTGCTTTATTTAGGAATTTTTTTTTTTTTTTTTTACTTATGTGGAAATTTTTTTTAAACTTTTTTTACTTTGTCCCAGGGGGGGGGACATCACAGATCATTGATCTGACAGTTTGCACAGCACTCTGTCAGATCACCGATCTGACTTACAGCACTGCAGGCTTACCAAGCGCCTGCTCTGAGCAGGCACTCGGTAAGCCACCTCCCTCCCTGCAGGACCCGGATGCCGCGGCCATCTTGGATCCGGGCACCTGCAGCGAGGAGGAGGTAAGAGACCCTCGCAGCAACGCGATCACATCGCGTTGCTCCGGGGGTCTCAGGGAAGCACGCAGGGAGCCCCCTCCCTGCGCGATGCTTCCCTGTACCGCCGGCACATTGCGATCATGTTTGATCGAGGTGTGCCGGGGGTTAATGTGCCGGGGGCGGTCCGTGACCGCTCCTGGCACATAGTGCCGGATGTCAGCTGTGATAATCAGCTGACACCCGGCCGCGATCAACCGCACTCCCCCCGTGAGCGCCGCCGATCGCGCTGGACGTACTATCCCGTCGGTGGTCATACGGGCCCACCCCACCTCGACGGGATAGTACGTCCAATGTCAGAAAGGGGTTAAGTAGCTTTTCTCATGATTGCATACACTTGGCTATGAAGTTCAAAGCTCAATGAGGTTACAAAACCAAAAAAAGTGCTTTAGTAAGTCAGTAAAAAGTAGGTAGGAGTATTTAAAACAAGAAAATGATAAGGGTGCCCATACTTATGCACCAGTCAAATTTAGTTTGAATGCAGATTGCACATTTTCTGTTAGTACAATAAACCTCATTTCAAGGCAGAAACATTACTGTGTCCAACAGTTATTAGATATATGAAACTGAAACAGCTGTTGCAAAAAAAACAATTTTTATACAACATTAAGCTTAAGATTAATAGGGGTGCCCAAACTTTTTCATATAACTGTATACGGTAAGTTACATACATATATATAAGCCATATATGATATCAAAATTTACATACGGAGGAGACATGGAAACATGCAAGGAAAAGGATAACATAAAATAGGACATGTTAAAGCAATTTAGGAAAGACACAATATATTTAGAAAAGACTTGATCAAAAAGAGACAATCAAATGTCAGTAGTGGCCCCCTGATATACATCAAATTAACTAGAAAGAGTGAAGCATTCACAGTGAATTCATAGTACAGATTGTTTAGTGCCTAGCCTTAGTATGTCAGGATCACAGAAACCCTCCTCGCTGCTCCTGATGTGCGTTTTGCTCACTTGCTTTCTCAAGAACACCCCTTTGAGAAAGCAGGTACGCGAAACGTGTGCCGGGCAGCAAGGAGGGTTTCTGTGGTCCGGACATACTATGAGTAAGTACCAAACAATCTAAACTATGAGTTCACTGTGAATGGTTCACTCAGGGGGCCAGTACTGACATTTTCTTGTCTCTTTCTGATCTAGTCTTTTCTAAATATATTGTGTCTTTCCTAAATTGATTTCCCATAAACTGATGGACTTTAACCTTTTTCCTGCATGTTTCCAGGTCTCCTCCGTATCTACATTTTGATATCCTATATGGTTTATATATACACTGTATGTATGCAAATTATATGATAGAGTTTGTAATAAATTTGGATTTTTTTATGTTATACTTCTGTTTGGTGGTTAATGGTTGCTCCAAATCTTCTGGTGTTTCAATGTATGTAGGAGTACTCCACCACTCCGATTTTTTCAACATTTATATATAGGGAGAACGCCGTAAAAGGTTTTCTGGATATGTTCTCAGCCTGGTTACATATTTTTTGCTTCATGAATATTGTTTTAGTTTGTACCAACTCATACCAGCCCAATGGAAGCCAAAACCACAGACATTTAATCAAGTTAGGTTAATGGGGGTGAATATATACTGTAAGAAAATGATGAGAATCTAGATCTATACATACGATATGTTGCATGGAAGCCAAATAGTGGAGGAGCAAACAACAGGTTATACATTTAGCTAGTACATGTAGAATCCTTAGTCCTTTGTGTCGGGGGGCTCTTGAATACATCCATACACTAGTGTTAAGAATTTGAAATGCTCGCCCCCCCCAAAGAAATCAGAAGTATAATGTGATCTCACATTTGAACAACTGGATAGTGTGCCACGTATCTATATATACAAAAACGAGAGTATGTGTGTATGTGTGTGTGTGTATCGACGATGTCATAAAAGTTGCCATGGCGACAATGATATCATAAAGGTTGCCATGGCGAAGATGATGTAATAATGGTAGCCATGGCGACGATGTCATAATAGATTGCAATGGTGATGGTTATGTCATAATGGTTGCCATGGTGATGATGTCATAAGTTACCATGGTGACAATGTCAGAATGGTTGCCATGGCAAAGATCATGTCATAATGGGTATATGGGCACGGAACTATGGGATGGATGATCTGTGATGGGTATATGGGCACGGGACTATGGGATGCAGGATATGTATGATAGGTATACGGGCACGGGACTATGGGATGGAGGATGTGTGATGGGTATATGGGCATGGGACGGAGGATATGTATGATGGGTATATGGGCACGTGACTATGGGATGGAGGATGTGTATGATGGGTATGGGATGGAGGATGTGTATGATGGGCATATGGGCACGAGACTATGGGATGGAGGATGTGTATGATAGGTATGGGATGGAGGATGTGTATGATGGGCATATGGGCACGAGACTATGGGATGGAGGATGTGTATGATAGGTATGGGATGGAGGATGTGTATGATGGGTATATGGGCACGGGACTATGGATTGGAGGATGTGTATGAAGGGTATATGGGCCCGGGACTATGGGATGGAGGACAATCATTATAATTTGTTATAACTAACACAGTTAGTTACTATGGCCGGGAAACGCTGGGCTCTTCAGCTAGTACTTTATAAGAGGCAAACTGTGGACAGTTCCTGAAATAAAAGATCTCAGCAGCAATGTACAAAGAAAACATCCTTCCCGGTCATCAGAGCTCCGACTAAGAAAACACACAGTATAGATCATATTGCAGCACTCTGTAAATAAATTCTTTAGAGATGAGGCATCTTTAGTAAACTCACCCATGCAGCGAGCCACTGACACCCATAAGTCAACCATTTAGCGTTGTTATGACACAGAATGACATGACCTGTGCATGGAGGATGCAGCATGCTGCTTTGGTTAAAGATATGACCTCTAGCTCTGTATGGGGTTTGTATCCAACGTTGTAGAGGAATCTCAGCTACGGAAAATGTTCTCAAGAGGTTTTTTTTTTTTTTTACAAATGCTCAAGGCATAATACTGAGCACGGAGCCTTATTTTTGGATTTCTATTACACGTTTTATGGTGGCATAATTATTATATAAATAGCAACGCTTACATTAATTGTTAGTACAACCTTAAACAACACACATATTCACTAAGATTTACCATAAAAAAACTATTCACATTCATTGCCTATATAGTTTTCAGCATATTTTAATACAGTATTAAAAAGGTAATTTTGTTGTCAGGCTTCTGGAACACATCTATGAGATTTAACTTTCTCATTCAGATCTAAATAAACTTGCATGCAAAATAAAACATTGTTACTCATAGGTTTACTTAAATATGTTAATTTACTTTTCTGCTCACTGAAATAACAGGCAGTATCGCCTAACTGTTCCCCATTGCCTTTTTTGGGAGAGTTGATCCAAGCTTATAGAAAGTCTATAGCCCATGTATGGCTTATAGTAACCTTTGTGCAAAAGCCTAGAGCTATGGTATAATTCGCCTATACTTTCGTTATGACATGTCATTACTAAAGATTAGCAAATTTGTTCTATTCCCTGCTTATTCGGCAAGCTATATTGCTTAGCGAATAAGCTACAGAGGGAACCCGGCTACCTGAATCGCTCCTGCTGATCAGCTGTCCGGCTCCGCAGTTACATGTGTCGCGGCTGTGCCACAATCACAGCACATGCATGGAGAGCCCAACAAACAGGTTCCCCATGCATGTGTTGTGACTGCCACACAGCCGCGGCACATGCAACTGCGGAGCCGGACAGCTGATCAGCCGCTGCGATCAATGTATCCGGGTACCCGCTGCAGCTTATTTGGTAAGTGCTAAAGCTTTAGGGACCAGAACAATTCACTCATCTCTAGTCATTAACATGCCTTTTTCACACACTGTTCCAGTCAAAAGCCAACAAGAAAAAATTCTCCTCTGTGGAGCACAAGACCGAGGAGAGGTTGCCGAGGTCTACAATATGTGGCTGGCAAATGAAAATGTTCTCTTAAACAGGAACTATCCCCAAATTGAATCAGCTATATAATATATAATCAAACTTATTTGACTCCTCTTCGTTTCCATAAAATGAGCAGGACTTTCTATACAGAATGTCATTGCTACCTTTCTCAAAATACTGATTTCTGGATATTATTTGTCCTCCTTTTGTATAGTATGGGCCCGATTCATAAGACCAGTATTGTTCATGACAGTCTTGACAAGGAGGCGTGCTAGAGTTAGGCTGGGTTCACATTGCGTTAATGGCAATGCGCTGACGGCATCCGTTACATAGCGGCACTAACGCATCTGCGCTAGCGCGATCGCATAACGCGATCTTTTTCGGCACTTGCGCTAACGCAGTCCGTTTAACGCATGCGTTGAACGGACTGCACTAACGCAATGTGAACCTAGCCTTAGACATGCCTGATTCATGAAGAGGTGTAGGTCTCTACATCAATCATGAGCATCGGTGAGCGGTGTACACTTTTGTGTGGGTCTCACAACAAATCAGAGCTTGGAGAAACTTGGCATAAAGACGCCAACAGTCGCAAAATTTAGGTGCAACCTGAAGTTGCGCTTACATTTTGTGACTTGTCAAAGCTTTTACACAAGAAAAAAAAGCTTGAGAGCTGTTATTAACCGGGCTTTATATTTGCATTACTATCCGCTCTTTTGTCACTTCCTATTGTATTTCAGGCCAAGATTAGCCTGCTTAGGGCACCAGATGAGGAACAATAGAAACCTTAACATTAATCTTTCTTAAAGAAATCTTTTATTTTCGACTAGGAAAGGAATTACTTTCCATTGGATGATTGACAGACTTTCCACAATTTTTTAATGGAAACATTGGTTAACACATTTATATCATATGATAGAGTTATGTTTCATTGTAGAAGAAGTTGTCCGACTAAATTTCAGAAGGTTTGGGGTCTTTGGGTAAATAGCCTTCTTACTCTTGATTTTGAAGTGTTGTAGTAGTGTTGTTCTGTTTTCTATGTTCTTGGTGTGATTTTTCCTTTCTTTCATATGTTATTTTTATTCTCCTCTTGTAATTACAGCACAGATTAATGTCCTGGATACGGTTTCCCTCTAGCATTCTGTTTCAGGGTGTGGGTTCTGCTATGGAGTCCATAAGTGCTTTATTTTGCTAGAGAGTCTTTGTCTCAGTACTTGCCTTCTGTAAAGATGATGTACTTTAATGTTCATACAGTTCTATCTACAGTTGTTCAATCCCTTATAATTTGTATATTGTATGATCACTGTTTTCTTGTTGTTTGAAACATATTAAATAACACAATTAAAAAAAAAAAAAAAAACCGGTCACCAGGACAAAAGTTTGTACCTTGGTTGTTTTTCAGAAACAGCTTTGCAGTCAAGCTAGACTAGGCAGCTGCTTAAAAGAACCAATGGCTGCTGTTTTCTGGCACAAGGTTAAAGGTTGGGTTTTTATAAAAATGGAATATTTTCATCACCTGGTCTTTCTGAATGATGATAGGGAGCAACACAAACATAACAGGCTAATTAAGGTCTGAAACCTTGATCAAAGATATCTGAGCACACAAATCTCCAAGGGTGCCCAAACTTTGCATCTGTGCATTTTCTTTTTTGGTAATTTTTAAAATGTAAAAAACTACAATATATGTATTTTTTTTACTAAAATACAAAGGAAATGTGTCATCTTTAATTTTAGCCCTTTTAGAGAGCATTTCATCTTCAATTTGCTTTTGCGCTCACAATAACAGTAATTTTGACCAAGTTTTTACATGCCACTGTTTTGCTACAGTATATTTATTTATTCTAGTGGATAAAAGGTATTTAACATTGGTTTACTTTCCATAAGAACAAAGAACCTGTTTGTTGACTTCCAACAAACCTAATATCTCTTACTTAAAGATGTTCAAGAGAATGTGTCATCAGAAAATGGCCAGTTTTTTTTTAAATAAATCCATTTTTTTAGATGTTTGATTACATTATCTTTTCCTAATCCTAAAATAAAGAAATTTAAGGAATAAACATATTTTATATTGCAATGCCTGAAAAAGCCCCATCTATAGCAAATGTAAAATTAATTAACCCATACAAAAAAAAACAGGCCCAAAAAATGAAACGCCTGAACTGGCAATTTTTATCTTGTGCTTCAAAACAAATGGTTTAAAAAGTTTTCACCATGTAATCCTACTTGGAATTATTTTCCAATGTTTCAGTACTTTATATAGTAATGTGAATGGTGTCATCAAAAAGTAAAACATATTTAACAAAAACAAAACAAGGTAGTCTCTCAGCAGCACAGAAATTAAAATGTGGCCAGTCATAAAGGGGTTAAGCTCATTTACATTAATATAAATGTCATGGGTTTTATATTTCTTATGAGATTAATCATAAAGATAATAAGTAAAAATGATAATGTTTGATCTAAACTGCCTTCAGGAAAAAAGAAAAAAAAAAGATTCTTATAATTGAGAAAATGTAAACTAGCAAAATGAGAAATAGTATAGGTGTTAAAAGCAGAGCTGAAACATCCATAAAAAATGTAAATACACGACTATGAAAAAGGGCACACAGCAAGCTACATAGGTAATGTACACGATGAATAGCACTTAAATAAAACGGAATTCAATTTACTTTCATGGTATTATTCTGTGACACCAAGTTTTGTTACTGCATTATCAGATATTGCACTCAAAAAATACAAGTGAATATATAAATGGAAAGTGACAAGATAAAACTGGTTACAACAGCAAAAGAATAACAGCTTTAAGCAAAGGAGATTCATCATGCAAGAGTGAAGAGGTGAGAAGAAAGCAGCAAATTAACAGCAACATGTTATAGGCAGGGAGGCAATGTGTTTAAAATGGCAAATAAAAGACTGAAAAGTACAAAAAATGTTAGTGCTAGACAGCAGTAGAAAGAAAAAGCCAGTGCAATCGTAAATGTTTGGAGCAGACATTGAATTTATTTTCGGCAGGACCTTTTATTTTTGACTGCAGTGTAAGAATAAATGTATGAAAGTGTAGGTCTCTCTCATATATACACATGAAAACTACTGCATTAGGACATGGACTCAAGAATATAGATTTTCTAAAGCCTGTATGGAATATCAATGTTAAAGCTTCTAATAAAAACTTAGTCACCACAAAGTTTTCTTTCATTAAATTTTAATTATTGATCATTCAACATTCATCTGAACATAAGATCAGGGTTATATACAAAGAGTCCACGACTTACAAACAACTGACTTAGATACGACACCTAGATGCGAACGTTGGATGTTCCATAAAACCATAATATTCTTGACTCACTGCTGACCTCTTTGTCCGCCATCCGGTCCTCTTCTTTCCACCATAGCATCTATGGCTTCTTCATTTCAGGTGGAGCTCTTGGCATCGTAAAGTCACGTCATCATTGCAGACTTAGCCTCCGGCATGGATATGAGCAGAAGACCTGTTCTGAAAATGCTGGAGAAGCTGAGCGCCCAAGATGGAAAGAAAAGGACAGGATGGTAACGAGAGTACTTGCTAAAAAAAGCAAAAAAAGCTCACCTGTCACAGCTCGTCATCTTGTCTTCTTCTTCCTCTGTCGCACACCACATCTCCAAGATTTCTGTCTGTGTCAAAACACCAGAGATCACTAAGTGTCATAAGATCATGATGTTGACATTGTGAACTTATGAAGTAAAGTAATCTCTGACAGCTGTAAGCGTCCGTAACTCCTAGCCTATTGGAGTGCCCAACGACGGAAAGAGGACTGTATAGTGGGTGGCAAGCAGTGGGGCAATCGGAGAGGTCAGTTGTGAGGTGAATATTAGTTTTTAATTTCCCTTGGTTTCCAACAAAGCTACAGTACGTACCGTGCATTGAAAAAATATTAATACACCACAAATGTTTCCACATTTTTTCATGTTTACATTCTCTCCTCCATCCCCCTGCACCTCCTCTCTCTCCACTCATCTCAGCTGAAGACTTTGCCTCATTCTTCAAGCAGAAGATTGATAACATCAGAGAAAGCTTTTGGCCTTCAATCCCCACAACCCCTCTAACTACTCAGCCCTCCTCCAAAACCAACTTCTCTACTATTACAGAATATCAACTTTCCACTCTACTCTCAAGATCACATCTCAGGACTTATGCAGTTGACCCGATCCCATCCCACTTCATCCCAAACCTCAACCCGTGTTTTTCCTGCTTGAAGCATGCCTCATTCATACCCATCCTCAAAAAGCCCTCTCTTGACCCATCCTCTGTATGCAGTTCTCTCCCCAAATAACTTCTAACCTATGCCTCAAAACTACTGGAACAACAAGTCCATTTGGAACTGTCCTCCCACCTAACTTCCTGCTCCCTCTTTGACCACTTACAATCTGGCTTCCGACCGCATCACTCCACTGAAACTGCCCTGACTAAAGTCACCAATGACCTACTAACAGCCAAAGCCAAGCGACACTACTTTGTCCTATTCCTGGATCTGTCCTCTGCCTTTAACACAGTGGAACATTCCCTATTACTACAGTTCCTCATCTCGGCATCAAAGACTTGGCCCTATCTTGGATTTCATCAAACCTAACAGACCGGACATTCAGCATCTTCCACTCACACACCACCTCCTCACCTTGCCCCTTATTTGTCAGAGTCCCACAAGGTTCAGTCTTAGGGCCCCTGCTCTTCTCCATCTACATCTTTGGCCTGGGACAGCTTATAGAATCTCACGGCTTGCAGTATCACCTCTATGCTGATGACACACACATCTAACTCTCTGGATCAGATATCACCTCCATACTAACCAAAATCCCACAATATCTGCCTAATCATTCATCCTTCTTCTCTGCCAGATTTGTGAAAGTTAATATGGACAAAACAGAATTCATAATCTTTCCCCCATTTCACTTGACTCCTGCAACGGACCTATCCATTAAAGTAAATGGCGGCTCACTCTCCCCAGTCCCACAAGCACGCTACCTTGGGGTAATCTTGGACTCTGATCTTGCCTTGAAACCACATATCCAAGCCATTTCCACTTCCTGCAGAGTTCAACTCAAAAATATTTCCCAGATCCGTACATTCCTCATCCAAGAATCTGCAAAAACCCTACTGCATGCCCTAAGCATATTCGGCCTTGACTACTGCAAACTCCTACTCTATGGCCTCCCTTCTAACACTCTTGCATCTCTTCAATCTATTCCATCTTCAATCTATGGTCTGCTGCCAGACTAATCCACTTATACTCCCTCTATTCCCCGGCCTCTGCCCTCTGTCAATGTCTTCACTGGCTCCCAATTACCCAGAGACTCAAGTTCAAAACCCTAACCTTGACATACAAAGCCATCTACAACCTGTCTCCTCCATACATCTGTGATCTTCACTACTCCACTCTTATCTCCTTTTCACACAATCACATACAAGATTTCTCCCATGCATCCCCCCCCACTCTACAACTCTCTACCTCAACATATCAGACTCTCGCCTACCGCGGAGTCCTTCAAAAGGAACCTGAAGACCTACCTCTTCCGAGAAGCCTACAACCTGCAATAACCACCAAACTGAAGCATGACCAGCTCGACTCTCAGCTACTGTATCTTCACTCTTCCCTTGAAGATTGTGAGCCCTCATGGGCAGGGTCCTCTCTCCTCCTGTACCAGTCATGACTTGCATTAAGATTGTTGTACTTGTTTTTTTATTATGTATACCTTATAATACTTGTTTTTTTATTATGTATACCCCTTTTCACATGTAAAGCACCATGGAATAAATGGCGCTATAAAAATAATGATAAAGTTACACCCACAAACTTAAATGTACTTTTTTTTAATTCAAATTGCCTCTTCTGAGAAAAAGAGGACTTAAACTCTATAGCGCCACCTGTTGGAAGTAGCGATCCTACAAGTCACAATCAACCCTTTAACGAGTCGTGCAATATGACTTAGGATAAAAGCCAAATCAGTATCTCAATTAGCAAGAATTCCCAGAGGAGCATTGCACGGCGAATAAGCCTCCTTACCTTGACAAGCCAGCTGGTATGTCACTCTCCATAAGGAGAAACGCTACCCCTTAGAACCCAGTCCAGTCCCAGAGGAGCATTGCACGGAGAATAAGCCTTCTTACCTTGACAAGCCAGCTGGTATGTCACTCTCCATAAGGAGAAACGCTACCCCTTTTTTTTTTTTAGAAATTTATGTTAAAATGCCAACACAAAATAGCAAGTATTTGTGAAGTACAAAAGAAATGATACATGGTTTTCTAATTATTTTAAAAAATAGACCAATATTTCTAAATAAAATTCAGTGACAAATTGCCTCAATAACTTACATAATTTGTAAATTGAGTCTACTTGTATGTAATTTCTTCTCAGTATAAATAACTATGGCTTTTCTATGAAGGTCTCAGAGGTTTGTTTGAGAACATTAGGGATCAAACAGTATCATGAGGAACACACCAGACAGGTCAGGGATAAAGTTGTAGAAAAGAGTAAAAATCAAGATTAAGTTATAAAAAATAGACCAAGCTTTGAACATCTCATAGACACTATTCAACTCATCATCCAAAAAATGAAAGGAATATTGCACAATTGCAAACCTACCAACTCATGGCTGTCAACCTAAATTGACATCCCAAGCAAAGAGAACATTAATAAAGAGAAGCAGCCAAGATGCCCATTGTGAGTCTGGGGGAAGCTGCACAGCTTAGGTAGGACAATCGGTTCAAAGGACAACTGTAAGTCTTATATACGCCACAAATCTGGCCTTTATGGAAGAGTGGCAAGAGAAAAAAGCCATTTTTGAAAGCACACTCTAAGAAGTCCCATTTGCAGCTTGCAGAAAACCATATAGCGGGCACAGCTAGCATGTGGAAGAGGGTGCTCTGGTTAGATGAGACAAAAGTTGAACTTTTTGGGATAAATTCAAAACGATATATATGTGGTGTCAAACGATATGTAATAAGTTGCTCAGTGAGAATAGGCAGCCATTCTTCTCGTTAGTGAGAGTCCTGTTTGTATGGGATTCATTTTTCTTGAGCAAAAGATAATTTCACTGGATGAATGAAGGTCCTCCTTGTTTATTGGGTGATTGGCAGCCTGTTTACACTGAAAATAATTGAGAAACTAGCATTTTTAAGAACACTAGTTCATACGTATCTTTCAGTGTAAATGCAGCTTTATTGAGAAACAGAAGCTCAGCTAAACCTTTCAATGCCATAACCTGAACTTTAAATGAGGACACTTTTATATCAATGCCGCTAACGGCAGGAAAATAGAACGAGACTGTTTGGTATATGCATGCAAATTTTTACAGAAATGAAGACAAATCTCCTAATAAAATGATCTGACAACTTTTATAACTTACCATGCTGGACAAAATAAAATATAAGTTACTCTTTAACTTTACAATCAAGAGAAAAGTTAAGTACACTCTGTTTGAATTTTAAGGTTTTATGTAGCTCAAATCAAAATGAAAGAAAACAAATCTGGTCCATAGAAAGTCTTAAAATTAGACAAATACAACCTTAGATGAGCAACACATGACAAATTATACCATCTCATTACTTAAAAACTAGGACAATATGCAGAAGCAGTGTTTGAAAAATTAAGTACACCCTTACTGCTTCCATAGGTGTTAAGAGGGTACAGTTATATGAAAATGTTTGGGCACCCCTATTAATCTTAAGCTTAATGTTTTATAAAAAATTGTTTTTTTTTGCAACAGCTATTTCAGTTTCATATATCTAATAACTGTTGGACACAGTAATGTTTCTGCCTTGAAATGAGGTTTATTGTACTAACAGAAAATGTGCAATCTGCATTCAAACAAAATTTCACAGGTGCACAAGTATGGGCACCTCACCAGAAAAGTGACATTAATATTTAGTAGATCCTCCTTTTGCAAAAATAACAGCCTCTAGTCGCTTCCTGTAGCTTTTAATGAGCTCCTGGATCCTGGATGAAGGTATTTTTGACAATTCCAGTTCAGTTAAGTTTGATGGTCGCCGAGCATGGACAGCCCTCTTCAAATGATCCCACAGATGTTCAATGATATTCAGGTCTGGGGACTGGGATGGCCATTCCAGAACAGTGTAATTGTTCCTCTGCATGAATGCCTGAGTAGATTTGGAGTGGTGTTTTGGATCATTGTCTTGCTGAAAGATCCATCCCCTGCATAACTTCAACTTTGTCACTGATTCATGAACATTATTGTCAAGAATCTGCTGATATTGAGAGGAATCCATGCGTCCCTCAACTTTAACAAGCTTCCCGATGCCGGCATTGGCCACACAGCCCCAAAGCATGATGGAACCTCCACCAAATTTTACTGTGGGTAGCAAGTGTTTTTCTTGGAATGCTGTTTTTTTGCCGCCATGCATAACACCTTTTTGTATGACCAAACAACTCAATCTTGGTTTCATCAGTCCACAGGACCTTCTTCCAAAAAGAAATTGGCTTCTCCAAATGTGCTTTTGCATACTTCAGCCGGCTCTGTTTGTGGTGTGCTTGCAGAAATGGCTTCTTTCGCATCACTCTCCCATACAGCTTCTCCTTGTGCAAAGTGAGTTGTATAGTTGACCGATGCACAGTGACACCATCTGCAGCAAGTTGATGCTGCAGCTCTCTGGAGGTGGTCTGAGGATTGTCCTTGACTGATCTCACCATTCTTCTTCTCTGCCTTTCTGATGTTTTTCTTGGCCTGCCACTTCTGGCCTTAACAAGAACTGTACCTGTGTTCTTCCATTTCCTTACTATGTTCCTCACAGTGGAAATTGACAGGTTCTTAGACAGCTTTTTGTATCCTTCCCCTGAACAACTATGTTGAATAATCTTTGTTTTCAGATCATTTGACAATTGTTTTGAGGAGCCCATGATGCCACTCTTCAGAGGAGATTCAAACAGGAGAACAACTTGCAAGTGGCCACTTTAAGTAGCTTTTCTCATGATTGCATACACCTGGCTATAAAGTTCAAAGCTCAATGAGGTTACAAAACAAAAAAAAGTGCTTTAGTAAGTCAGTAAAAAGTAGGTAGGAGTATTTAAAACAAGAAAATGATAAGGGTGCCCATACTTATGCACCTGTCAAATTTTGTTTGAATGCAGATTGCACATTTTCTGTTAGTACAATAAAACTCATTTCAAGGCAGAAACATTACTGTGTCCAACAGTTATTAGATATATGAAACTGAAATAGCTGTTGCAAAAAAAAACAATTTTTATAAAACATTAAGCTTAAGATTAATAGGGGTGCCCAAACTTTTTCATATAACTGTAAGTAGCAGACAGGAGCAGCTAGTCAAATACCTTTGATAAATTGTTTATCAGCAAGTGTGACCACCTCTTTAAAAGCAGAGGAAGTGGCAATTTGGGTTCTGGAGCTCTCAGCCATGTGCTACTGCCCTGGTAAGGAGGAAATACATCACCAATGGTTACAAGACCATTTCCAAACAAATTAGAGTCCAACATTTTACAGTAAGAAAGATTAGTCACAAGTGGATAACAATCAAGACAGCTTACAATCCACCTAGTAGCAAACATCCCAGCAGATTAACCCTAACGTTAGACCTGCAATACTCAGAAAAGTTGCAAATAACGTAAATGCTACAGCTCAAATGCTAAAGGACTCAGCTATCAGGTCAAATATTCAAGTTCATAGCAGCGGAAATAGAAAAATAAAGAAAACAATTATTGCCATTTCTTTCTAAAAAAGAACGTTGCTAAAATTCAAAGTTGTAATTGAACAAACTACAACAGTTCTGGAACAATATCCTTTGGAGACATGAGACCAAAATGAAAATGTTTGTTCAGATTACCTATTTGGCATAATACACACAGTACATCAGTGGAAGCGCCTTGTGCCAACTGTAAAGTAGAGTGGTGGAGGAAAGTTCATTTGGGTTTGTTTGACAGCCTCAGGACCTTGAACTTTTCTGCATACCAAAGTATTTTAGGGTCAAATGTGAGGCAATCTATCCAGAAACTAAACCTTGGCCAAAACTGAGTCTTGCAACAGGACAACGATCCCAGGCACAGCAACACATCTACATTAGAAAAAAATGGAAAAAAAAATAATCAAGATATTACAATGGGCCAATAAAAGTCCAGACTTCAGCCCAATGCAAAATATTGGGGAGAGTCCTTAAGAGATCTATGCATATACAAATGCCATAAAAAGTAAAAAAAGGATGTACTTATTTTTTTCATGACTGTAAATGAGAGGAAAATCCTTTTCATGAGATCTATTTGCATAAGAAGTGAAGCTTGGAATTCATAGTCCCAAGACATAAAAGATTTACCTACTCAATACAAACTTCAGTCCAAATGGTCGCACTGCTTCATACTGACACAGTTCTGTCCAAGCTCAGTACCTAGTTAGTTCACAGCCCATTTTCTATAAGAGCCAGTCTGTAACAATATCGGCCTACTAGTGGGCTTTATGGACTGCTCTGGTACCCAATGAAAATTTGTTTTTCAGAATAAAAAAGTGGAAATATTTATAATAATCAAGTGAATGAACATCAGAAGTAAAAATGACTATTCCTCTTTAAAATACAGATGTATATTTTTATATCCATAACTGTGTCTATCAATAAATTTACTTCCTTCAGATATGCAATTACAATTTGTAATTATATGTGGATTTTTCTTTACAGCTTTTACTTCTATCAATAAGGCACACCCTCATTAGTTATAAAGATCAATAGCATGTTAGAAACATCCCATATTTATAGTGATCTCTCAAATATGTCTTCCTTTTATTCCCACACTGAATGATTGGTACTCATATTAATGTATTAGAATTATGATAGCAAAGACATTAATTTAGTCTCCATTTAAGCCGTTAAGGGCTATATGTGTTTATTTGCCACCAATATTATTATTGCTTAAGTGCATCTCTAATTTAAAAATTAAGCAATCCATTAAATGGCCTTGAATAAAAATACCGTTTCAAGAAACACTGAATGAATCAATAATAGAGGTGAATATAAGGAACTTTATAAAGAGCTTAAAAAACTTAAATAATTTTGCTTTTTTCTTTACTTTTTAGACACTTCTGAATCCATCATCAACTTTGGAAAAAAAATCCAGTTCAAATATGTCTTAGTCAAAGTAATACGGACTACATGCATAATGAGGCATCAGGTTACACCTCCTCTTACACTTTATGGATATAGGTAGAGGGAGAAGTGTGATATAATCAGTAAAGTGAGAGACAGGCAGTTCCTGCTGCAGCTTCAAGCAACAGTTTTTATACACGCCAAGGGTTGATTCACAGCCACTCAGCTCAGTACTGCTGTATAATGTCTTCCATGCTGCGGTTTCTTTCTGTGTGTTACAGAGAAATGAGTGGACCAGTGGAAGTTTGGGTTCTGGTACCCTACTCAAATTTTATTCCAAAGTTCGGTTCTGAACTTTACCCGAACCCTATTGAAAACAATGAGGACCCAAAAAATTATCTCTCTCTGCAACGGACTTCCCCCAGAACTGCGAACATTGCAATGGACTTCCGGGCAAAATCCGTGTTCGGCATTTAGCACTGAACACTAACTGTCCAGTAAGAACGCTGCACTTTTAAGTTTGGGTTTGCTCATCTCTAAAGAAGAGAAATAATCCATTCTCTTTGTGTACTGTGTAAGAAATACATCATACCAGCTTGTCTCCATCCACTAACCGAGAAAGAACAGAAGATTATATAAAGAGCAAGGAGTGTGGAAAGTTCGCGAAAACGGCAACTTACAAGTCACGCAATGGACTGAAATTGTTGTATTTTTCATGTACACATAACTTTTCTACAAAGTTCTCTAAAATGACAGGTATGTTTTAAAGTAAACTCAAGCATGTTTCGACAAATGTCCAATATCTTAACAATTCCCTTATCCGACATACTCTATGTAAGTGCATATGTAGCTCTTGACAGTGTTTTTCAGAACTGCCAGAAGTGCTCATTAATCCTAAAAGAGAATTTAGTTCACAGGATGAAGAGTACAAAAAAAATCACATTAAGTAGATAGAGATGTGTCTGCCTTGGAGCTACTGTTAGCAGCTTTTCAGATACCCAAGGTTTCCACTTCAAACAATATACTCCAGGTAGCTGAAAATATTCTAACCAGGCTAACCCGAAGATGCTCTACCTACATTTGTTCTGCCTACCAACATCTTGTTTTGCTACATACTGGCCTCCAAGAAAGGAGGAAAATGACTGTGACAAGCAGATAGGAATGAGCAGACTTCAAAAGGCAGATGACAGGGACAGCTCCGACAGCAGCTAAAGCTGAACCGCTGAACCGCTGATACTTTTTTCCTCTACGCCTGGTGGCCTGTAAGACATTCCATTGTAATGTGATATACTCTCCAAAGCAGCCGAGGGATTATGAATCACAACACAACCAAATTTAATTTGCACTAGGAGAAAAGCAATGGCACAAGAGAAAGGGAAAAGTTACATTTGAAATCATTAGTAAGTTACAGATTAAACTGCTACATTGGAAGCAAAACTGATGCTCTTTGTGGCTTCCCGCTCATGCTTTTCAATGTAAACATTGTTCTAAGGCCATATTTTCTCTCCCTGATCCTTAAATGGCAATAAATTAGACCTCGGACAGCTATACAAGCTGCTACTAGATGTGAATGTGAATGTGTCTGTAGAAAAGACTGACTTTCAATCAAAGTCTATTGAAAGAATGGTTGGGTTTTCTAAAGAAGCATGTTGTGCCTATTAACCAACTTACAAAAGAGGCCATTTTCCTGATTTATAGGAAGTTGCTATAGAGATCTGGTTGTGTAGACTGGCAGGTGAAGCCTGTACTCGCCATTTACCAAGGTTAGTCTTCATTATACAAGAGAATACATAGCGCTGCATAGACCTTATAGAACAAATAATCCGCACCGGATCTCCTACAATGGCTTCCTGTGCAGAAAGTGACGAGTTGCCGAATATATACCCACACACTGATATAATCAACGCAGTAACTAAAATTGCAGGGTTTGTACCTTAGAAGATTTTCTTTACGGAAAAATGTTATATTAAATCCTTGCTCCTTAGAAAAGCCAGCACTCATGGATGAAAAGAAGCAATTCATGGGAGAAGACTAACACCTCTTAAAAATTGTGCCAGAGACTGATAAAGCCATTATTGCTACAAAATGTGGTGAAGATAATTAAAGTGAATGGACACTATTCGCTTTTTAAGTTAAAAAAAAAAAAATATCTTGTGTTGATTAATTAAAATATTAATTTAACCCCCTTCATGACTGACAGTATTTTCGTTTTCTGCTTCCATTCTTCCCAGAGCCATAACTTTTTTATTTTTTGATCAATATGGCCATGTGAGGGCTTGTTTTTTGCGGAACAAGTTGTACTTTTGAACAACACCATTGGTTTTAATATATATATACAACATGGTTATACTTGGGAGTTATAGGCTCTTTTTTCTTTTATGATTCTCATATCGTTTCTTTAGAGTACCCCCTATGAATATGGTCTTTTCATATTGCTGGTTCTGGTATGTTTACCTACCTTATTTAACACATAGTGTACTGGAAAATGGGGGAAAAAAATCCAAATGCGGTGAAATTGCAAAAAAAGTGCAATTCCACAGTTGTTTTTTTCTAATTTTTACCATGTTCACTAAATGCTGAAACTGACCCACCATTATGATTTTCTAGGTCATTACGAGTTCACAGACACCGGACAGGTGTAGGTTCTTTTTTATTTAAGTGGTGAAAGAAAAATCCAAAGTTTGGTTAAAAAAAAAAATGGCACCATTTTCCGAGACTCGTAGTGTCTCTACTT
The DNA here is from genome assembly GCF_051348905.1 of Ranitomeya variabilis. Lineage (NCBI taxonomy): Eukaryota > Metazoa > Chordata > Amphibia > Anura > Dendrobatidae > Ranitomeya > Ranitomeya variabilis. The sequence goes on along the minus strand of NC_135237.1, from coordinate 114,292,285 downwards.
TTCATGATCTGGGGGTGGGTGAGAGCTTATTTTTTTGCACGCCTAGATGTTGTTTTCATTGATATCATTTTGGTGTAGATCCGATCTTTTGATAGCCCGTTATTGCATTTTATTGCTATGTAGCGGTGACCAAAAAAACGTAATTCTAAAGTTTTTCATTTTTTTCTCATCATGCCGTCTATGAATTGAGCTAATTGCTTTTTAATATTGATAGATCAGACGATTCTGAACACGGCGATTTTTTTATTGTTTTATTTTGAATGGGGTGAAAGGGTGGTGATTTTAACTTATTATTTTTTTATTTCTAAAAAATGTTTTTTTTACTTTTTGCATGCTTCAATAGTCTCCATGGGAGACTAGCAGCTGCAGCTGTCTGACTGGCTCTGCTACACACAGGCAATGATCAGATAGAGGCCTGCTGGAGACCTCTGGTTGTCATGCCAACTCATCAGTGACCTGCGATCGGGGTCACTGATGGGTGGGATTTCCGGCACGCTTTCCGGAAGCACGAGTTAAATGCTGCTGTCTGAGACTGACAGCAGGATTTAAGTAGTTAACAGCTGCAGGTGGATCGCGATTTCACCCTCGGCTGTTGAGGGCACATGTCAGCTGTATATCAGCTGTATATATCAGCTGACATGTGCCCGGAAAGGTGCGGGCTCAGTGCCGGAGCCCGCACCAAACAGGGGGAGTCCGACATCAACGTACCATTACGTCCAATGTCGTAAAGGGGTTAAGGAAGCCTGGGGTGCTATATTTTATGCTATGTCTCTTCCACACAGTATGTTTTTCTTGTAATATGTATATGCAGTGTATCTATTTATGTTTTTTTGTATTCATATATTTTTTGATAGATACAGGCTATCTTTCATCTCATGTATAATTGATGTAAGGATAATATAGCCTTGAGGTCCCCCTTATTTAAACATTTAATGCATATTTTTGTTGTAAGGGTATGTGCACACGCTGCGGATTTTGCTGCGGATCCGCAGCAGTTTTCCCAAAGTTTACAGTACCATGTAAACCTATGGGAAAAAAAACCCGCTGTGCACATGCTGCGGAAAAATCCATGCGGAAACGCAGCGGATTATTTTCCGCAGCATGTCAATTCTTTCTGCGGATTCCGCAGCGGTTTTCAACATGCACCAATAGGAAACTGCAGTTGAAAACCCGCAGAGGAATCCGCAGAAGAAACCGCGATAAAATCCGCAGTGAAAACCGCAGTGGTTTTGCACTGCGGATTTTCAAAATCCGCTGCGGAAATATCCGCAGCAGAATCTGCAACGTGTGCACATGGCCTAAACGTTCTTATTCCTTCTGTGTATTCCTCCCCACAATTTTACCTATTTTTAATTGTATGTACCAATAAAATGTATACTTTTTTAGTACAATATAGAGCCTTGCTTGAAACTCTTCCTTACCAGAAAATGTGACTATAAAAGCTCAGTGGTAAGTATCAGAATGAAAATGGCAAAACTAAAACCCTTTTTTTTTTTTTTTTTTTTTTTAGTAGAGATCGCAATCCTTTTTTAAATTTACAATTCAACAAAGAATGACTCATATGCTAGCAATCAGCTGTCACTATTGGTTGAAGCTTTGGAAAGCCAATTTTCCTTAGGAGCATCACATGGTATCTATGGCTACAATGAAATACACATAATTTTGGCAATGTTGCCTCTTTCACACTTCCGTCTTTCAGCTCCGTCACAATCCGTCAATTTTTGAGAATGCAGGATCCTGCATTTTCCCATATACTTGTATTAGCGACGGATTGTGACGGATGGCCATACGTTTCATCCGTCGTGCACTGGATCCCGCATAAAAAAAGGTCAGCCGGGCAGAGAAAACATTCAGAGGAACGTTTTTTCTGCACGTCAGAAAATCGGTCAGCGACGCATCCTGTGCTGCCCGTCACTGGCTACAATGGAAGCCTAAGGGCGCAGGATGCGTCAGTGACTGTGAAAAGCAGGAATCCAGCGACGGGTCCCGTCTTTTCAAACAGAGCATGCGTGGAAGAATTTCCTGTCAGGGAAATTCTCTCTCGCTTGCTCCCTCTCTCTTTTTACTATTGATGCTGCCTATGCAGCATCAATAGTAACAAGATATAATGTTAAAAATTAAAAAAAAAATTGCAGTATTCTCACCTACCGGCGTCCCGCACAGCGTCACCGATGCTCCCGGCAGCTACACCGCTCCAGCTAGCGTTCCTAGTAATACATAGCGGACCGCGACTTCTCGCGAGATTTCGCAATGTATTACTAGGAACACTAGCTGCCGGGAGCATCGCTGCGCGGGATGGCGGTAGGTGAGAATACTGCGATTTTAAATTTTTTTTTTAACCTTTTTTGTGTTGTGTATGCATTTTCGCAGCGCTGCGAAGACTTATACACAACAGGTGCACATAGCCTCGACGGGTCCGTCAGAAAGACGGGCCCAGTGCACATGTTTTCCACAATCTGCGCAGGATCCATCATTTCAACGTCTTGACGGATCATGTGCAGATTTGGAAGACGAAAGTGTGAAAGAAGCCTTACATGTGAGCGCTGAAATGTTACAATGTACGAGAGTTAAAAAAAGCAATGTAACGTAACCTTGAGGGCTTCTTATACTGCTTATATTATGCACTGTACCATTTAGGCTGTTTGCACACGTTGCGTTTTTTTTTGCGATAAAAACGCGTACATATGCATCCCATCAATTATAATGCATTCTGCAATTTTTGTGCACATGATGCGTTTTTTTCCGCAAAAAAAACGCATCACGGTAAAAAATGCATCATGTTCATTAATTTTGCGGATTTTTGGCGTTTTTCCCGCTATTTACTGCATTGGGAAGCTCCGGAAAAAAACGCACATAAAACGCGTCAAAAAACGCATGCGGATTTCTTGCAGAAAATGTCCGTTTTTCTTCAGGAATTTTTCTGCAAGAAATCCTGACGTGTGCACATACCCTTAGAGCTTTAGAAACTAGAAGAGCAAGCAGAGCACCAAGTTGAATGAGTGGACAACACACTTGGCCCACGCTGTAATTGCCCACAGTGAAGAAGTTACCCTTTCCCTTTCGGGCAGCCTCTCACTCAATAAGAGGATCTTTTACCAGTTTAAGCATGAAATAGAGGCTGCAGATTAGATTGTGAAGTTTAGGTTATAATTTTCCCTGCGTTAGCAGAGATTCTTCTCTGGGGATGTGTATCTTTTCTGCTCTAGCTGTCCAATCATAAGCAGATGTCTAGCAGTGGGAAATAGATCATGCTCTCAAACTAAGAAGAACGTTTTCTCCTGTGAGATATATTGATAGACAGTCCTACTCGACGGTCTACTAGACGGTCCTGGTCTCTGCAGCTACTGAGCAGTATAGAGCAGAGCCATAACAGTGCCATTACAAACAGTTTCAGCTTTTATTTCACGACAGTCAGTGTTGTCGGACTATAAATAGAGCTGAGATGAGTGTGATTACAAACATTTTCAGCTTTCATCACATAGCAGTCAGTGTGGTGGGAAAAAAAGTACAGCAGAGTTGAGTGTAACGACAAACACCTCGGCAGCTAAAGTTCTCCTCTCACAGCACTGTCAGCTCGACTATTTCCTCCTCTCCCAACACTGACTGTCGTGAGAAGAAAGCTGAAATTATTTGAAATCACACTCAGACCACAGGAGAACGTATGTTCATCTGACCTGAATAGTGTTCTTTTTTTTGCTGCATGACGACTTCTGCTTATTATTGATCAATATTATGCAGTAGAAAAAGCACATGCCACCAGAGAAGAATCTCTGGTAATGCCCTGTTGGGCTTGTAATAAATTATAACCTAAACTTTACAAGCTAATATCTCCCCAATGGAGATAAGATGAAAAAAAAATGAAACAGGTTTTATATTTAGCTTTGCAGCGATTGTTCTATGATATGGACAGTTTAAAAAGCTAAAAGTCCTGATACATTTTGAGGCCACTGCAGAGACTATGAGCTTTTATGCATTCAAGAAGCTGGGACATGGTTGCCCCCTACTGAAGCCCTTGAATTTCCTCCTTAGGTGTCATCAATAGCTGACTGCAAGGTGCTGGGACTCTGTGTTACAAAAGGACCATCACATTCTGTCTTTTTAAAGTAGATATATGTACAGGTGCTTCTCTCAAAATTAGAATATCATCAAAAAGTGAATTTATTTCACTTTTTCAATAGAAAAAGTGAAACTCATATTATATAGAGTCATTACAAACAGATCTATTTCAAGTGTTTATTTCTGTTAAAGGGACTCTGTCACCCCCTCCAGCTGTTATAAACTAAAAGAGCCACCTTGTGCAGCAGTAATGCTGCATTCTGACAAGGTGGCTCTTTTAGTTATTGGTACAGTCAAAGCAGAAATAAAGCGTTTTATAATTTCGCAAAAATACCTGTCTTTAGCTCTGGAGGCAGGTCTTAACCCCCCTGCTGCACACGCCACACTGACGTCACTCAAGGCTTCTTTGGCGCTGGGCGCCGCCCCCTCCACGCTATTTTCAAATCAAATCAGGCGCCTGCGCTGTTTTGTTCTGCCTGGGACAGGCGCAGTGAACGCTGCCCGTCTGACCTCAGATGCAGTCTCGCAGATTGCGCCTGTGCGGCCACCCAGCTTGTGAATCCCAGGCCCGCACTGTGCATAATGCATAACACACTGCGGGGTGCATTACTGCTGCACAAGGTGGCTTTTAGTTTATAATGGCTGGAGGGGGTGACAGAGTCCCTTTAATGTTGATGATTATGGTTTACAGCCAATGAAAACCCAAGTCATTATCTCAGTAAACTAGAATAATTAACAAAAAACACCTGCAAAGGCTTCCTAAGCATTTAAAAAGGTCCCTTAGTCTGTTTCAGTAGGCTCCACAATTATGGGGAAGACTGCTGACTTGACAGATGTCCAGAAGGCAGTCATTGACGCACTCCACAAGGAGAATAAGCCACAAAATGTCATTGCTAAAGAAGCTAGCCGTTCACAGATTGCTGTATCCAAGCATATTAATGGAAAGTTGAGTGGAAGGAAAAAGTGTGGTAGAAAAAGGTGCACAAGCAACCAGGATAACCGCAACCTTGAAAGGATTGTTAACAAAAGACCATTCAAAAATTTGGGGGAGATTCACATGGAGGGGACTGCGGCTAGAGTCATTGCTTCAAGAGCCACCACACACAGTATCCAGGACATGGGCTACAAGTGTCGCATTCCTTGTGTCAAGCCACTGATGACCAATAGACAACAACAGTCTCTTATCTGGGACAAGGAGAAAAAAAAATGGACTGTTGCTCAGTGGTCCAAGGTGTTGTTTTCAGATTAAAGTAAATTTTGCATTTCGTTTTGAAATCAAGGTCCCAGAGTCTGGAGAAAGAGTGGAGAGGCCACAATCCAAGCTGCTTGAGGTCTAGTGTGAAGTTTCCACAATAAGTGATGGTTTGGGTTGCAATGTCATCTGACGTTGAAGGTCCACTGTGTTTTGTCAAGACCAAAGTCAGCGCAGCTATCTAACAGGAGAATTTAGAGCACTTCATGCTTCCCTCTGCCTATAAGCTTTTTGGAGATGGAAATTTCATTCACCAGCAGGACTTGGCACCTGTCCACACTGCCAAAAGTACCAATACTTGGTTAAAAAACAACAGTATCACTTGGCTTGACTGGGCAGCAAACTCACCTGACCTTAACCCAATAGAGAATCTATGGGGAATTGTCAAGAGAAAGATGAGAGACACCAGACCCAACAATGCAGACGAGCTGAAGGCTGCTATCAAAGCAACCTCAGCTTCCATAACACCTCAGCAGTGCCACAGGCTGATCGCCTCCATGCCATGCCGCACTGATGCAGTAATTGATGTAACAGGAGCTCCGACCAAGCATTGTGTGCATTTACTGAATATACATTTCAGTAGGGCAACATTTCGGATTTTAAAATAATTTTTCAAGCTGGTGTTATAAAGTACTGTATTTTTCGGATTATAAGATGTGCTTCCCCCCCCCCCCCAAATTTAACTTACCAGCCACGGTGGAGCAGGGTCCCAGGGTCGCTGCTGGAGGAGGAAAGAGTGGAGCGTTGCTGCAGGCCGCAGGCTGGGAAGAGGGGGTGTTCGGATAAGCGACGCTGCCGGTGTTTGGTGGTGCAGGGGCTTTGCCAACATTCTGCGCATGTGCCACCCCCGGCAGCCATTTTCCTGGAGTCCTCTGCACAGTAAAGAATTTAAGTGCAGGGGCTCTGGGCTTTCACAAAATGTCGTCAAAGCCCCCAAAACACTGAACACCAGCAGCGGCGCACATCCCAACACCCCCTCATCCCAGCCTGCAGCTTGCAGCAACGCTCCACTCTTGCCTCCTCCAGCAGGGACCCTGCTTCACCACAGCCACCACCCCCTGTAAGCAATAAGATGCATGGATTATAAGAAGCACCACCATTTTATTAAAAAAAGTTTTTTTTCCTATTTTTCTCCTCAAATTTGGGGTGCATCTTATAACCCGTTGCATCTAATAATCCGCAAAATATGGTATTCTAATTTACTGAGATAATGACTCTTGGGTTTTCATTAGCTGTAAGCCATAATCATTAACAATAAGAGAAATAAACAATTGAAATAGATCACTGTTTGTAATGACTCTACAGCTCTGGCAAAAGTTAAGAGACCACTGCAAAATGTTCAGTTTGTCTGATTTTTTTTCTTTATAGGTATATTTTGAGTAAAATGTAAACTGTTTATTTATTCTATAAACTTCTGACATGTCTCCGAATTTTCAAGCAATACATTTTGTATTTTTTTCTGAAAAGGAAAAATGGTCAAAATTAAAAAAAAAACCAAACCACTGCTTTCAGACCTCAAATAATGCAAAAAAAAACAAGCTCATAATCATTTAGAAACAACAATACTAATGTTTAACTCAGGAAGAGTTCAGAAATCAATATTTTGTGGAATATCCATTATTTTTAATCACAGCTTTCATGCATCTTGGCATGCTTTCCACCAGTCTTTCACACTGCAAAATTTTAACATTAAGCAGTTCTTGTTTGATGGGTTGTGACTAGTGATGAGCGAGTGTACTCATTGCTCAGGTTTTCCCGAGCACGCTCGGGTGATCTCCGAGTATTTGTTAGTGTTCGGAGATTATGTTACAGCTACTACCCAGGCTGAGTACATGTGGGGGTTGCCTGCTTGCTAGGGAAACCTCACGTGTAATCAAGCAGGCTAGTAACTGTAAATCATTCAGCTGCGGTGATGAAAACTTAATGTCTGAACACTAACAAATACTGGGAGAACACCCGAGCGTGCTTGGGAAAACCCGAGCAACGAGTACACTCGCTCATCACTAGTTGTGACTATCCAGCTTCCTCTTGATTACATTCCAGAGGTTTTCAATGGGGATCAGGTCTGGAGATTGGGCTGCCCATGACACAGTTTTGTTGCGGTGGTCTCTTAATTTTTGCCAGAGCTGTATATAATATATGAGTTTCACTTTTTTGTATTGAAAAACTGAAATAAATTAACTTTTTGATGCTAAACTAATTTTGTGAGAAGCACCTGTATATTTTAGAGCAGTCAGCTAAATATGAAGAATCGAAAGGAAGAGTGTGTTAGTGTTAGTGGTTATGTTCACATCCACTTTGGCATCTATGTTTGGCATGAATGCTGGGTAAACCTTCTTGTCATTGTCTCTTGTATGTCTATGCTATGTGTGAAGCTTTAATTTGTTATTTAAATCCTATTATAAATTTTAAAGAGCTCCCTAAAGGTACCGTCACAGTAAGCGACGCTGCAGCGATATAGACAACGATGCCGATCGCTGCAGCGTCTCTGTTTCGTCGTTGTGTGGTCGCTGGAGAGCTGTCACACAGACAGCTCTCCAGCGACCAACGATGCCGAAGTCCCTGGGTAACCAGGGTAAACATCGGGTTACTAAGCACAGGGCCGCGCTTAGTAACCCGATGTTTACCCTGGTTACCAGTGTAAATGTAAAAAAACCCAAACACTACATACTTTCATTCCGGAGTCTGTCGGGTCCCCCGGCGTCCGCTTCCCTACACTGTGTAAGCGCCGGCCCTAAAGCAGAGCGGTGACGTCACCGCTGTGCTCTGCTTTACGGCCGGCCGGCGCTGACACAGTGGAGGGAAGCGGACGCCGGGGGACCCGACAGATACCGGAATGTAAGTATGTAGTGTTTGTTTTTTTTTACATTTACAATGGTAACCAGGGTAAATATCGGGTTACTAAGCGCGGCCCTGTGCTTAGTAACCCGATGTTTACCCTGGTTACCAGTGAAGACATCGCTGAATCCGCATCACACACGCCGATTCAGCGATGTCAGCGGGTGATCCAGCGACGAAATAAGGTGCTGGCCTTCTAGCTCCGACCAACGATGTCACAGCAGGATCCTGATCGCTGCTGCGTGTCAAACACAACGATATCGCTATCCAGGACACTGCAACATCATGGATCGCTATCGTTATCGTTGTTAAGTTGTTCAGTGTGAAGGTACCTTTATTCCAGGGCGCTGTACAAACAAAAAAAAAAGTAGAGACAATTATTCTGACATTTTAAGACTGCTGAATTCTCATAGAAGTACATTTTGTATTTAATTTCTACTGCCGAAAAAATAACATGTTTTTCAAAATTAATTGTTTTTTTTATATATATATAAAATACCCATTTCTCAGGTAAGTGTCCCATTAATTGTTAAATTACAAAATGGTCAGAATTTATCAGAGGATTTGGTCATACAAACTTAGCAGACAAGTAAAGGAATGATCCAGCCTTGGGCTGTGGATTTTGGACACATGAAGGAAAAAACATCTTGCAATAATTCTCACTAAATGCAATAACACCTATTGAGCACAGCCAGCAGACTGAAATCTGCCCTCCTGCTGAACTCAAACATAAGGATAGTTTTAGCACACTGTACCTCATTTTGTGAAATATATTTGGATTGGACTATTTTATTGTTCCATAGAGAAAATTATGAAGCACCCTTTTTTTCTTAGTAATATATTTGAATTTAGTTATAACAATTGTGTTCTCAAATTTTGTATTGCGATCGTACAGACCATTTGGGAGCAATTTCTTCTAGAACTGAAGGAACAGGTACACTCATGAAATGGAACATAAATGAGGACAAATAAGTGCTGCTCAAGTGGATTGAAAATTATTATTATTCATCCAAGACTTCATAACCCAACATAGACTGAATTATTGGTAACAAAAAAGACCAACTTTAGCTTCAGCCTTGGGTAGGCCAGGTTCAAGAAAATAGTATCATTAGGATAGGTCACCAATATGAGACAGGTAGGGGTCCAACTTCCAATATTCAACATTGATCACTTTAGGGGCACTGTACGTGTCACAGCTCAGCACATTGTGCAGTGGTCAGACTGGAACTGCAAATGCTCTACCATTCACCAAGAATCAATACGAACGTTTTGGGAAAACCCTTCAAAAACTCACTGCTATCCCCGAAAACTTCCAGGATTGAAACTTTGTAATTATTCTACTATGTAGATATATTGGCTAATTCTGGAATACACCTGCAATAGACATTGTCCAAACACCTCTCTCCCATCGATTTCAGCAGATTCTGACAAATTGAACTTCTTCACGACTTTTCACATACCCATACGTCATAGTTGGGAAGAGGTTCCCGACCTTCAACATACTAGAATGTCATGATGAGGAGCTGTGCCCACGCCATCACTGCCGGGAGTTTGGCTTAAGTTAAAGCTGAGACTCGGCTATCACTGCCAGGAGTGGCGCCCGCTCTGTCCTGGGCAATTTAACCCCTTAAATGGCCCAATCAATATCAATTGCAGCATTTAAAAGGGTGGGAGAGGGAGGGTGCGCCTCCTGAGATCTGCAGTACGGAGATTTTTCCTATTGGTTCATTTTGATAGGATTTATCACAGTGATCAAAATAAAAAAAAGTACCGTATTTTCCGGCGTATAAGACGACTTTTTAACCCCTGAAAATCTTCTTAAAAGTCGGGGGTCGTCTTATACGCCGGGTATCGCCTTGCCGGGTGTATATGGTGGGTGGGGGGGAGTGGGCCTGATGACGACGAGGGGGCGTCTCACAGGAAAGTGAGTATCCCCCATTACCTCATTGTATCACTGCAGCGTGGGGTCTCTGCTGGGAGCGGCGGTGGCTGTGCTGTGGGGCGGCGGCTCCTCTTCTTCAGTGTGGGGCCTCTGTGCTGCTGGGCGGCGGCGGCAGCGGCTTATCTTCAGGCAGTCAGGGCTCCTCCGGTATCTCCTTAAAGCCCGGAGGCCCTGCCGGCAACTCCATCGGTGCAATGCAGTGGCCTCCGGGAACATGGCCGCTGCTCAGATTCAGAGATCTGAATCTGAGCATGCGCCGCCCCCAGCGGCCATTTTCCCGGAGGCCACCGCATAGCAGCAATGGAGCTGTCTCCGGGAAAATGGCCGCTGCTCAGATTCAGATCTCGTCTCCCGAGATCTCGGGACGAGATCTGAATCTGAGCAGCGGCCATGTTCCCGGAGGCCACTGCATTGCACCGATGGAGTTGCCGGCAGGGCCTCCGGGCTTTAAGGAGATACCGGAGGAGCCCCGACTGCCTGAAGATAAGCCGCCGCCGCCGCCCAGCAGCACAGAGGCCCCACACTGAAGAAGAGGAGCCGCCGCCCCACGGCACCCACGCAGCACAATGAGGAGCAGCAGCCGCCGCTCCCAGCAGAGACCCCACGCTGCAGCGATACAATGAGGTAATGGGGGATACTCACTTTCCTGTGAGACGCCCCCTCGTCATCAGGCCCACTCCCCCCCCAAAAGGCACAAAAGTCACCGGCCCTATAAGACGACATACGGTTTATAAGAAGACCCCCGACTTTTAAGAAGATTTTACATTTTAACTGGAAAAGTTGGGGGGTCGTCTTATACGCCCAGTCGTCTTATACGCCGGAAAATACGGTAATTCAAACCCCCTTTATCACCCCCTTAGTTAGGTAAAAATAATAAAATATTTTTTTTTTATTTTTTTCCATTAGGGTTAGGGTTGGAGCTAGGGTTAGGGTTGGGCTAGGGACAAGGGTTAGAGCTAGGGTTGGTGAGTTAGGGTTGGGGCTAGGGTTAGTGTTGGGGTTGTGTTGAAGTTAGGGCTGTGTTGGGGTTAGGGTGGTGTTGGGGTTAGTTATGGTTGGGATTACAGGTAGGGTTGGGATTAGGGTTAGGGGTGTGTTGGGGTTAGGGTCAGGGCTGGGTTGGAGTTAGAATTGGGAGGTTTCCACTGTTTAAGTACATCAAGAGGTTTCCAAACGCGACATGGTGCCCGCCATCGATTCCAGTCAATTTTGTGTTAAAAAACTCAAACGGTGCTCCCTCACTTCTGAGCCCTGCCATGTGCCCAGTGTCTTTCCCTCACATCTGGGGTATTGGCGCACTCAGAAGAAATTACACAACAAATTTTGTGGACCATTTTCTCCTGATTTGGGTCTAAAGTAAATTTTTTGTGAAAAAAGTTAAATGATAACATTTTCCTTCCACATTGCTTTAGTTCTCCTATTGCACCTGAAGGGTTAATAAACTCCTTAAATGTGGTTTTGCGCACCTTGAGGGGTGCAGTTTTTAGACCTGTGAGGTGGTCCCTAAAAAAATGATTTTGTCCAGTTTGTTGGAAAAATTAGATATCGCTGGTCAACTTTTAACCCTTATAGCGCCCTAACAAAAAAAAGATGCTTCCACAATTGTGCTGATGTAAAGTTGACATGTGAGAAATGTTATTTACTAACTACTTTGTTTGACATGACTCTCTGATTTAAGGGCACAAAATTAAGAGTTTGAAAATTACCTCATAAAATGACACTGGTCAGAATTGTAAAAATTGTCTTGGTCATTAAGGTCAAAATTGGATCGTCACTAATGGGTTAAGGATCTTTCTACAATCGACTGTACTCTGCGTCTAAGCATTTGATAATGCTTTACATTCTGGAGTCTGATGAGCGTTTCCCTTTAGAGCAATTATGATTGCCCCATATAGAAAAATGATACTTCATTAATGTCCAACAGATTAGGGTCCCACCACTTTCTCAAGAACGGGGCCCCATCACACACTTTTCAGGAAAGAAAAGGTGGCTGCGCGTGTGTGGGAGACTCACATCTTTGAGACCTGGCAGCTTTCAAGTATTAGTTCAGTATTTGCAGGAGACATATCTGCCTGCAAATACTGGAGTCTGTTGCATGCGCTTTTGATAAAGGCTTTGATGTGTTTTTTCCCATGCATTTAAATGGGTGAATACATTTTCAAAAATGATAAAAGATTTGACATGCTGCAGATTTGAAACTGCTTCAAATCTGTAAGGAAAAACTAAGCATCGAGTATACAAGATTTCATAAATATCATTCACTTTGCTGATATAGTAAAACTGTGTGTTTTTATTTTGTGGCAAAAATGTGGAAAGTAAAGAAGCAAAAATGCAATGTGTGAATATACCCTTAGGCAGTCACATTATTTTAATTTTGTTATTATTTTCCCTCTCAAAATAATTTAAATCTAAATCTCAATGGATTTGTATAAAGTATGGATGACATTAAAGGTGGAACAAGTTTTTAAGCAATTCTTCTTGGCATGATTATTTTACATGATAAAATCCTGGCAATTTAACAGGGGTGTATAGACTTGTTATATGCACTGTATGAATATACACGCATAGTCACCTTTACTAGTAAAATAAAATAAAAAAATCCTTCCTTTTTGACACTTAGTCAAGATCTCAATAAGTAAATTTAACTGGGTTTGTATAATGTGATGCACTCCGTCCATCTGTTTCTGTCATATTTTATTACTTACAATATCCAGGTGTTTGTAATAAAACAGTGCATGGTTTGAGCCATCAAATTAAAACGATAAATAATAAGATTTATTAAGTACTATATGTAGACGCCAAGCAGCAATAATGCCTAATAAAATGTGATCTTTTTGACTACAACAATAATGAAAGAAAATACAGGAACAAATGCAACAATAATAATTTAATAATAATTTAATAATAATATTTTAATAATAATAATAATAATACTTATAAGCAGCCAGTATAAGCTGTCTGGAAATTACAAATTTATGTTTTAGAATACCTTTAATCTTTAAGAAACGTTAGCATTCCGATAACGCACCAAACAGAAGAGCTGTCATCATTCTTTCATAAAATTTAAAGTAAATTTAAAAACTCTAAAGGTCTGTTACCAAGTTTGAAAGTTCATATGCTTTTCACAATGAATCCAACACCTCTATTGATTCCAAGAATGGGACTCTGTTGAATCCAGTAGAGGTCGAGCATGTGCTAGAATTAAAAGGTAACTTACCAATTGATGCAACCCCTTCAAAGAGGGCCTGTCACTTGATCGATAACATTTCGGGCAAATTCCTTGCAAACATCCCTGAGCTCTCCTGATGCGGCCAATCTTTTTTATTTTATGCTGCATCACTACATTGCAATTACAGCTTTGCAGTTGATTTAGCAGCTGTGATTTGCAGCATCTTAGAGGAAGAGGTGAAAGCGCACACACCAAAAAGAAGACTCTAAAGAGATGCCCAGTTGGTCTGATAGCAGAGATTTCACATACTCCAAAACAAACAAATGTTAATTCCTGCGAGTGTCAGAAGTACATGACAGCTAATACCCTGCGGTATCGACTCCACCTGGTTTTGAAATCGATCGGGAACCATTAACCACTTAAATACCGATATTTAATTGGTTACAGGGAGAAAAAGACCCCCCCTTTGTAACAATCAGACCCCAGTGATGAAAATAGCGGGAGCCAATGGAAACCATGGTACCCTGAGGTCATGTGATGAACCCAAGGTATGGTGGCTTGTGACATCCTGCTATAACCTGGGTCTCATGGGCTTTGTCAGTGAGACACTGACAGTCTCGAGTACTGCAGTATATGAGACCACAGATTGAAATAAAAATTATACATGTCCCACAATGGAACTTAAATAATAAAAAAGTAAATAAAAAAAGGTAAAATAAAATTTGTAAAAAGTAAAAAAAAAATAAAAAAAAGAGCACAAGAATCATGAAATGCCATTTCGTCATTAACCCCTTCATGACCCAGCCTATTTTGGCCTTAATGACCTTGCCGTTTTTTGCAATTCTGACCAGTGTCCCTTTATGAGGTAATAACTCAGGAACGCTTCAACGGATCCTAGCGATTCTGAGATTGTTTTTTCGTGACATATTGGGCTTCATGTTAGTGGTAAATTTAGGTCGATAATTTTTGAGTTTATTTGTGAAAAAAACGGAAATGTGGCAAAAAATTTGAAAATTTCGCAATTTTCACATTTTGAATTTTTATTCTGTTAAACCAGAGAGTTATGTGACACAAAATAGTTAATAAATAACGTTTCCCACATGTCTACTTTACATCAGCACAATTTTGGAAACAATTTTTTTTTTTGCTAGGAAGTTATAAGGGTTAAAATTTGACCAGTGATTTCTCATTTTTACAACAAAATTTACAAAACCATTTTTTTTAGGGACCACCTCACATTTGAAGTCATTTTGAGGGTTCTATATGGCTGAAAATACCCAAAAGTGACACCATTCTAAAAACTGCACCCCTCAAGGTGCTCAAAACCACATTCAAGAAGTTTATTAACCCTTCAGGTGTTTCACAGCAGCAGAAGCAACATGGAAGTAAAAAATGAACATTTAACTTTTTAGTCACAAAAATGATCTTTTAGCAACAATTTTTTTATTTTCCCAAGGGTAAAAGGAGAAACTGGACCAGGGACGTTGTTGTCCAATTTGTCCTGAGTACGCTGATACCTCATATGTGGGGGTAAACCACTGTTTGGGCGCACGGCAGGGCTCGGAAGGGAAGGAGCGCCATTTGACTTTTTTAATGAAAAATTGGCTCCAATCTTTAGCGGACACCATGTCGCGTTTGGAGAGCCCCCGTGTGCCTAAACATTGGAGCTCCCCCACAAATGACCACATTTTGGAAACTAGACCCCCCAAGGAACTTATCTAGAAGCATAGTGAGCACTTTAAACCCCCAGGTGCTTCACAAATTGATCCGTAAAAATGAAAAAGTACTTTTTTTTCACAAAAAAATTATTTTAGCCTCAATTTTTTCATTTTCACATGGGCAACAGGATAAAATGGATCCTACATTTTGTTGGGCAATTTCTCCTGAGTACACCAATACCTCACATGTGGGGGTAAACCACTGTTTGGGCACATGGTAAGGCTCGGAAGGGAAGGAGCGCCATTTGACTTTTTGAATGGAAAATTATCTCCATCGTTAGCGGACACCATGTCGCGTTTGGAAAGCTCCTGTGTGCCTAAACATTGGAGCTCCTCCACAAGTGACCCCATTTTGGAAACTAGACCCCCCAAGGAACTCATCCAGAGGCATAGTGAGCACTTTAAACCCCCAGGTGCTTCACAAATTGATCCGCAAAAATGAAAAAGTACTTTTTTTTCACACAAAATTTCTTTTAGCCTCAATTCTTTCATTTTCACATGGGCAACAGGATAAAATGGATCCTAAAATTTGTTGGGCAATTTCTCCTGAGTATGCCGATACCTCATATGTGGGGGTAAACCACTGTTTGGGTGCACGGCAAGGCTCGGAAGGGGAGGCGTGCCATTTGACTTTTTGAATGGAAAATTAGCTCCAATCGTTAGCGGACACCATGTCGCGTTTGGAGAGCCCCTGTGTGCCTAAACATTGGAGCTCCCCTACAAGTGACCCCATTTTGGAAACTAGACCCCCCAAGAAACTTATCTAGATGCATAGTGAGCACTTATAACCCCCAGGTGCTTCACAGAAGTTTATAACGCAGAGCCGTGAAAATAAAAAAATAATTTTTATTTCCTCAAAAATGATTTTTAGCCCAGAATTTTTTATTTTCCCAAGGGTAATAGGAGAAATTGGACCCCAAATGTTTTTGTCCAGTTTGTTCTGAGTACGATGATACCCCATATGTGGGGGTAAACCACTGTTTGGGCGCACGGCAGGGCTCGGAAGGGAAGGCACGCCATTTGGCTTTTTGAATGGAAAATTAGCTCCAATCATTAGCGGACACCATGTCGCGTTTGGAGAGCCCCTGTGTGCCTAAACATTGGAGCTCCCGCACAAGTGACCCCATTTTGGAAACTAGACCTCCCAAGGAACTAATCTAGATGTGTGGTGAGCACTTTGAACCCCCAAGTGCTTCACAGAAGTTTATAACGCAGAGCCATGAAAATAAAAAATAATTTTTCTTTTCTCAAAAATGATTTTTTAGCCCACAATTTTTTATTTTCCCAAGGGTAACAGGAGAAATTGGACCCCAAAAGTTGTTGTCCAGTTTCTCCTGAGTACGCTGATACCCCATATGTGGGGGTAAACCACTGTTTTGGCACACGTCAGGGTTCGGAAGGGAAGTAGTGACGTTTTGAAATGCAGACTTTGATGGAATGCTCTGCGGGCGTCAGGTTGCGTTTGCAGAGCCCCTGATGTGCCTAAACAGTAGGAACTCCCCACAATTGACTCCATTTTGGAAACTAGACCCCCAAGGGAACTTATCTAGATGTGTAGTGAGCACTTTGAACCCCCAAGTGCTTCACAGAAGTTTATAACGCAGAGCCGTGAAAATAAAAAATGTGTTTCCTTTCCTCAAAAATATTTTTTTAGCCCAGAATTTTTTTATTTTTGCAAGAGTAACAGGAGAAATTGGACCCCAAAAGTTGTTGTCCAGTTTCTCCTGAGTACGCTGATACCCCATATGTGGGGGTAAACCACTGTTTTGGCACACGTCGGGGTTCGGAAGGGAAGTAGTGACGTTTTGAAATGCAGACTTTGATGGAATGCTCTGCGGGCGTCAGGTTGCGTTTGCAGAGCCCCTGATATGCCTAAACAGTAGAAACCCCCCACAAGTGACCCCATTTTGGAAACTAGACCCCCCAAGGAACTTATCTAGATGTGTGGTGAGCACGTTCAACCCCCAAGTGCTTCACAGAAGTTTACAACGCAGAGCCGTGAAAATAAAAAATCATTTTTCTTTCCTCAAAAAAGATGTTTTAGCAAGCAATTTTTTATTTTCACAAGGGTAACAGGAGAATTTGGACCCCAATATTTGTTGCCCAGTTTGTTGTGAGTACGCTGATACCCCATATGTGGGGGTAAACCACTGTTTGGGCACACGTCAGGGCTCGGAAGGGAAGTAGTGACATTTGAAATGCAGACTTTGATGGAATGGTCTGCGGGCGTCACATTGCATTTGCAGAGCCCCTGATGTACCTAAACAGTAGAAACACCCCACAAGTGACCCCATTTTGGAAACTAGACCCCCGAAGGAACTTATCTAGATGTGTGGTGAGCACTTTCAACCCCCAAGTGCTTCACAGAAGTTTATAACGCAGAGCCGTGAAAATAAAAAATAATTGTTCTTTCCTCAAAAATTATGTTTTAGCAAGTAATTTTTTATTTTTGCAAGGGTAACAGGAGAAATTAGACCCCAGCAGTTGTTGCCCAGTTTGTCCTGAGTACGCTGGTACCCCAAATGTGGGGGTAAACCACTGTTTGGGCGCACGTCGGGGCTTGGAAGGGCGGGAGCACCATTTGACTTTTTGAACGCAAGATTGGCTGGAATCAATGGTGGCGCCATGTTGCGTTTGGAGACCCCTGATGTGCCTAAACAGTGGAAACCCCTCAATTCTAACTTCAACACTAACCCCAACACACCCCTAATCCTAATCCCAACTGTAGCCATAACCCTAATCACAACCTTAACCCCAACACACCCCTAACCACAACCCTAACCGCAACACACCCGTAACCCTAATTCCAACCCTAATCCTAACCCTAATCCCAACCGTAACCCTAATCCCAACCCTAACCACAACTGTAACCCCAACACACCCCTAACCCTATCCGTAACCCTAACCACAAGCCTAATCTTAACCCTATTTCAAACCCTAGCCCTAATTCCAACCCTAACTCTAATTCCAACCCTAACCCTAAGGCTATGTGCCCACGTTGCGGATTCGTGTGAGATTTTTCCTCATGATTTTTGAAAAATCTGCAGGTAAAAGGCACTGCGTTTTACCTGCGGATTTACAGCAGATTTCCAGTGTTTTTTTGTGCAGATTTCACCTGCGGATTCCTATTGAGGAACAGGTGTAAAACGCTGCGGAATCCGCACAAAGAATTGACATGCTGCGGAAAATACAACGCAGCGTTTCTGCACGGAATTTTCCGCACCATGGGCACAGCGGATTTGGTTTTCCTTAGGTGTACATGGTACTGTAAATCTGATGGAAAACTGCTTCGAATTCGCAGCGGCCAATCCGCTGCGGATCCGCGGCCAATCCGCTGCCAATCCGCTGCGGATCCGCGGCCGATCCGCTGCGGATCCGCTGCGGATCCGCGGCCGATCCGCTGCGGATCCGCTGCCGATCCGCTGCGGATCCGCTGCCGATCCGCTGCGGATCCGCTGCCGATCCGCGGCCGATCCGCTGCCGATCCGCTGCGGATCCGCTGCCGATCCGCTGCGGATCCGCTGCCGATCCGCGGCCGATCCGCTGCGGATCCGCTGCCGATCCGCTGCGGATCCGCTGCCGATCCGCTGCGGATCCGCTGCCGATCCGCGGCCGATCCGCTGCCGATCCGCTGCGGATCCGCTGCGGATCCGCTGCGGATCCGCTGCGGATCCGCGGCCGATCCGCTGCGGATCCGCGGCCGATCCGCGGCGGATCCGCTGCCGATCCGCTGCCGATCCGCTGCCGATCCGCTGCCGATCCGCTGCGGATCCGCGGCCGATCCGCTCTGTGTGCACATGCCATAACCCTACCCCTAACCCTAACCCTACCCGTAACCCTAACCCTACCCCTAGTTCTAACCCTAGTTCTAACCCTAACCCTAGTGGAAAAAGAAAAAAAAATATTTTCTTTATTTTATTATTGTCCCTACCTATGGGGGTGATAAAGGGGGGGGTTTATTTATTATTTTTTTTATTTTGATCGCTGTGATAGAACCTACCACAGCGATCAAAATGTACCTCTAATGAATCTGTCGGCCGGCGGGCGCACTGAGCATGCGCCCGCCATTTTGGAAGATGGCGGCGCCCATGATGGAGGCGGACGGGGACCGGGAGCCTCGGTAAGTATAAGGGGGGGGAGATCGGGGCACGGGGGGGGCGTCGGAGCACGGGGGGGTGACATAGGAGCAGGGGGGGAGCGGGCAGGAGGACGGGGGAGCGGACAGCAGGACGGGGGAGCCGGCAGGCGGACGGAGGGGACCGGACCCTATAACGGAGCACTGGGGGGGCGATCGGTGGGGTGGGGGGGGGTCACATTAGTGTTTCCAGCCATGGCCGATGATATTGCAGCATCGGCCATGGCTGGATTGTAATATTTCACCAGTTTTTTAGGTGAAATATTACAAATCGCTCTGATTGGCAGTTTCACTTTCAACAGCCAATCAGAGCGATCGTAGCCACGGGGGGGTGAAGCCACCCCCCCTGGGCTGAAGTACCACTCCCCCTCTCCCTGCAGATCGGGTAAAATAGGAGTTAACCCCTTCACCCGATCTGCAGGGACGCGATCATTCCATGACGCCACATAGGCGTCATGGGTCGGATTGGCACGGGTTTTCATGACGCCTATGTGGCGTCATGGGTCGGGAAGGGGTTAAAAACGCAGTTTGTGATAAACTAGAATAAACAAGAAATGTACACAGAATTGTATTGCCACGTCCAGAACGATCCGCTCTATAAAACTGGTAAGTTTTTCATTCCGTATGGCGAACGCTGTAAAAAAATGACAAACATTCCAAAAATTTAGATTTTTCATCATTCTGACTCACAAAAAAGTGAATAAAAAGCGATCAAAGTCATATGTAAAAAAAAAAAACAGGCAAAAATGAAAACGCCAAACCGTCCCACAAAAAATAAGCCCAAATATGGCTCATTTGGCAAAAAAATAAAGTTACAGCTCTCGGAATATGACGATTCAAAAACAAATTCATTTTTTTTAAAGTATTGTTTGTAGTGTGTAAAAATAGCAAAGCATAAAAACCAATATAAATCTGGTATCACTGTAATTGTACTGGTCCAACGAAAAACCGGTCTTATCACTTTTACTGCAAAAAAATAAAAACAATAACTGAATAACTGGTTTTTGTTCATTCTGTGTTTGAAAAATCTGAACAAAAAATGATTAAAAAAAATATATAATGTACCCTAAAAATGGTACCAAAAAAATCTGCAAATCATCCCACAAGCAATAAGCCCTTACACAGCTCTCTTCACCAAAAAATAAAGATGTTTCAGCTCTCAGAATATGGCGACGAAAAAAATTATTTTCATTAAAAAAAAATTTTTTTTACTGTGTAATAGCCGCAAAACCTAAAGAAAAAAATACATATAAATCTGGTATTGCTCTAATCACACCGATCCAAAGAGTAAATCTGCCTCATCACTTATACCGCATGGTGCACTGCACAAAAATAAAAATAAGAACTATTTTTATACTGCTATTTGTTTATTCTGCCTCCCAAAGGCTCGGCTCCCATTTATCTCTGCTGAGGGTTTCCGCATAAATTCCCCAAAACCGCAATTCAGACAAAACCCTTGACGGAACCACTCACTTATGAGGCAGATGGAATCACATTGGACTGGTTGGTGTTCCGGTGGTGTCACACCATTTTAGGTGTCTTTTTACCACACAAGTATGGTTGACCACAGTTATGTGATTGACTTAAAAGATGGACACCACCGGAACAGGCATCAAATGGAGTCCAAAGTGTCTTCATATGCCTTATTATGGTGGGTTGTCCCGTTGTGGGTTTGGTCTAAATTGCATTTATATGGGATTTACATGAAAACCCCGACATAAGTGCTCCAGGTAGAACACAAGTTTGTGATACAGCCTTATTCTGGAAGCGATCAAAAAATAGTAAGTACCCCAAAATAATACCAATAAAACCCCTAATTTATTCTGCACCAAACCAGCACCCACTCAGAACCGTCATCTGTCACTGGAACTATAAGGGGTTCCCACGTAACAGGTAGAACAAAGATTCTGGAAAAGCGACATGGCTCCCACCCCCTCAAATAGAGTCCAGCGAATTCTGCACTCCCAAATCCAAATGCCTTCTCCTTCTGAGCTACACTGTACCTAAACCACAGTAAGGGAGGGGCCACATGTCTGGCATTATTGTAGTGGGGAGAGCGTACTTAATTTCCGAGGTGCATATCGCCAGATGCACAAGCTGGGTCCAATATATGGGGCGCAATCTCTGAACACTAAACTGACATATTTGCAAGAATCCAGAAAAAAAGCATGGCCTGGATATTACAAAATAGTCACTGCAGCCGTAGACTAATTCAATGAGAGTTGCAATTTCTACAATGGCGTCACTTTTGGCGGTTTTCTGATGTTCTGGCACCTTAGGGGCTCCACACGTCGCCTGCTCCTTCCATCTCAGCCCTGATGTGTGGCCTAACAGTCATTTCTGACAACATATGGGGTATTGCCATGTTTGGGAAAAATTGTGCAATAAATTATGGGGTCCAGTTTCACTTATTAACCCTTGAGTCCTGACAAATTTGCAGAAAATACAAAAATTACATTTTTACCACTAAAATGTCATTTCCAAGTCTCAATGTTATAAAATTCTATGAGGCACCTGTGGGTTCAAAATACTCACTACAATCCTAGATTAATTCCTTTGGCTGTGAAGTCTCCAATATGGGGTCACCTGGGGGGGGGGCTCTGCTGTTCTGGCACCTCAGGGGCTCAGGTAATGGAGGCCAAAATCTATTAAAACTAAATCTACATTCTAAAAGCCAAGTAGCGCTACTTCCCATCCGATCCCTGCAGTGTGCTCAAGCAGTAGTGTACAACTAAATATGAGGTACTACCACATTTGGGAGAAATTGCACAACAAATTGTGGGGTCCATTTTCTCCCACTACCGCTCATGTGAATTATAAATTTGGTGCTAAAACAATATTTTAGTGTAAAAAAGTTGTTTTGTTCTCCCATGCAAATGTTATAAAGTTTTGTGAATCACCTGAAGGCTAAAAATGCTCAGTACACCCCTAGATGAATTCATTGAGTGGTCAAGTTTACAAAATGGGGTTACGACACAGTGTGACAATATGTTTAACAAAACATGGCAAGAATGGATTATGTTTCGCTAATCGCCTGAATTCCTAACACTCTTGGAGACAAATTAGCAGAGTAGGGCAGAACAGAGAGGCAGTTAACACAAACGGGAGAGATTCATCTCTCCTCATACTTCACTCCTCAGTTCACTTCTCTTCCCTCCTCCCCACTTTCTTCTGCCCTCTTAGGCTATGTGCACACATTGCGGATTGGGGTGCAGAATTTTCCGCACCAAATCTGCATCTCATGGCAGAAAACGCGGGTGTGAATTTGCCGCGGATTTTATGCAGATTTTGTGCGTTTTTGTTGCAGAATTGATGCAAATTTTGTGTGGATTTTCTGCGTTTTTTACCGCTGCGAATTTCTATAATGGAAGGGGTCAGAAACACTGCAGTTCCGCACAAAAGAAGTAGCATGCTACTTCTTTTGATCCGCAGCGGTTTTCATGCGGATTTTTCCGCACCATTAGCACAGCTTTTTTTTTTCAATTGATTTACATTGTACTGTAAATCACTTTGCGGACCTGCAGCGTTTCTGCGCGGAAAAATCTGCTGCGGATCCGCACTAATTCCGCATCGTGTGCACACAGCCTTAATCAGACCCCCCCTATTTCCCCCTTTCCCTTTTTCTGTACTTTCTATTACCTACTCTACAATCTTTTTTTCTTTTCATTCTATTTTGTTTCTAGGATGTTTATGATGATAAGGAATATGATAATCAAGACAGCATTATGGCAAATTAATGGTTATTGAGTGAATCCGACTCATGTAAGGCAGTTATACTTTACTTGATTGTCTTGCTGTTTTACTTGACTGTTTAGCTATTTTTGCTGTTCCTTGTCCTTGTATGGATACTTTTTTACTTTTTGTATGTTATCTATGAAAATATTAAATAATAACTGGTTAAGGCTAGTTTCACATTTGCGGATGGAGGGCTGCGTACATCCTCCGTGAAGCTCCGCCCACCGCCGCACCTCCTCTGGTCAGCTCCGCCTACATTGGCATGTGGCGTGCGTACCATATCTTTACCATTAGGTACGCAGGCCATGCCGATGTATGAGGATGCCTACGCATGTGTTGTTTTGACGGTGCGGCGACCTGCTCCGAACGCAACGAGTTGAAATTTGGTGCAGCACTCCAATTGCAGATGTGAAACTAGCCTGAGAAGTTTCCAAAATGGGGTCACTCGGGGGGGTTCTGTTTTCACAAGTCAGGGGCTCTTCAAATGCGACATGGCATTCACAATCTATTCCAGACAAATAGCGCTCATTCATTCCTTTCATAACCATGCTACATGCCCAAACGGACGATTTGACCACGTACAGAGTATCATCGCGTACAGGAGAAATTGTGCAACAACTTATGGGGTACTTTTTCTCCTACTATCCATTGTGAAAGCTTAAAATTTTAGAGCTAAAGCATTTTCGGGAAAAAAAAAAATAAATTTTTCATATAAGGACCTTAAATAGTTATCAAGTTCTGTGTAGTACATGTAGGTTAAAAATGCTCAATATACCCCTTGAATAAAATCCTTGAGGGGTGTAGTTTCCAAAATAGAGTCAGTTGCGGGGGGTTCCACTTTTTAACTACATCAGGGCTCTACAAACTACATACGGCGTCCGCTCTCTATTCCATTTTTGCATTCAAAAAGTCAAATGGTGCTACTTCCCTTCCGAGCCCTGCCGTGTGCCCAAACAGTAGTTTTCCACCACATGAGGTATTGGTGTACTCAGGAGAAATTGCACAACAAATTATGGGGTCAGTTTTCTCCTGTTACTCTTGAGAAAATAAAAATTTTGAGGCTAAAAAACATTTTTGTGGGAAAAATGTGATTTTTTTTATTTTCACAGATCTACATTATAAACTTCTGCGAAGCACCTGGGGGTTCAATGTGCTTATCATACATGTAGATAAATTCCTTGACGGTTCTAATTTACAAAACTGGGGCACTTGTGGGGGGTTTCCACTGTTTAGGCATATCATGGGCTCTCCAAATGCAACATAATGTTCGCTCTTGATTCAAGCCATTTTTGCATTCAAAAAGTCAAATATTGTTACTTCCCTTCCGAGCCCTGCCGTGTGCCCAAAAAGTAGTTTTCCCCCACATATGGGGTATCGGCCTTCTGAGGAGAA
This sequence comes from Ranitomeya variabilis, assembly GCF_051348905.1. Lineage (NCBI taxonomy): Eukaryota > Metazoa > Chordata > Amphibia > Anura > Dendrobatidae > Ranitomeya > Ranitomeya variabilis. The sequence goes on along the minus strand of NC_135237.1, from coordinate 114,268,048 downwards.
ATAGCTTGACAAATTTTTGGATCCATTTTATCCTGCTACCCTTGTGAAAATAAAAAATTTAGGGCTTAAAGTAAATTTTTTGTTAAAAAAGTGAAATGTTTATTTTTTCCTTCCACAATTACTTTAGTCCCTGTGAAGCACTTGAAGGGTTAATAAACATTTTGAATGTGATTGAGGTCTTAGAGGGGTGCAGTTTTTAGAATGGCGTAACTTTAGGGTATTTTCTGTCATATAGGCTCCCTAAAGTCATTAGAAATGTGGTCACGAAAAAATGGTTTGGTGAATTTTGGAGAAATTGCTGATCTAACTTCCTAACAAAAAAACATGATGCTTCAAAAATGATGCAGATGTAAAGTAGACATGCGGTAAATGTTAGTTATTAACTGTTTTGGGTGACATTTCTCTCTGGTTTAAGGGCATGAGAATTAAAAAGTTTGAAAATTGCCAAATTTTCGCCAAATTTCCGATATAAACTTAAGTCATATCTAACAAATTTTAGCACTATCAGGTAGTACAGTATGTCTCAAAAAACAATCTCAGAATCACTGGGATCCGTAGGAGCGTTCCAGAGTTATTACCACATAAAAGTCAGATTTAAAAAAATTGGCTTAGTCATTAAGGTCAAGATTGCCTCCGTCACAAAGGGGTGAAGAAGCATGTCGTCCAAGTGCTGCTGTGCATGCTCTGTCTGGTAGCATACATATGGAGAAAATACCTCTGCATGTGCAGAATATGATGCCACATGTGCGCAATATGATGCCACATGTGCAAAATATGATGCCACATGTGCGATATAAGATGCCACATGCTAACACTTGTAGCAGTGTAAATTCTTCACCTACAATTGAAATGATCTTCTCCTTACATTAAGACACTGCATTTATGTAGAATATTAAAGGGAACCTGTCACCAGGTTTGGCTGATACGAGTTACGGCCACCCCCTCTCAGGGCTGATACGCAGCATTCTATAATGCTGTATATCTGCCCCCGATCCGACCTGCAAGAGAAGAAAAATAACTTTTATTATATCACATGGGGGGCAGTCCGGTCCGATGGGTGTCGCAGGTCTTGGTCTGGCGCCTCCCATCTTCTTGTGTTACCGCCCTCCTGCTTGCTTCACAGGCTCCCCGACATCGCGCTCCTGAGCAGGTATACTTATCTGCAGTGCAGTGTGCAGGCGCTGGGCCTCTCTGACCTTTCCCGGCGCATGCGCACTGCAGTACTTTGCTCTGCCCTCAACAGGGCAGATAAGTACACCTGCGCAGGAGCGAGATCCCAGGGAGCCCATGTGGATGGTGCAGGGATGTGTCATCCACAGGAAGAAAGCAGGAGGGCAATAAGATAGGAATCGCAATTAGATAGGAGGGACCAGGACCTGTGACACCCATCGGACCACCCCGCAGGTAAGTATAATACCAGTTATTTTACTTCTTTTGCAGGTCAGATAAGGGGCTTATATATAGCATAATAGAATGCTGTAAATAAGCCCTGAAAGGTGATGGCCATATCTTATATTGGCCAAACCGGGTGACAGGTTCCCTTTAAGTTCTTATTTTAACATATGAGTACCAGCCTCCCAATAGTTGTTTTCAGATGTTTTTTTTAGTCAGTCTTGTATGTTGAAAATAAATAAATGTACACTGTGTGCAGAATTATTAGGCAAGTTGCATTTTGATGACATGATACTTTTTATACATGTTGTCCTACTCCAAGCTGTTCAGGCTTGAGAGCCAACTACCAATTAAGTAAATCAGGCGATGTGCATCTCTGTAATGAGGAGGGGTGTTGTCTAATGACATCAAAACCCTATATAAGATGTGCTTAATTATTAGGCAACTTCCTTTCCTTTGGTAAAATGGGTCAGAAGAGAGATTTGACGGGCTCTGAAAAGTCCAAAATTGTGAGATGTCTTGCAGAGGGATGCAGAAGTCTTGAAATTGCCAAACTTTTGCAGCGTGATCACCAAACAATCAAGCGTTTCATGGCAAATAGCCAACAGGGTCGCAAGAAGCGTGTTGGGCAAAAAAGGCGCAAAATAACTGCCCATGAATTGAGGAAAACCAAGCGTGAAGCTGCTAAGATGCCATTTGCCACCAGTTTTGCCATATTTTAGAGCTGCAATGTTACTGGAGTAACAAAAAGCACAAGGTGTATGAGTCTCAGGGACATGGCCAAGGTAAGGAAGGCTGAAAAACGACCACCTTTGAACAAGAAACATAAGATAAAACGTCAAGACTGGACCAAGAAATATCTTAAGACTGACTTTTCAAAGGTTTTATGGACTGATGAAATGAGAGTGACTCTTGATGGGCCAGATGGATGGGTCAGAGGCTGGATCAGTAAAAGGCAGAGAGCTCCACTCCGACGCCAGCAAGGTGGAGGTAGGGTACTGGTATGGGCTGGTATCATCAAAGATGAACTTGTGGGACCTTTTCGGGTTGAGGATGGAGTGAAGCTCAACTCCCAGACCTACTGCCAGTTTCTGGAAGACAACTTCTTCAAGCAGTGGTACAGGAAGAAGTCTATATTATTCAAGAGAAACATGATTTTCATGCAGGACAATGCTCCATCACATGCCTCCAACTACTCCACAGCGTGGCTGGCCAGTAAAGGTCTCAAAGAAGAAAAAGTAATGACATGGCCCCCTTGTTCACCTGATCTGAACCCCATAGAGAACCTGTGGTCCCTCATAAAATGTGAGATCTATAGGGAGGGAAAACAGCACACCTCTCGGAACAGTGTCTGGGAGGCTGTGGTGGCTGCTGCTCGCAATGTTGATCGTAAACAGATCAAGCAACTGACAGAATCTATGGATGGAAGGCTGTTGAGTGTCATCATAAAGAAATTAAGCGGATTGGCCGCTGCGGATTCGCAGCAGTTTTCCATCAGGTTTACAGTACCATGTAAACCTATGGAAAACCAAATCCGCTGTGCCCATGGTGCGGAAAATACCGCATGGAAACACTGCGTTGTATTTTCCGCAGTATGTCAATTCTTTGTGCGGATTCCGCAGGGTTTAACACCTGCTCCTCAATAGGAATCCGCAGGTGTAAAACCGCAGGTGAAATCCGCACAAAAAAACGCAGGAAATCTGGGGTAAATCTGCAGGTAAAACGCAGCGCGTTTTACCTGCTGATTTTTCAAAAATAATGTAGAAAAATCCGCACACGAATCTGCAATGTGGGCACATAGCCTCAGAGTCACCACTTAAATTACAGTAGTATATATAGCAAAATAAGTACATATGTCAATACATGAGCACAAATATTACATTTAAAGTGCATAGTGCACAGAATCAGAGCCTGGTACATGTAAGGTGCATAATGCACAAAATCAGAGCCTGGTACGTGTAAAGTGTATGGTGCACACAATCAGAGTCTGGCAGGTGTAAAGTGCATAGTGCACACAGAGTCTGGCAGGTGTAAAGTGCATAGTGCCCACAATCAGAGTCTGGCACGTGTAAAGTGCATAGTGCACACAATCAGAGTTTGGCAGGTGTAAAGTGCATAGTGTACAATCAGAGTCTGCTACATGTAAAGTGCATAGTGCACACAATAAGAGCCTGATATGTGTAAAGAACATAGTGCACACAATCAGAGCCTGGTACGTGAAAAGTGCATAGTGCACACAATCAGAGTCTGGCAGGTGTAATGTGCATAGTGCACAATCAGAGTCTGGCAGGTGTAAAGTGCATAGTGCACACAATCAGAATCTGCTACGTGTAAAGTGCATAGTGCACACAATCAGAGTCTGGCAGGTGTAAAGTGCATAGTGCACACAATACGAGCCTGGTATGTGTAAAGAACATAGTGCACACAATCAAAACCCAGTGAGGGTATGTGCACACGATTTGCAGCTGCTGTGGGTTTGATTTCTAATGAAATCGGATAAATGCAGGGATAGCAAATAATATCTTCAATTCCTGTCTGTGCTACACTGTAGCTTTGTACAACTATGAACTGATACAACTCTGTGCAGCTACCAAGGGGCAGAGGGGGTAGTCGTTCCAAGCCCCGCACTCTGAGTGGAGCACCCAGAGCATGCCAATACAGTTACACTCTACGGCAGAGCAGGGAGACTCGATCACCCTGGACTGACACGTGGCCGCTATGGGGCCCTTGAGCAGGAGGGCGAGGGGCCCGCTGCCAGCACCATACCCGTCCACCTGTCATTGCAAGTTAAACTGTATCAGTGACCAGTGTTCAAGAACTTTATTGTTCGAAACACGTATGGTTCTTCTTAAACATCACCCCCTATTTTATATTTGCAATGTTGTCTCAGATATCCTAATTGATGTAGTACCATTTTAAAAAGAATTCTTCTAAATAAAGCCGAATGAAAGAATTTTATCAGCCACCCTGGTGTGTGAGCTGGATCCATTTTCACACTGTTCAAGTTGTCGAGTGCTGTGCAGCAACAGGACTCCTGTGCTCCTATCCTGGACTGGAATTACGTCTCAGGAGTGAGATGATTTTCCATTTATTTACACCGTATCAGATATGACAAGATAGAGGATTTTGTGGATATAGTCCGCGCTGCCGATAATGATATAAAGTCAAGGTGTTCAAATAGACAAAAACTGGTTTAACTCAACACGTTTCAAGGTTCAAATGACCTATTCCTCAGACATAACCACAAGTGTACACAGACAAAAAAAGATGGCTGTACAAATAGATAAAATTTTCAAATCACATGACAAACAATGTCAGGGTTCACAGTGTTGACACATGGCGCGGCACGTGACATGCAGACTATTGTACATAAAGAAATCAAAATCATAATAGTAATAATATAATTGATTCATATCTAATTCTTTTACAGGCATATGGAAAAATTTATTTTTTTTTCCTTTCATTTTGTGTAATGAAGAAAAAGCCAGGATTTACTGTAATGTCTGCAGATGAGTCCTGGCCGGAGAAATTGTCATGTCGGTCTGGGACAGAGGGAAAAGACGGGAAAAGTGAACGATTCCATTAGAAAGAACGTCAGCTGTAGGTCACCATCTATAACTGTACTGTACTCTCCTATATGGTCTGCAGGACTGGTATCTACCACTATATGATCAACATATGGCGGTAATAGAATAATAGAATGTTAGAGTTGGAAGGGACCTCCAGGGTCATCATGTCCAACCCGCTGCTCAATGCAGGATTCACTAAACCATCTCAGACAGATGTATTTCCAGGCTTTGTCTGAAGACATCCATTGAAGGAGAACTCACCACCTCTCGTGGCAGCCTGTTTCACTCATTGATCATCCTCACTGTCAAATACTTTTTTCTAATATCTAATCTGTATCTTCTCCCTTTCAGTTTAATTCCATTGCTTCTTGTGTTTCCATGTGCAAATAAGAATAAGGATGATCCCTCTACACTGTGACATCCCATCATATATTTGTAGACAGCTATTAAGTCTCCTCTTTGCCTTCTATTTTAAATACTTAACATTCCCAGATCCTTTAATCGTTCCTCGTAGGACATACTTTGCAGTCCACTTCACTATCCTGGTAGCTCTTCTCTGAACTTGCTACAGTTTTTCAATGTCTTTTTTAAAATGTGGTGCCCAGAACTGGACACAGTATTCTAGATGAGGCCTGACCAAGGAGTAGAGGGGGATAATTATGTCACGTGATCTAGATTCTATGCTTCTCTTAATACATCCTATAACGGAGTTTGCCTTTTTTGCTCCTGCATCAAACTCTTGACTCATGTGCAGTCTGTGATCTATTAGTATACACAAATCTTTTTCATACATGCTGTTGCTTAGTTCTATTCCTCCCCAAAATGTTGAACAACACTGGGGCCAGAACAGAGCCTTGAGGTACTCAATTTGAAACACTCTTGCAATCATTTATTACCATGCTTTGAGTACGATCACTGAGCCAGTTATGAATCCACCTAATATTCGTGTTGGTCTTTGTTTAGCAATTTTTACTAGTAACAACCCCGTCATCACTGAGGGTCTCCTACATCCACTATTAGGGTGCATCACCATAGTTGTAATCAGGGTTACCAGGTTAGTAGCTGTCACGGGTTCCTTCTCCGGTATCACACAATCAACAGAGCTAGAGAATAGTGAACAATTCCAAGACCTTTATTTAGGCAAAACACGAAAGGTCCATATATACGATCCATCACACAAAGGATTAAATATTCCATAACACGAATGCAGTTCAGTTACAGAATAAAAGTCCAACAATCCAGCACAGAGGATAACAGTCCATATTCCCTTCTTTCTCTCTGATATGCTCTTCACATCATGGTTCCACATCAGACTGATCTCTGTGTCTCACCTCCCTGATATTTACAAATCTCCCCCCTCATTCACAGGCCAGGAGGGGGAAGGTCTCAGGGGCTCATTGTTTCAACAAGCTAGGTCAACATGTCATTGGCATATTAGCAAACAACTTTATTCACTGACCCTGTGGAGAGATAACAATACAGAACTGTGGGGAGAATATCAGATGGCAAATAACAACTCATCCTACAAGATACAGTAACACCATGATAATCAGTAAAATAGAAATATACACAAAAATGATACCCACATAGCATATCACACCATCACAACCTCTCCCCCCTCATAATAAGTGAGCACGCCATGAGGCCTACACAGACCTCTGGCCTGCTCACTTTAGTCCACTTTGCTCCACTGTTTATAGTTCCTTGTATAGTGGCAGGGGTTGCAATAATCATGAGCACTTGTCCATAAATCCCCGGGTCCTGGCTTTATGGTCATACCAGGCTTTTTGACTGGACTGGGCCGTTCGCTTATGTTCATTAGCCAAGGTAGCTAGCTGGGCAAGACAGTCTCTGAACTCTAGAACATAGGGAATGATTGGCGTTACGGTATCTGCGATATCTCCCTCCAATTGGTCTTTCAGAAGGAGAGGCCCACGGACCTTCTGCTCCCACAAAATGATTTTGCAACTCCCCAATGTAATTTCTAAAGAGGATATCTGCAGGAAGTCCTCCCATAACGTCAATCCAACAGTTTTTCTCCAAAACTGAAATCCAAACCAAAGCTCTCTGTATATTTGCGGGCACCCCCCGCCAGGACAATGGAAATTCCCAGGCCCTGGTGAATTGCCTCGGGTCGAACCACACGGGGGTCAGCAATAGTCAGGAATGCCCCTGTGTCTCTAAATCCTGACACTTTGTATCCATCAATTAAGACATCCTGCAGGTGGCAATGCCGTTGCTCTGTATTTCTGATGGACAAAGGTCGGAGTCTGTACACTCTAAGAGGGGTATCTATGGTGCTGTGGTCGGTGGTCCACTCTGGTGGGGGTGGTGGTAGCTCTTCCTCAGGCGGGATGGAGTGCACAAGATGCACTGGACGAGGTGGGGCTGCGTGGGGCTCCCTCCGAATCCTTGAGGGACAGCCAGACTGCAAATGTCCAGGTTGCCCACACCCATAACATCTCCTCTCTGTGATACCCCCAGGTCGTGGTCGGAACTGTTGGGGCCCAGGATTGTGAGCTGTGATTGTCATCGGCCTGCGGCTGGGTGGAGGGGCAGATATAATCGGAGGGGAACGGGGCGCGGTCGAAGGCCGTGGTTCATTGTCCAGAAGCCTCCTCCATTGCGGTCGGATAGTAAGGGCTTCATCGGCCAGGGCTGCAGCTCTATCCACGGTGCACGGCGTGCACTCCTGGACCCATTCCCGTACCTCTGCGGGGCACTTGGCAAGAAATTGTTCTATAAGGAACGCCTGTATAACATCTTCCACAGTAAAGGCATTTTCTGCTTCCAGCCATCTCCGACATGCCTGGGACATCTTATGTGCATACATCCTAAACGATCCCCTCGTAGTGCATGGGAGGTCTCGGAACTTGGCCCTATATGAGTCTGGGGTGATAGCATGGTAATCCAGGATAGTCTGCTTTACAATGTTATAATCCTGATTCTGCTGTGAGTCAATGGTTCGGTAAGCCTCCGCCAGGCTACCGTTCAGGAGTCCCACTAACAAACGCATCCAGGCTGAGAGGGGCACCTCCATCACAGCACACTGCTACTCAAAGTCCTTGAAGAACCCCTCCACATCTCCGGAAGCCTCATCAAATGGCTTAAACTCTGTCCGGGTGATCCGTACAGGCTCCCCGATCGTTGGGTTTACATTCCACATTGCGTTACTCCCTCTTTCAAGCTCCATTGCTTCTTGTCTCCGCTGTGCCCGGCGGGCAGCCTCCTCCTTGTACTCCTGAGAGATGCCTGGGCCCAGAACTGCCATCTCTTCTTCGTACCGCACCACCCACTGGCTTTTTGGGGTGGAGGTCCTCGTCTCCAGTGCTCGTCCTTCAGACATATGGGAGTAGGTGGTCTGGCCAGCACCCACCAGTAGATTGATTAAGGCCTCTTTAGTCAGTCCCTGGTAGTTCAGGCCCAGGTCTCTGGCTCTCTCCTGTAAACTGGATACAGTCCAATTTCTGTACTCACTCTGTGTGTGGTTCTCCATTAGGTTACGCTCTGTTGATCCCGCTGCTTGCCACCAGTCGTCACGGGTTCCTTCTCCGGTATCACACAATCAACAGAGCAAGAGAATAGTGAACAATTCCAAGACCTTTATTTAGGCAAAACACGAAAGGTCCATATATACGATCCATCACACAAAGGATTACATATTCCAGAACACGAATGCAATTCAGTTACAGAATAAAAGTCCAACAATCCAGCACAGAGGATAACAGTCCATATTCCCTTCTTTCTCTCTGATATGCTCTTCACATCATGGTTCCACATCAGACTGATCTCTGTGTCTCACCTCCCTGATATTTACAAATCTCCCCCCATTCACAGGCCAGGAGGGGGAAGGTCTCAGGGGCTCATTGTTTCAACAAGCTAGGTGAACATGTCATTAGCATATTAGCAAACAACCTTATTCACTGACTCTGTGGAGAGATAATACAGAACTGTGGGGAGAATATCAGATGGCAAATAACAACTCATCCTACAAGATACAGTAACACCATGATAATCAGTAAAATAGAAATATACAAAAAAATGATACCCACATAGCATATCACACCATCACAGTAGCCCACTCAGAAGGTCCCCCCCCCCCGAACCAAAACCATCGCTAAGCCACTGGCTCTGTAATACAATTATGGTATATGCATAAAACCTCAAACATAGCAGTAGAGCATTACAGCTAAAGCTAAAACATAACATCCACAATAATATTATTAGTAAAATAATAAAAATAAAAATAATAACGCCATCTTTTTCTCCAACAGGATGACACATCTTCACCTGATTACTGGCTTTTGACTATTGAAGTAAAGGAATAATTTTGAAGCCACAAGGGTACAAGGATTACTTTCTGACAAAGTCAGGGAAAAAAAGTGTTATTTTAACAGTACAATGTGACATAAGCTTGGGATAAAGTATGAAAGAAAACAGGCTTTGTCTTCTGGCATTTATCTAATCTACTTCATTCGAAGCAGAACTCACGTTAAGCAGGTCCTTACCTTAATCAAAGAGGATCACCACCTTATATGTTGCTGTCATAACTCTCATGATTCAGCCTGAATTGTCCAGCTTTGTACTATTGATTTTCAATGAAAAATTATGAAATTAAACAGACTGAAAACATCTAACACAAGAAGTGGGCCTCTTTATAGTAATCCTCTACTTATTTATACATTTGCCCATACTGTGCTGATCGGTAGTATACCCGACAATCAATATTCACACAGGGAACATCTGAAAAAGTCATTACTCTTCAGTCAACTTTAGAATCACTACAGAGTTTAGCTACTTAAGTCAGAAAACTGCTCAGTGGAGAGGCTTACAGAGAAGGATGCTCATTCATTGGCCAAAAATATACAGGGTTCCTGTCACGATAAGCTGCAGCCGCTGATGCGGCCTAGCCCATAGACGCCCCCACGCCGACCGACCATGTTGTTGTGGGGAGCGTGTCCCCCGGGGACGCAATACAGACCCTTTATGCCGCAGAGGGGGACCCGGGCCTATCTGAACTAGGGGAGGGCAGAGACCGGGTTCTGTGGCAGCTGAGCATGTGGACAAGGAAAGAGACACGTAGGACTTGATTACACCACACAATTTCAGGTATAGAGAAAGTAAAGTTTACTAAAGTAAAGCCACACAGTACATAAACCAAACATGAACTGCAAGGTTCCAATAAACATCATTGGTGGAGTATGACCATCACACATTTATTAGTGGTATATACACACGTAAATACGCCACCCATGTATGGACAAAGGACAACTGCCAGGAAACTGAAAACCAAAGACAAGAAGCATGCAGTCATAGAATCCCATAAAATTCAATTTTATTGATAATACATCATAAACACAATATCAAAGAAACCAGACAAAGTGTAGTGAGACTGGTAGATGACAAACAGATGCCAGTAGCAACATGAAAGAAACAGTAGTCACCCAAGGTATATAGTGACCCCTAACGCTAGCCCAGGCTCACCACAAGGGAAGAATAGCAAACAACATGTCATAGGAATAGTATATGTCCAATATCAAATAAGCCACAATAGCAAGTGCTATAGAACTCCCATGTTGTTGGTAAAATCATATGGCTACGGACATGAAGTGAACAAAGTAGTAAGTATATCACCTGAACTGGAGGACCTGAGCCAACGCAGGGGACACCGGACCACCCCGACGCGCGTTTCGGTGCGTGTACCTTCCTCAGGGGGCGCTACTGTTTCTTTCATGTTGCTACTGGCATCTGTTTGTCATCTACCAGTCTCACTACACTTTGTCTGGTTTCTTTGATATAGTGTTTATGATGTATTATCAATAAAATTGAATTTTATGGGATTCTATGACTGCATGTTTCTTGTCTTTGGTTTTCATAAACCAAACATGACTATGCCAGGCTACCGATTCCACACCTACCAGAAGGGTACCACCCAGTGGACCCCAAGGCACCAACGGATCAACGAGGCACACATAGGCGGGACATCAGGACACAGGCAGGACATCAGGGTACACGAGGTCATCAGGAAGCAGGCAAGACATCAGGACACAGACAGGTCGCAGGACATCAGGGTACATGAGGTCATCAGGAAGCAGGCAAGACATCAGGACACAGACAGGTCGTCAGGACATCAGGGTACATGAGGTCATCAGGACATCAGGGTACATCAGGACACAGGCAGGACATCAGGACATCTGGACACAGGGTCACCAGCAGACATCAGACAGGAGTCGTTCGGTTCCGGACATTCAACACAACCTACAGGCACCACCACAGTCATCAGGCTCCAAGCTCCAGACAGCGGTCATCAGGTTCCAGACTGCAGTTGTCATGCTCCGGGCATCGGACCTAGGAAGGAACTCAAGCGGGATGGTGCTAGAACCGCAGGATTGCTGGGCCTGCCAGGAGCAACACAAAACACATAGAAAAGTTCAGGAGCTTTGTGAGTAGCTCAGGCCCTGCCCATAGGGCAGGGGAACTATATATAGGAGCTGCCCCTCAGCAATTGGCTGGGGACAGCATTTCAAGTACACACACTAACCCTGATAAAAGCAGGGGAGGTATGGCCGCGCATGCCCTTAGCACAAGCAGAAACCATTACAGCACAATCAGTGCAGGAACTGAGGCTCAGGGCACCTGGTAGCGGGTGCACGCCCAGACACACGTGGAAAGCCATGCACCAACTGCAAATGACCTTGCAACCCGCAGAAAGCTTCCACAGCGGCAACCAGGGACCGCACTTTCAGATGGTCATGCAGCAGAGCAAAGACCTAACCACCCATGTATGGCTATGCAGCAGAGCAGGGAACCAAGCAGGCTCCATACAGGTAACAGCCAACAGTATCCCAGCTCAATTAGGTGGAAAGGAGCAAAGGGTTAAAGCAAAGACATGAATTGTCACGCCGAAAACCAGATACAGACAGAACGGCATAACAGTTCCCTTCCAAGAAGGCCAACCATTTAACATATGCATCCTGGTTTACATGCTAAACAGAAGTGGTTTATTTCGGGTTATTCCCATAAAAAATCATGGTATCTCTGATCCCGATGATAGGGGATAGTTCATTTATTGTTGTGGATGTGACTATGGGACCACCAGCGATCCTGAAGACGAGACTCTGCAGTTCAGCCATCAATGGATTGGAGGGGCACATATTTGACTTCTGTTCTATTCATTGTTAATGGAACTGATGGAAATTGCAGAAGCACAGTGCTCAGCAGTCCTATTGATAATGAATAGAGTAGAGGCTAAGTATGCACAACTCTGCTACATTCAGGATAGAACAGTAGAGCCCTGTTCTCAAAATCTCTGGGGGGCCCAACAGTCATATACCCAGTGATCAGCAAGTTATCCCCGATCCTATAGACTGGAGATAATTTCATTTTTTGGAGAATAACCCTTTGAAGGGCTAGGTTGATTCTCCTATTCTTTATAATTAAAGTATCGCACATGAGTAAAAAACAAATATGCTAACACATACACTCAAATATTCACACACACAATCACACATACAAACATACACACATACAGACACACTGACACATTAATACACAGAGACCCACACACATATACTAATCTTCCATTATATAAACATTAGGCTGTCAGTCTCCTTATTCTGCAGATATTTTTTTAAAACAAGCTTTGGAGGCAGATTCTCATGCAGATCTGTATCCGACCCATAGTCTTGAACAGCTCATTTACACATAAGAAAAACATGGATTTCTCTGGAATTAGACATCAGATCGCAGATATCAAGGTATAATTTTACTCAAATTTATTCTATGAAGTAGCTTTTAAGAATAAGCCAGAAAGCAAAAAGACATCACTCTGTCCTTCTTGATAAACTCTTTGTTTATTGTAACTTTATTCCACACATGCTAAAATCACTGAACACAGATCCTCCAACATCTGACATGTTTCAAAAGTAAACTTCCTTATCCATAGCTATGGATGTGCAGTCCACTGGGATCTGAGGGAAAGAGACTAGCTGCTATGATAACTCCTATACACATCACAGCACACAGAGAAGGATTCCTGCTCTTCATTACTTTTTTAGCACACGGAAACAAGCTATAAGAGCATGGAGGAAATTATACAGCAGTGCTGAGCTGTCTTGATCTGAATCAAGTTAGTTCTGATAAGAGGTAACACACTTGTTAGAGAGCTCTGCAAAATGTTTCTGTCTACCTCCACCTGTTTCTTCCCCCTGCTCCTCACTTTATCACTTTTCCAATTCCCTCAAAACAGAGTGTAATAGGTTGTGTTGCATAACTTTCCTCAAATTAGACAGATTTATGTTTGTTTTCAGTGTGGATGACAAGATCAGGAGGTAGGAGAAAAATACTCTGATAAGTACATAAAAAAATAATTTATCTGAAAAGGTATATTACAAAGAATAGTATTTGCCTGCACTATTGATTTTTGGAAAGTCTGCGGAAATAGTTATATTTTAAGTAACATGTTTTTAGGAACAAAAAGGGGGTGAAGGAGCTTGATTATGCTAGTTTAAATGCAGACAAGAGGATCAGACCGAAGAGCGTCATGTCTCAGGCTGGTGCAGCACAGCTATAACGAACCAGTGGGAAGATGGAAGAGACCACACTTCCAAGGTAAATAAAAGTCAATAATTCTTTAATCTGTATTCTTTAAAACGACCCACAAGGGATTTAAAACCGACACGTTTCTGGCGAGTCACTCGCCCTTAATCATGGCATAACACTTGTATTACTACTTACTACGATCTTATTTAAAGCACAAAAACAATCATATCATGGTGGACAAGCACATGATGTAAATGCGATTAACAGGGCAAGCACATGAGTGGTGATACACCTCAACACTAATGGAGTATTTAGATCAGTATGTATGATTGCAAGAAAAAAAATAGGGGTTGGAATCAATGCCCTATATCAAACTCTAGGAGTAACTGTATTATATTACACAATTAAAGTAAATAAAGTATAATTCACAAAATCTAAAAAATCACAATCTATGTTGCAAAAAAAAAATGGGGGGGGGCAGAGATTCAGCAGGAAATACTCAGAGGAGATGCACGTTTAGGGGGAGAAAGCGGTTCTATCGCCCATAGATCATCTAAATAATGCCCTTATTCTCACACCAATTATTCTCACCGCCCAGCAGATCAAAGTCTTGGCTAGAGGTCTCAATTTCGTCCCAGACAGAACTTCAATTTTTTTTCACACTATACAGCCAGTAAACAGGTTTGCCCGCAATTTGACGGTCAAAATACACTTCAATAAGGAAAACAATGTCATTTTGGAATCTGAGTCTACCAACTTGTCTACCGGCATTAATTAGTTTTCTGATTTATCCCCTAGTCAATGAGTAAACAATATAAAATACAATTTTAGTTATCAGGGGAACAAAGGGGAAGTATAATTGTTAGAAAATTAGAGCTCCTTTCCAACAATACCCATCAATTAAGATGGAAATAAACCTCTAATCTTGAAGGAATTGTTCAACACTAGGAAAAGCCTTTCTAATCACCTACATGGCATAATGGAAGGTAGTCAGACCCCTTTAGTCTTTATTATCAGTTTGGCGTTACATTGATTTAGTAGTGGAACCAATATTATGGCCATTTCTACAGGAGCCGCCATGAGCGATGTTCATAATTTGAGTGCCAAGTGCATCCAGCATGGCAGAATATTGCTCAGACATCCATTGATAGTAGCCATGGCGTATAAGTGCAGGGATTTCTGCATGTGATACTCATACTTGATACTGAATTAAGCGAGATATTTAAAAAATGTTGCTTCTGTTTTTATCATTTGCATATCATTAACATGTCTATCGATCCTGTGATTATCATAATTCCAAGAATTTTCTTTATTGGTGTTGCAATTTCAATGCTTATTAGTGTACTTTAATTACCCCAGCATCTGTTTGTCTAAATCAGCCAGTGGTCACGAGATAATACAAGAATACTAGATAAAGAAAATACTTTACATAAGTTCTTATCTAAATAGATTTTTGAACTGGACAGATTCTCTTTTATGCACAAAGGGAAGTGTCCGTCATTTACTGATTGGAACATGAAGAAACTAGGAAAATGAAGAACAAAGCTCTGCCAGCACATGGTATCCGGAGCCGGCTTGTAATTTTAGATCACTAACATGATCATTACTCCTCATTAAATAAGTAATAGATATCTATGGATGTTCTCAGATACTCTCGTTCTAATCCCATATGATCATATGCAAAAAAAGAGACAGCTCTCCACAACGGCCTATGCTTCCATCTTCTAGTTGCCCAAAGTAATTATTAAAGAAAGTAATTACTTTAATATACACATTAACTCCCAGTCATTAAAATCCTCCAAAACACAGGGACATGATGGCTTAGGCTATTAGAAAGCTTGGCAGTCACCCAACACCAACAATAGCTTCTAATTAATTGATCTCACCTCTAATCTGCTATTGTTAGCCGAGTGCTGATCATTTGTTTGGTCTGCAGATCCTATTGCTCCTTTCATTTGATTGTATTTGTTACTGTACCCTCTGTATCTCTTTCAATTAAGCACAGGTTAAGTGGTTCATCCGCAAGAGAATAGGAGATAATGGCACCAATAAAAGTAATCTCTTTAATTTGCTAAATGGATTACAGGGAAACCCCAGCCAAAGTGAAGTCATACTGAAGCAAGTGGCCTTGACTTGAACTATCTAATGTTTAACCTTCGACATGCCAAATGCTATGTAACAATGTCAAGAATACAGTGGGCTCCTATTGTCAAGGATGGCTGCACGCTCTGTCAAAAATGAAAAAAAAAAAAAAACAGGAATCCGTTCTGCATGATCTGCCTTTATTATCTGTCATTCCTTAGCAGTGTCCTTCTAAGGGTGAATGACCACCACAATAACAACTTTATGTCAAACATCACCAATACTTCCAAGATAGTTCCAAGCCAGTGGCAAGCCTTGCGATATTAAATCACTATTACTGGTTGCGTGGCCCTTTAAATTCCTAGAGTCCTAGTCTTCTAAACATGTATAACTCTTCCTAAAAATCCGGCAATTCAACGATTAAACAAATGTTAAGATTTGTCGAGAAGCCAGTTTACTTACGCAACGACGATCGACTTTCACTTTTTACTTCTTCAATTTGAATGTAGATACAATTACACGTAAAACTCAAGATATGCTCTCCTTCTTCAGGGTCCTGGGAGGCTATACAAGCTAAGGCTCAATATTGTAGATTCTATGGTATAACATTGTTCAGATTTCTATGCCCATATTTTCCCGAAATTCATGTGAGTTCTGAGCTATTTGCCTACTTCTCTTCAGACACACTTGCAGAAGTATTATATCACAGTATTTAGAGAATCCCCGGATTGCTGCATGTGGAATTCATTTCCTTTACCAGTACATCTGGTAAGTTCTACTTCTTGATATTACAGATGGAAGAGTGGAATTTATGAACCAATAATTGTGAAGTGTCCATGGGAAATAATCCCAGCAGATATCAGAGCTGCCTTCTCTCCCTATATATGTTTTTATTGCTACAAATACTCACACATTATGTTAGCATGATTTGGTATTTTAGACACTAAACTATTTGCCTTTACTTTTTCAAGACCATTCCTAATTAACCCCTTCAGCCCAGGACTTTTTTTTCTGTTCCCCCCCCCCCTTCTCCCTCCAGACATACAGCCGTATGAGGGCCTGTTTTGTTGTTTGACGAGATGTACTTTTGAATTACACCATTCCTTCTACCAAATAATAAAAATAAAGTGCAAGTCCATAATGGTTTTTGGAATTTTTTATTTTCCATGTTCAATATATGGTAAACCTGACTTTGGAATATGATTCTCCAGGTCAGTATGAGTGCGCCGATACTAAACAATTTTTTTTTTTTGTAATAAAAATATATTAAAAAATGTGTCTTTTTTTTGCCTTTTGACGCCATTTTCAGAGACCTGTAACGTTTTCACTTTTTCGGAAATGGAGCTGTGTGAGGGCTTATTTTTAGCTCCCTGAACTGATGTTTTTACTGATGTTTTTTAATGCCTTTTATTGCAAAATTAAGAAGACCAAAAAATCATAATTTCAGCGTTTTGATTTTTTTCTCATAAGGTTGTTTACTGATCAGATAAACTTATTTTATATTTTGAAAGATCGAACATTTCTGAACACGTCAATACCAAATATTCCTTTTTTATTAATGGTCTTATTTTTAATGGGGGTATTTTGAACTTTTGTGTTTTTTTTTTAAACTTATTACTGGTTTTATAGTCCAGGTAGGAGATTTGAAGCTGCGATTGCCCGATCACCTGTGCTGTACACAGTAGTGCTATGTATAGCAAAAATTACGATCTCCTATTAACACCAGCCACAGGCCAGCATTCACAGGAAAATAGTGATAACAGGCATGGGAGTCTTCAGCGGGCCCCAAGCTGTCATGACAGCTCATCTTCGCCCCGCAGTCATTTGACGGGAGTGTAGATGGGCGGGATAATTCACGCACTACCTGTCTGCATGTGTTAAATGTCGCTGTCAGTGATTGACAGTGGCATTTATCTGGTCAACAGCCATGGGTGGATCTCGGATCCGCCCGCAGCTGTTAGAGGCACTTGATGGAGGATTAAATCATCTGTCAAGTATGAGGAAAAATGTGTGCATAGTGTCTCAGTCTGCATGAAAAGCAGGGACACAGTCGATGACGTAAATATTATTATTATAGCGCCATTTATTCCAAGGCACATTACATGTGGGGAGGGGTATACATAACAAAAAGAAGTACAATAATCCTAAAAGATACAAGTCATGACTAGACAGGAGGAGAGAGGACCCTGCCCATGAGGGCTCATAATCTACAAGGGATGGGTGAGGATACAGTAGGCAAGGGCAGAGCTGGCCGTGCAGCAGTTTACGGTCATGAAGGAGTTAAGAGTTGCTCCAGACATGTACTCTACAAACAGTATCTGTCAGAGATAGGTCATCCAAATCATCTCCATAGAAACAGTTTAAGATAAACATCTGCTTGGAGAACTTTTTCATGACTTTACAATGCATATACATATTAATTTTAATGGTAGAAGTGCAAACAAAGGATCTGCCATTTTGAAGTCCAACATGACTGGTGTAGAAGAGACATCGGAGATGTCAGCAGGTAAAAAAAAGGGTTGCAATGCTTTGGTAATACTTTAGCCCTGCCCCTGGTCCCACCCAGGATCACATAATACTGTCTGTAAAATGACAATTTTTGGGTAAAGTGTCATGTTCTCAATGGCAAGAGGACATAGCATCAGCATATATAGGAACTAGCTCTTGGAAGATGGGAACTGAGCTTACCATGAACTAAACCTAACGCACAACTAGCAGTGGCCGGGTAGCATGCCTACGTTGATTCTAGATGCCCAGCACCAGCCGGAGGACTAAATAATGCTAGCAGAGGAAAATATTAGTCCTAGCTCACCTCTAGAGAAATACCCCGAAAGGAGACAGAGGCCCCCCACATGTATTGGCGGTGAATTAAGATGAAATAACAAACGTAGTATGAAAATAGGTTTAGCAAATTTGAGGTCCACTTACTACATAGCAGAAGACAGAAAGGACACTTTCATGGTCAGCTGAAAACCCTATCAAAACACCATCCAGAAATTACTTTAAAACTCTGGCATTAACTCATAACACCAGAGTGGCAATTCCTGTTCACAAGAGCTTTCCAGACACAGTAACGAAACTACAGCTGTGAACTGGAACAAAAATGCAAAAACAAACATGGACAAGAGTCCAACTTATCTAGTAGTTGTCTAGGAGCAGGAACAAGCACAGAGAGGCTTCTGATAACATTGTTGACCGGCAAGCAACTAACAGAGCAGCAAGGTTATATAGCGACTCCCACATCTTGATGGGAACAGGTGAACAGAGAAGATGAAAACACCAGTTCAATTCCACCAGTAGCCACCGGGGGAGCCCAGAATCCAAATTCACAACAGTAAAGTTTGTGTAAACTTCACACTTCACTCCTGTTTAGCCAGGGACATCTCAAATTTACCAAAACTGATTCCAAAAAATTGGAACAGTTGGCATGTAAGCTTTACATGATAACTTGGACAGTGTCTGATAGCTTGACTGAACTCCAGGATAGACTTTCTTCACTTAGTTTCAAAGGTCAATAATTAAAATATGTCTTAGAGAGTAACTTTTAATATTTTGATATCCTTTTACATGTAAGCAGATCGATACTATGCTTTCTGTTGCATTCTTACTCCTCTCTATGCCTATGCTCAGGCTGGGGCTCCTGAGCATGACACTTCTGATGGGATTTTTTTTAGCAATCTGTGGGAGGTTCAAGAACTGGACTACTGCTGATCTGTTTGCAGTTAGGACAACATTCCCACATGGAGCTTTTTGGTGAGTTTTTGATGTTGCAGATTTGATGCACTATTTTTGCACCCATTAAGTAAAATGGGATACTTGCATTTTTTCTAAAATATGCAGCATAAAAAAAATCACCAAAAACTTATTGTGGGTACAAAGCCTTAAAATAACACAAAGATTTACAAAAGTTAACAAAAGACAAAAGGTTTAGTAACTTATTAAATGAGACCCCCTATCTTTTTTTTTCATTCTGGGATTATTTGTATGTACCCTCACTTCTGTTAACATTCACGGTGCGTTAAATTTTCTTTTTTCTTTGCAGAACACAGTATCATTCAAGGAGTCTCATTGATGACATAATATACAAGCTTGTTTTTCAGCAATTTCATCATAACACTTTACTCTTGAGCTTGACAAACCTTCTCCTATTGCTAATCTTCACATTTTCTAATGTCTGTAAAGGACACTCCATCTCCTGGAGGACTGTACATGTACCACATCCAGTGGATTATCACTGGTCAGTGCTGCCACTAGAAATTTTGGGGCCCCATACTGGCAAAATTTTCGGGGCCCCCTTAAGACTCCGCCTAGGCTCCACCCCAGCCCCGCCTCCAACCCTCGAACTGTCCACAGCACCACCGCTGTCTCTTGGAAAAACTCCACTTCTCACCAATCACACATTAACAGTTCCCATCACCAGATCACACACATAGCCAGCAGATTTTGTTTTGGCCAAAAGGTTTTTTTAATCTGCCACGATGACAAGGTAGACTCTTTTGGCCGGGCCCTACTCTACTCTAACTTATTAAACATTTGTTAAAATATGCAATACAATTTTAGGTATATTTTTATTTATTTTTCAATTTTTCAAATGACCAATAATACCACATACAAGGGACAAATACCACAACACCATGACCAGACACCACATTATCACCATATAGTGACCTATAATACTATCTACAAGGAATAAACACTGCCACACCATGTGCAGACCACATATTACCACCACAGTGACCGAACAATATCGCATACAAGGGGCAAATACTACCGCAGCATGTACAGACCACATATTACCACCACATGGTGACCAACTACATACAAGGAACAAATACCAACACAACATGACCAGACCACATATTACCACCACACGGTGACCGAATAATAGCATGTACAAGGAACAAATACCACCACACCATGACCAGACCACATATTACCACCACATAGTGACCAAATAATAGCACATACAAGGAACAAATACCGCCACACCATGGCCGGACAACATATTACCACCACATTGTGACTGAATAGTACAATACTGATCATTAATAAAAAAAATACTATCACTATAAGTGCCATTATACATAGGAGATCTGTACTTAGTATGCAGTGTCTGTGTACAGGTAATACAGTGGTCACCGGTGCCATTATACACAGGAGCTCTATATATATTGTCAGTGTACAGGTAATACAGGGATCACCAGTGACATTATACACAGGAGCTCTATATATAGTGTCAGTGTACATGTAATACAGTGATCACCAGTGATATTATACACAGGAGCTCTGTATATAGTGTACAGATAATATAGTGATCACCACTACAGTGTACAGTATATGGTGTCAGTGTACAGGTAACATACTGACTCACCAGTGACGTCTCTAGCTGAAGTCCTTCATCTTTGTGTTTCTTTTTAATCCAGCGCAGACCGCCATCCCTTCTTTCAGCCAGGACTCGTCTCTGCATAAAATAACACAGTTATCTAGAGCACAGCTTCCAGAGCACATTCCCCACTTTTTCCCTTTCTTCTACACTACACATCTGAATACAGATGTTCACCCACCATTAATATATAATTGGTTATTATGCAACCCACCATTCCAAATATAAATTA
Source organism: Ranitomeya variabilis (assembly GCF_051348905.1). Taxonomy (NCBI): domain Eukaryota; kingdom Metazoa; phylum Chordata; class Amphibia; order Anura; family Dendrobatidae; genus Ranitomeya; species Ranitomeya variabilis. The sequence goes on along the minus strand of NC_135237.1, from coordinate 114,246,849 downwards.
TAATCCGCCACTATCTGTACATAGCCACTCTCCCCATTTAATATATAAATTAATTAGCACCTGTACTCTTTTCCCCAATTTATTACAAGTCACTTTATCCTCAATGACCCCACTATGTACCTCCCGCTCTAACCCTTACCCTGATTCATTATAGTTGCATGCCTCTTCTGCCTCAATTCATTGTCATGTCTTCTCTCTCTACCACCCTCTATTCATTATCAACTGCTCTTCCCCACCCTCAAAATCATTATTTGCTCTCCCTACCTTCAATACACCATTGGCTCTCCCCACCCCCACCTTCAATTCAATTGCTGCCCACTGTCCCTCACATTCACTTGATGTGCAGTCCCCATCACCCCCACTTCATCATTTGCAGTCCACCTTACTTCATCATTTAGTCTCCTATCCCCCCTTCACTTCATCTACAGTCCCCCTTACTTTATCATTTGCAGCCCCCTATCATTTTATCATGTGCAGTGCCCCCTCAAACACACTTCATCATCTGCAGCCCCCTATCATTTCATCATGTGCAGTGCCCCCTCAACCACACTTCATCATCTGCAGCCCCCTATCATTTCATCATGCGTAGTGCCCCCTATCATTTCATCATGCGCAGTGCCCCCTCAAACACACTTCATTATTTGCAGCCCCCTATCATTTCATCATGCGCAGTGCCCCCTCAAACACACTTCATCATCTGCAGTCTCACTCCCCCCCACCTCACCCATTTAAAAAAAAACAAAAATAAAAATGTTTTTTATACTTACCTCAGTCGTTCCGGGGCGTCTAGTGTTTCCAGCAGTGAAGCAGCAGCTAGAATGTATGGGCTGCTGAGAGGACCTGACAGGAGCCCATACATTCTAGCACATTCACTACTGAGATTGCTAGAATGTATGGGCTGTAGTCAGGACCTGCAGGGAGCCCATACATTCTAGCTACAGACGAACAGGAGCTGCGCAGCCGACTAGGTAAGACGGCCCTGCACAGCTCCAAAAAGGCTCCCGGGCCCCAGCGCCGACGTGTGCGCCGCAGTGCACGGTATTTTAGTGTATGATGGGGCCCGATCAGTAGAAGCATAACAGTGGGGCCCCGGATCTGCGGGCCCCTCTGTGTATTGCTGCTGACCGGGCCCCATACAGCAGTAACGGCTGTAATGCTCTGATGGTGGCCCTGTCACTGGTTACCTATATTATCATCCTTTCCTAAATATATCTTTATTGCTAGTCCTTTTGGACTTGCTCTAGAAACATCCTCACATGAAGCAGGAGACCTGTCAGGGATTAGGTGATGTCTATAGGGCTGCCACTAGGAATTTTGGGGCCTCATAATGGCACAATTTCCGGGGCCCCCTTGAAACTATGCCCAAGCTCCACCCCTCGAACAGTCCCACCACCCTCTCTTGGAAAAACTCCACTTCTGCACCACGTCCTCACCAATCACACATTATCATTTCCCATCACCAGATCACATACATAGCCAGCAGCTTTTGTTTTGGCCAAAAGATTTTTAATCCGCCACCACGACAAGGTAGACTCTTTTGGCCGGGCTCTACTCTACTCTAACCTATTAAACATTTGATAAAATATCCAATACAATTTTAAGTATATTTTTATTTATTTTTCAATTTTTAAAATTACCAATAATATCACATACAACAGACAAATACCACCGCACCATGACCGAATCACATAGTACCACCACATGGTGACCAATAATACCACATACAAGGAACAAATACCACCATGCCATGACCAGACTACATATTACCACCACAGCGACCAAATAATAGCACATACAAGGAACAAATACCGCCACGCCATGACCAGACTACATATTACCACCACAGTGACCAAATAATACCACATACAAGGAAAAAATACTGCCACACCCTGACCAGATCACATATTACCACCATATAGTGACTGAATACTACAATACTGATCATTAAAAAAAAACCAACACAATACTAATGCCATTATACGCAGAAGATCTGTACTTAGTATACAGTGTCCATGTATAGACAAAACAGAAAACCCGGAGTAATTGGTCCAAAAAGAAAAAGTGTACTAAAACGTTTTTCTTTATTATATCACAAAAAGGCACATAGATTTACAAAATTAATTTACCATAGCAATAATAGTTAATACAGAGAGGAATTGATAACAAAAAATGTGGGTCTCAAATATTCTATCATGAGGTGGGTATAGCATTCATTAAGATATATAAAGTGCTAGTGCTAGGATGGAAAGATGCATACTTAAAATATATATGGCAACAAGTTATTTATGTGCAATCACTAGTAAACAGAGTCCATAAAGAGCCATATGCCAGTATGTAGAAAATGCCACTGCAAATCCCATGAATGTAAGAAGCCATCGCGAAACGCGTTGGGGCTACGGTCGTGGTGTCTTAAAGAGGGACTATGGGCAAGAGCCAATACCAATGCCCCCTTCATAGGCTATTTATGCCAGCCAACAGCTGTCTGCCTAGCCTTTGCTGGTTATTAATCACAGGGGAGACCCCAAATTTTTTGGGGGGTCACCCCTTGTTAATAAAGATTAAAGGCAAGGTAAACAAATGTGAGCTGGTATATATATATATATATATATATATATATATATATATATATATATATATATATATATATATATATATATATATATATATAACCTTGGAAGTTCCATGTTCATTGCCCTATTCCCAGACTATAAATATCAGCCCTGAACTGTCGGCTTTCCCTCAGCTGGTTAAAAACAATATGGGGGACCCCACGCCATTTTTTTTTCCTTTTTTAATTCTTTAATTATTACCTAAATGCATGTACACTATACTACACATGCACTGCACTAATTGCATATCTCAATGACTTATTTCTATAGATGTATGTATGTATCTATCGGTATATAAGATTGTGTTATTAGTTCAAAAACTTGCTTGAAATGAGAGAATTACTGTATGTAAAAGCGGATGTTAAAAACGCCTTGCATATGCATGTCAGACAGATGCTAGGTGAGAAAAAAAATGCATGACAGCTGCCTGACTCTCAGCTACTTTTTATGCACGGATGTGAGAGCACCCTTACATTATGTATCTGTGCATTATCATTGATTAGAAGGCAAAGCGGCAAACTATGAAAATTGAGGTTTTTCAGCTTCTAATACACAAAAGAAACAAGACTAAAAACATTTTGTAAGATTTAACAAAGAAACCTCCATAATTGACAATTAACCTTTAAGAACAGGATGAATGTGGTTCAGTGGAAATGAGCACCTTACGCAGAACATATTTAATAACAGTTCACACATTTATTGTAATTTAATTTTACATAATCAAGAAAATAATATAAAGTCATGTAGAATGTAATGTGCTCATCCCCGCGTTTACTTCAGTTTAATTAAGAAGGAAATAAAAAGTGTGGTAAACAGATAAATAAGGTTAGACTTCATTACAGATGCCTATACACAATTACTGACACCGGTAGAGCTCACATGGTGCTACCTCTATAACCTAATTATATTTATCAACAGTTGTGGTATTCTGTAATACACAGCCTTGAGAATACATTCATGCTTATTTTAATGATTTGTTTTAATGAATATCCCAGAAAACACTCAAATGACACAATAAAATCAACCTGAAAACTTGTGCATTTTATAATAATGCACAAGCAGAAAAATTATATGTACAGTACCAGACAAATTAAATCCAGTGAACACCAGGAAACACCCGGCAACAATAGGAAATTTTTCCTATTGGATCATTTTGATCACTGTGATAGACTCTATCATAGTGATCAAAATAAAAAAATAGTAAATCAAAGCCCCCTTTATCACCCCTTTAGTTAGGCAAAAAAAAATAAAATAAAAAAAATCTATTAATTTCCATTTTTAGAGCTGGGCTCAAGTTAGGGTTAGGGTTGGAGCTAGGGTTAAGGTTGGGGCTAGGGTTAGGGTTGGGCTAAAGTTAGGGTTGGGCTAAAGTTAGGGTTGTGCTAAAAGTAGGGTTGGGCAAAATTTAGTGCTGGAGCTAGGGTTGGGCTAGGGTTAGGGTTGGGATTAGGGTTAGGGGTGTGTTAGGGTTAGGTTTGTAGTTAGGGTTATGGTTGAAATTAGTGTTAGGGGTGTGTTGCGGTTAGGGTTGTGGTTGGGATTAGGGGTGTGCTGGGGTTAGGGTTGGAGTTAGAATTGGGGGGTTCCACTGTTTAGGTACATCAGGGGGTCTCCAAACGCGGTATGGCACCACCATTCCAGCCAATTTTGCGCTCAAAAAGTAAAACTCTCTTCTAAGCCTTGCCATGCCCAAACAGTGGCTTTCCCCTATATACGGGGTATTGGCATACTGTGTGTGGAGAAAAAAGAGCACAACATTTCAGGAAAAGAACATCTAGCCAACCATTAAGCATGGTGGTGGATCAATCATGCTTTGGGGCTGTGCTGCAGCCAAAGACATGGGAAACAATTCACGGGTAGAGGGAAGAATGAATTCAATTAAATTTTAACAATTTTTTTATGCAGACATAACACCATCTGTAAAAAAACTGATGTTGAAAAAAGGCTTCTACAAATGGATAATGATCCTAAACACATTTCAAATCCACAATATACTACCGAGGCGCAAGCTGAAGGCTTTACAATGGCCATCACAGTCCCCTGATCTGATCATTGAAAATCTGTGGCTACACCTCAAAATAGCAGTACATGCAAGGTGACTCAGGAATCTCAGAGAACTGGAAGAATTTTCTAGAATAATCCTTACTCCATGAGGTGAGATCCTGCATGGAGCCCTACACCCAGGGTGATTTACAGTCATCTTGTGTTTCTTCCATTTTCTAATATTTGCACCAACAGTAGTTGCCTTCTCTCTGAGCTGCATGCCTATTGTCCTGTAGACCATGCCAGCTTTGTGCAGGTCTACAATTTTGTGCCTGATGTCCTTAGACAGCTCTCTGGTCTTGGCCATGGTGGAGAGGTTGGTGTGTGATTGACTGAGTGGACAGGTGTTTTTCACACAGGTAATGAGTTCAAACAGGTGTAATTAATACAGGTAATGAGTCCAGAGTAGGAGGACTTCTTAGAGAAAAACAGGTCTGTGAGCCAGAATTCTTGCTGGTTGGTAGATGATCAAATACTTATTTCATGCAATTTAATTATTTTAAAATGATACAATGTGATTTTCAGTTTTTTTTTATTATTACATTCTGTCTCTCACAGTTGAAGTGTACCTACCATAAAATTACAGACCTCTGCATTTTTTGTAGGTGGGAAAATTAGCAAAATCGGCAGTGTATCAAATACTTATTTTCCGCAATGTAGGTGGATGCTTGAAGCTATGGTGGGAGTGCTTGATGCAAGAATACCAAAATAGGGTAAGGTGCAAACCCCTGGTTGAAACTATGCTGCCTATAAGGCAGGATGGCACAGAGTCTCAGTGTGATTTTGGTGGTGGAAATTTTGGCTGTCGCTATACCGGTAATAGTAAGCTCTGGGTGTCACTACTTAGAGGTCTCTGGATGTGGTTTGCGACCATCTATCTGTGGCTTTTAGGTTAAGAAAGACTGAAGACCACTGCTTTATATTATTAGTATGAACTTGCAGTATTGGAGGACTTGGCGGGAACTTCAACAAGCACTGGAAGACAATACAACGGTCAGCAAACACGGTTTACCACTTGCTTTATACAGCACTTTCATGCTCTAATGCTTGTTTACCCTGTAACATAAAAAATAATCTACGTTACCCACCATTTAAGAATAATAATGCCAATCAACGGCAACAATTCTAAAGTGGTGGAAGGTTGTATTACTTGCAGATGCAATACTGCCTGATGACCAACTCGTCGTTTAATGGAGAGTAAGAAATGCACATTATATGTGTTTTCATTATTCTTGCTTCCAATATAGAGTCCAGTAATTTGTCATTTTAACTGCAGAATTACCGAGACTGAGAGCGGCACATCCCTCCCAGGTGCGTTAGTCGAAAGCTTCTACAAGGGCAAATTTGTTTTCTGACCAACAGAGGTGAAAGACATTACTGTACATCTGCCTGAAAGCTGCTCATTTCTAGATTTTTGCTTAGAGAATTGTTCTTTTCTTCCCCAAGGTGTCCGTTAATCCTGTTGATACAGGCATAATACTGCATAATGTGGAGTTATGGCCACCCAGACTGTAACACATCACAGAAGTAAATCTGGGCTAAATGCATTTTATTGTTTGCGTAGTTGGCTTCCTGTCTTTATACTTTATGTCAGGGGACTATGAGAAAACATATGTTATCGCTGCTGGACAATGTAGACCAATTTAAAAGTGACTTTATGTGCCTTGCTGAAAGGGAATAATATGAGCTAGAACTTTCTTCCTTCTATAAACACCACACAACATATTTAACCTAGTTCTTTTAGGAAGATCAGCATAACAGACAGGGCTTTTAGCTGACCACGTAAACATTTTCTTACCATAACACAATGTTGGAAAAAGCCATCCACTCTTCATATTTAGCTTTTTTCCAGAAGGAAATAGGTTGACGCATGTTTAGCCAATTATAGTCGCTGTTCAAACTGCACAAACGCAACAAAAAACATTTCATGGTTTTAACTTTGCGTTAAAAATATGTACTAAACATGTGTGAAACAATATGCGCATTAATTGTAAAGTGCAGCGGAATAGGCTAGGGGGAAAATACAGAAGGAACATGATATTTCTATTTTATTTGCAGTTTTACATTAAACAGTTTAAAGTAATAAGAAAATGTAATAAGAATAAGAAATTGAAAAATGAGCAGCACGGAGGCTCAGTGATTAGCACTGCCGCTTTGCAGTAATTGAGCCTCTCTACAAGGAGTTTGTATGTTCTCCCTGTGTTTGTGTAGGTTCCCTCCAGGAACTCCAGTTTCCTCCAACATGCCAAAAAATACACTGAGAGATAATTTAGATTGTGAACCCCAGTGGGAGCAGTGATGATGATGTCTGTAAAGCGAAATATGATGGTGCTATGTAAGTAAAATAAATACATGTGTAATCCTATAATATGCCGTGTCAAGGGTTAAAGTACATTGCATTTGTACTAAGAGGCAAGCAACAAACTGCATGTTGTTGCAAATGCTTGCATGCCATGTGTGACTCCTCTCTTATTTCTCCTGGAAATGTAAGGGTCTAACAACACCTTGGTGTACTATTCTAGTTGTCAATAGATTGTGTGAAATATCAGTGCTCATTGGATAGTGTCAGTCAGAGAATGTGGAGAAACACTTCATTGACAAGGATTGACAACGGTTATACCCATTTGTTCATATATTCATATATTTCTAGAAGGATTAACACTGGAACACTGCATTAACATATTATCATAATGTTCTATGATAATATGCTCCAGATATGTTACTTTATGTAGAATGCAAGTATTTACTAAAACAAACAGTCTTGTTGGAGCTTAAAGGGCCACTGTCACCCCCTCCAGCCGTTATAAACTAAAAGAGCCACCTTGTGCAGCAGTAATGCTGCATTCTAACAAGGTGGCTCTTTTAGTTTTTGGTGCATGTATTCCCAAAATAAAGCATTTTATAACTTCTCCAAAATACCTGTCTTTCGCCAGGGAGGCAGGTCCTCACCCCCCTGCTTGAAACGCCACACTGCCGTCACTCAAATCTTCAGGGGTGCCGGGTGCCGCCCCCTCCGCGCTGTTTTCGCATGAAATCCGGCGCCTGCGCTGTGTAGTATTGTCTGGTGCTGGCGCAGTGAGCTCTGGCCGTCTGACCTCCGATGCAGTCTTGCAGACTGCGCCTGTGCGGCCACCCACCTTGGTAATCCCAGCCCCGCACTGTGCATAATGCATAACACACTGCGGGACTGGGATGCACAAGGTGGGTGGCCGCACTGGCGCCGTCTGCAAGCCTGGCTGTGACGTCAGAGGGCCAGAGCTCACTGCGCCTGCACTAGACACTACTACACAGCGCAGGCGCCGGATTTCATGCAAAAATAGCGCGGAGGGGGCGGCGCCCGGCGCCCCTGAAGATTTGAGTGACGGCAGTGTGGCGTTTCAAGCAGGGGGGTGAGGACCTGCATCCCTGGCGAAAGACAGGTATTTTGGAGAAGTTATAAAACGCTTTATTTTGGGAATACATGCACCAAAAACTAAAAGAGCCACCTTGTTAGACTGCAGCATTACTGCTGCACAAGGTGGCTCTTTTAGTTTATAACGGCTGGAGGGGGTGACAGTGGCCCTTTAAAGGAACCTTATAAAAGGGCACAAAATCCTATTTACAAAATAATAATAATATAATAATAATCTTTATTTTATATAGCGCTAGCATATTCCGCAGCGCTTTACAGTTTGCACACATTATCTTCACTGTCCCCATTGGGGCTCACAATCTAAATTCCCTACCAGTATGTCTTTGGAATGTGGGAGGAAACCGGAGAACCCAGAGGAAACCCACGCAAACACGGGGAGAATATACAAACTCCTTGCAGATGTTGTCCTTGGTGGGATTTGAACCCAGGACTCCAGCGCTGCCGAGAATCTCTACAACCACAGATGAGCTCAGAAAGGAGAGCGTAAATAAAGTAGTCACTTTATTATTAGAGTTGAGCGAATTTCTTCGGTTCCCCGCTTATTCTAAGTTGCAGAGGAAATTCGGATACATGGAGCGCGCCGGCTAATCAGCTAATCGCCGCCGCAGCTGAATATGTCGTGGCTGTGTCACTGTCAATATTGAAAGCAGCATCAGAGGGGTTGAACGTCCGCGATCAGCGCTAGCACCAATCTTGTACATTGCCGCAGGGAGTCAGCTATCGCATAATGCTGACACCCGCTGATGATTGTGCCAGCACTGGGAGAGAGCCCGCGCAATCATCACACAGTACATGTATGGCAGATGTTGTGAAGGCGTAAAGGAAGGCATATCTTTTAGTAATGGGTAAGACAGCACTTTGCCCTCAGAAAACCATAACTGTTTGTGACATGGACATCATGTAGACAGCACTGCAGGCGATGAGATACTTCAGTGCCTCTCAGCGGTTCATGCTGTGAAGTGGTTCAGAGTCGCTGAGTTCACTGACTGGTTGCAGTGCTGTTGACATGACTTCAGCACTGCAGACAATAACAGACATCAGAGGCAGAGGTAAGGACTTAGCACTGGACCAGAGGCGTAGCTGGGGCTTTGGTTCAGGGGGGCAAAGCTTCTGAGTGGGCCCCTAACCAGGTAACATTGATTACAACTCAGTGATGCGCCCTAATAGTGGAGGAGAACCTCAGCAGAGGACAGCAATGTTACTGAAGATAATCTCTATATAACGACCAACATGGGTATTACCGCCATATGGTCAGTGGTAGATGCCGCTGCTGCCATGTGTCCCTATTACTGCACCTGCTGTGTGGTTCTGTGTGCTCTCTAAATTCAAAAGCTACCCTATAGAATATAGTAATGCCGGGTGTAAGTGCCCTAGAAAACAGGGCCCATATTTTGCCCCCTAGAAAGTAATATTGTCCTGTGTGCCCCTTTGACAGTCACAGTAACCTGAGTTCCCCTATAACAACAAGTGCCCACTTTACATGTAATAATGTCCCGAGTTTGCCTCCTGTACAGCTCCCCTATACACAGTATGATGCTCTCTTATACACAGTATACTGACCCCTTGGTAGCCTCCAAACTGTTTGATGGCTCCACCACTGTAATCTCCACACTGTATGATGCCCCTCTAGATAGAATCCATATAGTATAATGCACCAGATCATCCTCAATATAGTGTAATGCACCAGATAGTCCTCAATATAGTATAATGCACTCCCCATAGGCCTACTCTATATTGTATAATGCACCCCATAGGCAGACTCTATAGCACAAGGCAGCACCCATAGGCAGACTCTGTAGTATAAGGCAGCAACCCATAGGTAGACCCTGTAGTATAAGGCAGCACCCCATAGGCAGACCCTGTAGTATAAGGCAGCACCCCATAGGCAGACCCTATAGTATAAGGTAGCACCCTACAGGCAGACCCTGTAATATAAAGCAGCACCCCTATAGGCAGACCCTGCAGTATAAGACAGCACCCCTATAGGCAGACCCTGTAATATAAGGCAGCACCTCCATAGGCAGACCCTGTAGTATAAGGTAGCACCCCCAAAGGCAGACCTGTCATGATTCTCAATGGCGAGAGAACATAGCCCAGCATATATGAGAACTAGCTCTTGGAAGATGGAAACTATACTGACCATGAACTAAACCTGCCGCACAACTAGAAGTGGCCGGGTAGCATGCCTACGTCTTTTAACCCTAGATGCCCAGCGCCAGCCGGAGAACTACCTAATCCTAGCAGAGGAAAAGACAGTCCTGGCTCACCTCTAGAGAAATTTTCCCAAAAGGCAGACAGAGGCCCCCACATATATTGGCGGTGATTTTAGATGAAATGACAAACGTAGTATGAAAATAGGTTTAGCAAAATCGAGGTCCGCTTTCTAGATAGCAGGAAGACAGAAAGGACACTTTCATGGTCAGCAGAAAACCCTATCAAAACACCATCCAGAAATTCCTTTAAGACTCTAGCATTAACTCATAACACCAGAGTGGCAATTTCCGATCACAAGAGCTTTCCAGACACAGTAACGAAACAGCAGCTGTGAACAGGAACAAAATGCAAAAACACACAAGGACAAAAGTCCAACTTAGCTGGGAGTTGTCTAGTAGCAGGAACAAGCACAGAAGGCTTCTGATTACATTGTTGACCGGCAAGAAACTGACAGAGGAGCAAGGTTATATAGCGACTCCCACATCCTGATAGGAGCAGGTGAACAGAGGGGATGATGCACACAAGTTCAATTCCACAAGTGGCCACCGGGGGAGCCCAGAATCCAATTTCACAACACAGACCCTGTACTATAAGGCAGCACCCCCATAGGCAGACCATGTAGTGTAAGACAGTACCCCCATAGGCAGATCCTGTAGTATAAGACAGCACCCTCCATAGGCAGACCCTGTAGTATAAGGCAGACCCTGCAGCATTAGGCAGACCCTGTAGTATTAGGCAGACCCCCCATAGGCAGACCCTGTAGTATAAGGCAGACCCCCAGTATAAAGCAGACCCTGTAGTATAAGGCAGACCCCCCACAGGCAGACCCTGTAGTATTAGGCAGACCCCTCATAGGCAGACCCTGTATTAAGCAGACGCCCCCCATAGGCAGATTCTGTAGTATTAGCAGACCCCCCATAGGCAGATCCTGTACTATTAGGCAGACCCCCCCATAGGCAGACCCTGTAGTATAAGACAGCACTCCCCCATAGGCAGATTCTGTAGTATAAGGCAGCACCCCTTAAAAAAAATAAATACTCACATCTCTTCTTCCTGGTTCCTGCGCTGCTCTGAGCTCTCGCTCGTCTCCTGACAGCGGGCGCCGGGCTGTGACTCATCGTGCCCGCTGTCAGCATCGCCGACGTCAGACGCTGACAGGGTGATGATGGGGGAAGGAGCGCAGCGCTCCTTCCCTCATCATTGTGGTCAGCTGTATCGGCTAAATGCCGGTACAGCTGACCCTGCGATGACAGGCGGGGGGCCCACTGCTGGCACCGGGCCCTCCCGCCTGCTCAGGGGCCCCATAGCGAGGGAGATCGATTCTCCTTGCTCTGCCGCAGAAGGTAACTGTATAAGCACCAACCCGGGGTGCTCACACCCTATGTCCCCCCGGTAGCTACGCTACTGCACTGGACCGGACCCAGGGAGGGTAGGAAAGATCAATTTAAAAAAATAAATAAATTCAGCCAGTGAAGCAGAGTTTTCCGACACCTGAAAAGCTCTTTAATTGTCTTTCTATAAAATGACTCCTAGTGTGATATGTACCTACAAGGAACACTGAACTGCCTAGTCCTCAACTATCCACATAGCATAAAGAATTTTCAAGCTGTACTTTGAGTTCCATGTAGGACAACTGGTTCTTGTTCCAGAGATGCTGCACTTTATTGCCATTATCCATCTCTCAGAAGGTGCACATCTGAGCAATGTGTGACTGTTCCATATTTAATGGGTGACACATCCCACATGTGCTCTACTAGGTCAGATCACACTACCGTATAACACGGCCGAGTGCTATGCGATAAAATATTGGATAGCACTCGGCCCAGTGTTATACTATGGGGCAGAGCAGATCAGCAATTATTTTCTCAAGACGATTCAGTACGAGAGAACAATCTCCGCATGTTTTGAGTGGCAGCGAGACTCGGCTCACATGCACTCATACAAGTCTATGGGAGTGAAACATCATACTGTACTCAGATATCATTCCAGTGCAATCTGATATATGCAGAGATTTCAATATCTATGCAGCTGCTGGAATAAAGTGGACAGCAGCCATGTTTGTTGAACTCTTCAGTAAAGAAAACCTGGCCTTAACCTGGTGAGAAATAATGTAATAAATGAAATTTGCAAAGCACGTAATTATAATAAGGTAATTATACAAATAATATCAAGAATAAATATAAACGGATACTGCAATTGTGTTAACAATGCAAAGATAAACTTAACATGACCATCATATGGAAATCATTCCTGACCAAAGCTGGGCTCACATCTGAGGCCGGCGTCACACTAGAGAGTTTTACAGACGTATGAGAGGCGCAAAAACTATGTAATGCACACGGACCGATGTTTCTCTATGGGGCAGGAGCCCACGCCATTTTTTTCCGCGATTTAACCCTTTATTTTAACAGCTAGAGCCACACACACCCTACTAACATTAGTAGTGAGGAATATGCAAAAAAAAAGGACATGAAAAGGTTTACTGTATGTAAACCATGTCTCATATCATGTCGGGTTTGGGAAGGAGATAGCAAAAGCCGACAATTGAATTACCGGCTTTTCTGCTATCTAGAGCTGTATGAAATATAAATTTATGTATATATATATATATAAAGAGAGAGAGAGAGAGAGAGAGAGAGAGAGAGAGAGAGAGAGAGAGAGAGAGAGAGAGAGAGAGAGAGAGAGAGAGAGAGAGAGAGAGAGAGAGAGAGAGAGAGAGATACTAGCTGAAGAGCCCGGCGTTGCCTGGGCATAGTAAATATCTGTGGTTAGTTATAGCACCTCACTTCTCTTATTTTCCCATCACGCCTCTCATTTTCCCCCTCACATCTCTCATTTTCTCCCTTACACCTCTCATTTCCCCCTCACTCCTCTTATTTTCCCCCTCACTCCTCTCATTCCCCCCTAACACTTGTCATTTCGACCTCACATCTGTCATTTTCCGATCACTCCACTATTTTCCCTCACTCCTCTCATTTTGCACTCACATCTTTTCATTTTCACCTCACACCCCTCATTTTCACCTCACACCCCTCATTTTCACCTCAGTATATACATGTTTGTCATCTCCCTTATATATAGTATACACCTGTATGTCATCTCCTGTATATAGTATATACCTGTATGTCATCTCCCCTGTAAATAGTATATACCTGCTGTATGTCATCTTCTCCTGTATATTGTATATACCTATGTCTCATCTCCTCCTGTATATAGTATATGCCTGTATGTCATCTCTTCTGTATATACTATATACCTGTATGTCATCTCCTCCTATATATAGTATATAACTGTATGTCATCTCCTGTATAAAGTATGTACCTGTATGTCATCTCCCCTGTATATAGTATACACCTGCTGTATGTCATCTCCTCCTCTATATACCTATGTGTCATCTCCTCTTTTATATAGTAAATACCTGTATGTCATCTCCTCCTGTATATAGTATATACGTGTGTCATCTCCTCCTGTATATAGTATATACCTGTAAGTCATCTCCTCCTGTATATAGTATATACCTGTGTGTCATCTGCTCCTGTATATAGTATATACCTGTGTGTCATCTCCTCCTGTATATAGTGTTTCTGTGGTCCCAAGAAAAAAAATATATATTTATTGCGGGCCTATTGCATTTAAAGACATAACACTTACATAGGGTAAACAATACCTTACAGATAAGAAAGGTGGTCCCAAGAAAAAAAAAATATATATATATTGCGGGCCTATTGCATTTAAAGACATAACACTTACATAGGATAAACAATACCTTACAGATAAGAAAGGTGGTCCCAAGAAAAAAAATATATATATATATTGCGGGCCTATTGCATTTAAAGACATAACACTTACTTAGGGTAAACAATACCTTACAGATAAGAAAGGTGGTCCCAAGAAAAAAAATATATATATATTGTGGGCCTATTGCATTTAAAGACATAACACTTACTGTTATTATAGGTACTTAGTATGTACCTGTATGTCATCTCCTCCTGTATATAGTATATACCTGTGTGTCATCTCCTCCTGTATATAGTATTTATCTGTGTGTCATCTGCTCCTGTATATAGTATATATCTGTGTGTCATCTCCTCCTGTATATAGTATATTCGTGTCATCTCCCCTGTATATAGTATATACATGTGTGTCATCTCCTCCTGTATATAGTATATACCTGTGTCTCATCTCCTCCTGTATATAGTATATATCTGTGTGTCATCTCCCTTGTATATAGTATGTACCTGTATGTAGTATGTACCTGTATGTCATCTCCTCCTGTATATAGTATATACCTGTGTGTCATCTCCCCTGTATATAGTATATACCTGTGTGTCATCTCCCCTCTAGATAGAATATAACTGTGTGTCATCTCCCCTGTATATAGTATGCACCTGTATGTCATCTCCCCTGTATATAGTATATACCAGTGTGTCATCTCCTCCTATATATAGTGTATACCTGTTTGTCATCTCCCGTGTATACAGTATATACCTGTGTGTCATCTCCCCTGTATATAGCATATACCTGTGTGTCTTCTCCCCTGTATATAGTATATACCTGTATGTCATCTCCCCTGTATATAGTATATACCAGTGTGTCATCTCCTCCTGTATATAGTATATACCTGTGTGTCATCTCCCCTGTATATAGCATATATGTGTGTGTCATCTCCTCCTGTATATAGTATATACCTGTGTGTCATCTCCTCCTGTATATAGTATATACCTGTGTCATCTCTCCTGTATATAGTATATATCTGTGTCATCTCCCCTGTATATAGTATATATCTGTATGTCATCTCCTCCTGTATTAGACCACGTTCACACGTTATTTGGTCTGTATTTTTACCTCAATATTTGTAAGCTAAATTGGCAGCCTGATAAATCCCCAGCCAACAGGAAGCCCTCCGCCCTGGCAGTATATATTAGCTCACACATACACATAATAGACAGGTCATGTGACTGACAGCTGCCGTATTTCCTATATGGTACATTTGTTGCTCTTGTAGTTTGCTTATTAATCAGATTTTTATTTTTGAAGGATAATACCAGACTTGTGTGTGTTTTAGGGCGAGTTTCATGTATCAAGTTGTGTGTGTTGAGTTGCGTGTGGCAACATGCATGTAGCGACTTTTGTGAGATGAGTTTTGTGTGGCGACATGCGTGTAGCAACTTTTTGTGTGTCGAGTTGCATGTGACAGATTAGTGTAGCAAGTTGTGTGCAGCAAGTTTTGCGCATGGCGAGTATTGCGCGTGGCGAGTTTTATGTGTGGTGCGTTTTGAGTATGTGCAAGTTTTGTGTGAGGCAACTTTTGCATGTGTTGCAACTTTTGTGCATGTGGCAATTTTTCCGCGTGTGCAAGTTTTGCGTGTGGCGAGTTTTCCATGAGGTGAGTTTTGCACATGTGGCGAGTTTTGCGTGAGCCTAATTTTGCATGTGGCGAGTTTTGCGCGCGGCGAGTTTTGAGCTGCGACTTTTGTGTTTCGACTTTTATGTGGCGAGGTTGGTGTATGTGTGGTGAAATGTGTGCTGAGGGTGATATATGTGTTCAAGCACGTGCTAGTGTGTGGCGCATTTTATGTGTGTGTTCATATCCCCGTGTGTGGTGAGTATCCCATGTTGGGGCCCCACCTTAGCAACTGTACGGTATATACTCTTTGGCGCCATCGCTGTCACTCTTTAAGTCCCCCTTGTTCACATCTGGCAGCTGTCAATTTGCCTCTAACACTTTTCCTTTCACTTTTTTCCCCATTATGTAGATAGGGGCAAAATTGTTTGGTGAATTGGAACGAGCGGGGTTAAAATTTCGCCTCACAACATAGCCTATGACGCTCTCGGGATCCAGACGTGTGACTGTGCAAAATTTTGTGGCTGTAGCTGCGACGGTGCAGATGCCAATCACGGACATACACACACACATACACACACACATTCAGCTTTATATAATTATATATATATATATATATATATATATATATATATATATATATATATATATATATATATATATATATATATATATATGTGTGTGTGTCTCACTGACATTATATATATATATATATATATATATATATATATATATATATATATGTATATATATATAGACTGTATATATGTATTCACGAATATTTGAGCCCATGGATCCATTCTATGTCCATTTTGCAAGCTGGCGAGAAAATTTTGCTGTATGGATGCCATACGGATTACATACGGAGGATGACATGCGTAAAATACGCTGCCACACCCTGCCTACGGATGACATACGGATCACTGTTTTGGGACAATTTCTGCGTATTACACATGTAAAATACGGACCGTATTTCCATACGCTGAGTGTGACGCCAGCCTGAGAGTTCGGTCCCATTTTCTGCAGCAACAGAAAACCAAAATGAAATGAAAAGCAAAGTCAGAGTCGACAAATATAAGACACCAATAGCGTATGATGGTCTCTATTAACTATAGTAAGATCTTTCTTATTTTTTTTTTTACTAAATATTCTGGACTCGGAAGTGAAGATATCTTATTGTGTTCTGCAGAAGAGAAAGAGAGTATGTGAACATTTATTTATAAAAGACGTTACAACAAAGTGTGCCGAGGCCTCAAATAAAACATGACATGTACCGGTACAATATCTCTCTACTGCTTGATGGATGTTTTAGGAATTTCAAGCATGACCTAATGAAACTTTGCTGCGTGGTTTCTCTTACTTTTAACAGTTTTACCTTCTTATAGCTTAAAATCCATATGGTCAACGTTTCCTCAGAGCGTGTTAATGCATCAGCTTTCTCCAAGATCATGGGCATGAGATACCGTTTTAGATGTGAGCGGATCTTATGAAATTCTAATTCTCTAAATTGTGCAGACTATGACATTCAAATTCTCTAAATTGTGCAGACTTTACTGGGAATTTGTTTTGCAGCTAAGTTATTCTCTACAAATTGAATGTTCCCTATAAGGATCTGGGGTCTCTCCAGACCCTGGAGCATGATAAACCTAATACAAGATTTGCCGATCCTCTACTGTTCAGTAAGACAGTGCCTGCAGCTGGCTGGCACTTTGCTGAATTTGTGTGTAGCGAATAAAAAAACAATTCTGTATTCTTCATAATGTGGAATTTTTGCCGAAATTAAAGAAGAATTCAATGCCACTAAATTCACCTATCTCTATGGAACATGCATTCCTGGCAGTGTCCATCATTACATAGTGACATCACTAAATCAACATAAAAAAACCCATGATCTGTCATTTCAAAAGTACTTGTCAATCATATGCTACTAAACGGAGATTTGCAGATAAAGTAAATCACACAATATGATCATCTATTCATGACATGGGTATGGATGATTTCTCCATTTCTTTTTAGCATTTACCATATGTTTTAGATTATATGAAGCACTTTTGTACCCCAAATTTGGGAGGAAAGTGGGGGTGCATCCTGTAATCCGAATGTAAGGTTACCAGGGAAATCGGTGAGTTGGAGTGGGGTCACAGGAGGCAGGGTCGCTGCTGCAAGAGGTCGGTGGTGGCAGGAGTGGATCGATGCTGCGGGCCACGGGCTGGGAGAAGAGGGTGTCCCGGCAATGCAAGGCCTGGACTTTCAGAAAATGTTGGCAATGAGCAGAGCCCCGGCACTTCCCATTTATAACTCTAGATTGGGAATGGGGAAAATGGCCACCTCCATTTGCGCATATGCAGATTAAGATCTCAGCTCCCAAGATGTTAGCTCTTGAGATTCCAATCTGCACACAAGCTGTCGGAGGTGGCCATTTTCCCAAAGGCCAATGCAGAGAAAAAGTGTGGGGAATCCGCTCACTGCTGACATTTTCTCAATACTCAGGGCTCGCAGCCTCCCAACACGAGGCCCACGGCATCACTCCACTCCTGCTGCCACCATCAGCTTTCTGCAGCAGCGACCCTATTTCTTTTGTGCAAAAATGCATCATACCATATAGGAAATAATATATCACTTTCCACCTTATTTCCTTGAGGGCTGTAAGCTCCAAACAAATACACTGCTCAAAAAAATAAAGGGAACACTTAAACAACAGAATATAACTCCAAGTAAGTCAAACTTCTGTGAAATCAAACTGTCCACTTAAGGTACCGTCACATTAAGCGACGCTGCAGCGATATCGACAACGATGCCGATCGCTGCAGCGTCGCTGTGTGGTCGCTGGAGAGCTGTCACACAGACAGCTCTCCAGCGACCAACGATGCCGAAGTCCCCGGGTAACCAGGGTAAACATCGGGTTACTAAGCACAGGGCCGCGCTTAGTAACCCGATGCTTACCCTGTTTACCATTGTAAATGTAAAAAAAAACAGTACATACTCACCTTCTGATGTCCGTCAGGTCCCTGGCCGTCTGCTTCCCGCACTGACTGTGCTTTACGGCCGGCCGACGCTCACAGTCAGTGCGGGAAGCAGACGGCCAATCAATTTCACATGCTGTTGTGCAAATGGAATAGAAAACAGATGGAAATTATTGTCAATTATCAAGACACACTCAATAAAGGAGTGGTTCTGCAGGTGGGGACCACAGACCACATCTCAGTACCAATGCTTTCTGGCTGATGTTTTGGTCACTTTTGAATGTTGGTTGTGGTTTCACACTCGTGGTAGCATAAGACGGACTCTACAACCCACACAAGTGGCTCAGGTAGTGCAGCTCATCCAGGATGGCACATCAATGCGAGCTGTGGCAAGAAGGTTTGCGGTGTCTGTCACCATAGTGTCCAGAAGCTGGAGGCGCTACCAGGAGACAGGCCAATACACCAGGAGATGTGGAGGGGGCCGTAGGAGGGCAACAACCCAGCATCAGGACTGCTACCTCAACCTTTGTGCAAGGAGGAACAGGAGGAGTACTGCCAGAGCCCTGCAAAATGACCTCCAGCAGGCCACAAATGTGCATGTGTCTGCACAAACGGTTAGAATCCGACTCCATGAGGATGGTCTGAGTGCCCGACGTCCACAGATGGGGGTTGTGCTCACAGCTCAACACTGTGCAGGACGCTTGGCATTTGCCATAGAACGCCAGTATTGGCAAATTCGCCACTGGTGCCTTTTGCTCTTCACAGATGAAAGCAGGTTCATACTGAGCACATGTGGCAGACGTGACAGAGTCTGGAGATGCCATGGAGAGTGATCTGCTGCCTGCAACATCCTTTAGCATGACCGGTTTGGCAGTGGGTTAGTTATGGTGTGGGGTGTTTTTTCTTTGGAGGGCCTCACAGTCCTCCATGTGCTCGCCAGAGGTAGCCTGACTGCCATTAGGTACCGAGATGAGATCCTCAGACCCCTTGTGAGACCATATGCTGGTGCGGTTAGCCCTGAGTTCCTCATAATGCAGGACAATACCAGACCCCATGTGGCTGGAGTGTGTCAGCAGTTCTTGCACGATGAATGCAGTGAAGCTATGGACTGGCCCGCCCGTTCCCCAGACCTGAATCCGATTGAACACATTGGAGACATCATGTCTCGCACCATCCACCAACGTCACGTTGCACCACAAACTGTCCAGGAGTTGGCGGATGCTTTAGTCCAGGTCTGGGAGGAGATTCCTCAGGAGACCATCCACCTCCTCATCGGGAGCATGCCCAGGCACTGTAGGGAGGTCATACAGGCATGTGGAGGCCACACACACTACTGAGCATCATTTCCTTGTCTTGAGGCCACTGAAGTTGGATCAGCCTGTAACTTCATTTCTCACTTTGATTTTGAGCATCATTCCAACTCCAGACCTCCGTGGGATATTAGTTGTGATTTACGTTGATAATTTTTAGGTTTTATTGTTCTCAAAACATTCCACTATGTAATGAATAAAGATTTGCAACTGGAATATTTCATTCAGTGATATGTAGGATGTGGGATTTTAGTGTTCCCTTTATTTTTTTGAGCAGTGTAAATTCCCCCCCCCCCCCCCGTATACAAACATTACATTTTAACTGAAAAACATGAGTAATCCTCAAAGTCAAAAACATAGGCTGCCTCAAAACTCTCCAGAAACCTAACTTTACCTTCAGCAATTTTTTTTTTTATTTAAAAGCGTGCCCCAATGAATTCAGCCCGGACCACTCTGGTGGTCTGCGTCAGTTTCTGTAGTGAAGTGTACTTCGCTTTCAAGTCACAGTACAATCGAAGTCTGTGACTGGCTGCAGCGGTAAGGTGACTGGGCTAGAAGAGCGTATTAGCAGTCATTGCTTATGGAGCCAAAGCGGATCTAGGGAGTGGCTTGCGCTGGGGTCCATGGAGTCGGTGGAAGGTGAGCATGTATCTGTTTATTATTTTAAAACCATCCATGCCTAAAAATAATTTCACCGTTAGACTGGAAACACGGGTGATTGAGGTTAAAGTGGATGTCTAATCTTGAGGATCCCCCATTACCATACAGAATGCCATAATAAACCAATTGCCTACTTATTATTTCTTTAAAACACAAACAAACCCCCACACACATTTTAATGCACTTCATGGACACCGTTCTCTCCGTAGCTCAACTCTAAGGTAGGATGGGTCTCAGATTTCTGTTGCTGATCTTCTCAATACCTGCCTTTTAGCTCCCATTCCATTTTCTGTATTACATCTTCTAGCCCTACATAGCCTGATTGTCCTAGTCCACTCAATCCAAACTCTGCCATGTAGGCTTTTCCATAGTCTCTGTTCTTAGATTGGCATAAAAGTTACTCTGATTACTAATGTATGCAGAAACTATGTCAAAATGGTGAAATCTGATTGAAATGTTTCTATAATTATGGTCAATAATCAATACAGAGCTAATCATGGTACATAAAACCAAGTATTAGGTAGGACTGGTAGGTGCCTAGAAATATTGATAATAAAGGAGCAGAAACACTTTTAGTTTTCCCCTGCACAGCAGCACTCAGAAGTCAGATCTGAGCTGATCACCAAGTGATGTCACGTACCAGCGGGAACTTGTCATACACTCTTCAATATTGAAGTTGCAACACCAAGAAGGAAAAGTACTGCAATTATCAAATTCACAGGACTGATATATATGTTACTGATATGAAAAGAAGAAAAACTATTTTTTCAAAACAGATTTCTTCAGCATTGAGTATAAGGCTCACATGTAGAAATACATGAACTTGCACACTTTAGCATGTAAGCAATGAGGTTCTTAATGGTTGTCTAAGGCTGGTTTCACATTTGCGGCTGTTCGCACAGTGTACAATCCGCATAGATCCGCATGTGTACCTATCTTTAACATGGTGTAAACATGGACATGTGTTTGTATGCGTTCGCGTGCGTTTTTTCGCGGTGTGCGGCGGGGAGGGGCAAAGGCAACATGTTGCATTTTCTTAAAGCATCAAAAATGAGTCAAATATGCGCAGGCATGCGCATGCGGATGAGTGCGTTAAAAAATGTAATACTGTCTATGGGAACGCATGCGTACGCAAGGACATGTAAACACATGCGTTCGATGCGCTTGCGTTCTTTGAACTGCGCACGTCCAGGAACTGTTTTGAGACATGCCGTCCTGGAAATATTGAATGCATGCGCATAAAAAGCGCAAACACAAACAAAAACGCATGCAAACGCTGCATTTTTTTGCCGTCATGCGTAAGCTGATGCAGAAAAAAAATGCTGTTACATGCGTTTTTGCATGCATTTGCGGATGATATGCTGCGCACATAGACGCAAATGTGAAACTAGCCTTAGGCATGTACTGTGACGCTGAATGCTCTTGGGCCAAGAAATCTTCAAGGTCTGCTGCTAAACATCATTAGGCTGTGATTTTATAAAGCTGAGAAATTTGCATCACCTGGTCTTTTCTAACGGTGGTAGTGAACAAGCCATAACCCTAATAGGCTAATTAAGGTCTGGAACCTTGGTCAAAGTTATCTGAGCATACAAAACTCCAAGGGTGACAAAACTTTTGCAGAGCCCGTTTTCCTTTCTGTAATTGTATATACAGCTCTGCCAAAAATTAAGAGACCACTGCACAGTTTTATAAAAATCAGCTTCTCTACATGTCTGACAGCCATTCCATTCCAGTGTCAGCTGAATTCCAACCAGAGTACACCTCATTCTACTTAATGTGCTTCTGATTAGGTAATCACCTGAACCAAATCTTATTTAACGAAGGAAAGTATAAAAAAAACCCTGCTGTGGTGTTCACAATCCTCCTGCAATAGGAAAAGCTGGATGGCAAAACAAGTGCTAGTAATATCCCAAAACAAATAGGAATGAAAAAATAACTTTTATCCATGCCAAAAGAGATAAAAAGAAAAGTCTTGAGTGAGGGAAAAAGGTCTCAATTCTGGCTTTACTAGCAGAGGGACACAGTGAGCGTCATGTTGCCTCCATCCTTAAAATTTGTAAGACGGCAGACAATTACAACAAGGTCAAGCAGCAGACATTGGGGACAACAAAGCTACAGACCGGCAGAGTGCGAAAACGACTCTCCACTGACCGGGATAACTGTCATCTTATTTGAATGTCACTCAGCAACCGCAGGATAACATCAAGTGACCTACAAAAGGAATGGCAAATGGAAGCTGGGGTGAAGTGCATGGCAAGAACAGTTCATAACAGGCTCCTAGAGGCAGGACTCAAGTCATGTAAAGGTAGAAAAAAACCTTTCATCAATGAAAGGCAAAGGAGAGCCAGGCTGAAGTATGCAAAAGACCATAGAGGACTGCAGTAAGGCAATCTTATCTGATGAGTCTAATTTTCAGCTTTGCCCAACACCTGGTCGTCTATTGGTTACAAGGAGACCTAGAGAGGCGTACAAGCCACAGTGTCTTGCACCCACTGTGAAATTTGGTAGAGGATCAGAGATGATCTGGGGGTGCTTCAGAAAGGCTGGAATTGGGCAGGTTAATCTTTGTGAAGGACGTACGTGTGTAATCAAGTCTTCCTAAAAAAGCATCTGCTCTGTGATAGTCTCAGGGTACTGCTTGAAGCACAGAGAGCATAATGAAGACCAAGGAACACAACAGGTAAGTCCGTGATACTGTTGTGGAGAAGTTTAAAGCCAGATTTGGAGACAAAATGATTTCCAAAACTTTAAACATCCCAAGGAGCACTGTGCAAGCGATCATATTGAAATGGAAGGAGTATCATACCACTGCAAATCTACCAAGACCCGGCCGTCCCTCTAAACTTTCATCTCAAACATGGAGAAGACTGATCAGAGATGCAGCCAAGAGGTCCATGATCACTCTGGATGAACTGCAGAGATCTACAGCTGAAGTGGGACAGTCTGTCCATAGGACAACAATCAATCGTACACTGCACAAATCTGGCCTTTACGGAAGAGTGGCAAGAAGAAAGCCATTTCTCAAATATATCCATAAAAAGTGTTGTTTAAAGATTGCAACAAGCCACCTGGGAGACACACCAAACATGTGGAAGAAGGTGCTCCATTCAGATGAAACAAAAATCGAACTTTTTGGCAACAATGCCAAATGATATGCTTGGCTTAACCCCTTTCTGACCTCGGACAGGATAGTACGTCCGAGGTCAGAAGCCCCGCTTTGATGCGGGCTCCGGCGGTGACCCCGCATCAAAACCGGGACATGTCAGCTGTTTTGAACAGCTGACATGTGCCCGTAATAGGCGCGGGTAGAATCGCGATCTGCCCGCGCCTATTAACAAGTTAAATGCCGCTGTCAAACGCAGACAGCGGTATTTAACCCCTTCATGACCTTGCCGTTTTTTGCAATTCTGACCAGTGTCCCTTTATGAGGTAATAACTCAGGAACGCTTCAACGGATCCTAGCGATTCTGAGATTGTTTTTTCGTGACATATTGGGCTTCATGTTAGTGGTAAATTTAGGTCGATAATTTCTGAGTTTATTTGTGAAAAAAAAGGAAATTTGGCAAAAATTTTGAAAATTTCGCAATTTTCACATTTTGAATTTTTATTCTGTTAAACCAGAGAGTTATGTGACACAAAATAGTTAATAAATAACATTTCCCACATGTCTACTTTACATCAGCACAATTTTGGAAACAATTTTTTTTTTTGCTAGGAAGTTATAAGGGTTAAAATTTGACCAGTGATTTCTCATTTTTACAACAAAATTTACAAAACCATTTTTTTTAGGGATCACCTCACATTTGAAATCAGTTTGAGGGTTCTATATGGCTGAAAATACCCAAAAGTGACACCATTCTAAAAACTGCACCCCTCAAGGTGCTCAAAACCACATTCAAGAAGTTTATTAACCCTTCAGGTGTTTCACAGCAGCAGAAGCAACATGGAAGTAAAAAATGAACATTTAACTTTTTAGTCACAAAAATGATATTTTAGCGAAAAATTTTTTATTTTCCCAAGGGTAAAAGGAGAAACTGGACCACGGACGTTGTTGTCCAATTTGTCCTGAGTACGCTGATACCTCATATGTGGGGGTAAACCACTGTTTGGGCGCACGGCAGGGCTCGGAAGGGAAGGAGCGCCATTTGACTTTTTCAATGAAAAATTGGCTCCAATCTTTAGCGGACACCATGTCGCGTTTGGAGAGCCCCCGTGTGCCTAAACATTGGAGCTCCCCCACAAGTGACCCCATTTTGGAAACTAGACCCCCCAAGGAACTTATCTAGAAGCATAGTGAGCACTTTAAACCCCCAGGTGCTTCACAAATTGATCCGTAAAAATGAAAAAGTACTTTTTTTTCACGAAAAAATTATTTTAGCCTCAATTTTTTCATTTTCACATGGGCAACAGGATAAAATGGATCCTAAATTTTGTTGGGCAATTTCTCCTGAGTACACCAATACCTCACATGTGGGGGTAAACCACTGTTTGGGCACATGGTAAGGCTCGGAAGGGAAGGAGCGCCATTTGACTTTTTGAATGAAAAATTATCTCCATCGTTAGCGGACACCATGTCGCGTTTGGAAAGCCCCTGTGTGCCTAAACATTGGAGCTCCTCCACAAGTGACCCCATTTTGGAAAGTAGACCCCCCAAGGAACTCATCTAGAGGCATAGTGAGCACTTTAAACCCCCAGGTGCTTCACAAATTGATCCGCAAAAATGAAAAAGTACTTTTTTTTCACACAAAATTTATTTTAGCCTCAATTCTTTCATTTTCACATGGGCAACAGGATAAAATGAATCCTAAAATTTGTTGGGCAATTTCTCCTGAGTATGCCGATACCTCATATGTGGGGGTAAACCACTGTTTGGGTGCACGGCAAGGCTCGGAAGGGGAGGCGTGCCATTTGACTTTTTGAATGGAAAATTAGCTCCAATCGTTAGCGGACACCATGTCGCGTTTGGAGAGCCCCTGTGTGCCTAAACATTGGAGCTCCCCTACAAGTGACCCCATTTTGGAAACTAGACCCCCCAAGGAACTTATCTAGATGCATAGTAAACACTTATAACCCCCAGGTGCTTCACAGAAGTTTATAACGCAGAGCCGTGAAAATAAAAAAATAATTTTTCTTTCCTCAAAAATGATTTTTAGCCCAGAATTTTTTATTTTCCCAAGGGTAATAGGAGAAATTGGACCCCAAATGTTGTTGTCCAGTTTGTCCTGAGTACGATGATACCCCATATGTGGGGGTAAACCACTGTTTGGGCACATGGCAGGGCTCGGAAGGGAAGGCACGCCATTTGGCTTTTTGAATGGAAAATTAGCTCCAATCATTAGCGGACACCATGTCGCGTTTGGAGAGCCCCTGTGTGCCTAAACATTGGAGCTCCCGCACAAGTGGCCCCATTTTGGAAACTAGACCTCCCAAGGAACTAATCTAGATGTGTGGTGAGCACTTTGAACCCCCAAGTGCTTCACAGAAGTTTATAATGCAGAGCCATGAAAATAAAAAATAATTTTTCTTTTCTCAAAAATGATTTTTTAGCCCACAATTTTTTATTTTCCCAAGGGTAATAGGAGAAATTGGACCCCAAAAGTTGTTTTCCAGTTTCTCCTGAGTACGATGATACCCCATATGTGGGGGTAAACCACTGTTTTGGCACACGTCGGGGTTCGGAAGGGAAGTAGTGACGTTTTGAAATGCAGACTTTGATGGAATGCTCTGCGGGCGTCAGGTTGCGTTTGCAGAGCCCCTGATGTGCCTAAACAGTAGGAACTCCCCACAAGTGACTCCATTTTGGAAACTAGACCCCCAAGGGAACTTATCTAGATGTGTGGTGAGCACTTTGAACCCCCAAGTGCTTCACAGAAGTTTATAACGCAGAGCCGTGAAAATAATAAATGTTTCCTTTCCTCAAAAATATTTTTTTAGCCCAGAATTTTTTATTTTTGCAAGAGTAACAGGAGAAATTGGACCCCAAAAGTTGTTGTCCAGTTTCTCCTGAGTACGCTGATACCCCATATGTGGGGGTAAACCACTGTTTGGGTACATGCCGGGGCTCGGAAGGGAAGTAGTGACATTTGAAATGCAGACTTTGATGGAATGGTCTGCGGGCGTCACATTGCATTTGCAGAGCCCCTGATGTGCCTAAACAGTAGAAACACCCCACAAGTGACCCCATTTTGGAAACTAGACCCCCGAAGGAACTTATCTAGATGTGTGGTGAGCACTTTCAACCCCCAAGTGCTTCACAGAAGTTTATAACGCAGAGCCGTGAAAATAAAAAATAATTGTTCTTTCCTCAAAAATTATGTTTTAGCAAGTAATTTTTTATTTTTGCAAGGGTAACAGGAGAAATTGGACCCCAACAGTTGTTGCCCAGTTTGTCCTGAGTACGCTGGTACCCCAAATGTGGGGGTAAACCACTGTTTGGGCGCACGTCGGGGCTTGGAAGGGCGGGAGCACCATTTGACTTTTTGAACGCAAGATTGGCTGGAATCAATGGTGGCGCCATGTTGCGTTTGGAGACCCCTGATGTGCCTAAAACAGTGGAAACCCCTCAATTCTAACTTCAACACTAACCCCAACACACCCCTAATCCTAATCCCAACTGTAGCCATAACCCTAATCACAACCCTAACCCCAACACACCCCTAACCACAACCCTAACCGCAACACAACCGTAACCCTAATTCCAACCCTAATCCTAACCCTAATCCCAACCGTAACCCTAATCCCAACCCTAACCACAACTGTAACCCCAACACACCCCTAACCCTATCCGTAACCCTAACCACAAGCCTATTCTTAACCCTATTTCCAACCCTAGCCCTAATTCCAACCCTAACCCTAAGGGTATGTGCCCACGTTGCGGATTCGTGTGAGATTTTTCCGCACGATTTTTGAAAAATCTGCAGGTAAAAGGCACTGCGTTTTGCCTGCGGATTTACAGCAGATTTCCAGTGTTTTTTTGTGCGGATTTCACCTGCGGATTCCTATTGAGGAACAGGTGTAAACCGCTGCGGAATCCGCACAAAGAATAGACATGCTGCGGAAAATACAATGCAGCGTTTCTGCACGGAATTTTCCGCACCATGGGCACAGCAGATTTGGTTTTCCTTAGGTGTACATGGTACTGTAAACCTGATGGAAAACTGCTTCGAATTCGCAGCGGCCAATCCGCTGCGGATCCGCGGCCAATCCGCTGCGGATCCGCGGCCAATCCGCTGCGGATCCGCGGCCAATCCGCTGCCAATCCGCTGCAGATCCGCGGCCAATCCGCTGCGGATCCGCTGCCGATCCGCGGCCAATCCGCTGCAGATCCGCGGCCAATCTGCTGCGGATCCGCTGCCGATCCGCTGCGGATCCGCGGCCAATCCGCTGCCAATCCGCTGCAGATCCGCGGCCAATCCGCTGCGGATCCACTGCGGATCCGCGGCCGATCCGCTGCGGATCCGCGACCGATCCGCTGCGGATCCGCGGCCGATCCGCTGCGGATCCGCGGCCGATCCGCTGCGGATCCGCGGCCGATCCGCTGCGGATCCGCGGCCGATCCGCGGCCGATCCGCTGCGGATCCGCGGCCGATCCGCTCTGTGTGCACATGCCATAACCCTACCCCTAACCCTAACCCTACCCGTAACCCTAACCCTACCCCTAACCCTACCCCTAGTTCTAACCCTAACCCTAGTGGTAAAAGAAAAAAAAATATTTTCTTTATTTTATTATTGTCCCTACCTATGGGGGTGATAAAGGGGGGAGTTTATTTATTATTTTTTTATTTTGATCGCTGTGGTAGAACCTACCACAGCGATCAAAATGTACCTGTAACGAATCTGCCAGCCTGCAGATTCGGCGGGCGTACTGAGCATGCGCCCGCCATTTTCCAAGATGGCGGCGCCCAGCGAGGACACGGCCGGACACCGGGAGGATCGGTAAGTATGAGGGGGTGGTGGGGGGGTGGATCGGAGCACAGGGGGGGGGATCGGAGGACGGGGGGAGCGGACAGGAGCACGGGGGAGCGGACAGGAGCACGGGGGAGCGAACAGGGGGACGGAGGGGGGTACCTGACAGAACGGACGACTGGGGAGGAGATCGGGGGCGGTGGGGGGGGCCAGTACATGATTTCCAGCCATGGCAGATGCTATTGCAGCATCGGCCATGGCTGGATTGCAATATTTCACCATTTTCATAGGTGAAATATTGCAAATTGCTCTGATTGGCTGATGCACTTTCAACAGCCAATCAGAGCGATCGTAGCCACGTGGGGGCAAAGCCACCCCCCCTAGGCTGAAGTACAACTCCCCCTCTCCCTGCAGATCGGGTAAAATAGGAATTAACCCTTTCACCCGATCTGCAGGGATGCGATCATTCCATGACGCCGCATAGGCGTCATGGGTCGGGAAGGGGTTAACTACCGCTTCCGGCCGGGCGGCCAGAAATGAGCGCATCACCGACCCCCGTCACATGATCGGAGGTTGGCGATGCTTCTCCATTGTAACCATAGAGGTCCTTGAGACCTCTATGGTTACTGATCGCCAGTAGCTGTGAGCGCCACTCTGTGGTCGGCGCTCACAGCACACCTGCAATTCTGCTACATAGCAGCGAACATCAGATCGCTGCTATGTAGCAGAGGCGATCGGGTTGTGCCTGCTTCTAGCCTCCTATGGAGGCTATTGAAGCATGGCAAAAGTAAAAAAAGAGTTAAAAAAAATGTGAAAAAAATAAAAAAAATATAAAAGTTTAAATCACCCCCCTTCCGCCCCATTGAAAATAAATCAATAAAAAAAATCAAATCTACACATATTTGGTATCGCCGCGTTCAGAATCGCCCGATCTATCAATAAAAAAAAGCATTAACCTGATCGCTAAACAGCGTAGCGAGAAAAAAATTCGAAACGCCATAATTAAGTTTTTTTGGTCGCATTAAAATGCAATAACGGGCGATCAAAAGAACGTATCTGCACCAAAATGCTATCATTAAAAACGCCAGCTGGGCACGCAAAAAATAAGCCCTCAACCACCCCAGATGATAAAAAATGGAAACGCTATGGATATCGGAAAATGGCGCAATTTCTTTTTATTTTTTTTAGCAAAGTTTGGAAAATTTTTTCACCACTTAGATAAAAAAGAACCTAGTCATGTTAGGTGTCTATGAACTCGTAATGACCTAGAGAATCATAATGGCAGGTCAGTTTTAGCATTTAATGAACCTAGCAAAAAAGCCAAACAAAAAACAAGTGTGGCACGGCATTTTTTTTGCAATTTCACCGCACTTGGAATTTTTTTCCCATTTTCTAGTACACGACATGCTAAAACCAATGATGTCGTTCAAAAGTACAACTCGTCCCGCAAAAAAATAAGCCCTCACATGGCCATATGGACGGAGAAATAAAAAAGTTATGGCTCTGGGAAGGAGGGGAGCGAAAAACGAACACGGAAAAACGGAAAATCCCAAGGTCATGAAGAGGTTAAAGGCAACACAGCTCATCATCCTGAACACACCATCCCCATTATCAAACATGGTGGCGGCAGCATCATGGTTTGGGCCTGCTTTTCTTCAGCAGGGACAGGGAAGATGGTTACAATTGATGGGAAGATGGATGGAGCCAAATACAGGACCATTCTTGAAGAAAACGTGTTGGAGTCTGCAAAACACCTGAGACTGGGATGGAGATTTGTCTTCCAACAAGACAATGATCCCAAACATAAAGCAAAATCTACAATGGAATGGTTCACAAATAAACGTATCCAGGTGTTAGAATGGCCTAGTCAAAGTCCAGACCTCAATCCAATCGAGAATCTGTGGAAAGAGCTGAAAACTGCTGTTCACAAACGATCTCCATCAAACCTCACTGTGCTCGAGCTGTTTGCCAAGGAAGAATGGGCAAGAATTTCAGTTTCTCGATGTACAAAACTGATAGAGACATACCCCAAGCGACTTGCAGCTGTAATCGCAGCAAAAGGTGGCGCAACAAAGTTTTAAGTTAAAGGGGCCGAATAATATTGCACGACCCACTTTTCAGTTTTTGATTTTCCACCAAAAATGTAAAATAACCATTAAATTTCGTTCAACTTCACAATTGTGTTCCACTTGTTTTTGATTCTTCACCAAAAATTTACATTTGGTATCTTTATGTTTGAATCATGATATGTGGGAAAAAGTTGAAAAGTTCCAGGTAGCCGAATACTTTCACAAGGCACTGTATATATACTGTAAATTATAAATAGAAAAAATAGGAACAGCACCAAACTAAATACCTTATTAAGTGCACGCTTCCCTGACCAGCAGTCAAATGACCTCCCAGATAATAAAAAAAAGGGAAACAAAGCAAAAGATTACAAAAATGGACTTCAATGCCCAGTGGCGTGGCAACATTTTGGATAAAACAAATCCTTTCTACGGAGATTTGTTTTATTCGAAATGTTGCCACACCACTGGGCATTTAACTACATTTTTATTAACTTTTGTTGTGCCGTTTCCCTTTTTTTTGCATATATACTCGAGTATAAGCTGACCCGAGTATAAGCCGACCCCCCTAACTTTGCCACAAAAAACTAGGAAAACTTAATGACTCGAGTATAAGCCTAGGGTGGGAAGTGCAGCAGCTACTGGTAAATGTCAAAAGTAAAAATAGATACCAATAAAAGTAAAATTAATTGAGACATCAGTAGGTTAAGTGTTTTTGAATATTCATATTGAATCAGGAGCCCCATATAATGCTCCATAAAGTTTATGATGGCCTAATAAGATGCTCCATATTAAAATATGCACCATATAATCCTGCATAAAGGTTAATAATGGCCCCATAAGATGCTCCATAGACACATTTGCCCAATATAATGCTGCACAAATGTTGATTATGGCCCCATAAGATGCTCCATAAAGATATTTGCCCCACATAGTGCTGCACAAACGTTGACTATGGCCCCATAAGATGTTCCATACAGACATTTGCCCCATATAATGCTGCACAAACGTTAATCATGGCCCCATAGGATGCTCCATAAATATATTTACCCCATATAATGCTGCACAAGCGTTGATTATGGCTCCATAAGATACTCCATACAGACACTTGCCCCATATAGTGCTGCACAAACGTTATGGCCTCATAAGATGATCCATACAGACACTTGCCCCATTTGCTGTTGCTGCGATAAAAAAAATCACATACTCACCTCTCAGTCGCTCAGGCCCCTGGCACTTTCAATATTCACCTGACTTCGTTCCGGCCGCTGCTCCATCTTCAGCATCTTCTGCACTGACGTTCAGGCAGAGGGCGCGCACTAACCACGTCATCGCGCCCTCTGACCTGAGCGTCACTGAAGAAGACGCTGAAGGTGGAGCGGTGGCTGGAACGAGGAGCAGAGCTGCGCTCCCCTCCCCGTTATACTCACCTGCTCCTGGCGCTGTGCAGTCCCTGGTTCCCTGGCGCTGCTGCTTCTTCCTGTACTGAGCGGTCACCGCTACTGCTCATTACAGTAATGAATATGCGGCTCCACCCCTATGGGAGGTGGAGCAGCATATTCATTACTGTAATGAGTGGTACCATGTGACCGCTCAGTACAGGAAGAAGCTGGGGCGCCGGGGAACCAGGGACCTGCAGGGACCTCGCCAGGAGTAGGTGAGTCCCCTGCTGACCCCTCGGTATGACTCGAGTATAAGCCGAGAGGGGGACTTTCAGCCCCAAAAAATGGGCTGAAAATCTCGACTTATACCCGAGTATATATATATATATATATATATATATATATATATATATATATATATATATATATATATATATATATATATATATATATACATACACACACACACACACACACACACACACACATACATACATACATAGAAAGATATTGCCTTTTAAATGATAAAAGATGAAAATATTTTTTTTTTCCCAAAATACCAAGGAAATGTGTCATCTTTATCTTTAGGACTTTTAGGGGTATGTGCACACATTGCGGATTCCATTGTGGATTTTTCAGCGCGCATTCTGCAGAATCCGCAG
The DNA here is from genome assembly GCF_051348905.1 of Ranitomeya variabilis. Taxonomy (NCBI): domain Eukaryota; kingdom Metazoa; phylum Chordata; class Amphibia; order Anura; family Dendrobatidae; genus Ranitomeya; species Ranitomeya variabilis. The sequence continues at coordinate 114,214,279 of NC_135237.1, read as the reverse complement.
GTGAAACGCCCTGCATTTTACCTGCGGATTCACCGCGGAATTTATGCAGATTTTGTGCGGATTTCACCTGCATTTTTACCCCTGTGGATTCCTGTTATGGAATAGGGGTAAAACGCTGCGGAATCCGCACAAAGAATTGACATGCTGCTGAAAATAAACTGCAGCGTTTCCGAACTGAATTTTTCGCAGCATGTGCACTGCGGATTTGGTTTTCCATAGGTTTACATGGTACTGTACACCGCATGGAAAACTGCTGCGAATCCGCAGCGGCCAAATCCGCAACGTGTGCACATACCCTTAGAGATCATTTCATCAATAACTTGCTTAACTGCTCTCAATAACAGTAATTTTGACCAGGGGTGCCCAAGTGTTTACATGCCACTGTATGTGTTAAATGTAGGAGCATTAGTATTAGCTTCAGAATCAAGAGATTTGCATGTTATATGGACTTGGATGTAGTACCTGACAGCATCCATCTCTACCATTCTGGGCAAATGCAGAGACAAATTGCTCAAAACTTACAGAGGCAAGATCAGGCATCAAAGAGTGCACCTCGTGAGAATGTGGGTGGTGTGGTAACTATATATGAAGGCAAGAAGCCTTGGTTGTATTGTCGGGGAGATGACGAGATAGTGACGAGATACTCTCTTGTCACTACTATTGTGAGAAAGTGAAACTGCTATCATTACTACTGGGGTAAGTAGGAAACCCAGCATTTACTACTAGTACTACAGGGAGAAATGGAATGGGTTGTGTTATTACTACTGCTATAACTTGGGGAACTTTGCAGCTTCTACTACTGGTGGACAGTAGTGAATCATGCTGCTACTATTATCTAGGGGAAAGGGACACCTAGCTGCTGCTAGTGCTAGAGGGTGGTGAGAGGGGGTCCTGTTGCCACTATTAGTGGGATAATTGAAGGCCAAGCTATTAATACCAATACTACTAGGGAAGAAATGGCCAAAAATATGCCACTTCTATTAAAAAAATGAAGGTGAGATCCTACTGTCACTACTACAGGCTATATGAGGAAGGCACAGCTTCTGCTACTATTAAAGGGAATCTGTCACCCCAAAAATCGTATATGAGCTAAGGCCACTGGCATCAGGGGCTTATCTACAGCATTCTATAATGCTGTAGATAAGCCCCCGATGTAACCTGAAAGGTAAGAAAAACAGGTAATATCAGGTTTGTTTGTTTTTTAGATCATACTCACCCAGGGGCGGTCCCGCTGCGGTCCGGTACGATGGGCGTCGCGGTCCGGCGCCTCCTATCTCCATACGATGTCGTCTTCTTCTTGTCTTCATGCCGCGGCTCCGGCGCAGGCGTAATTTTTCTTCCCTGTTGAGGGCAGAGCAAAGTGCTGCAGTGCGCAGGCGCCGGGCCTCTCTGACCTTTCCGGCGCCTGCGCACTGCAATACTTTGCTCTGCCCTCAGCAGGACAAAGTATGCCTGCGCCTGAGCCGCGGCATGAAGACAAGAAGAGGACGTCATCGTATTAAGATGGGAGGCCCCGGACCGCGACGCCCATCGGACCGGACCGCAGCGGGACCACTCCTGGGTGAGTATAATATAACTTGTTTTTCTCATCTTTCAGGTTACATCGGGGGCTTATCTACAGCATTACAGAATGCTGTAGATAAGCCCCTGATGGCGGTGGCCTTAGGTAATATATGATTTTTGGGGTGACAGATTCCCTTTAATGGTAAAGGTGGAGTACTGCTTAGACTTGAAAGTCAGAGTTTATACATCTTTGTAACAAAGTGCTTGTAGCTGAAAATATTCATAACATTGAGGAGAGGTATAGAAGCAACTTCCACTTTGGATAAGAGACAAGCTTGCGCTGAAAAACTGGGTACCAGTGTATGAACACTGCATCATTACTAGCTGCTACAACAGAGTAAGATTTCTCTCGTTCTTGAACACAAAAGTTTAAAAAAAGAAAAAAATCATCTTTGATAATCAATAATAAAAAAAAGTTGTATATGATGCTTATCAAAACCTTGAATAACCGCTATGTGAAGAACGTAAATGAATATTAAGTGAAGACGAGACCACTGATAATCAATCAAAATATGTTCCTTAATTAAAGCCATTATTTTGGGGACTAGAACATATTCTGATACTTGACATCCACCTGAACTCGGCAGTTAAAGAAAGCTCTATTTGTTGCCATTAGCCCGAATGTTGACAATATTGGAAACATTTCTTTGGCAAAATATGTATCCATAGAAACTGCAAGTGGCCTGCAAATGACTACTTTTATGGTTACGTTATTAGAAATTTGAAACATTCTTAGTGAAATGCAAAGACATGTATGGAAGAATATGCAGGCTTTCATGTTCAGTATTTTTCTTTCTTACTTCTTTTTAGCAAGTTATTGAATTCTAAAAGAGGAGTTACCCTAACGAAGCAGACGGGAGAAGCTGACCTTCTTTGTCAAAACACAATGACTGTGGGCAGATAGTCACTTAAAAGGTGGCAGGATTTAGCCACACTACAGCAAACTGTGAACAGCAAGTATGACGGGGGCTCAAAAATTTGTCTACGTGAATATGAAAACAAAATTGTCTGAAAGACTTGAACTTACTCATTTTCAATGTAACAACCTTTGACTTCAACACACTTATTCCACCTCCAGTGATAGGATGCCCTCACAATGCTGCTGCAAGAACCCTGTTACTGCCTCTTTGACTGCATTATCATCTGGAAACTTTGTCAGGTTCCAAAATAGGAACAACATCAACTGAACAAAATACATTTTATAGTAATACATTAACATGTCATGATAGATTGCCAGTAACTAGAAAAAAGCCAAAAAATGGTTTAACGGGACACCGGGACACTCCCATAACCATCCTACAAGCATCATGGAGTTAAAGTTTACAAGAATGAGTAAATATATCAAACATCTTTGTTACAATAAATTATACACTGGCAAAAAAACAATTAAAAAACTCAACAGCAAAAGACACTGATGTAAATGGCAACCGAACTAAAACATGTATATATCAGGTACAGGTAATATGGGCTAATATATATATATATATATATATATATATATATATATATATATATATATATATATATATATATATATATATATATATATACACATATACATACATACATACGTGCTGAAGTAACATCGAAAAATAATCACTAGCAGCCAGGTCTGGACTGTAGGGTGGATGTTAAGCTCCAAGAAGCTGCATTCCCTAATAGCAGCTTTGTGTTAGCGAGACTTGTGAGCCGGCGTATTGTCGTAAAGCAGCAACACACCTGCTGACAACTACCCTCACCGTTTTTCTTAGATTGCCTCACCTAATGCCTTCATTATTGTAGCATAGGTGTCTACAGTATCTTTTGGTCTTGTATGGCATGAATTCTACACCTTCTGTAGCCAAAAAACTGATGTACTTTGCAGAGCAATGTACTCAGTGGCGTAACTACAAAGTTATGGGCCCCGGTGCAAACTTTCAAATGCCCCCCCCCCCCCATGCCTAAATATTTTCCGGAAAAGAAAGAGATCCAGCTCAACGATGCAGTGAAAAATCCATAACTTTATTCACTTCCAATAGTATAGTGTAAGGATAAAACATCAGCATGCAATAGAATAAAATCCAATCATGACTAAGGGTGCTGTGCCACCGGAAACGCGTTGATCTTGGATTTTATTCTATTGCACGCTGAATTTCTATTGCACATTAAAAGAGGTCTGGATACACATGATGAGAGCATTATACTGCCTCTGTACAAATCCCTAGTTAGACCGCACATGGAGTACTGTGTCCAGTTTTGGGCACCGGTGCTCAGGAAGGATATAATGGAACTAGAGAGAGTACAAAGGAGGGCAACAAAGTTAATAAAGGGGATGGGAGAACTACAATACCCAGATAGATTAGCGAAATTAGGATTATTTAGTCTAGAAAAAAGACGACTGAGGGGCGATCTAATAACCATGTATAAGTATATAAGGGGACAATACAAATATCTCGCTGAGGATCTGTTTATACCAAGGAAGGTGACGGGCACAAGGGGGCATTCTTTGCGTCTGGAGGAGAGAAGGTTTTTCCACCAACATAGAAGAGGATTCTTTACTGTTAGGGCAGTGAGAATCTGAAATTGCTTGCCTGAGGAGGTGGTGATGGCGAACTCAGTCGAGGGGTTCAAGAGAGGCCTGGATGTCTTCCTGGAGCAGAACAATATTGTATCATACAATTATTAGGTTCTGTAGAAGGATATAGATCTGGGGATTTATTATGATGGAATATAGGAATATAGGCTGAACTGGATGGACAAATGTCTTTTTTCGGCCTTACTAACTATGTTACTATGTTACTATGTTACTATGATGTTTTATCCTTACACTATACTATTGGAAGTGAATAAAGTTATGGATTTTTCACTGCATCGTTGAGCTGGATCTCCTTTCTTTTCCTGTTCGTCTACGCCTTGACAAAGCGGCTCCGTGCTCCGAGTCCTTGGGAATGTCAGTATGGTGAGCTGGACTTTGTTTATTTCTAATCTAAATATTTTCCACCCAAATTCAAATTTTCCCTATTCATTTTGCACACTATAGCTTTATTGCAAAGTTGTATAGTGTGACCTCAGTTGCATAACTATCCGGTGCCCAATCCTGGCATATATTTGTCCCCTGTACTACCATTGTTATGTACTGTATAAAAGAAAATAAACCATTATACTCATCAGGGGCTAACATAGAAGTCATGGGGATCCATATAAGAAGTATAATGCACCCCATAGTCCTCCTTATAGTATAATACACTCCCCATAGTCCTCCTTATAGTATTGTACACTCCTCAGTCCTCCATATAGTATAATACACTCCTCATAGTCCTGCATATATTAAAATACACTCCTCATAGTGCTCCATATAGCATAATACACTCCTCATAGTGCTCCATATAGTATAATACACTGCTCAGTCCTCCATATAGTATAATAAACTGCTCAGTCCTCCATATAGTATAATACTCTTCAGTCCTCCATATAGTATAATACACAGCTCATAGTGCTCCATATAGTATAATGCACCCCTCATAGTCCTCCATATAGTATAATACACTCCTCAGTCCTCCATTTAGTATTATACACACCACATAGTCCTCCATATATTAAAATACGCTGCTCAGTCCTCCATATAGTATAATACACTCCTCATAGTGCTCCATATATAGTACAGATATCACACACACACACATACTACAGATATCACACACACTACAGATATCACACACACACAATACAGCTATCACACACACACACTACAGATATTACACACACTACAGATATCACACACACTACAGATATCACACACACACACACACTACAGATATCACACACTACAGATATCACACACACACACAACACAGATATCACACACACACCAGATACCAGCTCATACACACATCTCACACTCTCCTCTCTGGTACGGGGGAGGCTGATATAACCGTGGCGCAGCTCTTCAGCTTCTCCTGCTTACAGCAGCTCTGTCCCACCCCTCCCCCCGTTCTCGCCTTGTGTCCCGAGGCTGCAGAGCAGAAGAAGCTGTCTCACCGTGATGACTGGAGCTGCTTCCTATCTCTCACATACCCTGGCTTCCCCCTAGATACGCCTCGGACTGTTGCCGTGCGGGAGGAATCTCCTGCACTGCAACATGGTGTTGGGTGCCTCTGACCTGCTGGGCCCCTGACCCGCCGGGCCCGGTTGCAGCGGCGACTAAAGCACACAGCGATACAACGGTACAGGGATAAAGCACACAGTGATGTCATAATCAATATAGTGGTGTCACAGTCCAGGCATAGTCACACACTGAAGTCGCATACCTGGGATAATTTCTATAGTACATAATGTCTAAGCACCTCCTGACTCCATTTTGTAGAACTTGAATACTGAAGTCCAATAAGCTCAGTTTACTTGCTATACATATAGATAAATGTCAGATTAGCAGTCCAAATCACAGATATGATAGTGGACATCTTTTCCATTTCTCCTGTGCATGGATCTATTCTGTCAGATTTCAGCTAACAGACAGTGTCTGCATAAGCACAACCTGTCAGACTGTCAGTGTCATTATGGATGAAGCAGTGAGTAGAACAGCCAGAAGAAATACTATATATTGACACCACAGTTATGGTGATATGTTTAATTTAAATGGAATTACATCCTGTGTAAATCATCAGCTGCTGCCTTGACATGCCCTCAACTCTCTTCCACTCATGTCAGCTAGATTTATATGATTAAATGCACAGTAGACTGGCAGACCTTACACCATAAGGGTGGCAGAGAATAAGCTGCAAACACCACAACCTCAATTTCACCCTCACCTGTCCTGATTCAAAGACATAGTAAACCCCTCCGTTCTCATGGGTGGGGCCAAAGAATACTCCATGAATACATCATGAGGAACTATCGGTTATATACAAAAAAAATGTGTGATAAGTGACAACCTATGAAATTATAACACTTTTCTTAAATATTCGGTGATGGCATCCCTTTACAATTTTCCATATTTTTACATGAATTTGACCTAAAACTACATTAGATTGTTACTCAAAGTCCTAAAAGTAAATGGAGTACCAAATGAAGGATATTTTAGAAAAATGTTTCACTTTGCCATTCTTTAATTGATGAAGATGATCTAATATCAGATATTCACAATTGGCAAAAGTATGTGAACTTTTGGTATTAGCAGATAATTTGAAGAAGAAATCGAGTCTGGTGTTTTCAATCAATGGGAAAATCCGTAGTGAATGGTTGACCTCTTTTATTTAAAGAACATAGGGATCTACCTGATCTTCACAACACGTTTCTGGACGTTTACCATAGCATGAACAAAGGTGATATAGGACCTAAGAAGAGTTGTTGATGCTCAGCAGGCTAGAAAAGCATACAAAACGATCTCCAAAGAGCATGGACAAATCAAAGTCAGACAGACTGTGTGTAAGTAGAGGAAATTCTAGACCACTACGATCCTTCTCAGCAATGGTCGACCAACAAAGATCACTCCAAGAAGAAGGCATATAATAGTCCGAGAGGTCACATAGTAATCCAAATAAAACAAGAAGAGGAGTGAAGGATAGTGAGAAAGGAGAATGAATGCTTATAACAGTCACTCATCTTCTCAAGCTGTGTAATTTGTTAGCACAGCACGCATGAAGATTTAAACAAACACCAATGAAAACCAATGAATAGACGCGGCTGCTGCTTAACCTCATGGATATCGAGCACAAAAAGGTACCATATATACTCGAGTATAAGCCGACCCGAGTATAAGCCGACCCCCCTAATTTTGCCACAAAAAACTGGGAAAACTTATTGACTCGAGTATAAGCCTAGGGTGGAAAATGCGGCAGCTACCGGTAAATGTCAAAAATAAAAATAGATACCAATATAAGTAAAATTAATTGAGACATCAGTAGGTTAAGTGTTTTTGAATATTCATATTGAATCAGGAGCCCCATATAATGCTCCATGCAGTTCATGAAGGGCCCCATAATAATAATAATAATAATAATAATAATTTTATTTATATAGCGCCAACATATTCCGCAGCGCTTTACAAATTATAGAGGGGACTTGTACAGACAATAGACATTACAGCATAACAGAAATCACAGTTCAAAATAGATACCAGGAGGAATGAGGGCCCTGCTCGCAAGCTTACAAACTATGAGGAAAAGGGAAGACACGAGAGGTGGATGGTAACAATTGCTTTAGTTATTTGGACCAGCCATAGTGTAAGGCTCGGGTGTTCATGTAAAGCTGCATGAACCAGTTAACTGCCTAAGTATGTAACAGTACAGACACAGAGGGCTATTAAGGTACCGTCACATTAAGCGACGCTGCAGCGATAGCGACAGCGATGCCGATCGCTGCAGCGTCGCTGTTTGGTCGCTGGAGAGCTGTCACACAGACCGCTCTCCAGCGACCAACGATGCCGAGGTCCCCGGGTAACCAGGGTAAGCATCAGGTTGCTAAGCGCAGGGCCGCGCTTAGTAACCCGATGTTTACCCTGGTTACCAGCGTAAAAGTAAAAAAAACAAACAGTACATGCTCACCTGCGCGTCCCCCAGCGTCTGCTTCCTGACACTGACTGAGCTCCGGCCCTAACAGCACAGCGGTGACGTCACCGCTGTGCTTTCACTTTCAGTTTAGGGCCGGCGCTCAGTCAGTGTCAGGAAGCAGAGACTGGGGGACGCGCTGGTGAGTATGTACTGTTTGTTTTTTTAACTTTTACGCTGGTAACCAGGGTAAACATCGGGTTACTAAGCGCGACCCTGCGCTTAGTAACCCGATGTTTACCCTGGTTACCAGTGTAAAATATCGCTGGTATCCTTGCTTTTGCTGTCAAACACGGCGATACACGGCGACCTAGCGACCAAATAAAGTGCAGACCTTCTAGCAGCGACCAGCAATTTCACAGCGGGATCCAGATCGCTGCTGCGTGTCAAATACAGCGATATCGCTATCCAGGTCGCTGCAACGTCACGGATCGCTGGCGATATCGCCTAGTGTGACGGTACCTTAAACTGTATAAAGTGTATGAGAAGATGATACGAGGAACCTGATTATGTGGTTGTTTTGGGTTTTTTTTTTTATGATAGGCCACACAGGGATCGTTAGGTTAATGCATTGAGGCGGTAGGCCAATCTGAACAAATGAGTTTTTAGGGCACGCTTAAAACTGTGGGGATTGGGGATTAATGGTATTAACCCCCATAAGATGCTCCATATTAAAATATGCCCCATATAATGCTGCACAAAGGTTAATAATGGCCCCATAAGATGCTCCATAGAAACATTTGCCCCATACAATGCTGCATAAAGGTTGATGGCCCCATAAGATGCTCCACACATTATGGCCCCATGAGATGCTCCATACATTATGGCCCCATGAGATGCTCCACACATTGTGGCTCCATAAGATGCTCCACACATTTGCCCCATTTGCTGTTGCTGCGATTAAAATAAAAAAAAACTCACATACTCACCTCTCTTCGCTCAGGCCCCCGGCACTTGCGATAGTCACCTTCCTCGTTCCATCGCTGCGCGCTGCTCTGTCTTCCGTCCTCTGGCTGTGACTGTTCAGGCAGAGGGCGGCGCGCACACTAATCGCGTCATCGCGCCCGCTGACCTGAACAGTCACAGCCAGAGGATGGAAGACAGAGCAGCGCGCAGCGATGGAATGAGGAAGGTGACTATCGCGCAATGCTCACCTCCCCTGATATACTCACCTGCTCCCGGCGCAGTTCCTGGCAGCGTCTCACTGTCAGATGGTCTCCGGCGGCATCTTTCTGTGTTCAGCGGTCACGTACCGCTCATTACAGTAATGAATATGCGTGCATATTCATTACTGTAATGAGCGGTACCACGTGACCGCTGAATACAGGAAGAGCTGCCCGGAGACCATGGGACATGCAGGGACCACGCCAGGAGCAGGTGAGTATGTGACATCCGCCGCTCCCCCTCACCCGCCAACCCCACGCCGACACTGACTCGAATATAAGCCGAGAGGGTCACTTTCAGCCCATTTTTTTGGGCTGAAAATCTCAGCTTATACTCGAGTATATACGGTAGTTGTATTCGTGGGTAGAAAATGCGGTGTTGTATGGGCGCTGCCACAATCAATGCAGGATGAATTCAATGAGAGAATAAGAACTTTGCTTTATTGACAACACATTTCTGAGTCGCTCCAACTCAGTCAGCTGTAGCTGTCCTTGATACATCCTTCCTTGGACCTGGCAGCGCCGATATAACATCACATCTTCTTCTAACAAATACAAACACAGGAATTCAGGGTAACCTCGAAGTAACTTTAAGGGGTGTTCCCATCTCCAAGATTCTATCCCAATATGTAGTAGGTGTAATAATAATAATAATGATATTTGCAAATAACTTCAATTAGAAATGTAGTATAGTATTTCTGTTTCACAATGCCTTTTTCCTGACTGCAGGATCCTAGGTTTCCATGGTTACGACCACTAGCAACTATCCAACTGTCACTATATCAGTGCAAACCAATATCAATAAAGAGAGGGTCCTAGACAAAAGACAAAAAAAAACCATAAAAACAAGGACCTCTAAAATATAACTTTTAATTAGATAAAGCTAAAATCATGTTCCAAATTGGAGACAAGTAAAAGCAAGTGTGTATATGGGATGGGTCTTTTTCAGGGAGAAATACAAAATACAATGTATTCTAGACCCTATTAGGTCACTATACTGAACTCTGCCTGGCAGTGGAGGTTGGCACCCTTAGTTTCTGTGGTATGGCCCACCCACTCCTCGACTGCTATTCCTGATGTCCCTATTATTCCCTATCATGGACAAATGTCCCAATACACCGTTACCCGTGAAAAACAAACAAAAATAGTGAGCTGGTGAAAACTAAACAAAAAGTACAAATAAATAATATACCGTATATACTCGAGTATAATCTGAGATTTTCAGCCCATTTTTTTAGGCTGAAAGTGCCCCTCTCGGCTTATACTCAAGTCATTGTCCCTGGGGGTTGACAGGGGAGCGGCAGGAGTGGTGGCTGTCACATCATACTCTCCTGCTCCCAGTGCGGTCTCTGCACTTCCCTGCTGCTCCGATGGTCTCCGACGCCCGCAGCTCTTCCTGTGTTCAGTGGTCACGCTCATTAAAGTAATGAAAATGGACGCACCTCCACTCACACAGGCGTGGCACACATATTCCTTACTTTAATGAGCAGTACCATGTGACCGCTGAACACTGGAACAAGCTGCCAGCACGCGCCAGAGACCATCAGAGAAGCAGGGACTTGCAGAGAGACCGCACTAGGATGGGGTGAGTATGACGGGGGAGGGTAGCCATGCAATATTCACCTGTCCCCATTCCACCGTCGGCCTATGTCTTCCGCGTCCTCTGGCTGTGATGTTCAGGTCAGAGAGCGCGATGACGTGGAAAGTGCGCGAACTCTGCCTGAAGTCACTGCAGAGACCCGGAAGACACAGTGGCACGCGGCGGTGGAACTGGGGCAAGTGAATATCGCAAGTACCGGTGCCCTAAGCCAGTGGCAACTCCAGCACCTGGACCCCAGAGCGTGTCGGTGTACCCGCCTGCTCAGGACGAGAAGTGAGTATGTCTTTTTTTTTTTTTTTTTAAATTGCAACAAGAGCAGCATACGGGGCATATTATTCAATGGAGCATCTTATGGGGCCATCAACCTTTGTGCAGCATTATATGGGGCATAATATTCTATGGAGCATCTTATGGGGCCATCAACCTTTATGGAGCATTATATGGGGCATAATATTCTAAGAAGCATCTTATGGGGCCATCAACCTTTGTGCAGCATTATATGAGGCATAATATTCTATGGAGCATCTCATGGGGCCATCAACCTTTATGGAGCAGCATATGGTGGATATTATTCTATTGAGCATCTTATGGGGCCATCAACCTTTGTGCAGCATTATATGGGGCATAGTATTCTATAGAGCATCTTATTTGGCCATCAACCTTTGTGCAGCATTATATGGGGCATATTTTAATATGGAGCATCTTATGGGGCCCATCATGAACTTTATGAAGCATTATATGGGGCGTATTTTGTATGGAGCATCTTATGGGGCCGTCATGATCTGTATGGAGCATTATATGGGGCTCCTGATTCAATATGGATATTCAAAAACACTTAACCTACTGATGTCTCAATTAATTTTACTTTTATTGGTATTTTTATTTTTGAAATTTACGAGTAGCTGCTGCATTTCCCCCCCTAGGCTTATACTCGAGTCAATAAGTTTTCCCAGTTTTTTGTGGCAAAATTAGGGGTCTCGGCTTATACTGGGGTCGGCTTATACTCCAGTATATACGGTACTGTAAACAGAGGAAATGCCTCTGCACCTGTTCCATTTTCAGTATCAAGAATCTAATAGATTTAAATAAGTTGGCACTAGTGGTACGTTGGTTGAAACCCACTGGTAATTGCGTGTTAGATGAAGCAATAACTAATTATCCTATTTCTGATAAAGATAGTCCTAAATAACAGAAGAGGCAGACAGGGATAACCTCTACACCTATATTATTATCATGATAGGTACACACTATGCACAACAAAATATGTAAAAATAACCATAATACAAAAGAAAGGGAGAAACTAGAAAAAATGTGGGTGAACAGGATGCAATGATCATGTACTCATCTGGCTGTCCTATTGGGGTTCGTCAGCTCCGTGGCAGGGATTCCCATTATGTTCAAGCCTCAATCAGGAACCATCCATAAATAAATAAATCATTTGTATCATCAGGGGATCAGAAGGCCACATCAAAAATAAGATAGGCTAACTAACTATCCTGTAACTGATGAATCCCTAGGAACCTCTGGGGGGGAAACGCGTCAGGTATTGACATGGGATGTTGCTACCTATTTTTCTTACAAAATCACCAACAATATTACAAACATTTTGAGGCAGTAGACCAGCGAAATGCAAATCAGGTGGAGGTTTAACTCACCTCCTGCCAGGAGACTGAAACACCAACAATGTCCAGAACAATATTTTTCTCATGCATATGAAGTATAATAAAGCCTACAAACAATAGGCATGAGTACAATCAAACATAAACCAAGCAAAATTAGAAATGTTATTAGATAAAGTGGTAAAAACAAGAGAATTAAAAAGAGGATCTTGATACCATATTCTAAATATTGTCCAACACAGTGGTAAAAAGGTAAGATCACTTATTTATAACTAGGATACAGTGTCAGATGATACATAATGTATATACCGTACTCTGAGAACACAACTGCTAGAAAATAATATATGGAAGTAATAACAAATCAATACCACATGCCAGAGGCAACTACAGAATGGAGAATAGTATACCAGGCCAGGCGAAATCCATAGGTCATCACATATGTTTGCACCACATATGTTAACAGGGGGTGGACATAGAAACCGATGAATACTTCCACCAACGAATAAAAATGTAGAAATTGCATACTTACATAGATAATGAGTAGCAATAGAGGACGTGCGGGAGGAACAGTAACCAATGCCATAACTCCGGAGCATGGGTACGTGGCAAGTCAAATGCTTTGGCACTCACCTATGACTAAGGTTTATTTAACAAAATATGTTGGCGTGATCAAATGTTTCTGTTACATTTTTACTGCAACATGGAATAAAAGTGATATTTTATTGGAAATTCCTTAATTTCTAGATCTTCTATTTTCTCTGAAAAATCAGATGCAGTATGAACTGCACTGGAGGGTCATCTCCAGACCATCAGAAAGCCCCAGCCCAGTCCGTGAAACCAAGAGAGAGCGCGCTATTTTACATAATCACGAGAGGCCACAAGACATGTGCCAAGAGCCGGAACTTCTTAGGGTATGTGCACATGTTGCGGATTTCCTGCGGATCCGCAGCGTTATTTGCGGTGCAGAAACGCTGCAGATCCGCAAGTGATTTACAGTACAATGTAAATCAATGCGAAAAAAAAAAGGCTGTGCTAATCGTGCGGAAAATTCTGTGCGGAAACGCTGCGGATGAAAAGAAGTAGCATGTCACTTCTTTTTTGCGGATCTGCAGCGTTTTTGTACCCATTCCATTATAGAAATCAGCAGGGGTAAAAAACACAGTAAATCCGCAAAAAATCAGCAGCAAATCCGCACCAAAAACGCGACAAATCCGCACCTGTGTTTTCTGCCAAGAGATGCAGAATCCGCACCAGAAATTCCTAAGCCTAATCCGCAACGTGTGCAAATAGCCTTACAGAGTATTTCTATTTATCAGCCATGTAATGTCCTTGTTTATTATTCAGTCATTATTAGTGTTGAGCGATACCGTCCGATACTTGAAAGTATCGGTATCGGAAAGTATCGGCCGATACCGGCAAAGTATCGGATCCAATCCGATACCGATACCCGATACCAATACAAGTCAATGGGACTCAAGTATCGGACGGTATTCCTGATGGTTCCCAGGGTCTGAAGGAGAGGAAACTCTCCTTCAGGCCCTGGGAACCATATTAATGTGTAAAAGAAAGAATTAAAATAAAAAATATTGCTATACTCACCTCTCCGAGGGAACCGGCAGCGTTGTTTGCTTAAAATTCGCGCTTTTCTTTCCTTACGTGAAGTCCCGGCTTTGTGATTGGTTGCGTCGCAGTCACATGGGCGACACAACCAATCACAAGCCGTGACGTCACGGGAGGCTGGACACGCGCGCATTTTAAAATGTGCGCTTGTCCAGCCTCCCGTGACGTCCCGGCTTGTGATTGGTTGCGTCGCCCATGTGACTGCGACGCAACCAATCACAAAGCCGGGACGTAATTTTAAAATCCTTAAGGACCTGAAATTACGTCACGGCTTGCTGTGATTGGTTGCGTCGCCCATGTGACTGCGACGCAACCAATCACAAGCCGGGACTTCACGTAAAGGAAAGAAAAGCGCGAATTTTAAACAAAGAACGCTGCCGCTTCCCTCGGTAAGGTGCAGGCTGCGTCGGAGAGGTGAGTATAGCAATATTTTTTATTTTAATTCTCTCTTTTACACATTTTTACATTAATGTTGTTTCGATACCGATACCCAATACCACAAAAGTATCGGATCTCGGTATCGGAATTCCGATACCCGCAAGTATCGGCCGATACCCGATACTTGCGGTATCGGAATGCTTAACACTAGTCATTATGAAAAAAGGAGGATATAGGTTGTTATAAAGGATTATTCAGCAAGAAAACATTCAAGTTGCTTGTAAAAAAAAATAGTCTGCAAAAAAGGAATTCACTGCTTCTAAAGGGTTAATTTGAGTCTCTTGTTGCATACTGTCACGATTCACACCGTGACTGTCACCAATATGTCACGGTTCGCACCGTTACTGTCAACAGTTCACCACGATCGGGGTGACCTTTGGCCACCCCACGGCTATCACATGTGCAGGGGGCTTATGTTAGTTATCCCTCCACTGCTCAAATGTGATGAAAACACACACAAGGCTATTGACCTATCAATTTCCAGCAGGGGCTTATTTTAGTTATCCCACTGCTCCTACAATATAACACAAACTGCAGGGATTTATGTATATCCCGTTTTACATTTCAGCTTGAAAACTTGCAGCTCTCTGGCGCCCCCCTTACCCTCAGGTCAGATTGGGTACTGCACCTAGGGTAATTAGTCGCCATAAAGGCTGCCTGCTATGTACTGGCTATTGGGCACGCTGCAGCGAGGGCGTTATAACTACTCCCACTCAGGCAGGAACAATAATTATCAACGCCGCCGTCGCTAAGACTCCTCCAAAAAGCACAGGACACGGTATGCCGCCACCAGCTTCAATTAACGGGTCCGAAGCTAACCCAAAACAGTAGCGTAATTCCCTTCCAGAGACTTAGGGTACGTTTTAGAGCAGGAGAACGAAACTAGTAATTTAAACATTTTACTCCGAAAGATTAGGCAGTGTTTATAAAAATATTACAATGATGTTACAATAAGAGACAATTGAAAGTATGTACAAAGTAATTATAAAATAACATGGATTAAAACAGAAAGTAACACGTCCTCAGATCATTGCAGGCAAAACCATGCTGGCAGGCAGAGCCCAGATGTCCCAGTGCATAGTACAGCTCCTCAGGCAAAAAAACTGAAGGCTGGGTGAAGTGCAGAGACTTATACCTCGTCGGCTGTGACATCACTAATAAGGTTGGTTTCCCTGGACCCTCCCCTTTCCTCAGACTACAACTTTTAACAGCAATTCTTACAATTCTCCAATCTTCGCTGAAGAACGTGTCGGAATCATAACACACACCTCATCCATCTTGTATTAAAATTGGCTTTCTATTGGTACCAAATTCGTCATAGTTGTTCCACACAGTTCCTGAGAAATCCACACTTTGTACTCGATGTGTTTAGCGGCTCGAGCTTACAGTGTTTGACAGATCTACCGATGGAAGTTAGTAATATGTACTTATTATTTTCCTAGCCCAAATCGGTGGCCCAATATCTTACTATATTAGAACAAAGAACCTCCTGTCTTAAGATAGATATCAGACCAGTTTCAGCTGGAGCTGGAGGGAGATTTGTGCAGTTACAAGCGCAATAAAATTGTTGTGGGGGGGGCCATGAGGGATTTAGGATCCACATACACACATCTCTGCCAGCAGAAGCACAGAGAAAAGGGAGGTCAAAGCCCACAGTGGTGTGCTATCAGGGAAAACTAATAATCATACTACATTTTATACATTATCGTGACACATACTGTACACATAGAAATAGCCACAGTTACAACACAGTGAGGAGAAGCAGTGATAGGATGTACTTCAGTTGTTGTTTCTAAACACCTCCTTCTGCTCCATAATATATAGGAATCCATGTTACATATACTGTATTCAGACACAACTGTTACATTCAGCATGAAGACAACAGCACAGATCTCCCATGTGTATCTGATACAGGAAAGATATATATCTTTGTACTGTGTTAGCCAGTTGATACAAAAATGTAATTAGAATCGAGAGCTCTCAATGGTTGATACCGTTTAATGGCTAACTGAAAAGATGGTAAAAAAATTGCAAGCTTTTTGAGACAACTCAGGTCTCTTCATCAGGCATAGACTAAAAGGCATTTTAGTCTATGCCTGATAAAGAGGCCTGAGTAGTCTAGAAAGCTTGCAATTTGTTACTATCTTTTCAGTTAGCCATTAAAAGGTATCAACCACTTAGGACTCTCAATTCTAAATATATTTTTTTCCCTGTGTATCTGCACATTCCCAGTCTCCACTCATACTGTTATCTCCCAAAAAGAGACATCTCACACAACACAAGACAGAATAGAGCCATATATCAGCCTTTCTTCAAAGGCAAGAGCAATTATCACTACCTTAAAGGGAACCTGTCACCTGAATTTAGCAGGACAGGTTTGAGGTCATATGGGTGGGGTTTTCGGGTGTTTGATTCACCCTTTCCTTACCCGCTGGCTGCATGCTGGCTGCAATGTTGGAGTGAAGTTCATGCTGTGTCCTTCGTAGTACACGCCTGCGCAAGGCAATCTTGCCTTGCGCACGCGCAGTATGCTTTGCCCAACTGCGGACAAAGCCGAAAAGCATTAGTGCGCATGCGCTGGCGCACTATGTCCCGGAACACAGCGAAATACTTCCGGGACATAGTGCGCCTGTGCATGCACACTAATGCTTTTCGGCTTTGCCCGCAGTTGGGCAAAGCATACTGCGAATGCGCAAGGCAAGATTGCCTTGCGCAGGCGTGTACTACGGAGGACACAGCATGAACTTCACTCCAGTATTGCGGCCAGCATGCAGCCAGCGGGTAAGGAAAGGGTGAATCAAACACCCGAAAACCCCACCCATATGACCGCAAACCTGTCCAGCCAAATTCAGGTGACAGGTTCCCTTTAAACACAATTTTCCTTCTTAGAAAATATCTCACTTTCCTTGATGAGGTTTTTCAGTTAGTGATGGGCACTATTTAAAAAAAGAGAATATCATAACAATCAGAAAAGTATTTTCAAACAATAGCTAATCATAGACGGATTTATCATTGTTTCAGCCTCCTACTTTTAGAGATAAACATTTTATTGTGGTTCAAGTTACTTGAACTGGCGGAATTTTTTTTATTTATTGTAAAGTTTTTTAAGGAATAGTGAAAAACAAAATATTAAGGGAAACACCTTCCGAAAACATTATCATTAAGCTCCGTTAACTCTCTTGGGAAGGAAAAGGTCTCTACAGCGCAGACAATTAAAACATTTACAAATTAACACAAGACTCCCGAAGAAGAAAACGCACCATCTCTTTCACCGTGGACCCACCATCTGACTTGGTGCAGCTCGACCACCATGACCACAGCATCGTATTTATTTCAGTCTCAAACACCAGAATAGTAAGTTCAGCTCAGCAGATCTTAGACCATACGAGTAGACTAGTCCTATATTCTTAAACATCCCAAATCACCTCGGAGTTCATACATACAAACTATGTGGAATCCTTGAATGGTAGTACAATGTACATTATTAATGCAGTCATTAACCTAATAATAGTTTTATTATTATTCGCAGCACTTTAGAATAAAGCGAGGGCATGTACAAGCAATAAAGACTTTACAAAGTAACTCATAATTCAACAGTTACATTAGGAGGGAGGGCTCGGCTCACAAGCTTACAGCCTGTAAGAACACTGTAACATCTCTATCTATCCTGTGATTTTGATAAGACAATGTCTTTTCGTACTTGAGGAGTGTATTTTCCTTTTTTTTTTTGTTTTAACGACCCGGTGGGACAATTTTTAATATACAAATATGTACTGGACAAAGCGTTAAACAGAGTTTTGAAAAAAATCAACTTTGAACATTATTTTTTTTTTTAGAGCTAAAATACATACTAACTACTTTTACATACCGTTAATATTTTTTTATTGGCCAGAGCTGTTTTTCTAGATAGGGCCCCACTCCACATGGTAGGCAGCAGGGCAGTGGAGTCGGCAAGCCAAACCTCTGACTTTGACTTCCATGACACTGACTCCACCAAAATGGGCTCCGACTCCACTACTCCGACTCCAAAGCCCTGCCAGGGCTGTGGAATCGGTAAGCCAAACCTCTGACTCCTCAATTTCCATAATACCGACTCCACCAAAATGGGCTCCAACTCTACGACTCTGACTCCAACTCCACAGCCCTGGTAGGCAGACAGAATTTTGCTATATAAGTCTATGACTATGTGAAGTATTTTGGAGCGTGTGTCAGAATTTTAACCTACAATACACATTTTTTTTAATGAAATTAGTTACCAAACAAAATGTTGGACTTCTAACAATAAAATGTCTAACGTTTGAGTTCAACCTTGTATTTTGAATTTACATTCCATCTCCATCTTCAGATAGCAAAAATAAAGCCTAGCAACATTTTTACAATTAACAGATAAAAAAACACTGCTAAAAACTATGTTCGGAATCTATTTGAAAATGTTTATTTTGTGTCACACATTGCGGTGCCCATCCATCTAATAGATTCCAATTATAGGTGTTCAGCTTCAGTGCAGAAGAGCTTTGGATGCATTGTAGTTTATCTATATGATTGCTTCATAAGAAAGTTGGAACAAAATGGTTGAAATTGGCATTTTGTCTCGGCAACAGCTGTACAAGATTTTATGGCTATCCAATTAACACTACATGAACATATTCAGGAGTCGGAGAGAGACGGATTCCTTACAGAGTGGCCTAGTTTGAAAAATGTACTTGTCCCTAACAGAGAAGACATACAGTAGACTCTTTTGAACTCCTAAAGTGCCCATATTTTAATTTTAATGCAGAATCTGAGGGGAGAGCTGTGTTAGAAGAGTAATAAAGGACAAGTTATTGTATGTTCAGCTTCATTTCCGAATCGCGGAGAAGATTAATGCACTCATCTGCATTACTCTCTGCAGCTCCTATGAAACAATGTGCACGGCATCGCCTTTACTGCTTGAATACCATATATGCTGCTAATTTTACCTTGTCCATTCTTGATGCAATTTGTCCATGACACACACAGGCTCCCATGCACGCTCGCACACACACACTTCATTGAAATCTAATTACCTGGGAACATTTGCCAGACTTTCATAGACAATTCATTTTTTTGTGAAAGCCAGCGCACGGCACAGAATGTTCCATCTGCGTATCTGAAATACAGTAAAAGAGCTTGTTGTGCAATCTTGGATAAATGCAGGGACAAAACCCCCCAGAACTTACGTTATGATTGTTTCTGCCATAAACAAACACAAAGGACAGGGCTGTGGTAAAGGCTTAGCGTTTTTTTCCTTGTAAAAGTGTATTAGGAACCAAATATTACTCTTTGCACGCATTCTTATTTTAATTGTGTGATATTCTTTTGCACATGACTCAAGCAGCCTTTGATTAAAGTGACGTCATATTCATATCTCTACATTTGGGAATTTTGCACTTTTTCCCCCAACCTCAGAGAATGAAAACACATCACGCTCAAACAATTAATGGCTAATACATGAAAACTTAGCCACAGCCTATTAAATCAGAATTAGCCACAGATCCAAAATGTTGTACAATGTGAAGGATTAGACATGCTAGGGTTCACTCACGTCTGCGTATAAAATCAGCAAGTGCAATGTGAGAGAAAAAAAAATTGCATTGCACTCGCAACAATGTTATTTAATTAGGCAGTGATCATCTGCGAGTTTTTTCTCATCTGGAATTGGGATGAGGAAAAAAAAACAGCATGCTGTGTATGGGCGCATAAAACCTAGAAATCTAATGGATGCGCAGTCTCTGGAGCAGCTGAGAACTGGTGTTAATCTTGGAGGCAGCCAACATCCATGGCCCTTTCCCAGCCTATTAATATCAACCCACAGCTTTCTGCTTAGCCTTTGCTGGTTATTAAAAGTAGGGGGGACCCCACATCAATTTTTTAGGCTGGTCTCACCTTTTTAATAACCAATAAAAGCTAAGTAGGCATCTGGAAGCTGATATTAATAGCCTGGGAAGCTTCATGTTTATTCTTAGACCATCAAGACCAGCTTTCAGGTGTCCGCTTTCCCTCAGCTGGTTAATAAAAAAAAGGGGGACCCCACGCCATTTTTTTTTTCTTTTATTTATTAGCTAAATACAAGTACAGAAAACTACATATGCAAAGCACTGATTATATATCTCACTAACATATTTATTTATTTCTATCTATATATAAAATGGTGTTATTAGTTCGAAAACTACCTTGAAATAAAAGAGAATAACTGTATGTAAAACATATGTTAAAACGCACTGCATATGAATGTCATATGGATGTTAGGTGAGGAAAAAAATGCACACTCGGCAAGCATTTCTGCATGGCCATGTGTCACTTTTTCATAACAAAACGTGCTCAAACAAGGTAGATCTCTATTTTAGGTCATGGAAGGGGCCCAAAACAAGGTACCCCTAGGATGTCCCTATACCCTCATAGAACATATCGACAGGGTTTGTCTTGATGAGGCAACCCATATAGAAGGTGGCCTTACAATGTTTGATTGTATGTATGATTCAGTGATTCAACCATTTAACGCCTGATCCTAAAGAAACTGTGTGACGTATCTACATGTGCTGTTTATTAAAAAATTGCACTTTTAGTCATAATTATCACTGTAGCTGCCAAGCTGACAGTTTTACATGACAATAAACTTCCGTGTGAAACATCCTTGTGCTGTAGGATTTCTTCCTTCACAGCACACGGACTTGGGGTTCCAAGGATCTATTCGCACATCCATGAAAATCACAGATTTCTGCGATATCCAGGAGTCTCAGAGAAGGTCCTATTCGTGTTTGTGGATCAAACTCAGCTATACAAGTCAATGGAGATCTGATGCACAAAACAAGTTGCACTCTGTCTTGCTAAAGCATGTGGACATGGAATATATGAAATACTAGATGGTGGCCCGATTCTAACGCATCGGGTATTCTAGAATATGTATGTATATAGCAGTCACATAGTATATAGCACAGGCCACGTACCAAACAGTATATAAACACAGCCCACGCAGTATATAACATTGTCCATGTAGTATATAACACTGCCCACGTAGTATATAGCAGCCATGTAGTATATAACACTGCCCATGTAGTATATAGCAGCCACGCAGTATATAACACTGCCCACGCAGTATAGCACAGCCCACACAGTATAAAGCACAGCCCACGCAGTATATAGCACAGCCCACACACTATATAGCACAGCCCACGCACTATATAGCACAGCCCACACAGTATATCACACAAGCCACGCAGTATATAACACTATATAGCACAGCCCACGTAGTATATTGCCCAGCCACATAGTATATAACACAGCCACGCAGTATGTAGCACAGCCACACAGTATATAACACAGCCACGTAGTATACTGCACAGCCATGTAGTATATTGCCCAGCCGCGAAGTATATTGCCCAGCCACGTAGTATATTGCAGACACGTAGTATATTGCCCAGCCACGTACTATATTGCCCAGCCATGTAGTATATTGCCCAGCCACGCAGTATATTGCAGACATGTAGTATATAGCAGACAAGTAGTATATAGCACAGACACGTAGTATATTGCCCAGCCACATAGTATATTGCCCAGCCACATAGTATATTGCCCAGCCACGTAGTATATAGCACAGACACGTAGTATATAGCACAGACACGTAGTGTATAGCAGACACGTAGTATATAGCACACAGTGTATAGCACAGGCACATAGTATATTGCCCAGCCACGTAGTATATAGCACAGACACATAGTATATTGCCCAGCCACGTAGTATATAGCAGACACGTAGTATATAGCACAGACACGTAGTATATTGCCCAGCCACATAGTATATTGCCCAGCCACGTAGTATATAGCACAGACACGTAGTATATAGCAGACACGTAGTGTATAGCAGACACGTAGTATATAGCACACATAGTGTATAGCACAGACACATAGTATATTGCCCAGCCATGTAGTATATAGCACAGACACATAGCATATTGCCCAGCCACGTAGTATATAGCAGACACGTAGTATATAGCACAGACACGTAGTATATTGCCCAGCCACGTAATATGTTGCCCAGCCACGTAGTATATAGCAGACACGTAGTATATAGCACAGACACGTAGTATATAGCACAGACACATAGTATATTGCCCAGCCACGTAGTATATTGCACAGCCACATAATATATTGCACATCCACTTAGTATATAGCACAGCCACGTAGTATACAGCACAGAGACGTAGTATATAACACTGCCCATGCAGTATATAACACAGGTCACGTAGTATAGAGCACTGCGATGTAGTATATTGCCCAGCCACGTAATATATACCACAGCCACATAGTATATAGCACAGAGATGTAGTATATAACACAGCCCACGCAGTATCTAACACAGCCCACGTAGTATATAGCAATGTTGGCACATTATCCCTGTTAAAAAAAGAATTTAAATAAAAAAATAGTTATATACTCACCCTCCGTCGGCCCCCTGGATCCAGCCGAGGCGTTTACCGATGCTACTCGCGACGCTCCGGTCCCAAGAGTGCATTGCGGTCTCACGAGATGACGTAGCGGTCTCGTGAGACCGCTACGTCATCATCTCGCGAGACTGCAATGCATGGACCGGTCACCGGAGCGTCACGAGGAGCGAGAAAGGCCTCGGCTGGATCCGGGGGCCCACGGAAGGTGAGTATATAATGATTTTTTTATTTTTTTATTATTTTTAACATTAAATCTTTTTACTATTGATGCCGCATAGGCAGCATCAATAGTAAAAAGTTGATCACACAGGGTTAATAGCAGCGTTAACAGAGTGTGTTATCCGCGGCATAACGTGGTCCGTTAACGCTGCCATTAACCCTGTGTGAGCGCTGACTGGAGGGGAGTATGGAGCGGGCACTGATGGCTGGGGAGTAGGGAGAGACTAATTCCCCTAGATGGCATTTTGCTTTTTTACTATTGTCTTTTATTGTCATTTGTGGCGTTAATAAAAAATATTGTTTTTTAATATAGTATGTGGGATCTCTTCTTTGTCCCTAACATTGGACAATGTGGGATTTGTTTTTTTGCATTTTGATGAAGTGCCCTCAAAATATTGAAGGACATAAGTTGATTTGATAATATACAAAATAGTAACTCACTCCTGAAGCTTATAAGACCAGGTTTGTTGGCAGGTCCATTCTTTTTTATTTTTCACTCTTGGTTTTACATTCTAGTTTTATAAACCAAGCTAAAATAAATAACTAAAAATAAATGAATTTCTTCCATGTACTTAGTTGACTTATTGTTACCTTAAATTAAGCTTTCAAGTATATTTATCAAAGGGTCTCCACAATTTACTTTATGATTGTAATGGCATAATGGGTTATTTCATATTGCTCCATAAAATACTCCAAATGAGACATTCATAAGCACAAGTACCAAACATAACAATTTATTATGATGTTTTACTTGTTCTATCTTTTAAAGTCCCTAAACACTCACCATTAAGCTAATGGAACGCGGTAACTACCAGATGCTTGGATAACAAATTGTGTTTAACATAAAAGTTAAAATTGCCATGATTTAGGAACCAGAGATAAGTAAGTGTTGAGGTCATGGTAGTCCTGAGTGTGCCCAGAGTTGGAGGATATTTAAAGAACTCCTGTATAATGCAATAAATTTACGAGCGCTGTTCAAAGCTCTTAGAGCTCAGAAGAAAACATTTAAGAGACGTAAAACATTAATATGTGGCATGTGCTGGCAACGGACACAACAAACCTCATTCATTACCTATAACACAGCTCAAGTCGCATTTTGTAAAGCCCGGAACTAATGCATATACAGTGCCACAACCAAAGAATTTGTAGTTTATTGCGATGCAACATTGGCAGTGTATCATACATCCGCTTTATTATAATGCAGGAAATAAAATTCAAAGAAAAACACATAGAAGTCTTTCTAAATTGTATTTACTCACGTCTTAAAAATGCGGCACTTTTAAAGAAGAAAAATGGGAAATTCATCCTGACACTTTGATGTGACTGGCCGTTCCATTACCAGGAAGTGAAAATATATGGTTATAGATTGGGGCTCATGCTCAAGGAGGCTGGATTATGCTGCACCGATCCATAACACAGCACCCATAGCCTATCTCCTACCTCTCTGTGCCTCCGATTTTATCTAGAGCTACAATAGATTTTTTCATACTGATTTATTTGGAATCTATGAGTGATGCTTTAGAGAAGACTATGGTGTCACATGAAGACTGCTTTAAAGGAGTTTTAACACAAACAAAAGTTCATTTTATGGCAAGTGATGTGAGGACACCAGCACTAATCAACGGGATGCCTCCCTTTTACAACCCACATCAACCAGGCAGCCGACTCAAAGAGCGTCAAGAAGAATCCAACGAGAGAGATGAGTACATACTTGGACCCATTGAAGCGTCACACGGACACGAAACGGCCGTCGTCCACCTTATGACCTGCTACCCTGTATCCATATTTTAATCTGCTACAATAAACAAGAGGTATTTTTACTAGCACAGAGAGTTTGACCTTTACATCTTTCTAGTTGGAAAAATATATTATAATCAATAGATCTTGGAATAATAATAATTTCCACAATTGTATGTGTTAATGTTCCTGTGCTGAGATAATCTTATAAATGTGCCCCTGCTGTGTACTGTGTAATGGCCGTGTCCGACCGTACAGGGAAATGGTCTGATCATACCACAGCTCCTGGGCAGGGGAGGAAGCAAAAGAGTATACAGACAGGACAGCATGGTGTCATGGTTTACTGGGTTCTCGGGTCAGGAAGTTGCAGGGTTAACTCAGATGGCCTCTTTCTGGGTCCTGGGAGGCTTTTTATAGCGTCATCGTGAGGTCAATCCTGCGAGGCTGACAGTATGAGAGCATGGAGCGCACAGAACTGATGCAACAGCAATAAGGTTGTTTCATTTTTTATTCTAATGTTGATCAATCTAATGCACATTGTGATTACAATTTTATCACACTTTTTTGTCACAGTGAAGCCCTAATCTAGCCTCAACCAAGCCTATATTCTTGCATTTATTATCTGCTGTCTTAAGTTTTAGAACGCAATTGATTTTATAGCTAGAGCATACGTCTATGCAGGTGTACTCTTGTGGCTCTCTTCACCCACATCATTGCACCCCTGAAGCCAGGTCTTTGCCAACAGGTGTGTGCTAACATGCTTAGTAGGACCAGTTGTCTGGGCAAACAAATGCCCCAAGGCTAATTAGCATATGAAAAGCAACGTTTTTAAAGACTTTTTTAAAAACCTGTTGGTGTTAAATGTTATAGAGGACTTGTAAGGGCGCAGACAGACGGCCATCGTTCTCGTGCAGTGATCGCATCGCAGTGCACGGACTGGCCAGGCACCTCTCCTGACCTGAGCGGGACAGCGTGATGTATTTCTATGCAGCTATCACACTCAGGTCAGGAGAGCAGACGGTCAGTTCGAGGATTGAGATATGATCCTCACATGAGAAATACGGCCGTCTGGCTGCGCTCTTAGGCTACTTTCACACTAGCAGTGAAAGCGCCGCACAATGGGGGCAGCGGATGCTGTTTTTCAACGCATCCGCTGCCCCATTGTGAGGTGCGGGGAGGAGGGGGTGGAGTTCCGGCCGCGCATGCGCAGTCGGAAATGGCGGACACGACGCACCAAAAAACGTTACATGCAACGTTTTTTGGTGCCAATGGTCTGACGCAACACAACGCAACCGTCGCACGACGGTTGCGACGTGTGGCAATGCATCGCTAATGTTAGTCTATGGACAAAAAACTCATCCTGCAAGCAATTTTGCAGGATGCGGTTTTTAGCCACAACGACGCATTGCGACGTGCAGTGCACGACGCAAGTGTGAAAGTAGCCTTAGGCAGAGTATTTTGCAACAAATATACAAATGCTGTGGGCTGGAGGGCATTGGGGACCTGTCAGGTTACCTTTAATATCTCTTCATGAGAAGTAACAGAGAAAACACGGTAATTCTGCAATTTGTTTTTCTACATAACTTTTAGCATTTTCATTGGCTGCACAAAGTGTTAACTTTATTATGTGGGTCAGCATGATTATGTGGACACTAAATGTATTTAATTTTTTACTTTACACAATATATACTGTCTCCATTTTCTCCTCAGAAAATGAAAATGTTACATATTTTTCATTCACTGGAGCTACAACAGGAGTTTTTGCATGACTAGGTGTAATTTCATTAGTCTTATTTTTGTAAACATAGACACTTTTGTTCACTTTTTATTATGGAATGAAAAAAAATTTCTTTGCCAGTAAGTATAATTGACATGCAATTTTTTTTGCTGCAGGTTCACAATTAATTAATTTAGTTTTTTTTTTTTAAAATGTTTTACTACTTTTGCTGACAAAAAACTTATTTTATTTCTGTAGAAAGAATAGAGTGAAGAATCATTTCTGGGACAAGTTGTAGTTCTCATGGTTACCATTTCTTCGTAAAATTTTAAGCACTTTTTGTATTCCATTTTTTGGTAGGAGGGATGAAAAAACATCAATTCTGGAAGTTTCTTTCATATATTTCGGGTGTTTACCATTGGTTATGTCTGTTAAGTTCTGATCTAAGGATTTTGGCTTTGAGTTGTGATGAATCTGTGCTGCACTTTATGAACATGCTCAGTAGTAGTGAGGCAATGCTGTGGAAATGAATCTGTGCTGCACTTTATGCACATGCTCAGTAGTAGTGAGGCAGTGCTGTGGAGTCGGGGAAATTGAGAAGTTGGAGGTTTGCCTTACCGACTCCACAGCTCTGAACAGGAAACCTAAAAGACTGTGCCTTTGGCATGAATTATTAGGTTTTGATCTAAGGCAAACCAGCAGGCCAGTATTAGGCCTCCAGATGTCATAGTTGACAGAGGGAGTGATCTTCATCACTAATGACTGTGGCATTTAAGGGACTAAGCTAGTGCAGAGGGCTAACAGTGTGATCTCCCTGCTATATCTGTGATAGCAGCAGGGGGTCAGTGTTATTAGACAGAGGGAGCCCTGGGTTCACTATTCAGGGGTGAAAATGCACTGACTTTCAAGATCCTAATGAAAAGTGACATGGTCAATTGGGGCATGAAACGCAGTAATGGGAAGTGGTTAAAATACAATAAAATGTTCTGCCAAAAACAAACCCTGTCCTCAAAAATGGCTAACCACACATGATCAGATTTACTTGGCTGCTCATCATTTCCAACCTCATAAAATTAGCTGTTTTTATACAATCGCCACTTGACGAAAGAGCTCTATAACAATAAGGTGATCAGAACGCAATGCTTTATCTCCAGCGATCAACTGTAATCTGTGATTAACTTCCCTGCAGCGCCACCAAAGGAGGATGTAAGTGTTACAGCATTGTCTGAGTAATGCAGAACAGGTGCTCCACACCATGAGAATTGTACAAGCCAAACATATACAATGGACGTTACACCTAAATCATTAGTGTTGGCACGGATTGTTACGCCCCAGTACACACTAATGTCGTCAGAACCCTCCGATAACAGCAGGTTTGGCCGACTAACTAATGTGTATGGAAGCTGTGGGAAAACATCACTCAGCAAACACTGGAGCGATCCGCCAGGTTACACACTGCTGAAGACTGATGGGAGACTACTGACTTAGATTAGCGGCACCACTCCAGCGCTGCAATACAAAAAGCCGCTGGAATGGCACTTTAAACTTTGAGGCTTTGTGCAAATATAGGGATATTTTCTAAAAAAAAAAAACAAACAAAAAACGAGCTTTTCAACTCTTACGCTTAGGGTGAAAACAAATCATAACTGAAAATAAATATTATTTAGTGAGGACATTTATACACATATACTGTAACAGTCAAAGCAAATAATTATGTCAATGGAGATCATTCCAAGCAATTTCCTTAAATTAAAATGATAGCCTGCATTTGTTAGCCAAATGAAGACCGCAGGGAGCCGTGTGAAGGCTGGAGGAAACTTGCTGCATAGTAAAAAGGATGATCCTCATTCTGATTTAGGACTGAAATAAAACACAGCTATAAGTAGATTAAAGATATATGATGTACTTTACAATAAAGCGTTTATTAAAAACATAAACATTAATAATAGGACATATTTGCCTTTTCAGAAAGGCATTGCATTAAATTTCATCTAAACAAACTAAATGCAAAAACATACAAAACTCCACAAACATTTTAATTTATGGGCCATTTTTTGCATTGCTTGTGACCCAATTTGTAGTCAGTGAAAGTTTTAGCACATTCAGTGAAGTATATTGTAAATACTAAAAAAAATACATATTTTATCAAGAGATCAAAAGTAAATTAAGTATTCCCATATATTGTAGTAGGACCATGCCTGATTAATACAAGCATATTATTTCAAGAGGATACAACTTTCCATAAAAAATAAATCATTATCTAAAATAGCATATCTTTATAAAAGTGGATAGGAAAAAGAGCAGTACAGCAGGTATATACAGTATATCATGCCCAAGGAGAGCACGGACTTCTAGAAGAAACTGACACTTTTCTGTACTGAAAGATTCATATTGAATTCAAGAGAAATAATCCTTACAACTTCATATAACGTGCCGGCATAGGGATGTACAGCAGTGAAGTATAGCTTTCTATAGGTGCCATGTTACAACTTTATACCACTCATAGTCCCCAGTATGGAAACATGGGGGTGATTTAGCAAGTTACGGTAAATATGCCAAAATTCTGGTGAAATATTCACCAAAAAGGTATTTTGCTTTACATCAGGAGTTTTAGATACTCGTTGTACCTTGTTCAACAAATGGGCATGGCCTATTTGAAAAGTGGTATGTCTTATCATAAAGGCCTATAAAACAGCATCAATCAATGATAAAACTGGCACATTTTAAAGGAAACCTGTCAGCAGGATTTCATCTCCCAAACTATTCATATGCATATGTAGCTCCTTCAAAGACAAGTCAAGCAGTACCTTTACATGGCCAGTCTGTACCTCCATAACCGAGAAATCAGCATTTCAAATGATATGCAAATTATTACCAAAGCTGCCTCCTTTTGCTTGATTGACAGGTTCTGGGCTGTATGTTTTCCGGGAAAGGAGCCGCCAGTCAAGCAGGAGGAGGCGGCGCTTGGTTGGGAATAGAGCTGGATTGACAGAGGCTTCATATTTACCATATCCATTTACATATTAATTCAAATAATGATTTGTCAATAACAGAGGCACGGACTGGCCTTGTAAAGGCATTGCTGGACTTTTCTTTGAAAGGGCTATATGCACATTTATAATAGCTTGGGGTGTGAGATCCTGTTGACAGATTCCCTTTAATCTAAGCAGCCCAATATGTAATAGATAGGTATTGACCGAACAACAGAAGCTATAAAACACCCAGAGATGTAGCATTTTTTAAAATCTACCACATTAAACACGTTAAAGGGGTTCTCCAGGAATAGTAAAAAAATAAAAGTCTAAAAGAAATGTCTTTATAAATAAATTTCTAAATACATTCAATTAGCAAACCACAATAGTTTTGTCTAGAGAGGTAACGACTGTAGCATTAGAATGGCATTCACCTTGTTACACAGACAGAACCTATCCTAGTACGTGAGGACAGATGCCTGTGAGCATGTGCAGTAGGAAGCTCTGCCGCTCTGACCTGGGGATGCTCAGGTTGTAATTCAGAAAGAGGGCACACGGCAGGGTGAGCACATCTTCCTACATATGAGGGAGGGCGGCCCTTCCTACTGCACATGCTCACAGGCTCCTGTCCTAACATTCTAGGATAGGTTTACTTTTGTGAAATAAGACGACGGCCATTTTAATTCTCTAGCGATTACCTCCCTAGACAACAAGAAATGTATTTAAGAATTAATTTATAATGACATTTCCTTTAGTTATTTAACATTTCCTTTAGTTATTGTTTTTTTTTCTATTTCCGGGGATCCCCTTTCAGTATACCATGATGCAGAGTACTGTACCTGCACACTTAACACAGCACAAGCCATCGTACAATTACAGTTAGGGGTCAGGTTACAGTTTTCTGCATCAGGATAACTAACTGCATCGTGGTATGTTCTTCTTCACACTTTGAGAACAGTCAGACATACCCATGATGCAGATTTCACACCAAGATTCAATCTCAATATTTGTATAATTTTCAAATATGTGTTAATTAATCTGGCCTAAATTATATTTTCTTTTGGAGATCATGTTCACTTTTCTTGCCACTTTAAGAATAAGGGTAGTTCCACACTGGGTTGTTTGCCACGTTCAGTGGTCCCGTCTGGGCTTACGTCAAAATCCTCCTCAAAATGGTATTCGGGCGTATGTACCGAAGGGGCTATTGACTATAATGGTGAGTCTGAAAGGCCACATAATTATAGTCAATGGCTCTGTTGGGCATACCCCCAAAACCCATTTTGCAGGGGGTTCTGTTATGGTTCTCAATGGCAAGAGAACATGGCCCAGCAAACATACGAACTAGCTCTTGGAAGGATGGAAACTAAACTGACCATGAACTAAACCTGCCGCACAACTAACAGTAGCCGGGTAGCGTAGCCTGCGTTTTATCCCTAGACGCCCAGCGCCGGCCGGAGGACTAACTAATCCTGGCAGAGGAAAATATAGTCCTGGCTCACCTCTAGAGAAATTTCCCCGAAAGGCAGACAGAGGCCCCCACAAATATTGGCGGTGATTTTAGATGAAATGACAAACGTAGTATGAAAATAGGTTTAGCAAAATTGAGGTCCGCTTACTAGATAGCAGGAAGACAGAAAGGGCACTTTCATGGTCAGCTGAAAACCCTATCAAAATACCATCCTGAAATTACTTTAAGACTCTAGTATTAACTCATAACATCAGAGTGGCAATTTCAGATCACAAGAGCTTTCCAGACACAGAAACGAAACTACAGCTGTGAACTGGAACAAAATGCAAAAACAAACAAAGACTAAGTCCAACTTAGCTGGGAGTTGTCTAGCAGCAGGAACATGCACAGAAAGGCTTCTGATTACAATGTTGACCGGCATGGAAGTGACAGAGGAGCAAGGCTAAATAGCGACTCCCACATCCTGATGGAAACAGGTGAACAGAGAGGATGATGCACACCAGTTCAATTCCACCAGTGGCCACCGGGGGAGCCCAAAATCCAATTTCACAACAGTACCCCCCCCTCAAGGAGGGGGCACCGAACCCTCACCAGAACCACCAGGGCGATCAGGATGAGCCCTATGAAAGGCACGGACCAAATCGGAGGCATGAACATCAGAGGCAGTCACCCAAGAATTATCCTCCTGACCGTATCCCTTCCATTTGACCAGATACTGGAGTTTCCGTCTGGAAACACGGGAGTCCAAGATTTTTTCCACAACGTACTCCAACTCGCCCTCAACCAACACCGGAGCAGGAGGCTCAACGGAAGGCACAACCGGTACCTCATACCTGCGCAATAATGACCGATGAAAAACATTATGAATAGAAAAAGATGCAGGGAGGTCCAAACGGAAGGACACAGGGTTAAGAATCTCCAATATCTTGTACGGGCCGATGAACCGAGGCTTAAACTTGGGAGAAGAAACCCTCATAGGGACAAAACGAGAAGACAACCACACCAAGTCCCCAACACAAAGCCGAGGACCAACCCGACGCCGGCGGTTGGCAAAAAGCTGAGTCTTCTCCTGGGACAACTTCAAATTGTCCACTACCTGCCCCCAAATCTGATGCAACCTCTCCACCACAGCATCCACTCCAGGACAATCCGAAGATTCCACCTGACCAGAAGAAAATCGAGGATGAAACCCCGAATTACAGAAAAAGGGAGACACCAAGGTGGCAGAACTGGAGGGCAAACTCCGCTAAAGGCAAAAAAGCAACCCAATCATCCTGATCTGCAGACACAAAACACCTCAAATATGTCTCCAAGGTCTGATTCGTCCGCTCGGTCTGGCCATTAGTCTGAGGATGGAAAGCAGACGAGAAAGACAAATCTATGCCCATCCTAGCACAGAATGCTCGCCAAAATCTAGACACGAATTGGGTACCTCTGTCAGAAACGATATTCTCCGGAATACCATGCAAACGGACCACATTTTGAAAAAACAGAGGAACCAACTCGGAAGAAGAAGGCAACTTAGGCAGGGGAACCAAATGGACCATCTTAGAGAAACGATCACACACCACCCAGATGACAGACATCTTCTGAGAAACAGGAAGATCCGAAATAAAATCCATCGAGATGTGCGTCCAGGGCCTCTTCGGGATAGGCAAGGGCAACAACAATCCACTAGCCCGAGAACAACAAGGCTTGGCCCGAGCACAAACGTCACAAGACTGCACGAAGCCTCGCACATCTCGAGACAGGGAAGGCCACCAGAAGGACCTTGCCACCAAATCCCTGGTACCAAAGATTCCAGGATGACCTGCCAACGCAGAAGAATGAACCTCAGAAATGACTTTACTGGTCCAATCATCAGGAACAAACAGTCTACCAGGTGGGCAACGATCAGGTCTATCCGCCTGAAACTCCTGCAAGGCCCGCCGCAGGTCTGGAGAAACGGCAGACAATATCACTCCATCCTTAAGGATACCTGTAGGTTCAGAATTACCAGGGGAGTCAGGCTCAAAACTCCTAGAAAGGGCATCCGCCTTAACATTCTTAGAACCCGGCAGGTAGGACACCACAAAATTAAACCGAGAGAAAAACAACGACCAGCGCGCCTGTCTAGGATTCAGGCGTCTGGCGGACTCAAGATGAATTAGATTTTTGTGGTCAGTCAATACCACCACCTGATGTCTAGCCCCCTCAAGCCAATGACGCCACTCATCAAAAGCCCACTTCATGGCCAAAAGCTCCCGATTCCCAACATCATAATTCCGCTCGGCGGGCGAAAATTTACGCGAGAAAAAAGCACAAGGTCTCATCACGGAGCAATCGGAACTTCTCTGCGACAAAACCGCCCCAGCTCCGATTTCAGAAGCGTCGACCTCAACCTGAAAAGGAAGAGCAACATCAGGCTGACGCAACACAGGGGCGGAAGAAAAGCGGCGCTTAAGCTCCCGAAAGGCCTCCACAGCAGCAGGGGACCAATCAGCAACATCAGCACCCTTCTTAGTCAAATCAGTCAATGGTTTAACAACATCAGAAAAACCAGCAATAAATCGACGATAAAAGTTAGCAAAGCCCAAAAATTTCTGAAGACTCTTAAGAGAAGAGGGTTGCGTCCAATCACAAATAGCCTGAACCTTGACAGGATCCATCTCGATGGAAGAGGGGGAAAAAATATATCCCAAAAAGGAAATCTTTTGAACCCCAAAAACGCACTTAGAACCCTTCACACACAAGGAATTAGACCGCAAAACCTGAAAAACCCTCCTGACCTGCTGGACATGAGAGTCCCAGTCATCCGAAAAAATCAAAATATCATCCAGATACACAATCATAAATTTATCCAAATAATCACGGAAAATGTCATGCATAAAGGACTGAAAGACTGAAGGGGCATTTGAAAGACCAAAAGGCA
This sequence comes from Ranitomeya variabilis, assembly GCF_051348905.1. NCBI lineage: Eukaryota > Metazoa > Chordata > Amphibia > Anura > Dendrobatidae > Ranitomeya > Ranitomeya variabilis. Next base: position 114,180,267 of record NC_135237.1, on the reverse strand, counting down.
TCACCAAATACTCAAAGTGGCCCTCGGGCGTATTAAATGCGGTTTTCCACTCATCCCCCTGCTTAATTCGCACCAAATTATACGCCCCACGAAGATCTATCTTAGAGAACCACTTGGCCCCCTTTATGCGAGCAAACAAATCAGTCAGCAGTGGCAACGGATATTGATATTTAACCGTGATTTTATTCAAAAGCCGATAATCAATGCACGGCCTCAAAGAGCCATCTTTCTTAGCCACAAAGAAAAAACCGGCTCCTAAGGGAGATGACGAAGGACGAATATGTCCCTTTTCCAAGGACTCCTTTATATATTCTCGCATAGCAGCATGTTCAGGCACAGACAGATTAAATAAACGACCCTTAGGGTATTTACTACCCGGAATCAAATCTATGGCACAATCGCACTCCCGGTGCGGAGGTAATGAACCAAGCTTAGGTTCTTCAAAAACGTCACGATATTCAGTCAAGAATTCAGGAATCTCAGAGGGAATAGATGATGAAATGGAAACCACAGGTACGTCCCCATGCGTCCCCTTACATCCCCAGCTTAACACAGACATAGCTTTCCAGTCAAGGACTGGGTTATGAGATTGCAGCCATGGCAATCCAAGCACCAACACATCATGTAGGTTATACAGCACAAGAAAGCGAATAATCTCCTGGTGATCTGGATTAATCCGCATAGTTACTTGTGTCCAGTATTGTGGTTTATTGCTAGCCAATGGGGTGGAGTCAATCCCCTTCAGGGGTATAGGAGTTTCAAGAGGCTCCAAATCATACCCACAGCGTTTGGCAAAGGACCAATCCATAAGACTCAAAGCGGCGCCAGAGTCGACATAGGCATCCGCGGTAATAGATGATAAAGAACAAATCAGGGTCACAGATAGAATAAACTTAGACTGTAAAGTGCCAATTGAAAGAGACTTATCAAGCTTCTTAGTACGCTTAGAGCATGCTGATATAACATGAGTTGAATCACCGCAATAGAAGCACAACCCATTTTTTCGTCTAAAATTCTGCCGTTCACTTCTGGACAGAATTCTATCACATTGCATATTCTCTGGCGTCTTCTCAGTAGACACCGCCAAATGGTGCACAGGTTTGCGCTCCCGCAGACGCCTATCGATCTGGATAGCCATTGTCATGGACTCATTCAGACCCGCAGGCACAGGGAACCCCACCATAACATCCTTAATGGCATCAGAGAGACCCTCTCTGAAATTCGCCGCCAGGGCGCACTCATTCCACTGAGTAAGCATAGCCCATTTACGGAATTTCTGGCAGTATATTTCAGCTTCGTCTTGCCCCTGAGATAGGGACATCAAGGCCTTTTCCGCCTGAAGTTCTAACTGAGGTTCCTCATAAAGCAACCCCAAGGCCAGAAAAAAACGCATCCACATTGAGCAACGCAGGATCCCCTGGAGCCAATGCAAAAGCCCAATCCTGAGGGTCGCCCCGGAGCAAAGAAATCACAATCCTGACCTGCTGAGCAGGATCTCCAGCAGAGCGAGATTTCAGGGACAAAAACAACTTGCAATTATTTTTGAAATTTTGAAAGCAAGATCTATTCCCCGAGAAAAATTCAGGCAAAGGAATTCTAGGTTCAGATATAGGAACATGAACAACAAAATCTTGTAAGTTTTGAACTTTCGTGGTGAGATTATTCAAACCTGCAGCTAAACTCTGAATATCCATTTTAAACAGGTGAACACAGAGCCATTCCAGGATTAGAAGGAGAGAGAGAGAGAAAGGCTGCAATATAGGCAGACTTGCAAGAGATTCAATTACAAGCACACTCAGAACTGAGAAAAAAAAAAAAAAAAATCTTCAGCAGACTTCTCTTTTCTCTCCTTTCTCTGTCAATTAATTTAACCCTTTTTGGGCCGGTCAAACTGTTATGGTTCTCAATGGCAAGAGAACATGGCCCAGCAAACATTCGAACTAGCTCTTGGAAGGATGGAAACTAAACTGACCATGAACTAAACCTGCCGCACAACTAACAGTAGCCGGGTAGCGTAGCCTGCGTTTTATCCCTAGACGCCCAGCGCCGGCCGGAGGACTAACTAATCCTGGCAGAGGAAAATATAGTCCTGGCTCACCTCTAGAGAAATTTCCCCGAAAGGCAGACAGAGGCCCCCACAAATATTGGCGGTGATTTTAGATGAAATGACAAACGTAGTATGAAAATAGGTTTAGCAAAATTGAGGTCCGCTTACTAGATAGCAGGAAGACAGAAAGGGCACTTTCATGGTCAGCTGAAAACCCTATCAAAATACCATCCTGAAATTACTTTAAGACTCTAGTATTAACTCATAACATCAGAGTGGCAATTTCAGATCACAAGAGCTTTCCAGACACAGAAACGAAACTACAGCTGTGAACTGGAACAAAATGCAAAAACAAACAAGGACTAAGTCCAACTTAGCTGGGAGTTGTCTAGCAGCAGGAACATGCACAGAAAGGCTTCTGATTACAATGTTGACCGGCATGGAAGTGACAGAGGAGCAAGGCTAAATAGCGACTCCCACATCCTGATGGAAACAGGTGAACAGAGAGGATGATGCACACCAGTTCAATTCCACCAGTGGCCACCGGGGGAGCCCAAAATCCAATTTCACAACAGGGTTCAGACGTAAGCCCTGACAGGACCACTGGTCATGGGGAAGAACGCAGAGTGAAAGCACCATTAGGCATGAATCAAAGAAATTTGCTAATTTTAGTAGTGAATTTTATGTAAAAAATAAAAATAAAAAAATAGTATAATGAATGTGGATTATTAGCCAAAGTGTAGGGTTCTGGATCGGAGTGGAAGGATTTTAGATGTGTTATTATAATATAACACTCAGATAGACCCGTCAGTTTCCAACCTCCTCACATAAGATACAGTGTACATGCTGCTATATGATTAGACGGCCACATATTGGTTACAAGATGGCTTCCCTTACATTACTTAATGTGTATGATATCGGTTATTCCTAGCCCAATGTCATCTGGAAAGAGGAGTCTAATTTTTTTATTTTCATAGAATAATCTCGGGGTTGTTAGATTCTGAATTCCCTGTCGCTTCCATTGACTAGAGTGGCAGCTGACATAAGATGACAGCAGTCGAGGGCTGGAAGTTTTGTGAATCTTTCCTGGTATAATTTCACATTAGCAAGAATCGACTGAGGTTTCCGAACCACAGCGCCTCCTTCTACCTGTCAACATAAATTGGCTCATGTGTGATTGTGCCCATGCACACACACACAGTCATGATGACCTTTTCCATAAATCCTTTTTCACTCGGAGAGTGCCTGCTTTAGGTACGGGAATCTGTCTTCTTGAGTGCCTCGCTCTCTTTGTAAAATCGACAATAAACATGACAATAATATAAACGCTTTATTCCCCGCGCGTCCATTTCTGAGGTTGTACTTGGAAAGTAACTAAACATGGTAAGATGGCAGCGCTATCATTAGGATTGTGACTATATGACGTGTAGAGGTGTAAAATAAAGAAAAACAGCAGCGCGGTCTATATCCATTAACGTGCCGTTCATTTCCAAGACTTTTTCTAATTAGAAAGGTTTAGTAATATTTGATGAGTCACACTTAGCGCAATTGTTAATTGCCAACTTTTTCTAGCATATTTGTATATGTGTCAGAAAAAGTGCATAAAATATATTGTGCTTGGACCAGACGACACATTTCCAATATACCGGTGTAAATACACAGATAAATCAGAAGCTTTCTACTCTTCTACTATCGGTCAGTCCATGTTCCTGTTATTCATCCATCTTTATCTGACCTACTAAACTAAAAAAACACTGCAGAAAACACAGTGTAAATATTACTATCATGGGGAGATACATGCTGTGTAAACCTAGAAATTGACCAGCACTACCTATAGTATTCTATTGCTACACAGGCACAGGTACACTGCTCCGGCGCACTGAGAGCACGCTGCTCAGGACTTTTTCAGGACAGGAACATTTCAAAGGAAACCGGTCACTAGACTTTAGGGCACCAGGACGTCACGCACTTATTAAGATTGGGCCAAATGTACAAAACATGACCCTCTCAAAACTGTCCATTTCAGCATTGCTTAAAAAAAAAAAGTTTATATTACAGTAAGTGCTACATGTAAGTGATTGGATAAAAGCCAGAAACAACGGGCACATGCACACTGTGCAGATGATACCAGGGCAAGCCCTTCTTGTATCACTGCACATGTGCCGTACTCTTTCTTAGTAATTGACATATAGCACACTGCATTATAACCTCTTTCTAAACAAAATGCTAAAATGGACAGTGTTAAAGGGGTTGTCCCGTTCTGAACATCTTGGCTCCATCAGCAGTTTGTATAATCTTTTTTATTATTAAAAGTCCTTTACGCGCTGTCCCCCAATCCAGAACCGAGTCTCTAATGCTGCTCCCGTTGTTAATTATTGGTGGCGGAGCCGAAAACAAAACAACCAATCATCTACCTTGGTAGAGGTACTCAGCTCACGGATTGGCTGCTGAGATGTCTCTACGACATCAGCGCTGCAACCAATGATACTGGAAGCAGCGCCAGAGACTCAGGGCTGGGCCTCGGGATGCTGGGTAAAAACTTTGCTTTTTCAAAGCCAATTGCAGTTGGGGATGAATAATTTCAGAAAGGGGACAACCCCTTTAAGAGATGCATATACTAAACACCAGTTGTATAACAGGTTGCTGGTTTAGAGGCCTAATATCTAGGGACATGTTCCCTTTAAAACATCAAATACACAGTTATGCTTTTATTATTGTAATGTTACATAAAACATTTAGTTCACCCCCGATAATAATCATTCTGAAGAACTCTGTCTATGTATGCACAAAGCCTGCACTGGACACCTTATTATAATCACTCCTTTGTTATCCAGGATTTTAAATGGTTCCTGGGAAAATGAAATAGGTAAAAAAAAATCTCCTATACAGATGAGGGTCAGGATGATACATTTCCCAGGCTTTCACAGACAGGCTTCCATACATAGATATGTATTTGGTATCGATCAAATAGCAAGCAATGTAGAAAAGAAAGGTGAAGACAGAACGAGGGGCTGTGCAACAGTTTACAATAAGGATGATTCTGTAATTAAAACTATAACTACAGAACCTTTGGAAGATACTGATTCCCCTAAAGGTAATCTGTCATTGGCTTTTTGCAACCCTATTTGAGAGCATCCTGATTCGAGCATTGCATCACTTACTGGGCTGCTTGCTATTGTTTTGATAAAATCAACCTTTAATCTGCTGCAGATCTACCAGTTATCATAATACTGAGATCTGTATAACCCCGCCCACACCACTGATTGGCAGCTTACTGGGTACACTGTTCATAGGCAGAAAGCTGCCAATCAGTGGTGATGGCAGGAGGTTATACATAGGCAGGTTTACTAGTCGACTAGTCATAATCTGCTGACAAAAAAAGTGATTTTCTCAAAACTACAGAAATCAGCCCAATAAGTGACACATCACTGGAATCAGGGTTTTTGTCTCTACATTATAATGCTCTTAGATTAGGTGTGAAAAACTTAACAGATTTATTTTAAAGAAATACAGAACGTATAGGAAATGTATGAAACAATGCTTCCAGGAAAAAGTATCATAGCAGGCTCCCTAAAGTGCCAGGCATTGCCATACAGGACAGCTATGTATAGAGGGGTCTTCATTTTGAACAACTTCCCAAATAGATGCTGTAACTGAGATCCTTCTAAAATGAAGCAATGAATGGAAAAATGTTCAAGAGCAAATTTGGCCACAACCAGCTTTTACATGTACTTTATTGTTGTACTAGCTGAAGAGCCCGGCGTTGCCTGGGCATAGTAAATATCTGTGGTTAGTTATAGCACCTCACTTCTCTTATTTTCTCATCACGCCTCTCATTTTCCCCCTCACTCCTCTTATTTTCCCCCTCTCTCCTCTCATTCCCCCCTAACACTTGTCATTTCGACCTCACATCTGTTATTTTCTGATCACTCCACTATTTTCCCTCACTCCTCTCATTTTGAACTCACACCTTTTCATTTTCACCTCACACCTCTCATTTTCACCTCAGTATATACATGTTTGTCATCTCCCTTATATATAGTATACACCTGTATGTCATCTCCTGTATATAATATATACATGTATGTCATCTCCCCTGTATATAGTATATACACCTGTTGTGTGTCATCTCCCCTGTATATAGTATATACCTGTATGTCATCTCCTCCTATATATAGTATATACCTGTATATAATCTCCTCCTGTATATAGTATATACCTGTGTGTCATCTCACCTATATATAGTTTATATCTGTGTGTCATCTCCTCCTGTATATAGTATATACCTGTATGTCATCTCCTCCTATACATAGCATATACCTGTATGTCATCTCCTTCTGTATATACTATATACCTGTAGGTAATCTGCTCCTGTATATAGTATATACCTGTGTGTCATCTCCTCCTGTATATAGTATATACCTGTATGTCATCTCCTCCTGTATGTAGTATGTACCTGTATGTCATCTGTTATGGACCTGGTAGTTAGGAGCACCCGGAATGACCTGATGAGTAAACTAGTAATCGGAACAAGCTCTGGGAAAGTGGGAACTCTGCTGACCGCAAACCCTACTCCTATCACACACACTAGAAATAGCTGTGGAGCGTACCTAACTCTCCCTAGACGCCTCTTCACAGCCTAAGAGCTAACTACTCCTAAAGATAGAAATAGAAGCCTAACCTTGCCTCAGAGAAATTCCCCATAGGTAAAGGCAGCCCCCCACATATATTGACTGTGAGTTAAGAGGAAAGTCACAAACACAGGAATGAAACAGGTTTTAGCAAAGGAGGCCAGACTTAACTAAATAGTCAGAGGAAAGAAAAGGAAACTATGCGGTCAGCACAAAAAACTACAAAAAAAAACACGCAGAGTATGCAAAAAGACCCCCACACCGACTCACGGTGTGGGGTGCAACACTGCACCCCAAGAGCTTCCAGCTAGCAAGGAAATATCATGATAGCAAGCTGGACTAGAATTTAGCAGTACTAAGAAATATATTCAGGCAGCAGTAACAACAAATGAACTAGCAGGGACTTAGCTTCTGCTAGAGTAGACAGGTCCTCAGAGAAGTCCAAGAGAGATCTGAACCAATACTGAAACATTGACAGCTGGCATGAAGTAACGATCTGAGTAGAGTTAAATAGGGAAGCAAGCCTAACAATAAACGAGGGCAGCTGAGAAAGCAACCTCAGAGACCAGCAGTTCCGCTCAAAGCCACCAGAGGGAGTCCAAGAGCAGAACTAACCAAAGTACCATTCATGACCACAGGAGGGAGTCCAAGAAATGGAATTCACAACAGTACCCCCCCTTGAGGAGGGGTCACCGAACCCTCACCAGGGCCCCCAAGCCGATCAGGACGAGCCAAATGAAAGGCACAAACTAAATCGGCAGCATGGACATCTGAGGCAACAACCCAGGAATTATCCTCCTGACCATAGCCCTTCCACTTAACCAGGTACTGGAGCTTCCGTCTCGAAATACGAGAATCCAAAATTTTTTCCACCACATACTCCAACTCCCCCTCAACCAACACTGGAGCAGGAGGATCAAAGGAGGGAACCATAGGCGCCACATACCTCCGCAACAACGACCTATAGAACACATTATGGATGGCAAAGGAAGCTGGAAGGACCAAACGAAATGACACAGGGTTGAGAATTTCAGAAATCTTATAAGGACCAATGAAACGAGGCTTAAACTTAGGAGAAGAAACCTTCATAGGAACATAACGAGAAGATAACCGAACCAAATCCCCAACACGAAGTCGAGGACCAACACAACGACGGCGGTTAGCGAAACGTTGAGCCTTCTCCTGGGACAACGTCAGATTGTCCACTACGTGAGTCCAAATTTGCTGCAATCTGTCCACCACAGAATCCACACCAGGACAGTCAGAAGGCTCAACCTGCCCTGAAGAAAAACGAGGATGAAAACCAGAATTGCAAAAAAAAGGCGAAACCAAAGTAGCCGAACTAGCCCGATTATTAAGGGCGAACTCAGCCAATGGCAAAAAGGTCACCCAATCATCCTGATCAGCAGAAACAAAGCATCTCAGATAGGCCTCCAAAGTCTGGTTGGTTCGTTCGGTTTGTCTGAGGATGGAAAGCCGAAGAAAAAGACAAATCAATGCCCATCTTAGCACAAAAGGACCGCCAAAACCTAGAGACAAACTGGGACCCTCTGTCCGACACAATGTTCTCCGGAATGCCATACAAACGAATCACATGCTGAAAGAATAATGGCACCAAATCAGAGGAGGAAGGTAATTTAGGCAAGGGTACCAAATGGACCATCTTAGAAAAGCGATCACAAACCACCCAGATGACAGACATCCTTTGAGAGACAGGAAGATCTGAAATAAAATCCATGGAAACATGCGTCCAAGGCCTTTTCAGGACCGGCAAGGGCAAAAGCAACCCACTGGCACGAGAACAGCAGGGCTTGGCCCGAGCACAAGTCCCACAAGACTGCACAAAAGAACGCACATCCCGTGACAAGGAAGGCCACCAAAAGGACCTAGCCACCAAATCCCTGGTACCAAAAATCCCAGGATGACCAGCCAACACCGAGCAATGAACCTCAGAAATAACTCTGCTAGTCCATCTATCAGGGACAAACAGTTTCTCCGCTGGACAACGGTCAGGTCTATCAGCCTGAAACTCATGCAGCACCCGCCACAAATCAGGGGAGATGGCAGACAGAATTACCCCCTCTTTGAGAATACCCACCGGCTCAGGGACTCCCGGAGAATCAGGCACAAAACTCCTAGAAAGGGCATCAGCCTTCACATTCTTAGAACCCGGAAGGTATGAAACCACAAAATCGAAACGGGAGAAAAACAGTGACCATCGAGCCTGTCTAGGATTCAACCGCTTGGCAGACTCGAGATAAGTCAAATTCTTGTGATCCGTCAAGACCACCACACGGTGCTTGGCTCCCTCAAGCCAATGTCGCCACTCCTCGAATGCCCACTTCATAGCCAGCAGCTCCCGATTGCCAACATCATAATTACGCTCAGCAGGCAAAAATTTTTTAGAAAAGAAGGCACATGGCTTCATCACAGAGCCATCAGAACTTCTTTGAGACAAAACAGCCCCTGCTCCAATCTCAGAAGCATCAACCTCAACCTGAAAAGGGAGCGAAACATCTGGCTGACGCAACACAGGGGCCGAAGAAAAACGACGTTTCAGCTCCTGAAAAGCCTCCACGGCCACAGAGGACCAATTCACCACATCAGCACCTTTCTTTGTCAAATCAGTCAAAGGTTTAACCACACTAGAAAAATTAGCGATGAAGCGACGGTAAAAATTAGCAAAGCCCAGGAATTTCTAAAGACTCTTCACAGATGTAGGTTGAGTCCAATCATAAATGGCCTGAACTTTAACAGGATCCATCTCGATAGTAGAAGGGGAAAAAATGAAGCCCAAAAAGGAAACCTTCTGAACTCCGAAGAGACATTTAGACCCCTTCACAAACAAGGAATTAGCACGAAGGACCTGGAATACCATTCTGACCTGCTTCACATGAGACTCCCAATCATCTGAAAAGACCAAAATATCATCCAAATATACAATCATGAATCTAGCCAGATACTTTCAGAAGATGTCATGCATAAAGGACTGAAACACAGATGGAGCGTTAGAAAGCCCGAATGGCATCACCAGGTACTCAAAATGGCCCTCGGGCGTATTAAATGCGGTTTTCCATTCATCGCCCTGTTTAATACGCACAAGGTTATATGCCCCTCGAAGATCTATCTTGGTGAACCAACTAGCCCCCTTAATCCGAGCAAACAAATCAGACAGCAGAGGCAAAGGGTACTGAAATTTGACCGTGATTTTATTGAGAAGGCGGTAGTCTATACAGGGACTCAGAGAACCATCCTTCTTGGCCACAAAAAAGAACCCTGCTCCCAACGGTGATGAAGACGGGCGAATATGCCCTTTCTCCAAGGACTCCTTTATATAACTCCGCATAGCGGTGTGTTCTGGCACGGATAAATTGAAAAGTCGGCCCTTAGGAAACTTACTACCAGGGTTCAAATTTATAGCACAATCACAATCCCTATGAGGTGGTAGGATACTGGATTTGGGCTCATCAAATACATCCCGGTAATCCGACAGAAACTCAGGGACATCAGAAGGAATGGATGAAGAAATTGACATCATCGGAACATCGCCTTGTACCCCTTGACAACCCCAACTAGACACAGAAATTGATTTCCAATCCAATACTGGATTATGAACATGTAGCCATGGCAAACCCAACACGACCACATCATGCAAATTATGCAACACCAAAAAGCGAATATCTTCCTGATGTGCAGGAGCCATGCACATGGTCAACTGAGTCCAGTACTGAGGTTTATTCCTGGCCAAAGGCGTAGAATCAATTCCCCTTAATGGAATAGGATACTGCAAAGGCTCCAGGAAAAAACCACAACGCCTGGCAAACTCCAAGTCCATCAAATTCAGGGCAGCGCCCGAATCCACAAATGCCATAACCGACTAGGACGACAGAGAGCAAATCAAAGTAACAGACAAAAGAAATTTAGGCTGTACAGTAGCAATGGTGACAGACCTAGCGAACCGCTTAATGCGCTTAGAACAATCAGAGATAGCATGAGTAGGGTCACCACAGTAAAAACACAGCCGATTCTGACGTCTGTGTTCTTGCCGTTCAGTTCTGGTCAAAGTTCTATCACATTGCATAAGCTCAGGCCTCTGCTCAGAGGACACCACCAAATGGTGCACAACTTTGCGCTCGCGCAAACGCCGATCAATTTGAATGGCCAAGGACATTGATTCATTCAGACCAGCAGGCGTGGGGAAGCCCACCATAACATCCTTAAGGGCCTCAGAGAGACCCTTTCTAAAAATTGCTGCCAGGGCACACTCATTCCATTGAGTAAGCACAGACCACTTTCTAAACTTGTGACAATATACCTCCGCTTCATCCTGACCCGGACACAAAGCCAGCAAGGTTTTCTCTGCCTGATCCACTGAATTCGGTTCGTCATAAAGCAATCCAAGCGCCAGAAAAAACGCATCTACATTAAGCAATGCAGGATCTCCTGGCGCAAGGGAGAATGCCCAGTCTTGAGGGTCGCCACGTAACAAAGATATAATAATTTTTACTTGCTGAATTGGGTCACCAGAGGAGCGGGGTTTCAAAGCAAGAAACAGTCTACAATTATTTTTGAAATTCAGAAACTTAGATCTATCCCCAGAAAACAAATCAGGAATTGGAATTCTAGGCTCCAACATCGGATTCTGAACTACATAATCTTGAATGCTTTGGACCCTTGCAATGAGTTGATCCACACAAGAGGACAGACCTTGAATATCCATATCTACACCTGAGTCCTGAACCACCCAGAGATTAAGGGGAAAAGAGAGACAAAACGCACTGCAAAGAAAAAAAAATGGGTTCAGAACTTCTCTTATCCCTCTTTTGAGGTGCATTAACACTTTGTGGGCCAGCTGTACTGTTATGGACCTGGTGGTTAGGAGCACCCGGAATGACCTGATGAGTAAACTAGTAATCGGAACAAGCTCTGGGAAAGTGGGAACTCTGCTGACCGCAAACCCTACTCCTATCACACACACTAGAAATAGCCGTGGAGCGTACCGAACTCTCCCTAGACGCCTCTTCACAGCCTAAGAGCTAACTACTCCTAAAGATAGAAATAGAAGCCTAACCTTGCCTCAGAGAAATTCCCCATAGGTAAAGGCAGCCCCCCACATATATTGACTGTGAGTTAAGAGGAAAGTCACAAACACAGGAATGAAACAGGTTTTAGCAAAGGAGGCCAGACTTAACTAAATAGTCAGAGGAAAGAAAAGGAAACTATGCGGTCAGCACAAAAAACTAAAAAAAAAACACGCAGAGTATGCAAAAAGACCCCCACACCGACTCACGGTGTGGAGGTGCAACACTGCACCCCAAGAGCTTCCAGCTAGCAAGGAAATATCATGATAGCAAGCTGGACTAGAATTTAGCAGTACTAAGAAATATATTCAGGCAGCAGTAACAACAAATGAACTAGCAGGGACTTAGCTTCTGCTGGAGTAGACAGGTCCTCAGAGAAGTCCAAGAGAAATCTGAACCAATACTGAAACATTGACAGCTGGCATGAAGTAACGATCTGAGTAGAGTTAAATAGGGAAGCAAGCCTAACAATAAACGAGGGCAGCTGAGAAAGCAACCTCAGAGACCAGCAGTTCCGCTCAAAGCCACCAGAGGGAGTCCAAGAGCAGAACTAACCAAAGTACCATTCATGACCACAGGAGGGAGTCCAAGAAATGGAATTCACAACAGTCATCTCCTCCTATATATAGTATATACCTGTGTGTTATCTCTCCTGTATATAGTATATATCTGTGTGTCATCTCCTCCTGTATATAGTATATATCTGTGTGTCATATCTCCTGTAAATAGTATATATCTGTATGTCATCTCCTCCTGTATTAGACCTCGTTCACACCTTATTTGGTCAGTATTTTTACCTCAGTATTTGTAAGCTAAATTGGCAGCCTGATAAATCCCCAGCCAACAGTAAGCCCACCCCCTGGCAGTATATATTAGCTCACACATACACATAATAGACAGGTCATGTGACTGACAGCTGCCGGATTCCTATATGGTACATTTGTTGCTCTTGTAGTTTGTCTGCTTATTAATCAGATTTTTATTTTTGAAGGACAATACCAGACTTGTCTGTGTTTTAGGGCGAGTTTCATGTGTCAAGTTGTGTGTGTTGAGTTGCGTGTGGCGACATGCATGTAGCGACTTTTGTGAGATGAGTTTTGTGTGGCGACATGCGTGTAGCAACTTTTTGTGTGTCGAGTTGCATGTGACAGGTTAGTGTAGCAAGTTGTGTGCAGCAAGTTTTGCGCATGGCGAGTTTTGCGCGTGGCGAGTTTTATGTGTGGTGCGTTTTGAGTATGTGCAAGTTTTGTGTGAGGCAACTTTTGCATGTGGTGCAACTTTTGTGCATGTGGCAATTTTTCCACGTGTGCAAGTTTTGCATGAGGTGAGTTTTGCATGTGGAGAGTTTTGCACGTGGCGAGTTTTGCACGTGGCGAGTTTTGAGCGGCGACTTTTGTGTTTCGACTTTTATGTGGCGAGGTTGGTGTATGTGTGGTGAAATGTGCGCTGAGGGTGGTATATGTGTTCGAGCACGTGGTAGTGTGTGGAGCATTTTGTGTGTGTGTTCATATCCCCGTGGTGATGTGGTGATTATCCCATGTCGGGGCCCCACCTTAGCAACTGTACAGTATATACTCTTTGGCGCCATCGCTCTCATTCTTTAAGTCCTCCTTGTTCACATCTGGCAGCTGTTAATTTGCCTCCAACACTTTTCCTTTCATTTTTTCCCCATTATGTAGATAGGGGCAAAATTGTTTGGTGAATTGGAAAGCGCGGGGTTAAAATTTCACCTCACAACATAGCTTTGACGCTCTCGGGGTCCAGACGTGTGACTGTGCAAAATTTTGTGCCTGTAGCTGCGACGCCTCCAACACTTTTCCTTTCACTTTTTCCCCATTATGTAGATAGGGGCAAAATTGTTTGGTGAATTGGAAAGCGTGGGGTTAAAATTTCACCTCGCAACATAGCCTATGACGCTCTCGGGGTCCAGACGTGTGACTGTGCAAAATTTTGTGGCTGTAGCTGCGACGGTTCAGATGCCAATCCCGGACATACACACACACATACACACATTCAGCTTTATATATTAGATTGTGTCAGTGTGTCAATGTAAATGTTGTAAATTTACTGTAGCGTTCTATGCCCCTGATATTAGGTGTGGTTGTCTTACCTGAATTGAGGTCCGTTAACATCGATTATTGTGAATACGTTTTCCTTGGTCCGATCGTTTCCCAATAATCGTGGCGTGTAAACAGACTGACGATCACCCGACAGATGAGCAAAACGCTCGTTCATCAAATGGAATGATTTTTTGGGCTGCACAAAAGATCATTGTTGTCGGCAGCAAATCATCTGGTGTAAACAGGCCTCACGCTGCCTAGAACAATGGCAGCCTATGTGCACTCTCCGATCTATAGTAGATCGCTCAGTGTGCACCTGAAGAGACCGCAGCCTGGGTAAGAAGCCATTACACAACCACCAATCAGCAGACATGTATTGATTGCCAGTCTGATGCCGTGAAATCACCAGTGTTTGTTCCATCTTTGCACAGCTCAATCTCAATCCTTTTTTAGGGTGAGTTCACACAGGGCGTTTTATCAGCATTTATTTTCTGCAGCAAAACCTGATCTCTTGGCAGGAAAGAAGCTGCAGAAAAAGAGGATGCTTTCCTTGTCTTTTTCTTACTCTTTTGCTGCGTTTTTGGCATGCTAGATTTGTCTCTTGTGTATGCTGATAAAGTTTAGTGTTGGAAAAAAAAAGTCCTATTCTATAGAATCAGGTTTTGGAATGAAAAAACACAGCAAAACCTGATACCTGCGTCTTTTCACCACCCATTCATTTCAGTGGGTGAAAAACTCTGAAAAAAAAAGCTGAAAGTGACATGCTCCATTGTCCAAAAAAACATGCAAAGCACAAAATATTGATGACAAAAAAGCCAATGTGTGTGCATGAGATTTCTGAAATCTCAGACTTTGCTGCTTCTGTAAAATGCAGCTAAAAATGTGCATTAAAAAAGCTGCAAAAACGCCTAGTGTGAACTCAGCCTTAACATGGACTTACACTAGCTTTGCAAAACTCCACAATTCTGTCAATCAAGCCAGATGTGAATCCATAATGACTGTGATGGAGATTTCCAATGACGACCGAAGACATACTCCAAGCACTTTCTATATATTCTTCTCAATGTAAACATTGCTGGGTTGATACGCACTGACCCCTAGGAGAACATATTTACATAAGGTATAAGGGTGGACTTTCCATTAAGGTACCGTCACATTAAGCGACACTACAGCGATATAGACAACGATGCCGATCGCTGCAGCGTCGCTGTTTCGTCGCTGTGTGGTCGCTGGAGAGCTGTCACACAGACAGCTCTCCAGCGACCAACGATGCCGAAGTCCCCGGGTAACCAGGGTAAACATCGGGTTACTAAGCGCAGGGCCGCGCTTAGTAACCCGATGTTTACCCTGGTTACCAGTGTAAATGTAAAAAAACCCAAACACTACATACTTACATTCCAGTGTGTGTCGCATCCCCCGGCGTCCGCTTCCCTGCACTGTGTAAGCGCCGGCCCTAAAGCAGAGCGGTGACGTCACAGCTGTGCCCTGCTTTACGGCCGGCACTGACACATTCAGTGCAGGAAGCTCTGAGCAGCAGCGCGGACGCCGGGAGACGTGACAGACATCAGAAGGTGAGTATGTACTGTTTTTTTTTTACTTTTACAATGGTAACCAGGGTAAATATCGGGTTACTAAGCACGACCCTGCGCTTAGTAACCCGATATTTACCCTGGTTACCATAGTAAAACATTGCAGGCATCGTTGCTTTTGCTGTCAAACACGACGATACACGCCGATCTGACGACCAAATAAAGTTCTGGCCTTCTAGCTCCGGCCAGCGATATCACAGCGGGATCCAGATCACTGCTGCGTGTCAAACACAACGAGATCGCTATCCAGGACACTGCAATGTCACGGATCGCTATCATTATCGTTTTTAAGTTGTTCAGTGTGAAGGTACCTTTAGATTCCTCCACAGTCCTCCATTTCTACTACACTTGCAAGGCCCGCTTGTCTCAATCCCATTACGCTTTCCCTGTGACGATACAAATGCGCATTATGTAATCGCCATTTAATCATTGTACAAGATGCTTTTAAAATGATTCGCTGACACTGAGAAGGACAGTGTTAGAGATCAGAGTAGGAATCCAGAAAAACTCTCTACTATTGCCTTATTGCAGGCTGCCTGCCAGTAGGCTCAAGCATGCATGCAGAATACTTGAATCGGTGACCTAGCAAAATTAACCTTTTCTGCGGACTGTAAACGCACAATATACATAGTCACTTGAGAATTTTTATCTGAAGGATAATGGAATTAATCAACAAATATCTAATGAATTACTGTCAGATACTTTCCAGACCAAGAGCTGATAATCTAGAGAGACAGGAAGTGTCTAACTGTAGTCTTTAGCAGGCTGAAAAAGTCACAAAGGTTATCTCTGCAGAACACAGCCTTTTGTCGAAAATCTGCTAAACTGGCTGCTTTAATTATTCAGCTAAATAAGGATAAGCTCTTTGCTTACATTTCAATTACAAGATGTAGCAAATATCTACTATATAGAAGATAAATGAAACTGCAGCATAGGAAATAGCTAAGAATAAAGATAGAAAATAAACTGCAACAAAATATAAATAAGAAAGTAACATCAAAAGGATACATCTATACCATAAGTATCAGCAGGCCCAACAACAAAAATGATCTCCAAAGAGAACTACCAAATCTGTTACTTTTTATGAATGCATCATTTCCGGGGTAGCTGAGGGCTGGTGTTCTTACTCTGGGAGGGGGCCAATATCCATGGCCCCTTCCCAGGCTATTAATATCAGCCCGCAGATGTCTGTTTAGCCTTTGCTGGATAAATATAGGGCAACCTCACACAATTTTTTTTTTTGGGGGGTTCCCACCTTTTGATAACCAGTAAAGGCTATGCAGACAGCTGTGAGATGATATTAATATACTGGGAAGATCCATGCTTATTACTCCCTTCTCAGGCTATTAAGACCAGCTCTCAGCTGTCTGCTTTCACTCAGCTGTTTAATAAAAATTCAGGGGGCCCCACACCATTTTTATAATTTTATTTATTAATCTTAGAAATAAACATAAGTACAGTAAACTACTGCACTAATTATCTCACTGACATCTTTCTGTCTATATATCTATCCTAGCCATTATATTTTGACCATTCTCGCTGTGAATTTACTGTACTCGGCTGATGAAATGTTGGGTTTCCTATGAGATGGGTGAGTAAAAAAAATTGCACAGCACATGCATGGTCCTTGTGCCCTGTGATTTTTTTCTCACGCCACTGACTTGTATTGGCAATTCCAATCTGATATTCGTATCCACTTGCAGCATCCTGTAATTTTTTTATTAGTCTGATCGTAATCTAATCCAAGCTGCGAAAAAAATTGCAGATGAGCACTAAATCATTAAATAACATTGGTCCAAATGCAATCCAATTTTTTATCGGATTGCACTTGTCCGATTTATTTGTTCGTGTGAGCGAGGCTATGGCCGGCTCCAGGTTTTCGTGGGCCCCAGGTGAAAAAACCTTAGTGGGCCCCATTAACACATACCACTATTCATAATGCACAGATACGGCAGAAAAATATAGGTATAGTACAATGCCAAAGATTTCAATTACTTCTAACATTGCATGAGTGATATCAATGGGTCAGAAACTTCACAGTATAGTCCTCCATACAGTATTATACGCCCCATACAATGCTCCATACAGAATAATGTGCCCCATATAATGCTCCATACAGAATAATGACCCCATATAATGCTCCATACAGTATAATGAGCTTCATACAATGCTCCAAACAGTATAATGAGCCCATATAATGCTCCATACAGAATAATGAGCCTCATATAATGCTCCAAACAGTATAATGAGCCCCATAGAGTGCTCCATACAATATAATGGACCCCTTATAATGCTCCATACAGAATAATGGACAAATCATATACTGCTCCATACAGTACAATAAACCCCAGATAATACTCCAAACAGTAAAATGAGCCCCATATAATGTTTCAAGCAGTATAATGAGCCCCATATAGTGCTCCATACAATATAATGGACCCCTTATACTGCTCCATACACAATAATGACACCATATATTGCTCCATACATAATGAGCCCCATATAATGCTCCAGTATATGATGGGCCCCATATGATGCTCCAGGATATGATGGGTCCTGTATAATGCTTCAAACAAAACAAAAAAATGAAATACTCACCTCTCCTCACTGGCTCTTGCTCTGGCCCAGACTCCTCAGCACTGACTGTTCAGAGGGTTCGCCGACGTGATGTCATTGCGCCCTCTGACCTGAAAAGTCAGAGACAGATGACGTGGAAGACACCGCAGCTCAGGAAAGGGGGAGAGGTAAGTATTGCAAGTTCCACAGCCAGGCTTCAAGCATAAACGTCCAGCAGAGAGCATCAATTAGTAGTAATTAGTAGTAGCATTGCTGATCCAAGGGATGAATATAGGGTTTTGTTATTTCAACCTTACCCTGGGCCCATTGAAAATGACTTTTAAAGTAGAGGACTAGTGGACAACCATCTTTGATTTTGCACGATATACCAATGATGAAAGTTGGCGACTGTGTTTAAATGGTTCTGTCTCAAAAGAGATTTATCATGTATCGTTAGCACTGACAAAAAAGGTCTGATGCCTGAGGGACCCACAGCTTTGACCCTGGCCAATAGACTTGGGTTCCCAAGACCTCCCTTTTCCCTTCACTGATAAAAACAGGAGAAGGGTGTACTTTGCTATTTTCTTAAGCCCTATAAATAATGACAGTAGCAAAGTTGTACATGTGTGACCAACGTACAATGCAAACTCCTTCTTACCAGGGACCTGCAGTAAGGAGGTTAAATAGAGCGGTATTTCAGCATATACCCTGCCACTACATTCACTGTGAAGAAGGTTTCATAAACATACAGGCACAAACGTGGTTGTCATGAATGCTTAGGACCTCCATTTTCGTGAAAAGTGGAGGAGCCATCACCAAAATATATCACTTATCTTGGGGATATGTGATTTATGGCTTATGAAACACAATCCCTTCCTTTAACCATAATCACAAACTTTCATCATTGACAAATTAAGAACAAACAGTAGCAATTAAAGTGGCTGTCTGGCTAAGAAACTCCTACTAGGGTTCTCAAAACAATGGGACTCCCTTTCAGGATGTTTAGCTCTTCCTAGCATAACTGCTCTAAGGAGCAAAGGTAAACGCAAGTGGCATCATTTTAAAGGACCCTGAGCAAGTCTGAGTGCAATAGCTATGATATAAATTTTAAGCTACTAGTGTTAGACTCACCAGGTGAGGTAATCCTCCAAGCCCAAGGTCTACTGTAGGTGGGCACATGGACAACGGGCGTTGGCAAAGCAGATAGAAGGAACACACGGTATACGAACAACAAAGGAACAGGAGACCTCAGGCATGTAGCCATAATGCGGGAGACCGCAGGCAGATAGAGGACATCAGGAAACCGCAAGCAGGCAAATTAAGTGCAGTAACCCGCAGGCAGGCAGGTGGAGTGCAGGAGCTGAGTAGCAAGACAAGGTCCAGCAACAGAAAAGTCTTAATGCAATAACAAGATACAAAGGTGTGTCTCACTGACTCATATAGGTTCAGGCTAGTGCTCACATGGTATCATACAGGGCCATCTCCAAAGCCTGACGTGGCGAACAGCAGAGCCTAGCGGACTGGGCAGAGGAAAGCGAAGAACGAATCCGGGACAGGTGCGTAACAACTAGGTGAAAAGTTGCAAATAAAACACGTTAATTAACTTTATATTATCTGAGTGGAATGTTTCTGTTAGGACCTGTCGAAGAAGAGAATCACTGGAATCGAAAAGCAATAAATGCCCTAAACAGTTACCGGCAAAATTACTTCCGACTTACTTTGCCCTTGATGAACTGAAAGCTTCTGGAAATATTACACAATGATAAAAGTTGTAGAACCCGGTCAGATAAATCAGTAATGTATGGGCAGGGCAGGAGTCCTGAGAACCATTTCAGACCTACTGGTATCCACGGCTGCTCTCCTTTTGATTACCAAACTGTCACAATGCCATTGTTGTGGCATGCTGCACATATAACATATTTACATGCTGTCCAATCAAAAGAGCCATGGCTGCTGTCAGGAAGGAGGCGTCTCCCAGGGTTCCCATCCAGCGATCACAGATCACTGTAGAGCCTAATAAGCTGGGTCCTGCAAATCGATTCAAACCAACTCTAGTAATAATGTAATAATTATGCGATGGTTCAATATGGCTGCTAAAAGCCTATAGTTACTTCTGTGATTCGTAAAGAATGTACACTCTCTTGAATACCACAGCTGAACTGACATGTATTTAGTTCTGTTTATCTTGTGGTTTCTTTTAGTTGTTTCCCCAATTCTTCATACTTACAATGCATCTTGTATTGTGGAGTTTGAAAAAAGAATATTATATCACAGGTGCGTCATGTCGAGTGACGACTATGTCTGTCTACAGCCTAAAGGGATTAAAACTGGAAAATAAGAAACTGTAAATGAAAGTATGGTTTCTTCCTAATGAGTTGTAGACTTTAAGGTCCACTGCTTCGTTCTTCACATTTTGCCACCACCGCCTTTGAAAGCTCTTATCGTTATGCCTTTGAAGACCAGATGTTCTTTCAGAAAGAAATGTAAGGGATGCATAAAAAAGGAGCACTACTTTGTATCCAAAATCTGGGCTGCATGCTTTCCCATTCTATTTTTATCAAATAGAAGTCACTGATAGAATATAATGTAATTTTGTTTCAAACTGATTTATTTTTTCACTTTTCTCACTATGTTGATGTTCTCATTTACTTCTGGACCAAGTTTCCATATCGCTAAACTATAAAAGGAACACCATGTAAAGTTTACAGATAATCGCAAAAGTAAATGTAATCCTAAATGTCCATGCTGTAGAGCAAAAGTTGCTGGATAAATTCATGTGTAGTTTTCTGAGAAAATATGTGTAGTATAACATCAATGACATTGATTTAACCCCTTAGTGACCACCAATATGTTTTTTTTTACTAACCTGAGATATAACAGAATAGCACTCCCCTACGGGTGAAAATATAGGAGCTGTCTGCTGTCCATTATAGCTGACACCCTGCTGCATCAGCCATGATCAGTGTTGGCACCAACCATGGCCGTTGAACCCCCGAAATGCTGCTGTCAATAGTGACTACAGAATCTAGATGGTTAACCGAGTGTGGGGGGGCTTCCTCTTTATCCCCAGTGGCACGCTGAGAGCACGATTGTGTGGTCCTGATGTTTGCCATGACAATTCACGGCCAAATAATGGCCTAGCCTGCTGGCTATAGGGACCTGTTCAATAGTTAGCAAAATTTAGGTCACAAAAAATAAAATCTTTTATTTCTGTCATGAAACATTGCATCAATTCCTGAAAAGCACCTGAAGGGTTAATAAACTGCCTGACAACAGTTCTGAATAATATGTCGAGGGGTGCTATTTTAAAAATATTACTGTTTTTTTCTCCTAAATATGGGTCCCTAGAGTCATTACAAAACTGAATAGGTCCCTGAAAATACAAGTTTTTAAAATTTCTTTGAAAACAGTGAAAAATTGCTACTACATTTTTAAGCCTAACATTCTAACAAATTATAAGAACCTTTTACAAATAGTGGTGATTTAAGGTACCGGTAGTCATGGTGGAAATGTTATTAACTCTGTTTGTGTGGTATGGCTATCTGAATCATTCAAAGTTTGAAATTGTCTTTTTATATATATATATATATATATATATATATATATATATATATATATATATATATATATATATATATATATATATATATATATATATATATTTGTAATGTTTTTATAAATAAGCGCAAAACATATTGACCTAAATTTACGATTCACATAAAGAACAATGTGGCACAAAAAAATCTTAAAATCATTTGGGAAATGTTGAAACATTCCAGAGTTATTGCTGTCTTGGTTTCATTACTGACTGTGGCCTGTGGACACTGAGTGACAGCTCAGCCGTCCTATGGAATCTGGAGTGTGTTGGACTATCAGTTTTGTGAGTGACAGTCCAGTCAAGTCATCCAATCTGATCCTGGGGCATGCTGGGCTGACACCACTGTGATTGACATTTCCCAGGTCACAAAGAACAAAAAGACAGTGCCACAATGGACGGTGAAAAAATAGGAGCTTACATTTATTCTGCCTCCTGTAGCGACGTTTCGGTCAACAGACCTTTATCAAGCACTGTCTGTTGACCGAAACGTCGCTACAGGAGGCAGAATAAATGTAAGCTCCTATTTTTTCACCGTCCATTGTGGCGCTGTCTTTTTGTTCTTTGTGGTCTTGATACTGGCCGGGATGGACTCCCCGGTTTTGGACGTGCGCCCTTGTGTCCACTGAGACCTTTAATTTATATTATGAGAGGGTGCGGTTTTGACTTTCTTTTGTTTTGACTCTGATGACATTACCCAGGTGTCTCTAGTCCTCAGGTGAAGTGCTAGGTATTTAGCTGGCTTGCTGTGAGCAGCAGATTGTCAGTTGTAGCTTTGCTTTAGTTAGGTGTGAGTGCTTGCTCTGTTTCTGATTCCTGATCTTGTTGATGACCTTGGATTTGTTGTGACTATTCATTAGATTATCCCTTCTGCTTTTGACACTCTCTGACTTCAGGTATCTGACCCTGGACTTGGGCTCTGACTATCTGTTTGTTGTAGTCCCTAGTTTTTATGTACCCTCTTGGAATTTGACCCCGGACTGTTTCATTACCATGCCTTTGACTTATCCCCTCTACACTAAGAGCCCTCCTGGTATCTGACTTCGGACCTCTTGACTACCCTTTCTCGCGGCTTACCAGTGAGTAGTGACTCAACATCACAATTGCCACATAAAGTGACATGCCAGATATGAAAAATTTGAGAGGTTAAATACTTGATCTCTCTGGGATTATTAGTTAAGTGAGCAATCCTAGAGTGAGTGACAGCTATTGGCTCACAAACATGGAAGGCTGGCGGTAACTGAGCAGGACCGCCTACAGGACTCCCAAACCTGGAGCTAGCAGGAATTTTAATCAATAAAACCAACTTATGCTCTGTGCCATGCTAAAAGTACAATATGTTCAATATGGCATGTTTGATTTAAATAGTACTTGACAAAAAAAAAGTTTTCCGTTTTTAACAAGACTGCAACATATTTCTAAGCTTATTGCCTAAAGCACATCTTTCTATATTCAATCTCTTTTATTCCATATATTCCATCTGTCAGAGATCTTGACACTTTCCTACTTTCCGCTACAAATCATCAGTAGAACACAATCCTCTATGATTCAAGAATACGTCAAAATTCAAATCTACCACTACACTACTCACAACTTAACTACCGTACTTGGATGCCAAAAACCACTTGCTTTATGACTCACCTGCACTGTCCGGCACCCGGCATCTGAGATGTGACTGACAAAGAACACTGCGCAGGCCCCAGGCAGGCACGCACAGCGCAGGCGCCGGATTTAAGAAGCAACAACGCGAAGGGGGCGGGTATCATCGGCCCTGAAGAGAAGAGTGACGGCAGTTGGAAGATTGATACAGGACGCTTCGGACCGCCTCCTGGTACAATATCTGGTATGTGTGGCCAATTTTTAAAACGCTTTATTGAGGTAATAAATGAATCAAAAACTAAAAGAGCCACCTTGTTAGACTGCAGCATTACTGCTGCACAAGGTGGCTCTTTTAGTTTATAACGGCTGGGGGGGTGACAGTGGCCCTTTAAGGAGATTGGATCAGGTAGTAGGAGAGAACAGCAGAATGAGAAAACAATCACGGGGAGGCACAGAAAGATTGTGCTGACCTTCCTAACAAGTCCACCTCACCCCAGTGCATGATTCCCATCTACAAAGCTCAGGACTGCTGCACAATTTCCTTCATGCTGTAGAACCTCTCACCTTGAAAAATGCTGTTAATCTTTAGATATGGGATTAATCATGTCTTCATAGAAAGCCGGTGGCGCTCTGGAGAAAGTTTGTTTTTTTCCTGGTAGCTGCACTTTTCAGTAAGGTGGCCAGGTAGCACTGTAACGCTATTTACTTGCACATAAGCTCTATATCTGCAAGTAAATAGCATTTTCTGAGGTGACAAGTTCCCTTTAGAAGATAGAGCCTTCAGAGCGGAACCTAGTTATAATGCAGGATAGGAGTCATATAATGGACAGTTATAGTGTTATTCCATATGTACACACAAGACAGTTTATTCTGAAAAGTTACTTCAAAGTATAGTTACCTTTTAAGATGAGTTTGTTCATTTTTGTTTTATCAGTTACAGCTATTGTCCTCTTAAAGGGAACATGACATCAGGTTTTTCCCATATAAAGTATGGCCGCCACCATTAGGGTCTCATTTCCAGCATTCTAAAATGCTGGAACAAAGTCCCCAATCCACTCTGCAGATCCCAAAAAAAGAGCTTTTATTATACTTACAGATGGTGGGTCTGGTCCAATGGGCATCTCTGGTCTTGATCAGATGCCTCCTCTCTTCTTACGATTGCTGTCCTCCTTCCCTGCGTCATGTTGATGATGTGTCGTCCCATGACTTCCACACAATGTTCCCGTCGTGCTACTGCGCAAGCGCACTTCTCGCTGCCCTGCCGAGTGTAGAGCAAAGTAATGTAGTGCGCATGCACCGGCTTTACTTTCGTCTCTTTGGCCTTTCCCAACGCTTGCGCACTACAGTACTTTGCTCTGACCTCGGCAGGGCAGAGAGAAGTGCGCTTGTGCAGGAGAGCGATGGGGACACTATGTGGATGATGTAGCATGTATTAATCCTATGAAGAAGAGAAGGAGGACAGCAATCATAAGAAGAGAGGAGGCGCCAGATTAAGACCAGAGACGCCCATCGAAACTGACCATGTTGTCTCTGAGTATAATAAAAGGGGTTTTATTTAGATCTGCAGGGGGGTTTGGGGACTTTTTTACAGCATACTTTAAAAGAGCCCTAGCTGGGTATGGAAAAACCACTAGAAAAGGGTCAAGAATATATTTACCAAACTACAATCATTTTATTAATATTATAATTATGCAAAATTACATAAATCCAGAGTAGCCCGAAGACGGGTGAAACGCGCGTAGAGGTGGCAGGTCTGGGTTTAATTTTTGTGGAATACCATGTAAGTTATAGTGCAGGCACTTGCACTTTAATTATGGATACTTATTTTAACTAACTTGCACTAATATGCACTGTGGCACTTTACTAATAGGATTAATCAATATCCATGTTCCTTCTCCACTTGGAGTTTGACCCCTTATGGGACTAACTAGGAACGAGGCTATCCTCACTCTCTTGCATGTAGTGTGCTCTCACATTATATACAGCACGTAATAATTCTATTCATTTGCTTCATTTGTGTAATTAAGTTGTAAACAATGCTATACTCTGGTTCACAAAATCCCCATGTAACCTGCTTTTGGCAGTGCTACTCTGGATTGATGTAATTTTGCATAATTATAATATTAAAAAAAGATTGCATTTTGGTAAATATACTCTTGACCCTTTTCTTGTGGTTTTTCATACCCAGCTAGGGTTATGGTGTGGTATTGATATTTTGAGGTTTTTTTTTTTATTTTATAATCTTTGACATCCTTTTTGGGAAAAGTTGTGCATAATTTAAAAGAGGCATTAATGGCGGTGGCAGTAATTTATATGGGAAAAACCTGGTGGCACGTCCCCTTTAAATAAAGAGCATTGATAGTTATAATAGTAACATATTCCTGTACTGCTCTGTGACATGACAGTATTAAAAAACAAAGTGGTTTTGAGTAATTTATTAACTCATCACATATACTTAGATATCAAATACTAGTAAATCCATTTGAGACTATTACGGTACTAAAAGTGTAAATAAAATATTAAAAAATGGTTTCCTAGTTTTCTCAAAGACAATAATGGGACTGAAAATCTGTGCCAGAAAAATCTGGTCTAGAATAGGACTGATCTTTTAAAAACAATGGTCTTCTGGAGAAGTTTTCCTGTATCTCAATATGGTGCTTAACAGTACGAATAAGAGTCATTTGAGCTATAGAATGTTATTAGGCTCAACGATCAGACTATTAGTTTCTCTGATTTTTAATAGCTAAAATTAAACAAAAAGAAAGGGACATTCAAAGTCTATATGTGATATCTACTAAGAAGGGAACCTATCACCCCGTTTTTTTCGGTATGAGATAAAAATACTGTTAAATAGGGCCTGAGCTGTGCATTACAATAGTGTAGTTTGTGGACCCCGATTCCCCACCTATGCTGCCGAAATACGTTACCAAAGTAGTCATTTTCGCCTGTCAATCAGGCTGGTCAGGTCGGATGGGCGTGGCTTCTTCCCCCAGATATTGCGTAGTTTTCCGTTGGTGACGTAGTGGTGTGCGCATGTCCAAGGTCCCCAATCCTGCACGGGGGGGTGAAAATAGCAGCGATGTCCGTTATTCCATTGGTGGCCGGTGGGCGCGGCCATCTTCCTTTGGCCGCGCGTGCGCAGAAGCGGCGCTCTGCTGGCCGCGGCTTCAGGAAAATGGCCGCGGGATGCCGCGCGTGCGCAGATGGAGATCGCGGCGGCCATTTTCCTGAAGCCGCGGCCAGCAGAGCGCCGCTTCTGCGCACGCGCGGCCAAAGGAAGATGGCCGCGCCCACCGACCACCAATGGAATAACGGACATCGCTGCTATTTTCACCCCCCCGTGCAGGATTGGGGACGTTGGACATGCGCACACCACTACGCCA
Source organism: Ranitomeya variabilis (assembly GCF_051348905.1). NCBI lineage: Eukaryota > Metazoa > Chordata > Amphibia > Anura > Dendrobatidae > Ranitomeya > Ranitomeya variabilis. The sequence goes on along the minus strand of NC_135237.1, from coordinate 114,153,726 downwards.
CCAACGGAAAACTACGCAATATCTGGGGGAAGAAGCCACGCCCATCCGACCTGACCAGCCTGATTGACAGGCGAAAATGACTACTTTGGTAACGTATTTCGGCAGCATAGGTGGGGAATTGGGGTCCACAAACTACACTATTGTAATGCACAGCTCAGGCCATATTTAACAGTATTTTTATCTCATACCGAAAAAAACGGGGTGATAGGTTCCCTTTAAGCAGAAGGCCGCTGGAGAATGATTAGCCAAAATATTGAAAAGGAGCACACCTAGTAACAATGTGGTGCAATTTTTTGGAATTATAATAAATCTTTCAGACCTTTAATCACCGTCCTCTCTTTCTATGATTCCCGATTTAAAAAAATAGTGCTGAGTGTTGAAAAAAAATTAAAGGGAATCTGTCACCCCCAAAATCGTATATGAGCTGCGGCCATCGGCATCAGGGGTTTATCTACAGCATTCTGTAACGCTGTAGATTAGGCTGCTTTCACACTAGCGTCGGTACGGCGAACCGACGCATGCTGTGAAAGAAATGCCCGACATGGGCAGCGGAAGCAGTCTTATGACACTTCCGCAGCCCCATTGCAAGGTCCAGGGAGGAGGGGGCGGAGTTTTGGCCGCGCATGCGCGGTAGAAAATGGCGGACTTGACGCACAAAAAAAGTTACATGTAACTTTTTTTTGTGGCGGCGGTCCGCCAAAACATGATGCAACCGTCGCACGACGGTTGTGACGTGTGGCACTGCGTCGCAATGTGTCGCTAATAAAAGTCTATGGAGAAAAAATGCATCCTGCGGGCAACTTTGCAGTATGTGTTTTTTCTCCACAACGACGCATTGCGACGTGCAGTGCCCGACGCTAGTGTGAAAGTAGCCTAAGCCCCCCATGTTACCTGAAAGATAAGAAAAACAAGTTAGATTATACTCACCCAGGGGCGGTCCCGCTGCGATCAGGGTCCGATGGGTGTCGCGGTCCAGCGCCTCCTATCATCATACAATGATGTCCTCTTCTTGTCTTCTTCCCGTGGCTCCTGCACAGGCATACTTAACTGTCCTGTTGAGGGCAGAGCAAAGTACTGCAGTGCGTAGGCGTCGGGAAAGGGCAGAGAGGCCCAGCACCTGCGCACTGAAAACAAGAAGAGGACGTCATTGTATGAAGATAGGAGGCGCTGGAACGGACCGCGACGCCAATCGGACCGCACCGCAGCGGGACCGCCCCTGGGTGAGTATAATATAACCTTTATTTCTCATCATTCAGGTTACATCGGGGGCTTATCTACAGCATTACAGAATGCTGTAGATAAGCCCCTGATGCTGGTGGCCGCAGCCCATATACAATGTTGGGGGTGACAGACTCCCTTTAAAAAATGTTTTGCTAATTTTGCACAAAACAGGCGTTCACCAAAACGTGTTCCTTTTTGTGTAACAAAACCAGCACAAATAAGGCTACTTTCACACTAGCATTGTTGGCTGTACGTCACAATGCGTCGTTTAGGAGAAAAAAATGCAACCTGCAAAGTTGTCTGCAGGATGCGTTTTTCCCCATAGACTAACATTAGCGACGCATTGCGACTTATTGCCACACGTCGCAACCGTCATGAGACGGTTGCGTCGTGTTTTGGCGGACCGTCGGCACAAAAAAAGTTACATGTAACGTTTCTTTGCGCGTCGTGTCCGCCATTTTCGACCGCGCATGCGCGGCCGAAACTCCGCCCCTCCTCCCCGGACCTTACAATGGGGCAGCAGAAGCGTCGTAAGACTGCTTCCGCTGCCCACGTCGGGCATTATTTTCACAACGCACGTCAGCACGTCGGGCCGACGCATAGCGACGGCCCCGTGCCGATGCTAGTGTGAAAGCAATCTAACTTAAAAACAACCTGTCAGCACATTTTTATACATGGAAGTAGCGGAATGGCCATGTAGATTTTTGGAACTAGCAAAAGTGATACTTTATATAGAAATCTGATGCACCATTCATGAAAAATCTACAGTAGAAGACATATTGAAATTAGGCAGAAAGTACATTAGGGTTGTGGCAATGCAGTGAACTTCTAGACTGATTTGGATTTAGCTTCCAGATTAGATTTCTCTTGAAAGGCATATCAGATAATTAAAAAAAGTGTAATTTTTTACTGAAGGGACAAGTGCGTAAGCAGCAGTAACACCATTCCATATGTAAGAACATGTTGATATGTTCCCTTTAAAACCTGCCCCCCATAGTTTGGTGGTTAGTATGACAGGAGATTCTTTAGTAATCACAGTAATGCCATGATTTTCCCTGTGCAGACATGGAGTCTGACATTACGTCAGTCTATGAAGACGCCAAGCTCCATGTATTTTCTTGCTTGCAGATAGGCAGGAAAACCAGCTGAATATAATGAGGTTAATTTATTTACATACAACCCAGTTCTACTTTAATCAATTCCTTAATCAACATTGACCATTAAAGAGTAAAGCTGACCTGTCTGATGTTTAGATAGCCGCACTGCCAGCTTGGAATTCCCTAACCCTATATTTGCCTGTCCCAGAGCTGATCTGTTCTTCTGGATGAAAACATTATGGACTTTTCAAAGATAATTTTCGAGAAACAATTCCCATTCTCCCTTCTCAAGGGAAGATGCTCCAGTTTACAATGCTATAAGCTATTCAATGTCTATAGCGGTACAAATAATGTATGTTCGGTATATTTTTAATCAGGTTATTAAAATATTAATTTGTGAGCAGCTAAGTGAAACAGTTATATGAAGCAGTGAAGCACAAGATTTATCTTCCCACAAACATAAATTAATACTAAACTTTTGAGGAGTAAAACCTGGATTATATCGTAACAAAGTATGTTACATCTACATCAGTGATTGTAAAAGCTGCAGTACCAGGCACAGGCCATGGCCAAGAGTGGCGCCATTTCTATTAAAAAAAATAAAAGAAAATCCTTCTCATTCTGTAAAACGTTCACATATCCTTTTTTATTTTTACATCCATGTAAAATGAACCTTTTTTTTTGAGTATCAACAGTTTTGCATCCATATTTCTCATCTGTTATGAAAAACTGTCAGAGGTAGACTGTCAAAACTATTTTATCCATTTGACGCTTAGCAATGGATTATTTAAAATCAGATGTAAGGCGAAAGGTACACGGAAGTAAAAAGCACGTCTTCCATTTTTCACATATTCACATTGAACTCTATGGGATGTGTGTTGCCCATATAAAAACAGACATCACACAGACGAGCACAACGGATGTCTCAATCCAGTCCTAAGATATTCTGTCAATCTTACATAAAAATTATTAAGAGTGCAGGACCCTGTACGAAAACTATTTTTCTAAATCACTTGTATTGACGATTTTCTCTCAGGGGCAGCACAGACCGGATGTCGTCAATGCTGCCTACTGGGTTTCCATAGCCAGTGCAGGAGGCAGTGCTGTAACATGACTGTACACTCCACATCTTCCCTGCTGGAAATGGATACTTCGGAGGTGTCACACGGACGGTATGTGCTGCTACCGAGTGCAAAATTAGTAATCAAAGTGATTTACAAAAACTTTGGGGTCTGTTTTGTTCAACTGTGCTACACCAAGGCTAACTCTAAAAATGATACACTATTTCATTTCCACACATCAGAAATTCCTATGTATTGGATAGGAAAAGTCTGCACGTTTGTGACAAATCTCCAATGTTATTTAGGGGCAAAAATGAGTCACTCTGGCCTAAGGCTGCATTCACACATCAATGTGAGTGTGAGTCTTTTCTTAGGTATCATCCTAGTTGTATCACTGTTCTTCTTTCACTGAAGGAGGTAGATTGAACTTCTTTTTTATCTATTGACAATCAGCTAAAAATGGTTGAAATTCGGGTGGAACTCGAAGGGACTAAGTCTGCCTTCCTAGTTCCTCCTGTGTCTCACGGATCACCACAGATTTTAGCTGATCCACAAAATCTGATCATAATAGGACATGCTCCTAGTCTCAGAGACGCGGAACCATTTTTAGAATTGATGCGTTTACGGCACAATGATTCTCTATGGGATAGTGCTCTGTCTGAGAAAAATACGGCCAGCGCTAGGATGTGTTACAAAGATGTGTGAATGTAGCCTGAGGCTCAGTCAGTTATATTAAGGTACCTTCACACTAAGCGACGCTGCAGCGATACAGACAACGTTGCCGATCGCTGCAGCGTCGCTGTTTGGTCGCTGGAGAGCTGTCACACAGACCGCTCTCCAGCGACCAACGATGCCGAGGTCCCCGGGTAACCAGGGTAAACATCGGGTTGCTAAGCGCAGGGCCGCGCTTAGTAACCCGATGTTTACCCTGGTTACCAGTGTAAAATGTAAAAAAACCAAACAGTACATACTCACATTCGCGTCCCCTGCCGTCCGCTTCCCTGCACTGACTGAGTGCCGGCCCTAACAGCAGAGCGGTGACGTCACCGCTGCGCTCTGCTTTTACTTTACGGCTGGCACTCAGTCAGTGCGGGAAGCGGACGGCAGGGGACGTGAAGGTGAGTATGTACTGTTTGTTTTTTTTACATTTTACACTGGTAACCAGGGTAAACATCGGGTTACTAAGCGCGGCCCTGCGCTTAGTAACCAGATATTTACCCTGGTTACCATTGTAAAACATCGCTGGCATCGTTGCTTTTGCTGTCAAACACAACGATACACGGCGATCTGACGACCAAATAAAGTTCTGAACTTTCAGCAACGACCAGCGATATCACAGCAGGATCCAGATCGCTGCTGCGTGTCAAACACAACAATATCGCTAGCCATGACGCTGCAACGTCACGGATCGCTAGCGATATCGTTTAGTGTGAAGGTACCTTTAAGGTTCTTTAGGTTTTTCCGGGTATGGATAATTTATTATGCAGCACTGATTTTGTAGTCATAAACAGGGGGACCCTGATGGAGTCAGAACGGACCCCAAAAATATGTGAAAGTAAAAGTACAGTAGAAGCCAGTAATAAATTGTAAAGACATTACTCATAATACAATACAATTTGTTATGCATCACTCCACATCTAAGTATCAATCAGCTTGCCATGTAGCAACACTTGTTTCAGGGGTGGAAGTTTAATAACGCTGGTACTGCCAACCTTCATTTTATCTTCCCATATGGATATAAAACAAATGGGCTTGTGTTATTGAATTCTCTAAATCTGTCACGCTCCGAAAAAACTTCAATTCTTGTCATTTTTGTTGCCATTTAGTCTCACAATTTGATGGTTGTAAAGCCCATAAAGCGTGTTTTTGTGTTTGGCGTCACATCATGCGTCCAGCGTGTTATTATTATGAATCGTTTGAGCTGGAAATGGGAGTGTTCAGCAATCTGTAAGACATCAGCGGCATAAACACCCTGACACATGATCCACAATCAGTAAACTGTTGTTTTGTGCTAGCAGCTGCTGGGTGAAATTGATGTGGCTGATCATTCTCCTCCTATTGTCCCATAAAAGTTTATTTTTGTCTTTCTGGTGTTTATTTTTGCAGCGACAGCTGCTTCTTGTTCTTTAAGAAGGGAAATAAAACATTTTTTCCCCCTGTATTTGAGTGAAATGGAATGTGGAGATAAAAATGTATTTTGGATTTTACAAATATAGAAGATCTTGTAAGCTCTTTTTCCACTGCATATCTGGTTGCCATCAAACTGGTGTTATTTTGAGCTACAGTTGTTAAAATTGTGATAAGTAGGTTTAAAAAATACAGTTGTGAATCTTTTTTGTACAATAGATCCACAACACATGTAGTTTTCACATCTTAAAGTTATAATTTTCTATACTGTTTTCTACTAGGACTACAAGTTATATTATAAAACTGTCGATGAGCTATTTCATTGCTTGTTATGAGGAAAATCTGACTTTATGCAAACAGGTGCCCATATACCTTAGCTAGCTGTCAGCTGTTCGGCTATTGTTCTGTTGACAGCGATGTCTCCTGATTTCGGCAGAGTCAGCTTAAGTGATTATGTGTTTTCAAAGGGAACAACTTTGTTGATTTGGCCACCTTTCTCTCTATCACATATAATCTTGTTGTCGTCCACTGTGTTTCATTTACATCCTGCAACCAGCAATAATATGCTTAATGTAAACACACATGGTGAAGGAAAGGACACATCTATTGCATAGGTGATGGATGTCATTTGGATATCATTCAGTCTATAGCACACACTCAAGAGGAGCGAGTATTCTGGCTCATAGCGCCATCCCGTTCACATGCATCACAGTCATGGTAGACTCAGAGGGTCGTTTTGTCTCTATATTTTGTATTACACATAACACCCCGATCCTTATATAGTAGCCATTTATATCCCTCCACTTTACTCCAGTGAGGTGCTGAAAAAAATACTCACTCTCTCCTCCACACTTGCCTTTGCTCATGATGGGGGATTTCAATATGTATTTACACCCGTACCGGGATAAATTTAAAACTGGAACCATATCTGAGTCAGCCTCACAGACCTCTCTATCCAGAGTTCTTTCAGAGCTAGAGTTGATAGATATTTGGTGCACTAAGCACCCCAATATCAAAACAATACTCTATTATTCAACATCTTACCATTCGTTATCCAGGATTGACTTGGCGGTTGGAAATGTGAATATGATGTCTCTGGTAAAGGAGGTTGAATATTTACCAAGAACCGTGTCGGATCATTGCCCCATAAGGGTGCAACTGGGGCACGGAGGGCTTGGTCACCAAGAACATATGGTGGTTAAACCCATTTTGGATTCAAACTATTGGGGGTTCTCTACACGACAGATTGCAGGAATACTTTAACATTAATACGGACTCCAATTCGAGGTTAATAGTATGGGATGCTATGAAAGCATTTGTTAGAGGGATCTATGTTGGTGAAATTAGTAAACCGGAAACTAAGACAAGAGAATACATCCAAAAGTTACAAGAGCAGGTCAGCCTAGCAGAATCAGAATTAATGTAAAACACCTTAGCTTGTACTGCGGAAAATATGAAAAAAATATCAAAAACTAATGAAAAATCACTTATTGGGACTAGCTGCATAAACTTTTTTTTTTTGCAAAACAAACATTTTATGGAGTGTGAAAGTGCGGGCCACTTGCTAGCAACTATTGTTAAAGCTCAAAATGGGTTCTCGTACATTTCTAGACTAGTCTCTGACACTGGGGTCATGGTTATGGAGGATGCAGATATTCCCAACACTCTGCAAAATTACTTTTCTAGTATTTATTCTTTTAGAAGCGTCACCAGTTCAGAAGAAATAGAGAACTTTTTAGCAACCATTCCATTACCACAATGATCAAATCTAAAGAGGGATATACTAGACAAACCAATTGAACTTGAGGAACTGGAGGAGGCTATTCAAGGGATCCAAAATGAGAATGCCCCAAGCTCAGATGGGTTACCAGGGGAATTCTTTAACCCCTTTCTGCCAGCTGACAGAATAGTACGTCAGCTGGCAGATCTCCTGCTTTGAGGTGGGCTCCGGCGGTGAGCCCACCTCAAAGCCGCGACATGTCAGCTGTTTTGTACAGCTGACATGTGCGCGCAATGAGAGCGAGCGGAATCGTGATCCGCCCGCGCCCATTAACTAGTTAAATACTGCCATCAAGCGGCATTTAACTAGCGCTCCCGGCCGCGCGGCCGGATGTGCTCGCACCGCTGACCTCCGTCACATGATCGGGGGTCATCGGTGCATTGCCATAAAAACCAGAGGTCTCCTTGAGACCTCTATGGTTGTTGATGGCCGATTATTTTGAGCGCCACCCTGTGGTTGGCGTTCAAAGTACACCTGCATTTCTGCTACATAGAGGTGATCTGTACTTCACCTCTATGTAGCAGAGGCGATCGAGTTGTGCATGCTTCTAGCCTCCTATGGAGGCTATTGAAGCATGCCAAAATAAAAAAAAAAAGTGTTTCAAAATATAAAAAAATAAAAAATATATAAAAGTTCAAATCACCCCCCTTTCGCCCCCAATCAAAATAAAACAATTAAAAAAAAATCAAACATACACATATTTGGTATCGCCACGTTCAGAATCGCCTGATCTATCAATAAAAACAAAGGATTAACCTGACCGCTAAATGGCGTAGCAAGAAAAAAAATCAAAACGCCAAAATTACGTTTTTTTGGCCGCCGCGACATTGCATTAAAATGCAATAATGGGCGATCAAAAGAACGTATCTACACCAAAATGGTATCATTAAAAACGCCAGCTTGGCACGCAAAACATAAGCCCTCACCTGACCACAGATCACGAAAATTGGAGACGCTATGGGTATCGGAAAATCGCACAATTTTTTTTTTTTTTTTTTTTTTAGCAAACTTTGGAATTTTTTTTCACCACTTAGATAAAAAATAACCTAGACATGTTAGGTGTCTATGAACGTGTAATGACCTGGAGAATCATAATGGCAGGTCAGTTTTAGCATTTGGTGAACCTACCAAAAAAGCCAAACAAAAAACAAGTGTGAGATTGCACTTTTTTTTGCAATTTCATCAAATTTGGAATTTTTTTCCCGTTTTCTGTTAAACGGCATGGTAAAACCAATGGTATCGTTCAAAAGTACATCTCGTCCCACAAAAAATAAGCCCTCACATGGCCATATTGACGGAAAAATAAAAAAGTTATGGCTCTGGGAAGGAGGGGAGCGAAAAACGAAAACGAAAAAAGCTCCGGGGTGAAGGGGTTAAAACATATCAAGAACTATTGTTTCCAAATTTACTGGCAGTTTTTCAAGAAAGTATTAGAATTGGTAACCTCCCAGAATCTACGAAAGAGGCGGTGGTGGTTTTGATATTGAAACCTGGAAAGGATCCATCCCTGCCTGATTCTTATAGACCTATCTCCCTCCGACGTCAAACTGCTGGCTAAGATTCTTGCAAACAGATTACCCAAGATGATTACAAGGGTAATACAAGATGATCAAACTGGATTTATACCAAACAAGTCCACTTCAAATAATATAAGGCGGTTATATATGGGGATGCAGCTTAGTTCAAAATCCACTTGAACAAGGGCGGTCCTTTCCTTAGAAGCATTTGACAGCGTTGAACTGAACTTTTTGTGGGCTGTGTTAAAGGGCATGAGATTAGGAGATACATTTATTTCAATTATCCAGTTATTATATAGTTCTCCTAGGGCAAAACTCTGGGTTAACAGTCATATATTGGGATCATTTGATCTGGGAAGGGGAACACGGCAGGATTGTCCCGTCACCCCTTCTTTTTGCACTAGCTATAGAGCCACTTGCCTGTTTGATACGAAATAATCCTGCAATCTCTGGCTTTCGGTGTGGGTTAATAGCGATGAAAATCTCTCTATACGCGGATGATATGCTTCTTTTTGGGGGGACCTAGGCACTTCTGTTGGACCAGTAATAGACATAATCTCTTCATTTATATAGCACCAACATATTCTGCAGCGCTTTACAGTTTTTGCACACATTATCATCGCTGTCCCCGATGGGGCTCACAATCTAAATTCCCTATCAGTATGTCTTTGGAATGTGGAAACCGGAGAACCCGGAGGAAACCCACGCAAACACGGGGAGAACATACAAACTCCTTGCAGATGTTGTCCCTGGTGGGATTAAAACATTCTTCAAATGGTCAGGCCTTCTAATTAACTGGAGCAAATCGGTACTTATGGTACTTATGAGGAATACTCATTGGAGCATACACAAAATCAGATAGTAAACTCTTTTAAATATTTGGGGGTAATAGTCTCTTCTAACCCTCAGGACTTTCATTCACATAATTTAGCCCCCCCCCTGCTGTTAAAATTTAGGTCTGAGGTGGATACATGGTGTCGCCTCCCGATGTCTCCAGTGGGAAGAAGAAATCTTTTGAAAATGATCCTAATGCCACAACTCCTTTATTTTCTTCATAATACTCCGATTTGTATTCCTATGTCTTTCTTTCATAAAATACAGCAACCCAGAATTAAACTTGAAACTCTGCAAAGAGGAAGGGATAATGGGGCCTAGCAGTTCCAAACACTTGGTTATACTTCATATCATCGCAGCTACAGCAGTTTCAGGGCTGGGGTACAACTGACCACTGTGGAGCTTCAGGTCAGCTAATGAAGGTGGGAACTAAATGGGAAATCCCACTATTAGCTCTTGAGGCTGGTTTTCTCAGGAAAAATGAGTCAACTGTTCAAACACTAAATTTGATCTATAAAATCTGGGATGGGGAAAGGACATTCTCAGTATCAAGGGATTCACAAATTATTCCCCTCTGTGGCACAATTTTAAACTAAGTGAAATAGCTAAACTAGAGGGTTTTGGTCAATGGGAACGCAGAGTTATTTTGCTACTGTCTCCAATAATATGTGACGGATGAATCCAAAGTTTTGATCAGATTCGCTCTGGGTTTGGCATTTGACATAGAGCCTTCTATCAGTATTTGCAGTTTCATCATGTCTTCCAGACTCAAATTAAGGCTACTAAGGGTACTGTCACACAGTGGCACTTTGATCGCTCCGACGCCACGATCCGTGACGTTGCAGCGTCGCTTGATTATCGCTCCAGCGTCGTAGACTGTTGTCACACTTTGTGATAGAAATATATATATCATGTAGATCTCACTTGCATGTATACTCCTCTATAATCAAATATATACTTATATGCTCACAGCTAATATATATATTATAATCAATGGTTTAAAATGGCTGACACAAACTGAACTGATATAAGCCTGATATAACCCAGACAGATCATATGGGGTTTTCCACCCCTAAAAGCAGAAGAGAGTCAGATGTTTGGTGACTGCTGGTCAGGTGTCTCCACTTTGTCCTAGACAGAGAACTCGAGTTTAGTTGCTTGATCAGCAGTCATATGAGCATTAATCACAATATTCCATATATGTTTAGATAACCAATGACAGAGGAGCTAGACAATATGATAATTAACTAACCACCCCTGACAACCCCTAACCACTCCTTTCTATGTGAAAATATAAAACTATGTATGTACAATAAAGTATCAGTATTGATGGAATGTTGTTCTGTCACAGTTGTGTACAGTCCATTCTTGATGAGCGCTCAAAATACTCAGTCTAATTGGGAGCGGCCACAGCACACACAGGGATATATTTATCCAACCCTAATATTTCCATAACAGAATGGCGCCCAACGGCTCGGATGAAACGCACGGGATCCTTCTAACCGGAGATACGGAAGCTGTAGCGTGGCCTGGCACAGGGGCAGGAGACTGCGCAGCTCCATAAGTAAGGTAAGAAAATGTTATCATCTTACCTGAAAGTCCCCTGTGCCCAGTCCTTGTCTATGCCTCTTGCCGGTCAGATGTGGTCACAAATTCCCAGGTAGTGTAAAAAATCCGTAGCCACGAATCCACCCTGGGAGGTGTCTGCTGTGGACCGTGTATATGTTTTGTGTAAAATCCGAGAGAGGAAGAAAAAGTGACTTTTGTTTGTGGTTGCTGAGAAACAGACCGCAGGAGGCCAAATCGCTCGATAAGTTATTGCAGGATTCCCGTGCATAGGAGGAACACGCAGAGTTCCGGGGCAGGTAGTCCCATGTTCCAGGCACGGGTAGTGATAACTTAAGAGGGCTACTGCAGATTCCCGTAGTGCCGGCGATCCATTCAGGACGTCCGGACCGGGGTGGTAGATTTCCCGCTTGTTGTGCTTCTCAAGCACTCAGGTGGCCCGGGCGCAGGTGCGTCCAGTGCGATTGGCAGTAGTCTGTTCCCAGCGCAGCCTGCATGTGTCACAGAATTTAAAAGGGCATCTCTCGGATTGTCTATCTGTCTGTTTGTGTCATGTACTATTGCCGCTTTAAGAAGCAGAAATAGTTCTCTTGTCCGAACTTCCTCTTTCTCCGTGCTGTTTAGCAGAGAGATATGCATTGTAAATCAAACTGTCACAGTTTTTTTTTTTTTCTGACTGTTTTCAGCTGCAATGCTGGGTATGTGTAGTTTTTTTGTGAAGAAGTGAAATTTAAATTGTATCTATCATTTTTTTGATGTGACCTACGTGTTTTCAGAAATGTGATTTTAGTGACATTTGATATTATTGCAATGGCATACGGAATAAAGAGGAAGTGTGTCTCTGACTGACAGCCGTTTTCATTTTTAATTTTTTTAACTCTCTTAGGGGGTCTTTTTTCTTTTTGCGGCATTTTAAAGTTTTTTAATTAAGTTTTCCTCAATCTTCAATCTCTTTACCTTTTTATTTTTTATTTATATATATTTTTGAAAAAAGTTTTTTTTTTCTTTACTATTGTATCAAAGTTTTGAGTTTTTGGTTGTGAACTAAGTTTTTGACGGTTTTTCTTATCGTTTTGGGTTTTTCTTAGAGTTTTATATACTCATTTTTAGAAGTTTTTTTAGTACTGTTTTCTTTTTTCATTTTTATGTGTTTTTCATTTTCATTTTTTGCTTTTGCCATGGGGAACAAAGTGGCCGAGCAACAGGAAAGTCTTTTTACTTCCTGATGAGAAAACAGCCCCTAGATAGTGGCAGAATACGAAGGTGTTAAGTATGTGTAGATTTTGGAAGGTATAAAGTACGTGAAATTCATTAGAATGGCAGATTTCAAGCTGCGGAATGGCATGACGTAGAAGGAAAATAAGGGAAGTTACAGTAGCTGATGTTAGATTGCTGAATACTAATACATGGTATGAAGTGGCAGCAGAGCTTACATCGTTTAGGTGGAACAGAAAGTTATGTGAGCAAATCAGGAAGTGATTTTTGTGGGTATGAGACAGGAGAATCTGTGCAGTCTGCTTTTAGCAGAATCCATGGTGTAGGTAGTTATTTTTGCACAGTATGTGGTGCGCCCCGTCTCTCCCTACAGGGAGAAGGCATAATTGCTCCTCTCTATTATTCTTGTTGTGCTCCTCTATCCTCTTTTTTCCTCTGTCAGTCTTTTCTCTCCGCATTCTCTCTTTCCTTTCCTCTCCACTCCCCCACCACACCTTTTCTCTCTCTCTCTTCCCCTCCTTCTCCACCCTCCATTTTCTTCTCACCCTCCACTCCCCTCCTTCTCTCTCCTCTCTTCACCACTCCTCTCTCTCCACCTTTCTCCTCTCTCCTCTCTCTCTACTCCTTTGTCTCACTCCTCAACCCCTCCCCCTTCTTCCTCTTTTTCCCTCCTTGTTGCCGGCTGGGCCAACGCCCAATTCAAACAGTATGGTGCTTACAGCACAAGGTGTCCCTGGCACAGTCCAGCCATTGCCAGTTGTGATATCGGGGAGAGAAGGTGAAAGCCCCCCCTACAGTGGGCAGCCCCAGACACGTCAGGCAGCAGTCAGCTCAGCCCTGGGTGCAGAGGGGGGAGGAGTGATATCAGAACGAGCTCACTGACAGATTCTCCGTTACCTCATTTCACAGTCAACAATATTGTAACCCTTAAGGTTTTACATGAACTTTGATATCACCATGTATTGATAATGTACAGCTTCAGCACCGGTCAGAGCTGCCTACATCCACATTCACACCAACATGAAACTATAATCCTAATCCATCATAGCTTCAGCAAGGGGGGAGACATCCTCACATAAAAAAGCAACTTCTAAGTTCAAAATCAGTCAGTGTACGACCCCAGTACAAGCTATCACAACTATTCCTCTGATGAAGATGAAGAGGGAACATCATACATGCTGTCTAGTACTAGAAAAGAAACCCACAGGCACCAAGAATGCAGGGGCAGATAGAGGCACCACCATTACACTATGTGCACTGCACTTCAAGTCAGGTGACAATAGTCCAGACCCAGGGATGCATCCCATGCCATTTTACCGAAGAATGTAGCAGAAGCAGCAAACATATGCAGGCAGCTGCAATGATCTCTGGGCCATGAATGAAAATAGAAGCAGGTGATGCACTCTGGCCAATCATGAAGGAACAATTCAAACTTCCAGCAGAATCAGACGTACACGCTTGGGAGTCAGGGCCACAGGTAATTGAACAACTCAGAGAGTGGGCCAAAGGCAGATTGGCAGGAGAAGCCATGACATGAGCCAAGATAAGACAGAGTCTGTAAAGAAGTTTCAGTGCAGAGTAATGCAAGTATTCCAAGACTTGGGCTTCACCATTGATGACCAGATACACAGGCCTTTGTGCATGGACTGAGACAGCCAATCAGGAAACCACTGATAGTGGCTAGGCCTGAGAACAGGTCAATAGCAGTGGACTGACCCAGAAAAAAATGTTTTATGTGCGCCTAGGAGACTGTTCAATGCCAATTGTCACCAAAACTGCCGCTATTATAGCACCACAAAGAGCGTGAAGAAGGAGCAGGTGCCGTGCTGCTGAGAACACCAGAAGGGGAGCCAGAGGTGAAGACGCTACAAAGTGCCGATCGACACACCGGAAGAACCGCTGCAGACTCCAGAGAGGAGACACCGACCTCAATAAGGTTAGCAAAGGGGAGAAGCTATGTCAGACCAGGGGTAAGAAGTGACGGCAGATGCAGCCGCAGCCCCTGTAACGCCCCAAGACCTTGGGTTGGATGCAGCCGCCGGTCTCATGGCACCCCGGGCCTCGTCACGAATGCACCTGCAGGCCCCGTCTTACCACCGCAGCTTCAATCAGCAGGCCGGACCCCGCTGCCGCTGCAGTACCCATCAAGGGATTGAGTCACAACCAGGGGTGCAGAAGACAGCCCCTCTCATGGTGACCACTGACCTGGAAGCCCAACCACCCTACAAAGACAGAAGAAGTGTCAAGGGTTACATCTGTGGCAAGTTTGGCCATTTCCAGAACCAGTGCAAAGCACTCACGCCCCCGAAGAGACTGGACCCATGCAACCCAAGAGTTGGTCCAGAGAAACAGGTCAAGGAGGAAGTGCAGAAAGCAGTGAAGTACCCCGTCCATAGGACAGAGTCAAGCAAGCCAGGTCTGCAAGACACTACGCTCCTGACATGTAAAACTTCATCTGCAAGACCAGTACCTCAAATTACCCTTAAAATGGATGGCGTTGTCAGATCCAAAGTGGTGCAGCCAGAAGTGTGATGACACCTGTGGAACTCGCTGATCCCACCTGCCTATCAGAATTCTCTGTGTCTCGCATGGGCATTGATGGTCAAGTCAGACCTTCTCAGCTTACAAAGCCACTGAGCGTGTGCACTCAGCCAGGACACTCTATCCTGTCCCAGTTTGTGGTGTCAAGGAACTTCCACTCAACCTGCTGGGAGCGAACCTACTGCAGAAGCTGAAGGCAACCACAGTGTTCCAGGAAGATGGGACAGTGACACTTTCTTCATCCCTGACCCGAGAAGAGTCATGCTGGCGGCCCTACAAGAACATTAAACAATTGATGAGGCCTACCCAAGGAGGTACTGGATGTAGTACCAGGAAGTCTATGGTCTAAGGGACCCCAGCACATGAGAAAACCTCAAGTTGCCCCAGTACGGGTGTCACTCAAGCCATGTACCCCGTACCCTCGTAAGGCCCAGGCCAGGCATAGAGTCAAGCTGCCTCTGACCAACTGAAGGTCTACCTGGAAATAGGAATCATTGTTCCTCGCACATCGCCTTGCAATACCCCGCTTTTCCCCATCAAGAAAAAGACTGTAAAAGGAGAGCCAGCCAAGTTCAGAATGGTATATAACCTGAGAGCTGTGAATGACGCCACAGAGTTTGAAACAATTATGCCGAATCCGCACACTCTGCTCTCGAATGTGCCTGCCACAACAAAAGTGTTCACAGTGACCGACCTGACTAAGGTTTTCTCCAGTGTTCCCCCTTCACCCGGATGACCAGTTCCTGTTTGCCTTAATGCACCAGGGGGGACACCACACATGGACAGTGATGCCACAGTGGGCCCAGAACAGCCCTTCACAGTTCACCAAAGCAATGTCCACAGTTCTCACCAACTGAGTCACAGAACAAGCAGAAGTAACCCTGCTACAATACATGGACAATCTACTCCTTTGTGCAGTTGACTTTGACACGTGTAAAGCCCATTCCTTGTATCTCCTACTCTACCTGGCGGAGCAGCACTGCAAGATCTCAAAGAACAAAGTCCAGTGGTGTCTGAAGCAAGTTACGTTCCAGAGACACTGTATTGCTCACCAGGCGAAACACCTGACAGATGACCGGAAGACCACAGTGGAGAAGATGGTCCCTCCGACAACTCCAAAGGTGCTACAGGCCTTCCTTGGTCTAGTTTCATATTGCAGAGCCTGGATCCCTGATGCTTCCGTCCTAATGCAGCCTCTGTGTGAATACGTCAGTGTGACCCCGTTCCTCCAGACAGATGTGGCCTTCAGTTCGTTCAAGAAGTTAAAAGGCTCTGTAGTCTCAGCGCCAGCACTAGGCCTATCTGACTACAAGAAGCCATTCCGTCTCTACTTGATGAGAAGAGAAGGCCTTGCTACTGGAGTCCTGACACAGCTTCAGGGGGGAAAGCAGAGACTTTCGGACTACTTTTCAGCTTGCCTGGATCCAGTTGCAAGGGAAGCCTCTTCCTCCCGCATGAGAGCAGCAGTTGCAGCACACGCCCTCCTGGACAGGACTACTGACATCAGTGGAAAAACCATTGGAAATCCTGGCTCTGCATGACATCTCAGCAATCCTCAACCAAACCCAGCTAAAACATCTCTCCACCGCCAGGCATCTTCGCCTCCAGTGCTCTCTACTCCTGCCCAACAATGTCACCATCTTCAAATGCACAGTCCTCAATTCGCCCACTCTACTCCCACTCCCAAGGGGGGATACAGATACGGATCCTCAGATAAAAAGTCTGATCAAAATCTGCATGATACCTTCTGCAGGGATCTGAATTTGCTCCGGACGGATGACCATGATTGCTTCAGCATCATGCAACAGGAAACAGCAGGACTACCCAAGGTGGCAGAAGAGCCACTGACCAACCCAGAGTTGATCCTCTATGTGGATGGCTCCAGATTTGCAGATGATGAAGGAAGATTCCACACGGGAGGTGCAGCGACCAGCAATCAAGAGATCCTGTGGTCCAGAAGTCTGCCGCCCAGTCTGTCAGCCCAGGAAGCAGAACTGATAGCGCTGATGAAGGCCTACCAGATGGCAGAAGACAAGACTGAGAAAATGTATACCGATTCAAGGTACTTGCATGGCATAGCACACGACTTCGGACCCATCTGGGCTGCAAGGGACTTCCTCACAGCAAGCGGAACAACCATGAAGCATCAATGGAGCCATTAAGGACCTGCTGAACACACTTCAACTTCCAAAAGTGGTGACAATGCTAAAAGTCAAAGCAAAAGAAAAAATCCAGCTCACCATAGTTGTAGTCCCTGGAGGCTCGGAGCACGGAAACACTGTGTCAAGGCGTGAGGAATGCAGGAAATAGCATGACTAAGGGTGCTATGTCACCAGAAACGCGTAGATAGTGTTTTTAATTATATTGTGCTGTTGTTTTATCCTCTATTTTTTGATATGAAGTGAATAAAGTACCAAGACTTTGCTTTTTCACCACCTCGTTGAGCTGGATTTTTTTCTATTTCCTAAAAGTCAAAGCGCATGGAAAACTGAACACAGTAGGGGCACGAGGCAACAACATGGCGGATATGGCAGCCAAAGAAACAGTCAAGGGAAGACAATATGGACAAGTGGAAGAGGTCGTAGAGCCGGACGGCTACTACAGGACGGCTGAAGACAGGAAACCTGACAAGATGACATCCTGGGATCTGCTCAAAAAAGTTGCAAGAGCAAGCCCCAAAGGACAAGAAGGAATGCTGGATGCAGAAGTGAGCAACACATGAAGAAGGAAGGGTATACTCAATGGACTACAAACCCTGTTTACCCCGAAGCATGCACCCTATGGTGGTCCAGTGGGCACATGAGCCCACACACAGATTAAAGGCACAGATGAATGATCCGATTGGTGCTTACTGGTTCGCCCCAGAAATCTCCACCCTAACAGCCAAGTTCATAAACAGCTGTCTGACCTGTGGCAAATGCAACCCTGGAAGAATGAAGAAAGTTCCCACACATCGTCTTGCCAGACCACTGTACCCCTTCCAGAGGATCCAGATAGACCACATCCAGATGCCGCCAAGTGGAGGATTCGAATATGCCCTTGTGGTCGTGGACGTGTTCTCAGGATGGCCAGAAGCTTTCCCAGTGAGGAACCAGTCAGCAAAGACTACTACAAAGAAGCTACTCTCAGAGATGAGATATGCAGCCATGGGGTCCCAGAAGTGATAGAGAGTGACCAGGGACCCACATTCACAGCAAACCTCACATGAGAGATCTAGTCAGCAGTAGGGTCAGACTTAGGCCTACACACTCCCAATCACACTACTCAGTGTTAGGCACACTCCCAGAGGCCCAGAAAAGCTGTCATTATATGAAATTTTGTTTGTGTCTAGTCCCAGGTTAGGGGTATCCTTTCCCTTAGCAGCTGATTATGCAATATGATACTTTGTCTGCTTATGTAATTGAAATCACCAAGAAACTTGCTAACATCCATTCTCGAGTTTTTTTCTTCATTGCCAGATCCAGATTCAGTGTCCGGTATGCACTCCTAGAAGCCAGGAGACTGGGTGTTGGTGAAAAAGCTTGTAAGGAGAACACCACTCGATCCCAGATTTGATGGTCCTGTTCAAGTGCTGCTGATGACACCAAACTCTGTGAAACTGGAGGGAAGACTCGCTTGGATCCACTCATCGCATCGCAAGAAAGCTCCCCTACCAGAAGATGACACCCAAGCCAGAATGATGTTGCGGCCTGACCGAAAAGATGACCTACCTGATAAAGACTACACATCGCTCACTACACATGCTATTGACTAAGAGACTGATTGCAATGAACCCCCGTTAGGGACAGATCTCCTGACCGCCCATTTGCGAAAAGTCTGTATGGAGTGGGGCACAGGCGTTAGGCTTGTGTCAGTTCGCCAACAGCACAAAAGAGTTGCAGCGCTTTGGGACAGGAGGCTAGGATTAGGGCAAGTGATATCTAAGGGGGGCTTGTGATAGAAATATATATATCATGTAGATCTCACTTGCATGTATACTCCTCTATAATCAAATATATACTTATATGCTCACAGCTAATATATATATTATAATCAATGGTTTAAAATGGCTGACACGAACTGAACTGATATAAGCCTGATATAACCCAGACAGATCATATGGGGTTTTCCACCCCTAAAAGCAGAAGAGAGTCAGATGTTTGGTGACTGCTGGTCAGGTGTCTCCACTTTGTCCTAGACAGAGAACTCGAGTTTAGTTGCTTGATCAGCAGTCATATGAGCATTAATCACAATATTCCATATATGTTTAGATAACCAATGACAGAGGAGCTAGACAATATGATAATTAACTAACCACCCCTGACAACCCCTAACCACTCCTTTCTATGTGAAAATATAAAACTATGTATGTACAATAAAGTATCAGTATTGATGGAATGTTGTTCTGTCACAGTTGTGTACAGTCCATTCTTGATGAGCGCTCAAAATACTCAGTCTAATTGGGAGCGGCCACAGCACACACAGGGATATATTTATCCAACCCTAATATTTCCATAACAACTTTGCAATGCACGGCGCTGGAGCGATAATTTCATGACGTAGTTGCGATGCAGAAGTCATACGGGACATTGGGAATATCGTGCACACCTTTGTTACACGCTGCGATCATGCCGCCACAGCGGGACACTTGACGACGAAATAAAGTTTCAAACGATCTGCTACGACGTACGATTCTCAGTGGGGTCCCTGATCGCAGTAGCGTGTCAGACACAGCGAGATCGTAACTATATCGCTGGAACGTCACGGATCATGCCGTTGTAGCGACCAAAGTGCCACTGTGTGACAGTACCCTAAGGTAGATATCATATACCCATTATCTGCCAATGTCCTTTTTTTGGGACGCCTAATCTTTAGCTTCTAGCAACTAAGATTTTATAATTTTTATAATTAGGTCCAATTTTTTGTGTTGTGTTTGTAAAATGAATGTTTTCAAAATAGGAAATCATGTCACTGTCATTTTTATTTGAATATTGGGATGCCCTTTTCTGAAAAATCCGTACTTGTAAAAATTTTAATTTGGCAAGTACTGGGATAATCACTAGGAAGGGCCTGATTACCTTCATTTACAGGATATTATTACCCTTATATCTAGATAAACATCCCATGTTGGTCAGATCAAAGTGGGAAGAGTATGATGGCCCCATATCTGAAGAACAAAGGAATGAAATACTAGAAACACTTATACTATCTTTATCTGAGTCCCAGACCAGAGAATGTCCCAAATTTTCATTATCCACAGGGCATATAAGACACCTAATATACTGTTTAAAATTGGGGCTCAGACTGAAGACTCGTGTCCAAGATGCGGTACGAATGGGGCCCATCTGATGCATATGCTATGGGAATGTGTTGATATAGGCCACTACTTGGTGGGGGTAACCTCCCTGATTAAAAGAGTATTTGGGATTAAGATGAGCGAATCTGATCAGGTCCCTGCTTATTCGGCAAGCTATAGCAAATACGCTGCAGAGGGAACTCGGCTTCCTGGATCACTCCGGCTGATCAGCTGTTCGGCACCACAGCTGCATGTGTCGCGACTGTGTCACAGTCATGACACATGCATATATATATCAGGTATATAAGTATACTTGATAAAGACCAACATTGGTCGAAACGTTGCATCACGGGGGAATAAAGTTTTTTTCTCTTTTTAACCTGGACTGGATGCTGTTCCTCCTTGTTATTTGATCACTTATTTTCCAACTGGGTTTGTTGGATCTGTACTGTGCATTCCTGCCTTGAAGTACTGTCGGATGTTTCTTTTTCACATCTCAGGGAAATCTGTGTCTGGCCCATAGTCCTGAACAGCTCGTTTAAAAATAAGAAAAACAGGGATTTCTCTGAAATAACACATCAGATTGCAGATGTCAAGGTATGCTATTCAGCTTACCTATGACCTGCATGCCCACATAGATGGCTTAGGAGGGTTGATCCTAGTGAGAGATTGCCTTTATTGGGAACGCTGAAGCTTGCCAAGCGCTGTGCTCAGCTGCTCTTTGTCACTCCCATTTTAATGAATGGAGGGGTAGTAAGCATGATCGACCACTACACAGAGTTCTTCAGGGCCTTGGCTCTCTGAGTGCTTGGACCCCCCAGCGATCATGAAGTTATCCTATATATAGGGAGATAACTGACACTTGAGAAATCCCCACATAACTGTGCTGTACCTCAGCGGTGATCCAAGTGATTTGCTGTAGCAGTTATATGCTGCTTTCAGGATGCAAATAAATCTATTGGAGCCATGGGGCCATCAATGTTGGATACATGCCTTTTTTTAGAGATTAATACTGTATTTTTTTTATATTACAAATGCTGATTTTTTTTACTCTAGGGCAATACCTTTGAACAGTTTGTAGCTATCAAACTCAGGCCTTGCCGCTTGATAGGACTCCAAAGTCGTATTTTAAATGGCACACAGAAAGAGGGGGCAGATACAGACCTGGCATTGAGAATAAGGAGCTTCAAGTTATACATCTAATGCATAGACATACATCCTAAAACTATGTCCTACTTTCATCTAACAACGATTTGATGTGACACCTTAATGGTAATGCCAAGGGCATTTAATTCATTGCCTAAATTAAGTAGGTAAAGCAGTAGAATATATAAACTTATAACAAAAAATAGTGCAACTTTAAAAAATTCTGTTGTGTTTTAGATACAAGGATAATATGCTGATTTTCAGAATGCACATGGTTCATATCAAGGAAAATGTGAGGCACGTTAATGGAAAGGCGTTTGAGGAATTCTGATTTTTGTCAAAAGCCTCAGCAGAGTTTTTATGATTAAGATACTTGAAGCTACCTTCCAGCTCACAATACAAATTTCTCAATACATGCATTATGCAGAGATGAAATAGTTAGAATCATCTTTTTTAATATTTCCAACACGATTCCTCTCATTCCAAGTCCACTTATCAGTTGTGTAAATAGACGGTCGACTTCTCGGATTACTCCATGAGCAGTGAACTTTGATGTCTGAGACACACCACCCCACTCTCGGATGGTCCATTAAAAAACACTGGGAAGGGTCTCCAACTACTAAATCACAGTGTGCATATTCTAGCCCAAGAAACTCCCCCCTGATCTTTCATAGACCGGCTGTGTCATGCTTATGGATTCTAACTCTTGATCCTGTGTTCTGTAGTCGTCGTCTCTTCCCGCTGAGCCACAACTGATATACCTTTTCTTTGGGTGTTTTACTTCTGTTATCTTTGTTTCTGTCCGTTTTGGGTAACAGGTGTTTTTCATTTACTCCGTTTATCTGTCCTATCACCTTCGGGTGCAACTTTGAAAACCTTCTACTGCAGGTGTATCCTGCTGGTAATACACTTTGTTGGATTCATTCACTTTGTGTTGGTTGGATTTTGTGTGTTTCATTCCTTTTCTCCTTAGGTAATTGCTACTCTAGCGATCCTAGGAACTGCTAAAGCCATTCAGGTTAAGCCGTCGTCCAGTGGGGGCACCATTGCGTTATCTTAGGGTGCCAACCTAAGTGGTCAGATAGGGACAGACCAGGGTTAGAGAAGGGCTTTTCCTAGTTTGAACAGGGACCTGTCAGGTTCAGATATTTGTCTTCCTGGTTTGTACGTTTACCGTGTCAGTGTGCTTTGACAGTCATAGCAGGCTGAGAGCAAGGGGTAGTTTCTTAAACTACCAAAGACCAGTGGTATACATGACATCCAAAGGGGTAAAACAATAGGCACATATTTTGAAGGTGCTACTCACAGGAGGAGCTCTGGTTGGAGAGGGTCTCTTCATAATGGCTGTGTCACACTCTTTTCCTAAGTATTGCTTAAAGCACCACTCCAGAGTATTTCTTTTATTTTACCTGTAGTGGTGTTTCTAATGTAAGTTCCCTGACCCTACTCTCACATTTACCTGCTGCCATCTTCGTCTTGTATCACTGCCGCTCCTGTCTGTCTCCGGCAGTTTGTGACTTGCTGGATCGCTCCAGTGTTTCATGGAGTGAGCCGGAGATCATAACTCAATACAAGTCAATGAAAGCCTTGTTCTGGCTCTCATAGACCTGCATTGAGAGCTTGTGGTGTAACTAAAGATTTCCGTCCAGTCAGAAGTTGCTGTTACAATATGGCGCCGTGGGACAGGAGCAGTGCCGAAAAAGGTGAAGACGCCAGAGGGTGAGTAAGTGACTTTACATTAGAAGCACCACTCCAGGGCCGAACCCCCCGCCCTCAGCCCCCGCTGGAATGGTGTCTTATGGAGCGAATAGGAACTACAAACTATTTTTAGTATATGAAGTACTTACCGTATATACTCGAGTATAAGCTGAGATTTTCATCCCATTCTTTTAGGCTTAAAGTGCCCCTCTTGGCTTATACTCGAGTCAATGTCCAAGGGGGGGGGGGGGGGGGTCGGCGGGGGAGCAGCAGCTGTCACATCATACTCACCTGCTCCGGTCTCTGCACTTCCCTGCTTCTCCGATGGTCTCCGGCGCTCACAGCTCTTCCTGTGTTCAGCGGTCACGTGGTACCGCTCAAGTAATGAATATGGACACGACTCCGCTTCCATAGGCATGGAGCGCGTATTCAATACTTTAATGAGCGGTACCATGTGACCGCTGAACACAGGAACAAGCTGCCGGTGCGCTCCTGAGACCATCGGAGAAGCAGGGACATACAGAGACGTGCCAGGAGGGCGAGTATGACGGGGAGGGTGAGCCATGCGGTATTCATCTGTCCCAGTTCCACCGCCGGGCTCTGTCTTCTGCGTCCTCTGGCTGTGACATACAGGTCAGAGGGCGCGATGACGTGGTTAGTGTGCGCCCTCTGCCTGAACAGTCACTGTAGAGACCCCGGAAGAGACAGCGGCGATCGGCGGTGGAAAGGGGAGAGGTGAATATCGTAAGTGCCGGGGGCCTGAGTCAGCGACAACATCGGCACCTGGGGACAGGTGAATATCGCAAGTGCCGGGGGTCTGAGCCAGCGGCGACATCGGCACCTGTCTCCCAGCGACATTTTCTTTTTAATCACAGCACCATACGGGGCATATTATTCTATGGAGCATCTTATGGGGCCATCAACCTTTGTGCAGCATATATGGAGCATAATATTCTATGGAGCATCTTATGAGGCTATCATTAACCTTTTATGCAGCATTATATGGGCATGTTTTAATATGGAGGATCTTATGGGGCCCATCATGAACTTTATGGAGCATTATATGGGGCTCCTGATTCAATATGGATATTCAAAAACACTTAACCTACTGATGTCTCAATTAATTTTACTTTTATTGGTATCTATTTTTATTTTTGAAATTTACCAGTAGCTGCTGCATTTCCCACCCTAGGCTTATACTTGAGTTAATACGTTTTCCCACTTTTTTGTGGCAAAATTAAGGGGTCTCGGCTTATACTCGGGTCGGCTTATATTCGAGTATATACGGTATTTGAATCAATAACCCATTTTTATTGATGTATTTATTTCTTGGGTAGTGATGCAGCTCTCTGTCACCTCTAATACAGTCTCAGCCTTAATCCATGTTGTTCCATAGTTGGAGGCGTTAAAGAAGAACAGCTTAAAAATGTCTTTCAACCAGGAAACAACACTGTAAGATTTGTCTGAAAAAGACAGAGCAGATATTGAGCAGATCACTTCCATTCACTGCAGTCAGATAAAGAAGATTTGTAAGGTTTCCAGCTCCCATCAATTTTAAGAGAAGTACTACTTAAACCTGAAAAATAGCATGTGCGGAAAAGCCATAAATCATTGCTTTCGTATAAGCAACACTCAAGAGTGGAAGCCTTTCTACTAAACTAGCAAGAGTGTTAAAATGTCATAATCTAGCACATTACCGAACACGGAGGATAAACACACAAAGTGAAACTTCCTGGGAAGAAACTAACATTTGATAATATAAACTACACAGAATACACGCTTGGACACATAACACGACAAATGTCCAGTTACAATGGTAAGTATATTTCCAGAGAATTGAACCCAACCCGTATGTGTCTCTGGGTAGATGTTTTTTTAAAACCTAAAAAAAACAAACATTTTTTGCTGTTTTTGCAGCTAGGTGTCTACTTTAATAATATCCATTGAAAGTCAGATAGGAGAAGACAGCTACTTCCTCCATCAGTGAAGCCAATGCCACAGAACATTCTATACTCGGCGCTAACTGTCTACACCCCCAGCGCCACCTTGATGATTAGAAGCAAGCGGCTGCAAAAACAATACAACTTCATTTCCTCCATGCAACCACACTCCCGATTAGACTTCCGAATATGTTTAAAACGGTATCTTCCTGCAGATTACCACTAAGGCCTCATTCACATGGTGAATTTTCTGGTAAGGAAAACGGTCCAATTTTCATCAGTTTTTTGGATCCGCTTTTCATCATTGTTTGGTCAGTTTTTCAGTTTTCACGGTCAGTATTTCATCAGTGATTTTCTCATGTGAAAAAAATTAAAAAAATTCAAAGCTTCTACAATTCATTACAATGTTAATCTCATTTCACTTCTAAAATTCCTTACAATGTTAACTGTTAGAAGATCTGGGCCAGAGACCATAGACAGAGACCAGACTAATCCAGCACCGTCCCTGGCCGGCTATTCGCAGTGCTGCTGAAGGTGATTGACAGGTCTCTCTCCTTCATGGGTACATAAGGAAAGACCCGATTAATCACCCACAGAAGCGCTGGGAACAGTCAGCTGGGCAGAGACTAACTAGTCTAATCCGGCTATAGTCCCTGCTGGACCTTCAAACCATATTTTCTATGAAACGCTTGTGCAGCCAGGCTCTGATTAATGCTGAATAAAAGGAAAAAGCCGCTCACCAGTATAGCAGATTTTTCCATGATGGGTGCCAATGAAACAGCAGTCCGGTTCCTGGGTGATAAGTATGGAAAGATATAGTGGATCCAGCAACGGTAAAAATTAGGGTAAGTTGAAACATCACATTTATTTAGAACATTAAAACCAAGGCAAAAATAGAATTATGTTAAATAAGGAAAAAAGAGAAAGACAACGTGTCTATGTGTTTTGAGCAAACAGTTTTGAGCAAACTCTCCTTCCTTGGCATCACTGAAACCTGGCTCACCCCTCTAACTCAGCCTCTCCAGCTGCACTTTCCTATGGCGGATTCCACCTCTCTCACACCCCTCACCCCAACAACAAAAATGGTGGAGGGGTTGGCTTGCTCCTGTCCGATACCTCCTCCTTTACTCCAATCCCGCTACCACCCTCCGCTACTCTTCCTTCGTTCGAGGTGCACTCCGTCCGCATCTATTCCCCCTCCAACCTCCAGCTAGCTGTCATCTACCGCCCCCCAGAACTAGCCATCTCCACCTTTCTCGACCACCTCACCACCTGGCTACTTCATTTCCTCTCTGCTGACATCCCCACTATCATCATGGGCGACTTCAATATCCCCATTGAAATTCAAGGGAAAAGAAAGCGGTCACTAGGGAGCGCTGTGTGGGTCACAGTTAAAATTGAAGGCAAAAGGTCCACCGCACCTCCAGCCGTTAACCTTCTAGGAGGATACAAAATGCAGTAAAGAATAGTAATAACGGTCCTAGGAGAGCTGGAAATGAGACCAAAACTAGGATTTTAGTGCTGAACCACAACGCGTTTCGCCGGTTTAACCATTGAAACGTGCTGTGGTTCAACACTAAAATCCTTGTTTTGGTCTCATTTCCAGCGCTCCTAGGACTGTTATTACTATTCTTTACTTCAATATCCCCATTGACACTTCCACCTCAGCTGCCTCTAAACTTTTATCACTGACTTCCTCCTTTGGCCTCACTCAATGGTCCTCTGGGGCCACCCACAAAGATGGCCACATGCTGGACCTCATCTTCACCCGCTTCTGTTCCCTTACCAATCTCACTAAATCACCCCTCCCCCTGTATGACACAACCTACTGTCATTCTCTTCCCTCTCCTAGTGTGCAACCCCCACTCCAAAAACTCACTCACCCTCACAGAAATCTCAAACACCTCAACTTACAATCACTCTCTGAGTCCCTTCTCCCTCTTACAGACATAGCCTCCCTGCTGCCACTTTTTATAACACCACTGTAACGGCAACACTCAGTTCGGCCGCCCCACTCATGCATAGCAAAACTGATACACTCAACAAGCAGCTCTGGCTGACCAGCCTGACCAAAGAACTGAGAAGGGCTTCCAGGATCGCTGAGAGGAGATGGAAGCGATCCCGCTCTGCCGACCACTTCACTGCATACAAGCAGTCCCTCACCAGCTTCAAGTCCACGCTCACTTCCGCAAAACAAACTTACATCTCATATCCTCCCTGTCTCACAATGCTAAACAGCTTTTCAACACTTTCAATTCTATACTCCGTCCCCCCGCACCCCCTCCCTCCCCTCTCATTTCTGCTGAAGACTTGCCTCTTTCTTTAAACAAAAGATCAATATGATCAGAGAAAGCTTTGGCCCACAGCGCCGAATGCCCCTCTTAGCTGCTCAACCCTGTTCCTACAAAACCAGCTTCTCCACCATGGCAGAAGATCAGCTCTCCACCCTCCTGTCAAGATTACACCTCACCACCTGCATGCTTGACCGGCTCCCATCCCACCTCATCCCTAACCTTGCCATGGTCTTCATCCCAACCCTAACACACCTCTTCAACCTCTCACTCACAACAGGTGTCTTCCCCTCATCCTTCAAACATGCCAAGATCACACCCATCCTCAAAAAGCCCTCCCTTGACCCATCCTCTGTGTCTAGCTATCGCCCAATATCTCTTCTTCCTTATGCCTCAAAATTACTGGAACAACAAGTCCATCTTGAACTGTCCTCCCACCTCTCCTCCTGCTCCCTCTTTGACCGGTTACAATCTGGCTTCCAACCCCATCACTCAACTGAAACTGTCCTAACTAAAGTCACCAATGACCTACTAACTGCCAAGAGCAAGCGACACTACTCTGTCCTCCTTCTCCTGCACCTGTCTTCTGCCTTTGACACTGTTGACCACTCCCTCCTGTTACAGATCCTCTCATCTCTTGGCATCACAGATTTGGCCCTATCCTGGATCTCGTCATATCTAACAGACCGAACATTCAGTGTCTCCCTCCCCCATGCCACCTCCTCACTTCGCCACTTGTCTGTCGGTGTTCATCATGGCTCTGTTCTAGAGCCCCTTACTCTTCTCCATCTACACCTTCGGCCTGGGACAGCTCATAGAATCCCACGGTATGCAGTATCATCTTTACGCCGATGACACGCAGATCTACCTATCCAGACCTGACCTCACATCCTTACTTACCAAATTCCCACACTGTCTGTTATCTCGGCCTTCTTTTCTGCTCGCTTTCTAAAACTGAACATGGACAAAACAGAATTTATCATCTTTCCATCTCGCTCTACCCCTCCACCAGACCTATCCATCAATGTCAATGGCTGCTCACTTACCCCAGTCCCAAACGTCCCGGTGCCTCGGGGTGATCCTCGACTCTGCCCTCTCTTTCAAGCTACATATCCAAGCCCTTACCTCCTCCTGCTGTCTCAAACTCAAAAATATTTCCCGGATCCGCACATTCCTTGACCACCGACACCACAAAAACACTAGTGCATGCCCTTATCTCCTGCCTTGACTATTGCAACCTCCTACTCTATGGCATCCCCTCTAGCACTCTGGCACCACTCCAATCCATCTTACACTCTGCTGCTCGACTAATCTACCTGTCTCCCCGCTATTCCCCAGCCTCTCCCCTATGCCAAGCCCTTCACTGGCTTCCTATCGCCCAGAGACTCCAGTTCAAAACCCTTACAATGACATACAAAGCCATCCACAACCTGTCTCCTCAATACATCTGTGACATGGTCTCCCAGTACTTGCCTACACGCAACCTCCGATCCTCTCAAGATCTCCTTCTCTACTCCCCTCTCATCTCTTCTTCCCACAACCGCATCCAAGACTTCTTCCGTGCTTCCCCTATACTCTGGAACTCTCTACCACAACACACCAGACTCTCGCCTACCATAGAAACCTTCAAAAAAAAACTGAAGACTCACCTCTTCCGACAAGCCTACAGCCTGCAGTGATCCTCAACCCACTGAATCACCGCACAACCAGCTCTACCCTCTCCTAGTGTATCCTCACCCATCCCCTGCAGACTGTGAGCCCTCGCGGTCAGGGTTCTCCCTCCTTATGTACCTGTGTGCCTTGTTTTTTGCTCATGTTTAATGTATTTGTCTATATCTGCCCCTTTTTCACATGTAAAGCGCCATGGAATAGTGCTATAAAAATGTATAATAATAATAAAAAGAGTAGACACTGTTTGCGAACACACGTAGATACAGAGTCTTTCTCTTCTTTCCTAATTTAACGTGAGTTTATTTTGCCCCTGGTTTTAATGTTCTAAATCACTGTTTCCCAAACTCCAGTCCTCGCAGCTCCCAACAGATTGTGTTTTCAGGATTTCCGTAGTATTGCACATATTGCAATTTCTGCTGCCTTAATAAATAATTTCATCACCTGTGCAATACTAAGGAAATCCTGAAAACATGATGTGTTGGGGGCCGTGAGAACTGGAATTTGGGAAACACTGCTCTAAATAAATGTGATCTTTAAAGGGAACCTGTCACCCCCTCCCAGACGTTTCAAACTAAAAGAGCCACCTTGTGCAGCAGTAATGCTGCATTCTGACAAGGTGGCTCTTTTAGTTCTGGGTGCTGTAACTTGAGAAATAATCAGTTTTATAATTTGTCTGAAGTACCTGGTTCTCAGTCAAGTGGGCCGGCATTTCCCCCCTGCTTCAGACAGCACACTGCTGTCACTCACATCTTCTTGGCGCCGGTTCCTCCTCACCGCTGTTTTCAAAAGTAGCCGGCGCCTGCGCTCTTTTCCCCTGCCTGGTGCAGGCGCAGTGAGCGCTGGCCGTCTTTCCTCATATGCAGCCCAGCTGACTGCGCCTGCGCGGCCGCCCTGCCTGTGATTCCCAGCCCCGCAATGTGAATAAATCATAAGTCACTGCAGGGCTGGGATTCACAGGCAGGGCGGCCGTGCAGGCGCAGTCAGCTGGGCTGCATATGAGGAAAGAGGGCCAGCGCTCACTGCGCCTGCACCAGGCAGGGGAAAAGAGCGCAGGCGCCGGCTACTTTTGAAAACAGCGGTGAGGAGGAGGCAGTGCCCGGCGCCAAGAAGATGTGAGTGACAGCAGTGTGCGGTCTGAAGCAGGGGGGAAACGCCGTCCCACTTGACTGAGGACCAGGTACTTCAGACAAATTATAAAACTGATTATTTCTCAAGTTACAGGACCCAGAACTAAAAGAGCCGCCTTGTCAGAATGCAGCATTACTGCTGCACAAGGTGGCTCTTTTAGTTTGAAACGACTGGGGGGGGTGACAGGTTCCCTTTAAACTCCTTAATGACCACCAATACGACTTAAAACTGACCTGCGATATAAGAGATATAAGAGAATAGCATCCCCATACAGGTCACAGTCCAACAGCTGTCAGCTGTACACTATAGCTGACAACTTTCTGCATCAGCCACGATCAGTGTCTATGGCCGTTTAAACCCTTTAAATACTGCTGTAAATAGTGAATACAGCATCTAGACAGTTAAAGTGAGGGGGTTCCCTTTTGTAACCTCATCAGCACCCCGAGATCTTCTTTGTGTGGTCCTGATGTTTGCCATGGCAATTCAAGGCCAAATAACGGCTTAAAGTCTTCCTGATATAGCGGCCTGTTCAGAAGGTGGAAACATTTAGGTGATAAAAATACATTTTTTTATTCCTGTTATGCCACTTTGTAATAATTCCTGAAAAGCACCTGAAGGGTTAATAAACTACCTGAATGCAATTTTGAATACGCTGAGGGGTGCTGTTTTTACAATGGTATCACTTTTGGGGGATTCCAATATATAGACCCCAAAATCATCATAAAACTGAATTGGTCCCTAAAAAAATAAGATTTGTAAATTTCCTTGAAAAAAAAAAAAAAGATGAAAAATTATTGCTACATTTTTAAACCTTTTAAAATGTTAACAAAATAAAACAACATTTTACAAATGGTGCCAAGATAAATAACATTTCACGATTGTCTGCTTTAACAATTGTTATTGTGTGGTATGACTATCTGTATTAAAGGAATAATCATTTAAAGTTTTAAAAATTCTTGTCAAATTTCAGATATTTTTTAAAATACACACAACATATCAACCTAAGTTTACCATTATTTTAAAGTATAATTTGTCACTAAAAAAAACAATCTCCAAATCAATGGGATATGCTGACACATTCTAGAGTTATTACTACATAAAGTGACAATGGTCAGATTTGAAAAATTTGGCCTGGTCATTAAGGGGTTAACGTACCCTAATTTATGTGGCTGTTGGAGCCACATTACTTCAATAGTTCTGATTCATGCTGCCTCTGATTTAGGAACAATAACTCAGGTGACAGATTATCTTTAACCTCATAACGACCGCCGATACGCCTTTTAACAGCAGCAGTTAAGGGTACTTATTCCTCAGCATCGCTTTTAAACAGTGCTGAGAAATAAGAGTATAGCGGTAGCACCCCTAGGCGTCGGAAAATCCGGCGTCCCCAGTGTTGTGATTACATGTACTCACCGAATAGCGGCGACCACAGAAGAGAAAAAAAAGTCTGATTTCCCATTAATTTCTCTCTCCTCTGATATGATCTATGATACTAAGGAAAAAAAAAATGAGGTGCCCCGAGCTCCCCTGGTACCTCTAGCTCTGTACCCTGGTGTCTTCTTACAGGAAGAAAATGGCGGATGCATGTGCAGTGCGCCCGCCGAGATCTGCCAGCTGGCACCCCGCAACAATAGGAGATTTTTCCTATTGGTTCATTTTGATCACTGTAAATCAAACCCCCCTTTATCACTCCCTTAGCGAAAAATAAAAAACTTTTTTTTTCCATTTTTCCATTAAGGTTAGGGTTGGGGCTAGTGCTAGGGTTACGGTTGGGGCTAGGGTTAGGGTTATGTTGGGATTAGGGTTGGGGTAAGGGTGGTGTTGGGGATATGGTTGTGGTTGGGATTACAGTTAGGAGTGTGTTCGGGTTAAGGTTGTGGTTAGAATTGGGATTAGGGCTAGGGGTTAGGGCTGGGGTTGGGGCTGTGTTAGGGTTGGAGTTAGAACTGGGGAGTTTCCACTGTTTAGGTACATCAGGGGGTCACCATACGCGACCCGGCCAATTTTGTGTTCAAAAAGTGAAACGGTGCTCCCTCCCTTCTGAACCCTGCCATGCGACCAAACAGTGGCTTTCCTCCACATGTGGGGTATCGGTGCACTCAGGAGAAATTGCACAACAAATTTTGTGGTCCATTTTGTTTTGTTACCCTTGTAAAAATAAAAGAGTTTGGGTCTAAATTACATTTTTTGTGAAAAAAGTAAAATGTAAATTTTTCCTTCCACATTGCTTTAGTTCTCGTGAAGCACCTGAAGGGTTAATAAACTTCTTGAATGTGGTTTTGAGCAACTTGAGGGGAGCAGTTTTTAGAATGGTGTCACTTTTGGATATTTTCTGTCGTATTGACCCCCCAAACTCACTTCAAATGAGAGGCGGTTCCTAAAAAATTTGGTTTGCAAATTTTGATGGAAAAATGAGAGATCGCTGCTCAACTTTGAACCCTTATAACGTCCTAGCAAAAAAAAAATTATAATTGTTTCCAAAATTGTACTGATGTAAATTAGACATGTGGGAAATGTTATTTATTAACTATTTTGCACGATATGGCTCTCTGATTTAACGGCACAAAAATAAAAAAATTTGAAAATTGCTACATTTTCAACATTTTTGCCAAATTTCCGTTGTGTTTTTTTTTTTAAATAAATGCAAGTTATGTTGAAGAAATTTTACCACTAACATGAAGTTCAATATGTCACGAAAAAATTATCTCAGAATCAGTGGGATCCATTGAAGCGTTCCACAGCTATAACCTCATAAAAGAGAAAGTGTTCAGAATTATAAAAATTGGCTTGGTCATTAAGTACAAAATTGGCTCTGTCACTAAGACAACTGGAGGGGTAAGGGAGGGAGATGCTGAAAGTAATTCTAAGGGGGCAGAAATGCGGCCAGATCCCATTGCTATGCACAGACTGGCCCAGCACCTCTCCTGACCTGAGCGGGACAGCGTGATGTATTTCTATGCAGTTATCACACTCAGGTCAGGAGAGCAGACGGTCAAGTCCGAGGACTCCAATGCCATCCTCGCATGAGAAATACGGCTTTGTCTGTTTGCCCCTAAGGCTAAGAACAGTAGAAGGATACTTGGTCAGGAAGTAATGGGATGTTTCCTACTGTACTGTCTTCTTGGTAAGAAACTTACAGTATCTCTACGTGAACTTTAGAGATCTGAATCCCTTAACCTTGCTGCCTAGAAGTTCCTTAAATAACCCATTGTTTACACTAACAAGTTAACTTTTCAAAAGATTTGACAAAATTTTTAAATTATTTCTGGAAGCTAAAATATAGTCAGAACATCATAGGATGTCCTTAATAAAACTGTTGACTGCAGAACCTGCTAATATATATGTAAATGATATTGTATCTCAGCGTATTATAAGTGAAAGCATTTTACTAAAAAGTAGTTTGCCGACCCCTGGGAAATGCAATTTTACATTGTGCTTTTCATTTTCTGGCCACATTCTCAGCATGAAGTGAAATAACAAAAGCAGAAATAAAAAACAAGCAAAAATTGGACCTTATAAATCATATATAGACTAGAATAAGTTGTTTCAGTGCCTTGTATCAACTTTCCGAAACAGTATAAAACATTAAAGGAAATATTAACCAATAATAATCTGTAAACTGATCTAGTTTAAAGGTGCTTTACAGACATGTAGCTTTAAAAATTATATTCAATAGTGCAATAACTACATTTATAAATAATTGCTTACATCTTAAAGGACACCACTCGGAATTCCTCTGCTAGTAGTCTTGCAGGGCTACCCACAGTTATCGCTGAGTTCATGTACCTTTAAATGGGGGGTACTCACTTCTGAGTTTTTACAATATTTATATACATTTTCAATGAGGCTTGCCCTCCTGATTGATTTCTATGTGTCATGTCTGGTACTGGCCGACAGTGTATCATTGACGGTAAGATGCACATAAAGGT
The DNA here is from genome assembly GCF_051348905.1 of Ranitomeya variabilis. NCBI lineage: Eukaryota > Metazoa > Chordata > Amphibia > Anura > Dendrobatidae > Ranitomeya > Ranitomeya variabilis. The sequence goes on along the minus strand of NC_135237.1, from coordinate 114,119,689 downwards.
AACACCTGACATATACATTCGTCTTTGTTTAAACAGCAGTCAATATTATTTCAGAAAAGGTCATATAACACATAGTTTTATATTGATTTTAGCAACTCAAAATCTATATGGCCTTGTGCTGATATTAAAACAGATATTCACTAGAAGAAAAAAAAAGCACACCGATGGTCACCACAGTATGAAGTACAGAAAACACTACTTTCCGCTCATTAAAAAAATGTTGATTCACCTTTTTGTGGCAAATATGTAATTTCTATTAATAGGGGGTGGGGTTCATGAGGCTGCCTCTTCATCAATATTCAGTTTACTCTGTTCCCTCCTGTCGCCGGCACTCTGATTGACAATGCCTGGGCAAAGAACATACTGTACATGTGCACTACTGATAGAGCTGCCCAGTAATGTTCAGGAGCATACTTCCGGCCCAGCCCCAGTAAGTAACGGGTCACTAAGCGCATGTTCTTTAGGCCTCCTCTAATATTTCCTGCCCTTGACATGGAAACCATTCTGCCCTTCTGCTGCTGGGAGACGAGCTCGTTCTTACTGTAGGGCTGTAGAGACTGCAGCTTCCAAAAACATGTGCGAAATTTCTGGAGCAGGGAGTAGGACACTGAAAAATGCTTATCAATCACCTTAGGTGGTCGAAGATAAACAGTTTACAGCCTGAAAACACTTGAAAAATATCTGGCAGACTATAGCTGGACTCACCAGGAAGGAGTTTAGAGCCATTGTAGAATGGATTTGCTAAGCAAGTCACCATTCTTATCAATGATACGTGATCCATAGAGAATACATTGTAAGATCTGGTGACAGATCTTGAATTAGTCTTAAAGCAGCAATTTGTTTTTACCAGTATCGTGAAGTTCTGGTTCATATTAAATAATAGAGACTAGAGATGGCCAGATCGATTCAGAGGACTCATCGACCAGTTCAGTAACCTCTGGCCACTGGACGGGTGGCTTGCAAATCTTTTGCCTTACAGGATCCTCTAAGGTGGCTTTTTGTTTAGCCAGACTGGTGCCGTCATCTGTTTGTCAGGCCACAATGATGATGTCAAGCCAGCCCAGATAATCAAAAGCTGTGCTGGCGATCCCTGGGATCTGTGCTGGGAAGGTAAAAGATTCGCAAACTTTCCGCCCATTGGCCAAGACTACTTACCTGGCCGATGGACCGGAGCCCCACAAGTCTTTCTGCCCATCTCTAGTAGAAACGCTTGTGGAGGCTTTCACATCTATTTTTGTTTCTTTTTTTGTGACATTTGTGAACTGTCTTTCATGTTGATTCATTTTTACAGTAATGCACACATTTCCCATGATACTGTACCTTTGACTTTGCCGAGAGATTGGAATCTCTCCACACTTTACTTACTCTGCTCCAGTCCTATCTAATTGCTGCAAGTGATAGTTCATTGACATAGCACTGCTATCTCCGCTCACAACCAAGAAACTATAGGAGAGATCAGCGCAAATAGGGTCTTATCCAAGTACTTACACCTTACTGTACTGGGATACACGTCTCCATTCTGTCGGCAGCGCAGAATAACTCCTTCTACAGTCTGATCACCCCTCCCAAAAAAGAGTCTAAGTGCATCCTATGCATATCACATGGGACACATCACATAGGATAGATAATCTGCACACAGCACAAATAGTCATTCAGTATTAGCCAGAGTAGCTGTATATAACGCTCCTACTATATTAGTGCTCTCTTATATAAAGCAGAAAAGGTATCTTCAGCTACATGGAAAGGGATATATATTACCATTAGTGATGAGCAAGTATAGTCGTTGCTCGGGTTTTCCTGAACACGCTCGGGGGTCCTCCGAGTATTTTTTAGTGCTCGGAGATTTAGTTTTTCTTGACGCAGCTGCATGATTTGCGACTGCTAGACAGATTGAATACATGTGGGGATTCCCTAGCAACCAGGCAACCCCCACATGTACTCAGGCTGGCCAGCAGCCATAAATCATGCAGCTGCATCCACAAGAACTAAATCTCCAAGTATGCTCGCTCATCAATAATTACCATATGTCACATCAGTGTCTGAACAAACTGCTGCAACCCCTCGGTATTGACCCCATGTGACGTCTCTCTCGCGGTTCGCTCTTTCAGCCAGGAGCCCTTCCATAGAAGCAATCCAGTGGACCCTGTTGTAAGATCAGCTTGCCATACTGGGGATAAAGGGTAAAGGTCCAGGATCCCCTGGAGATGACCAGACAGAGTGGCTTGTGCCAAGTCTGAGGTAGCCCTTTTGAGCCCGTGGCCTCAGACACACATAACACTGTGGAGATTAACAAGGAGGATGTCATCCAGTAGCTCACAGGAATTCTTCCCCAGGTTGCTAGTCAGCCTTAAAGTTACAGAAAATATGTTGCAGTTCTACTTTAAGCTGGAAAAAAGGTCATACTTACCAATACATGGTTAAAATGCCAGTAAACATGATGTTGGGACTTGGAGGTGTGCTGTCATAGGTCCTGGTTAGCCCAGCTGATCTGGCATCTTACACAAGTTTTATCCGTGTGTATATAAATTATTAACGATCCACGCCCCTAATGAATGATAGATGTGACAGTGGTTGATCACACCAGTGCTAGCTCCATCATATACCAATGAGGACTGTCCGCATCATGTAGAACTGATGTTACAGAAAAAGCTATGCTCCCAGGCACAGTTAGCTTTAAAAACAAACAAACTGTGCTTTAATTACCCTTCTCAGGTCCAGATAAGAGTCTCTGCCGCTGTCCCGTTCTGTGTTGTCTGGCTGCAGCGGTGATGTCACATTGGCAATGCTTCAACAAATCATTGAGCTCAGCGGCACTGCCGATGTAGACAACACAAGCCACAGAGCGAATTGATTGGCTGCAGTGCTGTGGACATTACGTCACCGCTGCAGCAAACACAGACCACGGCTGCGACATAATGCAGGACCCGGGGAGAATAGGAAAGATGCAATTTACTTTAGCAACACTAACTGTACCGGGGGTGGGGGTGTGAATTTATGTAAGAGAACAAACTCATTAACCATGGACTAGTAAGTACCGTATATAAGTATTTTATATGTGATACTAGATGGTAGCCCGATTCTAACGCATCGGTTATTCTAGAATATGCATGTAGTTTATTTATGAAGCTTTTAGAATAATACATTGAATACTCAGGATTCGGCCGGCCGCAACCAATTAACGAAGCGTGGTTTAAATCCCGCGCCAATTCGCGGCCGGACTGCGCCTGTTGCTCATTGTTCGCGGCCGGCCATGTAGTATATAACAGCCCACGTAGTAAATAGCACAGCCACGTAGTATATTGCACAGCCACGTAGTATATAGCACAGCCATGTAGTATATAGCACAGCCACGTAGTATATATCAAAGCCCACGGAGTATATAGCACAGCCGACGGGAGTACATAGCACAGCCACGTAGTATATAACACAGCCCACGGAGTATATAGAACAGCCACGTAGTATATAGCACAGCCCACGGAGTGTATAACAGCCCACATAGCATATAACACAGCCACATAGTATATAACAGCCCACGCACGCAGTATATAACACAGCCCACGTAGTGTATAACACAGCCCATGTAGTGTATAACACAGGCCACGTAGTGTATAACACAGGCCACGTAGTGTATAACACAGGCCATGTAGTGTATAACACAGGCCACGTAGTATATTGCATAGCCCACGTAGTATATAGCACAGCCCACGCAGTATATTGCACAGCCCACATAGTATATTGCACAGCCCAAGTAGTACATTGCACAGCCCACGTAGTACATTGCACAGCCCATGTAGTATATAGCACAGCCCACGTAGTATATAGCACGCCCACGTAGTATATAGCACAGCCCACGTAGTATATATTGCACAGCCCACGTAGTACATTGCACAGCCCACGTAGCACATTGCACAGCCCACGTAGTATATTGCACAGCCCACATATTATATTGCACAGCCCACATATTTTATTGCACAGCCCATGTAGTATATTGCACAGCCCAGGTACTATATATTGCACAGCCCACGTGGTACATTGCACAGCCCACGTAGTACATTGCACAGCCCACGTAGTACATTGCACAGCCCACGTATTATATTGCACAGCCCACGTAGTATATTGCACAGCCCACAAAGTATATTGCACAGCCCACGTAGTATATTGCACAGCCCACGTATTATATTGCACAGCCCACGCAGTATATAGCAATGTGGGCATCATATCCCTGTTTAAAAAAAAAGAATTCAAATAAAAAAATAGTTATATACTCACCTTCCGTTGGCCCCGGATCCAGGCGAAGCGGTTCCCGATGCTCCTCGCGCACTCCGGTCCCAAGAGTGCATTGCGGTCTCGCGAGATGATGACGTAGCAGTCTCGCGAGACCGCAATGCATGGAGCGGTCACCGGAGCGTCGCGAGGAGCGGGAAAGGCCGGTTCTGGATCCGAGGGGCTGACGGACGGTGAGTATATAACGAATTTTTATTTTTTAAATAATTTTTAACATGAGATCTTTTAACTATTGATGCCGCATAGGCAGCATCAATAGTAAAAAGTTGGTCACACAGGGTTTATAGCAGCGGTAACGGAGTGCGTTACGCCACGGCATAACGCGGTCAATTACTGCTGCCATTAACCCTGTGTGAGCGCTGACTGGAGGGGATTATGGAGCGGGCACTGACTGCGGGGAGGAAGGGGTGGCCATTTGCCGCCGGACTGTGCCCGTCGCTGATTGGTCGTGGCCGTTTTGCCGCAACCAATCAGCGACTTGGATTTCAATGACAGACAGAGGCCACGATCAATGAATATCCGTGACAGACAGAAGGACAGACAGAAAGACGGAAGTGACCCTTAGACAATTATATAGTAGATGATATGTTGCAGATATGATGCCCTTTTAAATGAATTACTTTATACTCTGAAAATTGATTTCAACACAAAGCGGAGCAAAAGAAAAAATAAAAAGGAATGTAGAAAAATATGTACAAATAAGGTTTTCCTCATACCATGAAAATCTCACCATATTTATGCAAAGATATTATAAATGCCAAACAAGACAGGATGTGTAATAGGGGCTCTTATCGCAGACGTCTTTTCTCCTGTATATTACAGTAATCAATGATATACGGCGTAACAAGATTATTTGCAGGTGCCCGAGTATGGTTACAATCTGTTAATGTTTCCAGTCGAAAACTCGCAACTCGGGTACATGAGTGAATAACAAATATTTATACAATCCGAAAATAATTTTGATCCTATCTCTGGATGCTGTACTTACCATAACCCTGCATTGACTGTTACCCATCTGTAATCTAATCTTCCCTACTCTGAATAAGGTCCAAACATTGGACCGAAACGGCCAAATTATTTTCGGACTGTATAAATAAATATCTTTTGCTCACTATCTACCCGAGTACCGAGTTTTCTCCGCTCCAGTATATGCTACAGGTATGCGGCACTTTACTTGTATTGGCATTTCAGCTATTCTTGATAAGCTTCAGATACTACAAACAGACACTATGCTAGTATATATATATATATATATATATATATATATATATATATATATATATATATATATATATATATATATATATATATATTTATTTATCTCTGATGAACATACGCCATAAATGCCCCTCTTGGGGTTCCAGAATTCCATTGCGCCTGCGCTGCTACTCTCGGGATTGTGGTGTGGGGCGGCATAATGTACATAATTTAGTTTTCATTCCAGGTACACTAACAGCTCAGCGATACACTGATTTGATCTTGTAACTAGTGGTAAGGCCATTTCTCAACACGAGAAAATAAACAACTTGCGTTGTCTAAACATGCTACCATGGCCTGCAGCGTCTTTGGACTTGTCTCCCATTGAGCACATCTGGGACATCATTGGTCTGTAATTGCAAGAGAAGCTGCCAGCAGCAGATGTTGATGATTTGCCCAAGTGCATCCAGCGTTGCAGAACGCTTCTCAGACAACCATTAATAACCTCATAGATAGAATGCCAATGTCTGTGACTGTGTATTTCAGCACGTGGTGCACATACTCAATACTATAATATATATTGAGATCTTTTGAAATGTTTGTTTCCATTTTCTCATCACTTGCATATTATTAACATGGCTATCCATCATGTGTTTTCCATAATTCCATAACTTTTCCTTCTTTACAATATTTACAACAATGAGGAGTGTTGATCGTTTACACAGGACGATGTGCTGCCGAGAACGATGATCTTTAGTACAGCACAAGAGATAATTTCAGTATTCTTGTATGTCGGGTGATCTGCAGCCTGTTTATAGTGCACGGCTATTGAGAGACAGGCTATCCTAGGAACACTTGTTCATGATAATCGTGTAGTATAAATTGACATCAAGTATGTTCATCCAAGAATCTTTTATTACATGTTCCCTTTGTAACATTTATAAGGAGTTAAATCAACACTGGACAGGTGACAAATGACTACTAGGAAGAAATGTATTTGTTGATTAAATATGTCGGCGAGCCAATTACTCTGAAATATGTGGTTATCTGTTACAGGAAATCGGACTTAAGGTACCGTCACACTAAGCGACGCTGCAGCGATACAGACAACGATGCCGATCGCTGCAGCGTCGCTGTTTGGTCGCTGGAGAGCTGTCACCCAGACAGCTCTCCAGCGACCAACTATGCCGAGGTCCCCGGGTAACCAGGGTAAACATCGGGTTGCTAAGCGCAGGGCCGCGCTTAGTAACCAGATGTTTACCCTGGTTACCAGTGTAAAATGTAAAAAAACAAACAGTACATACTCACCCTCTGATGTCTGTCACACATCCCCCGGCGTCCGCTTCCTGCACTGACTGAGCGCCGGCCCTAACAGCAGAGCGGTGACGTCACCGCTGTGCTATACTTTCATTTTGCGGCCGGAGCTCACAGTCAGTGCAGGAAGCGGACGGCAAGGGACGTGTGACAGACATCAGAGGGTGAGTATGTACTGTTTGTTTTTTTACATTTTACACTGGTAACCAGGGTAAACATCGGGTTACTAAGCGCGGCCCTGCGCTTAGTAACCCGATATTTACCCTGGTTACCATTGTAAAACATCGCTGGTATCGTTGCTTTTGCTGTCAAACACAACGATACACGGCGATCTGACGACCAAATAAAGTTCTGAACTTTAATCAACGGCCAGCGATATCACAGCAGGATCCTGATCGCTGCTGCGTGTCAAACACAACGATATCGCTAGCCAGGACGCTGCAACGTCACGGATCGCTAGCGATATCGTTTAGTGTGACGGTACCTTTAGCCTGATTAAATTGAGTGCATGGCAGTCTTGAGATTTTAGTGGTTCACACTACATTATCAACAGATCAAGGAGCACATCCCCTGGTGAGAACATGCTTACTTAGGGTACCGTCACACAGTGCAATTTTGATCGCTACGACGGCACGATCCGTGACGTCGCAGCGATCGTATGATTATCGCTCCAGCGTCGTAGACTGCGGTCACACGTTGCAATCACGGCGCTGGAGCGATGCCGAAGTCCCCGGGTAACCAGGGTAAACATCGGGTTACTAAGCGCAGGGCCGCGCTTAGTAACCCGATGTTTACCGTGGTTACCAGCGTAAAAGTAAAAAAAAACAAACCGTACATGCTCACCATCTGATGTCCGTCCGGTCCCTTGCCGTCTGCTTCCTGCTCTGACAGATCCGGCCGTACAGTGAGAGCAGAGTGCAGCGGTGACGTCACCGCTGTGATCTGCTCTCACTTTCCGGCCGGCAGACAGTCAGAGCGGGAAGTGGACGGCAAGGGACCGGACGGACATCAGATGGTGAGCATGTACGGTTTGTTTTTTTTTACTTTTACGCTGGTAACCACGGTAAACATCGGGTTACTAAGCGCGGCCCTGCGCTTAGTTACCCGATGTTTACCCTGGTTACCAGCGAACGCATCGCTGGATCGCTGTCACACACAACGATCCAGCGATGTCAGCGGGTGATCAAGCGACGAAAGAAAGTTCCAAACGATCTGCTACGACGTACGATTCTCAGCAGGATCCCTGATCGCTGCTGCGTGTCAGACACTGTGATATCGTAACGATATCGCTAGAACGTCACGAATCGTACTGTCGTAGCGATCAAAATTGCACTGTGTGACGGTACCCTTACTGTAAACTGGTTGTCAGCCAAAAACTCACCCAGGGTTCATAAAACAAGGTAAAGTGAGGCTAACCAGACCATATGCATAAACGTGTTGGTGGAGAAAAAAGCATTTCCTTATCACATTGCGTACACAATATTTCTGCATTGAAAGAGAACCTGTAAAACATTCCTGCTGCCCTAACCTCAGCAGCTCTAAACACTAACAGGATGTTCAGAGAAAACGTATCCACTGGGTGGCTCCCCTCCGGCGTCTCTCCATTCAGCTAAGCGTGATTGACAGATCTTTCCTTCTAGACAAATTGGGAGAGACCATTCAATCAAGTCTTACTGTGTGGAAAGAATGTGCAGCAACCTATGCTAAAGTAGAAATAATATCAAGCGGAAAAGTATCATCGGCAAAGGTGAAGCAGAAAAACATCATTGGTCCAACAGGTAAAGAAACAAATTACAAAAGCCCTATGTAACGACATTACATGACGCTAACAGGTAGAGGTATGACAATAAGGTGACAGGTTCCTCAGGCTCTGGTGCCCCAGACAGCTCAAAAGTGTCACAAAATAGAACAGTGGTGCTTTATCCCAAGTGTCCTAGGTATACAAATCAATTGATTTATGGTCCTAGCTGGGACATGGGGTTCATAAACTCAAATTGGGTGAGGCAACTGAGCTTCTTCTAGAGGACTGTTACATCTGTCCTGAGTATCCTGGGCTCTGCTTCCTTCCCCTGGGTCCACTACCTTCTGTTACGCTCCACGTTGCAAGTTTCCCGGTGTGGATCAATCACATTATCTCCCTGAATCTATTTAAGGCCCAATGACACACACCTGTGTCTTGGGATTGAGACTCCAGATCTCTATGTTTGGTGTGCTCCACCTTATGTGCATAATGTGCTTTACATTGCTTCCATCCTTGCTGAGTTCCACTTCATCCGTAATGCTGTTCATGGTATTCCTGAGTGTGCCAAGTCCTCGCTGCCTAGGTGCCTTTCTGCTTGCTGCATCAATGACTGGGGTCTGTGTGCCCCCCCAAAACTGAGACTTAGAAAATCCATCTCACCCGGAGAGCCTAAAAAGGACATTATTCTCAAATGTCCTCCTAAGGATGCTTCTCCATATAGCCCATCAATTGGGGTAGAATTTAATTTATCTACGGTCCTAGTCGAGACATGGGGTTAATATACTCAAATAGGGCGAGTATGTCCTCTTGAGGGTGCTTATTCCAACCAATATTTTTAAGACATTAACCTCTCTCTGTGCTTCATGTAGTGCACAGATTGGTTTGTTACCAAATAGATCCATAGTCCCAACTGAGACATAGGATGGACAGTATCCACATAGGGCAAGGTGATCAAAAGATCTTTTGAGAGCGCTAACCTAAACCTTCCATCATGGGATGATAACCACCCTCTAGACTTTCAAAAATCACACCAATTGGGGGAAAATGTAATAAATCTAATTGGGACATAGGGTGATGATCCCATGTGATTGATGGTACACCTATAGGATGTGGTGATCAAATGTCTGCCACAAAGTGGGGCCTTGTGAGAACATGCAATACCAAATACTATCTACGTTCTATGTATCTCACCGATAGGGCTGGAACTAACTATGGTGTATAATGGTATAGGGGGTTGACAGTACTCGCATGAGAAGTGGTACGAAAAGGCTTGAAGACGCCAGCCTCAACTGTCCTTTTTAAGACAATAACCATTATCAATGCTCTATGTGTTCCACTAATTGGGAATATATTTATCCATACTAATTGGAGTAGATTTTTATAATTGCTATCGTGCCCTCAAACAGCAAGATTAGCTTCCTAACTTCCTGATACTTTCGCCAATAGGCATTGCTCCTTACTCTCAGCAGGAATAAACTATATCCTGGAAGGTTTTATCTTTTTTCTTTTGCTTATGTATTGTATTGTTTGGGGTACTAATTATTGCATAAATGCTTCCCAAACATAGAATTAAGCAACTTTCCAAATACTCTTCTTGGTTTTTTTTAATTCTAAAACTGTATTGCTGTAGAGCCTGAATAACTACTTCACATCGCGGGCTGTGCTGTTGGTTCTGGCATAGATCTAGCAGTAATCTTCTCTTGACTGTGTCTCTTCCCCTTTCATTCTCTGAGTGTTAGAGATAACAGTAGGTTGAGGAAAGCACCCAAGTCTTCAAAGGGAACACATCACATACACTTTAAGGTACCTTCACACTAAGCGACGCTGCAGCGATATCGACAACGATGCCGATCGCTGCAGCGTCGCTGTGTGGTCGCTGGAGTGCTGTCACCCAGACAGCTCTCCAGCGACCAACGATGCCGAGGTCCCCGGGTAACCAGGGTAAACATCGGGTTACTAAGCGCAGGGCCGTGCTTAGTAACCCGATGTTTACCCTGGTTACCATTGTAAAAGTAAAAAAAAACAAACAGTACATACTCACCCTCTGATGTCTGTCACACGTCCCTTGCAGTCTGCTTCCTGCACTGACTGTGATTGCCGGCCGTAAAGTACAGCACAGCGGTGACGTCACCGCTGTGCTCTGCTTTCACTTTATGGTCGGCAATCACAGTCAGTGCAGGAAGCAGACGGCAAGGGACGTGTGACAGACATCAGAGGGTGAGTATGTACTGTTTGTTTTTTTTTTACTTTTACAATGGTAACCAGGGTAAACATCGGGTTACTAAGCGCGGCCCTGCGCTTAGTAACCCGATGTTTACCCTGGTTACCATTGTAAAACCTTGCTGGCATCGTTGCTTTTGCTGTCAAACACGACGATACACGCCGATCTGACGACCAAATAAAGTTCTGAACTTTCAGCAACGACCAGCGATATCACAGCAGGATCCTGATCGCTGCTGCCTGTCAAACACAACGATATTGCTAGCCAGGACGCTGCAACGTCACGGATCGCTAGCGATATCGTTTAGTGTGAAGGTACCTTAACAGTTGCAAAATGCAGATAGAAAAAAAAGCATGCACACAAGTTAGTCTGCAGGGGGAAATGTGAATCACATAGACTATCAATATAATGACAAAAAAAATAAAAATACCGTACCCATGGCAGACACTACAACACAAGGAAGCTGATATCCCTCCTGGATTATAGAAGAAGAAATTAGTACAGGTGTGAAGATGTTTTGTCACATAAGAGATAGACTAGTAATCAGCATCCCGATCACAAAGAACTCACAACCAGCATGTATTACCGTATTTTTCGGACTACAAGACGCACTTTTTCCCCCCAAAAAAAGGGGGGAAAATGGGGGGTGCGTCTAATAGTCGAAATGCAGGCTTACCCATGGCGGCAGAGGTGCGGTGGCAGAGGTGCGGCGGCAGAGGTGCGGCGGCAGACGTGCGGAGATGAGGAGGCGCAGTGAGCGGGGTCCCTTTCCCCGGTGAAGTGATGCAGCAGCCCGGTAAGGAGCAGAGCCGGGTGAATCCTGTTGTCATCGGTGGTGGCGGCCATCTTCCGGGGGCCGCGCGTGCGCAGATGAAGCGCTCTGCTTCCCGGGGCTTCAGGAAAATGGCCGCGGGATGCCGCGCGTGCGCAGATGGGGATCGCGGCGGCCATTTTTCTGAAGTTCTTAGCTTCAGGAAAATGGCCGCGCGATCTCCATCTGCGCACGCGCGGCCTCCCGCGGCCATTTTCCTGAAGCTCCGGGAAGCAGAGCGCTTCATCTGCGCACGCGCGGCCCCCGGAAGATGGCCGCCACCACCGATAACAACAGCATTCACCCGGCTCTTCTCCTTACCGGGCTGCTCCATCACCTCACCGGGGAAAGGGACCCTCTCACACCATACCTGTCACTGCGCCTCCTGATCCCTGCACCTCCTGATCCCAGCACCTCCTGATCCCTGCACCTCCTGATCGCAGCACCTCCTGATCGCAGCACCTCCTGATCCCAGCACCTCCTGATCCCAGCACCTCCTGATCGCAGCACCTCCTGATCCCAGCACCTCCTCATCCCAGCACCTCCTCATCCCAGCACCTCCTCATCCCAGCACCTCTGCCGGTAACCAGTGCTGCAACCCTCCCATGGACACCAGGCCGTGGCGTCGCCCACCTAAGCAGGAAGGGACCCTGCTCAGGTGCACGCTGTACCGCATCACCCCACCTCTGCCGACACCATGCCTCCTGTGACCCTGCTCTGCCACCGCCAGCAATCAGGTAAGATACTGTAAATTCGGACAATAAGACGGACCCCCATCTTATAAAAAATCTTTTTTTCTGCAATTTTCACCCCAAATTTGGGGTGCGCCTTATGGTCCGGTGCGTCTTATAGTCCGCGAAATACGGTAATTGGCAGGAACATACCAACATCATAAGATACTTGTAAAAATGGAGCCGGAAAAGTAGCAAAACGTTTTATCTCAATATAATTATTAACAAAAACATTTTTTGCATAGCCTTTAAAATATGGTATGCCAAAATTGTGAACAGCCCTATAGGTAGGTGGTCGCGAAATAGTCTTTCCAGTAATTTACTGCTCTTTGCAGGTTTAATGTATACATTCTTGCACTTTTATCTCTTTAAAATAAGTACCCAAATTTGTATAAAAATGGCCTTGTTACGTGCACTGAGGTTATTTAAGATTGAGACATATCACAATCTATAGAAATTGATATATAATCTTACACTTACTTGCTGGTGATGGAGTGCTGCAGCTGCTTGTGGGAGGATGGCCTTGGTATCCATGTAGTGGCAGTGGCAAGCCACCGATGACGGGAGGAAACAGGAAGGGATAGTGGGTGGCTGGATAGTGATTCATATGTCCGTTTACAGCTGGTACAGGACATGAACGACTGCTGGTTGTCATATTACAATATCATCTTGTACCCTACCTCATCTGTGAATAGAGCAGACCATTCTTTCCAGCTGACAAATAGCTAGTTATTTGTCATGTAGAGGAAATACATTAAAAATGTATAGTTTCAGCCTGTCGAGGAATGATTCCAGGAACATTCACACAAAATTTGATCAATGTCTTCGGCATAAAGTTGCTGCAGATTAAAGAATCCACTGGTTTCCAATCCTGCTACTTTTTTTTCTTTCTTTTTTTTTTACTACTTTTTGCTGTTTTGTGTTCAGTATATTTAGTCACGTCTCCATTTCTGGCTGTGATTTCATATAATTCCCTAAAACAGAAAATTATAATATATGAATAAAAACCATTAAAAAGAGGCATTAAATAAAATTCACTTTGCAGGAAGACATTTTAATAAGCTCAACGCTTCACAGCAGAAATGACGGGATTGTGTATAAAACAAACACATTTGAAAGCCAAAAACCGTTTTCATTAATGCATTTGTAGCAGCGATAAACAAATCATCTAATGTCTTGGGAAATATTTGCTGTCTTATGCATTCTTGGGGAAAGGAATAGATGCCTTACACATGAAACAATGACCTAGATTTACTAAAATGATGAAAAGAGAGTTAAGAATCGCTAAACCTTAGTCTCTGCAGATGCTTCGGAGCCAGCGATTCTCACAGACACACGCGGCTACTCTGCCTGTCAATGTCAACTTCCGTTCTCCACTATATTATTAGATTTCTACACAACACTGGAATAACTTACAGTTGCAAACTAAGACTCTGTTCACACTTGTAGAAGGGTTTTTTACCCATCGTTTATGGACTGCAGAATAAATGTATGTGTGAAAGTCATATAAATTTCAAAACATGATACATACATAATAATTGAGTAAAATGGTTGGAAGCACCAAGTCACAACATGCAGGAAAGCGGCAAGAGAGCCGTAATTAAGATAATTTCTCCTCAGCTAGGTACAAAAAAGTAGATCTAGACCTTTAGGAGATTATTTTTTTTCTTAACAATTCTTATTTTGTGTTCCTGTTGCTGACTCCTACATCTTCAGAATGGCTCCAATGGGTGTTCCCTTTTAGTGACAATCCCTCACCCATCTGTGTGATCGCAGTAAACTACACTGTTGCCCATTCTATAACCTTCCTCCTCTCTCTACTGAGATCTACTCTCTTCTACACTACGGCAGACATCTCTCTACTGTTCTCACCACAGAGGAGGCTGTAATGTCTCTTGAATCCTCCCATTTCTCCCCCTGCTGGTTCTTCTCAGTTACAGCAGACATCTGTGTACTGGGAGTAGACTGCTTGTAGTCAGAATATTCAATTCTGCCCTACTATCCAAGAATAACAGCAATCAAGGTGGTTATCAGGATTTACTATAAGTGCTATTTTAAAGCAATTCACCTCTAATCATTCAAAGTTTGCCATATCTGTTTTAAAGGTGAAAAAATAACAGGGCAAGAAAGCCTGATTCCAGCAACGTATAACTTTTTTGTACTGCTTGTTGCAGTTTAGACAGAATACTTGTTTATCTGATGTAGATGTAGAGTTTTGTGCTGTGTATACCTCCGCCACACCCCTGACTGGCAGCTTCCTATTTATACTGTAAATTGTCAGCATCATGTCAGTCAGGGGTGGGAATGGGGTTACACAGAATAGCCTTAAGGTACCTTCACACTGAACAACTTAACAACGATATCGCTAGCGATCCGTGACGTTGCAGCGTCCTGGATAGCGATATCGTTGTGTTTGACACCCAGCAGCGATCTGGATCCTGCTGTGCCATCGTTGGTCGGAGCTAGAAGGCCAGCACCTTATTTAGTCGCTGGATCTCCCGCAGGCATCGCTTAGTAACCCGATATTTACCCTGGTTACCAGTTTAAATGTAAGAAAAAACAAACACTACATACTTACATTCCGATGTCTGTCGCGTCCCCCGGCGTTCTGCTTCCCTGCACTGTGTCAGCGCCGGCTGGCCGTAAAGCAGGGCACAGCGGTGACGTCACCGCTCTGCTTTACGGCCAGCGCTTACAGTGCAGGGACGCAGAATGCCGGGGGACCCGACAGACACCGGAATGTAAGTATGTAGTGTTTGGTTTTTTTTACATTTACACTGGTAACCAGGGTAAACATCGGGTTACTAAGCGTGGCCCTGCGCTTAGTAACCTGATGTTTACCCTGGTTACCCGGGGACTTCGGCATCGTTGGTCGCTGGAGAGCTGTCTGTGTGACAGCTCTCCAGCGACCACACAACGACGAAACAGCGACGCTGCAGCGATCGGCATCGTTGTCTAGATCGCTGCAGCGTCGCTAAATGTGACGGTACCTTTACTGCCGGGCACACGATATCTAGCCATGTATCTCTTGCTGATAAAATACTGATTGCATTGAAACTACAATAAACAGCCTAATAAGTGACACATCTCTGTAATCAGGCTCTTGTGCCCTAGTGTATATTATGCTGCTGTCAGATGCTGACAGATTCCCTTTAAAGGGGTATTCCCATCTCCAAGATCCTATCCTAATATGTCATAGGTGTAATAATAATAATATTAGCAAATAATTTCAAATTAGAAATGTGGTATACTTATTCTGATTCGCTATGTCTCTTCCTCATGTGCAGGCATTGCAGGACCTTAGGTATCCATGGTTACGACCACTGATATATTGACAGTTAGCTAGTTGCTAGTGGTCATAAGCATGGATCGGATACCTAAGGTCCTACATTGCCTGCACATGAGGAAAGACACAGCGAATCAGAAAAACTATATTACATTTCTAATTGGAAGCATTTGCTAATATTATTATTATTATTATCCCTACTTCATATTGAGATAGGATCTTGGAGATGAGAATATCCTTTAAAGGGGTTGTCCGGTCAAAACCGATAAATTTGCAGTCACTGCATGTGACTTCAGACTTATGAATCCCTCCACCACAATCCCCCTTAGGATAGGTCATCAATATCTGTGACATTATTTGCGATACTTAATAGCACAGCACAGATCTGTTAACTATATAGTGGCCACGGCTATGTACTACACAGCTAACCACTATTCGAATCAATAGGAAGTGGAGGTGCAGCACCCGGCCGCTAAGCTGTTGGCGGATCTGTGTAGTTCTGCTCTGCAACTGAGCACATGTGACACAGAGTTATACTGGAGAGTATTAGCTGGGGTGTCAGGTGTCACATCCACCACTGATCAGATATTGATGACCCATCCTAAAGATAACGTCACACGTGCACTGTTCGCGGTCACCTTGCAGCTCCAAAATGGCTACCACAAAAAAGCTTGGTGCAAGCTACTCCGTTTCTCAAAACCTAGGTGTTGCCCTAGCCTTCACCCTTTAACCCTTGTACAGAGATCTGCACTTACACTGGAGCCCCTGGGCAATGACCACTGAGTCAGCTGCTGTTCGGTGGCACAAGATGGCAAGAAGGATAGTCAAGTTGCCGGGAGAGATCCATGAGGTCACATCAGAAACAGAAATCATTAAACAAGCAGGTAGTCAAACGTCAAGCTGAGGTCAAAGAGCAAGAATAATCAGGACAAAACACAGAAGCACAGCACATACCAGGATAGCAGAACTACTGACTGGCAGTGGGAACTGGCTCTCAGGGAAATATATAGAACAGCCCCACCCAGTGCTGACAGAAACCAAAATTAATACGATTAACCCTGTAGTTTCTGGACTGGCCAGAGCCACAGATCCCAGGAATAATATAGGACTGATGCTCTCAAGCATCACATACAACAAAGGTGCAGCGCCACCTTGAGGCCAAAGCAGTAACCAGTACACATGTTACAAATAGTCCATCAACATAAAAATATTGAACAGCCCCTTTAAATCTGGTCCCACTCCTAAGCAAAGGATAGTCTTTTGCATACTTGCAGATCATGTCTGTGCATACTGCTGTACAGTTTTTTACCCCTTCTGTCTCTTCCGCTACTATATAGGTTGGCAAGAAGTCAGAGGATGTGGAGCAATACGAGACTGCAGGTTTAAACTACACAAAATGCTTGCTTAAAGTCTGTAATTAATATTTGCAAAGTTGCATTATGGCTATAAAAATTGTTGCTACAGTATTCAATCCCTTACAAATGATCCTGCATTGACACATAATTTTATCACATTATTAATTGCAGAAACATAATTATCATGAACCTGTCACCAGAAAAAAACACTATAAACCTGCAGATATGGGGTTAATCTGCAGGTTAATATTAACCTGCCCGATGCCCACACTTAGCCGAATGCTGCGGGGAGATAATGAACTTTATTCCCCCCCAGCAAAATTCGGCGGGGTGGATTCAATCACCGCTCTGAGTATACAGATCGGTGGATGTAACCGAACCCCTGACTGACAGCCGTCAGAGCGGTGACTGAACCAGCGCCGGTGCCGCCCCATGGCTGAAACCGATCTTTGCTGGGGGGAATAATGTTTGCTTTCTCCAATGTTTGGTGCGAGTGTTGGGCGGGTTCAGAACCCTATTATCCCCATATCTGCAAGTTACCACCGTTTTTTCTGGTAACAGGTTCCCTTTAACTGCAATGACTAAATACATTTTCCAAATACGTACAGCAACAGAAGAGCTTGTCAATATACAGTAAGTATTCTTAATAACACAAGTGATATCACACGGATATTAAAGGGTAAAAAGTCCTTGGCATTTGATAACTCCAAGGGATGAAGCTCCTTCTGATTGTGATGCTGCTATCCGGCACAGTCTGGCTATGAGATTAGAGGTAAAGTATAACAAGCAATGCCTTCCAATCTCAACAACAGGTTTTAGAAGCAAACAATGTAGCATGACACAGATGCACAAGACATCAATTTTTGAAAAGCCCTGGGATAAAATGAAATTGTCTCAAAATCATGGTAAGTCTGAAGAGAAGAGTAAAAATCAATGTTCGCTAATCTGAAACATTGCCCTCCAAACTACAGAAATAGAATAAACCTACAAAACACTCCCTTCCTACAAGGCAACAACACACAACTGCTAAAGCACAAGGGTATAGCGATATATATATATATATATATATATATATATATATATATATATATATATATATATATATATATATACATATACATACAAACACACAAACACTAAGTACATGTGAAGTTTCTTCCTACATTTGTCAGGTCTAACACACTGGCAACTTGAGTTTTATACGAAATATGTGTCATTTTATATAGTGTATGTAAACTTCTAATTTCAACTGTATATATATAATAACATAATCAACATTCGTGCAGCATTATATTGGGCAAATGTGTCTATGGAGCATCTTATGGGGCCATTATTAACCTTTATGCAGGATTATATGGGGCATATTTTAATATGGGGCATATTTTAATATGGAGCATCTTATTGGGCCCATCATAAACTTTATTGATCACTATATGGGGCTCCTGATTCAATATGGATATTCAAAAACACTTAACCTACTGATGTCTCAATTAATTTTACTTTATTGGTATCTATTTTTACTTTTGACATTTACCGGTAGCTGCTGCATTTCCCACCCTAGGCTTATACTCGAGTCATTAAGTTTTCCCAGTTTTTTGTGGCAAAATTAGGGGGGGTCGGCTTATACTCGGGTCGGCTTATACTCGAGTATATATGGTAATCCTGGCCAACCCATTTAAAGGAGACATCTAAAGCGTAGTTATAGTAGGTCCCAACTGCTAGGACCCCCACAGATTCCAAGAACCAAAGCACTGAGAGCCAGTATGAATGGAGCTGTAGTCCATCATGTGCACATCAATTCCATTCACACAAAACTCTTCAGAGTCCCAGTTGTCAAGATTGGAGAGGGTCCCAGCGGTCAGACCCCCAGCAATCAGGATGTTAACCCCTAACACATGACTAGGGGATACATTTCAAACATGAGTATGGCCCTTTAAAAGGACATGACCAAGTAAAGCAATATTTGCTGAACCCTTGCATTGTGCTTTGAAGGGTGAATAGGCAGGTGGGTTATAGTATGTGGGCCAGGCTACTTTTGGTCCCAGTTTGGCCCTGCATCGATTGATGCAAAGATTGCACAAGATCTGTGAAGGTATCCTCACACCAATCCATTCAAAGTAAATCACGTGAAGCCCAGTAAATTATGTTCGGCAATTCTGGATTTTAATTTTGATATCTTAAACTTGTGTCAGAGATCTGTATCTTAATTTATGGTCTTTGTTCAGCTCAAGTTGGTGCTTCTGTACATTGTGGCAAATATTAAAAGGGAACTATACTTTTAAGTAATTTTTCAGAATACGAATACATGTGTGTGTGTGAGGAATAACACTATTTCTGTTTTTTTTTTTACCAGTTTTCCCCCTCTATATGATTTTTTGTATAATTTCCAATATACTCTGAGTTGGTGAATGCAAAATAACTGCTATCATGCCTCCCATACACTAAACACATAGAAACATGGATTCCTGCTATTTTATACTATGGTAGAACACAGAAAGAAGCAGCAGATGCATGCAGTAAACTATACAGCAGTACTGAGCAGGAAGGCTTTGAATCCAGCATTGGGATACGTAAACTAGAACCTGCATGATTTGCCTCTCTGCCTCTCACTGTGCCCCTCCATCTTCCCTCTCCACAGACTTCAATTTGCTGTATATCCTGACACTTTACTTTGGATACGAAGGAATTAAGCTGATGATTTTTTCAGTGAATGATGAGGTCAGAAGGCGAAGAAAGAAGTAGAGAAAGAAGCATATTTGCTTGATAAGATATAATACATAGTTTAGTGCAAAATTTATAAAAATGAATCTGTCAGCAGATTCTTATTACGGTATATAATCTGACAGCATAATGATGTAAGGACAAAGAAGTTATAATAGAGTTTTCTCTGCTGAACTCTAGCAGAGCTCAGCTGTTGATCTGTGTATAACCCTGCCCACACCACAGTTTTCTGTGTACATTGTATAGTGATAGAGAGCTGCCAAGAAGTGCTGAAGGCATGGTTGGACTAGTTTCTATAAGGCCAGCTCTTCTGTTGTGATAATTAGAGATGGACGAACCCGAACAGTAAAGTTTGGCATCTGTACTGAACACCTACTGTTTGGGCATGGACACCAAACACAGACTTCACCAGGAAATCCGTGTTCCTATTCAGGTTCGGCCCCCTGGACACCAGGGGTGTGTGCTGCGCTGTCATGTGCATGACAGCGAGGCAAACACTACTTCTGATTGGCTGTAAAATCATCACACCACTCAGACAGCCACTGTTCGCACGCTGTGAAATGACAGCGTGCCCGCAGCTGTGATCTGCGGTATAAAGTTCACCTCCAGTCACTGGTTTTGGTTGATGGAACTACTGCTCCCATCAGCTGGCGCTAATTACAGTAACAGCAGGAGAGGCTGATGAGAGTATCAGCCAGCGCCCGTGCTGTAAATAAATAATAATAAAAAAAGGCTTGGGTTCCCCTGTATTTTTGTTAACCAGCCAGGCAAAGCTCTCAGCTGGGGGCTGCAACACTCAGCTATCAGCTTCAGCAAGGCTGGTTATCAAGAATAGATGGGTCCCCATTCTGATTTTTTTATTTAAATAAGTAATTAAAAAAAAACAGAGTGGGGTTCCCCCCTTTTTTGCCAACTAGTGTTGCTAAAGCAGACAGCTGGGGGATGGAATTCTCAAGCTGGTAAAGGGCCATGGATATTGATCCCCCCCAGCCTAAAAATAGCAGCCCACAGACGCTCAGAAATGGCACATCTATTAGATGCCCAATTCTGGCGTTTTGCCCAGCTCTTCACCCGCTACAGGGCAAGTGGGGTTCATATTTGTGGTGTTGATGTCACCTTTATATTGTCCAGTGACATCAAGCCCATGGACTGGTAATGGAGAGGGGTCAATCGAACACCCATCCATTACTAATCCTATAGTTGTATGATAAATAAGGACACATCCAGAATAAAAAGTCTTTTATTTGAAATAAAACAAAACACACTTTAACTTTTTTATTTAAAATAACAAACACA
Source organism: Ranitomeya variabilis (assembly GCF_051348905.1). Classification (NCBI taxonomy): domain Eukaryota; kingdom Metazoa; phylum Chordata; class Amphibia; order Anura; family Dendrobatidae; genus Ranitomeya; species Ranitomeya variabilis. Next base: position 114,098,732 of record NC_135237.1, on the reverse strand, counting down.
GTTATACTCACCTAATGTCCATTCAAATACCTGTTTGTTGCTTTGTAATGTTATTTTAGCAGTTGCTCTTATAATCCGATTAATTTGTCTAGCAGAAACCTTCCTGACTATGCATTTAACTGCACAAAACGGTCTGTGTTCTGTATCGGCGAAATATCGCTTCACAGTACGATGATCATGCTTAAGTTTTCATAAAATATTTTATTTATTTTACTCATTTATATAGGACCATTAATTCCACAGAACTTTACAAACATTATTGGCACTGTCCGCATTGGGGCTCACAATCTAAGTTCTCTATCAGTATGTCTGTGAAGTGTCGGAGGAAACTGGAGAACCCGGAGGAAATACACACAAATACAGGGAGAACATACAAACTCCTAATGTTTGCATACCTTGTCCAAGGCATTGAACTATTTGATGCTTTTTGGCAGAAGAGAGATCCCTTTTCTTTCCCATATTGCTTGAGACTTGTGGCCTGCTTAATAATATGGAGCATCCTTCTTAAATATATTTCTTTTAAATAGGCTCACCTATCAAACTGATTATCACAGGTGTTTGACATTGATTTCAGTGATCCAAAGAGCCGTGAGACACACTACTTCCATGAGTTTATTTGAAAAACACAAAAAATACATCTATTTGACACTTAAATCTAATCTGCATAATAATTTAGAATGCGGTGTAAAGGAAGCTGCAATTTGCCGGGAGTTCTTATATAAAATTTAATGTGAAATAACTAAGAAAAAAATATATAGGCAAAAAAATCTACAAATAACTGCCTTTAAGAAGAAGAAATATAATCTTAAGAATGTACAAAATCCCAGAGAAAAGCTTGTTTATTTCATACAACTAACTTTAAATTTAAAAAAAATGTTTTATATGATTTAACCTAAAATGAACAATTCAAGGAAGCAATTGATTACAGGAAAAAAGGACAAAATGGCAAAATATATGACAGCAGGATGCCTTGAAAAGTTAAAAATGCATGTAGATATAAAAGTATAGAAGAAAACAAAAGCTGGGAAAACAGTAGGGGTTGCTGAATCATGGTATTTAGCTGAATAATTCAATAGCTATGTCTTTAAACAATGTCCTTTTAAAGAAAACTGTATCCTTCAAACTACTAACCAAGCCGCCATGGTGAGCTACTTAGCCGTACATTTATATTACAGAAAGAAAAGCTAGGATAAAGAAGACCTGTCTACACTAACGTTCAAGTGCAATGCACACCATCACAAATTAATATATTTTTCACTTGGTTTTCGAGTAGTAGCATTTTTTTCTCTATTTCTTCTTGCAATCTCATTTATAGTAAGTAGATACTCTGTATAATATATGCATAAACTTGCAATTCTGAGAAAACATAATAAAAGATAGCAAGAACTCAATCAAAATGATTTCTCTTGTAGAAAATGCTGTATGTTATACACGTGTAAAGCAGGCTCCAAACATATTATCATTCAGCTGACAGCCATCTCGGATGACTCTGCTACATACAGGAAACCTCTTTAGGTCTGAGTGGCCACCTCCAGTAGGTGTGCAAGCTCGGAATGAATGCACGTCAGAGAGCACGTTCACTCTGTTGGCAACATTATAGTCCATGGCCCCGTCGGCACATACACCCGAATCCCATTTTGTAAGGGGTTTGGACGTAAGCCCTGACGGGGGCCACAGAACGGGTGCCTGAACACAATGTGGATGCAAACTAAAGAACATTTTATTGTTTCAATTCTGCAGTAAGCTCCAGGATTCCCTCTAATGGCGGAGGCAGCCAAAATGTATCGTTTAAAGTGGTTTTCCAACAAAGTGGATTGGACTTTATCAAATCTTATAAAAACTTTATGGAAAAAGTGTTAATCTGGATGGTAGTCTTAGGCTACGTAGCCATGATCAGGAAAAGCAACATTTTGGACGCAGCGTATTTTCGCTGTGTTCTAATTGATGTACGTGTTTGTCAGTACATGCGGATTCACAGCATGTAATGACATTCAATTGGTCAAAATCCGCAACAGGAATTAGCATGCTGTGGCTCGTAAACCCGCACCGCAGGTGAGTTTACAGAGCGTCAAATAGAAAAACAGTCGGCATGAGATTTCTATAAAACCCATCCACTGTGCTTCTAATGTAGAACATAGCATTTTGGAGGCAGCGCAGATAAGCTGAGTGCAAAACGCTGCCATTCCTTATTGTGGGCACGTAGCCTTATGGAAACCAGCAGTGCCTATGTTAAATCTAATGGTTATAGGAAGCGATTGATTGCAGTTTTTTATTCCAAAGTGTGTGCAACCAAATAATAAGTTGAAGGTGCCAATAATTTTGTTTGACCCATTTTGGGGGTTTTTATGTGAAATTATGACCAATTTACATTTTTTTCTTTTTTTTTTTGTATTGTTTGAATGCACACAAAGCAAATAAATATGTATATAATAAAAAATATGTAATTGCAATAATTTTCTGGGAGAAATACTTCATTATCTGGAACAATTTCAAGGGAGCCAACACTTTAGTCCATGGCTGTATACGAAGTGCCCGTTCTTATAATGTACATTTTTTCTTACCAATATATTTTATTCATGTAATAGATGTACAAAGCACATTCTCAGAAGGCAGACAGATACAGCAGCAATATTTCATACATTTTATATGGACTTTTAGCAATGTCACAAGATATTAACATTCCCATCTATCTGTGAGGTTAGAATCTGAAATAAACTTCAATATAAATAAGTTGAATGTGTGACACATGTTAAACATAACCCTCTCACTCAAATCACGACAGACACATGAGCAGCCACCTATTCCTTCACAGTAACCGCAAGAGACAAATCATCCTGCCCAAGATCCCTCTTAAAATTAGCACCAAGACGATGACATGTTTAGCAGTTCAGCCGCACAATGGATTCTGATTATAAAATATGAAGAGAAATTATTGAAATGATATTTTGCTACCTATAAATATGCTTCTATAGGCAGCTATGAATATATAGCAAAACCGAGATACTGGACATATTGTCACGGAAATCTACAACCTTTTGGGCTAAGGCTCACAAAAAAAAGTCCACCAATATTTAGTGGTTTAGGAGATCAACGCTTTAGGCTGGGGTCACACTGCGTTATGGCAGTCCGTTAGACGGACCGCGTTACACCGCGGCATAACTCGGTGTAACACAGTCCGTTAACGCTGCCATTAACCCCTATTATCGGGTGCATCGCCAACGCATGCCATAATCGGCATGCGCTAGCGATGTGCCATCATTCAGTGACGGAGCCTCGGACGTGGGCTGCAGCGTCTGAGGCTCCGTCACCACTAGCACAGATGAATCATCTGCGCTAGCGGTATAGAATAACGCGATGGCGTGTATGCTATAGCGTTAACGCAGCCCGTCAACGCTATGTGTTGTACGGGCTGCTTTAATGCAGGATGAACCTGGCCTGTCAGGGCTGTGGAGTCGGATGGAGCCCATTTTGGTGGAGTCGGAGTTGGTATAAATTGGACCGACTCCGACTCCTAAAATATACAGTATAATAAATTGGGTACAGGACTTCAATGCAGTTTGTGGGGAATATTTTTTTCATAAGAATTTGGGAAAGTTATGAAATGTCCTATAAATTTCTGTCCTATTCCTGATCTAAGGTCTGGACTTTTTGCTGAGATGAATCTGTGCTGCAGTTTATGTTCATGATAAGTAGAGAAGCTCCTCAGATAAGGGGAAAAAATAAACAGCAACAAAAAAAAAAGGGCGTTCCGGCTCCATAAAACAATGTTTCTTTATTTGTTCCTTAAAATTTCTCCAATTCCATAACTCCTTGCATGTATGCAAATGCTTAGGTACAAGAAATATGCGACGCGTTTCGATCGTGTCAGATCTTAATCAATGCATTGATTAAGATCTGACACGATCGAAACACGTCGCATGTTTCTTGTACCTAAGCATTTGCATACATGCAAGGAGTTATGGAATTGGAGGAATTTTAAGGAACAAATAAAGAAACATTGTTTTATGGAGCCGGAACGCCCTTTTTTTTGTTGCTGTATCTTCTCTCGTCGTGGTCCTGGACGAAGTTCCGAGCACCTGCGTCTGATCGGTGAGCTGGCTGAGGTTTATGTAACCATAAACTTTTCTTTTTTTCTGCTTATTGAAAAAATAAACACATAGGGAAGGAGAGCCTACATTCATCTCAGAATTTCTGGAGTGAACAGGAAAGCAGGATTAAAGGTGGTAAGTACTTCCTAAAGCATATCTAAACTTTCAATAAACTGTGCATAAATCAATAGTCCAGTATATGTTGTCTCTGTATGCTTGATGTTTTAGTTTGTTTTTCCTCTTAGCTCATGTTTGGAGAAATTAGCTGCTCTGATGGCTTATATACACTACAGTATACATAGAATATAAGAAGAAAACATTTTTTCTAACATCTCAAATTCGGAAATACAGTAACAGGATCGATGAGGACATGTATATTTGTGTGTGTGTTCTGGAATGTGATTCAGCACAAACATGCTCCCTCCCTCCTCATAGGCTGTGAAATAATATGATGTCAAGCATTTAGTGAGCTGTACCCTGCTAGACAAGCCTTGACATTGAAAGTTCAGAGTAAAGCTATTTAACAACACATTTTACAAACTTTATACTTAGCATCTGTCATATTGATTTATGCAAAGATTGTTTTATTTCTATCCCAAATTATACAGTGCACGATTCCCTATTCTTCCAAGAATTACAATATACTTAATTTTTTTTACAGGACAAAATTATTTTGAGAGCGAATTTACATAATTACAAAATGTCTAAGAAGCATCTTATGAAGTCCTCTGTATTTGAGCATTTCACAGTGACTCAAGATAATAAACATTTTGTGTGTCAGTATATAAGTGACCCAAATGAAAACAAATGCTGTGATGCCAAAATCAGTGCATACTCAGGCAGTGGCAAAAATGCTTCTTCAAGAGATTCCAATCTAAAAACACATTTACAACACTGCCACCCAGAAGTTTACAAAGCTGTGACTGACAAAGATCCCAATAGCACCAAGAAACCAGAGACCAGCAATTCCCGCCAGGCAAAGGACGAGGAAAGAGTGTCTCAAACGTCAGTTACAAGATATTTTGTAAGTGACAAAGTTACTGTAACAATGACAGCAGATGTGTTTAAAAGACAGCTCATCGATCTTGTTGTGAAGGACTGTATACCATTATCATTATTTGCGAGACCAGCTTTTACAGCTCTTAATGGAGAAATGGCTTGCAAACTTGGTGTTTCTCTGGAAAGAGAAAGCATTAGAAAATTAGTGATTGAAGAAGCCCTTAACCAAAAGATCTTAAAAAGACTCTCAAGAGACGCTTTGCATATCTTAAAATGGATGCCTGCACACGTCACAGAGTGAACTATTTTGCTATCAACATTCGACAAGTTTGTGACAACAAAAAAATTGTTACTAAGACACTGGCAGTAAAAGATACTAAAGCTCATCACAGCAGCCAGTTTCTCCAGACCTTAGTGGAAAAAGTTCTGCAAGATTATGAACTCAAAAAAGAACAGGTTCTTGCTATTGTAACTGATAATGCTTCAAATATGATAAGTACAATTAAACTGACGAATGAGAATAATAAAGGTGAACAGAAGCTAGAAGAACATTTCACATTCAGTATGTTGGAGATGGAAGGCCACAGTCCTGTTCGCATAATGGAGGAACAAACAGATATTACTACAGAAGAACAGCAAAATGATTCTTTGCAATTAGATGATCTTGTTGAAGCTGCTTCACACCTCTTTCCTATTCATCACATGCGCTGTGTTGTGCACACGCTGCAGCTGGCAAGCCACTAGGTGGGGCAGCACCTATTTAATGATTGAATGGTTGCTTGAGCTGAAACCCTTCCTTGTAGATATGGCCAACCCTCAGGTAACACTACATGAAGGTCAATAGACACAGGTGGCTGAATTGAAGGAATTGCTTCATCACACATTTACAGTGACTAAAAAGCTACAAGCTGAGGATTTAACTCCTGGAATTTTTATAAAGGAGTGGAAGAACTTGTTGTTCTGCCTGTCCCAAAGAGGAGGTTTAATCGCAGATGGCATTGCTGCTTCAATGAAACGGAAAGAGACACTGCTATTAGAAAATAAAATTCTTCTGGCAGCTGTTTATGTGGACCCGAGTCATCGTATATTGCTGGATGATCAACCGCTTACTAAAGGAAAAGAAGCATTGATTGAGGTAGCAGTTAGGATGAGTGGGCTACAGGACTGACAAGAACAATAGGACTCGGGTCCTGCCAGTGCTGGTGCTGCCGTTCCTTCATCCTCATCAGATGAGTAGTTTGATTTTGACAAGTATTTGGAAGACATGGAGCAGGCAAAGCATTGCTGCAGTGAAAAACTTCCACTCCCATAGAAAACAGATTGACCATATTTCAGCAAAATTCTTCACTTGCTCTCAAAGAAGTAGAAAAGTTCAATCGTTCATCAAAACTGAGTGTGCACGACGCAATTCCTTTATACCCTGAAATTGTTAGAGATGTTGTCCATGTGGTTACCGCTTTGCCACCAACCCAAGTTAGTGTAGAGAGGTTATTCTCTAGCCTTAAAATAATTATGTCTGATGTGAGGTCATCTATAAAGGAGGATCTTATGGAAGCGATACTTTTTCTCAGAACAAATTCATAGACTGCACAAATGCTATTCAGTACGTTTTTGTTGAAAACTGTTTTTTTCCCACTTACTGCAGTGTATAATAAATTGTAAATATGCAAAGTTTTTTGTTGTAAAGTTGTATTCCAATAAATATATTTTATGTTCTACATAAATGGCTTGATTATTGTATCATAATAAAGATTAAAAGCCTGATGTTACCATTTTACTACAGTAAATTTATCACTTAAACTTAAACATGAGCCATGTATGAGGGAGGTGGAGTCGGAGTCATGGGAAATGAGGAGTCGGAGGTTAGGCTTACCAACTCCACAGCCCTGTTTCCTGTAACACTGAAATTGATTGAATGACTGCGTAGAAATAAAAACCAAACTTGAAAGACCAGATTTTTACCATACCACCAACCAGGAATAGTGGGCACACTAGGTAGAAGAGTGACCATCCTAAATGTTGGATAATATTACGGTCTGGTATTTTATCACTTACTGTACACTACGCTGTATGATATAACGCTATACCTGCCGCCACTGCCAGGATTGAGGACAACTCTGATCCAGGGAATTTAGCCCCTTACATACAGCTGTCAATGACATCCATAACATTTACAGTGTTAAACAGAAAGTGGAGCTCCTTGTCATTCCAACAGTGGTCTGCAACACAGTCACAGGGGTCAATACTTCTTTATAATAGATAGACTCAATGAACCTGAACCAGCTTTTTATTGCCTTTGTCAAATGTAATCCATCAGTAGTAAGAGAGGCACTAGGATTAGGAAGCATAAGGGCAAGTCTTTCTTGGTCTTCTCCTACTCTCCAAACAGACAATCTGCATACAGACATACAATAGAGGCAAGCTTTCAATTGGCAGGTAAGCCAACAAGGACCAGAGCAATACAGCTGGGAAGTTAGAGAAGGAAAGTTCCAGAATAAATAGTGCTGGCAGAATGCATATAAAGAGGAGCCACCAGCTCAAAAAAATATAATGGATGGAAAGTTACAGCGCATAAGAAGCTAGACAGTTCCAAAATGTATTACACAGATGTGGGCCAACAAAAACCGTTATATGTTGTGGTAAGGTTGCAGGCAACAAGATTTCTCGTTTTTTTAAGGAAAGGTATGCTTCAATTGCCTCAAGCTTCTAAGCCTTTCCCAGCAGCTTCAGGGTTCTGGGAGTGACATGTGAGCCACATACAAACCTTAATCTATGTAAATGGTATATTGTTATATTACATTTTCTAGCCCTCCAAACAAGAAAGCTGTCAACAATCATTGCCCATATGATAATAAAACGATTCTGCTCGCCCCTCACTCCCTTCGAGTCGGCATGCCTGGGTGCAGGCCCTCCTACGCGCTTAGTATCATTCTTGTATAAGATGTTCCAAGACCATCAGGTTACTGTATTTGGCTCTCCTACATTCTTTGCGAAATGGGAGAATGATCTAAACAAAACCCTTTCACCAGAGGATAGATCCAAGTGTCTCCTTCATACGTTCAGATCTTCGTTGTGCGCTGACCACCAAGAGAGAAGCTATAAACTATTGTCTCGATGGTATAGATGTCCGGACAATATCCATAATATGTTCCCATCCACTCCAGATGTTTGCTGGAGGTGCTGGACAGAAAAGGGATCATACTCACATATTTGGTGGTCTTGTCCTCCCATTCATAAATTCTGGAAGGAGGTATTTGATCTTCACAACAAATTATCCTTTTATAAGATGCAGCCGACTATAGAGCTGGCCTTGTTATCGATTTGTGATCTTTCCATCGCCAGATATAAGAGAGGTCTTCTTAGACATTTCCTCACTGCCGCACGCAATTTGATACCTAGGTATTGGAAACAATCCAATTCTCCATCGCGCTCTGACCTTGTTATGGAATTGAACCACATATATAGAATGGAGCAATTGATTGGGCAGGACACAGGAACCCTAGACAGGGTGTTGAACATATGGTCTCCATGGATCATGTTCAGAGAGACTCCGGATTTGATATCTTGGATAGAACACGGTTGATTGTAGACGGGAAACCAGGTCCCAATCCGCACCCTCCCTTGTCCCTCCCCTCTTTCCCCCCTCTTCTCTCTTCTTTATCTATTCTCGAACATTATTAGAGTTTAAGCTACTTTGATATTGTCATATAACGCTATCAGAAGTTGTTCCAGCTCTTACAGCGTAACCGACTCCTTGTGTTCACACGAAGGAGGACAGAAAGAATTTTAGTAATCAAAGTAACTTTAAACCAGAACTCATTTTTTATTTGAATGTTTGCACCGAAAGTGTTTAATCATATATGTGTATGATGATGATTGGTTCTGTATTGAATATTTTCATGCAATTTGTTTCAATAAAAAAGATTTACACAAAAAGATTCTGCTCATTCAGTCCCTATCTGTACGGCAAAGCTAGTGGCCAATGTGACTATGGTAATATTTCACATCCCAAATTGTATGTGCCTATGTCTGGCGCACACATTCACTGACACACTTCAAACAATGAAAGTGAACAGAAACTTACACCAATAGTTTGGAATACGACACTGATAAATGCGTCTCTTTGTCTTTACCATCGATTTATTACACTAAAGGAAATAATCAATCATTGTACACAAGTTGAAACAGTTCATGTAAGGCAAAGCAGCTGAAACAGAGGAAAAAACAGGAAAGACATTCACATTATCTTATTAGCAGTTAATGGATATCCGAGAGGAACATACATTTAACTCCTAATACGCAGCCCAAAATCAGTTACAGTTATAACAGGCGTCCTGGTCTGTAAATCAAATGACAGAAATGATGTAAAAGTGCATTCTCTACATAATAGCCAGTACGTCTGCTCATTTACACATATTGGGGAAGATTTATCAGTATTTATGCAAGTTTCTGGGTGTAAATACACTGAAAATGGGGTTTCGGCCAAATGCCATGCTTATGGAGCCTTTGCACCGCTTTTCCCATCATATGCAACTGTAGCTGAACTGAGAAGATGGCAGGAATGCCAGGTCCAACCTAGAATTGTATTTACCCAATGCCACATTTATCACGGGGATGTATATCCTGTTAATAAACCTGACGATCACTAGTGAGCGACACAAATAGGGTGGCTTCTCCTTCTACAATGACCCAGGCTGAGCACTGTCCTTTTTTTCCAGCTTTAGGGATAACGACATGAGGCCTACTATGGAGTGCTCAGTGTAGAGCAAAGAAGTGTCTACTAACCAAACAAATCTATATCTGGATACACCGTACATCACACAGTAGATTTGTGCTATTTTATTTGGAAATAAATCACCAAAAATGAAATCATCTTGGAACTCAGAATCTTACTGCCCACAAAGCCGTCACACAGCTCCATGTGGTCTTCATGTACTCCACTAACAATGACTGAATGTTGTCCTAATAGCCCCTACATCTTCTGATACAATAACAACATGTTCTTCTCTCCCAATCAAATCCAGTTTAGAATTTAAGAAATGGAGGTGCAGCCCCTGACAACCCTTCTGAATGGATACTTGATCTAAGGGACACAAAGAGATAAGTTAAGAGTCCACAAAGCGGGAATAGCCTCTATTTTTTTTTTTTTTTTAATAGATTTAGGCTAAGTTCACACTAGGCATTTCTGCAGCGCCTTTTATGCAAGTTTTCATCTGCTTTTTACAGTACCAGCAAAGTCTATGAGATTTCAGGAATCTCATGCACACAGCTTGGCTGTTTTGTCATCAGTATTTTGTGCTTGGCCTGTTTTTTTGGACATAGAGCGTGTCACTTCTTTCAGCGTTTTTCAACATTTTTCACCCCTTGAAATGAATGGGTGGTGAAGAAACGCACCAAAAATGCAGATATCAGATTTTTTGGTGCCAAAACCTGATTCTATGGAACAGAACGTTTTTTTTTCAACACTAAACTTTATCAGCATGCACAAGAGAAAAATCTAGCATGCCAAAACCAGAGCAGAAACCGCAGCTTCTTTCCTGCTAATAGATCAGGTTTTGCAGCAGAAAAAAAGCTGAAGAAACGCCTAGTGTGAACATACCCTAAAAGATGTTGTCTTAACACAAAATACAAATATTTTTACACTAATTTGTGCTGTACTACAATGTAGCGTATTTTTGGGATTTTAAGATGCACCCCAAATGTTGGGGAGAAAAATAGGATTTTTTTTTTTTTTATAAAATGGTGGTGTATCTTATAATCCATGCGTCTTATTGCTTACCTGGGGTGGTGGCTGCGGTGAAGCGGGGTCCCAGGGTCACTGCTGGAGGAGGCAGGAGTGGACTGATGCTGCAGGCCGGAGAATGAGGGGGTGTTCAAATGTTCGGTGCGCCGCTGAGGGTGTCCGGCGGTGCTGCGGGGGTGTCCGGCAGTGCAGCGGGGATGTCCGGCGCTGCTGCGGGGGCTCTGTCGACATTATGTGAAAGGCCAGAGCCCCCCCAGTTCCATGGTTTCCTGTGCGGTGCACTCCAGGAAAATGGCTGCCGGGGGCGGCTCATGGGCAGATGGAGATCTCGGCACCAAGATCTCAGGAGATGAGATCTCAGCGCTGAGTACTTTCGAGGTGCTTTTCTGCAAAGGGGACAGGACAACTGCAAATTATTGAAGGGGGGATGGATGTCCAAGACCGTTTGAAGTTCGCCAATGACCATCTGGATGGCCCAGAGCAGACATGGGAAAAGGTCATGTGATCAGATGAGACCAAAATATAACTTTTTGGTATCAACTCCACTCCATGAAGCATGGTGGGGGAAACATCATACTTCGGGGGTGCTTTTCTGCAAAGAGGATAGGACGACTGCAGCATATTGAAGGGAGGATGGATGGCATTATGAATCACAAGATTTTGGCCAACAACCTCTTTCCATCAGTAAAAGCATTGAAGATCAGTCATGGATGGGTCTTCCAGCATGACAATGAACTGAAACACACAGCCAGGGTAACTAAGCCTAGCCAGTCTCCAGACCTGAACTCAATAGAAAATCTTTAGAGGGATCTGAAACTCAATGTTGCCCAGCGACAACCCAAAATCAGAATCATTCTTACACCACAAGGCAAAATCTTGCTTGAAGCCACAAACCGATGAGGATTAACAGTCATCTTGCGTTTCTTCCTTTTTCAAATAATTGTGCCAACAGTTGTTGGATTCTCACAAAACTACTTGCCTTATGACTTTGACTCTTCAATTCCCGTGACTTCTAACTCCGACTCCACAGCACTGCCTCACTACTGAGCATGCACTTAAAGTGCACCCCAGATTTATCTCAAGTAAAAGCCTAGATCCTTAGATCAGGAATAGAATATTGAATGGTAATATAGCTGCTATGGTGATGGATAGGGCTCAACTGTACCTTCACTTGATCCCGAAAAAATCATGGCATGTTCAATCTTATTCTGCAGATATGATTTCCTCTAGTATTAATGCTTCTAGAAGAGCTGTAAATACATTAGGTCTGCACTCATGGAGTCCTATTACAGGGCTGAGCTAAGTGAACTTAGTGCAGTAGTTACACAACTTATCCTACTAACAATGCTACTTAAAGGGGTTTACCGGGACTATTTTATTTTTTTCTCATGAGCTAAGAACTACTGGCCTGTTCTGCCCAGCTCAGAGTGGTCACAAACAGCTCATGCTGGCGATTCTGCTCCTTCATGCAAACAGAGCAGCTCTACCTCCTCCGGGCTGCTCTGTTGAAGAGGCGTGACTGCTAATGTCATGCTGATTGACAGCCTGCTTCCCGAAATTAGGCATCAGGAAGCCAGCTGTCAATCTACATGACATTGGCAATAAAACTCCATCAACACAGTGACTGCACTGAGCTGGGAAAGGTTGGCACCAGGGACTACAGTTACCATCTATTTGCCAGTAAATTCTTAGGTCCAAAAGTAAAAAAAAAAAAAATAGTCCTGTTAAGGCTACATTTACACTTGCGTACCGGGGCATTGCGGAGGGCTGCGTACTTCCTCTGTTAAGCTCCGCCCACTTCCGCACTTCTTTGGTTTAGGTGCTCCTACATCTGCATACGTCCTGCATACCTATCTTTAACATTGGGTAAAATAAAAATAAGTAAACTGACTGAACAATACATATAATAATTATAAATGCTGGTGCATAGCCAAAAAAGATACATACATAATAATAGATTATGGCTGCACACATCTGTGCTAAAATAAGGAAGTTTGAAATATAAGGAATAGGAATAGCATAATGGCTTATGAACTTTATGAACAAACATGAGATTTTAGCACAAGATTTGGCCAAATATTGTGAGCCCATTCACCAACGACAAGGTAATCTCAGATTGAATGGGTAACTACACTGCCTGCCTGGTGTGAACACTTACCTATGGTCTCTGAGCTCCTGCCCAATGTGAACACATGCGGCTAATGACATGATAAAGCCTACTTATATAGGGAGGCTCAGAACAAATAGTGTTAAGATGTAATTAAAAATCACAGGTATGGTGAAGGGCGGGACATTCAAGTCAGAAAATAGTATATAATAAAAATAAGTAAACTGACTGAACAATACATATAATAATTATAAATGCTGGTGCATAGCCAAAAAAGATACATACATAATAATCGTTGGTGAATGGGCTCACAATATTTGGCCAAATCTTGTGCTAAAATCTCATGTTTGTTCATAAAGTTCATAAGCCGTTATGCTATTCCTATTCCTTATATTTCAAACTTCCTTATTTTAGCACAGATGTGTGCAGCCATAATCTATTATTATGTATGTATCTTTTTTGGCTATGCACCAGCATTTATAATTATTATATGTATTGTTCAGTCAGTTTACTTATTTTTATTATATACTATTTTCTGACTTGAACGTCCCGCCCTTCACCATACCTGTGATTTTTAATTACATCTTAACACTATTGGTTCTGAGCCTCCCTATATAAGTAGGCTTTATCATGTCATTAGCCACAAGCATGTGTTCACATTGGGCAGTAGCTCAGAGACCATAGGTAAGTGTTCACACCAGGCAGGCAGTGTAGTTACCCATTCAATCTGAGATTACCTTGTCGTTGGTGAATGGGCTCACAATATTTGGCCAAATCTTGTGCTAAAATCTCATGTTTGTTCATAAAGTTCATAAGCCGTTATGCTATTCCTATTCCTTATATTTCAAACTTCCTTATTTTAGCACAGATGTGTGCAGCCATAATCTATTATTATTTAACATTGGGTATGCAGGACATGCGGATGTGTTGTTTTGATGAGCCCGCCGACCGCACGGGAACGCAACTTGCTGCGTTTTGTGCGGACGGCGGGCGCGTCAAAACGACGCATCCGCATATCTTGCGTACCCAATGTTAAAGATAGGTACACAGGACGCATGCAGAAGTAGGAGGACCTAAACCGAAGAAGTGCGGAAGTGGGCGGAGCTTAACAGAGGAAGTACGCAGCCCTCCGCAATGCCCAGGTACGCAAGTGTGAACCCGGCCTAACCCCTTTATTGGAGAAGAGAGCAATGCACAGCGAGAGCCAAGATTGGATGCAGATCACACCTGCTAATAGCCACAGCTTCTTTGTACTCATAAGCCTTTAATCCTTTGCACTAATGGTGCTGCAGTTATCAGCCAATCATATTAATGGCAGAGGCCAGTCTTCCTTCATAAGGTTTCTGTAGAAGTTTCTCTATCACCCTTGTGATAAGCCAGACAGAACGCTTATCAGTGCTGCGCTGCTCATTTTGTAGATTACACTCGTCTAGATTGACATTTAACAGAGCACAATGTTTGACTTCATCTTTATTGGGCCAATCATGGCGTACGGCTCTATTAAATTATGCTAACAATCTCCTTCTCTGTTCATTGTTCGTAGCTTTTTTTTTAATTACATAAAACAATGGTTTTTCACTGCAGCTCTACAGAAATTCTGATTTTCTCATTTAATCTGAGATAAGGGTTGATTGTCTTTCGGGAGATTAGTTGTGGCAATTTAATCAGATTTTTATGCCATGAGAAGAACTACACTGTGTGCTGCTAAGTGAAATTTCCTTATATACCATATGTGTAATGTTCATTTGTGATCACTATTCTTTACTTTATCAAGACATGCAGCTTTTCTATATAGAACCCCACACAAAAAAGATAGTGGTCGGCCAAATGATAGTCATCGATGAGGCGCTCTTACATTCTTTACTCCTCTGGCAGCAGGTTACCTTGCTGAAAACAATATGATTGGCAGACCGAAATTGCACTTGCCGGATGCTTATCTCTCTCAACATTAGATATTGGCAGGTTTGAACCAGCTTCTCCCTCCAGTAAAATGGCAGAAGACTGGATGCCAAGTTTCACACGCACAGCACAGCACAGCACAGGGAGAGAGGTTCCTGCTCTTCATTCCTAAGTTAGACAGACACAACAGGTTACACAGACAAAACAGGTGAGTGATGGAGAAAATTATATAGCAGTACTGAGCAGTGTAGGTATGACTCCATCTCTGCAGTGAAGAAGACTTGTTTGAAAGCATTGCCCAGTCATTCTGTGTCTCTCTCTCTGCTTGTTATCACTACCTGGTCCTCACTCATCCATCTTCCGCTTCTCTTTCCACAGAGTATCATGTATCGTGTAACCTCACAAACCCACCTTATGCAAAGTTTGTTAAGACTACAATTCTCATTAATACCTCTACCACTATGCAATTTTCCATTTTTGCGCTTTTGTTTTTTGCTCCCCGCAGGCCGGAGTTCATAGGATATTCACAATAACAGACACAGTCTTCTGAAGACCCCCAGCTGTCATGACAACTAATCGGTGCCCTGTGATCACGTTAACAGTGGTGCTGATGGGCAGGACTTGTGACGCACTTCCGGCCGGCGTGTGTTTAAAGCCACTGTTAGTGATTGACAGTGGCATTTAACTGGTTGACAGCCGCGGGTGGATCTCGGAGAAGAGGCACATGACAGCAGATCAGATCAGCTATCATGATCAGGGAAAGATGCAAGTTCAAAGCCGGAGCCCGCATCAAAGGGAAACTACAATGAATGTACCTATACGTCCGAGGTCGTGAAGGGGTTAAAAGAAAATAAGAACCAGGAAGACTCTTAAATGGCTGGAAGCCTTTCTGAGCACGATAACTACGGTACATGGGCATGTCCTAGGAACATAAAGTATAACTGTTCCTTATATAAGCAGACGTACATAATGAATGCCAGAACACATTGCACCAACAGTATGCGTGTAAACATTTGCATGTTTGAGTATGCATTTTTATATAATGAAAACAGCTTTTAATGACTGCAAAAGCTACATCACCATAACATCTTAAAATCCCAAAGTAACGAGCATATGGAACAACATATTGAAAGTGGCTGCAGGAGGGTGTAAAACTAAATAGTTTCCAAAAAGAAGAATACAGAACAGGCTGTTTCTAGCGCAATTATTAATTTTATATCGTTGATGCATTTAATAAATCGCTTCCCAAAATCCTTCCCACACGGCAAGTCCCTGATCATTTGGTATTATTGCACCTGCAGTTGCTATTTTACTTGGGTCCGCTGCACCCTGTTACTGCATTTGTATTGAGGCCCAGTTAGACAGGTAAGCACCATCACAAAGGCATCCAGTGTCGCATCAGACATGTACCCAAGACACTGCGCTCACTGACATCACACAGGCCGATGCTTGTCAAAGTACAAATCAGCGACTTTCTGTGTAAAAAATCATAGCATGCACTAGTTTCATCAATAGATGAGACGATGCCCTTTTTAATGGCAAGCAGCTCCTGCATTCCCCTCAATGTGGACAAGTACATGAAGCCCCTTGCAGACCCAGCTGTGTCCACAATTTGCCGCTATAACTGGTTCAAGAAAAGCAATGTTTGAACGTAGCCCGATGGTGACAATTTGAGGGTTTTTTCAGGTTACACATACATTTCTGCAGTCCCTCTATGTGATTGCAGACTGTCGAATCCTGATGCGTAGATTGCACACTGTCAGGAATCTGCCCTTTTGCCACCTTGAGTGGCCATTGCATGACCACAAGTGCATGCTTTTTGTATACTTACGGTCACTAGCAATTTTTCTTGCTTCGTTCAATGTTCTATGGAGTGAAGCACATGAGCTGCTAGTCGGCATGTGACCGCAATTACACAAAGCATGCACTTGTGATCAAGTGACAACCACTCAAGTTAACAAAAAAGTTGTCAATCTGCAGTCACAAACAGGGATCACAGAAATGTGTGTTGCACCTGGAACAACCCTTTAAGTCCTTAGAAGGCATTGAAAAGGACAAATAAAATCATGCCCACCACTCCCTATCCTAGCCGACAACATAGACATACTTCCCAATGTTTTAAATTCTTTACTTTTTAATCCTTGCACAAAAAACTTCCCAAAAACTCTTGATTATTGAAAATGTGCATACAACAGTCCATTAAAGGTCAGTTTCATGGTATAATCCAGGGTAGAATTGTACAGTTGGATGGTATGATATCATTTTTCTTCTTTTTACATTTTTTCTTAGGGCTCATTTCCACTTGCGAGGAAAACGGACGGGTGCAATCTGATAAAAAATCAGATTGCACTCGGACAAATGTTATTCAATAGGCGTCTTTTCATTTGCGTTTTCTTTCTCAGCCGAAATCGGACTGAGGAAAAAATCGCAGCATGCTGCGATTTGCTGCGAGTCTCGGATGAGACTCGTCAATGCAAGTCAATGGGTGCGAGAAAAAAAATGCATGGAATACGGACCATCCGTATTCCATCCGTTTTTTACGGATACCTTACCATTCTATGGCATAGAATACTGTAAATAGTCCTGTAAATGACTGTATAAAAATAGGTGGAGAGAAAAAAAACCGGATTGCATAAGGATGTCATACGGATGTAAAACGGATGGTGCGATTAAAAATCGCATAACACTCGCATGACAATCGCATACGTTACATCAGTTTTTTTCGTCCAGATTACGGACCGTTTTTTTTCTAGCAAGTGGAAATGAGCCCTTAGTAGAAAATTGGTAGTAAAAGAAAGATACCCTATAAAGGGTTATTCCAAGATTGGATTATTTTTTCACAAAGCATAGTAAATGCATACTATTTGTCAATATACAGACTAAACACAACATAAAGGTTTTTTCTTGTACCTCCGAGTCTTTTTTCATTTTTTCTGCCCCTTGGTGCATACACCTTTACACAGCAGAATGGGGGGTACTCTTATGATATGCTAAAACTTCATACATTTCACTACCCCCTCGGTGTGCTCCTGATCAGTCTCACCTCTACAAGTTATCATCAGGCCAATCGAAGAATTCACTTTTTTTAGGCTAATTTCACACATCAGGTTTTTTCCGTCAGGCATAAACTGGCAAATTAAAAAAAAACTGGATCCGGCAAAAGATGGCGCCGGATCTGTTTTTCCCCATAGACTTGTATTAGCGCCGGATTATGCCGGATGACCTTACGTTTCGTCTGTTTTTCGACGGATCTGGCAAAAATGTTTTTTCCGGCGTCTCAGAAAAAGCGTACACTTTGTCTCCGGCGAAAAAGCCGAAAGCGCCAGATCCACCGCTTCCAGCTTTTTGATAGAATGGAAGCCTATGGGTGCCGGATTCCGGTTTTTTAATCTGAGCATGCTCAGTTATCATTGGAAATATATATAAAGCCAGCCGGGTAGGCCTTCACTCAACCATTTACCAGCCAGCAAGAGACACAGAACCTGCTGCCATCCAGACAGAGCTGAACGCATGATGCGCTGCTGTCTCTCTCGCTCCTTCTCCAGAACAATAGCTCTCAAACGATTCGCCTCCACAGTAAAATCCACGTTGATCTTCAGAATATTCGCAATAATGCCTTCCATCTTGCTCTGCAACCACTTGCTCCTCTACAACCTGTCAAAGATGGGCTGTAGGAACACAGTATACATAGGTTTTCAGTAGCCAATCACGTTTGGGAGCCTCCCATGGGCGTTTTTAAAAACCGGATCCGTCCTGAAACGTATGGAAAACTGATGAAACGGATCCTTTTTTTTTGCCAGTTCCGCTAGTCGGATCCGGCGGAAAAACAGATCCGCTTCATCAGTTTTTCTCAATTTACGCAGGATCCGTCACTCCGGAGCGACACCGAATCCAGCCTGACGGAAATAACCTGATGTGTGAAAGTAGCCTTACTTCTGTGCACTCTCTGCTCCTGTACACTCTCCTGCCTGGCCAATGTGATCTTCTGCCATCTAGTTTAGTATAGCAGTAGTGTAGATTAACACAACCCATCTGTCCTGCATTACTCCACAACAGCAGAACGAACTTGTGTTTGTTGCCAGCTGCAGTTAGATCGGTGATGTGAAACTGCTAATGCTGCTCTAATGATGTATGTCATAAGATAATCCTCTGTCATATGCATCAATGGAGATCCATGTGCAGTTTGACATCAATTAAATCTCACTAGAAGGCACCAAACACAGCTCAACTAATCTCAGCCTCTATACGTAGAGCCTCGTACTGTAAAGGCCATGTGCACACATTCAGTATTTTTTGCGGTTTTTTTGCGTTTTTTCGCTATAAAAACGTGATAAAAACGCGAAAAAACCGCTAACATATGCCTCCTATTATTTACAGTGTATTCCGCATTTTTTGTGCAAATGTACCCTTTTTTTCCACGAAAAAATCGCATTGCGGAAAAAAAAGCAACATGTTCATTAAAATGCAGAATTGCAGGGATTCCGCACACCTAGGAGTGCATTGATCTGCTTACTTCCCGCACGGGGCTGTGCACACCATGCGGGAAGTAAGCAGATTATGTGCGGTTGGTACCCAGGGTGGAGGAGAGGAGACTCTCCTCCACGGACTGGGCACCATATAATTGGTAAAAAAAAAAGAATTAAAATAAAAAATAGTCCTATACTCACCCTCTGATGGCCCCGGAAGTGTTCCCGCCTCTCCGGTGCATGATCTCTCTTCCGTTCCTATAGATGGTGTGGTTCAGGACCTGTGATGACGTCACTGTCTTGTGATTAGTCACGTGACCGCTCACGCGACCAATCACAAGCCGCGACGTCATCGAAGGTCCTGAACCACACCGGCATCTATAGGAAAGGACGCCGCTGAGGAGATTGGCTGTCTGCAGAGGGTGAGTATAACCATTTTTTTATTTTCTTTATTATTTTTAAACATTCTATCTTTTACTATAGATGCTGCATAGGCAGCATCTATAGTAAAAAGTTGGTCACACTTGTCAAACACTATGTTTGACAAGTGTGACCAACCTGTCAGTCAGTTTTCCAAGCGATGCTACAGATCGCTTGGAAAACTTTACCATTCTGCAAGCTAATTACGCTTGCAGAATGCTAAAAAAAACGCGAAAAAAAAGGAAAAAAAAAACCCCAAAAAATGCGGATTTCTTGCAGAAAATTTCCTGTTTTCTTCAGGAAATTTCTGCAAGAAATCCGGACGTGTGCACATACCCTAATATATATTTCATCTCGGAAACCTGTGAACAGCTTATCTTATCTTTCCTTTCTGTCCCCTCTATACACAGACCATTGTGCAGTACAGATGTGGACAAAAAATGGTTAGTACCCTTCTGTTAAAGCCCCTAATGGTCACTGAAATAACCTGAAAGTAAAAAATGTAATTTTCAATTTAAATTTACTGTATCAACCTGTGCAAATCAGACATTGCTTTCGAATTGTGGTTCAAAACCCTAATGAAAATGGCCTGAACAAAAATGATGGTACCCCTAAAAAAGATTGAAATTAATTTGATCATATCTTAAACTAAGGTGTGTCCTGTAGCAAAATAGTTTAATAAAAACATGCAATCATTCTGAGTATTTACGAGAATGAAAGGTATTCACTGTGCTGTGAGGTATCATGGCGTGTACCACACTGCACACCAACAATTTTGTTCATGTCTGTATATCATTCCTTTGTTTCCCCTCTATATACATCTCATCCTGAAGCATATATTTCCTTTATGTCACCTGTATACAGCCCAATCTGCAATATATCATTCCACCAATTTACCAGAACACAGGCACTGCTTGCTGCTTCTTGGTATGAGCTCTGGACTGCAATAAAGGAGACTTGGTTCCTTTTTGCAAAATCCATCCCTCACAGTCGAAGCTCCATTCTAGACGTAGTATGACTATACTGGGAGACTGCACTGTGCAAGATTGACCAAGGCTCTTCTATCTATAGGACGATTTCAATGGCAACAGTAGGGTAAATAGATTACCAAATGGACTATATTAGCACAAGTGAATAAATATATGTGCACATTAATAAAAGACCACAATGTAATTTTGAGAATACTATTTTAGGCTCTAATGAGAATGGTGGCATAGGGTTCAACTTTTGGAATTGGGAAAAATTAAAGAACATAATGAAATTATGAAAATACATTTATATTGTAATTATATTAGCCTTTACATCGGATCCATTTCTTATTGGGGGGGATTTCATAAACCAAATCAAAAGCATCTAAAATACTGTGTCATCTATTAGTGAAATCTATTGCAGTCCATGTGATAAATAGATGGATAACAATTAATCTGAATTACTGCCATATAATACTAGTTTTTTCCCTGCACATACCTTTGCCATATAAAATGGGGTTTGTCTAAGTTGGTGATTGGACTACATTTAGGCTATCCTCACTTTTAGATTGAATATAATCCAAAAATCAAAATTCCTATTTGTGTGACAACTGTATTAATAGTCAAGTAATCTGATTCAGACCAGTCTGAGAATGAATAGAATAGTATCTTGCAGTTTTCCAACAACATTGTTATCTTTGGTTGGATTAAATGCAAATACATTGAGCAAATTTGGATTCAACTGAAAATTTGTCATATTAAAATGCAATTTTGCAACCCTCCATGGAAAAAGAACTTCTGTTTAAATGATAGAACTGACGGCTTTTGCCCTTTACATTAAAATATATTGAACATTAATGGCTGCATAGTCTATGCGTCGTGGCTGGCTTTCTGTATGGTAAATGTTAAAAGAAATGAAACATTAAATATAAATAATTTCCGAACTGTGATATAAAGGTAGAATCGCATTCTTTGATTCTGTTAATGGATTATGAATCAAAAGACATTGTATCATATGCTGCAGGCACATACACTGGAAAAATCATTGCTCTTAATAAATCAAAGCGAGTGCTTGGCTAATTTGCTTACCAAACAGTTCTAAAAGTCACCTAATGTTCTCTCAGACTCATCTTCAATGCAAAAGTGATATAATTATTTAGGAAAATGACGGGGGCGTGGCCTAGCAGGAGATGTGAGAGGACGTGTGTCGGACCTCTCCCGCTGCCCGAACGGTGATCCGGTTCAATTAGAGGCGCCGCCGAACTCCACATACCGGGGGAAAGCTCCTGAGTGTCCGGGGAGCGGAGGGAGCCAGCCGCGCTGTGCGCACACAGCAGGATGACACGCAAGAGGCAGAAAGAGGTCAGGATGGCGGGCAGCACGCGCTCCCAAGATGGCGCAGACAGAGCTGTGGAAGAGGTGGCAAAGGCAAACGCTGCCTATCAGAAGAGGCTGGAGGTAATAGCTAGGCTGGAGCAGTTTGCCAGGACAGAAGATGCAGGACGGCTGATGCAGGGAGCCGCTGGAGAGGTGACAAGAGAAGCAACGGTCTCAGGGGAGCAGGTGGGAGTGAGGTCTGGGGCACAGGCAGAAGGGATGGTGAGCGGATCCCCCATGGCATCTATTACAGTATCAGATATGAGGAATCCTCCACTAGATGATGTAGCTGAGATGACTCCGGATTGTGTTGCACAACTGGGGACTGGGAGTGCTGATGGGGCTGGGGAACCGACCCTGAAGGATATATTTTCTGCAGTATTGTTCTGCAAGACTGCATTGACAACCCTGACTGTCCAGGTGGTCGACCTGAAGGGGGAGGTTGCCTCTTTTCGCTCACCTATGTATAAAATGGAGGGCAGAGTGGAACTGTTGGAGGAGCGTGTGGGAGGTGCGGAAGATCAGATTGCTGAACTGGCAAAGAGAGAGAAAAAATATGTCCAGCGCATTGCAGAGTTGGAGCTTAAAACTGATGATTTGGAGAATCGTTCGCGCAGGAACAATTTGAGAATTGTTGGTGTGCCTGAAAAGGCAGAAGGAAATAACCCCACTGACTTTATTGAGACATGGTTGAAAACTAAGGTTGGAGGGGACAGTCTCACTAAACTATTTGCGGTCGAAAGAGCTCACCGGGTGCCAACCAGACCTCTGCCCCCTGGCTCCGCCCCACGGACCTTTCTAGCTAAAATCCTAAATTACAGAGACCGGGATATTCTGCTAAGGAGGGCCAGGAATATGGAGGAATTGACTATTGACGTCAACCGAATATCTATTTATCCTGATTATTCTACAATTGTACAGAAGCTCAGGATGAAGTTCGGAGAGGCTAAAAGACGCCTACGTGAACTGGGACTGGCTTATTCTATGCTGTATCCGGCTAAACTACGTGTGGTGGCCATGGAAAAGGTCCACTTTTTTCAAAATCCTGAGGAAGTGTCACATTGGCTGGACTTGAATGCAAAACGTATTGGTGCAGAAAAGATCCGCTGAGGAGGATCAGATGTGGACTTCTGGCTATTGTGATAGTTTTTTTGGGGGAGGAAAATTGAGTTGTTGGTTAATTCTGATATCTTACTAGAGGAATCTATATGTAGTTCCTGTGCGCTAAGGTTGTGTTCGGCGGCGCAACTGTTTCTATATTCTGTTTCTAAAGGGCGGGGGGAGGAACGACTGAAAGGTAGTGGGAAATCTACTGGTGGTTGGTATCGGCTTTTGAGCCACTGCTGGGATAGTAACAGCGCGTTCCCCTTTCTCATACAGAGAGGGAGTAGGAGATTATACGTTGATTGTTATAACGTTTTGGGGGAGGAAGTTTTTGAGGGAAGGGAAGGGTAAGGTTAGGGGTTATTTTGTTATAATGAGGGCTTGGGGGGAGTTTTGAGCAGGTGGGCCCAGTTTAGGGGGGTAAGGGAGACCAATGGAAAGAAGAAGAGAAGGTTAACTATTATGCAAAATGATGGGAGATAGAGTTACAATTTTGAGCTGGAATATCAGAGGCCTATCGAATGATACAAAACGTAAGGCTATTTTGCAGTACATTGTTAAACAGAGACCCTCGCTGGTGTGCCTTCAGGAAACTCACTTAGTAAAAGGAAAAACGGGTATATTGCAAAAAAGATGGGTGAAGAAGGCTTACCATGCGACATTCTCGGCCTATGCTAGGGGAGTGTCAATCCTTGTGCATACAGGCGTACCGTTCGAGGAGATAGAGGTGGTAATAGATAGTGATGGACAGTATGTATTCCTTGTGTGTAAATTGTTCGCTAGACTGGTGTGTGTTGTGTCGGTGTATATTCCTCCACCGTACTCAGGGAAAAAACTACAGGAAATCCTAAATTTATCGGGCAGATGGGGAGGAGTTCCATTGCTCATAATAGGGGATCTTAACAATATTATTGACGATCACTGGGATAGGGGGCAGCATGCTACGTTGAGGAAGGAGGGGAATTTGACAGCGTTCGGTAGTTATTTGAAAGAAGTGGCATGGAAAGACTTATGGAGAGTGCGTAATACTGATACATACTGTTTCTCATGTTATTCAGCGACTTATGGCTCTTTATCTCTTATTGACATGGCCCTGGGTAACGAAGGAATGGACACGTTGGTACAAGAGGTGGATTATTTGCCTAGAATAGTGTCGGATCACAGTCCAGTGGTAGTAACATTTCAAATTGAAGGCCCTGGGGGATGACTAAATTGGGTTGGAAGATAAACCCCTTCTGGTTACAAATTATTGATATGGGGAAGATCGGTGAAGAGATAAAGGAATTCTTTAAAATTAATGACGGTAGTGCAGCGGAACATGTGGTCTGGGACACCATGAAGGCTTATTTGAGGGGGATATTATCTAAAGAGATATCTAGACATAAAACACAAACAAGGGAATATGACAAAGGGATATTGGAGGAATTGAGGGCAGCGGAGGCTGCATTGAGTAATTTGCGTTCACAGGACACCGTGAATCGTATGAAGAAGGCTCAGGAGGAGGTAAACAAATTACACTTGCGCAAAGCAGAGAGAGCGAGAGCTTTCCAAAGAGAGGCCTTTTACGCGGAAGGAGAGAAGGTGGGTAACCTTCTCTCAGTGGTAGCGTCTGCACAGAGGGATTCGACACACGTATATGCCTTAAAATTAGAGAATGGTAATATTGCAACACAGGGGGCCCAAATCTTGGAAGGTTTTAGGGGATTTTATAGCAAATTGTATGCATCACACACGGGGCAGAGAGAAGGAGAAATTGTCAGATTTTTAGAAGAGGCAAATCTACCTAGACTAGAAGCTGAGGACAGAGATTGGTTAGATAGGCCGCTTACGGTGGAAGAGTTGGAGGGTGCCCTGGGGTCCATAGCGGGGGGGAAGGCTCCGGGGGCTGATGGCATCCCTGTTGAGATCTATGGTGCCCTTTCTGAGGAGTTGCTGACCAGATTGTTGGGGGTCTTTGAGGAGACACTGGAGAGGGGAATATTGCCCGCTTCCATGAGGGAGGCCATTATTGTGGTCATCCCAAAACCTGATAAGAATCCACGGTTGCCGGAGTCATATAGACCAATATCACTCCTAACAACAGATGTTAAGATTTTGGCTAAGGCCTTGGCGAACAGACTGACTCGGGTGATAGAAAAGGTGGTCCATTCGGACCAATCGGGCTTTATGCCTAATAAATCCACTGCCATCAACTTGAGAAGGTTATTTCTCAATATGCAGATACCGGCGGAGAATGCTGGTGAGAGGGTGGTGGTTTCCCTCGATGCACACAAAGCCTTCGATAGTATAGAATGGCAATACCTGTGGTCGGTGCTGGGTCGCTGTGGGTTTGGGCCAGTTTTTGTGTCATGGGTGAGGCTCCTATACTCCTCTCCAGTGGCTAAAATCAGAGTGAACAATGCACTGTCAGACAGCTTTCAATTGTTTTGAGGTACGCGGCAGGGATGCCCGTTGTCCCCGTTGCTGTTTGCTCTAGCGGTGGAGCCTTTGGCAGCAGCTATCAAAAGGTCTCAGTTAGTAAAGGGGTTTGTGTACGGGAAAATGGAGGAAAAAATTGCTCTGTACGCTGACGAAATTTTGCTTTTTCTTGATGGTCCTGGGGAACCTTTGAGAAATGTAATTTCATTAATTGAAGGATTTGGGCAAATTTCAGGGTTGATTATCAACTGGGATAAATCAAGTGTTTTACAGGTGGACAGAGGAGTGAATTGTACGAGGGAAGTGGAAGAAGGTACAAAATTAAGGGTGGTTTCACAATTTAAATATCTAGGGATCCAGGTGTCTCTCCCCTTAACTAGATTTGAGGAGCTCAATCTCGAGCCACTAATAACCAAATTACGTGCCAAAATAGCAGCGTGGAATAAGTTGCATTTGTCAGTGGTGGGTAGAGTAAATCTCCTTAAGATGGTTGTGATGCCACAGGTTTTATATATTTTACATAACTCTCCGGTTTGGATCCCACAGACCAGATTCCGTAGACTAAAATAATTATTTGGAGAGTTAGTGTGGGGTGGGAGGAGTCCAAGAATTAGGCAGGAGATACTGCAGAGACCTAAAGATGAGGGGGGACTTGCCCTGCCTAATCCCTGGTTGTATTTTTTGTCTGCGCAGAGCCAACATCTTAGAGGTTCGGGAAAGAGCTTGAGGAAGGTCAGGGTCATAACAGTCTGGTATATATTATTGGCATGGGGCCCTTGTGTCAGGGCCTAGAAGCAGGACTATTTAAGAAATTGGGAACTGGTTTTCACACCATAAATTTAATTCATAAGGTATGGCAGACGCTTAAACGAATAAGGGGAGTTGTGAGATTCACGGAGTTTTCACCTATTTGGGATAACCCCTCTATTCAAGAATTCAATCATATGGAAGGAATGGGAGAGTGGAAGGAAAAAGGCATTGGGTTGATACGTCAGCTGATTCATAATGGGAATCTTAAGCCTTTCGATGTGCTGCAGCAGGAGTTTCAGTTCCCGGGGTTAAAACTATATCAATACAGACGGGTTCAGCACGCATTTCAGGCACAGAGAAGGAGAGGGCCTATAGTGATTCAGACGGATCTAATGTTGGACTTTATACTAAATAACAATGGAACAAAAGGAGCTATATCTGAAGTATATGGTGATTTGCTACACACTTTTCTAATAGATTACCCTATAAAGGCCAGAGGGAAGTGGGAGGCCGAATTGGGGCAAATAGACGACGATAGGTGGGAATCTATATTGGAATACATACCCAGGTTATCGATGAGTGAACCTGGGAGATTGTCACAATTGTATGTGATAAATAGGGCATATAGGACACCTGATATGTTATTTAAAGCTGGGTTGAAAGACGATTCTGGGTGCCCTAGGTGCTCCCAGTCTCAGGCGGGCATACTACACGTTATGGCTTTGTCCTAGACTATTTGCGTACTGGGTTGTGGTGTTGAACCAGATTGGGGTGATCTATGGGTGTTCGATTCCCAGAGATCCTGTGGTTTGTGTACTTGGGTATGTGGAGGAAATCCTGGCCGACGAGACTGTCAAAATGGCAATTGCTAGATTACTGTTCATTGCGAGGAAGGTGATTGCAAAGTATTGGATTAGGGAGGAACCTCCTACTAGACGAGAGTTTATTGCACAGGCGAATCATATTGTCCAGCTCGAAAAAAGTATATATAATAAGAGAAATAGGATGTGCTTTTTTCAAAAGCTGTGGCAGCCATGGCCGGATGGGAATAATTGAGAGATTGTGGTTAAAAGGGGCTAATACTATATATGTATGTATTGTTCTTCTCTTCTTTCCAGGAGTATTGTTTGGTTGGAATTGGGACTTTAGAGGGGAGGGGGGAGGGGGGGGGAGGGGTTGTTTCTTTTAAATCAAAAAAACAAATGTACCTTGTTTATTTGAATGGATACTATTATCTTTTTTTTTTAACCAAATATTTTTATTGTGCAAAAGAGATACAATAAAATTCATTTAAATAACAAGGTACATTAATGTTTTGATTTTAAAGAAACAGACCCACCCACCCCCCTCCCCCCTTAAAGACCAACTCCAGCCATACAGTACTCTTAGAAGGAAGAGAATACACATTACATACATATGCACAATTAACATCATTTTACCACCACCCTTCAGTTGTTCCCATCCAGCCATGGCTGCGGATACTATTATCTTTATTATGCTCAATAAAAATATCTGATTAAAATTTTTTTTAGGAAAATGACATTTTCTCCATTTCTAACCAAGCTTACAATACCAGCCCATATTCTCAAAGACTGTTATTTTTTTCAGTTTTACAAAAAAGTTACCAAACTTACTGAATCAAATGCAAAAACCATCAAGTTTGTGCTAACACAAAATAAAAATACAGATTATACATCAATGATACTTAGAAGACAAAAGCAATGTGTTGTGTCCTCTACCATTGTGTAACATGACTGTAGAGCTCTTATGTAAAATTAATATACTCAATAATGAAGGCTCATAACGCAGGAGAGAAACAACAAACCCTAATAAACATCTGATGGCAATCATAATATAATGATGATGAGGAGAAGAGACGTCCTAATATGAAGGCGCTAATGGGATGAAACTACTTAGAACATTGTAAAATGAGGATAAAAGTATTGCTTCACAGTGCTAATAATCTGCATGCACCATATATCCTAGGGAGAGTAAGACGAAGAGTCACGGGAAGATAAGAATCAGGATATACTTATAGCTCAAAGAGTAAAAACAGCATGGAATGTGAATGAGCTGTAAAATTATGTTCTGTATCCAAATAGACAGACTTGTGCGTCACGGACAATGTATTGCTTTACAAAGCATAAGGGCGTCCTCATCTGGAAAACACAGTTCAATTCTGGCCAACAAAACTGATAAGAGGCATGTAGTATTCAGGAAAGATTAATTTATTCCCGAGAAAAGACGACTAATAGGAACATGATAAATTTGCACAAGCTCCTGAAGGTAAACCATTTATAAAAGTAATTGTGTATTACAGGCTGCCATTCAGTTTACAGAGAACCTGTTAACACAATTTTGTAATGTTAAGACATGGCTGTAAGGCTGTATGCACAAGATGCGTTTTTGCAAAAGGTTTTTACGCACGGAATTGGCCCAAAAACGCTAGTGAATCCTTATGCCAGCAAAGTCCAAGAGAATTCTGAAGTGCTGTGCACATGATCAGTATTTTTCCTTTTAGGATTTGTGCCACTTTTAAATCTGCAGCATGTCAATCATTTGTGCGTTTTTGCCGCTTTTTTCACCCATTGACATCAATGGAGTCAGTCAAAAACGCAGGTACAAAAATGTTTGCGGATTTGATGAGTTTTTGTTGCTTGCGTTTTTACCGATTTCCTATGGAGTTTTACAGACTGTCATCTGGGTGACAACACGAGACACACCAGCGGCTCTGATCGGCGTAAGATCGGTACAATCGGTCAGAGCGCTGTGGGGTAACACTGTCAGATGTCAGTGTGACTCCTCAGCTGTGACCTGCGGTAAAAGCTTACTGCCGGAAAGGCCGGTTTCACACGTCAGTGGCTCCGGTACGTGTAGTGACAGTTTCCTCACATACCGAAGTCACTGACACACGTAGACACATTAAAATAAATGTGTCTCTGCAGATGTCAGCATGTTTTCGCGGACCTTGTGTCCGTGTGCAAAACACGGAGACATGTAAGTGTTCGTGGGAGCGCACGGATCACACGGACTCATTAAAGTCAATGGGTGCGTGTAAACACGTACCGCACACAGATGCCATCCGTGTGCTGTCCGTGTAATTTTTTTAAAGTCATAGGGTTAAAATTGAAACAAATTGTTTCAATACACGGACAGCACACGGATGATAAACACGGACACACGGATGACACACGGATGGCTTACGTGCACACACGGACAGCTCCGGGACCGCTTCTTCCGATACCGGAAATATCTGGACGTGTGAGACTGGCCTAACAGAGAGAGAGTAGGCAGCAGCTGATGGGCATAATCAACAGCCGGCGCCTATATTGAAATAAAAAACAACAACACAGTATATACTCACCTTCACCTAATCACTGAAGCCCTTGTCTCCTGTAAAAAAAAAAATAAAAAATGAAAAAACATCATAAACATAATAAACCACCATAGCCCTCACCTATCCACTGTAATCCATACTTATCAGACGACGATTCGGATCACTTGTAGAACACTCACATCAGGACCTGCAGTGTGTAGAGCTGAACTGCGGTGAGCATCAGCTGATGAGCCCTGGTCTGTGAATCTCTGGCCCCTCCGCCTGCCTCCGCTCTGTGATTCCCTGTCCCCTCTACTCTGTGATTCCCCCACCCCTCTGCCAATCACAGACATGGAGGAGAAGACCCCTTGTACAGTTCAGCCCCTGTGAACCCAAATCTAATCCACAGAAAACTTCATATTATGATTAAAAAATAACCACACAGTGGATTTCTTCATCAAATGTATCAATTGAATCAGTATTACAGCGCCATAACAGCCATCTCTTTACATTACAAAATCGTGCTGACAGGTTCTCTAACTTCTTCACGCCGCAGCCAATTTCCGTTTGTGTTTCCGTTTTTTCCTCCCCTTCTTCCCAGAGCCATAACTCTTTAGTTTTTCTTGTTTTTTGCCAGACAAGCAGTACTTTTGAATGACAACATTCATTTTACCACATAGTGAACTCAAAAACAGGGAAATGGTGTCAGAAGATTTCAGTACAGGTATAATGTAGTGCAATGTTAGTGCATTGAAATGCATTATACCTTCAATCAAAGTAAAAAAAAGTGAAAGTCCCATAAAGGGACTAGGTAAAAAAAAAAGGAGACACATTTTTTATACCTACGCACATATATACAGTACAGACCAAAAGTTTGGACACACCTTCTCATTTAAAGATTTTTCTGTATTTTCATGACTATGAAAATTGTAAATTCACACTGAAGGCATCAAAACTATGAATTAACACATGTGGAATTATATACTTAACAAAAAAGTGTGAAACAACTGAAAATATGTCTTATATTCTAGGTTCTTCAAAGTAGCCACCTTTTGCTTTGATGACTGCTTTGCACACTCTTGGCATTCTCTTCACAGGTGTGCCCTGTCAGGTTTAATAAGTGGGATTTCTTGCCTTATAAGTGGGGTTGGGACCATCAGTTGTGTTGAGCAGAAGTCTGATGGATACACAGCTGATAGTCCTACTGAATAGACTGTTAGAATTTGTATTATGGCAAGAAAAAAGCAGCTAAGTAAAGAAAAACGAGTGGCCATCATTACTTTAAGAAATGAAGGTCAGTCAGTCCGAAAAATTGGGAAAAATTTTGAAAGCGTCCCCAAGTGCAATGGCAAAAACCATCAAGCGCTACAAAGAAACTGGCTCACATGAGGACCGCCCCAGGAAAGGAAGACCAAGAGTCACCTCTGCTTCTGAGGATAACTTTATCCGAGTCACCAGCCTCAGAAATTGCAGGTTAACAGCAGCTCAGATTAGAGACCAGGTCAATGCCACACAGAGTTCTAGCAGCAGACACATCTCTACAACAACTGTTAAGAGGAGACTTTGTGCATCAGGCCTTCATGGTAAAATAGCTGCTAGGAAACCACTAAGGACAAGCAGCAAGCAGAATAGACTTGTTTGGGCTAAAGAACACAAGGAATGGACATTAGACCAGTGGAAATCTGTGCTTTGGTTTAATAAGTCCAAATTTGAGATCTTTGGTTACAACCACCGTGTCTTTGTGCGACGCAGAAAAGGTGAACGGATGGACTCTACATGCCTGGTTCCCACCGTGAAGCATGGGGAGGAGGTGAGATGGTGTGGGGGTGCTTTGCTGGAGACACTGTTGGGGATTTATTCAAAATTGAAGGCATACTGAACCAGCATGGCTACCATAGCATCTTGCAGCGACATGCTATTCCATCCGGTTTGCGTTTAGTTGGACCATCATTTATTTTTCAACAGGACAATGACCCCAAACATACCTCCAGGCTGTGTAAGGGCTATTTGACCAAGAAGGAGAGTGATGGGGTGTTACTGCAGATGACCTGGCCTCCACTGTCACCAGAACAGAACCCAAGTGAGATGGTTTGGGGTGAGCTGGACCGCAGAGTGAAGGCAAAAGGGCCAACAAGTGCAAAGCATCTCTGGGAACTCCTTCAAGATTGCTGGAAGACCATTTCCGGTGACTACCTCTTGAAGCTCATCAAGAAAATGCCAAGAGTGTGCAAAGCAGTCATCAAAGCAAAAGGTGGCTACTTTGAAGAACCTAGAATATAAGACATATTTTCAGTTGTTTCACCCTCTTTTTTTAAGTATATAATTCCACATGTGTTAATTCATAGTTTTGATGCCTTCAGTGTGAATTTACAATTTTCATAGTCATGAAAATACAGAAAAATCTTTAAGTGACAAATGAGAAGGTGTGTCCAAACTTTTGGTCTGTACTGTATATATATATTATATATATATATATATATATATATATATATATATATATATATATATATATATGTGTATTACAAAATATTATTATTACATAATAATAATGATAATAAAAATCCACTAATAAATACACATTTTTATGTAAAAAAAATTAAATAAAAAAAAAGTACAAGTTTGGTATCGCTGCGTCCAGAATAATCCGATCTATAAAACTGTCATGCTTGTTAAGCCCTTCAGTAAACACCGTAAAAAAAAAAAACACACAAAAAAGTAGCAAACTATGATTTATCACCATAATGCAAAGTTTAAACAGATGCGGCACTCACCCGAATGTTGCAGAAATCAGTGTCTTTTATTTGCTTTATGCGGCATTAGACATTTGGGGAGAGGCAGCAGGAGACAGAGAGGGGTGCGGGCAGAAGAAAGTGGACGACGGCCGTTTCACGTGGATGCGCTTCTACGGGTCCAGGCACCTGGACCCGTAGAAGCGCATCCGCGTGAAACGGCCGTCGTCCACTTTCTTCTCCCCGCACCCCTCTCTGTCTCCTGCTGCCTCTCCGCAAATGTCTAATGCCGCATAAAGCGAATAAAAGACACTGATTTCTGCAACATTCGGGTGAGTGCCGCATCTGTTTAAACTTTGCATTATGTGGATTTCTATTTTCTTGTTATATGAAGAGCACCTCCTGTACATGCAAGAATAGAGCTTTGTGTTAGAAGTCTTTGGAAAAATTTGTCCTCTATAGTCACAGCCTGTGAAGATTATCCACATTACCTGGTGCCGGTCAATTCTGGATCTGTTGTTTGGTGTGCTATGATTTATCACCATACCGCTTGGAAAAAGTGGAATAAAACGCAATAAAACGCTATCTTGTCCTGCAAAAAAGAAGCCGCCATACAGCTCCATCAGCGGAAAAATATAAAAAAGTTAAAGCTCTCAGAATAAAGCAATGCAAAAATAATTATTTTTTCTATAAAAGTTTTTATTGTGTAAAAGCGCCAAAACATAAAAAAATATAAATGTGGCATCGCTGTGATCGTACTGACCCGAAGAATAAAACTGTCATATCAATTTTACCAGACACAGAACAGAGAAAAAAAAAAAAAAAACTATTTCTAAATTGCTAGTTTTGTTCATTCTGCCTCCACAAAAATCAGAATAGAAAGTGATTAAAAAATGTCATGTACCCGAAAATGGTACTAATAAAAGTCAGCGTGTCCCGTAAAAAACAAGCCCTCACATGACTCTGTGGGACGAAATATGGAAAAATTATAGCTCTCAAAATATGGCAATGCAAAAACTTCTTGCAAAAAAACAAAAAGCGTCTTCTGGGGTGTGACATAAGCCAAACATAAAAAAAAGGATATAAATCTGGTATCCCTGTAATCGCAACAACCCAAAGAATAGCATCGCCTAATCACTTATACAGCACGAGGAAAAAAATAAAACCAATTCTTCACCTGCTGTGGTTTTGTTCATTCTGCCTCCCAAAGATCGCAGTAAGGCTCGGTGCACATTTATCCTGCGCTCTACACTGAGCGCTTATACCGGGGTTTCTGTGTAAATCTCTGAAATGCATGATTCAGACAGAACCGTCGGCGGAAGATTTCCTATAATGAGGCAGATGGAGGGATTGTGAACGCCATAGGACCGGTCATCCGGAGGGGTCTGTCGCTGTATACTTGCATAAAAATGCGGTCCACCATAGTTTTGTGCACCTCTGAAAGGAAAGACAACGCTGAACAGAGGCCAGATGGAATCCAGAGTTTCACCTGTCATGTAGCTCGGAGACCTAGATGGAAACCACAAAGTATGTGCTCAGCATAGAGCGCCGGATGAATGTGATCCCAAATGTTATGAAAAATGTTCCCAATAAAAGCTTCAACTCAATCCACAAAAAAGCAAGTATCCTCTCGGGTCCGTCATCTGTTAACAGAAGTATAGGAGGCTTCCACGTTACTGGTAGCACAAAGGCTCTGGAAAACCAAAATGGCTAATTGCCCCCAAAAAGAAATTCACCGAATTCTGTGCTCCCAAATCCAAATGCCCCCACTCTCTTCTGAGCCCCCCAGTGTTCAGAAACTGCCTTCAGAGTTCATATTTGTCAGGAGTATAATTTTCAAAATAGGGTCACTTGGGAGGGGTGGGTCTGCTCTTAGGGGACTCTGTATATAGAGTCTGCAAACTGTTCTAGGAAAATCTGCGCTCCAGGAGGCAAATAGCGCTCCATCCCCACAGAGACTCTCCATATGGCTAAGCAGTACTGTACAGCCAAATATGGTGTATTTCTATAGTCAGCAGAAATTGTGGGACACATTCTGGTGCCAGTTTTAACCACTTCTTGTGTGACAATGTTAAATCTGGGGCTAAAACAACATTTTTTTGTGGTAAAAATGTAATTATTTTTTCTTCACTGCCCAATTGTTTAAAATTCTGTGACATACCCTTGGCATCAATGTGATCATTACACCCCTAGATTATTTAATTAAGAGGTGTAGTTTGTAAAATGGGGTTACTTATGGGGCATTCTACTGTTCTGGCACCTCAGGGGCTCCTAATCTGCACTATAATATGTTGATCCTTCCTATATGAGCTTTGCACTGTGCCTCAAAAGTAGTTTTCACCCACACATGGGGTATTGGCACACTCAGGAGAAATTGCACAACAAATTATGGGGTCCATTTTCTACTGTTACCCTTGAGGAAATTAAAAAAAGGGGCTAAAAGAAAAATTTGGAGGGATTTTTTTTTCTTAGCTCTGTTATAAACTTCTGTAAAGCACCTGGTGGTTCAAGATGCTCGGCACACATCTAGATAAGTTCCTGGAGGGGTCTAGTTTCCAAAATGGCATCACTTGTGGGGGTATTCCACTGTTTAGACACATCAGGGCCTCCGAAAGGGACATGGCATCCGCTCTCGATTCCAGCCAATTTTGTGTTCAAAAAGTCAAACCTTGCTCCTTTCCTTCTAGGTTTTGCCATGTGCCCCAAACAGTGGTCTTTCTCCACACATGGGGTATTGGTGTACTCAGGAAAAATTGCACAACAATTTTTTGGGGTCCATTTTCTACTGCTACCTTTGTTTAAAAAAAAAAAAGATGATTTTTGTGCATAAAATGCGATTTTTAATTTACATTCAAAACCTCAAATGGTCCTCCTTCCCTTCCAAGCCCTGCGTACTCAGGAGAAATTGCACAACAAATACTGTGGTTCATTTTCTCTTGATACCCTTGGGAAAATAAAAAAATTGTCTGAAGTAAAATAATTGAGAAAAAAGTTAAATGTTAATTTTTTCCTTCCACATTGCTTCAATTCTTGTGAAGCACCTGAAGGGTTAATAAACTTCTTGAAAGTGGTTTTGAACACCTTGAGGGGTGCAGTTTTTACAATAGTGTCAGTTTGGGGTATTTTTTTAATGTAGGCCCACAAAGACACTTCAAATGTGAGATGAGTCCCTAAAAAAATGGTTTTGTAAATTTTGTTGGAAAAATGAGAAATCGCTGGTCAATTTTTAACCCTTATAACTTCCTAAAAAAAAAATGTTTCAAAAATTGTGCTGATGTAAAGTAGACATGTGGAAAATGTTATTTATTAACTAGTTTGTGTGACATAACGCTCTGATTTAGGGGCATAAAAATTTAAAGTTTGAAAATTGTGAAATTCACATTTTTTTCACAAATAAACAAGAAATTTTGAAGAACTTTTACCACCATCATAAAGAACAATATGTTACTAAAAAATAATCTTAAGAGTCAGTGGGATCCGTTGAAGCGTTACGGAGTTATAACCACATAAAGTGACACTGGTCAGATTTCAAAATTAAGACCTGGTCATTAACCTACAAAGTGTCTTGGTCCTTATGGGGTTAAATTATATGTTTTGTGTTAATAAATGTTTGCATTGCTTGGCTTTTTTGGCGCTTTGCTTCCCTGTATATTCAGCTTTGATGTTGTCTGTGGTCATAAGTCAGCCAGAGGAGCTGCTGAAAAAGAAATAAAAGTTACAAACTCTCCCATCATCCCCTGATGAGGGAGCATCGTGCTCCGAAACGCGCGTCGGGGTTGGACCTGGTTACCCTTTCTTCCTGCGCCTATTAGGTATGTACTAACGTATGTTGTACACTATTTTTTCTATCATGGCTGTGTGTTGTGAATTTGGATTTTGGGCTCCCCCGGTGGCCACTGGTGGAATTGAACTTGTGTCATCATCTTTCCTGTTCACCTGTTCTCATCAGATCTGGGTGTCGCTATATAATCTGGCTTCTCTGTTAGTTGCTTGCCGGTCAACAATGTTATCAGAAGCCTCTCTGTGCTTGTTCCTGCTCCCAGACATCTACTAGATAAGTTGGACTTTTGTCCATGTTTGTTTTTGCTTTTTGGTTCCAGTTCACAGCTGCAGTTTCGTTACTGTGTCTGGAAAGCTCTTGTTGATCAGGAATTGCCACTCTGGTATTATGAGTTAATGCCAGAGTCCTAAAGTAATTTCTGGATGGTGTTTTGTTAGGGTTTTCTGCTGACCATGAAAGTGTTCTTTCTGTCTTCTGCTATCTAGAAAGCGGACCTCAAATTTGCTAAAACTATTTTCCTGCTGTGTTTGTTATTTCATCTAAAATCACCGCCAATATATGTGGGGGGCCTCTGTCTCCTTTTTGGGCATTTCTCTAGAGGTGAGCCAGGTCTTATATTTCCCTCTGCTAGCATTATTTAGTTCTCCGGCCGGCGCTAGGCATATAGGGATAAAAAGTAGGACATGCTACCTGGCTACTTCTAGTTGTGCGGTAGGTTTAGTTCATGGTCAGTACAGTTCCCATCTTCCAAGAGCTTGTTCCTATATAGGCTTATGCTATGTTCTCTAGCCATGGAGATCATGACAGTTTGACCGGCCCACTAAAGGGTTAATTCCTTGGCTGAGAAAGGAGTGAAATAAGAAGTCTGCTGAGAGTTTTTTTTTTTTTTTTTGTGCTCTTAATTGGATCATTTGCCAGTCTGTCTATGCTGCAGTCTTTTTTTTTTTTTTTTTTTTTTTCTCTCTCCTTCTAATCTTTGAATGGCTCTGTGTTCACCTGTTTATTATGGATCTTCAGAGTGTAACTGCAGGTTTGAATAATCTCACCACGAAAGTACAAAATTTGCAAGATTTTGTTGTTCATGCTCCGGTATCTGAACCGAGAATTCCTTTGCCGGAATTTTTTTCGGGGAATAGATCTGGTTTTCAGAATTTTAGAAATAATTGCAAGTTATTTTTGTCCCTGAAATCTCGTTCTGCCGGGGACCCTGCACAGCAGGTTCGGATTGTGATTTCTCTGCTCCGTGGCGACCCTCAAGACTGGGCTTTTTCATTGGCACCAGGGGATCCTGCGTTGCGCAGTGTAGATGCGTTTTTTCTGGCCTTGGGGTTGCTTTATGACGAACCTCATTTGGAACTTCAGGCAGAAAAAACTTTGATGTCCCTATCTCAGGGGCAAGATGAAGCTGAAATTTACTGCCAGAGATTCCGTAAATGGTCTGTGCTTACTCAGTGGAATGAGTGTGCCTTGGCGGCTACTTTCAGAGAGGGTCTCTCTGATGCCATTAAGGATG
Source organism: Ranitomeya variabilis (assembly GCF_051348905.1). Classification (NCBI taxonomy): domain Eukaryota; kingdom Metazoa; phylum Chordata; class Amphibia; order Anura; family Dendrobatidae; genus Ranitomeya; species Ranitomeya variabilis. The sequence goes on along the minus strand of NC_135237.1, from coordinate 114,061,054 downwards.
TTATGGTGGGGTTCCCTGTGCCTGCGGGTCTGAATGAGTCCATGACAATAGCTATTCAGATCGATAGGCGTCTGCGGGAGCGCAAACCAGTGCACCATCTGGCGGTGTCCACTGAGAAGACGCCAGAAAGTATGCAGTGTGATAGAATTCTGTCCAGAAGCGAGCGGCAGAATTTTAGACGGAAAAATGGGTTGTGTTTCTATTGTGGGGATTCTACTCATGTTATATCAGCATGCTCTAAGCGTACTAAAAAGCTTGATAAGTCTGTTTCCATTGGCACTTTACAGTCTAAGTTTATTTTGTCTGTGACCCTGATTTGCTCTTTGTCATCTATTACCACGGACGCCTATATCGACTCTGGCGCCGCTTTGAGTCTTATGGATTGGTCCTTTGCCAATCGTTGTGGGTATGATTTAGAGCCTTTGGAGACTCTTATTCCTCTGAAGGGGATTGACTCCACCCCATTGGCTAATAATAAACCACAATACTGGACACAAGTAACTATGCGTATTAATCCGGATCACCAGGAGATTATTCGTTTTCTGGTGCTGTATAATCTACATGATGATTTGGTGCTAGGATTGCCATGGCTGCAGTCTCACAACCCAGTCCTTGACTGGAGAGCTATGTCTGTGTTGAGCTGGGGATGTAAGGGGACTCATGGGGACGTACCTTTGGTTTCCATTTCATCATCTATCCCCTCTGAAATCCCTGAGTTCCTGTCTGATTATCGTGACGTCTTTGAAGAACCCAAGCTGGGTTCACTACCTCCGCACCGTGAGTGCGATTGTGCTATAGATTTAATTCCGGGTAGTAAATACCCAAAGGGTCGTTTATTTAATCTGTCTGTGCCTGAACATGCTGCTATGCGAGAATATATAAAGGAGTCCTTGGAAAGGGGACATATTCGTCCATCGTCATCTCCCTTAGGAGCCGGCTTTTTCTTTGTGTCAAAAAAAGACGGCTCTTTGAGACCATGTATTGATTATCGGCTTTTGAATAAAATCACGGTTAAATATCAATACCCATTGCCGTTGCTGACTGATTTGTTTGCTCGCATAAAGGGGGCCAAGTGGTTCTCTAAGATTGATCTCCGTGGGGCGTATAATTTGGTGCGGATCAGGCAGGGGGATGAGTGGAAAACCGCATTTAATACGCCCGAGGGCCACTTTGAGTATTTGGTGATGCCTTTTGGTCTTTCTAATGCCCCTTCAGTCTTCCAGTCCTTTATGCATGATATTTTCCGCGATTTTTTGGATAAATTTATGATAGTGTATCTGGATGATATTCTGATTTTTTCGGATGACTGGGACTCTCATGTCCAGCAAGTCAAGAGGGTTTTTCAGGTTTTGCGGTCTAATTCTCTGTGTGTCAAGGGTTCTAAGTGCGTTTTTGGGGTTCAGAGAATTTCCTTTTTGGGATATATTTTTTCTCCCTCTTCCATTGAGATGGATCCTGTCAAGGTTCAAGCTATTTGTGATTGGACGCAGCCCTCTTCTCTTAAAAGTCTTCAGAAATTTTTGGGCTTTGCCAACTTTTATCGTCGATTTATTGCTGGTTTTTCGGATGTCGTTAAGCCATTGACCGATTTGACTAGACAGGGTGCTGATGTTGCTAATTGGTCCCCTGATGCTGTGGAGGCTTTTCAGGAGCTTAAGCGCCGTTTTTCTTCTGCCCCTGTGTTGCGTCAGCCTGATGTGGCTCTTCCTTTTCAGGTTGAGGTCGACGCTTCTGAGATCGGAGCTGGGGCAGTGTTGTCGCAGAAAAGTTCTGACTGCTCCGTGATGAGGCCTTGTGCCTTCTTTTCCCGTAAATTTTCGCCCGCTGAGCGGAATTATGATGTTGGGAATCGGGAGCTTTTGGCCATGAAGTGGGCGTTTGAGGAGTGGCGCCATTGGCTTGAGGGGTCCAGACATCAGGTGGTGGTATTGACTGACCACAAAAATTTGATTTATCTTGAGACCGCCAGGCGCCTGAATCCTAGACAGGCGCGCTGGTCATTATTTTTTTCTCGGTTTAATTTTGTGGTGTCATACCTACCGGGTTCTAAGAATGTTAAGGCGGATGCCCTTTCTAGGAGTTTTGAGCCTGATTCACCCGGCAACTCTGAGCCCACAGGTATCCTTAAGGATGGAGTTATTTTGTCAGCCGTTTCTCCAGACCTGCGGCGGGCCTTGCAGGAGTTTCAGGCGGATAGACCGGATCGTTGTCCGCCTGATAGGCTGTTTGTTCCTGATGATTGGACCAGTAGAGTCATCTCTGAGGTGCATTCTTCTGCATTGGCAGGTCATCCTGGAATTTTTGGTACCAGGGATTTGGTGGCAAGATCCTTCTGGTGGCCTTCCCTGTCACGAGATGTGCGAGGCTTTGTGCAGTCTTGTGACGTTTGTGCTCGGGCCAAGCCTTGTTGTTCTCGGGCTAGTGGATTATTGTTGCCCTTGCCTATTCCTAAGAGGCCTTGGACGCACATCTCGATGGATTTTATTTCAGATCTGCCTGTTTCCCAGAAAATGTCTGTCATCTGGGTGGTGTGTGACCGTTTTTCTAAGATGGTCCATTTGGTTCCCCTGCCCAAATTGCCTTCTTCTTCCGAGTTGGTTCCCCTGTTTTTTCAAAATGTTGTTCGTTTGCATGGTATTCCTGAGAATATCGTTTCTGACAGAGGAACCCAATTTGTGTCTAGATTTTGGCGGGCATTCTGTGCTAGGATGGGCATAGATTTGTCTTTTTCGTCTGCTTTTCACCCTCAGACTAATGGCCAGACCGAGCGGACTAATCAGACCCTGGAGACATATCTGAGGTGTTTTGTGTCTGCTGACCAGGATGATTGGGTTGCTTTTTTGCCATTGGCGGAGTTCGCCCTCAATAATCGGGCCAGCTCTGCCACCTTGGTGTCCCCGTTTTTCTGTAATTCGGGGTTCCATCCTCGATTTTCCTCCGGTCAGGTGGAGTCCTCGGATTGTCCTGGAGTGGATGCGGTGGTGGAGAGATTGCATCATATTTGGGGGCAGGTGATGGACAATTTGAAGTTGTCCCAGGAGAAGACTCAGCTTTTTGCCAACCGTTACCGTCGTGTTGGTCCTCGGCTTTGTGTTGGAGATTTGGTGTGGTTGTCTTCTCGTTTTGTCCCTATGAGGGTCTCTTCTCCTAAGTTTAAGCCTCGGTTCATCGGTCCGTATAAAATATTGGAGATTCTTAACCCTGTTTCCTTCCGTTTAGACCTCCCTGCATCCTTTTCCATTCATAACGTTTTTCATCGGTCGTTATTGCGCAGGTATGAGGTACCTGTTGTGCCTTCCGTTGAGCCTCCTGCTCCGGTGTTGGTTGAGGGTGAGTTGGAGTACGTTGTGGAGAAAATCCTAGACTCCCGTGTTTCCAGACGGAGACTCCAGTATCTGGTCAAGTGGAAGGGATACGGCCAGGAGGATAATTCTTGGGTCACTGCATCTGATGTTCATGCCTCCGATCTGGTTCGTGCCTTTCATAGGGCCCATCCTGATCGCCCTGGTGGTTCTGGTGAGGGTTCGGTGCCCCCTCCTTGAGGGGGGGGTACTGTTGTGAATTTGGATTTTGGGCTCCCCCGGTGGCCACTGGTGGAATTGAACTTGTGTCATCATCTTTCCTGTTCACCTGTTCTCATCAGATCTGGGTGTCGCTATATAATCTGGCTTCTCTGTTAGTTGCTTGCCGGTCAACAATGTTATCAGAAGCCTCTCTGTGCTTGTTCCTGCTCCCAGACATCTACTAGATAAGTTGGACTTTTGTCCATGTTTGTTTTTGCTTTTTGGTTCCAGTTCACAGCTGCAGTTTCGTTACTGTGTCTGGAAAGCTCTTGTTGATCAGGAATTGCCACTCTGGTATTATGAGTTAATGCCAGAGTCCTAAAGTAATTTCTGGATGGTGTTTTGTTAGGGTTTTCTGCTGACCATGAAAGTGTTCTTTCTGTCTTCTGCTATCTAGAAAGCGGACCTCAAATTTGCTAAAACTATTTTCCTGCTGTGTTTGTTATTTCATCTAAAATCACCGCCAATATATGTGGGGGGCCTCTGTCTCCTTTTTGGGCATTTCTCTAGAGGTGAGCCAGGTCTTATATTTCCCTCTGCTAGCATTATTTAGTTCTCCGGCCGGCGCTGGGCATATAGGGATAAAAAGTAGGACATGCTACCTGGCTACTTCTAGTTGTGCGGTAGGTTTAGTTCATGGTCAGTACAGTTCCCATCTTCCAAGAGCTTGTTCCTATATAGGCTTATGCTATGTTCTCTAGCCATGGAGATCATGACAGCTGTGGCACTTGCCCAATACCTTGTATATTGGAATGATTATACATCATATGTGGCCTGATTTCTTGTTATGGCAGGTTTGTTTGGGTAGTCCGGTCCTTTTTATGGGCCATTGTAGCACATATGCACTCCCCTGTTTTGTATCTTTTGTACCTGCTCATATCGGTTTTATTGCTATTTAATAAAACTTGGATTTTTTTATGGGACTATATGGCTGTTTGTTCGCTTCTTTTGGTATCTATATTATTAGCAGTTTGTTTCGTTATTAGTCCGTCATGCATGTTTGCTATGTTACACTCATATTGCGACAAAATCTCATAATTATTTGAACATGCTTGCCTCAATATTACTTTGCTAGGATAGGAGAATTGTATACGGAATTTTCTTTGGCCTATGAAGGAGCTGAGCGCTTATACACATGTTGCTGCAATGCTGTGCAAGAGGGTTTAAAGGTGGCATTTTTAGATTACCGTATATACTCGAGTATAAGCCCACCCGAGTATAAGCCGAGACCCCTAATTTTGCCATAAAAAACTGGGAAGACTTAATGACTCGAGTATAAGCCTAGGGTGGAAAATGCAGCATTTACCGGAAAATGTAAAAAATAAAAATAGATACCAATAAAAGCAAAATGAATTGAGACATCAGTAGGTTAAGTGTTTTTGAATATCCATATTGAATCAGGAACCCCATGTAATGCTCCATACAGTTCATGATGGGCCCCATACAATGCTCCATACAGTTTATGATGGGCTCCATAAGATGCTCCATACAAAATACACCCCATATAATGCTCCACAAATGCGGATTATGACCCCATAAGATGCTTCATACAGACATTTGCCCCATATAATGCTGCACAAATGCTGATTATGGCCCCCATAAGATGCTCCATACAGTCATTTGCTTCATGCAATGCTCCATAAATGCTGATTATGGCCCCATAAGATGCTCCATACAGTCATTTGCCCCATGTAATGTTCCATAAATGCTGCACATGGCCCCATAAGATGCTCCATACAGTCATTTGCCCCATGTAATGCTCCATAAATGCTGCACATGGCCCCATAAGATGCTCCATAAAGTCATTTGCCCCATGTAATGCTACATAAATGAGGCACATGGCCCCATAAGATGCTCCACAGTCATTTGCCCCATATGCTGTTGCTGCGATAGAAAAAAAAAAAATGACATACTCACCTCTCGTCGCTCAGGCCCCCGGCACTTGCTATAGTCACCTGTCCCACGTTCCAGCGCCGCCGGCCGCCGCTGTGTCTTCCGCGTCCTCCGCACTGACTGTTCAGGCAGAGGGTGGCGGCACTAATCGCGTCATCGCGCCCTCTGACCTGAGCGTCAGTGCAGAGGATGCAGAAGAGGCAGCGGCGGCCGGCGATGGTGGAACGTGGGACAGGTGTATATAGCGCACTGCTTATACTCACCTGCTCCTGGCGCGGTCCCTGCTTCCCCGGCACTGGCAGCTTCTTCCTGTATAGAGCGGTCACATGGTACCGCTCATTACAGTAATGAATATGCGGCTCCACCCCTATGGAGTGGAGTGGGGTCCATATTCATTACTGTAATGAGCGGTGCCATGTGACCGCTCACTACAGGAAGAAGCTGCCGGGGAACCAGGGACCGCGCCAGGAGCAGGTGAGTATGCTTAGACAGCTGCCACTCCACCTCCCCTGCCGACCCCTGGGTATGACTTGAGTATAAGCCGAGAGGGGCAATTTCAGCCTAAAAAATGGGCTGAAATTCTCGGCTTATACTCGAGTGTACACGGTATATGGGGAAAACCTGGCGACCAGCCTACGGCCAGCAATGGAAAGTGCAATACAGAGGCTAAGCAAATGTTGATATTATTTTTAATGAAAACCCAATTGAAAATATTATATTTAGCCTTAAATACATGTAATTAAGTAAAAAAGAAAACTGTCCCCAAAGGTGTTCTCATATAGGGGTGTTCTGTACAGGAGATCTATAGGGTGTGCAGACGGGATTACAGTAGTCTAGTATTTATGACCTAGAACTATAGGTTCCTGCCAAATCATCAGATGTTATTTCTTGCTTATAGCAGCTGTCAGTTGTTTTTACTGTCAACCTTGTGGCCAAAAAAGGAATATCAGTAGTAAAGATACCTAAAACTTCAACAGAACAGTACTAGTCAGTGGTACTGGTGCCAGGCCTGTGTGATCGATGCCAATCGGACATATAGTTTGGGTGATCACAATGAAATAGGTGTTCCCGTATCATAAGACGTGCAGATCTCACAAAGCGCAACATATAAAACAACATATAAAGCAAATGATAAAACTAAAAGAAAGGACAATGTAAATATGCACTGCAGAGAGTGCCACCCGCAGGCCGCATTCACAGGTTCAGTATTTGGTCAGTATTTTACCACAGTATTTGTAATAAAAACCAGGGGCGGAACATTCAGAGGAAAAGTCTAATAGAAACACGTCACCACTTCTGTATTTATCACCCGCTCCTCATTTTAGCTTACAAATACTGATGTGAAATACTGACCAAAAACTGAACCTGTGAACATGGCCTAAAGATGAAGTTTCATTAAACGATCCTTTTCCATATTCCCTATTAGAGTATATGAACATCATAGAAAGCAGCTAATACAGAAAGATGTGGCTTTCCGGCAATCACAACTGATCACAAGAATGAATTCTATTTAACAGGTCATCTACATGAAAGAAACCAACAGGTTAATAATAAAGACAAGAAAATATTTTTGGAATGTAACATCTTAATGGAAATCTAAGCTGTTTATGAATTCTGCACTATATAGTCCATCTCCTCATTAAGTTATACATTCCCCGCAGATATTACAAAAATATTGCAGTAATGTATTATACTAAATATTAACAAGCTGTAAATATTCATATATCCTCATTTATAAATGATAGAAGCAAACTAGTCATTTCTATACAGCTCGGGCAGATTGCCAAAAGCACACTCTTTGCGAGGTGTATGTAAAGGGCAGAGGTCTGAAACACTGTACTGGGGATAAGGTATATATTAAAGGGGTTCGTTGTCCACTAATTTGATAGTGATGACTTACTCTGTCGCCTCATTGGGGGACACAGGACCATGGGTGTTATGCTGTTGTCCACTAGGAGGCGATACTATCCATAATCTGAAAAAGATTAGCCGTGGCTCCTCCTCTGCAGTATACACCCCTGGACGGCATCAGCCTTCTCCAGTTTTTGTTTAGTGTCGCAAATTTTTTTTCACTCCGTTTTTTTCCAACAGGATTACAGATGAAGAAAAGTGGGTCTCCTGTGAGACTCCCGGCATGGATCCTTCCTCGGCCCCCTATTACGGGGTGCCCGGTTGAAGTCGAGATGGCTATTCCCCATGTCGCTCCTTCCCCAGTCCCTCGGGTGCTGGTTCGAAGTCGAGACCCCCCTCCTTCCCCAATTCTTTTTGGTCTCTGGGTTGAGGACGAGGTGAGGATAAAGCCCCCTGATGGTGACACCAGCACCCTCCCTTATCCCCCTCTGGGGGCGTTAGGTTGAGACGCCTCAGGTAGGGCCTGTACAGGCAGCACTCTGCAGCTCCCAGCAGCATGGGCCAGCACACTGCGGCTGCATCTAGGGACCCCAGCCCAGCTGCGGACTCCTGTCGGGGCTGGGGGTAGTGCAGGCAGGCATGGCACAATAGACACAGGGCTCCCTGCGCCCCTGTCTCTGCGGCAGCACCAGCTCTATAGTGCATCAGGGGGACCCCTCACAGGGCCCCCCTTCCGCTTATAGCCCCACCGCTATCCTGCCTTTAAATCCGGGGGGTCCGGTTCAGATCCGACCCCCACCCGGACTCTCGCGCCGGCCTGGAGCCTTTCTGGGCATCAGGTATCTAATTTAGGCTGCGGCTTCGGCCTAGCTGAAGCCGCCGCCTCCTCTCCGCCCCCCGGATGACAGATATGACACTCTACAGTGTCATAGAGGAGGCGGATCGAGACAGAAAGGGTGCGTTTTTTACACAGCTCTGCCGCCTATTTCAGCTCTCCGCCCCCTTCTCCCCCTTCCTCTTCTTCTCGGCGGCCATTTCTGCTGCAGGACAAGGATTAAACCTGCATCTCCTGGTCAGCAGGACCAGGACCAGGCCAGCCAGTCTCCGGGGGGCACAGGACTGTGGATCTTCGGCGCTGGACCTAGGGGCAAACTGGTGGGGTAAGATCACAGCTGGGTTTTTTACTTGGCTGTGAATCCATATTCCCTATAAGGCTCCCCTATAGGTTCCTCTGCATAGCCACCCCTGTAGGGTCCTCTGCATAGCCAGCCCTTCTGCACTCTGTGCACTATGCCGGGCTCAAGGTTCAAGAGAACAAGGCAGGACTGCTATTATGCATTCTGCACAGCCTGTGTAAGAATTCCGGACTTTCCTGGTGTCTGTTCGCCCTGATCCAAGATGGAGTCTTGGATCTCGCCCTGTCATGGAACTTCCTGTCTGTCCTGATTATTTAAGTCCCGGTCTTGTGTACACCTGTGCCTGAGTATTTTGTGCTGCTGGCTCCTGAGCATCTGCCTGTTTGCTGGTGAACTCCCTGCTTCTGCTGCTCACTATTCGGTGGTCTGCCTCACTCCATTCAGCTACCTCTCTCCTCTGGAACTGCTGCGACGGGCTGTGCATCAGTGGAAGGATCTCCTTTGTTTATAAAACTTTTCCCAGTGTTGTGCCTCTTTGCACAACCACACCAGGTGAGCAAGAAAGATCCACTCATCTACTACGCTTAGATAGCGCTCTCCCTCTTTCTCCCCTCGTCCTCTCTTTTCCAGGACATCATTCACATTACGCACCATCTGTGACTCCTACTAACAAGTACTGTGAGCAAGTTTTGCTGGACTTCATCATTTAAGTGATGTGTGCATTTGCACTAATAACCTTATTGGACTTCCTCGTTTAAGTGTCTTGTTTGCTTCCACATCATTTCCTTGCTGGACTGGTTCACATTAGCGGTCATGCCCCGCTACTCCGTTTGCTGTGATTTTCTATATAGAGCTGAGTACCTCGTTACTATTGCAGGAATATTTGTACTATGTTTTGTTCGCTATTCTGCTGGCTATTTTCTATATAGAGCTGAGGACCTCGTTTCAATTGCAGAAATGTCTGTTAGTTCTGTTTACTTTACTGTTTTTGAGTAAATACATCTTTTGCTGCAACTTTGCTCTCAGACTGGCTTTATCCCATGCTATCAGATTCCGTAGTACCCATATTATTATTGCAGCCTGCAGGACCGCTCTGCCCAGTGGCAGCATGTACCCGCACTGCCAGGACTGCATCCAGACTACTGTGTCAGAGCCCCAAGAAGCCCCTGCCAATACTCCGGTGTCTAATGCCACGCCGGAATGGGTCACTCAGCAGGGGACGCCTCAGTGATACACAGGATTCGGAAGGCATCTGTGACTCCGACTCAGACAAGGAAATAGAGGGGTCCCTGATCCCAATTCCCCCTAGCAATACAGCGCTAGTTGAGGACATAATCTTTTCCCTCCATCGGGTGCTGGACATTTCTGATCCGCCACCAGAGGCCCCAGAACACAAGATTTCCTTTGAAAGAGCTCTGAAGCCGCCTAAGATTTTCTCTAACCACCCAGAGATTAAGGTGATTCTTAAAAAGCAGCTCTCACAGCCTGAGAAAAAATTCGCTAATCGCAAATATCTGAAGGCAAGGTACCCTTTCCCACAGAAGGACACCAAGGAATGGACAGATCCACCCGAAGTGGACCCCCAGTCTCTAGACTAGCAGCACAGACCCTCCTTTCACTGCCAGATAGCTCAACCCTCAGGGACGCAGCAGACCAGCAGGTAGAAAAAAAAAGCTTGTTCAATTTTCGAGGCGACAGGGGCCTCCCTGGCTCCCGCGTTCGCTTCAATTTGGGCTGCCAAGGCCATCCTGGCTTGGACCAAAAATTTACAAGCTGGCCTCCAAGCATCCACTCTTGAGCTGTCGGACCAAGCGATTCAAATAGCAGTTGTAGCAGATTACATGCTTCATGCAGCTCTGGATTCAGCAAGAGGTGTAGCGGGGATAGTATCAAACGCCATCACGATTCGGCGTATCCTATAGCTGCGGGAATGGAAAGCGGAGGCAGCCTCAAAGAAGTCACTCACGCACCTGCAGCGCCCCAGAGTCCTGGTCGTTGCAGTACTGTGGCTCCGCCACTAAGGGGAGCTATGGTACGTCTGATGGCACTGAAGGAGTTCATCTGATCAGGTATCACAGACACCAATACATTTCACAGTCGGGCCTCCGGGGGGAGCTAAGGGTTCTATTCATTAGGCCACTCCCCACCATAGTGGGTAAACTGGGGGTCAGGCAGGAAGTTAGATCAGAAAGCTGACTGGGTTGGAACCAGGCAACACCTTGTGGCAGAGGGTGTTGTGGGGGAAGATACAGTAGGGTCTCTGTCAGGGGTGGGATCCTGACAGAGGCTTGGCAACTTGAACGAACGTAACGGGACCGCGCCTGCTCTGGGTAGCGGCGGTGCCCAAGGAAGGACCAGAAAAGAGATAGATTGTGCTGAGTGAGAAACGAGATCACGCAAGAGGAGAAATACCAGTAGGGGTCGTGCTGTAAGACCGAGGCAACATCCTACTGAGGCGCACTACCGGTGGCCGGAACGCCGAGGGAGTATAATAACATTCAGCTTCAAGCAATACTTCAAACAGCGGCAGGACAGTCAGTCTGAGGCGGGCTGTCTAACTTAAATCACCTATGCAGTCTTGGGGGGCAACTTGTGGAGAGGGGCGACTCTAGGGTCCCGGAAGAGCTCCGAGCCTACCCGTCAAACGGGTGCCGTCCCAACCAGAACACCAGGGAGGGACGGAGAATTAGCAGATCATCTAATTGAGTTGTGAGGGAACTTAAGAAACAGACACAACAGTTGTGGGGACTTTCCGTAAGCACAGCAGGGAAGGACCGCAACACATAGCGCTAGAAGGAAGGCACCGATTTCCACCTGTGAAGAGAACTCTGGAGGTGCCATTGGACCGGCCGGACTTGCGCAGCCTGGTGAACCATATTCTGGACTGAGGACCCAGAGATCTTCAGTAAAGAGGTAAAGAGACTGCAACCTGGTGTCCTCGTTATTTACTGCACTGCACCACTACAGCCTCATCACCATCATCCGTTATACCTATTACACTGTGCGCCCCACGACAGGGTCACGGACCGGGCCTAGCCACCGTGACAACCCCGGAGCAGAGACTCAGGGGCCCGGCACCGGGTACCCCTCGGCCCTGCGGCAGTGGGGGCGCTTCACACCTCCCGTATCTCAGTGGGCAACTTTTCGGTGAAAAGTTGGACACAATGATATCCAACGCCGCCGGGGGTAAGAGTACCTCTCTCCCTCATCTGAAACCTAAACGCACTTACAAGAAGCGCAACCAAACCCAATTCCGATCCTTTCGGAATTCTTCGCACTGGTCCGCCTCGCGTCCAGCACAAAATCGTAACCGTTCCCCACGCAGGGACAACCCACAGTCGATGCATAGGTCGGACAAGACGTGGCAGTCCAAAGCAGGCCAGTCAAAGCCCAAAGGAGGAAAACCTCAGATTTTCTCCTCATCATGACTCACGGACTCCGGAAGACATTCCACTCATAGGCGGCCGACTTTTGCTCTTTCAGCAAGTCTGGCTGCCTATTACAGAAGACAGGTGGGTCAGGGAACTAGTGTCTTCCGGATACAACATAGAGTTCACTTCCAACCCACCGAACAGATTCTTCCACTCTGTTCCCCCAAAACCACCAGCCAAGGCTCGTGACTTACACCAAGCGGTTTCCTCGCTTCTTCAAGCAGGAGTCATAGTACCGCTCCCCACGGCCGAGCGCTTCCGAGGGTTCTACTCCAATCTATTCGTAGTCCCCAAGAAAGGAGGCAGCGTACGGCCCATATTGGACCTAAAACAACTCAATAAATATGTACGGGTTCGTCACTTCTGCATGGAGTCCCTTCGGTCCATCAATGCGTCCATGGAGAAGGGAGAATATCTCGCCTCCATAGACATACAAGACGCATACCTGCATATACCGATTGCACCCGCCCATCAGAGATTTCTCAGGTTCGCAAGCGACCAGGACAACTACCAGTTTGTGGCTCTCCCGTTCGGACTCGCCACGGCTCCCAGAGTGTTTACCAAGGTCATGGCAGCCACTATGGACGTCCTGCACTCCAGAGGCATATTAGTCGTTCCATACCTGGACGATCTACTCATCAAGGCTTCCACCTTCAAGGACTGCAAGCTCAGCGTCTCAATCACAACCGACACTCTGAGTCGCATGGGCTGGTTAGTCAACCTACAAAAGTCATCACCAACCCCGAGTCAGTCTCTGACCTTCCTGGGAATTCTATTCAACACCTACAGGGGTCTAGCGCTCCTTCCCTCCTTGCTCGCAGCCTCCTCCGCAAACCCCCTCGATCTCTCCTGTTTGCCATGAGAGTCCTCGGCATGATGGGGGCAGCAATAGAAGCAGTCCCATTTGCCCAGTTTCACCTCAGGCCTCTCCAACTTGCCATTCTCAAGTCCTGGGACAGGAATCCTTTTTCTCTCGACAGGGAGTTCCAGCTTGACGAGCTGGACGGGTTGGGGTGCAGTGCATCTACACCACAGGGCACAGGGCAAGTGGTCCCCAGTGGAAGCGACCATGCCCATCAACATCCTGGAAATTCGTGCCATCCTCCTGGCATTGAGGACCTTCCATCACTTACTGGCAGACTCTCACATCAGAATACAGTCGGACAATGCCACGGCTGTGGCATATGTGAATCACCAAGGGGGGACCCGCAGTACCCAGGCAATGCGAGAAGTGTCACACATCCTCCACTGGGCGGAGGACACAGGGTCGGTTCTCTCGGCGGTCCACATTCCGGGTGTGGACAACTGGGAAGCAGACTTCCTCAGCCAACAAGGAATAGACTCGGGAGAGTGGGTGGTCTCTCCATCCCGAAATTTTTCACCAGATCTGCCATCGCTGGGGGACCCCGGATGTGGACATAATGGCATCCCACTTCAATGCCAAGGTCTCCAACTTCATGGCCAGAGCACACGAGCGCTCTGGTTCAGGACTGGACCCAGTTCCAGCTTTTGTACATTTTTCCACCTCTCCCCCTGATATCCAGAATGATGAGGAAGATCAAGCAAGAGGGAGTTCCAACCATCCTAATCGCACCGGACTGGCCCAGACATACATGGTACGCTGACATCGTACAACTTACAGCAGACACCCCCTGGCGTCTCCCCGACCGCCCAGATCTTCTATCACAAGGCCCGTTCTACCACCAGAACTCAGGGGCGCTCAATTTGACGGCGTGGCCCTTGAAACCTGGGTTCTAACCCAGGCAGGGCTCTCGCCGGATGTCATTAGGACCATGATCAGGGCACGGAAGCCAGCCTCTGCCAAGATCTATTACCATACCTGGAAAGTTTTCTTTACCTGGTGCGAATCTCGTGGCTAGAGCCCATTCCCTTATTCCCTCCCCAAACTACTTGGCTTTCTCCAATCGGGTCTGGAGACCAGGCTGTCCCTGGGCTCGCTTAAGAGCCAGGTCTCAGCCCTCTCAGTGCTTTTTCAAAGGCACATTGCTACCAAGCCACAAGTAAGGACATTCCTTCAGGTTTCCCGATTGGTTCCCCCCTACAAACGACCACTAGAAACGTGGGACCTCAACCTGGTCCTGACAGCATTGCAGGAACCACCCTTCGAACCCCTTAAAGAGGTCCCGCTCCACCTTCTATCCCAGAAGGTGGTTTTCCTGGTGGCAATCAGCTCGCTATGCAGGGTGTCTGAACTGACAGCACTCTTCTGCAGACGGCCTTTTCTGTTTTTTTTCACCAGGACAAGGTAGTCCTCTGTACAGTCCCATCCTTCTTTCCGAAGGTTGTGTTCAACTTCCACCTCAATGAGGAAATTTCTCTGCCTTCCCTTTGTCCGGGCCCAGTTCATAGAGTGGAGAGGGCTCTGCATACGCTTGACCTTGTCAAGGCTTTGCGTATATATGTGTCTAGGACTGCGTACTTCCGGAAGTCTGATTCTCTTTTCCTTCTTCCGGAAGGCGGCCGCAAGGGTCTGCCAGCTTCCAAAGCTACCCTTGCCAGGTGGATCAAATCCACCATACAAGAGGCCTACCGCCTTAAGAATTCCTCCTCTTCCAGCTGGTATTACGGCACACTCTACACGGGCGGTAGGGGCCTCCTGGGCCACTCAGCACCAGGCTTTGGCACAAGTGTGTAAGGCGGCCACTTGGACTAGCCTACACACGTTTACTAAACACTACAGAGTTCATACCCAGTCCTGAGCGAACGCGAGCCTGGGTAGATGTGTTCTGCAGGTGGTGGTGCCCCAAGTGTAGGGGACTGTCTACACAATATTCGTCCATCGCTTCCCACCCAGGGACTGCTTTGGGACGTCCCATGGTCCTGTGCCACACAAAAGGTTGATACATAAAATGAGAATAATGGGGATAGGGGAAAATATGTGCAAGTGGGTTGAGAGTTGGCTCAGGGATAGGAAACAAAGGGTGGTTATTAATGGAGCACACTCGGACTGGGTCACGGTTAGTGGTGGGGTACCACAGGGGTCAGTATTGGGCCCTCTTCTTTTTAACATATTTATTAATGACCTTGTAGGGGGCATTCAGAGTAGAATTTCAATATTTGCAGATGACACTAAACTCTGCAGGGTAATCAATACAGGGGAGGACAGTTTTATATTACAGGCTGATTTATGTAAACTAGAAGCTTGGGCTGATAAATGGCAAATGAGCTTTAATGGGGATAAATGTAAGGTCATGCACTTGGGTAGAAGTAATAAGATGTACACCTATGTGCTTAATTCTAAAACTCTGGGCAAAACCGTCAATGAAAAAGACCTGGGTGTATGGGTGGATGACAAACTCATATTCAGTGGCCAGTGTCAGGCAGCTGCTACAAAGGCAAATAAAATAATGGGATGCATTAAAAGAGGCATAGATGCTCATGAGGAGAACATAATTTTACCTCTATACAAGTCACTAGTGCGACCACACTTAGAATACTGTGCACAGTTCTGGTCTCCGGTGTATAAGAAAGACATAGCTGAACTGGAGCGGGTGCAGAGAAGAGAGACCAAGGTTATTAGAGGACTGGGGGGTCTGCAATACCAAGATAGGTTATTACACTTGGGGCTATTTAGTTTGGAAAAACGAAGACTAAGGGGTGACCTTATGTTAATGTATAAATATATGAGGGGACAGTACAAAGACCTTTCTGCTGATCTTTTTAATCATAGACCGGTGACAGGGACAAGGGGGCATCCTCTACGTCTGGAGGAAAAAAGGTTTAAGCATAATAACAGATGCGGATTCTTTACTGTAAGAGCAGTGAGACTATGGAACTCTCTGCCGTATGATGTTGTAATGAGTGACTCATTGCTTCAATTTAAGAGGGGACTGGATACCTTTCTGGAAAAGTATAATATTACAGGGTATATATATTAGATTCCTTGATAAGGCGTTGATCCAGGGAACTAGTCTGATTGCCGTATGTGGGGTCGGGAAGGAATTTTTTTTCCCCATGATGGAGCTTACTCTTACCACATGGGGTTTTTTTGCCTTCCCCTGGATCAACATGTTAGGGCATGCTAGGCTATGGGTTGAACTAGATGGACTTAAAGTCTTCCTTCAACCTTAATAACTATGTAACTATGTGTCCCCCAATAAGGCGACAGAGTAAAGGAGATTTTTGTGTACTCACCGTAAAATCTCTTTCTCTTAATTGGGGGACACAGCTCCCACCCTGTTGCCCTTTCCGGGCTGCTGTTACTGCTGAGTTATCATATTGTTTTCTTGAGCTCGTACATAGTTGCCTTCTTATAGGCATGGTTATGTTATTCATGTTACGTCCCTCCTAATGCTTTTGCACAAAACTGGAGAAGGCTGACGCCGTCCAGTGGTGTATACTGCAGAGGAGGAGCCACGGTTAATCTTTTTCAGATTATGCATAGTATCACCTCCTAGTGGACAGCAGCATAACACCCATGGTCCTGTGTCCCCCAATTAAAGGCTAAGAGAAAGATTTTACGGTGAGTACACAAAAATCTCCTTTTTCCACACGCCACGTTCACACGTTCAGTATTTGGTCAGTATTTTACCTCAGTATCTGTAAGCCAAGACCAGGAGTGGGTGATAAATCCAGAAGTGGTGACATGTTTCTATTATACTTTTCCTCTGAATGTTCCACTCATGGTTTTCGATTACAAATACTGATGTAAAATACTGACCACATACTGACTGTGTGAACGTAGCCAAAGGATAGATCATAAATATCAGATCGTTGGGATCCGATACCTGGAACCCCCAAACAATCAGGTCCAGCAGCATTCAGAAGTGAAAGAGTACGGCTCTTTACACTGTTTAGGCTCCCACTGATCACATATTAATGACCTATCCCAAATGAAAAGTCATCAATATCAAAGTAGTGGACAACCTACAGCATATCCTGAACTAAATTAGGTACATCACCTCCTAAACCCACATCATTAATACAGACAGGAGCGGACATATCACCGTGGTGCAGCTGCACCAGGTCCCAGAGGTGGAGAGGGCTAGCGTCACCACCCGAGCACCCGGCAAGTGTCAGGATCCACTCGCCGTTGGGGACACTGGCACGCTATGGGGCCACCCCCCGTGCTTTAAATTGTTTGAAATACTTACCTCTCCCTGCTCCCCCACAGGTCCTCTCTCTCCCACGTCTTCTGACTCTGTGACGTCTCAGAGCAGAGGACATGATGACATCACTACAGCGCACCCTCTGTCTTGAGCAGTGCAGTGAGACAGAAGTCGCTGAGGAGACTAACCCTGTGGGGCAAGATAAAGAGGTAAGTATTTGACTATATTATTTTTTTATGTATGGAGCATTATATGGGGCCCATTCTGTATGGGGCATTATATGGGGCCCATTCTGTATGGAGCACTATATGGAGCCCATTCTGTATGGAGCATTATATGGGGCCCATTCTGTATGGGGCATTATACAGGGCCCATTCTGTATGGAGCATTATACAGGGCCCATTCTGTATGGAGCATTATATGGGGCCCATTCTGTATGGGGCATTATATGGGGCCCATTCTGTATGGAGAATTATAGGGGGACCATTCTGTATGGAGCATTATATGAGGCCCATTCTGTATGGGGCATTATACGGGGCCCATTCTGTATAGAGCATTATATGGGGCCCATTCTGTATGGAGAATTATATGGGGACCATTCTGTATGGAGCATTATATGGGGCCCATTCTGTATGGGGCATTATACGGGGCCCATTCTGTATAGAGCATTATATGGGGCCCATTCTGTATGGAGCATTATATGGGGCCCATTCTGTATGGAGCATTATATTGGGCCCATTGTAATGTATTGGGCATTATACGGGACCCCATATACTGTATGGAGCAATATATGGGGTCCATTATTCGGAATGGAACATTATATGGGGTCATTATTCTGTATGGATTATATGGGGTCCATTATTCTGCATAGAGCAATATATGGGGCCCATTATACTGCATGAAGCAATATATTTGGCCCATTATACTGTATGGAGGACTATATATTAGGAAATTGACTTTTATAAAGGGTACCCTGCTGAGGACAGTTTCAACTGGTAGGGTACATTTAACAATATCCCGTTTACGTCTAATACTACAAGTACTGAAATTCTGAAACCTGTGGACCCTCAATCACCTGAATCCATTCTGCTGTATGGCATTGTAAAATTTACAGTATATATCACACATATAAAGTAGGTAGTAAGTGAAATTTTTGGCATTGTACTATACCTATAGTTTTCTGCCATATCTGTGCCTCATGAATTGTGGTATGTGCTAAAGGGGCGCATTGAGACTCTTTTGCCCTGGGACCACGAAAACCTGTAGCCGGCCCTGTGTGTCTGTGCATGTAGTTATACATGTGAATGTATTGTATGTATGTATGTGTGTATGTACGTGCGTGTATGTGTTTAAGCATGTGAGTGTGTGTGTGTCTGTTTTGTATGTGTTTACTAATAGGTGTTTATGTATGTGTGTGTATGTACATGTATGTATGTGTTTGTGTATGTGTCACGACTCTTGTCGGGTGTCCCAGGACCAGGGGTT
The DNA here is from genome assembly GCF_051348905.1 of Ranitomeya variabilis. Lineage (NCBI taxonomy): Eukaryota > Metazoa > Chordata > Amphibia > Anura > Dendrobatidae > Ranitomeya > Ranitomeya variabilis. The sequence goes on along the minus strand of NC_135237.1, from coordinate 114,042,626 downwards.
ACTTCCCTGTCCCTAACACTAGGGGCGCCCTAGTTCGCACTGTTTCCTGCATTACTTCTGATGGGGAAGATGCCAGAGGAGCCATGTACCTAGCCTTAGCTCCTGAATTACCTCTCTTTCTGTACCCTTCCCCCACCCAGGGAAGAGCAGAGTAGTAGTGTACCGTAACACACCAACCAGACTAACAAGGTAAGACAAACGGGTAACGAAAAATACCAACCACACAAATATACTCACACATACAACAGAAGAATGCAAAGGGGGGTGAAGAATGGGGTTAAACCAAAGTAGGAGAAGAATGGGAATTATCATACATTCAAAACCTAGCACGTGAAAAGAACGGATCAGCCTGGCCACCTGGACGTTAGATGCTGGTACCCACATCCTTTCTTCAGGACCGTATCCCTTCCAGTGTAACAGATACTGAAGCGATCGACTAACTAAGTGAGAATTAATGATCTTAGCTATCTAAAATTCCAAATTTCCATCCACAATGACAGGAGATGGCGGTAGCGGTGATGGTAGAGGACACAACATATTTCTTGAGTAGAGTTCGCTGAAACACACTATGGATCCTAAAGGTAGGCGGCAAAGCAAGGTGTAATGCTACGGGATTGACAACAGCAACAATCTCATAAGGACCGATGAATCTGGGACCCAGGTTCCAAGAGGGAACTTTCAATTTAATGTTCTTTGAGGCCAACCACACCCAGTCACCAAACCACAGGTTCGAACCCACCAAAGTCTCCAATCAGCAACACTCTTATATTTGGACCCCATCTTCCTCAAAATATCAAGAACCCCTTACCACACATACGTAACTGATGAAAACCGTTCCTCTTCAGGTATACGAGAAGAACGATTCCTATTAAATGAGTTGAACTGAGGATGAAACCTATAGGCCCTTAAAAAATGGGGACTTACTAGTAGACTCATGACACGATTATTTACCGCAAATTCTGCTAGAGCTAACTAGGTAACTCAATCCTTCTGATTCTCAGACACAAAACACCAAAGATAAGTCTCAAGATTCTGGTTAACCCGTTCAGTTTGCCCAATATATTGCAGGTGAAATGTTGAAGTGAATGACAGATGCATCTCCAAACGAGTACAAAACGTCATCCAATATTTGGAAAGAACTGCACCCCCTGGTCAGAAACAATATCAATAGGGATCTGAAAACCTAGCAACAGTCAAAGATAAATCCACCAACAGCCTTATCCAATAACCATCAAAACAACCTCCAGTCACGCAGCACAAGCCTGCTTTGACAATGATTGCTAGCCAGGACCCAGTATATATGGGAGATAAGAGTGGCTAAAGGCCCCGTCACACTTAGCGACGCTGCAGCGATACAGACAACGATGCCGATCGCTGCAGCGTCACTGTGTGGTCGCTGGGGAGCTGTCACACAGACAGCTCTCCAGCGACCAACGATGCCGAGGTCCCCGGGTAACCAGGGTAAACATCGGGTTGCTAAGCGCAGGGCCGCGCTTAGTAACCCGATGTTTACACTGGTTACCAGTGTAAAATGTAAAAAAACAAACAGTACATACTCACCTTCGCGTCCCCCGGCGTCCGCTTCCTGCACTGACTGAGCGCCGGCCCTAACAGCAGAGCGGTGACGTCACCACTGTGCTTTCACTTTACGGCCGGCAGTCAGTCAGTGCGGGAAGCAGACGGCAAGGGACCTGACGGACACCGGAATGTGAGTATGTAGTGTTTGGGTTTTTTTACATTTACGATGGTAACCAGGGTAAACATCGGGTTACTAAGCGCGGCCCTGCGCTTAGTAGCCCGATGTTTACCCTGGTTACCAGTGAAGACATCGCTGAATCCGTGTCACACACACCGATTCAGCGATGTCAGCGGGACCTCAACGATCAAAAAAAGGTCCAGGCCATTCCGACACGACCAGCGATCTCACAGCAGGGGCCTGGTCGCTGCTACTTGTCAAACATAGCGAGATCGCTACTGAGGTCGCTGTTGCGTCACAAAACTTGTGACTCAGCAGCGATCTCGCTAGCGACCTCGCTTAGTGTGACGGGGGCTTAACAGTGCACAGCTGAGAGCCTAAACGCAGGAAAGCTTCCTGGAGCTCTCAGCTAAGCAAATTAACCCTGCACTACTGAAACTGATGGGTCCCCAATTCATGTTGATATGTAGGGACCCATCAGTTTTTGAGACCACCTTGATGTGGGCAGGCATGATTTGACCAAATTATGTGCAAAGTGCCTCTTTTTTTTTCTTAGTATTCAGAAGTCGTATTGCTATTCATATTTCATATATTTCACATTGACATGCTTTAGCACGATAGTGTGCAACCTTTTTTTGTATATTATATATGGAGATAGCTGCTCCTGGTATGGACCTATTCACATTAACATGGATGTGCCAGTCAGTGTTTTGTTATTTGTATGTTAGCGTACTGACCGAGCACTCCGCCCTTCAACATGTGGTGATTTTAATTATAGCAGGTTCCCATCTGCCCATAAATGCAGGCTTTACTGAGAGAGGCAGGGCCGGCGTCAGCACCCGGGCAAGTGCCGGGGCCCTGAGCAGGCAGGGGGCCCACTCGCCGTCGGGGACGCCTGCTCCGGGCCCCGGCACTTGCGACACTTACCTCTCCCGGTTCCAGCGATGTAGCGTCTTCCATCCTCTGACTGTGACGTTCAGATCAGGGGGCGCGATGACATCACCAGTGCGCACCCTCTGCCTGAGCAGTCGCAGCACAGAGAGCAGGAAGACTCCAACGGTGAGGAGTCCAGAGTACATCAGCATCAAGCAATGAGGTATTTCATTTTTTTTTTATATTTGGAGCAATATATGGGGACCATCAGAAGGGGCCCATTCTATATGGAGCATCTTATGAAGCCAATTCTATAGGGAGCATTATATGGGGCCAATTCAATATGGCGCAGTATATGGGGCCAATTACATATGGAGCAGTATATGTCGCCAATTACATATGGAACAGTATATGGGGCCAATAATATATGAAGCATCTCATGGGACTAATTATATATGGAGCATTTTATATGGCCAATTATATATGGAGCATTATATGGAGCCCATTATACATGGAGCATCTTATGGGGCCAATTATTTTTGGAGCGTTATATGGGACCCATTCTGTAAGGAGTATTATATGGGGCCCATTCTGTATGGAGCATCATATAGGGCCCATTCTGTATGGAGCATCATATGGGGCCCATTCCGTACGGAGCAATATATGGGACTCAGTATACTGTATGGGGCCGATCATATACTGTATGGAGCATTATATGAGGCCCATTATATATGGAGCAATAGATGGGGCCCATCATATACTGTATGGAGAATTATATGTGGATCACTATACTGTATGGAGCATTATATGGGGTCAATTCCGTATAGAGCAATATATGCGGCTCATTCTGTATGGAGCACTCTGTGGTGCCCATTATACTGTATGGAGCATTATATGAGGCTCATTATTCTGTATGGAGAAGGGCTCATTATTCTGTTTGGAGCAATATATGGGGCTCATTATTCTGTATAGAGGACTATGTGGTGCCAGTTATACTGTATGGAGCACTATATGGGGTCATTATACTGTATAGGGCAATATATGGGGCTCATTATTCTGTTTGGAGCAATATATGGGGCTCATTATTGTGTATGGAGGACTATACTGTCCGGTTTCTGAGCTAATGTAGAATGCACAATAGATATCACTCATGTAATGTAAGAAGTAAGTGAAATCTTTGGCATTGTACTGTACCTATATATTTCTCTGCCGTATCCATGCATTATGAATTGTGGTATGTGTTAAAGGGGCCCACCGGGACTCATTCACCCAGGGCCCATGAAAACCTGGAGCCAGCCCTGGAGAGAGGTGTCCACATTCACGCAGGAATTCAGACATCGGCCTAAGAGAGGTATTCACATTGATACGTAGGGACCCATCAGTTTTTAACCCCTTTCTGACCTCGGACGGGATAGTACGTCCGAGGTCAGAAGCCCCTCTTTGATGCGGGCTCCGGCGGTGAGCCCGCATCAAAGCCGGGACACGTCAGCTGTTTTGAACAGCAGACATGTGCCCGCAATAGGCACGGGCAGAATCGCGATCTGCCCGCGCCTATTAACTAGTTAAATGCCGCTGTCAAACGCAGACAGCGGCATTTAACTACCGCATCAAGCCGGGCAGCCGGAAATGACGGCATCGCCGACCCCCATCACATGATCGGAGGTCGGCGATTCAGTATTGTAGCCATAGAGGTCCTTGAAACCTCTATGGTTACAGATCCCCGGCAGCTGTGAGCACCACCCTGTGGTCGGCGCTCACAGCACGCCTGATTTTCTGCTACATAGCAGCGAACAGCAGATCGCTGCTATGTAGCAGAGCCGATCATGCTGTGCCTGCTTCTAGCCCCCCATGGAGGCTATTGAAGCATGGCAAAAGAAAAAAAAAAAAAAGTTAAAAAAATGTGAAAAAATAAAAAAATATAAAAGTTTAAATCACCCCCCTTTCGCCCCAATCAAAATAAATCAATAAAAAAAAATCAAACCTACACATATTTGGTATCGCCGCGTTCAGAATCGCCCGATCTATCAATAGAAAAAAGCATTAACCTGATCGCTAAACAGCGTAGCGAGAAAAAAATGAGAAACGCCAGAATTACATTTTTTTGGTCGCCGCGACATTGCATTAAAATGGAATAACGGGCGATCAAAAGAACGTATCTGCACCAAAATGCTATCATTAAAAACGCCAGCTCGGCACGCAAAAAATAAGCCCTCAACCGACCCCAGATCATGAAAAATGGAGACGCTAAGAGTATCGGAAAATGGCGCAATTTTTTCTTTTTTTTTTTAGCAAAGTTTGGAATTTTTTTTCACCACTTAGGTAAAAAATAACCTAGTCATGTTAGGTGTCTATGAACTCGTAGTGACCTGGAGAATCATAATGGCAGGTCAGTTTTAGCATTTAGTGAACCTAGCAAAAAAGCCAACCAAAAAACAAGTGTGGGACTGCACTTTTTTTGCAATTTCACTGCACTTGGCATTTTTTTCCCGTTTTCTAGTACATGACATGGTAAAACCAATGGTGTCGTTCAAAAGTACAACTCGTCCCGCAAAAAAATAAGCCCTCACATGGCCAAATTGACGGAAAAATAAAAAAGTTATGGCTCTCGGAAGGAGGGGAGTGAAAAACGAACACGGAAAAACGAAAAACCCCAAGGTCATGAAGGGGTTAAGACCACCTTGACGTTGGTTGATGGCCAGGCATGATTTTGACAAATTATGTGTAAAGCGTCTAATTTTTTTTCTTAACCCCTTCACGACATGTCGTACTATTACTGCGCATGTCGTGTCTCCCCCTTTGATGTGGGCTCCGGCGGTGAGCCCACATCAAAGTCGCGACATGTCAGCTGTTTTGTACAGCTGACATATGCACGCACTAGCGGCGGGTGAAATCGTGATTCACCAGCCGCTATTAACCTGTTAAATGCCGCTGTCAAACGCTGACAGCGGCATTTAACTACCGCTTCCGGCTGCGCGGCCAGAAATGAGCGCATCGCCGACCCCCGTCCCATGATCGGGGGTCGGCGATGTGTCAGGACAGTAACCATACAGGTCCTTGAGACCAGGGCTGTGGAGTCGGTAAGCCACAGTTGCGACTCCGACTCCTGGATTTTATGAGGTTCCGCTCCGACTCCGTCTCCGACTCCTTCATAAATGGCCAATTCGTAACAATAAATTTACTGTTGTAAAATATTAACATCGTGCTTATTCAGTTTCTCACCATCATGTAAGTAATCAGACCACTTAGAGCAAAAACTATATTAGAATACAATCAGAATATAGCAAATAACTTTTATAAAACTTTTATACTCTTGTAAGTAAATATGCAATAAACACTGTTATGCAGTTAATAAGAAGAAATCTATAAATTTGTCCTCAGAAAAAGTATTGCCTCTGTCAGATCCTCCTTCATGGATGCCCTCAAATCTGATCTAATTATTTTGAGAGCAGAGAACAACCTCTCTACACTAACTTGGGTTGGTGGCAAAACAGTAACCACTCGGGCAACATCTCTGACAATGTCAGGATACAGAGGAATCGCTTGTTGTACTGTTATTTTTGATGAACGGTCAAATTTCTCAATTTCTTTTAGTGCACATGAAAAATTCTGCTGAAATGTACTGGCTGTGTTCTTTGATGGGGATGACTCTTCTTCCATGCGGGAACGCTTTGCACGGTCCTTGTGATCCAAATATTTTTCTAAATTAAATTCTTCATCAGTTGATGAGGGTGAAGATGTGGCAGGACAACCAAATTCTTCTTGTTCCTCCTGACTGTTCTGCAACCCTTTCATCCTTACTGCTATTTCAAACAGAGCTTCTTTTCCTTTAGTTAGCTGTTGATCATCTAGAAGAATCCGATGCATTGGGTCTAAATAAACAGCTGCCAAAAGAATGTTATTTTGTAATAGTAGCTCCTCTCTCCATTTCATTGATGTAGCAATGCCACTTGCAATTAACCCTCCTCTTTGGGACAGGCGAAACATCAGGTTCTTCCACTCCTTTAAGAAAATACCTGGAGTTAAGTCCTCTGCTTGTAATTTTTTAGTCACTGTAAATGGTTGCTCTATCAATTTTTCCAGCTCAGTCACCTGATTCCACTGACTTTCATTTAGTGTCAGTTGAGGGTTAGCCATGTCTACAAGAAAGGTTTTCAGTTCAACCAAGCGCTGAATCATTAAGTAAGTACTGCCCCATCATATGGCTTGATCAATAATTGCCCCTTTTCCAGCACGTCTCTTCAAAATTGAGTCACCTTTAGGGGTTCTGGCAACAGTAGCCAATTTTCTCACCTTGCCAATCAGTGCAGCAGCATGTCCTTCTTGCAGACTGTCTCTTATAGCCAGCTGTAGCGTATGCACAACACAGCGCATGTGATGAATGAAAGAACGTATTGACACAGTTTCAACAAGATCATCTAAACTATCATGTTGCTGTTTATCTGAAGCAACTTCAGTTTGCTCCTCAGTTACAATACTGTGTTCCTCTATTTCAAACATTTCTGTGTCTGTGAACCCAGAATGTTCTTCTAGCTGCTGGCCACCATCATTACTCTCATTCATTAGCTTAATAGTACTTATCATATTTGAAGCATTGTCAGTTACGACAGAAAGAACTTGCTCTTTTTTAAGTTCATAGTCTTGCAGAACCTTTTCCACCAAGACCTGGAGAAACTCACTGGTGTGATGAGCTTTGGTGTCTTTTACTGCCAATGTCTTGGTAACTATTTCATTTTTGTCACAAACAAATCGGACATTGATGACAAAATAGTTCACTCTGTGACGTGTGCAGGCATCCATTTTAAGAAACAGAAAGTGTCCCTTGAGAGTTTTTTTAAGTTCTTCCTTTTGTTTAAAAGCTTCTTCGATTACTAATTTTCTAATACTCTCTCTCGCCAGAGAAACACCAAGCTTGCGGGCCATTTCCCCATTCAGACACATAAAAGCTGGTCGTGAAAATAATGAAATAGGCACACTATCCTTTACAACAAGCTCTATGATCTGTTTTTTAAATGTATCTACTGTCATTGTCACAGTAATTTTGGCACTGACAAAATATCTTGCAACTGATGGCTGCAAAGTTCTCTGCTCCTTTGTTTGGCTGGAAGAGCTGGGCACTGGTTCATTGGTTTGGTTTGGATGCAGTCTTTCTCATCCACTGCTTTCAGTACTTCTGGAAGAAAGCGCTGTAAATGTCTCTTTAGATTAGAAGCTCTGGTAGGAGCATTTTTATCTTTGCCTGAATATGCACTGATCTTGGCTTCACAGTATTTGTTTTCGTCTAGATCATTTGTCATACACTGACACACATAATGTTTTCTATCTTGAGTGATGGTGAAATGTTCAAATACAGCTGATTTAATGTGACGCTTCTTTGACATTCTCAGGTTTTTAATTCTGCATTCACAATCCAAATGACAACTGTTTTTCCTAAAAACAATTGTACAAAATTATTGCCAGGTCGGACAACGGATATAGTGGTCAGTAATACTGTTATTCCTCATGTACTCACAGTTAACTGATGCAAAGTTTGTTGAAAGGATAATACTTCTTACAGTCTTCCTCTTCTGAGTAGCAGCTGTGAGATGCTTGGAAGATGCACACCTAGTAAACATTTGGTCTAGAGGAGGAGCTTTACTACTAAGAATTTGCAACACATTTTCACTTTCAGTTTCATACATTGTAAGTAGGGGGTTGGGGCAGCATGAGGTTAACCAAGTATAAGATTAGATAAGGGCAGTGGAGAACAGTGACACACAAGAAGTAAGAAATGTATCTATCTCCAGCAGAACTGCTTATCACTGTTGTTCATAGTTTGATAGAACATATATATTTGAGTAACATTTATAAAATTCATATGAAAGTTCAATTATGAAATATTAATAGATTTTTTTTAAAGCTGGTGTCAGAGTCGGTACATTTATTCCGACTCCGACTCCAACCAAAACTAACTCCGACTCCACAGCCCTGCTTGAGACCTCTATGGTTACTGATGCCGGCCTGCTGTGGGAGCCCCCTGTGATCGGCGCTCATAGCAAGCCTGCATTTCAACTACATAGCAGCGATATGATGATTGCTGCTATGTAGCTGAGCCGATCGAGTTGTGCCAGGTTCTAGCCTCCCATGGAGGCTATTGAAGCATGGCACAAGTTAAAAAAAATGTTTTTAAAAATATGAAAAAAATAAAAAAATATAAAAGTTTAAATCACCCCCCTTTCGCCCCATCCTAAATAAAACAATAAAATAAAGAATCGCCCGATCTATCAATTAAAAAAAGCATAAACCTGATCGCTAAACAGTGTAGCGAGAAAAAAATTTGAAACGTCAGAATTACGTTTTTTTGGTCGCCGCGGCATAGCATTAAAATGCAATAACGGGCGATCAAAAGAACGTATCTGCACAAAAGTGGTATTATTAATAACGTCAGCTCGGCACGCAAAAAATAAGCCCTCACCGACCCCAGATCACGGAAAAGGGAGACGCTACGGGTATCGGAAAATGGCGCTTTTTTTTAGCAAAGTTTTGAAATTTTTTTCACCACTTAGATTAAAAATAATCTAGACATGTTTGGTGTCTATGAACTCGTAATTACCTGGAGCATCATAATATTAGATAAGTTTTAGCATTTAGTGAAGCTAGAAAAAAAGCCAAACAAAAAACAAGTGTGGGATTGCACTTTTTTTGTAATTTCACCACACTTGGAATTTTTTTCCCGTTTTCTAGTACAAGATATAGTAAAACCAATGTTGTCATTCAAAAGTACAACTCGTCCCGCAAAAAATAAGCCCTCACATGACCATATTGACGGAAAAATAAAAACGTTATGGCTCTGGGAAGGAGGGGAGCGGAAAACAAAAACGCAAAAACAAAAAAGGGCCGCGTCTTGAAGGGGTTAATATTCAGAAGCCGTATTGCTAATCATATTTCATATATTTCACATTGACATGCTTTAGCATGATAGAGTGCAACCTTTTTTGTATATTGTAGACCTACCTCTTCCTTCCCACAAGCCTACAACCTGTAGTGATCCTTAGTCTGCTGAACCGCCACATGACCAGCTCTACCCTCTCCTAGTGTATAATAATAATAATAATAATTTTTATTTATATAGCGCCAACATATTCCGCAGCGCTTTACAAATTATAGAGGGGACTTGTACAGACAATAGACATTACAGCATAACAGAAATCGCTCTCCACGGCGTCTCCAGACTCTGTCACGTCTGTCATATGTGCTCAGTGTGAACCTGCTTTCATCTGTGAAGAGCACAGGGCGCCAGTGGCGAATTTGCCAATCCTGGTGTTCTGTGGCAAATGGCAAGCGTTCTGCATGGTGTTGGGCTGTGAGCACAACCCCCATCTGTGGACGTCGGGCAATCAGACCATCCTCATGGAGTCGGTTTCTAACCGTTTGTGCTGACACATGCATATTTATGGCCGGCTGGAGGTAATTTTGCAGTGCTCTGGCAGTGCTCCTCCTGTTCCTCCTTGCACAATGGCTGAGGTAGTGGTCCTGCTGCTGGGTTGTTGCTCTCCTACGGCCCCCTCCACGTCTCCTGGTGTACTCGCCTGTCTCCTTGTAGCGCCACCAGCCTCTGGACACTACCCTGACAGACACAGTAAACCTTCTTGCCACAGCTCGCATTGATGTGCCATCCTGGATGAGCTGCACTACCTGAGCCACTTGTGTGGGTTGTAGAGTCCGTCTCATGCTACCACAAGTGTGGAAGCATAACCAACATTCAAAAGTGACCAAAAGATCAGCCAGAAAGCATTGGTACTGAGATGTGGTCTGTGGTCCCCACCAGCAGAACCACTCCTTTATTGAGTGTGTCTTGATAATTGCCAATAATTTCCATCTTTTTTCTATTCCATTTGCACAACACCATGTGAAATTGATTGTCAATCAGAGTTGCTTCCAAAGTGGACAGTTTGATTTCACAGAAGTTTGATTTACTTGGAGTTATATTCTGTTGTTTAAGTGTTCCCTTTATTTTTTGAGCAGTGTACATTGCAATGTTTTAGAACCATCAGTGCTACACTGACACAAGCTTGTTAGACCATGCTCTCACATCTCTAAGGTTTTAAAGGGAACCTGTCACCCCGTTTTTTCAATATGAGCTAAAAATAGCTTTAAATAGGGCCTGAGCTGTGTTTTACAACTGTGTCTTTATTGACCCCTGATTCCCCACCTTTGCTGCCAATACACCTTAGTAAAGTCGCCGTTTTCGCCTGTCAATCACGGCGGTCTGGTCAAATGAGCGTTGTGAATTCTCTGTTTCTCCCCCACCTCTTGCTTTTCCCTAAGTAATTTCTTCCCGGCGTTTGCGTAGTGTTTCACGCCTGCGCAGTTAAGTCTAATGTCGCGCCTGCGCATTATGCTTTGCCCAACTGTGGTCATAGCATACAGCTCGTCTCTGCGCATGCGCGGCTCTTCTCTGTAACCTGTGTGCCCCGGAAGTCTGGCTATGCAAATGGTGTTGTCCTGGATGCCGGTAAAATTTCCCCATCCAGAACTTCTTGCGTAAGTTTTGTAAGAAAATCGCTTATCTACAAAACTTACGCAAGAAGTTCTGGATGGGGAAATTTTACCGGCATCCAGGACAACACCATTTGCATAGCCAGACTTCCGGGGCACACAGGTTACAGAGAAGAGCCGCGCATGCGCAGAGACGAGCTGTATGCTATGCCCACAGTTGGGCAAAGCATAATGCGCAGGTGCGACATTAGACTTAACTGCGCAGGCGCGAAACACTACGCAAACGCCGGGAAGAAATTACTTAGGGAAAAGCAAGAGGTGGGGGAGAAACAGCGAATTCACAACGCCCATTTGACCAGACCGCCGTGATTGACAGGCGGAAATGGCAACTTTACTAAGGTATTTTGGCAGCAAAGGTAGGGAATCTGGGGACAATAAAGACACAGTTATAAAGCACAGCTCAGACCCTATTTAAAGCTATTTTTAGCTCATACTGAAAAAACGGGATGACAGGTTCCCTTTAAAGTAAAGTCATAGTAAAGTAAAACCAAAACACATAAAAAATACATCATTCTGATCCTAAATATTTTACATATATTTTTCCTAATTGTAAAAACGTTTTAGAACACAACTTGTTGAAATATCACAATCAACTGTAAAAAAATGACAATAAAAGTGAAGTTATTTGTATGATTCTGGTGCATATTGCTAAGGCAGTGTGGAGTCGTCCCTGCAGCGCAGCAGCTTACAAATGCAACCAACAATTTCACCTAAACATATAGGCACCCACCATGTTGTGAAGTTGCTCCATAGCAGTCATGTAGGAATATGGATCCTCTCTCAGAGCATCTTGCAAAAATTCTATCTACAGTAGTTCACTTTTATGGATTTCTTTATTGCACTTGACATGGGTTTGCCCTGGGGACTAACTTGCTGTTCCATAAAGATCCTTAAATAGGCACTTCTGATGAAACATTTAATCCCAGCACTGGTATCAAATTGCTTCTTCTGCCCGTAATGAAGAAAAAATTGCATTTGACAATTAATTACATTTATGCCTATGTTTGACTGTTTATTCTGCATTCCAAAGCTGTTTAGTTGCAGGTTGTGCATTTCATGCATTTCTCATTTATTTCTCCATTTATAAATGTTTAAAGAAATTTTGTTTCTTTGGGAGTTCATGATCAAACATGCACTAAGCTTTCCCCGATCTCTTCACAGTCTTCATATTTTACTATACAAACTCCGAAGGAGAAAACTGTTGGGGAGAATGGAGAAGGCTGAAGCATGGCGAGCCTTGGGGCCCAATACAGGATTAGTCAGATCTTATTATTTGCAGTGAGATCAAGGGAAGGTGTTACATGGAGAGATTTCAGGCAGCGCATGACGTGATTGAGACGTCTTAAATATTAGGTATTTTCTAAGGATCCTATTCATTCACTATTTATGGCATAAAATAATTACCATGTTTTATAGATGAAATACGCGGTACACTATGAAATAAGTATGAGTATAACCTGGGTATAACTACAGGCTAAGAATGGTAGGCAGGGGCGGATTATAAGAGGGTCAATCTGGGCGGCAGCCCAGGGCCCAGTGGTGTGGGGGGGCCCTGGGATACCGCTCAGATTGCCCGCCACCATTAGGGCATTACTGCCCTGACTGGCGTATGGGCCCGGTGGGCAGAGGGGGCCCACATCGGCGCTGCGGCAGTGTAACGCTATCGATGTGCGGGAGCGCGCCCGCACGTCAATAGTTACCAGCCGCCAGCCAATCGGAGACTGGCAGCTGACATCGGCCGCAGCGCGCACGTCGACGGTGTCTGACGTCATTGTCAGTCACCGGCGAGTGCGCGCTGCTGGAGGGAGCTGCTTCGCCGAAGGAGCCCGGACAGGTGAGAACTCTTTTTTTTTTTTTTTTTTTAATGCAAATGGCAATCCAGGGGGCCCAGGCCAGTATGCTGGACACTTGGGGCAGAAATGCTGGACACTGGGGGCAGAGATGCTGGACACACAGGGGGCAATATGCTGGACACACTGGGGACAATATGCTGGACACACTGGGGGCAATATGCTGGACACACTGGGGGCAGGATGCTGGACATACTGGGGGCAGGATGCTGGACACACTGGGGGCAGGATGCTGGACACACTGGGGCAATATGTTGGACACACTGGGGGCAATATGTTGGACACACTGGGGGCAGGATGCTGGACACACTGGGGGCAATATGCTGGACACACGGGCAATATGCTGGACACACTGGGGCAATATGCTGGACACACTGGGGGCAGGATGCTGGACACACTGGGGCAGATTGCTGGACACACTGGAGGCAGAGATGCTGGACACTAGGGGCAATATGCTGGACACACTGGGGGCAATATGCTGGAGACACTGGGGGCAATATGCTGGAGACACTGGGGGCAATATGCTGGACACACTGGGGGCAACATGCTGGGCACACTGGGGGCAACATGCTGGACACACTGAAGGCAATATGCTGGACACACTGGGGACAATATGCTGGACACACTGGGGCAATATGTTGGACACACTGGGGCAGAATGCTGGACACACTGGGGGGCAAAGATGCTGGACACACTGGGGGCAGGATGCTGGACACACTGGGGACAATATGCTGGACACACTGGGGCAATATGTTGGACACACTGGGGCAGAATGCTGGACACACGGGGGGCAAAGATAATGAACACACTGGGGGCAATATGCTGGACACACTGGGGGCAATATGTTGGGCACACTGGGGGCAGGATGCTGGACATACTGGGGGCAATATGCTGGACACACTGGGGGCAGGTTGCTGGACACACTGGAGGCAGAGATGCCGGACACGGGACAATATGCTGGACACACTGGTGGCAATATGCTGGGAACACTGGGGGCAATATGCTGGACACACTGGGGGCAGGATGCTGGACACACTGGGGGCAGGATGCTGGACACACTGGGGGCAGGATGCTGGACACATTGGGGGCAATATACTGGACACACTGGGGCAATATGTTGGACACACTGGGGCAGAATGCTGGACACACTGGGGGGCAAAGATGCTGGACACACTGGGGGCAGGATGCTGGACACACTGGGGGCAATATGCTGGACACACTGGGGCAATATGCTGGACACACTGGGGCAGAATGCTGGACACACTGGGGGCAAAGATAATGGACACACTGGGGGCAATATGCTGCACACACTGGGGGCAATATGTTGGGCACACTGGGGGCAGGATGCTGGACAAACTGGGGGCAGGATGCTGGACACACTGGAGGCAGAGATGCTGGACACTGGGGGCAATATGCTGGACACACTGGGGGCAATATGCAGGACACACTGGGGGCAATATGCTGGACACACTGGGGGCAATATGCTGGAGACACTGGGGGCAATATGCTGGACACACTGGGGCAATATGCTGGACACACTGGGGGCAATATGCTGGACACACTGGGGCAATATGTTGGACACACTGGGGCAGAATGCTGGACACACTGGGGGGCAAAGATGCTGGACACACTGGGGGCAGGATGCTGGACACACTGGGGGCAATATGCTGGACACACTGGGGCAATATGTTGGACACACTGGGGCAGAATGCTGGACACACTGGGGGCAAAGATAATGGACACACTGGGGGCAATATGCTGGACACACTGGGGGCAATATGTTGGGCACACTGGGGGCAATATGCTGGACACACTGGGGCAATATGCTGGACACACTGGGGGCAATATGCTGGACACACTGGGGGCAATATGCTGGAGACACTGGGGGCAGGATGCTGGACATACTGGGGGCAATATGCTGGACACACTGGGGGCAATATGCTGGACACACTGGGGGCAATATGCTGAACACACTGGGGGCAATATGCTGGACACACTGGGGGCAGGATGCTGGACACATTGGGGGCTGAATGCTGGAGACACTGGGGGCTGAATGCTGGAGACACTGGGGGCTGAATGCTGGAGACACTGGGGGCAAAATGCTGGAGAAACTGGTGGCAATATGCTGGAGAAACTGGAGGCAATATGCTGGAGACACTGGGGGCAATATGCTGGAGACACTGGGGGCAATATGCTGGAGACACTGGGGGCAATATGCTGGAGACACTGGGGGCAATATGCTGGAGACACTGGGGGCAATATGCTGGACACACTGGGGGCAATATGCTGGACACCCTGGGGGCAAAATGCTGGACACACTGGGGGCAAAATGCTGGACACACTGGGGGCAATATGCTGGACACACTGGGGCAGATTGCTGTACAAACTGGGGGCAATATGCTGGAGACACTGGGGGCTGAATGCTGGAGACACCGGGGGGCTGAATGCTGGAGACACTGGGGGCAATATGCTGGAGACACTGGGGGCAATATGCTGGAGACACTGGGGGCAATATGCTGGACACACTGGGGGCAATATGCTGGACACACTGGGGGCAATATGCTGGACACACTGGGGGCAATATGCTGGACACACTGGGGGCAATATGTTGGACACACTGGGGGCAATATGTTGGACACACTGGGGGCAATATGCTGGATACACTGGGGGCAATATGCTGGACACACTGGAGGCAATATGCTGGACACACTGGGGGCAATATGCAGGACACACTGGGGGCAATATGCTGGACACACTGGGGGCAATATGCTGGACACACTGGGGCAGATTGCTGGAGACACTGGGGGCAATATGCTGGACACACTGGGGGCAATATGCTGGACACACTGGGGGCAATATGCTGGACACACTGGGGCAGATTGCTGGACACACTGGGGGCAGAGATGCTGGACACATTGGGGGAAGAGATGCTGGACACACTGGGGCAATATGCTGGAGACACTGGGGCAGATGGCTGGACACACTGGGGGCAGGATGCTGGACACACTGGGGGTAATATGCTGGATACACTGGGGCAATATGCTGGACACACTGGGGGCAATATGCTGGACACACTAGGGGCAATATGCTGGACACACTGGGGGCAATATGCTGGACACACTGGGGGCAATATGCTGGACACACTGCGGGCAATATGCTGGACAAACTGGGGCAGATTGCTGGACACACTGGAGGCAGAGATGCTGGACACACTGGGGCAATATGCTGAAGACACTGGGGCAGATTGCTGGACACACTGGGGGCAAGATGCTGGACACACTGGGGGCAAGATGCTGGACACACTGGGGGCAAGATGCTGGACACACTGGGGGCAATATGCTGGACAAACTGGGGCAGATTGCTGGACACACTGGAGGCAGAGATGCTGGACACACTGGGGCAATATGCTGAAGACACTGGGGCAGATTGCTGGACACACTGGGGGCAAGATGCTGGACACACTGGGGGCAAGATGCTGGACACACTGGGGGCAATATGCTGGACACACTGGGGGCAATATGCTGGACACCCTGGGGGCAAAATGCTGGACACACTGGGGGCAAAATGCTGGACACACTGGGGGCAATATGCTGGACACACTGGGGCAGATTGCTGTACAAACTGGGGGCAATATGCTGGAGACACTGGGGGCTGAATGCTGGAGACACCGGGGGGCTGAATGCTGGAGACACTGGGGGCAATATGCTGGAGACACTGGGGGCAATATGCTGGAGACACTGGGGGCAATATGCTGGACACACTGGGGGCAATATGCTGGACACACTGGGGGCAATATGCTGGAGACACTGGGGGCAATATGCTGGACACACTGGGGGCAATATGTTGGACACACTGGGGGCAATATGTTGGACACACTGGGGGCAATATGCTGGATACACTGGGGGCAATATGCTGGACACACTGGAGGCAATATGCTGGACACACTGGGGGCAATATGCAGGACACACTGGGGGCAATATGCTGGACACACTGGGGGCAATATGCTGGACACACTGGGGCAGATTGCTGGAGACACTGGGGGCAATATGCTGGACACACTGGGGGCAATATGCTGGACACACTGGGGGCAATATGCTGGACACACTGGGGCAGATTGCTGGACACACTGGGGGCAGAGATGCTGGACACATTGGGGGAAGAGATGCTGGACACACTGGGGCAATATGCTGGAGACACTGGGGCAGATGGCTGGACACACTGGGGGCAGGATGCTGGACACACTGGGGGTAATATGCTGGATACACTGGGGCAATATGCTGGACACACTGGGGGCAATATGCTGGACACACTGGGGGCAATATGCTGGACACACTGGGGGCAATATGCTGGACACACTGGGGGCAATATGCTGGACACACTGGGGGCAATATGCTGGACACACTGGGGGCAATATGCTGGACACACTGCGGGCAATATGCTGGACAAACTGGGGCAGATTGCTGGACACACTGGAGGCAGAGATGCTGGACACACTGGGGCAATATGCTGAAGACACTGGGGCAGATTGCTGGACACACTGGGGACAAGATGCTGGACACACTGGGGGCAAGATGCTGGACACACTGGGGGCAAGATGCTGGACACACTGGGGGCAATATGCTGGACACACTGGGAGCAATATGCTGGACACACTGGGGGTAAGATGCTGGACACACTGGGGGCAATATGCTGGACACACTGGGGGCAATATGCTTGACACACTGGGGGCAATATGCTTGACACACTGGGGGCAATTTGCTGGAAACACTGGGGGCAATTTGCTGGAGACACTGGGGACCATATGCTGGACACACTGGGGGCAGGATGCTGGAGACACTGGGGGCAGGATGCTGGAGACACTGGGGGCTGAATGCTGGACACTGGGGGCAATATGCTGGATACACTGGGGGCAATATGCTGACACACTGGGGGCAATATGCTGGACACACTGGGGCAATATGCTGGACACACTGGGGCAGATTGCTGGACACACTGGGGCAGATTGCTGGACACACAGGTGGCAGGATGCTGGACACACTGGGGGCAATATGCTGGACACTGGGGGAAATATGCTGGACACACTGGGGGCAATATTCTGGACACACTGGGGGCAATATGCTGGACACACTGGGGGCAATATGCTGGACACACTGGGGGCAATATGCTGGACAAACTGGGGCAGATTGCTGGACACACTGGGGGCAGAGATGCTGGACACACTGGCGGCAATATGCTGGACAAACTGGGGGCAATATGCTGGACACACTGGGGCAGGATGCTGGACACACTGGGGGCAATATACTGGACGCACTGGGGGCAATATGCTGGACACACTGGGGGCAATATGCTGGATACACTGGGGCAGATTGCTGGACACACAGGTGGCAGGATGCTGGACACACTGGGGGCAATATGCTGGACACACTGGGGGAAATATGCTGGACACACTGGGGGCAATATTCTGGACACACTGGGGGCAATATGCTGGACACACTGGGGGCAATATGCTGGACACACTGGGGGCAATATGCTGAAGACACTAGGGCAGATGACTGGACACACTGGGGGCAGGATGCTGGACACACTGGGGGCAATATGCTGGACAAACTGGGGGCAATATGCTGGACACACTGGGGGCAATATACTGGACGCACTGGGGGCAATATGCTGGACACACTGGGGGCAATATGCTGGACACACTGGGGGCAGGATGCTGGAGACACTGGGGGCAGGATGCTGGAGACATTGGGGGCTGAATGCTGGAGACACTGGGGGCTGAATGCTGGAGACACTGGGGGCAATATTGAGGAGACATTGGGGGCAATATGCTGGAGACACTGGTGGCTGAATGCTGGAGACACTGGGGGCAATATGCTGGAGACAATGGGGGCAATATGCTGGAGACACTGGGGGCAGAGATGCTGGACACACTGGGGGCATAGATGCTGGACACACTGGGGGCAGGACTGGAGACAGATTGGGCAGGATTGGAGACATGGGCAGAATGTAGATACAGGGCATGATTGGAGACACGGGGCAGAATGAAAGACATGGGGCAGGATTGGAGACACCGGGGCAAGGATTGGAGACAGATCGTGCAGGATCATGAGGCAGGATGGATACGATGGAGACTGTTGGGGCAGGATGGGGAGATCATATGGGGCAGGATGGGGAGATCACATGGGGCAGAATGGATACTCATGAGGGCAGGATGAGAGAACATATGGCTGAAGCCAGGAATGAGATACACGTGGCCAGGATGGGGGATATTATTATTACCATAGGGGCTAATTAAGGGATATTATTACTGCAGTGATGCATTTATTTTATTTTTTGAGGACGCTGTTTTAAATGGGGGGGGGGCGGTCCTGTTACTGTGTAGAGTGACACTATGTCGCCTCTTTTTCTTCATGTGGTGTAATGTAGAAGTTGAGAAAAATTAAGTAATTTGTTCTGCAAGCGGAGCTCGAGATAACTGTGTTATTTCCTGCAGAGACAAGTCCTGGCTGGATGAAGTGATGGCGGTCTGTGCTGGATGAAAGATGAAGGACTTCACCTAGAGACGTCACTGGTGAGTCAGTGTTACCTATACACTGACACTATACACTGTATACTGTATACAGAGGTCCTGTGTATAATGTCACCGGTGATCACTGTATTACCTTAACACAGACACTGCATACTAAGTACAGATCTCCTGTGAATACTGGCACTTATGGTGATAGTATTGTGGGGGGTTTTTTCTTCCTAACTGAAGGGTAAATTGGCTAGATCAATGGATGTTTGACAGGTTATAGTTTCACACAGCAACTATTTTTCTGAAATAATCTGGTTCAGGTATATGATGACCCCGTCACATGACCCCATCACATGACCGGGGGGCTCAGTGTCTGAACAGCCCGGGGCCCTGGCTACCCTTAATCCACCCCTGATGGTAGGAGAAGCATTATTATATCAGCAATCAATAGCACTTGTCAACTGTCCCAGAAACATTATCATTAGAGATGTGGGGAACGCTTCATCCCTCCCCAGTCCACGGTCCTGGTCAGTGCTCCCTGGCTAATCAGCCTGGAACTCTGGAGGATACGGAAAACCGCACAGCTCTTGTCTGCGGCCGAAGAGCACTGGCCTGGACCGAAATCATCCGCTCATCTCTACTTATCATCCAATTGGAAATGTTATATTCAGCCGTGAGTCAGAGAATACAGACTAATTTATGAATATTTCTACTGATCTATATTAATTCTGATATTTATTTCTAAGATATTCTGTAAATTAACCCCTTAGTGACAGAGCCATTTTTGTACTTAATGACTAGGTCAATTTTTACAATTTTGACCCCTGTCAATTTATGAGGTTATAGCTCTGGAACGCTTCAGCGGATCCCACTGATTCTGAGACTCTTTTTTCATAACATATTGTACTTCATGTTAGTGGTAAAATTTCTTCGATATGACTTGCGTTTATTTCTGGAAAAAAAACAAACGGAAATTTGGCAAAAATTTTGAAGTTTTTAGCAATTTTCAAACGTTTAATTTTTGTGCCCTTAAATCAGAGAGTCATATCACACAAAATAGTTAGTAAATAACATTTCCCACATGTCTACTTTACATCAGCACAATTTTGGAAACATAATTTTTTTTTGTTAGGAAGTTATAAGGTTTTTTTTTAGGGACTACCTCACATTTAAAGTGAATTTGAGGGATCAATATAACAGAAAAAAAAGCAAAAAGTGACACCATTCTAAAAACTGAACCCCGTCAATGTGCAAGAAACCACATTCAATAAGTTTATTAACCCTTCAGGTGCTTCACAAGAACTAAAGCCATGTGGAAACAAAAAATGTACATTTTACTTTTTTCATAAAAAAATTAACTTTTGAACCAAACTATTATTTTCACAAGGGTATCAGGAGAAAATGGACCATAAAATTTGTTGTGCAATTTCTCCTGAGTACGCCAATACCCTGCATGTGGGGGAAAGCCACTGTTTGGGTACATGTCAGGGCTCAGAAGGCAGGGAGCACCGTTTGACATTTTGAATGCAAAATTGGCTGGAATCAATGGCGGGAGCCATGTCACGTTTGGAGACCCCCTGATGTACTTAAACAGTGGAAACACACCAATTCTAACTCCAACCCTAACACAGCCCTAAAACCAACACACCCTTAAGCATAATCCCAACCATAATCATAACCCTATCCACAACCCTAACTAAAAGACCACCGTAACCCCTACACCACAACCCTAACCCCAACCCTAGCCCCGACCCTAACCCTAGCCCAACCCTAATTCTAACCCCAACCCTAACCCCAAACTTAACCCTAGCCAAACCCTAGCCCCAACCTAATGGAAAAAAATATATATATTTTTTATTTTATTATTTTTACCTAATTAAGGGGGTGATAAAGGGGGGGTTGATTTACCTTTTTTTATTTTAATCACTGTGGTAGGGTCTATCACAGTGATCAAAATGAAACAATAGGAAAAATCAACTATTGTTGCCGGGTGAAAGCCGGCAGATCTCGGCGGGCGCAATGCACATGCACCAGCCATTTTCTTCCCGGAAGAAGATACAGAGGGCTGGGGGACAGGACCGGGGATGCATGAGGTACTGGAAGTACCGGGGAGGCTCGAGGGACCCCATTTCTCTCTCCTCTGATGTGCTAGATCATATCAGAGGAGAGAGAAATAAATGCGAAATTGGACTTTTTTATTTTATTTTTTTGCACCTGCCGATATTCTGTGAATACTGGGGACGGTAAAAGCCTACACGAATCATGTTCTCCTGGGTCTCAGCTACCCCCTGCAGCAGAGACCCTGGAGATTTTCCGACGCTGGGGGGCACTATAACGTTATTTCTCAGTGCTGTTAAAAGTGGCGCTGAGCAATAAGTACCCTTGACTGCCGCTGATAAAAGGCGTATTGGTGTTCGTTAAGGGTTAACATAAAAATGCTACAGGAGGTTTATAAGGAACCTGTCACCTGGTTCATGGTGCTCAAACCACAGGCAACATGATTGAGGCCATGTGCACACGTTCAGTATTTTTCGAGTTTTTTCGCTATAAAAAACGTGATGAAAACGCAAAAAAAAACGCAAAAAAAACGCTTACATATGTCTCCCATTATTTTCACTGTATTCCGCATTTCTTGTGCAAATGTTGCATTTTTTTCCGCGAAAAAATCGCATCGCGGAAAAAAAAGCAACATGTTCATTAAATTTGCGGAATTGCGGGGATTCCGCACACCTAGGAATGCATTGATCTGCTTACTTCCCACATGGGGCTGTGTCCACCATGCGGGAAGTAAGCAGATCATGTGCGATTGGTACCCAGGGTGGAGGAGAGGAGACTCTCCTCCACGGACTGGACACCATATAATTGGTAAAAAAAAAAAAGAATTAAAATAAAAAATAGTCATATACTCACCTTCGATGGCCCCCGGAGTCTTCCCGCCTCTCAGCGGTGCATGCTGCCGCTTCCGTTCCTATAGATGGTGTGTGTGAAGGACCTGCCATGACGTCGCGGTCACATGACCGCGATGACGTCGCAGTCACGTGACTGCGACGTCTTCGAAGGTCCTGCACACATACACCATCTATAGGAACGGAAGCCGCTGAGGAGATCGGCTGTCTGCAGGTGAGTATAACCATTTTTTTAATTTTTTTAAATTATTTTTAAACATTCTATCTTTTACTATTGATGCTGCATAGGCTGCATCTATAGTAAAAAGTTGGTCACACTTGTCAAACACTATGTTTGACAAGTGTGACCAACCTGTCAATCAGTTTTCCAAGCGATGCTACAGATAGCTTGGAAAACTTTAGCATTCTGCAAACTAATTACGCTTGCAAAATGCTTAAAAAAAACGGGAAAAAAACGGGAAAAAAACGCAAAAAAAAAATAAATGCGGATTTCTTGCAGAAAATTTCCGGTTTTCTTCAGGAAATTTCTGCAAGAAATCCTGACGTGTGCACATACCCTGAGACCCTGGCTGCATAATTGCATAGTCATAGTTTAAATATCGTCGGGAAACTAAGGTTTCCCCATGTGTGTACAACATGAAAAGCGGAGAAGCAGAGGGGTAAGAAGGTGGCCATGAGCAGTGCCTGACTAGTCTCATCGCTCCCTATATTTCATGGTCAACTCTGCAAACTATGTTTTCTCTGAAAAGACGGAATAGTTAAGACAACATTATTCTTGGCTGTCCGGCTCTGATTTATTGTGCCTGCATTTTGGTCACCATGGATCCACTGACAGGTTCCCAATAATAATCCACATATCTTGTAAATATTTTACTACTAACTAAATAATAGCACAATTATTTCCATTTGTTGTGCAACCAAATAGGACAATACCACTAAAAAGGAAATACCATAAATAGGTGCTTGTCCCACTTCCAGAACATCATTTTACAGACAGAAAATACATGGTGGCCATGCCTTCAATGGGTTTTCCGCCACTACATTAAAAACAAAAACAAATATGCATGTGACTGCAAAAAAAAGTAAATAAAACTCACCCTACTGACCCCCCAAAACTCGCTGTCTGCAGTATTTTTTATTCTTAAAGGTTGTAAGACCCTGAGAGTCGTAAGTGACTACCCATTTACTGATTATTTGCCTGGGTGACAAGTCTAAAATTCTCTCGTGGCAAAATTGAGCCTCCTGGGCATGTCTCGCCCTTCTATACATTGAATTTCAGCAACATTATTGGCTAACCAGTTATTTGCTTTGAGAATCTAGTGTATAGCAGCTAGATCTAGTATTTTAGCCACTGATCACTTCTTTTCCATGTGCACATACTGTAAATGTGCTTTGCTATGTAGCACATGAACAAGGTCATCTGAGAGCACCTCTGTGATCAGTCATCCTTACATGACAGCTCAAATGAATGACCACTGGATGCCAGAACCATTTCATAATAACAATGTTATGCATCACACCGAAGACCATTTGTTCCACTGACACCGCTGTGTTACTGGAGGCCATTTTAATTTCTCATCACGACAAAGAAATTGCCAGAGTTTAACAGTGTTATCAGTTAAAGTTTGTCAGTTAAGATACAGCATAAAAAAAGAAAAAAAAGAGTTTATATAAGGAATAGAGGAAAATTAGCAATAAAAAAAATATATAAAAAATATATAAAAAAATCTTAATAAATCATTTTCAATTTTAAGCCTACAATAATAATCAAGCCTATAATATAAAGAGCTTTGCGAAATAAACAATAAGGAAATAAATTGATTTTAATAACCAGAATTTATAGAGTTATAGAGAATTTTTATTGGTAGAATTATTTTATTTGTTGCTAGCCAACATAATTTTGCATCTTTATTTTTTATGTGATATAAAATGTTCATCACTGAAAACCTGCATTATTTTCTATGCATTTAGGACCCAATTCATTAGGACAAACCAGCTTTGGAGTAGAATAAGCATAATTAGTTAAAGGAGCTGTCTTGGACTATTTCATTATTTTTACTATGAGCCTGAGAACTAACAAACAGGTAGTTGCTAACTACCTGCCTGCTCTACCCAGCGCCGGCTCAGAGAAGTTACAGCCTGCTCCTACCGGTGATTCTGTTGTTTTAAAACGGCGATCCGGAATAAATGTATAGCGCCCGCAGAGTCGGAAAATCTCCAGAATTTCAGCTACCTGGGGTAACCGAGACCCTGGAGAACAAGTTCGGGACAAATAACGGAGATAACGTAAAGAAAAGTGATATGCGTTTTGCAAATCATTTCTCTCTCCTCTGACATGATCTAATATCTCACAGTAGAAAGAAATAGTGTCCCTTAGTCCCCCACGGTACCTTTGTACCGGTGCCACCATCCCCCCTCATCATCTTTCTGATGAAAATGGCGGATGAATGCCCTGTAGATCTGTTAAGATCTCCCGGCAGGCACCTGACAGCATCAAGAACCAAGTTCATTGGTTCCCGATGCTTGATCACTGTGATAAATCCCATCACTGTGACCAAAACCCAAAATGCTTACAAAATATGGCAGCATTGGGCTGATCACCCCCCCCCCCCCCCCGTGTCATCCCAATAATCAGATTACATTTTATTTACAATTTTTATTTTTCTCTTTCTATGCCGTTAACTAGGTTTAGGTTTTTTCAAAAGCTACAATGTTTACAGTGGAGCAGGTCATCTGACAATTCCAGGACTTGATCAATCACATACCAACTATTCTTCAGACAAAATCTCGTCCACATGCCCACGTCTGTATACTCCAGAATGTGGACCCAAAAAATGTTCTTGAAAAGTCAGGTCATCTGAAAATGAATTTCAGAACTTGATCACTCACAAACATTTTGACCATTTATCTTAGTTTAAACTACTTTTATGACTATGTCTTGCTACACAAAAATGTTTTTTTCATTCATATTACTTATATATTATTTATATTGGTGACACGGACATGATCATTTTATTGGAGGATCTCTAATAATGAGGCTGTTCCGTATTTACACACTATGGGATTTACTGCATGGTCCTTGCCGAACCTCCTGTACCAGACAATACTTTCAGGATTCTGTAGGGAATTGGTTGTTTTGTGCATATAGAGGTTCCTACCTTAGTGGGTGGGAGCTTGCTGTGGTCTACCATATCTATTGACACATTCGTCTCTCATATAGAGATTGCTGGAGCTAAACAGATATTGTACAACCAGTTTTTGAAAGGTAAACCTGTCATTCTAGCCCTGCTGGTGTTCTTTCATCTTTGGAACAAACTCAGGCTTGCCATATATTTGACGACATATTACTTCATATTTTGAAAATGTTGCCCTTCACTCCTGCACAGTTTATTTTCCTGCTATAATATACACAATTGCAAGACAACTGTTTTGTTACAAGACCAAATTTTATAATCATAAAATGTGATTTTGGGGGGGCATGCCTCCCTTTTTGAGTATTAATTCCTGAAAGGATTTTCTTGTTTGGTAGCTCAATGTCTCTGTAAGCTTTGAATGGGTCCTGGAACTCTATCAATTTTACCCTGAACACCAAATGGTGCACCATCTATTATAGGTACAGCGGAGTGTGCAGAATTCACATTGGTGTTATACTGGATGTATTTCTGAACACCTGAAAAACTAGTGTAATAAAATCTGAGGTGTGTTCCTCAAAACATACAAAAAAAATCATTAAAAAATGCAAATTGTAATATTACAAAATTGTGTTGCATCAACTGCATAAAAATGGTGATATCAAAGTATTCATTATCTCCTCAGATAAAAACATTACAGGGTAGTTTTTGACTGAACGTAGAGAGATTGATTTATTAAGGAGGAACAAATCCATCACCATCAAGCCAGCCGACAAGGGCGGGGCTTTGGTGGTGATGGATACGGCACAATATGTTGGTGAGATTAGATCACAGCTTTCGGACACTGATGTCTATGAGAGACTCCAAGTGAACACCACCCAGATGTACAAAATGGAATTGGATAACCTGGTCGATGAGGCCTTGTACAGTGGCCTCATTGACACAAAATTGTCTACATATCTCAAGGTAGACCACCCGGTGGTCCCTGTCCTGTACACCCTCCCAAAAATCCATAAGGATCTACAGAGGCCCCCTGGTCGCCCGATTGTATCGGGTAGGGGGTCTCTGTGTAACAAAGTGGCGATCTTTTTGGATCAATTGTTGAGAAAATTTGCTATTTCTGCACCCTCGTATGTGAGGGATACCAGTGACTTTATGAGATCCTTGGAGGGTGTACAGGTCAGTGACTCCACGTGGTTGGTCTCCTTCGATGTGACTTCGTTGTATACATCTATTGAACATGCCAGGGGTTTGGCTGCTGTCGGTGTGGCGCTCGCCGGGTCCGACATGGCTCCGGACTGTGCACGGTTCGCCCTGGCGCTGCTGGAGTTCGTCCTTACGAGGAATTTTTTTCTCTTTGGGGATGAGTTCTATCTGCAGCGCCGCGGGACAGCCATGGGGTCCAATGTGGCCCCCACATATGCTAACATCTACATGGCTGTCCTGGAGGGCGAGCACGTGTATGGGTCGCGGTTCTGGAGTCATGTCAGGGGCTGGCGGCGCTACATCGACGACATCTTCCTGGTATGGGATGGGGATCGTGGTGAACTTGAACAATTTTTTCTGTATCTGAATAGTGTACATTCTGGTTTGGGGTTCACTATGGAGTGCTCACAGTCTAGAATGCAGTTTTTGGACACTTGTGTATATAAATCTGATGGTCTTCTCTACACTGATCTGTTTGTTAAACATACAGACAGAAATAATTTGCTGCACTTTTCTAGTGAGCATCCGCGCCGTATGGTAGAGTCCCTGCCATGGAGCCAATTGCTCCGAGTGAGGAGGATTGTCTCCAGTGATACTCAAGTGGATGAGAGACTAAACGAAATGTGTCAAAAATTTCTTGCTAGAGGGTATCCCAGAACTGATTTGGAGAAATTTAAAACTAGAGCCCTCTCCAAAGAGCGGGGTGAGCTCTTGAAGCCTAAGACAGCGGCCATGACTGATAAGAGAATTCCGTTTGTTACGGCATATAATGGCCTTAGCAACCGGATATCAGATGTCATACGGAGACATTGGCCTCTGCTCAGCAGAGGACACACCAATGTTCATGAATTCCAATTGCCTCCTCTGTTCTCCTATAGGAGGAATAAAAACCTTAAGGATAAGCTGGTGCTATTCGATATTGGGAGTTCTAAAAAAGATCTACAGACTACCCTAAGCCGCCCAAGTTTGGGAAATTTCCCGTGTCTCAATTGCGCGTGTTGTAATAACATGGTGAAGGGAGCGTTGTTTCATCACCCTCATATGGGTAAGGCGTATGAGATACGGAGACGTTATACGTGCAAAAGCAGCTTTGTGGTCTATGTCCTTAGTTGTCCGTGTGGTCTCTACTATGTTGGGGAGACCACAATGGAGATCAGGGCTAGGATCAGCAAACATAAAAGTACCATCAGAACTAAACATATTGAACTTCCGGTACCCAGACATTTCCATGAAATGAGGCATTCAGTTAATCGACTCAGATATAGGGTCATAGATGATGTTCCTGTAATTAGACGGGGTGGAGACCGGGTTTCTATTTTGAAGAAAAAGGAACTCCAATGGATATTTGAACTTGATACGCTCTTCCCAAGGGGCATGAATATAGAGTACCAACAGAGTTGTCTTCTATAGCGTCCATGTGGACTGATTGTGGCTCCCCATTGGTGTATTGTTTTTAACCATGTTTTTATTGTTCATCATAAATGTAATTTGATATAACACCCCCTCTTGATCGTATGTCTCTTTTACCCCCAATATGATATGTAGGACAAGCAATCCAAGTGTTGTCATGTATTCAGATGTATTGCTTTGTTACCTCATGTTCACCTTTTTAATATATACTGACACATAGATATATATGTCATGGTGATTTGGATATGTGTTTATTTATTTCCGTGAGATGTAAGAAATTTTTCTATTCATCTAGTATGTCAGAATTGGTGTTTCTGTACATGTTGTGTGATCGGAATAGTCCTCCCCTCTTCTTTTGTCCTTTGTTTTTATATATCGTTACAGGGTTGGATTAAGACCCAAGGAATAAGTGTATGCTTTATAATACATATTAAGCTGAACGTTTGAAACGCTATAATGGATTTGAGGTTATTTCCATATCATTTTTCAACCTTGGGAGCAAAGGATATCTCTGACGGCCCTCTCTGCTTATATGGACACGTGAAATGAAAGCTATGTTATAAGGGACACAATGTGACATGCACAGAGGACCTTTTGGAGAACTGAAGATGTGATCTATGTGCTGACCTCTATTGAGAGGATGATATTACAGATATGCGCATCAAGACAAATAATACTGTGTGGACCCTATGTGTGCATTTATGAACTACAACCGGACTTGCGAACTGAAGAGAGTAATGTGGATTACTGCGCTTGTAAACATCTGTCACTATGGTGACAATGAACTGTTTCCGGATCGGCGCACTGAAGGAGCACTATTGTGGATCACGTTTGCTAGATTCGTCTCCATGGTGACATTTGTGAGTGGGAGGATCCTTCATCCGGACATGCGCGGTGGTGGCATTGTCTGTGATTGTGTGCGATGGTGGGCGCTGCCTGTATGACACAGTGCGGTCACATGGGACCGGCGCTGTTGTCTTATTGGACCGCGCCTGTCCTGCACACGCCCACTGACTTATGACAGCGGCTGAAGCCTGATCCTGATAGGATGACATGTTTTGTTTACCTTTGGGTAATCGGGAGCGGCGCACTGAAGGAGTATTACTGTGTGTCACGTTTGTTAGATTTGTCTCCAGGGCGACGCTTATGAGTGGGAGGATCCTCCATTCGGACATGTGCGACGCTGGTATTGTTTGTGGATGTGTGCGGTGGTGGGCGCTGCCTGTATGACACAGTGCGGTCACATGTGACCGGCGCTGTTGTCTGATTGGGCCGCGCTTATCCTGCACACGCCCACTGAACCATGGCAACAGCCAAAGCCTGATCCTGATAGGGTAACATGCTCTGTTTACCTCTGGGTAACTGGGATCTTTTGTATTGTATTTGGGGACTGATATATCATTAGGGGAGCGATCGAGGGGTGTGGTTTTACTCGGGGGTAGGTGCTATATGGATTATGTGATGTATATCTATGTTTTTGTTTATTTTTGTGAAGTTTGTTATATTGGCGCTTTTTTCTATCTGATCATGACATTCCCATTGGTTACTTGCTAATTATGGGGGTGGTCTTAATGATATATAATGGTGGTTAAAATGTGACTGTACTGTGCTTGATAAAGGTCCTCGGACCGAAACGTTGCCACAGGAGGCAGAATAAAGTGTGTTATTGCCTAACACTCCCTGGTGTGGCGCTGTCCTCTATCTTGACTTTTATCGTGGACTTTGACCGGGAGGACCCCCTGGTGTGGACGTGCGCCCTGATGTCCATGGAGACAACGTCAGTAATGGGTGCGGTCTGACATTTTCTTGGTTGGATTCTTACATGTGGGGTATAACTGCGCTCATAAGAAATTGGGTAACAAACTTAGGGGTTCACTTTTTGGTGTTACCTCCTGAAAAATGTGGGGCTAAACAAAATTTTTGTGAAACAAAATTAAAATTTTCATTATGACAACCTAATGTAATCAAATTCAGTGTAGTACATGTGGGTTCAAAATGCTCCCTATACCTGGGGATACAATCCTTGAGGGGTATAGATCCAAAATTGGGTCACTCGTGGGAGGGTTTCTCCTGATAAGGCACCTTAAAGTCCAAGCGAATGTGACATGGTGCCCGTGATCTATTTCAGTGAAATTAGTGTTCCAAAATTCAAATGTTGCTACTTCTCTATTAGTATCAGCATACTCAGAAGAAACTGGGTAACAAATTGTGGCATGTCATGCTATCCCATAAAAAAAATGAAAAAATTGGGCTAAAACATGATTTTAGAGGAAAAATTGTTTTTTTGCTTTACTTAGCATTAATTCCGATGTAGCATCTAAAAGGTGAAAACAGAAACAGGTTTTGTAAATTTCTTGAAAAAAAATTAGAAATTACTGGTAAAATTTAACCTTTCTAACATCCTATCAAAATAAAATTACATCTGTAAATTGATGCAGATGTAAAGTAGACATATGGGAAATGCTATTTATTAATTATTTTGGACACAATGACTAAGGAAATAAAACATTGACATTTTAAAACTTTTTGCCAAAATTTGCAAAAATAAACACAAAAAATATCAGCCTAAATTCATCAGTGACATAAAGTACAATGTTTTATGCAAAATTAATCTCAGTATCACTGGGATATTTTGACGCGTTCCACAGTTATTGCCACATAAAGTGACAATGGTCAGATTTAAAACATTTGTCCTGGTCATTAAAATCAAAATTTGCTCAGTTACCAAGGGGGGTTAAGTGGTGCACAGCCTGTTCGTTGCAGAATTTGTGGCGTAGCCACACCCTGTCTCCTTTCCAGTTCAGCTTATACAGTATATATACAGTACAGACCAAAAGTTTGGACACACCTTCTCATTAAAAGATTTTTCTGCATTTTCATGACTATGAGAATTGTAAATTCACACTGAAGGCATCAAAATAGGGATTTTTGTGTACGCACCGTAAAATCCTTTTCTCCGAGCCATTCATTGGGGGACACAGACCGTGGGTGTATGCAGCTGCCAATAGGAGGCTGACACTAAGTGTAACAAAAAAAAGTTAGCTCCTCCCCAGCAGTATACACCCTCCTGCTGGTTCTCAGCTAACCAGTTTGGTGCAAAAGCAGTAGGAGATCAACAACAACATATGAGAGTATAGCATGTCAAATTATATATGAGAGTATATCATGTCAATTTACAAAACAAGCAGAAGCTAATAACAGGGTGGGAGCTATGTCCCCCAATGAATGGCTTGGAGAAAAGGATTTTACGGTGAGTACACAAAAATCCCTATTTCTCCTTCGCCTCATTGGGGGACACAGACCGTGGGACGTCCCAAAGCAGTCCCTGGGCGGGGACAACATCAGATCAGGCCCTGTGTAACTGCTACTTACAATAGCGCCACTGCGGCCTGCAGAGTCCGCCTGTCCAGACTCATAACTGTAGAAGTCTGAGAATTATAGTGCTTCATGGCTGCATGCGGACTGGACGAACCCGCAAGCTTGCAGGCGTGCTTTATTGACGCCTGGTGCCTAGAGCCCAAGAAAGCTCGATCGACAGAGTGGAGTGGAGTTAGGCTGATGCCAAATCCAGAAGGACTCCAGGATGGTGTAACGAATCCACCAGGCTAACATGACCGATAAAATGGCTAAACCCTTCCAGTAACCATCTGGAAGCATTCCTCTGACTGTCAGGAAGCCCAAATAAGGTGTCCAACCTTCAGGAGGATGCAGAGCTCGATACGTACCTACTCAGAGCACTTACTTCATCCAGAATATGGAGAACCCATCCCCCTTTTTGTGGACTGCTAACAAGGGCCAGGGATGACCTGAGGACAACCTTGCCTTGATGGTAATAAGAAAAGTCTGAAGAACAGAGCGGCTAGCTCCAAAGACTCGTCAGGATGACGAGATCGCAGAGAAAAAAGAGGAGACCTTCCCTGATAGTAAAGTCTGTCCGGATCAAAAAAGAGTGTACTGTAAGACTCCCAGGAACATTAAAGGGAACCTGTCACCACGTTTTTGGAAGATGGGATAAAAATAGCGTTAAATAGGGGCAGAGGTGGGCATTACATTAGTGTGTTTGTTATGCGTTTATTACCCACCTAAGTTGCCGAAATACCTTTGCAAAGTCTCCGTTTTCGCCTGTCAATCAGGCTGGTCTGGTCAAAAGGGCGTCTTGTCTTCCCCCAGATTTTGCGTAGTTTTCCGTTGGTGGCGTAGTGGTGTGCGCATGCCCAAAGTCCTGAATCCTCTGCCAGGGGATTTAAAAGAGCGCGCTGTTCGTTTTCATTGGTGATCGGTGGGCGCGGCCATCTTCCTTTGGCCGCGCGTGCGCAGAAGCGGCGCTCTGCTGGCCGCGGCTTCAGGAAACTGGCCGCGGCTTCAGGAAAATGGCCGCGGGATGCCGCGCGTGCGCAGATGGATATCCATCTGCGCACGCGCGGCATCCCGCGGCCATTTTCCTGAAGCCGCGGCCAGCAGAGCGCCGCTTCTGCGCACGCGCGGCCAAAGGAAGATGGCCGCGCCCACCGATCACCAATGAAAACGAACAGCGCGCTCTTTTAAATCCCCTGGCAGAGGATTCGGGACCTTGGGCATGCGCACACCACTACGCCACCAACGGAAAACTACGCAAAATCTGGGGGAAGACAACGCCCTTTTGACCAGACCAGCCTGATTGACAGGCGAAAACGGAGACTTTGCAAAGGTATTTCGGCAACTTAGGTGGGTAATAAACGCATAACAAACACACTAATGTAATGCCCACCTCTGCCCCTATTTAACGCTATTTTTATCCCATCTTCCAAAAACGTGGTGACAGGTTCCCTTTAAGGACCCAAACGTCTAATGGTATGTGAAAGGGAAGGACCACATGTGAAAACTCCTTGCGAGACAGACCCTACTCGCAGTTTCGTTGGAATAAGATGCAAAAGTCCTAGCTTCGCAAACCAAAAAACCTAACGTGGTCTGTGCGGATCTCCCAAGACCACTTGGGCCCTTCCCGCTTCCAAACGACTCTCGGAGGGGGGGTTACTGAAACTGGTACCACGGAAGAACCAGAGCATTCACTGCAACGGTTTTTGGATCTCGAGGCCGAACTATGAACTCGAGTACATAGGCGTTCAGTCTGGACGTCTTCCGATCTACATCTGGAGTGCCTCAGAGAAGGCAGATCTGATAGAACACTTCCGAGAGAGGTTCCCACTTACTTGAGGCTCGACCCTGACAGCTGAAGAAGTCTGCTGTCCAGAGGTCTACGCCTGGGATGTGTACTGCCGAGATCACCGAATGATAGATCTTGGCCGATCGGAGAATGTGAGGCACTTCGTCCATGATGCCTGACCGTGGGTACCTGTTAGAAGATTGACGTATGGAACAACCGTGGCATTATCCGATTGAGTTCAGATGGGAGACCCACCAGAAAGCAGAGGACCTGCTGTAGGACTAGCCATATTGTTTGGATCCCCAGAACAACAATCGGGAGAAGAAGGCTGTCAGCGGCAGTTACTAATAATCATTGATCTGGAACGAACTCTCCCGGATGAGGAAGGAGCTCACTTTCAGACTACCCTCTGAAAGCCTGTTTGACCTACAGAAAATGAGCGAAGCGAAGGAAAACAGATTCCATTGCTGTCACCATTTTTCCTCATGACCCTTTCAGCAATCAAATGGAATGAGGGAATGAGAGGTCAAGTAAGAGTTCTGAGTTGAAGAGCCACGGCCTTGTCTCAAGGGAGAATTACCAACCCCCTGGAAATGTCCAGGATCATCCTTAAAAAGGGTATCTGCTGGGCTGGAAATGAGGAAAAACTTGTCTAGATGAAGCTGCCAATCCAGGTGAGAGGGTATAGCAATTGATATAGACGACTCTGAGTAGTCCTGGAAGAGCGGCTAGAAAGTCGACCGGACAGGGCAGGACGACCACGCCTCTAAGGTGCAAGAGGAACATGACAGCCATCATGACCCTTGCGAACACTCAGGGTGCGGTAGCAAGGCCGAAGGACCAGGTTGTGACTTGAAAATGCTGTTTGCGAATGGAAAAGCGAAAAAGAGGGGAAAATAGGAACGTGAAAGTAAGCATCACGAATGTCAGTGGATGGCAGAAACTCCACCCTTAACTGAAGAAATAGCTGAGCGGAGAAACTCCATCCGAAGAAGGAGGACCTTGTCAAGCTTGGTAGAAGTTTGAGGTCCTGGATTAGTCTTACTTTTAGGTCCCTCTTTTTGGAACCAAGATCCCATAGATCTAGACCGTCCTGGAAAACTGTTCCACTGCTGGTTGTCTATAGGAAACATGTCAGAGGCATTTTTGAACGCAGAGTACACTTCCACAGGGGTGTCAAACTGCATTCCTCGAGGGCCTCAAACCATGAGTGTTTTCAAGATTTCCTTAGCATTCCACAAGGTGCTGGAATCATTCTGTGCAGGTGATTAAATTATCACCTGTGCAATACAAGGAAATCCTGAAAACATGACCTGTTTGCGGCCCTCGAGGAATGCAGTTTGACACCTCTGCACTTCCATTCTCTGAGCTATAATGCCCTTCTGGATGTAATGGTATTTGCTGCTGACAGCGCCGCGCAACTAGCCGCGCGTCTGAGAGGCATGAACCAGCTAGTCTCCTGCTTGAGAAATTTGATTGACCAGTTGTACTGTCTTCGGGAAAAGGTTACTGTTGTGAATCAAAGTAGTAAAGGTCTTCGACCAGGAGACCATTGCTCTAGCAACCCAATGGATGGTTAAGGAGAGCACTAAACCCGAGGCTGCAAGACAGAACGAATCAGATCTGCTATCTGATAGTCCGTATTAATTTTAATTGATAACCCCTCGGGCAGGAATACTGGTAGGTATGCCACAGGAGATTTTCCCCAGTTAATCTGCCAAGTGACAGAATGACCAGCTGCATCCAGAGGGTCAGAAAAAGCAGTCTCTTGCAACCTCCGCTCTCTTTTGACAGTGCGGAGTTAAAATGATGAACCCTTGATCCACCACCCTCTTAACAGGGAAGTGGAGAGGGATCGTCCGCCTTCTTGCCTCCTCTGCTAAATAGTGGTTATGCGGAGAGGAGTGCTTGGATGCCAAAAAAAGGGTTGCCATTGTACATCCACAGAGTTCAGGACTCCGGGTGGACAGGGCTGGTTCCGGTATTAGGTCTGGCCGCAGAGGAGTATACTTGGAGGAGACATTCCATGTGCTCGTCTATTGATGGTGTGGGGAGATCGGTGCCCTTTAAAAGGACCCGTCGCCCCTAAGAATCAGACCAGGCATGGCATCTCACATCGTAGGGAGGTATACGTGGAGGGGATACCCCCACGTGTTTGCATACTGGCTGAAAAAAATGATACGTAGGTGTCGACCTGAGTCTGCCTCCAGATATTTGGCTGAAAATCTGTGGGACTTAGATCCTTCTGATTTAGGCTGTGGTAATCGCGTTTTTCCCAATGGGTTGGCTCTGTAAGAGATCTGACGATCTCTGTCTTGATTAAAGTCAACCTGAGCCAGCGGGGCTTGCCGCTGTGATCCACCCGAAAAGACTTAAAACGTGCCTGAAACTGGCGAAGAAATGCTGCCTAAACCTTGCTTTCTCCTCCTGTGTTATCAGAAATGAGCTGATCCAATTTTTCGCCTAATAATCGGCCGCTCTGATGGAGCAGAGCAGTAAGAGACTTCATCCAAGAACGCATTAATCAGATAGATACCTGCTAGGGCGACCTGATTCGAAATCCCGGTCAACTCTGATGGCAGAGCCTTATCCTGTTGAGGTCTCCTCAAAGACTCTGATCAGGATATGGCCTTGGTCACTCAAGAGGCCGCAAAAGAGGGCGAGAGGGTTGAGCCTGAGGCCTCAAATACTGAACGCACCTTCTATATGTCGATCGGTTTGATCCCTAATAGAAGAACCATTAGGAATGGGTAATAACGTCTTTAGAAACCAAACGAGATACGGGAGGGTCTACCGAAGGGGATTCCGCCCACTTCCTAGGAACTCTGGGGTGAAAACATATCTGCATTTAGAACCCTCTGCCCCGAGAACGCCTATCCGGCTGCCTCCAGAGGCGCTGTACTAAATCCTCAAACTCAGGATGAGAACCAAAACTCTATGGGGCTGCTTAAAAGACAACTTATGACCAGACGCCAAGGTGGATACGACCTCTACCCCCAGGTTTTGGTTGACGGTTTCAATGAGGCTGTCTACTGACTCCTAGTAATCAGGCGCCTCTAAATTGAGGGACCCTTCGGAATCGTACTCCAAATCATGTTCACAAATCTCTGCTGGTGAGGGTGAACGAGAGATGGAACTCAGGGATGCAGATGCACCCGACGGACCGGAGACATGGTGTGGGTTTGTTTCCCCCACGTCTGCCTAGTGAGAGAGCGGCCCCTGTAGGCCGGAGGCTCCTGTGAGTCAGAGGACCTCTACAGGGCAGGCGAACCGCTGCCCCTGGACCCAGATGGGGTCTAAAGGGACTCGATTGCCTTTGTTAGGGACGCCATAGATTGCGACAAAGACAAAGCCCATTCCGGGGGGGGAAGACCACGCTTTCTGCTCCTGACACACTGGGCTGAGTCGCAGGGGAGGGCTCCTGAGCACGCTCGGAACCGCAGGTCTCACAGAGACGATTACTCTGGGCAAATGGAAAAGCGGACTGACAGGACACACATGCGGCATATATAAAAGCGTATGAGATTTGGTCCTTCTAGACATGCTGGACCTGCTGCTGTTATAATCAGAATTTGGACAAGCTGCAGCTGCTGGGGGGAGTAGCACTTACCCCAGTCCTGTGTCTCTGGCTGTCCTGTGGAACCCGTCACAGGAGGAAGCATCAGTGATGTCCCATATAAAAAATGCCCCCAATTGGTGGACGATCCCGCTGGAAATGGCGGAGTTTCGAATCGCGGCCTATCAGAGGCTAAATTTCCCCCCCCCCCCCGACATCCGACCGAGGATGAGGGGACGGAGCCGCTGGAAGATGACGTGGCTAAAAAGGGCGGGACTTCTGCCTGCGTCCTAATCGCACCGGAAGCCTGGGACTAAATTACCTGAGGCCCACCCGAGTATGGAGGGGGCGGACCCGGAAGAGGGAGACAGGAACGGGATCTTGACCCGCAGCCTGGCACTGCCAGCAGCAGGGAACACCCTGCTCCCACCCGAGAACACGGGCATGGGGCTGGAGCGAGGCTTCCCATATTGAAAGGCAGGGGAGAAACTGCGCCGCAGCAAGAGCCCTCCCAGCCCCCCACCTGGCATGGCTCCAGAGATTAAGGTTAGAGGGGGCCTGAAAGACGGTGCAGGCACCCTAGCTCCATCTTCCTTTCAGGGGATGAGAAGAGGGACCGTCCGCCTCCTTCCATCACCGTTGTCTGAGCATTGGTGATCCAGTGGGGGCCACACGGACTGTCCATATGCGTCTGTACAGCCTAGATTTTCATTACCTTAGGGTGGTCAGGGCTGAGTCCGGCATATTGTCCCACACTGCGGCAGAGGATACGTGGAGGCGACACTCCACGTGCTCGCCCGTTGTTGGTTTGGGGAGATCGGACCCCTTCAAAAGGGTCCGTCTACTCTTTGGCGCCATCGCTCTCATTCTTTAAGTCCTCATTGTTCACATCTGGCAGCTGTCAATTTTCCTCCAACACTTTTCCCTTCACTTTTTCCCCATTATGTAGATAGGGGCAAAATTGTTTGGTGAATTGGAACGCGCGGGGTTAAAATTTCACCTCACAACATAGCTTATGACGCTCTCGGGGTCCAGGCGTGTGACTGTGCAAAATTTTGTGGCTGTAGCTGCGACGCCTCCAACACTTTTCCTTTCACTTTTTCCCCATTATGTAGATAGGGGCAAAATTGTTTGGTGAATTGGAAAGCGCGGGGTTAAAATTTCACCTCACAACATAGCCTATGACGCTCTCGGGGTCCAGACGTGTGACTGTGCAAAATTTTGTGCCTGTAGCTGCGACGCCTCCAACACTTTTCCTTTC
This sequence comes from Ranitomeya variabilis, assembly GCF_051348905.1. Classification (NCBI taxonomy): domain Eukaryota; kingdom Metazoa; phylum Chordata; class Amphibia; order Anura; family Dendrobatidae; genus Ranitomeya; species Ranitomeya variabilis. The sequence continues at coordinate 114,004,542 of NC_135237.1, read as the reverse complement.
ACTTTTTCCCCATTATGTAGATAGGGGCAAAATTGTTTGGTGAACTGGAAAGCGCGGGGTTAAAATTTCACCTCACAACATAGCCTATGACGCTCTCGGGGTCCAGACGTGTGACTGTGCAAAAGTTTGTGGCTGTAGCTGCGACGGTTCAGATGCCAATCCCGGACATACACACATACATACATACATACACACACACATACACACATTCAGCTTTATATATTAGATATATATATATATATATACACTTCTCCCGTGCTTCCCCTATACTCTGGAACTCTACCTCAACACAATAGGGTCTCACCTACCACGGAAACCTTTAGAAGGTCCACTCCCGTCTTACCCGATATCTCTCAGATAACTCTCTTCTCGACTCTCTTCAATCTGGCTTCCGCTCTTTACACTCTACTGAAACTGCCCTCACTAAAGTCTCTAATGACCTACTAACAGCTAAATCTAATGGTCACTACTCCATGCTAATTCTCTTGGATCTCTCCGCAGCATTCGAGACTGTGGATCATCAGCTCCTCCTCACTATGCTCCGCTCCATCAGCCTCAAGGAAACCGTTCTCTCTTGGTTCTCCTCATATCTCTCTGACCGATCCTTCACTGTATGTTTTGCTGGTTCCTCTTCCTCTCACCTTCCCCTTACTGTTGGGGTCCCTCAAGGATCAGTCCTAGGCCCCCTCCTCTTCTCTTTGTATACTGCCCCTATTGGACAAACAATCAGTAGAGTTGGTTTCCAGTACCATCTCTATGCTGGCGACACCCAATTATATACCTCTTCACCTGTTATCACGCCGACCTTTTTAGAAAACACCAGTGATTGTCTTACCGCTGTCTCTAACATCATGTCCTCCCTCTATCTGAAACTGAACCTGTCAAAAACTGAACTCCTCGTGTTCTCTCCCTCTACTAACCTACCTTTGCCTGACATTGCCATCTCCGTGTGTGGTTCCACCATTACTCCAAAGAAACATGCCCGCTGCCTTGGGGTCATCCTTGATTCCGAGCTTTCATTCACCCCCCACATCCGATCACTGGCTCGCTCTTCTTATCTGCATCTCAAAAACTTTTCTAGAATTTGCCCTTTTCTTACTTTCGACTCTGCAAAAACTCTTACTGTCTCACTTATTCATTCTCGTCTGGACTATTGTAACTCTCTACTAATCGGCCTTCCTCTTACCAAACTCTCCCCGCTCCAAACGGTACTGAATGCTGCTGCCAGGATCATATTCCTCACCAACTGTTACACCGATGCCTCTACCTTGTGCCAGCTACTGGCTACCCATCCACTCCAGAATCCAGTACAAAACTACTGCCCTCATCCACAAAGCACTCCATGGCTCAGCACCACCCTACATCTCCTCTATGGTCTCAGTCTACCACCCTACCCGTGCCCTCCGCTCCGCTAATGACCTCAGGTTAGCATCCTCAATAATCAGAACCTCCCACTCCCGTCTCCAAGACTTTACACGTGCTGTGCCGATTCTTTGGAAAGCACTACCTAGGTTAATACGATTAATCCCCACAGTTTTAAGCGTGCCCTAAAAACTCATTTGTTCAGACTGGCCTACCGCCCCAATGCATTAACCTAACTATCCCTGTGTGGCCTATTAATAAAAAAAAAAAAAAAAAAACGTAATCAGGTTCCTTGCATCATGTTCTCATACTTTATGCAGTTAATAGCACTCTGTGTCTGTACTGCTACATACTTAGGCAGTTAACTGGTTCATGCAGCTTTACATGAACACCCGAGCCTTACACTATGGCTGGTCCAAATAATTAAAGCAATTGTTACCATCCACCTCTCGTGTCTCCCCTTTTCCTCATAGTTTGTAAGCTTGCGAGCAGGGCCCTCATTCCTCCTGGTATGTTTTGAACTGTGATTTCTGTTATGCTGTTATGTCTATTGTCTGTACAAGTCCCCTCTCTAAGTTGTAAAGCGCTGCGGAATATGTTGGCGCTATATAAATAAAAATAATTATTATATTATTAGGGACCTGAAGACCCATCTCTTCCGACAAGCCTACAACCTGCAGTGATCCTCTGCTGAACCGCCCCATGACCAACTCTACTCTCTCCTAGTGTATCCTCACCCATCCCCTGCAGACTGTGAGCCCGCACCGGCAGGGTCCTCTCTCCTCCTGTACTTATGTGTGCCTTGTTTTACTCATGTTTATTGTACTTGTCTATATTTTCCCCGTTCACATGTAAGTCCTCTTTCACACTTCCGTCTTTGAGGTCCCGTCGAGATACGTCGATTTTTGAGAAAACAGGATCCTGCATTTTCTCATAGACTTGTATTAGCGACATATCGCGACATATGGCCACACGTTTCGTCCGTCGTGCACTGGAACTTGTGGAATTTGACGGCCTGTCATTTGTAAAAAACGTTAGAAACATTTTTTGTCTGCAGTGGAAAAACTTGCCAGGACGCCTCCTGCGTCATACGTCGTTCCACAGAATGGGAGCCCATGGACGCAGGATCCTGCGGTCACTGTGAAATGCAGGAATCCAGTGACGGATCCTGTTTTTACATTTGAGCATGCCTGGAAGCATTTTCCAAACCGGGGAAAAATCAATCTCTGTCTCTCTCTCGTCCCCAGAATCCTCCTTCTACACTAAAAAAACTCAGGCTGCGCATCCGCCGAAATACTGCAAACGTTACGTACGTTTTAACACTATTTTCTAAACGTCCGTAGCTACGTCTCGGCGACACATTAGCACGGAACACTGCCGATGTAAGTGTGAAAGAAGCCTAAAGCACCATGGAATAAATGGTGCTATAAAAATGTATAATAATAATAATGATAATGGCAGAGCTACTTCAAACTGATGTGAAAATGCTAAAATGTGGCAACTGTTTAAGGTGCGTAACGCCAGTTTTCTGCCTTAGACACTTAGATGTATCAGCCTCCATAGTGCACTAAAACTGGTTTACCAATGTCTTGACTTGATTGTATTTGACAGTCACATTATTTCATAAAATATGTTCAGTATTTTACACGTAAAGAATACTTCTTTGAGGGAACATTACACTTTTTTTCTAGATTTCTGTTCTTTTCAGATCTTGGGACTTATAAAAGTGGTGAAGTAAATGGAAAATGTTACTGTCATATTCTTGTACAGGTCTTATGACAACATAATTAAAGAAAACCTGTCATCAGGGTGCACCTCCTCCTTTCCTACCCCGAAACTGTTTAAATGGTCAGGTATCTCTTATAAAGAGAATTAAATCTATATCTTTCTTTATAAAATGTGCAACTTCATAGTTAAATAATCCATGTTTTTATCAATATGCAAATTAAACCACAAGTGCTCAGAAACAGTAAGGGTATGTGCACACGTCAGGATTTCTTGCAGAAATTTTCCTGACAAAAAAACGGAGATTTCTGCCAGAAATCAGCATGCGTTTTTTTCGCGGTTTTTGATGCGTTTTTGATGCGTTTTTTCCCAGATGCATAGAATTGCGGGAAAAAAGCAGAAAATCCGCAAAATTAATGAACATGCTCATTTTTTTTACCGCGATGCGTTTTTTTCTCGGAAAAAAAACGCATCCATGTGCACAAAACATGCAGAATGCATTCTAAATGATAGAATGCATAATGCATGCGTTTTTAATGAGTTTTTATAGCGTTTTTAGCGCGAAACCTTATGGTGCGCTTCCTGAGCTAAAGTCCCTGTCTTACATGATGATAATGTGTGCAAACTGTAAAGCGCTGCGGAATATGTTAGCGCTATATCAAAATAAAGATTACACTGGTCAACAGCATTTTTGGTGCCAAAGATATTTCATCGAATTTAGGGTATTTTTGGGGTGCTGATTCTGAATATGTCATCAGTTTTGCCAGATTGGCTCAAGTTTTTGAGATTTTTGGTATCTTATTTATAGCACTTGTTGGTAAATGCGACGCATCATCTCATTAATTTCTTTGGATTAGTACTTGAACTGGGCAGTTCTCAATATAGTTTTGTGTTAATTAGTGTTCTAAAAGTTTGTTCATAGCTTGATTTTTGCACTAACTTTATGTTGTTGTCTGTTTTCCAGTGAAAAGCATGAACTCATCAAGAAGAAGTTGTCTTAACGATCCAGACTCATTCTGTTACATTTGTGGTGAATACACACTGCCAAAACATAGAAGAAACATAACAGACTTCGTAAAAAAAAGTGTATTTTGCCTATTTTGGGGTTATGCTTGGGGACCAAGACAAGTTTTGGGCACCACACATAGTGTGCAAAGCATGTATCGAATTATTACGAAAATGGAGCAAAGGACAAAGAAAAAGCTTCAAATTTGGTGTTCCAATGGTGTGGAGAGAGCCAAAAAATCATCATGATGACTGTTATTTATGGTAAACACAGGTACAGGCACATCTTCACAATGAGGGACAGGCCTTCTTGCAGATTCCATGTTACTCCCATTTTCGTTTCTTATGCTTATTGAATCCTTGCACTTGCACTGCACAGAAATAACAGTCATCATGATGATTTTTTGGCTCTCTCCACACCATTGGAACACCAAATTTGAAGCTTTTTCTTTGTCCTTTGCTCCATTTTCGTAATAATTCGATACATGCTTTGCACACTATGTGTGGTGCCCAAAACTTGTCTTGGTCCCCAAGCATAACCCCAAAATAGGCAAAATACACTTTTTTTAAGAAGTCTGTTATGTTTCTTCTATGTTATGGCAGTGTGTATTCACCACAAATGTAACAGAATGAGTCTGGATCGTTAAGACAACTTCTTCTTGATGAGTTCATGCTTTTCACTGGAAAACAGACAACAACATAAAGTTAGTGCAAAAATCAAGCTATGAACAAACTTTTAGAACACTAATTAACACAAAACTATATTGAGAACTGCTCAGTTCAAGTACTAATCCAAAGAAATTAATGAGATGATGCGTCGCATTTACCAACAAGTGCTATAAATAAGATACCAAAAATGTCAAAAACTTGAGCCAATCTGGCAAAACTGATGACATATTCAGAATCAGCACCCCAAAAATACCCCAAATTCATTAAAATATTTTGGACACCAGAAAAAAAAATTTTTTTTGTTGACCTGTGTAATTATTATTACATATCCCAAATGCAGTTTGCCTATCAACTCACTCACTGTGTAATTCAGGCAGTAGTAGGGGAAACCTTGGGTCAAACAGCAGTGGGAAGAGCAAAACGGTGAATTTAGCTGGGGTACAGAGTTTAGGAAGTGCTCCGACACACCCAGGGAACTTGCAGATTAATTTTCATATTGATAAAAAAAAAAATCACAGATTATGTAGATTGACCTATCTTTACAAATGCTTCCTGACCATATAAAGTGGCACGTAAAAATGTGGATACCAAAGGTCAGAATTACTGTTATTGTGAAGAGTTAAGCAAGTTGAAGATGTCTAAAAGAGATAAAGTTAAAGCGGACACATTTCCTTTGAACTTTAGGCCAAATATATATATACAGTACAAACCAAAAGTTTGGACACACCTTCTCATTTAAAGATTTTTCTGTATTTTCATGACTATGAAAATTGTACTTTCACACTGAAGGCATCAAAACTATGAATTAACACATGTGGAATTATATACTTAACAAAAAAGTGTGAAACAACTGAAATTATGTCTTATATTCTAGGTTCTTCAAAGTAGCCACCTTTTGCTTTGATGACTGCTTTGCACACTCTTGGTCTAATTGGTCGCACCGGCCGAATCCTGTGTATTGCATTATTCTGAAATCATTCACAAATAAACTACATACATAATCTAGAATACCCGATGCGTTAGAATCAGGCCACCATCTAGTATATATATATATATATATATATATATTTATATATATATATATATATATATATATATCAAGAGGAAGATGGATGGTCGCAAGCCATTAAATAAAGAAGAACTGCTTAAATTTTTGGACCAGAAGTGGCATAAGGTCACCCAAAAGCAGTGTGATAGACTGATGGAAAGCATGCCAAGGCGCATGAAAGCTGTGATTAAAAATCATGGTTATTCCACAAAATATTAATTTCTGAACTCTTCCTGGATTAAAACATTAGTATTGTTGTTTCCAAATCATTATGAACTTTTTTGCATTATTTGAGGTCTGCAAGCAATGCTTTTTTTTGTTATTTTGACCATTTCACATTTTCAGAAAATAAATACAAACTTCATTGCTTGGAAATTCAGAGACATGTAGTCAGCAGCTTACAGAATAAAAGAACAATTTACATTTTACTCAAAAATATACCTATAAAGAGAAAAATAATAATAATAATAATAATAATAATAATATTTATTTATATAGCGCCAACATATTCCACAGCGCTTTACAAATTATAGAGAGGACTTGTACAGACAATAGACATTACAGCATAACAGAAATCACAGTTCAAAATAGATACCAGGAGGAATGAGGGCCCTGCTCGCAAGCTTACAAACTATGAGGAAAAGGGGAAACACGAGAGGTGGATGGTAACAATTGCTTTAGGTATTTGGACCAGCCAAAGTGTAAGGCTCGGGTGTTCATGTAAAGCTGCATGAACCAGTTAACTGCCTAAGTATGTAGCAGTAAAGACACAGAGGCTATGAACTGCATGAAGTGTATGAGAACACGATGCAAGGAACCTGATTATGGTTTTGTTTTTTGAATGGGCCACACAGGGATAGTTAGGTTAATGCGTTGAGGCAGTAGGCCAATCTGAACAAATGCGTTTTTAGGGCACGCTTAAAACTGTGGGGATTGGGGATTAATCGCATTATCCTAGGTAGTGCACTCCAAAGAATCGGCGCAGCACGTGTAAAGTCTTGGAGACGGGAGTGGGAGGTTCTGATTATTGAGGATGCTAACCTGAGGTCATTAGCGGAGCGGAGGGCATGGGTAGGGTGGTAGACTGAGACCAGAGAGGAGATGTAGGGTGGTGCTGAGCCATGGAGTGCTTTGTGGATGAGGGCAGTAGTTTTGTACTGGATTCTGGAGTGGATGGGTAGCCAGTGTAATGACTGGCACAAGGTAGAGGCATCGGTGTAACAGTTGGTGAGGAATAGGATCCTGGCAGCAGCATTCAGGACAGATTGGAGCGGGGAGAGTTTGGTAAGAGGGAGGCCGATTAGTAGAGAGTTACAATAGTCCAGACGAGAATGAATAAGTGAAACAGTAAGAGTTTTTGCAGAGTCGAAAGTAAGAAAAGGGCGAATTCTAGAAAAGTTTTTGAGATGCAGATAAGAAGAGCGAGCCAGTGATCGGATGTGGGGGGTGAATGAAAGCTCGGAATCAAGGATCACCCCAAGGCAGTGGGCATGTTGCTTTGGAGTAATGGTGGAACCGAACACGGAGATGGCAATGTCAGGCAAAGGTAGGTTAGTAGAGGGAGAGAACACGAGGAGTTCAGTTTTTGACAGGTTCAGTTTCAGATAGAGGGAGGACATGATGTTAGAGACAGCGGTAAGACAATCACTGGTGTTTTCTAAAAAGGACGGTGTGATAACAGGAGAAGAGGTGTATAATTGGGTGTCGTCAGCATATACATAGTTACATACATAGTTATTAAGGTTGAAGGAAGACTTTAAGTCCGTTCAACCCATAGCCTAGCATGCCCTAACATGTTGATCCAGGGGAAGGCAAAAAAAACCCATGTGGTAAGAGTAAGCTCCATCATGGGGAAAAAAATTCCTTCCCGACCCCACATACGGCAATCAGACTAGTTCCCTGGATCAACGCCTTATCAAGGAATCTAATATATATACCCTGTAATATTATACTTTTCCAGAAAGGTATCCAGTCCCCTCTTAAATTGAAGCAATGAGTCACTCATTACAACATCATACGGCAGAGTTCCATAGTCTCACTGCTCTTACAGTAAAGAATCCGCGTCTGTTATTATGCTTAAACCTTTTTTCCTCCAGACGTAGAGGATGCCCCCTTGTCCCTGTCACCGGTCTATGATTAAAAAGATCAGCAGAAAGGTCTTTGTACTGTCCCCTCATATATTTATACATTAACATAAGATCACCCCTTAGTCTTCGTTTTTCCAAACTAAATAGCCCCAAGTGTAATAACCTATCTTGGTATGGCAGACCCCCCAGTCCTGTAGTAACCTTGGTTGCTCTTCTCTGCACCCGCTCCAGTTCAGCTATGTCTTTCTTATACACCGGAGACAAGAACTGTGCACAGTAATCTAAGTGTGGTCGCACTAGTGACTTGTATAGAGGTAAAATTATGTTTTCCTCATGAGCATCTATGCCTCTTTTAATGCATCCCATTATTTTATTTGCCTTTGTAGCAGCTGCCTGACACTGGCCACTGAATATGAGTTTGTCATCCACCCATACACCCAGGTCTTTTTCATTAACGGTTTTGCCCAGAGTTTTAGAATTAAGCACATAGTTATACATCTTATTACTTCTACCCAAGTGCATGACCTTACATTTATCCCCATTAAAGCTCATTTGCCATTTATCAGCCCAAGCTTCTAGTTTACATAAATCAGCCTGTAATATAAAATTGTCCTCCCCTGTATTGATTACCCTGCAGAGTTTAGTGTCATCTGCAAATATTGAAATTCTACTCTGAATGCCCCCTACAAGGTCATTAATAAATATGTTAAAAAGAAGAGGGCCCAATACTGACCCCTGTGGTACCCCACTACTAACCGTGACCCAGTCCGAGTGTGCTCCATTAATAACCACCCTTTGTTTCCTATCCCTGAGCCAACTCTCAACCCACTTGCACATATTTTCCCCTATCCCCATTATTCTCATTTTATGTATCAACCTTTTGTGTGGCACCGTATCAAAAGCTTTTGAAAAGTCCATATACACTACATCTACTGGGTTCCCTTGGTCCAGACCGGAACTTACCTCTTCATAGAAGCTGATCAAATTAGTCTGACATGATCGGTCCCTAGTAAACCCGTGCTGATACTGGGTCATGAGGTTATTCCTCTTCAGATACTCCAGTATAGCATCCCTTAGAATGCCCTCCAGGATTTTACCCACAGTAGAGGTTAAACTTACTGGCCTATAATTTCCGAGTTCAGTTTTTGTCTCCTTTTTGAATATTGGCACATTTGCTATACGCCAGTCCTGTGGTACAGACCCTGTTATTATGGACTCTTTAAAGATTAAAAATAATGGTTTATCAATGACTGTACTTAATTCCTGCAGTACTCGGGGGTGTATCCCATCCGGGCCCGGAGATTTGTCAATTTTTGTGATTTTTAGACGCCGCCGTACTTCCTGCTGGGTTAAGCATAGAGATGGTACTGGAAACCAACTCTACTGATTGTTTGTCCAATAGGGGCAGTATACAAAGAAGAGGAGGGGGCCTAGGACTGATCCTTGAGGAACCCCAACAGTAAGGGGAAGGTGAGAGGAGGAGGAACCAGCAAAACATACAGTGAAGGATTGGTCAGAGAGATAGGAGGAGAACCAGGAGAGAACGGTGTCCTTGAGGCCGATGGAGCGGAGCATAGTGAGGAGGAGCTGATGATCCACAGTATCGAATGCTGCGGAGAGATCCAAGAGAATTAGCATGGAGTAGTGACCATTAGATTTAGCTGTTAGTAGGTCATTAGAGAATTTAGTGAGGGCAGTTTCAGTAGAGTGTAAAGAGCGGAAGCCAGATTGAAGAGAGTCGAGAAGAGAGTTATCTGAGAGATAGCGGGTAAGACGGGAGTGGACCAGGCGTTCGAGGAGTTTAGAGATGAAGGGAAGATTAGAGACAGGTCTATAATTAGCGGGACAGTTTTGGTCGAGGGATGGTTTTTTAAGTAATGGATGTATGATGGCATGCTTAAATGAGGAGGAAAAAATACCGGAAGTGAGAGAAAGCTTGAATATTTTTGTTAGGTGAGAGGTGACAGCCAAGGAAAGGGACTGGAAGAGATGTGACGGAATGGGGTCACTGGTGCAAGTGGTCGGGCGAGAAGATGCAAGGAGCCTGATTACTTCTTCTCCTGTAACTGGTTCAAAGTCAGAGAGTGAACTAGATGCAGTGGGGGAGGGAGGACAGTGCATGGTATGAAGAGATTGGGAGATGATTTCCTGTCGAATGTGGTCAATTTTTTCTTTGAAGTAATTGGCCAGATCATCAGCACGGAGATCCGTGGTTGGGGCCTGCTCTCTTGGGTTGAGTAGGGACTGGAAAGTGTCAAAGAGACGTTTAGGGTTATTTGACAGTGAGGTGATGAGGGTGTTGAAATAGGTTTGTTTGGAGAGGTGAAGGGCAGAGTTGTATGTTTTTAGCATGAACTTATAATGGATGAAATCTTCGGGTAGATTACTGCAAAGTTTTCAGTTTGTCTGATCTAGTCTCTTAATTTTTGCCAGAGCTGTGTATATGTGTGTATATGTATCTATGTATATATACACACATACATACACATATACATATACATATATACACACAGTATAAGCTGCCCTGAGTATAAGCCGAGACACCTACTTTTGCCACGAAAAACTGGGTAAGCTTATGGACTCGAGTATAAACCAGGTATGCATTGTCCCTTCATCCCTATTGTGGTATGGATGGCTCCACCGTCCCTGTCATTGTATGCATGGCTCCCCAGTCCCTGTCCTGGTGTGCATGGCTCCCCAGTCCCTGTCCTGGTGTGCATGGCTCCTTATCCCCTTATCTCTATGTATGACTCCTGCTTAAAAAAAAAAAAAAAAAAAACCATCCTATTTACCTGCCTGCGCTCCCTCGGTGGCACTGCATCTTGTTCCAGCTTCCAGTAGTTCTTCCTGCCGAGGGATCACGTGGCTCCACTCATTAAGGTAATGAATATGCCCACCATGCCTATTGAAGTGGAGAGGCATGCATATTCATTACCTTAATGAGCGGTGCCACATGATCATTTGGCAGAAAGAGCTGTGGGCAGGCGCTGGCGGCTGGAACGAGATGCAGGCCACCGGCTCCGGCCTCTGTGACCCGCTGCTCCACCAACTCCCACTCCCCCGCCAGCTTTCTGGGACCATGACTCGTGTATAAGCCGGGGGGAGGCGGTTTCAGCACAAAAAAAGTGCTGAAAAACTCGGCTTATACACGAGTATATACGGTATATATTTTTTTATTTAATCTTTTGCATTTTAACAATTACAAAAAGGAAAATGGGCCTATGCAAAAGCTTATGCCCCCTGCATGGTTAGTACCTAGTAGCACACCCTTTTTCAAGTACAACAACTTGTAAACACTTTTTGTAGCAAGACAAGAGTCTTCAATTCTTGTTTGAGGGATTTTCATCCATTCTTCCTTGGAAAAGTCTTCTGGTTCTGTTAGATTCTTTGGTCGTGTTGCATGCTCTGCTATATTTAGTTCTAGCCACAGATTTTCATTGATGCTCAGAACAAGGGACTGTGAGGGCCATTGTAAAACCTTCAGCTTGCGCTTTTTGAGGTAGTCTATTGTGGGTTTTGACTTGTGTTTAGGATCCTCTTTTCATCTTCAGCTTTGTTACAAATGGTGTGTTACGCTCACGCTCAGACTGCTAGCGCGAGCAGTGATCGTGGACTCATTGTGCCACAGGCAAGACTTACCCTAGAGGGTCGTGACTAAGCAGCCACCTTGGTGTTCGCTGGAGCCTCTAGTGGTGAGGACAGGCTTGTGCGGCAGGTAGCTGCCACGTACCACTCCGGTGTGCCGTCCGGCAGTAGCAGCTGACTCCCAAAGGGACAGGAAGCTTTAACGACAGATGCTGGCAAGAACGGCAGGGATACTGGTGGGCATGGCAAGTGCAGGAGGGTGCAACAGGTATATTGACTGGCATGGCTGATAGGCATACAGACTCAGTATCTCCTGGAGCTACTAGCACTGGGCAACGGCTGCATTCTGAATTGTAAAACTGAGAACATTTGAAGAAAATCAAATTTAGGAATCTAAATGGAAAAATAATGATATAGACAAATATGAGGTGGAAGTTTCTGTATTTGGTTTTGAACATTCAAGAGTTGTGTCCTATAGAATATAAGGTCAATGCGATCCTATTTTTACCAGGTGCAGCCAGTGCCTCTTATCTTTTACTAGCTTCAATCTATTTTCCTTTGGGAGAAGTGCTTAGCAAGAACAGTACAAACCCACTAAGCAGCAATTTACAGAAATATGCTGAAGGCCATTGATATAAAAGAGATAGAAAAGAGGTACATTGGGCAAAACTCAAGTTTAACTACTCCAAAAAAAATTAAAGCTCTAACACACACAGAAGGCATCAATAATATCAAGACAGTCAAGTCTTATGAGATGTTGAATATTCTGAATTGGTTATTCCTGAAAGATTGGAAATACTGAGTTATAGGAATCCTATGACATGCTTCACATTAAGATTATAAAACGTAGCTGGCTCCTTGTAAGCTGTAAAAAGTTCATTTACGGCTTACATGGAGTAGTAACATCCCTAAAAGCAGCTACCAAAACGTAGGTCAAAACTTTACAAAAAAAATCACCAAGATTGTATCAGAGATTGTTTAACAAGAAGTGCATGGACTCCTCAGTGTCTTTGTTGCAACTTCAGGAATTCATGGATTAGCAGCCAAAAACATTGTTAAAATCAAAACTTTATTACAGATCAATCCATTAAAAATTAATAAACCAAGCCATTGATTGATGTAAAAGAAATACAACCATGCATCGCATTTCAAACTACATTATGCTACACAACTGTCCCGGCTCTGCTTCCTTCCCCTTGGTCCGCTGCCCTCTGTTGTGTTGTACATTAGGCTTTTCAGTTTGTCTGTTGAGGTTCAGTGACGTCATCTCCCTAATACTATTTAAGGCCCATTAGGACACACAACTGTGTCTTAAGATTGAGTTTTAAAACTTTTGTTTGGTGCACTCCACCTTTTGTGCAGACCTGCTTTAACTAGCTTCCATGGCGACTGCATCCATCCTACTACTGCTCCCAAGATTCCAGAATATGACAAGTCCTCACTTTCCACGTGCTTTCCGTAAAAACAAAAACGCCCAAGGTTCTGTGTACCCTCCTGGAACTGAGGCTTAGAGGATCCACCTCACCAGGTGCGCCTAAAGACATTAGGTCTTTGTCACATGTGGATTTTGTGGATGTGCTGGACTGCAGTCCCATGTGTTCCAAAAACTACATCTGGCTAAATATTATGCAAACACCACTTTATTTTCTCAGCCAAGTCTGAGCCTTTAGTGTCAACGCTCTGCAGTTGGGTGGACAACCATGCGCATGCGCCACAGCCCATCATTAGTCATGTTAGGGGAAAGAGGAACGGGAACCAAACACTAGAGCTGGTTAGTTCATTACCAAGTATGACTCTAGCTTCAGATAAAAATGTATGGGGTGATAATTTTTCAGCCTGAATATTGAGAAACACAATGAATGAAATTTATGCCAGTTGAAATCAACAGCTGGAGGGCCTGACTTTCTGAACACATTTTGCTGATGTTAGTCATGGTAGAATAATGCCTCATTCCAGTTTTGCTTTGTTGCCCAGTGGATTTCAGTTCCACTCCTGATTGACAACATTTACCAATTTTCAATTTTATTTCGCAGTCTATCCTTTCTGAGTTTTGCATTCCACACTATACATACAGTACTTAATGTCAGGATATTTATTCCATATAACAAATATAGGCCACAAAGACACAGATGATAGGCCTCGGGGAGACCCAAACCTCCAACACCGCGGAGACACCATCACGTGTTTCTCAACGCAGTGATTCCAGAACACTTTCCATCCCTTATGGGAAATATGCAAATGCGTAGAGTAGCTGCGGAGACACCATCACGTGTTTCTCAATGCAAGCAGTGAATAGCCAGGCCTTTCCCCGGGAAGAAACACGTGATGGTGTCTCCGCAGCTACTCTACATGCATTTGCATATTTCCCATAAGGGATGGGGGCAGTGTTCTGGAATCACTGCGTTGAGAAACACGTGATGGTGTCTCCGCGGTGTTGGATGTTTTGGTCTCCCCGAGGCCTATCATCTGTGTCTTTATAGCCTTTTTACTAGGCACTGCTCCTAATAGCCAGATTACTACTCCACACTGATGAGGGGCAAAAACCCCGAAACAGCTGTCTGTGGATGGATACCATGCTTGGCATAGGTGGTTTTCCGGTATTGGATGTTTTCCTTTATTGGATGCTGCCCTTCCCGTGGTTGTTCCTTCCCGGGGAAAGGCCTGGCTATTCACTGCTTGCGTTTAGAAACACGTGATGGTGTCTCCGCAGCTACTCTAAATATTGGCCACAAACACAATACACAAAAAGATTTCTAAACTATTCTCATACAGGGCAATAGGTCCATATAATCTGGTTTGCCAGTATTCTTTAGAAGAAGAAGAAGCAGAATATAAAGAGATCGGGGCCTGATAGCATAGCACTTATACAATTGAGAAGTATAATGAATACAAGCATACTTTCAAGATCCAAAATGGAAAGGATTTAATCACAATATGGAGTCACTCAGATTCCACCTCATCTACGGTCACATAAGACACAATCCCCAGGTTGCAACTCATCTCTTCTTTTCATGATCTCTATTAGAACAGGCTTGCATGTTAAGACACAATAGAATTGAGTTTTAGATTTGCAATTATCAATTGCTTCCTTAATGGGAAACAATTGATAATTGCGAAACATTTAGTGCAGAAGGAAGAAACTGGAAATTGCTAGACATCAATCTCAATTGTATTGCATTTTAACATGCAATGAAGTTATAACAAAGATATTAAAAAGAATAAAACAGAAAAAAAAATGAAAACATGGAAAATCAGCTCACTGTCGTAAAACATATATAATAAAGTATAACCTTTTATGGATCATAGTTTAACAATGTACATAATTAAACACTCCTGAGGTGTTATGTAACTATGAAGTTATAGTTTATCATTACATTTTTTTGTGGATGCTGGAACTTCTATTCCCATGGATCTATCTTCATTAAAGGGAACCTGTCAACAGATTTTGCTGTATAATTTGAGAGAAGCATGAAGTAGGGAAAGAGACATTGATTCTAGGGATGTGTCACTTACTAGGCTGTTTGCTGTAGGCTCAATGCAATCAGTGTTTTATCAGCAGAAAATTATCACAGTCTTTATTGTAATAACTTACAACAAAAAAAGGCAATAGTTTCCTCTAGATCGCAGCTGGGTTGACCGTCACAATCCGTAACACTGTTGCCGTGGGCGATTGCACCACTATATCCCTCGTGCGTGCGTCATAGGCCATGCTTCCTTAATCAGGTCTGTGTTTTCGGGCAAGGATCTCATCTTTGAGTTTCCAATAGTCCTGGGCATCCTCCCAACTAAAGTCAAAGTAGGCCTTCTGGGTATCTCCCGTCAGGAATGGGGCCACCACTTCAGCCCACTGGGAAATTGGCAAGGTCTGCCACTCCGCTGTGCATTCAAACACAGTAAGAAAAGCTTACATTGTTGTCCTCAAGACTTATCTTCCTCAGTGCTGACCGAACTTTGTCCCTAGCCTCAGAACGGATCAGGGTCGAATCAGGCTTAGTCTGCTGCTGAGTGAGGACCAAATGCTTTAGCATTTCCTCCATCTTGTTCATGGACATGATTTGAAATTTTGCAGACTTGATTACCGACATGCAGTTTTCTTCGGGGTATGTCTCAGTTCACACTGCCAATGTTCTCCACCAGATGTAATGCAGCGGTGTTCACACAGTGTGGTACAGAGGCAGTGGACCCAGGTTAGTCCAACTTAAAAGTCTCAATTGTGGCAATTTACAACAAAAAAGGCAATCGTTTCCTCCAGATCGCAGCCATATTGTCCGTCACAGACCATAACACTCTGTTGCTATGGGCAACTGCACCACCATATCCCAAATTCACACAGACATGTCCTGAACAGAGCTTCCTACTCTGCTGCTAGCAAAACACAAACTGACACACTCAAACCTCAACTCAAAGATTAAATGGGAATCGTGGACATGGGCCACTTGCAAAACACAGAGTGAAGGGAGAGACCCGCCCCACTACCATCATGCAAAAATAAAAGCCCATTTCAGGTTTTCTTAAATCTGGCTTGGCCAAATAGTTTGACCAAATCCACACACGCTTTTATTTTGCATTGCATCCACAGATGCGGCTGTGAATACAATGAACTCCAACGGGTTCAATATGCTTCTGAGCACATTCTAGGGAATACATAACTGCACTTGCATATAATTCCCCTCACTGTCTCGCAGTATTTAAAGGGAACCTATCACCCCGTTTTTTAAAGATTAGATAAAAATAGTGTGAAATAGGGGCAGAGCTGGGCTTTACATTAGTGCCTTTTTGGTGCCTTTACACCCCCGTTAGGCTGCCGAAATACCTTTGTGAAGTGGCCGTTTTGTCCTGTCACTCAAGTTGGTCAGGTCGGATGGGCGTGGTCACAGCGCTGTTTCTCCCCCAGATCAGGCTCATCATTACGTTGGTGGCGTAGTGGTGTGCGCATGTCCAAAGAGAAGATCCACTGCCCAGGAGATTCAAAACAGCACGGTCTTCGCTATTCGCCATTTACCGGTGGGCACGGCCATCTTTCCTGTGGCCGCGCGTGCGCAGATGGAGCGCTCTGCTGCCCGGGGCTTCAGGAAAATGGCCGCCGCGATCTCCATCTGCCCACGCGCGGAATCCCACGGCCATTTTCCTGAAGCCCCGGGCAGCAGAGCGCTCCATCTGCGCACGCGCGGCCACAGGAAAGATGGCCGCGCCCACCGGTAAACGGCGAATAGCGAAGACCGCGCTGTTTTGAATCTCCTGGGCAGTGGATCTTCTCTTTGGACATGCGCACACCACTACACCACCAACGTAATGATGAGCCTGATCTGGGGGAGAAACAGCGCTGTGACCACGCCCATCCGACCTGACCAACTTGAGTGACAGGACAAAACGGCCACTTCACACAGGTATTTCGGCAGCCTAACGGGGGTGTAAAGGCATCAAAAAGGCACTAATGTAAAGCCCAGCTCTGCCCCTATTTCACACTATTTTTATCTAATTTTTAAAAAACGGGGTGATAGGTTCCCTTTAAACATATATGTGAAAAAATGGTACTTGTGTCATCAGTGCACAGTCCGTGTCCGTTTTTATCATCAGTGTTTTTCCAGGAAACATAAATCTATAAATTGTAAAGCTTCTCCAATCCTTTGCAATGTAAAATACAGACGTCAACATATGTGGCATACTGATGCCATCAGTGAGCGGTTTGTATTTTTTACAGACCCATTACCGGAAAAAGTAGACATGTTTCTGAGTTTTGCACATGAAAAACCACAGATTTGTAAACCGCACCATAGCTCATGCTGGGTACATGATCTATCTGCGAAAAAAAAAGATACAACCCATACGTTTAGCTTTCTATACTCTTTACAGTGGTATATACAGTATGTACTTAAGATTCCATTTATATAATTTTTACTTACAGGTGCTTCTCACAAAATTAGAATATCATCAAAAAGTTAATTTATTTCAGTTCTTCAATACTAAAAATGAAACTCATATATTATATAGAGTCATTACAAAGAGTGATCTATAGTAAGTGTTTATTTCTGTTAATGTTGATGATTTTATGGCTTACAGCCAATGAAAATTCAAAAGTCATTATCTCAGTAAATTAGAATACTTTATAACATGAGCTTGAAAAATGATTTTAAAATCCGAAATGTTGGTCTATTGAAATGTATGTTCAGTAAATGCACTCAATACTTGGTCGGGGCTCCCTTTGCATCAATTACTGCATCAATGCATCGTGGCATGGAGGCGATCAGCCTGTGGCACTGCTGAGGTGTTATGGAAGTCCAGGTTGCTTTGACAGCAGCCTTCAGCTTGTCTGCATTGTTGGGTCTGGTGTCTCTCATCTTCCTCTTGACAATACCCTATAGATTTTCTATGAGGTTAAGGACAGGCAAGTTTGCTAGCCAATCAAGCACAGTGATACTGTTGTTTTTAAGCCAGGTATTGGTACTTTTGGCAGTGTGGACAGGTGCCAAGTCCTGCTAGAGAATAAAATTTCCATCTCCAAAAAGATTGTCTGCAGAGGGAAGCATGAAGTGCTCTAAAATTTCCTGGTAGACTGCTGCGCTGACTCCGGTCTTGATAAAGAGCAGTGGACCTATACCAGCAGATGACATGGCTCCCACAACCATCACAACTATGTTTGTGGAAACTTCACACTAGACCTCAGGCAGCTTGGATTGTGTGCCTCTCCACTCTTCCTACAGACTTTGGGACCTTGATTTCCAAATGAAATGCAAAATATACTTTAATCTGAAAACAACACCTTGGACCACTGAGACAGTCCAAGCATTTTTCTCCTTGGCCAAGGTAAGACATCTCTGGCATTGTCTATTGGTCCTGAGTGGTTTGACATAAGGAATGCAATACTTGTAGCCCATGTACTGGATATGTATGTGTGTGGTGGCTCTTGAAGCAATGTCTCCAGCAGCAGTCCACTCCTTGTGAATCTCCTCCAAATTTTTGAATGGCTTTTTCTGAACAATTCTTTTAAGACTTTGGTTATCCCAGTTACTTGTGCACCTTTTTCTACCACACTCTTTCCTTACACTCAACTTTCCATTAATATGCTTGGATACAGCACTCTGTGAACTGCCAGCTTCTTTAGCAATGACCTTTTGGTGCTTATCCTCCTTGTGGAGTGTGTCAATGACTGCCTTCTGGACATCTGTCAAGTCAGCAGTCTTCCCCATGATTGTGGATCCTACTGAAACAGACTTAGGCTACTTTCACACTAGCGTTAACTGCAATCCGTCACAATGCGTCGTTTTGCAGAAAAAACGCATCCTGCAAAAGTGCTTGCAGGATGCGTTTTTTTCCCCATATACTAACATTAAGCGACGTATTGCGACGGATTGACACACGTCGCAACCGTCGTGCGACGGTTGCGCCGTGCTGTGGAGGACCGTCGGCACAAAAAAACGCTACATGTAACGTTTTTTGCCGCCGACGGTCCGCTTTTTCCGACCGCGCATGCGCGGATGGAACTCCGCCCCCACCTCCCCGCACTTCCCCGCACCTCACAATGGGGCAGCGGATGCGCTGGAAAAATGCATCCGCTGCACCCGTTGTGCGGCGCAGAGAACGCTAGCGTCGGTAACCTCGGCCCAACGCACTGCGACGGGCCGAGCCCGACGCTAGTGTGAAAGTAGCCTAAGGGACCTTTTTAAATGCTTAGGAGGCTTTTGCAGGTGTTTTTTTGTTAATTATTCTAATTTACTGAAATAATAACTTTTGGGATTTCATTGGCTGTAAGCCATAATCATCAACATTAACAGAAATAAACAGTTGAAATAGATCACTGTGTTTGTAATGACTCTATATAATATATGAGTTTCGCTTTTTGTATTGAAGAACTGAAATAAATTATCTTTTAGATGACATTCCAATTTTGTGAGAAGCACCTGTATACCATCAGACTTCATTTAATTTTCTTAGAATTATTATATAGAACTAGATGGTGGCCCGATTCTAACGCATCGGGTATTCTAGAATATGCATGTCCATGTAGTATATTGCCCAGTCACATAGTATATTGCCCAGTCACTTAGTATTTTGCCCAAGAAGTAAGTAGAAGGCTGACAGCACTCACTCACTGGAGCGCACCGTCCACGTCCCGGGAACCATCCAGGACCATAGAAATTTCAGGCAAAAGAAGAACAGCGCTCCATCCAGGTGTGTAGTATAAAAGATGTAGTTTTATTGTGCCATATAACAGCAACGTTTCGGCCCTAAGGGCCTTTGTCAAGCATAACATAGAGGGCTCATGGCCGGCTTTAAATAGTGTGTATGCCACACAGGGCACCAATCACCATGTAGCCGCCCACCACCCAATAAAATTTACAATATATGATAAAAAACAGAGATCAGAACACATTAAAATACAGTTACACAGTCACCCACACCTCCCTTACAAAACACCCACAAAATTCCCTTATCCTCTCAATATTAACACAATTTAATGTTGATGTCTCAGGTAGTCCGCCTCTCGCAGCTATATCGTCACGGCCCCTCCACCAATCCTTGTGTAGCCATGTGAAGAACACAAACAAAGCAGAGCCAATCGGATCCAATCTTCAGGTGGCGCCGAAAACTCCATGCCACCAATCCATGTCATCCGCATATGTGAATTCTGTCGTCCAACCTATCAGATAATCTCTGACATACCTCAGGGCTCAGGGTGTCACAGACCGGCACCGCCGCTCCAGATACAACTCCTCCCATGGTCCACCGTGTAGAGGTGGGCGGGACACAGGAGCGCACCGCCGGCCGGAAGTATCCACATCACGTGACCGTGGGGCGGACCTACCACCTGCAGCGCTCACCCACCCGTCCATCTCCAACACTGCGTCCGGCCAGGAGCGTCACCCGGGTAACCAGGACGCAAGCTGTCAGATGACATCACTGATCACAAAAACAAATCAAAACATAATGATATTAAAACAAATCTCCGCATATTGTCAGCGATCCAAAATTACATTGATAACATTATACCATATTGCTATAGATGCGCAACAGTCGGGCACAAGGAGGGAAGCGCAGGCACAAAAAGAAGAAGTTAATATAACACTTCAAAATATCACCTGTTGCTTCCCCTATAACCCAATCCCTATGACAACCGACTGTGTCCATACTAACCTACATACTTAGCAAACAAAGAAAAAAGGGGAGAAAAGAAAATCGCAAAAAAGGAGGAAAAAAAATATATGAATAAAAAAGGAAGGGAAAACAGGGAAAATACATTATATATACATTACACAGTTGGAGGGGAGCATTAAAAACAACATATACCGACTAAGAAGCTACCCGCCCACACTACATCAGCAAATTAAAGGCCGCAGGTCTGTAAATTGAAATCAATATTTAAACCTTTAGGTTGCAGAGACCCTAACGTGTATATCCATCGCAATTCTTTCTTTTTCAAAATTTGTACCCTGTTACCACCCCTCCTCAGAACCGGGACACTATCAATTACCCTGAATCTCAATTGATTTACCGAGTGTCTGTTTTCAATAAAATGTTTAGGGACTGGTAATTCTGTAAGCCCTGTTCTCACCGTGCTCTTGTGCTTGCTAATACGGGCCCTCACCTCCATAGTTGTTTCACGAACATAGGTGAGTCCGCATGGGCAAATGATCATATACACAACATAGCTTGAAGAGCAGGTGTACCTTTCTTTCAAGAAAATCTTCTCTCCCGTGTGGGGATGGTAGAAAAATTCCCCTTTTAACATATTATTACAGCAGGCACAGCCCAAACACGGAAAATTCCCATGTTTGGCTGTGCTCAGGGTACTTTGAACCATGGATTTGGAGGCCCCAATATCCGATTTAACTAATCGATCCTGAAAATTACGTCCCCTTCTAAATGACATCATAGGATACATTGCAAAGTTTGAAACAGACGGAAGACCACACCGTAGTAGGGTCCAATGTCTCCTAAGTATGTTACCAATACGACTGCTCACAAAATTATACGTTGACACAAAAGGGATCCTATCACATGTCTGTTTCACTCGGGTTTTCTTCCGAATACTCTCACGGGAACACTCCATAGCCCTATCCTTGTATCTAGTCACCTCACTCACAGGATATCCCCTTGCAGTAAACTTTTTACACATATCATCGAGCCGTGAGTCTATCCACCCCTCATCGGAAACTATTTTCCTAACTCTAAGTAACTGGCTCCAAGGAAGGGAACTGACCATTCTCCTTGGATGATTACTATCAAAAGCTAATAGGCCGTTCCTATCAGTTTCCTTCACAAAAATATCTGTGCCTAACTTGTTACCATCCTTGTAGACTAAGGTATCTAGGAACTGTACCTGTGACATGGAGGATGTCAAAGTGAATTTTAACTCAGGATAGATTTGATTTAACAACCCATGGAAGTTGTTCAACTCATTGAGATCCCCCTCCCATACCAAAAAGATGTCATCTATATAGCGCCACCAGGCTCTGACATGGCGCCAGAGGCTGGAATTGTACACGTACTTGTCCTCAAGTACCGCCATGTAGATGTTCGCATATGTTGGGGCCACATTGGACCCCATGGCGGTACCCCTCAATTGCAAGAAAAACTCATCCCCAAACAGTCTGTTTCAAACTTTGCAATGTATCCTATGATGTCATTTAGAAGGGGACGTAATTTTCAGGATCGATTAGTTAAATCGGATATTGGGGCCTCCAAATCCATGGTTCAAAGTACCCTGAGCACAGCCAAACATGGGAATTTTCCGTGTTTGGGCTGTGCCTGCTGTAATAATATGTTAAAAGGGGAATTTTTCTACCATCCCCACACGGGAGAGAAGATTTTCTTGAAAGAAAGGTACACCTGCTCTTCAAGCTATGTTGTGTATATGATCATTTGCCCATGCGGACTCACCTATGTTGGTGAAACAACTATGGAGGTGAGGGCCCGTATTAGCAAGCACAAGAGCACGGTGAGAACAGGGCTTACAGAATTACCAGTCCCTAAACATTTTATTGAAAACAGACACTCGGTAAATCAATTGAGATTCAGGGTAATTGATAGTGTCCCGGTTCTGAGGAGGGGTGGTAACAGGGTACAAATTTTGAAAAAGAAAGAATTGCGATGGATATACACGTTAGGGTCTCTGCAACCTAAAGGTTTAAATATTGATTTCAATTTACAGACCTGCGGCCTTTAATTTGCTGATGTAGTGTGGGCGGGTAGCTTCTTAGTCGGTATATGTTGTTTTTAATGCTCCCCTCCAACTGTGTAATGTATATATAATGTATTTTCCCTGTTTTCCCTTCCTTTTTTATTCATATATTTTTTTTCCTCCTTTTTTGCGATTTTCTTTTCTCCCCTTTTTTCTTTGTTTGCTAAGTATGTAGGTTAGTATGGACACAGTCGGTTGTCATAGGGATTGGGTTATAGGGGAAGCAACAGGTGATATTTTGAAGTGTTATATTAACTTCTTCTTTTTGTGCCTGCGCTTCCCTCCTTGTGCCCGACTGTTGCGCATCTATAGCAATATGGTATAATGTTATCAATGTAATTTTGGATCGCTGACAATATGCGGAGATTTGTTTTAATATCATTATGTTTTGATTTGTTTTTGTGATCAGTGATGTCATCTGACAGCTTGCGTCCTGGTTACCCGGGTGACGCTCCTGGCCGGACGCAGTGTTGGAGATGGACGGGTGGGTGAGCGCTGCAGGTGGTAGGTCCGCCCCACGGTCACGTGATGTGGATACTTCCGGCCGGCGGTGCGCTCCTGTGTCCCGCCCACCTCTACACGGTGGACCATGGGAGGAGTTGTATCTGGAGCGGCGGTGCCGGTCTGTGACACCCTGAGCCCTGAGGTATGTCAGAGATTATCTGATAGGTTGGACGACAGAATTCACATATGCGGATGACATGGATTGGTGGCATGGAGTTTTCGGCGCCACCTGAAGATTGGATCCGATTGGCTCTGCTTTGTTTGTGTTCTTCACATGGCTACACAAGGATTGGTGGAGGGGCCGTGACGATATAGCTGCGAGAGGCGGACTACCTGAGACATCAACATTAAATTGTGTTAATATTGAGAGGATAAGGGAATTTTGTGGGTGTTTTGTAAGGGAGGTGTGGGTGACTGTGTAACTGTATTTTAATGTGTTCTGATCTCTGTTTTTTATCATATATTGTAAATTTTATTGGGTGGTGGGCGGCTACATGGTGATTGGTGCCCTGTGTGGCATACACACTATTTAAAGCCGGCCATGAGCCCTCTATGTTATGCTTGACAAAGGCCCTTAGGGCCGAAACGTTGCTATTATATGGCACAATAAAACTACATCTTTTATACTACACACCTGGATGGAGCGCTGTTCTTCTTTTGCCTGAAATTAGTATTTTGCCCAGTCACGTAGTATAATGCTCTATGCAGCTATGGTCCCATAGATCCCCCATATAATGCTCCATGCAGTTATGGCCCCATAGATGCCCCATATAATGCTCCATGCAGTTATGGCCCCATAGATGTCCCATATAATGCTCCATGCAGTTATGGCCCCATAGATGGCCCATATAATGCTCCATGCAGTTATGGCCCCATAGATGCCCCATATAATGCTCCATGCAGTTATGGCCCCATAGATGCCCCATATAATGCTCCATGCAGTTATGGCCCCATAGATGCCCCATATAATGCTCCATGCAGTTCTTTATGGCCCCATAGACGCTCCATACAGCATTGTGCCACATGTAATGCTGCTGCTGCAATAAAAAAATCACATACTCACCTCTCGTCGCTGCTCCTCAGCGTCCCGTCTCTCTGCACTGACTGTTCAGGCAGAGGGCGGCGCGCACACTAATACGTCATCGCGCCCTCTGACCTGCACAGTCACTGCAAGAGGACGGGAAGACGGAGCAGCGCCCGGCGGATGGAACGCGGACAGGTGAATATGAAATACTCATCTGCTCCTGGCGCTCCTGACGCTGTCCCTGTCTGTCCCATGGCACCGCAGCTTCTTCGCGCCTGCGCGAGAAGGACCTGCCATGACATCACGGTCACATGACTGTGACGTCATGGCAGGTCCTTCTCGCGCAGGCACGCAGGGCCTGTGATGATGTCGCGGTAACATGACCGTAACGTCATGGCAGGTCCTTCTCGCGCAGGCACGCAGGGCCTGTGATGACATCGCGGTCACATGACTATGACGTCATGGCAGGTCCTTCGCGCATACCATCCTTGCCACCGAAACCTGCCGGTGGAAGGTGAGTATATAATGATTTTTTGTTTATTTTTTTATTTTTAAACATTAGATGTTTTTACTATTGACGCTGCATAGGCAGCACCAATAGTAAAAACTTGGTCACACAGGGTTAATAGCGGCGGTAACGGAGTGAGTTACCCGCGGCATAACGCGGTCCGTTACCGCTGGCATTAACCCTGTGTGAGCGGTGACTGGAGGGGAGTATGGAGAGGGCGCGGCGCAATGACTGCAGGGGAGTAGGGAGGGACTAATCGGACTGTGGCCGTCGCTGATTGGTCGCGGCAGCCATGACAGGCAGCTGGCGAGACCAATCAGCGACTTGGATTCCATGACAGACAGAGGCCGCGACCAATGAATATCCGTGACAGACAGAAGGACAGACAGACAGAAAGACGGAAGTGACCCTTAGACAATTATATAGTAGATAATAATTATTATATAGAATCAGAAATTTCAGAAAGTGTGACACGTCAACCACTACAACACAATATTTCCCAACTAATTACTGTATCTCTTATTTTTAAACTCAATAACACCAAAATGTCATACTCTTATTAGAAATCAAGTTTTTAAAACCTGAGCTGCATTACAACCCACAATGTAAAACGTGCAAATAGTGCAGGAAATTTCCAGCTAATTTGAAGACATTAAATTTCCTGCAAGTACCAATTTAGCTCAGCACTATAGTCATAAAAATAAACTGTTTAGTTAATACAAACCAGATATAGAACTATTACCTAGCACACATGCAAACTGCCATATGGACAGTAATTATTATCTCTAGTGCACAAACAATACTAAACAGCAGGAACATCAACTTTATAGGGACAGGTTTATATGGTCCATAAATATTCAATCAAACAACAATTCACATGTTTCTGTATTCAGAAGCTTATAATTTTATATAGCTGCATTCATTGATAAGAAGGCATCAGGCTAAATGTACAACACATCGTAATGTTTTATGTACTAGGAAAAAATATCACAAGTCTGCGGAAAAATATGCGGCTTATGCGGTTTTATTTTATGGCACGATGGAAAATTAAATGTATATCAGGTAAGTGTCTAATTTAGTTCTGCTGCTTCTATAGCTGTCACTGCAGAACAAGACATAGACAGCAAAGAAAGAAAGCTGCAAGAAGGATATAATGGCGGCTGCAGCCAACATGGCATTTGTCAAGCAAGGCAGCTTTTCACTCTCGGGTATCAAAGTAGTTAAAAGCCCACCATTTGTGCTATTATCCCAAATGCAAATTCACTTATGCTTTTGCTGGGGAATGTGATGCATTAGTGGGAGATGCAATACATTAGTGCAGTCCGCTGCATGTCTATGTGATTTACTCAAGCGGTCACTGCAATAAATAGGGAAGTAACCGTTTAATGAAAGCTATTATCCCGGACACCGGAAACATCCTACTCGCCGGCCGGACACCAATCAGTTTACATTGAGATTGGTCCACCTGTACAGACAGACCAATAATACAACTAAAGAGGCTGACTTATCCAACTTTCCTAGCTCCGATTGTCAAAAGGTGTGTCGCAAAGAAGATCGGAGCTGGCTGTTAAAAACTGTATGCCTCAGGTCAAAAATTAAAGAAACAAATTAAATTATTCCCCTTCTTGACCCAAGTTCCAACCCTATGCATCTCTTCGCCATTTCTTAAAAATCAGCTCTAGGTCTATGGCGGGAGCGTATTCTTTTTTTCCTTTGAATGTTGTTACCTGCTTATGATTGGTCAGCAAGATACAGGGGAAGAAGTACACACCCTCAGTGAAAACTACCTGATAACTTTTTTCTTTACATCCATATGGGTGTTAACTAATTAGGTGTCAAATAATTTTACTGCTAATATCTCTGCAACGGAAAGGCAAAATTTAAAAAAAAAAAACTTTTATTCTGCTCTGCAGCCGCTACCACATTAAGAGTTGTGATGAAAGGTGCTCTTTAACACAGCCTGCAACAGTATATTGTCACTAACCTAGTGACACATTATTGTGAATCTCTATTATGTGCAGCTTTTTTTTTTTCCTAGGTCAAAATAATATATAAAGAAAATAAAAAAAATGTTCAAAAGGTTTAAACATTATACAGAAACATTTGCGATTTCTGTTTTACAAAATGTGACGCCAACGTTACAGGAATTTGCAATATTGTGGTCAATCATCGATTCTGAGGACAGAAATGAGGATCAGTTTTTACCTTTGCCCTTCTTTATTAGCAATTTGTCACTAGATAAATCCTCCTCCCTTTAGAGGCAAAATAAAGTAGTTCTAAAGCACTGTCCAACGACATTGACCCTTACTGGATTCCTGCCCAAACAGTAGTTTCTGACCACAATTTGGTTATTGCCACGTTCAGGCGAAACAGCTTTACAGTTTTTTCCTAATACTCTTTGTAAAAATTAAAAATCTGACATAAGGCGATATTCTTGTGGAAAAAAATGTTTTTTTTTCATTCCATTCGCTCTACTTTGAATTAATTACAATTAGCAGACTCCAATGTGATGCAAAGAGGGGGGTGTTTAATATACATACAGTAGTCACAAACGTTTCGGTCTGCAATGGACCTTCATCAGTGTGCTAAATATAGCGTGAATGGTATATATAGTAGAACCCCGGTAGGAATTAATTGATTTGCATCAAAATGTAAGTTTAACTGGAAAAATTGCACTGAAAACAGTTTTGAATGGTAGGTCAGTCCGGCTAGCGGGAGAGGAAGAGGCACGAGAGCCACGCGGTATCCGCCGCATGCGCCGGCGCACTATGTCCCGGAACACAGCGAAATACTTCCGGGACATAGTGCACCGGCACATGCGCACTAATGCTTTTCGGCTTTGCCCGCAGTTGGGCAAAGCATACTGTGCGTGCCAAGGCAAGATTGCCTTGCGCACGCGTGTTCTACGGAGGACAGTGAATCAACTTCAAGCCAATATTGCGGCCAGCGTGCAGCCAGCGGGAAAGGAAGGGGTGAATAAAACACCCGAAAACACCTCCCATCGGACCTAAAAAAAAAGGTCCCGCCAAATTCAGGTGACAGGTTCCCTTTAACAGATATTTCGGTGCATGCTGATTTCTGCCAGTTGCTGTTTGGTTCCAGCCTATGTAGGTTCATTCTGTTAACTCTCCTACATAGGCTGGTGACAGTGTGTGTTTATTCATTTAAAGGGAACCTGTCACCCCCAAAATGGCTGGTGAGGTAAGCTCACCGGCATCAGGGGCTTATCTACAGCATTCTGTAATGCTGTAGATAAGCCCCCGATGTTACCTGAAAGAGGAGAAAAAGACGTTAGATTATACTCACCCAGGGGCGGTCCCGATGCGGTCTGGTCAAATGGGTGTCTCCGGTCCGCTCCGGCGCCTCCCATCTTCATTCCATGACGTCCTCATCGGGTCTTTACGCCTCGGCTCCAGCGCAGGCATACTTTGGCGGTAATTCAGAAGAAAAGAGAAACGCAGCACTCACCGGAGTTGGAGAGGATAAGTCTTCTTTATTTAGAACTTGTAGCAGTACATGTTCACGGCACGGGGGAGTAGGAGGTGAGGAGCGTGTGAGGCAAGACGGACTTGCCTCACACGCTCCTCACCTCCTACTCCCCCGTGCCGTGAACATGTACTGCTACAAGTTCTAAATAAAGAAGACTTATCCTCTCCAACTCCGGTGAGTGCTGCGTTTCTCTTTTCTTCTGAATTACCGCCAGCTTAATCACTTGCTTTCACACGCTAGCACCTCCGTTGGTAAGCACGCTGGATGCAGTGCATATGTCCGAGTTGTCCTCTAGTTGAAGAGTGGTGCCACTTTACTTTTTTCTTATTTCTTTGGCAGGCATACTTTGTCTGCCCTGTTGACGGCAGAGCAAAGTACTGCAGTGCGCAGGCGCCGGAAAGGTCAGAGAGGCCCGGCGCCTGCGCACTGCAGTACTTTGCTCTGCTCTGAACAGGGCAGACAAAGTACGCCTGCGCCGGAGCCGCGGTGTAAAGACCCGAAGAGGACGTCATGGAATGAAGATGGGAGGCGCCGGAGCGGACCGGAGACACCCATTTGACCAGACCGCACCGGGACCGCCCCTGGGTGAGTATAATCTACGACAGCTGCTGACACCAAGCCCTAATTCCATTACCTTGATTTCACTGCATCAGAATAAAAAAAAGTGTTGAACCAACAAATTACATTACAAAATATGTATTTTTTTTATATCTTTATTTAGCTCAAAAAGTGTTAATTGCTGTACAAAAATGTGGCTAAAACACACCAAAAACGTTGCAAAAACTTGCATTTTTGCTGCCAAGAGATGCTGAAACCTTGCAGAAGTTTCTGCAAGCAAATACTCACTGTGCACATACCCTTAAGCTTTCAAACAGCCTAATAAATTTAAAAGGACATTTTAAAATAAAGTTAACTTAAAGTGGACATGGTATTTATTAACTTGTTTTTATGTGGCATGACTATCTCAGGGGTTAATGTATACAAATTTTAAAATTGCAAAATTTTTCTACATTTTCATTAAATTTTAGGTGTTTTTAAAAATAAATGCCAAATTGATCAACCTAAATTCATCACTAATATAAAGTACAATGTGTAATGGAAAAAGAATCTGAGAATCGCTGAGATATGTAGAAGAATTCCAGAAGGCCAAAACTGGCTGCACTCCTAAAGGGATAAGGAATATATCAATGATTTGCCAAAACCTACTCTCATAGGAAAATCCCACAATTATTTTCTGGAATGAAGGCAAAAAAATAGCCAAGAACCTTGTAACCAGAGGGTGCTAGATCCAATTGTTGTAGCACAGCAATAACAAAAGAAGGAGCACGTCCTTCTGATAAGTATAAAAAAAATTATTAATTTAAATCCATTAAAACAATCAATGTCCAGGAAAATGTTAAAACTGTTGCGTTTCTGACGAAAAACTCCATAAATTGTATGGGATCTGGAGTCGTGTTGTCAGTGACAGTCCAGTCATCCAATCTGTTGCTGGGGCGTGCTGGGCTGTCATCATTATAATTAACTGCCCTGCTGCTCAATCAGACCTAGTCTCCGGGTGCTTCCCCAGGTGCCTCCTGTCCTCATTGATTTACTAACTATTTAAATGGCTTGCTGGGAGCATTTCAGAGTCAGCTGTAACTTAGCTTTGTTTTGTGTGTGCTTGGCTCTGTGTCCGACTGTGTCTTTCTCTGATCTTGTTGCTGGACCTAGGATTTGTCAAGACCAGTCATGTGGATTTTCACTTCTTCTCTTGACTCTCTCTGACTGCAGGTACCTGACCCCAGACATGGCCTCTAACTATGCGTTTTTCTTACTCCCTTGACTTGACGTACCCTCCTGGTATTTGACTGTTACGTGACCACACCTTTGTCTTGCCCCTCTGTACCATGAGCCTACCTGGTATCTGACCTCAGACCTCCATACTACCCGGTCTCACGGCTTGTCCATGAGTAGTGACTCAGTGTCACGCAAGGCTTTCGCTGTAGAAGAAGGAAAAAAAGGAGAAGAAAGAAGAAAAAGAAGAAGAAAGAAGTAAAAGAAGAAGAAAAAAGAAAAAGATAATAGAGTGGTCTACAGATGGGCTTTTCTGGTTTGACAACTGAAACATAAAAGGCCAGACACTGAATTTCAGTGAAAGCTGTCACTTGTTCTCATGCAAGATCGCTCTAAAGACACCCTATCAATTGGGTCTCCCCCAGAAGAATCAGTACCTTCTGTAGACTTTGTGCCTGCAGTCTAAAGAAAAAGCAGGATGAGTTCTTCTTCATGGGTTAGATAAGGCTTTTGTATGTCAAACTGGCACTCCAGCCATTGTAAATTATAGCAAAATGAGGACAATACTAAATGTATTAATGTGTGGTTATGAAAACAGAGTTCAGAAATCCAGTAAATGCCTAAACACACTTTCTTGCCTCCTTGTGAAAAAAAAGTTGAAGGAGTGCAAAAACTGAAAGAGCAGGGAATAAATTAGTTTACTTGTAAAGAATTGTCATAAATCATTTTAAGGTGGTTCTCTTTGTGTAACTTTCACAATCCAGTTTGCAGGCAGTAAAAAAAAGGTTCACTTGATGATTAAGAGCCTCCTGTTGGATGAGCAGGAGATGAAAAAAAAATCACATTTCTAGTAAAGCAACAGCGCATGGATTTTTAGGCAAAACTAGATTAAAAGAGGATGAGAGGTGACTTTGCAAGAACCCAGAGTCATTAATAATATCGAGTTATAAATCAAAGTTTCACACAGAACAAAGACGAGAGCAGCAAATAAGCAAGAGGATACATAGGGTATTGTAGCAAAGTAGGGCAAAACTCTGGAAAGGAACAATAGGGATGGCACTGCCAATAAAGTGTACATGATTTATGGTTGCATTCATTTCCCAGAGTCACGGAAAGTGACAGAGTTCACACATGATGTCCGAATGTGCAAAACATAGCACACGTGACTGTAATAGCAACCAGGTCATCTGCTATTGTCACCAAGCATTAGATATCATCTTCCACTTACTGCCATGACAAATTACATTAAAAGCAATAAATAATGTTATTTAGAGCGTATACCTTGGCACAGTTTTTGGCACAACTTCATCAATAATGTTCCTTCATCAGAGTCTACAGCATAAATTTGGCAGAGGAAACGTATGAAAATCCGTAGCACTGAATTTTAATGGTTATGCATAAAAATGCTAAGCAAGTACAGGTGTTAAGCAGATTTAAAATTTTACCTCCACTAAAACATATTTACTACCGCTCCCAAATGGTTGTCCATATACCAAATTCCCAATAAAGTGTTTCTAAACCAGCATGTGACAGGTCTGGCTATAAATGCCAGCCATAGTCTAAAGAGCTGTAATTCAAACCACTTCATCTTTCAGAACATATGAGCGTATAATATTCCTATTGTAATATTATCTGAGAAGTAATAAAAATATGTATATTCCCATGTAGATTTATGGCCGTATAAAGCAGCAGGAATCGTATGATCCTATCAAAATTCAAAGCGTCTCCCGCACCTGCCTGCATCATGTATAGCACCACCGAGTAAGGGGAATGAGTCCGGGGGATGAATGGGGAGCGTTACCTCCGATGTGATGATGCAATGAAATCGTTGGGAATGATTTATGCCCGTCTGATACGGCTCACAGGAGCTTACAGTTACTCTCGGTCCCCCGCTTCTCTCTAACATAACTCCTTTCTTATTTTGATTTTATAATATTATAAACTCTTCACTTGCAGTAATCGGGTAGATTTACTCCGCCGAGCAGGTCATAATTCTACTTTATTGCAGCTTTTGTTGGGAATTGTTTTATTGTGCCGAGTTCAGAGGATAATTCACAAAAAAATTCCAATACAGAAGCAATGAAACATTAATGTAGATCCTGTAAGCTGCATACTAAGCGCTCAGCTGTTGAGGTGACTATTGAGTCTGCTTTACTATCGATAAAAGGCAGAACAATAGTTATACTGCCTACACTCATACATAGAAAAGGCACATTACCAAAATAAATGGGGCAAAGAATGAAACACAAGAAAGAAAGGGCCTGTAAACACTGCTGTAAATCTACCGCAGGAATCTTACTCCTGCCCTCACACAATACTGGTATACATTGCTTTACTACACCTGTACATTTCATTCCGGATTGTGCTGCATATTACCTTTATTCACTAAGAATACAGCAGTACTGGAAGGACCACAAGCTACTGTAACATAAGCCTAAAACAAGCAAGATCAGACTAATCACATCACAGAATCTAGTACACCTAACTTGTGATATTATATTTTCTCAAAAAAGGACATTAAAGGACTCCTTAATAGAGATGAGCGAATGTGTTTAGATAAGGTGGTTGTCGAACAGACATGCGGCCACGGGGACTCAAACATATTATTCAAGCCAAAGACACTCAATTAGCAAACGAGAATGCTCGGATAACACCTTATCCGAGCATGTTCGCTCATCACTACTCCTTAAACATGTCGAATCTATAGGCCATGACAATGTGTCACTGCTCTTACAGAAAAGAATCAGCATTTATGATAATGCTGAAACTCTATCTTCTCTAGAGGTGGTAGCTGCCCCTTGTCGTAACTTCAGGCTAAAATGTAAAAAGATCATTAGAAATATCTAGCACTGACCATTTACCATTTGAACATTGTAATTTTATCACCAGTTGTTTTTTTTTTTTTTTTAACAAAACTGAATAA
The DNA here is from genome assembly GCF_051348905.1 of Ranitomeya variabilis. Taxonomy (NCBI): domain Eukaryota; kingdom Metazoa; phylum Chordata; class Amphibia; order Anura; family Dendrobatidae; genus Ranitomeya; species Ranitomeya variabilis. The sequence continues at coordinate 113,971,661 of NC_135237.1, read as the reverse complement.
CCCCAGATTTGATAACCTGTCATGGAACTGCAGATTATCTATTCCTGTAATAACCTTGTTTGCTTTTCTCCACACCCACGGTAGTTCACCCATGTCCTTCTTAGGCCATGTGCACACGTTCAGTATTTTTCGCGTTTTTTTCGCGTTTTTTCGCTATAAAAACGTGATAAAAATGCGAAAAAAAACGCTAACATATGCCTCCCATTATTTTCAGTGTATTCCGCATTTCTTGTGCAAATGTAGCGGAAAAAAAAGCAACATGTTCATTAAAATGCGGAATTGCAGGGGATTCCGCACACCTAGGAGTCCATTGATCTGCTTACTTCCCGCACGGGGCTGTGCACACCATGCGGGAAGTAAGCAGATTATGTGCGGTTGGTACCCAGGGTGGAGGAGAGGAGACTCTCCTCCACGGACTGGGCACCATATAAGTGGTCAAAAAATAAGAATTAAAATAAAAAATAGTGATATACTCACCTTCGATGTCTTCCCGCCTCTCAGCTGCATGCTGCCGCTTCGGTTCCTGTAGCTGGTGTGCGGTGAAGGACCTGCCGATGACGTCACTGTCTTGTGATTGGTCGTGAGCGGTCATGTGACCGCTCACGTGACCGCGACGTCATGGAAGGTCCTGCGCGCACACACCATCTATACGGAACGGACGCCGGTGAGGAGATCAGCTGTCTGCGGGTGAGTATAAGCATTTTTTTTATTTATTTATTTTTTTTTAAACATTCTATCTTTTACTATAGATGCTGCAAAAGCAGCATCTATAGTAAAAAGTTGGTCACACTTGTCAAACGCTATGTTTGACAAGTGTGACCAACCTGTCAGTCAGTTTTCCAAGCGATGCTACAGATCGCTTGGAAAACTTTAGCATTCTGCAAGCTAATTACGCTTGCAGAATGCTAAAAAAAACCGCGAAAAAAAAACGCAAAAAAAAATGCGGATTTCTTGCAGAAAATTTCCGGTTTTCTTCAGGAAATTTCTGCAAGAAATCCTGACGTGTGCACATACCCTTATACTGGAGACCAAAATTATAATCTAAAGGCCTGATAATAATAATCTTTTTTTTTATATAGCGCTATCATATTCCGCAGCACTTTACATACATTATCATTGCTGTCCCCGATGGGGCTCACAATCTAAATTCCCTATCAGTATGTCTTTGGAATGTGGGAGGAAACCGGAGTATCTGGAGGAAAACCACGCAAATACAGGGAGAACAAACAAACTCCTTGCAGATATGATGCATCAAAGGTTTCACAAAATGAAATTAAATTCTACTCTGCATGCCCTCAACCAGGTCATTATTAAATATATGAAATAAGTAAATGGCCCAATACTAACCCCTGTGGTACACTACTGTTAACTATTGTTTAATTTTGAAAAATATTCTGATCAGTATAGAAAAATAGGTGCTACAAACCCACAAAGCAAACTAATCAAGTATAGCAAAACACAAAAAAGGTAACTATATAAAATGGGTCATACACAGTAAATAGTAATTAATACAGTTTATTAAGTAAATTAGTACGATCTCCTTTAAGAACCATCTACAGGAGACCGTTATAGGAGTTCCAACATAGAAACAGCACTCAGAGTACAACAAAAGGTGGATATGAAAAAAACACGGCATGGTTATGGTTATTGGTACTTAAGTAGGGTATCCAGCCCATAGTAGCTAATGTTCAAAATAACTTGGCATGTAAATGTTATTGAGAAAGGTAAGTTAATTAATTACGCATCCAGACAATGAAAAACTTGTTCAACGTTTTCGGTCCAAATTGGACCTTCCTCAGAACAGTTTTTATCTGGAGCTCTGTGTCCATTTATATAACGAAACTGTTTGTGTGGCACCCCAGAAGTTCGGGTACCACAGTGGTGCTGCCTTCCTCTCGGGGAGGGTAGTGCCATGCCTGGAGACAGGAGGGATCCCTTTGGCAGGTAATCTTACATGCAACACTTTCTGACTCCAGGCCAGAAGGGGGAGCTCTAAACACGGTTTAAGGGGAACTTCCCTATATACATCCTGGTCTGGAGGAGGAGTCAATTAGGCTAGGTTCACATTGCGTTAATGTGTGCACGCTAACGGACAGCGTTGCACGGTGAAAATGTCACAATTAACGCCGTGCAACGGGTCCGTTAGCGCACCCATTGACAGCAATGTGAAGTTTCCCTGTAGCGCATCACTAGCGCGTGCCTTTTTTGGCTCGCGCTAGCGATGTGCCTTTCTGTTGTGACGCGCCTCGGACGCTGCCTGCAGCGTCCGCGGCGCGCCCGAGGTCCGTTCCCCGCTCTCGCAGATCGGGGATCTGCGAGAGCGGGGACGTTAACGCGACCCCTAACGCGGCCCCTAAATAAACATTGCGTTAGCGCAATCCGCTAGCGCTAAATGGATTGCCCTAACGCAATGTGAAAATAGCCTTAGTCTGGTGCAGACAAGCAGACAGTTGGTAGCAGACAGTGAAGGAGCAAAGAAGGACTTAGGAGCTAGAGGAGGGCTGCTACTGGGCCTCTCTAAGCTGAGCGCAGAAACCGGGCACCGGGAGCCCGAGGTCGTGAGGAACTACAGGTCCCACAGCAGAACCGAAGGGCAGGGAACTAAAAGGGACTTGCCCACATAATACCTGAGGTAGAGCAGCAATCAGAGCCCGGAGTCACCGTAGACAGAGACTCTAAAGAGACGACTCAAGTTGCCTACCGTGCAGGTACTGTCCCTGGACAGGGAAGAAAGAGGGCCTTGTTAGACAACTACAGGCAGCAAGGGACTACAGACCAGCGCATAGTGGAAGGCTCCCAAAATGACATGTCAAAGGGATTTCCACTTGTCTTCAGGCTGCCTGTACTCCATTTATACCTGCTGCCGGTACCCTGGACTGAGGCTACTTAACACCAGTAAACCAGGTAAAGACTGCAACCATGTGTCCTCCATTTATTTGCTGGCATTCACATCCCTGCCAAACACACCGGCAGCCCTGGGGACCCCGCTTCACCTGTGGGAAGAGACACCATCTTTGCTGCAGCACTATCGCCCCCAGAGGATCCCTTTAAGCAGCGTCAGTCACCTCTGCCTGAAAACCACAGGTGGCGTCCCGAAATTTCATTATTTCCACAACCCCTTTAAAGACCGTCCCTTTTACTTGGGCACCCAGGGCCACGGACCGGGTCGCTGCCACCATGATCACCCCTTTAATTGCGTCCTGACCCGGTACCGAATATCCCCACTGCCCTGATGGGTGACTCATTTGTCCTTAGGATGCGGTATGCGGTTGCCAACAATGTGCGCAGTATGGAGGCTCAGCGCTGCTTGCGTACTATGTCGCTTGTGGGTATGCGCTGAGTGGGTTATATAAACGGAACAAACGGTGAAAGCGGACGCCTCACTGTGCTGGCAATCCATCTTGCTTTGACCAACATGTATTTTTTTTTTTTTCAGAATGAATGATGAGTTCAGGAGATGGTGGAGTCGAAGACATAACTCACAAGTGGATCTGGACCTATAATAGCAGCGACCCCTGCATTGCATCCACGGAGAAGAAGCTGGCCAGTAAAGCAAGCTGGCATAGCAAAGTCAACTAGAAAGATCAAAACCAGGTGGGGCAAGTATAAGACAAAAATCAGAAGACAGAAACAAAGTCAGGAGGTAGCTACGGTCAGAAACAGGAAGAAGGCGTCAGAGGCAGAATTGTAAGGCAAAAAGAATCACACAAGCCAAGTCAGGTGAGAATGCCTAAGCCGGCCACAACATCTGCTCCATCACCACCCACAGAATGAACACAGCAGTACCTGGTGACAGAAGCAGACATCGCTGGAGCAGGCTCAGGCAGGGATGTGCTTTCTAATCACTGGATCAACTCACCTCAATGTTGGACTGAAAGCCATAATACTTATTGTCCTTAATACTTCGGATTATGAAAATTAGATACTCAGCATGCATAAGGAAGAAAAATGGGTACAAGTCATACAATGTCGATAAACAGAACTATTCGTCAGGATAGCTTATTCTGGTAAGTCACTAAGAACTTCCTGTAGGCACTGACTGGGAATGTTAAAGAATAAAGACATAGTCTTACTTACCAATTTAATGTACTGCTCCTCCAGCACTAATGTTGAGGCCTCTCAGAGTTCCCAGCATTGATGGTCGCATTCACAGAAAGTGACAATAAGTCCAGGGATTGGCTGCAGCGGTCACATGCATGATGGACTGACTGCACCGAAGGATTGACGGTGATGGAGAGGTGGGGGATCTAAGAGCTGAGGAATGCCTATTATGTCATTTCAGAACATTTTCTACTCTTACTTTTAAAACATCTGAAAATCCCCTTTAAATGTTCCCGCATAGTGAAGAAATGTCCTCCTTTAGCAGGATACATCCTGGTAGCTTTAGTGCTGAGCCCATTTCAATATTATAAAAAACCTAAGCTGCTACAGTTTTCATTAGCGCAGACACAGCAAAATTACAAAACAGATAATAGGAAACCTGCCCTAAATACAATGGCCCAAAGACGCAATTGACAAAAGTGATGTTTGTAAGCGCCAATTCCTGAAAGTATAATTCAGCGAAGCAGCGCCCATCGCTTCTGCATGTAATGTCACAGAAGCTATGCTTACAGATTTACAAACTGCTCTGCATTTGGAAACACGGCGCATGTAATCTTCGAGAGCCCCCCAAGGCTCATAGGAAAATAGTGTCTATTTCAGAGACAATAAAACCATTCGAGTGCATCGCATCACCACCTTGTTTTTGCCGCAGCAATTTAGGTTATGAAAAGAGTTATAGAGGATGCATATTTTACCAGCATCTCTTTTTTCCCTACTGTGCTCACTAACTCCTCCACCATCCTACGGAGTCTTAATGGCCCTGACCTGTATGTGATACACTAACTGCACAGGAAAAGCCACGGCATATCTACAGCTGATCACACGTGGCAATTACATCAGTCTACTTCTAGCAACATTTTACTGCGCAAGTGTAAGGCCGGTGTCACACTAGCGAGTTTTACGGACGTATGAGCGCAGAAAATACGTCCAGAAAATACGCATTGCACACGGCCCAATGATTCTCTATGGGGCAGCTCCTATCTGCCGTATATTACGCATCCATAATATACGGCATGTTACGGGCGTAGAAAATCACAGCACGCTGCGTTTGTCAGCATATTGCGCAAAAAATACGCCAATGAAAATCTATGGGGATGAGAAAATTACGGATTACACACGGACCATGCGTGTGACTTGCGAGAAATATGCACCGGTGTTCTCTAGAAAAGCCAGTAATTCAGTGCGGTGTACAGTAAAATCACACTGACAGAATAGAATAGCCAAATCAGTTCTCCTGCTTCGCACTGACGAGAGCCAACAGCCCGAAACACCGTGTCTGCGAATTGAGATACTGATTTGGCTTTTATCCTAAGTCATATTGCACGACTCGTTAAAGGCTTGATTGTGACTTGTAGGATCGCTACTTCCAACAGGTGGCGCTATAGAGTTAAGTCCTCTTTTTCTCAGAGGAGGCAATTTGCATACACATAGAATAGGAATGAATATATATATATATATATATATATATATATATATGTCAGTGAGACACACACATATATATATATATATATATATATATATATATATATATATATATATATTTAATTCAGCGCAAGATCGCATAAAAGCCGGTAATTCAATTGCCATACAGTAAACCATCCCATATCCCTTTTTTTATTACATATTCCTCTTTACTAATGTAACAAGTGTCTGTGTGTAAAATTTTGGAGCTCTAGCTACTAAATTAAAGGGTTAAATCCCAGAACAAATTGGCGTGGGCTCTCGCACAATTTTCTCCGCCAGAGTGGGAAAGCCAGTGACTGAGGGCAGATATTAATAGCCTAGGGAGGGACCATGGTTATAAGGACCCCCCCTGGCTAAAAACATCTGCCCCCAGCCACCCCAGAAAAGGCACATCTGGAAGATGCGCCTATTCTGGCACTTAGCCTCTCTCTTCCCACTCCCGTGTAGCGGTGGGATATGGGGTAATGAAGGGTTAATGTCACCTTGCTATTGTAAGGTGACATTAAGCCAGGTTAATAATGGAGAGGTGTCAATTATGACACCTATCCATTATTAATCCAATACTACGAAATGGTTAATAAAACACACACACACACATAATTAAAAAATATTTTAATGAAATAAAGACACAGGGTGTTTTAATATTTTATTATACTCTCAATCCACCTGAAGACCCTCGTTCTGTAAAAAATTAAAAATAAAACATCAACAATATCCCATACCTTCCGACGTTCAGTCACATCCCACGATGTAAATCCATCTGAAGGGGTTAAATAATTTCACACCCAGGAGCTCTGCTAATGCAGCTGTGCTCCTGTCTGTAAAACTTGGTGAATGAATGGAATGCAGGGGAATGTACTGTAGTTACCTCGAGTCGCGGTGATGCGCCCTCTGCTGGATGAACTCATATGAACTCGACCGTGGGAACTTTTCTGAAAAAATGATTTGACCCCTTCAGATGGATTTATATCGTGGGACGTGTGTCAGGACTCTGAACATTTTTTACCTTTTGTGCATTACTGCCCTTTTTCAAGATGGCGTCTTTGGTCTCATGTGCACTGTGTCTCCTGCTATAAAACTCCGCCCCAGCCTTCAGTCTGTGCTAGAGTATTCTGCCGTGCATCCAGCTCCTGACCTCTGGTGACTCCCTGGCTATACACCTGCTCCTGTGAACCTGTGTGGTGATCCTGCTACTCTGCTCTGAGTTCCTGCTGCATACACAAGTTTCCAGTAATCCTCCTTCATCTGCTGTTCGTGTTTACTTCCATCTGCATTTGCTGGTCATGTAAGCTGTTTCTGCTTTGCAATAACCTGAGACTATTAACCAGGCCTCCCTGGTTGAGCTAAGATATGATTTGAACTGCTTAATAAGCATATCTATCTCTGCCTGGACTAAGACAAGGATTTATTTGTGTCAAGTATCCTCAAGAATAATTGTGCTTCATAGACTTTCTGCTTGATTGCATTTTCCTCTGAAGTTTCCTATAGACTGCTAAGCTGCGTTTATTATTTGCACCAAGTGTTGTGGACTTGAGTTTCTCTCTGCACCTGTTTGAATCACCGTGTGACAATATACTTTACCACTTATAAAACTGTGTCCTGTAGTTGTCTTGTTCCACGCAAAGAGTCTCCTGAGTTATCCCCTACAATTATTACAAAGTGACTGAATGACGGAAGGTATGGGATATTGTTGATTTTTTATTTTTCCTTTTTTACAGAACGAGGGTCTTTAGTTGTTTTGAGAGTATAATAAAATATTAAAACACCCTGTGTCTTTATTTCATTAAAATATTTTTTAATTATGTGTGTGTGTTTTATTAACCATTTCGTACTATTGGATTAATAATGGATAGGTGTCATAATTGACGCCTCTCCATTATTAACCTGGCTTAATGTCACCTTACAATAGCAAGGTGACATTAACCCTTCATTACCCCATATCCCGCCGCTACACGGGAGTGGGAAGAGAGAGGCTAAGTGCCAGAATAGGCGCATCTTCCAGATGTGCCTTTTCTGGGGTGGCTGGGGGCAGATGTTTTTAGCCAGGGGGGTCCTGATAACCACGGTCCCTCCCTAGGCTATTAATATCTGCCCTCAGTCACTGGCTTTCCCACTCTGGCGGAGAAAATTGCGCGGGAGCCCACATCAATTTTTTCCGGGATGTAACCCTTTAATTTAATAGCTAGAGCTTCAACATTTTACACACAGACACTTGTTACATTAGTAAAGAGGAATATGTAATAAGAAAAGGGATATGGGATGGTTTACTGTATGGAAACCATGTCTCATATCCTGTCGGGTTTGTGAAGGAGAGAGCAAAAGCCGGCAATTGAATTACCGGCTTTTATGCTATCTTGCGCTGAATTAAATAAATATATATATATATATATATATATATATATATATATATGTGTCTCACTGACATATATATATATATATACAGTATATATATATATATATATATATATATATATATACACATATATATATATATATGGACTGTATATACGTTTTTAGGAATATTTTAGCAGATGGATCCATGATTTGTCCATTTTGCAAGCCTGCGCAAAAAAATCGCCGTACGGATGACACACGGATACATTTGTCCGTAAAAATCGCATCCTCGCATTGAATACATTACAGTGTTTTGGGAAAATTACTGCGTATTAAGGCCGTAAAATACGGACTGTATTGTCTTACGCCTAGGGTGACGCCGGCCTTAATATTTCCAGAAGACACTTCATATTGACTGACACCCTCTGTACTGGCGTATACCGGTGTACACAGTGGTCATGCCTAGAGGATTCCTAGGGCCGGTGTATGATTGACACCACTATCACACAATAGATAACCCCACGGGTCATACTCATGTGTACACATGGATTTAATGCGCTGTGTGCTTTATTCATCATAGTGCATAATGAATGGAATTGATCATGATTTACGTATACACATGCGCAGTTTTTTAGTGCTAGATTTGTCTTTTTGAGGACTTTATAACTGGGAGCAGTAATTTCATCTTGCGTATTCTGACTGCCATCTCTGTAAGGCTGTAGTCACACACAATGTATAAAAAATCTGTCCGATTTTGTCTGCTGAGAATCGCACAAATGTTCTCCGTATGGTGATCCGTATCTCATCCGTGTGCAATGTCAGGATGCTTTTTTTTCTCATCCGTATGTTGAGATTTTCTCACACACTTGCAAAATTAGCAAATAATGGCTGAGCCTTTCCTGTCACCTGCCCAATGCCTGAGAATTTCTCACATGTCACACACATGGTCCGTGTGCGGTGCGATTTTTTTCTCACACCCATAGACTTTCATTGGCGAGTCTCAGCTGAATTACGCGGACAATTGCAGCGTGCTGCAATATCACTCGCAAGCGTAATGCGGACGAGAAAAAACGCATGATACGAGCTGCCCCATAGATTAACATTGGTCCGAGTGCTATGCGATTTTTCATTACAGACTAGTGTCACCCCGGCCTAATTGGGAGCCTAACTGAAGAGGTTATGGAGATCCCCAATTAGGCAGCACTATGCCGTCACTGGTAGCCGCATTACTATCATTCTTGTTTTTATGCTAAAAAATATAAAGCGCAATAATATAATCTGCTATAAAGAGCTGGGTTACTTACAAATACAGACCAGATTCACACCTTCAGTATTTGATCAGTTTTTCTTACCTTAGTATTTGTAAGACATATCAGGAGTTGGAGAAAAATATAGAAGTGGTGACATGTTTCTATTATACTTTTCCTCTGAATGTTCCTCTCCTGGTTTTGGCTTACAAATACTGAGGTAAAAACCTGATCAAACAGTGAACATGGCCTTAAATCAGCTGCGATCCCATACTGTCCTGTCTGTATACTCTTTTGCTTCCTCTCCTGCCCAGGAGATGTGGGATTATCAGACCATGTTAATGCACAGTAAGACACAGCCATTACACAGCAGGGGCACATATGTAAAATTATCTCAGCACAGGAACATTTTTTTTAACACACCCAATTGTGGAATATATATTAACCCCTTCACCACTTGGAATTTTCCGCCAAAATGGCCGTGTGAGGGCTTGTTTTTTTGCGGGATGAGGTGTACTTTTGAACGACACCATTCAATTTACCATATAGTGTACTGAAAAACGGGAAAAAAAATCCAAGTGCGGTGATACTGCAAAAAAAGTGCAATTCCACAATGTTTTTTTTTTTTTTTAATTTATCTATCAAGTTCACTAAATGCTAAAATTGACCTGCCATTATGATTCTCCAGGCCATTACAAGTTCGTAGACACCAAACATGTATAGTTTCTTTATTATTTAAGTGATTCTAAAAAAATCCAGAGTTTGCATAAATAAAATAATAATAATAATAAAAAAAAAAAAATACGGCACCATTTTTTCCAAGACCCGTAACATCTCCATTTTCATGGACTGGGGGCTCGGTGAGGGCTTATTTTTTGTACGCCGAGTGAGGTTCAAACAAAGGGGGTATAATTGAAGGAGTATCTGGCTTGGGTACAAAACAGCAAGAACACCCCCTCAAAACCACCTTTTGTATCAGAATAAAAACAAACAGAGAAAGGATGATAAAATCTGCTTTATATCTGTGCATAATCTAAAGCAAAATAATATGAGAGCGATTCTCATGAAACATTGGTCCATACTTAAAACTGAACGCTCCTTGGGACCCTTTCTACCTGACCGCCCATTAATGACCTCGGAGGTCAAAAAATCTTAAGGATTTAGGCTGCCGTCACACTAGCAGTATTTAGTCAGTATCTTACATCAGTATTTGTAAGCCAAAACCAGGAATGGGTGATAAATGCAGAAGTGGTGCATATGTTTCTATTATACTTTTCCTCTATTTGTTCCACTCCTGGTTTTGGCTTACAAATACTGATGTAAAATACTGACCAAATACTGCTAGTGTGACGGCAGCCTTACTGGTCAACATCCACTATGCCCCACCAACAGCAAACCCGTTTGGTTCAAGGAGACCAACTAAGGGATGTTATACCTGCGGCTACGGTCTTGCCTGCGCCAATATCCTTCGATGCACTTCTTTGGACTCGGCAAATGGTGACAAACGTTTTCAGATTAAACAACATATACTGTATCATGTAGTAGCATGAATGTAACCTACTTTGCTACGTGTAGTTGCCCACTTATTTACATGGCACTTACCTCAAGAGAGTTGAGGGTAAGACTCCAAGAGAATGTGCGGGATATTGGTGTGGCCAAGACAGTGGCCGACCCCCCCTAAACTTAAAACATTCCCCCGGCATTTCAGGGCCCACCACAACTGTGACCGTAAGGGATTTATGGTTAGGGGCATAGATGTTATTCACGCTGGGATCGGAGGTGGTAATATCAAGCAGCTCCTAACACAGTGTGAAACAAAATGGATTACAACCTTGGGAACAATGACACCAAACGGCCCAAGAGAGTCGCTTCACATTGCATCTTTTTTTATAAAGACTTCCCCTCCTCTTCTTCTTGATTGTGTCCACAAGATTGACACCTTCTTATTCCCTCTTACTATTTTAACAGATTTTTAATTTGTTCACACTTTTCCTTATTCTATTCCAGTTTACACACCAAAATGTAGTTTTCCCTCTCGACCTATAGGACTCTTCTATATTATGCTAAAGAAAACCTTAATCGGCAAGATATTATACAATATAAGGATCCATATATGTCCTAATGAAACCTCTTTTATATTTATTATTTATTTTGATTGTCCTGTTAATAAATTAACTTTCTTGGTAGAAATTATAAGATTTATATAAAAAGCTTCATCATTGTTATGATGTATTAATTGTCTGCTGATTCCTATGAAGACTATGGTGAGCATGCCCCCCGTTCCCTGTGCTCGTGACGAGTTGCCCGCCATCTTAGTGTCCAGTGCCCCTGACCGGGAGCCATAGTTACATCCACGCTCCCGCTCATGCGCACTTTCAACCTGATGGCTGGGTCACATGGGTGTGACGCAGCTGGTGAGGCGCTCATGTGACGACACACAGTAGCCTCATTGGTTGGTTACCGATCATATGGTTTTCCATTACCCCAGTTAGAAAAAGGTCGTGGCAGGTAACACCACATAACTTCCCCTTCAGAAAGCTGTATGTACTGAATACGTGAAACGAACGTTGGGGTTATTGTTATCCGTTTTCTGGAGACAACCCGAACCTCCCTCTTTTATGTGTGGGTAAGATACCTTCCATTATTAATATATTGACTACAATGTCTTTACTCAAACTATGTATTAGAAAGGTTTGTTGTGCCCCTCTGGACACTGACTATGGTGCAGAATAGAGTGTCCGGGCACCAATTTCTAAAGCTTTTTTTTTAAGTGTCTGAATGACCCGTATAGCTATTTCACACGCTCATGCACAGAACTTTTCAGGGTGGTGCAAGATCCAAAAGATATTTCAAAGCTTTCAAGGAAAGGAAGAAATGTCAGCGCTCACCCAGTCTGCAGATAAATCAGTCCAATTTTATTTTCTTTACATCCTGGACAATATCATAAAGTGCGGTAATGCTAATATTGCAAATGCAGGTGCAGGGATGTCAGAGAAAACCGTGAGACATGGCGGACAACGACTGCTTTTACGCTTCTGTTAAAATCAGATCCATCAATGTGTAATCCACATGCCGTCTGTGATTAACGTTGTAGTGAATAGGAGAAGCTCTGTCATTTATATATTCATATAGGAAAAACACTGATGAAACCGATGATAAAAACTGAAACACTGACCAAACACTGATTAAATTTGGATTGAAAGCACTGATGAAGCAGACCTTTTCTATGGATGTGAAAAATCACCGATGTCTGAAGAAGGCCTTAAAATCACCTAGTGCTATAGTACAGAATAGTGTAAATTACTTGTCCAGGCTCCTCTGCATATGCATCTGTTCATGGGGAAATAAGATTGCACGCTGCAATGGAAAGCGTCTTGTGCAATAAAAAACTGCTCTGCTATAGGGGATACGAAAATGATATATAATAATGACTAATACACTGATGTTAAAAACAAACAATCTATATTTTAGCCCTAAAAAATACAAACTGAAAATGTGAACCCACAAAAATAGATATGGGAGGAAGTAAGATGAAAGTAAAAGAATTCCTCATGTTCAAGAAGAAAACATGTCAGGCATGACAAACTCAGCCCGAAAACCGATTGAACTATAAAGGAAAAGTAACATGATAACAATGAGATGGATTATTTCCCATCTTTCAGCTGAGTATCGAACCACTAGAATGCACAGCAAATATGACCCCATTAGACCAAGCTGTGACGGGAGATTTGCATCAGTTTCTCAAGTGAAATGATGTGTGGAACATTATTCTTCACAGCGTACAGAAACAAAATAAAATCCTGTGTAAGAAACACAGATGAAATTTTAATGTGAACATCACAGCAAAGTTTAAGTTCTCCAGAAGTGCTCAGGAACATTAATGAACTGTAATAAGTATATTTGAGGTGACTTCTGCTTTGTAGACTTAAAATGCTGGGTAAGAGTGCAGCCCCCATGACGGAGACCCCACCAACCCCAATGTAGTCAATAAGGTCTATCAGGTGCCCCTGGTGTCATCATGTGTTGGTTTTGCATCTTCCATCCTTTCTATATAGATACGGTCTATATAGAGAGGATGGAAGATGCAAAATGCCATTTTTGTTTCTGGAATGCACTGCTCATTCATCTGATACCAGAAGTGTGTTTTCCCATCATTTAAGCTACAACACATTGGTTCACCTTTTATAACTGTATAGAAAAGGGTATTGAAAGGCATTCATCATTGGGGCTGACTTATGCCAATGCAGTGGAATATATCAGTCTTAATAGAAAGAGGCACTGGAGAAAGCTGTGCCAAATTCATTAAAGAAGCACGCCTATAAAAGGTTTTATCCTCTTAATATACTGCAATCACCATATTATGTAGCACTATGTAGGTACAATTGCTCATTTTGCCCTTCTATTCAGTTAATTCTTACCTTTTCCATTAGGTCTCTGACATCTCGTAATTAAAAACAGACTAGCTCAATCCTTCTAAGCTCTATATAGACACAGAAAGTATAATTTCTCTGAATGAGTCATCATTAGAACTACAATTCTACATCACTGACAAAAGGAAACAAGGAAGAGAGATAAAAGCAAGCGGGCAGGTGCAGGTGGATCAGGAGTTGAAGAGAGGTTGGAACTGGGCTGGACAGAGACTTTTCAGTCAGGTAGGATTGTAGCTCTAACGATGACTCATTCATACAGGGAAAAGAGACGTCCTGTTTCTATGTAGAGCTTAGAAGGATTTGTCTAGTCTGGTTTTAATTACGTGATGCCATAGACCTAATTAAAAATAATGTATTGAGTAGCAAGGCCAAATGAGCAATTGTAAGTACTCAGCGCTATATAATATGATGATTGCAATATACTAAGAGGGTAAAAACTTTGATGGGAATGCTTATTTAAGAGGCACGCACCTAATTCACAAATTTGGCCCATCATTTAACTGCCGTTCACCACTGCCAGAAATGAACACCAGGGAGGGATGGTGTACTTTTCTGTTGCAATTTTCACCCCTTTTGTGATGAATTTGCCGGCTGTGCTTGGTCACGCCCAGTCCGAGTTCTGCCATCTGTTCCAAAAATGGCCAGAGCTGGCATAGAAATAACCAATGTCACAACATCTTTTGCAGCTTTAAGTTGCAGATAAATTTTCAGAAATTTCAAGTATTTTTATGCCAGAATTCTTGAGAAAACTGCTTGATGAATCAACATCTACATGAACAGAGCCTAGCGTTCAGTGAGTAGGAAACAAAGGCTGAAGTGCTAATTACGTACCTTAATCTGTTTTTCGTATCTGTACCAACAGGTCATTCTTTTTTTGATCCTGCAGATAAAATTTTCCACATTTGCTGCTTAATAACAAATCCACTTCTGGTCCTGGATGAATGAAAATCTGTGTAAAATAAAAACAAAAAGAAACAAAACTAAGTAATAAATTTATGAAAAAATAGCATATATCCTAGACATTAATGAGATATAATATATTAACGATATACGGTACTCTATACTCCAAGAGGAAGCTAAGCTAAAACGTACGTTGGATTCAGCAATAAAGGAGCAGCGCTCCATCCAGGTGTGTAGTATAAAAGTAGAAGTTTATTCTGCCATATAACAGCAACGTTTCGGCCCAGAGGGCCTTTGTCAAGCATAACATAGAGTGCACATGACCAGCTTTAAATAGTGTATGTGCCACACAGGGCACCAATCACCATTCAGCCGCCCACCACCCAATAAAAACTACAATGTAATACAAAAACAGACATCTAACATGTTTAAAATACACTTTACCAACCGCCCACACCTCCCCCATAAATCACCCACATAATCTCATTATCCTCCAATATTTAACACAATCTACTGTTGATGTCTCAGGCAATCGGTCTCCAGCATCAGGGTCGTCATGGAAACATCCACCAATCCTTACGAGGCCATGTGGGGATTGTAAACAGAGCGGAGCCAATAGGATACCATCTTCAAACGGCGCCAAGAATCTTCATACTGCCAATCTGTGACTTTCACATACAAGGCGCATACCCTTCCACCTATCATGCGACCCGTAACATACCCCAGAGATCAAGACGTCATAACCCGACGTCATCACCAAAAGTACGACTCCCCTCCTGGACCACAATGCAGCGGTGGACGGGACACATAAGCGCACCGCCAACCGGAAGTACCCGCACCACATGACCGCGAGGCGGACCCACCTTCGGCAGTGCACGCCCACCTGTCCATCCACATTACTGCGTCCAGTCAGCCCGGAGCGTAACCTAGGAGACCAAGACGCACACGGATCAATGACAGCGCTAATTCAAAAGGAGAATCAAAACATACATAATATTAAACCATATAACGCCATATTCTCAATGATCGCCAAGTAAGTGATGACTTAACCACATCCCATCATATCCGCACGACAGTCGGGAAGCACAAGGAGGGGAGCTAATATAGAGACATCCAGAATATAGCCACCTGTCCACTGATTCCAACATATCCCAATCCTTTTGACAACCGACTGTAGCCATATTGTCCTAAAATATAACAAGAGGGAAAAGGGGGGACAAAGGGAAGAAAAAATATATAATATAAATATCTTCACATAGCGGAAGGGAACATTAAAAGAAACATATACCCACCATGATGCCCACCCACACATACTAAACCAAAAATTAAACGGCACAGGTATGTAAATTAAAATCAATATTCAGACCTTTTGGTTGTAAAGACCCTAATGTATAGATCCACCTTAATTCCTTCTTTTTAAGAATTTGTACCCTATTACCACCCCTCCTAAGTACTGGGACACTATCAATAACCCTAAACCTCAATTGGTTTACTGAGTGTCTGTTTTCAATAAAATGTTTAGGGACTGGTAACTCTGTAAGCCCCGTTCTCACCGTGCTCTTATGCTTGCTAATTCGGGCCCTCACTTCCATGGTTGTTTCACCCACATAGGTGAGTCCACATGGGCACACAATCATGTATATAACAAAGCTTGAAGAGCAGGTGTATCTCTCTTTCAAAAAATTTTTTTCTCCAGTGTGTGGATGGTAAAAAAATTCCCCTTTTAGCATGTTATTGCAACAAGCACAGCCCAAACACGGGAAATTCCCGTGTTTGGCTGCACTCAGGGTACTCTGGACCAAGGAGGGGTGGTAATAGGGTACAAATTCTTAAAAAGAAGGAATTACGGTGGATCTATACATTAGGGTCTTTACAACCAAAAGGTCTGAATATTGATTTTAATTTACATACCTGTGCCGTTTAATTTTTGGTTTAGTATGTGTGGGTGGGCATCATGGTGGGTATATGTTTCTTTTAATGTTCCCTTCCGCTATGTGAAGATATTTATATTATATATTTTTTCTTCCCTTTGTCCCCCCTTTTCCCTCTTGTTATATTTTAGGACAATATGGCTACAGTCGGTTGTCAAAAGGATTGGGATATGTTGGAATCAGTGGACAGGTGGCTATATTCTGGATGTCTCTATATTAGCTCCCCTCCTTGTGCTTCCCGACTGTCGTGCGGATATGATGGGATGTGGTTAAGTCATCACTTACTTGGCGATCATTGAGAATATGGCGTTATATGGTTTAATATTATGTATGTTTTGATTCTCCTTTTGAATTAGCGCTGTCATTGATCCGTGTGCGTCTTGGTCTCCTAGGTTACGCTCCGGGCTGACTGGACGCAGTAATGTGGATGGACAGGTGGGCGTGCACTGCCGAAGGTGGGTCCGCCTCGCGGTCATGTGGTGCGGGTACTTCCGGTTGGCGGTGCGCTTATGTGTCCCGTCCACCGCTGCATTGTGGTCCAGGAGGGGAGTCGTACTTTTGGTGATGACGTCGGGTTATGACGTCTTGATCTCTGGGGCATGTTACGGGTCGCATGATAGGTGGAAGGGTATGCGCCTTGTATGTGAAAGTCACAGATTGGCAGTATGAAGATTCTTGGCGCCGTTTGAAGATGGTATCCTATTGGCTCCGCTCTGTTTACAATCCCCACATGGCCTCGTAAGGATTGGTGGATGTTTCCATGACGACCCTGATGCTGGAGACCGATTGCCTGAGACATCAACAGTAGATTGTGTTAAATATTGGAGGATAATGAGATTATGTGGGTGATTTATGGGGGAGGTGTGGGCGGTTGGTAAAGTGTATTTTAAACATGTCAGATGTCTGTTTTTGTATTATATTGTAGTTTTTATTGGGTGGTGGGCGGCTGAATGGTGATTGGTGCCCTGTGTGGCACATACACTATTTAAAGCTGGTCATGTGCACTCTATGTTATGCTTGACAAAGGCCCTCTGGGCCGAAACGTTGCTGTTATATGGCAGAATAAACTTCTACTTTTATACTACACACCTGGATGGAGCGCTGCTCCTTTATTGCTGAATCCTCTATGGTCCTGGATGGTTCCCTGGAGTGGGACGGGCGCCCCAGTTAGTGAGTGCTGTCAGCCTTCTGTTTGTTTCTTAAAACGTACGTTGGAGTCCTAGGGAGTCCACATTTTTGGACAGTCTCTTTTAACCCCTTCATGACCCAGCCTATTTTGACCTTAATGACCTGGCCGTTTTTTGCAATCCTGACCAGTGTCCCTTTATGAGGTAATAACTCAGGAACGCTTCAACGGATCCTAGCGGTTCTGAGACAGTTTTTTTCGTGACATATTGGGCTTCATGTTAGTGGTAAATTTAGGTCGATAAACGCAAAAATTATTTGTGAAAAAATGGAAATTTGGCTAAAATTTTGAAAATTTCGCAATTTTCAAATTTTTTATTTTTATTCTGTTAAACGAGAGTTATGTGACACAAAATAGTTAATAAATAACAATATCCACATATCTACTTTATATCAGCACAATTTTGGAAACAAAATTTTTTTTTGCTAGGAAGTTATAAGGGTTAAAATTTGACCAGCAATTTCTCATTTTCACAACGAAATTTACAAAACCATTTTTTTTAGGGACCCCCTCACATTTGAAGTCAGTTTGAGGGGTCTATATGGCTGAAAATACCCAAAAGTGACACCATTCTAAAAACTGCACCCCACAAGGTGCTCAAAACCACATTCAAGAAGTTTATTAACTCTTCAGGTGCTTCACAGCAGCAGAAGCAACATGGAAGGTAAAAATGAACATTTAACTTTTTAGTCACAAAAATTATCTTTTAGCAACAATTTTTTTATTTTCCCAAGAGTAAAAAGAGAAACTGGACCACAAACGTTATTGTACAATTTGTCCTGAGTACGCCGATACCCCATATGTGGGGGGGAACCACTGTTTGGGCGCACGACAGGGATCGGAAGGGAAAGAGCGCCATTTGACTTTTTCAATTAAAAATTGGCTCCAATCTTTAGCGCACACCATGTCACGTTTGGAGAGCCCCTGTGTGCCTAAACATTGGAGCTCCCCCACAAGTGACCCCATTTTGGAAACTAGACCCCCCAAGGAACTTATCTAGATGCATAGTGAGCACTTTTCACCCCCAAGTGCTTCACAAATTGATCCGTAAAAATGAAAAAGTTTTCACAAAAAAATTCTTTTAGCCTCGATTTGTTAATTTTCACATGGGCAACAGCATAAAATGGATTCTAAAATTTATTGCGCAATTTCTCCTGAGTACAGTGATACCTCACATGTGGGGGTAAACCACTGTTTGGGCACACGGCAGGGCTCGGAAGGGAAGGAGCGCCATTTGACTTTTTGAATGAAAAATTAGCTCCAATCGTTAGCGGACACCATGTCGCGTTTGGAGAGACCCTATGTGTTAGGGGTCGAGTTTCCCCCTCTGCACAGGGGGAATCTCGGGCCATCTCCACTGCGGTCTCCCATTCTTCTCCTGCCACAGTGGAGCCTGCTCAGCAGAGACATCGGTCCCAGCGTCTCGCTCAGGCTGACTCTGCACAAAGAGTTACTGCTGCTTCTGCTGCTTCTGCCATTGAAGCCAGTGTTGGGCAGCGGCGAGCAGACGCTTCTGGGACTAAGTCCTGCGTTTCTCGTTCTGAGCATGCCCAGAGTAAGATCTCTCAGTGGAGATCGAGGGTCACATGATCAGATACTGCAGCTAAGGCCATTGGTCCTTCAGGAAGGTGCTGTAGGTGCTCACGCTCTGTGGCAGCCTCTCATTGGTCCTTCTAGGAAGGTCTTGTACATGCTGCAAGTATTTAAGGCTCGCATGGCCGCAAGTTTGTGTTCAGGGACCCTGCTGAAATAAGCCCCTAGAATGCTGGCACCTCCGGCGAGGAGATTGTGTGTGTATGTATTCAGGGACCTGGCCGAAATAAGCCCTTAGAATGCTGGCACCTCCAGCGAGGAGTTATGTGTGCATGCATGACCACTGACTGCTCTCATTTGAGTAGTTAGCCTGTGCCTCTGTGCAGTCAAACAGGACACAGAGCTTTTCTTTCTCGGCTACTCTGTGAAACTAACAGAGCTAGATCATACAGCCATATAGTGCCGCCGTTTACTAGCAGCAGGTTCTCCTGCACGGTGGACCCCGGGCTGCGAACGCATCTACTTCAATAAAACATTTATATTTACCCGATGCGTTCCGCTAGCCCTAACACTATGTGCCTAAACATTGGAGCTCCCCCACATGTGACCCCATTTTGGAAACCAGACCTCCCATGGAACTAATCTAGATGTGCGGTGACCCCCAAGTGCTTCACAGAAGTTTATAATGCAGAGCCGTGAAAATAAAAAATAATTTTTCTTTCCTCAAAAATTATTTTTTGGCCCGCAATTTTTTATTTTCACAAGAGTAACAGGAGAAATTGGACCCCAAAAGTTGTTGTCCAGTTTGTCCTGAGTACGCTGATACCCCATATGTGGGGGGAACCACTGTTTGGGCACACGTCAGGGCTCGGAAGGGAAGTAGTGACGTTTTGGAATGCAGACTTTGATGGAATGGTCTGCGGGCATCATGTTACGTTTGCAGAGCCCCTGATGTGCCTAAACAGTAGAAACCCCCAAGTGACCCCATTTTGGAAACTAGACCCCCCAAGGAACTTATCTAGATATGTGGTGAGCACTTTGAACCTTCAAGTGCTTCACAGAAGTTTACAACGCCGAGCCGTGAAAATAAAAAATCATTTTTCTTTCCTCAAAAATGATGTTTTAGCAAGCATTTTTTTATTTTCACAAGGGTAAAAGGAGAAATTGGACCCCAATAGTTGTTTCCCAGTTTGTCCCGAGTATGCTGGTACCCCATATGTGGGGGTAAACCACTGTTTGGGCGCACGTCGGGGCTCGGAATGGAGGGAGCACCATTTGACTTTTTGAACGCAAGATTGGCTGGACCAATCGTGGCGCCATGTTGCGTTTGGAGACCCCTGATGTGCCTAAACAGTGGAAACCCCATCAATTCTAACTCCAACACTAACCCCAACACACCCCTAACCCTAATCCCAACTCTAGCCATAACCCTAATCACAACCCTAACCCCAACACAACCCTAACCACAACCCTAACCCCAACACACCCCTAACCCTAATCCTAACCCTAATCCCAACCCTAACCCTAACCCCAACCCTAACCCCAACACACCCTTAACCATAACCCTAACCACAAGCCTAATCTTAACCTTAATTCCAACCCTAACCCTAAGGCTATGTGCCCACGTTGTGGATTCTTGTGAGATTTTTCAGCACCATTTTTGAAAAATCCGCAGGTAAAAGGCACAGTGTTTTACCTGCGGATTTACCGCGGATTTCCAGTGTTTTTTGTGCGGATTTCACCTGCGGATTCCTATTGAGGAACAGGTGTAAAACGCTGCGGAATCCGCACAAAGAATTAACATGCTGCGGAAAATACAACACAGCATTTCTGTGCGGTATTTTCCGCACCATGGGCACAGCGGATTTGGTTTTCCATAGGTTTACATGGAACTGTAAACCTGATGGAAAACTGCTACGAATCCGCTGCGGATCCGCAGCCAAATCTGCACCGTGTGCACATAACCTAATTCTAAGGCTATGTGCAAACGCTACGGAAAACATTGCGGATCCGAAGCATTTTCGCAGCTGCGGGTCCGCAGCAGTTTCCCATGAGTTTATAGTTAAATGTAAACCTATGGGAAAGAAAAAACGCTGTGCACATGCTGCGGAAAAAACTGCGCGGAAAGCAGCGGTTTACATTCCGCAGCATGTCACTTCTTTCTGCAGATTCCGCAGCGGTTTTACAACTGCTCCAATAGAAAACCGCAGTTGTAAAACCGCAGTTAAATCCGCAGAAAAACCACGGTGAATCCGCGATAAATCCGCAGCGGTTTTGCACTGCGGATTTATCAAATCCGCTGTGGAAAAATCCGCAGAGGACCAGTATGCGTGTGCATAGCCTTACCCTAACCCTGACCCTAGTTCTAACCCTAACCCTAGTGGAAAAAAAATATATATATTTTCTTTATTTTATTGTTGTCCCTACCTATGGGTGTGATAAAGGAGGGGGTTCATTTACTATTTTTTTTATTTTGATCACTGTGATAGGTTTTATCACACTGATCAAAATGCACATGGAACGAATCTGCCGGCCGGCAGATTCGGCAGGCGCACTGCGCATGCGCCCGCCATTTTGGAAGATGGCGGCGCCCATGGAGAAGACGGACGGACACCGGGAGGCTCGGTAAGTATGAGGGGGTGGGCGGGAGCACGCGGAGGTGGATCGGGGCACAGGGGGGGTGGATCAGAGAATGGGGGAGCGGACAGGAGGACGGAGGGGAGCGGACCACAGAACGGAGGACTGGGGAGGAGACCGGTGGCGGTGGGGGGGGCAGATCAGGGTTTCCAGCCATGGCTGATGATATTGCAGCATCGGCCATGGCTGGATTGTAATATTTCATTTCACCACTTTTCATAGGTGAAATATTACAAATTGCTCTGTTTGGCTGTTGCACTTTCAACAGCCAATCAGAGCGATCGTAGCCACGTGGGGGCAAAGCCACCCCCCTGGGCTAAAGTACCAGTCCCCCTGTCCCTGCAGATCGGGTGAAATTGGAGTTAACCCTTTCAACCGATCTGCAGGGACGTGATCATTCTGTGACACAGCATATGCGTCGCAGGTCGGATTGGCACCGACTTTCATGACGCATACGCTGTGTCACTGGTCGGGAAGGGGTTAATACAGTATATGGTATGTTAACGTTTGACATTTGTATTGAACTATTTTTATGCTATGTATCTATGTTATACTGTATGCACTTCATTAACCCCTTCCCGACCTTTGACGCATACGCTACGTCATGAAAGTCGGTGCCAATCCGACCTGTGACGCAGCGTATGCGTCATGGAATGATCGCGTCCCTGCAGATCGGGTGAAAGGGTTAACTCCGATTTCACCCGATCTGCAGGGACAGGGGGAGTGGTACTTCACCCAAGGGGGGGTGGCTTCACCCCCTCGTGGCTACGATCGCTCTGATTGGCTGTTAAAGGTGAAACTGCCAATCAGAGCGATTTGTAATATTTCACCTAAAAAACTGGTGAAATATTACAATCCAGCCATGGCCGATGCTGCAATATCATCGGCCATGGCTGGAAATACTGAAGTGCCCCCCCCCACCCCACCGATCGCCCCCCCAAGCCACCGATCTGTCCCGTAGTCCCCTCCGTCCTGTGCTCCGCTCCCCCGTCCTCCTGTCCGCTCCCCCCGTGCTCCTATGTCACCCCCCTGTGCTCCGATCCCCCCCGTGCCCCGATCTCCCCCCCTTATACTTACCGAGGCTCCCGGTTTCGGTCCGTCTTCTCCATGGGCGCCGCCATCTTCCAAAATGGCGGGCGCATGCTCAGTGCGCCCGCCGAATCTGCCGTTCGGCAGATTCGTTACAAGTACTTTTTGATCGCTATGGTAGGTTCTATCACAGCGATCAAAATAAAAAAAATAATAAATAACCCCCCCCCCCTTTATCACCCCCATAGGTAGGGACAATAATAAAATAAAGAAATTATTTTTTTTTCTTTTTCCACTAGGGTTAGGGTTTCAACTAGGGTTAGAACTAGGGGTAGGGTTGGGGTTAGGGGTAGGGTTAGGGTTACGGGTAGGGTTAGGGTTAGGGTTATGGCATGTGCACAGAGTGTGGATTTGGCTGCGGATCCGCAGCGGATTGGCCGCGGATCCGCAGCAGATTGGCCACTGCAAATTCGTAGCAGTTTTCCATCAGGTTTACAGTACCATGTACACCTATGGAAAACCAAATCCGCTGTGCCCATGGTGCGGAAAATTCCGTGCAGAAACGCTGCGTTGTATTTTCCGCAGCATGTCAATTCTTTGTGCGGATTCCGCAGCGTTTTACACCTGTTCCTCAATAGCAATCCGCAGGTGAAAACCGCACAAAAAAACACTGGAAATCTGCTGTAAATCCGCAGGTAAAACGCAGTGCCTTTTACCTGCAGATTTTTCAAAAATCGTGCGGAAGAATCTCACACGAATCCGCAACGTGGGCACATAGCCTTAGGGTTAGGGTTGGAATTAGAGTTAGGGTTGGAATTAGGGCTAGGGTTGGAAATAGGGTTAAGATTAGGCTTGTGGTTAGGGTTACGGATAGGGTTAGGGGTGTGTTGGGGTTACAGTTGTGGTTAGGGTTGGGATTAGGGTTAGGGTTGGGATTAGGGTTACGGGTGTGTTGGGGTTAGGGTTGTGGTTAGGGATGTGTTGGGGTTAGGGTTGTGATTAGGGTTATGGCTACAGTTGGGATTAGGATTAGGGGTGTGTTGGGGTTAGTGTTGAAGTTAGAAATGAGGGGTTTCCACTGTTTAGGCACATCAGGGGTCTCCAAACGCAACATGGCGCCACCATTGATTCCAGCCAATCTTGCGTTCAAAAAGTCAAATGGTGCTCCCTCCCTTCCAAGCCCCGACGTGCGCCCAAACAGTGGTTTACCCCCACATTTGGGGTACCAGCGTACTCAGGACAAACTGGGCAACAACTGTTGGGGTTCAATTTCTCCTGTTACCCTTGCAAAAATAAAAAATTACTTGCTAAAACATAATTTTTGAGGAAAGAACAATTATTTTTTATTTTCACGGCTCTGCGTTATAAACTTCTGTGAAGCACTTGGGGGTTCAAAGTGCTCACCACACATCTAGATAAGTTCCCTTGGGGGTCTAGTTTCCAAAATGGAGTCACTTGTGGGGAGTTCCTACTGTTTAGGCACATCAGGGGCTCTGCAAAAGCAACCTGACGCCCGCAGAGCATTCCATCAAAGTCTGCATTTCAAAACGTCACTACTTCCCTTCCGAACCCCGACGTGTGCCAAAACAGTGGTTTACCCCCACATATGGGGTATCAGCGTACTCAGGAGAATCTGGACAACAACTTTTGGGGTCCAATTTCTCCTGTTACCCTTGGGAAAATAAAAAATTGTGGGCTAAAAAATCATTTTTGAGAAAAGAAAAATTATTTTTTATTTTCATGGCTCTGCGTTATAAACTTCTGTGAAGCACTTGGGGGTTCAAAGTGCTCACCACACATCTAGATTAGTTCCTTGGGAGGTCTAGTTTCCAAAATGGAGTCACTTGTGCGGGAGCTCCAATGTTTAGGCACACAGGGGCTCTCCAAACGCGACATGGTGTCCGCTAACGATTGGAGCTAATTTTCCATTCAAAAAGTCAAATGGCACGCCTCCCCTTCCGAGCCTTGCCATGCACCCAAACAGTGGTTTACCCCCACATATGAGGTATCGGCGTACTCAGGAGAAATTGCCCAACAAATTTTAGCATCCAATTTATCCTGTTGCCCATGTGAAAATGAAAAAATTGAGGCTAAAAGAAATTTTGTGTGAAAAAAAAGTACTTTTTCATTTTTACGGATCAATTTGTGAAGCACCTGAGGGTTTAAAGTGCTCACTATGCTTCTAGATAAGTTCCTTGGGGGGTCTAGATTCCAAAATGGGGTCACTTGTGGGGGAGCTCCAATGTTTAGGCACACAGGGGCTCTCCAAACGCGACATGGTGTCCGCTAAAGATTGGAGCCAATTTTTCATTGAAAAAGTCAAATGGCGCTCCTTCCCTTCCGAGCCCTGCCGTGCGCCCAAACAGTGGTTTACCCCCACATATGAGGTATCAGCGTACTCAGGACAAATTGGACAACAACGTTCATGGTCCAGTTTCTCATTTTACCCTTGGGAAAATAAAAACATTTTCACTAAAAGATCATTTTTGTGACTAAAAAGTTAAATGTTCATTTTTTACTTCCATGTTGCTTCTGCTGCTGTGAAACACCTGAAGGGTTAATAAACTTCTTGAATGTGGTTTTGAGCACCTTGAGGGGTGCAGTTTTTAGAATGGTGCCACTTTTGGGTATTTTCAGCCATATAGAACCCTCAAACTGACTTCAAATGTGAGGTGGTCCCTAAAAAAAATGGTTTTGTAAATTTTTTTGTAAAAATGAGAAATCACTGGTCAAATTTTAACCCTTATAACTTCCTAGCAAAAAAAAAATTGTTTCCAAAATTGTGCTGATGTAAAGTAGACATGTGGGAAATGTTATTTATTAACTATTTTGTGTCACATAACTCTCTGGTTTAACAGAATAAAAATTCAAAATGTGAAAATTGCGAAATTTTCCAAATTTTTGCCAAATTTCCGTTTTTTTCACAAATAAACTCAGAAATTATCGACCTAAATTTACCACTAACATGAAGCCCAATATGTCATGAAAAAACAATCTCAGAATCGCTAGGATCCGTTGAAGCGTTCCTGAGTTATTACCTCATAAAGGGACAGTGGTCAGAATTGCAAAAAACGGCAAGGTCATTAAGGCCAAAATAGGCTGGGTCATGAAGGGGTTAATGGATGTATACCGTATATTATTTACCTGTTCATTATTATACCCTATTTTCATCAGTACTATATACTTAAAGGGAAGGTACCGCGTTTGTAGATCATTAGTAAATCAATGTAATGTAGCATAACATGCTGTTATAACCAAGTTTTGAATGCATGTGAAACAGATTTCGTGTGTTATATGAGTTTAAAGAAGGCACTGGGGGCTGACATCTTGTGTTCACAGCAGTAGCACGACACTTTCAGTGTCATCATATGGCACCCCATGGACATAGGAGATAATAGACCGCTATCTGGGATATAAGGGGTCTGCCTACACCTGTGTCCAGGGTCCCCCAGCTCTGCCCTTGGTAAGCTTTGCCCCTTTTTTTAATCTCTTTTCTATGGTACTACTAATATAAAGATGTGTCTGTAATGGCGATCTTACCATGGTAATGAAATCCTATGCACTGACACTTTACCTATTGATCTCTGAAATTATCTATATGGGCATGTGCAATGGTGGATTTTCTGGGCATTTCTGCTTCTTTCTTGTATTTGTATTTTATCTAATATTTTGGTGTCACTTTTTGGTTTATATATTTGGTACTATCTCTAATAAAAAATCATTTTATACCTAGTTGCTCCAGTGTCTCCTTCTCGTGTTCACAGCAGTAGCACGACACTTTCAGTGTCATCATATGGCACCCCATGGACATAGGAGATAATAGACCGCCGCTGACCCTATCTCTAACATTGCAGCAGCATTACCAGTGAGCTGGGCACGCCTCTGTGGGCTGCAAAACTCACTGCTGTAGGTGTGACTGGCCGCCATTTTATTATAGCCCAGTGCTATCTGCCGAGCTCCACTTACTCTCTATCACAGGACAGAAGTGCTCACTGGAGCCGGAGGATGGAGAGTGGGGAGTACGGGTGATTTACCTCCGTGCTCCTCTGTCCTGTACTCCAGGCACTGTGCGTCCTGAGCAGACATCCTCTGCCATCACACACTGCCCTGTGTGCTTCTGCTCTGTCTCCGCCTCCCCACTCACACACAGTCCCAGTGATTTCCAGTAAGCTGCACTCACAGCCTGCAGAGAGGGAGCTGACACCTGGAAGGGGAGAGCAGGACAGCTGACAGGACAGGGATTAAGGTGGAGGAAGGGGGGATGGCAAGAATGTAATTCACAAAAACGGGAGAGAAGTAGCACGCACACAGCAGGGATCATATATCCTTCCCCCATATATCTCCTCTGTAATCTCCCATTGGTCAGCACACTGCTCTCCTGAAATACTCTGTGGTCCTGTCACCCTGCTCCTTCCCCCATATATCTCCTCTATGACCCCCCATAGACCAGCACACTGCTCTCATGAAATACTCTGTGCTGCAGACACTCTGTTCCTTCTCCCATATATCTCCCTCTATGACCCTGGGGGTGAATGTCTCTCCCCATGGGTGCTGTCTCTCTCCCCATGTGTGCTCTCCATCCCCCTTTGCCTGTTGGCTCTCGCTCCTATGCACTCCTCTCCCCCTGCATGTCTCTCTCCCCATGGGTCGCTCTCCCTCCTCTCCCCCTGCATGTCTCTCTCCCCATGGGTCGCTCTTGCTCCTATGCACTCCTCTCCCCTTGCATGTCTCTCTCCCACCTGCATGTCTCTCTCCCCCAGGGTCGCTCTCCCTCCTCTCCCCCTGCATGTCTCACTCCTCATGGGTCGCTCTCCCTCCTATGCACTCCTCTCCCCCTGCATGTCTTTCCCCATTGCACATACAGCTCAGTGTGTGCAATAACAGGAGCTGCGGGGGTCATGCTGTCACATGTCAGCGTGACCCCACAGCTGTGACTGTCACCTGCAGTAACGCTACCGCCAGTACTGTCGGTCACAGCGCTGCGGGATCATGCTGGCAGATGTCAGCATGATTCTGCAGCTGACTGACCTGCAGCGGTGACCTGCGGTAAAAAAGCAGGCGCAGACCGATGACGCCACTGCTCCCATTGGGCTATGTCTGATGGGAGAGTAGTATCATCTGCCGGTACCTGTGCTCACAGTTGTTTTTTTTTTTAAAGCTACATTACATACACATTCACATAAAAATAAAAAAAACATTATACTCACGGCGACGCAGTGATCCACCTCCTGTCAGTGTATCGCCGGCTGTCTTTGAGAGCAGTCATATCACTAATGTGACTGCTCTCAAAGTGATCAGGATCGTCGTGGGACATTATGGATTATCATCTCGGCGGACAGGTGAGGAATGTTTGTGGTTTATTTTATTTTTGTTGCAGGAGACAAGGGATTCGGGGATTATGCGTTTGGTAAGTATGGTTTAATTAAGATTAAGAAAGAACTTTATTCTGTCTGTGTCTTTATTTACCATACAACTATAGGATTAGTAATGGATAGGTGTCTTATATACACCTCTCCATTACTAAGCTGTGGGCTTGATGTCACCTGACAATAGAAAGATGACATCAACCCCACAAATATGAAACCAACTCGCCACCGCTACAGGGCAAGTGGGAAGAGCAGGGCAAAGTGCCAGAAAAGACGCATCTAATAGATGCGCCATTTCTGGGGCGGCTGAGAGCTGATGGTTTTTAGCCTGGGGGGGCAATATCCATGGCCCTTCCTAGGCTATTAATATCCTGCAGCTGTTTTCATAGCCTTTGCTGGTTATTAATTATAGGGGGACCCCACGTAATTTTTTTGTTTGGGGGCCCCCCATTTTAATAGCCAGCTAAGTATACAGTTGTGAGCGTGTGTGTCAGCGCGTGAGCACACTCCCCCCATAGACCAGCACACTGCTCTCCTGAAATACTCTGTGCTCCTGTCACCCTGCTCCCTCCACCATATATCTCTCTGTGACCCCCCCATAGCCCAGCACACTGCCATATGGATCACACATAATGCCGCCATATCTATTTATCACATAATACTCCCATAAAGACCACACATATCGCCATATACTGTATATTACATAATACTGCCATATAGATCACACATGATGCCGCCATATATATTTTTTACATAGCACTGCCATATAGATCACACTTGATGCCGCCAAGTATTATGTGTGATCTGTATTATGGCATTATGTGTGATCTATATGACAGTATTATATGTGATCTGTATGGTGGTATTATGTCTGATCAGCATGGTGTAATAATGTAAAAAATATATGACTGTATTATATGATAACTATATAGTGGGATTATGTGTGATCTATGTGGCATTATTTATGTGAGAATTATATGGTGGTTTTATGTGTGATCTACACGGTGTTGTGTGTGATCTATATGACGGTATTATGTGTGATCTATATGGCGGTATTATGTGAGAAGTATAAAGTGGTATTATGTGAGTATATGGCGGCATTATATGATAACACTATGGCGGTAAGTGTGATCTATATGACGGTATTATGTGAGAACTATATGGCGCCATTATCTGTGATCTATATGGCGGTTTTATGTGAGAATTATATGATGTTTATAGCCTAGGAAGGGGTTAATACCCATGGATCTTCCCAGGCTATGAATATCAGCCCACAGCTGTATATTTAGCCTTTACTGGCTATTAAAATAGGGGGACCCCAAAAAAACGACATGGGGTTCCCCTATAATTAATAACCAGAAAAGGTTATGCAGACAGCTGCGGGCTGATATTAATAGCCTAAGAAGGGGCCATGGATATTGCACCCTTTATCCCGGCTACAAACACCAGCTCAAAGCCACCCCTGGAATGGCGCATCTCTAAGATGCGCCAATTCTGGCACTAAGCCTCTGTCTTCCCACTGCCCTGTAGTGGTGTCATATGGGTAATATTTGTGGGGTTGATGTCACCTTTGTATTGTAAGGTGACATCAAGCCGGCTTAGTAATGGAGAGGCGTCAATAAGACACCTATCCATTACTAATCCTATAGTTGTTAAGGGGTTAAATAAACACACAGCCAGAATAAAGTATTTTAATGAAATAAAACACTACACAGTTTCCCATCTTTATTATTCAGCTAATCCATGCAACGCCCTCGATCTCCTGTAAAAAAAATAAAATAATAAACCAGCAGTATACTCCCTGTTCCCGCACACACATACACGCAGATACACACAGACACCCGCACATATTCACAGCTCACAGTCTCCGCACACACAAGTCTCCACACACACTCTTCCTCCTCACTATCTGCAGCATTTATCGCATGCAACTCCGCAGCAAAACCAGATTTTTAAACCTGCAGCTTTGCTGCCGATTTGCCTAACTCAATGGTAGTCAATGGTTGAAGAAACACTGCAGATCCACAAAAAGAATTGACTTGCTGTGGAAAATAAAACCCTGCAAATCCGCACGTATTTTTCCGCAGCATGTGCACACCAATTCTCAATTTCCCATTGACTAACATTGGTTGTGCACTACACTGCGGATTTGATGCAATTCCGCACGTCCAAAAACGCTGCGGAAAAGCATCAAAATCCACAACGTGTGCATATAGCCCAAGTGTCTCATGCCTGCTATTCCATGTATATCTCTCTATCACACTCCATATGTCTCACTCATCATACTACGTCTCTTTCCCCATCACGCTCCAAGTGTCTCACCCCTGCTATTCCATGTGTATCTCTCTCCATCACGCTCCATATGACTCACTCATCATACTACGTCTCTTTCCCCATCACGCTCCAAATGTCTCACCCCTGCTATTCCATGTATTTCTCTCCATCATGCTCCATATGTGTCTCACCCCTACTATTCCATGTGTATCTCTCTCCATCATGCTCCATATGTGTCTCACTCATCATTCTACATGTCTCGGTCTCTCTCAGCCATACCAATGTATCTCTCCCTTCCCTCCACAATGCCTGGCCATTCACTGCAGACCTGGATATCCTTCTTATCTTACTGATGGATGAGTCACAGACAGATCCGCTCAGATAATGCTGCTCCATACACACCAGATGTCTTCACTCTTCCTCCAGTCCACCATGCTGCTGAGTCCACTGTGTTCTGCTCCTCTGTAAACAAGCTGTGCTTCTGATGCAGTAACTGCTGGTGATAGCAGGTCACAGGGCAGTCACACACAAAATGGCGCTGCCCTGTGATGCTGTTCTTCATTCTGCCCCAGGGATATTAGACCACCCAAAGGGGAGGGAAATGGTGATGTCAGCAGTTACTGCCCCAATTTTTCAGCTAACAGTAAACCTGGTAAGTCTCACTATAGCTTCTTGAGGTCTAAAATGGAAAATGCTCCCCCTAGTGGTAAATATATATATTTGTAAGAAAATATATAATATTTTTCATATAGAAATATTTGCAAACAGTGCAAACATTGCATGAATACATTTTATTTACTATTTTAAGCTTAATTTCACAAAAAAACAAACTACAAGAAAACTGCTGGCACCTTCCCTTTAATGCACAGCCATATACTTATTATAGAGCACAATACTGACCACACATTCCACGCCTGATACGTTTTCCATGAACTTTCTTTTGTGTGATGCTCCCCACATATCTTATCATAACTTTGTTTAATATTTCATACATTAATAAAAAGTGAATTTGTAGTTATCTTGTGAGTGACTATTCATTCTTCCATGGTTATAATTTTCATTAATGAGGGGCTAACAACAATCAACACTTGTACAAAACTTTACATGGGCAGTCCCAGTTTTTACAGTACAGTAGGCGTTCACATTTTAAAACCCCCTACTGCTTGAGTGCTGCCACTCCGGTGGTCTTCACTGCACTATATTTACATGCTGTCTCAGTGGTCTCTAGAGATGACCACCCACTGCTTCAGTGCTGCCACTCTGGTGGTCTTCACTGCACTATATTTACATGCTGTCTCAGTGGTCTCTAGAGATGACCACCCTTCTTCAGTGCTGCCACTCGGGTGGTCTTCACTGTACTATATTTACATGCTGTCTCAGTGGTCTCTAGAGATGACCATCCACTTCTTCAGTGCTGCCACTCGGGTGGTCTTCACTGTACTATATTTACATGCTGTCTCAGTGGTCTCTAGAGATGACCATCCACTTCTTCAGTGCTGCCACTCCGGTGGTCTTCACTGCACTATATTTACATGCTGTCTCTGTGGTCTCTAGTGATGACCACCCACAGCTTCATTGCTGCCACTCTGGTGGTCTTCACTGCACTATATTTATATGATGTCTTAGAGGTCTCTAGAGATGACCACCCACTTCAGTGCTGCCACTCCGGTGGTCTTCACTGCCCTATATTTACATACTGTCTCAGTGGTCTCTATAGATGACCACCCACTGCTTGAGTGCTGCCACTCTGGTGGTCTTCACTGCACTATATTTACATGCTGTCTCAGTGGTCTCTAGAGATGACCACCCACTTCTTCAGTGCTGCCACTCGGGTGGTCTTCACTGTACTATATTTACATGCTGTCTCAGTGGTCTCTAGAGATGACCACCCACTTCTTCAGTGCTGCCACTCCGGTGGTCTTCACTGCACTATATTTACATGCTGTCTCAATGGTCTCTAGAGATGACAGATTGCTTTGCCACCACGGACCATAATCCAGGTCAGTGCTCTTAGGCCGTGTACAAGAGCTGCGTGGTTCACCGACCTGGCAGGACAGTGATATCTCACCAGCCTGGCTAATCACAAGCTGAACCTGGGATACCGGAGGGTAAGGAAATTCCCACAGCTCATGTCCCCGGGTAGATAACACTGACCTGGATCGTGAACCGGGGTTGCAAGACACCATCCACTCATCTCTAGTGTTCTCATCGCTAGCATCAGTCATCACTGCTGAGGACAATGATTGTCTAAAGCGGTCACATGTATGTACCTGTGGTGGGATGTCATTGCTGCAGCAGGAAGTAAAGACTGGGGAGAGATAAGGCAATAAAGGTGGGGGATTCTTTAGTTAGTGGCTTCTTTAGTTTATTTACTCCACAGACAACTCCTTTAAGCTGAAAGTTCCATAAGTGAGGTGTTAAGAAGAGGGCTTTAGTTAAGAGTTCATTGAGAGAAGAGGACATCTTCCGTACACCTACATGCTTCACATCGCTCTCAGTCGCACTGTCTTTGAACTTACTTATCACGGGCTAACAGAGCCTGGACTGCGTGCGGATAATACTATTTATTTGTCACATTCTGTAAAGGCTTTTAAAGTTCTGTGACCGAAATCTCCTGTGACCAAGCAAGCCTGTTGTTTGAAGGTGACAGCATGTTTTTCCTTGACACAATATATACAGCATCAAATTGAAAAGCAACTGGATTGCAACAATTCCCCGATGCAGCTGTCAAAGTGACAAACATTAAATCTGAAACCTGTTTGCTGTACTTTAAATAAATATAGATATATGCCAAACCGGCTATTCTCTGTAAAAGAAAACTTTTAACCCCTAGTAACATCTGTGCACCCCTACAGCATCATATAAAGGGGTCTACAGCACTTATAAAATGCCCACAACATTCTGCAGAGGATACTGGCTGAATATCTCGCATAAGACCAAAGATTTAAGAGGGAGCCCAGACTCTACATCTTTTTCCTTTCGCACCCCTACCAGGACTTTAGCACATTTGGTGGGGTTCGGACAACCACTATTAGTGCACGTTTTAGTGACTGTTACAGATGCAACATTTGGACCCCCATTACAAAGTCGAACTTACATTACCATTGTTATACTAAACTGAGTAAATTCAGTTCTATATACAGGTCCTTCTCAAAAAATTAGCATATAGTGTTAAATTTCATTATTTACCATAATGTAATGATTACAATTAAACTTTCATATATTATAGATTCATTATCCACCAACTGAAATTTGTCAGGTCTTTTCTTGTTTTAATACTGATGATTTTGGCCTACAACTCCTGATAACCCAAAAAACCTGTCTCAATAAATTAGCATATCAAGAAAAGGTTCTCTAAACGACCTATTACCCTAATCTTCTGAATCAACTAATTAACTCTAAACACATGCAAAAGATACCTGAGGCTTTTAAAAACTCCCTGCCTGGTTCATTACTCAAAACCCCCATCATGGGTAAGACTAGCGACCTGACAGATGTCAAGAAGGCCATCATTGACACCCTCAAGCAAGAGGGTAAGACCCAGAAAGAAATTTCTCAACAAATAGGCTGTTCCCAGAGTGCTGTATCAAGGCACCTCAATGGTAAGTGTGTTGGAAGGAAACAATGTGGCAGAAAACGCTGTACAACGAGAAGAGGTGACCGGACCCTGAGGAAGATTGTGGAGAAGGACCGATTCCAGACCTTGGGGAACCTGAGGAA
Organism: Ranitomeya variabilis; assembly: GCF_051348905.1. Lineage (NCBI taxonomy): Eukaryota > Metazoa > Chordata > Amphibia > Anura > Dendrobatidae > Ranitomeya > Ranitomeya variabilis. The sequence continues at coordinate 113,937,509 of NC_135237.1, read as the reverse complement.
GCAGTGGACTGAGTCCACTGTGTGCAGGAAATGGGCTACAGGTGCCGCATTCCCCAGGTAAAGCCACTTTTGAACTATAAACAGCGGCAGAAGCGCCTGACCTGGGCTACAGAGAAGCAGCACTGGACTGTTGCTAAGTGGTCCCAAGTACTTTTTTCTGATGAAAGCAAATTTTGCATGTCATTCGGAAATCAAGGTGCCAGAGTCTGGAGGAAGACTGGGGAGAAGGAAATGCCAAAATGCCTGAAGTCCAGTGTCAAGTACCCACAGTCAGTGATGGTGTGGGGTGCCATGTCAGCTGCTGGTGTTGGTCCACTGTGTTTCATCAAGGGCAGGGTCAATGCAGCTAGCTATCAGGAGATTTTGGAGCACTTCAAGCTTCCATCGGCTGAAATGCTTTATGGAGATGAAGATTTCATTTTTCAGCACGACCTGGCACCTGCTCACAGTGCCAAAACCACTGGTAAATGGTTTACTGACCATGGTATTACTGTGCTCAATTGGCCTGCCAACTCTCCTGACCTGAACCCCATAGAGAATCTGTGGGATATTGTGAAGAGAAAGTTGAGAGACGCAAGACCCAACACTCTGGATGAGCTTAAGGCCGCTATTGAAGCATCCTGGGCCTCCATAACATCTCAGCAGTGTCACAGGCTGATTGCCTCCATGCCACGCCGCATTGAAGCAGTCATTTCTGCCAAAGGATTCCCGACCAAGTATTGAGTGCATAACTGAACATTATTATTTGATGTTTTTTTGTTTGTTAATAAAAAACACTTTTATTTGATTGGACGGGTGAAATATGCTAATTTATTGAGACAGGTTTTTTGGGTTATCAGGAGTTGTAGGCCAAAATCATCAGTATTAAAACAATAAAAGACCTGACAAATTTCAGTTGGTGGATAATGAATCTATAATATATGAAAGTTTAATTGTAATCATTACATTATGGTAAATAATGAAATTTAACACTATATGCTAATTTTTTGAGAAGGACCTGTAAATGCAGGTAGGTTCGAGTTTTGTGACCGACACAAAGATGGGAAATGCTGCTAATTACAGTCAACTGAAGCTTTTCCTACCTTTGAGTTCAACCCTGAGAACTTAAAGGGAACCCGTCATGTAAAAATGTGATTAACCTCCACCTGCAGATATGGGGTTAATCAGTACGTTAATAGCATTCTAGAGCCGTGTGGTCGCCAGAATAAAAGCACGGCCGTGGGAGGAAATTAATTTTCTGATTCCCAGAAACCTCTAGCCTTCAGTCATAGAGGCGTGACAGGACACATCTTCAGTCACCGCTCAGCACATAGTGTGCGGCAGCTGTAACCATGGGACTGACTGAGAGCCGGCTCAGCACTTATGCACTCCTGAGCAGGCTGTCAGTCAGTGATGGTGGGAGGGGGTTTTACAGGGGTACAGCCACCTCTCACTATGTACTGAGCAGTGATTGTAGTTGTGCTGGTGGCGCCTCTATGACTGAAAGCCAGAAACTGCTAGGAGGAATAAAGTTGATCAATAGATTTTAGAATAATAGTAAGTTCTACAATTGGATGTGTTAATGTTCCTGTGCTGAGATAATCCTATAAATGTGCCCCTGCTGTGTTCTGTGTAATGTCTGTGTCTGACCGTACAGGGACATGGTCTGATCATACCACAGCTCCTGCGCAGGAAGTAAAATTGAGCATACAGACATTACAGCAATCACAAATGATTCTTTCTGTGAGATAAAGCACTTTCCTGCCCGTTTTGTAACAATGTTTTACTTCAAAGAAAGAATCATTTGCGATCCCGTGCTGTAATGCATTTTATTTAAACACATCCGATTGTGAAAATTATTATTACTACAAGATCTATTGATTGATTAGCATTAGTGATGAGCGAGTATTCTCGGTACTCGGGTTTTCCGAGCATGCTCGGGTGTTCTCCAAGTATCTTGGGTGTGCTCGGAGATTATGTTTGAGTCCCCGCAGCTGCATGATTTGCGGCTGCTAGACAGGTTGAATACATGCAGGGATTGCCTGTTAGGGAGGGAATCCCCACATGTTTTCACGCTGTCTAGCAGCCGCAAATCATGCAGCTGTGGACTCAAACATAATCTTCGAGCACACCCAAGATACTTGGAGACCACCCGAGCATGCTCGGAAATCACGAGCAACAAGCACACTCGCTCATCACTAATTAGCATAAACTTTTGCTTGTGGGAAAACCCCTTTAAGTGCAGCGGCCACATGGATTTACAACACTATTAATCTGCAGATTAACCCCATATCTTCAGGTTAATAACATTTTTTGACAAGTCTGTCAGCACAAAATGACTGTTCAAACCAAGCACCGACGCTCATACAACCTTAGGAAGGCCAAACAGTTCAATGTCCCTTTCCAGGTACTTATTTTCCATCTATCTCCATGTCCTTGATTGACAGCTCTGGTTTTCCTGGAGTCATAGGAGGACAGAGATAGACTGAAGACAAATGGATGGGAAGGAGCACTGAATTGTTCGACCATATCAAGGGCGCACTACCCACCTCTGCTAGGTCTGAACAGTCATGTTGTGCTGACACATTTCCTTCAAACACAGAACATTTCAGTTCCCACTTTTATGTATTTATAAAAATCATTTGCCTATGAACGTAATATTATATATTTTTAGCACTTTTTTTTCCATTTACACATGCATACATCAAGTGTGTCTCAAATATATTATTGGACTCTACTCTTTTTCGCACTAAAATGCCAAAGTATACACCAAACTGCATTGTGTAACTGAGGACTACAACCCAGTTTTTGGAGCATACAGAAAGTCTAGACTAACACATAGGTAAATGCAGTTTTAGGGTATTGCCTTGCAGCCTGTAGTCAGGATCCTTTCAGTGCAGTCTGTATTCTGCTGATAGATCTGCCAACCTTACATGTATATACAGGAATACATGAACTGCCATCTGATAACACATTAGTAAACTACAGCATGTGTGCATGAAATTGATTTACTTAAAAAACATCATTAAAGTGGAGTAACAGGCGATTACTAATCAATCGCACAGCCAAAACTTGATCCACAGCCCACCCAGCCACCCGATACACTGACCTGAACAGTGTCTTTTTATTCTGATTGCACATGTGACAGTCATTACAAGATCCATGCTAAGTGTCTCGTGAAAATTAATGAAAGAATCAAAGAAAATGTCCTTACAAACCTGCCCCTAACCCCTCACATTCAGCAGGTTACCCACTCTTTAAACATCTGCTTTTCATTTCAATGGGATTTAAAAAAATGTCCTGAAGAATATCACTAACACGTACACTCAACAGAACCAAAGGCCTGAAATAATAAAGCCAGAAATAATTACTCTCCTCCTCCCACTCGCATAAACGTATGGATTCATCTGGTTTAAAAATCTAATTTGTGAATATAAAATACAAATTCAGTGCTTTTTCACTGAAATTACAAGCAAAATGGAAAACTATATTCTGGTATTTATAATACTAATTTGATTGATCTATACTGAGCAATTTAAAAACATGCTATAATGTAAAATGTATGTTACTAGCTGCAGTAAACATCTGATAAATTTCCCTGCCATGATAGCGACAATATTCCATTATCCCCTTGCTGGTTTTTGTCTTACTCCTAATCGGATGACATGTCAGACCAGGATGTGACCACTGCAGCCAATCGCTGATGTCACATGCTGTGCTTTATTAGCATCACTGCTGTTGGCATTGATCACTTTAGCTACATGATCAGAAGGGAGCCTTCAATAAATATGATCCCATGCTCTTTACACAGATAGTGCCACTATTTTTCCAGCTTTAAGGTCATGTGCAGACGATTCGGAACTGGCAGTGCTTTGGACACAGTGCATGTTTGCTGCAATCAAAGCACTGCTGTCTATTGAACGCAGGTGAATCCACATGTGATCACTGAACCGTGCGGAATCACCGCATTCAATACATTCTATGGGTGACATTTATCTTGGGGAGAATCGCAAGTCTGCAAGATAAAGACATGCTGCGGTCTGGAGAGCCGCGCCGCATGTCCATCTACGCAGGTGAGCAGCAGGCGCCTGTGCACGCATAGTGGATGGGATGTCTTAAAATCCCATCCACTATGCTGTAACATCTGGACACTGTGACTTGGACGCTGTACAAGTATGCAGCGTCCAACCTGCAGCGTTTACTGACCGTGGGAACATACCTTAAAGGAACTCTAATAAGTAACAAAAAACACAACAAAGAGGAACATAGCTGTGACAGATCCCAATACAGTTGCCAAAGGGCTAACCGAATCCGAATGACAGAGCTATGAACAAGCCCTTGTGCAGGCATGTACTACGGAGGACAGAGAATGAACTTCAATCCAATATTGCAGCCAGCATGCAGCCAGCGGGTAAGGAAAGGGTGAATCAAACAGCTGAAAACCCCGCCCCTATGGCTGAAAATTGTTCCCTCCAAATTCAGGTGACAGAGTCCCTTTAACTGTATTCATCCTGTAAGAACTGCTAGCTAATAGACTTTCTTTGGAGGGCAACACTGAAACTGTGGCATATTTAAAAGATAGCATAGGGATGGGTTTTGCTACCCAGAAAAAATGCCCTCAAGTTGGTTTTCTCTTGGGCCTAAGGCTGGGTTAACATTGTGTCCTGGCAGTCCGTCTAACAGACTACGTTACACCGCAGCATAAACGTGGTGTAACGTAGTCCGTTATGGCCGCCATTTACTGCAATGTCGGACGCATCGCTAGCGCACGACCACAATGGGCGTGCGCTAGGGATGTGCCATCATTGAGTGACGGACCCTGAGACGCGGGCTACAGCATTTCCGGGTCAGTCACTGCTAGCGCAGATAGAGCTAGCAGATGCTCTATCTGCGCTAGCGGGATGTAAACGTCGGCACTTGTGTTAACAGCAGCCCGTTAGCGTATGTGCTGAACGGGCTGCTGCTAACGCAGTGTGAACTTAGCCTAATGCACCCATTTGCTTGTTAAATGCCCTTTGCTCTACAAAGGGGGGTCCTGCACAGGATTTAACCACCCAGTAGCAAAAAAAAAAAAAAAAGATGGGACTACCTGGGCTGCATCCCCTCTCTCCAAGGGTCTGCCATTCTGGTAACCCCTTGATACAACGCCCACTGAGCAAGCCGCTGTTATATAGCATATTTGATCGAAGTATGTAATAAATCACAATATGTATCAATCACTGGATTAATATCTCAGGAGCCTGTAAATGGAGATTGCCTGCAGTCTTGTACTCCGCTCTATCTAGGCCACACCATAAGTCATGTTTGACTTCAAAATGTTTGTCTGCGCTTATCAAATAAGGCAGAAAATGCATTGTATGTCTAACAATATCCATCCAGCCCTTCATTCTTCTATACACATTGTTTTTCACTTGTTCCTATTTTGACCACTGTGACCATTGTTGCGCAGCAATTTACCCTGGACAACTCCATTGTTTGAAGACATACAGTCCAGAAGGAGCATTGAGACTATGTATTACAACATATCTAGAGATCTTTTATTGGAGCCTAATTATTAAAAGATGCAGAGCCCTTTTTAAGCGTCGCGGCCTGCAGGATCACATTGCCATTGTAATACAAATCACTCAGACATGGAGTGAAATTAGCTAATCTTTAATAAGTGTAAGTATTGGCCTGTCAGGGCCTGACCCCGAGTGACTGCAGAGTAATTCATTCATATTAATATACAACATCTGCTTCTCATATGATAATCAGGCTTAGATGGCGCTTTTGCATGAAACACCAGGTGTACTGTAACACTTTCCAGGTCTAGAAACTTGCTTAAGCAATGGTGTGATTAGAATATAACTATCAGGGCGCACTTCAATTGTTTTTGTGGTTTTTTTTCCCTTCCTCAAACTTTTCTTGGCAGGCAAGGGCCACTTCATCCATTTGCCCTGTATTTGACTCCACCGTGGTACCCTTTAAAAGAAACAGAAAAATCCCCTTTGAAACTTTATTCACACTGGCTAGAAAAAAAAATTAAGGGAGATTCTTTGTAACCATGCTTTAATCTATCTGGAATGCCACAAATGACTTCCACATGTGCTCCCCGAAAACAGTCAATCACGGCTATTTATACCGACATGATACAATCCAAACAATCCGAGCCGGTCGCTTTGTCTTTCTTATAGTATAGCTTTAAATGTCAGTCTTGTTGAATTTGTGGAGGTGCTGAAACGGTCATGTGGGATTTTGTAAAACAGGGATTTTACGGAGCGATAAATCGTGGCATTTACTTTAAATACTGTATATAATATTTTACAAAAAAATGCAACAGGTGATGACAGGTGGGAAGACCTTCTATATGTTGAGCAGCAATAGTATATCAATGACAGTCTGGATTTATCTAATAAGGGATCAACATATTATCTAATATAAATATTGTTAAGAAAATAAGTATTATTCTTATTATTCTTAATAGCAGTAACACATTCCACAGCACTTTGCAAATTAATGAGGCATGGGTGCCATTCATACCTCACTTGCTTTGATAAATATACCGTATTTTGCAAATTGTAAGACGCACCGGTTTATAAGATACACTCCAAATTTTGAGGAGTAAAATAGCAAAAAAAAGTTTGCTTTTTAATAAAAATGCTGCGTGTTATAATCCATTTTTGCGGATGTTTACTGGGAGGACAGAGGTGGTGGAGCGGGGTCCCAGGTGGCAGGATGGCTGCTTGGCGTAGGCAGGAGATGCTACGGGCTCCAGGCTGGTAGGACGGGGTGATAGGTGGCAGCAGGAGATGCTACGGGCTCCAGGCCGGTAGGACGGGGTTTTCGGCGGCGGCATGAGATGCTACGGGCTCCAGGCTGGTAGGACGGGGTGTTTGGCGGCGGCAGCAGTTGGGCCATGGCTGCGAGCCCTAGGCAGGTATGAAAAGCTGTGCAGTGGCTCCGCCGACACATTGTGACAGCCCGGGGCCCTGTACTTTCCATATTTTCTAAAGCAGTGGACTCCAGGAAAATGGGCGCCGGAGGCGGTGCATGCGCAATTGAGAAGCCGAGATCTCAATTTGAGCATGCGTCGCCTCCAGAAGCCATTTTCCCAGAGTACAACGCTTTCACAAAATGTCTGCGGAGCCCCCGCACCACTAAATACCTCTTCGTACCAGCCTGGGGTCTGCAGCCATTACCCGATTCCTGCCTCCACCAGAATATTCCAGAGGCGACCCTGGGACCCTGTACCACTGCAGACAGTAAGTTAAACCTCAGCTACAATTCGGATTATAAGATGCACCCCTATTTTCCCAAAAAAATTTTGGGGAAGAAAGTGCATCTTATAATATGAAAAATATGGTAACTGTAAGCCCAGCAAGTCATTTTAGGAAGTTCTTAAACCAGTCAGAGGCTAAATGAAAGTAGATATCGAAACTTTCTACTCCACATACCACCCCCCCCCCTCTCCCCCACATATCATTTTCTGCATCTGACAACCTTTTGTTAGACATGTTGCCGATTTGGGTGCGTACACAATGGAAATCTACTCCTGCACTGAAATAGAAATCTCCCCTTGTGAGGAGTCCAAATTGCATTAATTTAGCAATTTATACAGGACCTTTCACAAGATTGGGTGTGATCAACTGGCCACATCATGGGTGAGTAGTTTTTATTTTGTAACTAGCTGAAGAGCCCGGCGTTGCCCGGGCATAGTAACTAACTGTGGTTAGATATAACAAATTATAATGATTATAATGCACATAAAACATTTCACATCATATATTTAACACTACAGATTTGCAACACAAATTAACTAAACGATTACCCAAGCTTTGATAGTATTTTATTTTCAACTCATTCAAGAGCCTTTTGATAAAAAAAAAACATTTTAGTTTTTTTCTTCCGATGCAAAGATGAACAGATTTTTGGCAGTTCCAACTCTTGAACAGGCCACATAAAGTTGACCATGAGAAAAGCATGGAGATTGCAAATCGATCCCCACTACTTGCAAGGACTGCCCTTGAGCCTTGTTAATGGACATCGCAAATGCGAATCGAACTGGAAACTGGAGGCGTTTAAAATCAAAAGGCAAATCAGATGGAATGAGTGGAATTTTTGGAATAAAAATGTCCTCTCCTTTGGCACATGCTGTCAAAATGGTTGCTTCAATTACATGTATAAACATGTACTCAATCAAGAGTCTTGTTCCATTACACAGCTTTAGTGGATCTAAATTTCTTAACAGCAGAATAGGTGCTCCAGCATCTATCAGCAGGCAATGCTCTCAATCTGCACATGCGCAGCCCACTGTGTTCCGAGGACCAGTGTGGGAACATGCACAAGAAAAAGAAATTATCGCTGTTAAACATAGCAACGCTCCCGCACTAACACACGAAACACAACCAGCACCATTTTGTTCAAGCAAAAGGTTTTTTTTAAACACAGTATTAACCCCTTAACGACTACTGATACAATTTAAAGGCAAGAGATAAGGGGCCTTAATCCTCCTGCACCTCATGCTCTTTTTTACACAGCCTCCTCCTGCACCTCACGCTCGTCCTTTATACACAACATTTTTCTGCAACATAGCTTTTCTCCTTTAGGGTATGTGCACACGTTGCGGATTCCATTGCGGATTTTTCCGCGCGGATTCTAAAGAATCCGCAGGTAAAATGACCTGCGTTTTACCTGCGGGTTTTCTGCGGATTTCGCCTGAGTTTTTACACCTGCAGATTCCTATAACGGAGGAGTAAAAACGCTGCGGATTCCGCACAAAGAATCGTCATGCTGCGGAAAATAAACCGCTGTGTTTCTGTGTGGAATTTTCTGCAGCATGGGCAAAGCGGATTTGGTTTTCCATAGGTTTACATGGTACTGTACAACACATGGAAAACTGCTGCGGATCCGCAGAGCCAAATCCGCAACGTGTGCACATACCCTTATAGTCGCCTCCTCTGGCAGCACCTCACACTCACCTTCCAAATACAATTGGAAACACTTGATCCCGAGAGAAATTGCACTAATTGCCATAAAGCGTATCGTATACACAGTACACAGCCTACTTCTTCTACAGCACCACACTTTTCTCCTTTAGACCTCGTTCACATGTTATTTGGTCAGTATTTTTACCTCAGTATTTGAAGCTAAAACTTGGCGTAAAACCATCAGAGGAAAAGTATATTAGAAACACGTCACCACTTCTGTATTTTTCTCCCAAGCATGGTTTTGGCTTATAAATACTGAGGTAAAATACTGACCAAATACTCAACGTGGGAATGTGGCCTTATACACGGCCTCCACCTGCAGCGCCTCACTCTTCTCTATACACAGCCTCATACTGCAGCAGCACCTCACTTCTCTCATTTTCACCCTGATATCTATCATTTTCCCTCCTCACTCCACCCATTTTCACCTCACTCCTCTCTTCCTCTCACACGTACACAGCAACTTCCTGTTATGAACACAGTGGTGTAATCCATAAGGCTTCTCCCTTTCCCTTGACGTCATGCCTCACAGAAGCAACTCCACTCTAGACACGACGGAGCTGGATGTGGCCTGTGCCTGCCACACACGGATACTCTGAGGGTGGCAGCCCTGATTGTAGCTCGCAGCGGCTGGGATGTCGCAGCCGGTGAGTTCTGCAAGGTGGCTTTCAAAGTGAATGTGTCTCCACCCATGTGCGCTAACAACGTGGGCCGTGTGGACGGGGCTTTGAGTGTGGAGTGAGTGTGGCTATGTGAAGTGGGCAGGGCTATGTGGAGTAGGTGTGGCTTGATACATACATACACACACATGCATACACTCCGCTTTATATAGAGATTATGCCTCTCCAGTGCGGAGATATTAGCTTGTAAAGTTTAGGTTAGAATTTATGGTAAATCCAAGGGGGATTTGTCTCTGGGGGTGTGTACCATTTCCCATGCATTACACAGTGAGAGAAATAAGTATTTGATCCCTTGCTGATTTTGTAAGTTTGCCCACTGACAAAGACATGAACAGTCTATAATTTTAATGGTAGGTTAATTTTAACATTGAGAGACAGAATATCAAAAATAAAATCCAGAAAATCACATTGTATAAATTATATAAATTTTTCTGCAAATAGAAAAGAACTGAAACCGCGCATAAGGGAATAAAAAGCTAAAAACACATAAAAATACCAAAACACGTGATAAAATGTGGTTTGTATAAAGAAACCCCTAGAAGCAATATAGCCACTCTCAACCGGTGATCATCAGATCGCTGTTATGTAGCTAAAATGCAGGTGTGCTGTGAGCGCCGACCACAGGGGGGCGCTCACAGCCACCGGCGATCAGTAACCATAGAGGTCTCAAGGACCTCTATGGTTACCTTCCTGACTCATCGCCGACCCCCGATCATGTGCGCTCATTTCCGGCCGCATGCGGTAGTTAAATGCCGCTGTCTGCGTTTGACAGCGGCATTTAACTAGTTAATAGCGGCGGGTGATCGCGATTTCACCGCCGGAGCGCACATCAAAGCAGGGGACTCGACATCGGACGGTATAGTACGTCCGATGTCGGGAAGGGGTTAATACTTGGTGGCAAAACCTTTGTTGGCAAGCACAGCAGTCAGACATTTTTTGTAGTTGATGATGTTTGCGCACATGTCAGGAAAAATTTTGGTCCACTCCTCTTTGCAGATCATCTCTAAATCATAAAGATTTTGAGGATGTCGCTTGGCAACTCAGAGCTTCAACTCCATTCATAAGTTTTCCATGGGATTAAGGTCTGGAGACTGGCTAGGCCACTCCATGACCTTAATGTGCTTCTTTGTGAGCCACTCCTTTGTTGCCTTGGCTGTATGTTTTGGGTCATTGGCTTGCTGGAAGACCCAGCCATGACCCATTTTTATTGTCCTAGAGGAGGGAAGGAGGTTGTCACTCAGGATTTTACGGTACATGGCTCCATCCATTCTCCCACTGATGCGGTGAAGTAGTCTTGTGCCCTTAGCAGGGAAACACCCACAAAACATAATGTTTCCACCTCCATACTTGACAGTGGGAATGGTGTTCTTTGGGTCATAGGCAGCATTTCTCTTCCTCCAAACACGGCGAGTTGAGTTAATGCCAAAGACCTCAATTATTGTCTTATCTGACCACAGCACCTTCTCCCAATCACTCACAGAATCATCCCGGTGTTCATTGGCAAACTTCAGATAGGCCTGCACATGTGCCTTCTTGAGCAGGGGGACCTTGTGGGCACTGCAGAATTTGTGTTACCAATGGTTTTTTTTTGCGACTGTGGTCCCAGCTGCCTTGAGATCATTAACAAGACCCCCCTTGTAGTTTTAGGCAGATCTCTCACCTTCCTCATGATCAAGGATAACCCTCAATGTGAGATTTTGCATGGTGCCTCAGATCGATTGAAAGCCATTTTGTATTTCTTCCATTTTCTTACTATTGCCCAAACAGTCTCCTTCTCACCATGCGTCTTACTTATGGTCTTGTAGCCCAATCCAGCTTTGTGCAGGTCTATGATCTTGTCCCTGACAGCCTTAGAAAGCTCTTTGGTCTTGCCCATGTTGTAGAGGTTAGAGTCTGACTGATTGAGTCTATGGACAGGATTCTTTAAGGTGACTATGTAAGACAGCTGTCTTTAATGCAGGTAATGAGTTGATTAGGAGCGTCTAAGTGGTCTGTAGGAGCCAGAACTCTTAATGGTTGGTAGGGGATGAAATACTTATTTCTCACTGCAAAATGCAAATAAATTTATATAAGTTATACAGTGTGATTTTCTGGATTTTATGTTTGATATTCTATCTCTCAATCTTAACCTACCCTTAAAATTATAGCCTGTTCATGTCTTTGTCACTGGGCAAACTCACAAAATCAGCAAGGGATCAAGTACTTATTTCCCCCACTGTATTGACCAATCACCAGGAGGCAGGAGGAAGAAAAACTTAAGAGTCAGAAGGAAAAAAGTTCACATCTCCACAGAAGAATCATATTAGACTTATAAATTATAACCTGAACTTTACAAGCTAATATCTCAGTAGTGGAGAGGGAAAAATGAAAAAATAAAAACTGCATTTTATTTTCATTCCATGATGTGGCCAGTTTAACATTCTCAAACTGGCGAAATGTCCTCTTTTAATTAATTTAAGGGCTAAATCAAACATCCGTGTATGACGGTCCACGTACGGACCGCGATACCCTGAAAAGCCTAAGGGGTCTCCTGACCCCAGCTTGTCAGCAAATGCCTGACATTGTCTGTAAATGGTATAAAACGATGTATTCATGGAAAATAAACAGAATTGCTTTGCTCATCAGTGTGAATTCTTTTCTCTGAGTGCTCATTATTTGGTGGGCCTGGTCTCTCAATTCGGCCTCACTGGTAATCCTGTAACCTGACTTTGGGTCAGAGGAAAACAGCTACAACATAGGTTGTTAGGACATCGATGTTTGGCCCAAAGGCATGTATATATGACGTCCTTTAGACGTGTGTGAACTCAGCAAGTTTTTCAGGAGGAAGATGCTTTAGGGCATGACTTCGTATTTTGTCCTAAAGTGTCCCTTGTCCTAAAATGTCTATTTTGCAGCCTTTTCTGTTTTTGTAATGATTTTGACCACTGTTTTTTTTTTTTTACTTGTAATGAGTAAACTATGATCAGAATGGTTTGATCACTTTTATGAACCACTTCAAATCTTTGGAAACCTGTAGCAGTTAAAGGAAACTCAAAAGACTGAGTATATGTACAGCAATCTGTTTTTACATTGCAGTGCACATGTTTAGTAGTTTAGCATACCCGCCTGAAAAAGACTTACTTGTTACACATCCTAGAAGGGAGTCTGTTGGTTATTACTACAAACCGTATAACAGCACAGGACGAGGACCTTCAACAAACGTGAAAAAAATAATAACTTTATTCACTTACACAAAAGAGCTTACACTTTTCACAAGGGTGGACCCAAGTCCACCAAATGTTCCACATCTCCTCAGCAAAACCTTTTGACCGCCACCTCCCTTGTCTACACTGACAAGATTTCTCAGCTGTTGTGCTACATAACTGTTTTCAATGCTGAAGCCATTGGTGGATGTCAAATAATTTAACGTAGTCTAACTGAACTGGCCAAATCTACAATGTTTTAGTATGCCCTCATTAATGATGTTGCTTGTCTTTTTAATGCTTTTGGTCAGGCACAACCTAAGAGTGTGTGAACTGTAGTATGATTTTCACAGTTCAATCATATAAAAAAAGTATTTCATCTGTAAAAAACAAAGTCCTATTTTTTGATATGGATTTTATGGGACGGCAGTAACGGTATCTCAAACTCACCATCTCAATATCCTCAGACAGCATGGCTGAGCTCTTCTCTCACAAAGAATTAGTGTACAATGATTGGTATGAAGATACTAGTTTCTCTGCAAAACACAAGAGCCAGCTCTATGCAGACATCGAGCCTTCAAGATTTCAGCCCTGAAGCCTGTGGAATTGTAAATGAAGTATCAGCGTTAATACATCTTTCATACAGCTCATCATCTCCTTTGCGAACTCTTACAACGTTGTGTGGATCACAATTGACGTCAATAAGTCAGGACTCTTTGCCAACTTGGAAAAGTGCTCGGAATCAGGTAATGATTAGTGATAAGCGAGTACACTCGTTCCTCGGGTTTCCTCGAGCATGCTCGGGTGGTCTCGGAGTATTTTGGCATGCTTGGAGATTTAGTTTTCGTCGCCGCAGCTGCATGATTTGCGACTGCTAGACAGCCTGAATAGATGTGGGGGTTGCCTGTTCTTTAGGAAATTCCTACATGTATTCAGGCTGTCAAGCAGTTGCAAATTATCCAGCTGCGGCAACAAAAACTAAATCTCCGAGCACTAACAAATACTCGGAAAACACCCAAGCGTGCTCGGGGAAACCCGAGTAACGAGTATACTCGCTCATCACTAGTAATGATAAATAATGTAACATAAAAGTGGCAAAGGAAAAGTGTCAGCTGATTACTGATCACCGAATCATGGAAAACATAAAGTACAAACGAGCTTCCTTATTGGAAACAACTATGATTCACAAAGTTTGAGAAGCATGCGTGTACAGGGAGAAGGGCCCACTCTGAGGCTCCATCTGGCTTTTCCCTGCCCGACTGACTAACAGATCTTTCCATATATGTAAATAGGAGGAAGATCTCTAAGGGTATGTGCACACGTTGCGGATTTGGCTGTGGATCTGCAGCGGATTTGTCCCTGCGGATCCGCAGCAGTTTTAAATGCGGTGTACAGTACCATGTAAACCTATGGAAAACCAAATCCGCTGTGCACATGCTACAGAAAATTCAGCGCAGAAACACAGCGTTTTTAACCTATTCCACTATAGGAATCCGCAGGTGTAAAAACACAGGCTAAATCTGCACAAAATCCGCAGAAACCCCGCAGGTAAAACGCAGGTCATTATACCTGCGGATTCTGTAGAATCCGCGCGGAAAAATCCGCAATGCAATCCGCAACATGTGCACATACCCTTAAGCTGAGCAGAGTGGGAAGACACTGATGGAATTACCCAGTGGACACTTCCCTCCTAGTTCCCAGCTCGTCTTTTGAGCTATGTTCTCTCTGTAACGCCACGGCGTTTCAGAGTAAAGCATATTTATTTACATTGAGGGAGCCTATCTGTATGTCACGCTGCCCAAATTGACCGATAGGTTACACTTAGTGAAAAAATAATAATTCTACCATTAGGGAGGTCTTTGAAAAAAATGCAATTCATTTGTGCCCACTGTCTTTTGAGCGATCAGGCATTCATGCATGGCAACATATAAGTTACAATGCCTTTGATGCAACTGTGCTCAGTAAGGCTACTTTCACACTAGCGTCGGGAACAACCCGTCGTTGTGCGTCGGGCCGACGTTCCCGACGCTAGCGTGGTCTCCGCCGCACAACGGGGGCAGCGGATGCATTTTTCCCACGCATCCGCTGCCCCATTGTGAGGTGCGGGGAAGTGCGGGGAGGTGGGGGCGGAGTTCCGGCCGCGCATGCGCGGTCGGAAAAAGCGGACCGTCGGGAGCAAAAAACGTTACATGTAACGTTTTTTTCTCCCGACGGTCCGCTACCACACGCCCAAGCGTCGCAAAACAGACGCGACGTTTGGCAATGCGTCGCAAATGCGTCGCTAATGTTAGTCTATGACGAAAAAACGTATCCAGCAAGAACTTTTGCTGGATACGTATTTTCGGCAAAACGACGCATTTGCGACGTATTGCAGTTAACGCTAGTGTGAAAGTAGCCTAAATAGACTCCAGTGTCTTGATCGGACTGACTGACAGGTGTACGTGTGCGGACGTGTGCGTATGTATGTGTGCGGACACTACAGCAAAACAGATTCATTTTTATTATAATGTGGATAAACCCCTTTGAGGACAATGACTTAAAAAATGTAGTTTGATCTTGTCTAATGTAATTAAGGGCTGTCCAGTGAAAAAAGTTATCACCTATCCACAGGATGGGTCGTTGGTGGGAGACCCACAGCTGGAACCTGCATCGATTGGGAGATCTGGGAATTTTTATCCCCTCTACACAATAGTGGAAGAGTGGACCTCTGACCGCCGCTGCATTCATTCTTTACAGGGTTGCCAGAAAAAAAGCAAACTATTCGACAGCCCCATATGGAATGAAAGGAGAAGCAGTCGTGCATGTGATTTGAGCCTCTATTCTTTATTCTTATGGTGTGTTTCCACGGTCAGGAAATACTGCGTGTTTGACGTTGCGTAGAGTCGCAGCGTCAAACACGCAGCGTCCAGATGTTACAGTATAGTGGGGGGATTTCCTGAAATCCCGTCTCCACTATGCGTTAAAACACGCATGCGGCAGACGCACGTAAATGAACATGCGCGCGTCCTTTCAGAACGCAGCATGTCTGTTTACAATGCGGCAACGCTCTGTCGCCGCACCGTAAATTACCCATAGACAATCATTAGATGCGGTAAAACCGCATCTAATGATTAGTCACATGCGTAGTAACTGCGTAAAGGCAGCTTACTACGCATGTCTCCTAATTTACATGCGGGCTTACCTGTCCCACCGCCGGAAGTCCGAGTTCACTGCAGTTTTCGAGGTAAGCTAAGTTCCCGCGATAACTTATCTTATTGCGAGAACTGCCGTGCACGTGACCGGGGGTTGTCTCCGGTCACTAGTCTGGTTCTCACGGTCAGCTGACCAGCTGATTGTGAGAACGCTGCAGTGAAGGTGATCTCTGGAGAGTTATCTCCAGTGATCATCTACAAGCTCTGCTATGTCTGGATGTCAGGCATCCAGATGTAGCAGTATCAACCTCACAAAATGAAGTATAAACAAGCTCATAAAAAATATATTGAAATTTTATTAGGTTTTAACACAAAACAATCAACAAAATACATAAATAAAAAGTAAATGATATGCTACAGAGTGCTTTAAATATTGGGTACAGGTGCACCAGATGGACACGCTAGGTGTCACATAATGGAAAGAAGGGGAGAAAGGGTAGTCACACGAATGCTGATTCCCAGTAATCACTAATTTTAGCTCATCTGACTGTTCATGTCATTACAGGGATCCACCGCTGCACTATACTGCCAAAAAAGCCGATTCAATGGTCCAGTGACCTGATTTTCACAAGTGCAGAGAGGACACTTAGTCCTATATTCAAATCTTACCCTTCTCCTTCTCCATAATGCCGACACACGCCCCTATGCGCGTTTAGCCCACTGCTTTGTGTGGGGGCCCGCATGGTGTCTCTGTCTTCCAATATCCTGCATTTATACTACTCACCGCCACTAATTAGCGGCGCACGCTGGTGACAAGTACGGGCGCCTGATACCGCATCATCCCAGGCGCCAATATGGCGGCGCGGGTCACCGGTGAACATTGGAACATTGAATCGGCTTTTTTGGCAGTATAGTGCAGCGGTGGATCCCTGTAATGACATGAACAGTCAGATGAGCTAAAATTAGTGATTACTGGGAATCAGCATTCATGTGACTGTACCCTTTCTCCCCTTCTTTCCATTATGTGACACCTAGCGTGTCCATCTGGTACACCTGTACCCAATATTTAAAGCACTCTGTAGCATATCATTTACTTTTTATTTATGTATTTTGTTGATTGTTTTGTGTTAAAACCTAATAAAATTTCAATATATTTTTTATGAGCTTGTTTATACTTCATTTTGTGAGGTTGATATCTATATAGGAAGTATCTCAGGGTACTATCCCAATTGGTTCTGGGTGATCCTGGCAGGATCAATTTGTGATTATGGTTTCTGGACCTGGGTCATTGTTTCTGATCCAGATGTAGCAGAGCTGGACTCGTCGTGGGACACTCGTTATTAAGGACTACGTCGGACTCAGGGAGTATACTGGTTTATTATTTTTCTTTTTTTCTAGGAGACGAGGGCTTCGCTTGGATTACCAGTACAATTAAGATTTAGTCAAAACTGTGTGGTGTTTATTTCATTAAAATACTTTATTCTGCATGTGTGTGTGTTTTATTAACCCTTTACCAAGTATAGGATTAGTAATGGTAGGTATCTTATTGACGCCTCTCCATTACTAAACTGGCTCAATGTCACCTTACAAAGGTGACATTAACCCCTCATTACCCCATATCCCACCGCTACTTGGAAGTAGGTGGCTGGGGGCTGGTATTTGTAGCCGGTGGCAATATCCATGGCCCCTCTCTAGGCTATGAATATCAGCCCACAGCAGTCTGCGTAGCCTTTCTGGCTATAAATTATAGGTGGACCCCACATCATATTTTTTTTTTTTTTTTTTTGGGGGGGTACCCCTATTTTAATAGACAGTAAAGGCTAAATATACAGCTGCGGACGGATATTCATAGCCAGGGAAGATCCATGGGTATTAACCCCTTCCCAGGCTACAAACATCGGTCACCCAGTCGCTGGCTTTCCCTCTCTGGCGCAGAAAATTGCGCGGGAGCCCACGCCATTTTTTAAAATTTTTTTTGTCAAATTAAACAGATATTGCTTTTAAGGCTGGGGTCACACTTGCGAGAAACTCACATGAGTCTCTCACCTCAATACCCGTCACTGCCGTCAGCTCTCGGACCGGAGCGTTCAGCTACATAGAAATACATGCAGCCGCACACTCCGGTCCCGCGTGCCGGCGGCAGTGACGGGTATTGAGGTGCGAGACTCGTGCAAGTTTCTTGCAACTGTGACTCCGGCCTAACGCAGATTTCGTGTGTGTGTGTGTGTCTTTATTTAAGGCCGGGATCACACATGCGAGAAACTCGGACGAGTCTCGCATCTTAATACCCGGCACTGCCGTTGGCGCTCAGGAGCGGAGCGTGCGGCTACACAGAAATGCATGCAACAGCACACTCCACTGCCGAGTGCCATCGTCAGTGCCGGGTATTAAGATGCGAGACTCGTCCGAGTTTCTCGCATGTGTGATCCCGGCCTAACTCTTTATGTACCATTTTATTATATTTATTACTAAACATCGGGCTTGGTATTATCTATCCATCTATCTATCTATCTATCTATCTATCTATCTATCTATCATATCTCTATCTATTATCTATCACCTATCTATCATATCTATCGTATCTATCTATTATCTATCACCTATCTATTGTATCTTTCTATTTTCTATCAATATACCTATCTAGCTATGGATAGATATATCTATCGATAGATATATTTATAGATGGATACGATGTATATATGAGATGGATACGATAGATCTATTATCTATCTTATCTATCTATCTATCTATCTATCTATCTATCTATCTATCTATCTATCTATCTATCATCTAGCTATCATCTATCAGTCTGTGTGTGTAAACATTATTCTTCAATGGAGTATGTAAATGAAGAGGTTGGACAAGAAATGACATCACAATTCTTTTTTTTTTTTTTGGTATATATTAGCTTACAAAAACACACACAAATCCGCATGAAAAAAACACATGTAAAAACGCATCAAAAACGCAGGTGACCTGCCCGTGACCTCAGGTGCAGATTTGGTGCAGATTTTACCTGCGTCAAATCCTGAGCAGATCATGATGCAATCCTGACCAAGGAAACATACCCTTACAGGGATAAAAGTTTCTTGTTCTGCTAATCAAATGGGGTCCTAGCGGTCGTATCCTCACGGATCAAAAATGTATCACCTATCTTGTGGAAAGGTGATGACTTGTTTTCACTAGCTAACTCTTAAATTGTGATCATGAAATTCTGAATAATTTATATAATACATGACCTCCATACACTTTTGAAAGTCTATGGGGGTCATGTGTAAATTATGTGACACAAAATATTACTGGACTAATACACTGGGATCAAAAGCTAGTACAGTCAGGCCTAGCACAAAGCACTGACGCAAAACCTCCCAGGAAAATTAAACTAAAGGGCACATCGGAGTAGATTGCTATAGGGCAGTACTGGCTAGTATAACAAGCATATGTAAGGCTATACTTCACATGCAGGGTGTGCTACAACTCACATCTCGGGATACACAGCCTATGGTTTGATATGTAAATATAATTTTGTGTGCCAGCGTTCTTCGGTGTCTCTTTATAAGAAAAATAAATCAATAAAGACATTCTTAAAAAGACTCAATCGAAGGCTGATTGACTGTAGACGCAAAGTCCCAAAGCAGCACTAGATCATGGATGGATGAGAAAAAGCTGTTAGCAAAAGCAGACACAAATGAGTGATGAAAGGCCTAACGAGAAGACGAGGCTAAGAATAAACACTCGCTGCGCTCTGCGGACTAGCCGAACAGAAAACACTCACCGATTCCTTACTAATTTTCCTGAAATGTACAAAGGCACCAATCATTTTAGAACAATATAGTGCAACATATTTTTTTCAGATATTGTGTACTTGTTGACTCTACTGAATTTTATGTACAGGGTGGGCCATTTATATGTATATAACTAAATAAAAAGGGAACGGTTGGTGATATCAACTTCCTGTTTGTGGCACCTTAGTATTTTTATCTGGTGTAATCTGTTTGACCAGTTTTCTTAAGGTACCTTCACACTAAGCGACTTTGCAACGATAACGATAGCGATCCGTGACGTTGCAGCATCCAGGATAGCGATATCGTTGTGTTTGACACGCAGCAGCGATCTGGATCCTGCTGTGATATCGCTGGTCGTTGCTGAAAGTTCAGAACTTTATTTGGTCGTCAGATCGGCGTGTATCGTTGTGTTTGACAGCAAAAGCAACGATGCCAGCGATGTTTTACAATGGTAACCAGGGTAAATATCGGGTTACTAAGCGCAGGGCGGCGCTTAGTAACCATATATTTACCCTGGTTACCATTGTAAAAGTAAAAAAACAAACACTACATACTCACATTCCGGTGTCTGTCACACGTCCCCCGCCTTCCGCTTCCCGCACTGACTGAGTGCCGGCCGTAAAGTAAAAGCAGAGCACATCGGTGACGTCACCACTGTGCTGTGCTTTACGGCCGGCACTGACACAGTCAGTGCGGGAAGCAGACGGCGAGGGACCTGACGGACACCGGAATGTAAGTATGTAGTGTTTTTTTTTTTAACATTTACAATGGTAACCAGGGTAAACATCGGGTTACTAAGTGCGGCCCTGCGCTTAGTAACCCGATGTTTACCCTGGTTACCCGGGGACTTCGGCATCGTTGGTCGCTGGAGAGCTGTCTGTGTGACAGCTCTCCAGCGACCACACAACGACGAAACAGCGACGCTGCAGCGATTGGCATCGTTGTCGATATCGCTGCAGCGTCGCTTAGTGTGAAGGTACCTTTAGCGGTGGCACGCTGATAAGTATCAGTATAATGGATTTGGAAGCCCGTGAGGCTGCCTGGCGTGATCAGGCTTCTGGCGTTTTTGGTGGTGGGATTGATGTGGCGAAGGAGATTACAGAGCGGGATGCAGGCTTTGCCAAATTGTGCAATGAGGTTACCTACTTACACAAGTCTTTAACCAAGGCTTGGTGGAATGTCAAAAGTTTAGAGGAATACAAGAGATTAGGACTTGTACCCCGAGGTTTACGAGTTCAGATTTTCCCGGACTGGGAGGCGGATCCAACATTTAGGAAAATCTGGGAGCAAGGTTTACCTAACTGCTCCACTATATTGATTGATATGTTGTTGGACCATGATCGGTCCCTTATAGCTCAACTTAAAGAGGACATCAGATTAAAGGAGGGGAAGTTTGATGCCTTTGACAAACAGGGTAAGGTCACCCCGTTCAAGGAACCTTTGAAGACCCTTATAGATACCTTTGAGAAGGAGGTGATCGGAGGCAAAAAGCGCAAATTTCAACGTGATAAATCTGACCTGGAGAATCAAAGGGTGTACAAGTGGTCACACCATGGAAATAGTAGGAGGATAATACCAACCTCTTCGGGAGAGAGAGTGCAGAGTGAACAGGTGGAGCCCGTATCGAGTGATTTTTTATCCTCAGACATGAGCGACCAATTGCTGCATTGGTGCAGATTTTACCTGCGTCAAATCCTGAGCAGATCATGATGCAATCCTGACCGAGGAAACATACCCTTACAGGGATAAAAGTTTCTTGTTCTGCTAATCAAATGGGGTCCTAGCGGTCGTATCCTCACGGATCAAAAATGTATCACCTATCTTGTGGAAAGGTGATGACTTGTTTTCACTAGCTAACTCTTAAATTGTGATCATGAAATTCTGAATAATTTATATAATACATGACCTCCATACACTTTTGAAAGTCTATGGGGGTCATGTGTAAATTATGTGACACAAAATATTACTGGACTAATACACTGGGATCAAAAGCTAGTACAGTCAGGCCTAGCACAAAGCACTGAAGCAAAACCTCCCAGGAAGTCGTAACAGAAGGGGCAGGCGTAAACGCCAGAAGTGTCAGGACAAAAGTAAGAGCCATCCGGGAGTGGCCTTCGGGCCACAGGAGAACCACGAGGAGGAACAGGAAATACTAGCACAGGATGTTGCACAGGACGAAGAGCTTGGTAAGTTACAGATTATTAATTTATCTTTACTTTCCAAAGGGCTCTCTTTTTCTCCCACCAACCCCCTTAACAAATTTGAGCTAACAAAGGATCTGTACCTGTTTTGTAGACAGTTGACATTCAAACTCCTTTATCACAAACCATCAGTGATTGACACATTACCGGTCGAGGACAGACAGGTGTTTCGTGATTTACTGGAACTCTTGGAGGAGAGTGAAGGAGAAGTTGGTAAGACTTGCAGATTTACGGGGCGTATTCCCTCACAGGCCACTCATATGTTTTCACTTTTTCCGGTCATCCAGGTCTTTTTTGACACTGTCAGTAGGGATATTCGTAACATCAGGACCCATCACAATGGTCCAAATAACCTCACCAAAGAGGAGATACGTGCTCTCCAACATCTCAAGAAACAAGACTCCTTTGTCATTAACCCCTTCATGACCCAGCCTATTTTGGCCTTAATGACCTTGCCGTTTTTTGCAATTCTGACCAGAGTCCCTTTATGAGGTAATAACTCAGGAACGCTTCAACGGATCCTAGCGATTCTGAGAGTGTTTTTTCGTGACATATTGGGCTTCATGTTAGTGGTAAATTTAGGTCGATAATTTCTGAGTTTATTTGTGAAAAAAACGGAAATTTGGCAAAAATTTAGAAAATTTTGCAATTTTCACATTTTGAATTTTTATTCTGTTAAACCAGAGAGTTATGTGACACAAAATAGTTAATAAATAACGTTTCCCACATGTCTACTTTACATCAGCACAATTTTGGAAACAAATTTTTTTTTTGCTAGGAAGTTATAAGGATTAAAATTTGACCAGTGATTTCTCATTTTTACAACAAAATTTACAAAACCATTTTTTTTACGGACCACCTCACATTTGAAGTCATTTTGAGGGTTCTATATGGCTGAAAATGCCCAAAAGTGAAACCATTCTAAAAACTGCACCCCTCAAGGTGCTCAAAACCACATTCAAGAAGTTTATTAACCCTTCAGGTGTTTCACAGCAGCAGAAGCAACATGGAAGTAAAAAATGAACATTTAACTTTTTAGTCACAAAAATGATCTTTTAGCAACAATTTTTTTATTTTCCCAAGGGTAAAAGGAGAAACTGGACCACGGACGTTGTTGTCCAATTTGTCCCGAGTACGCTGATACCTCATATGTGGGGGTAAACCACTGTTTGGGCGCACGGCAGGGCTCGGAAGGGAAGGAGCGCCATTTGACTTTTTGAATGAAAAATTGGCTCCAATCTTTAGCGGACACCATGTCGAGTTTGGAGAGCCCCCGTGTGCCTAAACATTGGAGCTCCCCCACAAGTGACCCCATTTTGGAAACTAGACCTTCCAAGGAACTTATCTAGAAGCATAGTGAGCACTTTAAACCCCCAGGTGCTTCACAAATTGATCCGTAAAAATGAAAAAGTACTTTTTTTTTCACACAAAATTTCTTTTAGCCTCAATTCTTTCATTTTCACATGGGCAACAGGATAAAATGGATCCTAAAATTTGTTGGGCAATTTCTCCTGAGTACGCCGATGCCTCACATGTGGGGGTAAACCACTGTTTGGGTACATGGCAAGGCTCGGAAGGGAGGAGCGCCATTTGACTTTTTGAATGGAAAATTAGCTCCAATCGTTAGCGGACACCATGTCGCATTTGGAGAGCCCCTGTGTGCCTAAACATTGGAGCTCCCCCAAAAGTGACCCCATTTTGGAAACTAGACCTCCCAAGGAACTACTCTAGATGTGTGGTGAGCACTTTGAACCCCCAAGTACTTCACAGAAGTTGATACCGCAGAGCCATGAAAATAAAAAAATTTTCTTTCCTCAAAAATGATTTTTAGCCCAGAATTTTTTATTTTCCCAAGGGTAACAGGAGAAATTGGACCCCAAATGTTGTTGTCCAGTTTGTCCTGAGTACGATGATACCCCATATGTGGGGGTAAACCACTGTTTGGGCGCACGGCAGGGCTCGGAAGGGAAGGCACGCCATTTGGCTTTTTGAATGGAAGATTAGCTCCAATCATTAGCGGACACCATGTCGCGTTTGGAGAGCCCCTGTGTGCCTAAACATTGGAGCTCCCCCACAAGTGACCCCATTTTGGAAACTAGACCTCCCAAGGAACTAATCTAGATGTGTGGTGAGCACTTTGAACCCCCAAGTGCTTCACAGAAGTTTATAACGCAGAGCCATGAAAATAAAAAATAATTTTTCTTTTCTCAAAAATGATTTTTTAGCCCACAATTTTTTATTTTCCCAAGGGTAACAGGAGAAATTGGACCCCAAAAGTTGTTGTCCAGTTTCTCCTAAGTACGCTGATACCCAATATGTGGGGGTAAACCACTGTTTGGGCACAAGTCGGGGCTCGGAAGGGAGGTAAAGACGTTTTGAAATGCAGGCTTTGATGGAGTGGTCTGCGTGCGTCACATTCTATTTGCAGAGCCCCTGATGTGCCTAAACAGTAGAAACCCCCCACAAGTGACCCCATTTTGGAAACTACACCCCCCAAGAAACTTATCTAGATATGTGGTGAGCACTTTGAACCCCCAAGTGCTTCACAGAAGTTTACAACGCAGAGCCGTGAAAATAAAAAATCATTTTTCTTTCCTTAAAAATGATGTTTTAGCAAGCAATTTTTTATTTTCACAAGGGTAACAGAAGAAATAGGACCCCAATAGTTGTTGCCCAGTTTGTCCTGAGTACACTGATACCCCATATGTGGGGGTAAACCACTGTTTGGGCACAAGTCGGGGCTCGGAAGGGAGGTAGTGACGTTTTGAAATGCAGGCTTTGATGGAGTGTTCTGCGTGCGTCACATTCCATTTGCAGAGCCCCTGATGTGCCTAAACAGTAGAAACCCCCCACAAGTGACCCCATTTTGGAAACTAGACCCCCCAAGAAACTTATCTAGATATGTGGTGAGCACTTTGAACCCCCAAGTGCTTCACAGAAGTTTACAACGCAGAGCCATGAAAATAAAAAATAATTTTTCTTTCCTTAAAAATGATGTTTTAGCAAGCAATTTTTTATTTTCACAAGGGTAACAGGAGAAATTGGACCCCAATAGTTGTTGCCCAGTTTGTCCTGAGTACACTGATACCCCATATGTGGGGGTAAACCACTGTTTGGGCACAAGTCGGGGCTCGGAAGGGAGGTAGTGACGTTTTGAAATGCAGGCTTTGATGGAGTGGTCTGCGTGCGTCACATTCCATTTCCAGAGCCCCTGATGTGCCTAAACAGTAGAAACCCCCACAAGTGACCCCATTTTGGAAACTAGACCCCCCCAAGGAACTTATCTAGATGTATAGTGAGCACTTTGAACCCCCAAGTGCTTCACAGAAGTTTATAACGCAGAGCCGTGAAAATAAAAAATCATTTTTCATTCCTCTAAAATTATGTTTTAGCAAGCAATGTTTTATTTTCGCAAGGGTAACAGGAGAAATTGGACCCCAATAATTGTTGCCCAGTTTGTCCTGAGTATGCTGGTACCCCACATGTGGGGTAAACCACTGTTTAGGCACACGTCGGGGCTCGGAAGGGAGGGAGCACCATTTGTCTTTTTGAACGCAAGATTGGCTGGAATCAATGGTGGCGCCACGTTGCGTTTGGAGACCCCTGATGTGCCTAAACAGTGGAAACCCCTCAATTCTAACTCCAACACTAACCCCAACACACCCCTAACCCCAACCCTAACCCCAACACACCCCTAACCCTAATCCCAACTTTAGCCATAACCCTAATCACAACCCAACCCCAACACACCCCTAACCACAACCCTAACCCTAATCCCAACCCTAACCCTAATCCCAACCCTAACCCCAACCCTAACCACAACTTTAACCCCAACACACCCCTAACCATAACCCTAACCACAAGCCTATTCTTAATCCTATTTCCAACCCTAGCCCTAATTCCAACCCTAACTCTAATTCCAACCCTAACCCTATGTGCCCACGTTGCGGATTCGTGTGAGATTTTTCCGCACCATTTTTGAAAAATCCGCAGGTAAAAGGCACTGCGTTTTACCTGCGGAATTACCACGGATTTCCAGTGTTTTTTATGCGGATTTCACCTGCGGATTCCTATTGAGGAACAGCTGTAAAACGCTGCGAAATCCACACAAAGAATTGACATGCTGCGGAAAATACAGCGCAGCATTTCCGCGCGGTATTTTCCGCACCATGGGCACAGCGGATTTGGTTTTCCATAGGTTTACATGGTACTGTAAACCTGATGGAACACTGCTATGAATCCGCAGCGGCCAATCCGCTGCGCATCCGCAGCCAAATCCGCACCGTGTGCACATAGCCTAATTCTAACGCTAACCCTAGTTCTAACCCTAACCCTACCCCTAACCCTAACCCTACCCCTAACCCTAGTTCTAACCCTAACCCTAGTTCTAACCCTAGTGGAAAAAAAAAATATTTTCTTTATTTTATTATTGTCCCTACCTATGGGGGTGATAAAGGGGGGGGGGTCATTTACTATTTTTTTATTTTGATCACTGTGATAAGTTTACCACAGTGATCAAAATGTACATGGAACGCATCTGCCGGCCGGCAGATTCGGCGGGCGCACTGCGCATGTGCCCGCCATTTTGGAAGATGGCGGCGTCCAGGGAGTAGACGGACCGACTTCGGGAGGCTCGGTAAGTATGAGGGGGTGGTGGGGGGGTGGATCGGAGCACAGGATGGGGGGGATCGGAGGACGGGGGGAGCGGACAGGAGCACGGGGGAGCGGACAGGGGGACGGAGGGGGGTACCGGACAGAACAGAGGACTGGGGAGGAGATCGGGGGCAGTGGGGGGGGGGCAGAACATGATTTCCAGCCATGGCAGATGCTATTGCAGCATCGGCCATGGCTGGATTGCAATATTTCACCATTTTCATAGGTGAAATATTGCAAATTGCTCTGATTGGCTGTTGCACTTTCAACAGCCAATCAGAGCGATCGTAGCCACGTGGGGGCAAAGCCACCCCCCCCCTGGGCTGAAGTACAACTCCCCCTCTCCCTGCAGATCGGGTGAAATAGGAGTTAACCCTTTCACCCGATCTGCAGGGACGCGATCATTCCATGACGCCACAGGCGTCATGGATCGGATTGGCACCGACTTTCATGACGCCTACGTGGCGTCAAAGGTCGGGAAGGGGTTAAAGAGGCTGACAAAGGAGGGAACATTGTGATTTAGCCAAAAGACCTTTACGTGATGGAGGCTAAACGTCAATTATCAAATACTTCTCATTATCAGGTCTTGCCTTCGGACCCTTCGGATGTCTTTAAGAGACAACTGGACCGCTTGATCGCGACAGCCTTTGGCCTAGGAATTATCAACAAGAGGGAGAGGGATTTTCTGATGATTGATACACCGAGGGTTCCTACATTTTATATGCTGCCTAAGGTGCACAAGAGGTTGGACAACCCCCCCAGGTAGGCCCATAATTTCGGGGATTGGGGGTCTCTTTGAGAGACCGTGTATATATCTTGATTTTTTTCTCCAACCTCTTGTTTATTCCCTAGGATCTTACATCAGGGACTCAATGCACCTAATTGAACAAACTGAGCAGCTTAAAGTACCAGTGGATACCCTGATTGTAACACTTGACATGGAATCCCTCTACACCAACATTGAACACAACTTGGGCCTTCAGGCAATTGCTTATTTCTTGGATAAGAAATCAAGTAGGGACAGGGATCATGATTCGTTTATCCTGGATCTTTTGAGGGTAGTTCTTGAAAAAAACTACTTCGTCTTTGACCGTGCCTATTATAGGCAGGCGTCCGGCACCGCCATGGGCGCGAGATGTGCGCCATCGTACGCAAACTTGTTTATGAGGTGGTGGGAGGAGGTTCATGTGTACACCATTGGTCGGTTTCAGAAGCATGTACTTAAGTGGTACAGATTCATAGATGATATTCTGTTTTTTTGGACTGGTTCCTTGGAAGAGTGTCACCTGTTTATTGATTATCTCAATGACAACCCCTGGAAAATCCGATTGACATCTAATGTTTCCTCCACTATGGTAGAATTTCTGGACTTAAAGGTCACCATGACTGATAACTGTGTTACTACCAATCTGCACAGGAAGGAGACAGCAACAAACGGTTTGCTGCATCACACCAGCGCACACCCTGCTCACCTGCGGAATGGTATACCTAAGGGCCAGTTTCTTAGAATAAAGAGGAACTGCTCGGCCCATAAGGATTTTTTGGAGGAATCACGGAAACTGACAAACAGGTTCCGAGCCAGGGGTTATCCGCGCAAGATTGTAGCACGGGCGTTTCAACATTCCCAGAACTTGGCACGTGAGGAAACTTTGAGACCTAAAAAGAGAAGTCCTAAGCGGACAGTTGATCTTATTACTACATACCATAACCAGTGGGGCCAGGTATATGAGATCCTGAAGAGAAATTGGGACATTTTACTAACGGAACCAAAACTGTCATCTTGGATCTCTGCCACTCCCAGGATGGTGGCTAAAAGGTCTCGCAATCTGAAAGATGAATTGATAGTCAGCGTGCAACTACTAAAACTGGAACTGGTGGTTATGTCTACGGTTCCTATCCATGTGGTAGATGTAACGTATGTGGGTATATGATCTCTGAACAAGGGTTATCCC
Organism: Ranitomeya variabilis; assembly: GCF_051348905.1. Classification (NCBI taxonomy): domain Eukaryota; kingdom Metazoa; phylum Chordata; class Amphibia; order Anura; family Dendrobatidae; genus Ranitomeya; species Ranitomeya variabilis. The sequence continues at coordinate 113,908,980 of NC_135237.1, read as the reverse complement.
TTCCGCATGTCCCAGAGAGGATACAGCCATCTGCGTATTTTAATTGTCGCACTAGGAATCTTGTATATGCCTTGATTTGCAGCTGTCCTAAACTTTATGTTGGATACACTACACAGGAATTGAGACGACGTGTGCAGCAGCACCTCTCGAACATCAGTTTGGCCCGGAAGGACCTAGAGAAGGGAAAGAAGCTCTCATCAGTGGCCACACATTTTTTACATGTCCATGGGGGCTCCACAAGGGGTTTGAGGGTCATGGGCCTTGAGGGAGTTCAACCGGATATCAGGGGTGGCAACATTTCCCTAGACCTCTTGAGGAGGGAATCCAAATGGATTTATAATCTACATAGCTTAGCCCCGGCAGGCATTAATGAGGAGCTTCTCTATACGGGTTTTTACAAACAAACCTAGTGGGACAGTACTAATGCTGTGTTGGTATAGTGTGCTTTTTTTTTCTTTGCTTACTATCTGTGTCCTTTTATTCTCTTTAGACTGGACTACTATCAATGTTTAATCGATTCCTCTATGCAAGCCGTTTGTTACTACACTGGGACCTCTACATCGCCTCTGATGGATAAAGTGTATATCTGATATGTGCCTACTTCCATGCATTACACATCTTATGCTGCCAGCTGTACCCTTTTATGTGTGGAAACCGATCTCTTTCCTGCTCTAATCTTGATTTTGGTTTTTGTTAAAGCTTGTGTATGTAGGGCTATACCAAGCTGGGGGGTCGTAGATTTTTTAGTGAGCTAGATCTATCTGTGTTCACAGATAATAAAGATGACTAAGAAAGGAACAATCCATTGTCCTTTGTAACCATTTATTGGTTTGGGAGCTGTTGGGTGGTTTGGGATATCTATGGGTTGGTTTGATTACTTTTTGACCCCACTCAATCCACTCTGACACTGATCTCTTCAGCAATCAATCCAAATGCCCACCACGGGTGGGCAAATCTCGTACCCTTTCCGAAACGCTTTGCAGGTATACTTGGGGGAAGATTTCTATTTTTGATCTTAGACCGATCCTCGTTCCTATGTACCGTATATTTTGAGGGGTTCAGGTGGAGTGCATGTATATTGTTAACACCTATACTTATTTCTGCCTTAGGACAGTAGGGTTACCCCATGGTGTGACTTCGACATGGTATAGGAGCTACCCATGGTTTGATCGGTGAGGTTCGCACACCAGTATCACTATACATTGGTCTAATATTCCTCATATGTTATTCTTTGGATATCTAGTATTTCTTGCACACAAGATTACAAATCCCTAATTGCGTCACCTCTGTGGTATATATATATATATATATATATGGATGTGCCTTGTGGCACAATTGGTGCAAAATTTGATGCCCTCAATCACCATGGTGACTTTGTTTGCACGGATGAATGTTACTCCGGTGCATTCTTATAGGGTTTCCATGACTGATAGTCATTAGGATACTACGTATGGTAATTTGTATGCGTCGTATAGTGGATACCTTGGGGGGCCGCCGCATGATATGTGAATTTGAAGATTCAAGCCTGCATTAGCTATTTTAGTTGATCTGTTGATCTGGTGCATGCGCAGCAGATGGATTAGGCATTTCAAATTACTTATACGCCTTCATTCCTTTTTTCCCACCTCTTTTTTGCGTTCCGGTGCAGTACCTGGACCTGCCTTTATTGTTGGAGCACAGGCACGTCAAGTGTGGGCTGCGTCATCTGCCCTGTCTGTAATTGTTATGTGACTCATTTTGACACTCCATGTGCCAGCGTATTAGTTTGATATACGCCTGTATCCTCCTCCCACTACCTTTATGTGTGTGGATCCTTTTCAGTGCTTGTCCTGCCCCTTTTGCTGGAGCGCATGCGCGCTCAGTGTGGGCTATGCTGCCTGTCGCGGTTCATGATCACTGTGCCACTTGGTTAATATTCTGTGCACAGGCGCATTTTGATTCCAGCGTAGGGAACATGTTCAGTGATGCGCATGCGCCCATTAGTGCACAGGAGGTTTCTGACATATACCATCGTCACGGCCATCTGTGCTCAGGCGCACTCTACTCCGGCTCATTTGCCTTGAAAGAGAACGCGCAGGCGCTTTTTGATGTATGTGTGTGTGTGGAGGAAGGGTCAAGTGACCAACCCGGAAGCTTTTTCTGAGTAAACGAGCAGCAAGATGGAAGCGCTCTCCTGCACGCCGCTATGCCTTCACAGGTGATGGTTATTTGCACGTTATTACGTCTATATAAACTCGGCAGGGTTTGAGTAGATCTCATATTCTCCCCTGAGGAAGACGCTCTAGTAGCGTCGATACGCGTGGGGCCTTCTCACCCCCTCACGGACTGCATTTGATATTATGCTATTGCTCTGGCATAATCTGACCACCATTAGGGAACTGGTATGAACTGGTATGCCGGCCGTTTAATCAACTTTTGCATTATTTTTTTAGGGACATCTTGTCTAGGCAGGGCAGTATATCCATGTGACATCTGGGGTCAGTATGACTTTCTATCTCTTATATGCCAGGGGTTTACTTGTTGGTAGTGCACTTTTACTGCATGAAATATAGGGTTGGCAGGACGTACAGGTGTTTTACACAGTGGGGACAGGATACCCACCACTATACCTCCTATATCTTACCTAACAAGCCTCTTTTTGGGTCAGCTGGCAGCTTATTGTGTGATATATATATATTTTTTTTACTTATATGGGAGTTTCTATATTTGGAGACCTGTATGTAACCCATTTATATTATGTATGAGCACTGCCATCACTGTATTGTTGGGTCCGTTTGGGGTGATTATGGTTGGGCTATTTAGCCTTTTTGGTTTTTAAATGTTTTTAAAATTTGCTACCCCCTTTGCCTTGTTTGTATAAGATATTTAAAATAAAGTATATTATTCAGGTTGATCCCTTGTGTGTGCATATCCTTTTTCTTGTTTTTTTGTGATTGTCTTATATGCACTTGGTAGATCCCTGTTGTGTATACTAATGTGGTGCCCGCTATATCTGCTTTCTTTGTTGACCTTAGTATATGGGAGGGAGAAAACTTTTCAAAATGGGTGGTGACCATGGCGGCCATTTTGGATCCAACTTTATTTTTTCCAATGGTAAGAGGGTCATGTGACACATCAAACGTACTGAGAATTTCACAAGACAAATAATAGTGTGTTTGGTTTTAAAGTAACTTTATTCTTTCATGAGTTATTTACAAGTTACTCTTTGTTTACAGCCATTGACATGTCGCAGAGGTTAACACATGAGGTGCGGATAGAAATTGTGTTGATGTCTGGTGAATGCAGTATCTAGGTAATTGCAGCAGATTTCAATGCAAGATACCCTACAAGACCACCCATCTCCCATTCTACAGTTAGCAAACTTCTTGCAACAGGTTCAGTGTTGGATTTGCCAAAACGTGGACGCAGGAAAACTGTCACTAATGAAGAAACATCAGTGGCTCTCCTAGCTTCATTCAGCAAGAGCCCACAGCGTAGCACTCGCACCATGTCACTGGAGACATGGCATCAGTCAAACATCCCTTCAGCATATATTCGCTACTCACAAATGGCACCATTCCAAAATCCAGCAGCTGCAGCACCTCAACGAGGATGACCCAGGTCAGCGCGCTGAATTTGCAGAATGGGCAAAACAAAAATTGGAACAGGAAAAATTGGAACAGAACCCTCAGTTTACACAGAACATTATGTTCAGTGATGAGGCAAACTTTTTTGTGAATGGTGAAGTTAACAAACAAAACCACCATAATTGGTCTGACAGTAACCCAGAGAGGATAGATCCCTCCAAGACTGTTGGAACACAAAAACTGATGGTATGGTGTGGTATATGGGGTACAAAGATAGTGGGACCATTCTTCATCAATGGAAACCTCAATGCTACTGGATATCTGAAATTGCTACATGATGACGTGTTGCCCTCTTTATGCATTGAAGATGGCACGTTTCCTGAGTTTTTCCAGCAAGATGGTGCACCACCACATTATGTGTCAGGTCCGAGCATTCCTACATGAACAGTCTCCTGGAAAGTGGATTGGTCGTCGTGGACCAATTGAATGGTCACCAAGGTCTCCCGATCTGATCCGCTTAGACTTTTATCTTTGGGGTCATCTGAAGGCAATTGTCTATGCTGTGAAGATACGAGATGTGCAGCATCTGAAACAACGGATACTGGAAGCCTGTGCTAGCATTTCTTCTGCCGTGTTGCTATCAGTGTGTCAATAGTGGGAGAAGAGGGTTGCATTGACAATCCAACACAATGGGCAGCACTTTGAACACATTTTATAAGTGGTCCTAAACTTGTAAATAAGGCTACTTTCACACTGGCGTCGTGCGTTGCAGGATGCGTTTTTTCTCCATACACTTGCATTAGCGACGCATTGCCACACGTCGTGTCACGGCCACTCCTTCCGCTCATTCTTACCCGCTGCGGTGCGCTGCTCCTGCAGGCGCGCATCCTCTCCTTCATTCGTCTCTGCTCCCTGGTTCTCGTTGGGTGCGCGTGCGCACCGCCCACTCCAGCACTTCCTCTTTCTGATTTACAGGCGCTCTGTATCTCCTCTCTGTGATCCTGGAGGACCGTGACCCAGAAGTCCTCCAGCACTCCATGTATGTAAGGCGTTTCCTTCCTCTGCTCCTTGCCTGTCTGTCATTTGTGCTTATATAACTCAGGTCCACCTTTGTCTTTGTACTGCCTGTTTTGAGTCTCCACTCTGTCCAGCCAGTTCAGCTTCTTTGTCTCTCCCAGGCGTCCTTGTCTCCTCGTCCAGTCCTCCCAGTGTCCTCTCCGTACTCTGTTAGTCTGGTGTCTCTGTCCTGTCCTGCTTCCTTTGTGTCTTCCCCTTCTCAGTGCTCCTTTGGTCTCGTCTGTACCCAGCTCTTACCTCCTACTACCTGTCTCCGGGTTCCAGCTTCTGCGGCAATAGTCTCCCTTGGGTCTGCCCCTAACGCTCCCTGTATAGGGGGTGGTTTACCTGGTCAGCTCACCCTTGGGAGGTTCGTTGTCGTGGATCTGCGGGTCCACCCCAGGTATTCCAAAAGATCTCACTATAGGACTGCACTCGGATGACATCTGAGTGCAGTCTGATTCTCACACGTCGCAACCGTCGTGCAACGGTTGCGTCGTGTTGTGTTGGTCCGTCGCCACCAAAAAACGTTGCATGTAACATTTTTTGGTGCATCGAGACCGTCTTTTCCGACCGCGCATGCGCGGCCGGAACTCCGCCCCCGCCTCCCCGCACATCACAATGGGAAAGCGGATGCATTGAAAAACAGCATCCGCTGCCCCCGTTGAGTGGCGCTTTCACTGCTTGCGTCGGTACGTCGCAACGACGCAATTCGTCGTGCGTCGTACGACGCTAGTGTGAAAGTAGCCTAACTCCTGAAAGAATAATGGCCCACCCTGTATATTAAGCTGCCATCAAACTGGTTCCTTATGAAGAATTATTGGTGCTACTTCACGCCCTGGACACTAGAATATATATTGTAGCAACTTCCTCTCCCAGAGACAATTTAACTTTTTCTACAGATCACTTCACTGCTTTCTCATTGTTCAAGGACCTCTCTGACAAACTCTACAAAAGGCTATAAGATGAAGGTAAAGGGGACAGGAGAACTGACCATATGGCCATGGATATCCCTAATGGCAGCCTTGGAGCCAGGTAGAAATCGGTACATCTCCTACTCATCACCCATAGATAATGTCTAGCGTAGGAATAAACTGTGCCATCACCACTCTGTCAGGGTATTATTTGCATCAGAATACGTAAACTGCAGTAATTACCTTCAGACATGATGATTGAGATGCAAAGCGTTCATAGAAACAAAGGCTTTCAGCACAACCGCACAAAGTGCCTGTGTGTTGTCACAACAGATTTGTTTCCACAATTACCAGCAGCAAAACAAGTGTTTTTACTGCCAATAGTTAATTTTAAAATTTTAATTAGATTTAGTCCAAATTAGGAGTTGTTCCCAAAAGCATTTTGACTTCTAGATGTCTGTGGTGGCCAGAAAATCTGTAATGAGGCTCTTTTAGTGGTCACATGGCAACTCTAAAATGGCTACCAAGAACAGGTTTAGCGCAATCCACTCTGCTTGTCAGATCCCAGGGGATGGGGGGGGGGCATGTATACCAGGCTGGGGATGGGAGCTATGTATACCAAGATGGGGATGGGAGCCATGTATACCAAGATAGGGATGGGAGCCATGTATATCAAGATAGGGATGGGAGCCATGTATACCAGGCTGGGGATGGGAGCTATGTATACCAAGATGGGGATGGGAGCCATGTATACCAAGATAGGGATGGGAGCCATGTATACCAAGATGGGGATGGGAGCCAAGTATACCAAGATGGGGATGGGGGGCCATGTATACCAGAATGCAGATGGAGGGCCATGCATACCAGAATGGGGATGGGAGCTATGTATACCAAGATGGGGATGGGAGCCATGTATACCAAGATAGGGATGGGAGCCATGTATACCAGGCTGGGGATGGGAGCTGGAGCTATGTATACCAAGATGGGGATGGGAGCCATGTATACCAAGATAGGGATGGGAGCCATGTATACCAAGATGGGGATGGGAGCCAAGTATACCAAGATGGGGATGGGAGCCAAGTATACCAAGATGGGGATGGGGGGCCATGTATACAAGAACGCAGATGGAGGGCCATGCATACCAGAATGGGGATGGAGTGCCATGTATACCAAGATGAGGAGCCATGTATACCAGGATGGGGATGGGAGCCATGTATACCAAGATGGGGATGGGAGCCATGTATACCAAGATGGGGATGGGAGCCAAATATACCAAGATGGGGAAGGGGGGCCATGTATACCAAGATGGGGATGGGAGCCATGTATACCAAGATGGGGAAGGGAGCCATGTATACCAGGATGGGGATGGGAGCCATGTATACCAAGATGGGGATGGGAGCCATGTATACCAAGATGGGGATGGGAGCCAAATATACCAAGATGGGGAAGGGGGGCCATGTATACCAAGATGGGGATGGGAGCCATGTATACCAAGATGGGGAAGGGAGCCATGTATACCAGGATGGGGATGGGAGCCATGAATACCAAGATGAGGATGGGAGCCATGTATACCAAGATGGGGATGGGGGGCCATGCATATCAGGATGCAGATGGAGGGCCATGCATACCAGAATGGGGATGGAGTGCCATGTATACCAAGATGAGGAGCCATGTATACCAGGATGGGGATGGGAGCCATGTATACCAAGATGGGGATGGGAGCAATGTATACCAAGATGGGGATGGGAGCAATGTATACCAAGATGGGGATGGGAGCCATATATACCAAGATGGGGAAGGGGGGCCATGTATACCAGGATGGCGGGCCATTCATACCAGGATGCAGATGGAGGGCCATGCATACCAGAATGGGGATGGAGTGCCATGTATACCAAGATGGAGAGCCATGTATACCAGGATAGGGATGGGAGCCATGTATACCAAGATGGGGGGCCATGTATACCAGGATGGGGATGGGAGCCATGTATACCAAGATGGGGATGGGAGCCATGTATACCAAGATGGGAGGGCCATGTATAACAGGATGGCAGGCCATGTATACAGGATGGAGATAAAGGGCCATGTATACCAGAATGGGGAGCTATGTATACCAGGATGGGGGCCATGTATACCAGGATGGGGGGCCATGTATACCTGGATGCGGAGGCCATATACACCTGGATGGGGGGCCATACATATCTGGATATGTATACCTGGATGGGAAGCTATGTATGTATACCTGGTTGGGGACATATATATCAGGATGGGGTGACATATATACCACAATGGGGACATATGTATACCAAGATGGGGGATATTGGTACAGAATTGGGGTACATTACCCCTATAACAGTGTCAGCAGCAGATCCCCCACCACTCCCATGACATTTTTCTATTTTCCTCCTCTAAAATCTAGGTGTGTCTTATAGTAAAAAAAAAAAAACGGTAATCCTAAACAATAAGAAGAAAAGTCTTTTGTAAAAATGCAATATTCCATTAGATTTCTGCTGCTTTTTAATATCAACTATAGAATGGCCTGCTGCACAGCTTCTTCAGATCTGTAATGGTTTCATTAAAGGGGTTGTACGCTGCTTCTTAATATTTTAAAAATAAGCTCATGGTGGCCTGAAATAAATACATATAGTCCATATAGTCACCAGCCAGACCCCCGCCGTTCCTTGATACTGCTCCCATGTCTCCTGCTATTCTCTTTACTTATTCTTCTGGCAAGGGATGTTATGTGACCACTGCAGACACTGATTGGCTTCAATGCTCATGTGACATTCCCCATGGTAGGAGAAAGATGAAGAATGGACAGCGAGTAGCAGTACTGAGGGTTAGTCTGAATGTTGAGTATATGGGGTGTTTGACACATCTCCATCAGACATTGTTCCTGTGATGTTGCCTTCTGTTGCCAGGCGCGACCATATTCACTCTGAGGGCATCACTGGTGATAGAAGAGACATTGGAACCAGAAGCTTTGGATGGTGATGGCTTTTTACAGTCACTAAGATTAGTGTAGCTGGGACCTGCAGTGCGGTCCAGTCAGACATAATGGGTATGTGCTGTCCAGCTGGCATTATCAGCTCCCTGCTACAGACATTTGGTGAGTACCACACCTTACTTAAGCTTCCAGCTTACTTATTTAAACTGCTAGATATAGTCTTGTGCTCCTCTGGTTTAGTTTTGTCTGTTCAGCTGATGTGTTGTGTTGTATTGTTTCCTGTTTTGACCTTGGCTTGTTTTGCTGCCTCCTCTTATTTTGTACTTTTCCTTCCCTCTTGGTTGTGACCAGGCTACCTGACCACTCCTGCAGTCTGCACCATCGAACAGCAGCTTATTCCGTGGCCCCAACCCAGGGGCCCCTGTTTAAGTCCTGGTATGCATTGCCCCCAGATCCCCATCTTGGTGTACATGCCCCCCCCCTTCATGATCATCATGGTATAGATGGCCCCCATCACGCTGCTTAAAAGAAATAAACAATTCTACTTACTTTCCCTCCACTCCCTCGCAGCGTGGCGTCCTGTTCTGATGCCAGCAGCTGATTTCAGAGTGTAAGCAGCAAATTATGCCACTGTCACGCAACCCCACACGCTGAGATCAGCTGATGGAATATTCACTGCTCTCCACGTGTGAGCCACAGCCGCTGGCTTCTGCACCTGCTGGGCGATCACCTGTGCTCGCCATTAACCCCTTCACGACATACGCTGTTCATGTACTTCACATGTCGTGTCCTTCCCTTTGATGTGGGCTACGGCACTGAGCCCACATCTTTCCCGGCACATGTCAGCTGTTTTGAACAGCTAACATGTGCCCCTAATCGCGATCCACCCGTGGCTGTTAACCCGTTAAATGCCGCTGTCAATCTTTGACAGCAGCATTTAATGTGATCACGCAAGAAGCACATCACTAATCTCGCCCATCTGCGCCTGAGTCACATGACAGTGGGTCGCCGATGGGCTGGCATGATAACCCTGGGTCTGCAGGAGACTCCTGTGGCTGTCATTGTCGGATTGCTATGAGCGACACCCAGCGGTCGTCGCTCATAGCAAGTGAGCATTTCTGCTACACACAGGCGATCTGATCATCGTTTGTGTGTACCAGAGGCGATCGGACAACTGCAGCTTCTAGTCTCCCATGCAAAAAGTGAAAAAAAAAGTTTAAAAATATACTTTTTAAAAAATTAAAAAAATATATAAGTTCAAATCACTCCCAATTCGTCACATTCAAAATAAAATAATAAAAAACATAAATACACATATTTGGAATCACTGCGTTCAGAATCACCCGATCTATCAAGCTATAAAAATAATTAATCCGATGGGTAAACAGCGTAGAGGAAAAAAAGTCAAAACGCCAGAATTACGTTTTTCTGGTTGCAGCAACATTGCATTAAAATGCAATAACAGGCGATCAAAAGATTGTATCCACACCAAAAAATAAGCCCTCACCCTGCTCCCGGATCACGAAAAATGGAGAAGCTATGGGTCTTGGAAAATGACCCAATTTTCTTGTTTTTTTTTTCTTTACAAACTTTGGATTTTTTTTTACCATTTAAATAAAAAACAGCTTTGGTATCTACAATCTTGTAATAGTAACTTAGTAGCATAGTTACTAAGTTTGAAGGAAGACTTTAAGTCCATCTAGTTCAACCCATAGCCTAACCTAACATGCCCTAACATGTTGATCCAGAGGAAGGCAAAAAAAAACCCATGTGGTAAAGCGTAAGCTCCACATTGGGGAAAAAAATTCCTTCCCGACTCCACATACGGCAATCAGACTGGTTCCCTGGATCAACGCCCTATCAAGGAATCCTGTATATATACCCTGTAACATTATACTTTTCAAGAAAGGCATCCAGTCCCCTCTTAAATTTACCGTATACACTCGGCTTATACTCGAGTCATGGTCGGCAGTGGGGTCGGCGGGTGAGGGGGAGAGAGGACAGTCGCATACTCACCTGGTCCCGGCGCTCCTAACGCTGTCCCATGGTCTCCCTCGCTGCAGCTCTTCCTCTATTCAGCGGTCATGAGGTACCGCTCATTAAAGTAATGAATATGGACTCCACACCCATAGGGGCGGAGCCGCATATTCATTACTGTAATGAGCGGTACCGGTGACCGCTGATTACAGGAAGAAGTTGCGGTGCCATGGGACAGGCAGGGATAGCGTCAGGAGTGGCGGGACCAGGTGAGTATTTCATATTCACCTGTCCGCGTTTCATTTGCCGGGCGCTGCTCCGTCTCCCCGTCCTCTTGCAGTGACTGTGCAGGTCAGAGGGCGCGATGACGTATTAGTGTGCGCGCCGCCCTCTGCCTGAACAGTCAGTGCGGAGAGACGGGACGCTGAGGGGCAGCGGGCAGCGACGAGAGGTGAGTATGTGATTTTTTTTTTTTATTGCAGCAGCAGCATTACATGTGACACAATACTATATGGAGCGTCTATGGGGCCATAAAGAACTGCATGGAGCATTATATGGGGCATTATATGGAGCATCTATGGGGCCATAACTGTATGGAGCATTATATGGGGCATCTATGGGGCAATAACTGTATGGAGCATTATATGGGGCCATAACTGCATGGAGCATTATATGGGGCATTATATGGGGCCATAACTGCATGGAGCATTATATGGGGCCATAACTGTATGGAGCATTATATGGGGCCATAACTGTATGGAGCATTATATGGGGCCATAACTGCATGGAGCATTATATGGGGCATTACATGGGGCCATAACTGCATATAATTCAATTGCCGGCTTTTCATTTCTCCTGCCTAAACCCGACATAATATGAGACATGGTTTACTGTTGTGAATTCCGTTCTCGGGCTCCCTCCTGTGGTCATGAGTGGTACTGTGTGAGTTTGTTCTTGGGCTTCCTCTGGTGGCCTTTAGCGATATGGCTGGGCTCAGCTGCTTCATTTCCTTCTATGCTGGGCCTATTTAACTCACCTGGACCTTCATTTGTTGCCTGCTGTCGGTGTATTCAGTCCTGATTCTGAGCTCTCCTGAATATTCCTTGTGACCAGTCTCCTGCTGGAGAAGCTAAGTTTGCTTGTTCATTTTGCTCATTATTTCCTTGAAAAAGTATAGCTTCCACATCCCCAGAACTTGTCCTATCATTCTGGTTATATGTGTCAGGTCAGTTTTGAGATCCTACCACCGGATCATAACAGTACAGCAGGCCACAAAGTGTTAATGCAGCAGAAGAGGGAGAAGAGAAATCCTGAAGTCATTTTTTTTTTTTTCCTCTGCACTGTGTTTTGCCTCCCTCCTCCCCTTAATCTCTGGGTGGTTCTGAACTCAGCTGCAGATATGGACATTCAGAGTCTGTCTCCTAGTGTGGATCATCTCACTGCAAGGGTACAGGGCATTCAGGATTATGTAGTCCGCAGTCCTATGTCAGAGCCTAAAATACCAATTCCTGAGCTGTTCTCCGGAGATAGATCTAGGTTTTTGAACTTTAAGAATAATTGTAAGTTATTCCTTTCTCTGAGACCTCGCTCCTCTGGTGATTCTGTTCAGCAAGTTAAAATTGTTATTTCTTTGTTGCGTGGTGACCCTCAAGATTGGGCATTCTCTCTGGCGCCAGGAGATCCTGCATTGCTAAATGTGGATGCGTTTTTTCTGGCGCTTGGAGTGCTTTATGAGGAACCTAATCTGGTAGACCAAGCAGAGAAGGTTTTGCTGGCTCTCTCTCAGGGTCAAGATGAAGCAGAGGTTTACTGTCAGAAGTTTAGGAAGTGGTCTGTGCTCACTCAATGGAATGAGTGCGCCCTGGCGGCGATTTTCAGAAAGGGTCTTTCTGAAGCCCTTAAAGATGTTATGGTGGGGTTCCCCACGCCTGTGGGTCTGAATGAGTCTATGTCTTTGGCCATTCAGATAGATCGGGGTCTGCGGGAGCGCAAACCTGTGCACCATCTGGCGGTATTTTCTGAGCAGAAGCCTGAGCCTATGCAATGCGACAGGATTCTGACCAGAGTTGAACGGCAAAACCACAGACGTCAGAATGGGTTGTGCTTTTACTGTGGTGATTCGACTCATGTTATCTCAGAGTGTTCTAAGCGCACAAAAAGGTTCGCCAAGTCTGTCACCATTGGTACTGTACAACCTAAATTCATTTTGTCTGTTACTTTGATTTGCTCTTTGTCATCCTACTCAGTTATGGCTTTTGTGGATTCAGGTGCCGCCCTGAATTTGATGGATTTGTCATTTGCCAGGCGCTGTAGTTTTATCTTGGAGCCTTTACAGTTCCCTATCCCACTAAAGGGAATTGATGCTACGCCATTGGCCAAGAATAAACCTCAGTACTGGACCCAAGTGTCCATGTGCATGGCTCCTGCACATCAGGAGGTGATTCGCTTTCTTGTGCTACATAATTTGCATGATGTTGTCGTGTTGGGTCTGCCATGGCTGCAGGCTCATAATCCAGTCCTGGATTGGAAAGCAATGTCTGTGTCAAGTTGGGGTTGCCAGGGAATTCGTGGCGATGCTCCTTTGGTGTCAATTGTTTCTTCTACTCCTTCTGAAGTCCCTGAATTTTTGTCGGACTACCAGGATGTATTTGATGAGCCCAAATCTAGTGCTCTACCTCCTCATAGGGATTGTGATTGTGCTATAAATCTGATTCCTGGTAGTAAGTTCCCTAAGGGACGACTTTTTAATTTATCTGTACCAGAACATGCCGCTATGCGGAGTTATATAAAGGAGTCCTTGGAGAAGGGGCATATTCGCCCGTCCTCGTCCCCTTTAGGTGCGGGGTTCTTTTTTGTGGCCAAGAAGGATGGTTCTCTGAGACCCTGTATAGATTATCGCCTTCTAAATAACATCACGGTCAAATTTCAGTACCCCTTGCCACTGTTGTCCGATCTGTTTGCCCGGATTAGGGGGGCCAGTTGGTTCACCAAGATAGATCTTCGAGGAGCTTATAATCTTGTGCGCATAAAGCAGGGCGATGAATGGAAAACAGCATTTAATACGCCCGAAGGCCATTTTGAGTACTTGGTGATGCCTTTTGGGCTTTCTAATGCCCCCTCTGTGTTTCAGTCCTTCATGCATGACATCTTCCGAGAGTATCTGGATAGATTTATGATTGTGTACCTGGATGATATTTTGGTCTTTTCTGATGACTGGGAGTCTCATGTGAAGCAGGTCAGGATGGTATTTCAGGTCCTGCGTGCCAATGCCTTGTTTGTGAAGGGCTCTAAATGTCTCTTCGGAGTCCAGAAGGTTTCCTTTTTGGGCTTTATTTTTTCTCCTTCTACTATTGAGATGGATCCAGTTAAGGTCCAGGCTATTTATGACTGGACTCAACCTACATCTGTGAAGAGTCTTCAGAAGTTCTTGGGTTTTGCTAATTTTTACCGTCGCTTCATCACTAATTTTTCTAGTGTGGTTAAGCCTTTGACGGATTTGACCAAGAAGGGTTCTGATGTGACGAATTGGTCTCCTGCGGCCGTGGAGGCCTTTCAGGAGCTGAAACGTCGATTTTCTTCGGCTCCTGTCTTGCGCCAGCCCGATGTCTCTCTTCCCTTTCAGGTCGAGGTTGATGCTTCTGAGATTGGAGCAGGGGCTGTCTTGTCGCAGAGAAGCTCTAATGGCTCTGTGATGAGACCATGTGCTTTCTTTTTAAGAAAGTTTTCGCCTGCCGAGCGGAATTATGATGTTGGTAATCGTGAGTTGTTGGCAATGAAGTGGGCATTTGAGGAGTGGCGACATTGGCTTGAGGGAGCCAAGCAACGTGTGGTGGTCTTGACGAATCACAAGAATTTGACTTATCTCGAGTCTGCCAAACGGTTGAATCCGAGACAGGCTCGATGGTCGCTGTTTTTCTCTCGTTTCAATTTCGTGGTTTCATATCTTCCGGGTTCGAAAAACGTGAAGGCTGATGCCCTTTCTAGGAGTTTTGTACCTGACTCCCCGGAAGTTTCTGAACCGACTGGTGTCCTCAAAGAGGGGGTGATTTTGTCTGCCATCTCTCCTGATCTGCGACGGGTGTTGCAGGAGTTTCAGGCCAATAGACCTGACCGCTGTCCACCGGAGAGACTCTTTGTCCCGGACAGATGGACCAGTAGAGTTATTTCCGAGGTTCATTCTTCGGTGTTGGCAGGTCATCCTGGGATTTTTGGTACCAGGGATTTGGTGGCGAGGTCCTTTTGGTGGCCTTCCTTGTCGCGGGATGTGCGTTCCTTTGTGCAGTCCTGTGGGATTTGTGCTCGGGCCAAGCCTTGCTGTTCTCGTGCCAGTGGATTGCTTTTGCCTTTGCCTGTCCCGAAGAGGCCTTGGACGCATATTTCCATGGATTTTATTTCGGATCTTCCTGTCTCTCAGAGGATGTCTGTCACCTGGGTGGTTTGTGATCGTTTTTCTAAAATGGTCCATTTGGTACCTTTGCCTAAGCTGCCTTCCTCCTCCGATTTGGTGCCACTGTTTTTTCAGAATGTGGTTCGTTTACATGGTATTCCGGAGAACATTGTGTCTGACAGAGGATCCCAGTTTGTGTCCAGATTTTGGCGGTCCTTTTGTGCTAAGATGGGCTTTGAATTGTCTTTTTCGTCGGCCTTCCATCCTCAGACGAATGGCCAAACCGAACGAACTAATCAGACCTTGGAAACTTATTTGAGATGTTTTGTTTCTGCTGATCAGGATGATTGGGTGACTTTTTTGCCATTGGCTGAGTTCGCCCTCAATAATCGGGCTAGTTCTGCTACTTTGGTTTCACCTTTCTTTTGCAATTCTGGTTGTCATCCTCGTTTTTCCTCGGGTCAGGTTGAATCCTCTGACTGTCCTGGGGTGGATTCAGTGGTGGATAGGTTGCAGCAGATTTGGAACCATGTGGTGGACAATTTGACGTTGTCCCAAGAGAAGGCTCAGCGCTTTGCTAACCGCCGTCGCTGTGTGGGTCCCCGACTTCGTGTGGGGGATTTGGTGTGGCTGTCTTCTCGTTATGTCCCGATGAGGGTTTCCTCTCCTAAGTTCAAGCCTCGTTTCATCGGTCCTTATAAGATTTTGGAAATCCTCAACCCTGTGTCATTTCGTTTGGACCTCCCAACATCGTTTGCCATTCATAATGTGTTCCATAGGTCATTGTTGCGGAGATATGTGGTGCCTGTGGTCCCTTCTGTTGATCCTCCTGCTCCTGTCTTGGTCGAGGGGGAGTTGGAGTATGTGGTGGAGAAGATCTTGGATTCTCGTATTTCGAGACGGAAGCTTCAGTACTTAGTTAAATGGAAGGGCTATGGTCAGGAGGATAATTCCTGGGTTGTCGCCTCCGATGTCCATGCGGCCGATTTGGTTCGTGCCTTTCATTCGGCTCGTCCTGATCGGCCGGGGGGCTCTGGTGAGGGTTCGGTGACCCCTCCTCAAAGGGGGGGGTACTGTTGTGAATTCCGTTCTCGGGCTCCCTCCTGTGGTCATGAGTGGTACTGTGTGAGTTTGTTCTTGGGCTCCCTGTGGTGGCCTTTTGCGATATGGCTGGGCTCAGCTGCTTCATTTCCTTCTATGCTGGGCCTATTTAACTCACCTGGACCTTCATTTGTTGCCTGCTGTCGGTGTATTCAGTCCTGATTCTGAGCTCTCCTGAATATTCCTTGTGACCAGTCTCCTGCTGGAGAAGCTAAGTTTGCTTGTTCATTTTGCTCATTATTTCCTTGAAAACGTTTCTCAGTATAGCTTCCACATCCCCAGAACTTGTCCTATCATTCTGGTTATATGTGTCAGGTCAGTTTTGAGATCCTACCACCGGATCATAACAGTTTACATACAGTACTGTTGTGAACTCTGTTTTTGGGCTCCCTCTTGTGGTCAAAAGTGGTAGTGTGTGAGTGCTATCTTTGGGTTCCCTCTGGTGGCTCTTTTTGTCATTCTGCAGGTCTGTGGCTGGGATCATCTGTCTCGTTATCTGCTAGTTGGTTTCCTATTAAGCTCACCTGGACTTTCAGTTGTTGCCTGCTGTCGATGTATTCAGTGCTATTTTGATCTCTCCTGACTACCTTCGTTATCAGTCTCTCCAAGAGAAGCTAAGTTTTTGTTTGTTCATTTTTTGATCATCAGTGTTCAATATGTTTCTTGGTTTATTATCTGTCCTTGTCCAGCTTGCTAATATGTGATTTCCTTGTTTGCTGGTAGCTCTAGAGGGCTGAGTTTCTCCCCTCACACCGTTAGTTGGTGTGGGGGTTCTTGAATTCTCAGCGTGGATATTTTGTATAGGGTTTTCTACTGACCGCACAGTTTCCTATCTGTCTTCTGCTATCTAGTACTAGCGGGCCTCATTTGCTGAATCTGTTTTCATTTCTACGTTTGTATTTTCCCCTTACCTCACCGTTATTATTTGTTGGGGGCTTTCTATATCTTTGGGGTTATTTCTCTGAGGCAAGTGAGGTCTTACTTTCTATCTCTAGGGGTAGCTAGTTTCTCAGGCTGTGTCGTGACGTCTAGGAATTCAGGCACGTTCACCGGCTACCTTTAGTGTGTTTGGTTAGAATCAGGATTGCGGTCAGTCTAGTTACCACCTCCCTAGAGCTCGTTCTATGTTCAGTTACTTAGCTCGTCAGTTCTGTGATCCTCAGCCACTAAGGATCATAACAGTACATCAGGAGGTGATTCGCTTTCTTGTGCTGCATAATTTGCATGATGTTGTCGTTTTGGGTCTGCCATGGTTGCAGGCCCATAATCCAGTTCTGGATTGGAAAGCTATGTCTGTGTCAAGTTGGGGTTGCCAGGGAATTCATGGCGATGCTCCTTTGGTGTCAATTGCTTCTTCCACTACTTCTGAGGTCCCTGAGTTTTTGTCAGACTACCAGGATGTATTTGATGAGCCCAGATCCGGTGCCCTGCCTCCTCATAGGGATTGTGATTGTGCTATAAATTTGATTCCTGGTAGTAAGTTCCCTAAGGGACGACTTTTTAATTTGTCTGTACCAGAACATGCCGATATGCGGAGTTATATAAAGGAGTCATTGGAGAAGGGACATATTCGGCCGTCCTCATCCCCTCTTGGTGCAGGATTCTTTTTTGTGGCCAAGAAGGATGGTTCTCTGAGACCTTGTATAGATTATCGTCTTCTAAATAAAATCACGGTCAAATTTCAGTATCCTTTGCCATTATTGTCTGATCTGTTTGCTCGGATTAAGGGGTCCAGTTGGTTCACCAAGATAGATCTTCGTGGTGCATATAACCTTGTGCGTATTAAGCAGGGGGATGAATGGAAAACAGCATTTAATACGCCTGAAGGCCATTTTGAGTACTTGGTGATGCCTTTTGGACTCTCTAATGCTCCTTCTGTGTTTCAGTCCTTCATGCATGACATCTTCCGAGAATATCTGGATAAATTTATGATTGTGTATCTGGATGACATATTGGTCTTTTCTGAGGATTGGGAGTCCCATGTGAAGCAGGTCAGGATGGTATTTCAGGTCCTGCGTGCTAATGCCTTATTTGTGAAGGGCTCAAAATGTCTCTTCGGAGTACAGAAGGTTTCCTTTTTGGGTTTTATTTTTTCTCCTTCTACTATTGAGATGGACCCAGTCAAAGTCCAGGCTATTCATGACTGGACTCGGCCTACATCTGTTAAGAGTCTTCAGAAGTTCTTGGGTTTTGCTAATTTTTACCGCCGCTTCATTGCTAATTTTTCTGGCGTGGTTAAACCCTTGACGGATTTGACCAAGAAGGGTTCTGATGTGACTAATTGGTCTTCTGCGGCCGTGGAAGCCTTTCAGGAGCTGAAGCGCCGGTTTTCTTCGGCTCCAGTTTTATGTCAGCCTGATATCTCTCTTCCTTTTCAGGTCGAGGTTGATGCTTCTGAGATTGGAGCAGGGGCTGTTTCGTCGCAGAGAAGCTCTGATTGCTCTGTGATGAAGCCTTGTGCTTTCTTTTCAAGAAAGTTTTCGCCTGCCAAGCGGAATTATGATGTTGGTAATCGGGAGTTGTTGGCTATGAAGTGGGCATTTGAGGAGTGGCGACATTGGCTCGAGGGAGCTAAGCATCGTGTGGTGGTCTTGACTGATCACAAAAATCTGATCTATCTCGAGTCCGCCAAGCGGCTGAATCCTAGACAGGCTCGTTGGTCGTTGTTTTTCTCCCGTTTCGATTTCGTGGTCTTGTACCTGCCTGGTTCGAAGAACGTGAAGGCTGATGCTCTTTCTAGGAGTTTTGTGCCTGACTCTCCGGGAGTTTCAGAGCCGGCTGGTATCCTCAGAGAGGGAGTGATTTTGTCTGCCATTTCCCCAGATTTGCGATGAGTGCTGCAGGAATTTCAGGCGGATAGACCTGACCGTTGTCCACCAGAGAGACTGTTTGTCCCAGATAGATGGACCAGCAGAGTTATTTCCGAGGTTCATTCTTCGGTGTTGGCAGGTCATCCTGGGATTTTTGGTACCAGAGATTTGGTGGCTAGATCCTTCTGGTGGCCTTCCTTGTCGCGGGATGTGCGTTCCTTTGTGCAGTCCTGTGGGATTTGTGCTCGGGCTAAGCCTTGCTGTTCTCGTGCCAGCGGTTTGCTTTTGCCTTTGCCTGTCCCGAAGAGGCCTTGGATGCACATTTCCATGGATTTTATTTCGGATCTTCCAGTCTCTCAGAGAATGTCTGTCATCTGGGTGGTGTGTGATCGTTTTTCTAAAATGGTCCATTTGGTGCCCTTGCCTAAGTTGCCTTCCTCCTCCGATTTGGTTCCTCTATTTTTTCAGAATGTGGTTCGCTTGCACGGCATCCCTGAAAATATTGTGTCTGACAGAGGATCCCAGTTTGTGTCCAGATTTTGGCGGATCTTTTGTGCTAAGATGGGCATTGATTTGTCTTTTTCGCCTGCCTTCCATCCTCAGACGAATGGCCAAACTGAGCGAACTAATCAGACCTTGGAAACTTATTTAAGATGTTTTGTTTCTGCTGATCAGGATGATTGGGTTACTTTTTTGCCATTGGCCGAGTTTGCCCTTAATAATCGGGCTAGTTCTGCTACTTTGGTTTCACCTTTTTTTTGTAATTCTGGCTTTCATCCTCGTTTTTCCTCGGGTCAGGTGGAGCCGTCTGACTGTCCTGGGGTGGATTCTGTGGTGGATAGGTTGCAGCAGATTTGGAACCATGTGGTGGACAATTTGAAGTTGTCACAGGAGAAGGCTCAGCGCTTTGCCAACCGCCGTCGCGGTGTGGGTCCCCGACTTCGTGTTGGGGATTTGGTATGGCTGTCTTCTCGGTATGTTCCTATGAAGGTCTCCTCTCCTAAGTTCAAGCCTCGCTTCATCGGTCCTTATAAGATTTTGGAAATCCTTAACCCTGTCTCATTTCGTTTGGACCTCCCAGCGTCGTTTGCCATTCATAATGTGTTCCATAGGTCTTTGTTGCGGAGGTATGTGGTGCCTGTGGTTCCTTC
This sequence comes from Ranitomeya variabilis, assembly GCF_051348905.1. NCBI lineage: Eukaryota > Metazoa > Chordata > Amphibia > Anura > Dendrobatidae > Ranitomeya > Ranitomeya variabilis. Next base: position 113,889,074 of record NC_135237.1, on the reverse strand, counting down.
TGTTGAGCCCCCTGCTCCGGTGCTGGTTGAGGGAGAATTGGAGTACGTAGTGGAGCAGATCTTGGATTCTCGTATTTCTAGATGGAGGCTTCAGTATTTGGTTAAGTGGAAGGGCTATGGTCAGGAGGATAATTCCTGGGTTGTTGCCTCTGATGTTCATGCGGCCGATTTGGTTCATGCCTTCCATGTTGCTCATCCTGATCGCCCTGGGGGTTTTGATGAGGGTTCGGTGACCCCTCCTCAAGGGGGGGGGGTACTGTTGTGAACTCTGTTTTTGGGCTCCCTCTTGTGGTCACAAGTGGTACTGTGTGAGTGCTATCTTTGGGCTCCCTCTGGTGGCTCTTTTTGTCATTCTGCAGGTCTGTGGCTGGGATCAGCTGTCTCGTTATCTGCTAGTTGGTTTCCTATTTAGCTCACCTGGACTTTCAGTTGTTGCCTGCTGTCGATGTATTCAGTGCTATTTTGATCTCTCCTGACTACCTTCGTTATCAGTCTCTCCAAGAGAAGCTAAGTTTCTGTTTGTTCATTTTTTGATCATCAGTGTTCAATATGTTTCTTGGTTTATTATCTGTCCTTGTCCAGCTTGCTAATATGTGATTTCCTTGCTTGCTGGTAGCTCTAGAGGGCTGAGTTTCTCCCCTCACACCGTTAGTTGGTGTGGGGGTTCTTGAATTCTCAGCGTGGATATTTTGTATAGGGTTTTCTACTGACCGCACAGTTTCCTATCTGTCTTCTGCTATCTAGTACTAGCGGGCCTCATTTGCTGAATCTGTTTTCATTCCTACGTTTGTATTTTCCCCTTACCTCACCGTTATTATTTGTTGGGGGCTTTCTATATCTTTGGGGTTATTTCTCTGAGGCAAGTGAGGTCTTACTTTCTATCTCTAGGGGTAGCTAGTTTCTCAGGCTGCGTCGTGACGTCTAGGAATTCAGGCACGTTCACCGGCTACCTTTAGTGTGTTTGGTTAGAATCAGGATTGCGGTCAGTCTAGTTACCACCTCCCTAGAGCTCGTTCTATGTTCAGTTACTTAGCTCGTCAGTTCTGTGATCCTCAGCCACTAAGGATCATAACACAGTACCATGTCATATCCCCCTTTTTTTGCATATTCCACACTACTGTTAGTAGTGTGTATGTGCAAAATTTCGGCGCTGTAGCTATTAAATTTAAGGGTTAAATCGCAGAAAAAATTTGCGTGGGCTCCTGCGCAATTTTCTCCGCCAGAGTGGGAAAGCCAGTGACTGAGGGCAGATATTAATAGCCTGGAGAGGGTCCACGGTTATTGGCCCCCCCCGGCTAAAAACATCTGCCCCCAGCCACCCCAGAAAAGGCACATCTGGAAGATGCGCCTATTCTGGCACTTGGCCACTCTCTTCCTACTCCCGTGTAGCAGTGGGATATGGGGTAATGAAGGGTTAATGTCACCTTGCTATTGTAAGGTGACATTAAGCCAGATTAATAATGGAGAGGCGTCAATTATGACACCTATCCATTATTAATCCAATTGAATGAAAGGGTTAAAAAAAACACACATTATTAAAAAGTATTTTAATGAAATAAACACACAGGTTGTTGTAATATTTTATTACTCTCTCAATCCACCTGAAGACCCTCGCTCTGTAACAAAGGAAAAATAATAAACCAACAATATACATACCTTCCGATGATCTGTCACGTCCCACGATGTAAATCCATCTGAAGGGGTTAAAATATTTTACAGGCAGGAGCTCTGCTAATGCAGCTGTGCTCGTGCCTGTAAAACCCCGGGGAATGAAGGTAATGTAGGTCAATGACCTGTATTTACCTTCAATCGCGGTGATGCGCCCCCTGCTGGATGTCCCTCGAACGTGGGAAAATATTCAGAAAAGTTACCAGGCTCGAGGTCATATGAGGACATCCATCAGGGGGCGCATCACCGCGAATGAACGTAACTACAGGTCATTGACCTACATTACCTTAATTCGCGGTGATGCGCCCTCTGCTGGATGTCCTCATATGACCTCGAGCCTTACAGGCAGGATCCCTAGGGTTAGGATCCCTAGGGTTAGGGGTAGGGTTTGGATCCCTTTATCACCTGGATGGTGGGGGGTGGCTTATGGGTTAGGGTTTGGATCCCTTTATCACCTGGATGGTGGGGGGTGGCTTATCAGTGTGTATTCTTGTTTTTTTCTATTGAAACGCATGCGTTTAAAACGCAACCAAACGCATGTGCTTAAAAATGCATGCGTTTACATAGACAGCAATACGTTTTTTTGCCGCAAAAAAACGCATGCGTTTTTTTTACGGCAAACGCCTTTAGAAATTACTACATGTTGCATTTCTGCAGCCAAATGCAAGCATAGAAACGACGCATGCGTCGTCAAACGCGGCAAAACGCATACAAAAAAAATGCATGCGTTTTTAATGTTAAATATAGGAAAAAACGCATGCTTTTTTTGCGCTAAAACGCAGCGGCAAAAAACGCAAATGTGAAACCAGCCTTATACAGTATGTTAATCTTATGGGGCACTTTTTCAGGCAAATTGTTGGCAGAATCGGACTAAAAAAAAACACTGTGTGCACAAAGCCTACGGGATTTTTGGAGATCTGAAGAAATAACGAACAATAGTTTACCTGGAGGAAACGGCATAACACAACAATAGAATGCGGCATATATTTGCTAAATATGCCGCTCCTCCGACAATGCTCCATTGGTGACTGTTGGGCCTTTTTTCAGCATGATACAGTCATGACACCCTTCTCCACTAATGTGAGGCTGTGTGCACACGTCACGTTTTTTTCGCTATAAAACGCTATAAAACCATGAAAAAAATGCTCACATTAAGCACCCTTTTTAATAGAATGCAATCCGCATTTTTTGTGCACATGCTGCGTTGTTTTCCTGAGTGGAAACGCATTCCGGAAAAAAACGCAGCATGTTCATTAATTTGCGGAATCGTGGGGATTCCGCACACCTAGGAATGCATTGATCTGCTCACTTCCCGCATGGGGCTATGCCCACCATGCGGGAAGTAAGCGGATCATGTGTGGTTGGTACCCAGGGTGGAGGAGAGGAGACTTTCCTCCACGGACTGGGCACCATATAATTGGTAAAAAAAAAAAAAAAAAGAATTAAAATAAAAAATAGTGATATATTCACCTTCTGATGGCCCTCTGGAGTCCTCCCGCCTCTCAGCGGTGCACGCAGCAGCTTCCGTTCCCATGGATGCTTTGTGTGAAGGACCTGCGATGACGTCGCGGTCACGTGACCATGACGTCATCGCAGGTCCTGCACACAAAGCATCTATAGGAACGGAAGCCGCCGTGTGCATCGCTGAGGAGATCGGGGGCCTTTGGAAGGTGAGAATAACCATTTTTTTTTTTTTTTATTATTTTTAATATTAGATCTTTTTACTATTGATGCTGTATAGGCAGCATCAATAGTAAAAAGTTGGTCACACTTGTCAAACACTATGTTTGACAAGTGTGACCAACCTGTCAATCAGTTTTCCAAGCGATGCTACAGATCGCTTGGAAAACGCTAGCATTCTGCAAGCTAATTATGCTTGCAAAACGCTAGTGTTTAGCAGGAATATGCATGCCAATTCCGCATGCGATATACCCGCGGCAGGAGTTGCAGAATTGCTGCGGAAATTTCCGTGGAAATTCTGCGACTTGTGCACTTAGCCTGACCGCAATAACCAACCACTTATCTATTATTCTGCCACCAAAATCTCCAGTGACTGGATGCAGCAGTTACATGAATAATGGACAAGAAGTCATTAGCGCAGTAAGGTAAACAGAGACAGATGGGAGAGCACTGGGTGCTAGTGGATCTATAAGGTGATTACAGGTTATTCTGTAATTTTATGCCATTTTCTACAGACTTTGAGAGCGTAAAAATATAGACTACCAGAAAAAAAACACTTGGCACATCTACTCTGCTGTTACATTATTTCCTTTTTACTTCTATCTTAGGGTAAATTATGCTTATACCATAAATTGAAAACCTCTTTAACGATACTATAAACGGTAAAACCCCCGAAATATATTCCATAGACTACATTCGGCTGCCGTATCCGTAGAAGTTCCTGTTCTTACTAATCAGATTACAAAGCGTACTCTATTCACTGTGACCATAAAGCTAAACAGCTGTCAGATCCGAGTAGAGGAGGAAGGTATCTCCGCTATACTCAATATAGGGAACAATTGACTTATCTGCAGGAGGAACCTAATGGGAAAGTGCAGAATTGTGCCTACTGGAATGGCCAGAGGAAAAGGATACCCAACACCCATTGGTGCAGGCTGCCTGCTTATTAGCCTGCAGAGGATTGACAGAAAAGAAAAGATGTCATAAATCTGGCTGTGCTCATTACTGACCAGAAGTCATTATCTCCTAATGGCTGATCACTGACCTGTATAATGTAACCTGCTGTCAGAGTCCAGTTTTAAGTGGACAAGCATGTACATCATAAAACACCATAACAATTGACATACAGTGACAGCTTATTTAGTCTGTATTAACAGACATGTCCATCATATTTGTAATAAAAGCCCTCAGTATTTAAACTGTGACACGGGTAATGTCAGAGGAGCAATAAACATATATTAGCATGAGTGTAGCTTGGAGATAGTCACAGACAGAAAACCAGTATTGGTAAAAGCTGGGCTGCAGGATGCTATGGCAGCATTGTGGGATACATGCAGGATTCATGCTGACAAACGATTGCCCATTTCCCCAATATTGCGCTCTATTCCTTATAACTAATAGCAAAGTGTCACATATTCACTGCAAAGATCTCTGATCTGAAAGTTACATTAACTGCTACTTATATACTCTTAAAGGGAACCTGTCAATAGGACCAACCCAACTATGGCATCTATTTGGACATGCAGATCACAGGAAGCTGAATAAAATGATACCTTGACACCTGCAATCTAATGACTTATTCCAGAGAAATCCACATTTTTCTTAATATGTAAATGAACCTTTAAAATGTATGGGTCGGACATATATCTCCCTGAGATTCTGCCTTCAGAGCTTATGTTAAACAAAAGGGGAGTAACCAGTGTGAGATATGTAATGACTATGTAACTACATGTCTCACACTGGTAACTCCTCCTTTCATATAAAATAAGCTCTGGAGGCAGAATCTTATGAAGATCATTGTTCGGCCCATAGATATTAACAATTCACTGACATATTAAGAAAAACATGGATTTTGTCTATATTTTCATATTCAATAAAACTGGAAACCGGCACTAAAAATAATGAAGGAAAAACCTGTGTGTTTCAAACTACTAGTTCCATGAGTAAAAGCTGTAGAGTTCAAAACGCGTAGGTTTTTCCTTCCCCATTTTCATTGTGCATATACTACTTTATTTAATAGGAAATAAAGAAGATTTTTGGCAAATTTTAAAGGAAGGTCAAGACTGCATTGTGGAACTTTTTCACTTTTCCTGTGGAATCCTACATACCCTGTAGGCTCCTTGCACTCCAACTCACTGGATACAACTGAAACAATGCTGGATTGTACCATAGAGAAATGAAAGGATTCTCACATATTAATTTTTTGCACTGTGAAATATACTTGCACTACATACGGTAAATGTTATTATTGTTGGGGTTCCAGCCACAGCCGACCAACAGAACGATCCAGATGGCTGACATCAGTCCTGTTTGCTCAAGTGAACTGGTAACGGCAACTTTTCAGATGATGTCCTTACAGAGTCTTTGCATTGAAGTTACAAACGTTCATTCTATAAAGCAGGTAGTTGAGAGCTCATCACAGGCAATGTTTAAAAACTCTTGTACTTTAGATTAAGTGAATTTTCTATTAAGTATTCATTCTGCTCATGCATATTGACCCTGACAATGGCCTCCTATTTACATTTCACATATGCTGACAGCAAAGTTTTATCCTGCACTCTCAAATTATGCTCAATGTTAACACAAACCTTGACAACACTTTGATGTACATCTCAAAGCTGACACTTTGATGTTAACTTCATAGGCAAGAGAGGCTTTAATGTCGACATCAGTCCACCTGCTAAAGTTACCAATAAAATTAGAATTCAATATATTCCATATAGCATAATTAGGAGCCTTTGACGTGACACTGAAGGATAAGTGTGCCAATTCATTATCTAGCCCAAACCTGTCTATAGGGGTTGTCCACTACTGGACCAGCCATTGTATTTGTCCACTATGCATTTCATAAAATAGAAAACAAATGTATATTCACCTCTTGGGCCATGGCCAATCCTCTGTTGGTCATGACCTGTGTCTTCCGGTGATCTTGTGACTTGGACGAAATTGTGTAGGTTGCACTTGAACAGTATTCATTGATAGGCTGGTGTGGTCACATCACATTGGGTTGAGAGACTGCTGTGGGACACTGGGCTCAGTGTTGAGGAGTGATGCCAGTCCTGGAGGTAAGTATACTTTTTTTATTATTTTATGCTGCACCTTGGGGTCATTTATACTGTGTTGTATGGTAGTAGACAACCCCTTTAAAATGGTTAAGGGAAGACAATTGCCTTCAAAATGCTTCCTTTTCTGGGTTGGGTACTTGGAGCATCAATCATTTCATATGTTACCAACCATAGTGCCTGAGATTCCAGTAATCTAATACCTGCTTATTTTCATTCTTAAAGAAAATGTTTCAGAGATTCTCTTTTCTTTGTAACTAGAGACTGTCAGTCATTTTGGAGACCACGGATTGGACTTATCCCCTATGTTGTGCCCTATCCTGTGCCTCGTGTTCGCCTCCCAGCTAAATCTGTTTTCCTCCTGGCCGCCACTATTTCCCTGCCATCAGTTTTAGGCTCGTGAGCTTAAAGCTCTGGACTACCCTGAGGATAGCAACGTAGATATTTCCTGCAGCAAGGTCCACATCTTTATACACAGGTTAAACGGGTGAACACCTGGGGATCCCCTAGACATCACTCTTCAGTTTAGCTGAACACCCCATTTATTGCAATTTAGTAGCCCCACGTCTTTAACAGACTCTAAATGGAGTCATCAACGCAAATGTGAACATAGCCTAAGGATCATTGCTCATTTTAATTGAAATAAGTAGTCAGGGAGAAATGGGGTCTAGCCTATGGCAAGGCTTGTCACGCTCACATTGTATTGTATTTATTAGTATTTTAGGAGTACATAGCACACCTTGGATAAGTGATGAATAAGTAACTAAAATATTCTGCAAATGAAACAGGAGTTGTTATGCCAAAACTATTACTTACAATAAAATAATTACGGTAATCATTTTCAAATATTTGCACCTCCACTGCCATTTATGCTTACTATACAGTCACATTTAGGATAGATTACCCTTACAGCAGGCAAAGAAACTGAGTATATAAGAAACAGTAAACCTACATGAAGAGATGTGACACTGTCACTCATAATGTGACAGAAAAGTCACAATGTATAAATGACAGAAAAGTCCGTTGTGATTACATAATTTCAATCCATGGACAGAAAACAAGTTACAAAATTAATAAGCTAAGGACTCCCAAGTCTTGAATCAACATTCAAGCAGCACGCCACCATATTGCCAATCCAAGTCAGAATAGCCTATATGTTAAATGGGCTTTCCAATACATTGATATACATGACCTACAGTTGAAACTAGAAGTTTACATACACTATATAAAAAGACACATGCATGTTTTTCTCAATATCTGAAATGAAATTGAAATTAGAATAAACCTTTGCCGTCTTAGGTCAATTAGGATTACCATAACTATTAATATTTTTGCCAAATGCCATAATAATGAGAGAATGATTTAAGGTATTTTTATTACTTACTGCAAAGTCAATCAAGATTACTATGCCTTTAAACAATCCCGGCTACCCATATGATGATGTCATGTGTTTGGAAGCTTCTGGTTTTTTGGCAACATCTGAGTTAGAGACACACCTGTGGATGTATTTTAATGCACACCTGAAACACAATGTTTCTTTATGTAGCATCATGGGAAAGTCTAAAGAAATCAGCCAAGATATTAGGAAGAGAATTGTGGACTTGCTCAAGTCTGGCTCATCCTTGGGTACAATTTCAAGATGAAGGTGCCTCCTTCATCTGTACAAACAATTATACACAAGTACAAACAAGATCGGAATGTCCAGCCATCATACCGCTCAGAAAGGAGACAAGTTCTGTGCACCAGAGATGAACGTGCTTTGGTCTGACATTTACATATCCACCCAAGGACAAAAGCAAAAGACCTTGTGAAGATGATGGCGGAAGTTGGTAAGATTGTGTCATTATCCACAGTGAAACAAGCACTGTACCAACATGGGCTGACAGGCCACTCTGAACGGAAGAAGCCATTACTCCAAAAGAAACAAAAAAGCCAAATTAATGTTTGCAAATGCACACAGGAACAAAGACCTTAATATTTGAGACATGTCCTGTGGTCTGATGAAAATAAAATTTCACTTTTTGGGCATAATGACCATTGTTACGATTGGAGGAAGAAGGGAGAAGCTTGGAAGCCTAAGAACCCCATCTCAACTGTGAAACACGTGGATGGCAGCATCATGTTGTGGGGTTGTTTTGCTGCAGGAGGGACTTATGCACGTCACAAAATAGATGGAATCATGAGAAAAGAAGATAATATGGCAATACTGAAGCAACATCTCAAGACATCAGCCAGGAAGTTAAAACTTGGGCACAAATGGGTCTTCCAAATTGACAGTGACCTGAACCAAACTGCCAAAATGGTAACAAAGTGGCATAAGGATAACAAAGTCAATGTTTTGCAGTGGCCATCACAAAACCCTGATCTCAATCTTATTGAAAATTTATGGGCAAAGCTGAAAAGGCCGGTGCGAGCAAGGCGACCTACAAACCTGGATCAGTTACACCAGTTTTGTCAGGAGGAATGGGCCCAAATTCTGACTAACTATTGTGAGAAGCTTGTAGAAGGATGTCCCAAACGTTTGACCCAAGTCACTTAGTTTAAGGGAAATGGCACCAAATGTTAATGAAATGTATGTAAACTTTTGACTTTGCAGTAAGTAATAAAAATGCATTAAAACATTCTCTCTCTCTCTCATTATTCTGGCATTTGGCAAATATTAATAATTATGGTAATCCTAGTTGACCTAAAAAGGGAAAGGTTAATTCTGATTTCATGTCAGATATTGAGAAAAACATGCATATGTTTTTATATAGTGTATGTAAACTTCTGGTTTCAACTGTATCTATAGGATAGATAATCTATATTATAAAGGGAACAACAACCTATATAGAAAGAAACACCAGAGATAATAATTTTTATAAACTGAGGAAAAACACTATAGAAATGAACCCTTAAAAAATTCCATCAGACCAGATTATATTAAATAAAATATATTTTTTTATTAAAAATAAATTGCAATCACAAAAAACATCACCAAAACGGATGGAAATTTTTATTATTACTAAAATTGTATAATCTACAACAGATATTTATTTATTAAGAATATAAAACATACAACTATAGATAATATGTATCTCCTCCAATCGAGGTTTACTTAGGGATAGATAAAAAAAAATATATATACAAATCCCGTATGTGCAAGACAGGGCAAGTCCAAACTGATCAGTATAATAAACATAAAAATATATATAATGCAGCAAATAATCATTTAATAATATAATATGTGATAAAAATCAGTCAAATAAATTTGTGAATAATATGTGTGTATATCCATATATACACACACACACCTATTGTGTGCAGCAAAATAAATCAATTCATAATAAAGTGCAATAGTGCAATAAAAAATAAATTGCATACAAAACAACCAGTGTGTCCACAAAAGTTGTGAGCCAAAAACAAAAAACAAATAATTATATATTACCCAGTAAAATGTGCCAAAATATATTATGAATACCGACCAGTTAGGAGTACCACTGCCCTGCACACACCACTCCAACGCCGTTTCGCTCACTGCTTCATCAGGGAGTGATGATGAAGCAGTGAGCGAAACGGCGTTGGAGTGGTGTGTTCAGGGCAGTGGTATTTGTTTTTTGTTTTTGGCTCACAACTTTTGTGGACACACTGGTTGTTTTGTATGCAATTTATTTTTTATTGCACTATTGCATTTTATTATGAATTGATTTATTTTGCTGCACACAATAGGTGTGTGTGTGTATATATGGATATACACACATATTATTCACAAATTTATTTGACTGATTTTTATCACATATTATATTATTAAAATATTATTTGCTGCATTATATATATTTTTATGTTTATTATACTGATCGGACTTGCCCTGTCTTGCACATACGGGATTTTTATATATATATTTTTTTATCTATCCCTAAGTAAACCTCGATTGGAGGAGATACATATTATCTATAGTTGTATGTTTTATATTCTTAATAAATAAATATCTGTTGTAGATTATACAATTTTAGTAATAATAAAAATTTCCATACGTTTTGGTGATGTTTTTTGTGATTGCAATTTATTTTTAATAAAAAAATATATTTTATTTAATATAATCTGGTCTGATGGAATTTTTTAAGGGTTCATTTATATTATAAAGGGGCCTGACACACAACACCTCCACTGATCAGCTGTTCTAAGTGCTGGCATTAGCCAGATATAAACATTGTACGTCACGGAACACTACCACTCCATCACACAGTATAGGTGTGGTAATGCAGATCAGCTCCTATTCTAATATTAGCTAACCTGCAGTACCAAAGGAGTGCTCATAAATGTTAATATGCAAATAGCCTTTACAGAAGGAAATCTCTCAGGTGCCACCTATTGGATGTAGCAATCCTTTCAGGTAATATCAACCCTTTAACAAGCCTTGCCACATGACTTATTATAAGAAGCCAAACCAGAAACTACATTTGTTACTGGATTTTGCCCCTCCTCATTGCAAAGCAGGAGATCTAATGATGTGGCTAAATGAGAGGTCACTGACTGGGATTCTAAAGGGAAAGATGCTATTTGCATATTTAAATTCTCAAAGGAGCATTGCATGGCCGATACGTCTCCTCACGCCGACTTGGATCAAAATTCAAGTAATGGAATTTCCTTTACAGAATAATGTAAAAGCTCCTGAGGAGGTACTGTGTATATCTCTGCCTGTTGATTTGATAATTACAGATCGTCTGCCACTTTGGTTTCTTCTTAACCTTTAGTATGGCTCCTCTAATGGCACCTACATGTCCGATTATGCTTGTAGCAGCTTACAGACAGAGGAAGGCAGTGTCTCATATTTTACTTCCATTGGTCTGATTCCTATCTTATGTCATCATAGACTAGGAACATAAAGTTTCTGTCCTGTAAGTCAGACTGCAGAGTCTGCAACTTCAGCTTCAGTCTGTGATAAGTTTCTCCCTGTCAGCTCTTACAAGTGGGAGCCAGAAAGACAGGCTGAAGTTACAACTCAGACTACAGTGGAAATTCAGCACACAGCGCAAACAGATTGTACAGGCAGGTAGCCGGAGTCGGCAGGTTCTATTACTCTACAGTTAATAATTTCAGGAAATAGTCTACCAGATCACTGGTCGCCATGAGGGCAGAATTATATATGTATACATGGAAGACATACAGATGATCAATAAGGCTAGGTTCACATTGCGTTATTGGGTGATCGCTAACAGACAGCGTTGCACGGCGAAAATGTCACAATTAACGCCGTGCAACGGGTCTGTTAGCGCACCCATTGACAGCAATGTAAATTTCGCCTGTAGCGCATCGCTAGCGCGTGCCAGTTTCGGCACACGCTAGCGATGTGCCGTTCTTTTGTGACGCGCCTCGGACGATGCTTGCAGCGTCCGCGGCGCGCCCGAGGTCCGTTCCCCGCTGTGGCAGATCGGGGATCTGCACTAGCGGGGATGTTAACGCGACCCCTAAACGTGGCCCCGAAAAAGCTAGCGCTAAACGGATTGCCCTAACGCAATGTGAACCTAGCCTAAGAGTAAAGTTGGTGGAGTGAGGGTCTGAAAGTTGCAAGAATGAACTTTAATATAATCCTTTAGGCAAGCCTGCATGCAACATTTCAATGTTGCCTGCAGAGTGGAAAAGAAAAGCTGCATGATTCCTCATATGTCAGACTTTGCTACCAATGTAGCCCTGTCTGCACAAGAACTTGACAGACGTATAGGTATAAGTGAACAGTGGTTTGAAATATCTTTCTATATTATAGTGTGGGTAGAGGGCCATTGTCCAGGAAACTCCAATGAAAAATCATGTTTGTGCTTGATCTTAATTAGCTAAAAGTAAAAATAAATTCTTGCATGTTTTTTATTTTATTGATAATTTGTAGTAGCTCATATTATAGTACAAAGTGCAGCACACACAACAGAACAACAGAAAACTACATAACAGTAGCAAACATTTTAAGCATTCAACATGATTTTGCAATTGAATGAACCTGCATTTTAAGTCCAAGAGCAATAGCAAAACTTACAAAACTGACATATCGTAATTTAAATGAAGAGACTGCTCATCGTTAGCCAACTTGGATAAATCATGGAAGAGTAAACTAGAAATATGTGAACTGAGTGAATGTCAGTTATCTGCCTTATCTCATTTTACCAAACAATTGCCATTAATCACAAGTGCCAAGTCAGAGTGAGTAATGAATATCTTCTCTCAACATAAAGATGGATATGTTATAGCAATGAGAGAAAATTGTTTAGCTTTGCATTTTAGAAGGGAGTCAGTTTTCAGTTATAAACTAAGGTTAAGATGATATACTGTACTTAGAAATTGTGAGGGCGTGAAGCAAACATCATTTTAAAAGGAACTTTTATGTAATTTGTAGCATCTAAAGTGTCCCCAGTGCGCTGTTAGTGATGCAATGTGCATCACTAACATATTTTTTTCATTAAAACCGATGCTGTAATCCTTATCAAAAAGCACTTGATATAGTTATATCTTACCTGCTCATTTAGTCACCGGGGTGTGCTTCATTGCGTTCAGTCAGGGTTGTTGCCGCCCACGCAATTTGATTTATGTTCCCGGGTTTGCACCAACATCACTTGAAATCCTGTGCTTGCATAGTGTGTATTAGGTTGCTGTGCTTGTTCAGTGTGTATTGGGGGAGTTGCACTAGCACATTGTCGATTGGTAAGCCGTGAATGTGCCGTAACAAGTGCCTCCATGCACACTCAAGGTCTGAGTAGTTCCCAGCTTTACGGACTGTGTGCGCAGTGAAGCTGGGAATTATGCACAGCTTCAGTGGGCGCGTGCTGGGAGCCGCTCGTCACGGTGCATGTATGGCTTGGCAATCGACAAAGCGCAAGGGCTGCTCCCCAATACACACTGCGCAAGAACGGCTCCCCAATACACACTGCACAAGCATGGGATTTCAAGTGATGTTGGAGCAAACACAGGAACATAATTCAAATTGCATTGGTGGCAACAACCCTGACACACATTGCATCACTAACAACGCCCTGGGGACACTTTAGATGTTACAAATGACATGGCAGGTTCCCTTTAACTTCTATTCCTCATACCACTCATCATGAGCTATGTATTTAGACTGGGGCTACAAGGCGATAATGGCTATGACACGCCTTATTGCGACCCAGAGGGTACTATTCGCAAACAGTACAACAAACATGACAAAATGGGTGTTGACTTGGCCTCCAAATTTCCAAAACATGCGTCTGTGTGAGATACCAGCTTCAGACGTTTTATGGTGTCCTCCGTGGCAGCCTGGAGCTGCTTTGGCTGCATGAGGTGGGCTTACAAATATTAAGCAAGATCAACAAGATAAAAAGTGTATTTCTCAATACTGGTATGTATAGTAGTGGTATCATCTTATCTCATTATCTCATGTAATTTTAAGATCATCAGAAAAAAATAGTCATTTTTTTTTGCTTTTGGATGTTCTACTCTACTTATTTTTATGTACAGAAGACAAGTTAACTAATTAACATATTAAGTAAGGTCCATCAATCTTCCTCGAGATGACTCCCTCATGTCTCCACACAGGATTTTTGCGGTTAGTAAGAGAAGTAATGTAACATATCAGCCTGTGCATAGTGTTAATTTTTAATAAGGATGTTTATAAACGATACAATACTGTTTTAATAAAAGCTGATGCTTCCAACAATTTGGTTTTTTTTTTAAAGAAACAGGTAGTTTTATATGCAAATAAACACCACAAAAAAATATCATCAGAGTAATTTGTCACGTAAGTTTTTTTTTGTTTTTGAGCACTTATTTTCACCAACAGCACAAATTGTTACAAATGTATCTAATAGTGCAGGAATAATTGTAGATTTGTTGCTACAGCCTCCAGAGATGGGTATCCATTTCTAACTGGAAAAGATTAAATATTTTAGGACACACCTTCTTACAGGTGAAACTGAATCAAAATTGCAACTGTTTTAAAAATTGCAAATTATAGTGTAAATCAGAAAATATCACAGCACTTAACCCCTTAAGCCCCGAGGGTGGTTTGCACGTTAATGACCAGGCCAATTTTTACAATTCTGACCACTGTCCCTTTATGAGGTTATAACTCTGGAACGCTTCAACGGATCTTGGCGATTCTGACATTGTTTTCTCGTGACATATTGTACTTCATGTTAGTGGTAAAATTTGTTCGATATAACTTGCGTTTATTTGTGAAAAAAACGAATATTTGGCGAAAATTTGGAAAATTTCGCAATTTTCCAACTTTGAATTTTTATGCCCTTAAATCACAGACATATGTCACACAAAATACTTAATAAATAACATTTTCCACATGTCTACTTTACATCAGCACAATTTTGGAACCAAAATTTTTTTTTGTGACGGAGTTATAAGGGTTAAAAGTTGACCAGCAATTTCTCATTTTTACAACACCATTTTTTTTTAGGGACCACATCTCATTTGAAGTCATTTTGACGGGTCTATATGATAGAAAATACCCAAGTGTGACACCATTCTAAAAACTGCACCCCTCAAGGTACTCAAAACCACTTTCAAGAAGTTTATTAACCCTTCAGGTGTTTCACAGGAATTTTTGGAATGTTTAAATAAAAATGAACATTTAACTTTTTTTCACACAAAATTTATTTCAGCTCCAATTTGTTTTATTTTACCAAGGGTAACAGGAGAAAATAGACCCCAAAAGTTGTTGTACAATTTGTCCTGAGTACGCTGATACCCCATATGTGGGGGTAAACCACAGTTTGGGCGCATGGCAGAGCTTGGAAGCAAAGGAGCGCCATTTGACTTTTCAATGCAAAATTGACTGGAATTGAGATGGGACGCCATGTTGCATTTGGAGAGCCCCTGATGTGCCTAAACATTGAAACCCCTAACAAGTGACACCATTTTGGAAAGTAGACCCCCTAAGGAACTTATCTAGATGTGTGGTGAGCACTTTGACCCAACAAGTGCTTTACAGAAGTTTATAATGCAAAGCCGTAAAAATAAAAAATCATATTTTTTCACAAAAATGATCTTTTCACCCCCAATTTTTTATTTTCCCAAGGGTGAGAGAAGAAATTGGACCCCAAAAATTGTTGTGCAATTTGTCCTGAGTACGCTGATACCCCATATGTGGGTGTAAACCATTGTTTGGGCGCAGGGCAGAGCTCGGAAGGGAAGGAGCGCCATTTGACTTTTCAATGCAAAATTGACTGGAATTGAGATGGGACGCCATGTTGCATTTAGAGAGCCCTTGATGTGCCTAAACATTGAAACCCCTAACAAGTGACACCATTTTGGAAAGTAGACCCCCTAAGGAACTTATCTAGATGTGTGGTGAGCACTTTGACCCAACAAGTGCTTTACAGAAGTTTATAATGCAGAGCCGTAAAAATAAAAAATCATATTTTTTCACAAAAATGATCTTTTCACCCCCAATTTTTTATTTTCCCAAGGGTAAGAGAAGAAATTGGACCCCAAAAATTGTTGTGCAATTTGTCCTGAGTACACTGATACCCCATATGTGGGTGTAAACCATTGTTTGGGCGCAGGGCAGAGCTCAGAAGGGAAGGAGCGCCATTTGACTTTTCAATGCAAAATTGACTGGAATTGAGATGGGACGCCATGTTGCGTTTGGAGAGCCCCTAATGTGCCTAAACATTGAAACCCCCCACGAGTGACACCATTTTGGAAAGTAGACCCCTTAAGGAACTTATCTAGATGTGTGTTGAGCACTTTGACCCAACAAGTGCTTCACAGAAGTTTATAATGCAGAGCCGTAAAAATAAAAAATCATATTTTTTCACAAAAATGATCTTTTCACCCCCATTTTTTTATTTCCCCAAGGGTAAGAGAAGAAATTAGACCACAAAAGTTGTTGTACAATTTGTCCTGAGTACGCTGATACCCAATATGTGGGTGTAAACCATTGTTTGGGTGCATAGCAGAGCTCAGAAGGGAAGAAGCGCTATTTTACTTTTCAATGCAAAATTGACTGGAATTAAGATGGGATGCCATGTTGCGTTTGGAGAGCCCCTGATGTGCCTAAACATTAAACCCCCCCACAAGTGACACCATTTTGGAAAGTAGACCCCCTAAGGAGCTTATCTAGATGTGTTTTGAGAGCTTTGAACCCCCAAGTGTTTCACTACAGTTTATAACGCAGAGCCGTGAAAATAAAAATATTTTTTTTTTCACAAAAATGATTTTTTAGCCCCCAAGTTTTGTATTTTCACAAGGGTATCAGGATAAATTGGACCCCAAAAGTTGTTGTCCAATTTGTCTGGAGTACGCTGATACCCCATTTGTGGGGGGGGACCACTGTTTGGGCGCATGACAGAGCTCGGAAGTGAAGGAGCGCCATTTGGAATGCAGACTTAAATGGATTGGTCTGCAGGCGTCACGTTGCATTTGCAGAGCCCCTGATGTACCCAAACAGTACAAACCCCCCACAAGTGACCCCATATTGGAAACTAGACCCCCCAAGGAACTTATCTAGATGTGTTGTGAGAACTTTGAACCCCCAAGTGTTTCACTACAGTTTATAACGCAGAGCCGTGAAAATATTTTTTTTTTTTCACAAAAATGAAATTTAGCCCCCAGTTTTGTATTTTCACAAGGGTATCAGGATAAATTGGACCCTAAAAGTTGTTGTCCAATTTGTCCTGAGTACGCTGATACCCCCTATGTGGGGGGGAACCACTGTTTGGGCGCATGACAGAGCTCGGAAGGGAAGGAGCGCCATTTGGAATGCAGACTTAAATGGATTGGTCTGCAGGCATCACGTTGCATTTGCAGAGCCCCTGATGTACCCAAACAGTACAAACCCCCCACAAGTGACCCCATATTGGAAACTAGACCCCCCAAGGAACTTATCTAGATGTGTTGTGAGAACTTTGAACCCCCAAGTGTTTCACTACAGTTTATAACGCAGAGCCGTGAAAATATTATTTTTTTTTTTTTTCACAAAAATGAAATTTAGCCCCCAGTTTTGTATTTTCACAAGGGTATCAGGATAAATTGGACCCTAAAAGTTGTTGTCCAATTTGTCCTGAGTACGCTGATACCCCCTATGTGGGGGGGAACCACTGTTTGGGCGCATGACAGAGCTCGGAAGGGAAGGAGCGCCATTTGGAATGCAGACTTAAATGGATTGGTCTGCAGGCGTCACGTTGCATTTGCAGAGCCCCTGATGTACCCAAACAGTACAAACCCCCCACAAGTGACCCCATATTGGAAAGTAGACCTCCCAAGGAACTTATCTAGATGTGTTGTGAGAACTTTGAACCCCCAAGTGTTTCACTACAGTTTACAACGCAGAGCCGTGAAAATAAAACATATGTTTTTTCCCACAAAAATGATTTTTAGCCCCCCAAATTTTTATTTTCCCAAGGATAACAAGAGAACTTGGACCCCAGAAGTTGTTGTTCAATTTGTCCCTAGTACGCTGATACCCCATATGTTGGGGTAAACCCCTTTTTGGACGCACGGGAGAGCTCGGAAGGGAAGGAGCACTGTTTTACTTTTTCAACGCAGAATTGGCTGGAATTGAGATTGGACGCCATGTCGCGTTTGGAGAGCCCCTGATGTGCCTGAACAGTGGAAGCTCCCCAATTCTACCTGAAACCCTACCCCTAACCTCACCCCTAACCGTTTACTGAACATTTTCTGACAGTCATAAGTGCCACGTATATAAGTGCCACGTATTTAAGAGCCACGTATTTAAGTGCCACGTATTTAAGTGCCACGTATTTCAGTGCCACGTATTTCAGTGCCACGTATTTCAGTGCCACGATATTTCAGTGCCACGATATTTCAGTGCCACGTATTTCAGTGCCACGTATTTCAGGCACTGAAAAATACGTGGCACGTAAATACTTCAGTGCCACGATATTTCAGTGCCACGATATTTCAGTGCCACGAATTTCAGTGCCACGAATTTCAGTGCCACGTATTTCAGGCACTGAAAAATACGTGGCACGTAAATACGTGGCACGTAAATACGTGGCACGTAAATACGTGGCACGTAAATACGTGGCACTGAAATACGTGGCACTGAAATACGTGGCACTGAAATACGTGGCACTGAAATACGTGGCACTTAAATACGTGGCACTTAAATACGTGGCACTTATATACGTGGCCACTGAAATATCGTGGCACTTATATACGTATATACGTATATAAACGTATATTTCAGTGCCACGTATTTCAGTGCCACGTATTTCAGGTTAGGGGTAGGGTTAGGGGTAGGGTTAGGGTTTTTTGTTTTTTTCTTGTTTTCTTGTGTTTTTCTATAAAAACGCATGCGTTTTACCGCGTTTACATGCATTTTTTCACACATGCGGTTTTTTTAAAAAACGCATGCAGATAAAAACGCAAGTGTGAAACCAGACTAAAAGACGCTTTTTATAGCAAAAAAGTTTTTGCGTCTCCACATTTTGAGACCTATAATTTTTCCACATTTTGGTCCACAGAGTCATGTGAGGTCTTGTTTTTTGCGGGACGAGTTGACGTTTTTATTGGTAACATTTTCGGACACGTGACAGTTTTTGATCGCTTTTTATTCCGATTTTTGTGAGGCAGAAAGACCAAAAACCAGCTATTCATGAATTTCTTTTGGGGGAGGCGTTTATACCGTTCCGCGTTTGGTAAAATTGATAAAGCAGTTTTATTCTTCGGGTCAGTACGATTACAGCGATATCTCATTTATATCATTTTTTTATGTTTTGACGCTTTTATACGATAAAAACTATTTTATAGAAAAAATAATTATTTTGGCATCGCTTTATTCTGAGGACTATAACTTTTTAATTTTTTTGCTGATGATGCTGTATGGCGGCTCGTTTTTTGCGGGACAAGATGACGTTTTCAGTGGTACCATGGTTATTTATATCCGTCTTTTTGATCGCGTGTTATTCCACTTTTTGTTTGGCGGTATGGTAATAAAGCGTTGTTTTTTGCCTCGTTTTTTTTTTTTTTTTCTTACGGTGTTTACTGAAGGGGTTAACTAGTGGGCCAGTTTTATAGGTTGGGTCGTTACGGACGCGGCGATACTAAATATGTGTACTTTTATTGTTTTTGTTTGTTTTTTTTAGATAAAGAAATGTATTTATGGGAATAATATTTTTTTTTTTATTATTATTTATTTAGGAATTTTTTTTTTTTTTTTTTTTTTACACATGTGGAAATTTTTTTTTTTACTTTTTTACTTTGTCCCAGGGGGGGACATCACAGATCGCAGATCTGATAGTGTGCACAGCACTCTATCAGATCCGCGATCATACTTTCATCGGAGCAGGCTGCAGCTTTCATCTGCAGCCTGCTCCGACCCGGAAGTGCTCCCTGCAGGACCCGGATACAGCCCCTCGGCCATTTTGGATCTGGGGCCTGCAGGGAGAAGACGTTCGGTACGAGGTGAGTACATCACCTTGTACCGATCGTCTCAGGGAAGCCCGCAGGGAGCCCCCTCCCTGCGCGATGCTTCCCTGTACCGCCGGTACACCGCGATCATGTTTGATCGCGGTGTGCCGGGGGTTAATGTGCCGGGGGCGGTCCGTGACCGCTCCTGGCACATAGTGCTGGATGTCAGCTGCGATATGCAGCCGACACCCGGCCGCGATCGGCCGCGCTCCCCCCGTGAGCGCGGCCGATCGCGTATGACGTACTATCCCGTCACCGGGAATTAAGGCCCACCCCACCTCGACGGGATAGTACGTCATACGGGCTTAAGGGGTTAAACCACAGGTAGGGAACCTTTTTTTTTTGCCAAGGGCCAATTTGACATTTATACCATCAGTCAGGAGCAATACAAAATTATCAACTTACAAATTATCATGCTAACTTTGGTCAAACATTTAATTAACGCACCCCTAATGAGATGGCTGGAGCTGCTTTTCTTTGTTAGGCGTATGATAATAATTGGTCATAAGCCACTGAAATAGCTGAATATTCATCACATAGGGGGACACAGACTGCTGTGTGTATATATATATAGTTACATAGTTACATAGTTATTGAGGTTGAAGGAAGACTTTAAGTCCATCTAGTTCAACCCATAGCCTAACCTAACATGCCCTAACATGTTGATCCAGAGGAAGGCAAAAAAAACCCATGTGGCAAGGAGTAACTCCACCATGGGGAAAAAAATTCCTTCCCGACTCCACATACGGCAATCAGACTAATTCCCTGGATCAACGCCTTATCAAGGAATCTAGTGTATATACCCTGTAATATTATACTTTTCCAGAAAGGTATCCAGTCCCCTCTTAAATTTAATTAATGAATCACTCATTACAACATCATACGGCAGAGAGTTCCATAGTCTCACTGCTCTTACAGTAAAGAATCCACGTCTGTTATTATGCTTAAACCTTCTTTCCTCCAGACGTAGAGGATGCCCCCTTGTCCCTGTCTCAGGTCTATGATTAAAAAGATCATCAGAAAGGTCTTTGTACTGTCCCCTCATATATTTATACATTAAAATAAGATCACCCCTTAGTCTTCGTTTTTCCAAACTAAATAGCCCCAAGTGTAATAACCTATCTTGGTATTGCAGACTCCCCAGTCCTCTAATAACCTTGGTCGCTCTTCTCTGCACCCGCTCTAGTTCAGCTATGTCTTTCTTATACACCGGAGACCAGAACTGTGCACAGTATTCTAAGTGTGGTCGAACTAGTGACTTGTATAGAGGTAAAATTATGTTCTCCTCATGAGCATCTATGCCTCTTTTAATACATCCCATTATTTTATTTGCCTTTGTAGCAGCTGCCTGACACTGGCCACTGAATATGAGTCTGTCATCCACCCATACACCCAGGTCTTTTTCATTGATGGTTTTGCCCAGAGTTTTAGAATTAAGCACATAGTTATACATCTTATTACTTCTACCCAAGTGCATGACCTTACATTTATCCCCATTAAAGCTCATTTGCCATTTATCAGCCCAAGCTTCTAGTTTACATAAATCATCCTGTAATATAAAATTGTCCTCCCCTGTATTGATTACCCTACAGAGTTTAGTGTCATCTGCAAATATTGAAATTCTACTCTGAATGCCCCCTACAAGGTCATTAATAAATATGTTAAAAAGAAGAGGGCCCAATACTGACCCCTGTGGTACCCCACTGCTAACCGCGACCCAGTCCGAGTGTGCTCCATTAATAACCACCCTTTGTTTCCTATCCCTGAGCCAGCTCTCAACCCACTTACACATATTTTCCCCTATCCCCATTACTCTCATTTTATGTATCAACCTTTTGTGTGGCACCGTATCAAAAGCTTTGGAAAAGTCCATATACACTACGTCCACTGGGTTCCCTTGGTCCAGTCCGGAACTTACCTCTTCATAGAAGCTGATCAAATTAGTCTGACATGAGCGGTCCCTAGTAAACCCGTGCTGATACTGGGTCATGAGGTTATTCCTCTTCAGATACTCCAGTATAGCATCCCTTAGAATGCCCTCCAGGATTTTACCCACAGTAGAGGTTAAACTTACTGGCCTATAATTACCGAGTTCAGTTTTTGCCCCTTTTTTGAATATTGGCACCACATTTGCTATACGCCACTCCTGTGGTACAGACCCTGTTATTATGGACTCTTTAAAGATTAAAAATAATGGTCTATCAATGACTGTACTTAGTTCCTGCAGTACTCGGGGGTGTATCCCATCCGGGCCCGGAGATTTGTCAATTTTAGTGATTTTTAGACGCCGCTGTACTTCCTGCTGGGTTAAGCAGTTGACATTTAATGGGGAATTTTTATCACTAGTCATATTGGCTGCCATGGGATTTTCTTTTGTAAATACTGATGAAAAAAAGTCATTTAGCAGATTGGCTTTTTCCTCATCCTCATCCACCATTTCACCCAGACTATTTTTAAGGGGGCCAACACTGTCATTTTTTAGTATGTATATATATATATATATATATATATATATATATATATATATATATATATATATATATATATATATATATATATATACACACACAGTACAGACCAAAAGTTTGGACACACCTACTCATTTAAAGATTTTTCTGTATTTTCATGACTATGAAAACTGTAAATTCACACTGAAGGCATCAAAACTATGAATTAACGTGGAATTATATACTTAACAAAAAAGTGTGAAACAACTGAAAATATGTCTTATATTCTAAGTTCTTCAAAGTAGCCACCTTTTGCTTTGATGACTGTTTTGCACACTCTTGGCATTCTCTTGATGAGCTTCAAGAGGTAGTCACCGGAAATGGTCTTCCAACAATCTTGAAGGAGTTCCCAGAGATGCTTAGCACTTGTTGGCCCTTTTGCCTTCACTCTGCGGTCCAGCTCACCCCAAACCATCTCGATTGGGTTCAGGTCTTCTGACTGTGGAGGCCAGGTCATCTGGCATAGCACCCCATCACTCTCCTTCTTGGTCAAATAGCCCTTACACAGCCTGGAGGTGTGTTTGGGGTCATTGTCCTGTTGAAAAATAACTGATGGTCCAACTAAACGCAAACCGGATGGAATGGCATGCCACTGCAAGATGCTGTGGTAGCCATGCTGGTTCAGTATGCCTTAATTTTTGAATAAATCCCCAACAGTGTCACCAGAAAAAGCACCCCCACACCATCACACCTCCTCCTCCATGCTTCACGGTGGGAACCAGGCATATAAAGTCCATCCGTTCACCTTTTCTGCGTCGCACAAAGACACGGTGGTTGGAACCAAAGATCTCAAATTTGGACTCATCAGACCAAAGCACAGATTTCCACTGGTCTAATGTCCATTCCTTGCGCTCTTTAGCCCAAACAAGTCTCTTCTGCTTGTTGCCTGTCCTTAGCAGTGGTTTCCTAGCAGCTATTTTACCATGAAGGCCTGCTGCACAAAGTCTCCTCTTAACAGTTGTTGTAGAGATGTGTCTGCTGCTAGAACTCTGTGTGGCATTGACCTGGTCTCTAATCTGAGCTGCTGTTAACCTGCGATTTCTGAGGCTGGTGACTTGGATAAACTTATCCTCAGAAGCAGAGGTGACTCTTGGTCTTCCTTTCCTGGGCAGTCCTCATGTGAGCCAGTTTCTTTGTAGCGCTTGATGGTTTTTGCCACTGCACTTGGGGACACTTTCAAAGTTTTCCCAATTTTTCGGACTGACTGACCATCATTTCTTAAAGTAATGATGGCCACTCATTTTTCTTTACTTAGCTGCTTTTTACTTGCCATAATACAAATTCTAACAGTTTATTCAATAGGAGTATCAGCTGTGTATCCACCAGACTTCTGCACAACACAACTGATGATCCCAACCCCATTTATAAGGCAAGAAATCCCACTTATTAAACCTGACAGGGCACACCTGTGAAAAAACCATTCCTGGTGACTACCTCTTGAAGCTCATCAAGAGAATGCCAAGAGTGTGCAAAGCAGTGATCAAAGCTAAAAGTTGGCTAATTTGAAGAACCTAGAATATAAGACAATTTCAGTTGTTTCACAATTTTTGGTTAAGTATATAATTCCACATGTGTTAATTCATAGTTTTGATGCCTTCAGTAGTGATGAGCATTCCGATACCGCAAGTATCGGGTATCGGCCGATATTTGCGGTATTGGAATTCCGATACCGAGTTCCGATATTTTCAGTATATCGGATACTGGAATCGGAAGTTCCCACAATTCAAAGTGCCCGAATTCAGCCAATGAGGAATGATTAGAAGTGTGGGCACATCCTGTTCTGCATGGTGGGCATGGAAGTGCATGGTGGGCATGGAAGTACTGGCATGGCTGTGATTGGCTGCTGAAATGATGTCATGATGCACTATAAAAGTCGCTGCCGCCATTTAGGGCTCACTCTGCTGTGAATTCAGTTAGGAACAGGACGCTGTGTTCTGACTGAGGGCCAGTTTAGAGATAGCGATTTGCTTCATTGTGCTTTACCCAGGCTAATTTAGCAACCGCCGTGTGAGATCCTTGCTTTTGCCTTGCAGCGCTGTTCACAGCTGTCTGCAAGGTCTCTGTGTGTGTGAGTGCACATCGCTCTGTAGTCTGTCTGCAGCCAAAGCCAGTTATAGTCAGCTCAGAGTGCGTCACTGCCTCATACTGTTCTATCCATTGTCCTTTCTTGCAATTAACCCCTTCCCGACATGTGACGGTATAGTACGTCACATGTCGGGACCCCCGCTTTGATGTGCGCTCCGGCGGTGAGCGCACATCAAAGTCGCGACATGTCAGCTGTTTCTTACAGCTGACATGTGCGCGCAATAGCGGCGGGTGAAATCGCGATCACCCGCCGCTATTAACTAGTTAAATGCCGCTGTCAAACACAGACAGCGGCATTTAACTACCGCATCCGGCCGTGCGGCCGGATATGAGCGCATCGCCGACCCCCGTCACATGATCGGGGGTCGGCGATGCATCAGGACAGTAACCATAGAGGTCCTTGAGACCTCTATGGTTACTGATTGCCGGTGGCTGTGAGCGCCCCCCTGTGGTCGGCGCTCACAGCACACCTGCAATTCTGCTGTGTAGCAGCGATCTTATGATCGGTGCTGCATAGCAGAGCCGATCGGGCTGTGCCTGCTTCTAGCCTCCCATGGAGGCTATTGAAGCATGGCAAAAGTAAAAAAAAAAAGTTTTTAAAAATGTGAAAAAAAAAAAAAAAACATAAAAGTTTAAATCACCCCCCTTTCGCCCCAATCAAAATAAATCAATAAAAAAAGCGCCCAACCTACACATATTTGGTATCGCCGCGTTCAGAATCGCCCGATCTATCAATAAAAAAAAAGCATTAACCTGATCGCAAAACGGCGTAACGAGAAAAAAAATCGGAACGCCAGAATTACGTTTTTTTGGTCGCCACGGCATTGCATTAAAATGCAATAACGGGCGATCAAAAGAACGTGTCTGCACCAAAATGCTATCATTAAAAACGCCAGCTCGGCATGCAAAAAATAAGCCCTCACCTGACCCCAGATCACGAAAAATGGAGACGCTACGAGTATCGGAAAATGGCGCAATTTTGTTTTGTTTTGTTTTTTGCAAAGTTTGGAATTTTTTTTCACCACTTAGGTGAAAAATAACCTAGTCATGTTAGGTGTCTATGAACTCGTACTGACCTGGAGAATCATAATGGCAGGTCAGTTTTAGCATTTAGTGAACCTAGCAAAATAGGCAAGCAAAAAACAAGTGTGCGATTGCACTTTTTTTGCAATTTCACTGCACTTGGAATTTTTTTCCCGTTTTCTAGTACACGACATGCTAAAACCAATGATGTCGTTGAAAAGTACAACTCGTCCCGCAAAAAATAAGCCCTCACATGGCCATATTGACGGAAAAATAAAAAAGTTATGGCTCTGGGAAGGAGGGGAGCGAAAAACGAAAACGGAAAAACGGAAAAAGCTCCGGGGGTGAAGGGGTTAATGCAGCCTGCTGCACATTTTTTCAAATATTTCCTATTAGTGGCTTTCCATCGGTATCCAGCAAAATTGTGGAAAACCACTACATAGGATTACATAGAGCAGCTTTTTTTGGCCTTGCAGCGCCGTTTACGGCTGTCTGCACGGTCTCTGTGTGAGTGCACATCGCTCTGTAGTCTGTCAGCAGCCACAGCCAGTTGCAGTCAGTTCAGGGTGCGTGACTGCCTCATACCATTCAATCCATTGTCCTTTTTTGCAATTAGTGCAGCCTGCTGCACATTTTTTCCAATATTTCCTATTAGTGGCTTTCCATCCGTATCCAGCTAAATTGTGGAAAAACACTACATAGAATTACATAGAGCAGCTTTTTTTGGCCTTGCAGCGCCGTTTACGGCTGTCTGCACAGTCTCTGTGTGAGTGCACATCGCTCTGTAGTCTGTCGGCAGCCACAGCCGGTTGCAGTCAGCTCACGGTGCGTGACTGCCTCATACCGTTCCATTGTCTGTTTCTCAATTAGTGCAGCCTGCTGCACATTTTGTCAAATTTATCCTATTAGTGGCTTTCCCTCCGTATCCTGCTAGATTGTGGAAAAACACTAAATAGGATTACATAGAGGAACTTGTTTTGGCCTTGCAGCGCCGTTCACGGCTGTCTGCACGGTCTGTGTGTGAGTGCAGTTCACTCTGTAGTCAGTTCTGCAAAAAAAAATAAAATAAATGTAGTTCACCAAACACACCACTTTACAGTTGTGTAGGCCACATTAGCTCATATTAAAGTCTAGTCCACACTGTAGAAAATTAGAGTTTCTTATACCTGTTAGGAGCTGTTCAGGAATAAGCACACTAAGCCCTTAGTACTTTTCTGCTTATCTTTATCAGTCAACCAAGATGAAGAAGGCAGGGAGTAAGGCACGTGGGCGTGGGCGCGGAGCAGGGAGAGGACGTGGGGATTCTGTGCCTGCTGCGGGCACCGGTGACTCATCATCACCCAGTTTCAGCAGGGAACAGTCCTTCATGCGCAGCTTTGTAGGAGATCGCCGTACACCGCTGCTGCGTGAAGAACAAATTGAAGCCGTTGTCGGATGGATGGCAGCTAACGCATCGACTTCAATTAGCGCCACATCCTCTCAGGCACAGAGCACTGGAGAGCACCCATCTGTCTCTTCACCTGCCAAATTACCCAGGCAGTCAGAGAGCCCAGGACAGGAGCAATCTCCACTTCTGTTCTCTGAATCTCTTGGCTTGGAAACAGGGGGCCAGCCAAGCAGCATTGGAGAAATGGAAGAAGAGGCAGTATGCAGTGATGCCCAACAGCTTTGTCTCTCTGACTGAAGAGATGGGTGGGCCAGTGCCTCCGGTCACCACACCGCAGTACGCATCTGATGATGAGACTCAGGTGCCACTTTCTGGTGCGTACTGTGCTGCCGAGACTACCCAGGAGAAGCAGTTGGTGGCAGAGGGTACTGTAGATGATGAGGTCCTTGACCCATCGTGGCGTGAGGTACAGGAAGGTGGTGGGAGCAGCTCTGAGGAAGAGATTCCCCGAACGGGCCAAAGAGGGAGAGGGAGGGGGAAGACTGCGGTTCCTGTAGCCTCCACTTCGGCACCCGTTAGGAGCATGCCTCTTCCAAAAGCCAAAACGGGCACTCCCAAGACTTGCAGTGTCTGGTCCTTTTTTGACACAGTTGCAGATGACATTTGCTTTGTCAAATGCAAGGTGTGTCACTAGAAAGTCAAAAGAGGGAAAAATGTCAGCAACCTCAATACCACAAATATGTGGAAACATGTGCGGACCAAGCACGCGGTGGAGTTACAAAAACACACTGAAGACCTAAGCCAACCAACAGCGGCACCTACCACCTCTTCAGCTCGTGTTGTTGCCTCTTTATCCAGCTCACACACAGCTGGTTCGGCTTCCTCACAGGATCGCCATGGAAGAACCTCTGGCACTGTTGTCCAAAGACCCACTGAAATTCCACCCACAGCACCACGTTCCCAGTCATCCTCACACTCCCAGCCCAGTCTACAGCCATCGGTAGCACAGGTATGGGAGAAAAGCGGCCATTCTCGGCAAACCACCCCCAAGCACAGGCTCTGAATGCTGGCATTGCACAACTACTGACCCTTGAAATGCTGTCATTCAGGCTGGTGGAGACTGACAGCTTCCATAACTTGATGGCATTGGCAGTCCCACAAAACAATGTGCCAAGCCGCTTTTATTTCAGCAGGCAAGCCGTCCCTGCCCTGCACAAGCATGTGGAGGGACACATAAAACACGCGCTACTGAACGCCGTCAGTAGCAAGGTCCACCTCACCACTGATGCGTGGACCAATCACCATGGACAGCGGCGATACCTTTCCCTCACTGCCCATTGGGTTAAGGTTGTTGAGCCGGGTACAGATCGTGCGCGTGGCGCAGGACGTGTTCTGCCAACTCCAAGGATTGCAGGAATCCAGTCTATACGCATTGACTCCTCCTCATACACAAGTTCCTCAGAATCATCGCTGCAGGAGCCGTCAAAGTCCACCGCCACATGGACCCGTGAACGTTTACCTGTTACGACCGATATGAGCACAGCTGTGGCCAAACGTCAACAAGCCGTCTTGAAATTAATTTCTTTAGGGAATCGAAGCCACACAGCGCAGGAGCTCTGGAATGCCATCAAGCAGGAGAGCGACGTGTGGTTTGTGCCAGCGAATCTCCAGCCTGGCATGGTAGTGTGTGACAATGGCCGAAATCTGGTGGCAGCTCTTGCCCTAGGCAACTTCACTCACATCCCATGTCTGACACATGTGCTCAACTTGGTCGTGCAGAGTTTTTTGAGGGACTATCCGGATTTTGATGCACTGCTGCACAAGGTCCGCCTAGAGTGTGCTCACTTGCGGCGTTCCAGCATGACAAGATCGCGCATTGCAGCTCTGCAGTGCCGATTCCGCTTTCCAGAACATCGCATCATATGTGACCTACCCACCAGGTGGAATTCCACGTTACATATGTTGCAGCGATTGTGTGAGCAGCAGCCAGCAGTAATGGAGTACCGGCTGCATGAGGCGCAAAGAAATCGCACTCCGCGCCGTTCAGACTTCACAACCACTGAGTGGGCCACTATGAAGGACGTCTGCCAGGTTTTGCGCTCCTTCGATGATTCCACGCGGATGGCGAGTGCAGATGATGCACTAGTCAGCATGACTGTCCCCCTTATCTGCCTGCTTCAACAAACACTGCAAGCGCTAAGGGATGATGTTGTGGAAGAGGTGGAGGATGAGGAGTCACCAATTCCATCAGCTTCTGGACAGTCAGCGCTACGTGGTTCCTCACAAAGGCCTAGGCAGGGGACACTTTGTAAGGAGGATGAGGAGGAGTCAATGGAGGAGGAAGACATCGGTCCAGAGGAGGGAGTTACACAATTCTCCAGTAGTCAGTGTGTAGAGCGAGGGTGGGGTGATGCAGAGCAGGCAGAGATCACGCCTCAAGCAGGGGACAGCGTTTCTTGGCCAGTTGGCAGTCTGCAGCACATGGCTGATTACATGCTGCAATGCCTGAGAAACGACCGCCGCATTGCCCACATTCTCAACACGGCTGATTATTGGGTGTACACCCTCCTAGATCCTCGCTACCGGGACAACTAACAAAGCCTCATAACACCGTTGAACCGGGAGCGTAAAATGCGGGAGTACCAAGACACACTGGTGAATTCCATCATCTTCTCCAGTCCAACTGAGAGCAGTGCTGCTAGTGCTTTACAAAGCAGCTCAGTGCATCGAGGCAGTGGAGGAAGCTCTGCACAAAGAGGGAGCAGAAGCAGTGCCTCAGCACAAGGCAAGACCTGTATGGCACAACTTTGGCACAGTTTTGTGTGCCCGCCACACATGTCTACACCATCACAGATGGCTCCAGTCAGCAGGAGGCAATGTTTCCGTCAGATGGTGACAGACTACATGTCTTGCCCTCTTACTGTACTCCCAGACAGCTCTTCCCCCTTCAAATTTTGGGTCTCTAAGCTGGATACATGGCCAGAGCTAAGCCAGTAAGCATTGGAGGTGCTGGCTAGTCTTGCTGCTAGTGTATTATCGGAATGCGTCTTTAGTGCCGCAGGTGGTGTACTAACAGACCGTCGCATGCGACTATCCTCCGATAATGTTGACCGGCTTACATTTCTGAAAATGAACAAGGCCTGGATCTCGCAGGAATTTGCCACTCCTCTTCCAGATTAAATAATTGGTTGGCTACAGTATTCAGGTCTCCTGTTGCGTTCATGTTTCTACCACCTGAACTGTAATCCCTAGGCTCCAACACTGCCAGTTGATGCTCAGAAGTGCCGTCTGCACAGTCAACACTTGCTGCCGTGTTATTGGGGTTCAGTAACGTCAGCTGATCCCCAGCTGTGTATCCGGCAATGTGTCCTGCGACCGCCACGCTGACACAACACCTGAAATGTAAGGGAACCTGTCCCCCCCCCAGGCGTTTGTTACTGAAAGAGACACCTTGTGCAGCAGTAATGCTGCACAAGGAAAAGATAGCTCTTTTAGTTTTGCTCCTTGCACACGCTGAACTTAACACTTATAAAATGTGTCCCCTGATACCGTAAAACTGTCCCGGAGGTGGGACTTTCCTTCGTAATGGGACGTAGCACAGCCGTCATCCCTACCCCTTTGGCGCCGTGCGCTGCCTCTTTACCGTTGTTTGAATCTGTCCCGTAGCCTGCGCTGTTTTGTTCAACCTTGGCCATGCGCAGTTAGCTCTGCCCGTCTTCTGACATTATTTGGTGTCAGGCGGACTGGGCCTGTGCGGCCGCGCTGCCCTAGATCCCGCCTCGCAGTCTCTTCTGATTTAATCATACTGCGGGCCTGGGATCCATGGGCATGCGCAGTGCATATCTTCACCTCAGGCTCTCACTCATCTCCCTCCGCCTTCTTCAGACTGTGCGCCGTCAGCTGATATCTACAAGCATGCCACAGCCGTGACGCCGCACAGTCTGAAGAATCCAAAAGGAGATGAGTGAGAGGCGAAGATATGCACTGCACATGCCCATGGATTCCAGGCCCACAGTGTGATTACACTAGACGACACTGCGAGGTGGGCTCTCGAGCAGTGCGGCCGCACAGGCCCAGTCCGCCTGACACCAAATGATGTCAGAAGAGGGGCAGCGCAAACTGCGCAAGGCCAAGGTTGGACAAAACAGCGCAGGCTACGGGACAGATTGAAACAACGCTAAGGAGGCGGCG
This sequence comes from Ranitomeya variabilis, assembly GCF_051348905.1. NCBI lineage: Eukaryota > Metazoa > Chordata > Amphibia > Anura > Dendrobatidae > Ranitomeya > Ranitomeya variabilis. Next base: position 113,858,076 of record NC_135237.1, on the reverse strand, counting down.
CATGGCGCCAAGGGGGTAGGAATAACGGCTGTGCTGCGTCCCATTATAAAGGAAAGTCCCACCTCCGGGACGGTTTCACTGTATCAGGGACACATTTTATAAGTGTTTAGTTCTACGTTTGCAAGGAGCATAATTAAAAGAGACACCTTTTCCTTTTGCAGCATTAGTGCTGCACAAGTTGGCTCTTTCAGCTACAAACGCCTGGGGGGGTTAAAGGTTACATTTCAACTTGGTCCAATTAGGCCTCAGCCTACACTCTGCTCCTCCTGCTATCCCTGGGCTCTAACACCGCCAGTTGGTGCTCGGAAGTGCTGTCTGCACAGTTAACAGTTGCTCCTCTGTTATTGGGGTTCAGTAACACCAGCTGCTCCCCTGCTGTGTTGCGGCAATAACTCTAGCCTGCTCCTCCTGCTATCCCTGGGCTCTAACACCGCCAGTTGGTGCTCGGAAGTGCTGTCTACACAGTTAACAGTTGCTCCTCTGTTATTGGGGTTCAGTAATGCCAGCTGCTCCCCTGCTGTGTTGCGGCAATGTGTCCTGCGACCGCCACGCTGACACAACAACTTACATGTAAGGGAACCTGTCCCCCCCCAGGCGTTTGTTACTGAAAGAGCCACCTTGTGCAGCTGTAATGCTGCACAAGGAAAGGGTAGCTCTTTTAGTTTTGCTCCTTGCACACGCTGAACTTAACACTTATAACACGTGTCCCCCCTGATACCGTAAAACCGTCCCGGAGGTGGGACTTTCCTTCGTAATGGGACGCAGCACAGCCGTTATTCCTACCCCCTTGGCGCCGTGTGCCGCCTCCTCAGCGTTGTTTGAATCTGTCCTGGAGCCTGCGCTGTTATGTTCAACCTTGGCCATGCGCAGTTTGCGCTGACCGTCTTCTGACATCATTTGGTGTCAGGCGGACTGGGCCTGTGTGGACGCGCTGCCCGAGATCCCACCTCGCAGTCTCTTCTGATTTAATCATACTGCGGGCCTGGGATCCATGGGCATGTGCAGTGCATATCTTCACCTCAGGCTCTCACTCATCTCCCTCCGCCTTCTTCAGACTGTGCGCCGTCAGCTGATCCCTACTAGCATGCCACAGCCGTGACGCCGCACAGTCTGAAGAATCCAAAAGGAGATGAGTGAGAGGCGAAGATATGCACTGCGCATGCCCATGGATCCCAGGCCCGCAGTGTGATTACATTAGACGACACTGCGAGGCGGGATCTCTGGCAGCACGGACGCACAGGCGCAGCCAGCCTGACACCAAATGATGTCAGAAGACGGGCAGCGCAAACTGCCCATGGCCAAGGTTGAACATAACAGCGCAGGCTCCAGGACAGATTTAAACAACGCTGAGGAGGCGACGCACGGCGCCAAGGGGATAGGAATAACGGCTGTGCTGCGTCCCATTACGAAGGAAGGTCTCACCTCCGGGACGGTTTCACTGTATCAGGGGACACATTTTGTAAGTGTTTAGTTCTGCGTTTGCAAGGAGCATAATTAAAAGAGACACCTTTTCATTTTGCAGCATTAGTGCTGCACAAGTTGGCTCTTTCAGCTACAAACGCCTGGGGGGGTTAAAGGTTACCTTTCAACTAGCTCCAATTAGGCCTCAGCCTACACTCTGCTCCTCCTGCTATCCCCCTGGCTCTAACACCGCCAGTTGGTGCTCGGAAGTGGAAGTGCTGGCTGCACAGAGAAAAACACTCGCCACTGTGTCAGTGGGGTTCAGTAATGCCAGCTGTTCCCCTGCTGTGTAGCCAGCAACGTGTCCTGCAAACGCCATGCAAACTCAACAGACACTAAGCTGCCTCCAGTGCAGGCTTCGGCCTACACTCTGCTCCTCTTGCTGACCCTGGGCTCCAACACCGCTAGTTGCTGCTCGGAAGTGCTGGCTGCACAGAGAAAAACACTCACCACTGTGTCAGTGGGGTTCAGTAACGCCAGCTGTTCCCCTGCTGTGTAGCCGGCAACGTGTCCTGCAAACGCCACGCAGACACAACAGATATTAAGCGGCCTACACTCTGTTCCTTCTTGATTCCCTGGGCTCTAACACCGCTAGTTGCTGCTCGGAAGAGCTGGCTGCACAGAGAAAAACGCTCGCCACTGTGTCAGTGGGGTTCAGTAACGTCAGCTGTTCCCCGGCTGTGTAGCTGGCAACGTGTCCTGCAAACGCCACGCAGACACAACAGACAATAAGCTGCCTCCAGTGCAGGCTTCGGCCTACACTCTACTCCTCTGCTCCTCCTTGACTCCATGGGCTCTAACACTGCCAGTTGGTGCTCGGAAGTGCTGGCTACACAGAGAAAAACACTCGCCTGGCCACTGTGTCAGTGGGGTTCAGCAACGCCAGCTGTTCCCCTGCTGTGTAACCAGCAACGTGTCCTGCAAATGCCACGCAGACACAACAGATATTAAACTGCCTCCAGTGCAGGCTCCGGCCTACACTCTGCTCTTCCTGCTGACCCTGGGCTCCAACACCGCTAGTTGCTGCTCGGAACTGCTGGCTGCGCAGAGAAAAACACTCGCCACTGTGTCAGTGGGGTTCAGTAACATCAGCTGTTCCCCGGCTGTGTAGCCGGCAACGTGTCCTGCAAACGCCACACAGACACAACAGACAATAAGCTGCCTCCAGTGCAGGCTTCAGCCTACACTCTGCTCCTCCTTGATTCCCTGGGCTCTAACACCGCCAGTTGGTGCTCGAAAGTGCTGGCTGCACAGAGAAAAACACTCGCCACTCTGTCAGTGGGGTTCAGTAATGCCAGCTGTTCCCCTGCTGTGTAGCCAGCAACGTGTCCTGCAAACGCCACGCAGACACAACAGATATTAAACTGCCTCCAGTGCAGGCTTCGGCCTACACTCTGCTCCTCTGCTTCTCCTTGATTCCATGGGCTCCAACACTGCCAGTTGGTGCTCGGAAGTGCTGGCTACACAGAGAAAAACACTCGCCACTGTGTCAGTGGGGTTCAGTAATGTCAGTTGTTCCCCTGCTGTGTAGCCGGCAAAGTGTCCTGCAAACGCCATGCAGACACAACAGATATTAAACTGCCTCCAGTGCAGGCTTCGGCCTACACTCTGCTCCTCCTTGATTCCCTGGGCTCTAACACCGCCAGTTGGTGCTCGGAAGTGCTGGCTACACAGAGAAAAACACTCGCCTCGCCACTATGTCAGTGGGGTTCAGCAACGCCAGCTGTTCCCCTGCTGTGTAGCCAGCAACGTGTCCTGCAAACGCCACGCAGACACAACAGATATTAAACTGCCTCCAGTGCAGGCTTCGGCCTACACTCTGCTCCTCCTGCTGACCCTGGGCTCCAACACCGCTAGTTGCTGCTCGGAAGTGCTGGCTGCACAGAGAAAAACACTCGCCACTGTGTCAGTGGGGTTCAGTAACGCCAGCTGTTCCCCTGCTGTGTAGCCGGCAATGTGTCCTGCAAACGCCACGCAGACACAACAGACACTAAGCTGCCTCCAGTGCAGGCTTCAGCCTACACTCTGCTCCCCCTGCTGATCCTTGGCTCTAACACCGCTAGTTGGGGCTCTAGGAAGACAATCTTGAATAGGTCCCCATTCTGGTTCCAGTACCGTCAGCAGGTTCCGGGCAGAGCCTTTGGCTTAGGTGCCTCCTTCTGGGTATCCGAGTTCCACCAACGTCAGGTGGTCCTTGGTAGTGCTTTCTGGCACGGGTACTTCCTGCTTAGTAACCGGGTTCCAGTAACATCAGCTGGTCCTCGGTAGTTCCATTGGCTCTTGGACCTTCGGGTAGCCATCCGAGTTCCAGTTCCATCAGCTGGTTCTCGGCATTTTCTCAGCCTTCTTGTACCTTCTGCTACATTTCCAAGTTCAAGACTCTAAAGACGATGACCCGGAAGACCGAGAAGCAGAAGAACAAGAGGCTGCAGAACAAAGAGCAGAAGAACAATAAGCATAAGACTAAACATCAGAGCAAAAGAAATTATCTAAATTATAAGCAGAAGAAGACTAAGCAGTGTATGGGGGTGAGTCCGTTCCTCCTCGTGGTGCCCCTGGAAAAAGCCTGCTGCTGCAGGCCTAACTGAACGCAGACAAATCCTGTTGTAACTCTTTTGTGACAGGCAGAACGGAAGGTGTAATCTTCAAACTTTTATAGATAACTACAGGAATGCCTGTCACAAATAAGAATATGATGCAGAAGTAGAATATGAAGAAGAATAATAGTTTAATAAAAAGAATATGAAGAATGTAACAAAAAAATAATAGGTAGAAGATGAAGAAGAAGATGAATAAGGTGAAGAAGAATTTGATGTCAAAGATGCTGCTGCTGAGGATGATGAAGAAGAAAGTGTCGGAGAAGTAAAAAAGAAGGTGAAGGGCATGGAAGTAGTGAAACATCAATATCTGACAAAATAAAAAAAATCTTAAAAAATCTTAAAAAAAAAAATTTAAATTCCTGCTATTCTATTTGATTGGGCTAAACCTCTATGCCTTTAATGTCTCCACCACCTCCCCCAATACATCCTACATTATTCTTAGTTGTTTTCCTTCATGTAGAATGAACCTACAAGGAAAGAAAGGGTTTATTTTAATTCCGATATTTTGGTCCCATTGACTTGCATTGGTATCGGTATCGGCGATATCCGATATTTTTTGAATATCAGCCGATCCAATCCGATACCGATACTTTCCGATATCGGAAGGTATCGCTCAACACTAGCCTTCAGTGTGAATGTACAATTTTCATAGTCAGGAAAATAAATCTAATAAATAATAAAATCTTTAAATGAGGTGTGTCCAAACTTTTGGTCTGTAATATATATATATATATATATATATATATATATATATATATATATATATATATATATATATATATATATATATATATACACACACACACACACGCACACACACACACACACACACACACACACATACAGTGACAAGCAAAGGGGTAACAATATTTTGAACTTTTGACTTTCAGGCTCCATATCTTACCATCCACTGCTGCTTCCAACATGAGACTACCATCATTTTATTGATTGAACTTCTGACTTTCAGACTCCATATCTTACCATCCACTACTGCTTCCAACATGAGACTACCATAATTTTATTGACAGCATCTTGGCTATCTCATACATAAATTTGACTTGCAACTATTTAGCATATGATTAGTTATGCAGATTCTTGTCTTATCACTGCATTTTTACCGTTTTGCTCCTGGTGATGGAAAAATCTTTTTTTTTGTTTACCAGTATACTACAAAATACAATCTGTTCTCACATTCCCTAATAGCTCAGCATGTTAGTAGGTTGATTCCCAAGCCACTGGTTCGAATCGAGGAGAACTATGGGTAAGAAAAGAACTACAGTTTTCCAGCAGGACAGCGACCCGAAGCATACATTAAGATTGGCGAAGAAATGGATCAAGGACAATGAAGTAGAGGTGGTGGGTTGGTTCCCATAGTTCCCAGACCTCAACTCAATAAAACACTTGTGGGTAAAGTTGAAGAAAAAGCTGTATACATACCCAAGTGAGTCGACCAGTATGCACCATCTTCGACAACGTGTAGAAGAGACCTAGGATCAGATTAGCGTAGAGACATGTTTGAATCTGATCGAGTGCATGATTGCACGAGTGCAGTATTGAAAGCAAAAGGTATATTTACAAAATACTAATAAAACAATTAAAATTTTAAATTTTAAGACGCAAAACTAACAATGCAGTGACACGCCAAGAATCTGCATAACTAATTATATGCTAAATAGTTGCAAGTCAAATTTTTATATGAGATAGCCAAGATGATTGCCTACAAAATTATGGTAGTCTCACGTTGAAAGCAGTAGTGGCTGGTGAGATATGGAGCCTGAAAAATGAAAGTTCAAAACATTGTTACCCTTTTGCTTGTTCAGAGGTACATCCAAAAGAAAAGAATACCATATATATATATATATATATATATATATGTGTATGTGTATATATATATATATATATATATATATATATATATATATATATATATATATATATATATATATGTATGAGACAATGAGACTGTATATACATCACATATGAGGCACAGACTTTGGTGCATATACATCACACATGATACACTGAGGCTTCTGCATGTAGATCACATATGACACACCTTGACTGCTGTAATATACACATCGCATAGGATACACTGAGGTTGATGTAAATACATTGCATAGGATACACAGAGACTGCTGATATACGTCACAAAGGAGACACCAAGACTACGGTATATACATTACATAGCGGACAGAGATTATTGTATACAGTCATGGCCAGAAGTATTCACACCCCTGTAATTCTGTCAGATAATACTCAGTTTCTTCTTGAAAATGATTGCAAACACAAATTCTTTGGTATTATTATCTTCATTTAATTTGTCTTAAATGAAAAAACACAACAGAGAATGAAGCAAAAAGCAAAACATTGATCATTTCACACAAAACTCCAAAAATGGGCCAGACAAAAGTATTGGCACCCTCAGCCTAATACTTGGTTGCACAACCTTCAGCCAAAATAACTGCGACCAACCGCTTCCGGTAACCATCAAGGAGTTTCTTACAATGCTCTGCTGGAATTTTAGACCATTCTTCTTTGGCAAACTGCTCCAGGTCCCTGATATTTGAAGGGTGCCTTCTCCAAACTGCCATTTTTAGATCTCTCCACAGGTGTTCTATGGGATTCAGGTCTGGACTCATTGTTGGCCACCTTAGAAGTCTCCAGTGCTTTCTCTCAAACCATGTTCTAGTGCTTTTTGAAGTGTGTTTTGGGTCATTGTCCTGCTGGAAGACCCATGACCTCTGAGGGAGACCCAGCTTTCTCACACTGGGCCCTACATTATGCTGCAAAATTTGTTGGTAGTCTTCACACTTCATAATGCCATGCACACGGTCAAGCAGTCCAGTGCCAGAGGCAGCAAAGCAACCCCAAAACATCAGGGAACCTCCGCCATGTTTGACTGTAGGGTCCGTTTTTTTTTCTTTAAATGCCTCTTTTTTTCTCCTGTAAACTCTATGTTGATGCCTTTGCCCAAAAAGCTCTACTTTTGTCTCATCTGACCAGAGAACATTCTTCCAAAACGTTTTAGGCTTTTTCAGGTAAGTTGGGCAAACTCCAGCCTGGCTTTTTTATGTCTCGGGGTAAGAAGGGGGGTCTTTCTGGGTTTCCTAACATGCAGTCCCTTTTCATTCAGACGCCGACGGATAGTAAGGGTTGACACTGTTGTACCCTCTGACTGCAGGGCAGCTTGAACTTGTTTGGATGTTAGTCGAGGTTCTTTATCCAACATCCGCACAATCTTGCGTTGAAATCTCCTGTCAATTTTTCTTTTCCGTCCACATCTAGGGAGGTTAGCCACAGTGCCATGGGTTTTAAACTTCTTGATGACACTGCGCACGGTAGACACAGGAACATTCAGGTCTTTGGAGACAGACTTGTAGCCTTGAGATTGCTCATGCTTCCTCACAATTTGGTTTCTCAAGTCCTCAGACAGTTCTTTGGTCTTCTTTCTTTTCTCCATGTTCAATGTGGTACACACAAGGACACAGGACAGAGGTTGAGTCAACTTTAATCCATGTCAACTGGCTGCAAGTGTGATTTAGTTATTGCCAACACCTGTTAGGTGCCACAGGTAAGTTACAGGTGCTGTTAATTACACAAATTAGAGAAGCATCACATGATTTTTCGAACAGTGCCAATACTTTTGTCCACCCCCTTTTTTATGTTTGGTGTGGAATTATATCCAATTTGGCTTTAGAACAATTCTTTTTGTGTTTTTTTTCATTTAAGACAAATTAAATGAAGATAATAATACCAAAGAATTTGTGTTTGCAATCATTTTCAGGAAGAAACGGAGTACTATCTGACAGAATTGCAGGGGTGTGAATACTTTTGGCCATGACTGTAGATCACATCGTAGACACTGAGACTGCTGTATATACATCACATAGTAGACACCGAGACAGCTGTATATATATATATATCAAATAGGAGACACATAGATTGCTCTATATACACCATATATGATACACTCACTGAAGCCTTTATATATATATATATATATATATATATATATATATATATATATATATATACCACATACCACATGGGAAACACTGAGACTGTTGTGTATATATCACATAGGAGACACTGAGGCTGTTGTATATACATCATATAATATACACAAAGACATAGAGGACACTGGGACTGGTATATATACAATACAAAGGAGACGCTGGGACTGCCATACATACAGCACATAAGATACACTGGGACTGGTGAATATACGTCAAATAGGGGACACTAATACTGCTATATGTAAATCACAAAAGACACACAGGCTACTGTATGTATTACATAGGAGGCAGTGCGATTGCTGTGTTCATGATTGGGACGAGGCTCAATGCACGCTAACTACGTCCACAAAAAAATCCCAACACTGCAATTAACTGATCATACTAACTTTTAAGTCAAATTCTCATGACTGCACTTTCGGTCTTACTGCGGTGTGTGAAAAATGCACATGGATAGTACAAATGTTATCCAATGGAGAAGTGCAGATAAGAGATATTTCCATTCACTGAATCTGCAAGTGGAAAAAAATCATTGCATGCACTAGATCAGAGGTGTCAAACTGCATTCCTCGAGGGCCGCCAACAGGTCATGTTTTCAGGATTTCCTTGTATTGCACAGGTGATAATTTAATCACCTGCACAGAATAATTCCAGCACCTTGTGGAATGCTAAGGAAATCCTGAAAACATGACCTGTTGGCGGCCCTCGAGGAATGCAGTTTGACACGTCTGCACTAGATCATTCCGTGTATCGGATGAGACTCGCCCACTCAACCGATTTTTATGGATACATAGCAATTCTTTAACATAGTACAGGGATTCACGCTCAGCAGTAGGCAGAATTCACATAGGAACTGGATTCTTGCATCAAAACAATGTGACGTTTATTTCAACAGGTCGCACAGAACCGAAAACCATAAACGCAAAATCCCTAGCCTTTGTCCAGGCACGAACTAATAATAATAATTTTATTTCTACAGCGCCAACATATTCCGCAGCACTTTACATTTTAGAGAGGACTTGTACAGACAATAAACAATAAAAGACATTACAGAATAACCATAATCACATAAAAACAGATACCAAGAGGAGTGAGGGCCCTGCTCGCAAGCTTACAATTTATGGTAACTAATCTATGCTAACTAAACAAAATCGAACCTGGCTACTCATACATGGCTGAGCTAGTCTTAGCTCGGTCAAACAAATATTGTCTATATAAATCATTGATGCTTGCAGTTTGGTGCACATAGCTTCTGCAGTCTCCTCTCGGAGAGGGATTCTGACTTTTCTATCTCTCTCTGGCTCCAACCCAATCCAATCCACGTTGCTTAGCCTTCCCCAGCTGATTGCCCAAGGTGAACACCTAGCCTGGTTATACACAGAGCTAGCCAGGTGCACTTCATCAGAACCTGTAGTGCTATGTTTTAACCCTAGCCAAACTGGCTTTGCTACAATAGGAAAGTGTAAATGGTCTTGGAAGTTTTTAATAATTGCTGCTGAATAAAAAAAAGTACGGAACATAAATTGCATACAGATGACAAATGTGAAAAAAAAACATTCAAGTTTTTAGATGAAACTCGGATGATTTTTTTTTTTTTATCTGAACTTAGCCGTAAAGAGATATTCAGATTTTATATCTAAATCTAGTTCATATGTGATGTACGCAGCTTGTATACTAAAGCTCCAATAACAATGGATTCGACCGATGGTCTACTGTGTATGGGGTTGCCGACTGACTGATGGTCGAGCGAGATGCCAATCGTGCATGTTCGTTTTTGAACTGCCAATCGCATTTTTCTCCCAGAGATAAGCCACCTGCCAACATGTCAATAGCCAGCTATCTCATAGAGAACACAGGAAAGCTTGGTATCATAGACCCACAAGCAATAAAGAATACTTCTGCATTTTACTGGGCTATGCAGAAGAAGTTGCCAAAAATGACGCCCTCCTCTTTGACGTCACTTTCTGCACTGCAGCGTTTGTCATTTTGTCAATCGTACTTTAGAAGAAGTGTTGTGTCAAATTTCAGGTTTATGAACATCTCCAACCAGCAAAATAGAGGTTATTTTAAAATGTCCAATATCCAATAAAAAATTAAAATTTAAGCTGTCCTTTAAATTATATTTCCAACTACTACATAATCATATCACAAACAATCGATTATATAGGAAGAGTACAGAACATTTCAGTAACCACAGTCATATGCAAGCTAAAACAATAAAAGAGAACCAATATGACCTGATACTTGCACTTACACTATGTGGGCACGTTGACTATTTGCTCGTGGAAATTTCTGCATCTTTTGGCTGGAAAAACACTGCGGAAAAAACGTGCGTTTTTGTATGCGTTTTTGTACAGCAATTAATGCTTTTTTAGGAACTAAAAGGTATTTAAAAAATGTTTTCTGATGTAATTTCTTGGTTCAACACCTCCTTTTTCATGCTGATGCGGTAGCATCAGGGTAATGGGATTAGGGCTTGGTGTCAGCAGCTGTCATTGACACCTAAGCTCTAGGCTTAGTAATGAAAAGGTGTCAGCCCAACACTCTCTTTATTAAGCCGTTACGTAAACACAAACACACACATTGTCACCAGCCTACGTAGGAGCGTTAACAGAACGACCATACATAGGCCGTAACCAGACAGCAACTGTTAATTTTAAAGAAAAATGTTTTAAAAAAAATTGCATGGGCTCCCATGTAATTGTAATAACCAGCAGAGGGAAAGCTGATGGCTGGGGGCTGTTGTTCATATTCTGGGAAGGAGCCCCAGAAAAAAATCGACATAGAGTTCCCCTATAAAATCTAACCAGCAAAGGCTAGGCAGACAACTGTGGGCTGATATTAATAGCCTAGGAACGGGCCATGGATATTGGCCCCTCACATACTAAAAACATCAGCTCTCAGCCACCCCAGAAAAGGTGCATATATAAGATGCGCAAAATCTGGCACTCAGCCTCACTCTTCCCACTTGCCATGTAGCGGTGGCAAGTGGGGTTCATATTTGTGGGGTTGATGTCTCCTTTGTATTGTCAGGTGACATCAAACCAACGGATTACTAATGGAGAGCCATCTATAAGACGCCTATCCATTAGTAACCCCATAGTGATAGTGTATAAAAAAAACCAAAAACACACACACACAGAATAAAGTCCTTTATTTGAAATAATGACACAGACTCCTTTAATAATCTTAATTAAACCATACTTACAGAACAATCCACCGAAGCCAACTTCTCCTGCAGCAAAAATAATATAATAAACCAGAATATTCCTCACCTGTCCGCAGAGAAGATAATCCATAATGTCCCACGAAGATCCTGATCACTTTGAGAGCAGTCATATCAGTGATGTGACTGCTCTCAACGACAGCTGGCAATACACTGCGGGATCGATTACTTCCTGTCAGTGTATCACTGAGCTGCCGGGAGAGAGTTCACAGGAGTTCATCAGATAATCAGCTCTGGTGATCTCCCTTACGGCACCACTGCTGAGTGGGAAAGTTCTCATGCAGCGGTGTCATAAGTGAGAGCATCGAAGCTGATGAACTCTGGTGAACTCTCATGGCAGCTCAGTGATACACTGCGGGAGCAATTACCACCTGTCTGTGTGTCACCTACAGCTGGGTAGAGCGGTCACATCTTCCAATGTGACTGCTCTACATGTGAGATCGCAGTGGAACACTCAGGATTACGTGGACTACGGCGGACAGGGGAGTATATGTTGATTTATTATTTTACATTATTTTTAGGGAGGTCGGGGATTTGGTGTTAGGTGAGTATAATTTTTTTTATTTGAATATGTATGTAATGTTACTTTTTTTTTTTTTTTTTTTTTTTTTAACTGTGAGCACAGGCGCTGGCTGATGATACTACGTCTCCCATCAGTGGCATCTACTATCAGTGTTATCATTGACAGCAGACATAGCATGATGAGAGCAGTAGTCTCATCAGCCCACGTCTGCGGGTGACAGTCACAGCTGCGGGGTCACGCTGACCTTTGAAATCTGCCAGGATGATCTCGCAGTACTCTGACAGACGGCTTTACTGGCGGTTGCATTACCGCTGATAAGAACTATCACACCGGTGTTTCCCACGCTGTCATACAGATAACAGCGTAAGAAACACCATACGAAGCCATTAATACGCAAAACAAAAACTCAGAAAATCCACAAACATTTTTATACCTGTGTTTTTGCTGCGGATTTGACTGACTCAATTGAAGTCAACGGGTGAAAAATGCTGCAGAAACGCACAAAGAATTGACATGCTGCAGAAAAAAAATGCACTGCAAATACTTAAAGGAAAATACTTAAATCGACGATGAGCTAAGCCCACCAGCATCAGGGGCTTATCTACAGCATTCCGGAACGCTGTAGATAAGCCCCCGATGTATCCTGAAAGATGAGAAAAAGAGATTAGATTATACTCACCCAGGGGCGGTCCGGTCCGATGGGCGTCGTGGTCCAGGCCGGGGCCTCCCATCTTCTTACGATGACATCCTCTTGTCTTTACGCTGTGGCTCCGGCGTACTTTGTCTGCCTTGTTGAGGGCAGAGCAAAGTACTGCAGTGTGCAGGCGCCGGGAAAGGTCAGAGAGGCCCAGCACCTGCGCACTGCAGTACTTTGCACTGCCCTCAACAGGGCAGCGAAAGTACGCCTGCGCCGGAGCCGCAGCATTAAGACAAGAAGAGGACGTCATCGTAAGAAGATGGGAGGCCCCGGACCGGAACGCGATGCCCATCGGACCCGGACCTCAGCGGGACTGCCCCTGAGTATAATATAACCTCTATTTCTCATCTTTCAGGATACATCGGGGGCTTGTCTACAGCATTACAGAATACAGTAGATAAGCCCCTGATGCTGGTGGGCTTAGCTCATCATCGATTTTGGAGGTGACAGGTTCCCTTTAAGGATATTTACTGATCATGTGCACAACGGTTCAGTATTGTCATTGAATTAGCTTGCATAAGGATTCCATAGCGTTTTTGGCCCATTCCCGTGTGGAAAAAAACGCAGTGAAAACACCTAAAAAATGTACTGTATGCACATAGCCTAAGAAGTCAGACGTGTATAATAGCAAAATGTGAACATATGTTTGTATTCCATACAGTTAGCAATTTCTTCCAGCAGACAATTACTGTGAAGCTGCCTTTGAAGTGTATCCTTTAGCGTTCTATGCTCAGAATGTTGTATTTTACATTAGCTTCTAATATAATTAGTGCTAACATATGGCACAATCAATAGGACATTTGGAATCAGTTTACCATGCCCTTGGGTGTAAAGGCGTACGGTTTTATTGGTAGGAAAAAAAAACAGAACTGCCCATCAAAGTGATATTTTTAACCACAGGACCAGACAATTTTTCCCCGGTGGTCAAGCTTTAAAAATCTTTCAAAAAGATTGAAAATGGTTTTCATCAAAGATGAACAAGTTTAATGCTGCTAAGTAAAATGTCTGTAATATGGAATGAGACGCATAGCGTGAAATGTACGTCCTGGTGATATAAACCCCGAATATGCTGCTGATATCTCACAATGTAAGACCAGTTTCAAATGAACACTGCTGGATATCATTTTGAAAGATGAACCACTATTTATGAGAATAAAGTAGGGCAGTTCACTAACAGGTAGAGGAAAAGTTAGCCTTCTCGGTACGCTGCTTCCTAGAGATGAGCCAATATACGGGTGGAAATTAATTCTAGTTAAATATTGTAAAACAAAAAATTTGTAATTCATTTCCGTTCAGATTCAGGAAAATGGCGTCTGACATTTTTCTGAACTGTAAAAGGCCATCAAAAGGTTAAATGAAAAAAAAATACTTCTATTCACCTTAATGCTCATCTCTCTGGCACCTTCATTGCTCACAGTCACCTGTTAGGTCCTCGTTACATCTTACTATCTCTGCTGCCAAGCGCTGAACCCTTGGAGTCCTTACGTGCGCTTGCACAGAGCCATCCTCCGAACTTCATTAGAGCCATAAGTTTGGGGATTTAAGTGCCCACAGAGGCGATAAGATACGACGAGGACCGGACGGGTGATGGTGAGGAGCCAGAGAGGTGAGTGGCAAGTTTATTTTTTCATCTAACATTTCCTATTTTCTGGGGTCTTTAAAGACCTCAGGGACATTAAATTCGAAGAGACTACCTTCTTTGTGAATCAGATTTTCTGAGAAAATCTACACAAACTAGCAAATTCAAATTTTGCCTTATCTGCTCAAATCTACTGCTTATTTCCAACACTCCAAAAACGTATTTTTCTGTGAAATTGGCCCTAATGTGCAAGGTCAGTTTCACATATTTGTGCTTCACGATCCATACATAGACTGCCTGCGGCTCTCCTGGCCCAAACTTGGCAGTCTTATATATGCCCATGAGGCTGCCGAGTTCGGTAAGGAGACCCGTGGGCAAGTCCATGCATCACAGTCCTAGTTTGGTCTGTGAAACACATCTGTGTGAAACCAACCAAAGTGTGTCTTTGAAATAAGGAAAGTAGATTGTGAATACCATAGGGAATAGAATCAAACCCATAACGATCAGGGATTAATGGAATGTGAAAGTTAGTCAGGCATTGCAGCTCATCCACTAATTCTCCTATGTATTTAGATGGGAGTTGAGTTACAGAACCAAGGTGTTTATCACCCATCCCAGCGCCAGCACCAAGCTCTCCATCTTCCCCCGAAGGGAGTCATCTTTCTTTTCCGGTGTACATAGGGCTATCATAGTAACCTGACTCGTACCTCTGAGCTCATGTCTATACGCCAGCTCAGGCTGTATCACCCACCATCTGTGTATTCAGGTAGTTGGCATCCACACGCCAACTTTGCTACTACTATTTAAACTATATGTTACATTCAGTGCTTCATTAGATACCAAACTCTGCTGTTCCATTGGTTACTGCTATATTGCTACAAGTAAGTTTCCTGACATACCCGGTTCTGCTGGGGACTGGTATATGAAGTGAGCCTCTGGATGTCATAGAATCATAGAATGGTAGAGTTGGAAGGGACCTCCAGGGCCATTGTGCCAAACCCCCTGCTCAGTGCAGGATTCACTAAACCACCTCAGACAGATGTCTGTTCAGCCTCTGTTTGAAGACTTCCATTGAAGGAGAACTCACCACCTCTCGTGGCAGCCTGTTCCACTCATTGATCATCCTCAGTGTCAAAAAGTTTTCTTTAATACCTAATCTGTATCTTCTCCCTTTCAGTTTCATCCCATTGCTTCTCGAGTTTCTGTGTGCAAAAGAGAATGATGATCCCTCTACACTGTGACATCCCTTCAGATATTTGTAGACAGCTATAAAGTCAAGTCTTAGCCTTCTTTTTTGCAAGTAAAACATTCCCAGATCCGTTAACCGTTCCTCATAGGACATACTTTGCAGTCCGCTCACCATCCTGGTAGTTGCTCCAGTTTTTCAAAATCTTTTTTTTTTAAATGTGATGCCCAGAACTGGACACAGTATCCCAGATGAGGCCTGACCAAGGAGGAGTAGAGGGCGATAATTACTTCACATGATCTAGACTCTATGCTTGGGATATACCCAGAACTGTTGTTCTTCCGAGGACTGCTACATTAAGTGAACCTCTTGATATACCCAGATCTGCTGTTACGGGGTTTTATGCTATATCGCTTAACTTTGCTACTTTACGATGATCTACTTCATCTAGAATTATAAGGGTATGTGTCCATGGTCAGGTTTGCTTCAGACTTTGGTCAGGATTTTATGCAGGTAAAATCCTGACCAAAAATGCACCTGAGGTCACCTGCGGTGTTCCTGCGTGTTTTGCTCATTGTAGCAACATGCTGCGTTCTGAAAAAACCCACTGCATGTGCGTTTTTGCGGGAAAAACGCATGCGTTTTTTAATGCACAGTGGAGACGGGATTTCATTAAATCCCCTTTACTATGCTGTAACATCTGGATGCTGCGTTTGTGACGCTGCGGCTCAGCGCTGCGTCAAAAACGCAGCGTTTCCTGAACGTGGACACATACCCTTAATCTCGACTCTGCTTCTTCAGTTTACCTTCACGGAGTCTCCAGCCTCTCTGTGGTCCAATACACCATGCATTCCTCCCGCTAACATCCAAACAATTCAGCTTCTTTTCCTCCAGTTGCCATTTAGCCGGTTATGACTGAGTCCTCACATTCATACAGGGATGAACAAACCAGGGGAGATGCTGAACCTGCACACCACAGGTTCCCATACAGACTAGGCAAATCCTTAACCTGACCCTCATTTGTCCCTGCCTGATCGCAGAGGTTGACACTCTAAAATTACGCTATGGCGCTCCCACTCAACATCAGGAGACCCTTAAGCTATGTGTCCACATTGAAGAAATGCTGCGGAAATGTGCACAGCATTTCTGCAACTCCCTGGTGCGGGTAAAACGCATGCAGAATTCGCATGCTTTTTCCCGCGAAACACAAACATTTTTAGCTTGCAGAATGCTTGCGGTTTCCAAGCGATTTGAAGCATCGCTTGGAAAAATGATTGACAGGTTGGTCACACTCGTCAAGCATAGTTCTTGACAAGTGTGACAAACTTTTTACTATTGATGCTGCTTATGTAGCATCAATAGTAAAAGATAGAATGTTAAAACTAATAAAAAATATTGTTATTCTCACCTTCCAACGGACCACGATCTCCTCAGCGGCACTCCCGGTACTTTCCGTTCCCAGGGATGCTTTGCACGAAGGATCTTTGTGACATCATGGTCGCGTGACCGCAACATCATCCCAGGTCCTTAGCACAATGCATCCCTGGGAACAGAAGCCACCGCGTGCACCGCTGAGAGGCGGGAGGACTCCGGGGGGCCATCGGAAGGTAAGTATATCCATATTTTTTATTTTAATTCTTTTTTTACAGAAATATGGTTCCCGAGGACCTGGAGGAGAGTCTCTTCTCTTCCAGACCCGGGTACCAGTCGCACATGAGGCGCTCACTTTACGCATGGTGGGCATAGCCACAAGCGTAAAGTGAGCGTTCAATGCAATCCTATGGCGCCGGAATCGCAGTGATTCCCCAGAAATAATGAACATGCGGCGGATTTTACCACTATGCGATTCCGCAGCAGGAAAATCCGCAGCATGGGCACAGCAACTGCGGAATCCCACAGGACTGCATGGGAATGCGGTTTTTATGTGTTTCCGCTGCGTCAAAAACCTCAGCAGAAACGCATAAAAAACGCAATGTGGGCACACAGCCTTTGTGTCTTTAACTGCACCCTCAACTATACATAGAGTGCAATCCAAAACAACAATAGAAGTTAGTGCACACAGGTGAGGCATAGGGCTAAGGAAGTCTTCACACAGTCATACAAAAGGGAACCCGTCACTCCCCCCAGGCGTTTGTAACTAAAAAATGTGTCCCCCATACCTTGAAATCGGCAGGGGGGCAGGTCTTTCCCCCCCTAACACAGACGCACCACAGCCGTCACTCAGGGCCTCTGCGCGCCAGGCGCCGCCTCCTCTTCCTTCATTACAGTCCCCGGTGCCTGCACTGTAAGCTCGAAAAGCAGCGCAACTGCGCATGACAAAAAAAAAAAACTTACAGCGCAGTCGCCGGGGATGCTAATGAAGGAGGCGGCGCCCAGTGCACAGAGGCCCTGAGTGACAGCTGTGGTGCGTCTATGTTAGGGGGAAAAGACCTGCCCCCCTGGTGATTTCAAGGTATGAGGGACAAATTTGATAAACGATTCTTTCAGCAGTGGCAGAAACAAGAACTAAAAGAGCCACCTTGTCAGAATGCAGCATTAGTGCTGCACAAGTGGCTCTTTTAGTTACAAACGCCTGGGGGGTGATAGGTTCCCTTTAAAGAAGAAAAAGAAAGGAAACCGAAAAGACCTTCGGTATATTTGGTAACCCCTAGGCCCTAAATGTAACAAAATGGGAAAAGTGCTGGGAAGGGGAACACACACACACTCAAACCGCAGGAGAAGCAATAGAGAAAACCTCAGCAAGATAATCCTCAACTGGAGAGCTGGGGCTCCAAACATCAGGGTACCGTCTCACAGTGGCACTTTTGTCGCTACGACGGTACAATCCGTGACGTTCCAGCGATATCCATACGATATCGCTGTGTCTGACACGCAGCAGCGATCAGGGACCCTGCTGAGAATCGTACGTTGTAGCAGATCGTTTGGAACTTTATTTCGTCGCTGGATCTCCCGCTGTCATCGTTGGATCGTTGTGTGTGACAGCGATCCAGCGATGCGTTCGCTTGTAACCAGGGTAAACATCGGGTTACTAAGCGCAGGGCCGCGCTTAGTAACCCAATGTTTACCGTGGTTACCAGCGTAAAAGTAAAAAAAAACAAACAGTACATACTTACATTCCGGTGTCTGTCCCCCGGCGTTCTGCTTCTCTGCACTGTGAGCGCCGGCCAGCCGGAAAGCGAGCACAGCGGTGACGTCACCGCTGTGCTTTCCGGCTGGCGCAGACACAGTGCAGAGAAGCAGAACGCCGGGGAACAGACACCGGAATGTGAGTATGTACTGTTTGTTTTTTTTTACTTTTACGCTGGTAACCACGGTAAACATCGGGTTACTAAGCGTGGCCCTGCGCTTAGTAACCCGATGTTTACCCTGGTTACCCGGGGACCTCGGCATCGTTGGTCGCTGGAGAGCTGTCTGTGTGACAGCTCCCCAGCGACCACACAACCACTTACCAACGATCACGGCCAGGTCGTATCGCTGGTTGTGATCGTTGGTAAATCGTTATGTGAGACGGTACCCTAACTTGGAATAGAGCAAGCAAAGACTGCATGTGCCAGGAGAGTGTATATTGTTTCTCCCAAGATTTGATAAGGCAAACCAAATGAGGGAGTGAAAGCAGCTGCACAGGAGCAACACAGCAAGGCAAAAGACAAGAGCATTATCAGCAGCTGGACAGAAACAATACCGGCTGTGGTTCATCAGAGAAGGAAGCTGACCACACCGCCAGACGTCACCGAACCAAGCCCCAGAGCCAGGCCATGACACAGCCACTACGGCCTCTGATGATCCAGCTGCCATACTGTAATTTTTAAGCTTTGTTCACATTGGTCTTTACTAGTGATTGGTATTGATAAAGTGCTTGGTCCTTATCGGATTATTGTCAATTTCTGAGAACCATTGCAGAATCTGTTAATGGTATTTATGCAACAGTAAAAAAAGAAAAATAGAAAAACAATATTGGTGAAAAAATAAGCTCAACTACCAAATGTACTACAGCAAGAATGACTGGTCCCTAGTAACTAAGATAGCACAAATCCAGTAACAACCACTAACATTATGATGACAGTCACCAGAACTTAAAAAAAAAAGAATTTAAAAAAAAGACATGGACCACAAATCCAAAAATTATTCATTGACCTAATGCGTCAAGACAAAAATGTATTAAACTGAATTTGCTTTACATTCTGCTCCGACTATGAAGCCCACTACCACAACATGGTGAACCTTTCAGTGGGTCCTTAGCTCTAAAGGTGCGGCGACGGGAATCAACCACTGTCGCAACAACGGTGCAACAGAAGGGTGGGTGACCTGGTGTCTCCACACCACACCCCTCCACCCACAAGAACAGCACCACAGCAAAAATGGCAGCTACACAGCCCAACATCAAGTGAATAGATCTAAAAAAAAACCCCTCACCTTTCAGTTGCTCTCAGACCGTGAGCAGACAGAACCCTACTTGCGGTCTCCTGCAAATGTAAAAACACCTGGGTCAAATGGGAGGAGCGCTGGTCCAAGGAAAACAAAAGAAAGAAGGGACAGTAATGCAATTCACTTTGTGTTGGTGCTGTGTGGTGGCCATTGTTGCTGTGGTGCTGTGCATGTGGAGTGATGTGGTGTGGAGCCATGGGGACTTAGCCTCACAGCATGGGTGCTTGGAGACACCAAGTCACCCACCCTGCTGGTGCACTGTTGTTGCGGCCCACTGAGAGGTTCACTGTGACGTGGAACTAGAATTATATTTAAAAAAAAAAAAAACACGAAGCACTTATGGACGTCTGATTTTTTTGAAAAGGAATAAATGTATGTGGTAGACAGCAATGTGACACAAAATATTTCAAAATGTTGGAAGAGGTTTTTGGGGTTTTAAGGTGGTCAATTATCATTTCTCCAATGCAGCCATATACATTGCAGTCCATAATGGCCAATAAAGTTGTCCAAACTGGCCATACATGATCAATGGCAGATTGTGAAAGATGAAAGACCATTTTGGTAATTGAAATTTAAATTTGACCAACTTTTTTCTAGACAAAGATGATGTGCCACAGGTCAGCGAAAACTACCGGTCACTGCTCAATTTCACCTGACAAACGTTCGATCTGCTTACAATCATCTCCTCCATTACCCTTCGTCTAATGTGTACAGGTATCTTTAGTAAGGCAAAAAATTCTTGTGACAAGAAGACGGATTGCTGCTTTAATATGTCTGCCATAAATATCACAGCGTGGTGAGGAAAGTACAGTACGTGGTATTTGCGTAAAACATTTCTGATGCATATGCCGAGTATTCCACAAAGACATATTTTATAGCTTGGCACTTTGTCTATTAGAGACAGCACAGTCTATAAGCCATTACCATCCAATGTATGCAAGAAAAAGACTTCACATTGTAAAAATTCGATTCAGTCTCAAACTGCACTATTTTATATATGAAAATAAAATGGAGTATTTTACATTCATGAATATAACATTTAGCTACAAATTGTCTTTCGTTAAAAACCCAGCACACGTGGTACGCCTGTTACTGCTTTGCAGGGCATGCTGTTGCATTGTGCATTTTACCACTTTTATAGCTGAAAATATATTATTTGTTTTACTACTTATACTCGACACAATAAACTTACAAATTGTGGAAATGAAGGCAAGGCTGTGTGAGAAATCGCTGTAGCTCGCCCCTTCCCTTTCTATTAGCTCATTAACAGCACTTGTTTAAGCTTCCATTGCTTTCACATTTAATGATGGAATATATAATGCTCTATAAACAAAGGAGACAGTGTCCTCTGGATGTGACCAACTAATGGGACACTGCTCTCCCAAAAACAAGAATGAGGACGCAAATTACTTTGTGAGCGGCTGCAGATCACGTCCAACATGTGACAATGCTAACAGCAAAAATCACACGCCAAATAAGAAGTAACATACATTGATCGTAATGCATGATGCCTGTGAAAATAAACACACCACACTTTATACAACTTTTTACATACATTCACCTCCACAAGGATGTGCAACATCGGAGGAAGGGAAGACATAGCTGTCAATGAGTGAGCGGCCCCTGCCTTCTTGGACATTATAATACAGCTCATAATCTTGCCATTAAAGAGGACCTGTCACTTGCCATTAATATGTGATGTTTTTGACTTGGTGTAAATGCAGACATTCTCCTGAATCAACATTGTATATTTTGTGTTCCTGCGCCTCTCTATCCCTGAGATATGGCCGTCTCTTCCTATATATAAATCTAGTCTTATTATCCTCAAGAACACTCCCATAGAGATGAGGTGACCACCACGCTTGTTTAACTAAAGAACCTAGAATTACTCACAAAGAAGAGGGATGCCATCTATCTATATAATCGTCTAAGGTCCAATTCTGTCTGTCTCTCATGGAAATCGACAGCGACAGGCACAGTCCGGCTGTGAATTGGCCCCTCCCTACTCCCCTCCAGTCAGTGCCCCCTCCATACTCCCCTCCATTCATCGCCCATATAGGGTTTTAGCAGTCCGTTAAACGGACTGCGTTACACCGCGGCATAACTCGAGGTAACGCAGTCTGTTATTGCTGCTATTAACCCTGTGTGACCAACTTTTTTCTATTGATGCTGCCTATGCAGCGTTGATAGTAAAAACATATGTTAAACATAATAATAATTTTAAAAAAATCATTATATTCTCACCTTCCGTCGTCTGCGCCAGCCTTTCCCGCTCCTCGGGATGCTCCGGTCTCAAGAATGCATTGCGGCAACGACCCGTGATGACGTAGCGGTCTCACGAGATGATGATGTAGCGGTCTCGCGAGACCGCACATCATCACGGGTTATTGCCGCAAGGCATTACTGGTAATGGAGCATCGCGACGAGCCTCGCTAAAGGCCTGGGCGGGATCCAGGGGCCGCCGGAAGGTGAGTATATAACTATTTTTTATTTTAATTCTTTTTTTAATAGGAATATGGTGCCCACATTGCTATATACTTCGTGGGCTGTGTTATATACTATTTGGGCTGTGTTACATACTACGTCGCTGTGCTCTACACTACGTGGGCTGTGCTATATACTACGTGGCTGTGCAATATACTATGTGGCTGTGCTATATACTATGTGGCTGTGCAATATACTACGTGGCTGTGCTATATACTAAGTGGCTGTGCAATATACTACGTGGCTGTGCTATACACTACGTGGGCTGTGCTATATACTACGTGGGCTGTGTTATATACTGTGTGGGCTGTGTTATATACTACGTGGGCTGTGCTATATACTGCGTGGGATTTGCTATATACTATGTGGCTCTGCAATATACTACGTGGCTGTGCTATATACTACGTGGCTGTGCTATATACTACGTGGCTGTGTTATATACTACGTAGCTGTGTTGTATACTACGTAGCTGTGTTATATACTACGTAGCTGTGCTATATACTATGTGGCTGTGCAATACACTACGTGGCAGAGCTATATACTACGTGGCTGTGTTATATACTGTGTGGGCTGTGCTATATACTACGTGGCTGGGCTATATACTACGTGGCTGTGTTATATACTACGTAGCTGTGTTATATACTACGTGCCTGTGCTATATACCACGTGGCTGTGCTATATACTACGTGGCAGTGCTATATACTACGTAGCTGTGTTATATACTACGTGCCTGTGCTATATACTACGTGGCTGTGCTATATACTACGTGGCTGTGCTATATACTACGTAGCTGTGCTATATACTACGTGGCTGTGCTATACACTACATGGGCTGTGCTATATACTACGTGGGCTGTGTTATATACTGTGTGGGCTGTTATATACTACGTGGGCTGTGCTATATACTGCGTGGGATTTGCTATATACTATGTGGCTCTGCAATATACTACGTGGCTGTGCTATATACTACGTGGCTGTGTTATATACTACGTAGCTGTGTTGTATACTACGTAGCTGTGTTATATACTACGTAGCTGTGCTATATACTATGTGGCTGTGCAATACACTACGTGGCAGTGCTATATACTACGTGGCTGTGTTATATACTGTGTGGGCTGTGCTATATACTACGTGGCTGGGCTATATACTACGTGGCTGTGTTATATACTACGTAGCTGTGTTATATACTACGTGCCTGTGCTATATACCACGTGGCTGTGCTATATACTACGTGGCTGTGCTATATACTACGTAGCTGTGTTATATACTACGTGCCTGTGCTATATACTACGTGGCTGTGCTATATACTATGTGGCTGTGCTATATACTACGTGGCTGTGCTATATACTACGTGGCTGTGCTATACACTACATGGGCTGTGCCATATACTACGTGGGCTGTGTTATATACTGTGTGGGCTGTGCTATATACTGCGTGGGATTTGCTATATACTATGTGGCTCTGCAATATACTACGTGGCTGTGCTATATACTACGTGGCTGTGTTATATACTACGTAGCTGTGTTGTATACTACGTAGCTGTGTTATATACTACGTAGCTGTGCTATATACTATGTGGCTGTGCAATACACTACGTGGCAGTGCTATATACTACGTGGCTGTGTTATATACTGTGTGGGCTGTGCTATATACTACGTGGCTGGGCTATATACTACGTGGCTGTGTTATATACTACGTAGCTGTGTTATATACTACGTGCCTGTGCTATATACCACGTGGCTGTGCTATATACTACGTGGCTGTGCTATATACTACGTGGCTGTGTTATATACTACGTGCCTGTGCTATATACTACGTGGCTGTGCTATATACTATGTGGCTGTGCTATATACTACGTGGCTGTGCTATATACTACGTGGCTGTGCTATACACTACATGGGCTGTGCCATATACTACGTGGGCTGTGTTATATACTGTGTGGGCTGTGCTATATACTGCGTGGGATTTGCTATATACTATGTGGCTCTGCAATATACGTGGCTGTGCTATATACTACGTGGCTGTGTTATA
Source organism: Ranitomeya variabilis (assembly GCF_051348905.1). NCBI lineage: Eukaryota > Metazoa > Chordata > Amphibia > Anura > Dendrobatidae > Ranitomeya > Ranitomeya variabilis. The sequence goes on along the minus strand of NC_135237.1, from coordinate 113,833,852 downwards.
TACTACGTAGCTGTGTTGTATACTACGTAGCTGTGTTATATACTACGTAGCTGTGCTATATACTACGTGGCTGTGCTATATACTACGTGGCAGTGCTATATACTACGTAGCTGTGTTATATACTACGTGCCTGTGCTATATACTACGTGGCTGTGCTATATACTACGTGGCTGTGCTATATACTACGTGGCTGTGCTATATACTACGTGGCTGTGCTATATACTACGTGGGCTGTGAGACTCTTTCGCCCGGGGCCCTCAAAAACCTGCAGCTGGCCCTGGCTTCAATGATTGGTCGCGGCCGAATCCTGTGTATTCATTGCATTATTCTGAAATCTTCATAAATAAACTACATACATATTGTAGAATACCCGATGCGTTAGAATTGGGCCACCATCTAGTATTTCTATAATCAAGATCAATAACAAAAGAGAACAACGGCATATAGACACCAGGTAAAAGAATGATCAAAGTGTGTGTCTAAAGGCAACTTCCTATGATCGAGGAGAACAATCTCACAGCGTCCTCCCTGAGACAACTGCTCTCTCCTCCTGCCCCACAATGATCTATCTGATCAGTGCAAGATAGGAGAGAAAGCTGCCAGGAATCTGCACATTTCTATCTCTGAAATACAGATGAAAAAGGGGCAGCACCGCTTACCTGCCCAGGTCTCTGAACAAAGGAGGATTTTTAGTGATAGGATACGCAAGCTTGAGGACCCTTGACGTTGGGTTGTGAGCTTGCATATCTTGACCAAACTATCGACCAATACCTCACATAGTTATATGCATTTTGTGCACTTTATTTTTCAGGGGGCAGCCAGGCCCAGCACATTGGGTCTTGTATACAGGGGTGTTCACATGGGATGCATGGAGAGTGTGTTGGCCAGCCTGCCTAATCGAATAGTAGGGACGTGACTAGTAGGCTGTGAACCAGACACTGCGCATTACCTGCATGTGACCAGCGCCCTATATAGGCCTTTATTGTGCAAACATATACTAAGCAGTCACCCACCCCATTAATTGGTAGGCTGAGAAAGGCTGTCTATTTGGTATTTTGCACCTGTGTTGCCAACATCTTTGCTATATGGGCTGGCTGCATCCTGTAGTGCATTTGTTCAGAGACCTGGGCAGGTAAGCACAGCTGCCCTTTTTTCAGCTGTATTTTTGGAGGGTTTTCAGTCCTTTTTTGTGGCTTTGCTACTAGTTCATTTCTAACTCTGCACAGATGCTGGATGCCCTGCCTTCTAGCTGTAAGAACTTTGTGTGCAGTAGTGCTGTGTGTATGTAGCAGAGCTGTGTGTATGTATGTAGCAGAGCTGTGTGTATGTAGCAGAGCTGTATGTGTGTGTAGCAAAGCTGTGTGTGTGGCAGAGCTGTGTGTGTGTGTAGCAAAGCTGTGTGTAGCAGTGCTGTGAGTGTAGCAAAGCTGTGTGTAGCAGAGCTGTGTGTGTAGCAGAGCTGTGTGCAGCAGAGCTGTGTGTAGCAGAGCTGTGTGAGTAGCAGAGCTGTGTGTGTGTAACAGAGCTGTGTGTGTGTGTAACAGAGCTGAGTGTCCATGTACTGTGCATGCAGCAGTGTTTTGCATGCTGACATGTGTGTTCATAATATATGTGCTGTAAAGCTATATGTGTATAATGAATGCTCCAGAGATTAGTAGGACATACGTTTTTCCTATTTTCTGCTGTCTAAACCTGGGGTGTGTCTTATAGTAAGATGTGTCCTATAGTCTGAAAAATATTGTACATATTTAAGGCAAGTGACAGATCCTGTTTAAAGGAGATGTCTCCTCATCAAGTCAACCCCCTGTACAAAAACATTTATCAGATCGGGAAAAGTAGCTCCTACTGTAAGGGACCACGCCAATTACCACCAGTCACTGGTTTTAATACCACACTTAGCAGTGAGGAATGAAAGTGCTGACAAATTCCCTTTGAATAACAAAATTCTGACCACTTGCAGCCAACACTAGAGGCCTCTCATCACCAAAGAACGCAATAGAAAAACTGCTGTCCCCAAGCTCCCCCTGGTGCTGGCTGGTGACACCCAGATTTAAAACGTTACGCTTCCTATACAAGGTATTCGTAGCTCCGTATTAGATACACTGCAGGAAAGATAAGTTATAAAAGTTACCAGCTTATCCTGTGCTACTCTATACAAAAATGGTATGTTGCTAAAAGGTGGATGTTCCCTTCACACAGAGTGGATAACATTGGAATCATTAAAAAAACACCAAGAAAAAGGCAGAGATACTTACCTGTCCAGGCCTCAAAACAAATGCACTAACAGGGTGCAGTGGACCCAATTAAAGATGGTGGCTACACAGGTGAAGTAATACCGAGGAGACAGCCTGCCTACAATCAGGGATTGGCCATTTGGTTCACCAGTGCACAAAAAGATACAGTCTGTATGCGGCAATGTTCACACACAGGAATCTTGCATCAGTCTTAAGTTATTGATTGGAAATGCAGTTTTGTATTTATATCAGGACAATACATGTAAAGACAGTTATAAGGAAATCACCTTCTAATCGACCATTTTTTTTTTTTTAAATGCATGGAATCATGAACTACCAGGAAGCATGGTGAGATATGACTATACACCACCACCCTTACTGCAATACCATCAATTACCCAATACACTTACACAGGCAATACTGCCACTTCTGAAAGCCCACGACTGTGGCTAAAAGGCTGCTTGGAATTACATTACCCTAATATATTGCCAGATTCCAAAAACATCAATTATAACACAGTCAGCACACTATTGCTCTTTAGACCTTTAAGCAAAAATGCTAAATACTTTACTATCCTACTACTGTATAAACATAAACTTACATGATAATAGGGTATGTACTTATATAAAGAGAAGAATATGAAAAGTGGCATTTAGATAGATAGGAACATGTCACTATTTTAAAATATTGCCATAATTATAAAAGATTAGAATCACATTAAGGCCGGGATCACACATACGCGAGATACGGCCGAGTCTCGCAGGTGAAAACCCAGCTCTGGTGCCGGCACTCCGGAGCGGAGCATGCAGCTCCATGTATTGCTGTGCGGCTGCACACTCCGCTCCCAAGTGCCGGCACCAGAGCTGGGTTTTCACCTGCGAGACTCGGCCGTATCTCGCGTATGTGTGATCCCGGCCTTATATGCACTAATATATGAGGGTGGCATACTCTTCATGGCACTAAAGGGCATGCTGAGTTGTCAGTATCATGATAGACAGCTCGCCCATCCAATCTGAAGCTTGGGCGTGCAAAGCTGTCAGTGTGACGAGCGACAGTCAAGTCATGTCAATCCAGGCTGGGACCTGCTGGGCTTCCTACAGGTGTCTCCTGTTCAGAATTATTCAGCTATATAGCTGGCTGCCTGCCTCTTGTCTCTGGCAGCTGTAGCTTTGTTCTGTGAAGTGTGCGCTCAGTGCTCTGTCTGGTTCCCTGATCTTGTTTCCGAACCTAGGATTTGTTTTGTCTTCTCGTGTGTGTTATCCCTTTCTCTCTTGGCACTCTCTGACCTCAAGTACTTGACCTCTGACTATCCGTTTGTCTTATCCCCTTCTCTTGTCGTACCCTCCTGGTATTTGGACCCTGGACTGTTACTTGACCACCTCTTTGCATTGCCCTCCTGAATTACAAGCCCTCATGGTATTTGACATCAGACCTCCTGACTACCTCGACTCACAGCTTGTTCATGAGTAGTGACTCAGCATCACAGTATCAGCTTAGTACAAGGCCTAGTGGCCAGAGTATATTACTAGTATTATCTGGTGATAATCAGGACTATGGAGTTGGAGTCTGTCCATTTTGGTGGAGTCGGAATTAGAATAAAATAGGCCAACGCAGACTCCTAAATCTTGTAAATAAATAGGGTATAATAGTACACTGCAGAATGTGCAGTAATTTTTTTTTTCATATTAATTTGTGAAAGTTATGAAATGTCTTATTAATGTCTGTTCTGTTCCTGATCCAGCGATCTCGGCTTTTAGTTGAGATGAATCTGTGCTGCACTTTAGGTCCATGTTCAGTAGTGAGGCAGTGCTGTGGGATCGGAGTCGGAATTCGGGGAAATTGAGGATTTGGAAATTTGGCTTACCGACTCCACAGTCCTGGTGATAATGGAAGCCATCTTTGTCCAACACTTTGATTTAGGAATTAAAAAAAAAACCTGACGTATTAACAAAATATCTGAGAAGGTATCTGAGAATAATCATTGCACAAATTATCCCGATGCCAAATAGGGTATACTTGAGATTACTTAATAAGATACAACATATAATAAAATTGGCCCAAAACCGATAGCCATTTATTGATCTGGGCAAATTCAATCTATTTCAGCTGAAGAGATAAAATTAATAAAGAAATAAATGAAAGCAGCATACTGAATATTTTAAAGGGCAATTTGCATGCCTCTCATGCTCCAAAATGCAAAGTATTATCAGTTAAAACTCATGTGCTGAGGTCCCTTTTGGCAATTCATCAAAGGAAAGTGGTAGAGAACCACAGGATCTGAACTGCTTTCTAGCTTTGGCAGTGTAATTAATAGCAAGCTGCATTCATCATTCGCAATCAATACCTGGGAGGCATCCCAGGCAGGGATGAGAAAACCTGCATAAGCGATCAGCGTAATAATCATGTGAGGACTGGGATATTTATTTCAGCATTGCAACTTTCAGGCACAAAGATCTCTGTGTAAATATAGAAGCAACATCATAGGTGCAGCCTATTAAATAGTCTTTGGAAAATAAAAACCTTTTCAGTTTACGGCAGAAACAGATCATCTCAGGAAATAATTGCACACTCGTGTCAGTCGATTACTTCAAGAAGCTGTGATTTAATAGAAACATCATGTTAAAGATCCACTTTGTTCCCCTTGTGTCACTAAAGTTGAAAAAAAAAACATTCCATTTAACGCCTGTACTTCTTTGACAGGTTTGGACGACAGTATGATGTGTATGGGGGCACTGGCCGAACACGATATGGGGGAGAAATCAGACATCCGGAAGAAGAGAGATGCAGCTGCTCTTTCAATTCCTCCGGATTTCACTAATGTAAAAAAATGAGGGGAGAGTGAAGCCAGAACTGACTGGCCGCATGGATCACGTGACATAATGTTACGCGAGCCACAGAAAAGCCAACATTTACACCGCTATAATGGTGCCGTCACTGGAGCTGCGCGTAGGGGTTATTATTTTACTGGGGGGCCAAAGGAATTGAGAAAAGGTCGTCTGAGTAGTGGACAATACATTTACCGTAATTAATTTTATACTTTGATAGATCGGACTTACCCGGATACAGTGACACCAGATATGTATATTATTTACATTATTTACTCTTAGCTGTGGAAAAAGGGGATTGATTTAAAAAGAATCTCAAAATCCTTTTCTCATCTTTGTACTTTGTTAGTCCTTGTCATAGAGAAAAATTAAAATCAATAAAGATATTTCCGGAGAAGGGACATATCACTCTCACATTGAACATAAGGTATTAATTATAACTGAGGAAGTGTGAAAGAGCCCCATTGAAGCAGGGACCTCCTTCAGTGACCATGAAATTACAACAGGAGATCTGCTCTGAGAGCCAACCACCAAGACTTGGAATTATGTATTCAGAGATGGAGAAGTACACTTCTGAGGCAAGAGCTTCCTCTGTTCAAAGCACAGTCTCAAGACTTTTTGAATTCAGTGGTCAATGATGAATATTGGGCGTTTGTATTAATCTGATATTTATGGGAGATATATTTTCAGCATTGTAGCGAAGGTGACGACCATAACTCATTCACTCATATCGCCAAAATGCTGTTCCAACCCCTCCAACTTAATTTGGGAGATGGGTGATGCTATCCATGCTGTTTTATCTCCCTCCAACTTAATATCAACCGATGGATGATGCTATCCATGCCATATTTCATCTGTCCCGATCAGAGTTACCTTGACGAGGTGGGATGGCTTTTGTGCTATTTTTTTATCAAAAAACAGTATTACTAAAAACTCTGTGTTATTTAAATGCACTTTTGCTTTTTTACTTAGTTATATCAGGGTTTTTGCTTACTTTTTTTCTCTTGTAGGTTTTAATGTTTTGTGCGCAATGTGAACATGCGTTTAAACTCTGCATGTGGACCAACTCAAGTTAAGCTCAATTTTTGTGTTTTTTTTCTCTGTATGGTTGCATTCTGTGCAAGCCAGGGTGTGGCCTCCCTGTTTCTGAGCTTGAGATTATATATAAGGCTTCCACAGTCTAGTGTTTCACTGGTTGGGCCCAGTCCTTTTGTCTGCCCTTATTCACCCTGAGGTCAACATTAACACATGGTAAGGTTTTAATATTAGACAGTGTAGGACTGTCCCGATCAGAGTTACCTTGACGAGGTGGGATGGCTTTTGTGCTATTTTTTGATCAAAAAACAGTATTACTAAAAACTCTGAGCTATTTAAATGCACTTTTGCTTTTTTACTTAGTTATATCAGGGTTTTTGCCTACTTTTTTTCTCTTGTAGGTTTTCATATTTCATCTGTGTAGAAAAGTAAAATCGCAATGGGAAACATGAAGACACTATCTACAGTCAGGGACCTCCAGGAGCAAAGATATCCTGAAAGTTGGGGATCTCAAACTTCTAAAACACCTAGCACATCCCACAACCAGCCACCATATTTGCTCACTAAGGGGAGGAATGTGGGCGTAATCTTGATCTATTAAAAAGAATTTGGGGGTTCGTATTTTGTCAGTCCTGTAATGCACAGCTTACTAAACATTTCCGTGACACATGTTTAGTACTTTTTCTTTTTTTTTTATCCCATTTATTGTATGTGATTGCATATACAGTATTGTTTTGTTCCCATTTTGTAACATCTTTGTATATTTTTTAAAAACACTGCCTCCCTTCCCAGATTACATATAGTTGTGTGAAAAAGTGTTTGACCCCTTCCTGATTTCCTATTCTTTTGCATGTTTGGCACAATTAAATGTTTCAGATCAGCAAATTTAAATATTAGAAAGCAATAACACAAGTAATCACAAAATGCAGTTTTTAAACGAAGGTCTTTATTATTAAGGCAAAAGGAAATTCAAACCTACAGGGCCGAACGTGAATAAGTGATTGCCCCTTAACCTAATAACTGGTTGGGCCACCCTTAGCACCAACAACTGCAATCAACCGTTTGCGATAACTGGCAATGAGTCTTTTACAATGCTCTGGAGGAACTTTGGCCGGCTCATCTCTGCAGAATTGTTGTAATTCAGCCGCGTTGGAGGGTTTCCAAGCATGAACCACCTTTTTAAGGTCATGCTACAGTATCTCAATCAGATTAAGGTCAGGACTTTCACTAGGCCACTCTAAAGTCTTAAGGCCCCGTGACACACAGCGACGCTGCAGCAATACAGACAATGATGCTGATCGCTGCAGCGTCTCTGTTTAGTCGCTGTTTGGTCGCTGGAGAGCTGTCACACAGACCGCTCTCCAGCGACCAACGATGCCGAGGTCCCGGGTAACCAGGGTAAACATCGGGTTGCTAAGCGCAGGGCCGCGCTTAGTAACCCGATGTTTACCCTGGTTACCAGCGTAAAAGTAAAAATAACAAACAGTACATACTCACCTTCGCGTCCCCCGGCGTCCGCTTCCTGCCCTGACTGAGCGCCGGCCCTAACAGCAGAGCGGTGACGTCACCGCTGTGCTGTACTTTCATTTTACGGCCGTATCTCAGTCAGTGCGGGAAGCAGACGGCAAGGGACCTGACGGACACCGGAATGTGAGTATGTACTGTTTTTTTTATTTTACATTTACGATGGTAACCAGGGTAAACATCGGGTTACTAAGCGCGGCCCTGCACTTAGTAACCCGATGTTTACCCTGGTTACCAGTGAAGACATCGCTGAATCCGTGTCACACACACCGATTCAGCAATGTCAGCGGGACCTCAACGACCAAAAAAAGGTCCAGGCCATTCCGACACGACCAGCGATCTCGCAGCAGGGGCCTGGTCGCTGGTACGTGTTAAACATAGCGAGATCGCTACTGAGGTCGCTGTTGCGTCACAAAACTTGTGACTCAGCAGCGATCTCGCTAGCGGTCTCGCTATGTGAGACGGGGCCTTTAACTTTGTTTTTCCTAAGCCATTCAGAGATGGACTTGCTGGTGCATTTTGGATCATTGTCCTGCTGCATAACCCAAGTGACTGTCACAACTCTATAAGGTGAGCTTACCTATAATATTTTACACCCCTTGTTATCAGATGCGACCCTATTTGCGCTTTTTGTTTCTTCAGTTTTACCATTTGATTCAGAAGAAAATATTAGAATAATATATGTTATGAAACAGCAGTAAAAAGCATATGGTCCAATGGACTAATTTAAATATGCAATAACAAAGGCTAAAAACCCTTGAATAATACAGATAATAAAATATTATGCAAAAAAGTGCTGCCAAACACACTAAGACATCCCCACAATGAATTCCTCCACAGTACCCTCCACACACACACATTATGTTGACCTTACTGCACCCCCTCTCCCTCAATCTCCCTGACAAAGAATGGTGACCCCATCACAGAACGATTCTCCAACTGTAATCCCCACATAGCCCTCCATACAGTATAATGGACACATAAAGTGCTCCATAAAGTATAATAGGCCATAAAGAGTCCTACATACAGTATAACAGGGCCCTGCATTGCCGTCCATACAGTATAATGGCGGCACATAGTGCTCTATACAGTATAATGGGCACTACATAGTGCTTCATATAGTATAATGGCCCCACAGAGTGCTACATAAAATATAATGGGCCCCATATATTTCTCCATACAGTTTAATAACCCGACATCTTACTTCATACAGTATAATGAGCCCCACATAGTGCTCCATACAGTACAGTATAATGGGCCCACATAGTGCTCCATACAGTACAGTATAATGGACCCACATAGTGCTACATACAGTATGACCCCACATAGTGCTCCATAAAGTATAATAGGTCCCATCTAGTGCTCCATACAGTACATTATAATGGGCCACACATAGTACTCCATATAGTGTAATGGCTTCACATAGTCCTCCATACAGTATAATAGCCAGAAAAAGTGTTCAACACAGTATAATGGGCTCCACATAGTGCTCCATACAGTATGACCCCACATAGTGCTCCATAAAGTATAATAGGTCCCACCTAGTGCTTCATACAGTACATTATAATGGTCTACACATAGTGCTCCATACAGTGTAATAGCTTCACATAGTCCTCCATACAGTATAATAGCCAGAAAAAGTGTTCCATACAGTACAATGAGACCCACATAGTGCTCCATACAGTATAATGGCCCACATAGCGCTCCATACATTAAATAAAACAAATACTCACCTCTGCCGTTCCCTCGCTGCTTCGGTCTCTTCATGATGACGGAGAGGGTAATGATGGGAGAGGGAGTGTTTGCTGACGACACTTCCTCTATCATTGCTTTCTACTGCATCAGCAAGATGCCGATATAGTTGAAAGTGTGATGCCGCTGTAGAGGGCCAAATATATTTGGGGGATCTGCCCGATGTTGTGAGCTAAATATACTCACCACGCAGGCCAGAGTTTAACATGTGATATAGAGCAATACTCCAGTAGAATAGAGAAGAAGCTGACTTATTACATATGTTTTGGTCATGCCGCAAGCCTGGGGGGCTATGGGAGGATGTGGATAAATTGATCGGAGAGGTGTTTAATGTACATTTGGACATGAAACTAAAAACTTGTATCCTGGGATATCTGGGGGATTGTTGTATTAATGCATCTATTCAACTGGGAAAAGGCAACATTTTGTATCATACAAGAAAGTGTATTGCCAGGCAATGGCTCTCGTGCAGTCCGCCTGGGATTGAACAGATAATTAGAGACTTGAATAACACCATTCTAATGGAGAAAAAGATATGTATTAAGAGAGGTGCTGTTAAGAAATTTGGGGAACAATGGGGAAAATGGACCAAATGTACCCGGGTTGTTTCAGAGGCTCTCGCTGGAGATGTGATATTTAAAGGGAACCTGTCACCCCCAAAATCGAAGATGAGCTAAGCCCACCAGCATCAGGGGCTTATCTACAGCATTCTGGAATGCTGTAGATAAGCCCCCGATGTAACCTGAAAGGTAAGAAAAACAGGTTATATCATACTCACCTGGGGGGGCAGTCCGATCGGATGGGCGTCGCAGTCCGGTCCGGCGCCGCCTATTTTCACAGGATGACCTCTTCTTGTCTTCACACTGCGGCTCCGGCGCAGGCGTACTTTATCTGCCCTCAACAGGGCAGACAAAGTACGACTGCGTGCCCATTCCAGAATGCTGTAGATAAGCCCCTGATGCTGGTGGGCCTAGCTCATCTTCAATTTTGGGGCCGACAGGTTCCCTTTCATACATTTATGTTAGTAGTAGATATAGAAGAGCATAGGAATTTTATAATCTGAAGTATGAATGCATTAGTGAATATTGCAGAAACAAAACACATAAGAAAAGAAGACATACCAGACAAGGGGAAGGGGGGAGGGTGTTTTGGGGGAAGAGTTTAATTGGGGGGAGGGAAGGTTTTGTTAATTGGTTTACAATAAAATTTTAAGGTTATGCCATGATACAATACAGGTATGATTACAACGATGTCTTGAAAATGGATGGATTTACAGTGATACGTAAAACAAAAATGTAATATGTATTGCTGGGAAACTGTGAATGTCATAATAAAAATGGTTTTGATAAAAAAAAAAATACTCCAGGAGAATGCCTAGCCAGCCTTAAAAAATGTTTAAATTGTTTTGTAAATTCTTTTTACTAGGAAATTAAATAAATCAACCTGTGTTAAGATACATTGCACTACTTTGATATTGTCTATTAAGTGTTTTCCCATTTCTTGTGCTGTGACAGAGCTAAAAAGTGCTGACATGGCAGACAAGAGGATCTTCATACATAAGGCCCTTTGATGCAAGGACAACAAATTGTCTATTACTTTACTTTTAGAAAATTACTTATGGGTCACATTGCACTCTACCCCTAATATGTAGCTGGGTATATACCACCTAGGATAAGTGTCTGCTTCCCCATATGACACTTGAGGCCATTCTTACACCGCTTCCAAGGACTTGAAATAAAATTTGCAAGAAAATGTCACAGAACAACAGATTTGGCTGATTAAACTTTCCTCCTAAGGGATATGGTTATTTAGCCATTATTCCACAAGCAGTTAAATCTCTGGGAAGGGAGGACAGGATTTGGTTTTGATATTAATCTTTCTCAAGATGTCTCTCTCAGCACTTTATGGAGAGCACATAAAGCTGTGGCCAGAGGGAGATTAATACGCATTGCCTCACGTTGAAAGACAGCAAACAGCGTTCACCAAAAATAATTATCTCCTTCACTATTTAAATTAGACAGATTGTATAGGAAGCAGCTGGATGGCGAGAACCACCTATAACACAGAGATCCTTGCAAACATGCTTGACCGGCATACAAAAAATGACTCACCGTATTCTACCCATGTTAACCCATTCCCAACCAAGGAGATTTTCTTTTTTTGAGTTTTCGTTTTTTCCTCCCTCCCAATAGCCATATCTTTTTTATTTTTCCATCAACACAGCCAAATGAGGGTTTGTTTTTCTGCGGGACAAGTTGTACTTTGCAAAGATCATAAAAATGGAGAGGAGACCACCGGACATTTCAGTAAAATGCACTTATTTTACTGAAATTGCCTGTGGTGGCTTCTCTTGCTCTCCTCTGAACTTTTATGATCTTTTACAAGTATCAAGCTAAGCACTGGAAGACATGGCTATTATCATCTGGATATTATTTGTTTCCTCCAATTTTTTTCCTTAAAAAAAAAAAAAAAAGTAAATACGGTAAATAAAAATTTTCCTTATGTAGCCATTTTCCAAGATCCATAACTTTTAAAATAGTGGGTAATAGTGTTGTGTGATGGCTTACTCTGCTGCACCCTTAAAAGTTTTCATGGATGTAATTTTGGGGTAGATATTTTGAAAGCCTCTTACTGCAGTTTTTCAAGTTGTTGCAGCGGCCAGAAAAAAAACTGAATTTTGATGCTTCAATTTTTTTTTCCTCATTACAATATTTATCAGGTTACTTATTTTTATAGCTTGATATATCTGACTATTAGAAACCACATGTGTGTACTTTTCTAATTTCTTAATTTTTAAGCGATTCAAACTTTTATAACTTTTTTTCAGATTTTTAAAAACTTAAAATGTCACTCTACTTTGCAGTTCTCTTTAGGGGACATGAACCTGCGATTGTATGATACTGGCAAAAATCCCTTTCTCCTATGAAGTCATCACGGGTATGGAGGTCTTCGGCCGGCCTCACACTTGGCGTAAGACAATACGCCACGTATTATACGTCCGTACTACGGCCGTAATACAGAGAAATGTTCCCAAAATATTGATCCGTAGTCAGGGTGTTTCAGCGTATTTTGCGCATGGCATCCTCCGTATGTAATCCGTATGGCATCCGTACTGCGAGATTTTCGTGCAGGCTTGCAAAACCGACATCTAATGGATTTATGTGCTCAAATGTTCGGGAAAACATATATACAGTATATATATATATATATCTCATTGAGACACATATATATATATATCTTCTGTATTTATATTTCATTCAGCGCGATATCTGTGAACAGCCGGTAATTCAATTGCCGGCTTTTCATTTCTCCTGCACAAACCCGACAGGATATGAGACATGGTTTACATACAGTAAACCATCTCATATCCCCCTTTTTTTTTGCATATTCCACACTACTAATGTTAGTAGTGTGTATGTGCAAAATTTCAGCGCTGTAGCTGCTGAAATAAAGGGTTAAATGGCGGAAAAAATTGGCGTGGGCTCCCGCGCAATTTTCTCCGCCAGACTGGTAAAGCCAGTGACTGAGGGCAGATATTAATAGCCAGGAGAGGGTCCATGGTTATTGGCCCCCCCGTGGCTAAAAACATCTGCCCCCAGCCACCCCAGAAAAGGCACATCTGGAAGATGCGCCTATTCTGGCACTTGGCCACTCTCTTCCCACTCCCTGTAGCGGTGGGATATGGGGTAATGAAGGGTTAATGCCACCTTGCTATTGGAAGGTGACATTAAGCCAGATTAATAATGGAGAGGCGTCAATTATGTCACCTATCCAATATTAATCCAATTGTTGGAAAGGGTTAAAAAACACACACACACATGATTAAAAAGTATTTTAATGCAATAAACACAGCGGTTGTTGTAATAATTTATTGTTCTCTCAATCCATCAGGAACACCCTCGCTTGGAAAAATAATAAACGCACAAGATACATACCTTCTGGTGAACCGTCTCGTCCCACGAAGTAATCCATCTGAAGGAGTTAACTAATATTACAGGCACGAGCCCTGCTAAATGCAGCGGTGCTCGTGCTTGTAATTCCCCGGCGAATGAAGGAAATGTAGGTCATTGACCTACATTTCCTTCAGTCGCGGTGATGCGCCCCCTGGTGGATGTCCTCATATGACCTGGAGCGTGGGAAAAAGTTCCCAGGCTGCAGTTCATGAGAACATCCACCAGAGGGCGCCTCACCGCGACTGAAGGAAATGTAGGTCAATGACCTACATTTCATTCATTCGCCGGGGATTACAGGCACGGAGCACAGCTGCATTTAGCAGGGCTCCTGCCTGTAATATTAGTTAACCCCTTCAGATGGATTACTTCGTGGGACGAGACGGTTCACCAGAAGGTATGTATCTTGTGCGTTTATTATTTTTCCAAGCGAGGGTGTTCCTGATGGATTGAGAGAACAATAAATTATTACAACAACCGCTGTGTTTATTGCATTAAAATACTTTTTAATCATGTGTGTGTGTGTTTTTTAACCCTTTCCAACAATTGGATTAATATTGGATAGGTGACATAATTGACGCCTCTCCATTATTAATCTGGCTTAATGTCACCTTCCAATAGCAAGGTGGCATTAACCCTTCATTACCCCATATCCCACCGCTACAGGGAGTGGGAAGAGAGTGGCCAAGTGCCAGAATAGGCGCATCTTCCAGATGTGCCTTTTCTGGGGTGGCTGGGGGCAGATGTTTTTAGCCACGGGGGGGGCCAATAACCATGGACCCTCTCCTGGCTATTAATATCTGCCCTCAGTCACTGGCTTTACCAGTCTGGCGGAGAAAATTGCGCGGGAGCCCACGCCAATTTTTTCCGCCATTTAACCCTTTATTTTAGCAGCTACAGCGCTGAAATTTTGCACATACACACTACTATCATTAGTAGTGTGGAATATGCAAAAAAAAAGGGGATATGAGATGGTTTACTGTATGTAAACCATGTCTCATATCCTGTCGGGTTTGTGCGGGAGAAATGAAAAGCCGGCAATTGAATTACCGACTTTTCACTAACAGCGCTGCGTATTTCTCGCAAGTCACACTGCAGGTCCGTGTGGAATCCGTATTTTTCTCGCCCCCATAGACTTTCATTAGCGATTTTTTTGCGCAATACGCTGACAAACGCAGCATGCTGCGATTTTGTACGGCCGTAGAAAGCCGTATAATACTGAACCGTAATATACGGCTAATAGGAGCAGCCCCATTAAGAATAATTGTGCCGTTTATTTTGCGAGTTTTACAGACGTAATTTCTGCGCTCTTACGTCCGTAAAACTCGCTAGTGTGAGGCCGGCCTTCAGCAGGTCCCTGGCTGCAGTGACAATCCTTTGGTGCCCCCTGTGATCAGATCACAGGGGTGTTGATAAGCGGTTAGAATAACTTGTGAGAAACAATGTAGCTGAAAAGTAAGTGATCTGTGCCCAAACTGCAGCACCACACAGATATAGTGAAAACTGTACTCTTCTCTGCGGGGTATCCATGCTTTTGGCACACAATGTTTTTATTTTTTGTTGCTGTATTTCCATATTAGTGTACCAAAAGCTGCAAGAAAAGTGCTCTGTTTTAACTTTAATTTTTTGGACTCAAATCTCCATAGTATTGATTGTTAGGGCTTGATTATCATTAGACATTTTTAAAAGTCCACGTCTACAAATTTTTAACATTTTGGATATCAGTGGACATCCGTCTTAAGTCAAACCTTCAATAACAAGGTTATTAGGAACGTATTTGCTAAACACCATGGTATATTAGCTTCAAAGAGGTTGCCCACTACAATGTGTAGTGGGCAGAGCGATTTAAACATTGCAAATAAGGGTATGTGTCCACGTTCAGGAAACGCTGCGTTTTTGACGCTGTGTTTTTGACGCAGCGTTGAGCAGCATGCATAAAAAACGCAGCATCCAGATGTTACAGCATAGTGGAGGGGATTTCATGAAATCCTGTCTCCACTATGCAGTAAAAAACGCATGCGGCACACCCGAGAAAACTCACATGTGGCGCATCTTTTAAGAACGCAGCATGTCCTTACATTGCAGAAAAAACTCAAGGACAACGCAGGTGACCTGCCAGTGACCTTAGGTGCAGATTTGGTCAGGATTTTACCTGCATAAAATCCTGACCAAATCCTGAAGCAATCCTGAACATGGACACATACCCTTGGACTTTCTTCAAAGACCTTGCGCTTCCAAATGTGCCTGTGAGTGGCGCTATCGCTGTCCACTCATCCCCATCACATGGCCCCTGGCCGCAGCTGCCTCTGATGTCCGGAGAGGTCACGTCAACTTCCGGAATTAGAAGGTGACTCAGTATCACCGAGGCGGGACCCAGAGTCCTGGAGTGACTGGGCTGTGGACAGAGCTTCACCGCACGTCACAGCCCATCATGGCGTGCGCTCTCTCCTGCACTGCTTTCATGAACAGAGCACCGCAAGCCCGCGCCATGCGGGCTGTGATGTGCAGTGAAACTCTACCCACAGCCCAGTCACTCAAAGACTGGGTCCCGCCTCAGTGATGAAGAGGCAGTTTCTAATTCCGGAAGTTGACGCGATCTCACCGGACATCAGAGGCAGCTGCAGCCGGGGGTCACGTGATGGGGATGAGCAGACAGCAATAGCGCCACTGACAGGCACATTTGGAAAAGCAGGGCATTTGAAGAAAGCTTTATTTCCAATGTTTAAATCGATCTGCCCACTATACGTTGGCCCTGGAGCCCACATCAAAGGGAGGTAGTCCAACACCGGCGCACTATTATGCCCGATAATGTCAGAAAAGGGTCAATGGAAAACTTTTTTTTTTAAAGATACATTATTACTTTTAGTTAACCATATAACAATTGCAGTCCAAAATCTATGTTCCCAGCAGAAGACAAAACATTTTTATTTTCCCTATCAGATCTAAAATAATTGTTCCCCTCTAAAACGACCATTGATTGCATCCATTTCCCTGTTTCTTATCACCAGAACTTCACCATGGAAAGTTCCTATTTTGTCTTTTAATCGTCTACATCCGTTATTTTAGACCTCTCAGCATACCCTCTATTTTCCTCTTAGTTCTGTTTCTGAGAAAAATCTTTTAATGAGATACCAGACTTTTTTGACATTTATGGCTACTCTGTTTATTAGAGATGATCAGATTTGTATGCAATGTTTAACCCCTTAACCCCCAAGGGTGGCTTGCATGTTAATGACCGAGCCAATTTTTACAATTCTGACCACTGTCCCTTTATGAGGTCATAACCCTGGAACGCTTGCATGGATCCCAGTGATTCTGACATTGTTTTCTCGGGACATATTATACTTTACGTTAGTGGTAAAATTTCCTTGACATTACTTGCGTTTATTTGTTAAAAAAACAGAAATTTTGAGAAAATTTAAAAAATTTCCCAATTTTCCAAATTTGAATTTTCATGCCCTTAAATCACAGAGATGTGTCACACAAAATATTTAATAAGTAACATTTCCCACATGTCTACTTTACATCAGCACAATTTTGGAACCAAATTTTTTTTGTTAGGGAGTTATAAGGGTTAAAAGTTGAAAAGCAATTTCTCATTTTTACAACACCATTTTTTTTTTTAGGGACCACATCACATTTGAAGTCACTTTGAGGGGTCTATATGATAGAAAATTCCCAAGTTTGACACCATTCTAAAAACTGCACCCCTCACGGTGCTCAAAACCACATTCAAGAAGTTTATTAACCCCTCAGGTGTTTCACAGGAATATTTGGAATGTTTAAAAAAAAAAATGAACATTTAACTTTTTTTCACAAAAAATTTACTTCAGATCCAATTTGTTTTATTTTACCAAGGGTAACAGGAAAAATTGGACCCCAAAAGTTGTTTTACAATTTGCCGATACCCCATATGTGGAGGTAAACCACTGTTTGGGGGCATGGCTCGAAAGGGAAGGAGCGCCGTTTGACTTTTCAATGCAAAATTGGCTGGAATTGAGATCGGACGCCATGTCGCATTTGGAGAGCCCCTGATGTGCCTAAACAGTGTAAACCCCCCAAAAGTGACACCATTTTGGAAAGTATACCCCCTAAAGAACTTATCTAGATGTGTGGTGAGCACTTTGAACCCCCAAGTGCTTCACAGAAGTTTATAATGTAGAGCCGTAAAAATAAAAAATCCTTTTTTTTTTCCACAAAAATGATTTTTTAGCCCCCAGTTTTGTATTTTCCCAAGGGTAACAGGAGAAATTGGACCCCAAAAGTTGTTGTTCAATTTGTCCTGAGTATGCTGATATCCCATATGTGGGGGTAAACCACTGTTTGGGCGCATGGCAGAACTCGGAAGGGAAGGAGCCCATTTTACTTTTTCAACGCAGAATTGGATGGAATTGAGATCGGACGTCATGTTGCGTTTGCAGAGCCCCTGGTGCGTCTAAACAGTGGAAACTCCTGAATTCTAACTCCAACCCTAACCCCAACATACCCCTAACCCTAATCCCAACCTTAATAATACCTCTAACCCTGACACACCCCTAACCGTAAGAGTAATCCAAACCCTCACCCCAACTCTAGCTCCAACCCTAACTTTAGCCCCAACCCTAACCCTAACTTTAGCCCCAACCCTAACTTTAGCCTCAACCCTAACCCTAACTTTAGCCCCAACCCTAACCCTAATGGGAAAATGGAAATAAATACATTTTTTTATTTTATTATTTTTCCCTAACTAAGGCGGTCAAAAATGGGGGTTTGATTTACTATTTAAAGCGGGTTTTTATAGCGGGTTTTTATGTTTGGCAGCTGTCACACAATAAAAGACGCTTTTTATTGCAAAAAATATTTTTCGCGTTACCACATTCTGAGAGCTATCATTTTTCCATATTTTGGTCTACAGAGTCATGTGAGGTCTTGTTTTTTGTGGTTGTTTTTATTGGCACAATTTTCGGGCAGATGACATTTTTTGATCGCTTTTTATTCCGATTTTTGTTAGGCAGAATGAACAAAAAACAGCAATTCATGAATTTCTTTTGGGGGGCATTTGGTAAAATTGATAAAGCAGTTTTATTCTTCGGGTCAGTACAATTACAGCGATACCTCATGTATATCAATTTTTATGTTTTGGCTCTTTTATACAATAAAAACTATTATATAGAAAAAATAATTATTTTTGCATTGCTTTATTCTGAGGGCTATAACTTTTTTATTTTGCTGCTGATGACGCTGTATGCTGGCTCGTTTTTTCCGGGACAAGATGATGTTTTTGGCGGTACCATGGTTATATATATCCGTCTTTTTGATTGCGTGTTATTCCACTTTTTGTTCGGCGGTATGATGATAAACCATTGTTTTTTGCGATGTTCACTGAAGGGGTTAACTAGTGGGACACTTTTATAGGTCGGTTCGTTACGGACGCGACGATACTAAATATGTGCATTTTTATTTATTTTTATTTACATAAAGAAATGTATTTATTGGAACAATATTTTTTTTATTATTTATTTATTTAGGATTTATTTATTTTTTTAACTTTTTTACTTTGTCCCAGGGTGGGACATCATGGTATAGTGTCAGATCACTGATCTGACACTTTGCACAGCACTGAGTCAGATCAGCGATCTGACAGGCAGTGCTGCAGGCTTGCCGGCACCTGCTCTTAGCAGGCACTTGCAAGCCACCTCCCTGCAGGACCTGGAAGGAGCACCGATGCCATCTTCGATCCGGAGCCTGCAGGGAGAAGATGCTCAGAACGAGATCACATCACGTTGTTCCGTGGGTCTCAGGGAAGCACGCAGGGAGCCCCCTCCCTGCGCGATACTTCCCTATGCCGCCGGAACACTGCGATCATGTTTGATCCCAGTATTCCGGGGGTTAATGTGCCGGGAGCGGTCAGTGACTGCTCCTGGCACATAGAACCGGATGTCAGCTGTAATATTCAGCAGACACCCAGCAGCGATCGGCCGCGCTCCCCCCAGTGAGCACAGCCAATCGCCTATGACGTACTATCCCTTCCCTGGGAATTAAGTCCCAGGTCACCTCGACGGGATAGTACATCTAATGGCAGAAAGGGGTTAAAGGGAATCTGTCACCACATTTTAGGCCTATAAGCTAAGACCACCGCCATCAGGGGCCTATCTACAGCATTCTGTAATGCTGTAGATAAGCCCCCGATGTAACCTGAAAGAGAAGAAAAACAAGTTAGATTATACTCACCCAGGGGCGGTCCGGTCCAATGGGCGTCGCGGTCCGGAGCCCCCCATCTTCATGCGATGACGTCCTCTTTGCTTCCTGTCGCGGCTCCTGCGCAGGCATACTTTGTCTGCCCTGTTAAGGGCAGAGCAAAGTACTGCAGTGCGCCGGCACCTGCGCACTGAAGTACTTTGCTCTGCCCCCAACAGGGCAGATAAAGTACACCTGCGCAGGAGCAGCGACAGGAAGCAAAGAGGACGTCATTGCATGAAGATGGGGGGCTCCGGACCGCGATGTCCATCGGACCGGACCGGGACCGCCTCTGGGTGAGTATAATCTAACTTGTTTTTCTTATCTTTCAGGTTACATCAGGGGCTTATCTACAGCATTATAGAATGCTGTAGATAAGCCCTGATGGCGGTGGCCTTAGCTTATAGGCCTAAAGATTCCCTTTAAAAGGGCATTTACACTGCAAGATAACCTCAAACGAGCGTAGTGAAAAATGCTCCTTTCACAACTATCTTGCCATGTAAACAGACTGCAGATCACCCGATGAACGAGCAAAAGGTTTGTTGATTGGAAATTATCTTTTGCGCAGCATAAAAGATCCTTGTTCTTGGTGGTGCATTGTCCTGTATAAACAGGACTTGCCTCGTTTACTTTGGTCTGCCTGTGTAAACAGGCATTTAAATGATTGTCGATCCTGCTGCCTGTCAGTCTGTGTAAACAGACCCTTAGGTACCAGAGTATACAAGATGGTCAACATTTTGGTCCTCTTGGACCTTAATCATGGCCTTGGATCAAAACAGATACAAAAACAACTGTCAGGTTGTATAAAGTAATATACATTGGTAAGTTGCGGTATAACATCTTCAATCCTCATGATGATATATACAATTAAGTAGGTGGTAAAAATTAATATATACAATAATATCTAGAATGCATAACTCCATGGACAAAGTATAGAAGCTAAAACATACAAAAGCATAAAACATAAAGGTATCGCATCACGAAAAGAGAAGTGGAGAGGGGAGAGGTGGGTGGAATAGGTGATTTAATATTGATGATGATCAATTCCAGGATAGATCATCAATATCTTAAAGGAAATCTGTCAACAGGTATTTGCTACCTCATCTGAGAGCAGAATGATGTAGACGAAGAGAAGCTGAATCCAACGTTATATCACTTAGTATAATGGGTGCAGTCGTTCTGACACAGATGTATGCTTAATACAGACTGAATGCTTTTCTGTTGTAATACATTTAATGAATCTTTTACCATAATTTAAGTGTTCTCTGCAAGAGATCCTTGACATTTAACGAGGACCTTCTTATGCAAACCACTCGCATTATGCAGAGAGGTGGGATCTGAGCAATTGGCATTTTTGGTATTTATATGGTTTAATACGAAGTAATTGCAAAGTGCATGGCCACGTGTGCTGTAAGCAGCAGATCAAAGAAAAACATTAAACAGATTTCTTCACCCAAAATTAGTAAGAAATTAGAATGCTTTAGGCAATATTAAACTAAACGTCCTAATAAAAACAGAGACACATTTGATGATCCTAATTAGAAAACAAGAATGTTACTACGCCATATGCTTACCCTGTACTGATTCTTATTTAGAATTGGCTGAATATAATATGCTGCTTTTTGCAATTTATTTAAACAAAATAATAATCATGAAATACCAAAACCAGATCATTAAAACCACCTAGTATTGTGATGATTTCACTTGTGCTGTCAAAAAAGCTCTGACCTGAGGCATGGACAACATCTCTGAAGGTGTCCTGTGGTCAAGACATTAACAGAACAGTCTCCGTGTTTCATGGTAGCGCCATCATGGATCGGGCTTCTTTGCCAACATCCACATTTATAGATGTTTGATGAGATATCTGAAAACCAAGGCCACTCCTCAAACTCTTGGTCATAGTTCATAAACAATCCCTAAACCAGTGTCGGAGACCACTATCAAACTAACAATACTAAATCCATGTGTTTGCCATTTTATAACAGTGCATCTTGATGGCTGAGTGGTTAGCACTGCAGCCTTGCAGCACTGGGGGTCCTGGGTTAAAATCCCACTAAGAAAAACATCTGTAAGGAGTTTGTATGTTCTCCCATGCATGCGTGGGTTTCCTCCGGGTTCTCCGGTTTCCTCCAATACTCCAAAAACATACTGATAGGGAATGTAGATTGTGAGCTCCAAGGGGGACAGAGATGACAGACATGATGTCTGTAGTATGTGACAGCGCTATATAAGTGAGTAAATTAGAATAAATCTCTCTCTTTCAGGTATTTGTTCCTCACACACCCAGACATCCATTATGTAGAAGAAATTGTGATTCATCTGACAAGGCCACTTTCATCCATTGCTCCATGGTTAATTTCTAATGCTCACATGCCCACTGTAGGTGCATTTATGGGTAGGAGTGGGTATTTCAACCAATTTGCAGCCCCATATGTAACAAGCTGTGACGCACTGTGTGCTTTAATACCTTTCTATTATTGTCAGTATTAACTTCTCAGGCCGGCGTCACACTGGCGAGTTTTACGGACGTAAGAGCGCAGAAACTACGTCCGTAAAACTCGCATTACATACGGCACAATTATTCTCAATGGGGCTGCTCCTATTAGCCGTATATTACGGTTCAGTATTATACGGCTTTCTACGGCCGTACAAAATCGCAGCATGCTGCGTTTGTCAGCGTATTGCGCTAATAATACGCCAATGAAAGTCTATGGGGGCGAGAAAAATACGGATTCCACACGGACCTGCAGTGTGACTTGCGAGAAATACGCAGCGGTGTTAGTGAAAAGTCGGTAATTCAATTGCCGGCTTTTTCCTTCTCCTTCACAAACCCGACATGATATGAGACATGGTTTACATACAGTAAACCATCTCATATCCCCATTTTTTTTGCATATTCCACACTACTAATGTTAATAGTGTGTATGTGCAAAATTTGGGCACTGTAGCTGCTAAAATAAAGGGTTAAATGGCGGAAAAAATTGGCGTGGGCTCCCGCGCAATTTTCTCCGCCAGAGTGGTAAAGCCAGTGACTGAGGGCAGATATTAATAGCCAGGAGAGGGTCCATGGTTATTGGCCCCCCCGTGGCTAAAAACATCTGCCCCCAGCCACCCCAGAAAAGGCACATCTGGAAGATGCGCCTATTCTGGCACTTGGCCACTCTCTTCCCACTCCCTGTAGCGGTGGGATATGGGGTAATGAAGGGTTAATGTCACCTTGCTATTGGAAGGTGACATTAAGCCAGATTAATAATGGAGAGGCGTCAATTATGACACCTATCCATTATTAATCCAATTGTAGGAAAGGGTTAAAAAAACACACACACACATGATTAAAAAGGATTTTAATGAAATAAACACAGCGGTTGTTGTAATAATTTATTGTTCTCGCAATCCATTTGCAAACCCTCGCTTGGCAAAATAATAAACGCACAATATACATACCTTCTGATGTCAGATCACGTCACACGATGTAATCCATCTGAAGGGGTTAACTAATATTACAGGCAGGATCCCTGCTAAATGCAGCTGTGCTCCATGCCTGTAAGCCCCGGCGAATGAATGAAATGTAGGTCAATGACCTACATTTCCTTCAGTCGCGGTGATGCGCCCCCTGGTGGATGTCCTCATATGACCTGGAGCGTGGGAAAAAGTTCCCAGGCTGCAGTTCATGAGAACATCCACCAGAGGGCGCCTCACCGCGACTCAATGTAAGTACAGATCACTGCTTTCCTTTCAGCACCCGGGGATTACAGGCACGAGCGAGTGGTTTATCGCAGCTGTGCCTGTAATATTAGTTAACCCCTTCAGATGGATTACTTCGTGGGACGTGATCTGACATCAGAAGGTATGTATCTTGTGCGTTTATTATTTTGCCAAGCGAGGGCCTGGAAATGGATTGCGAGAACAATAAATTATTACAACAACCGCTGTGTTTATTTCATTAAAATCCTTTTTAATCATGTGTGTGTGTGTGTGTTTTTTAACCCTTTCCAACAATTGGATTAATAATGGATAGGTGTCATAATTGACGCCTCTCCATTATTAATCTGGCTTAATGTCACCTTCCAATAGCAAGGTGGCATTAACCCTTCATTACCCCATATCCCACCGCTACAGGGAGTGGGAAGAGAGTGGCCAAGTGCCAGAATAGGCGCATCTTCCAGATGTGCCTTTTCTGGGGTGGCTGGGGGCAGATGTTTTTAGCCACGGGGGGGCCAATAACCATGGACCCTCTCCTGGCTATTAATATCTGCCCTCAGTCACTGGCTTTACCATTCTGGCGGAGAAAATTGCGCGGGAGCCCACGCCAATTTTTTCCGCCATTTAACCCTTTATTTCAGCAGCTACAGCGCTGAAATTTTGCACATACACACTACTAACATTAGTAGTGTGGAATATGCAAAAAAAAAGGGGATATGAGATGGTTTACTATATGTAAACCATGTCTCATATCCTGTCGGGTTTGTGCAGGAGAAATGAAAAGCCGGCAATTGAATTACCGGCTGTTCACAGATATCGTGCTGAATGAAATCTAAATACAGAATATATATATATGTGTCTCAATGACATATATATATATATATATATATATATACTGTATATATGTTTTAATGAACATTTGAGCACATAAATCCATTAGATGTCGGTTTTGCAAGCCTGCGCGAAAATCTCGCAGTACGGATGCCATACGGATTACATACGGAGGATGCCATGCGCAAAATACGCTGACACACCCTGCCTACGGATCACTATTTTGGGAACATTTCACCGTATTTCGGCCGTAAAATACGGACCGTATTGTCTTACGCCGAGTGTGACGCCGGCCTCAGAAATTTGTGTTACTGTAATTCCTCTGTGGGAATACACCAAACAATTTGCTGCTCAGTTATATTAATGAGCTTTGGACCCTGAAAGTGGCTTAGTGGTTGTTGTTCTTAGGATCACCTTGGTAGGTATTAACCACTGCAGAACTGAGCACCCCATAAGACCTATATTGGTCTTTGCCAAAATCACTCAGATCCCTATACTTGCCCAATTTTTCCTGCTTCCAACACATCAACTGACTATTATCTTGCAGTCTAATACATTCCAAATATCACTGTAACTGGATATTTATTGTTGCTAGATATGTTAAATTAATTGCATTAATAACATTTACTTAACTAGTTGTGCGCCAAAAAATTTGCAACATTTTGAGCTACATTTTGGCACAAAGTAAGCCAACTGTAGACTAGGTGGTTAAAAGATGTGCCCTACTGATCCAACAGCATAAACCACTGATAAATTTGGTGCATTTCAGACTGTCTAGTTTTTGCTGTCTAAGAGCATGTTTAAACAAGCAGATTGCCAGGGTCCACAGTGCTCGGAACGGCAGCCCTGTTTTGCCTGCCGTCAGCTCTTTAATTCCTGTTTGCACTACGAACACGTGCGACAGCATTCACTACTGAACACTGTGATGCATGAAATGAAGTATTACCTAAAAAAAACTAAATTGTTCCAGATATCCCCTTTAAGTTTTGCCATACAGTAAGGTATCCCTATAAAGCTGCATTCTGCTATTGGTTGAGTTTCACTGTACATCAGTAGAAGCATTGGAAAAAAGAAGCTAGTTAATGTCAGTGTGAATCCAGCCTAACACCGTGTCTTCCCTATACTTTATTCTTATATTCATATTTTTGATTTTTTAAGCAAAGCAAAATTAACTTTGTTTTCCATAAATACTAAAACCCTCCCAGAAATGTATCCTCATTGTTTATCAGACAGTTCCTAATGAATCCATATTTTATAACACTCCAGAAATTGAGAAGTCGCCGTCCATTGTCGCCAGCCCTTTCATGTGTTTAATGTTTTATCTTGTTTTTCATGGCGTGCCTTCACAGGCTCATTAACACATTTATGAACCCGGTGTTGACATGCCATATCTTCAGGTGTCTAATAAGGGAATGACTTTGATGCACAGGAGTTTGTCTGCCCTTTCATTAATTGTTCTATCATCATTTTCCTCATTATCATGGGTATCTTTCCTAGTGTTGTCAGCCGGCCTGACAATATCTGTCCTATTATTCCTAAACATAGAAGATTCTCTCCCGGATAGATCAGTAAATGAGCCGATACACTTTATCATCTACTTCTTTGCACTATAGTACTTTCATGAATTTAATTTATATTTATTCTAATATTTGGCAGTAAAACTACTATAATTTTATTTTTACAGCTTTGAAAAGTCATCCATGCTAAATGCCAATGGATCTGTCATCTCCACATGTTAATTATGGCAAGTGAATGCATGCCAACATCACTGCTGTCATCTTGGCAAATGTAGCCCACTGATGATAACACCTCTCATTGTATTACATTTCTGCCTCCATTTCCCTCTTGTATTCGCAGACTCTCTTTGTGCAGAAGAGAAACCTGGTAAGCTTCATTCAGCCAATACCTTGCACAAATGGCACTCTCTAATTGTTGGAGAAGTAATGCAGTTGTACAGGGGAATGTTGTTTGCCATGAGGATCTCGAGAAGTGGCTGACATATGGTCCTTAATGAGGCAAATAAGATATGGAGAAGTCGCAAATGTCAATGAAAATGAAAGCGATTGGCAGCTGATGAGAGGGAGAATTCATCAACATATTATTCCCATTTGGGACTGGAGCTTATGGCCCATTTTGACACAGAGCAAGACGACGGTTCTGATTCCAAGACTATTAATGTCAGATGTTAGGAAGCTAATGACGAGCAGAGTGCACTTTCAGTCACTTTTGATGCTTTTTGGGCTTGAGGTTTGATTGAAAGATCCAATGTGCCATGTCATATTGACTTGTCAAATGATTGTAACAAAAGGAAAAGTAGCGTTACAAGCAGATAAATGTAAGCTCCGACAGACGGCACGGCAGCAATGAGCTATACACAACGTAAGAGCGGTCTAGACATCCTGAATCTGTAATGCAGAAACAAAAAATGGATAAGTGTATCTCTGGCTTGGGGCTACGATGGCTACAATTTTAGGCAATTGAGTTACGTAATTCTCTCCATACTGCAATTACAATCTCTGCAGCTGATCCCCAGAGAATTCTGCTCCTCTGCAACCACCAAACATCGCCAAACACATCTTAGGGTATGTGCACACGTTGCGGAATTCTTGCAGAAATTTCCTGAAGAAAACCGGAAATTTTCTGCAAGAAATCCGCATTTTTTTTTTTGCGTTTTTTTTCCGTTTTTTTCGCGTTTTTTTAGCATTCTGCAAGCGTAATTAGCTTGCAGAATGCTAAAGTTTTCCAAGCGATCTGTAGCATCGCTTGGAAAACTGACTGACAAGTTGGTCACACTTGTCAAACATACTGTTTGACAAGTGTGACCAACTTTTTACTATAGATGCAGCTTATGCAGCATCTATAGTAAAAGATAGAATGTTTAAAAATAATAAAAAAAATAAAAAAATGCTTATACTCACCCAGACATCTCATCAGCGGCGTCCGTTCGTCTTCCTATAGCTGGTCTGTGCGCACAGGACCTAGCGTGACGTCACGGTCACGTGAGCGGTCACATGACCGCTCACGACCAATCACAGGACAGTGACGTCATCGGCAAGGTCCTTCGCCGCACATCAGCTACAGGAACCGAACGGCAGCGTGCAGCGGTGAGGCGGGAACACTGCGCGGGACATCGAGGGTGAGTATATCACTATTTATTTTATTTCTTATTTTTTGACCAATTATATGGTGCCCAGTCCGTGGAGGAGAGTCTCCTCTCCTCCACCCTGGGTACCAACCGCACATAATCTGCTTACTTCCCGCATGGTGTGCACAGCCCCGTGCGGGAAGTAAGCAGATCAATGGACTCCTAGGTGTGCGGAATCCCTGCAATTCCGCATTTTTAATGAACATGTTTCTTTTTTTTCCGCTATGCGATTTTTTCGCGGAAAAAATCGCAACATTTGCACAAAAAATGCGGAATACCTTGTAAATAATAGGAGGCATATGTTAGCGTTTTTTTCGCGTTTTTATCACGTTTTTATAGCGAAAAAACGCGAAAAAAACGCTAAAAATCCTGAACGTGTGCACATGGCCTTATAGGATGGCAGCTACCATTCGTAGTATTTGTAGATCCGCACACAATCACTGCTATTTGTGTTAGAACAAAGGACTTCTTCTCTGTAGACAGTTACTTAGTTAAAATGGTCCCCTGACAAAACCTGCTGGGACCCCAGGATCTGCAGTTATCTGTGCAGGAAGCTAATGCCAAATGTTTAACTTCCTGGGATTACATGGCCCCCAATGAAATCAACGCTGTCATAAATACAGTCCATGCACTTGCTCTAAGCAGCTGCTCTAACTAGTAAAAAAAAGGGTCATGGACAAGGAACCCCGATGTGCTAACACAGAATTTACAAGAACTCAGTACATATACAGTGCTTCGTATCAGTAAGATTTTCATCAATATCTCACTGGACATAAGAACTATTTCCAACATTTTGACAAGACTGAATGTCATAGAACACTGCTTGAGCCCATAATATAGAACGTAAGGTTAATATAATTTTCATCACAGAATCGTCAGTTTTTCTCAATTGGTGAATGCAAAAATGAATACACCCCACATCAAATACTACTATAATACTACTACATCTAATACTGTACATGAATATTTCTCCCTCTGGTGTGTACGCTACCCATGTTCATGTGCTTCTGCAGTCATAACACTGACATGGTCATGAGGATATCAAGCACTAAAAAAACTATTTTATGTGAAAAAGCATAAGGTAATATCGGTAGGATAGAAAAAAAAAGCTAAAATGCTAGGACTTATGGTACTTCATAGACAAACATCTAAGAAAAGATACAAACAGTCAGCTACAGTGGAGACTGACAAAATAAAACAATAGTAAAGATTCAACTTATTGCACTGTTGGTGAAGGATAACACTGAATGATAAAACAGAAACACTTAAGGGCATGTGCTGGTGCTTGTAAGTGCTGCATTAAGGGACGTGGTTACAAAAAATGTTTACAATATGGAATAAAAGTGTTTGGAATAGGCGACTCTAAAATCAGCTGGAAAACCTTCTATTTGTTATGCAGCCTTTGGCCACAAGGGGCAGGAGTGGCATATCCATGCTGAGAATCACTGAAAGACTCAACCAAGATGGGCTGGGCTACTCCTGCTTGCATTTGTCGAAAAATTGAGGTTATTCTTGAAAGATGTAAAGAGATAAATGTGGCAACGTGTCATCAACTTGTTCACTCCATGCCTAGAAGACTTGGTTGATTTCTGCATCAACTAATTTGAGTAAAACTAAAGATTTTGTAATGAGAGTAATATTATTAACTTTACGTTTGTGTTACCAAGTTATGGGTTAAAATATGATCAAAGAAGCTCAGTCTTGTCAAAATGTTGTCAACTGTTCTTGTATTAAGTGAGGTATTGATTAAAATCTTACTTTTCAAAGCGGGTGTACTGATTTATGCTGAGCACTGTAGATGACAGAAAGCACACGTGTAATACAAAGGGTATAATATATTGAGCCAAATCAAACGCTACATAAGTAATTATTCGGTAAAATAAATTTACAATTTAAATTACTTAATTTAGTTGTAAACATGAATAACAAATAAATAAACTGATTTTAAATAAAAGGGATTGTCAAACTTAAAGAAAAGAGTCTGTAAAGGCATAAAATGGTATAAAATGACAAAACAAGGATTACTGAAAGATCAGGCTCCACTCCAGTGATCTTTCCCGACTCCTGTAGTGAAGACACCTGTTTTTTGGACACCCAACTGCTGAATCTTGTGATTGGCTGAAGCAGTCAGGTGACTAGAGAGCGATGTCATCAATGTAGATCCGATGATGTCCCACTGCAGTTACCTGATCCCTGCAGTAAATCACCGGCCTCAGCCAGTAAGTGACTGAAAAACAGGTTCCAGTCTCTGTGGACACCACCGGATTGGCCTTTCTGAAGCAACAGTGAATCAGACGAGTATGATTCTATGCCTTTACAGGCACATTTATGTAAATTGGAAACCTCTTTAACCACTTCTCCCACCATGGCGTACCAGTATGTCAAGGCGCAGAAGCGAGTGTATGAAGCTGGAGCCTTCCATTAGCAGCAGCAACTGAAGCTAGCTCTGATTGCTGCTTTTTAAGTACCACAAATGCTGCTGCCAATTACTAAGAGTGTGTAAAAGAAAAAAAAGCATAAAAGTTAAAATTCTCCCACAGCCACTAAAAATATAGAAATTATATATTTTTTTTCTGCAATAGCATATTTGGTATTGCCATGTCCATAAATGTCTAAATTATCAAAGATAATATTATTTAATAAAAAAAAACACAATAAAGCAATAAAAGAATAAATGCAATCAAAATGGCGTATGTGGTCCAAAATGTTACCATTACAAAACTACAGCTCAGCACACACAAGGCAAGCTGTTACACAGGTCCATCTATGTATGGGTATTGGAAAATAGAGACACATCATTTATTTATTTTAATAGAATTCAGAATTTTTTAAGACACTAAAGTATTAATAATAAACAAAAAACTATACCTGTTTGTCATAATTCTACTGACATATGCCCCTTCATGAATCAATGAATCAGGGCAGTCTGACTCCAGCATATCACCTTATCAGGACCAGCGTGAACAACACCGGTCTTGATGAATCAGGCTCTATGTCTTCACTTTTGGGCAACACTATAAACAGTGGTCACAGTGAAGGTGCATTTCCGCACAAAAATTTTACATATTTCATGATAACCTTGTATTGTATACATGCTGTCAGTCATCCAATTAACAAAACGTTTGTTTGTTGGTTGAAATTATTTTTAAAATGGTATATCTGGGACTTTACCAAGACAAAAAAAAATGTATCCAAGCAATAACTGGCAGGTAATTGCAGCTTACCTACCTGTTGGCACAGAGCGGTCACAGACCTCTCCTGCCAGGGATTCAGCTGCCCCTGTTGACACAATGGGGCAGCCATTCTGACTGACAGCCGGCTCCTCTAGTTAGGGATCCGGGTATCAATCAGATTGATATCGAAAGACGCGTGCCATCAACAGAGCGGAGCGGAAAAGACTCCGCTCTGTAGACATGACATCAGCAGAGGCTCCTGAATCCCCGGCAGGAGCGTCTGTGACCGCTCTGTGCAGGGGAAGGACGGCGCCGGGCACAACAGGCAGGTAAGTTGCAATTACCTGCTAGTTAGGGCTTAGATACATTTTGTTTTTGGTAAAGTCCCGGATACTCGCTTTAAAGGGAACTTGTCACCCCCAAAATCGAGAGTGACCTAAGCCCACCAGCATCTGGGGCTTATCTACAGCATTCTGGAATGCTGTAGATAAGACCCCGATGTATCCTAAAAGATAAGAAAAAGAGGTTAGATTATACTCACCCGGTCCGGTCCGATGGGTGTCGAGGTCTGGTACCTCCCATTTTCACCAGATGACATCCTCTTCTGGTCTTCACGCTGCGGCTCTGGCGCACTTTGTCTGACCTGTTGAGGGCAGAGCAAAGTACTGCAGTGCGCAGGTGCCGGGACTCTCTGACCTTTCCCGGCATCTGCGCAGTGCAGTACTTTGCTCTGCCCTCAACAGGGCAAACAAAGTACGCCTGCGTCGGAGCAGCAGCGTGAAGACCAGAAGAAGTCATCCTATGAAGATGGGAGGCCCCGGATCGGACCGCGACACCCAGGTGAGTATAATCTAACCTCTTTTTCTCATCTTTCAGGTAACATCAGGGGCTTATCTACAACATTACAGAATGCTGTAGATAAGCCCCTGATGCCGGTGGGCTTAGCTCACCCTTGATTTTGGGGGTGACAGGTTCCCTTTAAGCTTACTCATAAATCATCATTCTTGACAGTACATCAAACACATAAGCTGCTGAGAACAATGACAGCCTATGTGCACTGAACGATTAGATCATAAACTATATTGTTTACCATGGTCTTCCTATTTAAACCCTTAACGACCACCGATACGCCTTTTAACGGCGGCAGTTAAGGGTACTTAAACCACAGCACCGTTAATTAACGGCGCTGTGGAAAAAGTGAACAGCGCCCCCCAGAGTCGGATTTTCTCTGGGGTCTCGGTTACCAGGGGTGGAGTTTTACCGACCCCCGGGTTGCGATCGCCGGTAATTAACCGTTTACCGGCGGTCAAAAAAAAAACCACGTGATTTCCCATTTAATTTCTCTGTCCTCCGATGTGATCGCACATCAGAGGACAGAGAAATGGGGTCCCTGATCGCCCCCCGATACTCACCTGTCTCCCCCGGTGCTCCTCGTGGCTCCCGATGGGCGCCGCCATCTTGTTCCGGCCAAAAAATGGCACCCGCCGGACGGCACCCGGAAGATCTTTGGGGTCTCGGCTGCCTGGGGTAGCCGAGACCCCAAAGAACATGATCGGGGTCGGTTTTTACCGACCCCTGTTTTGCGATCACTGGTAATTAATTTTATCGGCGACCGCAAAAAAAATAAAAGCGATGTGTAATTCTCTGTCCTCTGATGTGATCGCACATCAGAGGACAGAGAAATAGCGGGATTCGGGGACCCTGTTATACTTACCGGTGTCCCTGGGTCCTCCTACGTCCTCTCCTGCCCGCTGGCTTCTTCATCCGGTAAGAAAATGGCTGGCGCATGCGAAGTGCGCCCGCCATGATCTGCCGGCCGGCAGCTAGAGGAGTTGGGGCTAAAATTAGGGTTAGGGCTAAATTTAGGGTTAGGGTTAGGGTTGGGGCTAAATTTAGGGTTAGGGTTGGGGCTAAATTTAGGGTTAGAGTTGGGGCTAAAGTTAGGGTTAGGGTTGGGGCTAAAGTTAGGGCTAGGGTTGCGGCTAAAGTTAGGGCTAGGGCTTGGATTAGGGTTGACATTAGGGTTACGTTTGGGATTAGGGTTAGGTTTGGGATTAGGATTAAGGTTAGGGTTGGGATTAGGGTTAGGGGTGTATTGGGATTAGGGTTAGGTTTGAGGTTGGGGTTGAGATTAGGATTAGGGGTGTGTTGGATTTAGGGTTCTGATTAGGGTTATGGTTAGGGTTGGGATTAGGGTTGTTTTGGGGTTAGGGTTGTGATTATCGTTAGGGTTGTCATTAGGATTATGGATCGGGTTGAGATTAGGGTTAGGGGTGTGTTGGGGTTAGGGTTGGAGTTAGAATTGGGGGGTTTCCACTGTTTAGGTACATCAGGGGGACTCTCCAAACACCACAGCCAGTTTTGCGCTCAAAAAGTCAAATGGTGCCCCCTCCCTTCTGAGCTCTGCCGTGCGCCCAAACAGTGGTTTGCCCCCACATATGGGGCATCAGCGTACTCGGGGGTCCAATTTCTCCTGTTACCCTTGTGAAAGCCCTTGGGGGCTAAAAAATCATTTTTGTGGAAAAAGAAAATATTTTTTATTTTCACAACTCTGCATTATAAATTTCTGTGAAGCACTTGGGCATTCAAAGTTCTCACCACACATCTAGATAAGTTCCTTGGGGGGTCTAGTTTACAAAATGGGGTCACTTGTGGGGGGTTTCTACTGTTTAGGTACATCAGGGGCTCTGCAAACGCAACATAACGCCGCAGACCATTCTATCAAAGTCTGCATTCCAAAACGGCGCTCCTTCCCTTCCGAGCTCTGCCATGCACCCAAACAGTGGTTCCCCCCACACATGGGGTATCAGTGTACTCAGGACAAATTGGACAACAACTTTTGGGGTCCAATTTCTCTTGTTAACCTTCTGAAAATAAAAACTTGGGCTAAAAAATCTTTTTTGTGGAAAAAGAAAATATTTTTTATTTTCACGACTCTGCATTATAAACTTCTGTGAAGCACTTGGGCATTCAAAGTTCTCACCACACATCTAGATAAGTTCCTTGGGGGGTCTAGTTTCCAAAATGGGGTCACTCTGCCATGCGCCCAAACAGTGGTTTACCCCCACATATGGGGTATCAGCCTACTCAGCATAAATTGCACAATAAATGTTGGGGTCCAATTTCTCCTGTTACCCTTGTGAAAGTAAGAATTTGGGGGTGAAAAGATCATTTTTGTGGAAAAAATATGATTTTTTTTACTTTCATGGCTCTACATTATAAACTTCTGTGAAGCAGTTGGGGGTTCATAGTGCTCACCCCACATTTAGATAAGCTCTTGGGGGGGGGGTCTAGTTTCCAAAATGGGGTCACTCGTGAGGGGTTTCTACTGTTTAGGTACATCAGGAGCTCTGCAAAGTCTGCATTCCAAGCGGCACTCCTTCCCTTCGAGCCCCGATGGGTGCCCAAACAGTGCCCCCACACACATATGGGGTATCAGCATACTCAGGACAAACTGGTCAACAGATTTTGTGGTCCAATGTCTCCTGTTACCCTTGAGAAAATAAAAAATTGCAGGCTAAAAAATCATTTTTGAGGAAAAAAAAAGGATTTTTTATTTTCACGGCTCTACGTTATAAACTTCCGTGAAGCACCTGGGGGTTTAAAGTGCTCACCACATATGGGGTATCGACGTACTCAGGAGAAATTGCACAACAACTTTTGTGGTCTAATTTCTCCTGGTACCCTTGTGAAAATTAGAATTTGTGGGCGAAAAGATCATTTTTGTGTAAACAAATGCGATTTTTTATTTTCACGGCTCTACTTTATAAACTTCTGTGAAGCACTTGGGGGCTCAAAGTGGTCACCACACATCTAGATAAGTTCCTTAAGGGGTCTAGTTTCCAAAATGGTGTCACTTGTTGGGAGTTTCCACTGTTTAGGCACATCAGGGGCTCTCTAAACATGACATGGCATCCAATCTCAATTCCAGCCAATTCTACATTGAAAAAGTAAAACGGCACTCCTTCTCTTCTAAGCTCTGCGGTGTGCCAAACAGTGGTTTACCCCCACATATGGGGTATCGGCGTATTCAGGAGAAATTGCACAACAAACTTTATGGTTAAATTTCTGTTTTTACACTTGTGAAAATAAAAAAAAAAATGGTTCTGAAGTAAAATGTTTGCAAAAAAAAATTTAAATGTTCATTTTTTCCTTCCACATTGTTTCAGTTCCTGTGAAGCACGTAAAGGGTTAATAAACTTCTTGAATGTGGTTTTGAGCACCATGAGGGGTGCAGTTTTTAGAATGGTGTCATACTTGGCTATTTTCTATCTTATAGACCCCTCAAAATGACTTCAAATGTGATGTGGTCCCTACAAAAAAATGGTGTTGTAAAAATGAGAAACAGTGACAGTGGTCAGAATTGTAAAAATTGGCTCGGTCATTAAGTACCAAATTGGCTCTGTCACTAAGGGGTTAAACGACGGCTGATAAATATTTACTGATTGGTGATAATTTAGGTGCATGTGAACAGGCCCTTAGTCACATGTCTGTTGGGAAAATCATTTCACCATGCTTAGGCTGGTGCTATCACTAGCCCATGTTTTACACTGCAGGTACTTTATTCAGATCCTGAGAAGAAGGGATCTGACATGCCGTGTTGGAATGGAGAGGTGGTCGTACCATTTATTCTCTATTGAAAAGCCCAAGATAGAGAGCTACATTCTGATGGAACATTTCAGAGCCCTGTTCTTTGGAGACTGGTGGGGATCTCAATAGATTGACTTCCATTGTGGACCCCATTGATCGAAAAGTTATCATCTATCCCGATGATAAAAATTATTTTAAATGCTGGGAATAACTAAATCACTAAACTGTTCAAAACTAATATAAATTTTCATCCTAAATGTCTCTCTATTTATTTTAATTATATAATAGTTTTTCTAATATGGTATATGTAAGAAATCCATGCCTTCCCTCTCTAATCTAACTGCTTTACTTTTTACCTACCGTATATACTCGAGTATAAGCCGAACCAAGTATAAGCCGTGACCCCTAATTTTGCCAAAAAAAAAAAAAAACTGGGAAAACTTATTGACTCAAGTAAAAGCCTAGGGGGGAAATGCAGCAGCTACTGGTAAATTTCAAAAATAAAAATAGATACCAATAAAAGTAAAATTGATTGAGACATCAGTAGGTTAAGTGTTTTTTAATATCCATATTGAATCAGGAGCCCCATATAATGCTCCACACAGTTCATGATGGGCCCCATAAGATGCTCCATACAAAATACGCCCCATATAATGCACCATAAAGTTCATTATAGGCAGCTGACACCTGGCCGCGATCGGCCGCGCTGCCCCCATGAGCGCGGCCGATCGCATATGACGTACTATCCTGTCGGTGGTCATACGGGCCCACCCCACCTCGACGGGATAGTACGTCATATGTCAGAAAGGGGTTAAAGTAATGAATATGTGCCCACCCCTATGGGAGTGGAGTCACATCCATATACATTACTTTAATGAGCGGTACCACATGACCGCTGAACACAGGAAGAACTGTGGCGCCCGGAGACCATCGCATCGGAGAAGCAGGGACCGCGCCGGAAGCAGGTGAGTATAACCCTCCCCTGCCAACCCCCTGGGAATGACTCGAGTATAAGCCAAGAGAAGCACTTTCAGCCTAAAAAAAATGGGCTGAAAATCTTGGCTTATACTTGAGTATATACGGTATTTCGGTTTTGATGACTCTTTGATTAAAAATTCCCAGTGAATGTTGGGATACTCAAATGGGTTGTCATCAGGGCGTAGATGGTACAGTCACTGCCACAACTTCTGCCACCACTCTGAAAGGAAGCGACATCAGTAACGTCCGTTTTAGTCGCTGGGCTATTCCCTGCTGTACTGAGCATGCGTTGGTTGTCAATTCAGCTCCCTTGTTACTGTGCAATATTCTTTTCAATGCACAGTGACAGTGCGCTCCCTCGCCAGCTCTTATTAGAAATAATGAGCCGGCAACAGAGTGCACTGTAAAAAGAGAACTAGCCCTGCCCTTGAAAGTGATGTCCGTTTCAAAAGAGAGGCTAGTCTTTGCTCACCTATTTTCTCGTCACAATAAACATTGACAGGGCGCTCTGTTGCTCCTAATTAGAATCAGGAAAGGAGTGCATTGCCATTGTACATTGAGAGGAATAGTGCACAGTAACAAGGGAGCTCATACTAAGCACACATCAGAATTGACAACCGAAACATGCTCGGAAGAGCAAGAAGACTAGCTTCAAACGAAGCTCCATCAAAATAGAAATAGGCAAAAAATATAAAGTTAAATTAGAGAGGGAAAAGACTTTTTAATTAACCCATATTAGAAAAACTATTATATTATCAACATGAATAGAGAAACATTTAGGCTGAAAATCAATATTAGTTTCAGAAGACGCCTTTAAAGTCCAATTTATTCTGTCCATCCTTGCATAGCAAACCGGACAGTATGGTTACACACTGCAAGTATTTAAACCACCAGTGAGAAAAATATTAAAATATTTTCAGGTAGTTGGCACTTTCTAATGAGGCAAATAAGCCTTAATAAGATGGGAGAGGAGGAGGTCGGAGCTTCACCATGTGCTCTACAGACATTTTTAGTACAAACAGTAACCTTTTTTCCCCCACAATTCGAGTGCTCAGTTATAATCCCTTCGGCTTTCCCAGTATTCCTGTTTCACCATAAGGGCCAAAAAAAGGGATGATAGTATGTAGACACACCATTTCATATGTAAAAAGCATCCGCTTCACATCATTCTGGAGACTTGGGTTCATTAAAGAAACGAGAGAATTAACAGTAAAAAAGGAAAGGCCGAGTGAGTGAGTCATATATCAAAGAGATGAATATGGTGCACTCCATTATGTTGTAATCAGCCACTCTCTTTCATCCTAAGAATTTAATAGTCTACACTAATTTTCAGGCCAGAGTAGAGCATTTTTACCTTACGGAAAAAAAATGAAATTTAAAATCTACTTCAAACACTTTGCATTCTCTGCATTATTCCAGGCAGGCGGTATTGATGTTGCTGGCTATTTTTTTCTACTTAATAAGAAAAACATCCAAATGCTTGTAATATTGCTTCCTTAGCAAACCACGGTTAATAGATGGGACTTGCTCTGTGCATGACACAGGGAACATCAATCAGGCCGGGATTTTATTCCGATTCGTTATGGTTGCTGTCTGAGTGAAAAAATGCTTATGTCGTGAAAATGTCTCTGAAAATATACGCGCACGTAATGTATTCACGAGGGGGTCTTATAGGAAGGAAAACAAATCTGCCTCCTTCGCATATGCATGTATGCAGGGTAAAATGAAACACTGCCAACATTTCGGCCTGGATTTCACAAAATCTTGACACAAGGTTCACACTTTTCTTTACAGGGGTCTCACAATGTGCTTTCAAACCTCGGTAAGAAATTCAGTCTCTGTCTTCTGAAATGGAGATTCTGGTGTCTAGAAAGGTGTCAGCCAGATACAAAAATAAGATACATGGGCCAAAATCATTGAATGGTAGATAACTGGGCAATGTAACACCATTTCTATCAAACCCAACTACGGTAATTGATTTTTTTTTTTTAATAGAAGGATAAGAGAGAAAACTCTGGACTGTGAAATAAAACAGCTCACTTTCATGTGGAGCAAATGCTGAAAAAGATTTTTTGCTTCTCTCCATGGAATATATTCACATTTGTAAAATACGTTGGGTCAATAGCATTATACAAGGTTAATAAAGCTACATGTGCACCCATATAAGTACACCCACCATTTACTAGTACCAAGAGGTGGTGGGACTACAATGTATCACTAAGAGAATTGGTCATGAGATTTTCCCTATGAAAAATGCCACCAATCATTTTTTTCCTTTGCGGTAACCATCCCACATATCTTGAGAAAAAAAAAGTAACTTTGTTCTGCACTGTATGATATTATTTATTATTATAGCACCATTTATTCCATGGCGCTTTACAGGTGAGGAAGGGTATACATAAAAAACAAGTAATCTTAACCCCTTCCCGACCTGTGACACAGCGTATGCGTCATGAAAGTCGGTGCAAATCCGACCTATGACGCATATGCTGTGTCACAGAATGATCGCGTTCCTGCAGGTCGGGTGAAAGGGTTAACTGTAATTTCACCCGACCTGCAGGGACAGGGACAGTGGTACTTTAGCCCGGGGGGTTGGCTTTGACCCCAGTGGCTACGATCGCTCTGATTGGCTGTAGAAAGTGACTGTTTCACTTACACTTTCAATCAGAGCAATCGTAATATTTCACCAATAAAAATTGGCGAAATGTTACAATCCAGCCATGGCTGATGCTGCAATATTATCGGCCATGGCTGGAGACCGCAATCTGCCCTCGCCACCGATCTCCTCCCCTCCGTCCAGTCCTCTACTGTCCTCCGCTCCCCTCCGTCCTCCTGTCCGCTCCCCCCGTGCTCCGATCCCACTCCCCGTGGTCCGATCCCACCCCCTCATACTTACCGAGATCCGGTGTCCCTCCGTCCTCTGCATGGGCGCCGCAGTCTTTCAAAATGGCGGGCGCATGCGCAGGGCGCCCGCCGAATCTGCGGGCAGATTCATCCCAGGTACATTTTGATCACTGTGATAGGTTCTATCACAGTGATAAAAATAAAAAAAACAGTAAACAACCCCCCCCTTTATCACCCCCATAGGTAGGGACAATAATAAAATAAAGAAAATATATTTACTTTTATTTTTCCACTAGGGTTAGGGTTAGAACTAGGGTTAGGGATAGAATTAGGGTTAGAACTAGAGTTAGGGTTAAGGTTGCACTTAGGGTTAGGGTTGCAATTAGGGTTAGGGTTAGAATTAGGCTATGTGCACACGGTGCGGATTTGGCTGCGGATTCATAGCAGTTTTCCACCAAGATTACTGTACCATGTAAACCTATGGAAAACCAAATCCGCTGTGCACATGGTGCGGAAAATACCGCGCGGAAACGCTGCGTTGTATTTTCCGCAGCATGTCAATTCTTTGTGCAGATTCTGTAGCGTTTTACACCTGTTCCTCAATAGGAATCCGCAGATGAAATCCTCACAAAAAACACAGGAAATCCGCGGTAAATCTCAGTGCTTTTACCTGCAGATTTTTCAAAAAAAACGGTGCTGAAAAATCCTCACACGAATCCGCAACGTGGGCACATAGCCTTAGGGATAGAATTAGAGTTAGCATTGGAAATAGGGTTAAGATTAGGGTTAGAGGTGTGTTGGGATTAAGGTTGTGGTTAGGGTTGGGATTAGGGTTAGGGGTGTGTTGGGGTTAGTGTTGGAGTAAGAATTGAGGGGTTTCCACTGTTTAGGCACATCAGGGGTCTCCAAACACGACATGGCACCACCATTGATTCCAGCCAAAAAAGTCAAAAGGTTGCCCCTCCCTTAGGAGCCCCGACGTGCGCCCAAACAGTGGTTTACCCAAACATATGGGGCATAAGCGTACTCAGGACAAACTGGACAACAACTTGTGGGGTCCAATTTCTCCTGTTACCCTTGTGAAAATAAAAAAATTGTGGGCTAAAAAATAATTTTTGAGGAAAGAAAAATGATTTTTTATTTTCACGGCTCTGCGTTATAAACTTCTGTGAAGCACTTGGGGGTTTAAAGAGGTCACCGCACATCTAGATTAGTTCCTTGGGAGGTCTAGTTTCCAAAATGGGGTCACTTGTGGGGGAGCTCCAATGTTTAGGCACACAGGGGCTCTCCAAACGCGACATGGTGTCTGCTAACGATTGGAGCTAATTTTTCATTCAAAAAGTCAAATGGTGCTCCTTCCCTTCCGAGCCCTGCCGTGTGCCCAAACAGTGGTTCCCCCCCACCCACATATGGGGTATCTGCGTACTCAGGACAAATTGTAAAATAATTTTCGGGGTCCAGTGTCTCCTTTTACTCTTGGGAAAATAAAAAAATTGTTGCTAAAAGATCATTTTTGTGACTAAAAAGTTAAAATGTTCATTTTTTTCCTTCCATGTTGCTTCTGCTGCTGTGAAACACCTGAAGGGTTAATAAACTTCTTGAATGTTTTGAGCACCTTGAGGGGTGCAGTTTTTAGAATGGTGTCACTTTTGGGTATTTTCAGCCATATAGACCCCTTCAAACTGACTTCAAATGTGAGGTGGTCCCTAAACAAAATGGTTTTGTAAATTTTGCTGTAAAAATTAGAAATCGCTGGTCAAATTTTAGCCCTTATAACTTCCTAGCCAAAAAAAAAAAAAATGTTGTTTCCAAAATTGTGCTGATGTAAAGTAGACATGTGGGTAATGTTATTTATTAACTATTTTGTGTCACATAACTCTCTAGTTTAACAGAATAAAAATTCTAAATTTCAAAATTTTCGCCAAATTTCCATTTTTTCACAAATAAACGCAAAAATTATAGACCTAAATTTACTACTAACATGAAGCCCAATATGTCACGAAAAAACAATCTCAGAACCGCTAGCATCCGTTGAAGCGTTCCCGAGTTATTACCTCATAAAGGGACACTTGTCAGAATTGCAAAAAATGGCCAGGTCATTAAGGTCAAAATAGGCTGGGTCATG
The DNA here is from genome assembly GCF_051348905.1 of Ranitomeya variabilis. NCBI lineage: Eukaryota > Metazoa > Chordata > Amphibia > Anura > Dendrobatidae > Ranitomeya > Ranitomeya variabilis. The sequence goes on along the minus strand of NC_135237.1, from coordinate 113,792,928 downwards.
AAGGGGTTAAACAATACAAGTCCCGACTGGTACAGTAGCAGAGAGGACCATGCCAGCGAGGGCTCACAATCTACAAGGGATGGGTGAGGATACAGTAGGTGAGGATAGAGCTAGTCGTGCAGCGGTTTGGTCGATCGGTGGTTACTGCAGGTTGTAGGCTTGTCGGAAGAGGTAAAGAGCATTCTGCAGTCCTATGATTATATCCCACTGCTCTGTCTATGATTGATGTAGATGATGTCCCTTGCATCATCCACACAACCACTCATGCAGCATGAGACAACATCAAAGTGTTCAATCCAAGTACAGGAGCTCGGTGCACCATTGGGGTGGCCAAGCATTCAAGTGCACCTTCCCACCTACTTACTTTCCATTCATCTGACCCCTTCTCTGGCTCTATAAAGCCATAACTGTCAAACAAAGAAGAGGGATGGGGGTGGAAATAGAGGAAAAACAAGTAGGTGGGAAGGTGCACTCAAATGTCTGGCCACGTCAAGGTTGAACAAGTGCCTATACTTGGCCTGAATCATCATTAAGACTCCCTTCAACAAGGTTTTTGGGGTCTGCTTGTTCCTTTTAGCATAGTTCAATATATATACAAAGAATTATAGTGTCTTTTCAGCTTCCCTCACATAAAAAATCAGAATGATATAAAAGTGAAGACCAAAGTTCTTTTGAAGTGATGAGCGAGTGTACTCATTGCTGTGGTTTTCCCGAGCTCGCTCGGGTGGTCTCCGAGTATTTGTTAGTGCTCAGGGATTTAGTTTTTGTCAACTGCAGCTGAATGATTTACGGCTGCTAGACAGGCTGAATACATGTGGGGGTTGCCTGCTTTTTGGGGAATCACCACATGTATTCAGCCTGTCCAGCAGCCGTAAATCATGTAGCTGCAGCGACAAAAACTAAATCTCCGAGCACTAACAAATACTCAGAGACCACCCGAGCGTGCTCGGGAAAACCCCAGCAACAAGTACACTCGCTCATTACTATTCTTTTGCTGTCCCTATTTTAGTTACCTGATAATTCTGCTCAGAGTCCCGACAAGTACTAGATCACTACCAACATAGCACTATGTGGCTCCCAACCACTGATGGTAGGGAGCACGATATATAACATAAGTGTGATGAAGACGTGAGAGGCACTTCATATTAGGGTCATAATGCACAAGCAAAAAACAGACGTATTTAGATGATAGGGATGGTGGGTTGGGGTCGGATACTTGCTGTGGTACCAACAAAACATTTACGGTCCATGATTCTCTCTATAATTAGCTTTGCAAGTCACTAAATAAATCAAAAACATCCCAAATTATAAATACCCTTCAGTATGGAAAGTTTTCCCATAAATGATCAATATCCAGTACAAATACGGTAAATGTTTTCATGCACAGATAACACGATCTTTCTTATTTGCTGCTTCTACCACATATAATAAGATTTCCATAAGCTCTGCCGTGTCTCGGCTCCCTGCCTGAGCCCTCACACGTTTGCCCACTGTCCATGGTCCTGTACACACGATGAGAACTAGCAATACATAAAGCACTTAGACAGTCATTGCTTCTTGAATAGTAGCTGCGAATAGACCAGGAACGGCATTCATGCCTATTAGTGAGAATCCAACAATAGTATAACAGAAATAAAGCTGGCTAAAGTAGTTTGTTACTTTTTAACTGAAAATTTAGGCCACCAAACAGAGCACGGCCCCCTAGTGAGTGTCCAGGCTTTCGACCTTGGTGAAAATAACTAATGCGGTGCATAATTTGACATATAACAAAAAAAAAACATTTCCACTCCTTTTATTCACCTATTTCTTGTACATGTCACATATTTGTCATGGAAATAACATTACATTTTGAAATCCTCTAATTACAGACTGCAAGAAAAAAAAAAAAAAAGCTGTAAACTTCGCTCTGATTACCACAAACTCCACAGAAAGTGAAAATCTAAATGCAGCATTAATCGACCGGCGATCCACAGCTATAGCTAAACACAAATGAATAGAAGCACGTCAGAAAATGTCATTTTTCGGTTTCGGGCTGAAACTGTATTTTATAACATCTTTGGTCATACACTTTAAATGTTATGGAATAATCAAAAGTAGCAATAATGGTCATATAACTTACAGTGTAGGTTCACCTTAGGTGAACTGTCTAAGGTTCTGTTCACATTTGGATTTGGCCTATCATCAGATACATATATGGCTAAGCTCCCCGGAGAGCGCTATGTTGGGGTTTCTGTCAGAAACACTGAAACGTTTTATTCCGACAGGAACCCAGAGAGAGGCATTCACTTGAGTCACTTTGGATCCTGTCGTTCCTCTGTCCTGTCAGTATTCGTCGCTTTCAGATGTGCCTAAAGACGTGGCAAACCACTGTGCTATGCTAATGTATACTTATACTCAGATAAGGCAAACAATGCGTGATTTAACCCCTTCACCCCCGGAGCTTTTTCCGTTTTTGTTTTTCGCTCCCCTCCTTCCCAGAGCCATAACTTTTTTATTTTTCCGTCAATTTGGCCATGTGAGGGCTTATTTTTTGCGGGACGAGTTGTACTTTTGAACGACATCATTGGTTTTAGCATGTCGTGTACTGGAAAACGGGAAAAAAATTCCAAGTGCAGTGAAATTGCAAAAAAAGTGCAATCCCACACTTGTTTTTTGCTTGCCTATTTTGCTAGGTTCACTAAATGCTAAAACTGACCTGCCATTATGATTCTCCAGGTCACTACGAGTTCATAGACACCTAACATGTCTAGGTTATTTTTCACCTAAGTGGTGAAAAAAAATTCCAAACTTTGCAAAAAACAAAACAAAATTGCGCCATTTTCCGATACTCGTAGCGTCTCCATTTTTCGTGATCTGGGGTCAGGTGAGGGCTTATTTTTTGCGTGCCGAGCTGGCGTTTTTAATGATAGCATTTTGGTGCAGATACGTTCTTTTGATCGCCCGTTATTGCATTTTAATGCAATGTCGTGGCGACCAAAAAAACGTCAATCTGGCGTTTCGATTTTTTTCTCATTACGCCATTTAGCGATCAGGTTAATGCTTTTTTTTTTATTGATAGATCGGGCGATTCTGAACGCGGCGATACCAAATATGTGTAGGTTGGGGGTTTTTTTAATTGATTTATTTTGATTGGGGCGAAAGGGGGGTGATTTAAACTTTTATATTTTTTTTATTTTTTTCACATTTTTAAAAACTTTTTTTTTTTACTTTTGCCATGCTTCTATAGCCTCCATGGGAGGCTAGAAGCAGGCACAGCCCGATCGGCTCTGCTATGCAGCAGTGATCATAAGATCGCTGCTACACAGCAGATTTGCAGGTGTGCTGTGAGCGCCGACCACAGGGGGGCGCTCACAGCCACCGGCAATCAGTAACCATAGAGGTCTCAAGGACCTCTATGGTTACAATGGAGGAGCATCGCCGACCCCCGATCATGTGACGGGGGTCGGCGATGCGCTCATATCCGGCCGCCCGGCCGGATGCGGTAGTTAAATGCCGCTGTCTGCGTTTGACAGCGGCATTTAACTAGTTAATAGCGGCGGGTGATCGCGATTTCACCCGCCGCTATTGCGCGCACATGTCAGCTGTAAAAAACAGCTGACATGTCGCGACTTTGATGTGCGCTCACCGCCGGAGCGCACATCAAAGCGGGGGTCCCGACATGTGACGTACTATACCGTCACATGTCGGGAAGGGGTTAAAGGAATCTCAGCAGGTTTTTGCTATATAATCTGAGAGCTGCATGACATAGGGGCATACGGCCTGATTCCAGTGCTGTATCACTTATTGGACTGCATTGCGCAGTTTTGATAGAATCCCTGTTTTCTCTGCTGTAAATGTAGCAATGAATTCTCAGAATATATGTATATTTTCCAATTTTCGCTACATATTTTTTTTTTAAAGTCTTGATACACGCAAAGGCTGACACTTCCTGTTTTCTGCAGTTTATTTGCTTTGCTGTTCAGTCTTGGACAGCATGAGCAGAGTCATAATATTATTAGTATTACTAAAGTGTGATTAAAGGGATTCTGTCACCCCCAAAATCGATGGTGAGGTAAGCTCACCAGCATCAGGGGCTTATCTACAGCATTCTGTAATGCAGTAGATAAGCCCCCGATGTAACCTGAAAGAGGAGAAAAAGACGCTGCGGTCCGGGTCCGATGGGTGTCTCAGGTCCGCTCCTGAGCCTCCCATCTTCATTCCATGACGTCCTCTTCTGGTCTCAACGTCGCGGCTCCGGCGCAGGCGTACTTTGTCTGCCCTGTTGAGGGCAGAGCAAAGTACTGCACTGCGCAGGCGCCGGGACAGGTCAGAGAGAATGCTGTAGATAAGCCCCTGATGACGGTGAGCTTAACTCACCATCAATTTTGGGGGTGACAGGTTCCCTTTAAACAAGGCAGGACAGTAATACCACAAACACCAAAATAGCATCTCTCTTGCCATTCTCTGGAAGAGTGGTTGCAATATGCTTTCACAAAGACTGTATTAGTTTATCATTTTACTGCCAAGTAAGTGTCTGTTACGGCTGCGACCACAGATGCGGCCGAGCCGATGCTTCCACGTCGCCAAACCATGACGACGTGGGCGAGCGTCCCAAGTGGGAATGCAATGTGGACCCAGTGGACCACATAGAGTATCCTGGACCTACCCAGACTAGGGAAAGGCAGCGAGCAGGGTCTGTGGCAGCTGAGCAGATGGCAATGTGCAGAACTAGATTACACCGCACAACTTCAGGTATGAAGAAACAAAGTTTACTTAAATGAAAACACAGTATATAAACAAAACATAATGATGTCAGGATCCTGATTCAAAAAACATCAGAGTAGGGTACACGTCTCAGGATAACAGACGAAGGCAGGAGGACATCATGGGTTGATGCAGTCCTGGGTTATCTGGCACGGGCATACTAAGACGACCTCACTCTCAGACATCAGGCGCAGCACAGGCTCAGCAGGAGAACATCTGACACCGACCTTGAACAGATGTCAGACGATGGCAGGAGTCATCACGGGTTGATGCAGTCCAGGGTCATCTGGCACGGGCTTACTAGGACGGCCTCTCTCTCAGGCCTAGCACAGGCTCAGCAGGGGAACATCAGACACAGATCCAGGATAGACGTCATCGCAGGGTGGACCCCGGGGAACCGGTGGAACATCGGATCCCAGGCAGGACATCGGACGCAGGCTGGACATCAGGACACAGACTTAACAACAGGACATCAAGACACGGACTGGACATCAGGACACAGGCTGGACATCAGGACATCGGACACAGGAAGGACATCAGGAATACCGGATAGACATCTAGGACACTGGCGTGGCAGCCCAAGTCATCGGCTGGGACAATGGCGTGGCAGCCTAGGGCATCAGTTACATCAGAACTTCGGACACAGGAAGGACATCAGGAATACCGGATAGACATCTGGGACACTGGTGAGGCAGCCCAGGTCATCGGCTGGGACACAGATGGCACAGGACCAGGCAGTGGTGGTCATCAGGTTCCCAGTTATGGCCATCAGGCTCCGGGCATCGGACCCAGGAAGGAACGCAAGCGTGATGGTGCAAGCACCGCCGGACTGAAACTGGGCCGGACGGGGTTAGCACCGCATAGCAGGCTGAGCACAGCATAGTCCGAACTCAGGAAGAACACCAGACTCTATCTTTAAAAGATGAGCCCAGAAAGTTCAGACACTGGGAACGGGGTGTCAGACACAAAAGGACGTCAAGAACATAACACAGAGGACAGTTCAGACAGGATCAGGTACTGGATATGCAGCCTGCAGGATAGGCAGATCTGGGTACTCTGCCCCCAGAACAGGCGGAAATACAAGATACTAACGGGTCTGGGTACTCTGCCCCCAGAAGAGACGGAAGACAGGTATCAGCTCTCCCAGAACAGACTGCAGACAAAAAGGGAGCTGGATACCTCACACACAAGGCAAGACTCAGAAACACAACGCAATGCTCTGGCAATGCCCAACAGGAAAGAGGGAGTTTATATAGGAGCTGCCCCTCAGCAATAGGCTAAGGGAGCAACACAGGTGCACACTCAAACCCTAATAAAAGCAGGGTAGGTGTGGCCGCGCGCACCCTAAGCACAAACAGAAACCACCACAGCACAGACAGCACAGGAACTGTGAGCCAGGGCACCCGGCAGTGGCTGCTAGCCTGAACACACGTGGAAAGCCATGCACTAGCCGCAGAGGACCTCTCAAACCGTGGATAGCTTCCACAGCGGAGCCAGGGAGCAGGGAACCCGAGCCGCATCCACAGAGGTAACAGACAACAGTATCCCTGCACATTAGGGGGAGAGGAGAAAGGGTTAAAGCAGAGACATGCAGAGTAACGCCGAAGTAAGGAAGTATAAACCCACCGGCGTTACAGTGCCATTCATTGCGGATGTTATAAAGCACACTCCATCGTGCTCTGTATACAGGCAAGGCTTGGTTCACACTAATAGCGTTCTCCAATGATCACTATGTAAGGGTTTCGGTTGGAATCTAAAGCAGCGGAGAACCATAACCCCAACGTAACCGTTCACATCACTGAAGCCAACTGAGTCCCTGTGGACATTGACCTCTGCTCCGTCCCGGTAATAGCCGTCTTTTTCAGACATGCACAAGAACGTAACCAGAAAGGGTCTACAGTTTTTTGCTTAGAGCTTTAAAAAAAAAAACATACAAAAAAAGTTTAGTTTTTTTTTTCCCTTAATGACACAATGTATACAACAGTACAAATGTATGTAAATATATACCCAGACACTTAGATATGTTTGCAAATATATTCTCATGTGTTTGGATATGTCTGGTACAGACTTCCATTCTAAAACATTTTAGATTGAGCCCGTACAAGCCTATGGATACAGATCAGTGGCACTACCCGGACTGGGTAGAGGTGTAGTGTGAATTCTGCACAATCTGGGCTGCAGATAAGCTAAAGACAAGAAAACCTGCACAAAGAAACCCAACTGAACAGACAGCATGAAAGTAGAAGTTTGCTGTCCCAGAGCAGAGAGATGCATGGGTTTAATCACCAAGAGAAGGCGACGCTTCATACATTAATGAGGTGTCTATATACCGCGTTGGCTTTCTTATTGCTAAATTACAAATGATAAAATGTTCAATAAAGCTGAACATTTACACATGGTACAAAATTCAATTTCAAATGTAATAAAAAGTCATGAATGTTATTAATTACATTTAATGATAATAAAAGCATGCTTACTGAATTATGGCTTCCCTTCCCATCAATATAAACAGCACATGTGTGTCATATCACAATCCCAGTCACCACTATGTCGATAGCTATTGCCCCTCAGAGACACTTCTGTTTTCCTCTGGTTCGATAACTGCACTTTAATCATGTTAGCATTCGCCGGTCACCATTCCTCCTGGACTATTTTTATCTGAGTGAGGAAACATAGTGGACAGCAGTGGGGTACCAAGCGCTACAGCAGAATGAATCACGGCCCCCGAATTACCCATCAACCTGGCACACAATGGATTGTGAGAATGAGGTTGTAGGAAAAAAAAAAGGATTGTGACAACGGCTGAGGGGCGAGGGCCGGGATGTCAAACTCAAACACACAAAGGGCCAAAAATTAAAAGTCGGGGTCAACCTTGACATTTCGAAAAAAAAAAAAGTCTATAATTGATTAAGTTTTTCCTTATCATCAAACGGAAGCAAACTTAAAGGGTTCGTCCCACAAACAAAGTACATTTTAATTAATAAATCTTAGACTAAAACTTTGGAATAATATAATATGTTGTGTAAGAGCACAATGGCCTAATTTAAATATGTAATAACATAGGATAAAAACTCTGAATACTACAAATAATATAATATATGATGCCAACAAACGTGCCTCCCAAACACAGAAAGATACCCCCAATGTACATACGGTATTATTATCCTATTGTAGCCCCCCAACCCTCCTCTCGACCCCACCCAGTATAATGGGCCCCACATAGTTCTCCATACAGTATAATGGGGTCCCTCATTGTCCTCCAAACAGAATAATGGGCCCCACATAAAAAAAAAAGAATTACCTCTCCTCGTTCCCCTGCTGCTCCGGTCTCGGCAGCGAGTGGTCTGAAGGTCTTCACTTCTTGACACAGTGGGTATGTGGTAATGATGTCATCCTGCCAACTGCACTGAGACCTCAGATGCAAAGGGATAATGATGGCAGAGGGAACGTCAGGATGCCGACACAGTTGAAAGCGCAATGCCGGACGTGGTGTCGCGGGCCGAATATATTCACCCTGAGGGCCAGATTTGGCCTGCGGGCCAGAGTTTGGTATATATCATCTAGGGTGACCTGTTATCACAGGAAAAGAGGGTCGGACACAAGTCAGCTTTCTTTATTTTCCTATATGCTAAGTATAGAGATAGGCAAAGTAAACTCACTAAAGTAGTTTTTGTAGTTTCTAAAGTGAATTTATCCTTAATTTTTCCACCTCAGGTTTCTGTCGGCTCAGTTTTAGCTAACAGGCAATCTCCTTTCTTGAAATTACCTTGGTCAAAACATTATGGAAATATTTATCATATATCACAAGACAAAACTAAAGTAAATCAGTAAAGAAAAATTACATTCAATCAAACTGCAAGACTTTTTATAAAGAAGTTCCCAACCTTTAGGCCGGGGTCACACTTGCAACTGCAATGCGAATCTCTCCTCAATACCCGGCACTGCCGCCGGCACTCGGGACTGGGGTGTGCGGCTTCATTTATTTCTACACAGCTGAATGTCCCGGTTTGAACCGCCGGCGGCGGCAGTGCCGGGTACTGACGTGAGAGACTCGTGCGAGTTTCTTGCATTGCAGTTGCAAGTGTGACCCCGGCCTTAAAGGGAATCTGTCAGCATGTTTTTAGTATTTAACCTAAGAGCAGCATAATATAGGGAAAGAAAGCATGATTTCAGGGCTGTGCCACTTACTAGGCTGTGTGTGATAGTTTCAATACAAACAATGTTTTATCAGCAGGAGTTTATCAGTGACAGACTAGGATTCATGGGCATGGAAGTCTAGATAACCTGTGTAACCCCGCCCCCACCACTGTTTGGCAGCTTGCTGACTGCACAGTGTACACAAAAAGCTGCCAATCAGTGGTGTGGTTGGGGTTATACACAGCTCAGCATTCTGACCACTGATGCATCTACAGCATAGAAAACAATGATTCTATCAAAACTACACTGAGAACTCCATTATGCTCCTCTCAGATTATCTAATATATAAAGCTGAATGTGTGTGTGTGTGTATGTATGTATGTATGTATGTATGTCCGGGATTGGCATCTGAACCGTAGCAGCTACAGCCACAAAATTTTGCACAGTCACACGTCTGGACCCCGAGAGCGTCATAGGCTATGTTGTGAGGTGAAATTTTAACCCCGCGCTTTCCAATTCACCAAACAATTTTGCCCCTATCTACATAATGGGGAAAAAGTGAAAGGAAAAGTGTTGGAGGCGTCGCAGCTACAGGCACAAAATTTTGCACAGTCACACGTCTGGACCCTGAGAGCGTCAAAGCTATATTGTGAGGTGAAATTTTAACCCCGCGCTTTCCAAGTCACCAAACAATTTTGCCCCTATCTACATAATGGGGAAAAAATGAAAGGAAAAGTGTTGGAGGCAAATTAACAGCTGCCAGATGTGAACAAGGGGGACTTAAAGAATGACAGCGATGGCACCAAAGAGTATATACTGTACAGTTGCTAAGGTGGGGCCCCAACATGGGATAATCACACCACCACGGGGATATGAACACACACACAAAATGCGCCACACACTACCACGTGCTCGAACACATATACCACCCTCAGTGCACATTTCACCACACATACACCAACCTCGCCACATAAAAGTAGAAACACAAAAGTCGCCGCTCAAAACTCGCCACGCGCAAAACTCTCCACATGCAAAACTCGCCACACGTGCAAAACTCGCCACACGCAAAACTTGCACACGCAGAAAAATTGCCACACGCAGAAAAATTGCCACATGCACAAAAGTTGCAACACATGCAAAAGTTGCCTCACACAAAACTTGCACATACTCAAAAGGCACCACACATAAAACTCGCCACGCGCAAAACTCGCCATGCGCAAAACTTGCTGCACACAACTTGCTACACTAACCTGTCACATGCAACTCGACACACAAAAAGTTGCTACACGCATGTCGCCACACAAAACTCATCTCACAAAAGTCCCTACATGCATGTCGCCACACGCAACTCAACACACACAACTTGACACACGAAACTCGCCCTAAAACACACACAAGTCTGGTATCCTTCAAAAATAAAAATCTGATTAATAAGCAGACAAACTACAAGAGCAACAAATGTACCATATAGGAATCCGGCAGCTGTCAGTCACATGACCAGTCTATTATGTGTATGTGTGAGCTAATATATACTGCCAGGGGGTGGGCTTACTGTTGGCTGGGGATTTATCAGGCTGCCATTTTAGCTTACAAATACTGAGGTAAAAATACTGACCAAATAACGTGTGAACGAGGGCTAATACAGGAGGAGATGGCATACAGCTATATACTATATACAGGAGATGACACACAGGTATATACTATTTACAGGGGAGATGACACACAGGTATATACTATATACAGGAGGAGATGACACACAGATATATACTATATACAGGAGAGATGACACACAGGTATATACTATATAGAGGAGGAGATGACATACAGGTACATACTACATACAGGAGGAGATGACATACAGGTATATACTATATACAGGAGGAGATGACACACAGGTATATACTATATACAGGAGCAGATTACCTACAGGTATATAGTATATACAGGAGGAGATGACACAGGTATATGCTATGTATAGGAGGAGATGACATACAGGTATATACTATATACAGGAGATGACACACAGATATATACTATATATAGGTGAGATGACACACAGGTATATACTATATACAGGAGATTACATACAGGTATATCTAATATATAAAGCTGAATGTGTGTATGTATGTATGTGTGTATGTCCGGGATTGGCATCTGTACCGTCGCAGCTACAGCCACAAAATTTTGCACAGTCACACGTCTGGACCCCGAGAGCGTCATAGGCTATGTTGTGAGGTGAAATTTTAACCCCGCGCGTTCCAATTCACCAAACAATTTTGCTCCTATCTACATAATGGGGAAAAAGTGAAGGGAAAAGTGTTGGAGGAAAATTGACAGCTGCCAGATGTGAACAATGAGGACTTAAAGAATGAGAGCGATGGCGACAAAGAGTATATACCGTACAGTTGCTAAGGTGGGGCCCCGACATGGGATACTCACCACACACGGGGATATGAACACAAACACAAAATGCGCCACACACTACCACGTGCTTGAACACATATACCACCCTCAGCACACATTTCACCACACACACACACCAACCTCGCCACATAAAAGTCGAAACACAAAAGTCACCACTCAAAACTCGCTACATGCAAAACTCGCCATATGCAAAACTAGGCTCACGCAAAACTCGCCACACGTGCAAAACTCACCTCATGGAAAACTCACCTCATGCAAAACTTGCACACACAGAAAAATTGCCACATGTACAAAAGTTGCACCACATGCAAAAGTTGCCTCACACAAAACTTGCACATACTCAAAATGCACCACACATAAAACTCGCCACGCGCAAAACTCGCCATGCACAAATCTTGCTGCACACAACTTGCTACACTAACCTGTCACATGCAACTCAACACACAAAATGTTGCTACACGCATGTCGCCACACAAAACTCATCTCACAAAAGTCGCTACATGCATGTCGCCACACGCAACTCAACACACACAACTTGACACATAAAACTCGCCCTAAAACACACACAAGTCTGGTATTGTCCTTCAAAAATAAAAATCTGATTAATAAGCAAACTACAAGAGCAACAAATGTACCATATAGGAAATACGGCAGCTGTCAGTCACATGACCTGTCTATTATGTGTATGTGTGAGCTAATATATACTGCCAGGGGGGAGGGCTTCCTGTTGGCTGGGGATTTATCAGGCTGCCAATAGCAACCAATCACAGCTCAGCTTCTATTTTGCTACAGTTAATTAACCTGAGCTCTGATTGGTTAATATAGGCAACAAAGACATTCTCAGTATAACAAAGCTAATATATGTTGTGAAATGCTTCTATTTGCTTAGTTTTTGCCTTTTAATAATTACATTTCTATCTATTTGTTTTGTGGTTTTTGTGTGCAGAATAAATTTTTGTTAACACATTCTATTTTGCTAACAGCAGTCATTAACCCGGGCGAAGCCGGGTAGTACAGCTAGTCTAATATATAAAGCTGAATGTGTGTATGTGTGTGTGTATGTATGTATGTATGTATGTCCGGGATTGGCATCTGAACCGTCGCAGCTACAGCCACAAAATTTTGCACAGTCACACGTCTGGACCCCGAGAGCGTCATAGGCTATGTTGTGAGGTGAAATTTTAACCCCGCGCTTTCTAATTCACCAAACAATTTTGCCCCTATCTACATAATGGGGAAAAAATTGAAAGGAAAAGTGTTGGAGGCAAATTAACAGCTGCCAGATGTGAACAAGGGGGACTTAAAGAATGACAGCGATGGCGCCAAAGAGTATATACTGTACAGTTGCTAAGGTGGGGCCCCAACATGGGATAATCACCACACCACCACGGGGATATGAACACACACACAAAATGCGCCACACACTACCACGTGCTCGAACACATATACCACCCTCAGCGCACATTTCACCACACATACACCAACCTCGCCACATAAAAGTAGAAACACAAAAGTCGCCGCTCAAAACTCGCCACGCGCAAAACTCTCCACATGCAAAACTCGCCACACGTGCAAAACTCACCTCATGGAAAACTCACCTCATGGAAAACTCGCCACACGCAAAACTTGCACACGCAGAAAAATTGCCACACGCAGAAAAATTGCCACATGCACAAAAGTTGCAACACATGCAAAAGTTGCCTCACACAAAACTTGCACATACTCAAAAGGCACCACACATAAAACTCGCCACGCGCAAAATTCGCCATGCGCAAAACTTGCTGCACACAACTTGCTACACTAACCTGTCACATGCAACTCGACACACAAAAAGTTGCTACACGCATGTCGCCACACAAAACTCATCTCACAAAAGTCCCTACATGCATGTCGCCACACGCAACTCAACACACACAACTTGACACACGAAACTCGCCCTAAAACACACACAAGTCTGGTATTATCCTTCAAAAATAAAAATCTGATTAATAAGCAGACAAACTACAAGAGCAACAAATGTACCATATAGGAATCCGGCAGCTGTCAGTCACATGACCAGTCTATTATGTGTATGTGTGAGCTAATATATACTGCCAGGGGGTGGGCTTACTGTTGGCTGGGGATTTATCAGGCTGCCATTTTAGCTTACAAATACTTAGGTAAAAATACTGACCAAATAACGTGTGAACAAGGGCTAATACAGGAGGAGATGACATACAGCTATATACTATATACAGGAGGAGATGACACACAGGTATATACTATTTACAGGGGAGATGACACACAGGTATATACTATATACAGGAGGAGATGACACACAGATATATACTATATACAGGAGAGATGACACACAGGTATATACTATATAGAGGAGGAGATGACATACAGGTACATACTACATACAGGAGGAGATGACATACAGGTATATACTATATACAGGAGGAGATGACACACAGGTATATACTATATACAGGAGCAGATTACCTACAGGTGTATAGTATATACAGGAGGAGATGACATACAGGTATATGCTATGTATAGGAGGAGATGACATACAGGTATATACTATATACAGGAGGAGATGACACACAGATATATACTATATATAGGTGAGATGACACAGGTATATACTATATACAGGAGATTACATACAGGTATATCTAATATATAAAGCTGAATGTGTGTATGTATGTATGTGTGTATGTCCGGGATTGGCATCTGCACCGTCGCAGCTACAGCCACACAATTTTGCACAGTCACACGTCTGGACCCCGAGAGCGTCATAGGCTATGTTGTGAGGTGAAATTTTAACCCCGCGCATTCCAATTCACCAAACAATTTTGCCCCTATCTACATAATGGGGAAAAAGTGAAGGGAAAAGTGTTGGAGGAAAATTGACAGCTGCCAGATGTGAACAATGAGGACTTAAAGAATGAGAGCGATGGCGACAAAGAGTATATACCGTACAGTTGCTAAGGTGGGGCCCCGACATGGGATACTCACCACACACGGGGATATGAACACAAACACAAAATGCGCCACACACTACCACGTGCTTGAACACATATACCACCCTCAGCACACATTTCACCACACACACACCAACCTCGCCACATAAAAGTCGAAACACAAAAGTCACCACTCAAAACTCGCAACGCGCAAAACTCGCTACATGCAAAACTCTCCATATGCAAAACTAGGCTCACGCAAAACTCGCCACACGTGCAAAACTCACCTCATGGAAAACTCACCTCATGCAAAGCTTGCACACACAGAAAAATTGCCACATGTACAAAAGTTGCACCACATGCAAACGTTGCCTCACACAAAACTTGCACATACTCAAAACGCACCACACATAAAACTCGCCACGCGCAAAACTCGCCATGCACAAACCTTGCTGCACACAACTTGCTACACTAACCTGTCACATGCAACTCGACACACAAAATGTTGCTATACGCATGTCGCCACACAAAACTCATCTCACAAAAGTCGCTACATGCATGTCGCCACACGCAACTCAACACACACAACTTGACACATGAAACTCGCCCTAAAACACACACAAGTCTGGTATTGTCCTTCAAAAATAAAAATCTGATTAATAAGCAGACAAACTACAAGAGCAACAAATGTACCATATAGGAAATACGGCAGCTGTCAGTCACATGACCTGTCTATTACGTGTATGTGTGAGCTAATATATACTGCCAGGGGGGAGGGCTTCCTGTTGGCTGGGGATTTATCAGGCTGCCAATAGCAACCAATCACAGCTCAGCTTCTATTTTGCTACAGTTACCTGAGCTCTGATTGGTTAATATAGGCAACAAAGACATTCTCAGTATAACAAAGCTAATATATGTTGTGAAATGCTTCTATTAGCTTAGTTTTTGCCTTTTAATAATTACATTTCTATCTATTTGTTTTGTGGTTTTTGTGTGCAGAATAAATTTTTGTTAACACATTCTATTTTGCTAACAGCAGTCATTAACCCGGGCGAAGCCGGGTAGTACAGCTAGTCTAATATATAAAGCTGAATGTGTGTGTGTGTGTATGTATGTATGTATGTATGTATGTCCGGGATTGGCATCTGAACCGTAGCAGCTACAGCCACAAAATTTTGCACAGTCACACGTCTGGACCCCGAGAGCGTCATAGGCTATGTTGTGAGGTGAAATTTTAACCCCGCGCTTTCCAATTCACCAAACAATTTTGCCCCTATCTACATAATGGGGAAAAAGTGAAAGGAAAAGTGTTGGAGGCGTCGCAGCTACAGGCACAAAATTTTGCACAGTCACACGTCTGGACCCTGAGAGCATCAAAGCTATATTGTGAGGTGAAATTTTAACCCCGCGCTTTCCAAGTCACCAAACAATTTTGCCCCTATCTACATAATGGGGAAAAAATGAAAGGAAAAGTGTTGGAGGCAAATTAACAGCTGCCAGATGTGAACAAGGGGGACTTAAAGAATGACAGCGATGGCACCAAAGAGTATATACTGTACAGTTGCTAAGGTGGGGCCCCAACATGGGATAATCACACCACCACGGGGATATGAACACACACACAAAATGCGCCACACACTACCACGTGCTCGAACACATATACCACCCTCAGTGCACATTTCACCACACATACACCAACCTCGCCACATAAAAGTAGAAACACAAAAGTCGCCGCTCAAAACTCGCCACGCGCAAAACTCTCCACATGCAAAACTCGCCACACGTGCAAAACTCGCCACACGCAAAACTTGCACACGCAGAAAAATTGCCACACGCAGAAAAATTGCCACATGCACAAAAGTTGCAACACATGCAAAAGTTGCCTCACACAAAACTTGCACATACTCAAAAGGCACCACACATAAAACTCGCCACGCGCAAAACTCGCCATGCGCAAAACTTGCTGCACACAACTTGCTACACTAACCTGTCACATGCAAC
This sequence comes from Ranitomeya variabilis, assembly GCF_051348905.1. Taxonomy (NCBI): domain Eukaryota; kingdom Metazoa; phylum Chordata; class Amphibia; order Anura; family Dendrobatidae; genus Ranitomeya; species Ranitomeya variabilis. The sequence continues at coordinate 113,776,675 of NC_135237.1, read as the reverse complement.
TCGACACACAAAAAGTTGCTACATGCATGTCGCCACACAAAACTCATCTCACAAAAGTCCCTACATGCATGTCGCCACACGCAACTCAACACACACAACTTGACACACGAAACTCGCCCTAAAACACACACAAGTCTGGTATCCTTCAAAAATAAAAATCTGATTAATAAGCAGACAAACTACAAGAGCAACAAATGTACCATATAGGAATCCGGCAGCTGTCAGTCACATGACCAGTCTATTATGTGTATGTGTGAGCTAATATATACTGCCAGGGGGTGGGCTTACTGTTGGCTGGGGATTTATCAGGCTGCCATTTTAGCTTACAAATACTGAGGTAAAAATACTGACCAAATAACGTGTGAACGAGGGCTAATACAGGAGGAGATGGCATACAGCTATATACTATATACAGGAGATGACACACAGGTATATACTATTTACAGGGGAGATGACACACAGGTATATACTATATACAGGAGGAGATGACACACAGATATATACTATATACAGGAGAGATGACACACAGGTATATACTATATAGAGGAGGAGATGACATACAGGTACATACTACATACAGGAGGAGATGACATACAGGTATATACTATATACAGGAGGAGATGACACACAGGTATATACTATATACAGGAGCAGATTACCTACAGGTATATAGTATATACAGGAGGAGATGACACAGGTATATGCTATGTATAGGAGGAGATGACATACAGGTATATACTATATACAGGAGATGACACACAGATATATACTATATATAGGTGAGATGACACACAGGTATATACTATATACAGGAGATTACATACAGGTATATCTAATATATAAAGCTGAATGTGTGTATGTATGTATGTGTGTATGTCCGGGATTGGCATCTGTACCGTCGCAGCTACAGCCACAAAATTTTGCACAGTCACACGTCTGGACCCCGAGAGCGTCATAGGCTATGTTGTGAGGTGAAATTTTAACCCCGCGCGTTCCAATTCACCAAACAATTTTGCTCCTATCTACATAATGGGGAAAAAGTGAAGGGAAAAGTGTTGGAGGAAAATTGACAGCTGCCAGATGTGAACAATGAGGACTTAAAGAATGAGAGCGATGGCGACAAAGAGTATATACCGTACAGTTGCTAAGGTGGGGCCCCGACATGGGATACTCACCACACACGGGGATATGAACACAAACACAAAATGCGCCACACACTACCACGTGCTTGAACACATATACCACCCTCAGCACACATTTCACCACACACACACACCAACCTCGCCACATAAAAGTCGAAACACAAAAGTCACCACTCAAAACTCGCTACATGCAAAACTCGCCATATGCAAAACTAGGCTCACGCAAAACTCGCCACACGTGCAAAACTCACCTCATGGAAAACTCACCTCATGCAAAACTTGCACACACAGAAAAATTGCCACATGTACAAAAGTTGCACCACATGCAAAAGTTGCCTCACACAAAACTTGCACATACTCAAAATGCACCACACATAAAACTCGCCACGCGCAAAACTCGCCATGCACAAATCTTGCTGCACACAACTTGCTACACTAACCTGTCACATGCAACTCAACACACAAAATGTTGCTACACGCATGTCGCCACACAAAACTCATCTCACAAAAGTCGCTACATGCATGTCGCCACACGCAACTCAACACACACAACTTGACACATAAAACTCGCCCTAAAACACACACAAGTCTGGTATTGTCCTTCAAAAATAAAAATCTGATTAATAAGCAAACTACAAGAGCAACAAATGTACCATATAGGAAATACGGCAGCTGTCAGTCACATGACCTGTCTATTATGTGTATGTGTGAGCTAATATATACTGCCAGGGGGGAGGGCTTCCTGTTGGCTGGGGATTTATCAGGCTGCCAATAGCAACCAATCACAGCTCAGCTTCTATTTTGCTACAGTTAATTAACCTGAGCTCTGATTGGTTAATATAGGCAACAAAGACATTCTCAGTATAACAAAGCTAATATATGTTGTGAAATGCTTCTATTTGCTTAGTTTTTGCCTTTTAATAATTACATTTCTATCTATTTGTTTTGTGGTTTTTGTGTGCAGAATAAATTTTTGTTAACACATTCTATTTTGCTAACAGCAGTCATTAACCCGGGCGAAGCCGGGTAGTACAGCTAGTATAGCATAAACCTGAAGACAGATTCCCTTTAAAAGGTAAATAATGATGAACTTCGACAGCATATTGTGATGTAAAGGTAACCTGTCACTATATAAATGCAGTGCAATCTACAGACATCATGTTATAGAGCAGGAGGAGCCGAGTGGATTGTATAAAATTTTGTGAGAAAAGAATCAGTATAACCCGTGTATTAATCACGTAGTCCTTTGCTCTTCCTAGGATTTTTGGTCCAGTGGCCGGTCCTATCAGTGACTGACAGCTATAGCTGTATGCACTCTTATACAAACATAACTATCTACAACATGATAACTGTAGATTGGACTGCATTTTTATGGTCACAGGCTCCCTTTAACCACTTTCCGACATCGGGCGTAACAAGTACACCGATGTCGGACTCCCTCCCTTTGCTGTGGGTTGTGGCACTAAGCCCACATCTTTCCCGGCACACGTTTTGAACAGCTGACATGTGCCTCTAACAGCCGCAGGTGGAATCGCAATCCACCCGTGGCTGTTGAGTAGCTAAATTAAACTGTTAAACTCTGACAGCAACATTTATCTCTCATTTCCAGCAAGAACGTCGGAAATCCTGCCCATCGGTGACCCCGTCACGTGATTGCAGATCACCGATGGGTTGGCATGACAACCAGAGGTCTCCAGCAGTTGGTTGTCACTGCCGGATTGCTATGAGCGCCGCCGGGTGATCGGTGCTCATAGAGAGTGGGCAGTTCTGCTACATACAGGCGATCTGATCATCGCCTATATGTAGCAGAGCCGATCAGATTATGGCAGCTTCTGGTCTCTCATGGAGACTATTGAAGCATGCCAAAAGTAAAAAAACAAACAAACAAACATGTTTTTAAAAATAAAAAAATTTCTGCTGGGAGCCATGTGTGTGGCACTACCCTATTTAAACCCCCTGCAGTCTGTTCCAAGGTGCCAGTTATAGGTTTATACTGACTCTGGTTGGTACCTTGTATGTGTACTACCCTGTGCGAGGGCTTACTTGTTGCGCCCTGAGCAGACGTTTTTACTCATACCATTTTTTGTACATAAGATCTTTTGATCGCCTCTTATTGCATTTTATTGCAATGTTGCGGTGACACAAAGACCCGTAATTTCGATTTTTTTTCTGGTTACACCGTTTACCGTCTGGATTAATTTATTTTAGATTTTGATAGATCTGATTTTAAGAAAACCAGCGATACCAAATATGTGTATTTTTTACTGTTTTATTTTTAATGGGTAATAAGGGGAAGGTAATTTTAACTCTTGTGTTTTTTTCATATTTTTACAAATTTTTTTCATGTTATATTGTATTTATTAGTCCCCTTTGAAAACTTGAAGCTGCAATCATCCAATTGCTTATACCATACATAGCAGTGAATCAGCTATAATCACAATCTCCTATGAACATCAGCTAAACGCTGGCTTTCATAGGAGTATCAGAATTACAGGCACAGGGGTCTACAGCAGTACTTTGGGCTGTCACAGCAATCCATTGGCGCCTTGCAGATGTGCCGATGGGCACGTGGGGAGATGCGTCCACTCTCAGCATGTATTATATGCCACTGTGAAAGACTGACAGCAGCATTAAACAGGTTAAACATGGGCTGAGCTCCACTCTACTCGCAGCTGTTAAAGGCAGATGATGGCTAAATAATGGTTGGTTATTGGAGGCAGATGATGGCTAAATAATTTGGCTATTGGAGGCAGATGATGGCTTAATAATTTGGCTATTGGAGGCAGATGATGGCTGAGTAATTTGGCTATTGGAGGCAGATGATGGCTAAATAATTCAACCATCATCTGCCAGGAAAGATGCGGGATCGGCAGGGAGCTGGCATATGACTACTGGTAAAATTAAATACAAACAGTAGTTAGGAGGACTAGACAGGAACTCTGCTTCCTCACTCCTCCTGGCTACATAGAAGATGACAGTGGCTACTGATAGGATTCTATGTCAGTAATGTATCTTTCTGTCTCCACTGAATACAGATGTTGAGTACCGCGGCCGTCACAAGAGTTGGTGTGAATGCATTCACTTCAACAAGTTAACCAAAGACTAGTGGAGGGCCACAGATCTGAGGATGAATGAGTGCAATTATTGAGATTATAGGTTTGTTTATTATTATTTTATACCATTTCCTCCATTTAGTCACATTTTAACCTTTTCACACGTGCTACATTCGCAAAAAAAAAAAACACTCCTCAAATAGATAGGTCATAAAAAAAGCTAAAAGTTCAGTTTGGGACCAGTGCGTGAAAGTCATTAAACATGTGAAGAAGACATTTTAGGAACAAGACAGTGCGGTGCCCGGTTAATAGGGAACTGCCCAGTACAAAAATACTGTTCAAATAGAATGATGCAAGGAGGCATCGAATACGGCTGTGAACCTCTCCTGCTCCACATCCAAATCAAGATGTACCTTCATAAGAATGTCACTGTCTTGATTAAACAGAAAGGCAGAAGTTGAAGCAAAGTCATCGCAGGTTATCCAAGAAAGTTGATAGCATTTAAAACTGTGTTTAGTCTCTTCTGCCATTTCAAGCATGGCTGCACTATTCTGCTATTAGCAAAGTAGTGAAATCTGTGCCAGCTCAGCTCATTCCCTCTACAGAGGAGAAGCCGTGCTAAGTGATCTTCAGCGCTGTGTGATACTTACCTCACATCTTTTTGGTGGTTACTTAACAATTTATTTATTTATTTATTTATTTTAAAGTAAACACATATTCATGATATGTGAGCATATTAAAGGGAATTGGTCACTAAGTTTTTGCTAACCCATATGAGAGTTGCATATGACGTAGAGGCAGAGACCCTGATTTCAGCTGTGTATGTATCACTGGGCTGCTTGCTGCAGTTTTTATAAATTTAGAGTTTTCTCTGCTGCAGATCTAGCAGTTCTCTCTGAATGTGGAGCTCTGTATAACCCCACTCACACTACTGATTGGCAGCTTTCTGCGTACACTGTGCATAGCCAGAAAGCTGCCAGTCAATGGTGGGGGCGGGGGTATACAGAGCTCATGAATATGGAGGACTACATGGCAGCAAGTTTACTAGTCCAATAGTGAATCTAAGGGCTCATACTCACTTGCGTGAAATACGGCCGAGTCTCGCAGGTTAAAACCCGGCTCTGCAGCCAGCAGTCCAGAGCGGAGTGTGCGGCCGCACAGCAATACATAGAGCTGCACCCTCCGCTCCCAAGTGCCGGCGGCAGAGCCGGGTGTTACCATGCGAGACTCGCCCGTATTTCACGCAAGTATGAGCCCTAATGCTAAGGCTAGGTTCACATTGCGTTAGTGGGTGATCGCAAACGGACAGCATTGCACGGCGAAAATGTCGCAATTAACGCCGTGCAACGGGTCCGTTAGCGCACCCATTGACAGCAATGTAAATTTCGCCTGTAGCACATCGCTAGCGCGTGCCTTTTTCGGCTCGCGCCAGCGATGTGCCGTTCTTTTGTAGCGCGCCTTGGACGCTGCTTGCAGTGTCCGCGGCGCGCCCGAGGTCCGTTCCCCGCTCTCGCAGATCAGGGATCTGCGAGAGCGGGGACGTTAGCGCGACCCCTAAACGCGGCCCCTACAAAAACATTGCGTTAGCGCAATCCGCTAGCGCTAGAGCTAAACGGATTTCCCTAACGCAATGTGAACCTAGCCTAATAAAATGGTGATTTTATCAAAACTATTTTACCAAACCTATAGTAAATAGCACAGTGACACATGGCTGGAATCAAAGTCTCTGTCCCTACATTATGCTGTTCTCAGATTAGGTAGCAAAGAAAAGGTGACAGATTACCTTTAAAGTAGATCTACTGTGCTTAATTATGATTATGCTCAACTATGATAATTGACTCGTTTGATCCAGTCCCTGAAGTAAGCCTGAGGTGGTCTGCAGTCCACCTCCATATCAGCACCCCTGCCTGATCTATTACAGCACCATTTCTTATAGAAAATAAAAATAAATCAAGACCACTAATTTTTACATTAATTTCTTGAACCGTTTGCCCGATCCACTGCTCGGATTTCCTGCTGGGCTCCTCAAAGTCTCTTTGGGCACTGAATTATGACAGAGTAAAAATGCTGCCCCTTGTGGTTCTTTGTTGACATAGCTGCAGCGCTGATATCTCTTCTATGCACACGACTGCTGCAGACACGAGCCTCTGATCTAGAAAGCACCAGACTGCGGAGGCCAGTGATTAGCTGCAGCGCTGATATCTCTTCTATGCACTGGACTGCTGCAGACACGAGCCTCTGATCTAGAAAGCACCAGACTGTGGAGGTCAGTGATTAGCTGCAGCGCTGATATCTCTTCTATGCACTCGACTGCTGCAGACACAATCCTCTGATCTAGAAAGCACCAGACTGCAGAGGCCAGTGATTAGCTGCAGCGCTGATATCTCTTCTATGCACTCGACTGCTGCAGACACGAGCCTCTGATCTAGAAAGCACCAGACTGCGGAGGCCAGTGATTAGCTGCAGCAGTTTCATGTTGTGGAGCAGACGTTACCGCTGCAGCCATGTCATGCAGAAAAGAACTCCAGGGAGCGGCAGAGGGAAGCATTGCTGGAGCGCTAATGGCTTCAACAAGTAAGTAAAGCTTTCTATGCTATGCTTTAGCATTACTTATTATTTGCCCATTTTTTCTTTTTAGACACTGACAACCCCTTTAAGCACTGGATTAGACTCTAGAAACGACACCACTGACACCCATTCTAATAAGTGCACCAACTAATATTATCTCTGAGGCCGGCGTAACACTAGCGAGTATTATGGACGTATGAGAGGTGCAGAAAATACGGATTGCATATGGTACAATAATTCTCTATGGCCCAGCTCCTATCAGCTGTATTTTACGGATCCGTATTATACGGTGTTCTACAGCCGTAGAAAATTGCAGCATGCAATAAAGTGTTTACGTACATAGCTAATCTTGATGTTGCGTTCGGTACTATATTTGTTAACGCAAAACTCGTACAGAGGGGTGTTGACCCCGTCCTTTTTTTTTTTTTTTAAATGATTAGTAAATTTATGGTAATCATTTAAGAAGGCATTTTATTATCCTCGTTAAAATATGATCGAATGTAAGTCCGCAAGGACAGGGTCCTCTCCCCTCTGTACCAGTCTGTCACTGTAAACGTGTTTACTGTCAACGATATCTATAACCCTGTATGTAACCCCTTTCTCATGTACAGCACCATGGAATTAATGGTGCTATATAAATAAATAATAATAATATTAATGATCAATCAATGCCAACTCTATTAAACAATGTGCAGAATGAGTTGAAACAATATTTGTTACCATGTCATTGCAGTGGATGATGTTATGAGAAGATGGCGCAGCATCAGGGACGAGTACCGGCGGGAACGTCAGATGCGTGCAAGAAGTGGGTCAGCAGCACCACCAAAAAAAAGGAAATACATCTATTATGACCGTCTATCCTTTTTGGATGGCAGTATGGATCTAAGGCAGTAAGTCATAACCACACAACAATTTTTTTTATTTTTTTTAAATATTAGTATTAAAATTATTTTTTCTGGTTATTCCATGGCGCTTTAGATGTAAGGAGGGGTAAACCTATTTTAAAAAAATAAATAAATAAGAACAAAATGGGCCAGGATGAGAGAGGACCCTGCCCGCAAAGCCTCACAAGCTCCAACAAGGGATGGGTGACAATACAGTAGGCGAGGGTCCAGCTGTTCATGCAGTGGTTTGTTAGATCTGTGGTTACTGCAGGTTATGATTGTTGGAAGAGGTGGGTCTTCAGGCTCTTTGCGTAGCTTTCATTGGTAGGCGACAGTATGATGTGTTGTGGTAGTGGTTTCCACAGTTGGGGTGATACACGAGATAAATCTTGTATCCCATTGTGGGAATAGGAGATAAGAGGGTAATAGAGAAGGAGATCTTGTGAGGATCGGAGGTTGTGTGTAGATAATTATCATGAGATGAGGTCACAGATGTGTCATAAAATAATGTTATCAAATTAACCAAATATTTAATGTATTCTATTTTGCTTTATTGTTTAATAACAGAACACAGTCCAACCTCACAGAGAGGGAGACCGGGTCTGATTCTGAAGCAGTAATAGATCCGGTTGGTGTTGAAGAAGAGGTGGCAGGCCCATCTTGTTCATCTTCTACCTCCATCATTCCGGCACCATCAGCTACAGCATCACAAGACACAGCAGCAAGTGTTGAAGATCCAGTACCACCACCCTAAGCAGCACATGAACCTGGAAGCCAGGAGGAGCAAGTCCATAGCAGCAGCCCTACAGGCCCACCGGTGTCCTCCCCACAGGCAGCTGTGCCTTTACACAGAGGGCGCCGAAGGAGAGAGCTGCAAGCCACAAGGAGGGATGTTGACGCTGGGGTCCTGAATTATTTGGCCAGGGCAGCCACGAATGATGGAGAGGAGGCCTTTTCTCGCAGCCTTGCCCGTTACCTTCGTCGCCTTCCCCGTGAGGTGAGGCTACGTGTGAGAGGGTGCATTCAAATCCTGATTGATTTAAGCACCCCTCCAAATAACCCCTATGAGGTATTTGAATATCTGGAGAGAAGGCAGCTTTCCCAAACAAACCTCTTGCGCCTTCAATTTACTCAACAGGTGCAGGATCAATCAGGATTTGAAGCACCTACTCCACGTATGCCTACACCTCAACCCCTCCCACCCCAAAATGTACAAAGGCCTGCACTGTACCAAATGGCAGCCTACAACCCTCATTCCCAATATGGCCACTTTTCCAGACCCAGTGATGTGGGCTGGTCCCAACCTGGGTTTGGGCAACATGGCCATTTTGGGGTGGGGTATGACTACAGCCAATATGTACGTCAGCCAGAGGGACACAGACAATTACCTTATGGCCAACACCCAACTGGCCAATATGGCCAAGGCCTGTATTCGGCTCAGCAAGCCACAGCATCCTCACAGGGTGAAGGACAATTGGACCAACAAAGGCCCCCTGAACAGGACCCTGAGCTGCCGCCATCTCCCCCGCCAACTTACAGGGATCTGTAATGTTTTTTTTGTTTGCTATTTTCTTGTTCTATGTTCAGCCAAACAATGTATTTGGGTCGTTTGTGGTGTCTTTACACTTTGTTCTGTTTAGTGGTTTGCAAAACAAAAAAAAACCATATGCCACAAATATGGTGACAAGTTGCCAAAAAAAGGCTTTTGCAGTTACTAAAAAATTTTGACAAAAGCCAATTGATGTTTGTGGACTAATCATTATTACATCACAAACATTTGCTCTGTTCATAATCATCTGTTAATTAATGAAATACAACACACACAGTGCTGTTTCATTTGCAGAACAAATTATATTTTTAAAATGTTTTAAGAAAAAAAGTAAATCACAACTGAGACACAGCATCATCTTGCCAGGGAGTAGCACCCTGAAGAGAGACAAAATAATTTGAGAAAACATCCCTAACTTTTATGCCAGAAAGGGGACGCCGCGGAGGAGGGCCATATGGTGTAGGCCTAATCACATTGCTCAACATTTGTTCACCAATATCATCTGAGGAGCAATCATGTATGCGGGTATAATTGTGCAAAATTACACAGGCTTTGATGACTTCTCTCACTGAAGTTTCACTGAGCTGAATGGCAGACTGGAGGACACGCCATTTGGCCACCAGAATACCAAAGGCGCACTCCACCAGTCTCCGTGCCCTAGAAAGCCGCAAATTAAAGATCCGCCGGTGGTTGAGGTTGCGGCGTGGATAAGGCCTCATGACCTGTCTCGTCAGTTGGAACGCCTCATCTCCAACAAAAACAAAAGGCACTGCTTCTGCAGTGGAGCCTGGGAGTTGTTGTGGCGGTGGGAGGTTTAACTGGTTGTCACGTAGCGACAAAAGTGCCACTGTGTGACAGTACCCTAAGAGCTGAATGTGGCTCTCAAGGTCAGAAACGTTGGGGACCTCTGGTGTAAGGCCACATTCACACTTCCATTGTTTTACCTTCGTATTTGTAGGACAAAACCAGGAGTGGGTGATAAATACAGAAGTGGTGACGTGTTTCTATGATACTTTTCCTCTGAATGTTCCACTCCTGGGTTTACTTTACAAATACTGATATAAAATACTGACCAATATACTGAACGTGTGCGTTTTTTAATGCGTTTTTTGCGCGGTTTTGACGCGTTTTTGTCGTGGTTTTTCCCAAACATTTCCCAATGCATTAGACAGTGGAAAAACCGCGAAAAAAACGCAAAATTAATGAGCATGTCCGGATTTGTACCGCAATGCGTTTCTCATGCGGAAAAACGCACATCATGTGCACAGAAATTGCGGATTTCATTAAAAATGATAGGATGCTTAATGTATGCAGATTATTTGCGGTTTTATAGCGTTTTTATAGCGCAAAAACGCTAAAAAACCGCAAATAATCTGCACTGTGTGAACATAGCCTAAGACTAGTAGATGTGTACCCAGATCTGCTCTTCTATGCAGGGCTGCTCACAAAATTCACTATTTTCAGATGTGCTCTTCATACCAATTTGCTAGAACTGGAGCTAATTCACCAAGCTGACAGACAGCCGCGAGCCACAATTCATGGGACCGCGAGCCACATGTGGCTCCCGAGCTACAGGTTGGGGACATCTGCCTTACACTTTAAGATCTTTTCTGTGATGTCCAGACCTTTTGATTACAATTGACCTGAAAACACTAAGGCCCCTTTCACACATCAGTTTTTTGCCATTAGTCACAATCCATCGAATTTTGAAAAAAAAACGGATCCGTCACAGATTGTGAAAAACTGATGCGAAGTATTCAGCTAATTGGATCCTAAAAAAAAATCAGAGTATGCTCAGTTTAAAAAAACGGAATTCGTCGCCGCATTACGTAATTTGACGGATCCGGCACCCATAGGCTTCCATTCTAGCAAACGACGGATGGTGACGGATCCGTTGCTGTCTGTTTTTTTGACGGACACAAAAAAAGTTACTTTGTCCGTTGTCTCCGGCCGCCGGACAAACAACGACGGATGAAACATGAGGCCATCTGTGGCTAATACAAGTCTATGAGAAAAAAACAGATCCGGTGGCATCAGTCGCTGGATCCGTTTTTTTCAAAATTTGATGGATTGCGACTGATGGCAAAAAACTGATGTGTGAAAGGGGCCTTAGAGCACAGTCAGGCGGCTGTATGTCTCACGTGAGGATCACATCGCAATCTTCGGACTGGCCGGAGGATCTACTGACCCCAGAGTGACATCTGCATAGAAATACATGCTGTCACGCTCAGGTCAAGAGAGCCGACGGCCAGTCCGAAGATTGCGGTGCGATCCTCACACGAGTGAGTAATCTCAGGATAGACAGATCCTCTGGAAAAAAAAAACACAATCCTAATAGCAATTATTAATAAAAGCAGACTGTAAACCGGCCCCCCCACCGCTTTGTTTAAAGACACCGGAGTGGTTTCATGGAAGAATGAATGTTCGCCTTACCTTCAGGGTTCAGCCAAAAGTCAACAGTAAGTAAACCACAATGTATGTAACATGAATAGGCTTGGAAACGCTGCTTGTAAACTGTAAGGTGGTCTAAGAAATACGAGCTACACAATTAGATATCAATATTGTGCTCAGGACATGGAGAAACACCACTTCGATCCACTTTGTGTGATCCAGAAACAAAAGTCTGACATTTATTTGGGACGAGTTTAATATGCGCCATGAGACACTCACACGCTGTCCTCTGATAATAGCAAAATGAGCGAGAAGTGCACCAACAGCACACTGCTACAGTATTCTATAAAGCGGACACGTGTCCAACCCAAAATAACAATCTTTCCCATCATGAAAATGTAGGTACATGGGGTTGACATCAGGGACTCCCCCGACTGCTAAAGGAGGGTCACTGGGATTGTTCCTATGCTGTTACAAAGGAATATTCTGGCTTCTACTGCAGGTTTTAACAAAGCTCCTTGCGACATTTTGCATTAATTAACTAACAAGTCTGCATGGATATAAAACAGCAGAATACGTCCACATGGGATAGCTGAAATACAAGCACAAAAGTAACGCAATAGGACACGGAGCAGGCGCTGTAATTGTCCTCACTTCTGACTCAAGAGTTTCTTATTTTTTTAGTCTGCTATTAAACTAAATGCAATTTAGATTCACTGAGAATTCCAGGACCCCCTGCCAAGAACCTTTATTTGCCTCAGAAGTTTTATTATAACCAATATATTTGACTGCTGCACTAAACATGACCAGCTAAATTTCTCAACTGGGGTCTATGAAGCCATAACAAATAATCAGAGACTACTAAGCATTCCCCGAGAAAGTTCTTCCGCTCCACATGATATATTACACAGCGTCTCATAAATAGATGTTACACAAAGTTTAAGGACATAAATATTATCATACCTGACTGGTAATCTACATACAGGTGAAGGGGATCCTCAGAGATGTAGGTCTGGATGTGCAGAGCTGGTACAGTGCAGAGAACAGCAGAGTTGGGTATGCTGGACATGGAAGAGCAGAGCCGAGTGTGCAGATGACACCAGAACGTGGAAGATGCTGCACACCACTTTGGGCATGGAACAGTAGAGCTGAGCATGCGAGACAGAATCTTGGAAAGACAGAGCTGAGTATGCAGAATGACACCTTGAACATGGAATATCAGAGCCATGTATGATGGATGATATCTTGCACATGGAATGTCAGAGCCTTGTATGTCGACAAGTAACTTGGAACAACAAAGCCGAGTATGCAGGCAGTTACCATGGAACAGCAGAGCAAAATCTGCAGCTAGGCATCTTGGAACAGCAAAGCTGAGTGTTTATAGCAGAGCTGGATTTGGGTGAGGTTACTTGTGACAGTGTAGGTGTAGGAGAGTGACATCAGATTTGTACACCAGGTTACCATGGAGGAAGCAAATCGCCAAAGGAGCCAGGACAGGTGAGAAACTCTAGATACTAAGCTCTTAATTTATGCTGGCATTTTTTTATGACGTTTTTCTGTAAGTGTCTGGTCTTGTGTACAACACATTTAATATCCATTTATCCATAATTCAAAAGTATTTGTACTCAACAAGTGGAGCAATCGCACATCGTGCATGGACCCTACTGAGTCCCCGTAAGACATCAATCAGAAGATATGAGGAATTAAAATGACCCGGACCGGGAGAGCAGTGCCCAGGCATCGTGTTACAAGCTTTCATAGTCAGTACAAATTAAAGGTTCACCGCTTTATTACTTTACTGATACTAATTGAATCGCTTTAATTCAAGCAAATTGCATTGAATTTCTTTTGCTATATTTTGTGGCAATACCATTACTGATTCACGTGGACCTAAGTGTTGGGTTACAAGAACACCAAAGATAGAAAACACTGAGAAAACGAATGTAGGTCTGGTAGAACGTCGGGAAGTTTCTGAAGTAACTGTGATCTATATTGAATTTAATACAGTATCAGGGTTTAGATAAAGGGCCACGGTTTTCTTTGTCTGCTCCTTAATGCAGTCAGAAAAATGATGGAAGGTTCCTTCTACAGCAAACTGCCCAAAACAAGTCCTACCCATTCTCCGCATTTCCTATATTTTTTTTATTCAGGTTTAGCTCTGGATAAGATGGGAGAGAAACACACAACTGATTTTTACTGAGATATTATAATTGTTTTTTTCTTTCTTTGGATCCCAAAATACATAGAACAAAATGAAATTGGATAGCATCATCTTATTAACCAGAGAAGATGACTTATCTATCCACCGGCCCACTGGGACCGGACGGGTAGAACAGGACAATTTTACTGCCATTAGATTGGGGCCGCAGTGCACATGCGTGAGTGCAGCTCCATTCATTTCCTGTGCAGATGTAAAAGGGAACCTGCCATCAGGTTTTCGCCATATAACGTACGGCCACCACCTTTAAACCCTCTTCTACAACATACTTGCGCTTGCACAGGAGCGAGATTGGGGGACACCATGAGGATGATGTAGGATGCGTAATCCACATGAAGCTAGGAAGGAGGACAGCGACTGAAGGGAGGAGGAATTGGATCAAAACCGGAGACACCCATAGGACAGGACCGCGCCATCTGTGAGCATAATAAAAGGTCTTTTTTTAGGATTTGTAGAAGGGATTGGAAACTTTTTTACAGCATTCTAGTATGCTGTAAAAGAGGGCTTTAAGGTTTTGGCCATATTTTATATGGGAAAATTGTGGCGACAGGTTCCCTTCAGGTGCTTCGCTCTGTTTTGTGAATGGAGCGGCGGACAGGCCTGGGCATCGTCACGCCATTCTACAACTCACAAAATGCTTTGTACTGCTGATCCGTGACGGGCCCAGGCCGGACCTCCACCAATCCATAAGTGATCACCTATAGTGATGAGCAAGTATACTCGTTGCTCGGGTGGTCTCCGAGTATTTGTAACTGCTCGGAGATTTAGTTTTTGTTAGTTTTTTAGCCAAGATGAGTACATGTGGGGGTTGCCTGGTTGCTAGGGAATCCCCACATGTAATCAAGCTGTCTATCACCTGTAAATCATGCAGCTGAGGCAAGGAAAACTAAATCTCCGAGCAGTTACAAATACTCGGAGACCACCCGAGCAACGAGTATATTCGCTCATCACTAATCACCTATCCTTTGATACCGTAAATATGTTTTCCTAAATATTTATTTTTCTATCTGCTACTAAATTCACTGACTGCACTATAGCTGCCGACTTAGCTTTATCCCTACAATTACTAGGAAAACAAAAAAATCTGAAAGCTAAATTATTTTTCTGCAGACATACAATGCAATGATCTCTAAACATAAATGTTAGATCATCGATTCTCCTTTTTCTTATTACCATGAGATCAAGGTACATTTATAGTCTCAGCTGCCTAAACGGTTTTACAAATGTTCGGGATACGGCGACGGTTTGGGAATCAATGCTTACTTTATCATTTTTCCCAGTAGAATCTAATTATTCACAATTGATTTCAGCAATGAAAGGTGTATCATTAACAGGAGTCGTCTTCCCATACCTCTCAGATGAATTATTGAATTCTGAAAACAAAATTAACTTAAGCAATGTCATTACTTAGCGAGCGATGCCGCACATGATAAAGTGACAGTGACATATTTATACATGTGGAGGACAGAGCAATTAAGCACGACTGATTAATCTGATAGATGCTACTTCTCCAAACACTCAGTGGGTGTTAATTAAATATGATCAACAGGAGCGGGAAACTACAACTTCTGAGAACTTCATTTTCACGTTAATTTAAAGAATTCTATTTTTAATTCAGTTTCCAGAAATAGCTGCTATACAATGAGACAAAAGCACTGACAGCTATACAATATCAGATCAACGGAGCATTATCACACAATTAAACGAACAGAAGCACAGCAGCAGAGAAACAGAGATGGGACACTCACTTTCAGAAGGTTCAGAGTATACTCTAGAAGCCTGTTACACTGTTCCTAACACTAATTAGAAGTGAAACAACTGGAGAAAAGTGTAATAAGCGCTTTATAAATCATCCCAAGCGCAGAATCTACAATACAATACTACCATAAATCCTGCACAAGATTCCATACATCTATACCAGCGACTTAGAGAACATAGAAGGGACAGATATAGACAGTGCAAACTTAGTTTAGACCAGGGGTCTCAATCACGAGACCACCGAGAAAGGCTTCATGCGGCCTGCAGGCACCAGAGCTGCCGTGATCTTCGTGCCAGTGACTCTTTTCAGTTGAATGTGCGTCCTTGGAATATATCGTGGCACGGACTCCAGCTCTCAGCACCACAATGCCAATACGAGCTACCGACCAATCAGACGCCATCAGCTGACGTCGGGTAGCGCGTTACATCACCGTCATACGCCGCACAGGCTGTGGGATGAGGACACACTACTAGCCTGCGGCTTAGAACAACACATGGCTGTTGTTTATTTGGCACAAGGTTAGGGGAGGCTGGGTTTTTATGAAGCTTGGAAATTTGCATCACCTGGCCTTTCCTAATGATAATCGTGAACAAGACATAACCCTAACAGGCTAATTAAAGGGAACCTGTCACCCCCCAAAATTGAGGGTGAGCTAAGCCCACCGGCATCAGGGGGTAATCTAACCTCTTTTTCTTATCTTTCAGGATACATCGGCATTACAGAATGCTGTAGATAAGCCCCTGATGCTGGTGGGCTTAGCTCACCCTCGATTTTGGGGGTGACAGGTTCCCTTTAAGGTCTGAAACTATGGCCACAAATCTCCAAGGATGCCCAAACTTTTGCATTGGTCCATTTTTGTAATCATTAACCCCTTTCTGACATTAGACGTACTATCCCGTCGAGGTGGGGTGGGCGCGTATGACCACCGACGGGATAGTACGTCATATGCGATCGGCCGCGCTCACGGCTGACTATCGCAGCTGACATCCGGCACTATGTGCCAGGAGCTGTCACGGACCGCCCCCGGCACATTAACCCCTGGCACACTGCGATCAAAGATGATGGCAGTCTTCCGGCGGTATAGGGAAGCATCGCGCAGGGAGGGGGCTCCCTGCGTGCTTCCCTGAGACCCCCGGAGCAACGCGATGTGATCGCGTTGCTCTGAGGGTCTCTTACCTCCTCCTCCCTGTAGCAGGCCTGGATCCAAAATGGCCGCGGGGGGCCTTCCGGGTCCTGCAGGGAGGTGGCTTACCAGCCTGCTCAGAGCAAGCGCTGGTAAGCCTGCACAGGAGTGCACGTCAGATCGCTGATCTGACACAGTGCACAGCAAAGTGTCAGATCAGCGATCTCACACTATAACATGATGCCCCCCCCGGGGCAATGTTATAGTGTAAAAAAAAAAATATTCACATGTGTAAAAAAAAAATGTAAAAAAAATTCCTAAAAAAAACCAAAAAAAACCATATTGTTCCTATAAATACATTTCTTTATCTAAATAAAAAAAAGCAATAAAAGTACACTTATTTAGTATCGCTGCGTCCGTAACGACCCAACCTATAAAACTGTCCCACCAGTTAACCCCTTCAGTGAACACCGTAAAAAAAAAAACGAGGAAAAAAATTTATTATCATACCGCCAAACAAAAAGTGGAATAACACGTGATCAAAAAGACGGATATAAATAACAAAAAAACAAAAAAAAGATGAAAACCAGCTCACCTGCTAGGCATGTGCTGTGGGGAAGCCCGGATACCGTGCAGTCATCACGTCGAACAATAGAACAAAAGAGGATAAAAATCCAGCTTCCAAAAATATCCAAATTTATTGAAGGTAAAATGCAAAGTCCAAAAACATGGTTCACAGGAAAATGAGTAGCAGCGGGCACTGCTGCTACTCATTTTCCTGTGAACCATATTTTTGGACTTTGCATTTTACCTTCAATAAATTTGGATATTTTTGAAAGCTGGATTTTTTTCCTCTTTGGATATAAATAACCATGGTACCGCTGAAAACGTCATCTTGTCCCGCAAAAAACAAGCCGCCATACAGCATCATCAGTGAAAAAATAAAAAAGTTATAGTCCTCAGAATAAAGCGATGCAAAAATAATTTTTTCTATAAAATAGTTTTTATCGTATTAGCGCCAAAACATAAAAAACTGATATAAATGAGGTATCGCTATAATCGTACTGACCCGAAGAATAAAACTGCTTTATCCATTTTACCAAACGCGGAACGGTATAAACGCCTCCTCCAAAAGAAATTCATGAATAGCTGGTTTTTGGTCATTCTGCCTCACAAAAATCGGAATAAAAAGCGATCAAAAAATGTCACGTGCCCGAAAATGTTACCTATAAAAACGTCAACTCGTCCCACAAAAAACAAGACCTCAGATGACTCTGTGAACCAAAATATGGAAAAATTATAGCTCTCAAAATGTGGTAACGCAAAAAATATTTTTTCAATAAAAAGCGCCTTTCAGTGTGTGACGGCTGCCAATCAGGGTGGATAAAAATCAATGTTTTTTTAAAAAAATCAAAAAAATCGGATTTTTTTGATTTAAATCGGATTTTTTTGATTTAAATCGGATTTTTTTCAATAAACTGCTTTTTGAGGAAAATATTTTACCATCCAAAGGTTCTTCCATCATGAGATAAAGCTGAGTTGTTTAACTCAGTAGAATAAAGGCTGTATATGTGTAACATTCACAATGCCATGCTCTTCCAGAGGTTTCTGTAGGATGCTGACTATCCAACAAGTTTGGGCATGTCAACTGAATGGAAAAAGAAACTAAACCAAAAGTGAAACCAAGCTAGAAGTGTGGAATTAAAGGGGCAGTATGAACAAAATGTGGAGGCTATTAATAGTTTATACAATTAAGACATGCTGCTTTTAAACACCTACCTATTGCCATACAGTAAAACAAAAAAGATTTTTACTTACTTTGAGGTCCCCCCCTCACCCTGGCGTTAGATCGTTGCCCCTAGTTTCGTCCGTGTAACTATGGGCGCACATGCGCACTGCGCTCACTTCTCATTTTAATCGTGATTTATATAAAAAAAAACCTTTTGATTTAAATCAGTGATTTAAATCATGATTAAAATCATGATTTAAATCGATCCGATTTAAATAGAAAAAAATCTTTTGATTTAAATCGTGATTTAAATCATGATTTAAATCGGCGTGATTTAAATCAATCCACCCTGCTGCCAATCATAAAAATCCGCTAAAAAAACGCTATAAAAGTAAATCAAACCCCCTTCATCACCCCCTTAGTTGGGAAAAAATAAAAAAAATGTATTTATTTCCATTTTCCCATTAGGGCTAGGGCTAGGGTTAGGGTTAGGGCTAGGGTTAAGGCTACAGTTAGGGTTGGGGCTAAAGTTAGGGTTAGGGTTGGGGCTACAGTTAGGGTTTGGATTACATTTATGGTTGGGAATAGGGTTGGGATTAGGGATAGGGGTGTGTCAGGGTTAGGGGTGTGGTTAGGGTTACTGTTGTGAATTTGGTTTCTGGGCTCCCCCGGTGGTCACTGGTGGTACTGAACTTGTGTGCTTCATCGCCTCTGTTCACCTGTTTCCATCAGGATGTGGGAGTTGTCTATTTAGCCTTGCTCCTCAGTCATTTCTATGCCGGCCAACAATGTTACCAGAAGCCTTTCTGTTGCATGTTCCTGCTCCTAGACTACTATCAGCTAAGTTGGACTTGTAGTCCTAAGTTTGTTTTGCATTTTTGTTCCAGTTCTCTGTGATTGTTTATTTCTGAGGCTGGAAGCTCTTGTGAGCTGGAATTGCCACTCTGGTGTCATGAGTTGATATTAGAGTCTTAAAGTAATTCCAGGATGGTGTTTTGAAAGGGTTTTCAGCTGACTGTGAAGTTTCCTTTTCTGTCTTCCTACTATCTAGTAAGCGGACCTCAATTTGCTAAACCTATCTTCATACTTCGTATGTCAATTTCCTCTGAAATCACCGACAATATATGTGGGGGCTACTGTCTGCCTTTTGGGGAAAATTTCTCTAGAGGTAAGCCAGGTCTGTATTTTCCTCTGCTAGGGTCAGTCAGTTCTCCGGCTGGCGCTGGGCGTCTAGGGATAAAACGTAGGCACGCTACCCGGCCACTGTTATTTGTGCGGTAGGTTTAGCTCACAGTCAGCTCGAGTTCCCATCTTCCAAGAGCTAGTCCTTTTTGTATGCTTTACTACGTTCTCTTGCCATTGAGAACCATGACAGGTTACCGTTGGGATTAGGGTTAGGGATGTGTTTGAATTAGGGTTTCAGTTATAATTGGGGGGTTTCCACTGTTTACGCAGATCAGGGACTCTCCAAACGCGACATGGCGTCCGATCTCAATTCCAGCCAATTCTGCGTTGAAAAAGTAAAACAGTGCTCCTTACCTTCCGAGCTCTCCAATGCGGCCAATCAGGGGTTTACCCCAACATATGGGGTTTCAGCGTACTCAAGACACTTTGGACAACAACTTTTGGGGTCCAATTTCTACTGTTACCCTTGGGAAAATACAAAACTGGGGGCTAAAAAATAATTTTTGTGGGAAAAAAAGGATTTTTTATTTTCACGGCTCTGCGTTATAAACTGTAGTGAAACACTTGGGGGTTCAAAGTTCTCACAACACATCTACATAAGTTCCTTGGGGGGTCTAGTTTCCAATATGGGGTTACTTGTGGGGGGTTTCTACTGTTTAGGTACATTAGGGGCTCTGCAGACGCAATGTGACGCCTGCAGGCCAATCCATCTAAGTCTGCATTCCAAAAGACCCTTTGGGTATCAGCGTACTCAGGACAAATTGTACAACAACTTTTGGGGTCCAATTTCTTCTCTTACCCTTGGGAAAATAAAAAATTGGGGGCGAAAAGATCATTTTTGTGAAAAAATATGATTTTTTATTTTTACGGCTCTGCATTATAAACTTCTGTGAAGCACTTGGTGGGTCAAAGTGCTCACCACACATTTAGATAAGTTCCTTAGGGGGTCTACTTTCCAAAATGGTGTCACTTGTGGGGGGTTTCATTGTTTAGGCACATCAGGGGCACTCCAAACGCAACATGGCATCCCATCTCAATTCGAGTCAACTTTGTATTGAAAAGTCAAATGGCGCTCCTTCACTTCCGAGCTCTCCCATGCACCCAAACAGTGGTTTACCCCCACATATGGGGTATCGGCGTACTCAGGACAAATTGTACAACAACTTTTGGGGTCCATTTTCTCCTGTTACCCTTGGTAAAATAAAACAAATTGGAGCTGAAGTAAATTTTTTGTGAAAAAAAGTTAAATGTTCATTTTTATTTAAACATTCCAAAAATTCCTGTGAAACACCTGAAGGGTTAATAAACTTCTTGAATGTGGTTTTGAGCGCAGTTTTTAGAATGGTGTCACACAATGGTTATTTTCTATCATATAGACCCCTCAAAATGACTTCAAATGAGATGTGGTCCCTAAAAAAAAATGGTGTTGTAAAAATGGGAAATTGCTGGTCAACTTTTAACCCTTATAACTCCCTAAGGCCGGCGTCACACTAGGCGTATGAAAATATGGTCCGTTTTTTACGGCCGTAATACGCAGTAATTGTCCCAAAACACTGTTCGGTATTCAATGCCAGGATGCGATTTTTACTGACAAATTTATCCATGTGTCTTCCGTATGGCTTCCGTACGGCGTTTTTTTTCGTGCAGGCTTGCAAAATGGACATATCATGGATCTATCGGCTCAAATATTCTAAAAAAACATATATACAGTCTCTCTCTATATATATATATATATATATATATATATATATATATATATATATATATATATATGTCAGTGAGGCACATATATATATATATATATATATATATATATATATATATATATATATATTTATATTTCATATAGCGCTAGATAGCAGAAAGGCCGGTAATTCAATTGCGGGCTTTTGCTCTCTCCTTCACAAACCCAACATGATATGAGACATGGTTTACATACTGTAAACCATCTCATATCCCTTCTTTTATTACATATTCCTCTTTACTAATGTAACAAGTGTCTCTGTGTAAAATTTGGGGTCTCTAGCTATTAAATTAAAGGGTTAAATCCCGGAAAAAATTGGCGTGGGCTCCCACGCAATTTTCTCTACCAGAGTGGGAAAGCCAGTGACTGAGGGCAGATATTAATAGCCTAGAGAGGGACCATGGTTATAGGACCCCCCCTGGCTAAAAACATCTGCCCCCAGCCACCCCAGAAAAGGCACATCTGTAATTAGATGCGCCTATTCTGGCACTTAGCCTCTCTCTTCCCACTCCCGTGTAGTGGTGGGATATGGGGTAATGAAGAGTTAATGTCACCTTGCTATTGTAAGGTGACATTAAGCCAGGTTAATAATGGAGAGGCGTCAATTATGACACCTATCCATTATTAATCCAATAGTACGAAATGCTTAATAAAACACACACACAATATTAAAAAGTATTTTAATGAAATAAAGACACATGGTGTTTTAATATTTTATTATACTCTTAATCCACCTGAAGACCCTTGTCACCTGAAACAAAGGTAAACAAAACAAACAACAATATTCCATACCTTCCGTCGTTCAGTCTTGTTCCACGCTGTAAATCCATCTGAAGGGGTTAAATCATTTTACACCCAGGAGCTCTGCTAATGCAGCTGTGCTCCTGTCTGTAAAACTTTGTGAATGAATGGAATGAAGGGGAATGTCCTGTAGTTACCTCGAGTCCCGATGATGCGCCCCCTGCTGGATGAACTCATATGAACTCGAGCCTGGGAACTTTTCAGAATATTTTCCCAAGCTCGAGTTCATACGAGTTCATCCAGCAGGGGGCGCATCACCGCGACTCGAGGTAACTACAGGACATTCACCTGCATTCCATTCATTCACAAAGTTTTACAGACAGGAGCACAGCTGCATTAGCAGAGCTCCTGGGTGTAAAATGATTTAACCCCTTCAGATGGATTTACAGGGTGGGACAAGACTGAACGACGGAAGGTATGGAATATTGTTTTGTTTTGTTTATCTTTATTTCAGGCGACAAGGGTCTTCAGGTGGATTAAGAGTATAATAAAATATTAAAACACCATGTGTCTTTATTTCATTAAAATACTTTTTAATAATGTGTGTGTGTTTTCTTAACCATTTCGTACTATTGGATTAATAGTGGATAGGTGTCATAATTGACGCCTCTCCATTATTAAACTGGCTTAATGTCACCTTACAATAGCAAGGTGACATTAACCCTTCATTACCCCATATCCCACCGCCACACGGGAGTGGGAAGAGAGAGGCTAAGTGCCAGAATAGGCTTTTCTGCTATCTAGCGCTATATGAAATATAAATATATATATATATATATGTGTCTCACTGATATATATATATATATATATATATATATATATATATACAGTGGGGCAAACAAGTATTTAGTCAGTCAGCAATAGTGCAAGTTCCACCACTTAAAAAGATGAGAGGCGTCTGTAATTTACATCATAGGTAGACCTCAACTATGGGAGACAAACTGAGAAACAAAAATCCAGAAAATCGCATTGTCTGTTTTTTTATCATTTTATTTGCATATTATGGTGGAAAATAAGTATTTGGTCAGAAACAAAATTTCATCTCAATACTTTGTAATACATCCTTTGTTGGCAATGACAGAGGTCAAACGTTTTCTGTAAGTCTTCACAAGGTTGCCACACACTGTTGTTGGTATGTTGGCCCATTCCTCCATGCATATCTCGTCTAGAGCAGTGATGTTTTTGGCTTTTCGCTTGGCACCACGGACTTTCAACTCCCTCCAAAGGTTTTCTATAGGGTTGAGATCTGGAGACTGGCTAGGCCACTCCAGGACCTTGAAATGCTTCTTACGAAGCCACTCCTTCGTTGCCCTGGCGGTGTGCTTTGGATCATTGTCATGTTGAAAGACCCAGCCACGTTTCATCTTCAATGCCCTTGCTGATGGAAGGAGGTTTGCACTCAAAATCTCACGATACATGGCCCCATTCATTCTTTCATGTACCCGGATCAGTCGTCCTGGCCCCTTTGCAGAGAAACAGCCCCAAAGCATGATGTTTCCACCACCATGCTTTACAGTAGGTATGGTGTTTGATGGATGCAACTCAGTATTCTTTTTCCTCCAAACACGACAAGTTGTGTTTCTACCAAACAGTTCCAGTTTGGTTTCATCAGACCATAGGACATTCTCCCAAAACTCCTCTGGATCATCCAAATGCTCTCTAGCAAACTTCAGACGGGCCCGGACATGTACTGGCTTAAGCAGTGGGACACCTCTGGCACTGCAGGATCTGAGTCCATGGTGGCGTAGTGTGTTACTTATGGTAGGCCTTGTTACATTGGTCCCAGCTCTCTGCAGTTCATTCACTAGGTCCCCCCGCGTGGTTCTGGGATTTTTGCTCACCGTTCTTGTGATCATTCTGACCCCACGGGGTGGGATTTTGTGTGGAGCCCCAGATCGAGGGAGATTATCAGTGGTCTTGAATGTCTTCCATTTTCTAATTATTGCTCCCACTGTTGATTTCTTCACACCAAGCTGGTTGGCTATTGCAGATTCAGTCTTCCCAGCCTGGTGCAGGGCTACAATTTTGTTTCTGGTGTCCTTTGACAGCTCTTTGGTCTTCACCATAGTGGAGTTTGGAGTCAGACTGTTTGAGGGTGTGCACAGGTGTCTTTTTATACTGATAACAAGTTTAAACAGGTGCCATTACTACAGGTAATGAGTGGAGGAAAGAGGAGACTCTTAAAGAAGAAGTTACAGGTCTGTGAGAGCCAGAAATCTTGATTGTTTGTTCCTGACCAAATACTTATTTTCCACCATAATATGCAAATAAAATGATAAAAAAACAGACAATGTGATTTTCTGGATTTTTGTTTCTCAGTTTGTCTCCCATAGTTGAGGTCTACCTATGATGTAAATTACAGACGCCTCTCATCTTTTTAAGTGGTGGAACTTGCACTATTGCTGACTGACTAAATACTTTTTTGCCCCACTGTACCTATTCTATGTGTACACACTTATTCTACCTATTCTATTCTGTCAGTGTGATTTTACTGTACACCGCACTGAATTGACGGCTTTTCTAGAGAACACCGCTGCGTATTTCTCGCAAGTCACACGCATGGTCCGTGTGTAATCCGTAATTTTCTCGCCCCCATAGACTTTTATTGGCGGATTTTTTGCGCAATACGCTGAGAAACGCAGCATGCTGCGATTTTCTACGGCCGTACAAGACCGTATAATACGGATCTGTAAAATACGGCAGATAGGAGCTGGCCCATAGAGAATCATTGTACCATGTGCAATCCGTATTTTCTGCGCCTCTCATACGTCCGTAAAACACGCCAGTGTGACGCCGGCCTAACAAAAAAAAATTTTTGTTCCAAAATTGTGCTGATGTAAAGTAGACATGTGGGAAATGTTACTTATTAAGTATTTTGTGTGACATATCTCTGTGATTTAATTGCATAAAAATTCAAAGTTGGAAAATTGCGCAATTTTCAAAATTTTCGCCAAATTTCCGTTTTTTTTCACAAATAAACTCAGGTAATATCAAAGAAATTTTACCACTATATCATGAAGTACAATATGTCACGAGAAAACAATGTCAGAATCACTGGGATCCATTGAAGCGTTCCAGAGTTATAACCTCATAAAGGGACAGTGGTCAGAATTGTAAAAATTGGCCCGGTCATTAATGTGCAAACCACCCTTGGGGGTAAAGGGGTTAAAATGTAAATAAATATATATATATGTATTATAAAAAATTTGGCCTAAAATACAAATGAAATGTGTAATTTTAAACTTTAGGCCTTTTAGAGATTACTTCATCTTCAGCTTGTTTAACTGTTCACAATAACAGTAATTTTGACCAGGGGTGCCCAAACGTTTACATGCCACTGTAACTGGAGAATGACTACTTCATTAGTATACCAATATTTAATGAAATATTTTAATTCCAGAAATTTGTATTGTATTTGTTTTGACACATTTTCCAGCTGCCTCCATAAACGATCACAGGAGCTTGTATTCTAGTCTGCACGCCACCACGGGTGCTTGTCATTCTGTACTTGTATGTCAATGATTTCATACATGTCAACAAGTGTGTGAAACCAAAATAATAAATGAGATGTATGTCCTTGCTTGTCAATTTCATGGCCACATATTACTGCCTCAATCAGCTTGGGAGTATAGAATACTGAATAAGTTATACTCTATTACATTTACCATCTATTTTATGGCTTTTGGTGTTTTTATAGGATTATTATTATGCATTAAAGCTTACTAGAAGGAAAACCTGTCGTTTAATTTTATAAATTTGTCTCGGGCACCAGACACTCTTATTTAGAGAGACTCTGGGCTTTTCTTATGAAACAGAAAATGTTACGGTAATCTATATTTTATAAACATTTAAGTGGCAGGGAAATGACTGGAGATGTGATCACCGTACACTGTGTAATTACATTTCAAATTAGATCTCAAGTCTAAAATATTTATGACAACTAATGCTAATACTATAATAGCAATGCTACTTTCACCAGTGTCTGACAGGATTATTAATTCACTTACAAAAGCCATCATAATGAGCAATACACAGTGTTTGCTACAATGTCACGGCGTGTTTCCACTCACAGTAATGGATCTCTATAACACTCCGCAGTAAGCAGCGGATTTGCCCATGTGAAACCTACATTTATACTTTGCTTTTTCTAAGAGCAATAAAAGAAAAAGCTAATATATTCACAATCAGGCACATGAAGGGATGTATACAACTTTGTGGACATTTTGTGTTGGTTCATGTTAAAGACCTGTCATAACCCTTCATTGCTTTGGTCCTGGGGTGGTTAACATTTATATGTATTCTGCAACACCAGTGATTAGATTTTTTTTTTTGGACAGGTACAATAACAATGTTTTTCTTACAACATTACTGTGAGTATGAATATAACCTTGGTGACTGGATAATAACCATCCAAGACTACACTGTAGGTTTAAAGGGTTTCTACAAGAATAAAATAAATGAAAGAAAATGGAATTATCAATACATTTGCCTTTGTTTTGTCTTAAGAGGTAATCATTGTAGTAAATTAAAAATGGTCCTTAGGCTATGTTCATATGTTGTGTTTATTTGCTGCTGCTTTTTTATGCAAATTAAAAAGTGCTTTTTACAGTACCAGCAAAAGCTATGAGATTTCAAAAATGTCTACACTGGGTTTTTTTCCTGACTGGAAAAAAAGTTGGAATTGGAAAACTGCTTCTTTTTTTAAAAAAATGCATCAAGTCACTTCTTTCAGCATTTTTTGCAGCGCTTCTTCACCCATAGAGGCTATGTGCACACGTATAATGGTCCACTGTGGACTTTTCCACAGCGGATTTGATAAATCTGCAGGGCAAAAACGCTGCGTTTTTGCTGCAGATTTATCGTGGATTTACCGTGGGTTTTCTGCGGATTTCACTGCGGTTTTACAACTGCTGTTTTCTATAGGAGCAGCTGTAAAACCGCTGCGGAATCCACAGAAAGAAGTGACATGCTGCGGAATGTAAACCGCTGTGTTTCCGTGTGTTTTTTTCCGCAGCATGTGCACAGCGTTTTTTGTTTCCCATAGGTTTACAGTGTAATGTAAACTCATGGGAAACTGCTGAGGACCCGCAGCTGCAGAAACGCTGCGGATCCGCAGCATTTTCCGCATCGTGTGCACATACCCAGAAAGCAATGAGTAAGTGCAAAAACGCAGCAAGAAAAAGTTGGCATCAGTTTTTGCTGCCTTTTAGTGGGAAAAAAAGCAGGTACAGCGGTATGTGAATCCCATTTCTTTTTGTGATTTCCTCACCTGAGCATGGGAGCTAGGATTAGTACAATTTAATTAAATTAGTGATGTGTTAAAGTAAACAATTGCCAGAGAAATGCAATAGCTGACCAAGGTGTAAAAGTAAACGATGCAAGTGAAATTGAACAATGCCTGACCAACTCAATGGCCCTGACCAATGTGTAAAGGTAAACATTGTCCGCCCTACAAAATGCACTGCCAAGGTCCTACATAAACTGTTTCAGACCAATTCCACTCCCCCAGCTGTTGTTATAGTTCTAATTATGTATTTTTTTCATAATTTTTTTTTGTTCAGAATAGTCACTATTTTTTCAGACATAAAAATCTTTTTCAATTAAATAATTTGAATCAATGTGTTTTTTTTCCAAAAATGTTTTATAGTTTCACATGTCTTGCATTGGTGCCCTAATACCTTGCATTGTTCATATTTGAATGGTGGAAGCAAGGCTAAACTTTGAGATCAAGAAAAACGATGCAAAAAAATACAACAAGAAAAGCAGCAAAAGCACCAGCAAAACCTACTGCAAGTGCAGTGAATATTCATTGCTCTTTAGCTGCAGGCACACCTGATCGCCCAGAAGCTGATGGAAGCCAGCAGCTGAGGCTGTGCACTCTATATTCATTTCTCTTTGTCACCCCTCAGCACCCCTGATATCTACAGTATTAGATCAGATAGGCATAGTAGACAGCAGTGTGAGCAGCCTCTTCCTACCTCAGTACCACTGGTATCTTCATTGTTAGATTAGAAACACAGTAGACAGCAGTGTGAGCAGCCTATTCTTACTGCAGTAATACTGGTATCTCCATTATTAGATTAAGAAGACAGGGTGAGCAGAAGTGTGAGCAGCCTCTTCTTATCTCAGAACCCCTGATATCAGCAGTATTAGATCAGATAGAGTGGACAGCAGTGTAAGAAGCCTATCCTTACTGCAGTGATCCTGGTATTTTCAGTATTAGATCAGATTAGACAAAGTGGACAGCAGTGTTAGCAGCCTCTTCTTATCTCAGCACCCCAGGTATTTCCAGCATTAGATGAGAAAGACATTGTTGACAGCAGTGTGAGAAGCGTCTTCTTACTTCAGCACCTCAGTTATCTTTTGTATTAGAAATTAATATTAATTGGGAGCCAATCTGCCTACATATGAAGACAAAAGGGTGAAACCACCAATTACACATGCTCACAGGCCCCTGTCCTATTAACCAAGTGGCGGAGACAGATGGAAGGGGGCCCATGTGCAAGAACACTATATGGCCCCTCTTTTTGAATGTGACAAGAACTGTTTGCTGATTTGAAGCTGAAAGTGGGCCCCTTACCTCTTGGGCGGCTTCACATATTGCACCAATTATATGTATTAACCCTTTACTGATACATGAAGTTCAAACACCAGGTGCGTATGTATGAAGCAGGCTCAGGAGCGGAGTCTGCATCATATAAGGTAGAGCCATTAACAGAGGTGAACAGAGCTACCTCCAATAGCTGCTGTGTAACCCCTTAAATGCTATCAAATGACAGCAGCATTTAAGGCATTCCTGCCAGGTGACATGTTGGCACTCCAATGAATCCCAACCACAGGCCGAGCTTTCTAGCAGGCCATGATTTTCACTATATATTGCAATATTGTGGTTTTGCTATATACCGTACAAGCGATCATAGATCAAAGGTTCAAGTTCCCTATGGGGATGGCTCAGGAAAAAAAGATCAAAAAAGCTTTTCTCCCTTTAAACATACAGACATTAAAAAATTAACAAAAATAAACATATTTGGAATAGCCAAGTTTGCAACTTCCAAAAAAACATTAAATTATTTAACTCCTTTGGTAAACCCCGAAGAAAAAAGAAAAAAGGCCAGAAATGATGTTTCATAGTCTCCACCTTAAAAAAAAAAAATACAATAAAAAGTGATCAAAACATTTTATGTGCCACAAAACTGAATCAATAAAACCGACTGCAAAATGCAAGTGCTCAGACAGTTCCACTGATCGGAAAATAAAAAAAGTTGCAAGTCTCAGAAAAGCCAGATTACTTACCGGTAATGCTCTTTTAATGAGTCCACGACAGCACCCCACATGAGAGAGAGGGATCTGCCCATAGGAACAGGAAACCTACAGAATAAAAGGAGGCAGTCCCCTCTCCTCCTCAGTTTAGTTTTCAGAGTATAAAGGGAACCGCAAAGTTTTAGTATTAACTCATAATCAGCAATTACAAATGTCTTAAACTCTATACAACCATTATTTGTGAGCTTAAAAGAAGGAAATTGTGCATAATTTGGGAGGGTAGTAAATGGGTGCTGTCGTGGACTCATTAAAAGAGCATTACCGGTAAGTAATCCGGCTTTTTACCCTTCGCCATGACAGCACCCCACATGAGAGATTTTCAGAGAGTCATTATCTGGGTGGGATTACTGTACTAAGAACAGCTCTACCGAAGGTCAGGTCAGAAGATGTAGATAGATCAAGTCTATAATGGTGGTAAAAAGTAGGTGTTGACCAGGTTGCGGCCTTACATATTAAATGGATTGGTACATCTGCTTGTTCCGCCCAGGAGGAAGCCATGGCTCGTGTTGAATGTGCTCTTATACCCACTGGAGGAATCTCGCCTTTTGATGCATAGGCCAAGCAGATAGCTTCTCTAATCCACCGAGATATGGTAGCTTTTGTGACCCCATGTCCTTTCTTGTGGCCCTGAAAGGAGACAAACAGAGGCTTACTCTGCCTCCATGTCTGAGACCTTTCTATATAGGTCAGGATGGCTCTTCTGACATCTAAGGTGTGGAACTTATGTTGTTCTGGAGTTACAGGGGAATAAAAAAAGGAAGGGAGAAAAATTTCCTGTGATCTGTGGTAGGTGGATGCCACCTTAGGGAGGTATGAGGGGTCTGGTTTTAGGACTACCCGATCTTGAAATATTAGTAAGAAAGGTGGGTCTACTGATAGGGCCTGAATGTCGCTAACCCTTCTGGCTGAGGTTAGAGCTACCAATATGGTACTTTATAAGTTAGGACATTTAGAGGTATGGAATCTAGTGGCTCAAATGGGGAGCCGGTTAAGGCCTCCAGTACTAGATTTAAATCCCACGGAGGTAGACGGGGAATATGGACCGGGTTACTACGTTCACAAGATTTTATAAATCTGGAGATCCACCTATTAGCTGCTATATTGCATCCATATAGGGCTCCTAATGCTGAGACTTGAACTCTTAAGGTGTTTACCGTTAACCCTAATTCTCTGCCTTTTTGTAAGAACTCTAGAATAGGTGTCACCGGAACTTGCCTAGTGAACGGTACTGTATAAAAGTTTAAGAATTTATTCCATACCCTACAATATATTAGGGTGGTAGATCTTTTTCTACTTAGTAAAAGGGTGTTTACTAGTTCCACTGAAAACCCCCTTGAACTTAATAGTTGCCTCTCAAATTCCACGCCGTCAAGTGAAGACCTTTCACTTGCGGGTGGAAAAAGGGGCCCTGGAACAGCAGCTCCTTGTTTAATGGAAGAATCCATGGGTCGCATAGACACATGGTCTGGAGACAAGAGAACCATGGTCTCCTCGGCCAAAAGGGTGCGATGAGGATTATTCTTGCTCGTTCCCTCCTGATTTTTCTGATCACTAGTGGAATCAGACATCGGAGGAAAGGCATATGCCAATTTGAACTTCCAAGGGTGGTGAAGAGAGTCCAACATGTCTGGATGATCCATGAAGTTCAGGGAAGCGAACCTTTTTACTTGTCTGTTGTCTCTCGTCGCAAACAGATCTATCTGTGGTATACCCCATGTTCTTGTTATCATTCTGAATATGGTTCTGTTTAAGGTCCATTCCCCTTGGCGTAACATGTTTCGGCTGAGGTAGTCTGCTTTGATGTTTTCTACACCTCTGATGTGTAGGGCTGTTAGGGATGCAAGATGAGTCTCTGCTAGCTGGAAGATGTCTGCTGCTATGGTCATCAGACTTCCTGACCGTGTACCACCTTGACGGTTCACATATGCCACTGTGGTGGAATTGTCCGAGAAAACCCTTACATGTGCTCCTTGAATCTGTGGAAGAAAATGATTTAAGGCATATTCTACCGCTCTTAATTCTTTCCAATTGGAAGAACATGTTAACTCTGTCTGATCCCAGATATCTTGGGCCAGACTATCCTCCATATGGGCACCCCACCCCATAGGGCTGGTGTCGGTGGTAATTATCTTAGAAGGGTCTATTATCCATGGTACACCCTTTGAAAGGTGTTCCATATCTAGCCACCAGGATAGGGATTCTGACATCCCTGGAAAGAGTTAGTTTACTTTCCAGATGTCCTTCTTTTCCCTGAACCGATAATACTTCATACTGTAATTGACGGGTATGAAATTGAGCCCATGGCACAGCTGGAATACATGAGGATAATGATCCCAGTAAGGACATAGCTTTCCTTAGAGTCATGTGTGGGTTTTCCATTGCCTCTGACACTTTTGATTGTATAGTCAATCTTTTTGACTGTGGGAGGAAGCATTTCTGACTTACGGAGTCTAGCTGGATTCCTAGAAATATTTGAACGGTTTCTGGATTCAGCCTGGACTTTTCGAAGTTGACGATCCAACCTAAGTCCTGTAGGGACGAGATCGTATTAGATAATCGAATATTACATTGAGGTATAGAATTTCCTACTACTAGAAAATCATCTAGGTAGGGTATTATTAAAGTGTCCCGTTGGCGTAGATGAGCCATCACTTCTAATATCACTTTTGTGAAGATGCGGAGAGCCATCGAAAGCCCAAAGGGCATTGCTACGTATTGAAAGTGACGAACCTGTCCCGTCAGGATGACTGCTACCCTTAGGTACTGCTGGTGTTCGGCATGTATGGGAAGATGATAGTAGGCATCTTTTAGGTCTATCCCGGCCATGACACATCTAGGGAACAAAAGTTTGATGGTAGAACTAATGGATTCCATTTTAAAAAGTATGATTACGCAAAAAATAATTAAATTTTTTGAGATTTATGATGGTTCTGAATGAACCATCTGGTTTATTGATCAAAAATAAAGGGGAATAGAACCCCTTCCCTTCTTGATCCTGGGGAACCTCTATCAAGACTCTTTTAGATAGAAGAGATAGGATCTCTGATTCCAGAGCCCTTTGTTGTTCCTGTCCTTTTGGTGATGTTACTACAAAAGAATCCCAAGGGATTCGATCAAACTCCAATTTTAAACCGTATTGTATAATGTCCAGAATCCATTGGCTAGATGTTATTTGTTTCCATTTAGGAAAGAAAAATTTTAATCTGCCGCCCACTTCATGGTCAGCGGTACTTGTTACGCTTTGTATTATAGGATCCGCTAAACAGAGCACCTTTTTGTTTTGGATCCTTTGTCTCCCAGCGCTCCCTTTGAGTCTCAAACGGTTTGTTTCTGGTAAAGGGGCGTCTTCTGAAGGCTCTCCTGTAAGATGGAAGAGATTGATAAGGCTACGTTCACATTTGCGTTGTGCGCCGCAGCGTCGGCAACGCAACGCACAACGCAAACAAAACCGCAACAAAACGCACGCTAAAATGCTGCGTTTTGCGACGCATGCGTCCTTTTTGGCCGAAAGTTGGACGCAAAAAAAATGCAACTTGTTGCGTTCTCTGCGCCCAACGCTTGCGGCCATGCGTCGCAAAACGCAGCACAACGCATGTCCATGCGCCCCCATGTTAAATATAGGGGCGCATGACGCATGCGGCGACGCTGCGGCGCCCGACGCTGCGGCGCCGAACGCTAATGTGAACGTAGACTTAGGGAAGCCTTTCTTTCTCTCTCCCGCTTTATTTAGGAGCTCATCCAATGTTTTCCCAAAAAGGAACTCACCCTGGCAAGGGATCGGACAAAGTTTTGCTTTTGCCAATCACCAAACCATGGATACACCAAGAAGTCCAAATAGGATCAAGAATATTCTTTTATTAAGCAGTGATACAATAATATTAAACAGATAATAATTTTGTTACATTTAAAATACAAAAATTACAGAAAATTACAAAAATTACAGTATCATATACGAAAAAATGTGCAGAACGGACGGCATATGACCATAGATATGCGGATATCACTATGCACAGTAAATCTCCTGTATTTGTGCAAGGTAATAATATTTCCCCCAATAAAGGGTATACTAATTGCCTGGGAAATAGTGAAAAAGTAGAAAAAAAAATATAGAAAAAAAAAAAAAACATTAATGAATGTGCAAAATGTGCAAAATCTGCAAAAGTGCTATAAGAGGAAAAAGATATAATATTACGTGGCAGAGGATAATATAATCCATTCAATGTGCCCAATTCACAAAGTGCAAAGTGCTAAGGCCAGATAGAAATTCCCAGGAAACAAAAGTAATTAGTTGGTATTACCTTAGGATACCGTGCCAGACCGGCTTGCACATACACGCCCAAAATGGGGCATAGTGGAGATATTAAGCCGGCAGCTGCAGCGCGCGCGCCCTCATGGAGCCGGGCGGACCAGCGGTGACCGGACCCGGACCATGGATGGCTGACCAGACGAGGGGGGAAGCTGCAAGCAGGGGCTCCCCCGCCGCTGCTTCTGGAACCGCAGCCCCTGCCGTTTCCTCAGAACCGACGCAAGCAGGTGCATGGCCCAGGAATCCTCTTGGACTGCAGGTGACTTCGGACTCCTATAGGAACAGGAAACCTAAACTGAGGAGGAGAGGGGACCGCCTCCTTTTATTCTGTAGGTTTCCTGTTCCTGTGGGCGGATCCCTCTCTCTCATGTGGGGTGCTGTCGTGGCGAAGGGTAAAAATGGTCATACAGACCAATGATTATTTTGTAATTTACCATGTTAATTTCTTCTTTTCACTTAAATAAGAACAATGCAATTATAGTATTGTCGTAATCGCACGGCCCTGAAAATTCATGTTGCCATCTCAATTTTCTAAAACATTCCACAATAAAATGAATAGCGTCATTCAAAACCATAACTCGTCCTGCAAAAAACCCTCATATGGATATGTCAACCACACAAAAATATGGTTCCTGAAAGAAGAGGGGAAAAAAAGACTGCACAAAAACAAAGAATGGCTGAAGCGGGAAGGGGTTAACATCTTAGGACAGATGACCGTGGATTTTCTAATTAAAGGTATTTAAGAATGTATTCATAATTACCTTTTCTTAATTTTTTTCTGATTCACTTTTAAGTCCTTTTTTGAGACTATGGAAGTTTATCTACAAACCTTGCTAGCCATAGAGTGAGCAGACACAATATTTTTACAAATTTCCAATGGAATGGCATGTCAGAAATAAGGCTAAGGCCCCTTTCACACATCAGTTTTTTGCCATCAGTCGCAATCCGTCGAATTTTGAAAAAACGAATCCGGCGACTGCTGCCGCCAGATCCGTTTATTTCTCTTAGATTTGTATTAGCGACGGATTGCGATGAATGGCCTCACGTTTCATCCGTCGTTCGCCAGATCTGTCGAAAATTGTTTGTCCGGCGGCCGGAGACAATGGGCAAAGTAACGTTTTTTGTGTACATCGAAAAAATCGGACAGCAACGGATCCGTCGCCGTCCGTCGTTTGCTCGAATGGAAGCCTATGGCACCAGATCTGTCAAATGATGGAATCCACTGACGGATTCCATTTTTTTTTAACTGAGCATGCTCCGATTTATTTAGGATCCAATTAGCCAGATCCGCTAGTCGGATCAGTCGACAAAACGAATCCGTCACATCAGTTTTTCACAATCTGCGAGGAATCCGTCGAGCCAACTGATTGTGATGTGAACGAAAGCAAGAAAAGTCCTCCAAAAATCCATATAAAAACATAATTTTATTAAACCATATTTAAAACATAATTAAAAAAGGGATGATTTCATACAAAAAGGAATGAAAGACACGCAAACATCGGGCAGTGGTGGTGACGTGATAAGACGTTTCGAGGGAGCGCAGGGACGATAAGTAGGATGGCTTAAATATTTTTTGTTTTTCTGATGGCAAGTGGGGTAATAATTGTGGGGTTGATGTCACCTTTGTATTGTTAGGTGACATCAAGCCCATGGCTTAGTAATGGAAAGGAATCTATAAGACACCTATCCATTACTATAGTTGTATGGTCAATAAAGACACAACCAGAATCAAATCCTTTATTAATATCAATTAACCCTTAATTAACCATACTTACTGCATTGTCTACTCTAATTCCCAAATACCTCCATATCCTGCAACAAAAATAAAACAATAAACCAACACAAATATTCCCTGTCTGCTGTAGTCCATTTAATAATGACTGTCCCACGAATGATCTCCCTGTGTAGAGCAGTGACATGTGACTGATCTACACAGCTTCGGTGATACACAGAGTTCACCGCAGTTCGCGCTCTCATGGCACCGCTGCGTGAGAATTTTCTCATGCAGCTGTGCCACAAGTGACAACACGAACTGCGGTAAACTCTCTCACGGCTTCGGGGATCTAGGTGTTTGGTGAGTATGAATGTTGTATGTGATTATGTAAATACATTGTTTTGGGTTTTTTTTTTTTACACTTGAACACAGTCACCGGAAAATGGGACTACTGTCCCATCAATTGCTCATATTGTCACTGTTATATCTGACAGCAGACATAGCAGGATGGGGCCAGTAGTCCCATCAGACGATGCCTGGCTACAGACACCCGCAGACACGCACACACCCAGAGACACACGAGGACAGACCCACACGTATTCTCCGCTCACACACATTCTCCACCCACACACTCTTCCTCCTTCCTTTCTGCAGCATTTTTGGCACGCAAATCCGCAGACCTTTTTACACCTGCGGTTTAACTGCAGATTTGACTGACTCAATGCAAGTCAATGGGTGCAAAAACGCTGCAGATCTGCAAAAAGAATTGATATGCTGCAAAAAAATAAAACGTTGAGAATCAGTTTGGAATTTTCCGCAGCATGTGCACAACAATTCAGGATTCCCATTGATAAACATTGTCTGAGCACGTTTTACGGATTTGGTCCAAATCTGTGAGTAAAAAATGCTGCAGATCCGCAACAAAATCCGCAACGTGTGCACATAGCCTTGTAAGATTATCTAAGCACAGGAACATTATTTTTTTAAATATATCCAATTGTGGAAATGATTATTTAAAGACGTATTGATTAAAATAAACTTTAAAATTAACTCTGTATATGGGAAAAGCCCTTTAATTGGGAGACACCACTTGTATCTCCAGTATTAGATTAGATGCACAGCAGACAGCAGTGTGAGCTGCCTCTTCTTACCAAAGCGATCCTAGTATCTCCATTATTAGATAATGTAGACAGAATGCATAGAAGTGTGAGCAGACTGTTATCTCAGCACCCTTGATATCTACAGTATTAGATCAGATAGGCATAGCAGACAGCAGTGTGAGCAGCCGCTTCTAGTAGGTACTACTGGTATCTTCATTATTAATGTGAAAGGGGACTAACAGCAATATGGTACAGAATCATAGAATAGCAGAGTAGGAAGGGACCTCCAGCGTCATCGTGTTCAACCCCTCTGCTCCATGCAGGATTCACTAAACCATTTCAGACAGACGTCTGTCCAGCCTCAGTTTGAAGACTTCCATTGAAGGAGAATGCACCACCTCTCATTGATCACCCTCACTGGGGAACAGGATAATTGTAATGTTGCAAGTGTTCTCTCAGCTAATGCGCTCCCGATACCTACTGTGACTGCCATATGACGATCACAGAAACAAACAAACCTGGATTGCAGGTCGTATAAGCTTTAGGCTATGTGCACACGTTGCGGATTTTTCACGTTTCTTTCGGCGGTTTTCCACTGCAAAAATGCTTAAAAAACGCTTACATTAAGCATCCTATAATTTTTAATGCATTCCGCAATTTTTGTGCACATGTTGCGTTTTTTTAGAGATAAAAACGTATCGCGGGAAAAAACAAAGCATGTTCATTAATTTTGCGGATTTTTTGCGGATTTCCAGCTATATTATTGCATTGGGAAGCTCCGGAAAAAGGGCAAAAAAAAAAAACCCCACAAAAGATGCGCAAAAAACGTGTGAAAAATGCAAAAAAAAGCCTGCGGATTTCCTGCGAAAGTAGTCTGGATTTGCTCAGGAAAATTCTGCACAGTTTCCTGAACGTGGGCACATAGCCTCACTCCCACAGACATGAATGGAACCCATGTCTAAAAACATCAAATGGCAGTAAGTCACAGAAAAGATGCACAAATGTTTTTGTGCGTGTGACATTTGTCGCCAGGAAGTCCTAGCCTAATAGTTTTATATAGTGCCAAAATGTTCCTGCAGCATCATACAACTAGGAAGCAACATACAAGTACTAAACTGAACTAGAAGACATAACGAGAGGTTAGGCTAAGTACACACTTGCGTTTGGCTGGTCTATCTTGCGTCTACGCTCCGCCTACTTCCGCATGCGTCCTGCGTACCTATCTTTTACACTGGGTATGCAGGGACATGCGTTGTATGTGGATGTGTCCGCATGCGGCGTTTTGACGTGCCCGCTGACCACACTGGAACGCAAAAAGTTGCGTTCCCGTGCAGTCGGCGGGCATGTCAAAATGCCGCATGTGGACACATCCACATACAACGCATGTCCCTGCATACCCAGTGTTAAAGGGCCACTGTCACCCCCCTCCAGCCGTTATAAACTAAAAGAGCCACCTTGTGCAGCAGTAATGCTGCAGTCTAACAAGGTGGCTCTTTTAGTTTTTGATTCATCTATTACCTCAATAAAGCGTTTTAAAAATTGGCGACAAATACCAGATATTGTATCTGGAGGCGGTCCGAATCGTCCTCTATGAATCTCCCAACTGCCGTCACTCTTCTCTTCAGGGGCGATGGTCGCCGCCCCCTTCGCGCTGTTGCTTCTTAAATCCGGCGCCTGCGCTGTGCGTGCCTGCCTGGGGCAGGCGCAGTCTTCATTGTCAGTCACAGCTCAGACGCAGGGTGCCTGACTGCGCCTGTGCGGGCAGTGCGGCCACCCTGTTCCTGAATCCCCGCCCCGCACTGTGTTATTCATTATGCACAGTGCGGGGCTGGGGTTCCTGGGCATGCGCGCTGCGCTTGTCAGACGCTCCCCCGGTCCCCCGCCTTCCAGCGTTGTTCTTTGTGGCTGTTCAAAACGTCGGCAATGAAACCTGTATATTCCGGCAATGCTGGAAGGCGGGGGACCGGGGGAGCGTCTGACAAGCGCAGTGCGCATGCCCAGGAACCCCAGCCCCGCATTGTGCATAATGAATAACACAGTGCGGGGCGGGGATTCAGGAACAGGGTGGCCGCACTGCCCGCATAGGCGCAGTCAGGCACCCTGCGTCTGAGCTGTGACTGACAATGAAGACTGCGCCTGCCCCAGGCAGGCACGCACAGCGCAGGCGCCGGATTTAAGAAGCAACAGCGCGAAGGGGGCGGCGACCATCGCCCCTGAAGAGAAGAGTGACGGCAGTTGGGAGATTCATAGAGGACGATTCGGACCGCCTCCAGATACAATATCTGGTATTTGTGGCCAATTTTTAAAACGCTTTATTGAGGTAATAAATGAATCAAAAACTAAAAGAGCCACCTTGTTAGACTGCAGCATTACTGCTGCACAAGGTGGCTCTTTTAGTTTATAACGGCTGGAGGGGGTGACAGTGGCCCTTTAAAGATAGGTACGCAGGGCAAAGCAGGATGCATAGTAGGCGGAGCGTAGGTGGAGCTTAACGGAGGATGTACGCAGCCATACAAGTCGTAACTTGAAAATAAGTTATTTCTGATTGCACATGTATAGTCAAACATATAATTGCTCATAATTCTGTCCATACCTTCTGTACTGGTTTTCCTTTTCAATCCACCATGTGAGCAAAACTGTACATTGTATACAAAACTGTATTGTATTTTACTTCGACTATTGTCAAAAATTCGGACTATAAAATGCATGTGAAAATAAATATGCATCTGTAAATCTGACATTTTTCTGCTAATGTTTGGAAGCAATATGGATAAACAGATATGGAATAGTATGTATAGACATTTCTTAAGAGTTCAAAGGGATTTCCACCTCTCTTTAAAAACTAGTCAGAGGGAAGAGCTTGGTGTAATATAAAGAAAGAAGTGTTAGGCTGTGTGCACACGTTGCAGATTTTTCGTGTTTTTTTTCGCTATAAAAACGCGAAAAAACGCATACATTATGCATCCCATCATTTAGAATGCATTCCACAATTTTTGTGCACATGATGCGTTTTTTTCCACAGTAAAAAACGCAGCATGTTCATTAATTTTGCGGATTTTTTGCGGATTTGCCACTATATTATTGCATTGTGAACCTCCGGAAAAATCTGCAAAAAAAAAACGCACCAAAAACGCAGTAAAAATGCGAGAAAAACACTCAAAAAACGCATGCGGATTTCTTGCAGAAAATGTCCTGTTTTGCTCAGGATATTTCTGCAAGAAATCCTGAACGTGTGCAAATAGCCTAAGGGAATGTTTCCATGGTCAGTAAACGCTGTGGATTAGACACTGCATAAAGCCACAACGGGCAGATGCTACAGCATAGTGGATGAGATTTTATGAAATCCCATCTCCACTATGCATGCAGGGACACCTCCAGCTTCCCTGCGTAGCCAGACATGCGGAGCCTCTTTCTAGACTGAAGCATGTCTATTTATCTTTTGGAGACGCTCAGTCTCCGCAAGATAAATATCACCGTCCTATGTATAGGATGCGGTGATTCCGCATGTGTTCAATGAACACATGTGGAATCACCTCACGTACAAAAGCCGGCAGAGCTTTAGACAGAGCTGCGTCCAAAGTGCTGCCAATACTGACCGTGGAAACATACCCTAACTTTCCAAGTCTTAACC
Organism: Ranitomeya variabilis; assembly: GCF_051348905.1. Classification (NCBI taxonomy): domain Eukaryota; kingdom Metazoa; phylum Chordata; class Amphibia; order Anura; family Dendrobatidae; genus Ranitomeya; species Ranitomeya variabilis. The sequence continues at coordinate 113,736,458 of NC_135237.1, read as the reverse complement.
CCTGCTACTTCAGTACCAGGTGTGACGCTGAGTCACTACTCATGGGTAAGCCATGAGACAGCATAGTTAGAAGGTGAAAAAATAAGAACATTTCAGCTCACCCCTGAGATGTAATTCCGGGCACAAGAAGGAGCATGGCGTCCTCACTGCTGCACACTGTCCAGGGCAATGGGAAAAATAGAAGTGGATCCAGTTCACTCACAGGGCTTATTTCAAAATCAGCAAACTTTTATTAGGTTATCCTTTAAAAATTCAAGATTGTAAACAGACATCTAAGATGGCACAGCAATAACAGGGGGTGGTGAGTAATAAGGCCATACGCGTTTCGAGCAACACGGTTCTTGAACACTGGTTACCAATGTATTTTTAAATAAGCCCTGTAAGTGAACTGGATCCACTTCTATTTTTCCCATAGTTAGAAGGTGCAAGGTCAGATACCAGGAGTGCTTGATGTACAGAGGGACAAGTCAAAGGCGTGGTCAGGAAACAGTCCGGGGTCAAATGCCAGGAGGGTACATCAAAACCAGGGAGTACAACAAACAGATAGTCAGACGCCAATTCCAGGGTCAGACACCTAAAGTGCGAGAGCATCAAAAGCAGAAAGGGTAATCCATAAGAGAAGTCACGACAAATCCAAGGTCCGGCAACAGGGTCAGAGGAAAGAGACACAGAGCTAAGCAAACACATCCAGCTAAGGCAAAGCTGCAACTGACAATGACTACTAACAGCTTGCCAGCTAAATACCTTGCAAATAATTAAAGATGGGAGACATCTGAAGAAGCATCGGCAGATTAAACCAGATAGAACAGCAGGGCTGTCAATAAAAATGTTGAAACCCCAGCATGCCCCATGATCAGATTGGTTGACTGGACTCACACAACCAACAGTCCAGCACACTCCTCATTCTATAGGGCAGTTGAGCTGTCACTCACAGCTTTCCTAGGCTACAGTCCATTATGAAACTGTGACACCAGGGCTGGAAGTGATGACATCCAGACCACCAAATATTTGACTGTGCAGCCAGTCGTTTGTGGCACCGGTATACTGATTTTGTAGTCAATTTTCAAAATGATGTTTCCCTAAATATTTTGTATCGGTGGGGTTTGACCTCAGGAAACCTTGGTTACTGAGAAAGATGGCATTTAAGGTCTTTTCATCTTCTGCACGACTGGCCCTCACCCACTGGAACTTCAATACAGCTCCAGTCAAGTGAGCAAAGTTGTGCTGCAAACTAGTAGACCAGGAGTATTGTTGTGTAGAGAAGTATTGGGACATTCTCAGGGTTTAATCACATTGTTCCATTATTTATTTGACTAAAATGTAGCAAAAAATGTAATTTGAAAGCATTGTGCAATTATACCTCAGAGATCAGTGGTGATCTCTATATAAAGCATGGAAATAAAAAATTAGAAAACACAGGGTTGCTTTCCGTAAAGCATTGTATTAGAGGAACAAATACTTGTAAGTTGCTGCAGGGTTATTGCCTTTCATAAAAGCAAAGAAAATCCGGTTTCGTAAAAAAAAAAAAAAAAAGAAGAGAGAGAGAAATCAGACAACGGATAATAAAACCTCAGACCTAATTTAATTACTAAAAGGACACAACAAGACAAACCCAATAATCTAAACCCTCTCGATGGCCATCATTGGCAGGATGTGATTTGACAATTTTCCCATCTCAAACTTCTTTTTCCAATAGACCTTGCAGCAGTTCCTTGATAATACCAGCTTGTCACTGGGACTGAAAAAGTAATTTTTAAGAAAAGGTATTGATATAAGAAAGGCAGACAACCCAATGTGATTAAGACCAATAGGGACTGTTATTTATCTGTATATACCGTACTTTCTTAACATTGTTCTAAAATAAAAAATAAAAAATTAGAGCGGATCTCCATGTTTCACAAGGCTATAGAATAAACAGTTTGTACAAGTTACGTACAGTATATATAGTCACAAAGGAAGAAATGCAGCACAGCTTTATCACAAGGCTCGGCTGCAGCTCAGCTAGCCCCCAAGATACAAGCAAATTACTACACTGTATTGATTTCTATGTAAGCACGTTCTTCCTTACAGCCACTACACAATGCAGCCCTAGAATGGAGGGACCTAAAGGAACTATACGTCCAAACACTGACCTGCTCCCTCCTGTGTACATGACTTCACGACCTAATACTTACCGAATAGTTATATTCTGGCAAGAAGCAGAAACAGCATATGTATTCTGAGTGGCTACATAACTAACACTCAAAAGCGATGTAGAGGTCTATTAGATACCTAGAAAGTGCAGAATAAGCCATGGACTGGAGCTACACTAGGGGTTATATACAGAATTCATGAAATGGTTATTCCTGTCTCAGCCTTTCAACAATAACCGATTTGACAATCAAAGATGGAGCGATGTAAGCAGCCTACGTGGCTGAGCTTCTCTGTTACCCAAACTCCAACTGAAAGAAATGAGGGTTACGTAAACAGCAAAGCAAAGCAAGCTACACGCTTCTGCAACAATCAAATACTAAAGTGAAGATTATTATAGAAACAGTGACAGACATAGCACAGTTTGCGGTGCTGCTCAGTTTCCAGAACGCAAATTCATTTCTGAAAGAGTTAACCCTTTACCCCCAAGGGTGGTTTGCACGTTAATGACCGGGCCAATTTTTACAATTCTAACCACTGTCCCTTTATGAGGTTATAACTCTGGAATGCTTCAACGGATCCCGGTGATTCTGACATTGTTTTCTCGTGACATATTGTACTTCATGACAGTGGTAAAATTTCTTTGATATTACCTGCGTTTATCTGTGAAAAAAATGGAAATTTGGCAAAAATTTTGAAAGTTTCGCAATTTTCCAACTTTGAATTTTTATGCAATTAAATCACAGAGATATGTCACACAAAATACTTAATAAGTAACATTTCCCACATTTCTACTTTACATCAGCACAATTTTGGAACCAAATTTTTTTTGTTAGGGAGTTATCAGGGTTAAAAGTTGACCAGCAATTTCTCATTTTTACAACACCATTTTTTTTAAGGACCACATCTCATTTGAAGTCATTTTGAGGGGTCTATATGATAGAAAATAACCAAGTGTGACACCATTCTAAAAACTGCACCCCTCAAGGTGCTCAAAACCACATTCAAGAAGTTTATTAACCCTTCAGGTGTTTCTCAGGAATTTTTGGAATGTTTAAATAAAAATGAACATTTAACTTATTTTCACAAAAAATTTACTTCAGCTCCAATTTATTTTATTTTACCAAGGGTAATAGGAGAACATGGACCCCAAAAGTTGTTGTACAATTTGTCTTGAGTACGCCGATACCCCATATGTGAGGGTAAACCACTGTTTGAGCGCATGGCAGAGCTCGGAAGCGAAGGAGCGCCATTTGACTTTTCAATGCAAAATTGACTGGAATTGAGATTGGACGCCATGTTGCGTTTGGAGAGCCCCTGATGTGCCTAAACATTGAAACCCCCCCACAAGTGACACCATTTTGGAAAGTAGACCCCCCTAAGGAACTTATCTAGATGTGTGGTGAGCACTTTGACCCATTAAGTGATTCACAGAAGTTTATAATGCAGAGCCGTAAAAATAAAAAATCATATTTTTTCACAAAAATGATCTTTTCGCCCCCAATTATTTATTTTCCCAAGGGTAAGAGAAGAAATTGGAACCCAAAAGTTGTTGTCCAATTTGTCCTGAGTAGGCTGATACCCCATATGTGGGGGTAAACCATTGTTTGGGCGCATGGGAGAGCTCGGAAGGGAAGGAGCGCCATTTGACTTTTCAATGCAAAATTAACAGGAATTGAGATGGGACGCCATGTTGCGTTTGGAGAGCCACTGATGTGCCTAAACATTGAAACCCCCCACAAGTGACACCATTTTGGAAAGTAGACTCCCTAAGGAACTTATCTAGATGTGTGGTGAGCACTTTGACCCATTAAGTGATACGCAGAAGTTTATAATGCAGAGCCGTAAAAATAAAAAATCATATTTTTTCATAAAAATGATCTTTTCGCCCCCAATTTTTTATTTTCCCAAGGGTAAGAGAAGAAATTGGACCCCAAAAGTTGTTGTCCAATTTGTCCTGAGTACGCTGATACCCCATGTATGGGGGTAAACCACTGTTTGGGCGCATGGGAGAGCTCGGAAGGGAAGGAGCGCCGTTTGACTTTTCAATGCAAAATTGACAGGAATTGAGATGGGACACCATGTTGCGTTTGGAGAGCCACTGATGTGCCTAAACATTGAAACCCCCCACAAGTGACACCATTTTGGAAAGTAGACCCCCTAAGGAACTCATCTAGATGTGTTGAGAGCTTTGACCCCCCAAGTGTTTCACTACAGTTTATAACGCAGAGCCGTGAAAATAAAAATTATTTTTTTTCCACAAAAATTATTTTTTAGCCCCCAGTTTTGTAGTTTTCCAAGGGTAACAGTTGAAATTTGACCCAAAAAGCTGTTGTCCAATTGGTCCTGGGTACGCTGATACCCCATATGTGGGGGGGAACCACCGTTTGAGCGCATGGCAGAGCTCGGAAGGGAAGGAGCGTCATTTGGAATGCAGACTTAGGTGGATTGGTCTGCAGGCGTCACATTGCGTTTGCAGAGCCCCTAATGTACCTAAACATTAGAAACCCCCCACAAGTGACCCCATATTGGAAACTAGACCCCCCAAGGAACTTATCTAGATGTGTTGTGAGAACTTTGAACCCCTAAGTGTTTCACTACAGTTTATAACGCAGAGCCGTGAAAATAAAAAATCTTTTTTTTTTACCAGAAAAAATATTTTTTGGCCCCCAGTTTTGTATTTTCCCAAGGGTAACAGGAGAAATTGGACCCCAAAAGTTGTTGTCCAATGTGTCCTGTGTACGCTGATACCCCATATGTTGGGGTAAACCCCTGTTTGGGCGCACGGGAGAGCTCGGAAGGGAAGGAGCACTGTTTTACTTTTTCAACGCAGAATTGGCTGTAATTGAGATCGGACGCCATGTCACGTTTGGAGAGCCCCTGATGTGCCTAAACAGTGGAAACGCCCCAATTATAACTGAAAGCCTAATCCAAACACATCCCTAACCCTAATCCCAACGGTAACCCTAAGCACACCCCTAACCCTGACACACCCCTAACCCTAATCCCAACCCTATTCCCAACCGTAAATGTAATCCAAACCCTAACCCTAGCCTCAACCCTAACCCTAACTTTAGCCCCAATCCTTACTGTAGCGTTAACCCTAGCCCCAACCCTAACCCCAACCCTAGCTCTAGCCCCAACCCTAGCCCTAACCCTAGCTCTAACCCTAACCCTAGCCCTAACCCTAGCCCGAACCATAGCCCTAACCCTAGTCCTAACCCTAGTCCTAACTCTAATGTGAAAATGGAAATAAATAAATTTTTTTTAATTTTTTAATTTTTCCCTAACTAAGGGGGTGATGAAGGGGGTTTGATTTACTTTTATAGCGGGTTTTTTAGCGGATTTTTATGATTGGCAGCCGTCACACACTGAAAGATGCTGTTTATTGCAAAAAATATTTTTTGGGTTACCACATTTTGAGAGCTATAATTTTTCCATATTTTGGTCCACAGAGTCATGTGAGGTCTTGTTTTTTGCGGGACGAGTTGACGTTTTTATTGGTAACATTTTCGGGCATGTGACATTTTTTGATCGCTTTTTATTCCGATTTTTGTGAGGCAGAATGACCAAAAACCAGCTATTCATGAATTTTTTTGGGGGGAGGCGTTTATACCGTTCCGCGTTTGGTAAAATGGATAAAGCAGTTTTATTCTTCGGGTCAGTACGATTACTGCGATACCTCATTTATATCTTTTTTTATGTTTTGGCGCTTTCATACGATAAAAACTATTTTATAGAAAAAATTATTATTTTTGCATCGCTTTATTCTGAGGAATATAACTTTTTTATTTTTTCTTTGATGACGCTGTATGGCGGCTCGTTTTTTGCGGGACAAGATGACGTTTTCAGCAATACCATGGTTATTTATATCCGTCTTTTTGATCGCGTGTTATTCCACTTTTTGTTTGGTGGTATGATAATAAAGCGTTTTTTGCCTCTTTTTTTACGGTGTTCACTGAAGGGGTTAACTAGTGGGACAGTTTTATAGGATGGGTCGTTACGGACGCGGCGATACTAAATATGTGTATTTTTATTGTTTTTTTTATTTAGATAAAGAAATGTATTTATATGAACAATATATATATTTTTTTGGGGGGGGAATTTTTTTTTTTTTTTTTTTTTTTTTTACACATGTGAATATTTTTTTTTTTACACTATAACATTGCCCCAGGGGGGGCATCATGTTATAGTGTAAGATCGCTGATCTGACACTTTGCTGTGCACTGTGTCAGATCGGCGATCTGACATGCACAGCTCCAGGCTTCCCGGCGCCTGCTCTGAGCAGGCGCTGTGAAGCCACCTCCCTGCAGGACCCGGATGCAGCGGCCATTTTGGATCCGGGCCTGCTGCAGGGAGGAGGAGGTAAGAGACCCTCGGAGCAACGCGATCACATCGCGTTGCTCCGGGGGTCTCAGGGAAGCCCGCAGGGAGCCCCCTCCCTGCGCGATGCTTCCCTATACCGCCGGAACACTGCGATCATGTTTGATCGCAGTGTGCCGGGGGCGGTCCGTGACCGGTCCTGGCACATAGTGCTGCATGTCAGCTGCGATAGTCAGCTGACACCCGGCCGCGCTCCCCCCGTGAGTGCGGCCAATCGCATATGACATACTATCCTGTCGGTGGTCATACGGGCCCACCCCACCTCGACGGGATAGTCCGTCTAATGTCAGAAAGGGGTTAAAGGGGTTTTCCATACGGACAAAGTACATTTTAGTCAATAGATCTTGGAATAATTATAATTTCCACAATTGGATGTGTTTAAATAAAATGCTCCTGTGCCGAGATACCGTATTTTGCGGATTATAAGACGCACCCCAAATTTTGAGGAAAAAAATAGAAAAAATAATGTTTTTAATAAAATGGTGGTGCTTCTTATAATCCATGCATCTTATTGCTTACCGGGGGTGCTGGCAGTGGTGAAGCGGGGTCCCAGGGTCGCTGCTGGAGGAGGAAAGAGTGAAGTATTGCTGCAGGCTGGGATGAGGGGGTGTTCGGATGTGCACCGCTGCAGGTGTTCGGTGGCGCAGGGGCCTCTGCCAACATTTTGTGAAAGCCCAGAGCCCCCGCACTTACATGGTTTACTATGCGGTGGACTCAAGGAAAATGGCTGCTGGGGTGGCGCATGCGCAGATAGAGATCTCGGGAGATGACATCTCAGCGGAGTCCACTGCATAGTAAACCATGTAAGTGCTGGAGCTCTAGCCTTTCACAAAATGTCGTCAGAGCCCCTGCGCCACCGAACATCCGTAGCAGCGCACATCCGAACACCCCCTCATCAAAGCCTGCGGCCTGCAGCAATACTCCACTCCTGCCTCCTCCAGCAGCGATCCTGGGACCCTGCTTCACCACGGCCGGTAAGGTATATCCGCATTATAAGACGCACCCCAATTTCCCCCCCAAAAAAGGGGGGAAAGTGCGTCTTATAATCCGAAAAATACAGTAATCTTATAAATGTGCCCCTGCTGTGTACTGTGTAATGGCTGTGTCTGACCGAACAGGAACATGGTCTGATCGAACAGGAACATGGTCTGATCATACCACAGCTCCTGGGCAGGGGAGGAAGCAAAAGAGGATACAGACAGGACAGCACGGGATAACAATTCTTTCTTTGAGGTAAAATACTTTTTAACCCCTTAACCCCCCCGGAGCTTTTTTCGGTTTCGCGTTTTTGTTTTTCGCTCCCCTCCGTCCCAGAGCCATAACTTTTTTATTTTTCCATCAATATGGCCATGTGGGGGCTTATTTTTTGCGGGACAAGTTGCACTTTTGAACGACACATTGGTTTTACCATGTTGTGTACTAGAAAACGGGAAATAAATTTCAAGTGCGGTGAAATTGCAAAAAAAAGTGCAATCTCACACTTGCTTTTTGTTTGGTTTTCTTGTTAGGTTTACTAAATGCTAAAACTGATTTGTCATTATGATACTCCAGGTCATTACGAGTTGATAGACACCAAACATGTCTAGGTTCTTTTTTTATCTAAGTGGGAAAAAAATTCCAAACTTTGCTATTAAAAAAAAACAAATTGTGCAATTTTCTGATACCCGTAGTGTTTCTATTTTTTGTGATCTCGGCTTGGGTGAGGGCTCATTTTTTGCATGCTGAACTGGTGTTTTTAATGATAACATTTTGGTGCAGATACGTTCTTTTGATCGCACATTATTGCATTTTAATGGAATGTCCGGGCGACCAAAAAACGTAATTCTGGTGTTCTGAATTTTTTTCTTGCTACGCCGTGTAGCGATCAGGTTAATCCTTTTTTGATAGATCGGGCGATTCTGAATGCGGCGATACCAAATATGTGTAGGTTTGATTTTCTTTATTGTTATGTTTTGAATCGGGTGAAAGGGGGTGACTTGAACTTTTATATTTTCTTCAGATTTTTAAAAACTTATTTTTTACTTTTGCCATGCTTCAATAGCCTCTATGGGAGACTAGAAGCTGGCACAACTTGATTGGCTCTGCTACATAGAGGCGATGCTCAGATCACCTCTATGTAGTAGAATTACAACATTGCTATGAGCGCCGACCACAGGGTGGCACCAGCTCACAGCAATCTGGTATCAACAACCATAGAGGTCTCAAGGAGACCTCTGGCTGTCATGCCGAAACGCCGCTGACCCCTGATCACGTGATGGGGGTCACCGATGAGCACATTTCCGTCCGGAAGCGCTTGTTAAATTCCACTGTCAGGGTTTGACAGCGGCATTTAACTAGTTAATAAGCGCGAGCGGATCACAATTCTGCCCGCGCCTATTGCGGCCACATGTCAGCTGTTCAAAACAGCTGACATGTCCCGCCTTTGATGCATGCTCACTGCCGGAGCCCACATTCAAGTAGTGGTTCTGCCATCGAATGTAGTATTCTGTCTGATGGCAGAAAGGGGTTAAAAACAGACAGGGACATACTTTATCTCACAAAAAGAACCAGCTGTGACCCCATGCTGTCCTGTCTGTATCCTCTTTTGCTTCCTCCCCTGCCCAGGAGCTGTGGTATGATCAGACCATGTCCCTGTACGGTCAGATAGCCATTATACAGTAAACAGCAGGGGCACATTCAGACTATGCACACACGTTGCGGATTTGCCTGCGGATCCGCAGTGGATTGGACGCTGCGGATTCGCAGCAGTTTTCCATCCGGTGTACAGTACCATGTAAACCAATGGAAAACAAAATGCGTAGTACACATGCTGCGGAAAATACCGCGCAGAAACGCTGCGGTTTATTTTCCGCAGCATGTCAATTCTTTGTGCGGATTCCGCAGTGTTTTACACCTGCTCCTCAAAAGGAATCTGCAGGTGTTAAAACGCAGGTGAAATCCACACAAAAAATGCTGGAAATCCGTGGGTAATCCGCAGTGCATTTTACCTGCAGATTTTTCAAAAACTGAGCGGAAAAATCCACACAGAAATCCATAACGTGGGCACATAGCCTCATAAGATTATCTCAGCACAGGAACATTTTTTCTTTTGAACACATCCAATTGGGGAACTTATTATTATTCCAAGAACTACTGTATTGATTAAAATCAACTTTAAAACTAACTTTGTTAGTGGTGAAAACCCCTTTAAGTAGAGATGAGCGAATACATTTGAGTGGAATTTAATTCTACTTTAATGTTGTAGAAATCCAAATGTGGACTTGTTGTAATTTGCTTCGGCATGGATTCAGTAAAATGGCGGCCACTGCCCCAAAGATAGCAAACATTCTGTTTGAAAATAAACATTATTTTTGATTTTGGAAAAAATCCATGAACAGTGCGTCATATTGAAAAATATAGCTAAAAAAAAAACAAAGCAGCAACGTACACCACAAGAAAGAAGAATCGTGGCGAATAGTGAAATGCAAATGGTGAATCAGTGCTTGTATTTGCAAATTATGTGGTCCCACTCCAACACTCAGATATTAAGTGTCTATCTTGTATCTAACCTGCTGTTCATTGCCTGCTGTCAATTTTAATCCATCTCTATTAGCAAACAGGCTAAACGGATTACGAGCATTGGAGACAGTCTGTTTTATGTTGATACTGCTCTTCTGTCAGTTCAGTAAAGGAGATCCACTAAACAATGACAGATACAATGAATACTGGAAAGTTAGGGGAAAGAAACGACTAGCACTTATAGTGCTGACAGAATGCTGGTAAGTGGAACTGCTCACTCAATAGCTCTAAATGGCAAGTTACATCAAACCAGTTAATGGACATATTAGACTCATATGTCCACCAAAGAAATTTTACCAGGGATTACATTTGAAAGTTGTCACTAAAATGAAGTACCAAAATGGGTTAGCGGATGTGTACACCTTAAGCATTTGCAGCAGAAATTACTGCACCAACACTATTACCATGCCAGCAAATGGTTATTTTACCACAATTTAAGAAAACATGGTAAAATCGCCACGTGTGGAGTGTGAATATGGCCATATACACTGTGTGCATAATTATTAGGCAAGTTGTATTTTAGAGGATTATTTTTATTATTGATCAACAACTACCGCTATGTTCTCAATCAACCCAAAAGACTCATAAATATCAAAGCTTAATATTTTTGGAAGTTAGAGCGGGTTTTTTTTTTAAGATTTGGCTATCTTAGGATGATATCTGTTTGTGCAGGTAACTATTAGGCCGGCGTCACACTGGCGAGTTTTACGGAAGTAAGAGCGCAGAAAATACGTCCGTAAAACTTGCAAAATAAACGGCACAATTATTCTCAATGGGGCTGCTCCTATCAGCCGTATATTACGGTTCAGTATTATACGGCTTTCTACGGCCGTACAAAATTGCAGCATGCTGCGTTTGTCAGCGTATTGCGCAAAAAAATCGCCAATGAAAGTCTATGGGGGCGAGAAAAATACGGATTACACACGGACCAGCAGTGTGACTTGCGAGAAATACGCAGCGGTGTTAGTGAAAAGTCGGTAATTCAATTGCTGGCTTTTCATTTCTCCTGCCTGAGGCTATGTTCACACGATGCGGTTTTCGCTGCGGATCCGCAGCGGATTTGCAGCTGCGGATCCGCAGACGTTTTCCATGCAGGGTACAGTACAATGTTACCCTATGGAAAACGAAATCCGCTGTGCCCACTATCCTTTTTTCAGTCGCATCACCGCGACTGAAGGAAATGTAGGTCAATGACCTACATTTCCTTCATTCGCCGGGGAATTACAAGCACGAGCACAGCTGCATTTGCAGGGCTCCTGCTTGTAAATTATTTTAACCCCTTCAGATGGATTACCTCGTGGGACGTGACGGGTCAGCAGAAGGTATGCATATTGTGGGTTTATTGTTTTGCCAAGCGAGGGTCTGCAAATGGATTGAGAGAGCAATAAAATATTAAAACAACCGCTGTGTTTATTTCATTAAAATACTTTTAAATCATGTGTGTGTGTTTTTTAACCCTTTCAAAAAATTGGATTAATAATGGATAGGTGTCATAATTGACGCCTCTCCATTATTAATCTGGCTTAATGTCACCTTACAATAGCAAGGTGGCATTAACCCTTCATTACCCCATATCCCACCACTACACGGGAATGGGAAGAGAGTGGCCAAGTGCCAGAACAGGCGCATCTTCCAGATGTGCCTTTTCTGGGGTGGCTGGGGGCAGATGTTTTTAGCCACGGGGGGGCCAATAACCATGGACCCTCTCCTGGCTATTAATATCTGCCCTCAGTCACTGGCTTTACCACTCTGGCGGAGAAAATTGCGCGGGAGCCCACGCCAATTTTTTCCGCCATTTAACCCTTTATTTTAGAAGCTACAGCGCCCAAATTTTGCATACACACACTACTAACATTAGTAGTGTGGAGTATGCAAAAAAAATGGGGATATGAGATGGTTTACTGTATGTAAACCATGTCTCATATCCTGTCGGGTTTGGGAAGGAGAAATGAAAAGCCGGCAATTGAATTACCGGCTTCTCACAGATATCGCGCTGTAGTAAATATAAATACAGACTATATATATATGTGTCTCAATGACATATATATATATATATATACTGTATATATGTTTTCCCGAACATTTGAGCACACAAATCCATTAGATGTCGGTTTTGCAAGCCTGCGAGAAAATATCGCAGTACGGATGCCATACTGATTACATACGGAGGATGCCATGCGCAAAATACGCTGACACACCCTGCCTACGGATCACTATTTTGGGAACATTTCTCCGTATTACGGCCGTATTACAGCCGTAAAATACGGACCGTATTGTCTTACGCCGAGTGTGACGCTGGCCTTTCTGTGTAGAATTATTAGGCAACTTCTTTTCCTTTGGTAAAATGGGTCAGAAGACAGATTTGACGGGCTCTGAAAAGTCCAAAATTGTGAGATGTCTTGCAGAGAGATGCAGCAGTCTTGAAATTGCCAAACTTTTGAAATGTGATCACCGAACAATCAAGCGTTTCATGGCAAATAGCCAACAGGGTCGCAAAAAGCGTGATGGGCAAAAAAGGCGCAAAATAACTCCATGAATTGAGGAAAATCAAGTGTGACACTGCCAAGATGCCATTTGCCACCAGTTTTGCCATATTTCAGAGCTGCAACGTTACTAAGTGTTCGATACTCAGGGACATGGCCAAGGTAAGGAAGGCTGAAAAAGACCACCTTTGAACAAGAAACATGAGATAAAACATCAAGACTGGGCCAAGAAATATCTTAAGACTGACTTTTCAAAGGTTTTATGGACTGATGAAATGAGAGTGACTCTTGATGGGCCAGATGGATGGGCCAGAGGCTGGATCAGTAAAGGGCAGAGAGCTCCACTCCGACTCAGACGCCAGCAAGGTGGAGGTAGGGTACTGGTATGGGCTGGTATCATCAAAGATGAACTTGTGGGACCTTTTCGGGTTGAGGATGGAGTGAAGCTCAACTCCCAGACCTACTGCCAGTTTCTGGAAGACAACTTCTTCAAGCAGTGGTACAGGAAGAAGTCGGTATCGTTCAAGAAAAACATGATTTTCATGCAGGACAATTCTCCATCACATGCCTCCAACTACTCCACAGCGCGGCTGGCCAGTAAAGGTCTCAAAGAAGAAAGAATAATGACATGGCCCCCTTGTTCACCTGATCTGAGCTCCATAGAGAACCTGTGGTCCCTCATAAAATGTGAGATCTACAGGGAGGGAAAACAGTACACCTGTCGGAACAGTGTCTGGGAGGCTGTGGTGGCGGCTGCACGCAATGTTGATCGTAAACGGATCAAACAACTGACAGAATCTATGGATGGAAGGCTGTTGAGTGTCATCATAAAGAAAGGTGGCTATATTGGTCACTAATTTTTTGGGGTTTTGTTTTTGCATGTCAGAAATGTTCATTTCTAAATTTTGTGCAGTAATATTGGTTTACCTGGTGAAAATAAACAAGTGAGATGGGAATATATTTGGTTTTTATTAAGTTGCCTAATAATTCTGCACAGTAAGGCCGGCGTCACACTGGCGAGTTTTACGGACGTATGAGCGCAGAAAATACACCCGTAAAATACGCATAACACACGGCCCAATGATTCTCTATGGCCCAGCTCCTATCAGCAGTATTTTACTGATCCGTATTATACGGTCTTCTACGGCCGTACAAAATCGCAGCATGCTGCGTTTGTCACCGTATTGCGCAAAAAAATCACCAATGAAAGTCTATGAGTGCGAGAAAAATACGGATTGCACACGGACCAGCAGTGTGACTTGCGAGAAATACGCAGCGGTGTTCTCTAGAAAAGCCGGTAATTCAATTGCCGGCTTTTCATTTCTCCTTCACAAACCCAACATGATATGAGACATGGTTTACATACAGTAAACCATCTCATATCCCTTTTTTTTTGCTTGCATATTCCACACTATTAATGTTAGTAGTGTGTATGTGCAAAATTTGGGCGCTGTAGCTTGTAAAATATAGATTTAAATTGCGGAAAAAATTGGCGTGGGCTCGAGTTCCCACGCTCGAGTTCATGAGGACTTCCAGCAGAGGGCGCATCACCGCAACTCAAGGTAACTACAGATCACCCTGCTTTCCATTCAGTACCCGGGGTTTTACAGGCAGGAGCGAGTGCTTTAGCACAGCTCCTGGCTGTAAAATGATTTAACCCCTTCAGATGGATTTACATCGTGGGACATAACGACGGAAGGTATGGAATATTGTTGTTTGTTTTTTTTTACTTTCTTTCAGGACGATGGTCTTCAGGTGGATTAAGAGTCTAATAAAATATTACAACACCCTGTGTCTTTATTTCATTAAAATACTTTGTAATAATGTGTGTGTGTTTTATTAACCATTTCGTACTATTGTATTAATAATGGATAGGTGTCATAATTGACGCCTCTCCATTATTAACCTGGCTTAATGTCACCTTACAATAGCAAGGTGACATTAACCCTTCATTACCCCATATCCCACCGCTACACGGGGGTGGGAAGAGAGTGGCCAAGTGCCAGAATAGGCGCATCTTCCAGATGTGCCTTTTCTGGGGTGGCTGGGGGCAGATGTTTGTAGCCAGGGGGGGCCAATAACCATGGACCCTCTCTAGGCTATTAATATCTGCCCTCAGTCACTGGCTTTACCACTCTGGCGGAGAAAATTGCGCAGGAGCCCAAGCCAATTTTTTCCGCCATTTAACCCTTTATTTTACAAGCTAGAGTGCCCACATTTTGCACATACACACTACTAACATTAGTAGTGTGGAATATGCAAAAAAAAAAAGGGATATGAGATGGTTTACTGTATGTAAACCATGTCTCATATCCTGTCGGGTTTGTGAAGGAGAAAGAAAAAGCCGGCAATTGAATTACCGGCTTTTCACATATCTCGCGCTGAATTAAATATAAATACAGAATATATATATAGATGTGTCTCAATGACATATATATATGTACATACTGTAGATATGTTTTAACGAACATTTGAGCACATAAATCCATTAGATGTCGGTTTTGCAAGCCTGCGAGAAAATATCGCAGTACGGATGCCATACGGATTACATACGGAGGATGCCATGCGCAAAATACGCTGACACACCCTGCCTACGGATGACATACGGATCACTATTTTTGGAACATTTCTGCGTATTACGGCGGTAAAAAACGGACCGTATTTACATACGGCCTAATAGTTTCCTGCACAAACAGATATCCTCCTAAGATAGCCAAATCTAAAAAAAAAAAACACTCCAACTTCAAAAATAATATTTTTCGCTCCCTTTATTTCCAGAGCCATAACTTTTTTATTTTTCCATCAATATGGCCAAGTGAGGGCTTATTTTTTGCGGGACGAGTTGTACTTTTGAACGACACCATTGGTTTTACCATGTCGTGTAACAAGAAAATGGGAAAAAAATGCCAAGTGCGATGAAATTGCAAAAAAAGTGCAATCCCACACTTGTTTTATGTTTGGCTTTTTTGCTAGGTTCACTAAATGCTAAAACTAACCTGCCGTTATGATTCTCCAGGTCATTATGAGTTCACAGACACCAAACATGTCTAGGTTCTCTTTTATCTAAGTGGTAAAAAAAAAATTCCAAAGTTTGCTAAAAAAAAAAAAAAAATTGCGCAATTTTCCGATAACGGTAGCGTCTCCAATTTTTGTGATCTGGGGTTGCGTGAGGGCTTATTTTTTGCGTGCTGAGCTAACATTTTTAATTATACCATTTTGGTGCAGATAAGTTCTTTTGATTGCCTGTTATAGCATTTTAATGCAATGTTGCGGCAACCAAAAAAACGCAATTTTGGCGTTTTGATTTTTTTTTTCGCTACACCATTCAGCGATCAGGTTAATTCTTTGTTTTTATTGATAGATCGGGCGATTCTGAACGCAGCGATACCAAATATGTGTAGGTTTGATTTTTTTTTATTGTTTTATTTTGATTGGGGCGAAAGGGGGGTGATTTGAACTTTTATATATTTTTTTTATATATATATTTTTAAACACTTTTTAAAAAAAATTTTGACATGCTTCAATAGCCTCCATAGGAGGCTAGAAGCATGCACAACTCGATCGCCTCAGCTACATAGAGGTGAAGCACAGATCACCTCTATGTAGCAGAAATGCAGGGTTGCTTTGAACGCCAACCACAGGGTGGCGCTCAAAGCAATCGGCCATCAACAACCATAGAAGTCTCAAGGAGACCTCAGGTTGTTATGGCAATGCACCGCTGACCCCTGATCATGTGACGGGGGTCAGCGGTGTGAGTACCTCCAGCCGCGCGGCCGGGAGTGCTAGTTAAATGCCGCTGTCAGTGCTTGACAGCAGTATTTAACTAGTTAATGGATGAAGGCGGATCGTGATTCCGCTCGGGCTCGCGCACATGTCAGCTGTACAAAACAGCTGACATGTCGCGGCTTTGAGGTGGGCTCACCGCCGGAGCCCACCTCAAAGCGGGGAGTCTTTTGGGTTAATTGAGAACATAGTTGTTGATCAATAATAAAAATAATCCTCTAAAATACAACTTGCCTAATAATTCTGCACACAGTGTAGAAAATAAGCAACTTAAGTACAGTTTAATTCATTGGAATATAATTTAACAATTGAATATACTTGTAAGTCAGCATCTTACCCTGTCAGCCAATGATGAGTGATAGTTTTATTGTTTATTACAGTGGTCATTTATTATGATAGTTGACAAATCGTTGCAATAACTGATCCATGTGAATGGGCCTTCACACAGAGATGTACCAGTTCTTCATTATAGGTATGTGCTCATTTTTACCCAATATAGATTTGGATTATCTACATCACGGCTTTAAATTTATTTGGATTACGACTAAATACTTGATTCAACTAAAAGCGCATTTAATTTAATGCACAATATCAGTGAGTGACGTAATATTCCTTCCCTACAATCCACAAGAGCCGAATGAAAGAGAAGCTGATTAGAAACCTACGGCACATTCATGCAAATACGACGACTCTGGCCTTGATTTAAAGTAGGACTGCGCAGATGATTCTGGAGCAGCTGCAGTCTGGGAAATAAATCTACAGGTTTTAGTTTCATTGTAAAGGCTTGTAACTTGATTAGATTTGTTCCCTGCATCTACATCACATCAAAGCCATGGCTTAATCTCAGCTACAAATCTAGAAGCATGGAGGCAGAAGACTTATTACAAAGAGTTTATCTATTCGGCAAAATTCTATCTAGATAGAAGATAGAAGGAGACACAACTTACACAAGTGATTCAGCCTTATCTTATAGGGCCTCTGTCAGCACAGAGCGACTGCTCACAACACGTTCAGGCGCTCGGTCACGTTTTGCATGACCAGACATTTCAGTTCACCTTCCCACCTGCTTGTTTTCGCTCCATCTCCACCCTGCCCTCTTCTTTGATTAACCACTGTGACTTCATAGAGCAAGAGAAGGACAGAGATAAATCAAAACATGCATTGGGAAGATGTAGGTAAATGTTTGGCCCCGCCATGATGCACCGCGCACATGTATTTCATTTGAACACTCGTTTTATGCTGACAGTCTCCGTAAGGCAGGGGTAACAGCAGCATCGATTCTCTACTGTGATCAATTATGATAATGACACTTTTCAAACTCTGATCCGAGTTTCTTCAGAGTGTAGCATACGATGATCCAATTCTCTCAGTGCCTGCAGTGTGGGGGGACAGGTCACATTCTCCTTACAGATCCATACACATCTGTTGTCCTCTGTGTCAAGATTTATATAGGTTGCCCAGGACATTTCATATTGATGGCCTGCATTCGTGATAGGTCATCAATATCTGATCAATGAGTTTGCGACATCTGTTACCCCCCCAATGATCAGTTGCTCCTGATGGCGACTGGATGTGCTCAGATGCAGAGCTGCACAGCAGCCACGGCCAAGTACTGCGCCTCAGCCCCCTATTCTAATCAATAGGAAGCAGATGTGCTGCACAGCAGCCACGGCCAAGTACTTTTCCTCAGCCCCCTATTCTAATCAATACGAAGCAGATGTGGTGTACAGCAGCCACGGCCAGGTACTGCGCCTCAGCCCCCTATTCTAATCAATAGGAAGCAGATGTGCTGCACAGCAGCCACGGCCAAGTACTGCGCCTCAGCCTCCTATTCTAATCAATAGGAAGCAGATGTGCTGCACAGCAGCCATGGCCAAGTACTGCGCCTCCGCCCCCTATTCTAATTAATAGGAAGCAGATGTGCTACACAGCAGCCACGGCCAAGTACTGCGCCTCAGCCCCTTATTCTAATCATAGGAAGCAGATGTGCTGCATACAACCAAGGCCAGGTACTGCGCCTCAGCCACTTATTCTAATCAATAGGAAGCAGATGTGCTGCACAGCAGCCACGGCCAAGTACTGCGCCTCAGCCCCCTATTCTAATAAATAGGAAGCAGATGTGCTACACAGCAGCCACGGCCAAGTACTGCGCCTCAGCCCCCTATTCTAATCAATAGGAAGCAGATGTGCTGCACAGCAGCCACGGCCAGGTACTGCACCTCAGCCCCTATTCTAAACAATAGGAAGCAGATGTGCTGCACAGCAGCCACGGCCAAGTACTGCGCCTCAGCCCTCTATTCTAATCAATAGGAAGCAGATGTGCTACACAGCAGCCACGGCCAAGTACTGCGCCTCAGCCCCTTATTCTAATCAATAGGAAGCAGATGTGCTGCACAGCAGCCACGGCCAAGTACTGCGCCTCAGCCCCTTATTCTAATCAATAGGAAGCAGATGTGCTACACAGCAGCCACGGCCAGGTACTGTGCCTCAGCCCCCTATTCTAATCAATAGGAAGCAGATGTGCTGCACAGCAGCCACAGCCAAGTACTACACCTCAGCCCTCTATTCTAATCAATAGGAAGCAGATGTGCTACACAGCAGCTACGGCCAAGTACTGCACCTCAGCCACTTATTCTAATCAATAGGAAGCAGATGTGCTACACAGCAGCCACGGACAAGTACTGCGCCTCAGCCCCTTATTCTAATCAATAGGAAGCAGATGTGCTGCACAGCAGCCACAACCACTGTGTAATTGACAGAGCATTGTAGATTCTCTCTGCAACTGAGCACATCTGGTCACCACCGGGAACAGCTGATCAATGGGTTGATGGGGGCTGCACCCCCACCGATCAGATATGGATGACATCCTAAAGGATAAGACATCAATATAAATATCCCGGATAACCCCTTTAATCTACAAAACTTATGATCAATATGGACAGAAAGAAAGAAAGAATCCACAACATTAGCATGTATTAAACACTTGGTTCAATTCTCTAATAGCAAAAATTATCTAAATTATTGTCCAGTTACATAGACATAGGTGTAAAACTGCTTTCTTTGTTGAGAGAAGCCGGCTTCAAAGAGAGTGGACATTTACAATTGAACCCCTTAACGACTGCTGATACACCTTTTAACGGCGGCAGTTTAGGGTACTTATTCCTCAGCGGCACTGAGAAAAAAGGGTAGAGCGCCGCCTAGGGTTGGGGTTACAGTTACCACTGGAGTCAGATTAAGCGTTGGGGTCAGAAATACCGTTGCGGTTCGGGTTGTGTTAGGGTTGTAGTTAGATTTGGGGATTTTTCAAAAGTTAAAAAAAAAAATGACGATGTGACAGCTATTGTTGAGCGCACGTACTCGCTACTTGAGTTTGCATCACGGAGCATCGCTGATCCCCGCATGTTTTTTTTGGGGTGTCGAACAGCGGCAAAACATGCGGGGGCAGGGACTCGAGCATGTCATTTGAGAACCCACGATATTCGATGCATAGCCGAGCACCCCATGCAAACCGGAGTAGCGAGCACTTGCGCGCTCAACACTAATGACAACATATTCAATATGACGACCTAATGTTATCAAATTCTGTGTCGTGCTTTTGGGTTCAAAATGGTCACTATACCCCTGGATAAAATCCTTGGAGGATGTGGTTTCCTACATGGAGTCACATCACATCACATGCACATCAGGGTTAGCTCCTTCCCTTCCGAGCCCTGCCGTGTGCCCAAACAGTGGATATCCTCCATTTATGTGGTGTCGGTCTACTCAGGATAAACTGTACAACAAATTGCATGGTCCATTTGCCCTTGT
The DNA here is from genome assembly GCF_051348905.1 of Ranitomeya variabilis. NCBI lineage: Eukaryota > Metazoa > Chordata > Amphibia > Anura > Dendrobatidae > Ranitomeya > Ranitomeya variabilis. The sequence continues at coordinate 113,716,314 of NC_135237.1, read as the reverse complement.
TACCCTTGTGAAAATAAAGTTTGGGTCTAAAGTACGATAAATTTTTTGTGAAAAAAGTTAAATGTTCATTTTTTTCCTTTCACATTACTTCTGTTCTTATGAAGCAACTGAAGGGTTAATTAATTTCTTTAATGTGGTTTTGAACATTTTGAGGGGTGCAGATTTTGGAATGGTGTCACTTTTGGGTATTTTCTGTCATATAAGCCCCTCAAAGTCACTTCATATGTGATGAGGTCCCTAAAAAAATGGTTTTGTAAATTTTGTTGGAAAAATAGGGATCTTTGTGTTACTCACCGTAAAATCCTTTTCCCCCGAGACGCTCATTGGGGGACACAGGACTGTGGGTGTATGTTTCTGCTGCCAGGAGGCTGACACCAAGTAAACTTGAAAAAAAAGTTAGCTCCTCCTCCGTCGTATACACCCTGACACTGGCTACTAGAGACTCCAGTTCGGTGCAAAAGCAGTAGGAGAACAAAACACAAGAAATAATATAACAGCATAAATACAGAAAACTTATGTCTAGAAAAAGTCCTACTGACTGACAAAATCAGATATAGCCAAAGCAGCCATCAGGCTACCAGGGAGGGAGCTGTGTCCCCCAATGAGCGTCTCAGAGAAAAGGATTTTACGGTGAGTAACACAAAAATCCCTATTTCTCCTTCGCCTCATTGGGGGACACAGGACTGTGGGATGTCCTAAAGCAGTCCCTGGGAGGGAAATTAACTCACCAGTAAAAAAAATTTCCAAATAATGGTCGTCTTATAAGTGCGTCACCGCCGCTTGAAGAATCCTTCTACCCAGACTTGCATCTGCAGAGATCTGGTAGTGGACATTATAATGTTTGACAAAAGTATGCAAACTAGACTGGATTGCAGCTTTGCAAACCTGTTCTGCTGAGGCCTGTTGCCGAATCGCCCAGGAAGCCCCCACTGCTCTAGTGGAGTGAGCTTTGATTCCAGCTGGAATCATCATGCCCTTGGCGTGATAGGCTTCCTGAATGGCCGCACGTATCCACCTGGCCAGGGTAGATTTTGAGGCCGCGCAACCCTTCCTGCGATCTTCCAGAAGGACAAACAGAGCATCAGTCTGGCGGAAAGGAGCCGTTCGGGAAATGTATCTCCTCAGAGCTCTCACTAGGTCCAACGTATGGAGAGCTTTTTCTACACGGTGCGTAGGTGCTAGACAAAAAGAGGGAAAAACTATATCCTCATTAATGTGGAAAGAGGAAACAACCTTCGGAAGAAAGGAAGGTGCTGGTCTGAGCACTACCTTGTCCTGATGGAAACGTAGAAAGGGAGTACGACAGGAGAGGGCTGCCAGCTCTGATACCCGCCTTATGGAAGTTATGGCCACTAAAAAAGCGACCTTCCAAGAAAGGAAGGTCAAGGAAATATGTTGAAGAGGCTCAAAAGGAGCTTCCTGCAATGCCTTTAAGACCAAATTAAGGTCCCAAGCTTCCAAAGGAGTCTTATAAGGAGGGACCTTATGAGCGACTCCCTGGAAAAAAGTCCTGACCTGATGGTTAGTAGCAATCCTGCGCTGAAAAAGAACCGATAGGGCCGAAATCTGCCTCTTAAGAGTACTTGGAGCAAGCCCTGAATCCAGGCCCACTTGGAGAAAAGCTAAAATATTTGGGATGGAGAAACGCAAAGGAGGCAGCCCGCGCTCTCTACACCAAGAGAGGAAAACTTTCCAAGTGTGATGATAAATTCTGGCCGAAACGGGTTTACGTGCACTGATCATGGTATCTGCTACCTCTTGGGAGAACCCTGCCTGAGTTAAAACCCAAGATTCAACGGCCAGGCCGTCAAACGTAGGACCCCTAAGTTCTGGTGGTAGACCGGCCCTTGAGATAGAAGATCCGGCCGATCGGGGAGCTGCCATGGAACCCCGGTGAGAAGCTGTACTAGGTTCGCATACCAGGTCCGACGCGGCCAATCCGGGGCGATTAGAATAGTAGGTACTCCTTCTGACTTGATCTTCTTGATAACCCTCGGGAGAAGTGCCAGAGGAGGGAACAGATAAGAGAGATGGAACTGGTTCCAAGTTAGTACTAGCGCATCCACGGCGATTGCCTGTGGGTCTCGGTACCGGGAGACAAACCTGGGTACCTTGGCATTCCCCCTGGACGCCATTAGATCCACGTCCGGGGTCCCCCATACATGACATTGCTGAAATACTTCGGGATGGAGAGACCATTCCCCGGATGCTAGACCCTGACGGCTTAGGAAATCTGCCACCCAGTTTTCTGCGCCCGGAATGTGGACTGCTGAAATCACCGAGTGATTCCTCTCGGCCCAGAACAGTATTTGTTTTACCTCCTGCATGGCTGCCTTGCTGCGGGTGCCCCCTTGATGGTTTATGTATGCCACGGCTGTGGCGTTGTCCGATTGAATTCGGACAGGGCGACCCACCAGAAGATGGTGAAAATGCTGCAAAGCTAGTCGACGCGCCCGAATCTCTAAGAGATTGATGGGGAGATCTGATTCCAGAGGAGACCAGCGCCCCTGAGCTGTGTGGTGAAAAAACACTGCTCCCCAACCCAGGAGACTGGAGTCTGTTGTGACCACCAGCCAATTGGTTGGGGGAAAGGGCTTCACCCGAGTAGGGATGAGCTGTTTAGCCACCATGAGAGAGCCTGTCTGACCTGGGGAGACAACCGAAATCTGCTGTTGAGGGAGGGAGGATTCCTGTTCCATACTACTAGGATTGCCTGTTGGAGAGGTCGAAGATGAAGCTGTGCGAATGGTACTGCTTCTATAGTCACAACCATCCTTCCTAACACCCTCATGCAAGACCGTATCGTATGAGGGTACGGTTGCTGAAGGTTCCTCACTTCCGCCAAAGGGCTAGGACCTTGTCCTGGAGAAGGATTGATAGGGCTTGAGAGGTATCGAAAATCATGCCTAGAAATAAGATCCTCCGAGAAGGTTGTAGGGATGACTTTCTTAAATTTACTAGCCAACCCAAATGAGCAAGGGTGTCCAGAGTAATGCTGACATTTTCCTTGCAAGCTTGAAAGGTCGGCCCCTTGATCAGGAGATCATCCAGATATGGCAAGACTACTATGCCTCGGGAGTGCAGAATGGACACCACAGTTGACATGACTTTCGTGAACACCCTGGGGGCGGAAGCCAGCCCAAAGGGTAAAGCTGTGAACTGGAAATGTAGGTTGTTTAAAGCAAACCTAAGAAACCTTTGATGAGGAGAAAAAATGGGAATATGTAGGTAGGCATCCTGAATTTCTATTGAGGCCAAGAACTCTCCCTTTTCCATTGAAGCAATCACTGACCGAAGAGATTCCATCCGAAAGTGACAAACGTGGACAAACCTGTTAAGAGTTTCAGATCTAGGATAGGCCTTACTGTTCTGTCCTTTTTGGGTACTACAAAAAGATTTGAATAAAACCCTTGAAACCTTTCCTCCCTTGGAACAGGAGAAATGACTCCGCTGAGACGAAGGGACTCTATGGAATTGAACAGGTCTTGTCGGTGGGACTCGGACCTGTGGAGACGGGATGGGAAGAACTGGGGAGGAGGCTGACGGACCAGCTCTATCTTGTAACCTGAAGATATGAACTCTCCCACCCACCGGTCGTGGATTACTTGAAGCCAGACCTGGCGAAACAAAAGTAGACGTCAGCCTACTCTGTTGGAGGCACTCCTAGGAGGCCTCCAGGCACTTGGCCGAAAATCTTTGAGTCCTAGCTCCTCTGGATCTAGTTGACTGGGAACGCATTCTTCCCCCCTGATTGGCCGTATAAGAGACCCGAACGTCTCGGTCCTGATTGGGTCGACCCTGCGCAGCAGAGCCTGATGCTGAGGCCCACCTAGCATTGCGAAAGGGTCTGAAAAGGGCCTGAAATTGGCAATGAAAAGGCTGTCTAATCCTCTGCTGGGGCAGGAACTTACTCTTCCCTCCTGTGGAGTCAGAGATAAGCTGATCCAGCTTCTCTCCGAATAAGCGACCCCCCTGATACGGTAGGGTTGTAAGAGATTTTTTTAGAGGTAGAGTCTGCCCGCCATGTTCTTAACCAGAGAGCCCTTCTAATAGCGATAGGGTTAGCCGCAGCCGAAGAGGCACAGTCTGCAGCATCTAAGGATGCATTGATCAGATAGCTACCAGCAAGAGCTATCTGAGAGGACATTTCCGCCAACTCTGCTGGTAAATCACCTTCTTGAAGAGCCTTTGTTAAAGACTCTGACCAAGACATCATAGCCTTAGCAACCCAGGTTGCCGCAAAAGAAGGGAAAAGTGCCGAACTTGAAGCCTCAAAAACAGAACGAGACAAGCTCTCTATAAGACGATCCATAGGGTCCTTAATCGATGAGCCATTAGGGAGAGATAGCAACGTGTTAGAGGCTAAACGGGACACCGGAGGATCTACAGAAGGATTTTCTGCCCATTTACTACACAGCTCAGTAGCAAAGGGGTACCTAACCTTCAAGGCTTTTTGCCCTGAAAAACGCTTGTCCGGGTGCTCCCGATTACGCCGAATCAAGTCCTCAAACTCAGGGTGAGAGGAAAAAACCAAAAGAGCCCGTTTGGCCCATTTAAATGAGATTTTATGATCTGAGGATGAGGCGAGCTCATCCTCTATCCCCAGAGACTGATTGACAGCCTCAATCAGGCTATCTACAGACTCCTGAAACCCAGAATTCTGAAAATTAAGGGACTCCTCTGACTCATAGTCTGTCTCAACTTCCCCGTTCTCTGCAGGGGAAGGGGAACGTGATACGGAGCTCCAGGATGCAGAAGCACCTGAGGGTCTGGGCGACGGTGTGCGAAACCGCTTTCCACGCGTCTGTCTAGTGCGGGTACGGCCCCTGCAGGCCGAAGGCTCCTGAGACCCCGAGGCCCTCTCTGAGACAGAAGGACTGTTGGCCCTGACTGCCGGGGTCTGAAGGGATTTGACTGTTTCATTTAGGGACGCCATGGATTGTGACAAGGACGTGACCCTTTCCAGCGGAGCTGCCTCAGCACCTGCTTGAGGGGCAGGAGCCGGAAAGACTGCTGGAGAGCTGGCAGGGGGGGGGCTCCTGGGCGCGTTCAGAGTCACAGGCCTCGCAGAGACGATTGCTCTGGGCATGCGGAAATGCAGCACGACAAGCCACACAAACGGTATATAAGACCGTGTGACTTTTAACCCTTCTAGACATGGTGATCTGTAAAAAGCTATACCCAGGGCCTGAGACTGGGAAAAAAATAATGCTTCTGCCAGCTGGAGGAGAAGCACTTACCCCAGTCCTATGTCCCCACGAATACAGCGATGAAACGAACGCATGATGCGGAGCCAAAAAGAGCTCACCTTTATGCCCAGAAGACCTAAGGGGGCGGGACCGCCATCATGCGGTGCGGCCTGTAGTAGGCCAGAAGCCGGGGCCTCAATTTCTCTTTTGAGAAAAAAGGAAAACTGAAACCGGAAGTAGATGCGCCGGAGGGGGTGGGGCCTCACGGCGCGGTCTGCTGGGAGGAAGCCCGGGTCAGAGAGACCCGGAAGTGCTTGCTGGAGGCCAGGCCGGAGCCTGAAGCCTCTGGAAGGCTGCGGCATCTGCAGTACCGACCGCAGCGCCGGAGAAGCGGCGCCAGAGGCACCGCGGCGACAGGCGCACCGCACTGCCGCGGCGCAGGACAAATGCAGCAGGAGCTGCCGCACAGCGCCGCCGAGACGTCAGAACACCGTGCAGAAAAAACGCCCGGAGGATCATCAGGTAAATCAGCATCTTTAAAGATGCATTGTGCGCCTTGTCAGGAGCCCCCCCCCTTTTTTTTTTTTTTCTGCCACTCTCCCCATATTGCAGGCTGAGTACCCCCGGCGTAAATCCAGCGGGGGGAGGCAAACGACGGTGCAGGCACCCTAGCTCCATTATCCGCCCAGGATAAGGAGAGGGACCGTCTATCACCCCATGTATCACCGCAGCGGAGCAGAGGTGTAGAAATAGGGGGGTCACGGACATCAAACGGGCACCTGTACAGCCCAGGGTCTAAATACCTCAGGGTGGTCAGGGCCAAGACCGGTGAAGGATCCCACGTCGCGGGAAAGGATACGTGGAGGAACTTGCACGTGCTCGCCCGTTGTTGGTTTGGGGAGATCGGACCCTCAAAAGGGTCCGTCGCCCCCTCAGTCCATAGAAAGCGATGAAGAAATAGGGTCCAAAGGATCCGGGACCCAGAGGGGTGCCTCCTTGAGACACTAAGCATGAACTGGAGTCTCCAGTAGCCAGTGTCAGGGTGTATACGACGGAGGAGGAGCTAACTTTTTTTTCAAGTTTACTTAGTGTCAGCCTTCTGGCGGCAGAAGCATACACCCACAGTCCTGTGTCCCCCAATGAGGCGAAGGAGAAATGAGAAATCAAGAAATCACTGGTCGACTTTTAACCCTTCTAACTTCCTAACAAAAAAAACATATGCTCCCAAAATTGGGCTTATGTAAAATAGACAAGTGGAAAATGGTATTTATTAACTATTTTGTGTGACATAACTATCTGATTTAATGGCACAAAAATTAAAAGTTTGAAAATTGCTAAATTTTCAACATTTTTGCCAAATGTAATTTTTTTTTCATAAATAAATGCAAGTCATATTCAAGAAATTTTACCACTATCATGAAGTACAATACGTCACAAAAAAACAATCTCAGAATGAGTGGGATACGCTGAAGCATTCTAGTTAGGATCCCTCCTTATTCAGCTCGCAAATAGGGCTTACCGAGTAGCTGCAGCGGGAACCCGGATACCTGGAGCGCTCCCGAAAATCAGGTGTCCGGCGCCACAGCTGCTCTCCATGACTGAACCAAATAAGGAGGGATCCGACGATATTCGCTCATGTCTAGTTTTTACCACATACAGTGACACTGCTCAAAATTAGAATATTTGCCTTGGTCATTAAGGACAAAACTGGCTAAGGGGTTAAATGGGTGGTACAAAGGCAAAGTCAATTTGCACCTAACTCCCTATATATTTAATTATATAATCTAAGCTATTTTCAATGGGCAGCGACTAAAATAATTTAACAGGGAGAAATGCAAGATTCTACATCTGGGCAAGAACAACAAAATTTACATCTATAGAATTGGAGTAATAGAACTAAGCAATAGCACGTATGAAAAAGACTTGGGTACACTAATAGACAGACTGCACATGAGTCAACAGTGTGATGTAGGAACAAAAAGGCAAACACAGTTCTGGAATGTATTAAGAGAAGCATAGAGTCTAAATCATGTGAAGTAATCATCTCCCTTTTCTCCTCCTTGGTCAGGCCTCATCTAGAATACTGTGTCCAGTTCTGGGAACCACATTTTAAAAAAGACATTGAAAGACTGGAGCAAGTTCAGAGAAGAACTACCAGGTTGGTGAGCTGACTGCAAAATATGGCCTATGAGGAACTGTTAAAACATCTGGAAATGTTTCGTTTTAGAGACTTACCGTATATACTCGAGTATAAGCCGAGATTTTCAGCCCACTTTTTTGGGCTAAAAGTAACCCTCTCGGCTTATATTCGAGTCATACCCAGGGGTCGGCAGGGGAGGGGGAGCGGAGCTGTGTAATAATACTCACCTGCTCCTGGCGCGGTCCCTGCACGTCTTTTCCCCGGCAGCTTCTTCCTGTAGTGAGCGGTCACATGGTACCGCTCATTACAGTAATGAATATGGACCCGACTCCACTCCCATAGGGGTGGAGCCGCATATTTATTATTGTAATGAGCGGTACTGTCATGATTCTCAATGGCGAGAGAACATAGCCCAGCATATATGAGAACTAGCTCTTGGAAGATGGAAACTATACTGACCATGAACTAAACCTGCCGCACAACTAGAAGTGGCCGGGTAGCATGCCTACGTTTTTTAACCCTAGATGCCCAGCGCCAGCCGGAGAACTACCTAATCCTAGCAGAGGAAAAGACAGTCCTGGCTCACCTCTAGAGAAATTTTCCCAAAAGGCAGACAGAGGCCCCCACATATATTGGCGGTGATTTTAGATGAAATGACAAACGTAGTATGAAAATAGGTTTAGCAAAATCGAGGTCCGCTTTCTAGATAGCAGGAAGACAGAAAGGACACTTTCATGGTCAGCAGAAAACCCTATCAAAACACCATCCAGAAATTCCTTTAAGACTCTAGCATTAACTCATAACACCAGAGTGGCAATTTCTGATCACAAGAGCTTTCCAGACACAGTAACGAAACAGCAGCTGTGAACAGGAACAAAATGCAAAAACACACAAGGACAAAAGTCCCACTTAGCTGGGAGTTGTCTAGTAGCAGGAACAAGCACAGAAGGCTTCTGATTACATTGTTGACCGGCAAGAAACTGACAGAGGAGCAAGGCCACATAGCGACTCCCACATCCCGATAGGAGCAGGTGAACAGAGGGGACGATGCACACAAGTTCAATTCCACAAGTGGCCACCGGGGGAGCCCAGAATCCAATTTCACAACAGTACCCCCCCCTCAAGGAGGGGGCACCGAACCCTCACCAGAACCACCAGGGCGATCAGGATGAGCCCTATGAAAGGCACGGACAAGATCGGAGGCATGAACATCAGAGGCAGTGACCCAAGAATTATCCTCCTGACCGTATCCCTTCCATTTGACCAGATACTGGAGTCTCCGTCTGGAAACACGAGAGTCTAAGATCTTTTCCACAACGTACTCCAACTCACCCTCAACCAACACCGGAGCAGGAGGCTCAACGGAAGGCACAACCGGTACCTCATACCTGCGCAACAATGACCGATGAAAAACATTATGAATCGAAAAGGATGCAGGGAGGTCCAAACGGAAGGACACAGGGTTAAGAATCTCCAATATCTTGTACGGGCCGATGAACCGAGGCTTAAACTTAGGAGAAGAAACCCTCATAGGGACAAAACGAGAAGACAACCACACCAAGTCCCCAACACAAAGCCGAGGACCAACACGACGACGGCGGTTGGCAAAAAGCTGAGTCTTTTCCTGGGACAACTTCAAATTGTCCACCGCCTGCCCCCAAATCTGATGCAACCTCTCCACCACAGCATCCACTCCAGGACAATCCGAAGATTCCACTTGACCGGAGGAAAATCGAGGATGAAACCCCAAATTACAGAAAAACGGGGACACCAAGGTGGCAGAGCTGGCCCGATTATTGAGGGCGAACTCCGCCAAAGGCAAAAAAGCAACCCAATCATCCTGATCCGCAGACACAAAACACCTCAAATATGTCTCCAAGGTCTGATTAGTCCGCTCGGTCTGGCCATTAGTCTGAGGATGGAAAGCAGACGAAAAAGACAAATCTATGCCCATCCTAGCACAGAATGCCCGCCAAAATCTAGACACGAATTGGGTCCCTCTGTCAGAAACGATATTCTCAGGAATACCATGCAAACGAACAACATTTTGAAAAAACAGAGGAACCAACTCGGAAGAAGAAGGCAACTTAGGCAAGGGAACCAGATGGACCATCTTAGAGAAACGGTCACACACCACCCAGATGACAGACATCTTCTGAGAAACAGGCAGATCCGAAATAAAATCCATCGAGATGTGCGTCCAAGGCCTCTTCGGGATAGGCAAGGGCAACAACAATCCACTAGCCCGAGAACAACAAGGCTTGGCCCGAGCACAAACGTCACAAGACTGCACAAAGCCTCGCACATCTCGTGACAGGGAAGGCCACCAGAAGGACCTTGCCACCAAATCCCTGGTACCAAAGATTCCAGGATGACCTGCCAATGCAGAAGAATGAACCTCAGAGATGACTCTACTGGTCCAATCATCAGGAACAAACAGTCTACCAGGTGGGCAACGATCAGGTCTATCCGCCTGAAACTCCTGCAAGGCCCGCCGCAGGTCTGGAGAAACGGCAGACAATATCACTCCATCTTTAAGGATACCTGTGGGCTCAGAATTACCAGGGGAGTCAGGCTCAAGACTCCTAGAAAGGGCATCCGCCCTAACATTCTTAGAACCCGGTAGGTACGACACCACAAAATTAAACCGAGAGAAAAACAACGACCAGCGCGCCTGTCTAGGATTCAGGCGCCTGGCAGACTCAAGGTAAATTAAATTTTTGTGGTCAGTCAATACCACCACCTGATGTCTGGCCCCCTCAAGCCAGTGACGCCACTCCTCAAAAGCCCACTTCATGGCCAAAAGCTCCCGATTCCCAATATCATAATTCCGCTCGGCGGGCGAAAATTTACGGGAAAAAAAAGCACAAGGTCTCATCACGGAGCAGTCGGAACTTCTCTGCGACAACACCGCCCCAGCTCCGATTTCAGAAGCGTCGACCTCAACCTGAAAAGGAAGAGCAACATCAGGCTGACGCAACACTGGGGCGGAAGAAAAGCGGCGCTTGAGCTCCCGAAAGGCCTCCACAGCATCAGGGGACCAATCAGCAACATCAGCACCCTTCTTAGTCAAATCAGTCAATGGTTTTACAACATCAGAAAAACCAGCAATAAATCGACGATAAAAGTTAGCAAAGCCCAAAAATTTCTGAAGACTCTTAAGAGAAGAGGGTTGCGTCCAATCACCAATAGCCTGAACCTTGACAGGATCCATCTCGATGGAAGAGGGGGAAAAAATGTATCCCAAGAAAGAAATCTTTTGAACCCCAAAAACACACTTAGAACCCTTCACACACAAGGAATTAGACCGCAAAACCTGAAAAACCCTCCTGACCTGCTGGACATGAGAGTCCCAGTCATCCGAAAAAATCAGAATATCATCCAGATACACAATCATAAATTTATCCAAATAATCGCGGAAAATGTCATGCATAAAGGACTGGAAGACTGAAGGGGCATTTGAAAGACCAAAAGGCATCACCAAATACTCAAAATGGCCCTCGGGCGTATTAAATGCGGTTTTCCACTCATCCCCCTGCTTGATTCGCACCAAATTATACGCCCCACGGAGATCAATCTTAGAGAACCACTTGGCCCCCTTTATACGAGCAAACAAATCAGTAAGCAGTGGTAACGGATATTGATATTTAACCGTGATTTTATTCAAAAGTCGATAATCAATACACGGCCTCAAAGAGCCGTCTTTCTTAGACACAAAGAAAAAACCGGCTCCTAAGGGAGATGACGAAGGACGAATATGTCCCTTTTCCAAGGACTCCTTTATATATTCTCGCATAGCAGCGTGTTCAGGCACAGACAGATTAAATAAACGACCCTTAGGGTATTTACTACCCGGAATCAAGTCTATGGCACAATCGCACTCCCGGTGCGGAGGTAGTGAACCAACCTTGGGTTCTTCAAAAACGTCACGAAAGTCAGACAAGAATTCAGGAATCTCAGAGGGAATAGATGATGAAATGGAAACCAAAGGTACGTCCCCATGAGTTCCTTTACATCCCCAGCTTAACACAGACATAGCTCTCCAGTCGAGGACTGGGTTATGAGATTGCAGCCATGGCAATCCCAGCACCAAAACATCATGTAGATTATACAGCACCAGAAAGCGAATAACCTCCTGGTGATCCGGATTAACACGCATAGTCACTTGTGTCCAGTATTGTGGTTTATTACTAGCCAATGGGGTGGAGTCAATCCCTTTCAGAGGTATCGGAGCCTCCAGTGGCTCCAAATCATACCCACAGCGTTTGGCAAAGGACCAATCCATAAGACTCAAAGCAGCGCCAGAGTCGACATAGGCGTCCGCGGTAATAGATGACAAAGAACAAATCAGGGTCACAGATAGAATAAACTTAGACTGTAAAGTGCTAATTGAAACAGACTTGTCAGGCTTCTTAGTACGCTTAAAGCATGCTGATATAACATGAGTTGAATCACCACAATAGAAGCACAACCCATTTTTTCGTCTAAAATTCTGCCGCTCGCTTCTGGACAGAATTCTATCACATTGCATTTTTTCTGGCGTTTTCTCAGTAGACACCGCCAAATGGTGCACAGGTTTGCGCTCCCGCAGACGCCTATCGATCTGAATAGCCATCGTCATGGACTCATTCAGACTCGCAGGCACAGGGAACCCCACCATAACATCCTTAATGGCATCAGAGAGACCTTCTCTGAAAATCGCCGCCAGGGCGCACTCATTCCACTGAGTAAGCACAGACCATTTGCGGAATTTTTGGCAGTATATTTCAGCTTCATCTTGCCCCTGAGACAAGGACATCAAGGCCTTTTCCGCCTGAAGCTCTAAATGAGGTTCCTCATAAAGCAACCCCAAGGCCAGAAAAAACGCATCCACATTGAGCAACGCAGGATCCCCTGGTGCCAATGCAAAAGCCCAGTCTTGAGGGTCGCCCCGGAGCAAGGAAATTACAATCCTGACCTGCTGTGCAGGGTCTCCGGCAGAGCGAGACTTCAGGGACAAAAACAATTTGCAATTATTTTTAAAATTTTGAAAGTGAGATCTATTCCCCGAGAAGAATTCAGGCAAAGGAATTCTAGGCTCAGACATAGGTGCATGAACAACAAAATCTTGCAAATTTTGTACCTTTGTGGCGAGATTATTCAAACCTGTAGCTACACTCTGAAGATCCATTTGAAACAGGTGAACACAGAGCCATTCAAGGATTTAGAAGGAGAGAAAGAGAGGAAGGCTGCAGTATAGGCAGACTAGCAAGTGATTCAATTAAGAGCACACTCAGAACTAGAGGGAAAAAAAAAAAAAAAAAATTGTAGCAGACTTCTTTTTTCTCTCCTTTCTCAGCCAGTAATTTAACCCTTTTTTGGGCCGGTCAAACTGTCATGATTCTCAATGGCGAGAGAACATAGCCCAGCATATATGAGAACTAGCTCTTGGAAGATGGAAACTATACTGACCATGAACTAAACCTGCCGCACAACTAGAAGTGGCCGGGTAGCATGCCTACGTTTTTTAACCCTAGATGCCCAGCGCCAGCCGGAGAACTACCTAATCCTAGCAGAGGAAAAGACAGTCCTGGCTCACCTCTAGAGAAATTTTCCCAAAAGGCAGACAGAGGCCCCCACATATATTGGCGGTGATTTTAGATGAAATGACAAACGTAGTATGAAAATAGGTTTAGCAAAATCGAGGTCCGCTTTCTAGATAGCAGGAAGACAGAAAGGACACTTTCATGGTCAGCAGAAAACCCTATCAAAACACCATCCAGAAATTCCTTTAAGACTCTAGCATTAACTCATAACACCAGAGTGGCAATTTCTGATCACAAGAGCTTTCCAGACACAGTAACGAAACAGCAGCTGTGAACAGGAACAAAATGCAAAAACACACAAGGACAAAAGTCCCACTTAGCTGGGAGTTGTCTAGTAGCAGGAACAAGCACAGAAGGCTTCTGATTACATTGTTGACCGGCAAGAAACTGACAGAGGAGCAAGGCCACATAGCGACTCCCACATCCCGATAGGAGCAGGTGAACAGAGGGGACGATGCACACAAGCTCAATTCCACAAGTGGCCACCGGGGGAGCCCAGAATCCAATTTCACAACACGGTACCATGTGACCGCTCACTACAGGAAGAAGCTGCCAGCGCAGGGGAAAAGACCTGCAGGGACCGCGCCAGGAGCAGGTGAGTATAACGGGGGCAGTGAGCAATATTCACCTGCTCCCCGTTCCACTGTCGGTGCCGCTGTGTCTTCCGCGTCCTCTGCAGTGACGCTCAGGTCAGAGGGCGCGATGACGTGATTAGTGCGCGCCGCCCTCTGCCTGAAGAGTCAGTGCAGAGGACGCAGAAGACACAGTGGCGGTCGCCGGTGGAACGGGGAGCAGGTGAATATAGCAAGTGCCGGGGGCCTGAGAGGTGAGTATGTGATTTTTTTATTTTTTAATCGCAGCTACAGCATATGGGGCAAATATCTGTATGGAGCATCATATGGGGCCATGTGCAGAATTATATGGGGCAAATATCTGTATGGAGCATCTTTTGGGGCCATGTGCAGCATTATATGGGGCAATTATCTGTATGGAGCATCTTACGGGGCCATGTGCAGCATTATATGGGACAAATATCTGTATGGGGCCATGTGCAGCATTATATGGGGCAAATATCTGTATGGAGCATCTTACGGGGCCATGTGCAGCATTATATGGGGCAAATATCTGTATGGGGCCATGTGCAGCATTATATTGGGCAAATATCTCTATGGAGCATCTTTTAGGGCCATGTGCAACATTATATGGGGCAAATATCTCTATGGAGCATCTTATGGGGCCATGTGCAGCATTATATGAGGCAAATATCTCTATGGAGCATGTTATGGGGCCATAATCCACATTTGTGGAGCATTATACGGGGCAAATGTGTCTATGGAGCATCTTATGGGGTCATAATCAACATTTGTGCAGCATTATATGGGACATATTTTAATATGGAGCATGTTATGGAGCCCATCATAAACTGTATGGAGCATTATATGGGCGTATTTTGTATGGAACATCTTATGGGTCCATCATGAACTGTATGGAGCATTATATAGGGCTCCTGATTCAATATGGATATTCAAAAACACTTAACCTACTGATGTCTCAATTAATTTTACTTTTATTGGTAAGTATTTTTATTTTTGAAATTTACCAGTAGCTGCTGCATTTTCCACCCTAGGCTTATACTCGAGTAATTAAGCTTCCCAGTTTTTTGTGGCAAAATTAGGGGGGTCGGCTTATACTCGGGTCGGCTTATACTCGGGTCAGCTTATACTCGAGTATATACGGTAATAGCTGTCTACAAATATCTGAAGGGATGTCACAGTGTAGAGGGATCATCCTTATTCTCACTTGCACACGGAAACACAAGAAGCAATGGAATAAAACTGAAAAGGAGAAGATACAGATTAGATATTAGAAAAAACTTTTTGACACTGAGGGTGATCAATGAGTGGAACACGCTGCCATGAGAGGTGGTGAGTTCTCCTTCAATGGAAGTTTTCAGAGGCTGGACATCTGTGTGAGATGGTTTAGTGATTCCTGCATTGAGCAGGGGGTTGGACATGATGGCCTTGGAGGTCCCTTCCAACTCAACCATTCTATGATTCTAATATTATTGTTTTAAAAATTCCCTACTGCTCTATAACTGCACTGCCTAACAGCTAATGTTTTTTTCTCTACTTCCTTTATGACAATTCGTTTGAGTATCCCAGTGCATGCGGAGATACTAAAAAAAAGTGTCATCAGAGCAGGGGACAGAGGCTACGGTTATTGTCACAGCCCCTGCCCACTTCCTGAAACAATGCATCATCAGTGTGGCTTGTTTCAGGGGCCTTGCTATCCCTGCGGTCTGAATCGTGCACTCTCCCCTGTGCAATGAGCGCAGAGTGCTGTCTCACTTATGCGATGTGCACAGGGCGCTGTCTCCCCTATGTTCGCTCCGTTGACTGCTTAGATGAATAATAACAAGCCGCGAACAGAGCAGTGTCACTATACCAGGCAGAGACCAGTGACATCACTTGCGGGGGCGGCGCTAGTCTGTACTGCCAGGTATCTGCTCCCGGCTTATTACTATTCATCTAAGCAGACAGCAGAGCACACACAGTGACTGTAGATGTGTAGCCTAAGGCTGGACAACCTCTTTAACATTCTTGCAAAGGAGCAGTTTAAGAACTATTAGATCCCAGCCAACAACTAAAGAGATTACCCATCAACCTGTCTATATGCATTACCTTTATCTGAAAATCTGTGCTGTTTATCAATTTTATTTATTTATTTTTTAATAGTTGCTTATTCACTATTTATTATGCTTTGCTTTTACAGCGCTTTCATATTCCGCAGCACTTTACATACATTATCATCACTGTCCGCAATGGGGCTCACAATCTAATTTCCCTATCAGTATGTCTTTGGAATGTGGGAGGAAACCTGAGAACCCGAAGGAAACCCACGCAAACACGGGGAGAACATTAACTCCTTGCAGATATTGTCCTTGGTGGGATTTGAACCCAGGACCCCAGGGTTGCAAGGTTGCAGTGGTAACCACTGAGCCACCATGCTGAACACGTTAAAAGAAGCACTCCCTCTAACATTTTTATTGTTTAAATGTGTGTAGGTATACTCCCACACGATCTTGTCAGTTACGTCACCACAAATACAATTTTTTTGCTGATTCTATGCTGTATGTGTGAGATGGAAATCATTGTTACAATAAAAGCCTACGAGCCTCGTTCTGGTGCTCCAGAGGTTTACACGTTCATGTCTGGGACACAGAACTCATCTCCTTCCTGAGAGGTATGATGGCTGGACATTCCCATCTTGATTGTACTTGCACACAAATGTATGTACAGATAAATGAGGCACCTTCAGGCATCTTGAAATAGCACCCAAGGATGAGCCAAACTTGTGCAAGTCCACAATTCTCTTCCTGATATCGTGGCTGATTTCTTGAGACCTTCCCATGATGCTTCACAAAGAAGCAGTGTCTTTCAGGTGTGCATTAAAATGCATCCACAGGTGTGTCTCTAATTAACTCAGCTGTTGCCAATAAACCTATCAAAAGCTTCCAAACACATGACATCATCATATTGGCAATCCAGAATTGTTTAACCCCTTTCTGCCATTGGACGGAATAGTACTTCATGATAATGATAAAATTTATTAGGTATGACTTGTGTTTATTTGTGAAAAAAACGGGCATTTGGAGAAAATTTGGAATATTTCGTAATTTTCAAAACTTTGAATTTTCATGCCCTGTTCAGAGAGATACAGCTCTTGGAAAAATCAAGAGACCACCACATCAAAACCCTGTCATAGGCAGCCCAATCTCCAGACCTGAACCCCAATGAAAACCTCTGGAATGTAATCAAGAGGATGATGGATAGTCACAAGCCATCAAACTGCTTACATTTTTGCGCCAGGAGCAGTGTGAAAGACTGGTGGAAAGCATGCCAAGATGCATGAAAGCTGTGATTAAAAATCATGGTTATTCCACAAATATTGATTTATGAACACTTCCTGAGTTAAAACACTAGTACGGTTGTTTCTAAATGATTATGAACTTATTTTCTCTTTGCATTATTTGAGGTCTGAAAGCACTGGGGGTTTTTTAAAATTTTGACCATGCCGATTTCCCATATGAAGAAGAAAACTACAGTTTGGGCGCAGAGCAGAGCTTAGAAGAGAAGGAGCGCCATTTGACTTTTTGAATGCAAAATTTGTTGGAACAATTGGCAGACGCCATGTCGCATTTGGAGAGCCTCTGATGTGCCTAAACAATGAAAATCTCCCACAATTGACACCATTGTGGAAACTAGACCCCTCAAGAAATGTATTTAGATGTGTGATGATTACCTTGAACCCCCACGTGCTTCACAGAAATTTATAACGTTGAGCCGCAGAACTAAAAAGTAAAAATCACATTTTCCCTACAAATATGTTTTTATCCCTAAATGTTGAATTTTCACAAGGGTAACAGTAGAAATTGCACCATACAATTTGCTGTGCAATTTTACCTGAGTATGCCGATACCCAGTATGGGGGGAGAAAACTACTGTTTGGGCACACGGCAGGGCTCGGAAAAGAAGGAGCGTCATTTGACTTTTTGAATGTAAGATTTCCTGGAATCATTAGCGGATTTCATGTCCTGTTTAGAGAGCCCTTGATGTGCCTAAACAGTGGAAACCCCCCACAAGGGACCCCAATTTGGAAACTAGACCCCTCAAGGAATGTATTTAGATGTGTGGTGAGCACCTTGAACCCACAGGTGCTTCACAGAAGGTGCTTCTCATTTTCCCCACAAATATGAAAATGTAACATTTAGGGTTATAAACATAAGGGTAACAGTAGAAATTGCACCATACAATTTGTTGTGCAATTTTTCCTGAGTACGCCGATACCTCGTATGGGGGATAAAATTACTGTTTGGACGCACAGCAGGGCTCAGAAAAGAAGGAGTGTCATTTGACCTTTTGATTGTAAAATGTCCTGTGTGCAGGCGATCGCAATGACGTAATAATCAGTCCCTGGTCAATAAGGCCCAGGACACAGAGACGGATTATTACGTCACATGTCAGAAAGGGGTTAAAGCTCTCAATAATATACTTGTATTTTGGAAATTGAGCTCTACTGTAAGATTTTATCCCACTCCCCATAGTAGAATGTATGGAGGTTTCAAGCAAAATATGTGGATTTAGCCTCTCTGCAGTGTGATATATACTCCCTTCCCTTTTGATACGACACATCATGTTCTCCATCAGATATCCAAATAGCCTCTTGACAGAGGAAAAGAACACAGCTTCTCATGATATCTATTGGTTGTACAAATCCAATGGGTGAAAATTAACTTTTTACAGAGTTTTGCATCATTACTTAGAATGATCAAGGTACAATAGCAGAATAACAGGAGCAGTATGATTTATAAACTTTATAAAAAGCAGTAAATTACATTGCTTTGATTAGCTGCTAGTCATAAGTACACGTTACAATAAGCCCTATAGTATTATGGATTAGCAGTAGCAGCGAGTCAACAGACTTAATTCTGCTCAAAAAAGTGATAAAAATTACGGTAATATAATTTATAATAATGAGCAGAATTAATTTCTGACCTCCTCAATAGTCATAGACTCTCATTTGGCCCCTTGGGAAAATGAATTGCCCACTGCTGCCTTAATGCATCAGGGACTCGGGAAATTTTAGTTTTTGGCAGTTTTGTTTTTCAGCCAATAGTTATAACTTTTTTTTATTCTTCCATCAGCATAGCCATATAAAATCTCGTTCTTTTGTGTGATCAGTTGAAGATTTGACTACCATTTTCCTACATAATAGGAAAATATGAAAACAATTCTAAATGTGGTGAAATTGTGGAAAAAAAAAACGCAATTCTGCTACAGTTTTCTGGGTGATTCTTGATTCTCCAGGCGAGTATGATTATGGGGATACCAAACTGTTATGTCTTTCAAATGCAACATGCTCAAAAAAGGCTACCTTAGACAGACTTGGCACAAGTCATTCTATCTGGCAGATACCAGAGGAACCCAGGCCGTCATCCTCTGATCTCACAAAAGGGTCCATTGGATTGCTTCCACGGATGGGCTGCCGGCCGGAGGAGCGAACCAGAGGCAAGAGGGCTCGTCATGCAGGGGTCAAAACCCGCAGGACTGCACACTTCTATATATATAATCGTCTAAGGGGCACTTCCGTCTGTCTGGCTGTCTGGCTGTCTGTCACGGAAATCTCGCGTCGCTGATTGGCCGGCAGGCGCCGGGACAGGTCAAAGAGGCCCGATGCCTGTGCACTGCAGTACTTTGCTCTGCCCTCAACAGGGCAGACAAAGTACGCCTGCAAAGAGGACATCATGGAATAAAGATGGGAGGTTCCGGACCGGACCTGAGACACCCATCGGACCCGTACCGCAGCGGGACCGCCCCTGGGTGAGTATAATCTAACCTCTTTTTCTCCTCTTTCAGGTAACATCGGGGGCTTATCTACAGCATTACAGAATGCTGTAGATAAGCCCCTGATGACGGTGAGCTTACCTCACCATCGATTTTGGGGGTGACAGGTTCCCTTTAAGTAACAAACTGTAGTTTTTATTTTTACCACTTTGGGATACATTTAATTTTATTAATTTATTTTTTATGAGGCAAGATGAACTGAAATTGCAATTTTGATATAGTTTTTCTTTTTCTTCTTTCAGCATTAACTACACAATAAAGGTTTATATAGTTTTACTAGATGATAAATTTTTGCACACTGATTGTCGGGGGTGCAGGCAATTTCAGGAAAATCAAGCTGGTCAAATGTAAATGTATTTAATAATATGAACACAGAGAGAAATGTGTCTCACTGATTATGTATATATACCGTATATACTCGAGTATAAGCCGAGATTTTCAGCCCATTTTTTTAGGGTGAAAGTGCCCCTCTCGGCTTATACTCGAGTCATTGTCATTGTCCCAGGGGGAGCGGCGGCTGTGACATACTCACCTGCTCCTGGCACAGTCCCCACATCTCAAATGGACTCCGGGCGCTGACAGCTTCTTCCAGCGTTGAGCGGTCACTGATACCGCTCATTACAGTAATGAATATGGACGCGACTCCACTCCCATAGGGGTGGAGCCGCATATTCATTACTGCAATGAGCAGTACCGGTGGCCGCTCAACACTGGAAGAAGCTATCAGCGACCGGAGAAGACTATCAGGGAAGCTGCCAGGGACCGCGCCGGGAGCAGGTGAGTATAATGGGGAGGGTGAGCACTGCGCAATATTCACCTGTCCTCGTTCCACCGCCGGGCTCTGTCTTCGGCGTCCTCTGCTGTGACGCTCAGGTCAGATGACGTGGTTAGTGCGCGCCCTCTGCCTGAACAGTCACTGCAGAGGATGCTGAAGACGGAGCCTGGCGGTGGAACGAGGACAGGTGAATATTGCAAGTGCTGGGGGGCCTGAGCAAGGAGAGAATGTATTTTTTTTTAATTGCAGCAACAGCATATGGGGCAAATATCTCTATGGAGCATCTTATGGGGCCATAATCAACATTTATGCAGCATTATATGGGGCAAATATCTCTATAGAGCATCTTATGGGGTCATAATCACCATTTGTGCAGCATTATATGGGGCAAATGTCTGTATGGAGCATCTTATAGGGCCATAATCAACATTTGTGCAGCATTATATAGGGCAAATATCTCTTCGAAGCATCTTACGGGGCCCTTATTAACCTTTATGCAGCACTGTATGGGGCAAATGTGTCTATGGAGCATCTTATGGGGCCATTCTTAACCTTTGTACAGCATTATATGGGGCATATTTTAATATGGAGCATCTTATGGGGCCCATCATAAACTTTATGGAGCATTACATGGGGCGTATTTTGTATGGAGCATCTTATGGGGCCCCATCATGAACTTTATGGAGCATTATATGGGGCTCCTGATTCAATATGGATATTCAAAAACACTTAACCTACTGATGTCTCAATTAATTTTACTTTTATTGGTACCTATTTTTATTTTTGAAATTTACCGGTAGCTGCTGCATTTTCCACCCTAGGCTTATACTCGAGTCATTACGTTTTCCTAGTTTTTTTGTGGCAAAGTTAGGGGTCTCGGCTTAATAGAGCGGAGAAACAAAAGGAGGGGGAAGGAGAAAAAATCAGCACAATCGCTGAATGATACAATAACCTGAGGTAATGCACATTACGACTGACGAAGGCAAACGCCGAAACGCACGTCGGGTCGGTCGCATCCTGGGGACTCTGCAGTGTGCATGAAGGTATTTATCTGGAGATTTCATTTGGTGATTTTTTTGTTGGGCTACATGTATTTATACGTGCATTATCTCAGGTTATTGTATCATTCAGCGATTGTGCTGATTTTTTCTCCTTCCCCCTCCTTTTGTTTCTCCGCTCTATTAAGCATATGCACTTTAGTAATATGTATATATACATTTTTTGCACTGCATACCTTGCACATGACACTTTTTGCACGTGTTTTAATACTACTCTTTGGAGTTCCAGTATATTTGTTATTTTTGTCTGTTAATTATTTTTAGCACATGTTCACTGCCGTGCTTTATTTATTTATTTTTTAATCGGCAATATACTCAGAATGTTTTTCTATTAATTATTTTCAGCACATGCTCTCTACCGTCTCCTATTTTTATGAACTTTTTCCAGTATATTGTAATTGAACATTGTGCAGCCTGTTTGTCCCTTTGGTGTGCCCCACAAGTTCTGGTATTGTTCCCACCTTTTTTTATATTTTTGTTAATTTTTTTGTATTAATAATAAAAAAAAATTCATTTATTTCTGGACGTATCTCGGGTGTTCTTCTTTGTTTATGATTATATTTTCTGATTTCTCCTTATTTGAATTATCCATGTATACATATATTAAGGCGTAGGTATTTTCCTACTATTATATATTACGTATCGCCGCATACATAGTGTGTGTATTTTTCCTTGAGTGTTCTCAAATATTTAGTAATGTATACAGTACAGACCAAACGTTTGGACACACCTTCTCATTTAAAGATTTTTCTGTATTTTCATGACTGTGAAAATTGTAAATTCATACTGAAGGCATCAAAACTATGAATTAACCCCTTCACCCCCAAGGGTGGTTTGCACGTTAATGACCAGGCCAATTTTTACAATTCTGACCACTGTCCCTTTATGAGGTTATAACTCTGGAACGCTTCAATGGATCTTGGCGATTCTGACATTGTTTTCTCGTGACATATTGTACTTCATGATAGTGGTAAAATTTCTTCGATATAACTTGCGTTTATTTGTTAAAAAAACGGATATTTGGTGAAAATTTTGAAAATTTCGCAATTTTCCAACTTTGAATTTTTATGCCCTTAAATCACAGACATATGTCACGCAAAATACTTAATAAGTAACATTTCCCACATGTCTACTTTACATCAGCACAATTTTGGAGCTAAATTTTTTTTTTGTTATTGAGTTATAAGGGTTAAAAATTGACCAGCAATTTCTCATTTTTACAACACCATTTTTTTTCAGGGACCACATCTCATTTGAAGTCATTTTGAGGGGTCTATATGACAGAAAATACCCAAGTGTGACACCATTCTAAAAACTGCACCCCTCAAGGTGCTCAAAACCACATTCAAGAAATTTATTAACCCTTCAGGTGTCTCACAGGAATTTTTGGAATGTTTGAAAAAAAGTTAAATGTTCATTTTTATTTACACAAAATTTATTTCAGCTCCAATTTGTTTTATTTTACCAAGGGTAACAGGAGAAAATGGACCCCAAAAGTTGTTGTACAATTTGTCCTGAGTACGCTAATACCCCATATGTGGGGGTAAACCACTGTTTGGGCGCATGGCAGAGCTCGGAAGGGAAGGAGCGCCGTTTGACTTTTCAATGCAAAATTGACTGGAATTGACATGGGACGCCATGTTGCATTTGGAGAGCCCCTGATGTGCCTAAACATTGAAACCCCCCACAACTGACACCATTTTGGAAAGTAGACCCCCTAAGGAACTTATCTAGATGTGTGGTGAGCACTTTGACCTAACAAGTGCTTCACAGAAGTTTATAATGCAGAGCCGTAAAAATAAAAAATCATATTTTTTCACAAAAATGATTTTTTTGCCCCCATTTTCTTATTTTCCCAAGGGTAAGAGAAGAAATTAGACCACAAAAGTTGTTGTGCAATTTGTCCTGAGTACAACGATACCCCATATGTGGGTGTAAACCATTGTTTGGGCGCAGGGCAGAGCTCGGAAGGGAAGGAGCGCCATTTGACTTTTCAATGCAAAATTGACTGGAATTGAGATGGGACGCCATGTTGCGTTTGGAGAGCCCCTGATGTGCCGAAACATTGAAACCCCCCACAAGTGACACCATTTTGGAAAGTAGACCCCTTAAGGAACTTATCTAGATGTGTGTTGAGCACTTTGACCCAACAAGTGCTTCACAGAAGTTTATAATGCAGAGCCGTAAAAATAAAAAATCATATTTGTTCACAAAAATGATCTTTTCGCCCCCATTTTTTTATTTTCCCAAGGGTAAGAAAAGAAATTAGACCACAAAAGTTGTTGTGCAATTTGTCCTGAGTACGACGATACCCCATATGTGGGGGTAAACCACTGTTTGGGCGCATAGCAGAGCTCGGAAGGGAAGGAGCGCTATTTTACTTTTCAATGCAAAATTGACTGGAATTAAGATGGGACGCCATGTTGCATTTGGAGAGCCCCTGATGTGCCTAAACATTAAAACCCCCCACAAGTGACACCATTTTGGAAAGTAGACCCCCTAAGGAACTTATCTAGATGTGTTTTGAGAGCTTTGAACCCCCAAGTGTTTCAGTACAGTTTATAACGCAGAGCCGTGAAAATAAAAATTCCTCTTTTTTTTCACAGAAATGATTTTTTAGCCCCCAGCTTTGTATTTTTACAAGGGTAACATAATAAATTGGACCCCAAAAGTTGTTGTCCAATTTGTCCTGAGTACGCTGATACCCCATATGTGGGGGGAAACCACTGTTTGGGCGCATGACAGAGCTCGGAAGGGAAGGAGCGCCATTTGGAATGCAGACTTAAATGGATTGGTCTGCAGGCGTCACGTTGCATTTGCAGAGCCCCTGATGTACCCAAACAGTAGAAACCCCCCTCAAGTGACCCCAAATTGGAAACTAGACCTCCCAAGGAACTTATCTAGATGTGTTGTGAGAACTTTGAACCCCCAAGTGTTTCACTACAGTTTATAACGCAGAGACGTGAAAATAAAAATTCCTCTTTTTTTTCACAGAAATGATTTTTTAAGCCCCCAGCTTTGTATTTTTACAAGGGTAACATAATAAATTGGACCCCAAAAGTTGTTGTCCAATTTGTCCTGAGTACGCTGATACCCCATATGTGGAGGGGATGCACTGTTTGGGCGCATGACAGAGCTCGGAAGGGAAGGAGCGCCATTTGGAATGCAGACTTAAATGGATTGGTCTGCAGGCGTCACGTTGCATTTGCAGAGCCCCTGATGTACCCAAACAGTAGAAACCCCCCACAAGTGACCCCAAATTGGAATCTAGACCTCCCAAGGAACTTATCTAGATGTGTTGTGAGAACTTTGAACCCCCAAGTGTTTCACTACAGTTTATAACGCAGAGCCGTGAAAATAAAAATTATTTTTTTTTCACAAAAATGATTTTTTAGCCCCCAGTTTTGTATTTTCACAAGGGTAAGAGGATAAATTGGACCCAAAAAGTTGTTGTCCAATTTGTCCTGTGTACGCTGATACCCCATATGTGGGGGTAAACCACTGTTTGGGCGCATGGCAGAGCTCGGAAGGGAAGGAGCGCCGTTTGGAATGCAGACTTAGATGGATTGGTCTGCAGGCATCACGTTGCATTTGCAGAGCCCCTGATGTACCTAAACAGTAGAAACCCCCCACAAGTGACCTCATATTGGAAATTAGACCCCCCAAGGAACTTATCTAGATGTGTTGTGAAAACTTTGAACCCCCAAGTGTTTCACTACAGTTTACAACGCAGAGCCGTGAAAATAAAAAATCTTTTTTTTCCCACAAAACTTATTTTTTAGCCCCCAGTTTTCTATTTTCCCAAGGGTAACAGGAGAAATTGGACCCCAAAAGATGTTGTCCAATTTGTCCTGAGTACGCCGATACCCCATATGTTGGGGTAAACCCCTGTTTGGGTACACGGGAGAGCTCTGAAGGGAAGGAGCACTGTTTTACTTTTTCAACGCAGAATTGTCTGGAATTGAGATCGGATGCCATGTCCCATTTGGAGAGCCCCTGATGTGCCTAAACAGTGGAAACCCCCCAATTATAACTGAAACCCTAATCCAAACACACCCCTTACCCTAATCCAAACGGTAACCCTAACCACACCCCTAACCCTGACACACCCCTAACCCTAATCCCAACCCTATTCCCAACCGTAAATGTAATCCAAACCCTAACCCTAACTTTAGCCCCAACCCTAACTGTAGCCTTAACCCTAGCCCTAACCCTAGCCCTAACCCTAGCAATAACCCTAACCCTAGCCCTAACCCTAGCCCTAACCCTAGCAATAACCCTAGCCCTAACCCTAGCAATAACCCTAGCCCTAACCCTAAACCTAGCCCTAACCCTAAACCTAGCCCTAACCCTAGCAATAACCCTAGCCCTAACCCTAGCCCTAACCCTAGCAATAACCCTAGCAATAACCCTAGCCCTAACCCTAGCCCTAACCCTAGCCCTAACCCTAGCCCTAGCCCTAACCCTAGCCCTAACGGGAAAATGGAAATAAATACATTTTTTTTATTTTTTTATTTTTCCCTAACTAAGGGGGTGATGAAGGGGGGTTTGATTTACTTTTATAGCGGGTTATTTAGCGGATTTTTATGATTGGCAGCCGTCACACACTGAAAGACGCTTTTTATTGCAAAAAATATTTTTTGCGTTACCACATTTTGAAAGCTATAATTTTTCCATATTTGAGTCCACAGAGTCATGTGAGGTCTTGTTTTTGCGGGACGAGTTGACGTTTTTATTGGTAACATTTTCGGGCACATGACATTTTTTGATCGCTTTTTATTCCAATTTTTGTGAGGCAGAATGATCAAAAACCAGCTATTCATGAATTTCTTTTGGGGGAGGCGTTTATACCGTTCTGCGTTTGGTAAAATTGATGAAGCAGTTTTATTCTTCGGGTCAGTACGATTACAGCGATACCTCATTTATATCATTTTTTTATGTTTTGGCGCTTTTATACGATAAAAGCTATTTTATAGAAAAAATAATTATTTTGGTATCGCTTTATTCTCAGGACTATAACTTTTTTATTTTTTCGCTGATGATGCTATATGGCGGCTCGTTTTTTGCGGGACAAGATGACGTTTTCAGCGGTACCATGGTTATTTATATCTGTCTTTTTGATCGCGTGTTATTCCACTTTTTGTTCGGCGGCATGGTAATAAAGCGTTGTTTTTTGCCTCGTTTTTTTTTTCTCACGGTGTTTACTGAAGGGGTTAACTAGTGGGACAGTTTTATAGGTTGGGTCGTTACGGACGCGGCGATACTAAATATGTGTACTTTTATTGTTTTTTTTATTTAGATAAAGAAATGTATTTATGGGAATAATATTTTTTTTCTTTTCTTTATTTAGGAATTTATTTTTTATTTATTTTTTTACACATGTGGAAAATTTTTTTTTTAACTTTTTTACTTTGTCCCAGGGGGGGACATTACAGATCGGTGATCTGACAGTGTGCACAGCACTCTGTCAGATCGGCGATCTGCTGTGCAGGGCTGTAGGCTTACCAAGCGCTTGCTCTGAGCAGGCACTCGGTAAGCCACCTCCCTCCCTGCAGGACCCGGATGCCGCGGCCATCTTGGATCCGGGACCTGCGGCGAGGAGGGAGGTAGGAGACCCTCGGAGCAACGCGATCACATCGCGTTGCTGCGGGGGTCTCAGGGAAGCCCGCAGGGAGCCCCCTCCCTGCGCGATGCTTCCCTATACCGCCGGTACACCGCGATCATGTTTGATCGCGGTGTGCCGGGGGTTAATGTGCCGGGGGCGGTCCGTGACCGCTCCTGGCACATAGTGCCGGATGTCAGCTGCGATATGCAGCGCGGCCGATCGCGTATGACGTACTATCCCGTCGGTGGTCATACGGGCCCATCCCACCTCGACGGGATAGTACGTCATATGTCAGAAAGGGGTTAACACATGTGGAATTATATACTTAACAAAAAAGTGTGAAACAACTGAAAATGTCTTATATTCTAGGTTCTTCAAAGTAGCCACCTTTTGCTTTGATGACTGCTTTGCACACTCTTGGCATTCTCTTGATGAGCTTCAAGAGGTAGTCACCGGGAATGGTTTTCACTTCACAGGTGTGCCCTGTCAGGTTTATTAAGTGGGATTTCTTGCCTTATAAATGGGGTTGGGACCATCAGTTGTGTTGTGCAGAAGTCTGGTGGATACACAGCTGATAGTCCTACTGAATAGACTGTTAGAATTTGTATTATGGCAAGAAAAAAGCAGCTAAGTAAAGAAAAACGAGTGGCCATCATTAATTTAAGAAATGAAGGTCAGTCAGTCCGAAAAATTGGGCAAACTTTGAAAGTAGCAAAAAGAGGAGAGAAGCCAGCACTGCTGAAGGCCAGATCTGATATGTCCGCACAGGACCTGATCGGCCTCTATCCGCGCTCGCCTTCCTGGCACTAAGGGAGTGATTCTGTCAATGCTCCAGGTACAGTTTGTCATGTAATGTTATGTAATGTGGTTTGTCCTTTTTTTTTTTTTTTTTCACTCTCTATACATTTAGGAGGCCGTAATGGCACAATGTAAATAAAAAACGTAGAGTTAGGACTGCCCCATTTTGAGATTGCCGTGAAGTGCCGGGGTAGCTCAAAGAATTGATCAATTATTTGCTAAATATCTCATATTTGAAATACAGTCAGAATTTATTATGTGCATGTGCACTTTAGATATTGCGTTTTGGCCTTCAGCAGTGCTGGCTTCTCTCCTCTTTTTGCTTCTTAAACTTTGAAAGTGTCCCCAAGTGCAGTGGCAAAAACCATCAAGTGTACAAAGAAACTGGCTCACATGAGGACCGCCCCAGGAAAGGAAGACCAAGAGTCACCTCTGCTTCTGAGGAAAAGTTTATCCGAGTCACCAGCCTCAGAAATCGCAGGTTAACAGCAGCTCACATTAAAGACCAGGTCAATGCCACACAGAGTTCTAGCAGCAGACACATCTCTACAACAACTGTTAAGTTAAGAAGTGCAGCAGGCCTTCATAGTAAAATAGCTGCTAGGAAACCACTGCTAAGGACAGGCAACAAGCAGAAGAGACTTGTTTGGGCTAAAGAACACAAGGAATGGACATTAGACCAGTGGAAATCTGTGCTTTGGTCCGATGAGTCCAAATTAGAGATCTTTGGTTCCAACCACCGAGTCTTTGTGCGACGCAGAAAAGGTGAACGGATGGACTCTGCATGCCTGATTCCCACCGTGAAGCATGGAGGAGGAGGTGTGATGGTGTGGGGGTGCTTTGCTGGTGACAATGTTGGGGATTTATTCAAAATTGAAGGCATACTGAACCAGCATGGCTACCACAGCATCTTGCAGCGGCATGCTATTCCATCCGGTTTGCGTTTAGTTGGACCATAATTTATTTTTCAACAGGACAATGACCCCAAACACACCTCAAGGCTGTGTAAGGGCTATTTGACCGAGAAGGAGAGTGATGGGGTGCTACGCCAGATGACCTGGCCTCCACAGTCACCAGACCTGAACCCAATCGAGATGGTTTGGGGTGAGCTGGACCGCAGAGTGAAGGCAAAAGGGCCAACAAGAGCTAAACATCTCTGGGAACTCCTTCAAGATTGTTGGAAGACCATTCCCGGTGACTACCTCTTGAAGCTCATCAAGAGAATGCCAAGAGTGTGCAAAGCAGTCATCAAAGCAAAAGGTGGCTACTTTGAAGAACCTAGAATATAAGACATAATTTCAGTTGTTTCACATTTTTTTGTTAAGTATATAATTCCACATGTGTTAATTCATAGTTTTGATGCCTTCAATGTGAATGTACAATTTTCATAGTCATGAAAATACAGAAATCTTTAAATGAGAAGGTGTGTCCAAACTTTTGGTCTGTACTGTATACTAAATTATTGTGTCATGATTTCCTGAGACCCTGAAATGGGTTCTCCAAGAATGAGATAAAATGGCATCCCTGATATAATTCTTTTGATTGTATGTCTTCAGTGCTGACATGAGACTAGGACAGGCCGCAGTTCAAATTATTTCACGGACTCCATTTTATCACATTCTCGGAAAAAACCCTTTAACGTTTCTGTTTTTCTGTTGATGGAGCTGTGTGAAAGCTTGTTTTTTTTGGGCACTGAGATTACATTTTTAATAAAAGCATTCATACGATGATCGCTTTTTATTGCATATTTTAGAAGTGCAGCCAACCACAAAACAATTCTGCAGTTTCAAATTTTTTTATTTTCAGCGGGTAAAGTACGGTTTAAAGGGAAGGTGTCACCAGTTTTCTTGTAGTTTTTTTTGTGAAATGAAGCTTAAAATAGTAATTAAAATGTACTAATGCAATGTTTGCACTGTTTGCAAACATTTTTATATGAAAAATATAATATACCAGATGGTGGCCCGATTCTAACGCATCGGGTATTTTAGAATATGTATGTGGTATATAGCACAGTCCAAGCAGTATATAACACAGCCACGTAGTATATAACACAGCCCACGTAGTATATAACACAGCCCACGTAGTATATAACAGCCCACGTAGTATATAAAACAGCCCACGTAGTATATTGCACAGCCACGTAGTATATAGCAAAGCCCACGTAGTATATAACACAGCCCACACAGTATAAAACACAGCCCACGTAGTATATAGCATAGCGACGTAGTATATAACACAGCCCACGCAGTATATAACACAGCCCACGTAGTATATAACAAAGCCCACGTAGTATATAGCTGTGTGGGCACCATATCCCTGTTAAAAAAAACAATTAAAATAAAAAATAGTTATATACTCAACTTCCGGCGGCCCCCGGATCCAGCCCAGGCCTAACAGATAATGTTAAAAATAATAATAAAAAAACAACATTATATTCTCACCTTCCGGCGTACGCGGCACCCTTTCCTGCTCCTCGCGACGCTCCGCTCCCAGTAATGCCTTTCAACAATAACTCATGATCATGAGTCTCGTTAGACCGCTACGTCATCATCTCGCGAGACCGCTACGTGATCTCCAGTCATTGCCGCAATGCATTCTTGGGACCGGAGCGTCGCGAGGAGCGGGAAAGGGTGCCGAGTACGCCGGAAGGTGAGAATATAATGTTGTTGTTTTTTTATTATTATTATTTTTAACATTATCTGTTTTTACTATTGATGCTGCATAGGCAGCATCAATAGTAAAAAGTGAAGCGGTGTTTAACTCTCGCCCCAATATCGCTGATTGGTCACGGCCGGCCAGTCGCGACCAATCAGCGACCCGGGATTTCCGTTACGGAAGTTACAGACAAACAGACGGAAGTACCTGTTAGACAATTATATATAGAGATTTTCTTACAAGTACATATATTTACCACTAGGGGAGCATTTTCCATTTTAGACCTCAAGCAGCTATAGTAAGACTTACCAGCTTTACTGTTAGCAGCAAAATTGGTGTAGTAACTGGTGACATCAGCATTTCCCTCCCCTTTTGGGTGGTCTAGTATCATTGGGGCAGAATAAAGAGTAGATTCACAGGGCAGTGCCATTTTGTGGGTGACTGCCCTGTGATCTGCTATCACCAGCAGTTACTGTCTCTCTCACCCAGATCACATGATTCTCTCAGCCCCCTCCACAATGTCTGGCCATTCACTGCAGACCTGCAGCTTCTTATCTTATCTTACTGAGGGATGAATCACAGCTCCTGCTGAGCAGCTGACAGCTCCTGCTCCAATAATGCTAATAGTACATTGTTCCTCCTTGATGTCTCTGCTATTCTGCAGTGCTTTTCTCCTGCGTTTTACTGCCCTCAGCCGTCAATCTAGGATCTGTTCTGCTGGAAGCAGTACTGCTTATGTTTAGTTATCAGATCCGAGAGCTCCATGAAAATGGCAGCAGAACACTCCCACTGCTGTGAATCATGCAGCCCACAGAGGCGTGCACAGTTCACAGCAGTGGGCTTTTCTACATGCATTTGCATATTTTCCTTTAGGGATGGGAGCAGTGTTCTGGATCACTGTGTTGAGAAACACGTGATGGTGTCTCCGCAGTGTTGGATGTTTTGATCTCCCCGAGGTCACTCATCCTTATGTTTATAGTCTTTTCACTAGGCACTGCTCCTAATAGCCAGTTTCCTACTCCACACTGATGAGGGGCAAATACCCCGAAACAGCTGTCTGTGGATGGATACCATGTTTTGGCATAGGTGCTTTTCCTTTCTTGGATGCTGCCATTCCCGTGGTTGTTCCTTCCCGGTCAAAGACCTGGCTATTCATTGCTTGCGTTGAGAAACACGTGATGGTGTCTCCGTGGCTTTTCTACATGCATTTGCATATTTCCTTTTAGGGATGGGGGCAGTGTTCTGGATCACTACATTGAGAAACACGTGATGGTGTCTCCGCGGTGTTGGATGTTTTGATCTCCCCGAGGTCATTCATCCTTATGTTCATAGTCTTTTCACTAGGCACTGCTCCTAATAGCCAGTTTCCTACTCCACACTGATGAGGGGCAAATACCCCGAAACAGCTGTCTGTGGATGGATACCATGTTTTGGCATAGGTGCTTTTCCTTTCTTGGATGCTGCCATTCCCGTGGTTGTTCCTTCCCGGTCAAAGACCTGGCTATTCATTGCTTGCGTTGAGAAACACGTGATGGTGTCTCCGTGGCTTTTCTACATGCATTTGCATATTTCCTTTTAGGGATGGGGGCAGTGTTCTGGATCACTACATTGAGAAACAAGTGATGGTGTTGGATGTTTTGATCTCCCCGAGGTCATTCATCCTTATGTTTACAGTTCACAGCAGTGACAGTTCTATTACAATAGCTAGGGTCAGAGTCTGTCTTTTATGTCCTATGACCATGGGGTGCCGTATTATGACACTGATAGTGTTGTGCTGCTACTGTAAAAACATGTCAGCCAGTGCCTTGTTTAAACTCCTATAACACACAAAATATGTTTCAAATGCACTCAAAACTTGGTTATAACAGCATGTTATGCTACATTACATTGATTTATTAATGAACTACAAACGCGGTACCTTCCCTTTAAATAATTTTATGTTTTGATAGATTAGACTTTTACAGATATGACAAAGCCACGTTTGTTTTTCAAAAATTTGCTAATTTTTTTTATTTTTGAATGTGGAAAAGGTTATTTATACTTTCAACTTTTTTTTTTTTATTTAACATTTTTTACGATATTTATATTTTAACCCCCTCTCCAAAGTTGGACATAATAGTACGCCCACGCCGGACTCCCCCTACTTTCTGACCAAAAAGTATATATTGAACAGCGCTCCATCCAGGTGTAAAAGTCTTCAATACAAACTTTATTTAAGCCATAGTAAAACAGCGACGTTTCGACCACTACATGGTCTTTATCAAGCATACACCAAAATACACAGGGCTGTCTTAAGTAGTGTAGGTGCCACATGGTGCACCAATCACCACTCAGTACCCCCCATACTATACAATTAACAAATAACATGTAAAAAACAGACATCAGTGGTACATATATATAATCCATCACAAGAAATACCCATATAGTGTGTAAAACTTACCAAACCCTATTAAAATTGTGCATTGATCTTCCCATATTTGTTCATGATCGGTCAGTTGTCATATTCTGTTTACACCATCCCCATGGTGACTGACCGTCCCCCAGCAATTCTAAAGTATACTACGCCATCCAATGTATACTCATGGCGCCAAAAAAGCCAGCAACCAATCACTGTATCCGATATTGCAAACACCCCAATCGGTACCAATCACAGAGACACTCACATAAATGCAGATCACCATACGAGGATTATACTACCGGGTCTCCTGGGACTCCCCATACAGCGTCATAACAGAGCGCCGTCGCAGGAGGAAGCCGGCGAACCCACACCACGTGATCGCAGACGCCGCTCGGACCCCGACAAAGTGCGCACGCGCCAACCACCGAACCTCCCCTGTCAGGGCGCCGGAACAGAGCGCACGCGCACAGCGCACGGCCGAAGCCGCATCGTACGACCACAGTGCTAGCCCGCCCTCTCCATCCGCGCAGGCGCTCATGTCACGCCGAAGGACCCTGGGACGTCTCTCCCATCAATGTAAAGGAAGCTAAGGTGCCTGCACGTAAAGCCCTGAATTTAGGAAACCGAACCGCGCAAGCGCGTAGCAACCCGAACACAGCACCTCAGAGGTTACATCCCTCCGTCAGAGGCATCAATGCCCCTTGCACAAACCAAGAAAAAGGGAGGGGGAGGGGGGGGGGAAAAAAGGGGGGGGGGGTTAAAGAACAAACTAAGCAAAAGCACTCTAGGGTATTGGAAGCATATCCACCACCTTAAGAAATATGCAATATCACATTACCATAAGACAGTCGGCCCGTATAAAAAGGGAATCAAATGTACAAATATCCATTTGTTATCATTATAGAACAAACATGATCAAAAACCGACCAATCCATCCAGCCACCGACTGTCATTGGGCAACCTGAAACATATAAAATAAAACCAAAAATCACCAAAGATGTGCAACCCCACAAATCTAAAAACAAGCATATACCGATAGGAACGCCGCATCGTAAAATCTAGAATACATCAAGCACAATTGAGTAAATTAAAATCTAAATTCAGACCCTTGGGCTGCAGGGACCCCAGTGTGTAGATCCACCTCATCTCTTTTGTTTTTAGCATTTGTAATCTGTCACCACCTCTCCTTAGCACAGGGACACTATCAATAACCCTGAATCTCAACTGATTCACAGAGTGTCTCTTCTCTATAAAGTGCCTAGGAACAGGCAGGTCCGTCAGGCTCGTCCGTATGGTGCTCTTATGTTTACTGATCCGATTTTTCACCTCCATCGTGGTCTCTCCCACGTATGTCAAGCCACATGGGCACACAAGCATATACACCACATAGTTCGACAAACAGGTATATCTCTCCTTCAAAAATATCTTCTTGCCCGTATGGGGGTGATGAAAAAACTCACCCTTCAGCATATTATTACAACAAGCGCAGCTCAAACATGGAAAATTCCCATGTCGAGCCGCGCTCAATAGACGTTGAGTAGTGGTTTTCTCAGTGCCAATGTCGGAATTCACCAACCTATCTCTTAAGTTCCGACCTCTCCTAAACGACATCATTGGAGGGGCTTTAAAGCCCACAACCGAGGGAAGCCCCCGCTGTAGGAGTGCCCAGTGCTTTTTCAAAACCGAACAAATCTGTTTACTGGCAGAGTTGTATGTAGATACAAAAGGAATACGTTCACCAGATTGTCTACTAGATGTCATATTGCGAATGTTTGTACGTGAGAGATCTCGAGCCCTGACCTTATGCCTATTGACCTCCACCCTTGGGTATCCTCTCCTCAGAAACTTGGAGCACATCTCCTCCAATCGCAAATCCACCCTATCCTCATCTGACACAATCCGCCTTACTCGCAACAGTTGACTCCACGGTAGGGAACTGACCATCCTCCTAGGGTGATCACTATTAAACAGCAGAAGGCTATTTCTGTCTGTCTCCTTGACATAAATGTCAGTCCTCAACGTGGCCCCCTCCTTATATACCAAAGTGTCTAAAAATTGTACCTGGGAGGTTGAATGGGTGAGGGTAAATTTTAATTCCGGGTATATCTCATTGATTTCACCCCAAAATTCTTCTAATTCCCGTAAGTTACCATCCCATATGACAAAGATATCATCAATATAACGCCACCAGGCTCTGACATGGCGCCAGAGGTTGGAATTGTACACGAACCTGTCCTCAAGTACCGCCATATAGATGTTAGCGTACGTGGGGGCCACATTGGACCCCATGGCGGTACCCCTCAGCTGCAGGAAGTAATCATCCCCAAAGAGGAAATAATTCCTCCTGAGGATGAACTCCAGCAGCGAGAGAACAAGCCGTGCACACTCTGGGGCCATGTCAGAGCCCGATAGCGTAGAAGATACCGCTTCCAGACCCTTCTCATGTTCAATTGAGGTATACAACGATACCACATCGAATGAGGCCAAAATGGTGGACTCAGAGACCACCAGCTCACTGATTTTGTCAAGAAAGTCATCAGTGTCCCTAATGTATGATTTTGCATTGATTGCGAAAGGGCGAAGCACCTTGTCCAGGAAAATCGCGGTCTTGTAAAACAATGAACCTCGACCGGACACAATCGGCCTGCCCGGCGGGTTAAACAAGTCTTTGTGGATCTTAGGTAATGTATATATCACAGGCACCACCGGAAAATCCACCACCAAATATTCAGACAACTTAAGGTCAATGAGTCCCAAGGACAGGGAGTCACTGACCACAAGTTGTAGTTCCCTCTGGAACCGGGTGGTAGGGTTGCAAGACAGCTTCTCATATACCAGATGATCTCCTAGCTGTCGTTGTATTTCAGCCTTATACTTAAGGGTGTCCATCACCACCACCGCCCCACCCTTGTCCGCCGGCTTGATAGTCAAAGCAGCATTCTTAGCCAGTGTGTCCATGGTTGATTTCTCCAATATGGTCATGTTATATCTAGACCTAGGTCTAAAGGTAGTCCTTATCTTATCAATGTCTCTCTGGGCAAGTTCAATATAGGACTCCACAAAGTGGTTCCTGCTTGGTGGCTGAAATTTACTCTTATTATAGAGTCCCACCTTCTGTAAAGAAAAAGCACCGATAGAGTCCTCGGTCACCACATTACTCACATTCACTTTATCAGAGAAAAAAGATGAAAGTCTCAGTCTCCTAAAAAATGCCTGCAAATCAACTTCTATACCAAACCAGTCTGGATTATTGGTGGGGCAGAAAGACAAACCCTTGGACAACACTTTAATTTCAGTTTCTGATAGTGTAACAGATGAAATATTTACCACTAGCTGGTCGTCCATCACCGGTTGTCCCTCATGTTCCTCGTTTTCATTGTGGTGTTCCGTATCTGGCGCTGTTCTTTCGACGATCCCTTGTTTCCTATGTTTCCGACCCCCTCGGCGGC
Organism: Ranitomeya variabilis; assembly: GCF_051348905.1. Taxonomy (NCBI): domain Eukaryota; kingdom Metazoa; phylum Chordata; class Amphibia; order Anura; family Dendrobatidae; genus Ranitomeya; species Ranitomeya variabilis. The sequence continues at coordinate 113,680,258 of NC_135237.1, read as the reverse complement.
CTCGCCTTCTGGAGTGGTCTTGTCCACCCTTTCCTTCCCTAAAAAATGGGACGCTCTGTTGCTGCTCCCAGCCGCAGATTCATCCGTAGAGTCAGACTCTGCTGTTGTAAAGCCGAAGTTGGATTGCTTCCTTCCTTGTTGTCTTTTGTGTTTTCTTGAGGTCACATATCTACCTCGTCCACCTCCGGATTGCTGATTAGATCTCATCTGCCACGAGAAGACACGGCCCACACGATAGTCCTCAGCATCACGAAACCATTTGTTTCTCTTTGTGGTCTCAATATCAGCTCTATATTTCACAAGATTTTCCTCGATCTTAATTTTCAACGGACCCCAGACCAGTGCTGTCAATTGTCTCTTGATTTGTTCCTCCAGGTCAAGTACGTTCTTTTTAATCAACTCCATCTCCCTTTTCAGGAATTCTATGTTTAACAGCATTATATCAAACGCATATTTGTTGGAAATTGATTCAAACTTCGTACAAAATTGCACATTGTCCGGTAATAAAGTTGGTCTCAAGTGTGGCCGATTGTGTCCGGTCGAGGTTCATTGTTTTACAAGACCGCGATTTTCCTGGACAAGGTGCTTCGCCCTTTCGCAATCAATGCAAAATCATACATTAGGGACACTGATGACTTTCTTGACAAAATCAGTGAGCTGGTGGTCTCTGAGTCGACCATTTTGGCCTCATTCGATGTGGTATCGTTGTATACCTCAATTGAACATGAGAAGGGTCTGGAAGCGGTATCTTCTACGCTATCGGGCTCTGACATGGCCCCAGAGTGTGCACGGCTTGTTCTCTCGCTGCTGGAGTTCATCCTCAGGAGGAATTATTTCCTCTTTGGGGATGATTACTTCCTGCAGCTGAGGGGTACCGCCATGGGGTCCAATGTGGCCCCCACGTACGCTAACATCTATATGGCGGTACTTGAGGACAGGTTCGTGTACAATTCCAACCTCTGGCGCCATGTCAGAGCCTGGTGGCGTTATATTGATGATATCTTTGTCATATGGGATGGTAACTTACGGGAATTAGAAGAATTTTGGGGTGAAATCAATGAGATATACCCGGAATTAAAATTTACCCTCACCCATTCAACCTCCCAGGTACAATTTTTAGACACTTTGGTATATAAGGAGGGGGCCACGTTGAGGACTGACATTTATGTCAAGGAGACAGACAGAAATAGCCTTCTGCTGTTTAATAGTGATCACCCTAGGAGGATGGTCAGTTCCCTACCGTGGAGTCAACTGTTGCGAGTAAGGCGGATTGTGTCAGATGAGGATAGGGTGGATTTGCGATTGGAGGAGATGTGCTCCAAGTTTCTGAGAGGATACCCAAGGGTGGAGGTCAATAGGCATAAGGTCAGGGCTCGAGATCTCTCACGTACAAACATTCGCAATATGACGTCTAGTAGACAATCTGGTGAACGTATTCCTTTTGTATCTACATACAACTCTGCCAGTAAACAGATTTGTTCGGTTTTGAAAAAGCACTGGGCACTCCTACAGCGGGGGCTTCCCTCGGTTGTGGGCTTTAAAGCCCCTCCAATGATGTCGTTTAGGAGAGGTCGGAACTTAAGAGATAGGTTGGTGAATTCCGACATTGGCACTGAGAAAACCACTACTCAACGTCTATTGAGCGCAGCTCGACATGGGAATTTTCCATGTTTGAGCTGCGCTTGTTGTAATAATATGCTGAAGGGTGAGTTTTTTCATCACCCCCATACGGGCAAGAAGATATTTTTGAAGGAGAGATATACCTGTTTGTCGAACTATGTGGTGTATATGCTTGTGTGCCCATGTGGCTTGACATACGTGGGAGAGACCACGATGGAGGTGAAAAATCGGATCAGTAAACATAAGAGCACCATACGGACGAGCCTGACGGACCTGCCTGTTCCTAGGCACTTTATAGAGAAGAGACACTCTGTGAATCAGTTGAGATTCAGGGTTATTGATAGTGTCCCTGTGCTAAGGAGAGGTGGTGACAGATTACAAATGCTAAAAACAAAAGAGATGAGGTGGATCTACACACTGGGGTCCCTGCAGCCCAAGGGTCTGAATTTAGATTTTAATTTACTCAATTGTGCTTGATGTATTCTAGATTTTACGATGCGGCGTTCCTATCGGTATATGCTTGTTTTTAGATTTGTGGGGTTGCACATCTTTGGTGATTTTTGGTTTTATTTTATATGTTTCAGGTTGCCCAATGACAGTCGGTGGCTGGATGGATTGGTCGGTTTTTGATCATGTTTGTTCTATAATGATAACAAATGGATATTTGTACATTTGATTCCCTTTTTATACGGGCCGACTGTCTTATGGTAATGTGATATTGCATATTTCTTAAGGTGGTGGATATGCTTCCAATACCCTAGAGTGCTTTTGCTTAGTTTGTTCTTTAACCCCCCCCCCTTTTTTTCCCCCCCCCCTCCCCCTCCCTTTTTCTTGGTTTGTGCAAGGGGCATTGATGCCTCTGACGGAGGGATGTAACCTCTGAGGTGCTGTGTTCGGGTTGCTACGCGCTTGCGCGGTTCGGTTTCCTAAATTCAGGGCTTTACGTGCAGGCACCTTAGCTTCCTTTACATTGATGGGAGAGACGTCCCAGGGTCCTTCGGCGTGACATGAGCGCCTGCGCGGATGGAGAGGGCGGGCTAGCACTGTGGTCGTACGATGCGGCTTCGGCCGTGCGCTGTGCGCATGCGCTCTGTTCCGGCGCCCTGACAGGGGAGGTTCGGTGGTTGGCGCGTGCGCACTTTGTCGGGGTCCGAGCGGCGTCTGCGATCACGTGGTGTGGGTTCGCCGGCTTCCTCCTGCGACGGCGCTCTGTTATGACGCTGTATGGGGAGTCCCAGGAGACCCGGTAGTATAATCCTCGTATGGTGATCTGCATTTATGTGAGTGTCTCTGTGATTGGTACCGATTGGGGTGTTTGCAATATCGGATACAGTGATTGGTTGCTGGCTTTTTTGGCGCCATGAGTATACATTGGATGGCGTAGTATACTTTAGAATTGCTGGGGGACGGTCAGTCACCATGGGGATGGTGTAAACAGAATATGACAACTGACCGATCATGAACAAATATGGGAAGATCAATGCACAATTTTAATAGGGTTTGGTAAGTTTTACACACTATATGGGTATTTCTTGTGATGGATTATATATATGTACCACTGATGTCTGTTTTTTACATGTTATTTGTTAATTGTATAGTATGGGGGGTACTGAGTGGTGATTGGTGCACCATGTGGCACCTACACTACTTAAGACAGCCCTGTGTATTTTGGTGTATGCTTGATAAAGACCATGTAGTGGTCGAAACGTCGCTGTTTTACTATGGCTTAAATAAAGTTTGTATTGAAGACTTTTACACCTGGATGGAGCGCTGTTCAATATATACTTTTTGGTCTGACGATATCCAAGACGGTTCCCTGGATGTGGAACGAGCGCCCCAGTCAACAGTGAGTGCTGTCAGCCTGTTTTGTTTTTTTGTGTCCCCCTACTTTCTGGGCACATGTCAGCTGATCTATACAGGTGACGTGCCTGCAACAGCGGCGGGTGGAATTGCGATCGATCCGCGGCTGTTAACTAGTTAAAATGCACTGTCAATTTCTGACAGCAGCATTTATCTCGCGCTTTCCGGAGGCGCATCCTTTATCCCGCCCATCGGTGACTCCTTCACATGATCGTGGGTCACCAATGGGTTGGCATGACAACCAGAGGTCTTCAGCAGACCTCTATGGTTGTCATAGCCAGATTGCTAGGAGAGCCGCCTGGAGGTCACTGCGGGAACTGGGGGGGGGGGCAGGTCACTGAGGGAGCAGTCAGCAGTCTGCATTATGAATATCTTATCAGAGCACCACATGAAGACCTCAACACACACACAGGCCGCCCCGGAGCACAAGCATATCATTAACTAAAAACTGAAAATAAAGATTAAACAACAACCACAAGACGGATTTTATCAACCAAGGTATCATTTTAATCAGTACAACGGCACTGACCTGACACTGTGTGTAGGTTACTGTGCACAATCCCGCTGACAGGTTCCTTTTAAAGGGAACCACTTATATTGAAAATAGTATCTCATCTGTCAACAGTTTGTTATGGAGTAGGAGGAGCTGCTCAGATTGATATACATTTTTGTGAGAAAAATTGCAGTAAAAATTGCATTTTATTAATTTAAATCTCTGGTGTTTTAAGCATGAGTCAAGTGGGCAGTCTTATTCGGTGATTGACAGTCTTCCCTCTAGGATTGTGCATGCAGAGATAGCTGTGAGACACTAGTAGGACTGCTCACTGGACTCCGATGCTTACAAACTCCAGAGATTTCTATTGATAAAGTACAAGTTAGGACTCATGCACAAATCCGTAGATCACAGTCTGAATACGGACCGCAATGCAGGGAATGGCCGTGAGTCTCCCGACCGAAAGGTAACAGCTTCATGTATTTCTAGGAGGTTGTCCCGCTCTGGCTGGGAGACCCGTGGCCAGTCCATATATTGCGGTCCTAGTTCAGACTGTTTTGCAGAGACATCTACATGAGATCTTATACGGAATCTTTTCCAATAAACCTAGAGATCATTCTGCTCATCTGATCTTTCTCTATACCATGTTGTCCACAGATCAGGATGTACATTCAGCGTGACAGCAGGTTCCCATTAGGGGGAAAAAAAAACCTTTTACCCACTATACTACACAGAGGTTTAGGTTTGAGTTCACTCTTAAAGAAGTTGTCCACTACAATAAACATTTTTTTTTTCATAAATCTTGCTATTATGTGCCACTGAAAACATCCACTGTCTTTATTTTAGCAATATTACCTTTTATCATTCTGTAGCAGCACATCTTCAGTGCTGGATCCAGGTCTCATGGGGTTAATCGACAACTTCCTTTCTCCTGACTTACTGTGCTCTAATACTACAAGTTCCATGATGCATTGCACTCGCCTGTAACTCTGCACCTGGCACACCCACTCCAAAACACACCCCAACCCCTCCCTCCTCTCCCTCCTCTATCTTCAAAAAGATTTGTGATGTCATTTCTGTCCAACCTCCTCTTTTACATTTGTCCAACCCACACTCCATTACACAGGGATAGATGGATAGAGAGATAGATAGATAGATAGATAGATAGATAGATAGATAGATAGATAGATAGATAACAAATAGACAGATAAGATAGATAGATATATAACAAATAGATAGATAAGATAGATGGATAGATATGGGATAGATAGATAGATAGATATGGGATGGATGGATAAATAGATAGATAGATAGATATGGGATGGATAGATAGATACATACAGATATATCTATTTCCATAGATATGTCCATATCCATGTTTCTAAACCCCTTCACTCCTGGAGCTTTTTTTCGTTTATCACTCCCCTTCTTTCCAGAGCCATAATTTTTCCGTCAATATGGCCATGTGAGGGCTTATCTTCGGCGGGACAAGTTCTACTTTTGAACGACATCATTGGTTTTACCATGCTGTGTAAGAGAAAATGTGAAAAAAAGTCAAAGTGTGATGAAATTGCAAAAAAAGTGCAATCCCACACTTGTTTTTTGCTTGGCTTTTTTGCTACGTTCACTAAATGCTAAGGCTGTGTGCACACGTTGCGGATTTGATTGCAGATCCGCAGCATTTTTTGCCGCACACAATTGCATCAAATCCGCAGTGTAGTGCACAACCATTGTAAGCCTATGGGAGCCGCAGACTTGTTGTGCACATGCTGCGGATAAAGCAGCACCAAAACGCAGCTTTTTTTTTCCGGAGCATGTCACTTCTTTTGTGCCGAACTGCAGCGTTTCTGCACCCTTAGACTTTCATTGAGTCGGGCACATCCGCAGCAAAACCGCAGATGTAAAAAAGATCTGCAGTTTAGATGCGGATGTGGGTGCGAGAAAGCTGCAGTTTGGGAGGAGGGAAGTGTGTGGATGGTGACTGTGTGCATGTATGTGTGTGCGGACGGGGTCTGCGGGCTGTTCGGATGTGTGCGGGACTGTTTGTATGTGTGCGGCGCTGTGCGGGACTGTTCAGGTGTGTGCGGGTCTTTTGGGGTGTGTGTGCAGGCATCATCCGATGGGACTACAAGTACGCAGCATCCAATCTGCAGCTAAGTCGGATGTAATCCGGACAGTGGACACGCACCCTACACTATCCATACATCTTTCAATAGATATATCTATCCAGATATATCTATAGATAGATATAGGAATAGGTAGATGTATGCATCTATAGATCTATCTATATGTAGATCTGTCTATCCATTTCATCTATCATCTATATGTCTATCTATCTGTGTGTAATTGAGTGTGGGTTGGACAATAATGACATCAGAAATCTTTTTTTTTGTTCAATAATACATCTTTATTTAGCTTCCAAAAACGCATACAAAAACGCACAAAAAACACGCAAAAACCGCAACAAAAGCTGCACCAAGAACTGCATCAAAACCACACAAAAAACCCGCATCAAAAGGGCGCAAAAAACGTGAAAAAAATGCATCCAAAAGACAGCGGCGTTTTCTGCAAGGAGATGCAGATTTTGTGCAGAAAATTCTGCACCCAAATCTGCAACGTGTGCACACAGCCTAAAACTGACCTGCCATTATGATTCTCCAGGTCATCACGAGTTCATAGACACCAAACACGTCTAGGTTATTTTTTATCTAAGTGGTGAAAAAAAATTCCAAAGTTTGCCAAAAAGAAATAAAATAATTGCGCCATTTTCCGATACCCGTAGCGTCTATATGTTCTGAGATATCGGGTCGGGTGAGGGCTAATTTTTTGCGCGCCGAGCTGACGTTTTTAATGATACCACTTTTGTGCAGATACGTTCTTTTGATCGCCCATTATTGCATTTTAATGCAGTGTCGCGGCGACCAAAAAAACGTAATTTTGTCTTTTGATTTTTTTTTCTCGCTATGCCGTTTAGCGATCATGTACATTTTTTTTTTGTATTGAAAACAGCTGACATGTTGCGGCTTTGAAGTGGGCTCACCGCGAAGCCCACCTCAAAGCAGGGGATACTGCCAGCTGACGTACTATTCCGTCAGCTGGCAGAAAGGAGTTAATGAACAATATGTTTCAGTTAAAAAAAATAAATAAATTGCCTGGGCTCCCGTGAAATTTTCTGCGCCAGAGGGGGAAAGCCGACGGCCAATATTTGTGGCCTGCTATGAATATCAGCCCGCAGCTGTCTGCGTAGCCTTTACTGGCTTTTAAAATAGGGGGATCCCCCCCAAAAAATGACGTGGGGTCCCCCTATATTTTATAGCCAGAAAGGCTACGCAGACAGCTGTGGGCTGATATTCATAGCCTAGAGAGGGGCCATGGATATTGGTCCCCCCCCCCCCCGGCTACAAATACCAGTCCGCAGCCGCCCCAGAAATGGCGCATCTGTAAGATGCGCCAATTCCGGCACTTAGCCCCTCTCTTCCCACTCCCGTGTAGCGGTGGGATATGGGGTAATAAGGGGTTAATGTCACCTTGCTATTGTAAGGTGACATTAAGCCGGGTTAATAACGGAGTGGCATCAATAAGACACCTATCCGTTATTAATCCAATAGTAATAAAGGGTTAATAAAACACACATTAGGGAAAAAGTATTTTATTATTCTTCATTTAACCATACTTACCATACTTCAGCGCCTGCAAAAAACGTAAAATAATAAACCGTATACTACCTGTCCGCCGTAGTCCAATTAATAACGAGTGTCCAACGACGATCTCCCCTATAGAACAGTGACATCGGGTGATGTCACTGCTCTATAGGACCTTCAGTGACACACTGACAGGAGACAATGGCTCCTGCAGTGTATCACTGAGGTTACTATAGTTCACTGGTCTCACTTTATGGCAAAAAGCTGCATGGGAACTTTCTCACACAGCAATGCCATAAAGTGAGACTAGGGACTATTTTTTCACAGGGGCGTAGGAATACATTGTGGGGAATACATTGTGGGGAATACATTGTGGAAGGATACCTTCCTCCCCTCATTGTGTTCCTAGAGACCCTGGAGAGCAGTCGCATCAGCTGATGCTCCTGCTCTCCATGGGATATCGTCGAGGGACACTCGTTTTAATTGGATTTCTGCGGATCAGGGAGTATAGTGTTTGTTTATTATTTTAATATTTTTTACAGATGACACTGGCTTCAGGGAACAAAGTGACAAGTGATGGTGAGTATGTACTCTATGTTACATGTACTGTATGTCTATATGTATGTTGTATGTATGTACTGTATGTATGTACTGTATGTGGCATGTCGCATGATGTCACATGTCGCATGCCGCATGTCATCGCATGGTGCATGTCGTCGCATGCCGTCACATGTCGCATGGTGCATGTCGCATGAGGTCACATGCTGCATGTCGTCGCATGTTATCACATGTTGCATGTTGCATGTCGTTGCATGGCGCATGTCGTCGCATGTTGTCACATGTCGCATGCTGAATGTCGTCGCATGCTGCATGTCGTCGCATGTAGCATGTAGCATGTCGCATGGTGCATGTCACATGTTGCATGCCGCATGTTGCATGCCGCATGCCGCGTGATGTCACATGTCGCATGTCGCATTTCGTCGCATGGCGCATTTCGTCACATGGTGCATGTCGTCGCATGGCACATGTCGTCGCATGGCGCATGTCGTCGCATGTTGTCTCATGTTGCATGCTGCATGTCGTCGCATGTTGTATGCTGCATGTCGCCACATGTCGCATTTCGTCGCATGGCGCATGTTGTCACATGTTGCATGCTGCATGGCGCATGTCGTTGCATGGGGCATGTCGTCGCATGGCGCATGTTGACGCATGCTGCATGTCGTTGCATGTCGCATGTCGCTGCATGACGCATGTTGCCACATGCATGCTGCATGTCGTCGTATGTCGCATGCTGCATGTTGTCGCATGTTGTCACATGTAGCATGTCGCATGGTGCATGTCACATGTCGCATGATGTCACATGTCGCATTTCGTCGCATGGCACATTTTGTCGCATGGCACATTTCGTCGCAAGGTGCCGCATATTGTCTCATGTCGTCGCATGGCGCATGTTGTCGCATGGCGCCGCATGTTGCCACATGTCGCATGCTGCATGTCACATTTCGCATGCTGCATGTTGTCGCATGGTGCATGTCGTCACATGGCGCCGCATGGTGCATGTCATCGCATGTCCTGTATGTGTGTTCTATGTATGTATGTTGTATGTATGTATGTGTATTTGGTTTTTTTTTTACATTCAACACATTAGCCGGATGATGGGACTACTACTGTCCCATCATTGGCTAATGTGTCACTGTAGCAGGCATCGTCCAATGGGACTTGTAGTCCCATCGGACGATGCCTGCACACAGAGACGACGACGCCACCACCACCGCAGTCACACTCCAGCACCTTCGGTTTCACCGCGCAGACCCCCGCCGTCGCACAGGCCACCACCACCGCACCGGCCGCCGGCACGGCACCGGCAGACGCACCGGCCGCCTCCACGGCACCGGCCGCCGCACCGGCCGCCGCAACGAACGCCGCCACGGCACCGGCAGCCACAACGAACGCCACCAGAGTCTGGAAACTGACGCGACATCTGCGGAAATTATCGGTGGCTGCAGCCTGGGCGTCACGTGACCTGGACTCAGCCGCCGCCATAGCGCCGCTCACAGGCGAAAGCGGCAACAGAAGGTATTTATAAAATTCATTAGGGGCCTCGGAGGGATACATTGGGGGGTTAACTGAAAGTAGTGGACAACCCCTTTAAGTCCTCCTTCCCCTGGATCTAGACGATCCTAAACCACAGCATTAAGGGGAGCAATTTTGCTCATGGCTTTTTGGTGTAAAATCCTAAATATCATGCTGCTCCAGTATATTGGTGATGGGGGGGGAATGTGCAGACAGGCTGCTACATCTTATATTTCCAGGAGGAGCAGATAAAAGAGCACAGTACCTGTGCTGGGAAATCAGAGAGACATTTCCTATAGAGTCTTATGATTACACTGGTCTACAAAAAAAATAAAATTTCTGGTATGGACTTTAAGAACAGTTTTAGACTAATTTGAGGGTGCTGAATTCAAATCTGATCTTATAATTTCTCTATCACATCACGTTTTTGCGCTATAGGTATATAGCTCATTTTCATGAATTCCATGATAAATATAAGTACTGTATGAAAATGCCGGTTTATACGGTTCACTAAGGTAAATTTAGTTTTCATTTAGTCTCCCAATAAATGTGAGAATATCTTTGTTTTCTTTGAACATGCATAATTACCATTTGTTATAATAACACCCTTGTTTTCTGTGTTACTAGGACAATAGAGCTACAGCAGAGCATTGGGTGAAAATTGAATGGCCTCAGCGACAGAGTTTGGCATCTGCCGATAAGAATGTCATCCATGATCCTCTAGTGGATAGGAAGGACATTGTCTTTCCTCCCTTACATATAAAACTTGGATTGATGAAGCAGTTCGTCAAAGCTCTCAATCACAGTGGAGAATGCTTTAACTATATATGTTCAACTTTTCCTGGTCTTAGTGAAGAGAAGAAAAGGGCTGGAATATTTGATGGACCTCAAATAAGAACACTTATGAGAGACCCAAATTTTATCACATCAATGAATGAGACAGAAGAAAGAGCTTGGAATGCATTTTGTAATGTGGTGCAGAATTTTCTAGGGAATAAGAAAGCGGACAACTATGAAGAGATTGTAGAAGAGCTACTAATGAGTCTGCGAAATCTTGAATGTAGAATGAGTATCAAGATTCACTATTTACACAGCCATTTGGACTTTTTTCCAGAGAACCTAGGGGATGTGAGCAAGGAACAAGGGGAGTGTTTTCATCAGGACATTAAAACAATGGAAGAACGGTATCAAGGCCGGTGGGACTCACATATGATGGCTGACTATTGCTGGAGCTTGATGAGAGACAACCCAGAAGCTGTACATCACAGATCAGCCAAGAAAAGAATGTTCAAATAACTGCCATTTGCCATTCATCTGTGTGCCATATATATGTGTTTTTATATTTTGTAGTTTAATTCTGTAAGTATATTTGATTTGCTGTACATAGACTTTGTAATCTTTGCTATTCCTTGATTAAAAATATACAAAATGTAGTACCGAAAATCATGTGTTTTTATCATAAAACATTAGGAGTAATTTTCATCAAAAATTGAAAATATCTCGAAATCCTGATGTGATAGCCAAAAACTGAGTTCATATTCGTAATCAGCAGCCAAAATTGACTTAAAATATGTTTTAAAACCTTTTGCCAGAAAAATTGCGTTGACCAGTGTTATCAATAGAGGGGGAGGAGGTACATTACTGTATAGGAATCGGTAACACCTCTACAGGATTCATTTTATTAGTAGAAATTAGAGCTTTCATAACTACCTATAGCAAGGTGCCTAAAAATGAGCTGTAATCAGCAAACTGATGGTCAGTATGTGCAGCCCTACCATATCCTGTTGTCTTAAAAACCACATTCGGGCATGGTTCTCATTAGCTATGTGCTTCTCCATCCAGTGCGACTGACAGATGACCAGCCAGGACTATTTTAAGGAATCTTTGAAGTTTGGGTTACTGAGAAGTACACAGACCCGACCCAGGAAATCAAAATTTTGCAATCTCTCACAAAAATAACATCACTAATTACCATCTTCTAATTGAGGCTCTTAAATTAAACCCTTGCCAGAGAAAGATGCCTATGTTCACATAAAACCTCCAAAAGAAATACCAAAACACATTTTTTAAGAGCGCATGGTTTTAAGCTTAAAACCATTGTCAGAGGAACTGGGCAAATTCATTAGCTAAAACCACATTGTCTCCACTGCCTGAAACCCTGCAGCTTCATAATTAAATCGAAAGGGGGTAGCGTGATTTTCTGAAATGAAAACTGAGCCATGGGAAGCTGGAAAAGTAAATATAACTGAAAGTAAATGAAATAGGAAAGGATATTACGTCTTGGAAAATCAGCTGCAATTAAAATAACGAGAATTGAGGGAATGGAAAGGGAACGGACTGAGATAAGCCGGATCTCAAACCGATACAAAAACCATCAAAATTGTACTTAGAATTAGATTACGGAGCCAGTGTCATAGTGATACTTTATAAGCAGGCCTCGATAAAACACGCATGACAGGCTACTACTGTATAGTAAGTGCAGAACATCCACTGCACGGCCTCCTTGTAGGGCCTCAATGACAATAAGGATTGCGGAAATGGAAGCTAACCTTATGTGAAGGGAAGGCAAAAGAGGATCAGAGAATATGGAATTTTTGCATCTGAAAGATTGAAACAGTTGTGACCTAAGTTTACACACCCCTGACAGAGCTGGCAAGAAAACATGAGTGCTATAATTACTATTAATGTACCTTAAAAAACATAAATATGCATCATATATTAGCACAAACATTAAAAATGACCCTTCACTGAATTTTTTAGTTTAGAGGATATCCTCCATTCGGTGTTACCTCTCTGATTCTGGAACAGGGTCACTTTTTCTTCTGTGCCCCTCCATTCCAACGTGATTCCCTCCAGTGATAACAGTGCAAGTTTTCCCTTCAACCAGATGGGCATGTACCACAGGACTTCTCGGTGGGCACAGCTGTGTTTTGATCAACCAGTGTAAGAGGAGAAAAAGGAAAACACCCTTTATTTCTGGGATAGGGCATGACTTTGGAACAGAGGGGCAGAGAAGTAAAACAGAACTGTTCCAGAATCAGAGGGGTAGCACCAACTGGAAGAGGTGCTCAGTTAAATTGAATAAAGTCCTCTACACAACCCAACAACAAAATGGAAGGAATAAAATGCTCAAGTTCAAAATTTTGCATACTGCTAGTTAATACTGTGCTTTGCTTCTCTTTTCATCAATGATGGCCTGCAGTGTTCTGCTGTTGTTGGGAATGAGGACTTTCATTATTTCATGTTGTAAAGTAGTCTTCATTCTGGGCACAGATATACCAGATCTGTATCGTCTGTGCTTGAGTCTCCATATAGTGTTTTAATGACTAGGATCAGAAGACTTCACTCTAAAGCCTTCTCTTTCTTCTGCTGTAGCCAGTTAAAAGAGTTGTCTCAAGTCATCATATCAAGCAGGAGAGTACCATTTTGCTGCCTCCCTCTTTCCTGGGGAGAGGTGCGCTTCTACTTGATTGACAGCTCTGATCTGCAGCATCGTTGCACCGCTGGCCTGAACTGTGGGCTCTCTGACATTACTATATGAGGCAGCTTTGCCTCTGCATCAACAGACAAGCACAGTAAGGCTGGGGTCACACTTGTGAGTGCAATGCGAGAAACTCGTGCATCAATACCCGGCACTGCTGTCGGCACTTGGGACCGGTGTGTGCGGCTGCATGTATTTCTATGCAGCTGAACGCTCCACTCCTGAGTGCCGGCGGCAGTGCCGGGTATTGATGCACGAGTTTCTCGCAAATGTGACCCTGGCCTAACACTAAAGCTTGCCAGGAGCAGGAGTGTTACGGAGACGCAGGGTCAGTGGGTGCTCTCGTCCGCTGGCCCGGCTGTCTTTAGCAAGACTGCATGGACCACGGCTCACACCGCTGAATGCCTGCTCTATCTCCCAGTGGGCAATACACTACACAGACAACACAGGGTTAAGGTAAAACAGGGTGGCAATACTTTATTGAACCACAGCACACAATAGCAAACAGAACATTCCCAACATGCCTGGAATTGTATGGGTACATGGGCACATATAAAATATCACTGCATCTCCACGTATTTCCAGCATGACACGATGTCAGAGCTCCCAGGGTCGCTACTCCATCTGTGGATGAACGCACAGAGAAGGGGTAACGACAAGCATAAGGGAGATGACCAAGAACTGTCCATAGAGTCCATACAAGGTCCAAAGCCAGTTGACACGATGTCAGAGCTCCCAGGGTCGCTACTCCATCTGTGGATGAACGCACAGAGAAGGGGTAACGACAAGCATAGGGAGATGACCAAGAACTGTCCATAGAGTCCATACAAGGCCCAAAGCCAGTTGACATGATGTCAGAGCTCCCAGGGTCGCTACTCCATCTGTGGATGAACGCACAGAGAAGGGGTAACGACAAGCATAGGGAGATGACCAAGAACTGTCCATAGAGTCCAGACAAGGTCCAAAGCCAGTTGACACGAGAGCCACCACCTGGCTTATCTGACCATCTCCATGGAACCAGGCGACCAGCGGGTCCCATACCTGGCTTTCTCCAAACATATCCATGGTTCAGAGATGGTCACTGGATCAGATCTGTGTCCTTCCAACCGGAGTCGAAAACCCCTAGGTTGTATCCTATAGAATCCTAGATCAGTGTCCCTTGTGATGGTGCCATGATGAATTGGCTGCAGTCCTTTCTCTTGTCTCTTGGGTGGTTTTCAGAAATCTGGCTCCTAGCTCTGTGTTACTTCAGTCTCTTTATACCCAAGGCATGTAAGCTACCCTCAAGGTACCGTCACATTAAGCGACGCTGCAGCGATATCGACAACTATGCCGATCGCTGCAGCGTCGCTGTGTGGTCGCTGGAGAGCTGTCACACAGACAGCTCTCCAGCGACCAACGATGCCGAAGTCCCCGGGTAACCAGGGTAAACATCGGGTTACTAAGCGCAGGGCCGCGCTTAGTAACCCGATGTTTACCCTGGTTACCAGTGTAAATGTAAAAAAAAACAAACATTACATACTTACATTGCCGTGTCTGTCGCGTCCCTCGCCTTCAGCTTCCCTGCACTGTGTAAGCGCCGGCCCTAAAGCACAGCGGTGACGTCACCGCTGTGCTTTGCTTTACGGCCGGCACTGACACAGTCAGTGCAGGAAGCTCTGAGCAGCAGCGCGGACGCCGGGGGATGTGACAGACATCAGAGGGTGAGTATGTAGTGTTTTTTTTTTTACTTTTACAATGGTAACCAGGGTAAATATAGGGTTACTAAGCGCGGCCCTGCGCTTAGTAACCCGATATTTACCCTGGTTACCATTGTAAAACATTGCTGGCATCGTTGCTTTTGCTGTCAAACACAACGATACACACCGATCTGACGACCAAATAAAGTTCTGGACTTTCAGCAACGACCAGCGATATCACAGCGGGATCCAGATCGCTGCTGCGTGTCAAACACAACGATATCGCTATCCAGGACGCAGCAACGTCACGGATCGTTGTCGTTCTCTTTGCAAAGTCGTTTAGTGTGAAGGTACCTTTAGAACCACCCAGGGTCTTTCAGTCCAACATCAAGAAAAGGTAAACAATGGTGATGGGATTAAGTATATTAGCATATAAGCACACATCAACAAACAAAGCTCAACACACTCAATGTACAGTCACCACTACAGACTTAAGGTACCTTCACACTAAGCGACTTTACAACGATAACGACAGCGATCCGTGACGTTGCAGCGTCCTGGATAGCGATATCGTTGTGTTTGACACGCAGCAGCGATCAGGATCCCGCTGTGAGATCGCTGGTCGTTGCTGAAAGTCCAGAACTTTATTTCGTCGCTGGATATCCCGCTGACATTGCTGACTCGGTGTGTGTGACACCGATCCAGCGATGTCTTCACTGGTAACCAGGGTAAACATCGGGTTACTAAGCGCAGGGCCGCGCTTAGTAACCCGATGTTTACCCTGGTTACCATTGTAAAAGTAAAAAAAAAAAAACACATACTCACATTCCGGTGCCCGGCGTCCGCTTCCCTGCACTCCTCCTGCATCCTGTGTAAGTGCCGGCCGTAAAGCAGAGCGGTGACGTCACGGCTCTGCTCTGTGGGAGATGCCGGAGATGTTCGGCGCTGACACAGGATGCAGGAGGAGTGCAGGGAAGCGGACGCCGGGCACCGGAATGTGAGTATGTGGTTTTTTTTTTACTTTTACAATGGTAACCAGGGTAAACATCGGGTTACTAAGCGCTGCCCTGCGCTTAGTAACCCGATGTTTACCCTGGTTACCAGGGGACTTCGGCATCGTTGGTCGCTGGAGAGCCGTCTGTGTGACAGCTCTCCAGCGACCACACAACGACTAAACAGCGACGCTGCAGCGATTGGCATCGTTGTCTGTATCGCTGCAGCGTCGCTTAGTGTGAAGGTACCTTTACACTGTATGTTAAATGGTATCAGTCTGCAAGTCTGTCCTCTTGAACCACCAGACAAACACTTAAATGCACAAGCCAATATACAGATGAAAATCCAGTTCTTATTGGTTTGCAAAAACGTAGCTGTCTGGGTAATTAAGATACAATCTGGCTTCTTCACAAGGAGCTTACAGTAGATCTCCAGCTATCCCAGCCAGATTCAGAGGAGTGCTTGTAAAGTTCTGTTGGAAGCAGGTTGTGAGCCATGTAGCTGGCAGTTGCCTGGCTTGAACTTCATTGAAAATCTTTGGTGAGATCTGAAGGCAATTGCTGTACATAAATCCAAGAAAATTAGTGAACTGGAGGCCATTGCCCATGAGGAATGGGCTAAGATTCCGCAGATCAGCAGCAGCTCATAACAGTCAAAAGGATGCTATACTAATCACTAAAGTCACTTGTCATGAAGGGGATGAATAATTCTGAGACTAATGCTTCACTGACATGTGAATATTATTTTATCAGTATTTGAATGCCCAATCCAGGAATGTCTCCAAAGCATACAACAGGTGTTAGGCTATATTCACACGTGTTTGTGCTGCGATTTCAGAAAACTAATTGGACATATGGTTTTATTCGAAGCGTTTCAAAGTATAATACAATTATTCCTCAGGAAATACCATAGGGTTTTTACTGAGGAAGAAGTGTTAACACTTCGAAACGCTTCAAATATAACCATATGTCCAATTAATTCTCTGAAATTGGCGTCTTCAATATTCAGCAGCGTGAATAACTACACAAATCCTTCCTGGTTCTAAAACATATAAATATGCTACTGTCATGCAGTGACTAGGGATTGCTGGCGCTCACCTGATCCCTCAAACCAGGGGGCAATCTAGTCTATCCCTATCCGACAGATTACCCCAGGAAGGGGGAAACGCCAGAGTCATGTACCTTGCTATGTTCCTATTTTAGCCTGAGTTCCAAATAGATGAGGATAGGAATAAGCATTCAAACCAACTCAACGCAGTAATCTCCAGAACAACTCTCCAAAGACCTACTACAAACACAAACTACTCCTCCAACAACAAACCAGGCAGAATGAAGTATCACTGGCAAGGTCAGAAGCATGAAGGGTTCTTATGTCTGCTGGGAGTGAGGAATTCAGAACAGCTGATACCACCCAAGATGGAGAACTCCATGAGTCCAACTAAGCAGTTTAACCCTTGCAGCACAGAGCAAAGACAGCCAAAACTGCTAATAGGACGGTGAAGCCGTTCTAACTACCACAGGTGTATGCGTCACCAGACTCTGTTGCGGTATTGCCTCATGCAATTTTTGATGCCTCATGTCAGTTTTGATGAGCGATTGAACTCTTCTACTTCTTTGAGAGCAAGTAAAATATTTTGCTGAAATATGGTCAATCTGTTTTCTATGAGAGTGGAATCTTTTTCACTGCAGTAATGTTTTGCCTGCTCCATGTCGCCCAAATACTTGTCAAAATCAAACTCCTCATCTGATGAGGATGAAGGAAAGGCAGCGCCAGCACTGGCAGGACCCGAGTCCTCTTGCTCTTGACCGTCTTGTAGCCCACTCATCCTAATTGCTAGCTACCTCAATCAAAGCTTCTTTTTCTTTAGTAAGCTGTTGATCATCCAGCAATATACAATGACTCGGGTTCCATATAATCATAAGAATTTTATTTTCTAATAGCAGTGTCTCTCTCCGTTTCATTGAAGCAGCAATGCCATATGCGATTAAACTTCCTCTTGGGGGCGGGCAAAACAACAAGTTCTTCCACTCCTTTATAAAAATGCCACGAGGTAAATCTTCAGCTTGTAACTTTTTAGTCATTGTAAATGGGTGATGAAGCAATTCCTTCAATTCAGCCACCTGTGTCCATTGACCTTCATGTAGTGTTACCTGAGGGTTGGCCATATCTACAAGGAAGGGTTTCAGCTCAAGCAATCGCTCAATCATTAAATAGATGCTGCCCCACCGAGTGGCTTGATCCACTATTGCCCCTTTTCCAGCACATCTCTTCAAGATGGAATACATTTTGGGGGTTCTGGCAGCAATAGCCAATTTCCTCACTTTGCTAATCAGAGTTCCAGCATGTCCCTCTTGCAGACTATCTCTTAATGCCAGCTGCAGCGTGTGCACAACACAGCACATGTGATGAATAGGAAAAAGATGTGGAGCAGTTTCAACAAGATCATCTAATTGTAAAGAATAATTTTGCTGTTCTTCTGTAGTAATATCTGTTTGTTCCTCCGTTATGCGAACAGGACTGTGGCCTTCCATCTCCAACATACTGAATGTGAAATGTTGTTCTAGCTGCTGTTCACCTTCATTATTCTCATTCATCAGTTTAATTGTACTTATCATGTTTGAAGCATTATCAGTTACAATAGCAAGAACCTGTTCTTTTTTGAGTTCATAATCTTGCAGAACTTTCCTCCTCCTTTGCCTGGCGGGAAGTGCTGGTCTCTGGTTTATTGGTGCTGCTGTGATCTTTTTCAGTCACAGCTTTGTAAACTTCTGGGTGGCAGCGTTGTAAATGTCTTTTTAGATTGCAAGCTCTTGAAGGAGCATTTTTACCACTGCCTGAGTATGCACTGATTTTGGCATCACAGCATTTGTTTTCATCTGGGTCCCTTATAAACTGACACTCAAAATGTTTATTATCTTGAGTCACTGTGAAATGCTCAAATACAGCTGATTTCATAAGATGCTTCTTAGACATTTTGTAATTATGTAAATTCACTCTAAAAATTATTTTGTCCTGTAAAAAAAATAAAGTACCGTATATACTCGAGTATAAGCCGAGATTTTCAGCCCATTTTTTTGGGTTGAAAGTCCCCCTCTCGGCTTATACTCGAGTCATACCCAGGGGTCGGCAGGGGAGGGGGAGCTGTCTAATTATACTCACCTACTCCTGGCGCGGTCTCTGCAGGTCACTGCTTCCCCGATGCTGCAGCTTCTTCCTGTACTGAGCGGTCACATGGTACCGCTCATTACAGTAATGAATATGCGGCTCCACCTCCCATAGGGGTGGAGCCGCATATTTATTACTGTAATGAGAGGTAACGGAGACCGCTCAATACAGGAAGAAGGGACTGCACTGCGCCAGGAGCAGGTGAGTATAACGGGGAGAAGGAGCGCTGCTCTGTGCGATATTCACCTTCTCCCCGTTCCGGCGCCGCTCCGTCTTCAGCGTCTTCTGCAGTGACGCTCAGGTCAGAGGGCGCGATGACGTGGTAAGTGCACGCACTCTGCCTAGACGTCAGTGCAGAAGACGCTGAAGACGGAGCGGCGCCGGAACAAAGTCAGGTGAATATTGAAAGTGCCCCCGGGGCCTGAGCGACGGAGAGGAATGTGATTTTTTTTTTTTATCGCAGCAACAGCAAATGGGGCAAGTGTCTGTATGGAGCATCTTATGGGGCCATAACGTTTGTGCAGCACTATATGGGGCAAGTGTCTGTATGGGGCCATAATCAACGTTTGTGAAGCACTATATGGGGCAAGCATCTGTATGGGGCCATAATCGTTTGTGCAGCACTTTATGGGGCAAGTGTCTGTATGAAGCATAATATGGGGCCATAATCAACGTTTGTGCAGGATTATAAGGGGCAAAATATCTTTATGGAGGATCTTATGGGGCCATAATTAACGTTTGTGGAGCATTATATAGGGCAAGTGTCTGTATGGAGCATCTTATGGGGCCATAATCAAGGTATGTGCAGCACTATATGGGGCAAATATCTTTATGGAGCATCTTATGGGGCCATAATTAACGTTTGTGGAGCATTATATGGGGCAAGTGTCTGTATGGAGCATCTTATGGGGCCATAATCAAAATTTGTGCAGCACTATATGGGGCAACTATCTTTATGGAGCATCTTATGGAGCCATAATTAACATTTGAGGAGCATTATATGGGGCAAGTGTCTGTATGGAACACCTTATGGGGCCATAATCAAGGTTTGTGCAGCACTATATGGGGCAAATATCTTTATGGAGCATCTTATGGGGCCATAATCAACATTTGTGCAGCATTATATTGGGCAAATGTGTCTATGGAGCATCTTATGTGGCCATTATTAACCTTTATGCAGGATTATTATGGGGCATATTTTAATATGGAGCATCTTATCGGGCCATAATTAACTTTATGGATCATTATACGGGGCTCCTGATTCAATATGGATATTCAAAAACACAACCTACTGATGTCTCAAGTAATTTTACTTTTATTGGTATCTATTTTTACTTTTGACATTTACCGGTAGCTGCTGCATTTTCCACCCTAGGCTTATACTCGAGTCACTAAGTTTTCCCAGTTTTTTTGTGGTAAAATTAGGGGGGGGGTCGGCTTATGCTCGAGTATATACGGTATATTGTAATTCTTGCAAGAATAAGGAATCATGCACTGTATAATTTGGGATAGAAATAAAACAATCTTTGCATAAATCAATAGGACAGATAAGTATAAAGTTTGTAAAATGTGTTGTTAAATAGCTTTACTCTGAACTTTCAATGTCAAGGCTTGTCTCAGCAGTACAGCTCACTAAATGCCTCACATCATATTTCTTCACAGTCTATGAGACGGGAGGAGGGAGGGCGCATGCTTTTGCTAAATCACATTCCAGAACACACACACAAATATATATGTACTCATCGATCCTGTTACTGCAATTCGAAATTTGAGATGTTAGAAAACATTTTTCACTTTATATTCTATGTACAGTATAGTGTAAATAAGGGTACTGTCACACAGTGCCATTTTGATCGCTACGACGGTACGATTCGTGACGTTCTAGCGATATCCATACGATATCGCAGTGTCTGACATGCAGCAGCGATCAGGGACCCTGCTGAGAATCGTACGTCGTAGCAGATCGTATGGAACTTTCTTTCGTCGCTTGATCACCCGCTGACATCGCTGGATCGTTGTGTGTGACAGCGATCCAGCGATGTGTTCGCTTGTAACCAGGGTAAACATCGGGTAACTAAGCGCAGGGCCGCGCTTAGTAACCCGATGTTTACCGTGGTTACCAGCGTAAACGTAAAAAAAACAAACAGTACATACTCACATTCCGGTGTCTGTCCTCCGGCGTCTCAGCTTCTCTGCACTGTGAGCGCCGGCAAGCCGGAAAGCGAGCACAGCGGTGACGTCTGACGTCACCGCTGTGCTTTCCGGCTATGGCGCTTACACAGTGGAGAGAAGCAGAACGCCGGGGGACAGACACCGGAATGTAAGTATGTACTGTTTGGTTTTTTTTACGTTTACGCTGGTAACCAGGGTAAACATCGGGTTACTAAGCGCGGCCCTGCGCTTAGTAACCCGATGTTTACCCTGGTTACCCGGGGACTTCGGCATCGCTCCAGCGCCGTGATTGCAACGTGTGACCGCAGTCTACGACGCTGGAGCGATAATCATACGATGCTACGACGTCACGAATCGTGCCGTCGTAGCGATGTAAATGGTACTGTGTGACGGTACCCTTAGTCATCAGAGCAGCTAATTTCTCCAAACATGAGCTAAGAGGAAAAACAAACTAAAACATCAAGCATACAGAGACAACATATACTGGACTATTGATTTATGCACAGTCTATTGAAAGTTTAGAAACGCTTTAGGAAGTACTTACCTTCTTTAACCCCTTAACCCCCAAGGGTGAAGGGTGGGCCAATTTTTAAATTTCTGACCAGTGTCCCTTTATGAGGTTAATTCTGGAACGCTTCAACGGATCCCGGTGATTCTGACATTGTTTTCTCGAGACATATGGTACTTCATGATAGTGGTAAAATTTCTTTGATATTACCTGCGTTTATTTGTGAAAAAAACGGAAATTTGGCGAAAATTTTGAAATATTTCGCAATTTTCCAGTTTTTTATTTTTATGCCCTTAAATCACAGAGATATGTCACACAAAATACTTAATAAGTAACATTTCCCACATGTCTACTTTACATCAGCACAATTTTGGAAACAACATTTTTTTGTTAGGGAGTTATAAGGGTTAAAAGTTGACCAGCAATTTCTCATTTTTACAACACCATTTTTTTTTAGGGACCACATCACATTTGAAGTCATTTTGAGGGGTCTATATGATAGAAAATACCCAAGTGTGACACCATTCTAAAAACTGCACCCCTCAAGGTGCTCAAAACCACATTCAAGAAGTTTATTAACCCTTCAGGTGCTTCACAGGAATTTTGGGAATGTTTAAAAAAAATGAACATTTTATTTGTTTTCACAAAAAATTTACTTCAGCTCCAATTTGTTGGGGTAACAGGAGAAAATGGACCCCAAAAGTTGTTGTACAATTTGTCCTGAGTACCTGGATACCCCATATGTGGGGGGAAAACCACTGCTTGGGTGCATGGCAGAGCTCGGAAGGGAAGGAGCGCCATTTGACTTTTCAATGCAAAATTGGCTGGAATTGAGATGGGACGCCATGTTGCGTTTGGAGAGCCACTAATGTGTCTAAACATTGAAACCCCCAAGTGACACCATTTTGGAAAGTAGACCCCCTAAGGAACTTATCTAGATGTGTGGTGAGCACTTTGACCCACCAAGTGCTTCACAGAAGTTTATAATGTAGAGCCATAAAAAAAATAATATTTTTTCACAAAAATGAACTTTTCGCCCCCAATTTTTTATTTTCCCAAGGTTACCAGAAGAAATTGTACCCCAAACGTTGTTGTGCAATTTGTCCTGAGTACGCTGATACCCCATATGTGAGGGTAAATCACTATTTGGGTGCATGGCAGAGCTCGGAAGGGAAGGAGTGCCGCTTGACTTTTCAATGCAAAATTGGCAGGAATTGAGATGGGACGCCATGTTGCGTTTGGGAGCCCCTGATGTTATGATAAACATTGAAACCCCCAACAAGTGACACCATTTTGGAAAGTAGACCCCCTAAGGATCTTATCTAGATGTGTTGTGAGAACTTTGAACCCCCAAGTATTTCACTACAGTTTATAACGCAAAGCCGTGAAAATAAAAAATAATTTTTGTCCCACAAAAATGTTTTTTTAGCCCTCCAAATTTTTTTTTTCCCAAGGGTAACAAGAGAAATTGGACCCCAAAAGTTGTTGTCCAAGTTGTCCTGGGTATACCCCTGTTTGGGCGCACAGGAGAGCTCGGAAGGGAAGGAGCACTGTTTTACTTTTTCAACGCAGAATTGGCTGGAATTGAGATTGGACGCCATGTCGCGTTTGGAGAGCCCCTGATGTGCCTAAACAGTGGAAACCCCCAATTCTAACTGTAACCCTAACCCAAACACACCCCTAATCCCAAGCACACCCCTAACCCCAACCCTAACCACACCCCTAACTCCAACACACCCCTAACCCTAATCCCAACCATAACTCTAACCATAACCCTAACCACACCCCTAACCCTGACACACCCCTAACCCTAATCCCAACCGTAAATGTAATCTAAACCCTAACCATAGCCCCAACCCTAGCCCCAACCCTAACCCTAATCCTAACCCCAACCCTAGCCCTAACCCTAGCCCCAACCCTAGCCCCAACCCTAGCCCCAACCCTAGCCCTAATGGGAAAATGGAAATACATGTTTTTAATTTTTTTATTTTTCCCTAACTAAGAGGGTGATGAAGGGGGGTTTGATTTACTTTCATAGCGTTTTTTTAAGCGGATTTTTATGATTGGCAGCTGTCACACACTAAAAGACTCTTTTTATTGCAAAAAATATTTTTTTGCGTCACATTTTGAGAGCTATAATTTTTCCTTATTTTGGTCCACAGAGTCATGTGAGGTCTTGTTTTTTGCGGGACGAGTTGACGTTTTTATTGGTAACATTTTCGGGCACGTAACATTTTTTGATCGCTTTTCATTCCGATTTTTGTGAGGCAGTATGACCAAAAACCAGCATTAATTTCTTTTTGGGGGGGGGGGGGGGGCGTTTATACCGTTCCGCGTTTGGTAAAATGGATAAAGTAGTTTTATTCTTCAGGTCAGTACGATTACAGCGATAAATAATTTAGATTATTTTTTTATGTTTTGGCGCTTTTATACGATAAAAACTGTTTTATAGAAAAAAGAATTATTTTTGCATCGCTTTATTCTGAGGACTATAACTTTTTTATTTTTTCACTTATGACGCTGTATGGGGGCTCGTTTTTTGCGGGCAAGATGACATTTTCAGCAGTACAATGGTTATTTAAATCTGTCTTTTTGATCGCGTACTATTCCACTTTTTGTTCGGCGGTATGATAATAAAGGGTTGTTTTTTGCCTTTTTTTTTTTTTTTTTTACGGTGTTCACTGAAGGGGTTAACTAGTGGGCAAAATTAAACAAAGTCCAGCTCACCATAGTCAGCATTCTGTGGAACTTGGAGCACGGAACCGCTGTGTCAGGGCGTAGAAGAATTAAAGAAATGATGAGGAATCCAGCTCCACGAGGTAGTGAAAAAAAAACCTTCCTTTATTCACTTCAAATCATATTCAGTGGAGGATAAAACATCAGCAACAACATGGATTAAAATGTGATATCAATGCGTTTCTGGTGAACCAGCACCCTTAATCATGATAAAGGGTGCTTGTTCACCAGAAACGCGTTGATATCGCATTTTAATCTATGTTGTTGCTGATATTTTATCCTCCACTGAATATGATTTGCAGTGAATAAAGGAAGGTTTTTTTTTCACTACCTTGTGGAGCTGGATTCCTCATCATTTCGTTAACTAGTGGGACAGTTTTATAGGTCGGATCGTTACGGACGCGGCGATACTAAATATGTGTACTTTTATTGTTTTGGTTGTTTTATTTAGATAAAGGAATGTATTTATGGGAACAATATATTTTTTTCTTTATTTAGGAATTTTATTTTTTTTTTACACATGTGAATATTTTTTTTTTTACTTTATAACATTGCCCCGGGGCAGGGGCAGATTATAAGAGGGTCAATCTGGGCGGTAGCCCAGGGCCCAGTGGTGTGGGGGGCCCTGGGCTACCGCACAGATTGCCCGCCGGCCGCCGCCATCAGGGCATTACTGACCCCCCGTCACATGACCGGGGGGGGCCCACAGTGTCTGAACAGCCCGGGGCCCTGGCTACCCTTAATCCACCCCTGCCCTGGGGTGGGGCATCATGTTATAGTGACAGATTGCTGATCTGACACTTTGCACAGCACTGTGTCAGGTCAGCGATCTGACTTATAGTGCTGCAGGCTTACCAGCGCCTGCTCTGAGCAGGCGCTGGCAAGACACCTCCCTGCAGGACCCGGATGTAGCCCCACGGCCATTTTGGATCTGGGGCCTGCAGGGAGGGGACGCTCGGTACAAGGTGAGCACATCGCCTTGTACTGAGGGTCTCAGGGAAGCCTGCAGGGAGCCCCCTCCCTGCGCGATGCTTCCCTATGCCCCCGGAACGCTGCGATCATGTTTGATCACAGTGTGCCGGGGGTTAATGTGCCGGGGGCGGTCCGGCACCGCTCCTGTCACATAGTGCGGGATGTCAGCTGCGATAGTCAGCTGACACCCGTCCGCGATCGGCCGCGTTCCCCCCGTGAGCGCGGCCAATCGCTATGACGTACTATCCCGTCGGTGGGCATACGGGCCCACCCCACCTCGACGGGATAGTACGTCTAATGTCAGAAAAGGGTTAATCTTGCTTTCCTGATCACTCCAGAAATTCTGAGATGAATGTAGGCTTTCCTTGCACAGTGTAGATAGAAAGCAGTAAATCAATAACAGGGTGGGGTTAGACAGAGCATCACTGAGAGGACTAGCAGAGATGCAGAAGATAAAACAGTGATTTTATCAAAACTATAGGAAAAAGCCAGTAAAGGTATGTGCAGCAAAGCTATGTGCACATGGTATCTTTTTCAGGCGGATTCCTCCTGAAAATATATGCGCCCCCTAAAAAGAACATATTGCTGTGTAAACTTTCCATCTTATGTCTCCTCTAACGATTTCAGGGTTCGGAAAACCTGAATTAGGTAAAAAATGACATTCTCATTCCAACAGAAGCTGCCCGCTGTCTATTCTTGACAGTAGAGTGAAAGAAGCTGTCGTTTTCCTGAAGCAGCTTCACCTTGGAAAACTAAGTGTCTGCGTCGGCGTCTAAATGACACTATGCACACACTCTCAGTGCCAATGTCTGAAATCAGAGACCCTATTCCTACTTTATGCTGCTCTCAGAGTGGGAAGCAAAAACCTGGTTACAGATTCCCTTCAAATAACATAGAATTACTAAAAAGTAAAAAAAAAATGTTATTACACCCTGTCACATGGAATTTACTAGAATTGCCCCATTTATGTAATAAATCTAGTCTTTTTCATGCTTGCAGCACAAACAATAGACCGTTTGTGTCGCATATTATCTGATATTTTGGTGTTATATGCAAAAATTCAAAAGCACTAAATGATTTATAAAGTGTAATTTCCAAAAATTGGTAGTGAGAGTATCCCTCTACTGAGAAAGAAAACCCATAATGTAAGATACTACGATATAAGTACTGTTTAAGTGATCATTACACACTAAGAATATCTAGTTACACCTGCAACTGTAAATGTAGTGCAATTTTTAGGCAGAGAACTGGTGTAATTGCATTAATGAATCTCCCCCATGTTTCATCTCCCTGCAGGCGCTGTAGCAGATCTGTCAGGCTATCTATGCTGCCCAGTTAGAGCATATTGCAGAATAGGGCTGGGGTCACTGAGCTTGGAGTGGAGATGAGCGGATTAATTCGTGGAACTCTCGTCCAGGTCAGTTTTCAGGAAAGTAGTCCAAATGGGAATGTAAAAAATGTAACATCAAATTTATCAGTCAACCCAAGGTTTTGGCATGTTCTCCACCATGGACTTACATTTTGGATCTTTGTTATTATGTAGAAATTTGTTTACAACTGCATTAAAAAAATCCCAAGCCCTTTTCTTAATAGCTTTCATTTTTGTTTCAAAAACCTTGTCCTTCACGAGTTTCCAAATATCCGGACCCATGAAAATGCCTTCCTTCAGTTTTGCTTTGGACAGGCCCTGAAACGTGGTACACAGGTACTTAAAAGTCTCTCCTCCTTTTGGTAAAGCTTTCTGAAACTGCTTTAACCCCTTAGTGACAGAGCCAATTTGGTACTTAATGACAGAGCCAATTTTTACAATTCTGACCACTGTCACTTTAGGAGGTTATAACTCTGGAACACTTCAACGGATCCTGCTGATTCTGAGACAGTTTTTTCGTGACAAATTGTACTTTATGTTAGTGGTAACATTTCTTCTATATTACTGGCGATTATTTATGAAAAAAACGGAAATATGGTGAAAATTTTTTAAATTTTGCAATTTTCAAACTTTGTATTTTTATGCCCTTAAATCAGAGAGATATGTCACAAAAAATAGTTAATAAATAACATTTCCCACATGCCTACTTTACATCAGCACAATTTTGGAAACAAATTTTTGTTTTGTTAGGGAGTTATAAGGGTTAAAAGTTGACCAGCAATTTCTCATTTTTACAACACCATTTTTTTTAGGGACCACATCACATTTGAAGTCATTTTGAGGGGTCTATATGATAGAAAATAACCAAGTGTGACACCAGTCTAAAAACTGCACCCCTCAAGATGCTCAAAACCACATTCAAGAAGTTTATTAACCCTTTACGTGCTTCACAGGAACTGAAACAATGTAGAAGGCAAAAATGAACATTTAACTTTTTTTTGCAAACATTTTACTTCAGAACCATTTTTTTTTATTTTCACAAGTGTAAAAACAGAAATGTAACCATAAATGTTGTTGTGCAATTTCTCCTGAATACGCCGATACCCCATATGTGGGGGTAAACCACTGTTTGGGCGCACCGCAGAGCTTGGAAGAGAAGGAGTGCAGTTTTACTTTTTCAATGTAGAATTGGCTGGAATTGAGATTGGACACCATGTCGCGTTTGGAGAGCCAGTAGAAACCCCCCACAAGTGACCCCATTTTGGAAACTAGACCCCTTAAGGAACTTATCTAGATGTGTGGTGAGCACTTTAAACCCCCAAGTGCTTCACAGAAATGTATAAAGTAGAGCCATGAAAATAAAAAGTCACATTAAAAGTTGTTGTCCAATTTATCCCGAGTACGCTGATGCCCCATATGTGGGGGTAAACCACTGTTTGGGCGCACAGCAGAGCTCGGAAGGGAGGGAGCACCATTTGACTTTTTGAGCGCAAAATTGGCTATGGCGTTTAGAGACCCCCTGATGTACCTAAACAGTGGAAACCCCTCAAATCTAACTCCAACCCTAACCCGAACACACCCCTAACCCTAATGCCAACCCGATCCATAATCCTAATCACAACCCTAACGATAATCACAACCCTAACCCCAAAACAACCATAACCCTAATCAGAACCCTAAATCCAACACACCCCTAATCCTAATCTCAACCCTAACCTCAAACCTAACCCTAATCCCAATACACCCCTAATCCCAACCCTAACCTTAACCCTAATCCCAAACCTAATCCTAATCCCAAACGTAACCCTAATGCCAACCCTAATCCAAACCCTAATCCCAACTCTAACCCTAACTTTAGCCCCAACCCTAGCCCTAAATTTAGCCCCAACTCTAACCCTAGCCCTAACTTAAGCCCCAACCCTAACCCTAGCCCTAACCCTAAATTTAGCCCCAACCCTAACCCTAACCCTAGCCCTAAATTTAGCCGCAACCCTAACCCTAAATTTAGCCCCAACCCTAACCCTAAATTTAGCCCCAACCCTAACCCTAAATTTAGCCCCAACCCTAACCCTAGCCCTATCCCTAACCCTAGCCCTAACCCTAAATTTAGCCCCAACTCCTCTAGCTGCCGGCCGGCAGATCATGGCGGGCGCCCTGCACATGCACCCGCCATTTTCTTACAGAAGGAAGAAGCCGGCGGCCAGGAGAGGACACAGGAGAACCCAGGGACACCGGTAAGTATGATAGGGTCCCCGAATCCCCCTATTTCTCTGTCCTCTAATATGCGATCACATCAGAGGACAGAGAATTACACATCGCTTTTTTTTTTTTTTTGCGGTCGCCGGTAAACAGTTAATTACCGGCGATCGCAAAACAGGGGTCGGTAAAAACCGACCCCGATCATGTTCTTTGGGGTCTCAGCTACCCCCGGCAGCCGAGACCCTAAAGATCTCCCAGGTGCCGGCCGGTGGGCGCACTGCGCATTCGCCCGCCATTTTTTGGCCGGAAGAAGATGGCGGCGCCCATCGGGAGCCACGAGGAGCACCAGGGGAGACAGGTGAGTATCGGGGGCCTATTGGGAGCGATCGGGGACCCCATTTCTCTGTCCTCTGATGTGCGATCACATCGGAGAACAGAGAAATTAAATGGCAAATCGCGTTTTTTGGGGGGTTTTTTGCGACCGCCGGTAAACGGTTAATTACCGGCGATCGCAACTTGGGGGTCAGTAAAAAAAAACCGAATCATGTTCTCTGGGGTCTCGGCTACCCCCGGCAACCGAGACCCCAGAGAAAATCTGACTCTGGGGGGCGCTATTCACTTTTTCCACAGCGCCGTTAATTAACGGCGCTGTGGTTTAAGTACCCTTAACTGCCGCCGTTAAAAGGCGTATCGGCGGTCGTTAAGGGGTTAATAGTCCGAGCTTAATGTGGAGTGGTAGCAGGAGAACTTTAGCTGGATCAGCTAAACTTTCCACAACTATGTTCTTGAGTCCAGGTTGAAATGATGTTCTCGTTGGACAACTTTTTTGGCTCCAGTGGTGATGAGTCCTATCCCGGCTGTCCCATTTACACACAAAACAAAGCATGGCCACTTTCCGTATCCTCATTTCTGCCTGAGGAGCAAAGAGAGAACTTTCAGATCACCACATATTGACCATCCTTGATCCTTGTAGTTAAGTTTCTTGAGAATAAAATCTAAATTCTCATAACTTTCAAGTGCTCAGAACGCCATACAGGCACTGAACTATACTTGCTGCCATTGTGCAGTAGCACAGCTGTCAGACTTTTTTTGGATTAATCAATAAAGAGACTCCCCTCTCTCACATTGTACTCAGTGTTACATTTTTCCATCTGCCCAGTAACATCATTGCAATACACTAGAGCCCCATCTTGAGAAAAGCATGGAAGGAATTCCTTATTTCTGCTTCTGTACAATGAAAAATCATTCCTAGTGATACCAAAATCATCCACCAAAGTTAACGCAGAGGAGTCAAAGTATGAAGTATTGGACAAGAAAATGCATATGAAGTCAGTATTTGTGAAAAAACTATGTGATGGAATTTTTGCTATATTTTCACTGAGTTCAGCGATAAAAGTATATGTAAAATCACCTCTTTTCTACCAATTTTACCCTTGCAGACGTGTAATTTATCAGAGAATCAAATAAACTCGGTGGCTATTAGGAGAAAAAAAAAAGCCCCTAAAAAAAAAAAAAAAAAAAAAAAAAAGCACATGCACACAGACAAGGCAAAGCTAGTCCTCAAGTACCATGTCACAGATTAAGCAAAGGCATTTTTCATAACTGAAATCCATATTTTTTTATCTCAAGATTCTAGGTCTTCTGTTTTAAGGTTTCTAATCGTGTGAACTTTATCCATACCGGGAACAAAAAATAAGCACTTATTTCAAAGAGAAAAATCTTAATATGCAGGCAGTGCAGGTCGTGCGTCATTTCTTGACTGTTCTGAAGCGCCACGTGACACAATCGGATTAGGATAAAACAAAAAATGTAGATAAATTACCATTTTTGATCTGGGCTGATTTGATCCTCTTTTCCCCACGCAGTTCATCTGCCTTGCCTTTCATTGCATAACAAACATATTCTCTTCTCCCAAATGTGCAGAAGTATAGAAAGGGATTCGCCCGTATTCAGAGAGGATGTATGCCTCTCAGACAAAAAAGTCTTCAAAGGGCTCAGACAGGGGCTGCCTGAAGCTGATCTGATTTGCTCTGTGTCTATTTAAAGATATTATTAAAGGGATATTTTAGATCTCTTTAGTTTATCTATGAATAAGTTTGTTGTTTCTGTTTTTTTTCTATTTTGACTTTTCTCTTTCTCCAGAAATGTCTAACACCACAACGGTACGTTAAGTCACAAAAAAGACTGCGTACATTTTATCTTCTCATTAATTCAAACGATGGTAAACAGAATTATAAAGGCAGATAATAAACAGAAAATGAGGTTATTCTGCGACACTGTGCTTGTCAGACTTCTGAGCATAGTTTAGTGTTTCTATTCATGACTTTATATTACCAAATTACTCCCTGATGATGTCTCAGATGTGCTTTTGTCTGCAAATGAGAAGGCATAAAATACCAAGACATTAACGTTAAATTACAATCGTTAATGATGTAAATACGAAAATAATTACTCTATCATACCATCAATTGCTTTATGTTCATTACAGACGATCCTTTAAGGCCTTAATTTTCTTGTTATAACACTTTTCTCTATTTTTAGCTGATTATTTTATAGCCACAAAACAGTACTTTACCATTGTTCAGCAGTTACACAATTCATTTAATTCTGTTTAAAGCTTCATTGAAACTACATTTGGGCGACGTATAGCCAGCATGCATTACCGGTGAGCCTCGTACTGCACTGCTAACAAGCAGGACACAAGTGCAAGGGGAAGGCAATGGGGAAAAACATCTTTAGCACAGCGCTATACAAGATTACACAGCATGAGAACACAGGCTGGAACATCTCATACTGCACTGGTGTATGGTGTGCCATGTGGTGTGCCATTCATACTGCACTGGTAGTACGGTGTGCCATTCATACTGCACTGGTGGTACGGTGTGCCATTCATACTGCACTGGTGGTACGGTGTGCCATTCATACTGCACTGGGGGTACGGTGTGCCATTAATACTGTTCTGGGGGTACGGTGTGCCATTCATACTGCACTGGTGGTACGGTGTGCCATTCATACTGCACTGGGGGTACGGTGTGCCATTCATACTGCACTGGGGGTACGGTGTGCCATTCATACTGCACTGGGGGTACGGTGTGCCATTCATACTGCACTGGTGGTACGGTGTGCCATTCATACTGCACTGGTGGTACGGTGTGCCATTCATACTGCACTGGTGGTATGTGTGCCATTCATACTGCACTGGTGGTATGGTGTGCCATTCATACTGCATTGGTGGTACGTGTGCCCTGTCTTTTTCTCTCATGGCACAATGCTTGTCATTTTATTCTTCTAGGAAGACTTGCCTCCATGGTTCCAAATTGCATAATTTGTTTTCAACCCATTGCTGAATGAGCAATTTTGTGTTTTTGGAGCACTTGTATTTTTTTCTCTCTTTCTCGCAAAAGTAATAATTTTTTATTTTTCCGCAGACATAGTCACATAAGGGCTTGATATGCAGGATGAGTTGCAGCATTGAATTACTTCATTCATTCTAAACATATGATGTACTGGAAAGCAAGAAAAAAATTCAAAGTGCGGTGAAATTGAGGGGGAAAAAACATAATTTTTTCTTTGCAATGACCATTATGTGAAAAAAAAAAATTTCCTGGAAGCATGATTCTCCAGGTAAGCACGATCATGGCTTCCTATTGCATTATTTTAACAGAAAAAAAAACACAGTTCTGGCATTTCAACTTTTTTTCTATTTAATGGTTTTACATTTTGACAGATCTGAGATGTCAAATATGCTTATTTTTTACTTTATTTTTAATGTAGAAGAGCAATGATTTGAGCTTCTAAAAACATTTTTTAACTTTCAGGGATCCTCTGATTGTTTGTTCTATAGATTGCAATGTTAAAGTATTGTAGTTTATAGAGATAATCAGTCTTCTATGAAGTCCAGCAAAAAACTAGTCCTTTCAGACGTTCCATCATGGCAAGCCCCCAAGCTGCCCAAAACAACCCATGGAGCCCCCCCATGATCGCATCATTTTTTCCCAAAGTGTTTTTCAGAAGCGGTTTTGACGAAGGATTTTGAAGTAATTTTCACACAGCTTTTTGCAGACTAGTTTGCAGCAGTTTCCACAAGGAATTCGAAGTGCAGAATTCACTTTTTTCCACAGTAAGATTTTTAAAATTCTTAAAATTTTAAAAGTCAGAAAAAAAAAACGCTCAAAAAGTTTGTTGTAAGGACATATTTTCGATTGAAATCAATAGGAAGAGTATTCAAAGCATTTTTAAAGTGCTTTTTTATGTGGATTTTGGAGCAGACTGCTTTGAAATCCTCATGAATAAACCTCTGTGTGAATGTAGCCGTAAGGCATGTCTCGCTATAGCTACAGAAAACATTACATTTTACACAGAGTTTTCATGCATTGCAGTTGAAACCGATAAAACATGTTATGGTTATTAAAACTGTGTTGTATTGCTTATTTTTTTTAAGTAATATTCCTTGAAACTCTTCTCTAGCCAGACAAAAAAATGATGAGGCCTCATGCATGCTGGACTCCTTCACGGCCAGACAGACCTCACTGATCACAAAGTGGTCCATCAGATTTCCGTTACGGTCCAGGATAAAACATGACATGCTGCACTATTTTGTCCATTATTTTTGGCCAGATCTGAAACAGAGACTCTGGTCACAGATGAGGCAGGGCCTCAAATACAAGCACAAAAGTCTCCCACAATATAGAAACTTTTGTAATTGCCATTTTTTGTGGAAATCTAATATGCAACCAAGTACCAACGTCACTTAAAAATGACAATCTGATCTTCCCTGAAGGTAACGATGTAGAGACTGTCACGACATTGCTCCCCTGTGTGACATCAACCATTACTATACTATAGATATTTGTTTTCTAGTATGTAATAAGATGGATATCACAAGGGTGGCGCTGTACTATAGAGAATGAGCCCACACAGCGCTGTCCTTGTGATATCCATCTTATTACACACTAGAAAACAAATATCTATAGTCTCCCCCCGGAAGAAGGCACATTCAGACGAAACGCGCATAAGGGTCGTGGCACCTACAGGTCTGAGGTAATCTTTTGAATACTTCTGGTTTAGTTGCCCCTTCATCTTTATTATATTTACTTGACTTGGTTACTAGTGGTTTTAATTAACCCTTTAATGGTGTGATTTCTAGGCATAACAATATATACAATTTTTGATGTTTGGATGGAGCAACCTATTACATAGATTACGGTATATACCTGCCTCTTTTCTGTGGTGCCAATTTTGGGGGTATTTTTCACTATCTCTGACTTCCCTATTTATAATACAGTTACGGTATATATTTTTTTAAATGTTTAATAAAATTATAACTTTTTAAATTACTCTGGTTCTGTCATGTGCAATTTTCTTTGGGTTCCTATTACACACTAGCCTGATACAGAGAGCGATCAGCCACACAGCATCCTCCATGAGATCATCCAATCATGCACACTCCGAAAATCTTATGCCCGCTCTGTGACAATCTAAACACTACCCAGCTACAGAGAACGTTTAATTACACTGAACACCTATATAACATTATCCAAGCACACTGTGCCTGCTGCAGACACTGTGGGCCTCCACACTGTGCCTCATGTCTGACATCACTATCCGGCTACGCTTGCTTTGTGACATCATCATCTGTATGCAAACATTTAGGGTACCATACTACTTCTATTTTACAGCATTTGTGGACCATTCATTAGAACTTGGCAAACTCGTTTAACAACATAATAGATAACACCTGAAGAGATAAACTGGAATATAAGTTGGTGCACATGTAAGCGCACATGTAAGCGCATGTTCTCACTGACCACTAAACAGACAAAAGCCAAGATAAAAAAAAACAAAAAAAGCAAATACCCTTCAGTAAACAGCTATAGTGGCTGAAAATAATACAGTATAAGGTGCTTAGTTAACATAATTTTGATTACAAAAAAAAATGAAAAAGCCAGGTCATGCTGACCTTATTCGGGACGGTCTTAAACTCTAATATTAAAACCTTACCATTTGTCAAGTCTACATCAATATAGCACAAATGGTATGTGAACACGGCATCTTTTGCCTGGAAAAAATGCTGGAAAAAATGAAAAAAATGAAAATATACACTGGAATGTCAAAAGTCTTTTCCACTTCTTTTCAGAGCTGTCAGGCTTCGAAAACCGTAAGATGGCTAACAGAAGAGAGCTGTCCGTTCGGAAGGCAGCTTCCAGTTTTAAATTGTCACGGTTTTAGTTAAAATTAAAAAAATAAAAATAAATGCCAATGGTAAAGACGCCCAAAATGTACGGTAAAGACTACAAAGGAAGAAGTTTCAGGAAAAGCACATCGGCATGTCACCCATAAATGTAACTGAATGCTATATTTTTAACTTGATGCATATGAAGCAGACCAAAGTCAGGAGGCTTTTACAATCCAAATACAGTATTTTCTGGTGTATAAGACGACTGGGCGTATAAGACGACCCCCAACTTTTCCATATAAAATATGGAGTTTGGGATATACTCGCCGTATAAGACGGGGGTCATCTTATACGGCGTGTGCGGTGCGGATGGTTCCCAGGGTCTGGAGGAGAGGAGACTCTCCTTCAGGCCCTGGGATCCATATTCATGTAAAAAAAAAGAATACAAGTAAAAAATATGGGATATACTTACCCTCCGACAGCCCGCGGCTCTCAGCGGTGCAAGCGGCGGCCTCCGTTCCTAAAGATGCATTGAGCGAAGGACCTTCGATGACGTAACGGTCACACGACCGTGACCACATCGTGTGGGAATTTTTCTGAATAATTTTCCACGCTAGAGTTCATATGAGTTTATGCCAGCAGGGGGCGCAGCACCGCAAGTCTACGATGCTACGTTCCCCTGCTTTCCATTCATTCCCCAGTTTTTACAACCAGGAGCAACAGCTGCATTAGCAGTCTCCTGGTTGTAAAATTATTTAACCCCTTCAGATGGATTTACAGCGTGGGACATGACTGTACGGCGAAGTAAATAAGGCAGCACACTGCAGCGCTGAAACATGCAAATATGAAACATGAAAACTGAACTGCGTTACTGCACTAGAAATATGAAAAATGAGAGTGTTTAGCGCATAAAAATGGCCAATTTTATGTGTACCTGGTAGCCACTTTAGGGCATCTCTCGTATACTAGGTCCTACGCTTTCCTTTCCTCGCTGAGAATAAACGTCTCCATCTGAATGGGTACCTGTGAAACCTCTTCTTAGACTAACATTCTCTCTCTCTCTCTGTGGAGGGGTAATGGACCTGTTGCAATTAAAACACCTGTGGCTAAGAGGCGGAGTGCTCAATCAGAAGGCTAAAGAATACATTTAAAAAAACTGACCGTCACATCCAAACATAGACTAAGTGTGAACAGGTGCTGAACCTAGAGTCACCAACTCATATACAGTCTAGTAAATAAGGCAGCACACTGCAGCGCTGAAACATGCAAACATGAAACATGAAAACTGAACTGCATTACTGCACTAGAAATATGAAAAATGAGAGCGTTTAGCGCATAAAAATGGCCTGGCATAAAAACTGAATTATTTACTTGACTGTATATGAGTTGGTGACTCTAGGTTCAGCACCTGTTCACACTTAGTCTATGTTTGGATGTGACGTTCAGTTTTTTGAAATGTATTCTTTAGCCTTCTGACTGAGCACTCCGCCTCTTAGCCACAGGTGTTTTAATTGCAACAGGTCTATTACCCCTCCACAGAGAGAGAGAATGTTAGTCTAAGAAGAGGTTTCACAGGTACCCATTCAGATGGAGACGTTTATTCTCAGCGAGGAAAGGAAAGCGTAGGACCTGGTATATGAGAGATGCCCTAAAGTGGCTACCAGGTACACATAAAATTGGCAATTTTTATGCGCTAAACGCTCTCATTTTTCATATTTCTAGTACAGTAATGCAGTTCAGTTTTCATGTTTCATGTTTGCATGTTTCAGCGCTGCAGTGTGCTGCCTCATTTACTTGACTGTATATGAGTTGGTGACTCTAGGTTCAGCAACTGTTCACACTTAGTCTATGTTTGGATGTGACGGTCAGTTTTTTTAAATGACTGTACGGCGGACAGGTATGGGATATTGTTGCTTTTTTCTTTCTTTTCTTTTACAGAACGAGTGTCTTCAGGTGGATTAAGCATGCAATAAAGATTTTACAACCCCATGTGTGTATTTATTTCATTATCATGTGTGTGTGTATTATTAACCCTTTACTACTATTAGATTAATAATGGATAGGTGTCTTATTGACATCTCTTCATTATTAACCAGGCTTAATGTCACCTTACATTAGCAAGGTGACATTAACCCTTTATTACCCCATATCCCACCGCTACTCAGGAGTGGGAAGAGAGAAGCTAAGTGCCAGAATAGGCACATCTTACAGATGTGCCTTTTCTGGGTTGGCTGGGAGCAGATGTTTTTAGCCAGGGGGGGCCAATAACCATGGTCCCTCTCTTGAATATTAATATCTGCCCTCAGTCACTGGCTTTCCCACTCTGGCAGAGAAAATTGCGTGGGAGCCCACGTCATTTTTTTCCGTGATTTAACCCTTTATTTTAACAGCTTGAGCCCCCAAATTTTGCACACACACTCTACTAACATTATTAGTGAGGAATATGTAAAAAAATAAGGGATATGAAATGGTTTACTGTATGTAAACCATGTCTCATATCCTGTCGGGTTTGATAAGGAGATAGCAAAAGCCGGCAATTGAATTACCGGCTTTTAAGCTATCTAGCGCTGTATGAAATATCTACTATATAATTGTCTAAGGGTCACTTCCGTCTTTCTGTCTGTCCTTCTGTCTTTCTTTCTGTCACGGAAATCGCAAGTCGCTGATTGGTCGCAGCAAAAAGGCCACGACCAATCAGCGTCGAGCACAGTCCGGAGGCAAAATGGCCGCTCCTTACTCCCCGCAGTCAGTGCCCGCAGTCCATACTCCCCCTCAGTCAGCGCTCACACAGGGTTAATGGCAGCGTTAATGGACTGCGTTATGCTGCGGTGTAACGTAGTCCGTTAACGCTGCCATTAACCCTGTGTGACCAACTTTTTACTATTGATGCTGCCTATGCGGCATCAATAGTAAAAAGATCTAATGGTAAAAATAATTAAAAAATCATTATATACTCACATTCCGTCGGCCCCCGGATCCAGCCTAGGCCTTTCCCGCTCCTCGCGACGTTCCGGTGACCGGTCCATGCATTGCGGTCTCGCGAGATGATGACGTGCGGTCTCGCGAGACCGCTACGTCATCATCTCGCGAGACCGCAATGCACTCTTGGGACCGGAGCATCGCGAGGAGCATCGGTAAACGCCTTGGCTGGATCCAGGGGCTCCGGAAGGTGAGTATATAACTATTTTTTATTTTAATTATTTTTTTTAATAGGGATATGGTGCCCACATTGCTATATACTACGTGGGCTGTGTTAGGTACTGTGTGGGCTGTGTTATATACTACATCTCTGTGCTATATAAGATATGGGCTGTGCTATATACTACGTGGCTGTGGTATATATTACGTGTCTGGGCAATATACTACATCGCTGTGCTCTATACTACGTGGCCTGGGTTATATACTGCATGGGCAGTGTTATATACTACGTCTCTGTGCTATATACTACGTGGCTGTGCTATATACATGGCTGTGCAATATACTACATGGCTGTGATATATACTATGTGGCTGTAAATTACATACATATTCTAGAATACCCGATGCGTTAGAATCGGGCCACCATCTAGTAAATATATATATGTGTGTCTCACTGACATATATCTGTATATATATATATCTCTACCTATACTATGTGTAGACATTTATTCTATCTATTCTATTCTAACCTGTCAGTGTGATTTTACTGTACACCGCACTGAATTACCGGCTTTTCTATAGAACACCGCTGCGTATTTCTTGCAAGTCACACTGATGGTCCGTGTGTAATCCGTATTTTTCTCACCCCCATAGACTTTCATTGGCGGATTTTTTGCTCATTACGCTGACAAACGCAGCATGCTGCGATTTTCTACGCACGTAAAAATACGGCTGCGAAATATACGGCAGATAGGAGCTGCCCCATAGAGAAACATTGGTCCGTATGCAATGCGTAGTTTTTGCCCTCTCATACGTCCGTAAAACTCTCTAGTGTGACGCCGGCCTTATAATGAGAAATTTTATGGCCATGTTTTTAATTTGGCCACAGACCCTAAATAGCGGTATAGGCAGTGCCTGCAGGTCAGGGGCAGCGCTAACAGACTCGATTGGAAAGAGCTTGTATGCACGCACTGCACTCGTTGCTTAGGAGACTGGCCACTGCTGATAGACTGCAACGGTGGCTAGTAACCTAGGCAACAAGGAGTAAGCCATAAGATTAAAAATCCCTTCAGTCTTGGAAGTGTGGAAGATTTTTTATAACAAGCATTTGGTAATGAGCCAACCCTGCTAAGTGCAGACATTACACAGTACACAGCATTGGCCATTTCAGAACAAGACTCCATAGACTTCAACGCGCACTAACTGGTAGATTATAAGGAGAAATCATACTTGAACAGAACTGAGGGGGTATATATAGAAAAGTGTCATATGTGCCACAAAACTGATACAAGCAATCTGTAGAAATGGAACATATTGTTCAGTCCAGTGCAAGTGAATATTATCAATAATCTGAATGTAATAAGTGATCCGCACGGCCCCCGCGCCATCCATCCAAGTATTTGTACAGAAAAATACCAAACCAGATGAACATCCTCCAGACTGTAGTAAATACCTGCTGCTAGTCAATCATTTCAAGGTGCTTTCTAGAAGTAAAGTTCAGTGGATGCGGGCAGGCCTCCTGCAGCGCTCACATGCTTCAGCAATGCCCCTGTCATCCACTTCTCTGGATCATGCACTTCCCCTGTCAGAGCGGTTTACTATCAAAATGCAGAAACACTATGCACAGAGGAAACCGGTCTCCGAGCACCGTGGGCACAGGCGGGGGCACGGTGGTAGCACAGGCAGGGCATGGTGCCGGGATCACTGCTACTTTACTGCTGTAATGCTTATGGAGCAAGGAGGTTAAATAATGTCAGTGCCTGGCTGGGCGACTGCGGAGGGAACAGGATGACCTGCTGTATAATCACTACAACTAATGCAATTAAAGGATCGGAAACTGAGGGTCACTGAGGGCACGCTGGGCCAGTGCTGATGAGCCCATCCTGGCAATATGGCCACCGGCAGGTGGATGCAGGCACATGGGGCATCATGTATACAGCAGAAGGCACTGCTCCAGCCTTATATGAGGAGTGACACACTGTGGGTATGTGGAGAGAGAGAGAGTGAGACAGATGGATTGAAGGATGGATGGATAGAAGGATGGATATAGAAGGATGGATATAGAAGGATGGATATAGAAGGATGGATATAGAAGGATGGATGGATGGAAGGATGGATACAAGGAAGGAAGGAAGAATATATGGACAGAAGGATGGATAGAAGTAAAGATGGGAGGGAGGGATGGATAGAGGGAGATAAATTGAAAAAAAAAAACAAGAACAAACATAAGTGCAGCACAAGTAAGCTACTAAACTACAGGAGACAGTGAGTGCAAAGCCTCACAGGCAAAACCAACCCTCAATGTGTCCAAAAAGATAACGGCAGCGCTCCAAGGTCCAAAAAGATTTTGTTGTTTATTGCCACTAAGTCATGGTGACCATGTTTTGTTCCATGTGTGGCCTCAGAAAGTTCCGCATTTGGAAGAGACATCACCACCATGACTTAGTGTCAATAAACAACATCTTATTGGACCTTGGAGCGCTGCCGTTATTTCTTTGCAGATAGATAGATATGGGATAGATAGATAACATAGATAGATAGATGATAGATAACGTAGATAGATAGATAGATAGATAGATAGATAGATAGATAGATAGATAGATAACGTAGATAGATAGATAGATAGATAGATAGATAGATAGATAGATAGATAGATAACGTAGATAGATAATGTAGATAGATAACGTAGATAGATAACGTAGATAGATAACGTAGATAGATAACAGATAGATAGATTGATAGATAACGTTGGTAGATAGATGACAGATAGATAGATAACGTAGATTGATAGATAGATAGATAGATAGATAGATAGATAGATAGATAGATAGATAGATAGATAATAGATATAAGATAGATAGATGATCGATAGATAATAGATAAGATAGATAGCAATGGATATATAATAGATAGATATCAATAGATAAATAGATACCGTAGATAGATAGGATAGCAATAAACAGATAAATAGAGATACCACAGATAGAGAGATAGATAACAATAGATAGATAATAGATAGGTAATAGATAAATACCAAAATATATCAATAGATAGATATTAGATAGATAGATGGATAGATAGACAGATAGATAGATAGATGGCCGTAGTGACTGCTCTGATGTGATGTGACGGGGTCGCGCCATGGATCACGTCACTAGTATTCGCAGAGTTTGCTCACACCGCACTAGTACCGCACACTCTGTGGAGAAGCCGCAGCGGTAAGTTCCCGGCCGGGCACACAGCCGCACATGACAGATGGCTGCCCACGTAAAGTTGCTCTCTGCTCCGCACACACGTGGATGACAAGTGACAGCAGCCTGGCCCCGGCTATTCCCGCCTCACGTGTCCTACTAGAGCCCGGTCCTAGGACTCGGCGCCACACAACACACACACGTCCATCAATAACTTCCCTCACCTCGGGGAGCACATGCCCCTGGGTGTGCGGAACCCGGTGCCAGCCCCGGGCGGGGGCTCAGGACGGCGCTTACCTTGGTCAGCGCTTTCCCCGGGCAGGTGCAGGCGGTGACAGAGAGCGGCGGCGGAGCAGATAGTGCAGCAGTGACAGCAGCATCACAGACCGCGGACTGCAGGAGCTCCCCCCTCCCGCGCACTGGGAAGACCCGAGGACGAGGAGGCGCATGTGCAGAGGTGAGGAGCGCCCCAAACTTCACCTCACACCGGCTGACCTCACAGCGCTATGACGTAGGAGCACGTCATAATCCTACTCATGGGCTGGGGGCTCTGCACAGCTCCTCCCCAGGGTCACAGCATCAGCCTCACACCTGTTCATGTGCAGCCCCCAATATTCCACCATCAGGTCCCAGACTGATGGCATTGCTGAGGAATTCTCACAGCTGGTGTCCTGTGCAGAATCACAGAGGGGAGAGTAGGCAGATAATGTAATGTAGGGGTATAATGACCCCCAAAGGCATGGAGGTGCAGTAAGTGGAGCCCCTCATAACTTGAAATAATGGGGGACAAGGCTGTGACCTGGACAGTATGACCTCAGACCGCAGTCCGGGTGATCGCACGAAGCGTTGGTGTGAATATGCGCCAGCCATGAGGCGGCAGAAGAATGAGTCTCGGGCCATGTTCACGCTCTGCGTCACACTCCGTCAGTTTACCAGAAGGAAAGGTCCCAGTACCAGGACCCCACTCTGCTTTTTCCAGTAAAGTGATGGAGCTTATTAACCCCTCCATTTTTTTTTATTTTCAATCAATCCATGCGTAAAATATAATGATTTCACAGATGGGCAGCAGATAACTCTGCGGGAACAACCACCTGTCAGAGACCACCACCATACGGACCACCACCATAGGGACCACCACCATTCCACAGTTATGTAGTTTATATTTTAGTGGTAAAAAAAATCTGAATTTTGTAACCGAAAACGGAGCAGTGTACTATATTATCATTATTGGATACTTATACATTTATGGGGGAGATAAGACAGAAAAGAGCTATTCTAGTGTTTGGGATTTTTTTCTTTACATATTTTATTGTTTGTGTTAATTATTTTTGTGATAGTGTTTTATTATGTTATTTGTGATGCTGAAGCTTTATACTTTTTTGATGAGGTTTTGTATTTTTGCTATGTGGGTCTCATTGATTCAGCCATTATTACACCCGATTATTACACCATCTCAGGTAGTTAAATTGCTAAACTGCTCACTGAGTTGGTAACGAGAAATCTAGGTGTCTGGAGCTGGATGCACTAACATTGCTGCGACTGTTACAATAGATTAGAGTTCAGTTGAATATCAGCTAGAGGACAGCCAGCAGTGGCATAACGACCGTGGTCGCAGCGGTTGGCACCGTGACCGGGCCTGGCGGGTCAGGTCGGACGCACATCCAGCTGGTGTATTGCACCGCACAGGCTCATCGTGGCCAGTAGGTGACATCGGCGTGCACATGAGCGGGGGCACATGTCAATGACGTCATGCTATCCCGTCACACACTAGTCAGCTACTGGCTGCACAAGAGGACACCGCTCACAGGGGGAGCTGAGGGACGGTGAATATTTTTATTAAAAAAAAACTGGCCAAACTACTACATGAATGACTATGGGCTGTGCATTATACGTCTTAGATGACTATGGGCTGTTCATTATACTTTATGGATGATTATGACTGTGCATTATACTTTATGAATGGCTATGGG
Source organism: Ranitomeya variabilis (assembly GCF_051348905.1). Taxonomy (NCBI): domain Eukaryota; kingdom Metazoa; phylum Chordata; class Amphibia; order Anura; family Dendrobatidae; genus Ranitomeya; species Ranitomeya variabilis. The sequence goes on along the minus strand of NC_135237.1, from coordinate 113,636,824 downwards.
CTGTGCAGTATACTTTATGGATGACTATTGGCTGTAATTTATACTTTATGGAGGACTATGGGCTGTGCATTATACTTTATGGATGGTGATGAGGCTGCATTACACTTTATGGATGAATATGGGCTGTGTATTGTACTTTATGGAGGATTATGGGCTGTGCATTATATGGAAGACTATGTGGAGGACTATGGGGGGGTACATTGTACTACAGGCAGTGGTGTAACGTGTAAGTTATGGGCCTCAATGCAAAATCTCCAATGGGGCCCCCAACGACCACAGATCTTTAATAGTAATAGTCTTTTTATATGGGGCAAAGGGACCTTTGGGATCCCTCTAATCTCCAATTATAGTTACGCCCCTGACTACAGGGAGGACTATTTTCTGTGCGTTATACTATTTGGAAGACTATGGGGAGTACACTGTACTTCTATGGAGCCCCATGACTTCTATGTACGCCCCTGGTGAGTATAATAGTTTATTTTTTTATACTCATTAAAGAAGAGTGGCAGAAAGGGGGACATATACCAGATGAGAGATTGATATACCAGGATGCGGCCCAGGATTAGGGACATGGTATAGGTAGGTATACCATGATGCGGTCTATACCAGGATGAGTGACATATATGCCAGGATGGAGGGCACATATGTATATATATTTACTTAGAATGGGTGGGGGGCCCAGTCCAAATCTTGCATCGGAGCCATTAGACTCTACTTTTGCCACCGACAGCCAGACAGCATGTAAGGGAACTCATGGTGACGGACTGACCTGAAGAACACAAGTAAGGATAGCCTAAGGACTAGCACCCGAGTGGCTGAAAAAAATGTCATGGACCTCCTCGCACACTTAGCCTAATTAAAACCGTACGCCAGGAGGAATACTGTCCCGGAGGATAGTCCCTCATAATGAAAATGGGAAAATAGGCATCTTACAAACCATGAAGGTTAGAGGGATCAGGGATGTTGGGTTCGCCTGGGGAAATCCACACTGGTGGGATTGAGAGAAACTCCAATATGTCAGCCTGGACAGGATAGGCTCTGACTGCGCTCACTGTTTACCACGCCTCGTATGTGCCGCTTCCTGCATCTGTCACCATGCTCCAGTCTTACCAATACCAATTGTGGCTGTTTACTTTTTTTGGCTGCTGTTTAAGTAAAGTTCATCTGCTTTACTTTTAAACTACCATCTGACTTTCCTGTCTCTCTCCACCACACCAACACCACGGGGAACGGCACCAAACACCAAAGAGGTGACAGGACAGTACTACCTGCCTTAACCCCCGCACACCCACATCCGTGTGCTTTTTCACTGTATCGGAGCGCTAAGCATGGCCACCACCGTCCACCCCCATGTGACAACAAGAAGAATCCGACCCATGGCTGGTGTACTGGGTTAGCTGCGCTCCTCGTGTCACAATAGTACAGACTTAATGGACGCGGCAATACTAATGCAACAAGGGAAGGAATGCGAATCCACAGCAAAAAATGGGTAAATAGGTTATAATATCAAATTTATATAGACTTTTAAAAACAGGAAAAAATTAAAAATATTATGAGATAAAAAAAGCGGGGCTAGAGAGACACTGGGTCTGCCGTTTCGAGCCCACTGCTCTTAGTCTTGACACGGCAATACAAACATACCTATATATATTTATTATTTTTATCGTTTATTCATTTTATTTTTTTAATTAGAAGAATGATTATTTAAAGTTTTATTTTTAATTTTCACTTTTTGATTCATTCTCCAATGGAAGCAAATGTGAAGTGTGGACATAGCCCAAAATTTTTACTGAGTTACCTTGACATGATAAAAATGTGCAGTATATTGATCAACGTTTACTAAATCTTAAATGCATATCACCTGTGGTAACTCTCGCCCCGTCCTACCCCACATATCCAGTAATTTGCAGGAATTTCAATGTTGTGATATATTTCTGATTGTTGTCGCTGATCTTTAATATGTGGTATAGGACTGTACAGATTGGCAATGTCGTGTCACATTATTTCTTTGAAAGGCTCTACCCTTTGTGTGTTTGATGGCATATCTGCTGCGTTATGGACACAATAGTGGGGTTGCAGCTGCTAAACACCCGCTGTTTCTTAGATGAGAGTGCATGCTCTCCATCAGGGCTTGTGCACACCATCGACTTTCGTTTACAAGTGCTATCTGTGTTTTTTACGGACAGCACTCGTACCTATGATATTCTCGACCCAAATGTCGGCTCTAAATACTCAATGAAAGTTTATGGGTCCATGAAAATAATCAGATTGCACTTGAAAGACATCCACGTGTGGTTCAATGTTCATGGACTGACAGAATGGAGAAGGTGGAGAAACTTTATTTTATCTTCACATCCAAGAAAAAATGATGCCACTCTAATCAAAGTCTGATGAGAATAGTTGGACTATTTTATATAATTTATATATTTCTTATTTCTGTATAGCACATGCAATACATTTGTTTTTTCCTGTGATACAAAATTTGCCCACTCGGGGTATATAGTATATATTAGAAAATTGACCTGCCTTATGGATATTGTATCTTGATCTGTGCATAATTTGAAGATATATATATATATATATATATTTACATGATTTTGTTTTAATATTTTATTGGTGTTTCTCTATTGCCATTAAATAAATGTGATATAATTATTAAATTATCTCCTGTCACTTTCTCATGGATCCGGTATATGCTTAGTGCATGCTTTTTTGCTCTCTTCTAGTGGTTTCACTATATCTTAGACACATGTGGTGACCTTGGGCTTATTAATAGGATTGGACCCACTTACTAGGGGAATAGTACTAAGTGTTCCTTTATATATTATATCCGGGTGTCATTATTGTGTCTTTTTGATTTTCCCTTAGTAGGGCAGATCATAGTGCGCCTATGCATGCCTGGGTTACAACTGCACTGGCTCAAGAGTCACATGGATCTGTGGATGACGTAAGACACATCATCCATATCGATCACGGCAGGAGGACAGCAATTTTGCTCATAAAGGAGGCGCAGACCCCTGATACCAGACCCCTGTTCTCCATTTAACTGGACCTTGTTGGTTAGTATTCTGTGGAGGAGACTTATAAAAGGTATTTTTGTGATATACAGGAGGACTTGGGGGCTGATATACAGGTTAATGGACTGCGGTAATTGAATAGTTAAAAGTAGTGGCTTATATTCGGAAAATACTTTTGACAGATTCGCTTTAAGGGGTTATGCCACAATGACATCACTCTCCTTAGGACAGATGGGGGGTCCTGCCGCTGGCTTCCAAGACAAGCCCCAGAAGATGGTTTGTTTATTCTATGAAACATATTCAATCTACATATGAATCCGTTGAAAGGCCACCAAAATCGTGGTGAAAGTGAAAGGCTTTGCTCCTTCTCTTTAATATAACATGAATTCTGGAGAGATATTTTATTATATGAATGAAAGTTCTGTTACCATTTTTGTTATCCAACTGAAATGAAAACAATCAGGAACATCTTGCTAGCGCATAGTGCGGAGTGTGAATAAACATTAGGGGACTTATCTTTTTTAAAGAATGAATGCTGAGGCATCTCACAATTGTATAGAATCCACTGTGCTCACACAATGAAGATCGGATTGTTAATTATTATACATCAAGTGCTGATTGTTCTGCACATGCACCAGGAAAACCTGGGGCCACTATACTATAATTAACTATGTTATGTTCTATTGATTCTGAAGAGTTGGACTTGTAACGTTTGTACATTTTAATAAAAGGCAATAAATGAAAATAGATTGTAGCATGATTCCTGTGAGCAATATTACTTGTGCATCCTCAAAAATGAAATGAGCTTGTAGGAACTCTGCTATATCTGATAAATATTTTCTGCTGACATCAGCAATATTGGACAAAGCATCCTGTATGTATTAGAAATACGATGTCAGCCTCCATGGATGTAAAATAATAAATAGGAGCATTGGTTTCTTATTTCACTTCTAACCATTCCAAGTATACTAATTCTGACAGTAAAGCAACTACACAGAAAATATCTAATTTTATTTGATATATAGTTATTTCTATAATTGGGACACTACTGGTATTTGAGATAAACGGTACAGTACTGGCTGTACAGTTCAGTGATGGCTTAGCTGTTTTCCAAAAAATCACGGTTATAGGCACTGCATGTAGTAACTACTGTAGTTATATCAATTGTGATTAAAACGATCTCATCATAGAAAGAATTTGTGATAAGTATTAAATGAGTTGTCTGGCCAATTGACCAGCGTTTGAGCTGTGTTTCTCGTCAAGTCCACAACCCAGTGAATGAAGCTGTGCTGTTCTGACTCCATTCACTGCTTACATCCAGCCAGTGAATGAGCTGAAAACCGTTGATCCAAAAGATAGGTCTTCTATAGTTTAACCCTTTTAAGGGGTTATCCAGCACTATTTATTTTTTTATTATGGGCTTAAGTACTAACAGGCAGGTAGTTGCTACCTAGCTGCCTGTTCTGCCAGGTGACGACCTTCGCCGGCACATCGCAGGCACAGATCCCGCCTATTGGCGATTCAGCAGCTGCTTCTGATATCAAGTTCTCAGAGCAGAGGCTTCCATTCTGTTTTGCTCTGTTGACGGAACATGACTGCCGATGTCATTCCGTTTGATAACCTGCTCCCCGCTGCCTAACTGCAGGGAGCCGGCTGTCAGTCTGCATGACGTCGGCAGGCATGTCCCATCAAAAGAGCAGCCTGGAAGAGGAAGAGCTGCTCCGTTGACATGAAGCAGCTGAATCGCAATGACTTCTTTTTGCCAGCGCCAGGTAGAACAGGCAGGTAGTTAGCCACTACCTGCCTGTTAGTTTTTAGGCCCATAGTTGAAAACAGTAGTCCTTGATAAACCCTTTAAGTATGAACCCCTTTAACAACTACAGTATTTTGTTCCTAAATGACCAGACATTTTTTAGCCATTTAATGCTTATGGTGGTTTAACAGCACTAACTGTACAGAATAATTTTTGCATCATGTTTTTTGGGACACATTGGTATCGCACATTACATCACACCCTTATACTATATGCCCCATTGCCTGACAAGTCGTACAAAGTGTCTAAAAATATAATAAATGTATCGTAAGTCATGAAATACAGTTTTTGGTACAAAATATTTCAGAATTTTGTTCCATGCTCCTTATTTTTTTGTAATGCCTTTTTTTCTTATTTTTCTTTTTTAATTAAAAATGGCATAGTTATTTATTATTTTAATATGACAATTTGAACCAAAATTATTAGAATGGACTTCTTATTTTTTTCTGTCATTCTAATATATAATTTGTAAGCTCTAATATGACTGGGTGGCTTTGGCAACAGATTGTGTAGGCATGGGTGCTGTATTTTCTCTTTTATTTGTCATTTATTTTAACATTTTTATTTAACCATAATAGGTCATAAAGCATATGAGGGAGCATTCTCATTTTTTTTTTATTTTGCAGCAACCCCCTGTAGTGAAAATAGTCACTGGCAGAGCAGACCTGAGTCTCCTAATCCATGCTAAGGGCACTCAATTATCGCCAAATCCAGTAGAAACAGCAGTAGCAGCATCCAAAGGATTGGTCATCAATAATAATGTACCAGAAAACACTTAAGATCTGATCTCGGCTGAACTATTTAAGATTGTTAGCCACAATATTAAAGCATTCATAACAGAACTGATGTTGACAGAAAGTATAGCACATAAACTTATATAAAAGAATGATATAAACAACCTAAAAGAGTGACCAATTATTCGTATATGTCCACTCCTGGTGACCCTGCACACTAATACACATTTAACACAACATGACAAATATTTAATATTTAGCTGTTGGCTGGAGTCCCCAGCCCATGCTCACGGGGGATTAAGTATTCCTAATTCCCCCCTACTCAGCAAGCTAATCAACAGAGATCCAGCAAGGCTAAAGGGCATTTGTAGTCTTTCTATTGGAATATTTAATCCATGGATGACTAAAGCAAAATAAGTACGAAGTTACGATTCAGTTGAAGAGGACCCTTCAGCAGTTTGAGCATGTTAAGTTGGGCCACATCATGGAACAGTGACTGCAAAGTTGAGTAAAATGTAGTTTCTATTATTTAATTTATCCTCTCCTATTCAGAGATGTTATTCTTTAAACTTTAGTTTACGATATATGTTACATTCATCTAGGTGTTACCAGAGATTTGTTTCTGGGGGTGTATACTTCTTCCCCTGCATGAGGTTGACCAATCAGGAGCAGGCAGCAGCACACAGGGGAATAAGAACACACCCTCCTATTGTTCTCTGTAGCTGCTGTGAAGAGATACAGCAGAGCTGAGTTATGTATCATTACACAACCTCCCGTTACACTGACTGCAGTGAGATGAGATCTGGAAAGGTTTGTAATATACAGAAACAGCAGAGATCAGTGAGGAGAGGCTGGCATGTTTTTCTCTCCACTGCATGACACAGCCTGCTTATGAATGGTCAACCTCACACAGAGGAAGAAGAACCCCAGAGACATATCTCTGGTAATGCCCAGTTGAACGTCGCATAAATTACAACTTAAACTTTACAAGTTAATATATCTGTAATGGAGAGGAGAAGTTAAAAATGTAAAACTACATTTTCCTCAGCTCTGCCGCAACTATTTCATGATCTGGCCAGTTTATTGTGCTCAAAGTTCCTCTTTAAAGACTTAAATAAGTGCAAAAATCTCATGTGTCCATCTCTGCTTCTTAACCTCGGAGACTGCCATTAGAAATAGTTCAATATCATTGATTTCAGCAATTATCTTGGTCAGACAACTCTTTGATATCCACTATGGAGGAAATATTTTTTTTTCATGTGTACTATCATTTTTCTTGAGACAAGCTATGCCAGTGGTGTCTGAAAAGCAGTAGATGCCCTTCCATCTCTCTAGAAACATCTTATGCATTCCACTGAGCCAGAAATGGTCACATGAATAGACGGCTCCATAATAGTTCAGCAACGTCCTCCTTAAGGCTATGTTTCCACGGGGTGCTCCGCCCAAAGCGCCACCCGCTGTTGTACAGCGGTGATTCCGTTCATTGAACACATGCGGAATCACCGCATCGTTTTCATAGACTGGATTATTTATCTTGCGGAGATGGAGTGTCTCTGCAAGATAAATAGACATGCTGCGGTCTGGAAAGACGCGCCGCATGTTCGGTTACGCAGGGCTGCTGTATGCGGCCCTGCTCGCATAGTGGAGATGGGATTTCATAAAATCCCCTCCACTATGCTGTAACATCTGGCCTCTGCGGATTGGACACCAAGGCTGTAGTCAGCGTCCAATCCGCAGCGAATCCTTAATGTGGAAACATACCCTTAGAATGTGATCTAATTTCTATATGAAAATAACACATTTTTTTAAAGTAGGTTTTTATTGAGTTGTCCTAGCAGCAGGATTTCAACAACTGTAAATTAGCCGCACTGATGAAATAATAATCATCTTGTGTTTTCTGCTCCTGTCACTGTAAGGACAAGAATGCTTGCTATGAAAATTCTGAATTCTGTCCCGATTGCATTGTTAGGTGAGTCCAAATCTAGGGAGATAAACAAAGCTGTATAATGGTGTGAGATGTGACAGCCCTAATGAGCTCACACAAGAATTATGCAAACATTATTAAGTGTAATAAACGCGTGTCAGCAGGCAATCCTGTTGAACTGTTTATGAAAGCTACATGAACACTTTATTAATAATGTCTTTTTAAGTTTATGCAGAGGGTGTAATAAGCCTTTGGCTTTGCTGCAGCTTCGATGGAAAATCGTTACATGATAAAAGATGAGCCGGTGCACTGGAAGCACCGTGGTACTGTACGCTCTCATTCATAAACGCTCCGTACTGGAGGAAATAGCAGGAAGCCTGCCAACATTTCCCATTTAATTATTCTACAGCCAGATCTTCACTTCTCGTAGCAACTTCCTGAGGCAACATCTGGTGACTATGAGGACAATAAAGCAAATAAATATAAAGGCATAAAAAATTAACATCCACGTTAATATTTCTTTACGGCTCTTTCGATAAATCATTTGTTGGACTGTAAAGCTGTGGTGTTACGTGCTCCATTTTGAGTACAGGGGCATATGACGGTTTTCATTTAACAGTATTATTTTTCTCTTAAGTGCTTTGGACAGGTTTTAAAGCTTAGTGTCCATTAATTCACAGAGGGAGATTTAATAACTATTTTCAACCATCTTATTCAGGCGTAAGAGAATAGTTATGTTGGCAGTGTATTTCTCCAGGACAAGTCTCAAGCTCCGAGGTGTGTACAGCTGGCCAGACCATCTGGATACAGTGGAGCGATTGGCACCGAGACTCATGGTACTTTCTCAATAGATATCATGGCTTCTGTGACGGAATTAATTTACTGAATCATTATAAACGGATCAAAACAAAGCAGAGCGCATCTATGTTACTATACTAGCATAATAGCGCATCTATGTTACTATATTAGCATAATAGCGCAGCTATGTTACTATATTAGCATAATAGCGCATCTATGTTACTATATTAGCATAATAGCGCAGCTATGTTACTATATTAGCATAATAGCGCATCTTTGTTACTATATTAGCATAATAGCGCATCTATGTTACTATATTAGCATAATAGCGCAGCTATGTTACTATATTAGCATAATAGCGCATCTATGTTACTATATTAGCATAATAGCGCAGCTATGTTACTATATTAGCATAATAGCGCATCTAGTTTACTATATTAGCGTAATAGCGCATCTATGTTACTATATTAGTATAATAGCGCATCTATGTTACTATATTAGCGTAATAGATCATCTATGTTACTATATTAGCATAATAGCGCAGCTATGTTACTATATTAGCGTAATAGCGCATCTATGTTACTATATTAGCATAATAGCGCAGCTATGTTACTATATTAGCGTAATAGCGCATCTATGTTACTATATTAGCATAATAGGGCATCTATGTTACTATATTAGCGTAATAGCGCATCTATGTTACTATATTAGCATAATAGTGCATCTATGTTCCTATATTAGTGTAATAACGCAGCTATCTATAATATAACGCTGGGAGCGTCACTCTGTCCGAAGCCTCTATAGACTGCGCAAGCGCCGTCGCAGTCTGGACCCCACAGAGCGACGCTCCCAGAAGATCGCGGTATGCGTAAGCGCTGAACGCACACCGCGATCTCCAACGGAGAAACAGGGACGAGCCAGGAGGCGGAGGGTGAGTATACTTACCTGTCCCGTTCCACCGACGCCATTCCGGGCCATGAATATCCCCCTGCTCCCGGAATCGGCGCCTGCGCAGTCCGCGCTTTCCGGCGCCATTTTCTTGAAGACACATTGCAGTGTGTCTTCAAGAAAATGGCGCCGGAAAGCGCAGACTGCGCAGGCGCCGATTCCGGCACCAGGAGGACACAGAAAATGGTGCCGGAAATGAATAAGGTACCGCAAGTAACAAATTGCTGTGCCATGAGGCTGTGGCACTTCATGCCACAGCTATTTGTTACTTACGCCACTTACGTCCACAGCCGCCGCACCCACCACAGCCACCGCACCCAGCACAGCCACGCACAGCCGCCGCACCCAGCACAGCCGCCACACCGAGCACAGCCGCCCACAGCCGCCGCACCCAGCACAGCCACGCACAGCCACCCACAGCCACGCACAGCCGCCCACAGCCACGCACAGCCGCCGCACCCGGCACAGCCGCCGCACCCAGCACAGCCACGCACAGCCACCCACAGCCGCCGCACCCACCACAGCCACCGCACCCAGCACAGCCACGCACAGCCGCTGCACCCAGCACAGCCACGCACAGCCACCCACAGCCACGCACAGGCGCCTACAGCCACGCACAGCCGCCGCACCCAGCACAGCCGCCGCACCCAGCACAGCCGCCGCACCCAGCACAGCCACCCACAGCCGCCGCACCCACCACAGCCACCACACCCAGCACAGCCGCCGCACCCAGCACAGCCGCCGCACCCAGCACAGCCACCGCACCCAGCACAGCCACGCACAGCTGCCCACAGCCACGCACAGCCGCCGCACCCAGCACAGCCGCCGCACCCAGCACAGCCACGCACAGCCGCCGCACCCAGCACAGCCGTCCACAGCCGCCGCACCCAGCACAGCCACGCACAGCCGCCCACAGCCGCCTACAGCCACGCACAGCCGCCGCACCCAGCACAGCCACGCACAGCCGCCGCACCCAGCACAGCCGTCCACAGCCGCCGCACCCAGCACAGCCACGCACAGCCGCCCACAGCCACGCACAGCCGCCTACAGCCACGCACAGCCGCCGCACCCAGCACAGCCGCCGCACCCAGCACAGCCGCCGCACCCAGCACAGCCGCCCACAGCCACGCACAGCCGCTGCACCCAGCACAGCCACGCACAGCCGCCCACAGCCACGCACAGCCGCCGCACCCAGCACAGCCGCCGCACCCAGCACAGCCGCCTACAGCCACGCACAGCCGCCTACAGCCACGCACAGCCGCTGCACCCAGCACAGCCACCGCACCCAGCACAGCCGTCCACAGCCGCCGCACCCAGCACAGCCACGCACAGCCGCCGCACCCACCACAGCCACCGCACACAGCACAGCCGCCGCACCCAGCACAGCCGCCGCACCCAGCACAGCCGCCCACAGCCGCTGCCCACAGCCACGCACAGCCGCCCACAGCCACGCACAGCCGCCGCACCCAGCACAGCCATCGCACCCAGCACAGCCGTCCACAGCTGCCGCAACCAGCACAGCCACCCACAGCCGCCCGCACCCAGCACAGCCACCCACAGCCGCCCGCACCCAGCACAGCCACGCACAGCCGCGCCACATACAGCCGCCCGCACTCAGCACAGCCACGCACAGCCACGCACAGCCGCCTACAGCCACGCACAGTCGCCGCACCCAGCACAGCCGCCGCACCCAGCACAGCCGCCCACAGCCACGCACAGCCGCCCACAGCCACGCACAGCCGCCCACAGCCACGCACAGCCGCCGCACCCAGCACAGCCACCGCACCCAGCACAGCCGTCCACAGCCGCCGCACCCAGCACAGCCACGCACAGCCGCCCACAGCCACGCACAGCCGCCTAGAGCCACGCACAGCCGCTGCACCCAGCACAGCCGTCCACAGCCGCCGCACCCAGCACAGCCACGCACAGCCACCCACAGCCGCCGCACCCACCACAGCCACGCACAGCTGCCGCACCCAGCACAGCCGCCGCACCCAGCACAGCCGCCCACAGCCACCGCCCACAGCCACGCACAGCCATGCACAGCTGCCGCACCCGGCACAGCCGCCGCACCCAGCACAGCCACCCACAGCCGCCCGCACCCAGCACAGCCACGCACAGCCGCCCGCACTCAGCACAGCCGCCCGCACTCAGCACAGCCGCCCGCACTCAGCACAGCCGCCCCCACTCAGCACAGCCGCCCGCACTCAGCACAGCCGCCCGCACTCAGCACAGCCGCCCGCACTCCGCACAGCCGCCCGCACTCCGCACAGCCGCCCACACTCCGCACAGCTGCCCGCACTGATGGGGGCGCAGGATGGAGCAGCACGTGATAGGATGGGGGCACAGGATGGGAGCACATGACAGGATGGGGATGCAGGATGGAGCAGCACATGACACAGTGGAGCAGCACATGACAGGATGGGGGCGCAGGATGGAGCAGCACATGACACGGTGGAGCAGCACATGACAGGATGGGGATGCAGGATGGAGCAGCACATGACACGGTGGAGCAGCACATGACAGGATGGGGGCGCAGGATGGAGCAGCACATGACAGGATGGGAGAGCAAGATGGGAGCAGCACATACCAGGATGGAGACCATATACCAATATAAATGCTCGCCACCCGGGCGTAGAACGGGTTCAATAGCTAGTGTTACTATATTAGCATAATAGCGCATCTATGTTCCTATATTAGCGTAATAACGCAACTATGTTACTATATTAGCATAATAGCGCATCTATGTTACTATATTAGCATAATAGCGCATCTATGTTACTATATTAGCATAATAGCGCATCTGTTACTATATTAGCATAATAGCGCAGCTATGTTACTATATTAGCATAATAGCGCATCTATGTTACTATATTAGCATAATAGCGCAGCTATGTTACTATATTAGCATAATAGCGCATCTAGGTTACTATATTACCATAATAGCGCATCTATGTTACTATATTAGCATAATAGCGCAGCTATGTTACTATATTAGCATAATAGCGCATCTATGTTACTATATTAGCATAATAGCGCATCTATGTTACTATATTAGCGTAATAGATCATCTATGTTACTATATTAGCATAATAGCGCAGCTATGTTACTATATTAGCGTAATAGCACATCTATGTTACTATATTAGCATAATAGCGCAGCTATGTTACTATATTAGCGTAATAGCGCATCTATGTTACTATATTAGCATAATAGGGCATCTATGTTACTATATTAGCGTAATAGCGCATCTATGTTACTATATTAGCATAATAGTGCATCTATGTTCCTATATTAGTGTAATAACGCAGCTATGTTACTATATTAGCATAATAGCGCATCTATGTTCCTATATTAGCGTAATAACGCAGCTATGTTACTATATTAGCATAATAGCGCATCTATGTTACTATATTTGCATAATAGTGCATCTGTGTTACTATATTAGCATAATAGCGCATCTATGCTTCTATATTAGCATAATAGTGCATCTATGTTCCTATATTAGCGTAATAACGCAGCTATGTTACTATATTAGCCTAATAGAGCAGCTATGTTACTGTATTAGCAAAATAGCGCATCTATGTTACTATATTAGCATAATAGCACAGCTATGTTACTAAATTAGCATAATAGCGCATCTATGTTACTATATTAGCATAATAGTGCAGCTATGTTACTGTATTAGCAAAATAGCGCATCTATGTTACTATATTAGCATAATAGCACAGCTATGTTACTAAATTAGCATAATAGCGCATCTATGTTACTATATTAGCATAATAGTGCAGCTATGTTACTATATTAGCATAATAGCGCATCTATGTTACTATATTAGCCTAATAACGCAGCTATGTTACTATATTAGCAGATTATATATTAGATATTTTTGCAGATTATACTTCAGCCACTTAACATAAGAACACGCTCACAGTTCTTAACCTGTAAGAATGCAGGAAAACCGGAAACTACATATATGGCCGTGTCTATGTGACATAGGAAAATAACATAACAGCCTGTACGTCAAGGTCTCGTAGAACAATACACCCTCAGTCTCATATCTTGTTCAGGTTGAAACAATCAAGGTCTCATAACAACTATGAACTTTAGACTAGTAACAGAATTTATCTCAAAACAGCAAGATGGAGTCGAAAAGCACAAAATGAAACCCGCTTTAATTTTGATCTTAGTCTAACCCTTCACATTCCCCCCTAGATAAGTTTTGTTAACTAATATGCAGCATCAGAGGTACTATCCCGAGCTATAAGCTCGAGGGGTACGGTCTTCACATGACTGGTGCCATGTTACCAGCCATGGCTGTTGCAGCGTACCCGTCCCCCCTGTATGCTACAATTTATGGATAACAATTTTTGATGATGGTGGAGATCTTTTGAAGGTGGCCATGCTCTTGGCTTCAACATCTACATCAGGTAACTTTGTGAAATCGGTGTAGAGAAGAGCAGGGGTGGCAGTGATTTTAGTGTCATCATTAGCTGTCCTTGTGCAGAATTTCCTAATACATACAGAAATACACCAAAGAACAAGTTCCAGTATTACATACAGTACATGACAAGGATAAAGGCAGCGATGTGTACCAAACTTTGCGAGATTCCAGCTATCCAGCCCCCAATTCCTTTGAACCAATTGGATGGATTGAGAAAGGAGAAGGTGTCTGCCCACCAATTGTCCTTATTACGGTCATTGTCTTTATCATATTGATCTCTTGAGCCTTTGAATGTCCTTTAACTTTAACTTCATAGTGCTATTGGGATATATATAATGACAGCAAGCGGGTCCAATAACCTGACACATACCACCCTGTGCTGCTGTTAAGTAATCTAGTACTACAGTATGTTGATTAGTGACTATGATAAGTTGGTTTTGGACAGCAACAGTAGTATTAAGTATATCCAATATATCCCAAATTTGATCATCTAGATCAGGGGTCCTGTTGTGAATTAGACTTTTTGGCTCCCTCTTGTGGTCACTAGTGATATGACTCTGGGATTGTATTTCCTCAGTTTGGCATCCACCGGGGTCGTTAGTCCAGGGGTGTTGCTATATAAACTTCCTGGATCCTTAGTCCAGTGCCTGGCATCGTTGTATTCAGATCCTATCTGTTTGCTCCTGTCTGCTGGTCCTGGTTCCTGCAAAATTAAGCTAAGTCCTGCTTCTTTGTTTTTTGGTTATTTTGCATTGCTCTTATTTTTGTCCAGCTTGTACTAAATGTGATTCCTGATTTTGCTGGAAGCTCTAGGGGGCTGGTGATCTCCCCCCGGCCGTTAGACGGTTCGGGGGTTCTTGAATATCCAGCGTGGAAATTTTGATAGGGTTTTTGCTGACCGTATAAGTCATCTTACTATATTCTGCTATTAGCTAGTGGGCCTCTCTTTGCTAAATATCTAGTTCATTTCTTACGTTTGTCTTTTCTCCTCACCTCACCGTTATTATTTGTTGGGGGCTTGTATCCTACTTTTGGGGTCTTTTCTCTGGAGGCAAGAAAGGTCTATCTTTTCCCTTCTAGGGTTAGTTAGTTCTCCGGCTGGCGCGAGACGTCTAGAACCAACGTAGGCACGTTCCCCGGCTGCTGCTATTTGTGGTGCTAGGATCAGATATACGGTTAGCCCAGTTACCACTGCCCTATGAGCTGGTTTTTTTATGTTTGCAGACTTGGTATGTACTTCTGAGACCCTCTGCCATTGGGGTCATAACAGTATGCCAGGCCAAAATTGAATGTTTAATGCATTGCAGAAGTGGGATTATAAGAAAGGAAATTCTGAGTTTTTTTTTTTTTTCTCCTCTCTTTGTTCCTCCCCTTTACCTCTGAGTGGCTTGTGCTTGCTGCAGACATGAATGTCCAGACTTTGATTACAAGTGTGGACCAGCTTGCTGCTCGTGTGCAGGGTATACAAGACTTTGTTACTAGGAGTCCTATGTCTGAACCTAAAATACCTATTCCTGAACTGTTCTCTGGAGACCGATTTAAGTTTAGGAATTTCAGGAATAATTGTAAATTGTTTCTATCTCTGAGACCCCGTTCATCTGGAGACTCAGCTCAGCAAGTTAAAATTGTAATCTCTTTCTTACGGGGCGACCCTCAGGATTGGGCCTTCTCGCTAGCGCCAGGAGATCCGGCATTGGCAAATATTGATGCATTTTTTCTGGCGCTTGGATTGCTTTACGAGGAACCCAATCTTGAAATTCAGGCAGAAAAAGCCTTGCTGGCTATTTCTCAGGGTCAGGATGAAGCTGAAGTGTATTGCCAAAAATTTCGGAAATGGTCCGTGCTTACTCAGTGGAATGAGTGTGCTCTGGCCGCAAATTTCAGAAATGGCCTTTCTGAAGCCATTAAAATATGTGATGGTGGGGTTCCCCATTCCTACAAGTCTGAATGATTCCATGGCGCTGGCTATTCAAATTGACCGGCGTTTGCGGGAGCGCAAAGCCGCGAGTCCTCTGGTGGTGTTGTCTGAAAAAACACCTAATTTAATGCAATGTGGTAGAATTCAGACTAGAAATGAACGGAAAAATCATAGACGTCAGAATGGGTTGTGTTTTTACTGTGGTGATTCTACACATGTTATATCAGCATGCTCTAAACGCCTAACTAGGGTTGTTAGTCCTGTCGCCATTGGTAATTTGCAACCTAAATTTATTTTGTCTGTGACTTTAATTTGCTCACTGTCCTCCTACCCTGCTATGGCGTTTGTGGATTCAGGTGCTGCCCTGAGTCTTATGGATCTGTCATTTGCCAAGCGCTGTGGTTTTGTTCTTGAGCCATTGGTAAATCCTATCCCTCTTAGAGGTATTGATGCTACGCCATTGGCGGAAAATAAACCGCAGTTTTGGACACAGGTAACCATGTGCATGACTCCTGAACATCGGGAGGTGATTCGTTTTCTTGTTCTGCATAAAATGCATGATTTGGTCGTTTTGGGTTTGCCATGGTTACAGACCCATAATCCAGTCTTGGATTGGAAGGCAATGTCTGTGTCAAGTTGGGGCTGTCAGGGAATTCATGGTGATTCCCCACCGGTGTCTATTGCTTCCTCTACGCCTTCGGAAGTTCCTGAGTATTTGTCTGATTATCAGGATGTATTCAGCGAGTCCAGGTCCAGTGCTCTGCCTCCTCATAGGGACTATGACTGCGCCATAGATTTGATTCCAGGTAGTAAATTTCCTAAGGGAAGACTATTTAATCTGTCTGTACCTGAGCATACCGCAATGCGTTCGTATATCAAGGAGTCTCTGGAGAAGGGGCATATCCGTCCATCTTCCCCTCTTGGTGCGGGATTTTTTTTTGTGGCCAAGAAGGACGGATCTTTGAGACCTTGTATTGACTATCGGCTTCTGAATAAAATCACTGTTAAATTTCAGTATCCTTTGCCTCTGTTGTCGGACTTGTTTGCCCGGATTAAGGGTGCCAAGTGGTTCACCAAGATAGATCTTCGTGGTGCGTACAACCTTGTGCGCATTAAGAAAGGAGATGAATGGAAAACCGCATTTAATACGCCCGAAGGTCATTTTGAGTACTTGGTGATGCCTTTTGGGCTCTCTAATGCTCCTTCAGTGTTTCAGTCCTTTATGCATGATATTTTCCGGAAGTATCTGGATAAATTTTTGATTGTTTATCTGGATGATATTCTGGTTTTCTCTGATGATTGGGACTCGCATGTAGAGCAGGTCAGGATGGTGTTTCAGGTTTTGCGTGAAAATGCTTTGTTTGGTAAGGGCTCAAAGTGTCTCTTTGGTGTACAGAAGGTTCCCTTTTTGGGTTTTATTTTTTCCCCTTCTGCGGTGGAGATGGACCCAGTCAAGGTCCGAGCTATTCATGATTGGACTCAACCCACGTCAGTTAAGAGTCTTCAGAAGTTCTTGGGTTTTGCTAACTTCTACCGTCGTTTTATCGCTAATTTTTCTAGCGTTGTTAAACCTTTGACGGATATGACCAAGAAAGGTTCTGATGTTGCTAACTGGGCCCCTGCAGCCGTGGAGGCTTTTCAAGAGTTGAAGCGCCGGTTTACTTCGGCGCCTGTTTTGTGCCAGCCTGATGTCTCACTTCCCTTTCAGGTTGAAGTGGATGCTTCTGAGATTGGGGCAGGGGCCGTTTTGTCGCAGAGAGGCCCTGGTTGCTCTGTAATGAGACCATGTGCTTTCTTCTCTAGGAAGTTTTCGCCTGCTGAGCGGAATTATGATGTTGGCAATCGGGAGTTGCTGGCCATGAAGTGGGCATTTGAGGAGTGGCGTCATTGGCTCGAGGGTGCTAAGCATCGTGTGGTGGTCTTGACTGATCACAAGAATCTGATGTATCTTGAGTCTGCTAAGCGCCTGAATCCTAGACAGGCCCGTTGGTCATTGTTTTTCTCCCGTTTTGACTTTGTGGTCTCGTATTTACCAGGTTCAAAGAATGTGAAGGCTGATGCTCTTTCAAGGAGCTTTGTGCCTGACTCTCCTGGAGTCGCAGAACCAGTTGGTATTCTTAAAGAGGGAGTAATCTTGTCAGCCATTTCTCTGGATTTGCGACGTGTGTTGCAAAGATTTCAGGCCGGTAGACCTGACTCTTGTCCACCTGACAGACTGTTTGTTCCTGATAAGTGGACCAACAGAGTCATTTCCGAGGTTCATTCCTCGGTGTTGGCAGGGCATCCGGGAATTTTTGGCACCAGAGATTTGGTGGCTAGATCCTTTTGGTGGCCTTCCTTGTCACGGGATGTGTGGTCATTTGTGCAGTCCTGTGGGACTTGTGCTCGAGCTAAGCCTTGCTGTTCTCGTGCCAGCGGCTTGCTCTTACCCTTGCCTGTCCCGAAGAGGCCTTGGACACACATTTCCATGGATTTCATTTCTGATCTTCCGGTGTCTCAAGGAATGTCTGTCATCTGGGTGGTATGTGATCGCTTTTCCAAGATGGTCCATTTGGTATCTTTGCCTAAATTGCCTTCCTCTTCCGATCTGGTTCCCTTGTTCTTTCAGAATGTGGTTCGTTTGCACGGCATTCCTGAGAATATCGTGTCTGACAGGGGATCCCAGTTTGTTTCCAGGTTCTGGCGATCCTTTTGTGCTAAGATGGGCATTGATTTGTCGTTTTCATCTGCCTTTCATCCTCAAACTAATGGACAAACGGAGCGAACTAATCAGACTCTGGAGGCTTATTTGAGGTGTTTTGTTTCTGCAGATCAGGATGATTGGGTGACCTTCTTGCCGTTGGCTGAGTTTGCCCTTAATAATCGGGCTAGTTCCGCTACTTTGGTTTCGCCATTTTTCTGCAACTCTGGTTTCCATCCTCGTTTTTCCTCGGGACATGTGGAGTCTTCTGACTGTCCTGGGGTAGATTCTGTGGTGGATAGGTTGCAGCAGATCTGGAATCATGTGGTGGACAACTTAAAGTTGTCACAGGAGAAGGCTCAGCGTTTTGCCAACCGCCGCCGCGGTGTGGGTCCCCGACTTCGTGTTGGGGATTTGGTATGGCTGTCTTCTCGATTTGTTCCTATGAAGGTCTCCTCTCCTAAATTTAAGCCTCGCTTCATCGGTCCTTACAAGATATTGGAAATCCTTAATCCTGTGTCCTTTCGCTTGGATCTTCCGGTGTCGTTTGCCATTCACAACGTGTTCCATAGGTCTTTGTTGCGGCGGTACGTTGTACCTGTGGTTCCTTCTGTTGAGCCTCCTGCTCCAGTGTTGGTTGAGGGCGAGTTGGAGTACGTGGTGGAGAAGATCTTGGATTCTCGTCTCTCCAGGCGGAGGCTTCAGTATCTGGTCAAGTGGAAGGGCTATGGTCAGGAGGATAATTCCTGGGTGGTTGCCTCTGATGTGCATGCGGCCGATTTAGTTCGTGCCTTTCACGCTGCTCATCCTGATCACCCTGGTGGTCTTGGTGAGGGTTCGGTGACCCCTCCTTAAGGGGGGGGTACTGTTGTGAATTAGACTTTTTGGCTCCCTCTTGTGGTCACTAATGATATGACTCTGGGATTGTATTTCCTCAGTTTGGCATCCACCTGGGTCGTTAGTCCAGGGGTGTTGCTATATAAACTTCCTGGATCCTTAGTCCAGTGCCTGGCATCGTTGTATTCAGATCCTATCTGTTTGCTCCTGTCTGCTGGTCCTGGTTCCTGCAAAATTAAGCTAAGTCCTGCTTCTTTGTTTTTTGGTTATTTTGCATTGCTCTTATTTTTGTCCAGCTTGTACTAAATGTGATTCCTGATTTTGCTGGAAGCTCTAGGGGGCTGGTGATCTCCCCCCGGCCGTTAGACGGTTCGGGGGTTCTTGAATATCCAGCGTGGAAATTTTGATAGGGTTTTTGCTGACCGTATAAGTCATCTTACTATATTCTGCTATTAGCTAGTGGGCCTCTCTTTGCTAAATATCTAGTTCATTTCTTACGTTTGTCTTTTCTCCTCACCTCACCGTTATTATTTGTTGGGGGCTTGTATCCTACTTTTGGGGTCTTTTCTCTGGAGGCAAGAAAGGTCTATCTTTTCCCTTCTAGGGTTAGTTAGTTCTCCGGCTGGCGCGAGACGTCTAGAACCAACGTAGGCACGTTCCCCGGCTGCTGCTATTTGTGGTGCTAGGATCAGATATACGGTTAGCCCAGTTACCACTGCCCTATGAGCTGGTTTTTTTATGTTTGCAGACTTGGTATGTACTTCTGAGACCCTCTGCCATTGGGGTCATAACAGGGTCCCCAACCTTTCTTACCTTGAGAGCCACATTCTGCTATGAAAGTTGGTCGAGAGCCACATTGAAGTACAGTAGTGTCAGTGTACAGGTAACATACTGATTCACCAGTGACATCTGTACGTGAAGTCCTACATCTTTGCTTTTCATCTTCATCCAGCACAGACAACTGTTACTTCTTCCAGCCAGGGCTTGTCTCTGCAGGAAATAACACAGTTATCTAGAGCTCCACTTGCAGAACACATTACTTTTTTTCCCCCAAATTCTAAACTACACCAGATGAAGAAAAAAAGGCCACAGTGTTGCTCTGCACAGTAACAGGACCGCCTCCCCCATTTAAAACACTATCCTCAAAAAATAAAATAAATACCTCACTGCAGTAATAATATCCCCCATCCTGGCCCCCGTGTGTCTCATTCTTTGCTCCAGCCTTATGTTCTCCCATCCTGCCTCCAGGTGATATCCCATCCTGCCCCATCTGTCCCATGATCTTGCCCCACCTGTCCCATGATCCTGCCCCATCTGTCCCATGATCCTGCCCCATCTGTCCCATGATCCTGCCTCATGATCCTGCCCCATCTGTCTCCATTATATCCATCCTGCCCCATGATCCTGCACCATGTGTCTCCATCCTGCCCCATGATCCTGCCAAAACCGTCTGTCTCCATTCTGCCCCATCTGTCTCCATCCTGCCCCATGATCCTGCACCATCTGTCTCCATCCTGCCCCATGATCCTGCCCCATCTGTCTCCATCGTATCCATCCTGTCCCATGATTCTGCACCATCTGTCTCCATCCTGCCCCATGATCCTGCACCATGTGTCTCCATCCTGCCCCATTATGATGCCACATCTGTCTCCATCCTGCCCCATGATCCTGCACATCTGTCCCCATCCTGCCCCATGTTCCTGCACCATCTGTCTCCATACTGCCCCATCTGTCTTCATCCTGCACCATATCTCCATCCTGCCCCGTGTCTCCAATCCTGCCCCCTGTGTCCATTCTGCCCGGTCTCCAGTCTGCCCGTTTCTCCCATCCTGCCACCGTGTCTCTATTCTGCCCATTGTCTCCATTCTGCCCCTTGTCTCCATTCTGTCCCCTTATCTCCATTCTGCCCCTTATCTCCATTCTGCCCCTTGTCTCCATTCTGCCCCTTGTCTCCATTCTGTCCCCTTATCTCCATTCTGCATTCTGCCCCTTGTCTCCATTCTGCCCCTTTTCTCCATTCTGCCCTTCGTGTCTCCATTCTGCCCCCTGTGTCTCCATTCTGCCCCATGTCTACAATCCTGCCCCGTGTCTCCCATCCTGCCCTGTGTCTCCCATCCTGCCTCTGTGTCTCCGTTCTCACGCGTGTCTCCAATTCTGCCCCTTGTCTCCATTCTTCCCTGTGTCTCCATTCTAACCCCATGTCTCCATCCTGCCTGTGTCTCCATTCTGCCACTTGTCTCCATTCTGCCCCCTTGTCTCCCATCCTGCACCCGTGTCTCTATTCTGCCCCGGGCAGGATGGAGACACATGGATGGAGACACATGGTCCATGTGTCTCCATCCTGCCAGTGAAACATGTTGCTTAAAAAAACTAAATAACAAAAACAAAAAACAACTTTCTTTGTACCTTGCCGCGCTCCTGCGGCGATGATGATCCCTCCAGACGTCTCAAGCGCGTACTTGCCGGAGAATGACAATAACGTCATACGCCAGTGAAGTGCGCGCTGACGTCAGCTGCCACCCTCCGATTGGCTGGCGGCTTTAACTATTGCCGTGCGGGCTGTGGCCCACACTGCAATAGAGTAACTGAACCTGCATCTCGGACGCAGGTTCAGTTACTGTATGGAGCAGAAACCTGCCGCTGGGGCTCGATCAGCAGAAGAGACGGGGCCCGATGTGGGCCTCCTCTGCTGATCAGGCCCCATATGCCAGTCAGAGCAGTAATGCCCTGATGGCAGCCCTGGTGGCGCGGGTCACTGTGCTCTATTGATGCCACAGTAACCAAAGTTTTGCGAGATTTGTGAAGTCTCACGAGACATTTTGTGGCTTCAATATGGCACAGTGACTACTGCGCAGGAGTGAATGCAGTCAGTGATTGACACAGGAGGGGCGGCATATTACCATCGGCGGGGCGGGTATTACAGGCGGTGGGGCAGCTCCCTGGGGACTTAACACAGTCTTCTTTCCGGTGACCGTCGGCGAGCCACATTTCAGGAGTAGGCGAGCCACATGTGGCTCGCGAGCTACAGGTTGGGGACCCCTGATCTAGATAGTCTGTGGCCCTAACCAATTTATCCCACATTTGTGTAATCATAGGGTAAATAAAAATAGAACTGACAATTTTATTGGCTATACCCATCTGTACTACATGTGGTCTCCCCAAAGGGAAAAACCAAAACATTATGCCCTTTATCTGCCACTAGTCTTTTTAACCAGCTTGCAGTGCGATGCGTGGATCCACGTCGGTCTTCCTTCCAGCTTTACTGACGTAGGAGTGATAAGGAGGACTTGATAGGGACCGTCATACAAAGGTTCTAGGCCGTGTTTTCTGGCATGCCTTTTCACGACCACAAAATCACCAGTGTCGGTTTCTGCTGAATCTGGAAGGAAAGAAGAAACTAGAGCATGGGTGTTAGCAAGATTTTTACTAAGCTGAATAACATATTGAACAGCACAGTCAGTTTCCTCTGACAACTGCTGAGGCTGGAAATTTGCAACTGGGAGCCTAGCACCAAACAATATCTCATATGGGGACAGGCCATGTTTTGAAATAGGGGTAGTACAAATGTGGTACAGTACAATGGGTAAGAGCTCTGGCCATGGAGCCGTAGTCTCCTGCATCATTTTGGTCAATTGTCCCTTCAGTGTGCCGTTCAGCCTCTCAACTTTCCCACTGGATTGTGGATGGTACGGAGTATGGAGGGCTACAGTGGATCCAAGCATTGTCAGAACCTCCTGATACACATAGGAAGAAAAGGCAGGGCCATGGTCACTTTCAACAACTTCTGTGACACCATATCTGCATATGACTTCCATCACCAGTTTCTTTGCTGTAGTTTTTGCAGTTATGTTGGTAACGAGGAATGCTTCCGGCCAACTGGAGAACATGTTGACAACCACCAGACAATATTCACACCTTTCAGACTTAGGCAACGTGATGTGGTCCACCTGGAGCCTTTGGAAAGGATAGTCGGGCTTAGCAAGGTGCTTTGGGGGTACACGTTGATGTTGACCGGGATTGCAGGCCTGACAGATGTTACATGCACCGTTGAGTGCTGTCAGGACTGTAGAAATACCTGGAGCCCAGTAGAATTTTTGTACCAGGGCTAGGGCCTGTTTTTTTCCTCGATGTGTGTGCCCATGTGCCCATGAGGCAATAGCAGGGTACATCTGCTTAGGAAGACACACAAGTTGCATCAGCCTTCCACTGCTTCACTTCTTCCTTTGGGGACATTCTCTGCATCGTCATTAAGTAGTCTTGCGGGGTCCGGCAGAAAACCTCAGTCTGGCGCAGATCATCGGGTTCCTATAGAGTCAGTGTTTCTTGTAACTGTTTACGCTGAGAGCGTGTGGTCACCATAGCTGGTATGGTCAGTTCAACAGGTAGGAGAGCAGCAGCTTTTGCTTACATATCCGCAAAGGCGTTACCAACAGTCTGTGGACTGTTCCTAGGACCATGCGCCTTAACTTTGATAATGGCCACCTGAGTAGGTAATTTGATTGCGTCCATGAGGGTTTTAACAGCTTCAGCATTCTTCACTGGAGTCCTGGTGGTAGTAATAAACCCTCGATTGGCCCATAGGGCTCAAAAATCATGAGCAATACCAAATGCATACTGTGAGTCCGTGTATATATAAGCCCGCATGTCTTTGGCCAGAACACATGCAGTAGACAGAGCCTGAAGTGCTGCTTGTGCTGACTGTGAGGGAGGGAGTGCAGCTGCGTGCACTACAGTGTCTTCTGCAGTAACAGTGTCTCCAGCGTGGAATCTGCCAAACTCATCAGCATATCTTGAACCATCCGTGTATAACACCAGATCAGGATTTGGAAGTGGATTTTCACTGACATTTGATGGAGTAGCTGTCTCTTCAGTCAGGACTTGGGAACAGTCATGTTGGAGGTAATCCTCATCACTGTCATCCTTCTTGGGGACCGACAGTAAAGTAGCAGGGTTGATTGTAGTACAGCGATGCAACTTGACGTAGACAGGCAAAAGGAGTGAACACTGCAGCCGCAGGTGTCGTTGTACAGTCAAATGTCTTGGCTGTTGGAGTGTCAGTATTGCCGCAATATCATGCGGGGCAAAAATGTGCGACTCATGTCCAAGAATTATGTCTGCAGTCTTGTCAAGCAACGAGTGAGTGGCGTGAACTGCCCTCATGCAACTTGGTGATGCTCGGGCCACAAGGTCGAGGTGGGCCGAATAATAGCCCACTGGCCGTTGTCTATTGCCATGCGACTGTGTGAGTACCCCTGCTGCGTGTCCTTCATTCTCAGACACATACAAATGGAAGGGTCAAGTATAGTCCGCGATGCCCAAGCAGGAAGCAATAAGCCGCTTTAATTCAGAGAAGGCACGATAAAGGCTTTCCATACAAACCGGTGATCTTTCCTTATAGTTCATTATACCGTCTTTCAGGGAATTGTAGAGAGGTTGCATTATGCGGGATGCGTCCGGTATCCACTGACGTCAATAGGTACATAGTCCAAGAAAACGCTGGAGTTCAGTCTCATCTTTCGGAAAAGGAAGGGAGCTGATGGCTATTTTTCTTTCATTTGTGAGGTGTCTGACACCCTGAAGGAGACAGTGACCCAAAAATATCCCTTGACCAAGGCAGAACTGAAGTTTCGAGGCTGAAACCCGACAGTTCAGATCTGCCAGATACTTGAGGAGGCTAACAGTGGCAGCAATGGCTTCCTGCTCTGTTCGTGCACACAACAAAAGATCATCCACATACTGAAGCAGCGTGACATAGGGGTGATCTAACTGCCAGGGTAAAAGACACTCGCCCATATTTTTTGCAAACTGATTGGGACTGTTTTGGGCCCCTTGTGGCATAACTGTCCACATCAATTGTCGTCCCTGATAAGTGAATGTAAACAGAAACTGGCAATCTGGGTGTAATATAATGCTGAAGAAGGCATTGGCAAGGTCGATGACTGTGAACCAAGCAGCATCCTGAGGTATCTGGGACAAAAGAGTATGTAGATTAGGCACCACCGGAGTTTCCAGAACAGTAGCTGCATAAACTGCCCGTAGATCTTGTACCAGCCGGTAAACAAGGGGTTAGCCGAGTGGGGGCTTTTTCTTAACAGGAAACAAGGGCGTGTTACATGGGGAAACACAGGGTACCAGGGCACCATTATCGAGTAATGTTTGAGGCCCCGCTTCTGATCATGTTTCAAAGGGTATTGATGGATTTTGGGAAAGGGGGCACCAGGTTTGAGAAACACTTTTACTGGTTCTACAGGCATTTTCCCTATATCATCTGGCCCTTTTGACCAGACTTTGGGTGGTATCTCTGAGAGATATGGGGTGAGTCGCTGGTCCCCAGGCATTATTGGGGGTGGATCTGTGCCTATCAGGGCCATCATAACGGTGGGAAGGGTGTGTAGGATACAGATCTCTTCATTGTGTTCATCTGCATAGAGGTTATATAACTTAAGAACCATCTGACCATCATCTTGGAATTGTATTCTGGAGCGGAACTGTGATAATAAATCTGCCCCCAGTAAATTTACCGGACATGTGGGAGAGATTACGAACTGAGCAGTAACCTCAGGGAAAGGTCCCACAGGGATGGGTTTTGTAAGAGTATGTTTATTGAGTCTGCCATCTACTCCAATTAAAACAAGCTCTTGGTCTGAGAATTCAACAGGGATATCCGTAGGTACATCTGATGACTTGATTATGGAATAAATACCATAAACTTGACAAAGGTGTCCCCAACAGGAAGCGGGACAGATAAGTATGCCCCAGGTTTGATGGAGGATATTGTGATGGCAGACCCTGGTTGTCCACCCTCTCAGTATGGGCGATTATCAAGATTTTAAGGCTGTCTGTAACTAGAGTATCCCCCAGAATTCCCAACATTCGGATTGCGATTAGAAGGGGGATTCTGAAGGTAGCATCTGTCAGCAGGGGTATGACAATCTCTCTGAAAGTGACCGGGCCGGCCACAGCGCCAGCACTGCAAGCGAGAATTGGCACGGCGGGGCTGGGGAGTGAGATTCCCAGACATAGGGTTAAAAGGGATATTGGAGTAGGGAACTGAATTTGTGTAAGGTGGGAGGGCAGTAGCTGGAGTCTGCTGGTGCTGCTGCGCAGGTAACTGATGAGGAACGAGCTGTGTCCTTGTAGCTGGAGTAGGGGCTGAGGTTGGAGCAGGAATCGCTGTGGCTACTGGTTTAACCTTTGCCTTTCCTGCTAATGCAAGTGGGCTAAATTCTTCTGAAAACTTTTTACTATTTTCAATGCATCACCCGGAGTGGAAGTCTCGATATCAGGTCTGACTGACATCATTGCCTCTTTCAATTCACATTTGAGGCCGGACATTAAAGCTGCCACAAAAAGGTGTGAATGGGCTTTATTATACAGTGAATATCCCAAATCTTTAAACACTACCATAAGACGCCCATAAAACTTCTCGGCAGTCTCCCCCTTGTCCTGTGTGACATCTGTGAGGGAGGAAGCTTGGTCCGCTAGTCTATTTTGTGCCCAAACTTTTAAAGCATTGCAGAAATCAACACCACTCTCATATGTTCCCCCGTCCAAATTCACATTATAGGTTATGCCACCCTCAATAATTGGAAAATACCCCTCGCCAGCTTTTACTCGAAGTAAATGTAACGGATCTCTTCAGGGAGTGCAATAAATCTCTTGATTCGCTGCCATTTACCTATAGAAGGCCATGGGGGAGGTTTCTGGATTGGGTAACTGGTTACAAAGGGTGTCTATCTGGGATGGAAAAAAGGGGGTATACTTTTGCCTGTCAGGAGTAACTTTGACATCATCTTCTTCAAACTCTGATATTACTGACTTGGGGGTGGTAGGAGGTGGCAGTAGTACGGGTACAAGAAGCATCTGCTGCGGAGGCGGGGCAGGAGGCTCTGTTATAGTTAGAGATTGTATGCCTGATGGGCCGATGGCGGCCATCGAGGACAAATCGGACCTCCAATTTTATGGGGTTTTCCTGTATACACTGCTCTATTGCTGATACTATGACCATGGCGGCATCCTTCCTGGGATATTGAAAGATACCGGCAGAGATTAATGGTATGGCCATTGTACGTTGAGGCATCATACCATGGGGGACAGAGGAAGCATACAGGATTGCGTTCTGGACAGCCTCAGTAAGTAATTGTTGGGACCTGGGGATGTTGGTAGGATTACTGCATGTCCCACTGCATGTATTACATATTGACACGGCAGCTGTCCTGCTCTAGTTGCTGCGACCTGTCCTTTTTCTACCTGGCCATATGTTTATATATATGAATTAGATTCTTCCTGTGTCCTGGGTCCGCCTTTCTGTGAAATTGTTATGGCCAGTCCTCCAGCATGGCGGAGTTGATTATCTGCGCCATTCACTATAGCCCCAACGTGCTGCTTCGTAAGATCCCCTGTCCCTATTCTAAAGAGCACATCATGACGGTGGGGTCCAGGAATAACATTAGAATCCATTTCCTGGAAATCTTCTATCTTCTCTGTGTATCCTGTCTCTGACCGGGTGACTAAAGTAGGAGGGGGTGGATACTAATAACCACTAGCAATACTAGGCATAGCAGGGACCGGTGCTGGCGGTGGCTGATAATAAGTGCCATCAGCGTTTAGCAAGGGAAAGGTGGGGGCTACAACTCCGGATCTTTTTGCTCCACAATCTCAGACTATCCCTCCGGACACCTCTGGTTATATATATATATATACTGTATCTATATATTCCTGAGTTACGTATCCTACCCAATCTTCGATCACCTCACCGCGCCTGATTCTAACAGTGATCAGGATTTCAGGATATTTTGACTAGAAAGAGAATTACAATCACTGGTCAATCCGCGGTGTCCGTCCCTTATGAGGTATGGTTCGAGCACTGGGCCCCCAACGGAACTACACCTTTATATGATTCCACCCAAGAATCACCCCACCATCGGGGACAAACCTCAGATCCTCTTTGCAGCAACAAACACAGGAAAACCACATCAAACGGTCAGTCTGAACAGTATAATTGCCAACTTACCATGGTTGTCATGGGGGGATGATCAGTCCCAATTTCCAGTGCCTGTGTCCGGTCCGAGGGTCCTTTGTCTTGTTGTCCTCCAGGGAGCAGAAGAGTTCCTGTTTGGGGGAGAATCTGGAGTGACCCTTCACGGTTGACTCAGTGATTTTCAAATTGATCCACAGAGCGTTGCCGGCAGCTGAAAATGACCAGACGGAGACGTAGCTCTGTTTGGGGGGATCAAAAGCAGATCTCTAAACCCCCGTTTATTGTGTCATCTCTTTTATAATTTTTTCAGATTATACTTCAGCCAATTAGCATAAGAACACACTCACAGTTCTTAACCTATAAGACTGCAGGAAAACCGGAAACTACATACGTATATGGCCTTGTCTATGTGACATAGGAAAATAACATAACAGCCTGTACGTCAAGGTCTCGTAGAACAATACACCCTCAGTCTCATATCTTGTTCAGGTTAAAACAATCAAGGTCTCATAAAAACTATGAACTTTAGCCTAGTAACAGAATTTATCTCAAAACAGCAAGATGGAGTCGAAAAGCACAAAATGAAGCCCGCTTTAATTTTGATCTTAGTTTAACCCTTCACACTATATTAGCATAATAGCGCATCTATGTTACTATATTAGCAAAATAGCGCAGCTATGTTACTATATTAGCATAATAGCGCAGCCATGTTACTATATTAGCATAATAGCGCATCTATGTTACTATATTAGCATAATAGCGCATCTATGTTACTATATTAGCATAATAGCGCATCTATGTTACTATATTAGCATAATAGCGCATCTATGTTACTATATTAGCATAATAGCGCAGCCATGTTACTATATTAGCAAAATAGCGCAGCCATGTTACTATATTAGCATAATAGCACATCTATGTTACTATATTAACCTAATAGCGCAGCTATGTTACTATATTAGCATAATAGCGCATCTATGTTACTATATTAATACAATGTGCACTACATGGGCAAAAGTATTGACAATCCTCTGTAATTATTATTGATTTTACTCATATAGCTCCATCGTATTCTGCAGTAGTTAACAGACATCATCACTGTCGCATTGGGGATCATAATCTAAATCCCTATCAGTATGTCTTTGGAGAACTCGAAGGAGACCCATGGACTTGATGCAAACTCCTTGAAGGTGTTGTCCTTGGAAGGATTTGACCCTAGGACACCAGGGCTAGAAAGGAAAATGCTAACCACTGAGCCACTGTACTGTCCTCAATCATCGTTTCATTTGGTCACATTGCCATAGTTGTACAAAATCCAGCGCCTGGCCAAGCAGTCTGCCATTACAAAAAACTTTTGAAATAAAAAGTTGTTCTAAAGGTCTCAGTGTATTTGAGCATAGTAGGATACAATTATTGGAGCCAGGAAGTTCATGAAATGTCTTCCCTCCTAACTATTCCACGATTGCCGGTAAGCAGTATAATTGAAAAATGGAAGCGTTTAGTTCAAAAAAGTCACCAATGCTCTGCTGACCCAATAACTGCGACACTCTAAACCTCTTGTTATGGACTTACCTGGGTTGGAGTAGTGGTATTGCAATCACTAGGGGCAGCAGAAAGTAACATAGTCAGGTATAGCCAGAGGTCGGTACACAGGAGTAGCAATGTAGTTTGAAGGAGCAGAAGGTAGCATAGTCAGGGATAGCCAGAGGTCGGTACACAGGAGCAGCAATGTAGTTTGAAGGAGCAGCACATTGCATAGTCAGGGATAGCCAGAAGTCGGTACACAGGAGCAGCTATGTAGTTTGAAGGAGCAGCATGTAGCATAGTCAGGGATAGCCAAGAAGTTGATACACAGGATAAGCAATGTAGTTTGAGGATAAACAACAGGAGAAAGGAAGCTTGGCTAGAGGCTGGTAGCTCAATAATCTTGCAAGGAAGGGAGTACAACACCAGGTTTAAATTGGCTCCACCCTGATTGAACACCCTATCAGAAACTCAGGGTGGAGACCAACAGGAACTCAGGGTGGAGACAATCAGAAACAACACAGGTGCAAGTATCTGGGTTTGCACAAAAATGTCCAGCAAGCTGAATAATAGCTCAGAGGGAAGAACTGCTGCTGCTGGGTTTGAATCCTGAGACCTCCTCTGCCATTAACATCAGCAGAAAAGCTCTGCCACAGATGCTGCCTGGCATGGGATTCCATGGCTAAGATGGCATAGTTGGTTGAGTTTGGTGAGAAATAACTGGACTGGCCCAAACAGAGCGGTGACCTCAACCTCATTGTAAAACTTTGGGTTGGATCAGATATTGTGAGCCAGACTCTTTCGCCCAACATTAATGTCTGACCTTACAAATGATCTTTTGGTTGAATAGGCAAAAATCCCCACAGACACGCTCCAAACCCTTGTAGAAAGCCTTCCCAGAAGATTGTGAACTCTTTATTAATGCCTATAGATTTGGAATGGCATAACAGCTTTTGTAGGTGTTCCAATGCTTTTGTACATATAGTATATGTCTATAAAACCATGGTAATGTTTAAAAAAAAATCCAAGTGTAATCGTTTTAAATGTATTTTTGTGGCTTAAAGGGAACCTGTCACCAGTTTTGGCCGATATGAGTTACGGCCATCACTTTTCAGGGCTGATATACAGCAATAGAATGCTGTATATAAGCCCCCAACCTGACCTGTAAGAGAAGAAAAATATGTTTTATTATACTCCCCGGTGCGGTCCAATGGATGTCTCTCTTTTTGGTCCGGCACCTCCCATCTGCTTGTAATGCTGTCCTCCTGCTTGCTTCATGTGGATGGCGCATCGCTGCATCACACACTCTCCTTCACTTGAGTCTCCGCACTGCAGTACTTTGCTCTGCCCTCAACAAGTGAGGTAAGTCCACCTGTACAGGAGCCCTATGCCAAGGACACTGTGTGGATGATGCAGCGATGACACCTCTCGGACCAGACCGCCCCGCAGGTGAGTATAATAAAAGTTATTCTTCTTCTCTTACAGGTCGGGCTGGGGGACAGATATACAGCATTATACTGTAGAATGCTGTATATCAACCCTAAAAGGTGATGGCCGTAACTCATATCGGCCAAAACTGTTGACAGATTCCCTTTAAAGCCTAGTGTGCATCCCATTACATAGTAAAAATAGTACAGGACAGGATTATTAGCCTTGACATAGTAATATTTTCCTATTCAAGCACAGGGCATTACAGCCTGCTCAATGTCCATTCTGTTTGCTGTACATGAAGTAGAGAATAACTGACAGAGCATGTGCTCCTGTCTCCTAGGATCCTGTCTTCAGTGTAGGATTTATAACAATCCCCTTAATGAGATCCCATACTGAATACAGGATCCATACTCTATTTTTGGACCTGTCTGACTAGTAAAGGAATGATATGTAATTCTTTATATGCCAGGCCCTAATAGATATGGTTAATGAATATAAACCTATGCTTTAAAAGGAGCCCTACAGCTTAGTGTGTACAGTGTAGTACTTACAATAGGTAAGACATTATTATGTTGCTGTAGACGCTTTTCTTTCTGTTTTGTACTAATTGCTACAGTTGTTCATGTAATGACCATGAGGAGACAGAGCTCAGGCTGTCTCCTCGGCTTCCACATGCAGTATGTTAGCATCAGCTGCAATGCCCCCACCAGAACTTCAGAGCAATATCCTAGAGTCTGAGAGCACGAGGTTGCACTCTGTCTCCCCTGTTTCAATAGCTTCTCAATTTGCATACTTTTACCTTTTCAAAATAATGCCTAAAAATATATAATGAAAAATTTCCCTCTAGCATCTCCACATATTGTAAATGCTTTTTTTATTTTAATTATTGTAAACACTTTCTAAATTTAAAGGGTAATCAGAAGAAGCTTTCATGTGTGTGGAAATGAGGAGTAACACTATTTCTGTGCATTATGTGACTTATAGCCTGCATTTTCACCATATTTCCTCCCTGCGGACTCTATCTCTTAATATACAATTGACTCAGGAATGGTGGGAGAAGAATAAGTGCTTTGATGTCTCCTACTCATATCGTAAGATATAGAGAGTTTAATTTCAGCTCTTCATTTCTTACTTAGTGCACAAACAAAAGCAGCATCAGCATTGAATGGAATATATAGTAGTGCTAAACAGTATAGATGTGAATCCAGCTTTATAGTGAGGTAAAGGACTTGTAAGGGTATGTTTCCACGTTCAGGAAACGCTGCGTTTTTGACGCTGCGTTTTTCTGCTGCGTCAAAAACGCAGCGTCCAGATGTTACAACATAGTGGATGGGATTTTATGAAATCCAGACTCCACTATGCGTTTAAAAACGCATGCGTTTTTGCCACGAAAACGCATGCGTTGTGCGTTTTTTCAAAACGCTGCATGTTGCTACTATGAGCAAAACACGCAGGTACACCACAGGTGACCTGCCAGTGACCTCAAGTGCAGTTTTGGTCAGGATTTTACTTGCATAAAATCCTGACCAAAGACTGATGCAATCCTGAACGTGGAGACATACCCTAAGAAAGCTCAGCTCAACACCATATTTATGTGTCTTCCTCTAGCCCTTTTCTCACTCTGCTCTTGAATCCCCCACCATGATGTTCCTACATCCAAACATTACTTCTCATATGGTGTTTTTGGGGTGATATGCAGTACTATTTGGCCTCCAAACATGGTGTGTATTATGTGCTTGAACATGCTTTTTGTTAAGCAACACAGTCTTGCTTGGTGAGTGTGCATACAAGCCATGGAGGTTGAGTGCATTACTTTTGATTTTCTTTGAAAAAATTGTAGCTCTCTACAGGTTGTCCTTGGCTCTTGGACAACTCTTCTGATAATTCTTTTCACTCCTCTGACTGAAATCTTGTGGTGAGCACCTGGTCGTGGCCAGTTTTTGGTGAAATAAATGTTCTTTCCACTTTCTGATTATGACCCCAACAATGCTCACTGGAACTTGAAGTAGTTTAGACATTCTTCTGTAACCAATACACCTTGTTAATGAGACGCCTTTTTATAGGCCATCAGCTGAACCAGCAATTATTTTTCTCTAAGGGGCAGGATTTCTTTCTAGTTACTGGTAAATTTTATCTGGTGTCATGATTTTCTGCGTTTTTTGCACCTCTTTTGCTTTATGTGTTCAATACTTTTTCCCTGTGTCATTTCTCATTATTACACATAACTTATTTTATGGACATATATGGCTTGATTTTATTGCCTGTGTGGATCAAATGGGTTGTTACCAACATCTGGTGAGAATTTCATGTCAATAGCATCTTTAGAAATGTATTTTTTTCTGGGGTGATCCTCGCAAATCTAATAACACAGTATTCGAATTCACAGGGACTTGCAGATGAAAGGAAATTCAACTCATAGTCGATCCTGCGCAGATCAATCCATTCATCTCTAATTTTACTACTACCACAAAAATCTTTTTTTTTTCACATTTGTTCCTACAGCAGTCACATTCTGTGATTAACAATATAGTTTTATAGTATAGTATAATTTGATACTTTTACAGTGATATCCAATTTATGTAATTTTTTATGTACTTTTGCACTAGAAAATCACAATTTAACAGAAATATTCTTTTTTCGCATTATGTTCTGAAAAACATATATATATATATATATATATATATATATATTTTAATTTATACAGCTATACGAGGGCTTGTTTTTTTTGTTAAACAATTTAATTTTATGTGGGCTTGTTTTTTGTGTAACAGTTACATTTTTTTAATGAGAATTTTTAATACTTAGTTAAAACAGACAGGATAGTAAAAAAATGGCACGTTTGGAATAGTTTTTTATAAAAAAAAATGGTGTGTTCCTTGTGCTGGATATATAATTATGTAATGTTAGAGTATGCATCATAATAGATTTGTTAATAGCAAAATATGAAAGAAATACTAAGGAAGATAGAAAAGCGCAATAGGGTCTTATCCGGTAAAAACGTATAATACAAATAAAGGTTATTCTAACCTAATTATGTTGTAAAGATTTATAAGGGGACTGCTGTCCACAGAATAATAATGCCAACAGGAAAAAGAATAAACAGTCACTGAATTAACCTGAGGCATAAAATGATAATGTTGCCCAGAAAATGTTATTGTAAACATGGCCAATCGTACAAGAACCGACGTTTCGGCCCTATGAGCCTTTATCAAGGTTATCTGTAGGATAGGCCGTATCTACATACTGTTGAGAGGTGAAGTGTGCATCAGGGATAAACTGCTGGCATGGCGTGGTGTCCTGATTTTGGCTTACAAATACAGATATAAAAAAAAACAACCAAATACTGAATGTGTGGACATAGCCTAAAGGTCAATACCTTACAAAACTTCATAATGAAGTAATGACAAATCGTTCAGTTTTCCAGAAGTTATACTGTGTACTGACACAAAAAAAGCATATAATACTGCTGTTTACAATGACAACATTATTTCTTTAATAAAATTATAGCATACGTATATATATTTATTATTGATACATCTTCTGCCTGCATCCACCTGGCATTCGTGTATTGTGAAAGGTTTCACTTCATGGAGTTGGACCTATAAAACCAAGATATATAGTTCATGTCATTATATATACACATTAATTTTAGAGCCTCAGTGTTACATCTGCAGTGCAAATATTATACTACATATTGTTTGAATTGATTTTCCCCTTTAAATATACCACAGTGAGTGTTAAAATCTTCAGATTCTAGAGTTTTCTATGTGGTGTTCAATTCCTGTCCAAAGCATGTTCAGGTCACAGCAACAATCAATCAATTAAACAATAATAACAAAGTAAGAGATCCAAAGATGGGTGAAGATTGATCCAACACTAAAGTGTAAGGAAATATATAGCAGCAATGGATGTGAAAGGTGATGACCAACTGCTGTACAATATTCTGGGAGCTGAAAAGACAATAAATTATCTGCCTTAGAAATAAGAAACACTGAGATTTATATGTGCAATTGCCTTTTTTATACTTGTGCTGTGTCCCTTTTTGAAAAGAGTAGAAATCAACATCCGCCATATCACAAACATTAATGTCAGCTAGGCCAACCCTGAGAAATGGCTCACATAGCAAATGCTAGGACTGTCAGCAGTTGTGCACTGTGTCTTCCTAATTTTACTCTACTGTTAAACTGCAAATCCATAAAAAAAATACAAATAGATTTCATTTTAATATAGTTCTAGATAGATGAACAAATGCAAGTTTTGTTTGCTGCTTTAGTATGCACTAAAATATTTACTATTCTTTTATTTATTAGCTAAATAAAAAAATACAAATGTCTAGTTATCAATTTATATTTCTATAGTATTATAGACATTGCTAAATGCTTGACGAATGGTTCGCCCACTTCTTTCAACCTTTCAGTATCTTTGGAGTCCTGAAGCAGTAAAAAAAAAAGACGCATAAAAGAATAAAGGTATGAAGATCAAGTTGTTTTTACATAGAAATGCATATACTCACACTACACATATAAGGCAGTCTTTACTATTCATCCTAGACCAGGGGTCCCCAACCTGTAGCTCGCGAGCCACATGTGGCTCGCCTACTCCTGAAATGTGGCTCGCCGACGGTCACCGGAAAGAAGACTGTGTTAAGTCCCCAGGGAGCTGCCCCACCGCCTGTAATACCCGCCCCGCCGATGGTAATATGCCGCCCCTCCTGTGTCAATCACTGACTGCATTCACTCCTGCGCAGTAGTCACTGTGCTCTATTGAAGCCACAAAATGTCTCGCGAAACTTCACAAATCTCGCAAAACTTTGGTTACTGCGGCATCAATAGAGCACAGTGACCCGTGCCACCAGGGCTGCCATCAGGGCATTACTGCTCTGACTGGCATATGGGGCCTGATCAGCAGAGGAGGCCCACATCGGGCCCCGTCTCTTCTGCTGATCGAGCCCCAGCGGCAGGTTTCTGCTCCATACAGTAACTGAACCTGCGTCCGAGATGCAGGTTCAGTTACTCTATTGCAGTGTGGGCCCCAGCCCGCACGGCAATAGTTAAAGCCGCCAGCCAATCGGAGGCTGGCAGCTGACGTCAGCGCGCACTTCACTGGCGTATGACGTTATTGTCATTCTCCGGCAAGTACGCGCTTGAGACGTCTGGAGGGATCATCATCGCCGCAGGAGCGCGGCAAGGTACAAAGAAAGTTGTTTTTTGTTTTTGTTATTTAGTTTTTTTAAGCAACATGTTTCACTGGCAGGATGGAGACACATGGACCATGTGTCTCCATCCATGTGTCTCCATCCTGCCCGGGGCAGAATAGAGACACGGGTGCAGGATGTGAGACAAGGGGGCAGAATGGAGACCGGTAGTGCTTGTGAAGCCCTATGAACTGCGTGGTCTCCCTTGGGAACTGGTTAAGGGAGGACCACCGTGTATTAGAGACGACATCCCGGAGTCACATGTGCTGTCTGTGACTTGGGACGTTGGTGAAGTGTACGGCGTACGGACACCCTGGTAACTGGGCGAAGTGAGAGGCCCAGCACGTTAGTGTCCGTGAGGCAAAGCCGTACACTGAAGTGTTTGAAGATGCAAGTTAATATCACCAGTTGGTGCCTGTTGTGTTTCATGTTTTGAACTGTGCGTAACCCGGTTTATGAGGCTTAATAAACCGCATGGACTGCTTTGTTTTATAAACCCGTGCCCGCCCGTGTGCTTGAATATCGCGGCCAAGTGAGTGTCCCCCAACACTCTCAGTAAGAGAAACCTTACAATTGGTGGAGAATTTTGGCAACAATCCCGCTAGCACACGTGGAGTTAATTGCTGTGGCAGAGCCACGAAGGTGACAAGCGTCTAGCGGTAACTCGGCGGGGTTACGAAAGTGACAAGCGTCTGCTGTGACTCGGCGGGGTCACGAAGGTGACAAGCGGCAGCGGTGGAGCCGTGCAGAGCCGTGTGGGGAGTAGCCGTGGTTGCAGCGAGAGGTTCCACAGCAGGCGGAGCTGTAGTGGCTTGTGGTTGGCAGCACCTGGAGGTGCCGGTTGTGTGTGACTGCAGCGGGAGCTGTGGCGGTACCAGCAGGAGCTGGTGAAAGTGACATAGAGAAAAAAAAAAAAATTTTCTTTTTGTGCAGACTCTTAAAGGGCCAGTACAAGCCCAGAGACATTGGGGTGTACTGTGTGAACTGGGGCCTGAGTACCGTGGGGGAGTCCACGGGGTGTATCCCAGGGAGGCGATTATCCCTAATAGTGAGCGGTGGCCCAAACGGGGATGGTTGCCCAAAAGGGGGCGGAGACCCAAAAAGGGGCGGTAACCCGAATAGGGGTAATGGCCGAAAAAGGGGTGGAATCCCGAAGGGGGGCTGAATCTCGAACCGGGGTGGTATCAAAAAGCGGAGCACTTGCCCAGAAAGGGGGCGGAGCCAAAAAAGGGGCGGCAATCAGTGAGGTGTCACGACTGTGTCCTTTTTGGCTGGATGGAAAGTGTGTGCAAGGGTTGTTAGACCCGGGGAGAGAAGCGTCTGTGCTGAGAACCCGTCCAGGAGATTCTGTGTCACCTGGCGACACTGAATATCTCCAGGTAGCCACTATCTACATTGTCGCAGCGGAGGTTTCCACATACCATGAGGTGGTTGTAGACCCGATCTTGCCGTATCCTATGGTAATAGGACAAGATTTGGTAGCACTGTGGGAAAAGGCTGAAGTGTTTGTGGATATAATGTGGATGTCAGTTAGTAAGGTTGAGAAGGCAGGCCTGACCAGAGGGAAAGGTTCGACTGCCCAACTAACTGACCTGACGTCACTTGAAGTGTGCCACAATACGACTGGTAGTGGTCTGCTGGATAAAACATGTGGAGCTGACACCCAGACAGAGAGTGACTTGCAGGGTCATCAGACTGTGGGGTGTGACACAGATTCTGGGGGTGACTGTGACAAGTCATGGCCAGTAACAAGCGCATATGCCCTGGTGACAGGTGGAGGACGGGGTCCAGGACCTGTGGTAACGGGTGGAGGACGGGGTCCAGGACCTGTGGTAACGGGTGGAGGACGGGGTCCAGGACCTGTGGTGACGGGTGGAGGACGGGGTCCAGGACCTATGGTGATAGGTGGAGGACGGGGTCCAGGACCTGTGCTGACGGGTGGAGGACGGGGTCCAGGACCTATGGTGACAGGTGGAGGACGGGGTCCAGGACCTGTGCTGACGGGTGGAGGACGGGGTCCAGGACCTGTGGTGACGATTGGTGGCGACTCCCATTCAGACGGTGACGCCAGTGGAAAAGAGTGTAATAAGGTTGACTCAGGCAATTCTTCCTCCCGTCGCCGGAGACGTAAAAGAGCCAAAGGGGCTGAACCCGTTGCTCCGTGTGAGGAATTGACGGAAGATGCTGAGGACCTGGGGTGTATGAAGTACTCTGTAGTCCCAGGGAAAAGTGACGAACCTAATGACGTCACCGCTGAGACCCAAGAGAGGGCCGACCCTGACAGTGCAGAGTCGGAGGGTGCAGAAGTGGAGGAGGCCACCAAGGAGATGGTGCCGGAAGTGAATACCTCCTCAAGTGATGGATGTTTCACCAGTCCAGAGGATGGGAGAAGCGAGATGGAATTGGTTATAGAGACGGTGAACGACCATGTCGAACAAGAAAGGGTCCTGAAACAAGCGGCTGAGCGCAGAGTGGATGAGCTGGAGAAGGAAGTCTCGGAGCTCAGAGGCCACCTGTTCAGGTGGCAAAGTGTGTATCAGACCCTAAAGGAAGACATTGTAGTGCTTAGAGAAGCACTGAAAGGCCCTCTACAAGGAAAAGAGGTGGTGGTCGCAGACTTCTCGTGCCAGTACCAGAGTGGTAATGAGAGTAAAGCTGAAGAGGAGTTGGCGCTAAAAGCAGAACAAGATGGTCACCCGGTTGTGACAGGTGTCTTGATGGAAAGGTCCATGGCAAGGCAGGAGCCATCTGTTCTTGAAGGAAGTGAGACTCCGCTCTTCAAGTGCGTGATAGATGTACCCGTAGAGGCGCAAGATGCATGTACCCGCGAGGGTGTGCATGAGGCCTTTAAAAAGGCAGTGGAAGCGTCTAGTGTGCACTGGGCACTGGAGACGAAACAGTTGGTGGTACTGTCTACTAAGGAAGTCACAGTGAAGAGGGTGGCTGTCCTGAGGGACATGCACCTACGGTGCCTCCGCACGAAGCAGAGGGTCCTGTGGGAGAATGGTGAGGCCACTCGTTGTTTGGAGCAAGCCAGGAAAGCTCAAAGTCGTCTGGGCTTGGTAGAGGACACAGTCCAAGTGCCCAGAGCTCTGGTAGCGAAGCTCATTGGCCGATTTGGAAAAGCGATGCAGGAGATGGTGGATGTGTCAGGTGTGAAGAGACTGAGGATTCCGGCTGAAGACGAGGCCCAGGTGGGTGAAGATGGAATGGTGTCATTCCTGGTTGTCGGGTCCAAGGAGAGTCTAGCGAATATCCGGATGCTCCTGAAGTATCGCGTGGCCTACCTGAGAGAAATAGAGCAGCTGAGACTGTACAGACGGCAGGTCAATAAACAGCTGCAGAACACAAGGTGGCAGCCGCCTTCTTCCCAACGAAAAGGAAACAAAAAGGACATGTACAGTAGTAGACGTAGTGATGGAGGGTCAGACTCTGATCAGTTGCTAGTCTCGACTGTAAGTGGGACCAATGTCCGTACCAACCGTGGGTGGCGACCCTGGAGAGAGAGGTCGAGTAAAGAGACAAACTTGACTAAAGGTTTGGTGTCACGGACAGACTGTAACTTAAGGGCCAAAGCTCAAGGCCTACATGTTGACCGCTGGGGGCGGGGTAAACTCAACAACTGGATGGGTCTGTGTGATGCTCAAAACCGACTGAGACGGTTCTCTCGACAGGTAGGGCAAGGCAACGTGCATGACATATCCCGTGATCCCACGTGTATGACAGGTGTTCAACCCTACAGGTGTGAACAGAGGGGGGGGATATGTGATATATGTGATGCAGTAACCCCTGTAACAGGTAGGGGGCACTGCATGGTCTCCCCGGGATGTGCACGGAGTTGTATTGAAGCCGTGAGAATTGACCTGCAGTGATGTCAGGATCACGTGACCAGTCCATGTGATCCATTACTGTGGGTGTGGTTACAGGTACATAACGTGACCAGAGTGTGGGTCACATGTTCCTGTGTGGTTCCAGTGTTTGGACCTGAAGGGTCCAAGTGCAAAATCCCTGAGGGAGTTCCTGAGGGCTCGGTGTGTTCCGGTGTTGGAAGCCTGGGAGGAGGCTTCCTGGAAAGCACCTGCTGGCCTGGGATCATCCTAGGAATGACTAGGATCCCGGAGCAGTGCACAGTGGAACTGGGGAAGCTACAATCCTTCAGTGGCTCTGGACTGACTAGTGTGTGCCGGCCAGGCAAGTTGGTGATCCCTGTAAGGCAGCTTACCCGAAGGTGCGGACTGGCAAGGAGTCAGCAGGTGGAGCCGGAGCTCCCGTCAGGTACGATACAGGCCGGTAGTGCTTGTGAAGCCCTATGAACTGCGTGGTCTCCCTTGGGAACTGGTTAAGGGAGGACCAGCGTGTATTAGAGACGACAACCCGGAGTCACATGTGCTGTCTGTGACTTGGGACGTTGGTGAAGTGTACGGCGTACGGACACCCTGGTAACTGGGCGAAGTGAGAGGCCCAGCACGTTAGTGTCCGTGAGGCAAAGCCGTACACTGAAGTGTTTGAAGATGCAAGTTAATATCACCAGTTGGTGCCTGTTGTGTTTCATGTTTTGAACTGTGCGTAACCCGGTTTATGAGGCTTAATAAACCGCATGGACTGCTTTGTTTTATAAACCCGTGCCCGTGTGCTTGAATATCGCGGCCAAGTGAGTGTCCCCCAACACTCTCAGTAAGAGAAACCTTACAGTACAAAGAAAGTTGTTTTTTGTTTTTGTTATTTAGTTTTTTTAAGCAATATGTTTCACTGGCAGGATGGAGACACATGGACCATGTGTCTCCATCCATGTGTCTCCATCCTGCCCGGGGCAGAATAGAGACATGGGTGCAGGATGGGAGACAAGGGGGCAGAATGGAGACAAGTGGCAGAATGGAGACACAGGCAGGATGGAGACATGGGGTTAGAATGGAGACACAGGGAAGAATGGAGACAAGGGGCAGGATTGGAGACACGGGTGAGAACGGAGACACAGAGGCAGGATGGGAGACACAGGGCAGGATGGGAGACACGGGGCAGGATTGTAGACATGGGGCAGAATGGAGACACGGGGGGCAGAATGGAGACACGAAGGGCAGAATGGAGACAAGGGGCAGAATGCAGAATGGAGATAAGGGGACAGAATGGAGACAAGGGGCAGAATGGAGATAAGGGGCAGAATGGAGATAAGGGGACAGAATGGAGACAAGGGGCAGAATGGAGACAATGGGCAGAATAGAGACACGGCGGCAGGATGGGAGAAACCGGCAGAATGGAGACGGGGCAGAATGGACACAGGGGGCAGGATTGGAGACACGGGGCAGGATGGAGATATGGTGCAGGATGAAGACAGATGGGGCAGTATGGAGACAGATGGTGCAGGAACATGGGGCAGGATGGAGACAGATGTGCAGGATCATGGGGCAGGATGGAGACAGATGTGGCATCATCATGGGGCAGGATGGAGACACATGGTGCAGGATCATGGGGCAGGATGGAGACAGATGGTGCAGAATCATGGGACTGGATGTATACGATGGAGACAGATGGGGCAGGATCATGGGGCAGGATGGAGACAGATGGTGCAGGATCATGGGGCAGGATGGAGACAGATGGGGCAGAATGGAGACAGACGGTTTTGGCAGGATCATGGGGCAGGATGGAGACACATGGTGCAGGATCATGGGGCAGGATGGATATAATGGAGACAGATGGGGCAGGATCATGAGGCAGGATCATGGGACAGATGGGGCAGGATCATGGGACAGATGGGGCAGGACCATGGGACAGATGGGGCAGGATCATGGGACAGGTGGGGCAAGATCATGGGACAGATGGGGCAGGATGGGATATCACCTGGAGGCAGGATGGGAGAACATAAGGCTGGAGCAAAGAATGAGACACACGGGGGCCAGGATGGGGGATATTATTACTGCAGTGAGGTATTTATTTTATTTTTTGAGGATAGTGTTTTTTTTTTTTTTTTTTTTTTTAACTTTTTATTTTCAAATTATCAAATTACATGAACAACAAAATGGTACACATGAATCTGAGACATTGTGTTACATACTTCTGAAAAGAATAAAATATACCATACAACTGCATATTAATATCAAGGTGACCATAACTATAGTTATTTGCCTAAGATATTGGTGGCAATTTTAGGTCACGAAGTTCGGGTTGTGTAATCTAAAGGACCGAAAACAAAGTAGTAAACAATAAACATGTGACTCAAGAACAAACAAAAACTGGGGGTGAGGAGAGGGGAGGGGGGGGGGGGGAAATACCGGAGGGGAGATAGTGGTCGATGTAAAAATTCCTGAGTATAGAACAGAGGATAGTGTTTTAAATGGGGGAGGCGGTCCTGAATTGTGCAGAGCAACACTGTGGCCTTTTTTTCTTCATCTGGTGTAGTTTAGAATTTGGGGGAAAAAAAAGTAATGTGTTCTGCAAGTGGAGCTCTAGATAACTGTGTTATTTCCTGCAGAGACAAGCCCTGGCTGGAAGAAGTAACAGTTGTCTGTGCTGGATGAAGATGAAAAGCAAAGATGTAGGACTTCACGTACAGATGTCACTGGTGACTCAGTATGTTACCTGTACACTGACACTACTGTACTTCAATGTGGCTCTCGACCAACTTTCATAGCAGAATGTGGCTCTCAAGGTAAGAAAGGTTGGGGACCCCTGTCCTAGACAATGCTACTGCATTTGTAATATTTTCCTGTGCTGTGTATAATGCTAAAAAAAGCTTTCATAAGCATCCCATCATTTTTAATGCATTCCGCATTTTTTGTGCACATGCTGTGTTTCCTTCTGCGGCGAAATCGCATTCCGGAAAAAAATGCAGCATGTTCGTTCTTTGTGCAGAATCGCAGCAATTCCGCACACATAGGAATGCATTGATCCGCTTACTTCCCACATGGGGCTATGCCCACCATGCGGGAAGTAAGCGGATCATGTGCGGTTGGTACCCAGGGTGGAAGAGAGAAGACTCTCCTCCAGGCCCTGGGAACCATATACCTGTAAAAAAAAGAATTAAAATAAAAAATCATTATATTCTTACCTTCCGGCGGCCCCTGCAGCCTTACTGCTCCTCGCGATGCTCCCAGGAGTGGCGGCTGTCACATCATACTCACCTGCTCCCCGCACGGTCTCTGCACTTCCC
Source organism: Ranitomeya variabilis (assembly GCF_051348905.1). Lineage (NCBI taxonomy): Eukaryota > Metazoa > Chordata > Amphibia > Anura > Dendrobatidae > Ranitomeya > Ranitomeya variabilis. The sequence continues at coordinate 113,593,438 of NC_135237.1, read as the reverse complement.
TGCTTGTCCGATGGTTTCTGGTGCCGGAAGCTTGTTCGTGTGTTCAGCGGACATGTGGTATCGCTCATTAATGAATATGGACACGACTCCTCACCCATAGGCGTGGAGCGCATATTCATTACTTTAATGAGCGGTACCATGTGACCGCTAAACACTGGGACAAGCTGCTGGCTCGCACTAGCCCCAGATGACGTAGCGGTCTCGCGAGACCGCTACGTCATCACAGGTCATTGTCGCAAGGCATTACTGGGAACGGGAGCTGCCGAGAGTATCGCAAGGATTAGGAAGGCTGCGGGGGCCGCCGGAAGGTAAGAATAGCAAAAATTTTTACTTATTTTTAACATTATATCTTTTTACTATTGATGCTCCATAGCCAGCATCAATAGTAAACAGTATGTTTGACAAGTATGACCAACCTGTCAATTAGTTTTTCAAGTGATGCTACAGATCGCTTGGAAAGTGCTAGCATTCTGAAGCTAATTACGCTTGCAAAACGCTAGTGTTTAGCGAAAATATGCATGCCAATTCTGCATGCGTATTTCCCGTGGCAGGGAGTTGCAGAATTGCCGCTGAAACGTGTGCACGTAGCCTAAATGTTTTTGAATATCCATATTTAATTAGGAGCCCCATATAATGCTCCATACAGTTCATGATGAGCCCCATAAGATGCTTCATACAAAATGCGCCCCATATAATGCTCAATAAAGTTCATGATGGGCCCTGTCATGTTCCCAATGGCAGGGAATTAAACACATAACACGGGCAAAAACAGGACGAGCTCTAGGGTGATGGAACCTGAGCTGACCGCGATCCTGAACCTCAACACTCAACTAACAGCAGCCGGGGAACGTTCCTGGGGGGACTCTAGACGTCTCGCGCCAGCCGGAGATCTAGCTACCCCTATCAGAAGAATCACAGACCTATCTTGCCTCCAGATAAATATTCCCACAGAAATAGCAGCCCCCCACATATAATGACGGTGAAATGAGAGGAAGGCACAAACGTAGTTATGAAAACAGATTCAGCAAAATGAGGCCCGCTTAAGCTAGATAGCAGAGGATACAAAAGGTGAACTGTGCGGTCAGCTTAAAACCCTTCAAAATACCATCCTGAAATTACTTGAACTCATGTGCCAACTCATGGTACATGAGTGGTAATTTCAGCCCACTAGAGCAACCAGCAGCAGAGAATTACATATCTGCAAGCTGGACTAAAAACATGAAAGCAAACATGAAACAGGGAAATCCAGACTTAGCTTGTCTTGAAGGCCTAGGAGCAGGTAGCAAAGGTAACAGAGACACACTGATACATTGATAGCCGGCAAGGGAATGACAGGAAAGCCAGGTTAAATAGGAAACACCCAGCCTCTGATGGACAGGTGGAAACCAGAGACCGCAACCCACCAAAGTCACCCAGTACCAGCTGTAACCACCAGAGGGAGCCCAAAAACAGAATCCACAACAGTACCCCCCCTTGAGGAGGGGTCACCGAACCCTCACGAGAACCCCCAGGGCGATCAGGATGAGCTCTATGGAAGGCGCGGACCAAATCAGTCGCATGAACATCAGAGGCGACCACCCAGGAATTATCCTCCTGACCATAACCCTTCCACTTAACCAAATACTGGAGTTTACGTCTGGAAACACGAGAATCCAAGATCTTCTCAACAACATACTCCAATTCTCCCTCCACCAGCACCGGAGCAGGAGGCTCAACCGAAGGAACAACGGGCACCTCATACCTCCGCAATAACGACCGATGGAACACATTATGAATAGCAAACGATGCTGGGAGATCCAAACGAAAAGATACAGGGTTAAGAATCTCCAAGATCTTATAAGGACCGATGAACCGAGGCTTGAACTTAGGAGAAGAGACCTTCATAGGGACAAAACGAGAAGACAACCACACCAAGTCCCCAACAAGAAGTCGGGGACCCACGTGGCGACGGCGATTAGCAAACTGCTGAGTCTTCTCCTGAGACAACTTCAAATTGTCCACCACCTGATTCCAAATCTGATGTAGCCTGTCCACCACCACGTCCACTCCAGGACAATCCGAAGGCTCCACCTGACCAGAGGAAAAACGAGGATGAAACCCCGAATTACAAAAGAAAGGAGAAACCAAAGTAGCAGAACTAGCCCGATTATTAAGGGCAAATTCGGCCAGTGGCAAAAAGGCAACCCAGTCATCTTGATCAGCAGAAACAAAACACCTTAAATAAGTTTCCAAGGTCTGATTAGTTCGCTCCGTCTGGCCATTCGTCTGAGGATGGAATGCAGACGAGAAAGACAAATCAATGCCCATCTTAGCACAAAACGTCCGCCAAAATCTAGACACAAACTGGGATCCCCTGTCAGAAACAATATTCTCCGGAATCCCATGCAAGCGAACCACGTTCTGAAAAAATAAAGGGACCAACTCAGAGGAGGAAGGCAACTTAGGCAAGGGTACCAAATGAACCATCTTAGAAAAGCGGTCACACACAACCCAGATAACGGACATTTTCTGTGAGACAGGGAGATCTGAAATAAAATCCATGGAAATGTGCGTCCAAGGCCTCTTCGGGATAGGCAAGGATAACAACAACCCACTGGTCCGAGAACAGCAAGGCTTAGCCCGAGCACACACTTCACAAGACTGCACAAAGGTGCGCACATCCCTTGACAAGGAAGGCCACCAAAAAGACCTGGCCACCAAGTCTCTAGTACCAAATATTCCAGGATGACCAGCCAACACAGAAGAATGGACCTCGGAGATGACTCTACTGGTCCAATCATCCGGAACAAACAGTCTTTCTGGTGGACAACGATCAGGTTTATCCGCCTGAAACTCCTGCAATGCACGTCGCAAGTCTGGGGAGACGGCGGACAATATTACCCCATCCCTAAGGATACCAGTAGGCCCAGAGTCTCCAGGAGAGTCAGGCACAAAACTCCTGGAAAGAGCATCTGCCTTCACATTCTTTGAACCTGGCAGGTATGAAACCACAAAATTGAAACGAGAAAAAAACAACGACCAACGAGCCTGTCTAGGATTCAGACGCCTGGCAGACTCAAGGTAAATCAGATTTTTGTGATCAGTCAAGACCACCACACGATGTCTAGCACCCTCAAGCCAATGACGCCACTCCTCAAATGCCCACTTCATGGCCAAAAGCTCCCGATTACCCACATCATAATTGCGCTCGGCGGGTGAGAATTTTCTAGAAAAGAACGCACATGGCTTCATCACCGAGCCATCGGAACTTCTCTGTGACAAAACCACCCCCGCTCCAATCTCGGAAGCATCAACCTCAACCTGAAAAGGAAGTGAAACATCTGGTTGACATAACACAGGAGCAGAAGAAAACCGGCGCTTAAGTTCCTGAAAGGCCTCCACAGCCGTAGGAGAGCAATTAGCAACATCAGCACCCTTTTTAGTCAAATCAGTCAAAGGTTTAACAACACTGGAAAAATTAGTAATGAACCGACGATAAAAATTAGCAAAACCCAAGAACTTCTGAAGACTCTTAACAGATGTAGGTTGTGTCCAGTCACAAATCGCCTGAACCTTGACGGGATCCATCTCAATAGTAGAAGGAGAAAAAATGTACCCCAAAAAAGAAATCTTCTGGACTCCGAAGAGACATTTTGAGCCCTTCACAAACAGAGAATTGGCCCGCAGGACTTGAAACACCTTCCTGACCTGTAGAACATGAGACTCCCAGTCATCAGAAAACACCAAAATATCATCCAAATACACAATCATAAACTTATCCAGATATTCACGGAAAATATTGTGCATAAAGGACTGAAAGACTGAAGGAGCATTAGAAAGTCCAAAAGGCATTACCAAATACTCAAAATGGCCCTCAGGCGTATTAAATGCGGTTTTCCACTCATCACCCTGCTTTATCTGCACAAGATTATACGCACCGCGAAGATCTATCTTAGTGAACCACCTAGCCCCCTTAATGCGAGCAAACAAATCAGTCAATAATGGCAATGGATACTGATTTTTGACTGTAATCTTATTCAGAAGGCGATAATCTATACAAGGCCTCAGGGAACCATCTTTTTTTGCCACGAAAAAAAAACCTGCTCCCAGAGGGGACGAAGATGGACGAATATGTCCCTTTTCCAAGGACTCCTTAATATAATTCCGCATAGCAGTATGCTCTGGCACTGACAGATTAAATAAACGACCCTTAGGGAACTTACTGCCAGGAATTAATTCTATAGCACAGTCACAATCCCTATGAGGAGGGAGCGAATTGAGCTTAGGCTCCTCAAAAACATCCCGATAGTCAGACAAAAACGCAGGGACCTCAGAAGGAGTAGATGAAGCGATTGAAATCAGAGGTGCATCATCATGAACCCCCTGACATCCCCAGCTTAACACAGACATTGTTTTCCAATCCAGGACTGGATTATGAGTTTGTAACCATGGCAGACCAAGCACTAGTACATCATGTAAATTATACAGTACAAGGAAGCGAATCACCTCCTGATGAACGGGAGTCATGTGCATGGTCACTTGTGTCCAGTACTGCGGTTTATTCATAGCCAATGGTGTAGAGTCAATTCCCTTCAAAGGAATAGGAACTTCCAGAGGCTCCAGACTAAAACCGCAGCGTTTGGCAAATGACCAATCCATAAGACTCAGGGCAGCGCCCGAATCCACATAGGCATCGACGGAAATGGATGACAGTGAACAAATCAGAGTTACAGACAAAATGAACTTAGACTGCAGAGTACTAATGGCAAAAGATTTATCAACCTTTTTTGTGCGTTTAGAGCATGCTGATATAACATGAGCTGAATCACCACAATAAAAACACAATCCATTTTTCCGCCTATAATTTTGCCGTTCACTTCTGGACTGAATTCTATCACATTGCATAGTCTCAGGTGCCTGTTCAGAAGACACTGCCAACTGGTGCACAGGTTTGCGCTCCCGTAAACGCCGATCAATCTGAATGGCCATAGCCATAGACTCATTCAGACCTGTAGGCGCAGGGAACCCCACCATAATATCCTTAATGGCCTCAGAAAGACCATCTCTGAAGTTTGCAGCCAGGGCGCACTCATTCCACTGAGTAAGCACCGACCATTTCCGAAATTTTTGACAATATACTTCCGCTTCATCGTGCCCCTGAGAGAGGGCTAATAAAGCCTTTTCAGCCTGAATCTCCAGGTTAGGTTCCTCATAGAGCAATCCCAGTGCCAGAAAAAACACATCCACACTGAGCAATGCAGGATCCCCTGGTGCCAATGCAAATGCCCAATTCTGAGGGTCGCCCCGCAGGAAAGATATTACAATCTTGACCTGCTGAGCAGGGTCTCCAGAGGAGCGAGATTTCAAAGAAAGAAACAATTTGCAATTGTTCCTGAAATTCAGGAAGGTAGATCTATCTCCAGAAAAAAACTCTGGAATAGGAATTCTAGGTTCAGACATAAGAGTGTGAACAACAAAATCCTGTATGTTTTGAACTTTTGCAGCAAGATTATTCAGGCTGGAAGCCAAACTCTGGACATCCATGTTAAACAGCTAAGGTCAGAGCCATTCAAGGGTTAAGAGGAGGTAAGAAGCAGCTAGACAGCAATTAAGGGCTAGGCAGCAAAACTCTGAGGAAAAAAAAAAAAAAATTTCCCTTCAACACTTCTTTTTCTCCTGCTTCAGCCCAAACAATTAACACTTTGTGGGCCGGCTATACTGTCATGTTCCCAATGGCAGGGAATTAAACACATAACACGGGCAAAAACAGGACGAGCTCTAGGGTGATGGAACCTGAGCTGACCGCGATCCTGAACCTATCTTGCCTCCAGATAAATATTCCCACAGAAATAGCAGCCCCCCACATATAATGACGGTGAAATGAGAGGAAGGCACAAACGTAGTTATGAAAACAGATTCAGCAAAATGAGGCCCGCTTAAGCTAGATAGCAGAGGATACAAAAGGTGAACTGCGCGGTCAGCTTAAAACCCTTCAAAATACCATCCTGAAATTACTTGAACTCATGTGCCAACTCATGGTACATGAGTGGTAATTTCAGCCCACTAGAGCAACCAGCAGCAGAGAATTACATATCTGCAAGCTGGACTAAAAACATGAAAGCAAACATGAAACAGGGAAATCCAGACTTAGCTTGTCTTGAAGGCCTAGGAGCAGGTAGCAAAGGTAACAGAGACACACTGATACATTGATAGCCGGCAAGGGAATGACAGGAAAGCCAGGTTAAATAGGAAACACCCAGCCTCTGATGGACAGGTGGAAACCAGAGACCGCAACCCACCAAAGTCACCCAGTACCAGCTGTAACCACCAGAGGGAGCCCAAAAACAGAATCCACAACAGGGCCCCATAAGATGCGCCATACAAAATTATGCCCCATGTAATTCTGCACAAAGGTTAATAATGGCCCCATAAGATGCTCCATAGAATAATATGCCCCATATGCTGCGCCACAAAGGTTGATGGCCCCATAAGATGCTCCATAGCATAATATGCCCCATATGCTGTTCCATAAAGGTTGATGGCCCCATAAGATGCTCCATAAAGGTTGATGGCTCCATAAGATGCTCCATAAAGGTTGATGGCCCCATAAGATGCTCCATTAATATTCCCCATATGCTGCTCCATAAAGGTTGATGGCCCCATAAGATGCTCCATAGAATATACCCCATATGCTGCTCCATAAAGGTTGATGGCACCATAAGATGCTCCATAGAATATGCCCCATATGCTGCTGCTGCAATTATTTAAAAAAAATGACATACTCACCTCTCGTCGTTGGGTCCTGAGTGCCGGTGTCCTGAGCAGGCAGGGACACCGGCGCGCTATAGGGGGCAGGTGCCGGAGTCTGGCTCAGGCCCCCGGCACTTGAGGTATTCACCTGTCCCCATTCCACCACCGCGCGCTGCTGTGTCTTCCGGCTCTCTGCAGTGACTTTTCAGGCAGTGGGTGCGCAGTAAACACGTCATCGCGCCCTCTGACCTAAACATCACAGCCAGAGGACACGGAAGACAGAGCCCAGCAGTTGAAAGGGGACAGGTGAATATCACATGGCTCACCCTCCCCCGTCATACTCACCCCTCCTGGTGCATCTCTGCAAGTCCCTACTTCTTCGATGGTCTCTAGTGCGAGCCGGCAGCTTGTTCCAGTGTTCAGCGGTCACATGGTACCGCTCATTAAAGTAATGAATATGCGCTCCATGCCTAAGGGTGAGGAGTCGTGTCTGCAGCGCCCCAGAGTCCTGGTCGGTGCAGTACTGATGCTCCGCCGCTAAGGGGGGCTATGGTACGTCTGATGGCACTGAAGGAGTTCACCTGACCAGGTATCACAGACACCAATACACTTCACAGTCTGGCCTCCAGGGGGAGCTAAGGGTGCTATGTATTAGGCCACTCCTCACAATCTGGTAAAACTGGGGGTTAGATAGGAAGTTAGTCAGAAGCTGACTGGGTTGGAACCAGGCAACATCCTGTGGCAGAGGGTGTTGCAGGGGAAGATTCAGGGGGGTCCCTGTCAGGGGTGGGATCCTGACAGAGGCCTAGCGAACAGGAAAGAATGTTACTGGACCGCGCCTGCACTTCATCGCGGCGGTACCCCAAGAAAGGACAAGAAGCGAGGTTTATTGTGCTGAGTGAGAAACAAGATCAACGCAACAAGGAGAAACACCAGTAGGAGTCGTGCTGTAAGACGAGGCAACATCCTCCTGAGGCGCGTAGCCGGTGGCCGGAAACGCCGAGGAAGTATTGAGCTCCAGGCCTTACTTCAAACCTACGGCAGGACAGTCAGTTGTAGGCGGGCTGTCTCACTCAAATCACCTAAGAAGACATAGGGGGCAACAGTTGGAGAGGGGCAACACTAGGGTCCCGGAAGAGCTCCGAGCCTACCCGTCATACGGGTGCGTCCTAGCCATATCATCTGGGGGGACGAAGAAGAACATCAAAATCGAGTTGTGAGGGAACTTCAGAAACAGACACAACAGTTGTGGGGACTATCCCGTAAGCACAGCAGGGGAGGACCACAACACACAAGCGCTAGAAGGTAGGCACAGATTTCCACCTGCAAAGGGAACTCTGGAGGTGCCATCGGACCGGCCGGACTCCCGCAGCCCGGTTAACCGTATTCCGGACTGAGGATCCTGAAGCCTTCAGTAAAGAGGTAAAGAGACTGCAACCTGGTGTCCTCGTTATTTACTGTGACCTGCACCGCACCACAACGTCACATCACTCTCCACCTTCATTGGACGCCCCTCAGCAGGGTCACGGGCCGGGTCTAGCCACCGTGACAACCCCAGAACAGAGACTCAGAGGCCCGGTACCGGGTACCTCTCGGCCCTGTGGCAGTGGGGGCGCTCCAACTTGGCGTCACGAACAGGATCTACTTAAGCCTGAAGAATCAGGTCATGTGTGCCTTGGGACTGTGATTTATTGTGTTTGGACTGTGACTTATTGCAAAGGCTGTGTGTTGCCACTTGCCGCCAAAAGTTCCCGCCAAAACTCGCCGCCATTACAGCGCAGAGGAAGAAGAAGGGCGTGTCATGGGAGGAGACTACCAAAGCGGCGCCAAAAGTAGCGACCGCCCCCTCCGACTTCTGCTGCGAGATGACGACCTGCCCAGCAGCAGAGGAGAACCGCCCCCTGATTTGCAACGGCGGGAACGAGGTGAAGAGGGAGCTCGACCTCGGAGAACTGGCGGAGTCAGGTGCATGCACGGCTGCCGATCTCAAGACAACGAAGATGATCAGTGGGTGCCCGAGCGACGGCGAAGTGATCCCAGCTTGCCCTCACCCACCAGAGGCGGACCCGCATCCACCGCAGCTGAAGGATCTGAACTCCTTGGAGCCTACCTATCCTGACCACGGAGCCAGCAGGTGCGGAGCCATGGAGAGCAGAGCCACATCGAGAGGCCACCTTGGAGGAGCCGCGGTCTGGGCTGCAGCCGATTCCAGTGTCCTTGTCAGCGGAACGGATCGACATCGGTGGAATCACATCAGGCGCAGGTATGGAAGGCGCCCCTACTCCCCCGGCCGATTCTGCTCCCCCGACCGATCCTGCTCTCCTGACCGCTCCCGCGACCGATCCTGCTCTCCTGACCGATCCCGCTCGCGCGACCGCTCCTCACCCCAACAATGACCAGTTCCTCTCAGCGGAGCTGGTGGTGCTAACCCCCAACACGATGGGGAAGCTGGTACCTCCACTACCGACCAAGATGGGAGAACCCATAGACGTGAGCTCAGAAGGGGTGATCCTCCAGTGGGACACCCCCTGGATCGGGCTAGCTGGATCCAGGGAGGAGGGGCTCACCCTTGCTGTGCTCACTTGGGAGCAATATAAACAATGCCTGATCTTACACTGGAAAAACCGAAAAGAGACAGAACAAACTGATGCACCAAAAGTGAAACACCCGAAGCCTGCGCACGGCAGGAAAGACGTGGTAAAGCGGGGAACTGTGCTGGCCTTTCACGCAAAGCGGGGTTGGGGCTCCATACAGGAACCGGGACTACCGACTGACGTCTTCGTTACCAGTTGCAACGTGAAGACTCCTTTCCGCAACCGATATGGTGACCCACTATTGCAAAGGGGGGATCAGGTGACCTACACCCGCCACCGGAGTGCACAAGGATGGTGCGCTCGGAACATCCAACGATGTGGGCCTGAGGGGGTGTCACCTGTTGCCTCGACCATGATTGAACCAGACTTGACAGATCTTGCTACTATCGCCACCGTACGCCTTGTTGCGGCTACTGAGCTTGCAGCTAAGGTTAGCCTTCGAATCCAGACACCGGGTGACCTGACTGCACCCGAGAGACCAACCACTGACACTGACACCACATCAGCCGGGGACCAGGGGTCGAAGCCTGTATGGTCAGGAGATGTCCACTACCGGCTGATTTCTTGCAATTTACTATGGAGCTTTAAAGTGCTTTGCAAACTGTATATAGTTAACTGTCCGTCCATTTATGTGTCTTCTTGCTGCTACAACCCGATTAGGGTTAACTCTTAAAGGGATCCCTTAGTTTACCCGGGATCCCTATTTTTTGCCTTTTTGCTTTTCTTTCTCGTTCATCATTGTTGAAAAGAACTGCTGGATCATGAACACTGCATGATTACAAACTTATTGTAAATAGTTTGCACCTTCTTAAAGGTGCCCTCTACTGGTTTTACAAAGAAAAGGACTCTTTGCGAAGAAACTGTTCCTGGAAGCAGTATCGGAGTCCTTGCTGCATACGGACTTGCAGCTTGAGAAGTTGCACTACCTCATAGAGACTTGGTCCCCTCTTAAAGGGAATGTCCATCAATAGCACTTAAAGAATGATGATGCTTTAAAAGGAAGTACTAATAATGCTTACATATAAAAGTTATATGTAGTGAGCTAGTTAATTGTGAGAAATGTTTAATGATGTTGCTAGAAGAATGAGGACAGGAAGTGAACCCGTATGGGGTTAGTCGGTGAGTCCTCCCAGGAGCCATACCGAGATGGCTCAGTGGTCCTGAACTGAGGGAAGGTTGATAAGTTCTATACTGTAGCAACAATTAGAACACTAGGTAGAATTAACACCTAAGTCCAATGAAGAGACCCATAAAATAATAAATAAAATTACCTTTTATTATCACATACAAAAATAATTAAAAAAGCCTACAAGACACATGATACAAAAAATACACCCAGGGGGCCAAAAAAATATATCTTACAGGGCCCCCGGAAGAAGCTAAGGGCAAAACGCGCGTCGGGGCGACAGGGGAACGCCGAAATACCTGACATCACACGAGTTACGGTCTTCATCTTTCCACGAGTTACGGCGGTGAGATAATTTGTACTTTGCAATCTGGTATGTCTACATGTTACTGGTGTATGCACGCCTATGTAATGCATTAGGGATCCCCCATAGGGGCGCAGGTTATTGCTACATGCACTAGGACGTGCACCAGGTAGATTCGTCTTTACAGTATTTTTGCATTGTTCATTAACGTCAATTATGATAGATTTCCTAAACGCTGTATCGTGGCAATAATATATATTTTTGTAAGATATATTTTTTTGGCCCCCTGGGTGTATTTTTTGTATCATGTGTCTTGTAGCCTTTTTTAATTATTTTTGTATGTGATAATAAAATGTAATTTTATTTATTATTTTATGGGTCTCTTCATTGGACTTCGGTGTTAATTCTACCTAGTGTTCTAATTGTTGTTACATGTTGTGGAAGTGCCATACATTTATTGTGGACTAATTGATGAACTAAGTTCTATACTGTGTATAGTAGCAGAAAGGCAGTAGGCCCGGGCGGAAAGGGGCGGTCCTGCAACAGAACGAGAGGCAGTAGGCCTGGGGCAGATAGACAGGCAGTCCTGCAGATGTAAGGATGGAAAGTGAAGAAAAAGTTGATTAGCCTTATAGTGTTTTATAAGAAGGTTTTTAGTGGATTCAGCGCGTACGTCCTTAAAGGCAACGTTAAATTATTGTTCAAACATTTGCACTTGGTAGAATACCCGGTTGGGTAAGAAAAGTTATTTATAGTATGTTATTTAAAGTATTTAACCATGTTTGTAACGTTCAAGTGTCCTCACCTCCCATAAAGGGAAGTTCTGTTCAAATTTGCTTATTGTTATTGCATTTCAAAATTTTCTGTCTTTTTGCTGACATGTATTGTTGTTTTCTTCCCAGTCCAGGAGTACTGGATTTAACCGGGGGGAGTGCAGCGCCCCAGAGTCCTGGTCGTTGCAGTACTGATGCTCCGCTGCTAAGGGGGGCTATGGTACGTCTGATGGCACTGAAGGAGTTCACCTGACCAGGTATCACAGACACCAATACACTTCACAGTCTGGCCTCCAGGGGGAGCTAAGGGTGCTATGTATTAGGCCACTCCTCACAATCTGGTAAAACTGGGGGTTAGATAGGAAGTTAGTCAGAAGCTGACTGGGTTGGAACCAGGCAACATCCTGTGGCAGAGGGTGTTGCAGGGGAAGATTCAGGGGGGTCCCTGTCAGGGGTGGGATCCTGACAGAGGCCTAGCGAACAGGAAAGAATGTTACTGGACCGCGCCTGCACTTCATCGCGGCGGTACCCCAAGAAAGGACAAGAAGCGAGGTTTATTGTGCTGAGTGAGAAACAAGATCAACGCAACAAGGAGAAACACCAGTAGGAGTCGTGCTGTAAGACGAGGCAACATCCTCCTGAGGCGCGTAGCCGGTGGCCGGAAACGCCGAGGAAGTATTGAGCTCCAGGCCTTACTTCAAACCTACGGCAGGACAGTCAGTTGTAGGCGGGCTGTCTCACTCAAATCACCTAAGAAGACATAGGGGGCAACAGTTGGAGAGGGGCAACACTAGGGTCCCGGAAGAGCTCCGAGCCTACCCGTCATACGGGTGCGTCCTAGCCATATCATCTGGGGGGACGAAGAAGAACATCAAAATCGAGTTGTGAGGGAACTTCAGAAACAGACACAACAGTTGTGGGGACTATCCCGTAAGCACAGCAGGGGAGGACCACAACACACAAGCGCTAGAAGGTAGGCACAGATTTCCACCTGCAAAGGGAACTCTGGAGGTGCCATCGGACCGGCCGGACTCCCGCAGCCCGGTTAACCGTATTCCGGACTGAGGATCCTGAAGCCTTCAGTAAAGAGGTAAAGAGACTGCAACCTGGTGTCCTCGTTATTTACTGCGACCTGCACCGCACCACAACCTCACATCACTCTCCACCTTCATTGGACACCCCTCAGCAGGGTCACGGGCCGGGTCTATCCACCGTGACAACCCCAGAACAGAGACTCAGAGGCCCGGTATCGGGTACCCCTCGGCCCTGCGGCAGTGGGGGCGCTCCATGTCCATATTCATTAATGAGCGATATCACATGACCGCTGAACACACAAACAAGCTTCCGGCACCAGAAACCATCGGACAAGCAGGGAAGTGCAGAGACCGTGCGGGGAGCAGGTGAGTATGATGTGACAGCCGCCACTCCTGCCGCTCCTCTTCCCCAGCCGACCCCCTGGAACAATGACTCGAGTGTAAGCCGAGAGGGGCACTTTCAGCCTAAAAAATGGGCTGAAAATCTCGGCCTTTACTCGAGTATACAGTATTTATTGCCAGAAAAATATATAAGGTGACTGAACCTTTGCATTGTGCATCTGTGTTTGCCACACTAAGCACAGAGAACAGAAAGAGGAGATGAGGACTGTCTGAGGATGTGGAATCAAAATTGTTGAAAAATATCAATCCCAGGGTTACAAGTCGATCTTCAGAGATCTTAATGTTCCTTTGCCCATGATGTACAACATCATCAAGAAGTTTACAACCCTTGGCACTGCAGCTAATCTACTTGGACGTGGACGTCAGAGAAAATTGCTGAAAAATCGCAACGCAGGATAGTCCAGATGGTGGATTAGCAAAACGAATCGAAATACCAAAAACTGCAGGCTCAGGGTGCATCAATGTCAGCACAAACTATCCGTCGACATTTGAATGCAATGAAAACCTATGGCAGGAGACCCAGGAGGACCCCACTGCTGACACATAGACATAACAAAGCTAGACTGCAGTTTCCCAAAATGTACATGAGTAATCCAAAATCCTTCTGGGAAAGCATCTTGTGGACAGATGAGACTAATATAGAGCTTTTTAGTGAAGCACATCATTCTACTGTTTATCGAAAATGGAATTAGGTATACAAAGAATTGAACACAGTACCTACAGTTAAATATGGTGGAGGTTCAAAGATGTTTTGGGGTTGTTTTTCTGCCTCTAGCACTGCGTGCCTTTACTGTGTGCAATAGTAGAAGAAGTCTCGCACTCAACTTAAGCATAGGTTTTTTTTCAGGTTTTATTGGTACTGTAGTAGCACTGGAAACGTTTCAGCCTATATTAGGCTTTCATCAGTCACTACAACATTAAAAATTGAAAACAAAAATATAGTATAATACAGTGTACAGATAACACCCAATATGTATAACAAAATAAAGTATATACAATTCATAGAACAGAGCCATATTTGTAAATTATTACAAGATCCATGAGAGTATAACCGAGCACAATATTCTCGCTGGGCATGGCGATCTACCAACCAAATGTGAGAAAGACATAACGGAAGAAACACATACCGTGCTGTATCTTATCAAGGTGTGTGGACAGTTCCAATAGTCGGGACGCAGATATTGCGTGTTGCCTGTAATGGCGTGATAAAGGAAGACAATCACTCACAGCTGTGTAAGACGTGAGTGTATAGCTGATAGTGCATGGTGGTACTCACAAAAATAGTCGCTTGCGGAAGCAAATGTTGCTGTACGAATAGGGACCTGTGATGAATGGTAATGGTAATAACAGAGAGGAATGTAGGTGTGTCTACATAGTATAGGGCCATATCAATTCTGGGGACATCCCACCTATCTTGTATTTACCTCAGGTAACGTAGCCCAGATGTAAAGTGATGGCCTCCCAGGGCGACCTATTTGAGATTTGTGCCGGCTGAAAAAGACATGAGGGGGCTAGATGTTACATAAAAGTGGGTTACCGGTTATACGGTCGTGGTGGTCCAAAGGCACATCATACCTGTAGGAGAGCCGCTGTAGGAAAATGCGTTCCTGGCAGACACGGTATCCACCGCTTGTCTGTAGCCATGAGGGAGCGGTACTGTTTATATCCCTGGGTATGAATCATGTGCACGCGTTGTAACCGGAAGTGACGCTGTATGGGAACGGCCAGACCGGAAGGACATGGCCGTGCGTGTCAGCCAGTGTGGATGCGTTCCACAGTAACAGCGGTAATGTATCTAGCAGAATCGCTAGACATTACGCTGTGGGCAGTATGCAAGCTGCAAGTGGTGATGGCTGCTATGCGGGCATGTGGACAATGGTATTATTATATGTACAAGGCTGACACCTTGTTGTAATGTAAATGAGATGGGCGGACCTGAAAGAAGGTGGGAATAAAAGGGTGGGGGCGTGCTCCAGTGTGTGTTGTAACTGTGATTGAAAAACACAGGGGGACACAGTGTGTATCAGAGCAGATGGATAACTATTTGTATCGTATGGGGTAACATGCAGGCCATAAGAGGCACACGGTGTTGCATAGAAGTGAAGATGATGGAACATACACAACACAGGTGTCAACCGACAGGATGGATCTCTAGGTGGTCCGTGGTGCATAGTGCCATAGTGACAAGTGATTGATCCGGTGCAGATTCATGCTGTGTCAGACATCCTTAATATAGACGATTCTAAAAGATAAAAATAGATGTCAATCCAACATGTCATGTTACATATGTCATAAAACATTATGAAAACATACTGAGATAATAGTAACCAGATCAATAGCGTCTTCAGACAAAAGCGGACAACTCATATTCCCTGTTGAGTCCTTTTGGGGACAGTGTGTCTAAACAGTGGATCCAGTATGCCTCTCGTTTTTTAAGCATAAGTATCCTGTTACCCCCCCTGCGTTGTGTGGGGACATGTTCCAGAACTTGGAATTTTAGCTGTGAGATACTGTGTCCCGATGTGTGGAAGTGGTGGGGTAATGGTAGTAAGAGATTATTACAGCGTATAGTGGATTTGTGTTTGGACACACGATCTCTAATGGGTTGTGTCGTCTCTCCTACGTACAGTAAGCCGCAAGGGCATTTAATTACGTAAACTACGTAGGCTGAACTGCACGTGAAAAATCCTCGAATTTTAAACTCCTTCCCAGAGTATGGATGTCTGACTACGTTTCCTTTCAATACGTTATTACATTGGACACAATTTAGACAGGGAAAGGTACCTTCCCTCGGTGTGCTCAAGAAGCTTTGTCTCATGACTGATTTTGTGCCAATATCCGCCCTGACAAGATTGTCCCTCAGACTCGGGGCTCTCTTAAAGCAAGGAAGGAAGGGTTGTTGAAATTCCCTGACCTTAGGAAAAGCATTGGAGAGAATGGACCAGTTGTTACGTATCGCCCTATGTAATTTGTACATGTAAGGGTGGAATGAATGTACAAAGGGGATGCGTGAGGTGGTGTCCATTTTTGGTCTACTGGTGGCGGTTCTAGATGTTTCTAGAATGGATGAGGGATAACCCCTGGCTCTGAATTTCTTTGTCATCTCTTGTATGCGTAATTCCCTGGTGTCGCTATTGGAGACTATGCGCTGTACCCTTTGATATTGTGCTTTGGGTATGGATTTCTTGGTTGACGGGGGATGGAGACTTTGAAAATGTAGGAGACTGTTGCGGTCTGTACTCTTAGAATATAGATCAGTGCTAAGGAGACTAAACAGTACCGCTCCCTCATGGCTACAGACAAGCGGTGGATACCGTGTCTGCCAGGAACGCATTTTCCTACAGCGGCTCTCCTACAGGTATGATGTGCCTTTGGACCACCACGACCGTATAACCGGTAACCCACTTTTATGTAACATCTAGCCCCCTCATGTCTTTTTCAGCCGGCACAAATCTCAAATAGGTCGCCCTGGGAGGCCATCACTTTACATCTGGGCTACGTTACCTGAGGTAAATACAAGATAGGTGGGATGTCCCCAGAATTGATATGGCCCTATACTATGTAGACACACCTACATTCCTCTCTGTTATTACCATTACCATTCATCACAGGTCCCTATTCGTACAGCAACATTTGCTTCCGCAAGCGACTATTTTTGTGAGTACCACCATGCACTATCAGCTATACACTCACGTCTTACACAGCTGTGAGTGATTGTCTTCCTTTATCACGCCATTACAGGCAACACGCAATATCTGCGTCCCGACTATTGGAACTGTCCACACACCTTGATAAGATACAGCACGGTATGTGTTTCTTCCGTTATGTCTTTCTCACATTTGGTTGGTAGATCGCCATGCCCAGCGAGAATATTGTGCTCGGTTATACTCTCATGGATCTTGTAATAATTTACAAATATGGCTCTGTTCTATGAATTGTATATACTTTATTTTGTTATACATATTGGGTGTTATCTGTACACTGTATTATACTATATTTTTGTTTTCAATTTTTAATGTTGTAGTGACTGATGAAAGCCTAATATAGGCTGAAACGTTTCCAGTGCTACTACAGTACCAATAAAACCTGAAAAAAAACCTATGCTTAAGTTGAGTGCGAGACTTCTTCTACTGTTTACTATAAGGATTTGGGCACCTAGTCTCTGCACCATATTATAGCAGTGCACACGGTGTTTTCCTTATATACACTTTGCCTGTACGTGTTTGCACGCTATAGAGCCATGTCTAATCTCCCCACGTTTTCCTACAACGCAGAGGAAACCGCCAATATTCTCGCCCAATCTAAAATATCCAGTGATTTTCTACTGATCCCACCACGTGAGATTCGTGGTCGTGATCTAGAACGGGAACTGAGATCCCAGACAAACCTTGAGCTTCATTGCGCTACCTTGTCAGAATATATACGGGTACAACGAATCCCGAGGGGGTTACGTGTCCCTCTCCGCCCCACACTGTTTAAAGACTCACCAGATTTTTGCACTAAATTTGAGCACATTCTCAATAAGTGTTCCCTAGATCTAATTACCCTTACAGTGGAACATCTCCAACGCGCCATTGCAGATAGCATTGAGAACATTAAATCTATTGAAATACAGTTATCTGCTACAGGTTCATCAGAGGAGCTATCCTCACTCAAGGCGGAGATCCAGGATCGTATCACCAGACACAAAAAGGACATTGAAGCCAGAAAACGAAATAAATTTGCAAGGGACGCGGAGGACTACAAGAACAACAGAGTGTACAGATGGCAGGACAACTCTCGGCGCACAACCATACGTCCAAACCATCCTACATCTTCAGATCCCTCAACCTCTGGGTCGGACCACGAATCTGCACCTACTACCTCAGTGTCAACCCTTCCTTTTTTAGGACAACGGCGATACCCCACAAGAAGACAAGACGGGGACAGAAACACAAGAAGAAACCAGGAGACATACAGGACCACTCGATCGAAGGTATGGACAATCTAGTTATAAACATTTCATCTCGCACATTAAGTGTGGCTGAACACTCTCTTTTACAGAAAGGACTCTCATTCTGTCCATCATATCGGTGCCGCACTTTTGAGTTAGATATGGATCTTCAGAGATTCTTTCGCTCGATCAGACTGAAGGCACATTTCTCCACTATCCCTCCAGTCACAGAGATTATCCCCATGGACAGTAATTCCAAATTGTTATCCTCGTCCAGTTTGGGCCTTAGGAATAAAAGCCACTTTAGACCCCCACAAAGTTCACACGCAGTCGAAACTTTTGTTGATTTCATACAAGATGCGTTCACATCTCTCAGGGGGGACATTGAAAGAGGCAACCTTTTCCATCCTCCCAACTTGACGGTAGAGGAGAGACATTCTCTCAAAAATTTGCAGGGTGACAAGTCTATTATTATGAAACCAGCAGACAAGGGAGGGGCATTGGTGATCATGGACAGGGCTAAATACCTTGCAGAGATAATGAGACAACTGAGTGACAGTTCTATCTACCAGGTACTAGAGAGGGATCCTACACATGAGATTCGTCACATGATCGAAACTATCCTTCACAAATATACACACCTGGGGGTTCTGGATCAGAAAACATGTAGTTTTCTTATGAACCCTAACCCCATTATACCTGTATTTTATACACTTCCTAAGGTTCACAAAAATCTCGAAAACCCACCAGGGAGACCCATAGTGGCCTCCACAGAGTCTATATTGTCACCTTTGGCAAGATACGTCGAACGGATACTCACCCCCCTCATACAGGAGTCAAGATCTTTTTTACTTGACACAGGTTCCTTTTTACGACTGATTGGAGAAATTAACACCATTCCAGTGGATGCCCTCTTGGTGACCTTGGATGTGAGGGATTTATATACTTCAATTCCCCATGAGGAGGGCATCAGCTCTGTCCGCCACTTACTTGAGAACACAAACAGAGACACGGACCAGACATCACTATGTATTGACCTCCTAAAGACCATACTTACCTCAAATTTTTTTCTATTTGAAGATACATTCTATCTTCAAAAACGGGGGACCGCGATGGGCTCACACGCAGCACCTCCGTATGCAAATGCGTATATGGT
Organism: Ranitomeya variabilis; assembly: GCF_051348905.1. NCBI lineage: Eukaryota > Metazoa > Chordata > Amphibia > Anura > Dendrobatidae > Ranitomeya > Ranitomeya variabilis. The sequence goes on along the minus strand of NC_135237.1, from coordinate 113,574,387 downwards.
CCACTTCGAGGAGAGTAGTATATATTTGAATCCCCTCTTTAGGGAGAATGCCATCGTATGGAAAAGGTATATAGATGATGTCTTTTGTATATGGCGGGGCTCGGAGGAGACCCTCCATACCTTTCTATCTTTTTTGAACACCTCTTGGCCAGGCATCTCGTTCACCATGAACTACCATAGGTGGAACATGAATTTCTTGGACACTCTGGTGATTAAGGACACTAGTGGTCTCCTTAGCACTGATCTATATTCTAAGAGTACAGACCGCAACAGTCTCCTACATTTTCAAAGTCTCCATCCCCCGTCAACCAAGAAATCCATACCCAAAGCACAATATCAAAGGGTACAGCGCATAGTCTCCAATAGCGACACCAGGGAATTACGCATACAAGAGATGACAAAGAAATTCAGAGCCAGGGGTTATCCCTCATCCATTCTAGAAACATCTAGAACCGCCACCAGTAGACCAAAAATGGACACCACCTCACGCATCCCCTTTGTACATTCATTCCACCCTTACATGTACAAATTACATAGGGCGATACGTAACAACTGGTCCATTCTCTCCAATGCTTTTCCTAAGGTCAGGGAATTTCAACAACCCTTCCTTCCTTGCTTTAAGAGAGCCCCGAGTCTGAGGGACAATCTTGTCAGGGCGGATATTGGCACAAAATCAGTCATGAGACAAAGCTTCTTGAGCACACCGAGGGAAGGTACCTTTCCCTGTCTAAATTGTGTCCAATGTAATAACGTATTGAAAGGAAACGTAGTCAGACATCCATACTCTGGGAAGGAGTTTAAAATTCGAGGATTTTTCACGTGCAGTTCAGCCTACGTAGTTTACGTAATTAAATGCCCTTGCGGCTTACTGTACGTAGGAGAGACGACACAACCCATTAGAGATCGTGTGTCCAAACACAAATCCACTATACGCTGTAATAATCTCTTACTACCATTACCCCACCACTTCCACACATCGGGACACAGTATCTCACAGCTAAAATTCCAAGTTCTGGAACATGTCCCCACACAACGCAGGGGGGGTAACAGGATACTTATGCTTAAAAAACGAGAGGCATACTGGATCCACTGTTTAGACACACTGTCCCCAAAAGGACTCAACAGGGAATATGAGTTGTCCGCTTTTGTCTGAAGACGCTATTGATCTGGTTACTATTATCTCAGTATGTTTTCATAATGTTTTATGACATATGTAACATGACATGTTGGATTGACATCTATTTTCATCTTTTAGAATCGTCTATATTAAGGATGTCTGACACAGCATGAATCTGCACCGGATCAATCACTTGTCACTATGGCACTATGCACCACGGACCACCTAGAGATCCATCCTGTCGGTTGACACCTGTGTTGTGTATGTTCCATCATCTTCACTTCTATGCAACACCGTGTGCCTCTTATGGCCTGCATGTTACCCCATACGATACAAATAGTTATCCATCTGCTCTGATACACACTGTGTCCCCCTGTGTTTTTCAATCACAGTTACAACACACACTGGAGCACGCCCCCACCCTTTTATTCCCACCTTCTTTCAGGTCCGCCCATCTCATTTACATTACAACAAGGTGTCAGCCTTGTACATATAATAATACCATTGTCCACATGCCCGCATAGCAGCCATCACCACTTGCAGCTTGCATACTGCCCACAGCGTAATGTCTAGCGATTCTGCTAGATACATTACCGCTGTTACTGTGGAACGCATCCACACTGGCTGACACGCACGGCCATGTCCTTCCGGTCTGGCCGTTCCCATACAGCGTCACTTCCGGTTACAACGCGTGCACATGATTCATACCCAGGGATATAAACAGTACCGCTCCCTCATGGCTACAGACAAGCGGTGGATACCGTGTCTGCCAGGAACGCATTTTCCTACAGCGGCTCTCCTACAGGTATGATGTGCCTTTGGACCACCATGACCGTATAACCGGTAACCCACTTTTATGTAACATCTAGCCCCCTCATGTCTTTTTCAGCCGGCACAAATCTCAAATAGGTCGCCCTGGGAGGCCATCACTTTACATCTGGGCTACGTTACCTGAGGTAAATACAAGATAGGTGGGATGTCCCCAGAATTGATATGGCCCTATACTATGTAGACACACCTACATTCCTCTCTGTTATTACCATTACCATTCATCACAGGTCCCTATTCGTACAGCAACATTTGCTTCCGCAAGCGACTATTTTTGTGAGTACCACCATGCACTATCAGCTATACACTCACGTCTTACACAGCTGTGAGTGATTGTCTTCCTTTATCACGCCATTACAGGCAACACGCAATATCTGTGTCCCGACTATTGGAACTGTCCACACACCTTGATAAGATACAGCACGGTATGTGTTTCTTCCGTTATGTCTTTCTCACATTTGGTTGGTAGATCGCCATGCCCAGCGAGAATATTGTGCTCGGTTATACTCTCATGGATCTTGTAATAATTTACAAATATGGCTCTGTTCTATGAATTGTATATACTTTATTTTGTTATACATATTGGGTGTTATCTGTACACTGTATTATACTATATTTTTGTTTTCAATTTTTAATGTTGTAGTGACTGATGAAAGCCTAATATAGGCTGAAACGTTTCCAGTGCTACTACAGTACCAATAAAACCTGAAAAAAAACCTATGCTTAAGTTGAGTGCGAGACTTCTTCTACTGTTTACTATAAGGATTTGGGCACCTAGTCTCTGCACCATATTATAGCAGTGCACACGGTGTTTTCCTTATTTACTGTGTGCAAGGCATTGTGAAATCTGCGACCCAAAATCCTTCAGTAATCTTCAATGTAGTGCCCAGTATCAGAAAATTGGCTTTGCATCCTAATTCATGGGTCTTCCAGAAGGACAATGACTCATAATATACTTTAAGAAGCACCCAGAAAATGATGGAAACAATGCGCTGAAGAGTTCTCAAGTGGACAGCAATGAGACCGGATCTTAATCCCATTGAACACATGAGGAGAGAGATCTTAAAATTGCTATTTGGGAAAGGCACCTTCAAATATGAGAGACCTGGAGCAGTTTGCAAAAGAAGAGTAGTTCAACGTTTCAGTTGAGAGGTGTAAGAAGCTTGTTGATGGTTATAGGAAGAGATTGATTGCAGCTATGTATTCCAAAGGGTATGCAACCAAATATTAAGTTGAGGGTGCCAATAATTTTGTCTGGCCCAGTTTTGAGGTTTTGTCTATTTTTTTTGTGTGTGTTGATGCAATACACACAAAGGAAATAAACATGTATAAGAAAACATGTGTAATTTCAATACTTTTCTGGGAGAAATAGTTCATTTTCTGGAATAATTTGAAAGGTGCCAACACTTTTGGCCATGGCTGTTAATTCCAAATGAATTGAAAATGCAGGTATGAACACAGTCTAACTATTGTAAATAAAAAATGATGGCATTTTATAAGACTGATGCAAACTGATGAACTTTGGTATCTGTTTGAGTGTTTAGAAATTGAAAGAAACTCAGTATGAACAGAGCAGTTATGAGTGATCCCCTATTGTTTTTATGTCTCTCTACAGTTCCCTCTGCACTAAAGCAGATGTCCCCAACCTTTTTTTATTATGTAATTTATCTTTGAGAGATTGACAGAAGCCGCATGTAACATTAAAGCATAATTATTATTGAGAAACTAGAAACAAGGTGAGGTTGCAATATTTTTGCATGACAGTCAGCACATCACACAGTTCAAATCTGAACATTTAAAGAGGTTGTCTGGTCTGAAGCAACAAGTCTGCAATCACTATAATTTGAAAGTACCTCGGTCCAGACGTATACCACGTGAAAAAAATAAATTAATTAATAGTGCAGCTGAGTGTCTGTACAGGGATCTGGCCAACGTTTCAGTCCGACTCCTAAGACCTTGTTCATGGCCTACAAAAATACATATATGGACACAGATAAAATGATAAACTACATCATGTAAAAATACATCATAAAAAGAACAAAAGCAACAAAATACTGCATAGATAGACAATAAAAAAGAAAAAACATTTTTCATTGAAAGCACCCAAGAATAAGGGGCATATATCAGTATACAGGTTTACAAGCGCAAACCATAAAGTAAACACAAATAAATTAAATACAATAGAAAAAAATAAGATGAAATAAGTTATAAATGAGATTAAATATGGTAAACTAGAGGTTGGAAGCGAAAAAAAAAAGACGAAGTCAGAGTGAAGGTAAAAAGAGAAAAGAATTACGGTATGTAAGGTGCATAGAAAAAAGAAGGAAGTTAAAAACAGAGAAAGATAGAGATATACTAAAGAGATATGAATGAAATATAAAAATAATATTTTTAAAAATATGTGAGAGAGCGATAGAAGAAAAAGAAGGAGTAGAAATCACAATAAGGAATCGCAGTAAAAGTCAGAAATAAGGGTAAAGTTCAAAATCTAACAAACAAACATAAGGGCCCACAAGCAGATGATCAGTTCAGTATGCACTGAAATAATGAAATGGAATAACCATGTAACAGGCTTAATGATGAACAGGTAGAGAGGAAAGTTGTCGCAGACACTTGCCGAGGCAGGCAGATTGAAGTGCATGTGACTGGAAATGTGACAGAGAGAATGCGGTATGCAGGACGGAAGTGTGGCAAAGGAGATGACTAGTGCACAGTGCAGTGCGGAACTGAGGCAAGATGGGAACGTGAAAGCGGGACACCGGTGAATATGAAATTATAAGAAAAAGGATATACATAAAATGGAATGTTAAAGAATAAATGCAGAAAGAAAATGATAAATGTGAAAGGAAAACATTGAAATAATAGATAAAATAGAACAAATACAAAAAAAGAAATATATGAAATAAATAGTCAAATACAGTGGAAATAAAGTATTTATATAAATATACCAATACACATTGCAAAGTTACTTATATATAATAATCAAATGCAATGACTCAGTGGCCAAATAGAGAATATACATGTTATAGTTACATGTTTTTGGTCAAATCCCTAATGAGGACAAAATACCAACGTAAATAATTATAAAGTAAATGAAACTGCATAATTCTGTGATGAATAGAGGAAGACAAACGCTCTGGAAGCAGCATGGATCTCACCAAGATCACATAGTAAACAATAGATATATAAGGACAGCTGAAGGTGCACCAGATATACAAGCAATAACGCTAATAGTTATATTAAAATCTAATAAAAGCACGGAAAAAGGCGAATCAAGGGTCAAATTGAGGATATGGTGAACCTAGAAGAAACAGTTTTGCTCCCTATTTAATCCCTTTGGAGAGAGGGTTTATAATTTGCGAATCCAAAAGGACTCACATAATTTAAATTGGGCTATTCAGTTACCTCTTCGATGAGGAGGTGAAACCTGTTGTAAAGCTTGAAAGGGGAGTGAGTTAATATTATGGTTGTCAGAAATGAAATGTGGGATAGATAACTCATTGAGCTTTCGCGTAATCGTCGACTTGTGTTTAGCTATGCGGTCTCCTATACATTAGGTAGTTTCACCAATGTGTACGAGACTGCAGGGACATCCAGTGGCATACACCACATAAGATTAATTACACGTGAAACAATTCTTAGCATTAAAAATTTGGTGTGTATGCGGATGTACCATACGATCTCCTTTGAGTGCGTAAGAGCATTGGCTACAATTTAAAAAGGGAAAAGTACCCAATCCAGTAGAGGAAAGAAACGATTGGCATCAGACAGATTTCAAAGGGCCAATCACATAGATTTTTGCTTTGTTTCTAATAGAATAAATATAGTGCTGTAAATTCTAGAACCGGCAGATTTGATAAGGAAAGAATGGTCCAGTGTCTACATAAGACGCCATGAAATCACCCCCAACCTGTAATATGTAATATTGCTCTGGAGCCTGTGTACAGAGTGACCCCGGTTGTACCGATATAACATTATCACCTCCCTCCCCGACCTGCAATATGTTATATCAGTCCGGAACCCTGTACAGTATGACCTCAGCTGTACCAATATAATGTTACTACCACCCTAACCTGTAATATGTTATATTGCTCTAGAGCCTGTGTACAGTGTGACCCTGGCTTATCCCCCCAACCTATAATAGGTATATTATATCGCTCCGGAGTCTGTGTACAGTGTGAACCCAGATATACCGACATGTACCCAATTTTCTGTGTGTGAATTCAGCATTAGCCCTCTTTAATAAACTGTTGATATTTTGTCCATGTGGGCTATTTTCTGTGTGGGCAAATTTCCTTGTGGGAAAATTTCCTGTGGGCACTCATGACTGTGGGCATTTTTCATGGAACCTCACTGACCATAATGCCTTAGTTACATGTCCAAGTTTATACATGAACTTGAAAAAAATGGTACCTGTGTCATCAGTATTTTGAATCAGTGTGTCATCAGTGTACAGTCTGTGTGTATGTTTTTACCTTCAGTGTGTCATCAGTGTTTTTCACATATGGATATATGAATAAATTACAAAGCTTCTCATATCCTTGCAGTGTTAAATATGGACAGCACACATTTTTGAATGAACGAGGCTCTCAGAGCTGTGCCCTGTGTTGGGCTCTCAGAGCTGAGCTCTGGGTAGTGCTCTGATAGTGGCGCTCTGGATTGGGCTCTCAGAGCTATGCTCCGGTTACGGCTCACAGAGCTGTGCCATTTGATGAAACATATTCAGTACTTAGCAGAGGGAGAAGCAGTAGCACAGAGAGAGGGTGCCATCTTGGATTACGAGCTCCAGTGTGCATCTCCACTCTGCTCTGTTCAGCAACTCACAGACGGTAGACGCAGAAAGACAAGCTCTCCACTTTCCCATCTAGTTAGGAAATATCCAACCTATGCACTGGCGTAGCTAGGGTTTAGCTCGGGGGGGCGAAACATCTGAGTGGGCCCCTAACCAGGTAACCTTGATTACAACTATAGTGGCACACCCTAATTGTCGGCATAGGGGAACCTCAGCCGATGACCATGGTATTACTGAAAATAAATCTCTATAAAAAAGAAACTTATTACCACCGTATGGTGCTAGATACCACTGCTGCAGAACATACAGGAGATTACACTACAGTTATAAATAGTGACTTACCGCTGACGTTTTTTCTGATGGAAACATTCACTTTTCCCGTCTTTTCCATCTGGCCCAGACCAACACAACTTCTCCAGCCATGACTCAGCTGCAGAGATTACAACAAAGACACATATGATTTCTGCACCGTTCCCATCTACTCCCTGCCTGCACAAACTCGTCCTACTGATACTGCCACCTTTGACAGTCATAAAACTTCTGAGTGCACCTATAACAATAATGCCCACTTAACATTGAATATTCCCCCGAGTCCCCAAAATGTACAGCTCCCTTATATACAGTATGAGGAACCCACAGCTCCACTATACCCACTAAACACAGTATATTTCCCCTACAGCTCACCTGAATACAGTATGAGTGGCCCAAAGCTTCTATATATACAGTATCATGGGCCCACATGTTCCCTATACACTGTATGATGGGTCCACAGCTCCTCTATGCACAGTATGAAGGGCCTACAGCTGCCCTATACATAGCGGGGTGGGTCCACAGCTGCCCTATACACAGTCTGATGTGTCCACTGCTCCCTCAAATGCAATATAATGACCCCCACAGTAACACCGACACTATATAATGGCCTTCACACTGTCTAATAGTTCCCACAGTAGCTCAAATACTATATATTGGCCCTCACACTTTATAGTAGCCTCTACAGTAGTCTCCACACTATATGATGGCCCCTAAACTGTAGAATTACTATTATTTATTTATATAGCACCATTAATTCCATGGTGCTGTACACGAGAAAGGGGTTACATACAGAGTTATGGATATTGTTTACAGTAAATAAATTTACAATGACAGACTAGTACAGAGGGGAGAGGACCTTGTCCTTGCAGACTTACATTCTACGGGATAATGGGGAAGAGACAGAAGGTTGGGGGTGCAGCAGCTCTGGTGGTGGTGAGGCGGCAGCTCTGGTTGTGAGATGACAGCTCTGGTGGTGGTGAGGCAGCAGCTCTGGTTGTGGTGAGGTGGCAGCTCTGGTGGTGGTGAGGCGGCAGCTCTGCTGGTGGTGAGGCGGCAGCTCTGGTGGTGGTGAGGTGACAGCTCTGGTGGTGGTGAGGCAGCAGCTCTGGTTGTGGTGAGGCGGCAGAATGGTTATTGCGGGCTGTAGGCTTTCCTGAAGAGATGGGTTTTCAGGTTCCGTCTGAAGGATCCGAAGGTGGTGGGTAGTCGACGTGTTAAGGTGTGGAATTCCAGAGGATGGGAGATATTCGGGAGAAATCTTGGAGGCGGTTATGTGAGGAACGAATAAGTGTGGAGGAGAGTAGGAGGTCTTGGGAGGATCGAAGATTACGTGAGGGAAGATATTGGGAGATTAGTTCAGAGATATAAGGAGGGGACAAGTTGTGGATGGCTTTGTAGATCAGTGTTAGTAGTGCTCATATTAGCTCTCACACTATATAATAGCCCCACAGTAGTCCCCATACTTTAGATTGGCTCCAACACTGTATGAGAGCCTCTCACAATAGTCCCCATATTAGCCCCCAAGCTGTAGGATGGCCCTCTCATTAGCTCCTAAACTGTATAATGCCCCCAACAGTAGTCCTCACACTGTATAATGGCCCCCAGACTATATGAGGGCCCCCTGAAATTTTATTCACATTGAACTAATTGGATTGTGAATATAATGTAATTCTTATTGCATACCTCTCTTGAATGCTGAGTTCTACTTATAATAACATTTAATAATGTCCCCCGGGTCCCCCATGTACGTACAGTAATAATGGCCCATGAGTCCCCCATGTACAGTACTAATGTCCGCTGAGTCCCCTCATGTACAGTAATAATGGCCCCAGTTTCAGTGATGTGAGCAGGCGGTCATATGACCACAGGTATACAACTTGCAGTCCTGTGTCATCTACACTCTTTCGGCTTCTCTCAATTCTTTTTTATTGAAAGATGCCAAACGTATCTAGGCGGCTTGTGCAAATAGCAAACATGCGCCTGCATGACCGACTGATCGCACCTGATCGGACTCATGGCAACAGGCGCACTGCACCTTGTCATGATATCGCAGTCTGCAGTCACATAGATTGACTGCAGACTTTTATCCTAAGCCTGTACTACCCCTTTAAAGGGAGCCTGACAGGTGATATAGGATGCTCAAACTCTGTGCAGCATGTATCAGCCCTGGCTGTAGTATCTCAACAGGTATGAATGTCTCTATAAAGCTGTGGTGTTTGACAGAAAAACATACTAATAGCTGCTGGGGAGCGAGTGGCGCTGTGCACTAATCCTATGGACAGGTCCCCGGCGGCTTCTCCCCGCCCACTTACAGTGACTGACAAATGTCATCCAACGTAGTCGTATAAGAGAGACTTGTCAGTCACTGTCAGCAGCCGGGGAGAAGCTGCCGGGGACCTGTCCATAGGATTAGTGCACAGCGCCACTCCCTACCCAGCGGCTATTAGTATGTTTTTCTCTGAAAAAACTGTTCCAAATATCAGTCAATTTTGGGATAAAATCTTCAGGCCTCCTGCAAAAAATCCTGATGATGAAGAGTAATCATACCTCCATGCACCAAGCCCTTGGCCATACCAAGGATGCAATAAGGAGCCCATAGTACCATATGAAATAAAAATGTCTTTCTGTTTAATTAAAGAAATAAAATCTATACAGCAGGTTTGGGTTTTATAGGGGCTAAGTCCACGATAGGACTAGAAAGTAGTTTAATGTGTTCTTTTGGGGTGACAAACTTGTTTTGATGTGCCTGTAGTAATGAGTGCAAACAGTTGGAATACAATACAATATGGTTTGAGGGTATGGTGAATGATTTTATCCCACACATGTCCCCGTAAGAACAATAAACATTATTTTATTTGGTATACTGATAAAAATGAGATCTGACATCCATTTATTTAATATTAATATTTAATTATAATTGTCATAATTTCTATAACTGAATATCAGCATTACATCATCTAATTGCAGCTCCAATAACAATACTATAAAGATGAGGAAGCCATAGTATACAGCTACACAACAAGGTTGTCACGCTACCATGCCTGCCCTTTTCCCAGGGTTCATGTAAGGCATGACATAAATCTACCTTGTCACATGCATCATAACATACACTTCTTATAGGGAAAACGAAGAAGGCACATCCAGGCACGTTGATCATGAGATGGCTTTGCACATTGTGATGTGACCTCAACTATCTTTCCTTAGCAAGTTTCTCAGAAAACTGAGGACACTTTTTTGGGATAAATAGTCTAAGCACATTTTTGTCATGGCATCTCTTGGATGGGGCTGGTGTGAGAAGTAGTCAATAAAATCTGCGGTTTCGTTTGTAATCTACTTGTATCAAGTTAAAATACAATAACTATTGTTTCAAATATGCTTAAAGAAGCTCTCCCATCATAGTTTTATCCTCTTATATATTACAGTCATCATATTACATGACACTGTCTACTTACAATTGCTCATTTTTCCCTTCTACCCAGATAATTCTTCTTTTGCATTAGGTCTTTGACATCTGACTAGCTGAATCCTTCTAAACTCTATGGAGAAACAGGAGGTCAATTTTCCCAGTATGACTCAAGAGTCACTGCAAAAGTCCCTAGCAGGGTGGGGAGCAGCAGAACAACTGGATCGGGAGGTGAAGGGGGGAATAATTTTTACATGGAAAAGAGACTTTCTGTTTCTGAATAAAGCTGGAAAAGAGAAGAATTAGCTGGAGAGAAAGGCAAAATGAATAATTGTAAGTGCACAGTGCTATGTAATATGATGATTGCAATATATTAAGAGGATAAAAACTTTGATGGGAGTAATTAGAATAGAAATAGAACATTTCTTAGAACTAGAAGGTTTGTCATTGTAAAAAAATACACTTTTCCTATAAACACATCCCATTATTAATTAGCTGAATTATACCATATAGATTTCCCGTAAATACTATCTGTGAACTACAGTGTACATTAAGAATAAATGTGTGCTGATAAAAATACACTTTCCTTCTTATAACATTATTTAATGTCAGAGCTATTGCTCGATACTTGTTACAAACAAACCTTTTTTGTGCTTCTCTTTTGGCAATGTAGATGAGCAGCTAGATTAGCTCTCATTTGCATGATTGCTCCCTTTGACAAATCTAGGTCATAATGAGATTAAACACACAACAATGGTGTAACGATGCTTTATTGGCATACATATAGAGCAATCAATATAGGAGATAAAAATTAGATTATGTGAAGAAAATCACAAGAAATCATTGTTATGTGTGTCCCAATTAGAAGACAAACCTCCACTATATTCTAATACATTTTTGCCATGTGCCTACATTACAAAGATTTCCATATTAAAGTCATGTAGTGAGGCTTTTGTTACATTAAATATTGAACACATCATTTGCATTTGTGTTTCAGCTTGGTGTGTTTGGCTGGTAGAGCGCTGTTTACTTGCCAGGGCTTTAGGCACTGTTATAGAATCCAAGGTCAGTCCTCAGCTCAGCCTTACATTCAGGATTAATCTATGCTACAATTCACTGTACAAGTTTTGAAATTGACTCGGAGAGATTCCATATGGCTTAAGCTATTTTGTTAGTTTATTTGGTTTGGTTTTGTATTGTGAAATAATCAATGTAAGAAATCACCTATATTCAGATCAGACAAAAAACCTCCACAAGTCATAAAATAAAAATAAAAAATCAAGTATGATTGAAAGTGCACAGTCTAGGAGTACTATGCTGTTGCTCAGTATTAACCCCTTAATCCCATATGGCGTACTATCCCGTCAAGGTGACCTGGGACTTAATTCCCAGTGACGGGATAGTACGTCATATGCGATCGGCCGCGCTCACGGGGGGAGCTGTTATGACCCCAATGGCAGAGGGTCTCAGAAATAAATACCAAGTCTGCAAACACAAAAAACCAGCTCATAGGGCAGTGGTAACTGGGCTGACCGTATATCTAATCCTAGCACCACAAATAGCAGCAGCAGCCGGGGAACGTGCCTACGTTGGTTCTAGACGCCTCGCGCCAGCCGGAGAACTAACTAACCCTAGAAGGGAAAAGATAGACCTTTCTTGCCTCCAGAGAAAAGACCCCAAAAGTTGGATACAAGCCCCCAACAAATAATAACGGTGAGGTAAGAAGAAAAGACAAACGTAAGAATGAACTAGGTATTTAGCAAAGAGAGGCCCACTGACTAATAGCAGAATATAGTAAGATGACTTATACGGTCAGCAAAAACCCTATCAAAAATATCCACGCTGGATATTCAAGAACCCCCGAACCGTCTAACGGCCCGGGGGGAGAATACCAGCCCCCTAGAGCTTCCAGCAAAATCAGGAATCACATTTAGTACAAGCTGGACAAAAAATAAGAGCAATACAAATAACCAAAAAACAAGGAAGCAGGACTTAGCTTAATTTTGCAAGAACCAGGACCAGCAGACAGGAGCAAACAGAAAGGACTGATTACAACGATGCCAGGCACCAGACTGAGAATTCAGGAAGTTCATATAGCAACACCCCTGGACTAACGACCCAGGTGGGTGCCAAACTGAGGAAAGACAATCCCAGAGTCATATCACTAGTGACCACAAGAGGGAGCCAAAAAAGTCTAATTCACAACAGTACCCCCCCTTTAAGGAGGGGTCACCGAACCCTCACCAAGACCACCAGGGCGATCAGGATGAGCAGCGTGAAAGGCACGAACTAAATCGGCCGCATGCACATCAGAGGCAACCACCCAGGAATTATCCTCCTGACCATAGCCCTTCCACTTGACCAGATACTGAAGCCTCTGCCTGGAGAGACGAGAATCCAAGATCTTCTCCACCACGTACTCCAACTCGCCCTCAACCAACACCGGAGCAGGAGGCTCAACAGAAGGAACCACAGGCACAACTGTTGTGAATTAGACTTTTTTGGCTCCCTCTTGTGGTCACTAGTGATATGACTCTGGGATTGTCTTCCTCAGTTTGGCACCCACCTGGGTCGTTAGTCCAGGGGTGTTGCTATATAAACTTCTTGGATTCTCAGTCCAGTGCCTGGCATTGTTGTAATCAGATCCTTTCTGTTTGCTCCTGTCTGCTGGTCCTGGATCTTGCAAAATTAAGCTAAGTCTTGCTTCCTTGTTTTTTGGTTATTTGCATTGCTATTATTTTTGTCCAGCTTGTACTAAATGTGATTCCTGATTCTGCTGGAAGCTCTAGGGGGCTGGTGTTCTCCCCCCGGGCCGTTAGACGGTTCGGGGGTTCTTGAATGACCAGCGTGGAAATTTTGATAGGGTTTTTGCTGACCATATAAGTCATCTTACTATATTCTGCTATTAGTCAGTGGGCCTCTCTTTGCTAAATATCTCGTTCATTCTTACGTTTGTCTTTTCTCCTTACCTCACCGTTATTATTTGTGGGGGGCTTGTATCCAACTTTTGGGGTCTTTTCTCTGGAGGCAAGAAAGGTCTATCTTTTCTCTTCTAGGGTTAGTTAGTTCTCCGGCTGGCGCGAGACGTCTAGAACCAACGTAGGCACGTTCCCCGGCTGCTACTATTTGTGGTGCTAGGATTAGATATACGGTTAGCCCAGTTACCACTGCCCTATGAGCTGGTTTTTTTATGTTTGCAGACTTGGTATGTACTTTTGAGACCCTCTGCCATTGGGGTCATAACACACAACGTACCGCCGCAACAAAGACCTATGGAACACATTGTGAATGGCAAACGACACCGGAAGATCCAAGCGAAAGGACACAGGATTAAGGATTTCCAATATCTTGTAAGGACCGATGAAGCGAGGCTTAAATTTAGGAGAGGAGACCTTCATAGGAACAAATCGAGAAGACAGCTATACCAAATCCCCAACAGGAAGTCGGGGACCCACACCGCGGCGGCGGTTGGCAAAACGCTGAGCCTTCTCCTGTGACAACTTCAAGTTGTCCACCACATGATTCCAAATCTGCTGCAACCTATCCACCACAGAATCTACCCCAGGACAGTCAGAAGGCTCCACATGTCCCGAGGAAAAACAAGGATGGAAACCAGAGTTGCAGAAAAATGGCGAAACCAAAGTAGCGGAACAAGCCCGATTATTAAGGGCAAACTCAGCCAACGGCAAGAAGGTCACCCAATCATCCTGATCTGCAGAAACAAAACACCTCAAATAAGCCTCCAGAGTCTGATTAGTTCGCTCCGTTTGTCCATTAGTCTGAGGATGAAAGGCAGACGAAAACGACAATTCAATGCCCATCTTAGCACAAAAGGATCGCCTGAACCTGGAAACAAACTGGGATCCTCTGTCAGACACGATATTCTCAGGAATGCCGTGCAAACGAACCACATTCTGAAAGAACAAAGGAACCAGATCGGAAGAGGAAGGCAGCTTAGGCAAAGATACCAAATGGACCATCTTGGAAAAGCGATCACATACCACCCAGATGACAGACATGCCCTGAGACACCGGAAGATCTGAAATGAAATCCCTGGAAATGTGTGTCCAAGGCCTCTTCGGGACAGGCAAGGGCAAGAGCAACCCGCTGGCACGAGAACAGCAAGGCTTAGCTCGAGCACAAGTCCCACAGGACTGCACAAATGACCGCACATCCCGTGACAAGGAAGGCCACCAAAAGGACCTAGCCACCAAATCTCTGGTGCCAAAAATTCCCGGATGCCCTGCCAACACCGAGGAATGAACCTCGGAAATGACTCTGCTGGTCCTCTTATCAGGAACAAACAGTCTGTCAGGTGGACAAGAGTCAGGTCTACCAGCCTGAAATCTCTGCAACACACGTCGCAAATCCGGAGAAATGGCTGACAAGATTACTCCCTCTTTAAGAATACCAACTGGCTCTGCGACTCCAGGAGAGTCAGGCACAAAGCTCCTTGAAAGAGCATCAGCCTTCACATTCTTTGAACCTGGTAAATACGAGACCACAAAGTCAAAATGGGAGAAAAACAATGACCAACGGGCCTGTCTAGGATTCAGGCGTTTAGCAGACTCGAGATACATCAGATTTTTGTGATCAGTCAAGACCACCACACAATGCTTAGCACCCTCGAGCCAATGACGCCACTCCTCAAATGCCCACTTCATGGCCAGCAACTCCCGATTGCCAACATCATAATTCCGCTCAGCAGGCGAAAACTTCCTAGAGAAAAAAGCACATGGTCTCAATACAGAGCAACCAGGGCCTCTCTGCAACAAAACGGCCCCTGCCCCAATCTCAGAAGCATCCACTTCAACCTGAAAGGGAAGTGAGACATCAGGCTGGCACAAAACAGGCGCTGAAGTAAACCGGCGCTTCAACTCTTGGAATGCCTCCA
The DNA here is from genome assembly GCF_051348905.1 of Ranitomeya variabilis. Classification (NCBI taxonomy): domain Eukaryota; kingdom Metazoa; phylum Chordata; class Amphibia; order Anura; family Dendrobatidae; genus Ranitomeya; species Ranitomeya variabilis. Next base: position 113,559,041 of record NC_135237.1, on the reverse strand, counting down.
CGGCTGCAGGAGCCCAGTTAGCAACATCAGAACCTTTCTTGGTCATATCCGTCAAAGGTTTAACAACGCTAGAAAAATTAGCGATAAAACGACGGTAGAAGTTAGCAAAGCCCAAGAACTTCTGAAGACTCTTAACTGACGTGGGTTGAGTCCAATCATGAATAGCTCGGACCTTGACTGGGTCCATCTCCACCGCAGAAGGGGAAAAAATAAAACCCAAAAAGGGGACCTTCTGTACTCCAAAGAGACACTTTGAGCCCTTAACAAACAAAGCATTCTCACGCAAAACCTGAAACACCATCCTGACCTGCTCTACATGCGAGTCCCAATCATCAGAAAAAAACAGAATATCATCCAGATAAACAATCATAAATTTATCCAGATACTTCCGGAAAATATCATGCATAAAGGACTGAAACACTGAAGGAGCATTAGAGAGCCCAAAAGGCATCACCAAGTACTCAAAATGACCTTCCGGCCTATTAAATGCAGTTTTCCATTCATCTCCTTGCTTAATGCGCACAAGGTTGTACGCACCACGAAGATCTATCTTGGTGAACCACTTGGCACCTTTAATCCGGGCAAACAAGTCCGACAACAGAGGCAAAGGATACTGAAATTTAACAGTGATTTTATTCAGAAGCCGATAGTCAATACAAGGTCTCAAAGATCCGTCCTTCTTGGCCACAAAAAAGAATCCCGCACCAAGAAGGGAAGAGGATGGACGGATATGCCCCTTCTCCAGAGATTCCTTGATATACGAACGCATTGCGGTATGCTCAGGTACAGACAGATTAAATAGTCTTCCCTTAGGATATTTACTACATGGAATCAAATCTATAGCGCAGTCACAGTCCCTATGAGGAGGCAGAGCACTGGACCTGGACTCGCTGAATACATCCTGAAAATCAGACAAATACTCAGGAACTTCCGAAGGAATAGAGGAAGCAATAGACACCGGCGGGGAATCACCATGAATTCCCTGACAGCCCCAACTTGACACAGACATTGCCTTCCAATCCAAGACTGGATTATGGGTCTGTAACCATGGCAGACCCAAAACGACCAAATCATGCATTTTATGCAGAACAAGAAAACGAATCACCTCCCGATGTTCAGGAGTCATGCACATGGTTACCTGTGTCCAAAACTGCGGTTTATTTTCCGCCAATGGCGTAGCATCAATACCTCTAAGAGGGATAGGATTTACCAACGGCTCAAGAACAAAACCACAGCGCTTGGCAAATGACAGATCCATAAGACTCAGGGCAGCACCTGAATCCACAAACGCCATAACAGGGTAGGAAGACAATGAGCAAATTAAAGTCACAGACAAAATAAATTTAGGTTGCAAATTACCAATGGCGACAGGACTAACAACCCTTTTTAGTCGTTTAGAGCATGCTGATATAACATGTGTAGAATCACCACAGTAAAAACACAACCCATTCTGACGTCTATGATTTTTCCGTTCATTTCTAGTCTGAATTCTACCACATTGCATTAAATCAGGTGTTTGTTCAGACAACACCACAAAAGGATTAGCGGCTTTGCGCTCCCGCAAACGCCGGTCAATTTGAATAGCCAGCGCCATGGAATCATTCAGACTTGTAGGAATGGAGAAACCCACCATCACATTCTTAATGGCTTCAGAAAGGCCATTTCTGAAATTTGCGGCCAGAGCACACTCATTCCACTGAGTAAGCACGGACCATTTCCGAAATTTTTGGCAATACACTTCAGCTTCATCCTGGCCCTGAGAAATAGCCAGCAAGGCTTTTTCTGCCTGAATTTCAAGATTGGGTTCCTCGTAAACCAATCCGAGCGCCAGAAAAAACGCATCAATATTTGCCAATGCCGGATCTCCTGGCGCTAGCGAGAAGGCCCAATCCTGAGGGTCGCCCCGTAAGAAAGAGATAACAATTTTAACTTGCTGAGCTGAGTCTCCAGACGAACGGGGTCTCAGAGATAGAAACAATTTACAATTATTCCTGAAATTCCTAAACTTAAATCGGTCTCCAGAGAACAGTTCAGGAATAGGTATTTTAGGTTCAGACATAGGACTACTGGTAACAAAATCTTGTATGCCCTGCACACGAGCAGCAAGCTGATCCACACTTGTAATCAAGATCTGGACATTCATGTCTGCAGCAAGCTCAAGCCACTCAGAGGTAAAGGGGAGGAAGAAAGAGAGGGGAAAAAAAAACAACTCAGAATTTCCTTTCATATTATCCCACTTCTGCAATGCATTAAACATTCAACTTTGGCCTGGCATACTGTTATGACCCCAATGGCAGAGGGTCTCAGAAATAAATACCAAGTCTGCAAACACAAAAAACCAGCTCATAGGGCAGTGGTAACTGGGCTGACCGTATATCTAATCCTAGCACCACAAATAGCAGCAGCAGCCAGGGAACGTGCCTACGTTGGTTCTAGACGTCTCGCGCCAGCCGGAGAACTAACTAACCCTAGAAGGGAAAAGATAGACCTTTCTTGCCTCCAGAGAAAAGACCCCAAAAGTTGGATACAAGCCCCCAACAAATAATAACGGTGAGGTAAGAAGAAAAGACAAACGTAAGAATGAACTAGGTATTTAGCAAAGAGAGGCCCACTGACTAATAGCAGAATATAGTAAGATGACTTATACGGTCAGCAAAAACCCTATCAAAAATATCCACGCTGGATATTCAAGAACCCCCGAACCGTCTAACGGCCCGGGGGGAGAATACCAGCCCCCTAGAGCTTCCAGCAAAATCAGGAATCACATTTAGTACAAGCTGGACAAAAAATAAGAGCAATACAAATGACCAAAAAACAAGGAAGCAGGACTTAGCTTAATTTTGCAAGAACCAGGACCAGCAGACAGGAGCAAACAGAAAGGACTGATTACAACGATGCCAGGCACCAGACTGAGAATTCAGGAAGTTCATATAGCAACACCCCTGGACTAATGACCCAGGTGGGTGCCAAACTGAGGAAAGACAATCCCAGAGTCATATCACTAGTGACCACAAGAGGGAGCCAAAAAAGTCTAATTCACAACAGGGAGCGCGGCCGATTGCGGCCGGGTGTCAGCTGACATCCGGCACTGTGTGCCAGGAGCGGTCACAGACCGCCCCCGGCACATTAACCCCCGGCACACTGCGCTCAAACATGATCGCAGTGTTCCAGCAGTACAGGGAAGCATTGCGCAGGGAGGGGGCTCCCTGCGTGCTTCCCTGAGATGATCGGTACAAGGCGATGTGCTCACCTTGTACCGAGCATCTCCTCCCTGCAGGCCCCGGATCCAAAATGGCCGCGGGGCTACTTCCGGGTCCTGCAGAGAGATGGCTTACCAAGTGCCGCTCAGAGCAGGCGCTGGTAAGCCAGGAGCAGGGCACGCCAGATCGCTGATCTGACACAGTGCTCTGCAAAGTGTCAGATCAGCGATCTGTCACTGAACAGTGATGCCCCCCTTTAAAAAAGTTTTAAAAAAAATTTAATGTGTAAAAAAACAATAAAAAAACAATCCTATATAAATAAAAAATATATATATTGTTCCCATAAATACATTTCTCTATCTAAATAAAAAAAACAATAAAAGTACACATATTTAGTATCGCCGCGTCCGTAACGACCCGACCTAGAAAACTGCCCCACGAGTTAACCCCTTCAGTGAATACCGTTAAAAAAAAAAGAGGCAAAAAACAACGCTTTATTATCATACCACCGAACAAAAAGTGGAATAACACGCGATCAAAAAGACGGATATAAATATCCATGGTACCGCTGAAAACGTCATCTTGTCCCGCAAAAATACGAGCTGCCATACAGCATCATCAGCGAAAAAATAAAAAAGTAATAGTCTTCAGAATAAAGCGATGCAAAAATAATTATTTTTTCCATAAAATAATTTTTATCGTATAAAAGCGCCAAAACATAAAAAATGATATAAATGAAGTATCGCTGTAATCGTACTGACCCAAAGAATAAAACTGCTTTATCCATTTTACCAAACGTAGAACGGTATAAACGCCCCCCCAAAAGAAATTAATGAATAGCTGGTTTTTGGTCATTCTGCCTCTCAAAAATCAGAATAAAAAGCGATCAAAAAATGTCACATGCCCAAAAATGGTAGCAATAAAAACGTTAACTCGTCCCGCAAAAAAAAAGACCTCACATCACTCAGTGGACCAAAATATGTAAAAATTATAGGTCTCAAAATGTGGTAAGTTAACGCAAAAAATATTTTTTGCAATAAAAAGCGTCTTTTAGTGTGTGACAGCTCCCAATCATAAAAATCAGCTAAAAAACCACTATAAAAGTAAATCAAACCCCCCTTCATCACCCCCTTAGTTAGGGAAACGTAAAAAAATTAAAAAAATGTATTTATTTTCCCATTAGGGCTAGGGTTAGGGTTAGGGCTAGGGTTAGGGTTAGGATTAGGGCTAGGGTTAGGGCTAGGGTTAGGATTAGGGCTAGGGTTAGGGCTAGGGTTAGGGTTGGGGCTAAAGTTTACGGTTAGGGTTGGGGCTAAAGTTAGAGTTAGTGTTGGGGCTAAAGTTAGGGTTAGGGTTTGGGCTAAAGTTAGGGTTAGCGTTTGCATTACATTTACGGTTGGGATTAGGGTTAAAGATGTGTCAGGGTTAGGGTTATGGTAGGGATTAGGGTTAGGGGTGTGTTTGGGATAGGGTTTCAGTTAGAATAGGGGTTTCCACTGTTTAGGCACATCAGGGCTCTCGAAACGCGACATGGCGTCCGATCTCAATTCCAGCCAATTCTGCGTAGAAAAAGTAAAACAGTGCTCCTTCCCTTCCGAGCTCTCCTGTGCGCCAAAACAGGGGTTTACCTGTTGTGAACTATATTTGTTGGCTCCCTCTTGTGGTCACTAGCAGTATGGCACTTGGATTATCCTTCCCCAGGTTGGTACCCACCTGGTTCGTTAGGCCTTGGGTGTTCCTATTTAGACTTCCTGGAAACTCAGTCTAGTGCCTGGAATCGATGTAATCAGTCTATGTCTGTTTTCCTCCTGACTCCTGGTTCCTGAGTTTTGCAAGATAAGCTAAGTTCTGCTTTCTTATTTTTGTCCTTTTGCATTTGCTCTTATTTTGTTCCAGCTTGTTCAAAATGTGATTTCTGTTTTTGCTGGAAGCTCTAGGGGGCTGATATTCTCCCCCCACACCGTTAGTCGGTGCGGGGGTTCTTGGATCTTCAGCGTGGATATTTTTATAGGGTTTTTTTGCTGACCGCATAAGTCCTCTTCCTATTTTCTGCTATTAATTAGTGGGCCTCTCTTTGCTAAATCTAGTTCATTCTTACGTTTGTCTTTTCTTCTTACCTCACCGTTATTATTTGTTGGGGGCTTGTATAATAACTTTGGGGTCTTTTCTCTGGAGGCAAGTGAGGTCTTATTTTCTCTGAAAGGGTGAGTTAGTTCTCCGGCTGGTGCGAGACGTCTAGAATCAACGTAGGTACGTTCCCCGGCTACTTCTAGTTGTTGTGCCAGGATCAGATATGCAGTCAGCCAAGTTACCACTTCCCTATGAGCTGGTTTTTGTGTTTGTGGACTTAGCTGGAACTCCTGAGATCCTCTACCACTAGGATCATAACAGTATTCCAGGCCCAAAAAGAGAATATTTAATGCATTGCTGAAGCGGGATTAAAAGAAAAAAAAGAAGTTCTGAGGTTTTTTTTTTGGTTTTTTTCTCCTTCCCCTTTTTCTCTGAGTGGCTTGAAGCCCTGCTGCAGACATGAATGTTCAGACTCTGATTACTAGTGTGGATCAGCTTGCTGCACGAGTGCAGGGCATTCAGGATTTTGTTACTTGTAGTCCTATGTCAGAGCCTAAGATACCTATTCCTGAGCTGTTCTCTGGAGATCGATTTAAATTTAGGAATTTTAGGAATAATTGTAAATTGTTTCTATCTTTGAGACCTCGTTCATCTGGAGACTCAGCTCAGCAAGTTAAAATTGTTATCTCCTTCTTGCGTGGCGACCCTCAGGATTGGGCCTTCTCATTGGCGCCAGGAGATCCTGCATTGGCAAATATTGATGCGTTTTTTCTGGCACTCGGATTGCTTTATGAGGAGCCTAATCTTGAAATTCAGGCAGAAAAAGCGTTGCTGGCTATCTCTCAGGGCCAGGATGAAGCCGAAGTGTATTGCCAAAAATTTCGGAAATGGTCCATGCTTACTCAATGGAATGAGTGTGCTCTGGCCGCAAATTTCAGAGATGGCCTTTCTGAGGCCATTAAGAATGTGATGGTGGGGTTTCCCATCCCTACAAGTCTGAATGATTCTATGACTCTTGCCATTCAGATTGATCGGCGTTTGCGGGAGCGCAAATCTGCTAATTCTCTGGCAGTATTGTCTGAACGGACACCTGACTCAATGCAATGTGATAGAATTCAGACTAAAACTGAACGACAAAATCATAGACGTCAGAAAGGGTTGTGTTTTTACTGCGGTGACTCTACACATGTTATCTCAGCATGCTCTAAACGCCTAACAAAGGTTGTTAGTCCTGTCGCCATTGGTAATTTGCAGCCTACGTTTATTTTGTCTGTGACTTTAATTTGCTCATTGTCTTCCTACCCTGTTATGGCATTTGTGGATTCTGGTGCTGCCCTGAGTCTTATGGACTTGTCGTTTGCCAAGCGCTGTGGTTTTGTCCTGGAGCCTTTGGAAAATCCTATTCCTCTTAGAGGAATTGATGCTACGCCATTGGCGGAGAATAAACCACAGTATTGGACACAAGTGACCATGTGCATGACTCCTGAACATCGGGAGGTGATTCGTTTTCTTGTTCTGCATAAAATGCATGATTTGGTCGTTTTGGGTCTGCCATGGTTACAGACCCATAATCCAGTTTTGGATTGGAAGGCTATGTCTGTGTCAAGTTGGGGTTGTCAGGGAATTCATTGCGATTCCCCGCCGGTCTCTATTGCCTCTTCTACTCCTTCTGAAGTTCCGGAGTATTTATTGGACTATCAGGATGTATTCAGTGAGTCCAGGTCCAGTGCCCTTCCTCCTCATAGGGACTGTGACTGCGCTATAGATTTGATTCCTGGTAGTAAATTTCCTAAGGGACGATTATTTAATCTATCTGTACCTGAGCATGCCGCAATGCGTTCTTATATAAAGGAGTCTTTGGAGAAGGGACATATTCGTCCATCTTCTTCCCCTCTTGGTGCGGGATTCTTTTTTGTGGCCAAGAAAGACGGGTCTTTGAGACCTTGTATTGACTATCGGCTTCTGAATAATATCACTGTCAAATTTCAGTATCCTTTGCCACTATTGTCGGACTTGTTTGCTCGGATTAAGGGTGCCAGTTGGTTCACCAAGATAGATCTTCGTGGTGCGTACAACCTTGTGCGCATTAAGCAGGGAGATGAATGGAAAACTGCGTTCAATACGCCCGAATGTCATTTTGAGTACTTGGTGATGCCTTTTGGGCTCTCTAATGCTCCTTCAGTGTTTCAGTCCTTTATGCATGACATCTTCCGGAAGTATCTAGATAAATTTATGATTGTTTATCTGGATGATATTCTGTTTTTTTCTGATAATTGGGATTCTCATGTAAAGCAGCTCAGGATGGTGTTTCAGGTTTTGCGTGATAATGCTTTGTTTGTGAAGGGCTCAAAGTGTCTCTTTGGAGTGCAGAAGGTTTCCTTCTTGGGTTTTATTTTCTCCCCTTCTACTGTGGAGATGGACCCAGTCAAGGTCCGAGCTATTCATGATTGGACTCAACCCACGTCTGTTAAGAGTCTTCAGAAGTTCTTGGGTTTTGCTAATTTCTACCATCGTTTTATTGCTAATTTTTCTAGCGTTGTTAAACCTTTGACGGATATGACCAAGAAAGGTTCTGATGTTGCTAATTGGGCTCCTGCAGCCGTGGAGGCTTTTCGGGAGCTGAAGCGCCGGTTTACTTCGGCGCCTGTTTTGTACCAGCCTGATGTCTCACTTCCCTTTCAGGTTGAAGTGGATGCTTCTGAGATCGGTGCCGGAGCTGTTTTGTCGCAGAAAGGCCCTGGTTGCTCTGTGATGAGACCATGTGCTTTTTTCTCTAGGAAATTTTCGCCTGCTGAGCGGAACTATGATTTTGGTAATCGGGAGTTATTGGCCATGAAGTGGGCATTTGAGGAGTGGCGTCATTGGCTCGAGGGAGCTAAGCATCCTGTGGTGGTCTTGACTGATCACAAAAATCTGATGTATCTCGAGTCTGCTAAGCGCCTGAATCCTAGACAGGCTCGTTGGTCGTTGTTTTTCTCCCGTTTTGACTTTCTGGTCTCGTACCTGCCTGGTACAAAGAATGTGAGGGCTGATGCTCTTTCTAGGAGCTTTGTGCCTGACTCTCCCGGCGTCTCAGAGCCAGCTGGTATTCTTAAAGAGGGAGTAATCTTGTCGGCCATTTCTCCTGATTTGCGACGTGTGTTGCAGAGATTTCAGGCTGGTAGACCTGACCCTTGCCCACCTGATAGATTGTTTGTTCCTGATAAATGGACCAGCAGAGTTATCTCTGAGGTTCATTCCTCGGTGCTGGCAGGGCATCCTGGGATTTTTGGTACCAGAGATTTGGTGGCTAGGTCCTTTTGGTGGCCTTCCCTGTCGCGGGATGTGCGTTCTTTTGTGCAGTCCTGTGGGATTTGTGCTCGGGCTAAGCCTTGCTGTTCTCGTGCCAGCGGGTTGCTTTTGCCCTTGCCCGTCCCGAAGAGGCCTTGGACGCACATTTCCATGGATTTCATTTCAGATCTTCCGGTGTCTCAAGGAATGTCTGTCATCTGGGTGGTGTGTGATCGTTTTTCCAAGATGGTCCATTTGGTGCCCTTGCCTAAGTTGCCTTCCTCTTCCGATCTGGTTCCTTTGTTCTTTCAGAATGTGGTTCATTTGCACGGCATTCCTGAGAATATCGTGTCTGACAGAGGATCCCAGTTTGTGTCCAGATTCTGGCGATCTTTTTGTGCTAAGATGGGCATTGATTTGTCATTTTCATCTGCCTTTCATCCTCAGACTAATGGCCAAACGGAGCGAACTAATCAGACGCTGGAGGCTTATTTGAGATGTTTTGTTTCTGCGGATCAGGATGATTGGGTGACCTTCTTGCCATTGGCTGAGTTTGCCCTCAATAATCGGGCTAGTTCCGCTACTTTGGTTTCGCCATTTTTCTGCAACTCTGGTTTTCATCCGCGTTTTTCCTCGGGTCATGTTGAACCTTCTGACTGTCCTGGGGTGGATTCCGTGGTGAATAGGTTGCAGCGGATTTGGAATCATGTGGTGGACAACTTAAAGTTGTCACAGGAGAAGGCTCAGCGTTTTGCCAACCGCCGCTGCGGTGTGGGTCCCTGACTTCGTGTTGGGGATTTGGTTTGGTTGTCTTCTCGGTTTGTCCCTCTGAAGGTTTCCTCTCCTAAGTTTAAGCCTCGCTTTATTGGTCCTTATAAAATTTTGGAAGTCCTTAATCCGGTGTCTTTTTGTTTGGATCTTCCTGTGTCGTTTGCCATTCACAATGTGTTCCATAGGTCTTTGTTGCGGCGGTACGTTGTGCCTATGGTTCCTGCTGTTGAGCCTCCTGCTCCGGTGTTGGTTGAGGGCGAGTTGGAGTACGTGGTGGAGAAGATCTTAGATTCTCGTCTCTCTAGACGGAGTCTTCAGTATCTGGTCAAATGGAAGGGCTATGGTCAGGAGGATAATTCCTGGGTGGCCGCCTCTGATGTTCATGCGGCCGATTTGGTTCGTGCCTTTCACGCTGCTCATCCTGATCGCCCTGGTGGTCTTGGTGAGGGTTCGGTGACCCCTCCTTAAAGGGGGGGTACTGTTGTGAACTATATTTGTTGGCTCCCTCTTGTGGTCAATAGCGGTATGGCACTTGGATTATCCTTCCCCAGGTTGGTACCCACCTGGTTCGTTAGGCCTTGGGTGTTCCTATTTAGACTTCCTGGAAACTCAGTCTAGTGCCTGGAATCGATGTAATCAGTCTATGTCTGTTTTCCTCCTGACTCCTGGTTCCTGAGTTTTGCAAGATAAGCTAAGTTCTGCTTTCTTATTTTTGTCCTTTTGCATTTGCTCTTATTTTGTTCCAGCTTGTTCAAAATGTGATTTCTGTTTTTGCTGGAAGCTCTAGGGGGCTGATATTCTCCCCCCACACTGTTAGTCGGTGCGGGGGTTCTTGGATCTTCAGCGTGGATATTTTTATAGGGTTTTTTTGCTGACCGCATAAGTCCTCTTCCTATTTTCTGCTATTAATTAGTGGGCCTCTCTTTGCTAAATCTAGTTCATTCTTACGTTTGTCTTTTCTTCTTACCTCACCGTTATTATTTGTTGGGGGCTTGTATAATAACTTTGGGGTCTTTTCTCTGGAGGCAAGTGAGGTCTTATTTTCTCTGAAAGGGTTAGTTAGTTCTCCGGCTGGTGCGAGAGGTCTAGAATCAACGTAGGTACGTTCCCCGGCTACTTCTAGTTGTTGTGCCAGGATCAGATATGCGGTCAGCCAAGTTACCACTTCCCTATGAGCTGGTTTTTGTGTTTGCGGACTTAGCTGGAACTCCTGAGATCCTCTACCACTAGGATCATAACATTTACCCCAACATATGGGGTATCCGCATACTCAGGACAAATTGGACAACAACAATTGGGGTACAATTTTTCTTGTTACCCTTGGGAAAATAAAAATTTGGGGGGCTAAAAAAACATTTTTGTGGGAAATAAATTAATTTTTATTTTCACGACTCTGCGTTATAAACTGTAGTGAAACACTTGGGGGTTCAAAGTTCTCACAGCACATCTAGATAAGTTCCTTGGGGGGTCTAATTTCCAATATGGGGTCACTTGTGGGGGATCTCTACTGTTTAGGTGCATCAGGGGCTCTGCAAATGCAACGTGACGCCTGCAGACCCATCCATCTAAGTCTGCATTCCAAATGGCGCTCCTTCACTTCCGAGCTCTGCCATGTGCCCAAACGGTGATTCCCCCCCACATATGGGGTATCAGCATACTCAGGACAAATTGAACAACAAATTTTGTGGTCCAATTTATCCTGTTACCCTTGGAAAAATACAAAACAGGGGGCTAAAAAATAATTTTTGTGGAAAAAAACATTTTATTTTTATGGCTCTGCGTTATAAACTGTAGTGAAACACTTGGGGGTTCAAAGTTCTCACAACATATCTAGATAAGTTCCTTGGGGGTCTACTTTCCAAAATAGTGTCACTTGTGGGGGGTTTCTACTGTTTAGGTGCATCAGGGGCTCTGCAAATGCAACGTGACGCCTGCAGACCAATCCATCTAAGTCTGCTCCTTCCCTTCCAAGCTCTGCCATGCGCCCAAACGGTGGTTCCCCCCACATATGGGATATCAGCGTACTCAGGACAAATTGGATAACAACTTTTGGGGTCGAATTTCTCCTTCTACCTTTTGGAAAATACAAAACTGGGGGCTAAAAAAGAATTTTTGTGAAAAAAAAAAGAATTTTTATTTTCATGGCCCTGCGTTATAACTGTAGTGAAACACTTGGGGGTTCAAAGCTGTCAAAACACATCTAGATAAGTCAAATGGCGCTCCTTCCCTTCCGAGCTCTGCCATGCGCCCAAACAGTGGTTTACCCCCACATATGGGGTATCGGTGTACTCAGGACATATGGAACAACAACTTTTGGGGTCCAATTTCTTCTCTTACCCTTGGGAAAATAAAAAATTGGGGGCGAAAAGATCATATTTGTGAAAAAATATGATTTTTTATTTTGACGCTCTGCATTATAAACTTCTGTGAAGCACTTGGTGGGTTAAAGTGCTCACCACACATCTAGATAAGTTCCTTAGGGGGTCTACTTTCCAAAATGGTGTCACTTGTGGGGGGTTTCAATGTTTAGACACATCAGGGGCTCTCCAAACGCAACATGGCGTCCCATCTCAATTCCAGTCAATTTTGCATTGAAAAGTCAAATGGCGCTCCTTCCCTTCCGAGCTCTGCCATGCCCCCAAACAGTGGTTTACCCCCACATATGGGGTATCAGCGTACTCAGAACAAATTGTACAATATGTTTTGGGGTCCATTTTCTCCTGTTACCCTTGGTAAAATAGAACAAATTGGAGCTGAAATAATTTTTTTGTGAAAAAAAGTTAAATGTTCATTTTTTTTAAACAGTCCAAAAATTCCTCTAAAACACCTGAAGGGTTAATAAACTTCTTGAATGTGGTTTTGAGCACCTTGAGGGGTGCAGTTTTTAGAATGGTGGCACACTTGGTTATTTTCTATCATATAGACCCCTCAAAATGACTTCAAATGTGATGTGGTCCCTAAAAAATATTGGTGTTGTAAAAATGAGAAATTGCTGGTCAACTTTTAACCCTTATAACTCCCTAACAAAAAAAAAATGTTGGTTCCGAAATTGTGCTGATGTAAAGTAGACATGTGGGAAATGTTACTTATTAATTATTTTGTGTGATATATCTCTTAAGGGCATAAAAATTCAAAGTTGGAAAATTGCAAAATGTTCAAAATTTTCGACAAATTTCCATTTTTTTCACAAATAAACGCGAGTTATATTGAAGAAATTTTACCACTATCATGAAGTACAATGTGTCACGAGAAAACAGTGTCAGAATCACTGGGATTCGTTGAAGTGTTCCAGAGTTATAACCTCATAAAGGGACAGTGGTCAGAATTGTAAAAATTGGAATGGTCATTAACGTGCAAACCACTCTTGGGGCTTAAGGGGTTAAAGGGAACCTGTAACCCCCAAAATCGATGGTGAGGTAAGCTCACCATCATCAGGGGCTTATCTACAGCATTCAGTAATGCTGTAGATAAGCCCCCGATGTTTGAATATGCGCATATTTATCACTGTAATGCGCGGTACCACGTGACCGCTCACACAGGACAGGCTGCCAGCGCTGAGAGGAGACATCGCGGGAGCTGGGTGAGTATTTCTCTGCAAGCGGGCGGGCGCACGGGGGATGGGAGGCGGGAGGTGACCCCCAAACTTTATTTTTAACAAAAAAGAACAAAAACTTGATTTTTCATCTCTTCTCTCCTGCAGGGGAGAAGAGATGAATGCCGCCTTCAGCACCACACCACACCACGCTTACTGTAGCGCTGTCTCTCCTGCGGGCGGTACGTGCACACGGAGGAGAGTGCACACTGTTCTGTGTGCACGTGTGCGGGACGTATTGCAGTACGTGCTGCCGGAGATAAGCGGACATGTCTCCGTGTTTTCAACACGGACACACGGTCCGTGAAAACATGGAGACATGTGCATAGACCCATTCATTTGAATGGGTCTACGTGTGTCAGTGTCTCCGGTACGTGAGAAAACTGTCACTACACGTACCGGAGACACTGACGTGTGAAAGAGGCCTAATATAGAAATCGGTCTTCACTGAATACAGATTTTACCTTTTAAATTGAGAATTTTGAGACTGAAAAGGCAGTTCTGGTGGAGAAGAAAGCATATTTCTCTCTTAAGATATATTAGAAAGTTGCTTATTTTCATGTGTATTATTGATCTGTGAAATAAAAATTAAAATGACGGTTACTCTTTAGATTGAAAATAGCTTTTGTCAGTTTACAAGATTTTTCAGTGCGTTTGTTTTTTTCTCACTTTAACAGAAAGGTTCCCCAATTGTGTCCATGTGTATACTTACATACTATGTATACATAGTGTGCTTACATCAAAACAATCACAATATTACAAAAAAATATTTGTTGCTTAGAGCTGAACAACTTTAACAATATGAATCAACTCCAAAATAACACATAAACTAGAAGTACCTCTGTTCCCAGCATGCGCTGCTCTCACCATTGACAATGGCTTGCCTGTTAAAACTAAAAGCTTCTCTGTTATATCTTTTGGCAGAGAGAATAACTGCCCCCACTTTCTTTGATCTTTCTCAGCATCTCTGCTGCTGGATGGACTACACTTGACAACAGGCAGTGTACAGCACATTACACAGGAAGATGACACCTATATCTGGCACTTTGGAGTAATGTTTTGGGTTGAAAACATTAACATGGGTAAATTAAGTACTTTGCAATTTGTTAATCATTGCATTGGTCATCAAATGAGCCTAAGTTTACTGAAGTTATAGCGACCATTTAAATAGTTAACTGACATTAGTCTTATTTTCTTATTTTCTAGTGTGATTCCATTATGTATGCATGTGCTATAGATGCTGTATACAGTATATCATGATCAAAATCAGAAAAGGTCTAGTCCATTCATATGTTTTAGCTTCATAATGCTTGCTATATTATATAGCATACTTAAATATTATCACATTTTGCTAGGCATAGATAAAAAATAATTTTTATTTAATCACGTTTGGTTACCTGAAGCTCTCGACATAATAGGTAGTCAGTTCTGGCTCATATACCCTCCTTACATTTCTTTGGCACAAATAACAATTGAATCATTTGTTTAATGCATGTATCCTAGATCTTTATGTTTCACCATAAAAAACTTCAAATATGCATATTTATCTTTCAACACTGCTGCAATAAGCCGTCCAAATAAGCCTTGTTATCTTTCTTACTGTAACAATGAAGCCTTTCAAAAGTATGACTAGATTTTAGATAAATACTTCATTATTTCCCTATCTTTTTATTTCCAACATTTCCGTAAGTTTATCTGGTTTCCCCCTTTTATTTATTTACTTGGCTGAATCATCAAATGACCCTTGATGCAGTAACAAAAATTTGTAGAATGTCAGATTTTTGTCATTACAATCCAGGCAGGATGTCTAAAGCTAAAAACACATGTACAGTAATGTTGAATATTGCCAATTTCTTAGTCTATTTATCTTTGCCTTAATCTTTGCCTTATACGAACCTATGTAATGATAATTTTATCTGTTCTGTGTAAGTACTTTGGTTTAAACACTATGAGATTTAATTTATAGAAAGGACTAGCAGGTTGGACAGTTTTGGATTTAACTTTTTCTGTACTATTTTCACACTTATGACATATACAAGTAATAGATTGCCAGAAATAATCTTGGAGTAGACTCATGGACTGATTATGAAGGAGGATTAGATGTTCATGAACTAGTCCCTCTAAATGTGACAGGTAGAGAAAACAGCTCTTACTGGTAAAAGGACTGATATAACATGAAGAAAAGTTATTGAGCCTCTTGAGGTCACTGCAAAGCTGTCCATGGTGAGATATGATAGTAACAGGCTGTGAGCTTGTTCTCCCTTGCAAAAAGAAAGTTTCTGTTATGATTCCTCTGCTCAGTGTGTCTTGGATGCAGCGAGTTACAGTTTTGCTGCCCTAAGGAATCAGGGTAGTGCTTAGCTGTCAGTTAGCTGAGTGACACCTCAGTCATCCAATCTAGTGCAGCAGTGTGCAGGGCTCTCAGTATTTTGATTGACAGCTCACTTAGTGATTATCCAGCTATTTAACTAAGCTGTCAGCCTCAGATCTCTTCCAGTCAAAGATTTCATCTCAGTAGTGTGTTTTCTCAGTGCTCTGTACTCAGACATTCTGATCTTTTGTTGCCGGACCTTGGATTTGCCTTTTGACTATGTATTTGTATTACCTCTTTTGCCTTGATGGTCTCTGACTTTGGAATTCTGACCCTGGACTGTGACCTGACTACACCTTTATCTCTTCCCTCCGTTTATGATGTACTCTCTTGGCTCTTGACTTCGGACTCCTTGACATCCCTGACTCACAGCTGGTCCATAAGAAGTGACTCAGCATCATAGTATCACTGCAAGATTTGATTTCTCAGACTTGACTTCTCAGACATCTCTCAGAGATGAATGATTCTTTTTTAAAATCATATTTTTATTGGACCATTTCCACAATAACAAAAAAACATCCCAGAGTACCGACTACCACATATCTCTATAAGAATAAGTCTGATAATTGGCTGTTTATGTACATAGTAATGTCCATTATAATGGTCTTCTATGGCAAATTTTCACTCAACAATTAGCACAAATCATTTCCATCTTATTCCATATAGATTCAATCTAAAGAATGCACCCAGTTCGCAAGAACCAAGAGGTGAAATGAAAAGAGAATCTACATAAGGGGTACACTACATAAACCCATAAACCCTGTAGTTTTAGTATTTTGGTGTATGAACAAGGGAAACTTTGGACGATGAATATATGTATTCTCCAATAAAAATTGTCTTTCAACCACAACTTGTGGTCTTCATGAGGTTCACCAGATGTAAACCTGATAAAGACCACAAGTTGCATTTGAAATGCAATATTTTTTATTGGAAGCAATAAATGTAAGCATCGTTCATGGTCTCCTTTGGTCATATACCGGAATACTATAGTGACATACTAGATCTACAGTACACCCCTTCTGTAGATTCCTATTTTATTTCACCCTTTGGTTCTTCAGTACCAGATGTATTATTACCATAGGATTCACAACTTTGGACCTTGTGATGATGCAGCGGGAATGCAGTAGTGTGATTGATGCTATGTGATATGTGGTGTTGTGCCCACAGCCCAATAAAATAAAATGAATGAGATTCCCCACATCACTCTTTTTATTCCGACCAGTTTTGAAGTTACTAGGGACAGTACATCTTATCTAACCTGGAGCACTGCCTCAGCTTGCACATTAAATGCGTGTCCACCATGTTGCATCTTGGGCAGATGCAAAGTTCTTAGAGGTAGCTACAGACATGGAAAATTCAATATAAAATTAGAAGAATAATACATATTTAGATCATCATATCTTATACTAACAATATATACATTACACTGTGTGCAGAATTATTAGGCAAGTTGTATTTTAGAGGATTATTTTTATTATTGATCATCAACTATGTTCTCAAGCAACCCAAAAGACTCATAAATATCAAAGCTTAATATTTTTGGAAGTTGGAGTGGTTTTTTTTTTTTAGATTTGGCTATCTTAGGAGGATATCTGTTTGTGCAGTTAACTATTACTGTGCAGAATTATTAGGCAACTTAATAAAAACCAAATATATTCCCATCTCACTTGTTTATTTTCACCAGGTAAACCAATATTACTGCACAAAATTTAGAAATAAACATTTCTGACATGCAAAAACAAAACCCAAAAAATTAGTGACCAATATAGCCACCTTTCTTTATGATGTCACTCACCAGCCTTCCATCCATAGAGTCTGTCAGTTGCTTGATCTGTTTACGATCAACATTGCGTGCAGCAGCGACCACAGCCTCCCAGACACTGTTCCGAGAGGTGGACTGTTTTCCCTCCCTGTAGATCTCACATTTTATGAGGGACCATAGGTTCTCTATGGGGTTCAGATTAGGTGAACAAGGGGGCCATGTCATTATTTTTTCTTCTTTGAGACCTTTACTGGCCAGCCACACTGTGGAGTAGTTGGAGGCATGTGATGGTGCATTGTCCTGCATGAAAATCATGTTTTTCTTGAATGATACCGACTTCTTCCTGTACCACTGCTTGAAGAAATTGTCTTCCAGAAACTGGCAGTAGGTCTGGGAGTTGAACTTCACTCCATCCTCAGCCCCAAAAGATCCCACAAGTTCATCTTTGATGATACCAGCCCATACCAGTACCCCACCTCCACCTTGCTGGCTTCTGAGTCGGAGTGGAGCTCTCTGCCCTTTACTGATCCAGCTTCTGGCCCATCCATCTGGTCCATCAAGAGTCTCTCTCATTTCATCAGTCCATAAAACATTTGAAAAGTCAGTCTTAAGATATTTCTTGGCCCAGTCTTGACGTTTTATTTTATGTTTCTTGTTCAAAGGTGGTCATTTTTCAGCCTTCCTTACCTTGGCCATGTCCCTGAGTACTGCACACCTTGTGCTTTTTGTTACTCCAGTAACGTTGCAGCTCTGAAATATGGCAAAACTGGTGGCAAATGGCATCAAGAGTTTTGGTTAGTTAGCTCCATGATGGATATATACATGATGATGAGCAGGAGGATACTTCCTGTCTACCCGCTCGATCACCTGCAGGAGTCTGGCTTACATTCACCACCAGACTCCTGGCGTAACTACAGGGTCAGTGAAAACACTGATCCACACAATCTAACTGCTCATTTGCCGCTTGCTGTCATTAGTATCAACAGCATATAAGAAGTTTGAGGCTATGTGCACACGTTGCGGATTGTATGCATTTTTTCACCACAAAAACACTGTGAAAATGCATACAAAACACAACCCATTGAATTCAATGGGATTCTGCAATGCTGTGCTAATGCTGCGTATTTTTCCGTGGCGGAATCACATTGCAGAAAAATACGCAGCATGCTCATTCTTTGTGCGGAATCGCAGCAATTCCGCACACTTAGGAATGCATTGATCAGCTTACTTCCTGCATAGGGCTATGTAAACCATGCACAAAGTAAGCGGATCATGGGCGGATGGTACCCAGGGTGGAGGAGAGGAGACTCTCCTCCAGGCCCTAAAAAAAGAATTAAAATAAAAAATAGTTACCGTATATACTCACCTTCTGGCAGCCCCCCGGATCCAGCCCAGGCCTCAGCAATGCTCCCGGCTGCTCCCGTTCCCAGTGATACCTTGCGACAATGACCTGTGATGGCGTAGGCATCGCTGGGAACGGGAGATGCCAGGAGCATTGTGAGGATCGGGAATGCTGCGGGGGCCGCCGGAAGGTGAGAATATCACGATTTTTTATTTTTTTAATTATTTTTAACATGATATCTTTTTACTATTGATTCTGCATAGGTAGCATCAATAGTAAAAAGTTGGTAACACTTGTCAAACACTATGTTTGACAAGTGGGACCAACCTGTCAATCAGTCTTCAAAGCGATGCTACAGTGTCACAAGCAAAGCACCCCCACACCATCACACCACCTCCTCCTTGCTTCACAGTGGGAACCCAGTAAGTCCATCCGTTCACCTTTTCTGCGTCACACAAAGACACGGTGGTTGGAACCAAAGATCTCAAATTTGGACTCATCAGACCAAAGAACTGGTCTAATGTCCATTCCTTGTGCTCTTTAGCCCAAATAAGTCTCTTCTGCTTGTTGCCTGTCCTTAGCAGTGGTTTCCTAGCAGCTATTTTACCATCAAGGCCTGCTGCACAAAGTCACCTCTTAACAGTTATTGTAGAGATGTGTCTTCTGCTAGAACTCTGTGTGGCATTCACCTGGTCTCTAATCTGAGCTGCTGTTAACCTGCGATTTCTGAGGCTGGTGACTCGGATAAACTTATCCTCAGAAGCAGAGATGACTCTTGGTCTTCCTTTCCTGGGGCGGTCCTCATGTGAGCCAGTTTCTTTGTAGCACTTGATGGTTTTTGCCACTGCACTTGGGGACACTTTCAAAGTTTTCCCAATATTTCGGACTGACTGACCTTCATTTCTTAAAGTAATGATAGCCACTCGTTTTTCTTTACTTAGCTGCTTTTGCCTTGCCATAATACAAATTCTAACAGTCTATTCAGTAGGACTATCAGCTGTGTATCCACCAGACTTCTGCACAGCACAACTGATGGTCCCAAGCCCATTTATAAGGCAAGAAATCCCACTTATTAAACCTGACAGGGCACACCTGTGAAGTGAAAACCACTTCCGGTGACTACCTCTTGAAGCTCATCAAGAGAATGCCAAGAGTGTCATCAAAGCAGAAGGTGGCTACTTTGAAAAACCTAGAATATAAGACATAATTTCAGTTGTTTCACACTTTTTTGTTAAGTATACAATTCCACATGTGTTAATTCATAGTTTTGATGCCTTCAGTGTGAATGTACAATTTTCATAGTCATGAAAATACAGAAAAATCTTTAAATGAGAAGGTGTGTCCAAACTTTCGGTCTGTACTATATATATATATATATATATATATATATATATATATATATATATATATATATATATATATATATATATATATATATATATATATATATATATATATATATTCAATTTTTACAAAAGTGATTTTTTGTGCAAAAGTAGTAAAACTTGAAATAAACAGCATAAATTATGTTATTGATCTAATTATGTATACCCAGACAATAAAAGTGTGTCTAAAACTATGTTTATCCCACATTGTATGCCATCAAAAAGTAAATACTATTTACTATAATTAAAAAAAAAAAAAAAATTAAATGAAAAGTGATCAATAAGTCTAACATATAAAAAATTCCACCAGTGAAAATGAGATCCATCTAGCAAAAATAGGAATCTAACAATTCTATAAAAAAGAAGAGCATAAAAAAGTTCTGGATCTTAGACCAAAAAGAAAAAAAAAGATTGTCTGAAGTTTGTTTTTTTGTTCGCACAAAAGCAGTAAAATATTTAAAAAATCTGTAAATTTAATATTGTGCTTTTACAAATTTGTTGTGATTCGATTCATCTCTACCTAGCTCTCATCTCTCTGCTCTTGTCCTCGGTGCACTAGCCGTGACGTGCTTGTCCCTAAGAGACCAGATGCGTGCTGCATAGTTTGCACATTTGAAAGATTTTTCTAACGGAAATTAGAAACCTGCAATGTTCTGCAACTTTTAGGCTATGTTCACAAGTTGCATTTTTGTGGTGTTTTTTTAATGCAAATTTTAAGCTGCATTTTACAGTACCAGCAAAAGCTCTAAGATTTCAGAAATCTCATGCATATACGGTACATTGTTTTTTTTCCTGACTGAATTGGAAAACTAATGCTTTTTTGAGAACTGCAGCATGTCATTTCTGCAAGATTTTTTTCACCCATTAGGGTGCGTGTCCACGTTCAGAATGGCCAGCGGTATCGTCAAAGCGGCAAAGCCGCTCGGCGCTAAGCCCCGCCCCCTTCTGGGACGCGATGATGCCGGATGTGTTCATTGCACACATCCGGGATCATCGCACTCCTCGCATAGGGCCCTGTGTTATTCCTTGCGGCGACGCAGCGGCGACGCAAGGAACACGGACATGCTGCGATCTGAAAAGACGCGCAGCATGTCCGGAGTCGCAGGGCCGCCGCGTGCGTGTTTCCACGCATAGTGGACATGGGATTTCAAAAAATCCCCTCCGCTATGCTGGAACATCTGGACGCTGCGTGTTTGACGCTGCGGCCCCACGCAGCGTCAAACACGCAGCGTTTCCTGACCGTGGACACGTACCCTTAGGGTATGTGTCCACGTTCAGGATTGCATCAGGATTTGGTCAGGATTTTACGTCAGTATTTGTAAGCCAAAACCAGGAGTGGGTGATAAATGCAGAATTGGTGCATGTGTTTCTATTATACTTTTCCTCTAAGGGTCCCTTTCCACTTGCAAGAGAAAAAACGGTCCGTAATCTGGACCGAAAAAAATGGATGTAACGTATGCGATTGTCATGCGAGTGTCATGCGAGTGCAATGCGATTTTTAATCGCATCATCCGTTTTTTGTAATCGCATCATCCGTATGACATCCGTATTACTGTCCGATTTATACGCACCGGTGTCCTTTGAAATGCCGGCAAATCAGTGCTGTGTACAGTAAAATCACACTGACAGGTTAGAATAGAATAGATATACAGTGGGGCAAAAAAGTATTTAGTCAGTCAGCAATAGTGCAAGTTCCACCACTTAAAAAGATGAGAGGCGTCTGTAATTTACATCATAGGTAGACCTCAACTATGGGAGACAAACTGAGAAAAAAAAATACAGAAAATCACATTGTCTGTTTTTTTATCATTTTATTTGCATATTCTGGTGGAAAATAAGTATTTGGTCAGAAACAAACAATCAAGATTTCTGTCTCTCACAGACCTGTAACTTCTTCTTTAAGAGTCTCCTCTTTCCTCCACTCATTACCTGTAGTAATGGCACCTGTTTAAACTTGTTATCAGTATAAAAAGACACCTGTGCACACCCTCAAACAGTCTGACTCCAAACTCCACTATGGTGAAGACCAAAGAGCTGTCAAAGGACACCAGAAACAAAATTGTAGCCCTGCACCAGGCTGGGAAGACTGAATCTGCAATAGCCAACCAGCTTGGAGTGAAGAAATCAACAGTGGGAGCAATAATTAGAAAATGGAAGACATTCAAGACCACTGATAATCTCCCTCGATCTGGGGCTCCACGCAAAATCCCACCCCGTGGGGTCAGAATGATCACAAGAACGGTGAGTAAAAATCCCAGAACCACGCGGGGGGACCTAGTGAATGAACTGCAGAGAGCTGGGACCAATGTAACAAGGCCTACCATAAGTAACACACTACGCCACCATGGACTCAGATCCTGCAGTGCCAGACGTGTCCCACTGCTTAAGCCAGTACATGTCCGGGCCCGTCTGAAGTTTGCTAGAGAGCATTTGGATGATCCAGAGGAGTTTTGGGAGAATGTCCTATGGTCTGATGAAACCAAACTGGAACTGTTTGGTAGAAACACAACTTGTCGTGTTTGGAGGAAAAAGAATACTGAGTTGCATCCATCAAACACCATACCTACTGTAAAGCATGGTGGTGGAAACATCATGCTTTGGGGCTGTTTCTCTGCAAAGGGGCCAGGACGACTGATCCGGGTACATGAAAGAATGAATGGGGCCATGTATCGTGAGATTTTGAGTGCAAACCTCCTTCCATCAGCAAGGGCATTGAAGATGAAACGTGGCTGGGTCTTTCAACATGACAATGATCCAAAGCACACCGCCAGGGCAACGAAGGAGTGGCTTCGTAAGAAGCATTTCAAGGTCCTAGAGTGGCCTAGCCAGTCTCCAGATCTCAACCATATAGAAAACCTTTGGAGGGAGTTGAAAGTCCGTGTTGCCAAGCGAAAAGCCAAAAACATCACTGCTCTAGAGGAGATCTGCATGGAGGAATGGGCCAACATACCAACAACAGTGTGTGGCAACCTTGTCAAGACTTACAGAAAACGTTTGACCTCTGTCATTGCCAACAAAGGATGTATTACAAAGTATTGAGATGAAATTTTGTTTCTGACCAAATACTTATTTTCCACCAGAATATGCAAATAAAATGATAAAAAAACAGACAATGTGATTTTCTGTATTTTTTTTTCTCAGTTTGTCTCCCATAGTTGAGGTCTACCTATGATGTAAATTACAGACGCCTCTCATCTTTTTAAGTGGTGGAACTTGCACTATTGCTGACTGACTAAATACTTTTTTGCCCCACTGTATACACATAGAATGTGTATATATACATATATATGTCAGTGAGACACCTATATATGTATATTTATATTTAATGCAGCGCTAGATAGCATAAAAGCCGCTAATTCAATTGCCGGCTTTTGCTCTCTCCTTCCCAAACCCGACATGATATGAGACATGGTTTACATACAGTAAACCATCTCATATCCCTTCTTTTATTACATATTCCTCTTCACTAATGTAAGAAGTGTCTGTGTGTCAAATTTGGGGGCTCTAGCTATGAAATTAAAGGGTTAAATAGCGGAAAAAATTGGCGTGGGCTCCCGCGCAATTTTCTCCGCCAGAGTGGTAAAGCCAGTGACTGAGGGCAGATATTAATAGCCTAGAGAGGGTCCATGGTTATTGCCCCCCCCGGCTACAAACATCTGCCCCCAGCCACCCCAGAAAAGGCACATCTGTAAGATGCGCCTATTCTGACACTTGGCCACTCTCTTCCCACTCCCGTGTAGCGGTGGGATATGGGGTAATGAAGGGTTAATGTCACCTTGCTATTGTAAGGTTACATTAAGCCAGATTAATAATGGAGAGGCGTCAATTATGACACCTATCCATTATTAATCCAATTGTATGAAATGGTTTAAAAAAACACACACACAATATTGCAAAGTATTTTAATGAAATAAACACATAGGTTGTTGTAATATTTTATTGCTCTCTCAATCCACCTGAAGACCATCGTTCTGTAACAAATTAAAAATAATAAACCAACAATATACATACCTTCCTTAGATCTGTGACGTCCCACGATGTAAATCCATCTGAAGGGGTTAAAATATTTTACAGGCAGGAGCTCTGCTATAATGCAGCTGTGCTCGTGCCTGTAAACCCCGGGGAATGAAGGTAATGTAGGTCAATGACCTATAGTTACCTTCAGTCGCGGTGATGCACCCTCTGCTGGATGTCCTCATGAACTGCAGCCTGGGAACTTTTTCCCACGCTCGACGTCATATGAGGACATCCAGCAGGGGGCGCATCACCGCGACTGAAGGTGACTATAGGTCATTGACCTACATTACCTTAATTCCCCGGGGTTTACAGGCACGAGCACAGCTGCATTATAGCAGAGCTCCTGCCTGTAAAATATTTTAACCCCTTCAGATGGATTTACATCGTGGGACGTCACAGATCTACGGAAGGTATGTATATTGTTGGTTTATTATTTTTAATTTGTTACAGAACGATGGTCTTCAGGTGGATTGAGAGAGCAATAAAATATTACAAAAACCTGTGTGTTTATTTCATTAAAATACTTTGCAATATTGTGTGTGTTTTTTTTAAACATTTCATACAATTGGATTAATAATGGATAGGTGTCATAATAGACGCCTCTCCATTATTAATCTGGCTTAATGTCACCTTACAATAGCAAGGTGACATTAACCCTTCATTACCCCATATCCCACCGCTACACGGGAGTGGGAAGAGAGTAGCCAAGTGCCAGAATAGGCGCATCTTACAGATGTGCCTTTTCTGGGGTGGCTGGCTTTACCGCTCTGGCGGAGAAAATTGCGCGGGAGCCCACGCCAATTTTTTCCGCGATTTAACCCTTTAATTTCATAGCTAGAGCCCCCAAATTTGACACACAGACACTTCTTACATTAGTGAAGAGGAATATGTAATAAAAGAAGGGATATGAGATGGTTTACTGTATGTAAACCATGTCTCATATCCTGTCGGGTTTGGGAAGGTGAGAGCAAAAGCCGGCAATTGAATTAGCGGCTTTTATGCTATCTAGCGCTGCATTAAATATAAATATACATATATAGGTGTCTCACTGACATATATATATGTATATATACCTATTCTATGTGTATATATCTACTCTATTCTAACCTGTCAGTGTGATTTTACTGTACACCACGCTGAATTACCGGCTTTTCAAAGGACACCGGTGCGTAAAAATAGGACAGAACTCGCATGGTGCGAGTGCTGTGCGATTTTTTTCTCGCACCCATTGACTTGCATTGGCGAGTCTCGTCCGAGAATCGCAGCAATACGCAGCATGCTGCGATTTTTTTCTCAGCCGATCCAGATTTTTCTCAGTCCGATTTCGGCTGAGAAAAAAATCGCAAATGAAAAGACACCTATTGAATAACATTGGTCCGAGTGCAATCCGATTTTTTATCGGATTGCACTCGTCCGTTTTCCTCGCAAGTGGAAAGGGGCCCTAATTGTTCCACTCCTGGTTTTGGCTTACAAATACTGATGGAAAATCCTGACCAAATCCTGATGCAATCCTGAACGTGGACACATACCCTAAAAAGCAATGAGAAAGTGCAAAAAAGCAGCAAAAATTCAGCAAAAAACACAGGTATCAGTTTTTGCTGCGTTTTTGGTGCAAAAACCTCAGGAAGTTGTATCCTTTTTTTTATGCTCTTTTTTACGCACTAAACTTTATCAGCATGCACAAGAGGTACCTGGTAAAAATGCAGCAAAACCTGCTTTTTGTAAGTAGCTTCTTTACTGCCAAGAGAGCAGGTTTTGTCTGCAGAAAAAAAATGCAGCCAAAATGCATTGTGTAAACACAACCTTAGAGCTATTTTATGATTGCATGGTCAGCAAAATCCCCCTGTGGAGATGGAGAACGGACTAGAGGTCACTAACTGCGTAGACAATAAAGTGCTATATAGAGGAGGTATATATATAAGGAGCTATATAGAGGCTCTGGCCATACCAGGGATGAGGTGAGCATAATATTTTCCTTTTTAGAAAACCCTATATTTATTATGCTCTGGGTTCTAGATAGATGTTAAAAGGCAGTGAATAATGACTGACATCGGATCCACATCGAACAAATTCAATGCAGATCAAGTTTCCTGAGAAAATCCAGAAATTATGGAATTACCAATAAAACGGCACTTTTATTCTATTTTATTCTAAAAACATAACAGAACAGGAGTCTTTTCACGCCAATGTGTTTTGGTAATGGCATTCTTAGTTTTTACCCTTAGTTTATTTAACAGGATTAGTTTTTTGCCGGAAAATGTTATATTTTATCATGTAACATATTGGAAAATGGTAAAAAAATTTACAAGTGCGGTGAAATTGCGAAAAAGAAAAATGTTGCCATTGCGCTTTAGGTTTAATTTTTATGTGTTCCTTGTGTAGTAAAAATTACCTACCAACATGAATCTCTAGGTTAAGCCGGTTTCACACGTCAGTGATTCCGGTACGTGAGGTGTCAGTTTTCTCACGTACCAGAGACACTGACTCACGTAGACACATTAAAATCAATGTGTCTCTGCACATGTCAGCGTGTTTTCACGGACCGTGTGTCCGTTAGAAAAACACGGAGACATGTCAGTTTTCGTGGGAGCGCACGGATCACACGGACCCATTAAAGTCAATGGGTCCGTGTAAAACACGTACCGCACACGGATGCTGTCCGTGTGCAGTCCGTGTGCCGTGCAGGAGACAGCGCTACAGTAAGCGCTGTCCCCCCAGCGTGGTACTGAAGCCGCCATTCATTTCTTCTCTCCAGCAGCGTTTGCTGGAGAGAAGAAATGAAAATCATTTTTTTTTCGTTAAAATAATGTTCCCGGTAATAAAACCCCCTCCCATCCCCTCCCACCTCCTCTGCGCCCGACCGCTGGAAAGAAAATGGTCACCCGGCTCCCTCAAAGCATCCTCTCCGCGCCGCAGCTTCTCCTATATGAGCGGTCACATGGTACCGCTTATTAGAGTGATGAATATGCGGCTCCACCTCCCATAGGGGTGGAGCCGCATATTCATCACTGTAATGGGCGGCACCACGTGACCGCTCATACAGGAGAAGTCGGCACACGGGTGGCACACGGCTGCCGCACGTGTGCCACACTGATGTACCACGTGAGCTCACGGACACACGGACACGGATAACTCCGGTACCGATTTTTCCGGTACCGGAATTATCTGGACGTGTGGGACAGGCCTTAGTATGATCGCGGCAATAACAAACATCTACAGTTGTTCTTTTATCATTTTAGTGATGAAAAAAATTAGGACATTTGAAAAAAATAAGTTGCTTGTGTCATTTTCTGAGACCCATGATTTTCAAAATTTTTACGTCAGTGGGGCTGTGTGACGGCTTAATTTTTGTGGACTGAGCTAACATTTTTATTCATACTATTTTGGGATAAATATGGGGTGTCAGTAAACTGGCAGATCTAGTGTTTTTTTCATTTTATTTATTTCTTTATTTTTTTTACTTCTAAAGTTTTGAGACAGAAAAGGAGGGTGATTTAAAATTATATATACGGTATATTTTTATTTTTTACATTTTTCAAAACTTTTAGTTTTTCCTTTTTCTTTATTGTGTCAGTCCCTTTACAAAATGTGTTCCTGTGATCCTTTGATCGAATGAACTATATACATCAATGATATAGTATAGTAGTGCGGTATATAGTGGAATTGTGGTTCTCCTATGAAGCTCAGCCTTTGGCCACATTCACTGGAGGAGCATGGCACTTTTGGGGGCTGTCTGCTATGGTAATCAATTGTTCCCTGTAATTGGGAGAATGACATCAGCATTTAAGTGGTTAAGCTGCAAAAATTAGAGCTATCTCTGGTCGCTGCAGATGAAAGTGTGACACCCGGGAGAAAATTAACACTATTTCATCCAGAAGCCTCTGGATTTCAGTCAGGTAGGCGTGCCCAGAGGAATTACAGTCACTGCTCATAGCACTGAAACCACGCCCTGACACTGACTGACAGCTGACTCTGTAGTGCATCAGTGTAGAGCCGACTGTCAGTCAGTGTCAGGCTGTGCTTCCACCTGCCACTCTCAGTGCTCTGGGCGTTGACCAACTGCTTCGCGCACACCAGTATTTCTGAAAGCTAGAGGCTCCTGGGAGAAATAAAGTTCATTTTATCCCAGGTGCTGCATTTTCAGTACAGCAGCCTGGCATCTACCTGCAAATTAACCGTATATCCTCAGGCTAAGGCCGGATTCACACTAAAGGTATGAAAAATTGGCCCGAGTCTCCCTGCCGAGAGTTGCACGAGTGTAATGCGTGTGTCATGTGAGTACAATCCAATTTTTCACACCTAGCATCTGATTTCCATCTGAATGTAGTGTGATTGCTATCCAGTTGCAATGCGATTTTAACATGAGCTTTTACATAGAGAAATTCTCTAAGTAATTTACACATTGTTTTCAAAGGAAATATTCTTCAACACACACACTCATATAATCACAGAGTGACAGGTTAGAATAGAATAGATGGAATAGATATATACACATAGGATAGGTAGATATATAGATGTCAGTGACACACATATATATGTATATATATTACATAGATAGAAGAAAAGCTGGGAATTCAGTAGCGCGTAGTGTAAAATCACAGCAGAAGCCGACAAGATAGATTAGATGGATTACATACAGTAAATACACATAGAATAAGTAGATATATAGATGTCAGTGACATATACAATTAGTGCAGTGTGTGTGCAGCTTACTGTACATGTATTACCGGTAATTAATAAAATATTTATTTTCTTAAAAATATGGTGTGGGCTCCCGCGTAATTTTATTAACCAACAGAGGGAAAGCCAATGGCTGGGGGCCGATGTTTATAACCTGGGAAGGGGGTAATACCCATGGAGCTTCCCAGACTATTAATATCAGCTCACAACTGTATACTTAGCTTTTACTAGCTATTAAAATGGGGGGCTCTAAAAAAATTACATAGGATCCCCTATAATTAATAACCAGCAAAGGCTATGCAGACAAGTCCTGGGAGTTCACAGCCAGTGAAGACAGAAGTTTATAAATCAACAGTTCACATACAAATAACAAACTTTTTTTATAGATATTATATATAAAATCTGCTTGATTCTTCTCCTGAACTGATTTACCATCCTCAAATTTCTTAATTCAGGGGTAAAAAGTGTCTTCACTGAATCCAGATTTTTTTTCCCATTACTGAGATAGGAGATGAAAGTTGGTGCTTATAAGTTTTCAAGGAGAACTGTAACTATTGTTTTTGGAGAACTTACCAGAGAGCGTCCGTATCTGCCCTTAGCTCTTCATTCCCTCCTCCATAGAATTTTATAAGCACCAACTGTCATCTCCTATCTTCTGTCTTCACTGAATACATATTTTACTGGTTTTAACCAGGAATTGAGAATGAAAGATCAATTCAAGAAAATTAAAAAAATGTCTTATTTTCATGTGCATTATTAATTTATGAAATAAAAGTTAAAATGACGGTTACTCTTTAAAGGACTAACAAATGGTGCTTGTTTCTGTCAGTAGTAGTCTGCTAGTAGTGATTATGTATTTCCACTTCTGATGTCATATCTTATTTATCATATACCTTTAGTCCCTTTATATCTAAGAACTCCAGAAATACTGGAAAAAAAGCTTCTTTTCTTTTGCATTTGCAAAACCAGCATGACATTCTTATTAAATTAGCAGCCTCTTTCTACCTGTCCTGTGCCATTTTGCTTTCCCTGTGTGAGCTCTCATTTACCCAACACCCCGTATCACATATTCATAAAAATATTATAACATGAACTCTGAATTCATGCCTCAGTTGAGATGACGTTACAGAAGCGTTATGTTATGTCTATTACGAATAGTACTATTAAGTGATAAAATTGTCACAGAAGCCAATGGAGGTGTTATGGAGCAGCATATTATGCCACGCTTAGAACAGAAGAAGTTCAAGGAATTTCACAGTATTACCAACAGTGGGCATAACATCTACAGTATGTTCAGTAGTTCGGACTTTGACAAATGAAGATTCATACTTAAAATCAATCATAAATATAGGTTTTCATTCATCTAATTCACTTGATTGGCAAAAAAGATACAGATAGAAATAATAGAAATCAAATGCCAAAAATTAATTTATTAATTCAGTAAAAATTAAAGTGATGAGTATATTCGTTGTTTAGGTTTTGCCTAACAAACAGGCGACCCCCCACATGTATTCAAGCTGTCTAGCAGCCGCAAATCATGCAGCTGTGATGACATAAACTAAATACACGCACGAAATACTCGGAGATCACACGCGCATGCTCAGGAAAACCCGGGCAACAAGTATACTCGCTCATCACTAGTAAAAATGTATTATTTAACTAATTACATTTTTTCAAAAATTAAATGCATAAAGTGATTGCCAACTGTTACCTCTTTTCCTCTCGCAATTTGTGTAGGTCTAAGGCTGCCGTCACACTAGCAGTATTTGGTCAGTATTTTACCTCAGTATTTGTAAGCCAAAACCAGGAGTGGAACAAATAGAGGAAACGTATAATAGAAACACGTCCCCACTTCTGTATCACCCACTCCTGGTTTTGGCTTACAAATACTGATGTAAAATACTGACCAAATACTGCTAGTGTGACGGCAGCCTAAGGCCGGCGTCACACTCAGCGTATGTAAATACGGTCCGTTTTTTACGGCCGTAATACGCAGAAAAGTCCCCAAAATAGTGATCCGTATGTCATCCGTAGGCAGGGTGTGTCAGCGTATTTTGCGCATGGCATCCTCCGTATGTAATCCGTATGGCATCCGTACTGCGATATTTTCTCGCAGGCTTGCAAAACCGACATCTAATGGATTTATGTGCTCAAATGTTCGTTAAAACATATATACAGTATATATATATATATATATATATATATATATATATATATATATATGTCATTGAGACACATATATATATATATATATTCTGTATTTATATTTAATTCAGCGCGAGATATGTGAAAAGCCGGTAATTTCATTGCCGGCTTTTCATTTCTCCTTCCCAAACCCAACATGATATGAGACATGGTTTACATACAGTAAACCATCTCATATCCCCTTTTTTTTTTTGCATATTCCACACTACTAATGTTAGCTTGTAAATTAAAGGGTTAAATCGCGGAAAAAATTGGCGTGGGCTCCCGCGCAATTTTCTCCGCCAGAGTGGTAAAGCCAGTGACTGAGAGCAGATATTAATAGCCTAGAGAGGGTACATGGTTATTGGCCCCCCCTGGCTACAAACATCTGCCCCCAGCCACCCCAGAAAAGGCATATCTGGAAGATGCGCCTATTCTGGCACTTGGCCACTCTCTTCCCACTCCCGTGTAGCGGTGAGATATGGGGTAATGAAGGGTTAATGTCACCTTGCTATTGTAAGGTGACATTAAGCCAGGTTAATAATGGAGAGGCGTCAATTCTGACACCTATCCTTTATTAATCCAATAGTACTAAATGGTTAATAAAACACACACACATTATTACAAAGTATTTTAATGAAATAAAGACACATGTTGTTGTAATATTTTATTAGACTCTTAATCCACCTGAAGACCATCGTCCTGATACAAAGTTAAAAAAACAAACAACAATATTCCATACCTTCCATCGTTATGTCCCACGATGTAAATCCATCTGAAGGGGTTAAATCATTTTACAGCCAGGAGCTGTGCTAATGCACTCGCTCCTGCCTGTAAAACCCCGAGTACTGAATGGAAAGCAGGGTGATCTGTAGTTACCTTGAGTTGCGGTGAGGCGCCCTCTGCTGGATGTCCTCACTGTCCTGAACTCGAGCGTGGGAACTTTTCCAAGGCTCCAGTTCATGAGGACATCCAGCAGAGGGCGCCTCACCGCAACTCAAGGTAACTACAGATCACCCTGCTTTCCATTCAGTACCCGGGGTTTTTCTGTTCATCCGACCAGAAATTTCAGAATCAAGCCGCTGACTTGCAGTCCCGCTTTTTAGCACGCGGCTATAGCCGCAGGAGTGTTAAGCGTGGCTTTGATAGGGCTAGAAAAACTCGGCGTAGTGACCTATTGTATACAACTAAGACAAAAAAGATAGGTACCAGTGATGATACCATAAGATTCATTGGTACATATAATCATGAATGGCAAAACATTAGGAGCATCCTGAAGAAACACTGGTCTATTTTGAGGACAGAGCCCGCCCTGGGGTCCAGCTTGGGAGATTTTCCCGCTATGACCGCCAGGAGGGCACCTAATTTAGGTAACCTCCTGGTTAGGAGTCATTATGTTCCACCTATTCGAAATATCTTTGGCACTCGGGGACCCCTTCTTGGGTGTTTTCAGTGTGGCCACTGCCTGGCTTGCGCGAATATCGAGCGTGTCTCTACCTTTGATACATCGGATGGCCTTAAACAATTCCAGATCAGACAGCACATTACATGTGGCACAAGTAATGTTGTATATTACGCCACATGTGCTTGTCCCCGTATATACATAGGCCTAACCTCTAGGGAGCTCAGAATTAGGGTGCGTGAGCACGTTCGAGATATCCACGCGGCTGGGACGGTGGTCGATCCCTCTGACCTGAAGACTATCCCGCGTCACTTTAGGACTTTTCACAACTGTGACGCGGGGTCTCTTCGGGTCAGGGGGATCGAAAGTCTTCACCTTGGGGTTAGAGACGGAAACTATAAAAAAATTTTAGCCCAACGTGAGGCGAGCTGGATAGTTCGCCTCAACACCATGGTGCCCAACGGGCTCAATGAGACACTAAGCTTCTCGTCCTTTCTATAATATAGTACTGTAGTCTGGAGCCCATTTGTTCTACCCCTTGGTAACATCATTATGCACCCTTTGGATCATATAATCGGATCCTTTGTATTGTTTTTCATGTTCTTAACTGTTTTCCTTTCACTTATTTTTGCAGTTCTTATGGATTTATGCATGAATCAACGTATCCCAGATATATTATGATGTTTCTCCACTTGGACCCTAAAGTCTCCCTTATATGCACCTGATACAAATGGCAATTTTATCTCTATCAAGATATATACATCATCCGAAGCAGAGAGGATCTTTCCTGATTACAAAGAGAACATAACGGATGGACATTTTTGTTTTTTGTTATTTGCATGTGCTTATATGCACATACTTTGTATGGGTGATCAGATGCTGTGGGGAGCGGTGTGGGTTAATCTTACCCGGCTGTGCGCGTGTGCGCTGTTGATGCGGCGGCTCCTTCCCCGGCCTCGGCGTCTTTAGGCTCTCTGCAGCTGCGCAGTGAAATATTTTCCCTGCGCATGCGCAGTTATGCCTGACGCCGATTGCCGGTGCAGGACCTGCCGCTCACAGAGCGCATGCGCCGCTTATGCTGGAGTGATTGGTCGGTTCACAACATGTGACCGGCCCCACAATCACCACCAATGGGATATATAAGGTCCTTGCAGGGATAGAGAGCTATCCCCTTGAGAAAGCTGGCACATTGAAAAAGCGAAACGTACATTGGGGCGCTCTCGGATGCGACCTAGTGCCACCTCCCCCATTCATACTTTGGTGAGTGTTGCTCTTGTTATATATTGGTACACTTTTGACCACTTGGTCTGGACGTAGACATCTTATATTTGGAACATACATGCTCCATCTACTGTATATTATTTATTATTGGGGTATTGGTGGCGCTATTTGATCCGGAACATCATCCGGTTTTAACATCATTTTTTTGAATATACATTTGTACTATTTTATATATATTGTTGTAATAAAGCTTACTATTTTTAAAACCCTATTTACTCTGGTTTCCTCCGATTTTTTATTTTTTTAACACTACTAACATTAGTAGTGTGGAATATGCAAAAAAAAAGTGATATGAGATGGTTTACTGTATGTAAACCATGTCTCATATCCTGTCGGGTTTGGGAAGGAGAACTGAAAAGCCGGCAATTGAATTACCGGCTTTTCTCTAACACCGGTGCGTATTTCTCGCAAGTCACACGCATGGTCCATGTGTAATCCGTATTTTTCTCGCCCCCATAGACTTTCATTGGCATTTTTTTTACGCACTACGGTGACAAACGCAGCATGCTGCGATTTTCTACGGCCGTAAAAGACCGTATATTACGGATGCGTAATATACGGCAGATAGGAGCTGGGACATAGAGATTCATTGGGCCGTGTGCAATGCATATTTTACGGACGTAGTTTATGCGCTCATACGTCCGTAAGACTCGCTAGTGTGACGCCGGCCTAATATTAAAGGAAGTTCAGCTGTTTCACAGACTGATGATCATCTGTAGATTCCCCTCTGCATTGTAGCCTAAGATAAGGCCCAAATCACATGTATATTTTTCAAATATGTGTCCTATTCCTTTTTTTTTTTACAGATAGCACAGATACCCATAATATTTTATGGGCATGGTCACATATGGGCATATTCATGTTTGTTTTTCTTCTTATGCAGACCAAGTGTCCACAAACACAAACAAGCCCAAACCCAGTTATGTCTAATATTAATCCAAGTTGCAAAACAAAATTGTGCATTTAAGTGAAAATAGAAAGAAAATAGAGAGCATATGGATACCATTCATGTATCATGTTGTCCATTTTTTACTTTGTCATATATTAGAGAAACATAAACAAAAACACGGAGGAAAAGAGTCCACTTCAACATATTTAGAGAACAATATACAAAAAGTTTATTAAATAATCAATACAAAAACAGAATTAAAAATACAAAACATGGGTGTATTGTTAATACCGCCATATCGCAGAAGACACATAGGAGGAAATGCGGCAATGACCAAGTCAGGGGGGAGTTCACATATACACCTTTTGGGTGGCAGCGTCAGCTCAGAAAATAGAAGGAATGTATGACCAAATACAATTACTACGTTCCACTCATATGGCGCAAATAGCCCAGAGTACAAAAGGTCATATATTCATAAGCACATGTAATTGCTGCTTACCCATTGTAAATCAGGTGTGTCCTCCCCACCTTGCTCGGTCCCCCCGTGACGCGCGTTTCGCGTGGCTTTTTCAACAGGGTGTATCCATAGTGTGTCTCATTGTGTTTTTATATCATAGACCCGGAAGTAGAATCGGTGACGCCGGCGCATGCGCAGTAGCGTCCAGAGTGCATCGCTCAATAGGGCCATCACAGTGGGGAGTGTATGAGAGGCGGAGCTCCACCTTCCAAACACAAAAAGTGTGACACTCCCCACTTGTAAGTGATAGGTCCACAAGAAGATGGCTACGATGGACGACACCGGGCATGCGCACCACCAATTCCCAATAAAAAGGCCATGGCTACAGCCATTTTTTTAGTGATAAAGTTAAGATCGCTCAAAAACAGAAACAGAACGCCGCAGCGTCCCGAAATGTACGTAAACCGGAACGCTAGATAGATTAGAGGCGTCCCCAATAAAGTGGAAAAACAGGACGCCAAAAAGATGCAAAAAAATATGCAAAAAAATAATAATAACGCATCACATGTGTTTAGAGTGTGTACAGTTACATAAAAACAATGACAAAAAAAGACAGAAAAAGGGAGAAAAAGGAGCGTAGCAATAAAAAGACAGATGACAAACAGAAATAATAACATACATATAAATATATAAACAAAGCATATTATCATACATGTGAAACATATATGTGAATCCGTGTATACATAATGGAACAGACCCCACAACATACTGGGGAATAAATTGTACTATATATTGGTGGTCGCTTACAGTCCCAAAGTACATATTCAATGTCAAAGGGTCCGCTCACGGTGCTAAAATATAAACCAACCAAGGAGGTTAAAATTGATGTATGATCTATGATCCTGCACGTTTATAAAAAGCGCAGGGATATCAAGTGAAACTTAGTGAATAACTAAAGACCCCCAATTCCTGAACTAAACCAAATAATATAAACATGCTAGCAACTCAGCGAGGTAGGCAAGCGTAGGACCTGATATACGAGAGATGCCGTAAAGGGGCTATCAGGTACACATAAAATTGGCCATTTTTATGCGCTAAACGCTCTCATTTTTCATATTTCTAGTGCAGTATTGCAGTTCAGTTTTCATGTTTCATGTTTGCATGTCTTAGCGCTGCAGTGTGCTGCCTTTTTTTCTTGACTTTATATGAGTTGGTTACTCTAGGTTCAGCACCTGTTCACACTTAGTCTATGTATGGATGTGACGGTCAGTTTTTTCAAATATATTATTTAGCCTTCTGACTGAGCACTCCGCCTCCTAGCCCAGGTGTTTTAATCGCAGCGGGTCCAGTACCCCTCCACAGAGAGAGAGAATATGAGTCTAGGAAGAGGTTTTCACAGGTACCCATTCACATGGAGACGTTTATTCTCAGCGAGGTAGGCAAGCGTAGGACCTGATATACGAGAGATGCCGTAAAGGGGCTATCAGGTACACATAAAATTGGCCATTTTTATGCGCTAAACGCTCTCATTTTTCATATTTCTAGTGCAGTATTGCAGTTCAGTTTTCATGTTTCATGTTTGCATGTCTTAGCGCTGCAGTGTGCTGCCTTTTTTTCTTTACTTTTTTCTTGATTGTGCCTTTTATGGCACAATATTTGCTTTTATGAGATCTTAAGACCCTATTCCACATCTGCAAATGGTTTGAGATGTTGAAGTTATTCATCTAGTTAGGTAGTCATTATTTGTGATTGTTGGAGTTTTCACCCATTTCTGACAACTTTTCGGAATGGGAAGGGAATGGGGTATTACGTCATGTGCCCCCACAGATTCACTACAAGATATGCCACAAACATGTTGCAAATTATAGTAGAAATGTACTCAAGTCCATGACGGCACTACATTTCCTGAGCCTGGATCACAGGCAGCCAAGAGAAAAGGCAAATTCATTAAAGGGGTTTTCCCATGAACTAAGTACATTTTAATCAATCAAGCAAAAGAGAGTATACAGACATTACAGCATAGGATTGCAAATGATTATTTTTGTAAGGTAAAACATTTCCATGTCTTTTTTAAGCAATGTTTTACCTCACAGAGAGAATTATTTGTGATCCTGTGCTATAATGTCTGTATCCTCTCTTTTATGTCCATTGCAATTACACAGTACACAGCAGGGGCACATTTATAAGATTATCTCAGCACAGGAACATTTTTTTATCACATCCAATTGTGGAAATTATTCCAAGATCTATTGATTAAAATTAACTTAGTGGGACAATCCCTTTAACACCTTCCAACATTGGGCGTACTAGTACGCCGATGTCAGACCCCCTGTGTTTGGTGCGGGCTCCGCCTTCGGAGCCCGCACCGTTCCATGCACATGACAGCTGATCTATACAGCTGATATGTGCCTGCAACAGGGATTCACCCGCAGCTGATAGCTACCGTAGATAAATGCCACTGTCAATTTCTAGCAGCAGCATTCAACTCGCGCTTACCCGAAGCTCATTGCTAATCCTGCCTATTGGTGACCCCATCACATGATCGTAGGTCACCGATGGGTCGACAAGACAGCCAGAGGTATGAAGCAGACCTCTATGGCTGTCATTACCAAATTGCTATGAGCGCCTCCCTGTGGTCGGTGCTCATAGCAAGTGAGCATTTCTGCTACACACAGGAGATCTGATCATCGCCTGTGTGTAGCAGAGGCTATCAGAGTACTGCAGCCTCTAGTATCCCACATAGACTATTGAAGCATGCAAAAGGTAAAAAAAGCTTTAAAAAATATTTAAAAAAATAAAAAAGATAAAAGATAAAATCACCCCCATTCAAAATAAAACAATACAAAAAGGAAATATACACATCGTTGGCATCAGAATAGCTCGATCTATCAATATAAAAAAAGAATTAACCCGATTGCCAAACGACATAACGAGAAAAGAATTAAAAATATCAGAATTAGTTTTTTTTGATTGCCGCTACATTGCAATTTCAATAACGTTGTATCTATGCCACAATGGTATCAATAAAGACATCAGCTCAGCGCACAAAAAATAAGCCCTCACTTAGCCCCAGATGACAAAAAATGGAGACGCTACAGGTCTCGGTAAATGGCGCCTTTTTTTTGCCAAATTTTGGAATTTTTTTTACCACTTAAATAAAATCTATGTCTATGTCTATGTCCAGGTCTATGAACTCGTAATGACCTGGAAGATCAAAATAGCAGGTCAGTTTTAGCATTTAGTGAACGTGGTAAAAAAACAAAGAAAAAACAACTGTGGAATTGCACTTTTTTTAGCAGTTTCACTGCACTTGGAATTTTTTCCTGTTTTCCAGTACACAATATGTTAAAACCAATGGTGTTGTTCAAAAGTACAACTTGTCCCACAAAAAACAAGCCTTAACATCCCCATTTTGACTGAAAAATAAAAAAATGTATGTCTCTGAGAAGAAGGGGAGTAAAAAACGAAACCGCAAAAACTGAAATACCTCTAGTCATTAAGGGGTTAAGCGGCACATTTATTCCAGCGGGCTCTGGATCAAGACTGGCATGCGGTGTTCCAATCTTGATAATTTCCCTCTCTAGTTTGTACATATAATCATAAAATATATCTCTGTGCTTCTCCTTTGTACACGAACCTCGATTTAACAAAGCAATTTCGCCAGATTTGTGGTGTAAATTGCTTTGAAAAGTCACAAAAATTTTGTGCAACTCATAATTGTCTAAAAATGTTGCAACTTCTGTCATTTTCATGCCAGTTTTCCACAGCTCCACCAAAATGGTGTCACGAGTTTACCGCGACAGAGAGGAGCCAGAAGACCACAGTGTCTGATTTCTCCTACTCCTGCACTGATTAGAAGCACTTTACCTTCATATTAAACGGTGCAAATTTATTTGATCAGTGTAGCGGTTTATCTGCTCAGTTGAGAGCTCCTGGAAGCTTCCCTGCATTAAGGCTCAGCTGTGCACTGTTAGCCACTCCCATCTACAATATAATCTGGGTCCTGGCTAGCACTCATTGTCAGAGCAGGCTTTTGTTGCATGGCTGGAGGTTGTTGGTGGTTATTATTGGAGAAGGCGTTTGGTTGATCTATTTGTGACTGTTGCTAGATTTGAGTGTGTGATAATTCCCCTTCTTCTCTTACTTTGGTTTGGCCCCATCCTCCACTCCTTGGTGTATACCTCTGTTGTTTATGTGTATATATATATATATATATATATATATATATATATATATATATATATATATATACTGTATATATATATATATATATATATATATATATATATATATATATATATATATATATATATGTATGATTGGTATTTTCCTTTATCTCTGTTTGTATTACCTTGTTAGTCTGGTTAGTGTATTGCGGTACACTACTACTCCCCTCTTCCCTGAGTGGGGGAAGGGTACAGATTGAGGACAGATTCAGGAGCTAAGGCAAGGTACGTGCCCATCAGAAGTAATCTGGGGAACAGGGCGAGTTAGGGTGCCCCCTAGCATTAGGACCAGGGAAGTAGCC
The DNA here is from genome assembly GCF_051348905.1 of Ranitomeya variabilis. Classification (NCBI taxonomy): domain Eukaryota; kingdom Metazoa; phylum Chordata; class Amphibia; order Anura; family Dendrobatidae; genus Ranitomeya; species Ranitomeya variabilis. The sequence goes on along the minus strand of NC_135237.1, from coordinate 113,519,840 downwards.
CCTGGTCATGGGACGCCTGATAACAAAGTTGTGACAATTGGTGTGGGAAGCAGCTGCAGCGGGGCGTGATGCAATAGCTCATCTGTTTCTCTACTCCAGAAATCTTACTGAAGTAAGGGACTAGAGTAAGATTTCTGGAATGGTGCACCGAGGTACACACCACAGGAGCGTATTACTCCAATACAGCCCCTCCTCAAAATTGTCGAGAAAACTGGTGGTCTTGATGAATTGGGGCCATATTGAAGCAAAAAATGAGAGCACACTGTGAATTAATTGTCTGTATAAATTTCAGACCTCATTATGCTTTGCAGAGGATTTGTGCAAGTAGAAGTATACAATTCCAGAAATTATTATTATTATTTATTTATATAGCACCAACAATTCCATGGTGCTGTACATGAGAAATCCTCTTGATCCTATTTTAAAAAAGACACCCTCTAGTAGTGATCAGAAAAAAAATGCGAGAGGATTGCCTGTCAGACTTATTTTATATCCAACCCATATGGCTAAATGATATTAAACTTTTGTGTTTGTTATAACAGGAAATGAAAGTAAAAGTTACAAGGCATAGCATTATCAATAACTATTATGAATGATATTAAAAGAAGGATTGAAAAACACCTGATATTAGTACATTTGCAATGTTTTGCTCTGATTACATCTATACAACATATTAAAAATTGTATCCTGAGGATCATTTTCCTTTAAACTCGCACTGCCTTGTAGTTTTTATATCATAGTAGTTATTCAGTGTTTATGTCTAATCAGACACAACTGAGTAGAGATGAAAGAACATAAAAGTTATTAAAAAATAACATACAGTTATTGTTCATACAGTTACAAGCTAAAATAATAACCAGTATACATTGCAGTGTTGTGATTTTATCTTTATTTTCTCACTGTTTATTTTAACTGCTACCAAACTCGGAGGTCTCACACTGTGTTGGGTTGTGTTTATACTTTTTAATTAGAGCATCATAGACGGATGTTTTCCTGGGATTGCTCATTGTGAGCTCACTTGACGTCTTAGACTCAATGAAGACCTGCAGTTGAACGTTTCATCTCTTTCATTTGTCATATCATGTCAGTTTATGCTCTTCAGCATTTTACCAGTGACTCTGTAAACAGGAATAACTGTCAATATGATCTCCAAGATATCTATAATCCAGTGTAATCCACTAGGGCATGCTAGAGACTAATAAACTCTAAAGAGAATTGCACGTCAGGTCTTGAAACGATTTCTGTTTGTTTACTATGTCTCACGCTGATATTTAATGTAAAGACACAAATTCACTGCGAAAAGAGGGATCCGCACCAGGATTTTCCTATAGAAAATTACCACACAATATTATTTTTTTACATGAAATGTTTGCACAAAGCTATTAATCCTAATTATTACAATGTATTGAACTGCAACATTTCACTATTTGCATGCTAGGGACATACAAATAATCTAAAGTGACTCCCCCACTTACGTTCTGTGCTTGTATAAATGGAAAAGAGAAGAAAATTGTTGTTGCTGTGATAACTTAAAGCAGGGGTGGGGAACCTTTTTTCTGCCAATGGCCATTTGGATTTTATACCGTCATTTGGGGGCTGTAAAAAATTATCATCTTAAAAATAATCTTGCTATATTTGGTCAAATATTTAATGAACTCATCCCTATGTGATGTTAGGTAAATCACAAAAGAGTCACTAGGGCTGGAGAAGCAAGAGCACATATATAACATAGATGACTGTTGTGAATTAGACTTTTTTGGCTCCCTCTTGTGGTCACTAGTGATATGACTCTGGGATTGTCTTTCCTCAGTTTGGCACCCACCTGGGTCGTTAGTCCAGGGGTGTTGCTATATAAACTTCCTGGATCCTCAGTCCAGTGCCTGGCATCGTTGTAATCAGATCCTTTCTGTTTGCTCCTGTCTGCTGGTCCGGGTTCTTGCAAAATTAAGCTAAGTCCTGCTTCCTTGTTTTTTGGTTATCTGTATTGCTCTTATTTTCTGTCCAGCTTGTACTAAATGTGATTCCTGATTTTGCTGGAAGCTCTAGGGGGCTGGTATTCTCCCCCCGGGCCGTTAGACGGTTCGGGGGTTCTTGAATATCCAGCGTGGAAATTTTGATAGGGTTTTTGCTGACCGTATAAGTCATCTTACTATATTCTGCTATTAGTCAGTGGGCCTCTCTTTGCTAAATATCTAGTTCATTCTTACGTTTGTCTTTTCTCCTTACCTCACCGTTATTATTTGTGGGGGGCTTGTATCCAACTTTTGGGGTCTTTTCTCTGGAGGCAAGAAAGGTCTATCTTTTCCCTTCTAGGGTTAGTTAGTTCTCCGGCTGGCGCGAGACGTCTAGAACCAACGTAGGCACGTTCCCCGGCTGCTGCTATTTGTGGTGCTAGGATTAGATATACGGTTAGCCCAGTTACCACTGCCCTATGAGCTGGTTTTTTATGTTTGCAGACTTGGTATGTACTTTTGAGACCCTCTGCCATTGGGGTCATAACGGATGACTATAGGGCTGGAGCATATAAATCACATAGGAATCACTAGGGCTGGAGCATATATCACATAGGAGACACTGGCCCTGGAGCTTATTCATTAGATAGGAGACACTGGGGCAGGAGCATATAAATCACATAGGAGATACTGGGGCTGGAGCATGTACATCACATAGGAAACACTGGGGCTTGGACCATATACATTACATAGTAGACACTGGGGCTGGAGCATATAAATCACATAGGAGTCACTAGGGCTGGAGCATATATCACATAGGAGACACTGGCCCTGGAGCTTATTCATTAGATGTGAGACACTGGGGCAGGAGCATATAAATCATATAGGAGACACAGGGGCTGGAGCATATACATCACATAGGAGATATTGGGGCTGGAGCATATACATCACATAGGAGACACTGCGGCTAGAGCATATAAATAACATAGGAGTCACTGAGTCTGGAGCACATGCATCGACATATACAGTGGCATGTAAAAGTTTGGCACCCCTGGTCAAAACTACTGTTACTGTGAGTGGTTAAGCAAGTTGAAGATGGAATCATGTCTAAAAGGCTAAAGTTAAAGATGACAGATTTCCTTTATATTTTAGGCAAAAAAAAACATCTTTTATATTTTGAAAACTACAGAAAGGAAAATGGGCTTATGCAAAGTTTGGGCACCCTTAAAGATTTGTGTGCCCAGATAACTTTGACCAAGGTTTCAGACCTTAAATAGCTTGTTAGTATTACGGCTTGTTCACAATCATCATTAGGAAAGGCCAGGTGATGCAAATTTTCCAGCTTTATAAAAACCCAACCTCCTCTAACCTTGTGCCAAGAATCAGCAGCCATGGGTTCTTCTAAGCAGCTGTGTAGCACTCAGAAAATTAAAATTGTTGAGGCCCACAAAGCAGGAGAAGGCTATAAAAAGATAGCAAAGCATTTTAAAGTTGCCCTTTCCTTAGTTCGAAATTTAACTATGAAATGGCAGTTAACAAGAACAGTGGAGGTCAAGCTAAGGTCTGGAAGACCAAGCAAAATTTCAGTGAGTGCTGCTCATAGGATTGCTAGAGAGGCATATCAGAACCCCCCACTTGACTGCAAAAGGCCTTCAGAAAGATTTAGCAGACTTTGGAGTTGTAGTACATTGTTTTTCTGTCCTGCATAAATATGACCTTCATGGAAGAGTCATCAGAAGAAAACCTCTGCTGCGTCTTCACCATAAAACTCCAGGTCAGAAGTATGCAAAAGAACATCTAAACAAGCCTGATGCACTTTGGAAACAAGTCCTGTGGACTGATGAGATTAAAATGGAACTCTTTGGTCACAATGATCAAACGTATGTGTGGAGAAAAAAGGGCACAGAATTTCAGGAAAAGAACATCTCTCCAACCATTAAGAATGTGGGTGGATCAATCATGCTTTGGAGTTGTGTTGCAGCCAATGGTACAGGGAACATTTCACGGGTAGAGAGAAGAATGGATTCAATTAAATTTAACAAATTATTGATACAAACATAACACCATCTGTAAAAAAGCTGAGGTTGAAAAGAGGATGGCTTCTACAAATGGATAATGATCCTAAACACATGTCAAAATCCACAATACTTCAAAAGTCACAACCTGAAGGTTTTGCAATGGCCCTCACAGTCCCCTGATCTGGACATCACTGAAAATCTGTGGATAGACCTCAAAATAGCAGTGCATGCAAGATGACCCAGGAATCTCACAGAACTGGAATAGTGTATGAAAACCCTCAAACAAGAATTAAAAAACTCATGTCTGGCTATAAAAAGTGTTTACAAGCTGTGATTCTTGCAAAAGGAGGTGCTATGTTGTGGATTCTGTTTGTGGGCTCCCTCTGGTGGTTACTGCTGGTACTGGGTGACTTTGGTGGGTTGCGGCCTTTGGTTTCCACCTGTCCATCAGAGGCTGGGTGTTTCCTATTTTACCTGGCCTTTCTGTCATTCCCTTGCCGGCTACCAATGTATTCAGATGTGCTCTGTTTGGTTCCTGCCTACCTGCTCCCAGATCTTTCAGGATAAGTAAGTGCTGATTTTCAGTTGTTTGGTTTTTTTTTTGTCCAGCTTGCTTATTATGTCTCTATGCTAGCTGGTAGCTCTAGTGGACTGAGGTTCTCCCCATGTGCCATGAGTTGGCATATGGGTTCTTGTAATCTCAGGATGGTTTTTTTGATTAGGGTTTTTTGCTGACCGCTCAGTCCCCTTTTGTATCGTTCTGCTTTCTAGTTTACAGCGGGCCTCAATTTGCTAAATCTATATATATCATCTCTATGTGTGTGCCTTCCTCTCATTTCACCGTCAATACATGTGAGGGGGCAACTATATCTTTTGGGGTTCATTCCTCTGGAGGCAAGTGAGGTCTTATTTTCTCTGCAGTACTAGTTAGCTCTTAGGCTGGTGCGTGGCGTCTAGAACCAACGTAGGCACGCTCCCTGGCTATCTCTAGTTGCGTTTGTCAGGCGTAGGGCAGCGGTCAGCCCGGGTTCCATCACCCTAGAGCTCGTCCGTTATTTATTTGTACTTTGCTTGTCCTGTGCTATCCCTAGCCATTGGGGATTCATGACAGTATAGCCGGCCCACAAAGTGTTAATTGTTTGGGCTGAAGCAGGAGAATAAGAAGTGTTTAAGGGAATTTTTTTTTTTTTTCCCTTCAGAGTTTTGCTGCCTAGCCCTTAATTGCTGTCTAGCTGCTTCTTACCTCCTCTTAACCCTTGAATGGCTCTGATCTTAGCTGTTTAACATGGATGTCCAGAGTTTGGCTTCCAGCCTGAGTAATCTCGCGGCAAAAGTTCAAAACATACAGGATTTTGTTGTTCACACTCCCATGTCTGAACCTAGAATTCCTATTCCAGAGTTCTTCTCTGGAGATAGATCTACCTTCCTGAATTTCAGGAACAATTGTAAATTGTTTCTTTCTTTAAAATCTCGCTCCTCTGGAGACCCTGCTCAACAGGTCAGGATTGTAATATCTTTCCTGCGGGGCGACCCTCAGAATTGGGCATTTGCATTGGCACCAGGGGATCCTGCATTGCTCAGTGTGGATGCGTTTTTTCTGGCATTGGGATTGCTCTATGAGGAACCCAACCTGGAGATTCAGGCTGAAAAGGCTTTATTAGCCCTCTCTCAGGGGCATGATGAAGCGGAAATATATTGTCAAAAATTTCGGAAATGGTCGGTGCTTACTCAGTGGAATGAGTGCGCCCTGGCTGCAAACTTCAGAAATGGTCTTTCTGAGGCCATTAAGGATATTATGGTGGGGTTCCCTACGCCTACAGGTCTGAATGAGTCTATGGCTATGGCCATTCAGATTGATCGGCGTTTGCGGGAGCGCAAACCCGTGCACCAGTTGGCGGTGTCTTCTGAACAGGCACCTGAGACTATGCAATGTGATAGAATTCAGTCCAGAAGTGAACGGCAAAATTATAGGCGGAAAAATGGATTGTGTTTTTATTGTGGTGATTCAGCTCATGTTATATCAGCATGCTCTAAACGCACAAAAAAGCTTGATAAATCTTTTGCCATTGGTACTCTGCAGCCTAAGTTCATTTTGTCTGTGACTCTGATTTTTTCACTGTCTTCCATTTCCGTTGATGCCTATGTGGATTCGGGCGCTGCCCTGAGTCTTATGGATTGGTCATTTGCTAAACGCTGCGGTTTTAGTCTGGAGCCTCTGGAAGTCCCTATTCCTCTGAAGGGAATTGACTCTACACCATTGGCTATGAATAAACCGCAGTATTGGACACAAGTGACCATGCGCATGACTCCCGTTCATCAGCAGGTGATTCGCTTCTTTGTACTGTATAATTTACATGATGTACTAGTGCTGGGTCTGCCATGGTTACAAACTCATAATCCTGTCCTGGACTGGAAAACAATGTCTGTGTTAAGCTGGGGATGTCAGGGGGTTCATGATGATGCACCTCCGATTTCTATCGCTTCATCTACTCCTTCTGAGATCCCTGAGTTTTTGTCTGACTATAGGGATGTTTTTGAGGAGCCTAAGCTCAATTCGCTCCCTCCTCATAGAGATTGTGACTGTGCTATAGAATTGATTCCTGGCAGTAAGTTCCCTAAGGGTCGTTTATTTAATCTGTCACTGCCAGAGCATACTGCTATGCGGAATTATATTAAGGAGTCCTTGGAAAAGGGACATATTCGTCCATCTTCGTCCCCTCTGGGAGCAGGTTTTTTTTTCGTGGCAAAAAAAGATGGTTCCCTGAGGCCTTGTATAGATTATCGCCTTCTGAATAAGATTACAGTCAAATATCAGTATCCACTGCCATTATTGACTGACTTGTTTGCTCGCATTAGGGGGGCTAGGTGGTTCACTAAGATAGATCTTCGCGGTGCGTATAATCTGGTGCGGATAAAACAGGGTGATGAGTGGAAAACCGCATTTAATACGCCTGAGGGCCATTTTGAGTATTTGGTAATGCCTTTTGGACTCTCCAATGCTCCGTCAGTCTTTCAGTCCTTTATGCACAATATTTTCCGTGAATATCTGGATAAGTTTATGATTGTGTATTTGGATGATATTTTGGTGTTTTCTGATGACTGGGAGTCTCATGTTCTACAGGTCAGGAAGGTGTTTCAGGTTCTGCGGGCCAATTCTCTGTTTGTGAAGGGCTCAAAGTGTCCCTTCGGAGTCCAGAAGATTTCTTTTTTGGGGTACATTTTTTCTCCTTCTACTATTGAGATGGATCCCGTTAAGGTTCAGGCAATTTGTGACTGGACACAACCTACATCTGTTAAGAGCCTACAGAAGTTCTTGGGGTTTGCTAATTTTTATCGTCGGTTCATTGCAAATTTTTCCAGTATTGTTAAACCTTTGACTGATTTGACTAAAAAGGGTGCTGATGTTGCTAATTGGTCTCCTGCGGCTGTGGGGGCCTTTCAGGAACTTAAGCGCCGGTTTTCTTCTGCTCCTGTGTTGTGTCAACCAGATGTTTCACTTCCTTTTCAGGTTGAGGTTGATGCTTCCGAGATTGGAGCGGGGGCGGTTTTGTCACAGAGAAGTTCTGATGGCTCGGTGATGAAGCCATGTGCATTCTTCTCTAGAAAATTCTCGCCCGCCGAGCGCAATTATGATGTGGGTAATCGGGAGCTTTTGGCCATGAAGTGGGCATTTGAGGAGTGGCGTCATTGGCTTGAGGGTGCTAAACATCGCGTGGTGGTCTTGACTGATCACAAGAATCTCATTTACCTTGAGTCTGCCAGGCGTTTGAATCCTAGACAGGCTCGTTGGTCGTTGTTTTTTTCTCGTTTCAATTTCGTGGTTTCATACCTGCCAGGTTCAAAGAATGTGAAGGCAGATGCTCTTTCCAGGAGTTTTGTGCCTGACTCTCCTGGAGACTCTGGGCCTACTGGTATCCTTAGGGATGGGGTAATATTGTCCGCCGTATCCCCAGACTTGCGACGTGCATTGCAGGAGTTTCAGGTGGATAAGCCGGATCGTTGTCCACCAGAAAGACTGTTTGTTCCGGATGATTGGACCAGTAGAGTCATCTCCGAGGTCCATTCTTCTGTGTTGGCTGGTCATCCTGGAATATTTGGTACTAGAGACTTGGTGGCCAGGTCTTTTTGGTGGCCTTCCTTGTCTAGGGATGTGCGTACCTTTGTGCAGTCTTGTGAAGTGTGTGCTCGAGCTAAGCCTTGCTGTTCTCGGGCCAGTGGGTTGTTGTTATCCTTGCCCATCCCGAAGAGGCCTTGGACGCACATTTCCATGGATTTTATTTCTGATCTCCCGGTTTCACAGAAAATGTCCGTTATCTGGGTTGTGTGTGACCGCTTTTCTAAGATGGTTCATTTGGTGCCCTTGCCTAAGTTGCCTTCCTCCTCTGAGTTGGTCCCTTTATTTTTTCAGAACGTGGTTCGTTTGCATGGGATTCCGGAGAATATCGTTTCTGACAGGGGATCCCAGTTTGTGTCTAGATTTTGGCGGACGTTTTGTGCCAAGATGGGCATTGATTTGTCTTTCTCGTCTGCATTCCATCCTCAGACGAATGGCCAGACGGAGCGAACTAATCAGACCTTGGAAACTTATTTGAGGTGTTTTGTTTCTGCTGACCAAGATGACTGGGTTGCTTTTTTGCCACTGGCCGAATTTGCTCTTAATAATCGGGCTAGTTCTGCCACGTTGGTCTCTCCTTTTTTTTGTAATTCGGGGTTTCATCCTCGTTTTTCCTCTGGTCAGGTGGAGTCTTCGGATTGTCCTGGAGTGGACATGGTGGTGGACAGGCTACATCAGATTTGGAATCAGGTGGTGGACAATTTGAAGTTATCTCAGGAGAAGACTCAGCAGTTTGCTAATCGCCGTCGCCGCGTGGGTCCCCGACTTCTTGTTGGGGATTTGGTGTGGTTGTCTTCTCGTTTTGTCCCTATGAAGGTCTCTTCTCCTAAGTTCAAGCCTCGGTTCATCGGTCCTTATAGGATCTCGGAGATTCTTAACCCTGTATCTTTTCGTTTGGATCTCCCAGCATCGTTTGCTATTCATAATGTGTTCCATCGGTCGTTGTTGCGGAGGTATGAGGTGCCCGTTGTTCCTTCGGTTGAGCCTCCTGCTCCAGTGCTGGTGGAGGGAGAATTGGAGTATGTTGTTGAGAAGATCTTGGATTCTCGTGTTTCCAGACGCAAACTCCAGTATTTGGTTAAGTGGAAGGGTTATGGTCAGGAGGATAATTCCTGGGTGGTCGCCTCCGATGTTCATGCGACTGATTTGGTCCGCGCCTTCCATAGAGCTCACCCTGATCGCCCTGGGGGTTCTCGTGAGGGTTCGGTGACCCCTCCTCAAGGGGGGGGTACTGTTGTGGATTCTGTTTGTGGGCTCCCTCTGGTGGTTACTGCTGGTACTGGGTGACTTTGGTGGGTTGCGGCCTTTGGTTTCCACCTGTCCATCAGAGGCTGGGTGTTTCCTATTTTACCTGGCCTTTCTGTCATTCCCTTGCCGGCTACCAATGTATTCAGATGTGCTCTGTTTGGTTCCTGCCTACCTGCTCCCAGATCTTTCAGGATAAGCTAAGTGCTGATTTTCAGTTGTTTGGTTTTTTTTTTGTCCAGCTTGCTTATTATGTCTCTATGCTAGCTGGTAGCTCTAGTGGACTGAGGTTCTCCCCATGTGCCATGAGTTGGCACATGGGTTCTTGTAATCTCAGGATGGTTTTTTTGATTAGGGTTTTTTGCTGACCGCTCAGTCCCCTTTTGTATCGTTCTGCTTTCTAGTTTACAGCGGGCCTCAATTTGCTAAATCTATATATATCATCTCTATGTGTGTGCCTTCCTCTCATTTCACCGTCAATACATGTGAGGGGGCAACTATATCTTTTGGGGTTCATTCCTCTGGAGGCAAGTGAGGTCTTTATTTTCTCTGCAGTACTAGTTAGCTCTTAGGCTGGTGCGTGGCGTCTAGAACCAACGTAGGCACGCTCCCTGGCTATCTCTAGTTGCGTTTGTCAGGCGTAGGGCAGCGGTCAGCCCGGGTTCCATCACCCTAGAGCTCGTCCGTTATTTATTTGTACTTTGCTTGTCCTGTGCTATCCCTAGCCATTGGGGATTCATGACAGTGCTACTAGGTAATAACCATGGAGGGTGCCCAAACTTTTGCTTCTATCCATTTTCCTTTTTAAAATGTAAAAGATGAAAATATATACATAAACCTTTACATGCCACTATACATCACATAGGAGACAGTGGGGCTTGAGTATATATATCACAGGGACACTGGGGCTGGAGAATATATATATCGGAGACACTGGGACTGGAACATATACAACACAGGAGATGCTGGGGAGGAGAGTATAAAGTGGCTTGTGAAAGTATTCAGCCCCCAAAATATTTAAACAGATTGCAATGTAAGAAAATAGGTAAAAAGCCAAAGGGGCGAATTCCTTCACAAGCCATCTATATATATAATTGTTTAAGGTCCACTTCCGTCTGTTTGTCTGTCACGGAAATCCCGCGTCGCTGATTGGTCGCGTCAGGAGACGCAAGGGCAGGAGCAGATACATCACAGGAGACACAGGGGCTGCCACTTCTGTCTTCATCTGTGGGACGGGAGTGCCTTGTGCTCTAACTCTGCCCACCAAGAATGTCCTGACACTGGCTACGACCAGCGTCAAGATATAATCCTTCATTGCATGCACTGCAGCGTTCAGTAGTGCTTGCAGTGCAAGAAGGAATTATAAGGCCAGCAGCCAGCAAAATGGAAATCTGCCTGGGGGCTGGAGAAAAGGTCATCTTCACCCCTGACTTGAAGGTAAAAAGATATACAGTATACCTAATAGAAAATCTTTGGAGGGAGCTGAAACTCAATGTTGCCCAGCGACAGCCCCAAAACCTTAACCCCTTCATGACCGTGGGATTTTTCGTTTTTCCATTTTCGTTTTTCACTCCCCTCCTTCCCAGAGCCATACATTTTTTATTTTTCCGTCAATATGGCCATGTGAGGGCTTATTTTTTGCGGGACGAGTTGTACTTTTGAATGACACCATTGGTTTTACCATGGCGTGTACTAGAAAACGGGAAAAAAATTCCAAGTGCGGTGAAATTGCAAAAAAAAGTGCAATCCCACACTTGTTTTTTGTTTGTTTTTTTTGCTAGGTTCACTAAATGATAAAACTGACATTATGATTCTCCAGGTCAGTACGAGTTCATAGACACCTCACATGTCTAGGTTATGTTTTACCTAAGTGGTGAAAAAAAATTCCAAACTTTGCAAAAAAATAAAATAAATAAAATTGCGCCATTTTCCGATACCCGTAGCGTCTCCATTTTTCGTGATCTGGGGTCGGGTGAGGGCTTATTTTTTGCGTGCCGAGCTGGCGTTTTTAATAATAGCATTTCGGTGCAGATATGTTCTTTTGATCGCCCGTTATTGCATTTTAATGCAATGTCGCGGCGACCAAAAAAACGTAATTCTGGCGTTTCGATTTTTTTCTCGTTACGCCATTTTGCGATCAGGTTAATGCTTTTTTTTATTGATAGATCGGGCGATTCTGAACGCGGCGATACCAAATATGTGTAGATTTGATATTTTTTTTATTGATTTATTTTGATTGGGGCGAAAGGGGGGTGATTTAAACTTTTATATATTTTTTATTTTTTTCACATTTTTTTTAACTTTTTTTTTTTACTTTTGCCATGCTTCTATAGCCTCCATGGGAGGCTAGAAGCAGGCACAGCCCGATCGGCTCTGCTACATAACAGCGATCATCAGATCGCTGTTATGTAGCTAAAATGAAGGTGTGCTGTGAGCGCCGACCACAGGGGGGCGCTCACAGCCACCGGCGATCAGTAACCATAGAGGTCTGAAGGACCTCTATGGTTACCTTCCTGACTCATCGCCGACCCCCGATCATGTGACGGGGGTCGGCGATGCGCTCATTTCAGGCCGCCCGGCCGGATGCGGTAGTTAAATGCCGCTGTCTGCATTTGACAGCGGCATTTAACTAGTTAATAGCAGTGGGTGATCGCGATTTCACCCGCCGCTATTGCGCGCACATGTCAGCTGTAAAAAACAGCTGACATGTCGCGACTTTGATGTGCGCTCACCGCCGGAGCGCACATCAAAGCAGGGGACCCGACATCGGACGGTATAGTACGTCCGATGTCGGGAAGGGGTTAAAGATCTACAGTAGATCTGTATGAGGGAGTGGGCCAAAATCCCTGCTGCCATGTGTGCAAACTTGGTCAAGAACTACAGGAAATGTCTGACCTCTATAATTGCAAACAAAGGTTTCTGTACTGAATATTAAATCCTGTTTTTCTATTGTATCAAATACTTATTTCATGCAATAAAATGCAAATTAATTGTGTAAAAATCATACAAAGTGATTTTCGTAATTTTTTTTAAGATTCTGCACATTCTGATGATCAAGACCCGAGGAAGCGCAGCAGCGCGAAACGATCATCGACTTTTTATATCACGTTTCTCCCTGCTATTTTTGCATTTGGCATGTGGTACAATAAAGACTGAACATTAGCAGATGGTGAGTGCCCACTTTTTTCTACATTTTTGATATGTCTGATATGTATGTGTATGAATATAAATATATATATATATATATATTTTCTATGGTTATTTCACTACTGTATATTATTCATGATATTGTGATGGACCAAATGGAGAGGGGAAACAAAAATCAGGAAGGGGTGGAACTTTGGTCACATTATTCTATGCCGGCCCGACCACTTGAGGTGTGTTCACTACTTTTTTCACAGTGTGCATAGTAGTTTGAAGCACTAAAGTGGGAAATATCAGGGAAATTGCACAGAGAATTATAAGAGATAGCACAGTACTGCTCAAGAAGCTGAAAATAGTTTTTAGTGGAAAATCCCTTAAAATAAAACTTATAAACAAATAAAGCCATGAGTACTCTTGCTTACATTATTCATGTGGGACTATCGACAATTCAGCATGTAAATGTTAGAACATGGTATTACAAGACATGATTCTCTAAGATGTAATGGTTGAGATTTATGAAGCACTTCAGATTTGTTAATGATTCATTGCTGGATGTAAATGTCTGTCGCTCAATTAGCTACTTCCAGGTTGCTTCTATTTCTGATTTTAATTGGACAAATTCAAATTAGCTGTGATTGAAGCCCAGGAGCAGATAGGACTGAATGGTTTACAAGTTATAAAACGTAGGGATGCTATTATAGTAGTTTTGTAAGACATACATTTACCAGCTAAAGAGAATTTTCAGCACAAAGAAGACTCAAAAATGTGGGCAGCATTATATAGACCAGTACTTCTTAAGTTGTGAAACATCTTCTAGTAGTTGGTGAATCATAGTGTCACGGGGAGACTAGTTGAGCGAGAGCTAATAACCCGGGCCCAGGGGTGGGATTCAGCCGGTACGACCGGGTACGGGGCAGCCGTTTACTAAAATTTCTATCTGCCAGCGTTCCGGTAATTGAAAATGGTTGCCACGCCCCCGGGGCCATAGCAACTGACAGCAGGCACGTGACGGGCTGCCGCTCCGGGGTCGCATGGCTACAGCAGGCAGCGCACGGCTCTGTCCCCTCCCGCTGCCAACTGTTCCAACCAATGCGCCAGAGCCCGCGCCGGGTGATGACGTAACAGACGTCAGTGCTTGGACCCCCAACAGCTGCGCAGCGGAGCCTGCAAGGGCCGGGGTCCGGACCCTGCCGAGGATGCAGCCGCTGACTGTACGAGCGGCGAGGCCTTGATCTACCGCAAGGAACGGGGGCTTCACACCTTTCGGGCCGCAGCTGTCACCGGGCGGAGAAGACCCTGAGCGGAGCGTCCCCTGGTAATGATGGTGATGGCAGCAGATCTGTCACTAGTTACCTCTCCTGTCCTGCAGCTGTGCTGTGCCGATCACTGTCCGCATCATGTAAAGGTGCCGTTACACTAAGCAACTTACCAGCGATCGCGACCAGCGACGTGATCGCTGGTAAGTTGCTGTGTGGTCGCTGGGGAGCTGTCACACAGACAGCTCTCTCCAGCGACCAAGCGACTTCGGCATCGCTGAAACTGTCTTCAGCGATGCCGAAGTCCCCATGTAAAAAAAAAAAAAAACACTACATACGCACCTTCTGTCGTCCTTCATGTCCCTCGGCGCTTGCCGCACTGACTGTGTCTCAGCGCCGGCCGGCCGTAACAGCGGTGCCCAGCGGTGAACCGCTGTTACTGCAAGTTCACCGCTGGGCTCTGCTTTACGGCCGGACGGCGCTGAGACAGTCAGTACGGCAAGCTCCAGGGGACGTGACGGACAACAGACGGTGAGTATGTAGTGTTTTTTTTTTACTTTTACCATGGTATCCATGGTAAATATCGGGTTACTAAGCGCGGCCCTGCGCTTAGTAACCCGATGTTTACCATGGATACCAGTGAAGACATCGCTGGATCGGCGTCACACACGGCGATCCAGCGATGTCAGCGGGAGAGTTGCGACGAAAGAAAGTTCGTCCACTCTCCCTGCAACCAGCGATATCCCAGCAGGATCCAGATCGCTGCTGCGTGCCAAACATAGCGATATCGCTATGCAGGACGCTGCAACGTCACGGATCGCTGGCGATATCGCCTAGTGTGACGGTACCTTAAGATGGCTGCCTGTGCTCCTCTCCACACTGTGTGCAGGATCTGGCCTTCATGCTCTACTGTTCTCTGGTAGCAGCCATTCCATTCTAGGGAGAAACTGATGGTAGTTTTCTTCATTGGGGTTAGTGACAGGAAGTGGAGAAATGTCAGTGCCCCCAGTTACAGACCTCCGTATGTGCAGGTGTCTAGCGGACCTGTATATTGATGTTGTGTAGATAGACTGACGAGTGTACGTATCTGGTTATACCGGTGGTTGCAGTTGTTGTTCTCCGCCGTATGGATGATGCTTTTGCCTCGCTGCAGGCTAATGATGGTTGTGCTTGGTGATACGGTGTATACAATGCATCCATGATAATCATCTGTCGTTCGGGTAATATGTGATGTGCAGCTACACTGCCCGCACTCCGCAAGCTGCAATGCACGGGGGCGTCTGCCATCTTCCTATAATAAGGCTCTGATCACATGGTGCGCCGACATTCCCGGTGTCTGTTCTGTCTTAGGGACCAATAAATGGAATACGTGATCTGCTGCATCCTTCGTGCTCATTGTTGACAGAGTGGCCCCAGTGATCATGATTGGGTCTGGTTTTTTTAGAACAGAAAAAAGTCCTTAAGAAACCAAATCCAAACAAACCCCATAACTATCAATGAGGCCTCTCTCGTCTCCACTGGCATACCTGATACAGCGGATCACTTATTCTGTTTGTTCCTTAAACAGAACAGTCAGATGGAGTGTCCGAACATCAATGTGAACAGAACTTTAAAGGGTTAAACTCAACAATCCAAGTTATTAGCCAGTCCTCAGGAGAACAGCATTCAGCTTTCTGCATCAGTCCCATAGCCAATGTGTGGAGGGGTGGCATGCATGGGTCGCCACCACGCCATTCTGTCGGGGCATGTCACAGCCACCTTCTCAGGTTCAGTGAGAGTCCCAGGGGCCGGACCCCCCCCGGTCAGCAAGTTATCACCTATTCTGTGGGTGTAATAGATGTATGGAAATTATTAGCAGCTTTTACATTGTGGCATGCCCATCCTAACAGCATGAATTCCCACTCTATCCATGGTCGTGTTCACTGCAGGTTGTATTTCACTTTTGTAACGTCCCTTTGCTTAGGTTGGAATTGAGAAGAAATCCATAACTTATTGCAGATTTTTACATCATGTTCAATAAGTCCTAAAATCTATGCAAATTATTTCCTCCAATAAAATTGAGATTTCAAACAGACATTAAAGGGATTTTCCACTTCCTTAATTTACCTCTCATACTATGGCCAGGTTTTTGCCAATCACCCTGAGAGGTTTTTTTTTATTCTCCAGACTCCCAGAGTCTGGAGAATCGTGCCACTGGGCGTGGCTTATTAGTATGGGCGGGGTTATTGAAAATGGGCGTGGCCAAAATTCCGGCCGCCGCGACTTAGAGGACCTGTTGTTAAAAATTTGAATCCCACCCCTGCCCGGGCCCCTGCAATTTCCCTCAGACTAGGGAAATCCTGACTGACCCTCTACCTGGAGTTTACACTGATGGTGTGCATGTCCAGGCCTCGAACCTCACCCTGTCTCCTGTTTCAACTCTATGCGGAAACCTTCACCCACCACCCGGTGAAGAGGTAATACACAAATTCCCACAGTTAGCACAGACAAGGATAAAGGAAAATATACACCACGCCGCAGTCACTCAGGAATACACTATAAATGTGCAGGGCAAAATAAATACAAATATAGGAAGGAGTAAACAAGACTAAGGAAAATACACCACCAGCAACGAATCTCCAACAACCAGCTCTCCACTCCAGATCGAGATAACAACGCACAAGACAGAAGCTATAATCGGCAACGCCCAATGATCAGGAGAACTATTTAAAGGCAATGGGCATGGCCCAGCTTCCAATCCGAGGATCAGGTAAATTAACCCCGGAACAGCTAGATAAAATCTAGCCGACGCCAATGAGCAAATAGTGGTCAAAAGCGGAATTACCGCTGTCTGTCGAACGACCTGGTCTGAACAGCGTCCGACATGACAGTACCCCGCCTTCTACAAGGGACCCCAGGGCCCTCACGGCTTATAGGACCCGGCTTGTCTGGATGGCGACGATGAAAAAAACCTGACCAGCCGATCCGCATGAATATCCGAGGCTGGTACCCAGGACCTCTCCTCAGGCCCATAACCACGCCAGTGTACCAAGTACTGTAACATGCGATGCACTACACGAGAGTCAACCACCTTGGAGACTTCAAACTCCAAATTACCATCCACCAAGACTGGAGGTGGCATAGGCGCCGCGTCCACAGAACCCACCACCTTCTTTAGAAGAGACCTGTGGAACACGTTGTGTATCTTATACACCGTAGGGAGCTCCAATCGGTACGCTACTGGGTTAATGACGGCGGTGACCCTAAATGGACCAATAAACCGTAGACCCAATTTAAAGGACGGTATTTTGAGTCTTATGTTTTTTGTGGATAACCACACCCAGTCATCCACACTCAGGTCCGGACCTGGCACACGCCTTCTGTCAGCCACACGTTTGTACCTAGCACCCACGCTCAACAGGCGCTGTTTAACTCTCCTCCAGACTGATGACAATTGTGCTCCTAACTGATCCTCCTCCGGAACGCCGGAAGAGCCCCTCTGACTCAAGGTACAAAATTGAGGATGTAGCCCGTATACACAAAAAAACGGAGACTCCCCAGACGACTCCTGGCGGTGATTATTGATGGCAAACTCAGCCAAAGGAAGAAAGGTAGACCACTCCTCCTGGTTATCAGAGACAAAGCAGCGTAGGTACTGTTCCAAATTTTGGTTCATACGCTCAGTCTGACCATTTGACTGAGGATGGAACGCCGAAGAATGAGACAACTTGATCCCCAGCCGTGAGCAAAATGCTTTCCAAAATTTTGCCACAAACTGAGACCCCCTATCAGACACGATGTCAGACGGAACCCCATGAAGTCTGACCACCTCCTGCACAAATACCTGAGCCAGAGTCTTAGCGTTAGGCAACGAAGGCAAAGACACAAAGTGCGACATTTTAGAAAACCGATCAACAATCACCAAGATGACCGTGTTCCCAGCTGATGAGGGCAAATCAGTGATGAAATCCATGGAGATTTCCGTCCATGGCTTACTAGGTACTTCAAAAGGAAGTAGTGTGCCAACAGGACGGGAGCGGGGCATCTTAGCCCTAGCGCACGTGGTACAAGCTGACACGTATGAGACCACATCCTGTCGGATCTTGGGCCACCAAAACCGACGTGACACCAACTCCAAGGTACCTCTAACCCCTGGGTGGCCAGCCAGGACAGCATCATGATGCTCCACCAAAACCTTTAAGCGGAGATGAAGCGGTACAAAAGATTTGTTGATGGGAAGCTCAGATGGTACCTCCTCCTGAGCCTCGGCAATCTCAGCCTCAACCTCAGTAGTGAGAGCCGAAACCACAACACCCTTTTGGAGGATGGGTACTGGATCTTCCCGAGGTTCTCCCCCCGGAAAACACCTACACAGAGCATCCGCTTTAGTGTTTTTAGACCCCGGTCTGTAAGTGACAACAAAATTGAACCGCGTGATAAACATTGCCCAGCGAGCCTGCCTGGGGGACAGACGCTTGGCTGACTCCAAATACAGCAGATTCTTATGATCGGTAATAACAGTAACCTGATGTACCGACCCCTCCAAGAAGTGTCACCATTCCTCAAAGGCCAACTTGATTGCCAACAACTCCCTGTTGCCGATATCGTAGTTACGTTCGGCAGACGACAGTTTCTTGGAGAAATAGGCGCACGGACGCAAACCACTCAAAGATGAGCCTTGAGATAGTACCGACCCCACACCAACCTCAGACGGATCGACTTCCACAGCAAAGGGTTTTGATACGTCTGGCTGCACAAGAATGGGGGCTGAAACAAAACTGTTCTTAAGAAATTCAAATGCGCGCACAGCAGCCTCAGGCCAAACAGAGATATTGGTACCCTTTTTAGTCATGTCAGTTAGCGGTTTAGCAATGATGGAAAAATCCTTGATAAATTTCCTATAGTAGTTAGAAAACCCAAGGAACCGCTGAAGTGCTTTCAGGTTATCAGGACGTTCCCAATGCAGCACCGCTTGCACCTTAGCGGCGTCCATTTTAAAACCAGAAGCAGACACAATATAACCCAAGAAAGGCAACTCTTGAACAGAAAATACACATTTCTCAAGTTTAGCATACAGCTTATTCTCTCTGAGAAGCTGTAACACCTGCCTGACATGATTTAAATGAGCATCACGGTCGCAAGAATATATGAGGATGTCATCTAGGTACACGATAACGAATTTCCCCAAAACATGCGAGAACACATCATTGATGAAATGTTGGAACACTGCAGGTGCGTTAGTCAACCCAAAAGGCATCACCAAATTTTCAAAATGACCCTCAGGGGTATTAAAAGCCATCTTCCACTCATCACCTTGACGTACTCTTATGAGGTTGTACGCCCCCCTGAGGTCAAGCTTGGTAAACCACTTAGCACCCGGCACCTGGTTGAACAAATCTGGTATCAGTGGCATCGGGTATGGATCACGAACCGTAATCTGGTTCAACTCCCTGAAATCCAAACACGGGCGTAATCCGCCATCTTTCTTCTTCACGAAGAAGACCCCTGCTGCCACCGGCGAGGATGACGGCCTGATGTGCCCTTTGCTCAAGCTTTCAGCAATATAATCTTTTAACGCTTGTCTCTCCGGACCGGAGATGTTAAACATCCTTGCTTTAGGCAACTTGGCCCCTGGTCTAAACCTGATAGAACAGTCATAGGGATGATGTGGCGGCAACTTTGAACAACCCTTTTCAGAGAACACATCCACAAAATCCAGAAGTGACTCCGGAACGCTTGAAGTCACCGCAGCCACACATGTGGCCAGACAATTCTCGTGGCAGAACTCGCTCCACTGAATTATGTCCTGAGTTTTCCAGTCAATTACCGGGTTGTGCATGGACAACCAAGGAAAACCCAAAACCACCTGAGCAGGAAGATTCCTGAGCACCTTACATGTAACCCACTCAGAATGTAGAACCCCAATGTGGAGTTTCACCTCAGCCACAAATTCAGTAATCTCCCCCTGAGAGAGAGGAGCAGCATTGATGGTGACCACGCGGATAGGATGAGACAGTTTTTCAATCCTAAAACCTGCTGTGCGCGCAAAGTCCTCATCAATGAGATTTGTGGCTGAACCACTATCCACAAAAACAGTGATTGGCAGCTCACTGCCAGCGATAAAAACCTTAGCAGGGAGCATGCATTGTGAAACCACCATGGAGGATATACATAAGCTCAGATTGGTCTCCTCCACACCCTCTGAGCTTAGAAGTTTTCCGCCGTTGCGTTTTTCTTAGACAGCAGAGGACAGATGTTAATAAAATGACCAGTTTTACCACAGTAAAAACAGGCTCCCTGCTTCCTGAGCTCAGGGGCTTGACGCTTCACATGTGACACCCCTGCGATTTGCATAGGCTCCGTGGGCTCACCTGCAGCAACCTCACGTGAACCTAAACCCTCTCCCATAGGCGGTGTCTCATGCTCCCCCTGACGCAAATGGCGATCAATGCGGACAACCAGACTTATAGCGGAATCTAGAGAAGCAGGAGTCTCGTACATCAGAAGGGCTTTTTTAACCCTTCCAGAAACCCCATGAATAAACTGACTCCGCAATGCTGGATCATTCCATTGTGTATCGATCGCCCAGCGACGAAATTCAGAACAGAAATCCTCTGCAACTCACTCCCCCTGGCGAATAGTGCGTATCTTAGATTCTGCTAGAGCCATTCTGTCAGGTTCATCGTAGATTTTTTCAAGAGAGGAAAAAAAACTCTCCACAGAGTCAAATGCAGCAGAATCAGATGGCAAAGAAAACGCCCATGCTTGGGGATCCCCGCTTAACAATGACAACACCAGGCCCACACGCTGAGCCTCATTACCCGAGGAGATCGGGCGCATACGGAAATATAGTTTGCAAGCTTCACGAAAAGAAACAAATTTACTGCGTTCCCCAGCAAATTTTTCAGGCAAAGGGAATTTAGGCTCAGCAACTCTTCCTGTCGCTCCAGCTTGCACATTAGATACTGCTAGTCCCTGTTGCTGAACTGCCCCCCTCAACTCATTGACCTGTAGGGACAGCGCCTCCAACTGGCGGGTTATGGATGTCATGGGATCCATGAGAAAAGAAAAAAAAAAGAAACCCCTTTTTTTTTTTTTTTTTTTGTTGTTGGGCCGATTATAATGTCACGGGGAGACTAGGTGAGCGAGAGCTAATAACCCGGGCCCCTGCAATTTCCCTCAGACTAGGGAAATCCTGACTGACCCTCTACCTAGAGTTTACACTGATGGTGTGCATGTCCAGGCCTCGAACCTCACCCTGTCTCCTGTTTCAACCCTAGGCTGATACCTCCGCCCTCCACCCAGTGAAGAGGTAATATTCCAATACCCACAGTTAGCACAGACAAGGATAAAGGAAAATATACACCACGCCGCAGTCACTCAGGAATACACTATAAATGTGCAGGGCAAAATAAATACAAATATAGGAAGGAGTAAATAAGACTAAGGAAAATACACCACCAGCAACGAATCTCCAACAACCAGCTCTCCACTCCAGACCGAGATAACAACGCACAAGACAGAAGCTATAATCGGTGACGCCCAATGATCAGGAGAACTATTTAAAGGCAATGGGCATGGCCCAGCTTCCAATCCGAGGATCAGGTAAATTAACCCCGGAACAGCTAGATAAAATCTAGCCGACGCCAATGAGCAAATAGTGGTCAAAAGCGGAATTACCGCTGTCTGTCGAACGACCTGGTCTGAACAGCGTCTGACATGACACATAGATGGGATGATTAATTTAAAGGGAATCTGTCAGCAGGTTTTTGCTACCTCATCTGAGAGCAGTTGGATGTAAGCAAAAAGACCTTGAGTCAAATTATGTATCACTTAGTTTACTGGGTGCAACAGCTGTGAAATTAACACAGTTCTTAGATGTAGAATTCAGCAGAGCTGAGAAAGCTATCCCCGCCCACAGCAGGCTCTTTATGTACATTGTTTATTGACAGTGAGCTGCTAATCACAGAAGGGGGCATGGTCAGACCACTGCTCATGCGGCCAGCTAGTCATAGCAGTGATGATGTCTTAGTGATAAAACAGTCATTGTAAGTAAACAGCGCACATCCGAACCTAATAAGTTACACATTTTGAAATATGTTTTAACGCCTACATCATACTGTCCTCAGATTACATAGCAAAAACCTGCTGACAGATTCCCTTTAACATGTTCATATATTTCTCACTAACGATGAACCTGCCTTTTACTCCCTGCAGCAACCTATGGTTTAATAACAATATGCACTTCTTGTATTTGTGTCTAGAACAAGACTTGAGTCTGTAAAAGATAAAGTGAACCATTATAAAGGGCAAACATTCAGGACAACATTCAGATGTAAGTGTTCTTTCCATGTTTTTCAAAGCAAAAAACATACCCATTATAATATATGGGGCCACTCAGATGTTCATTTTTTAACCTGGACCTAACGATTGCTAAAAGAAAAGGAGACATATCCATTGATTATTCAAGTTACTGATTTTTCTATCTAATTGGCTAACACGGTACCAAGATATATATCTTTCCTGTATCAAGTTACTGATCAAACTCGCCAATGCAAGTCTATGGATCTGTGAAAAACAGCACATTGATGGCTGCAGCCTAGCGATGTATCTGTTTTTACTGTCTTATGCTTGAATAAACATCAGTTTTGTTTTGTTTCTTTTGAATACGAGAAAATCACTAATGAAACACTAATTGTAAGAACTAATATACTGACTTTAGAGTTGGTGCAGACGACTGTATTTTCGGTCCGAGTGTGATCTGACAAAACATCAGATCGCACTCAAGCCAATGTTAGTCTATGTGGCTGTGCACACATCTGATTTTCTCCTCTGTCAGAGACTGTCAGAGGAAAGAAATCACTGCATGCATGAGTTTATTCCTGTATTCATATCACACTTGGCCATGCAAGTCAGTGAATCCCTGGATTCTATTGGATTGCACTCAAATAACATCGGAGTGCAATCTACGCTCTACGAATTACACAATGGAAATGATAAGGAAATCCTTATTTCTATCTCCTCCATAGCTGAGAAAATCGGATCACGCTCTGATCAAACTCTGATCAACCTTCGAGCAGACTCTGATTAGAGAATAATGAGCATAATTGATCCGATTTTCTCTGATGACAATAGATATGGTCGTCTGCGCCTGCCCTAACACTGATGAAAATCTGATCAAGCACAATAATGAAAATTTTTCAGTTATTTTCACGTATGAGAAAAATGGTCTTCTTACTGATGTCTAAACTCCTATGTGTACAAGGAGGTTTTTTTTTGCGGTGGTCAAAACCGCAAATAAAACTGCTCCCTTTTTTTAGGAAGTTTTTTGAGGAGGTCTCCATTTCATTAACTGGTTTTGAAGAGTTTTTGAAGCCATCAAAAATAATGTGAAAATGAAAGAAATCCAGATAGAAGCTATGGGCGCCATTTTGAAAGTAGCCTTAACTGGCTCATGCTAATCTAATATATAAAGCTGAATGTGTGTATGTGTGTGTGTATATATGTATGTATGTATGTCCGGGATTGGCATCTGAACCGTCGCAGCTACAGCCACAAAATTTTGCACAGTCACACGTCTGGACCCCGAGAGCGTCATAGGCTATGTTGTGAGGTGAAATTTTAACCCCGCGCTTTCTAATTCACCAAACAATTTTGCCCCTATCTACATAATGGGGAAAAAATGAAAGGAAAAGTGTTGGAGCCAAATTAACAGCTGCCAGATGTGAACAAGGGGGACTTAAAGAATGACAGCGATGGCGCCAAAGAGTATATACTGTACAGTTGCTAAGGTGGGGCCCCAACATGGGATAATCACCACACCACCATGGGGATATGAACACACACACAAAATGCGCCACACACTACCACGTGCTCGAACACATATACCACCCTCAGCGCACATTTCACCACACATACACCAACCTCGCCACATAAAAGTAGAAACACAAAAGTCGCCGCTCAAAACTCGCCACGCGCAAAACTCTCCACATGCAAAACTCGCCACACGTGCAAAACTCACCTCATGGAAAACTCACCTCATGGAAAACTCGCCACACGCAAAACTTGCACACGCAGAAAAATTGCCACACGCAGAAAAATTGCCACATGCACAAAAGTTGCAACACATGCAAAAGTTGCCTCACACAAAACTTGCACATACTCAAAAGGCACCACACATAAAACTCGCCACGCGCAAAATTCGTTTTTCATACTGACATATTGTCTTTATAATAAATGAATATTTGTTAAATATTATATGTAATAATAAATATATACTTTTATACGTAAAAAAACTCTTGATCTCTCTTGTGTTTATGATTATTTCTGAGTTTAGTATATTTACGAGAATTTATATTGCTGGTTTCTTTATATATACTAACCTGTCACATGCAACTCGACACACAAAAAGTTGCTACACGCATGTCGCCACACAAAACTCATCTCACAAAAGTCCCTACATGCATGTCGCCACACGCAACTCAACACACACAACTTGACACACGAAACTCGCCCTAAAACACACACAAGTCTGGTATTGTCCTTCAAAAATAAAAATCTGATTAATAAGCAGACAAACTACAAGAGCAACAAATGTACCATATAGGAAATACGGCAGCTGTCAGTCACATGACCTGTCTATTATGTGTATGTGTGAGCTAATATATACTGCCAGGGGGGAGGGCTTCCGGTTGGCTGGGGATTTATCAGGCTGCCAATAGCAACCAATCACAGCTCAGCTTCTATTTTGCTACAGTTACCTGAGCTCTAATATATGTTGTGAAATGCTTCTATTAGCTTAGTTTTTGCCTTTTAATAATTACATTTCTATCTATTTGTTTTGTGGTTTTTGTGTGCAGAATAAATTTTTGTTAACACATTCTATTTTGCTAACAGCAGTCATTAACCCGGGCGAAGCTGGGTAGTACAGCTAGTAATATTTATAAACTACAAGGATGGACAATATGCAGGATGTACATTTTTTGGCTATCCAATATTCCACTTTTAAATCCAGACTTATAAAACAGGAATCTAATGTGATGTACAGTATGTTAAGATTAGAAGCATGACCTATATGAAGCCTCCTTAGATAAAGCAGCTTGTAATCTTCTGCCGTTTCTTGAAAAGCAGTCTGAGCAAATATCATGATGAAAACATATCACTCTAGTTTTATTTGAGTGTTATTACAAGAGACAGACATTAAATTTAAATTAGTTCAATAAAACAGGGCATTAAGCATAGCCGAAAAAACCAAAGCATGGATCTTTTTGACACAGTACATGCATCACTGTAATTATAAGCCACAAATCTTGTGTTAGCCGAGATGAAGGCTTGTTAAAATCTGATTGTTTGGGCCACACAAAGACATTAAAGCAGCAAGGTGTAGTCATATTTATATCAAAATAAGAACATTTGTCTTTTTTTTAAAAGCAACACTTTGGGGTCTGCATCTTTCTCAGGGAACAGATATTTTTCGGGGCTAAATTGATTCTAATTTGAACAAGACCTGCATTTATAACACAGAGGACAGCACACTAATGAAGGCTATAACTATTGTCTGACTTTATATCTGTAACTAAGACTCAATCTATTAGAGGCAGGAAAGAGAGATAAAAAGGAACTTCATGCTTTGGGCAAAAAAAATGGAAGTAACTATTTTTCAATCATCTTTTCCAGTTAAGTTACAATCAATGCAAATTATTTTATTAAAACATTTTTTTTATGTTTTCAGCTCAGGGCACATAAAGGGCATCACAGCATGTGGGAACCATATCCTTGTTATTTGTCTATCCAAACTAATTAGTAAAATCCCTGTAAGAAAGTTCTGATTTACAGTACTTATATGTTTTCATTCATCCCTCTTGCATTATCAAAACACAAATGGTGGTTGTTGAAAGGGATTAAACATTCTGCCGTAAAACTAGACTTGCATGAATGCTGCATCTTGTTAATCTCACAAAGCTAATTTTAAAGAAAAATGTCTGCTTCCATTGTTAATTGACATCATAAATGACTGTGCTGAAATAGCAAATAATTACTTCACAACAGTTGCTGAAAACCAACCATGAAAATGTCTTTGGGAGGAAAGCTCTATTATACTGCTTAGAAATACTTATAGAAGAAAAACTGAGCAAGTGAGATAATAAATGGAAAAGTCTTTGTGTTCAGACTTTGTTAATGGAACCATAGTAATGTACAACAGACATGAGTGAAGTTAGTGTTTGGGATTCCTATAGCTCCTTTCTTCCCATACGTTAGTGTTAAAGGGGTTGTCTGGTGGAACGAAGTTATCACATATCAACGAGAAAGATGATAAATTACAGATCATTGCTTTTAATAATTCACAATTAAAAAGATTAACCTACAATATAGCTCACTTCGTACCTCCTGTTTTACTGTAATTAGATGAAAACAATGTGATCCTATAAGACCCCATTACTACCCCATCCTAATGTATGATTGGGTAGATCAAAGATACAAATGGTGAAAAGCAGAATAAAAGAACGTGGAGTCAATCATCAGCAACTCTGCCTATCTGTTTCCAGACTATATAGTATAAGCCATATGATCCCAAACTGTATGTTATATACTAACTAGACCACGACAACACAAGATAAAAGAAGACAAATAAATATCAAATATAGTGCAATTTGCGCAGTAGTCCCATGACAAGCACTATCAGAAAAATAGGGGTAATTACACATTTTCCTCATCCTTTTGTAAGATCCATCATAAAACCCCACAATACATTAATGAGCATGAATAGAATAAAATTAGATAGACAATCTCACAACCCTAATGTGCATGGTCATATGGTGGGCTTTATATGGCCTATGTTGATAGGTATGGTTTAAAGAAATAGGTGGTGATGCATAATAGATGATAAGCAATATAATATTAATTTGCTATACCATCTATATAACCTTACCCTGCTTCCTGACATCATTTGTACTTTTGGAAATGTCATATGATATGTCTACAGAAAACATAAAGTCTATAGACAACTTAGAATACACGTAGTTGGTAGTGACATCATTAGTATGACTGCGTAGCTTAGACATGATGATGCGAGGAAATATTTATATCAGCCAATGCCAGTTTGACCTTTCATTCTATATACATTGATGTCCATATTTTGTCACCACGGCCAAAAACGTATCCAGCGCAGGTTTAGTGAAGATCATAAGGTGCTTGCGCACTTTAGTCACTGATGTAAAGACTCAGCACTGGCCCACAACGACCAATCCACTTTCCAGGAAACAGCTCATGTAGGAATGCTTGGACCTGACACCCATAATATGGTGGTGCACCATCTTGCTGGAAAAACTCAGGGAATGTGCCATCTTCAGTGCATAAAGAGGGCAACACATCATCATCATGATGGTCGTCATGGGCCAGTTGAATGCCACCAAGGTCTCCTGATCTGACCCCCTTAGACTTTTATCTTTGGGGTCACTTGAAGGCAATTGTCTATGCTGTGAAGATATGAGATGTGCAGCATCTGAAACAACGGATACTGGAAGCCTGTGCTACCATTTCTTCTGCGTTGTTTCTAGCAGTGTGTCAAGAGTGGGAGAAGAGGGTTGCATTGACAATCCCAACACAATGGGCAGCACTTTGAACACATTTTATAAGTGGTCATAAACTTGTAAATAACTCATGAAAGAATAAAGTTACTTTAAAACCAAGCACATCATTGTTTTTCTTGTATTTAGAATTGAGAGTCCTCAGTGGTTGATACCTTTTAATGGCTAACTGAAAAGATGGTAACAAATTGCAAGCTTTTGAGACTACTCAGGTCTCTTCATCAGGCACAGACTAAAGCAAATTCTGAAGAATCACATATATATAAACAACACAGTACAAAACTGTCATTATGGGAGAGTGATAAGTGATAAACAGTTGTGTCCATAAATATTGGAAAGTTCCTAGATTAGGAGTGAATGTTTTGTTGTCCTCTGATTGGGGTCTGCTTCTGTTATGATGACCCCACATGGTCTGAAGTGAAAATTCCTTAATTGATGTAAAAAGACATAAATCCATGCGACACATTCATTCCTGCACTAAGTGTGTCAAAGGTCGTCATAAGTTTATACTCCCAGATTCTCCTGTCTCTCTGAGGTTTGAAGCTACCTTTCAATACAAGTAATTTCAGGTCTATGGTGCTATGATCAGGCACACAAAAATGTTTGGCCACAGGTAGATCCATTCTTTTTTCTTTTATTGTATGGCGGTGAGAATTTATCCTTGTTCTCAGTTTTGGCCCTGTCTCCCCACGGTACCAAGATATTTATCTTTCCTGTTTTTCTTGTGAAATTCTCAATAAGTTTGATGTGTCACATCACCATCTTCCCATTGGAGAAAATAAAGTTGGATCCAAAATGTCCCACTTGAAAATGGCTGCCATGATTACCACCCATCTTGAAAAGTTTTCCCCCTCCCATATACATGGAATTCCAGAGGATGGGGGGATATTCAGGAGAAATCTTGGAGGCGGTTGTGTGAGGAACGAATAAGTGTGGTGGAGAGTAGGAGATCTTGGGAAGATCAAAGATTGCTTGAGGGAAGATATTGGCAGATTAGTTCAGAGATATACGGAGGGGACTGGTTGTGGATGGCTTTATGGATCAGTGTTAGTAATTTGAACTGGATTCGTTGGGGAATTGGGAGCCAGTGGAGGGATTTGCAGAAGGAAGAAATGGGAGTAGCGAGGAGAGAGGTGGATTAGGTGGGCAGCAGAGTTGACAGACTGGAGTGGTGCAAGAGAGTTAGCAGGGAGACCACAGAGGAGGGTGTTGCAGTGGTCGAGGCGGGAGATGATGAAGGCATGCACAAGAGTTTTAGTAGATTGAGGGCTGAGGAAGGGACGGACACTGGCAATATTTCTGAGTTGGAGGCGACAGGAGGTGGCAAGAGTTTGGTCGTGTGGTTTGAAGGACAGGGCAGAGTCGAGAGTTACTCCGAGGCAGCGGATTACAGGTGCAGGAGAGAGCGTGATGCCGTTTACCATAATAGATAGATCAGGTAGGGGAGATACACGAGGTGGATGAAAGATGATGAGTTCTGTTTTGTCTACATTGAGTTTTAGCGAGAGGTGAAGAAGGATGATATGGCTGATAGATTCTGGGATTCTGGACAGCAGGGAGGTGACATCTGAGTCAGAGAGGTAGATCTGAGTGTCATCTGCATACAGGTGGTACTGGAAGCCATAGGGCTTTATGAGTTGTTCTAGGCCAAGGGTATAGATGGAAAAAAGTAGGGGCCCCAGGACAGAGCCTTGAGGGACCCCAACAAAGAGAGGGCAGGATAAGGAGGTAGTGTGGGAGTGGGAAACGCTAAATGTGAGGTGGGAAAGGTATGAAGCAATCCAGGACAGGGCAAGGTCTTTGATGCCAAGGGAAGAAAGAATCTGTAGCAGTAGGTAGTGGTCGGCTGTGTCGAAGGCAGAGGACAGGTCGAGAAGGAGGAGGATGGAGAACTGTCTGTTGGCTTTGGCTGTGAGTAAGTCATTAGTAATTTTGGTCAGGGCAGTTTCGGTGGAGTGGTGGGGGCGGAAGCCAGATTGGTGGTTGTCAAGGAGAGAGATGAGAGGTGGGAGGAAATTTGAGCATGGACATGCTGCTGAATAAGTTTTGAAGCAAACGGGAGCAGTGATATAGGGCGATAGCTGGGCATAGCAGTTGGGTCAAGTTTGTTTTTTTGAGGATGGGTGTGATGGTGGCGTGTTTGAAGGCAGAGGGGAAGATAGAAGATAGGCTGGTTTCACACTTGCGTTTTGATCTGCAGCATTTTAGCGCTAAAAAACGCATGCGTTTTTTTTCTATACTTAACATTAAAAAACGCATGCGTTTTTTAGCATGCGTTTTGACGCGTTTTCGGCAACGCATGCGTTTTTTGACGCGTGCGTTTAGTTGCAGAAATGCAACCTGTAGTAATTTCTAGCGGTGTTTTTTTGCCGCAAAAAAACGTATTGCTGTCTATGTAAACGCATGCATTTTTAAGCACATGCGTTTGCTTGCGTTAAAAACGCATTCTGCGTTTTTATAGAAAAACACAAGAAAACACAAGAAAAAACAAGAAAACCCTAACCCTAACCCTAAACACAAGAAAAAACAAGAAAACCCTAACCCTAACCCTAACCCTAGGGTTAATAGGGATCCTAACCCTAACCCTAACCCTAAGGTTAGGATCCCTAGTAACCCTAGGGATCCTAACCCTAACCCTAACCCTAACCCTAGGGATCCTAACCCTAACCCTTAGGGTTAGGATCCCTAGGGTTAGGGTTAGGGTTAGGGTTAGGATCCCTAGGGTTAGGGTTAGGATCCCTAGGGTTAGGGTTAGGGTTAGGATCCCTAGTGTTAGGGTTAGGGTTAGGGTTAGGATCCCTAGGGTTACTAGGGATCCTAACCCTAACCCTAACCCTAACCCTAGCTATTTCTGTTTATAGTGGGTTCTCTAGTTGATTTTGATGATTGGCAGCTGTCACACATTTCTCAGCATGCGTTTAAAAAACACAAACGCAGGAAAAAACGTATGTAAACGCGGCAAAACGCATGCAAAAACGCATGCATCTAAAAAACGCGGCGTTTTGCCGCGTTTACATGCGTTTTTTCACCACATGCGTTTTTTAAAAAAATGCTGCAGATCAAAACACAAGTGTGAAACCAGCCATAGCGATAGGTTATACATAATAAGTGAGTACACTATGTACTAAGAGACTGTGCTGTATATAATAAGCCTACATCGGATCAGAACAGAACATTCTCTGACCCTCACGGATCTCATTTTCAGATCTGTGATTTTCATGTATATGTGAATGGACATATTAAACTCTATGAGTCCGTGTGCCATCCAATTAAAAACCTGGAAGCACACGGACATTTCACACAAATGTGAGAATGTAGAATAAGGGATTTTACAGATAACATTATCATTCCAAATCACACAGTGCAGATACAGATATCTACATCCAGGCACTTACCACTGACGTCTCGTCTGATTAAAGCTGCTTTCTCCTGTTTCTTCTCCATCTGGTCAGACCTTCATGTCGACATCTCGCCGCCACAACTCGTCTTGTCATGATGATCATTGCAGCCCTGAAAATAGCAAGGTCACGTTCATTGTATACACACATGTGTCTCCCCATGAATACAGATATGTATCCCACCATTAAAAATATAAAGTGATAAGCAGAACTGTGCCCCCCATTACCTATAATCTTCACCACCCAATAATATAAATTATTCAGTCTGTGACTCTCCCCATCGCCAGTTAACTGTAAGGCTATGTGCACACGGAAAATATACAAGGTTTTACAGTACAAGCGAAGTGAATGAGATCACCGAAGTCTCATGCACACGTTGCTTATTTTTTACTTGCAGATTAAAATCTGCATAATGTCAATTCTTTCAATTATTTCACCAGTACCAATGGGGGAAAATATGTAAAGCATGGGTAAAATGTGGAAAAAAAATTAATGTATTTTATGCAACTTTCTTCCTGCCAACACATTAGGATATGCAGCAGAATTTTCTCCGGCAAATCCTGAACATGTGCACATAACCTGTCCTGTGCCCCCCGCCCAATTCATTATAAGTCCTTCAAAGCATTATAATGAATTTGGAGGTGGGAGAAGACGCCATCAGGTACTGAGCATCCTCCGCCACCTCCCAATTAATTTCAAGTCCCTGACAGCGTCTTCTCACACCTTTCAATTCATTATAAAGGGTCCTATGCACTTTATTGCCTCCTATCCCATTCCCCAATAAATTTTAATTCCCTCATAGCATCACAATGAATTGTGAGATGGAGGAGGACACTATAAGGGGCTTAGCACTCTCTTCACCACCCAATTAATTTTACATCTATATCTAACGTCCTCCTCCCCATGTTCGTAGGTCCATTATAAGTCCCCCTTCCTCCCGTCCTCTCCCCACTTTCATCATTGCCCTCTCCACCACCCCATCACTGCCCTTTCCACCACTCTCATCATTGCTCTCTCCACCCCCTCATTACCCTCTCCACCATCCCCTTCATTGCCCTCTCCACCACTGTCATCATTGCCCTCCCCATGAGCTCCATCATTGCCCTCCCCATCATCTCCATCATTGCCCTCTCTACCACCTCCATCATTGCCTTCTCCCCACCTCAATCATTGCCCTCTCCACCACCCCAATCATTGCTCTCCGCATCACCTTCATCATTACCCTCCCTCTTCACTTCCATCATTGCCCTCTCCACCACCACAATTATTGTTCTCCCCCACCACCCCAATCATTGTTCTCCCCACCACAACAATCATTGTTCTCCCTCAACACTTCCATCATTGCCTTTTCCAGTACCCCAAACATCGTTCTCCCACACCACCCCCATCATTGCCCTCTGCAACACCCCACTCATTGTTCTTCCCCACCAGCTATATCATTGCCTTCTCTACCACCTCCATCATTGCCTTCTCTCCACCTCCATCACCACTCTCAACATTGCCTACACACACACACAGACACACACCACTCACCTCTCCGCACATTCCCTGCAGCTGCAGCATCTTCATCACCGGCAGCTTTCCATCTGACACAGACATGCGCTGAATGCTGGCATCATCCAGCCGCGTGGCTGTGTCAGACAGGAAGCGTGGGCAGGATGCGGAGGATGGATCCCTGTAGCTCTGCTCTGCTGCAAGAGATCGCTTCCACCTCACATGAGGGTAATCTGGCCAGGGGCCCCCTAGAACCTTGTGGCCAGAGAAATAGGCCGGATTGCCCTCAGTCTTAGAAACCCTGCAGAGGCCCCCCTCCATGTCTGGGCCCCGGTGTGGCTGCACTGGCCGCACATGCATATATCCGCCCTTGGTGGGAGGAATTACTGGGATCCTGACAGTCACTCCTGTCACATCCAGAGCCTAAGGTCTGGCATAGGGGCTGCCAGACACATCATGTCCTCTTAAGCACAGGGGAACATTGAACATGGACCCTCATAGACTGAAGGTGATGACTGGTCCCAGGTGCACTGCCGAGCTGTACGAGAAATACCTAAGCCTGACGGAATGAGTGGGCTAGGGGGTAGTCCAGGACGGGCTAGTGACAGGACTGCAGAGGAGTTGTTCTAAGGAGGAAAATGTGAATTGCTGTGCCCTATCCTATCTGTCACCACATGATGAAGTTGAACTGTTTAGTAAAAGTTTAACTGTTGCAAAGAGCTTGGTGTCCCATGCATTGTGTGCGACGGCTCCTGAGGACTGAAGCCTGGCGACAGTGGAGGCCTGCAGCCTACAAGTGAGTGTGATGCACCTCACACCCTAGAACACACTAGAACTGGGACACCCCTTGTCAGTAAAGTGCCAGAGCTAAACTGGACAGCAGCTCGGTTGCGACTACCTCTCTGTGCCACTTTATAAGTGTACGCTGCATTAAATATATGTATGTAACCCTTATATTAGGCCACAAAGGCCATTATTAACATTGGATAAATGTTTGGCATTTTCATTAGTTCATCTATATAATTGTCTAAGGGTCACTTCCATCTGTCTGTCCTTCTTTCTGTGTTTCTGTCACAAATATTCATTGGTCGCGGCCTCTGTCTGTCATGGAATCCAAGTCGCTGATTGGTCGTGGCAAAACGCCCAAGACCATTGCCACGACCAATCAGCGACGCGCACAGTCCGGAAGAAAATGGCCGCTCCTTACTCCCCGCACTCAGTGCCCGGCGCCCGCATACACCCCTCCGGTCACCGCTCACACAGGGTTAATGCCGGCGGTAACGGACCGCGTTATGCCGCAGGGAACGCACTCCTTTACCGCTGCTATTAACCCTGTGTGACCAAGTTTTTACTATTGACGCAGCCTATGCAGCGTCAATAGTAAAAACATCTAATGTTAAAAATAATAAATAAAAGAATCACACTGGCGCTAGGTTACACCCCCAAAGTGAAGCTGCAGGCACCCGGGCAGGTTGTGTGCAAAAAAAACTCTGCCGTACAGTGACAAACCAATGCTGATAATTAAATGAGGGTGCCGCGCTGGAAAAAGAAACTATGACTGTGGAGTGAATGACTTCCAATCCCCTACGTTGCAGATAGAAGTTGGCGTGTCCCCTGAATAAGGAGGTTGGCTGCTGCAAAGACGTCCTTCATAATGCTGGAAGGACCGTGGTGTTGGTACTGCACAAATCTATAAGGGAGCATCCTCCCGTAGTGCAAAAATCCCCAAACCGCTCGCCGCTGAGGTAATCGGCAGGTGCCTCAGCCGATGGCGCCGCCGAACAGTAGCGCAGCGAGTGAGGGGCGTGGCTTAGTGGTGACGTCACCTGTCCGTGAGACGGACACATGCAGGGGCCAACCCGATGCGTTTCGAGGGTAACGTCCCTCTTTCTCAAGGTATCTCAGCGGCGAGCGGTTTGGGGATTTTTGCACTACGGGAGGACGCTTGTGCAGTACCAACACCACGGTCCTTCCAGCATTACGAAGGACGTCTTTGCAGCAGCCAACCTCCTTATTCAGGGGACACGCCAACTTCTATCTGCAAGGTAGGGGATAGGAAGTAATTCACTCCACAGTCATAGTTTCTTTTTCCAGCACGGCACCCTCATTTAATTATCAGCATTAATGTTAAAAATAATAATAAAAAAAACATTATATACTCACCTTCCGCCGCCTTTCCCGCTTCTCACGATGCTCCGGCCAGTCCATGCAAGTGGCACGTTCCGGTGGCAAGGATGGTCTGGGAGAAGGACCTGCCATGACGTCACGGTCATGTGACTGCGACGTCATCACAAGTCCTGCGCGCCTGTGCGAGAAGGACCTGCTGTGACGTCACGGTCATGTGACCGCAACACGGTCATGTGACCGCGACGTCATCACAGGTCCTGCGCGAGAAGGACCTGCCATGACGTCATGGTCACGTGACCGCAACGTCATCACACCCTGGGACCGGAAGCTGCCGCCTGCACCCCACACAGGCGACAGAACTACAACGCGCCTGTGGAAGGTGAGTATATGTTTATTTTTTATTTTTTTAACCTGTGACATACGTGGCTGGGCAATATACTACGTGACTGCCCAATATACTACGTGGCTGGGCAATATACTACGTGCCTCTGTGCTGTATACTACGTCGCTGTGCAGTATACTACGTGGCTCTGTGCTGTATACTACGTCACTTGGCAATATACTATGTCGCTGGGCAATATACTATGTCACTGGGCAATATACTACGTCACTGGGCAATATATAATGTCACTGGGCAATATACTACGTCACTGGGCAATATACTACATTGGCTGGGCAATATACTACGTGGCTGGGCAATATACTACGTGGCTGGGCAATATACTACGTGGCTGGGCAATATACTACGTCACTGGGCAATATACTACGTGGCTGGGCAATATACTACGTTGACATACATATTCTAGAATACCCGATGCGTTAGAATCGGGCCACCATCTAGTAAATGTTATAATTTTCATCAACAAATTCTAGAGGAATCTCAGACAATTACAAACTCCAAGCAAATGTTACCCTTGAACTTGCAGCCCTAGGGCTGAAAGGTGAATGTGCTTCTGTATTAATATCACAGTAGGTGTAACTAAAAAAATCCTCTAAAAGTTTTTTTGCATTTTAAAATTTACAATATAAAGGGGTATTATATCTTCATTCACCTAACTCTGTGGCTACCCCCAATGTATTTCCTCCTATCCCCACACAGTAGTAGTGCCCCCCTTGTGCCACCATAAAATGTTTCTGTCATGGTACTGCTAATATGTTATTTTTTACTTCTGAATTATATCCATGAGCTCTATATTTGGATCTAAAATATGAATATAATTGTATCCCAGTCTTTAGTCCAGCATAGTTGCTGCCATAGCATAAAGATGCTGAAAGAATTTATAGTACATATTACAGAACTATTAAATAAATTATTACTTTAGTGGAAAATTTTCAATATTATAATGTTTTATTAATGTAGACATGCCCTCTATATATGGGAACATAAAAATATAATATTAAGAATTATGGAGAAAAAAAGCTTATGCTGGGTAGTTGTCAGAAATAATACTACTTTTGTTTGAAGGTGGTTACAAAGTAATTGCAATGTTTCATTAATATCAAGTATCCTACATAATTATTGTGTTTGTATATATTGTAGAGCAAGATTCTAAGCTAGCGTCTCATCTGATCAGGGCATTAATATTGTGTGAAATAAGCTGCTAAAAAGAAACTGGGGTTAGCATATAGTAGATAATAAAGAGTGCACATATTCCCATCTTTTACACTGCAAACTGGCAAAAATACATTTACCCTTTTCCCCCAAGCCTGTTTTCACCTTCATGACCAGGTTAAATTTTAAAATTCTGATCAGTATCACTTTATGAGGTAATAACTCCATTAATTCTGAGACTGCTTTTAGAGACATATTGTACTGCATTATACTCATCATTTTTTTCAATATGACTTGTGTTTATTTGTAAAAAAAATATGGAAATTTGTCTAAAATTTAGAAAATTTGCAATTTTCAAACTTTTAATTTCAATGCCCTTAAATCAGAGAGTCATGTAACATTTCCCACGTGTCTACTTTACATCAGCACAATTTTGAAACATATTTTTTTGTTAGGAAATTATAAGGGTTAAAAGTTGACCAGCAATTTCTCATTTTTCCAACAAAATTTACAAAACCATTTTTTTAGGGACCACAAGACATTTGAAGTGACTTTGAGGAGTTTATATGAAAGAAAATATCCAAAAGTGACACCATTCTGAAAACTTTATCCCTCAAAGTGCTCAAAACCCCATGCAGTTAGTTTGTTAACTCTTCAGGTGCTTCACAGGAATTAATGGAATGTGAAGAAAAAATGAACATTTAACTTTTTTCACAAAAATGTTACTTTAGATCCCAATTTTTATTATTTTTACAAGGGTAATAGGAGAACATGGACCCCAAAATTTGTTGTGAAATTTCTCCTGAGCACATGTACCGTATATGCCATATGTGGGGAAAAACTACTGTTTTGGCCTATGCAAGGGTTCAGAAGTGAAGGAGCGCTATTTGACTTTTTGAAAGCAAAATTTACTGGATCATTTGCAGACGCCATGTCGCGTTTGGAGACCCCCTGATGTGCCTAAACAGTGGAAGCCCCCAAAAAGTGATATCATTATAGAAACTAGACTTCTCAGGGAGCTTATCTAGATGTGTGGTGAGCACATTGAACCCTGAAGGTACATCACAGAAGTTTAATGAGACGTAAAAATAAAACAAAATAGTTTTTCCCACAAAAATGTTTTTTAGCCGAAAATATTACATTTTCATAAGGGTAACAGGAGAAATTTCACCATTCAGTTTGTTATGCAATTTCTCCTGAGTACGCCGCTACCCCATATGTGGGGGAAAACTACTTTTTGGGTGCACAACAGAGCTTGGAAGAGAATGAGCGCTATTTGACTTTGACTTTGAATGTAAAATTTGCTGGAATAATTAGTTGATGCCATGTTAGTAACATAGTAACATAGTTAGTAAGGCCAAAAAAAGATATTTGTCCATCCAGTTCAGCCTATATTCCACCAGAATAAATCCCCAGATCTACGTCCTTCTACAGAACCTAATAACTGAAAGATACAATTTTGTTATGCTCCAGGAAGACATCCAGGCCTCTCTTGAACCCCTCGACTGAGTTCATCATCACCACCTTATCAGGTAAGGAATTCCAGATTCTCACTGCCCTAACAGTAAAGAATACTCTTCTATGTTGGTGGAAAAACCTTCTCTCCTCTAGACGCAGAGAATGCCCCCTTTTGACCATCACATTCCTTGATATAAACAGATCCTTGGAGAGATATTTGTATTGTCCACTTATATACTTATACATAGTTATTAGATCACCCCTCAGTCGTCTTTTTTCTAGACTAAATAATCCTAATTTTGCTAATCTCTCTGGGTATTGTAGTTCCCCCATCCCCTTTTTTAATTTAGTTGCCCTCCTTTGTACTCGCTCTAGTTCCATTATATCTTTCCTGAGCACCGGTGGCCAAAACTGTACACAGTACTCCATGTGCGGTCTAACCAGGGATTTGTACAGAGCAGTATAATGCTCTCATCATGTATATCCAGACCTCTTTTAATGCACCCCATGATCCCGTTTACCTTGGCAACCATTGACTGGCCCTGGCTGCTCCAGGTAAGCTTATCATTAACCTCTTCCCAACCTGTGACGCCACCTAGGCGTCATGAAAGTCGGTGCCAATCTGACCTGTGACACCTATGTGGCGTCATGGCGGGATCGCGTCCCTGCAAATCGGGTGAAAGGGTTAACTGAAATTTCACCCGACCTGCAGGGACAGGGGGAGTGGTACTGGAGCCCAGGGGGATGACTTCGCCCCCCGTGGCTACGATCGCTGTGATTGGCTGTTGAAAGTGACATTTCACTTTCACTTTCAATCAGAGCAATCGTAATATTTCAGCAATGAAAATTGGTGAAATATTACAATCCAGCCATGGCCTATGCTGCAATATCATTGGCCATGGCTGGAGACCGTGATCTGCCCCCGCCACCATCTCCTCCCCTCCATCCTCTGTCCTATCCTCTGCTTCCCTCGTGCTCTGATCCCACCCCCATGCTCTGATCCCACCCACTCATACTTACCGACCTTCGGTGTCCCTCCCGGTGTCCGTTCGTCTTCTACATGGGCGCCGCCATCTACCAAAATGGTGGGCTCATGCGCAGTGCGCCCGCCGAATCTGCCGGCTGGCAGATTCGTTCATTCATTTTGATCACTGTGATAGAACATATCACAGTGATCAAAATAAAAAAATAGTAAATAAACCCCCCTTTATCACCCCCATAGGTAGGGAACATAATAAAATGAAGAAAATATATTTATTTTTATTTTTCCACTAGGGTTAGGGTTAGCACTAGGGTTAGGGTAAGGGTTAGCTTTAGAACTAGGATTAGGATTAGAACTAGGGTTACGGTTAGGGTTGCGGTTAGGGTTGCAATTAGGGTTAGGGTTACGGTTAGAATTCGGGTGCGGATTTGGCTGCGGATCCGCAGCGGATTGGCCGCTGTGGATTCATAGCAGTTTTCAATCACATTTACAGTACCATGTAAACCTATGAAAACCCAAATCCGCTGTGCCCATGGTGTGGAAAATACAGCTCGGTATTTTCCGTAGCATGTCAATTCTTTGTGCGGATTCCGCAGCATTTTACATCTGTTCCTGTATAGGAATCCGCTGGTGAAATCGGCACAAAAACCACTGGAAATCCGCGGTAAATTTTTCAAAAATGGTGCGGAAAAGTCTGCACACAAATCCACAACATGGGCACTTAGCCTTAGGGTTGGATTTAGAGTTAGGGTTAAGATTAGGGTTAGGGGTGTGTTGTGGTTAGTGTTAGGCTTGAGGTTAGGGTTATGGTTGGGATTAGGGTTAGGGGTGTGTTGGGGTTAGGGTTGTGGTTAGGGTTGGGATTAGAGGTGTGTTGGGGTTAGGGTTGTGATTAGGGTCATGGTTAGAGTTGGGATTAGGGTTAGGTATGTGTTGGGGATTAGTGTTGGCATTAGAATTGAGGGGTTTCCATTGTTTAGGCATATCAGGGGGTCTCCAAACGCGACATGGCGCCACTATTGATTCCAGCCAATCTTGCATTCAAAAAGTCAACTGGTGCTCCCTCCCTTCCAAACCCCGATGTGTGCCCAAACAGTGGTTTACCCCCACTTATGGGGTACCAGCATACTCAGGATAAACTGGACAACGACTTTTGGGGTCCAATTTCTCCTGTCACCCTTGTGAAAATAAAAAATTGCGGGCTAAAAAATCATTTTTGAGGAAAGAAAAATGATTTTTTATTTTCACGACTCTGCATTATAAACTTCTGTGAAGCACTTGGGGGTTCAAAGTGCTCACCACACATGTAGATAAGTTCCTTGGGGGAGTCTATTTTCCAATATGGGGTCACTTGTGGGGTGTTTCTACTGTTTCGGCACATCAGGGGGTCTGCAAACGCAACGTGATGCCCGCAGATCATTCCATC
Organism: Ranitomeya variabilis; assembly: GCF_051348905.1. Classification (NCBI taxonomy): domain Eukaryota; kingdom Metazoa; phylum Chordata; class Amphibia; order Anura; family Dendrobatidae; genus Ranitomeya; species Ranitomeya variabilis. The sequence goes on along the minus strand of NC_135237.1, from coordinate 113,480,109 downwards.
AAAGTCTGCATTTTAAAACGTCACTACTTCCCTTCCGAGCCCCGACGTGTGCCCAAATAGTGGTTTACCCCCACATATGGGGTATCAGCGTACTCAGAACAAACTGGACAACAACTTTTGAGGTCCAATTTCTCCTGTTACCCTTGTAAAAATAAACAATTTCAGGCTAAAAAATAATTTTTGAGGAAAGAAAAATGATTTTTTCTTTTCACGGTTCTGCGTTATAAACTTCTATGAAGCACTTGGGGGTTCAAAGTGCTCACCACTCATCTAGATAAGTTCCTGAGGGCTCTAGTTTCCAAAATGGGGTCACTTGTGAGGGTTTCTACTGTTTAGGCACATCAGGGGTTCTGCAAACCCAACGTGACGCCCGTAGACCATTCCATTAAAGTCTGAATTTCAAAACGTCACTACTTCCCTTCTGAGCCCCGAGGTGTGCCCAAACAGTGGTTCCCCCCACATATGGGGTATCAGCGTACTCAGGACAAACTGGACAACAACGTTTGTGGTCCAATTTCTCCTGTTACCCTTGTGAAAATAAAAAAAATTGAGGGCTAAAAAAAAATCATTTTTTAGGAGAGAAAAATTATTTTTTATTTGCACGGCTCTGCACTATTAACTTCTGTGAAGCACTTTGGGGTTCAAAGTGCTCACCACACATCTAGATAAGTTCCTTGGGGGGGTCTAGTTTCCAAAATGGGGTCACTTGTGGGGGAGCTCCAATGTTTAGGCACACACAGGCTCTCCAAACGCGACATGATGTCCGCTAACTATTGGAGCTAATTTTCCATTCAAAAAGTCAAATACCCCTCCTGTTATGGTTACCCCAATGACCATGGGAAAAAAAATACAAAACGGACTAGCTCTCGGGTGATGGAAACTAAGGTCGACCGTGACCTGAACCTGACCCAACACTTACAGTAGCCGGGGGATGTACCTACGATGCCCTAGACACCACGCGCCAGCCGGAGATCTAACTACCCCTATAAGAGGAATATACAGGCCTGCCTTACCTCCAGTGAGGAACCCCAAAAGATGATAGTAGGCCCCCACAGATATTGACGGTGAGTTCAGAGGAAATGACATACGTAGGATGAACAGCAGATTTAGCACAGTGAGGTCCGCTTACTAGATAGCAGAAGGACAGGAAAGAGTTACTTCACGGTCGACCTAAAAATCACTATTCAAAAACACCATCCAGAAATTACTTTAAACTCCAGTGACAACTCATGCCACTGGAGTAGTAATTTTCTGTCCACAAGAGCTTCCAGCACTGAAGAGTCACATTGCAGATAGCTGGACAAAAATAGCAAAACAAGAAACAAAATTCAACTTAGCTGAACTGGAACTTGAGGCAGGTGAATGCAACAGAATGCTACTAGCACATTGTTGGCCGGCATGTGACTAACAGCCAAGCAGCCTTAAATAGGAAACTCCCCAAGAGGGTGGCGACAGGTAATCAGAGATGGAGGAAGGCAAATAAGAGACACTACCATAACAGACCACCGGGGGAGCCCACAAACCGAATTCACAACAGTACCCCCCCCTTAAGGAGGGGGCACCGAACCCTCACCAGAACCACCAGGGCGACCTGGATGAGCACTATAAAATGCACGAACCAAATCGGGAGCATGAACATCGGATGCTGTCACCCAAGAATTATCCTCCTGGCCATAACCTTTCCACTTAACCAGATACTGAAGTTTCCGTCTGGAAACACGGGAGTCCAAGATCTTTTCCACCACATACTCCAATTCACCCTCAACCAACACAGGAGCAGGTGGATCAGCAGAAGGAACAACCGGTACCTCATACCTCCGCAATAATGACCGATGGAAAACATTATGGATATTAAAAGATGCTGGGAGGTCCAAACGAAAGGACACAGGATTAAGAACCTCCAGAATCCTATAAGGGCCGATAAACCGAGGCTTAAACTTAGGAGACGAGACCTTCATAGGAACAAATCGAGAAGACAGCCACACCAGGTCCCCAACACAAAGACGAGGACCAATACGCCGATGACGATTAGTGAACTGTTGAGTCTTCTCCTGGGACAACTTCAGATTGTCCACAACCTGTCCCCAAATCTGATGCATCCTATCAACCACAGCATCCACTCCAGGACAATCCGAAGACTCCAATTGACCGGACGAAAACCGAGGGTGAAACCCTGAATTACAAAAAAATGGAGAAACCAAAGTGGCAGAACTAGCCCGATTGTTAAGGGCAAACTCTGCCAATGGCAAAAAGTCAAGCCAATCATCCTGATCAGCGGACACAAAACACCTCAAGTAAGTCTCCAAGGTCTGATTAGTACGCTCAGTCTGGCCATTAGTCTGAGGATGGAATGCAGACGAAAAAGACAAATCGATACCCATCCTGGCACAGAACGTCCGCCAAAATCTAGACACAAACTGAGTACCCCTGTCAGACACTATATTCTCAGGAATACCATGCAAACGCACCACATTCTGAAAAAATAGAGGAACCAACTCAGAGGAGGAGGGCAATTTGGGTAAAGGTACCAAATGAACCATCTTGGAAAAACGGTCACAAATCACCCAGATGACAGACATCCTACGAGAAACCGGAAGGTCAGAAATAAAGTCCATAGAGATGTGCGTCCAAGGCCTCTTAGGAATAGGCAAGGGCAACAACAACCCACTGGCCCTAGAACAGCAGGGCTTGGCCCGAGCACAAACATCACAAGACTGCACAAACATGCGCACATCTCGAGACAAAGAAGGCCACCAGAAGGACCTAGACACCAAATCCCTGGTGCCAAAAATTCCAGGATGACCTGTCAACGCGGAAGAATGAACCTCCGAGATAACTCTACTGGTCCAATCATCAGGGACAAACAGTCTACCAGGCGGACAGCGATCAGGCCTATCCACCTGAAACTCCTGCAAAGAACGCCGCAGGTCTGGGGAGACAGCTGACAATATCACCCCATCCTTCAGGATGCCGGTAGGTTCGGAATCACCAGGCGAGTCAGGCTCAAAACTCCTAGAGAGGGCATCCGCCTTCACATTCTTGGACCCAGGCAGATATGACACCACAAAGTTAAATCGGGAGAAAAACAACGACCAGCGCGCCTGTCTAGGATTCAGACGCCTGGCCGACTCAAGATAAATTAGATTCTTGTGGTCAGTGAGGACCACCACCTGGTGTCTAGCACCCTCAAGCCAATGACGCCACTCCTCAAACGCCCACTTCATGGCCAGAAGTTCCCGATTTCCCACATCATAATTTCGCTCAGCGGGCGAAAACTTTCGGGAGAAAAACGCACATGGTCTCATTACTGAGCAGTCAGGATCTTTCTGCGACAAAACTGCACCTGCTCCGATCTCCGAAGCATCCACCTCAACCTGGAACGGAAGTAACACATCAGGTTGGCGCAACATAGGAGCGGAAGAAAAGCGGCGCTTAAGCTCTTGAAAGGCCTCCACAGCCGCAGAGGACCAATTAGCAACATCAGCACCCTTTTTGGTCAAATCAGTCAAAGGTTTAGCAATGGCAGAAAAACCCGCTATAAATCGGCGATAGAAATTAGCAAAACCCAAGAACTTTTGCAGACTCTTCAAAGAAGTAGGTTGCATCCAATCACAAATAGCCTGGACCTTGACAGGGTCCATCTCCATAGATGAAGGGGAAAAAATATATCCCAAAAAGGAAATTCTCTGAACTCCAAAACTACACTTTGAGCCCTTTACAAAAAGAGAATTAGCTCGCAAAACCTGAAAAACTCTCCTGACCTGTTGAACGTGAGATTCCCAGTCCTCCGAAAAAACAAGAATATCATCCAAATACACAATCATAAACTTATCCAGATATTCACGGAAAATATCGTGCATAAAGGACTGAAAAACGGAAGGGGCATTTGCGAGACCGAAAGGCATTACCAAATACTCAAAATGGCCTTCAGGCGTATTAAATGCGGTCTTCCACTCATCCCCCTGCTTAATCCGCACCAAATTATACGCACCACGTAGATCGATCTTAGTGAACCACTTAGCCCCCTTTATACGAGCAAACAGATCAGTCAGTAAAGGTAACGGGTACTGGTATTTAACTGTAATCTTATTCAAAAGTCGATAGTCGATACAAGGTCTCAATGAACCATCCTTTTTACCTACAAAGAAAAATCCTGCCCCTAGTGGAGACAACGAGGGGCGAATATGACCCTTTTCCAAGGATTCTCTGATATACTCCCGCATAGCAGTATGTTCAGGTACAGACAAATTAAACAAGCGACCCTTAGGAAACTTACTACCGGGGATCAATTCAATAGCGCAGTCACACTCTCTGTGGGGAGGGAGAGAATCAACTTTAGGCTCTTGAAAGACATCATAAAAATCTGACAGAAATGCTGGGATCTCAGAGGGAGTAGATGAAGAAATAGGAACCAAAGGTGCATCCCCATGAATACCCCGACATCCCCAGCTCAACACAGACATAGATTTCCAGTCCAAGACGGGATTATGAATCTGTAACCATGGTAATCCAAGCACTAAGACATCATGTAGGTTATATAATACAAGGAAACGAATAATCTCCTGATGGTCTGGGGTAAGACGCATAGTCACTTGTGTCCAATATTGTGGTTTATTGCTAGCCAAAGGTGTAGAATCAATACCCTTCAGGGGAATAGAAACTTCCAACGGCTCCAAATCAAACCCACAACGCTTGGCAAAGGACCAATCCATGAGACTCAGAGCGGCGCCAGAATCCACATAAGCATTCACAGTCACAGATGATAAGGTACAAATCAATGTCACGGACAAAAGAAATTTTGACTGCAAGGTACCTGTAGAAAAAGATTTATCAACCTTTTTATCAACCTTATTTATACGTTTAGAGCATGCTGATATAACATGAGCTGGATCTCCACAGTAGAAGCACAATCCATTTTTGCGCCTGTAATTTTGACGTTCGCCTCTAGACAAAACACGATCGCATTGCATATGCTCTAATGCCTTTTCAGAGGTCACCGCCAAATGGTGCACAGGTCTTTGCTCAGAAGACACCGCCATATGGTGCACAGGTTTTTGCTCAGAAGATACCGCCATATGGTGCACAGATTCTTCCTCAGAAGACCCCGCCATATGGTGCACAGATTTGCGCTCCCGCAAACGCCGATCAATCTGGATAGCCAATTTCATGGCATCATTCAGACCTGTAGGCACAGGGAACCCCACCATGACATCCTTCACGGCATCAGAGAGACCTTCTCTGAAATTAGCTGCTAAAGCGCACTCATTCCATTTAGTAAGCACCGACCATTTACGGAATTTCTGGCAGTATATCTCAGCTTCATCTTGCCCTTGGGAAAGAGCTATCAAGGCTTTCTCAGCCAAAATCTCCAAATTAGGTTCTTCATAAAGCAACCCCAAAGCCTGAAAAAACGCATCTACATTTAACAACGCAGGATCCCCTGGCGATAATGCAAATGCCCAACTTTGTGGGTCGCCGCGCAGTAGAGAGATAACAATTTTAACTTGTTGAGTCTGATCACCAGCAGAGTGAGATCTCAGAGACAAAAACAATTTGCAATTTTCTCTGAAACTCAAAAACCGGGATCTGTCTCCGGTAAAGTATTCAGGCAGAGGAATCTTAGGTTCAGACATTGGAGCACGTATAACAAAATCTTGTAGGTTCTGTACTTTTGTCGCAAGGTTATTCAAACCTGCAACTAAACTCTGTGGATCCATGTTTCAAATGGGTGTAACCCAAGCATTCAGAGGTTAAGAGGAGAGGAGAAAAAAAAAAAGGCTGAAGACTGCAGTTTAAGCAAGGAATACAAATGATCAAACTAAGGTGCACTTTCAAACACAGAAAAAAAAAAAAAAAAACCTTTTCTTCTCCTTCCTACTTTAGTGCATATTTTAACACATAGATTTTTTACGGGCCGGCCAAACTGTTATGGTTACCCCAATGACCATGGGAAAAAAAATACAAAACGGACTAGCTCTCGGGTGATGGAAACTAAGGTCGACCGTGACCTGAACCTGACCCAACACTTACAGTAGCCGGGGGATGTACCTACGATGCCCTAGACACCACGCGCCAGCCGGAGATCTAACTACCCCTATAAGAGGAATATACAGGCCTGCCTTACCTCCAGTGAGGAACCCCAAAAGATGATAGTAGGCCCCCACAGATATTGACGGTGAGTTCAGAGGAAATGACATACGTAGGATGAACAGCAGATTTAGCACAGTGAGGTCCGCTTACTAGATAGCAGAAGGACAGGAAAGAGTTACTTCACGGTCGACCTAAAAATCACTATTCAAAAACACCATCCAGAAATTACTTTAAACTCCAGTGACAACTCATGCCACTGGAGTAGTAATTTTCGGTCCACAAGAGCTTCCAGCACTGAAGAGTCACATTGCAGATAGCTGGACAAAAATAGCAAAACAAGAAACAAAATTCAACTTAGCTGAACTGGAACTTGAGGCAGGTGAATGCAACAGAATGCTACTAGCACATTGTTGGCCGGCATGTGACTAACAGCCAAGCAGCCTTAAATAGGAAACTCCCCAAGAGGGTGGCGACAGGTAATCAGAGATGGAGGAAGGCAAATAAGAGACACTACCATAACAGACCACCGGGGGAGCCCACAAACCGAATTCACAACACCCTCCTTCCCTTCTGAGCCCTGCCGTGGCCCAAACAGTAGTTTACCCCCACATATAAGGTATTGGTGTACTCAGAAGACATTGCCCAACAAATTTTACAATCCATTTTATCCTGTTGCCCATGTAAAAATGAAAAAATTGAGGCTAAAAGAACATTTTTGTGAAAAAAAAGTACTTTTTCATTTTTACGGATCAATTTGTGAAGCACCTGAGGGTTTAAAGTGCTCACTATGCATCATGGTAAGTTCCTTGGGGGGGTCTAGTTTCCAAAATGGTGTCACTTGTGGGGGAGTTGCAATGTTTAAGCACACAGGGGCTCTCCAAACGCAAAATGGTGTCCTCTAACGATTGGAGCTAATTTTTCATTCAAAAAGTGAAATGGTGCTTCTTCCCTTCCGAGCCCTGTCGTGATCCAAATAGTGGTTCCCCCACACATATGGGGTATCAGCGTACTCAGGCCAAATTGGACCACAACTTTTGGGGTCAAGTTTCTCCTTTTACTCTTGGTAAAATAAAAAAATTGTTGCTAAAAGATCATTTTTGTGACTAAGAAGTTAAATGTTCATTTTTTTCTTCCATGTTGCTTCCACTGCTGTGAAACACCTGAAGGGTTAATAAACTTCTTGAATGTGGTTTTGGGCACCTTAAAGGGTGCAGTTTTTAGAGTGGTGTCACTTTTGGGTATTTTCAGCCATATAGATCCCTCAAACTGACTTCAAATGTGAGGTGTGTCCTAAGAAAATGGTTTTGTAAATTTTGCTGTAAAAATGAGAAATCGCTGGTCAAATTTTTACCCTTATAACTTCCTAGTGGAAAAAAATTTTGTTTCCAAAATTGTGCTGATGTAAAGTAGACATGTGGGTAATGTTATTTATGAACTAGTTTGTGTCACATAACTCTCTGGTTTAACAGAATAAAAATTCAAAATGTGAAAATTGTGAAGTTTTTTAAAATTTTTGCCAAATTTCCATTTTTTTCACAAATAAACGCAAAAATTATTGATCTAAATTTACCACTATCATGAAGCCCAATATGTCACGAAAACAAAATCTCAGAATCGCTACGATCCGTTGAAGCGTTCCTGAGTTATTACCTCATAAAGGGACACTGGTCAGAATTGCAAAAAATGGCCAGGTCATTAAGGTCAAAATAGGCTGGGTCATGAAGGGGTTAACTAGGATCCTCAAGTCCTTCTCCATGTCAGATTTACCCAGTGGTTTCCCATTCAGTGTGTAATGGTGATATTGATTCCTTCTTTTCATGTGTATAATGTTGCATATATCATTGTTAAACCGCATCTGCCACCTTTCTGCCCAAGTTTCCAAATTATCCAGATCCATCTGTAGTAGAATACTATCTTCTCTTGTATTGACTGCTTTACATCGTTTTGTATCATCTGCAAATATCAATATTTTACTGTGCAAACCTTCTACCAGATAGTTAATGAATATGTTGAAGAGAACAGGTCCCAACATCGACCCCTGCGGTATCCCACTGGTCAAAGCGACCCAGTTAGAAAGCAGAGGGTGGTTAAAAATGGTATATTCTCTATCACTAAGCCAGTTACTTACCCATTTACACACATTTTCCCCCAGACCCAGCATTCTCATTTTGTGTACCAACCTCTTATGTGGCACGGTATCAAACACTTTGGAAAAATCAAGATATACCACATCCAATGACTCACCTTGGTCCAGTCTATACTGATTAGATTGGTTTGACTGGAGCGATTCCTCTAAACCCATGCTGATATGGAGTTAAACAGTTATTCTCATTGAGATTATCCAGAATAACATCCCTCAGAAACCCTTCAAATATTTTACCAACAATATAGGTTAGACTTACTGGCCTATAATTTCCAGGTTCACTTTTAGAGCACTTTTTGAATATTGGTACCACATTTGCTCTGGAACAGACCCCGTCTCTATAGAGTCCCTAAATATAAGAAATAATGACTTGTCTATTACATTACTTAGTTCTCCTAGTACTCATGAGTGTATGCCATCCGAACCCAGAGATTTATCTATTTTAATCTTATTTAGCCGGTTTTTCTTTGTTGGGTTTTCACCTAGCATTTCATTTTCCACCGTGAATACCGTGGAGAAGAAGGTGTTTAATATATTAGCTTTTTCCTCGTCATCTAAAACCATTCTTTCCTCACAATTTTTTAAGGGGTTTACACTTTCACTTATGATTCTTTTACTATAGATATAGTTGAAGAACAGTTTGGGATTAGTTTTACGCTCCTTAGCAATGTGCTTCGCTGTTTTCTTTTTGGCAGCTTTAATTAGTTTTTTAGATAAAGTATTTTTCTCCCTATAGTTTTTAGAGCTTCAACGGTGCCATCCTGCTTTAGTAGTTTAAGTGCTTTTTTTTTGCTGTTAATTGCCCTTCTTACTGCTTTGTTTAGCCACATTGGATTTTTCCTATATCTTGTCCTTTTATTCCCACAAGGTATAAACCACTTACAGTGCCTATTTAAGATGTTCTTAAACATTTCCCATTTATTATCTGTATTCTTATTTCTGAGGACATTGTCCCAGTAAACCAGACTAAGAGCATCTCTAAGCTGGTCAAACTTTGCCTTCCTAAATTTCAGTGTTTTTGTGACTCCCTGACAAGTCCCCCTAGCAAAAGACAAGTTTGGAGAGCCCCAGATGTGCCTAAACAGTGGAAAACCCCCACAATTGACTCCATTTTGGAAACTAGATGTGTGGTGAGCTCCTTGAACCCCCAGGTGCTTCACAGAAGTTTACAGCGTAGATCCGTGAAAAAAAAAATCACTTTTTTTCCACAAAAATATCATTTTCGCACCAGATTTTTTATTTTAACAGGAGAAAATGGAACCCAAAATTTGTTGTGCAATTTCTCCTGAGTATGCAGATACCCCATATGTGGGCTAAAACTATTATATGATGTATCCAAGAACTGGCATTGTCAATTCAAATGTGGTCGGACTTTGGTGCTAACAGCTCTAATTCCAGGGTGACCCCACTCTGCTATGTATGAACACACCATTCAGAAATTGGAGGTCGCCATTTTGGAAAATCGCAGTGTAACCATTTGCCACCTAGCCCAAAATTTCAAGATTAGCGTGGGGTCCATGGAATAAATCATCCAAGACCATCTTCACATGCATAAGGTATCCCGACTGCTCAGACCTTTCCAGAAGCAGAAACTAGTTGAATGCTCTCAGGCTCTATTGACGATGTGCCATGGAAACCAGGAGGACTTTTTCAACAGACTGATCACACAGGATGAAAGCTTGGTCCATCACTATGATCCTGAGACTAAAGTCCAGTCGATGCAATGGAAGCATCATGACTCACCACCTCCAAAGAAGGCACATACCCAACCCTCGATGTGCAAGGTCATGCTAACATTATTTTGGAACCAGCACGGAGTAGTATTGATGGATTTCCTAGCAAAGGGTACTATGATCACTGGGGCATACTATGCTTCATTGCTGCAGAAATTGCGGGAGGCCATCAAAACCAAGAGACGTGGCATGCTCACCAAAGGTGTCCACCTTGTGCAAGACAATGCAACAGTTCACAACTCACATGTTGCCCAAATGGAAGCATGCTCCTGTGGCTTTGAAATTCTACCACATACCCCTTATTCACTCAATCTCGCACCATCGGACTTCCACCACTTTGCAACAATGAAGTTATTTTTGAAGGGCAAGCATTTTCCAGATGAAGAGACTCTGATTTCTGAAGTCACAACGTGGCTTTTGGAGCAGAATGGGGAACTTTTATTCCCATTAGAATGGAGTGGCATGTTCAACCATTGCCCAATTTATCTGCACTTGCCGTTTTGCAGCAGACCCATAGAGAATAAAGAGAGAATCCTTTGGGCATTGACCAGCTGTTCCATTTTAAAAGGGGGATGGATAAAAGTGTTCCATCAGATATAATAAAGTTTCAAGCTCTGACGATTGGTGCAAGACCATTCAATAAGTTATCACCTATCCTTTGGATTGGTGATAACCTCTTTTCACTAGAGAAACCAACGTAATTATACAGTACAATTACGGTGTGGGCACAGAAGACATGCAGGAGCCAACTTTTACTTTACAGTTGACACAATTCCCTAATGGGGATAACACCTAACTGAAATTTACATGTAGTTGTAGTGTTGGCCCCTAGAGTCATTTCTACTCATGCAGTCAGTTTTAGTAGTAAAGTTGTTCTGAGAGATTCCCTTTAAACTAAATTTTGACATTTGAAAGTCACATTTGTAAAGATTTTTATATTTAGAAATTTGTGTTACAATTACAATTAACAAAAATACAATGTAAAACAAAAACATTTATATAACTGCTGTTTATGCTCTTTCGCCAGGTTACATGTGGAAAAGGAAGCATAAAACTTGACACTATAGTAAAAAAAAATGTATTTTTGGTCTTTCTGCTGTGGCACAAATATTCTCTGAAGGTCATCACTCTGTTCCATCAAAGTGAGTGATTGATTCAACAAGAAGTTCATACTCAACTAAACAGTTTCCGAAATGATTCATGTTAATGATATGTCTTAGGGGATTGATGCTGAACAGAAGCTAAAGCTTAAAGAAATGATTTAGTAGTATGAAAGTCGACAGACTGAATTCCACGTAAACCACGCTGATGGAAAACATAAAAGAATAAATACAACTAAAAGTCATAAAATAAGGAGGACAATAAATCTGACAGTTCAAGACCTTTAGGGCTTGAATCATGAAAAATAAAATTACTTACGCAGCCATTCCTTGGTTTTGCAACGCATCGTTTACAAAGCAGACGTCAAGAAAATGTGCGTGCTAACAGATAGAGGACCTCATCCACAGGCTCTCACGCTACCAACATATTCTTTCAGCTTAATTACTTACTCAAGAAATTATTAGCAGAGAACAAGTGGAATCTGTGTAGCTCAAACTCTATTCCCTAACAATAAATGTTGCTCTCAACAGATTTAGGCAAAAAACAAATTACTGTTTAAAATAGTGACTTTAATGTGCTTTCAGAATTAATAAGCAAAATATACTAAATACTGTGATATGTGCCAGGGAAATTAGTCTGTAAAGAATGATTATAATAATCTAGATGTCAAAGTTTTCTTGTAACAATGCTATTATATTGTACCTACTATATATACAGTGGGGAAAATAAGTACGGTATTTGATATACTGCCGATTTTGCAAGTCTTTCCACCTACAAAGAATTAAAAGGTCTGTAATTTTTATCGTAGGTACACTTCAACTGCGAGAGACAGAAACTTTAAAAAATCCAGAAAATCACACTGTATGATTTTTACATAATTACTGTTAGGTGTCGAGTTCCCGCCTCTGCACAGGGGGAATCTCGAACCATCTCCGCTGCGGTCTTCCATTCTTCTCCAGCCGCAGTGGAGCCTGCTCAGCGGAGAGGTCGGTCCCAGCGTCTGAATCAGGCTGATGCTGGGCGACTGGTTACTACTGTTCTTCCAGGCTCTGCCTTTGTAGCCAGTACTGATCAGCAACGAGCAGCTCTTTCTGGGACTAAGTCCTGCTTTTCCCATACTGGGCATGCCCACGGGACGACCTCCCATTGGAGGTCGGGGGTCACATGCGCAGGTCCTGAAGCGGTTCCTGTTGTACCGCTAGGAAGGTCCTTGAGTTCAAAAACTATAAAAGGTTAGTATCAAACCTGTCATGATTCTCAATGGCGAGAGAACATAGCCCAGCATATATGAGAACTAGCTCTTGGAAGATGGAAACTATACTGACCATGAACTAAACCTGCCGCACAACTAGAAGTGGCCGGGTAGCATGCCTACGTTTTTTAACCCTAGATGCCCAGCGCCAGCCGGAGAACTACCTAATCCTAGCAGAGGAAAAGACAGTCCTGGCTCACCTCTAGAGAAATTTTCCCAAAAGGCAGACAGAGGCCCCCACATATATTGGCGGTGATTTTAGATGAAATGACAAACGTAGTATGAAAATAGGTTTAGCAAAATCGAGGTCCGCTTTCTAGATAGCAGGAAGACAGAAAGGACACTTTCATGGTCAGCAGAAAACCCTATCAAAACACCATCCAGAAATTCCTTTAAGACTCTAGCATTAACTCATAACACCAGAGTGGCAATTTCCGATCACAAGAGCTTTCCAGACACAGTAACGAAACAGCAGCTGTGAACAGGAACAAAATGCAAAAACACACAAGGACAAAAGTCCAACTTAGCTGGGAGTTGTCTAGTAGCAGGAACAAGCACAGAAGGCTTCTGATTACATTGTTGACCGGCAAGAAACTGACAGAGGAGCAAGGTTATATAGCGACTCCCACATCCTGATAGGAGCAGGTGAACAGAGGGGATGATGCACACAAGTTCAATTCCACAAGTGGCCACCGGGGGAGCCCAGAATCCAATTTCACAACAGTACCCCCCCCCTCAAGGAGGGGGCACCGAACCCTCACCAGAACCACCAGGGCGATCAGGATGAGCCCTATGAAAGGCACGGACAAGATCGGAGGCATGAACATCAGAGGCAGTGACCCAAGAATTATCCTCCTGACCGTATCCCTTCCATTTGACCAGATACTGGAGTCTCCGTCTGGAAACACGAGAGTCTAAGATCTTTTCCACAACGTACTCCAACTCACCCTCAACCAACACCGGAGCAGGAGGCTCAACGGAAGGCACAACCGGTACCTCATACCTGCGCAACAATGACCGATGAAAAACATTATGAATCGAAAAGGATGCAGGAAGGTCCAAACGGAAGGACACAGGGTTAAGAATCTCCAATATCTTGTACGGGCCGATGAACCGAGGCTTAAACTTAGGAGAAGAAACCCTCATAGGGACAAAACGAGAAGACAACCACACCAAGTCCCCAACACAAAGCCGAGGACCAACACAACGATGGCGGTTGGCAAAAAGCTGAGTCTTCTCCTGGGACAACTTCAAATTGTCCACCACCTGCCCCCAAATCTGATGCAACCTCTCCACCACAGCATCCACTCCAGGACAATCCGAAGATTCCACTTGACCGGAGGAAAATCGAGGATGAAACCCCAAATTACAGAAAAACGGGGACACCAAGGTGGCAGAGCTGGCCCGATTATTGAGGGCGAACTCCGCCAAAGGCAAAAAAGCAACCCAATCATCCTGATCCGCAGACACAAAACACCTCAAATATGTCTCCAAGGTCTGATTAGTCCGCTCGGTCTGGCCATTAGTCTGAGGATGGAAAGCAGACGAAAAAGACAAATCTATGCCCATCCTAGCACAGAATGCCCGCCAAAATCTAGACACGAATTGGGTCCCTCTGTCAGAAACGATATTCTCAGGAATACCATGCAAACGAACAACATTTTGAAAAAACAGAGGAACCAACTCGGAAGAAGAAGGCAACTTAGGCAAGGGAACCAGATGGACCATCTTAGAGAAACGGTCACACACCACCCAGATGACAGACATCTTCTGAGAAACAGGCAGATCCGAAATAAAATCCATCGAGATGTGCGTCCAAGGCCTCTTCGGGATAGGCAAGGGCAACAACAATCCACTAGCCCGAGAACAACAAGGCTTGGCCCGAGCACAAACGTCACAAGACTGCACAAAGCCTCGCACATCTCGTGACAGGGAAGGCCACCAGAAGGACCTTGCCACCAAATCCCTGGTACCAAAGATTCCAGGATGACCTGCCAACGCAGAAGAATGAACCTCAGAGATGACTCTACTGGTCCAATCATCAGGAACAAACAGTCTACCAGGTGGGCAACGATCAGGTCTATCCGCCTGAAACTCCTGCAAGGCCCGCCGCAGGTCTGGAGAAACGGCAGACAATATCACTCCATCTTTAAGGATACCTGTGGGCTCAGAATTACCAGGGGAGTCAGGCTCAAAACTCCTAGAAAGGGCATCCGCCTTAACATTCTTAGAACCCGGTAGGTATGACACCACAAAATTAAACCGAGAGAAAAACAACGACCAGCGCGCCTGTCTAGGATTCAGGCGCCTGGCAGACTCAAGGTAAATTAAATTTTTGTGGTCAGTCAATACCACCACCTGATGTCTGGCCCCCTCAAGCCAGTGACGCCACTCCTCAAAAGCCCACTTCATGGCCAAAAGCTCCCGATTCCCAATATCATAATTCCGCTCGGCGGGCGAAAATTTACGGGAAAAAAAAGCACAAGGTCTCATCACGGAGCAGTCGGAACTTCTCTGCGACAACACCGCCCCAGCTCCGATTTCAGAAGCGTCGACCTCAACCTGAAAAGGAAGAGCAACATCAGGCTGACGCAACACTGGGGCGGAAGAAAAGCGGCGCTTGAGCTCCCGAAAGGCCTCCACAGCATCAGGGGACCAATCAGCAACATCAGCACCCTTCTTAGTCAAATCAGTCAATGGTTTTACAACATCAGAAAAACCAGCAATAAATCGACGATAAAAGTTAGCAAAGCCCAAAAATTTCTGAAGACTCTTAAGAGAAGAGGGTTGCGTCCAATCACCAATAGCCTGAACCTTGACAGGATCCATCTCGATGGAAGAGGGGGAAAAAATGTATCCCAAGAAAGAAATCTTTTGAACCCCAAAAACACACTTAGAACCCTTCACACACAAGGAATTAGACCGCAAAACCTGAAAAACCCTCCTGACCTGCTGGACATGAGAGTCCCAGTCATCCGAAAAAATCAGAATATCATCCAGATACACAATCATAAATTTATCCAAATAATCGCGGAAAATGTCATGCATAAAGGACTGGAAGACTGAAGGGGCATTTGAAAGACCAAAAGGCATCACCAAATACTCAAAATGGCCCTCGGGCGTATTAAATGCGGTTTTCCACTCATCCCCCTGCTTGATTCGCACCAAATTATACGCCCCACGGAGATCAATCTTAGAGAACCACTTGGCCCCCTTTATACGAGCAAACAAATCAGTAAGCAGTGGTAACGGATATTGATATTTAACCGTGATTTTATTCAAAAGTCGATAATCAATACACGGCCTCAAAGAGCCGTCTTTCTTAGACACAAAGAAAAAACCGGCTCCTAAGGGAGATGACGAAGGACGAATATGTCCCTTTTCCAAGGACTCCTTTATATATTCTCGCATAGCAGCGTGTTCAGGCACAGACAGATTAAATAAACGACCCTTAGGGTATTTACTACCCGGAATCAAGTCTATGGCACAATCGCACTCCCGGTGCGGAGGTAGTGAACCAACCTTGGGTTCTTCAAAAACGTCACGAAAGTCAGACAAGAATTCAGGAATCTCAGAGGGAATAGATGATGAAATGGAAACCAAAGGTACGTCCCCATGAGTTCCTTTACATCCCCAGCTTAACACAGACATAGCTCTCCAGTCGAGGACTGGGTTATGAGATTGCAGCCATGGCAATCCCAGCACCAAAACATCATGTAGATTATACAGCACCAGAAAGCGAATAACCTCCTGGTGATCCGGATTAACACGCATTGTCACTTGTGTCCAGTATTGTGGTTTATTACTAGCCAATGGGGTGGAGTCAATCCCTTTCAGAGGTATCGGAGCCTCCAGTGGCTCCAAATCATACCCACAGCATTTGGCAAAGGACCAATCCATAAGACTCAAAGCAGCGCCAGAGTCGACATAGGCGTCCGCGGTAATAGATGACAAAGAACAAATCAGGGTCACAGATAGAATAAACTTAGACTGTAAAGTGCTAATTGAAACAGACTTGTCAGGCTTCTTAGTACGCTTAAAGTATGCTGATATAACATGAGAGTTGAATCACCACAATAGAAGCACAACCCATTTTTTCGTCTAAAATTCTGCCGCTCGCTTCTGGACAGAATTCTATCACATTGCATATTTTCTGGCGTTTTCTCAGTAGACACCGCCAAATGGTGCACAGGTTTGCGCTCCCGCAGACGCCTATCGATCTGAATAGCCATCGTCATGGACTCATTCAGACTCGCAGGCACAGGGAACCCCACCATAACATCCTTAATGGCATCAGAGAGACCTTCTCTGAAAATCGCCGCCAGGGCGCACTCATTCCACTGAGTAAGCACAGACCATTTGCGGAATTTTTGGCAGTATATTTCAGCTTCATCTTGCCCCTGAGACAAGGACATCAAGGCCTTTTCCGCCTGAAGCTCTAAATGAGGTTCCTCATAAAGCAACCCCAAGGCCAGAAAAAACGCATCCACATTGAGCAACGCAGGATCCCCTGGTGCCAATGCAAAAGCCCAGTCTTGAGGGTCGCCCCGGAGCAAGGAAATTACAATCCTGACCTGCTGTGCAGGGTCTCCGGCAGAGCGAGACTTCAGGGACAAAAACAATTTGCAATTATTTTTAAAATTTTGAAAGTGAGATCTATTCCCCGAGAAGAATTCAGGCAAAGGAATTCTAGGCTCAGACATAGGTGCATGAACAACAAAATCTTGCAAATTTTGTACCTTTGTGGCGAGATTATTCACACCTGTAGCTACACTCTGAAGATCCATTTGAAACAGGTGAACACAGAGCCATTCAAGGATTAGAAGGAGAGGAAGAGAGGAAGGCTGCAGTATAGGCAGACTAGCAAGTGATTCAATTAAGAGCACACTCAGAACTAGAGGAAGAAAAAAAAAAAAAAAATTGTAGCAGACTTCTCTTTTCTCTCCTTTCTCAGCCAGTAATTTAACCCTTTTTTGGGCCGGTCAAACTGTCATGATTCTCAATGGCGAGAGAACATAGCCCAGCATATATGAGAACTAGCTCTTGGAAGATGGAAACTATACTGACCATGAACTAAACCTGCCGCACAACTAGAAGTGGCCGGGTAGCATGCCTACGTTTTTTAACCCTAGATGCCCAGCGCCAGCCGGAGAACTACCTAATCCTAGCAGAGGAAAAGACAGTCCTGGCTCACCTCTAGAGAAATTTTCCCAAAAGGCAGACAGAGGCCCCCACATATATTGGCGGTGATTTTAGATGAAATGACAAACGTAGTATGAAAATAGGTTTAGCAAAATCGAGGTCCGCTTTCTAGATAGCAGGAAGACAGAAAGGACACTTTCATGGTCAGCAGAAAACCCTATCAAAACACCATCCAGAAATTCCTTTAAGACTCTAGCATTAACTCATAACACCAGAGTGGCAATTTCCGATCACAAGAGCTTTCCAGACACAGTAACGAAACAGCAGCTGTGAACAGGAACAAAATGCAAAAACACACAAGGACAAAAGTCCAACTTAGCTGGGAGTTGTCTAGTAGCAGGAACAAGCACAGAAGGCTTCTGATTACATTGTTGACCGGCAAGAAACTGACAGAGGAGCAAGGTTATATAGCGACTCCCACATCCTGATAGGAGCAGGTGAACAGAGGGGATGATGCACACAAGTTCAATTCCACAAGTGGCCACCGAGGGAGCCCAGAATCCAATTTCACAACACAAACCAATGTTAAAGAGCTCAGCGCCAGTGTGGTCATGCTTGTATGTGGTCAGGGTTTGGCTGAAATAAGCCCCTAGAATACCGACACCTCCGGTGAGGAGTTTATATGTTTGGATTCAGGGCCTTGGCTGCAATAAGCCCCTAGAATACCGGCACCTCCGGTGAGGAGTTGTTTGTCTGCTATTCAAACTGCATGACCACAGTTTTGCTCTGTTTGGTAGCTGTGTTCCTCTGTGAGGTTAACAGGGCACAGCATCTTGTTATTCTAGCGAATCTGTGAAGTAACAGAGTTCGCTAATACCGCCATATAGTACCGCCTATTACTAGCAGCAGGTTTCTCTCCTGCACGGTGGACCCCGGGTTGTAAACGCACCAACTGTCTCATATATATATATTCGGTGCGTTCCGCCAATCCTAACAATTACTTTGCATTTTATTGTATGAAATAAGTATTTCATAGAATAGAAAAACAGAACTTAATATTTGGTACAGAAACCTTTGTTTGCAATTACATAGGTCAGACATTTCCTGTAGTTCTTGTCCACGTTTGCACACACTGCAGCAGGGATTTTGGCCCACTCCTCCATATCTTCCACAGATATTTCAGGTTTCGAGGCTGTTGCTGGACAACATTGAGTTTCAGCTACTTCCAAAGATTTTCTATTGGGTTCAGGTCTGGAGGCTGGAAGCTCTGCTGAACGCATGCAAAGCATGGGGAAGGAAGGAACCGACCGCAGCACGGGTGATTGAAGTGACACGTCGGAGACCCTGCCTGTCAGAGCAGGGATCCGGCGTGGTGCTAACAATCCTCACCCATCCCTTGTAGATTGTGAACCCTCGCGGTCAGGATCCTCTCTCCTCCTGTACCAGTCGTGACTTGTATAGTTTAAGATTACTATACTTGTTTTTATTGTGTATACCCCTCCTGACATGCAAAGTGCTATGGAATTAATGGTGCTGTAGTAATAAAAATAATAATATCAGTACTAGTACAGTGGCTTTGGTGAAAGGGGTTCTCAGGATTGAAGTTAAAGTCTGCAGTCACTCTATGTGCAGTATTATTATTATTCGATCTTATGTAATAATATTATTGGTATTATAAGAAATATTAGTCTTCCAGCAAATCTTGATTTTCTCCAGGTAGGGTTATATTAGTAATAGATATCCCCATCTGGGCCTCAGGGGTACCATGGTCCTATGTGCTTTCAACACTGGGCTAAAGTTAGGGTTAGGGTTGGGGCTAAAGTTAGGGTTGGGGCTAGAGTTGGGGTTAGGGTTTGGATTACGTTTACGGTTGGAGTTGGGATTAGGGTTGGTATTAGGGTTAGGGATGTGTTGGGGTTAGGGGTGTGTTGGGGTTAGGGGTGTGGATAGGGTTGAGATTGGGTTTAGGGGTATGTTGGGGTTGAAGGGTGTGTTTAGGGTTATGGTTAGGGTTGGGATTAGGGTTAGGGGTGTGTTGGGGTTAGGGTTGGAGTTACAATTGTTTTTTTTACTGTTTAGGCACATCAGGGGCTCTCCAAACACGACATGGCATCCAATCTCAATTCCAGCCAATTCTGCACTGAAAAAGTAAAATGGTTTTCCTTCCCTTCTGAGCTCTGTCGTGCTCCCAAACAGTGGTTTGCCCCCACATATGGGGTATCGGCGTACTCAGGACAAATTGCGCAACAACTTATGGGGTCCAATTTCTTCTGTTATCCTTGGTAAAATAAAAATTTGGGGGCTAAGAAATCATTTTTGTTGAAAAAAAATTATTTTTTATTTTCACGGCTCTACTTTATAAACTTTATTGAAACACTTGGGGGTTCAAAGTTCTCACAATACATCTAGATAAGTTGCTTGGGGGGTCTATTTTCCAATATGGGGTCACTTGGGGGTTTCTACTGTTTAGGTACATCAGGGGCTCTGCAAACACAACGTGATGCCTGCAGACCATTCCATCAAAGTCTGCATTCCAAAATGGCACTCCTTTCCTTCCGAGCTCTGCCATGCACCCAAACGGTGGTTCCCACCACATATGGGGTATCAGCGTACTCAGGACAAATTGGACAACAACTTTTGCTGTCCTCTGCGTTATAAACTTTAGTGAAACACTTGGAGGTTTACAGTTCTCACAACACATCTAGATAAGTTCCTTTGGGTTCTAGTTTCCAATATGGGGTCACTTGTGGGGGGTTTCTACTGTTTAGGTACATCAGGGGCTCTGCAAACACAACGTGATGCCCGCAGACCATTCCATCAAAGTCTGCATTCCAAAACGGCGCTCCTTCCCTTCCGAGCTCTGTCATGCTCCAAAACGGTGGTTCCCCCCTACATATGGGGTATCATCTTACTCAGGACAAATAGCAGAACAACTATTGGGGTCCAATTTCTCTTGATACCCTCGGGAAAATAAAAACTTGCGGGCTAAAAAGAATTTTTGTGGAAAAAATTATATTTCAATTTTCACGGCTCTACATTATAAACTTTAGTGAAACAATTGCGGTTCAAAGTGCTCACCACACATCTAGATAAGTTCTTTGGGTGGTCTAGTTTCCAAAATGGGGTCACTTGTGGGGGTTTTCCACTATTTAGGCACATCAGGGGCTCTCCAAACGCGATATGGTGTCCGATCTCAATTCCAGCTAATTTTGCATTGAAAAGTCAAACGGCGCTCCTTCCCTTCCAAGTTCTGCCATGTGCCTAAAAAGTGGTTTACCACCACATATGGGGTATCAGTGTACTCTGAACAAATTGCACAACAACTTTTGGGGTCTAATTTCTCCTGTTACCCTTGGGAAAATTTGGGGTGAAAAGATCATTTTTGTGAAAAAAAATATGATTTTTTATTTTTAAGGCTCTACATTATAAACTTCTGTGAAGCATTTGGGGGTTCAAAGTTCTCACCACACATCTAGATAAGTTTCTTAGGTGGTCTACTTTCCAAAATGGTGTCATTTGTGGGGGTTTCCACTCTTTAGGCACATCAGGGGCTCTCCAAACGCGACATGGTGTCTGATCTCAATTCCAGCTAATTTTTAATTGAAAAGTCAAATGGCGCTCCTTCCCTTCCGAGCTCTGCCATGCGCCCAAACAGTGGTTTACCCCCACATATGGGGTATCGGCGTACTCAGGACAAATTGCGCAACAACTTATGTGGTCCAATTTCTTCTGTTATCTTTGGTAAAATAAAACAAATTGGATCTGAAATAATTTTTTTGTGAAAAAAAATTAAATGTTCATTTCTTTATACATACCAAAAATTCCTGTGAAGCACCTGAAGGGTTAATAAACTTCTTGAATGTGGTTTTGAGTACCTTGAGGGGGGCAATTTTTAGAATAGTGTCAATTTTGGGCATTTTCTGTCATATAGGCCCCTCAAAGTCACTTAAAGTGTGAGGTGGTCCCTAAAAAAAATGGTTTTGCAAATTTTGTGGTAAAAACAAAAAAAATATGTTTCGAACATTGTGCTGATGTAAAGCAGACATGTGGGAAATGTTATTTATTAATTCCTTTGTGTGATATGACTCTCCAGACTCTCCAGTTTAAGGGCATAAAAACAAAAATGTTAGAAAATTGCGAAATTCTCAAAATTTTCGCTAAATTTCCTTTTTTTCACAAATCATAAACCACTATCATAAAGTACAATATGTAGTGAGAAAACATTCTCAGAATCACCAGGATCCGTTGAAGCGTTTCAGAGTTGTGACCTCATAAAGTGACAGTGGTCAGAATTGAAAAAAATTGCCTGGTCAGGAAGTTGAAAACAGGCTTCTGGGTGAAGGGGATAAATAGATCTATACTCTGGAATTGAAGAACCACATTCTTACTTAACTTGTTGTTGATCTTCATGCAAAATGGGTGGAAAATTGGGGTGGATGGTAGCCATGCACAGGTTTATTGCTTTGAAGATTAAGCTGACATTTGGTATAAGGTGCATTGTGTTGAATAAAATGCAAATCAGGTTGCAATAGTATGTGCTGCACCATGTCTGGATAACCAAGTGACTCCTAGTGTGGATGAAGTGATAGTGGAGCGTCATGACATTGCCTGACAAAAGCATTCAGTCATTCCTAAAGTTTAACCCCTTTCTGACATCGGGTGCAATAGTATGCCGATGTCGGACTCCCCCTGTTTGGTGCGGACTCTTGACAGCTGATCTATACAACTGACATGTGCCTGCAACAGCTGCGGGTAGAATCGCGATCCACCCGCAGCTGTTATCTAGTTAAATGCCACTGTCAAATTTTGACAGCAGCATTTAAGTTGTGCTTACCAGAAGCAGGAGGCTAATCCAGCCCATGGGTTCCACATGTAAGAAAAATGAGGGCACTCACCAGTCTTCACGAGATTCAAAACTTTATTGCTGACATATCCACATAAAATTCATAGCCGGAGCTGATAGAGCTGCAGCTCGTGTGAGCAGGGGAGAACCAGGACGACGGCCGTTTCACGCTGTGCTTGCGCTTCTACGGGTGATTTGACCTGTAGAAGCGCAAGCACAGCGCGAAATGGCCGTCGTCCTGGTTCTCCCCTGCTCACACAAGCTGCGGCTCTATCAGCTCCGGCTATGAATTTTATGTGGATATGTCAGCAATAAAGTTTTGAATCTCGTGAAGACTGGTGAGTGCCCTCGTTTTTCTTACATGTGGATTGCATAAAGACGGCTATTTTCAGAGGAGCACCTAAAGTCAGGATTCGTGGGCTGTGCCGTTCATTGTCGAATCTCCACACACCCTGTTAGTGGTCAAAAAAACCGTTGAAGACTGTGCCGCTCTGTTTTTTCTGTCTTTGTATTTTGGACTTGCAGCCCATGGGTTGGCATGACAAACAGAGGTCGGCTCTCATAGCAAGTTAGCATTTCTGCTACACACAGGCGATCTGATCATTGCATGTGTGTAGCAGAGGTGGTCAAAGTACTGCAGAGTACTGCAGCTTCTAGTCTCCCATGGAGATTATTGAAGCATGCAAAAAGTAAAATAAGTTTAGAAAAATATTACAAAAGTAAAAAATATATAAAAGTTTAAATCACCCCACTTTCACCCCATTCAAAATATAAAAATAATAAAAAAAATCAAATATACACATACAGTACCATGTAAACCTAGGGAAAACCAAACTTGCAGTGCATATGCTGCGGAAAATACCGCGCTGAAACGCTGCTTCCTATTTTCTGCAGCATGTCAATTCTTTGTGCGGATTCCGCAGCGGTTTACACCTGCTCCTCAATAGGAATCTACAGGTATAAAACCGCAGGTGGAAACCGCACAAAAACCGCTGGAAATCCGCGGTAAATCCGCACACGAATCCGCAATGTGTGCACATAGCCTAAACATTAGAGCAAATTTAATATTCATAAAAATGCTGAAAAGTAAGAATGTTCTAAAAAATAAAAGTGTTAACAGTTTATTTTTTTCAGTTAATAAAAAGCAAAGTGAATGAGCAAAATACAAATTTAAATCATCAAAATTTTGTGTGACCACACTTGCCCTCAAAATAGCCCTGATCACAGCACTGAGTCTTTGAATAAATGAAGGGACACAAGGATTTGTGCTACCTACATCCACACTAGATTGGTGGTAGTTCTCCAAGATGTTTGGAACAGCCTCCATGCAAAATTCCTTCATAAACTGTTTACATAGAACAATTGATGCTTTGAAGCTGTTTTGAAAACAAAAGGTTTTCACACCAAATATTGATTTGATTGAGGTTTCTCATATGTTCATTCATGTTACATTAAGTTAATTGAAAAAATAAACTATTAATACTTCTAATATTGAAAGCATTGTTAATTTATAGCATATTTTCCACACCTGCCTAAAAATTTTGCATACTAATGAATATGATTCAATGGTGCAGATCCACTATGTGCTGTTTCCTCCTGGTGTAAAATCCAAATGTACCTGTATCTCATAGAGTACAGCTTCCTTGGGATAGATTTAGCTGAAAGGTGAAAAATTCCACAAAATTCCGCATCTTGTTGGAGAAAGTTGCACAAGGTTTTTTTGTACTTTATTGGTTAACATCCAATAGCGGGGTGGGCTATTTATGCCACTCTGGTAGAAAAACAAATGTATGTCCAAAAGCATGTGCCATTCTTTCCCATTGAAGACAGTAGTCTGCCCGGATTTACTGTATGCTGAAAAATGTACCTAGTTTTTCCTGACTCCTCTGTAAAAATGTCTTGAAATGATGGAAACAATTTTACATGTATATAATTCCTATATTTTCATCAAATAATTTTTATTGAGTTTTTCAAGATTATAAAGTCAAACATTTAAACAGGGACAATAAAACAAGGGAATTAATTGGGTAAAGGAAACATGGGTAGGGGAAATTTGATGAGAGAAGGAGAGCTAGCAAACTTTAGTGGGCAGGAAAACAGGGGCGGGAGATGAAAAGAGTGAATGAAAAGTTGGGGGTAGATCTCTATATGCTGTAAACTCAAATTATTACAGACAAATAATTGAGACAATAAATTAAATCAAAGTTTGGTATTTAACTTTTAAACATTTCTATTATTGGCAGTATTGGCCTTGGACTGGAATTCTTTATTACGGAGATAACATTAGACTCTATATTTCTGGAGAATGTCATTTCTAATTGTGGAGGATAGCTCGAATTTGTTACGGAACAATATTTTAACTATTATATCTTCAATTGAAGGAATATTGATGACTTCCAATTGGTTGCCAACAAATGTTTCGGAACCAAAAAGGTATGTGTCATAATGAATTTGGAATTAGTAGAAAAATCATCTGTGTCTGGTAGTGTTGAGCATTCCGATACCGCAGGTATCGGCCGATACTTAGCGGTATCGGAATTCCAATACCGAGATCCGATACTTGCCGCGTATCGGATACCGGAATCGGAAGTTCCCAGGATTCAAACTGCACAAATTTGCACAAATTCAGCCAATGAGAATGATTCCAAGTGTGGGCACATCCTGTTCAGCATGGAGGGCATGAAACTACTGGCAAGGCTGTGATTGGCTGCTGAAATGATGTCATGCTGCAGTTAAAAAAGCGCTGGCGCCATTTTGCGCTCACTCTGCTGTGAATTCAGTTAGTGACAGGACGCTGTTTGCTGACTGAGGGCCAGTTTAGAGATAGCGATTTGCTTCATTGTTCTTTTCCAAGGCTAATTTAGCAACCGCTGTGTTCACCTACTAATCACCTTGCTTTTGCCTTGCAGCGCTGTTTTCACAGCAATCTGCAAGGTCTGTGTGTGTGTGTGTGTGAGTGCAGCCCACTCTCTAGTCTGTGTGCAGCCAATAGGCCATAGCTGGTTGTATTCAGTTCAGGGAGGGTGGTTCATTGCCTCATACTGTTCTATTTTTTTTTTTCAAGTAGTGTAGTCTGCTGCTCATTTTTTCTAATAATTCCTATTAGTGACTTTCCACCTGTATCCAGCTAACTTGTGGAAAAACACTACATAGGATAAAGTAGAGGAGGTTTTTGGGGTCTTGCAGCGCCGTTTACGGCTGTCTGCATGGTCTCCGTGTGACTGCAGCTCGCCCTGTAGTCTGTGAGCAGCCATAGCCTGGTTGTATCCAGCTCAGGGTAAATCACTGCGTCATACCGTAAAATCAATTTTCCTTTTGTTTTAAGTAGTGCAGGCTGCTGCACATTTTTTCAAAAAATTCCTATTAGTGTCTTTCCACCCGTATCCAGCTAACTTGTGGAAAAACACTACATAGGATAAAGTAGAGGAGGGTTTTTGGGCCTTGCAGCGCCGTTTACGGCTGTCTGCACGGTCTCCGTGTGACTGCAGCTCGCCCTGTAGTCTGTGAGCAGCAATAGCCTGGTTGTATCCAGCTCAGGGTTCTTCACTGCGTCATACCGTAAAATCAATTTTCCTTTTGTTTTAAGTAGTGCAGGCTGCTGCACATTTTTTCAAAAAATTCCTATTAGTGTCTTTCCACCCGTATCCAGCTAACTTGTGGAAAAACACTACATAGGATAAAGTAGAGGAGGGTTTTTGGGCCTTGCAGCGCCGTTTACGGCTGTCTGCACGGTCTCCGTGTGACTGCAGCTCGCCCTGTAGTCTGTGAGCAGCCATAGCCTGGTTGTATCCAGCTCAGGGTTCTTCACTGCGTCATACCGTAAAATCAATTTTCCTTTTGTTTTAAGTAGTGCAGGCTGCTGCACATTTTTTCAAAAAATTCCTATTAGTGTCTTTCCACCCGTATCCAGCTAACTTGTGGAAAAACACTACATAGGATAACGTAGAGGAGGGTTTTTGGGCCTTGCAGCGCCGTTTACGGCTGTCTGCACGGTCTCCGTGTGAGTGCAGCTCTCTCTGTTGTCAGTTCAGCCCCCCAAAAATAAATAAATAATAAAGTTCACCAAACACACCACTTTACATTTCTGTAGGCCACATTAGCTCATATTAAAGTCTAGTCCACACTTTAGAAAATTAGTGTTTCTTATACCTGTTAGGACTCGGAGCTGTTCAGGAATAAGCACACAAAGCCGTTAGTACTTTTCTGCTTATCTTTATCAGTCAACCAAGATGAAGAAGGCAGGGAGTAAGGCACGTGGGCGTGGGCGAGGAGCAGGGAGAGGACATGGGGATTCTGTGCCTGCTGCGGGCACCGGTGACTCCTCAGCACCCAGTTTCACCAGGGAACAGTCCTTCATGCGCAGCTTTGTCGCAGAGCGCCGTACACCGCTGCTGCGTGAAGAACAAATTGAAGCCGTTGTCGGATGGATGGCAGCTAATGCATCGACTTCAATTAGTGCCACATCCTCTCAGACACAGAGCACTGGAGAGCACCCATCTGTCTCTTCACCACCTGCCAAATTGCCCAGGCAGACAGAGAGCCCAGGACAGGAGCCGTCTCTACTTCTGTTCTCTGAATCTCTTGGCTTGGAAACAGGGGGCCAGCCAAGCAGCATTGGAGAAATGGAAGAAGAGGCAGGGTGCAGTGATGCCCAACAGCTTTTTCTCTCTTCCTCTGAAGAGGCGGGTGGGCCAGTGCCTCCGGTCACCACATCGCAGGACGCATCCGCTGATGACACTCAGGTGCCACTTTCTGGTGCGTGCTCTGCTGCTGAGACTACCCAGGAGGAGCAGTTGATGGCAGAGGGTAGTGTAGATGATGAGGTCCTTGATCCATCTTGGCGTGAGGGACAGGAAGGTGGTGGGAGCAGCTCTGAGGAAGAGATTCCCCGAACGGGCCAAAGAGGGAGAGGGAGGGGGAAGACTGCAGATCCTGCAGCCTCCGCTTTGGCACCCGTTAGGAGCATGTCTCTTCCAAAAGCCAAAAAGGGCGCTCCCAAGACTTGCAGTGCCTGGTCCTTTTTTGACACAGTTGCAGATGACATTTGCTATGTCAAATGCAAGGTGTGTCATCACAAAGTCAAAAGAGGTCGAAATGTCAGCAACCTCAATACCTCCAACATGTGGAAACATGTGCGCACCAGGCACGTGGCGGAGTTCGAAAAACACACTGAAGAGCTAGGCCAACCAACAGCGGCAGCTACCACCTCTTCAGCTCGTGTTGCCTCTTCCTCCAGCTCACACGCAGCTGGTTCGGCTTCCTCCCAGGATCGCCGTGGAAGAACCTCTGGCCCTGTTGTCCAGAGACCCACTGTAATTCCACCCGCAGCACCACGTTCCCAGTCATCCACACACTCCCAGCCCAGTCTACAGCCATCGGTAGTACAGGCATGGGAGAAAAGGCGGCCTTTCTCGTCAAACCACCCACGAGCACAGGCTCTGACTGCAGGCATTGCCAAACTTCTGTCACTGGAAATGCTGTCATTCAGGCTGGTGGAGACTGACAGCTTCCGTGACTTGATGTCATTGGCAGTCCCACAGTACAATGTGCCCAGCCGCTTTTACTTCAGCAGGCAAGCTGTCCCTGCCCTGCACAAGCATGTGGAGGGACACATAAAACACGCGCTACTGAACGCCGTCAGTAGCAAGGTCCACCTCACCACCAATGCGTGGACCAGTCAACATGGACAGGGGCGATACCTTTCCCTCACTGCCCATTGGGTTAATGTTGTTGAGCCGGGTACAGATCGTGCGAGTGGCGCAGGACGTGTCCTGCCCACTCCAAGGATTGCAGGAATCCATTCTGTATGCATTGACTCCTCCTCTTACACCAGTTCCTCAGAATCATCGCTGCAGGAGCCGTCACAGTCCACCTCCACATGGACCCATGATGATGAACGTTTACCTGTTACCTGTTACGACCGACATGAGCACAGCCGTGGCCAAACGTCAACAGGCCGTCTTGAAATTAATTTCTTTGGGGAATCGAAGCCACACAGCACAGGAGCTCTGGAATGCCATCAAGCAGGAGAGCGATGTGTGGTTGTGCCAGCGAATCTCCAGCCAGGCATGGTAGTGTGTGATAATGGCCGAAATCTGGTGGCAGCTCTGGGCCTCGGCAACCTCACTCACATCCCATGTCTGGCACATGTGCTCAATTTGGTCGTGCAGAGTTTTTTGAGGGACTATCCGGATCTTGATGCACTGCTGCACAAGGTCCGCCTAGAGTGTGCTCACTTGCGGCGTTCCAGCACGGCAAAATCGTGCATTGCGGCTCTGCAGCGCCGACACCGCCTGCCGGAACATCGCATCATATGTGACCTACCTACCAGGTGGAATTCCACGTTATATATGTTGGAGCGGTTGTGTGAGCAGCAGCAAGCTGTAATGGAGTACCAGCTGTATCAGGCGCAAAGAAGTCGCACTCCGCGCCGTTCAGACTTCACAACCACAGAGTGGGCCACTATGAAGGACGTCTGCCAAGTTTTGCGTCCCTTCGATTATTCCACGCGGATGGCGAGTGCAGATGATGCACTAGTCAGCATGACTGTCCCCCTTATCTGCCTGCTTGAAAAATCACTGCAAGCGCTAAGGGATGCTGTTGTGGAAGAGGTGGAGGATGAGGATTCACCATTTCCATCATCTTCTGGACAGTCAGCACCACGTGGTTCCTCACAAACGCGTAGGCAGGGGACACTTTGTGAGGAGGATGAGGAGGAGTCAATGGAGGAGGAAGACATCCGTCCAGAGGAGGGAGTTACACAATTGTCCAGTACTCAGTGTGTACAGCGAGGGTGGGGTGATGACGAGCGGGCAGAGATCACGCCTCCAGCAGGGGACAGCGTTTCTTGGCCAGTTGGCAGTCTGCAACACATGGTGGATTACATGCTGCAATGCCTGAGAAATGACCGCCGCATCGCCCACATTCTCAACATGTCTGATTATTGGGTGTTCACCCTCCTCGATCCTCGCTACCGGGACAACGTAGAAAGCCTCATCACACCGTTGAACCGGGAGCGAAAAATGCGGGAGTACCAAGACACACTGGTGAATTGCATCATCTTCTCCATTCCAACTGAGAGAAGTGCTGCTAGTGCATTACAAAGCAGCTCAGTGCGTCCAGACAGTGGAGGAGGCTCTGCACAAAGAGGGAGCAGAAGCAGTGCCTCTGCCCAAGGCAAGACCAGTATGGCCCAACTGTGGCACAGTTTTGTGTGCCCGCCACAAAAGTCTACACCATCACAGATGGCTCCAGTCAGCAGGAGGCAACGGTTCCGTCAGATGGTGACAGACTACATGTCTTGCCCTCTTGCTGTACTCCCAGACTGCTCTTCCCCTTTCAAGTTTTGGGTCTCAAAGCTGGATACATGGCCAGAGCTAAGCCAGTATGCATTGGAGGTGCTGGCTTGCCCTGCGGCTAGTGTATTATCGGAACGCGTCTTTAGTGCTGCAGGTGGTGTACTAACTGACCGTCGCATGCGACTATCCTCCGATAACATTGACCGGCTTACTTTCTTGAAAATGAACAAGGCCTGGATCTCGCAGGAATTTGCCACTCCTCTTCCTGATTAAATAATTAGGTGACTGTCTACAGTATCCAGGTCTCCTGTTGTGTTCATCTTTCTACCACCTGAACTTAAATTCCTGGGCTCCAACACCGCCAGTTGAGGCTCAGAAGTGCCGTCTGCACAGTCAAAACATACGACCCAGTGTTATTGGGTTTCAGTAACGTCAGCTGATCCCCAGCTGTGTAGCCGGCAATGTGTCCTGCGACCGCCACGCTGACACAACAACTTAAATGTAAGGGAACCTGTCCCCCCCCCAAGGCGTTTGGTACTGAAAGAGCCACCATTACTGCTGCACAAGGAAAAGGTAGCTATTTATGTTTTGCTCCTTGCACGCTCAGAACTTAACACTTATAAAATGTGTCCACTGATACCGTAAAACCGTCCCGGAGGTGGGACTTTCCTTCGTAATGTGACGCAGCACAGCCGTCATTCTTACCTGTCATGATCTCTGCAGGCAGAGATCATAGCAAGCCTATAGAGGGACAAGCTCTCGGAAGATGGAACTATACTGACCATGAACTAAGCCTGCCGCGCAACTAGAAATAGCCAGGTAGCATTTCCTATTAATCGCTAGATGCCCAGCTCTGGCCTAAGACCTAAATAGCTAGCAGAGGGAAATATAAGACCTGGCTCACCTCTAGAGAAATATTCCAAAGAAGACAGTAGCCCCCCACATATAATGACGGTGAGTTCAGATGAAACAACAAACGCAGCAGGAAAATAGTCTTAGCAAATTTGAGGTCCGCTTACTAGATAGCAGAAGACAGACAGTATACTTTCATGGTCAGCAGAAAAATACTAACAAAACACCATCCAGAGATTACCTTAAACTCTGGCATTAACTCATAACGCCAGAGTAGCAATCCCTGATCGACGAGAGCTTTCCAGACACAGTAACAAAACTTCAGCTGCGAACTGGAACAAATAGGCAAAACAAAACATGGACAAAAGTCCAACTTATCAGTAGTTGTCTAGAAGCAGGAACAAGCACTGAGAGGCATCAGATAACATTGTTGACCGGCAAGAAACCACCAGAGAAATGAGCTTAAATAGCGACACCCACTACTGATGGAATCAGGTGAAACAGGAAAGAGGATGACAAGTCCAATTCCACAAGCGGCCACCGGGGGAGCCCAGAATCCAAATTCACAACAGTACCCCCCCCTCAAGGAGGGGGCACCGAACCCTCACCAGATCCACCAGGGCGACCAGGATGAGCCCTATGGAAGGCACGAACAAGATCAGAAGCATGAACATCAGATGCATTGACCCAAGAATTATCCTCCTGGCCGTAACCCTTCCAGTTGACCAGATACTGGAGTTTCCGTCTGGAAACACGAGAGTCCAAAATTTTCTCCACAACGTACTCCAACTCACCCTCAACCAACACCGGAGCAGGAGGCTCAACAGAAGGTACAACAGGTACCTCATACCTGCGCAATAACGACCGATGAAAAACGTTATGAATGGAAAAGGACGCAGGGAGGTCCAAAAGGAAAGAAACAGGATTAAGAATCTCCAATATTCTATAAGGGCCGATGAACCGAGGTTTAAACTTAGGAGAAGAGACCCTCATAGGGACAAAACGAGAAGACAGCCACACTAAATCTCCAACACAAAGCCGAGAACCAACACGACGATGACGGTTGGCAAAACGCTGAGTCTTCTCCTGTGACAACTTCAAATTGTCCATAACCTGCCCCCAGATGTGATGCAATCTCTCCACCACCGCATCCACTCCAGGACAATCCGAGGATTCCACCTGACCGGAGGAAAATCGAGGGTGAAACCCCGAATTACAGAAAAACGGGGACACCAAGGTGGAAGAACTGGCCCGATTATTGAGAGCGAACTCTGCCAATGGCAAAAAAGCAACCCAATCATCCTGGTCAGCAGAGACAAAACACCTCAGATATGTCTCAAGGGTCTGATTAGTCCGCTCGGTCTGGCCATTAGTCTGAGGGTGAAAAGCAGATGAAAAAGACAAATCTATGCCCATCCTAGCACAGAATGCCCGCCAAAATCTAGACACAAATTGGGTACCTCTGTCAGAAACAATATTCTC
Organism: Ranitomeya variabilis; assembly: GCF_051348905.1. NCBI lineage: Eukaryota > Metazoa > Chordata > Amphibia > Anura > Dendrobatidae > Ranitomeya > Ranitomeya variabilis. Next base: position 113,448,173 of record NC_135237.1, on the reverse strand, counting down.
AGGAATACCGTGCAATCGGACAACATTCTGAAAAAACAGAGGAACCAACTCAGAAGAAGAAGGCAACTTGGGCAGAGGAACCAAATGGACCATTTTAGAGAAACGGTCACAGACCACCCAGATGACAGACATCTTCTGGGAAACAGGCAGATCTGAAATAAAATCCATCGAGATGTGTGTCCAAGGCCTCTTAGGAATAGGCAAGGGCAACAGCAGTCCGCTAGCCCGAGAACTACAAGACTTGGCCCGAGCACAAACGTCACATGACTGCACAAAGACTCGCACATCTCGTGACAGAGAAGGCCACCAGAAGGATCTTGCCACCAAATCCCTGGTACCAAAAATTCCGGGATGACCTGCCAATGCAGAAGAATGTACCTCAGAGATGACTCTGCTGGTCCAATCATCCGGAACAAACAGTCTATCAGGCGGACAACGATCCGGTCTATCCGCCTGAAACTCTTGCAAGGACCGCCGCAGATCAGGAGAAACGGCCGACAAAATTACTCCCTCCCTAAGGATACCTGTGGGTTCAGAATTACCAGGAGAGTCCGGGTCAAAACTCCTAGAAAGGGCATCTGCCTTAACATTCTTAGAACCCGGTAGGTATGACACCACAAAATTAAAGCGAGAAAAAAATAAAGACCAGCGCGCCTGTCTAGGATTCAGGCGTCTGGCAGTCTCAAGATAAATCAAATTTTTGTGGTCAGTCAATACCACCACCTGATGCCTAGCCCCCTCGAGCCAATGGCGCCACTCCTCAAACGCCCACTTCATGGCCAAAAGCTCCCGATTCCCAACATCATAATTCCGCTCTGCGGGCGAAAATTTGCGAGAAAAGAAGGCACAAGGCCTAATGACGGAGCAGTCGGAACCTTTCTGCGACAACACTGCCCCAGCTCCGATCTCCGAAGCGTCAACCTCAACCTGAAAAGGCAGATTCACATCAGGCTGACGCAACACAGGGGCAGAGGCAAAACGGCGCTTAAGCTCCTGAAAGGCCTCTACAGCATGAGGGGACCAATTAGCAACATCAGCGCCTTGTCTGGTCAAATCAGTCAGTGGTTTAACGACATCCGAAAAACCAGCAATAAATCGGCGGTAAAAGTTGGCAAAGCCCAAAAATCTCTGAAGACCCTTAAGAGAGGAGGGCTGAGTCCAGTCACAAATAGCTTGCACCTTGACGGGATCCATCTCAATGGAAGAGGGAGAAAAAATATACCCCAAAAAGGAAATTTTCTGGACCCCAAAAACGCACTTAGACCCCTTCACACATAAAGAATTAGACCGCAGAACCTGAAAAACTCTCCTGACCTGCTGGACATGAGAGTCCCAGTCATCAGAAAAAATCAGAATATCATCCAGATATATTATCATAAATTTATCCAGAAAATCGCGGAAAATATCATGCATAAAAGACTGGAAAACTGAAGGGGCATTAGAAAGACCAAAAGGCATGACCAAATACTCAAAGTGGCCCTCGGGCGTATTAAATGCGGTCTTCCACTCATCCCCCTGCCTGATCCGCACCAAATTATACGCCCCACGAAGATCAATTTTAGAGAACCACTTAGCACCCTCTATACGAGCAAACAAATCAGTAAGCAATGGCAATGGGTATTGATACTTAACAGTGATCTTATTCAGAAGCCGATAATCAATACATGGTCTCAAAGAGCCGTCTTTTTTTGAGACAAAGAAAAACCCAGCTCCCAAGGGAGAAGAAGATGGACGAATATGTCCCTTTTCCAAAGACTCCTTTATATATTCCCGCATAGCAGCATGTTCCGGCACAGACAAATTAAACAAACGACCCCTTGGATATTTACAACCCGGTATCAAATCTATGGCACAATCGCACTCACGGTGCGGAGGTAACGACCCAAGCTTGGGTTCGTCAAAGACGTCTTGATAATCAGAGAGGAACTCAGGGACTTCAGAGGGAATGGACGACGAAATAGAAACCAAAGGTACGTCCCCATGAATACCCTTACATTCCCAGCTCAACACAGACATAGCTCTCCAGTCCAAGACTGGGTTGTGAGACTGCAACCATGGCAATCCCAGTACCAAATCGTCATGTAAATTATACAGCACCAGGAAACGAATAATCTCCTGGTGATCCGGATTGATACGCATGGTTACTTGTGTCCAGTATTGTGGTTTATTATTAGCCAATGGGGTGGAGTCAATCCCCTTCAGAGGAATAAGAGTCTCCAAAGGCTCTAAATCAAAACCACAACGATTGGCAAAGGACCAATCCATAAGACTCAGAGCGGCGCCAGAGTCAACATAGGCGTCCGTGGCAATGGATGACAAAGAGCAAATCAGGGTTACAGACAAAATAAACTTAGACTGAATGGTGCCAATGGAAACAGACTTATCAAGCTTCTTTGTACGCCTAGAGCATGCCGATATAACATGAGTAGAATCCCCACAATAGAAACACAATCCATTCTTCCGTCTAAAATTCTGTCGCTCGCTCCTGGACAGAATTCTATCACACTGCATACTTTCTGGCGTCTTTTCCATAGACACCGCCAGATGGTGCATCGGTTTGCGCTCCCGCAGACGCCTATCAATCTGAATAGCCATTGTCATGGACTCATTCAGACCTGCAGGCAAAGGGAACCCCACCATAACATCCTTAACGGCATCAGAGAGACCTTCTCTAAAAGTTGCCGCCAAGGCGCACTCATTCCACTGAGTAAGCACAGACCATTTACGGAATTTTTGGCAGAAAACTTCAGCTTCGTCTTGCCCCTGAGATAGTGCCATCAAAGTTTTTTCTGCCTGAAGTTCCAAATGAGGTTCCTCATAAAGCAAGCCCAAGGCCAGAAAAAACGCATCCACATCGCGTAACGCAGGATCCCCTGCTGGCAATGAGAAGGCCCAATCTTGAGGGTCACCCCTGAGCAAGGAAATCACAATCCTAACCTGCTGAGCAGGGTCTCCAGCTGAACGAGACTTCAGGGACAAATAAAGCTTACAATTATTTCGGAAATTCTGGAAGCTAGCTCTATTCCCTGTGAAGAACTCCGGCAAAGGAATTCTCGGCTCAGATACCGGAGCATGTACTACAAAATCTTGTAAATTTTGTACTTTCGTGATGAGATTATTCAAACCCGCAGTTACACTCTGGAGATCCATTATTGTCAGGTGCACACAGAGCATACAGAGATTAGGAGGAGAGAGAGAAAAAAGACTGCAGCAAGGCAGACTGGAGGAAAAAAAAAAAAAAAAAAAATTCCAGCAGACTTCTTATAACTCTCCTTTCTCAACCTGGGTCTTTAACACTTTATAGGCCGGTCAAACTGTCATGATCTCTGCAGGCAGAGATCATAGCAAGCCTATAGAGGGACAAGCTCTCGGAAGATGGAACTATACTGACCATGAACTAAGCCTGCCGCGCAACTAGAAATAGCCAGGTAGCATTTCCTATTAATCGCTAGATGCCCAGCTCTGGCCTAAGACCTAAATAGCTAGCAGAGGGAAATATAAGACCTGGCTCACCTCTAGAGAAATATTCCAAAGAAGACAGTAGCCCCCCACATATAATGACGGTGAGTTCAGATGAAACAACAAACGCAGCAGGAAAATAGTCTTAGCAAATTTGAGGTCCGCTTACTAGATAGCAGAAGACAGACAGTATACTTTCATGGTCAGCAGAAAAATACTAACAAAACACCATCCAGAGATTACCTTAAACTCTGGCATTAACTCATAACGCCAGAGTAGCAATCCCTGATCGACGAGAGCTTTCCAGACACAGTAACAAAACTTCAGCTGCGAACTGGAACAAATAGGCAAAACAAAACATGGACAAAAGTCCAACTTATCAGTAGTTGTCTAGAAGCAGGAACAAGCACTGAGAGGCATCAGATAACATTGTTGACCGGCAAGAAACCACCAGAGAAATGAGCTTAAATAGCGACACCCACTACTGATGGAATCAGGTGAAACAGGAAAGAGGATGACAAGTCCAATTCCACAAGCGGCCACCGGGGGAGCCCAGAATCCAAATTCACAACACTTACCCCCCCCGGCGACGTGCGCCGGCTCCTCAGCGTTGTTTGATTCTGTCTCGAAGCCTGCGCTGTTATGTTATCCCTTGGCCAGGCACACTTAGCGCTGCCCGTCTTCTGACATCATTTGGTGTCAGGCTGACTGCGCCTGTGCGGCTGCGCTGGCCGAGAGCCCGCCTCGCAGTGTCTTCTGATTTAATCCCACTGCAGGCCTGAGATCCATGGACATGCGCAGTGCATATCTGAACCTCCGCCTCTCACTCATCTCCCTACGCCTTCTTCAGACTGTGCGCCGTCAGCTGATCCCTAATAGCATGTCACGGCCGTGACGCCGCACAGTCTGAAGAAGCCGTAGGGAGGAAAGTGAGAGGCGAGGATATGCACTGCGCATGGCCACGGATCCCAGGCCCGCGGTTGGATTACATTAGATGACACTGCGAGGCGGGCTCTCGGCCAGTGCGTCCGCACAGGTGCAGCCAGACTGACACCAAATGATGTCAGAAGATGGGCAGCGCTAAGTGTACCTGGCCAAGGGATAACATAACAGCGCAGTCTCCAGGACGGAATCAAACAACGCTGAGGAGCCGACGCACGGCGCCAAGTGGGTAGGAATGACGGCTGTGCTGCGTCATATTACGAAGGAATTACAGTCAACAGTCGCTCCTCTGCTATTGGGGTTCAGTAACGTCAGCTGTTCCCCAGCTGTGTGTGTGGCAATCCCTCCTATCTCCTCCACCTCCTCCTCCTCATCCTGCTGTCCCTGGGCTCCAACACCGCTAGTTGTTGTCTGGAAGTGCTGTCCGCACAGTCAACAGTCGCTCCTCTGTTATTGGGGTTCAGTAACGTCAGCTGTTCCCCAGCTGTGTGTGTGGCAATCCCTCCTATCTCCTCCACCTCCTCCTCATCCTGCTGTCCCTGGGCTCCAACACCGCTAGTTGTTGTCTGGAAGTGCTGTCCGCACAGTCAACAGTCGCTCCTCTGTTATTGGGGTTCAGTAACGTCAGCTGTTCCCCAGCTGTGTGTGTGGCAATCCCTCCTATCTCCTCCACCTCCTCCTCCTCATCCTGCTGTCCCTGGGCTCCAACACTGCTAGTTGTTGTCTGGAAGTGCTGTCCGCACAGTCAACAGACGCTCCTCTGTTATTGGGGTTCAGTAACGTCAGCTGTTCCCCAGCTGTGTGTGTGGCAATCCCTCCTATCTCCTCCACCTCCTCCTCCTCATCCTGCTGTCCCTGGGCTCCAACACCGCTAGTTGTTTTCCGGAAGTGCTGTCCGCACAGAGCCAAACACCTTGCCAATGTGTTAGTGGGGTTCAGTAATGCCTGCTGCTCCCCTGCTGTGTAGCCGCAATTTAAGGGAACCTGGAAGCCACCCCCCCCCAGGCGTTTGTTACTGAAAGAGCCACCTTGTGCAGCAGTAATAATGATGCAAAAGGAAAAAGTGGCTCTTTTTGTGGTGCTCCTTGCACACGCTGAGCTTGACACTTATGAAATGTGTCCCCTCACACCGTTAAACCGTCCGGTCGGAGGGACTTTCCTTTGTCATGTGACGCAGCACAGCTGTCATTCTTACACCCTTGGCGCCGTGCGCCGCCTCCTCAGCGTTGTTTGAATCTGTTCCGGAGCCTGCGCTGTTATGTTAGCCCTTGTCCATGCACACATTTTGCGCTGACCATCTTCTGACATCATTTGGTGTCAGGCTGGCTGCGCCTGTGCGGCCGCGCTGGACGAGATCCCGCCTCGTAGTGTCTTCTGATTTAATCCCACTGCAGGCCTGTGATCCATGGACATGCGCAGTGCATATCTTAACCTCCGCCTCTCTCTCATCTCCCTCAGCCTTCTTCAGACTGTGCGCCGTCAGCTGATCCCTAATAGCATGCCACGGCCATGACGCTGCACAGTCTGAAGAAGCTGGAAGGAGGGGAGTGAGAGGCAAGGATATGCACTGCGCATGCCCATGGATCACAGGTCCGCAGAGTGATTACATTAGATGACACAGCGAGGCGGGATCTTGGCCAGTGCAGCCGCACAGGCGCAGCCAGCCTGACACCAAATGATGTCAGAAGATGGGCAGCGCAAAATGTGTGCATGCACAAGGGCTAATATAACAGCGCAGGCTCCGGGACAGATTCAAACAACGCTGCGGAGGCGGCGCACGGCACCAAGGGGGTAAGAATGACAGCTGTGCTGCGTCACATGACAAAGGAAAGTCCCTCCGACCGGACGGTTTAACGGTGTGAGGGGACACATTTCATAAGTGTCAAGTTCAGCGTTTGCAAGGACCATAATTAAAAGAGCTAAGTTTACCTTTTCCAGCATTAGTGCTGTACAATATGGCTCTTTCAGCTACAAACCCCTGGGGGGGGGGATAAAGGTTCCCTTTCAACTTGCTCCAGTGCAGGCTTCGGCCAACATTAAATGATGTCAGAAGATGGGCAGCGCTAACAGCGCAAGGCCAAGGGATAACACGACAGCGCAGACTCCTGTGCAGCAAATAACGACGCTCAGGAGGCCGCGCCCAGCACCAAGGTGGGATTTTTGACAGCTGTGCTGCGTCTAATTACAAAGGGAACACTAAACAAGAAAAAGGATATGCATACCACTGAGATCCAACAGAAAATAATTTTATTAGTACAAAAGCACACAGCAAGGTAGAACATACATATTAAAAACATTTAAAATCCACAAAACAAGCACATGATCAATACACTATGTGCAAAACCCCCAGCAAGTGGAACACAATTACCAACCAGCACCAAATAGTTTACAATGTGTCAAACGGATGGCATTTATATGCACATACCCAATCAAAACTGCCCATCTACTACCGGTTACGTCCTACCTATAACCTATACCCACACAGTAATGTAAGGAACCGGACACAAATTATGTCCCAGGCATAATTACCAAAATAATGCCACACCAAACAGGTGCCACGAGTCGGTTATAAGCATGACCCCCAAGCCTGGGAGCAAAGCAGATGCTCAGGTCCAAGATCCTAAAGGTAGTGTACGCAAAGATGTGCGCCAGGTAGAGATTCAGCAGTTTAAAATAAAGGTGCTCGTGCTGGGGGGATGAGGACCCCACGCGTATCGACGCTATATCAGCGTCTTCATCAGGGGAAGTATAAGATACGGACGCCCGACCCTGCTTATATGCAGTAAAGTAATAAGACTTAATATTTATCACCTGTGAGGGTGTACGACGTGCAGATCTCTCAGGGAGTGTGCTAGTTACCATTTCCGGTTCAAAGGGAATTCCACCATCGCGCCTGCGTGGGGGAATAGCCCAGCCGGCAAATAGAGACTGCGCACTGGTAAGCGTCTCTCTGGTGTGAGATTTCGTCACAACCCAGTGAACACCAAGCTCATCACGGGTTGCGCCTGCGCAGTCCAGCAAAAAGGGAGCTTTGATAAAAGCTTGGACCGGTCCAAAAATTCTTCCTTAAATCATGGTGGCTTTAAACCAGGGTGTTATTAGCACCTGGGCTATTTCATACTTTAGTGGTTGCACTTGTCCCGAGTAGGTGGAATGTAAGCTTGATGGGCTGTAAGCTCTTCACTACATCTCTGTGGCCATTTTGCACAGGCGTTCCCTGTATATAAGTGATTCCTTCTCTGCGTGTAAATGCGTTTTACATCGGCGTTCTTGTGGCAAATCATAGTGGTGGGACTGCATTTACTATCTTTAAATCCCGTAATGGGTTAAACTATTGTGGCAGAGCTACTTGTCTGCGCAGGCGCTGATGTTGGCACTCTTTGATTTTTATCAAAGCTCCCTTTTTGCTGGACTGCGCAGGCGCAACCCGTGATGAGCTTGGTGTTCACTGGGTTGTGACGAAATCTCACACCAGAGAGACGCTTACCAGTGCGCAGTCTCTATTTGCCGGCTGGGCTATTCCCCCACGCAGGCGCGATGGTGGAATTCCCTTTGAACCGGAAATGGTAACTAGCACACTCCCTGAGAGATCTGCACGTCGTACACCCTCACAGGTGATAAATATTAAGTCTTATTACTTTACTGCATATAAGCAGGGTCGGGCGTCCGTATCTTATACTTCCCCTGATGAAGACGCTGATATAGCGTCGATACGCGTGGGGTCCTCATCCCCCCAGCACGAGCACCTTTATTTTAAACTGCTGAATCTCTACCTGGCGCACATCTTTGCGTACACTACCTTTAGGATCTTGGACCTGAGCATCTGCTTTGCTCCCAGGCTTGGGGGTCATGCTTATAACCGACTCGTGGCACCTGTTTGGTGTGGCATTATTTTGGTAATTATGCCTGGGACATAATTTGTGTCCGGTTCCTTACATTACTGTGTGGGTATAGGTTATAGGTAGGACGTAACCGGTAGTAGATGGGCAGTTTTGATTGGGTATGTGCATATAAATGCCATCCGTTTGACACATTGTAAACTATTTGGTGCTGGTTGGTAATTGTGTTCCACTTGCTGGGGGTTTTGCACATAGTGTATTGATCATGTGCTTGTTTTGTGGATTTTAAATGTTTTTAATATGTATGTTCTACCTTGCTGTGTGCTTTTGTACTAATAAAATTATTTTCTGTTGGATCTCAGTGGTATGCATATCCTTTTTCTTGTTTAGTGTTTTATGGCTCTTATATATGCATATGGTTGATCCCAGATTTCTTTATTTTTTGTGGTGCCCGCTACACTTTTTCTTGTGTATAATTACAAAGGGAACTCACGCCTCCAAAACAGTTTGACTGCTTAAGGGCCTAAATGTTATACGTGTTTCTTTCTGCGTGTGCAAGGAGCAAAATTAAAAGAGCAACCTTTGACTTGTGCAGCATTACTGCTGCCCAAGCTGTGGCTCTTGTAGTTTGTAACCCCTGAGGGGGGGTTAAAGGTTACCTTTAAAATCGGTTCAATTAGGCTTCGGCCTACACTCTGCTCCACCTGCAGAGCCCGGGCTCCAACACCGCTAGTTGCTGTCCGGAAGTGCTGGCTGCACAGAGCAAAACACCCGCCACTCTGTCAGTGAGGTTCAGCACCACCAGCTGTTCCCCTGCTGTGTAGCCGGCATCGTGTCCTGCAACAGCCACGCAGACACAAAGCTGCCACCAGTGCAGGCTTCGGCCTACACTCCGCTCCCTCTCCTCCCCCTGCTGACCCTGGGCTCTAACACCGCCAGTTGGGGCCCAGAAGTGCTGGCTGCACAGAGCCAAACACCTCGCCAATGTGTCAGTGGGGTTCAGCACCGCCAGCTGTTCCCCTGCTGTGTAGCCGGCATCGTGTCCTGCAACAGCCACGCAGACGCAAGAACTGAAATTGAAGGGAACCTGTCCCCCCTCCCCCAGGCGTTTGTATGTTTCACAGCCACCTTGTACAGCAGTAATGCTGCATGTGTGCAAGGTGGCTCAGAAACGTATTCCCCTTGCACACGTGGAACTGAACACGTCTAAAATGTGTCCTCTGTGACCATTACACCGTCCCTGAGGTGTGACTTTCCTTTGTAATGACACGCTGCAACCCCCTTGGTAGCGCTGCCCGTCTTCTGGCATCATTGTTTGGCTGGCTGCGCCTCTGCGGCCGCCCTGGCCCACACAACGCCCCTCGGTGTCTTATTTATTTTGACTGCGAGGGTGTGATTGATGGGCATGAGCAGTGCATATGTTCGCCTGTCCCTCATCTCCTTCGGCCTTCTTCAGACTGTGCGGCTTCATGGCCGTGGCATGCGACAAGGGATCAGCTGACGCCGCACAGTCTGAAGCAGGTGTAAGGACCCGAGTGTGAGAGGCGAACATATGTACTGCGCCAGGCCATGAATCCCAGCCCCGCAGTGTTTTAACAATGTAAAGACACTGCGGGGCTGGGATTCATGGTCATCGCGAACCGCACCGGCCAACATTAAATGATGTCAGAAGATGGGCAGCGCTAACAGCGCAAGGCCAAGGGATAACACGACAGCGCAGACTCCTGTGCAGCAAATAACGACGCTCAGGAGGCCGCGCCCAGCACCAAGGTGGGATTTTTGACAGCTGTGCTGCGTCTAATTACAAAGGGAACTCACGCCTCCAAAACAGTTTGACTGCTGTTACCTTCTGCTCCCCATCCTGGTTCCAGTACCGTCAGCTGGTTCCGGGCAGAGCCTTTGGCTTAGGTGCCTCCCTCTGGGTATCCGAGTTCCACCAACGTCAGGTGGTCCTTGGTAGTGCTTTCAGGCACGGGTACCTCCTGCTTAGTAACCAGGTTCCAGTAACGTCAGTAACGTCAGCTGGTCCTCGGTAGTTCCATTGGCTCTTGGACCTTCGGGTAGCCATCAGAGTTCCAGTTCCATCAGCTGTTTCTCGGCATTTTCTCAGCCTTCTTGTACCTTCTGCTACATTTCCAAGTTCAAGACCCTAAAGACAACGACCCGGAAGACCACCCCTAAGATGACGACGACACCAGAGACGACAACCACTGAGATGACGACGACCCTGGAGACGATGACCCTGAAGACCACCCCGATGACGACGACCCCGGAGACGACGACCCTGGAGACGACGACGACCTGGAAGACCGAGAAGCAGAAGAACAAGAGGCTGCAGAACAAAGAGCAGAAGAACATTAAGCATAAGACTAAATATCAGAGCAAAAGATATTATCTAAATTATAAGCAGAAGAAGAATAAGCAGTGTATGGGGGTGAGTCCATTCCTCCTCGTGGTGCCCCTGGATAAAGCCTGATGCTGCAGGCCAAAAAAACGGAAGGTGTAATCTTCAAACTTTTATAGATAACAACTACGGGAATGCCTGTCACAAATAAGAATATGATGAAGAAGTTGAATATGAAGAAGATAATAGTTAAATAAAAAGAATATGAACAATGTAACAAAAAAAATAATAGGTAGAAGATGAAGAAGAAGATGAAGAAGGTGAAGAAGTTGATGTCAAAGAAGCTGATGATGAGGATAATGAAGAAGAAAGTGTGGGAGAAGTAAAAAAGAAGGTGAAGGGCGTGGAAGTAGTGAAACATCAATATATGACAAAAAAAAAAAAAAATTAACATAGTCAAAATCTTTCTAACGCCGAACGTCATTAAAAAAAAAAAAAAAAATCCTGCTGTTCTATTTGATTGGGCTAAACCTCTGTGCCTTTAATGTCTCCGCCACCTCCCCCAATACATCCTACATTATTCTTAGTTGTTTTCCTTCATGTAGAATGAACCTACAAGGAAAGAAAGGGTTTATTTTAATTCCGATATTTTCGTCCCATTGACTTGCATTGGGATCGGGTATCGGTATCGGATTAGATCCGATACTTTGACGGTATCGGCCGATACTTTCCGATACCGATACTTTCCGATATCGGAAGGTATCTCTCAACACTAGTGTCTGGTGAAAATATTAAAAGTGAGGCTTACCTAGGAATATTAATGTTGCTAATGTTTTTTCAAATAACTAAGATATCATTCCATAGCTTCTTCATCTTGGGGCAATCCCAGAAAATATGATAGAGGTTAGCTCTAAGTCTGCAATCTCTCCAACATGTGTCCAAGCAGTCAGAAAAAGCAGATTTCAACCTTGTGGGAGTGTAGTACCATTTAGTTAAGAGCTTAAAGAACTCATGAACAGCGACATTAGTTGTGGCTATATAAGCTTAACCCCTTAATCCCATATGACGTACTATCCCGTCGAGGTGGGGTGGGCCTTAATTCCCACCGACGGGATAGTACGTCATATGCGATCGGCCGCGCTCACGAGGGGAGAGCGGCCGATCGCGGCCGGGTGTCAGCTGACTATTGCAGCTGACATCCGGCACTATGTGCCAGGAGCAGTCACGGACCGCCCCGGCACATTAACCCCCGGCACACTGCGATCAAACATGATCGCAGTGTTCCGGCGGTATAGGGAAGCATTGCGCAGGGAGGGGGCTCCCTGTGTGCTTCCCTGAGACCCCCGGAGCAAAGCGATGTGATCGCGTTGCTCCGAGCATCTCTTACCTCCTATCCCTGCAGGCCCTGGATCCAAAATGGCCGCGGGGCTGCATCCGGGTCCTGCAGGGACTACTTCCGGGTCCAGAGCAGGCGCTGGTAAGCCTGCAGCGCTGTAAGTCAGATCGCTGATCTGACAGAGTGCTGTGCAAACTGTCAGATCAGCGATCTGTGATGTCCCCCCTAGGACAAAGTAAAAAAGTAAAAATTCCACTTGTGTTAAAAAAAAAAAAAGCTAAATAAATAAATAAAAAAAAAAATATTATTCCCATAAATACATTTCTTTATCTAAATAAAAAAAAACAATAACAGTACACATATTTAGTATCGCTGCGTCCGTAACGACCCAACCTATAAAACTGTCCCACTAGTTAACCCCTTCAGTGAACACCATAAGAAAAAAAAAACAATGCAAAAAACAAAGTTTTATTATCATACCGCCGAGCAAAAAGTGGAATAACACGCGATATAAATAAGCATGGTACCGCTGAAAACGTCATCTTGTCCCACAAAAAATGAGCCACCATACAGCAACATAAGCAAAAAAATAAAAAAGTTATAGTCCTCAGAATAAAGCGATGCCAAAATAATTATTTTTTCTATAAAATAGCTTTTATCGAATAAAAGCACCAAAACATAAAGAAATGATATAAATGAGATATCGCTATAATCGTACTGACCCGAAGAATAAAACTGCTTTATCAATTTTACCAAATGTGGAACGGTATAAACGCCTCCCCCAATAGAAATTCATGAATAGCTGGTTTTTGGTCATTCTGCCTCACAAAAATCGGAATAAAAAGCGATAAAAAACTGTCACGTGTCCGAAAATGTTACCAATAAAAACACCAACTCGTCCCGCAAAAAGCAAGACCTCACATTACTCTGTGGACCAAAATATGGAAACATTATAGGTCTCAAAATGTGGAGACGCAAAAACTTTTTTGCTATAAAAAGCGTCTTTTAGTGTGTGACAGCTGCCAATTATAAAAATCCGCTATAAAAACGCTATAAAAGTAAATCAAACCCCCCTTCATCACCCCCTTAGTTAGGGAAAAATAATAAAATTTAAAAAATGTATTTATTTCCATTTTCCCATTAGGGTTAGGGTTAGGGCTAGGGTTAGGGCTAGGGTTAGGGCTAGGGTTAGGGTTGGGGCTAGGGTTGGAGCTAAAGTTAGGGTTAGGGTTGGGGCTAAAGTTAGGGTTGGGGCTAAAGTTAGGGTTAGGGTTGGGGCTAAAGTTAGGGTTAGGGTTGGGGCTAAAGTTAGGGTTAGGGTTTGGATTACATTTACGGTTGGGAGTAGGGTTGGGATTAGAGTTAGGGGTGTGTCAGGGTTAGGGGTGTGGTTAGGGTTACCATTGGGATTAGGGTTAGGGGTGTGTTTGGATTAGGGTTTCAGTTAAAATTGGGGAGTTTCCACTGTTCAGGCACATCAGGGGCTCTCCAAACGCGACATGGCGTCCGATCTCAATTCCAGCCAATTCTGCGTTGAAAAAGTAAAACAGTGCTCCTTCCCTTCCGAGCTCTCCCGTGCGCCCAAACAGGGGTTTACTCCAACATATGGGGTATCGGCGTACTCGGGACAAATTGGACAACAACTTTTGGGGTCCAAGTTCTCTTGTTATCCTTGGGAAAATAAAACTTTGGGGGGGGCTAAAAATCATTTTTGTGGGAAAAAAGATTTTTTATTTTCACGGCTCTGCGTTGTAAACTGTAGTGAAACACTTGGGGGTTCAAAGTTCTCACAACACATGTAGATAAGTTCCTTGGGAGGTCTAGTTTCCAATATGGGGTCACTTGTGGGGGGTTTCTACTGTTTGGGTACTTCAGGGGCTCTGCAAATGCAACGTGACGCCTGCAGACCAATCCATCTAAGTCTGCATTCCAAATGGCGCTCCTTCCCTTCCGAGCTCTGCCATGCGCCCAAACAGTGGTTCCCCCCACATATGGGGTATCATCGTACTCCGGACAAATTGGACAACAACTTTTGCGGTCCAATTTCTCCTGTTACCCTTGGGAAAGTACAAAACTGGGGGCTAAAAAATAATTTTTGTGGAAAAAAAAATATTTTTTATTTTCACGGCTCTGCGTTATAAACTGTAGTGAAACTTTTGGGGGTTCAAAGTTCTCACAACACATCTAGATAAGTTCCTTGGGAGGTCTAGTTTCCAATATGGGGTCACTTGTTGGGGGTTTCTACTGTTTGGGTACATCAGGGGCTCTGCAAATGCAACGTGACGCCTGCAGACCAATCCATCTACAGTAAGTCTGCATTCCAAATGACGCTCCTTCCCTTCCGAGCTCTGCCATGCGCCCAAACAGTGGTCCCCCCCCCACATATGGGGTATCAGCGTACTCAGGACAAATTGGACAACAACTATTGTTGTAGTGAAACACTTGGGGGTTCAAAGCTCTCAAAACACATCTAGATAAGTTCCTTAGGGGGTCTACTTTCCAAAATGGTGTCACTTGTGGGGGATTTTAATGTTTAGGCACATCAGGGGCTCTCCAAATGCGACATGGTGTCCCATCTCATTTCCAGTCAAATTTGCATTGAAAAGTCAAACGGCGCTCCTTCCCTTCCGGGCTCTGCCATGCGCCCAAACAGTCGTTTACCCCCACATATGGGGTATCAGCGTACTCAGGACAAATTGCACAACTTTTGGGGTCCAATTTCTTCTCTTACCCTTGGGAAAATAAAAAATTGAGGGCGAAAAATCATTTTTGGGAAAAAATATGATTTTTTATCTTTACGGCTCTGCATTATAAACTTCTGTGAAGCACTTGTTGGGTCAAAGTGCTCACCACACATCTAGATAAGATCCTTAAGGGGTCTACTTTCCAAAATGGTGTCACTTGTGGGGGGTTTCAATGTTTAGGCACATCAGGGGCTCTCCAAACGCAACATAGCATCCCATCTTAATGCCAGTCAATTTTGCATTGAAAAGTAAAATGTCGCTCCTTCCTTTCCGAGCTCTGCTATGCACCCAAACAGTGGTTTATCCCGACATATGGGGTATCAGCGTACTCAGGACAAATTGCACAACAACTTTTGTGGTCTAATTTCTTCTCTTACCCTTGGGAATATAAAAAATTTGGGGCGAAAAGATCATTTTTGTGAAAAAATATGATTTTTTATTTTTACGGCTCTGCATTATAAACTTCTGTAAAGCACTTGTTGGGTCAAAATGCTCACCACACATCTAGATAAGTTCCTTAAGGGGTCTACTTTCCAAAATGGTGTCACTTGTGGGGGGGTTTCAATGTTTACGCACATCAGGGGCTCTCCAAACGCAACATGGCGTCCCATCTCAATTCCAGTCAATTTTGCATTGAAAAGTCAAATGGCGCTCCTTCCCATCCGAGCTCTGCCACGCGCCCAAACAGTGGTTTACACCCACATATGGGGTATCAGCGTACTAAGGACAAATTGCACAACAATTTTTGGGGTCCAATTTCTTCTCTTACCCTTGGAAAAATAAAAAATTGCGCCCAAACAGTGGTTTACCCCCACGTATGGGGTATCAGCGTACAAAGGCGTATCTAGGGTTTCTGGCACCCGGGGCAAGAATTCATTTTGGCGCCTCCCCTCCCAAGGACATATGCGATTTTCACACTTAGTCATGTACCCACGAGCTTCTCTTCCTAATGATGCTCTCAATGTTCAGTGAAAAACTGAGAGACGCAGGAAGAGAAGCTCGTTGTCACAGGACCATAAGTATGAAAGTTGCATGTGAGTGAAGTGTCCATGTGACGGCTACTGGAACCTGCAGAGCTGAATCCTGACATCGCAGGATTCTGAATTCTCACAACTAATGCGCTGCACACTTTTAGGATTCTCCCTTGCCGGTGGACGGTCATGTCAGCACAAGCATGTGATTTGTATACCTCTGACCACATTCTGACTAGACGTGCCCGGCCTCGCTCAGTTCATTTTCATTGAGTGAGGCCACACATGTCTAGTCAGTATGTGACCGCATGTATGTAAATCGCCAGCACGAGAGAATCCTGACAGTGTGCAGTGCGCACTGTGAGAACTCAGAAGTCTGCATTCACAAATAATGACTCATTACAAACCTGGACATTCCCTTTAATGCTCCTAACATAAATAAAAACATGATAATTAGTTAGTATCACACATAACATTTATATCCAGGTACCTTATAGATGACGTCGTCTCTGGAGCTGTTCTCCTTCTTTTTTTCATCTTGTCCAGACCACATGATGAGTTTTTTAATCCACAGCTGTCTCTGCAGACTTCCATCTTCTCCGCAGAAAATCTCCACATGATGCCCTTAAAGATAGAAGTGTCATTATAGTGCTCCTGAATAAAAAAATTGCCCCTCACTATATTGTCTGCACAAAATATGACCCCCACACTGTCCCTCTAATGGTACATGCTCTTCACACTGACCTCTCCTTTCCATACCGGCCCCCTCTTCACAATGTCCTCTCATACTGTGTCCCCCTATAGGGCCCAATATTTATACTGTACTCTCATCACACTCCGTCTTCTTGGTATACTGTCCCCTCCTGGCTGTACCCTTACACTGTTCCTCCATGCTACACTCCCACTATTAAGTTTCTATTCTGTGCCCACTTACTTTTCTCCCCCATACTGTCTCCTCACACTATTCCCCTCCCTCCTCATACTGTCTCCTCTCACATCCCCCTGTTCACCATACTGTCTCCTCATACTGTATATTTACCCCCTCACTTTCTATACTGCCTGCTCACCTGACTCCCATAATGTGTCTGCACACATCCCATCACCCTCACTCCCCGTAATCTGTCCACATACATTTTTCATATCGCTACTCATACTGTGCCCACATACATTCCCCCGTTCGCTCCCTATACCGTCTGCACCCATCCCCCATACTGTTTCCTCATACATACCCTCATTCCCCCATATTGTTTCCTCATACATGCCCCCCATTCCCTTATACTGTTTCCTCATATATGCCCCCCATTTCCCCCTTTGCTCTTCATTTTGTGTCCTCAAATCTCCCCACACATTAAATCACCCATCCCCACTCCAAATCTCACCCCACACATAATAAATTCCCCCATCCCCAAATTCTCCCCACACATAATAAATTCCCCTATCTCCACTCAAATTGTCCACACACATATTATTGTCCTCTACCCACCCCATCATTGCTCTCTTCACCACCTCCATCATTGCCTTCTCCGTCACGCCCATCATTGCCCTTTCCACCACATCCATCATTTCCTCCTCTCCCACCATCCCCATCAGTGGCGTATCTAGGGGGGGGGGGCAGCCGGGGCATGTGCATTGAGTCTCCCATTGGGAAAATTGTGGTTTCTGCGATTTATGATGGGGGTGCTGCAGACAACCACGGTATGTCACATGGGAATTTACTCTTATTTCTACTGCCATTATAACATAATAGAGGTCGTTATCGATCCGCAGAGAGCTATAATGGCCGCCACAGAGAAAGAGATCAGGTTGTCGATATATGGAGACAGGGAGGGACCAGTATCTTCCTATACTGTGGATTGGACGGCTGTCCATTACCCAGGAGCCTTTTGTCTGCAAGGAGTAGGGGTGCAGTAGCTTGCTATACCATGGGTTGGACAGGTCTTCATTACCCAAGACTCTGTAATCCACAGAGGGGCCAATAGCATACTACACTGGGGATTTGACAGCTCTCCATTACCCAGGGGGCCGGTTTCTCTCCGATAAGTCTATATCTTCCATATCCACCATTTACCTCTCTGCACAGCCACATTCCCCTGCAGCAACAGACACACACACACACATTCCTCTCATCTCTCCTCTCGCTCTGCTGCAGCATCTTCCTCTGACACAGCCGGCCCCTGAATGATGACGTCATCCAGCGGCGCTGTCTGTGTGACAGGAAGCACGGGCAGGAAGCAGGAAGACAGATCGCTGCAGCTCCGCTGCTATTTTCTCTTGTAGGCAGCGGAGCTGCAGGGATTTCTTCCTGCCCGCCGCAGCCACCCTGCAGGGGCCACCCTGCACCTCCGGGCCCATATGCGGTACGTCCGCACGTTTTGGGAGCCGGCACTCTGCAGCTTCTCTGTGCCGGCTGTCAGCTTGACAGTCGGCACAGAGAACAGCCGACTCCTAGACCAGGGGCGGCAGAATGCAGCTGCCAGGGGAGACACTGCGGACCGCCGAATTAGGCAGCCCGACTGCACCCCCCTGCCGGCTGCGCCCGGGGCACATGCCCCGGCTGCCCCCCCCTAGATACGCCACTGTCAGCGTACTTCGGACAAATTGTACAACAAATTTTGGGGTCCATTTTCTCCTGTTACCCTTGGTAAAATAAAACAAATTGGAGTTGAAATAAATTTTGTGTGAAAAAAAGTTAAATGTTCATTTTAATTTAAACATTCCAAAAATTCCTGTGAAACACCTGAAGGGTTAATAAACTTATTGAATGTGGTTTTGAGCACCTTGAGGGGTGCAGTTTTTAGAATGGTGTCACACTTGGGTATTTTCTATCATATAGACCCCTCAAAATGACTTCAAATGAGATGTGGTCCCTAAAAAAAAAATGGTGTTTTTAAAAATGAGAAATTTCTGGTCAACTTTTAACCCTTATAAGTCCCTAACGAAAAAAAAATTTTGGTTCCAAAATTGTGCTGATGTAAAGTAGACATGTGGGAAATGTTACTTATTAAGTATTTTGCGTGACATATCTCTGTGATTTAAGGGCATAAAAATTCAAATTTGGAAAATTGCGAAATTTTCAAAATTTTTGCCAAATTTCCATTTTTTTCACAAATAAACGCAAGTTATATCGAAGAAATTTTACCACTATCATGAAGTACAATATGTCACGAGAAAACAGGGTCAGAATCACTGGGATCCGTTGAAGCGTTCCAGAGTTATAACCTCATAAAGGGACAGTGGTCAGAATTGTAAAAATTGGCCCGGTCATTAACGTGCAAACCACCCTCGGGGCTTAAGGGGTTAAGGGCTCTTTGTCATTTTTCAACATTAAGTTACCTACCAAACTCTTTTTCTCATTTAAGAGAGTATGAAGGCTTGGAAAAAGATGAGTTTGCGTTAAATATTGCATAGATTTCTCTAATTTTCCAGAGACTGTTACTAGACACAGGCTTAGGATGAGAAGTGATGTCTTTAGGTAGGACAATTGGAAATTTTAGATATCTTCTAAGTAGTTTCTTCATTTCTAGAAAGTTTTGTAAAAGTCCTCATCTAAAATGCTGAAATTGGATTTCTTATTTATTATTATAGAAAAATCTTGGATTCCTAATTTCTCCCTTTTTTTTACAGGAAAGTTGGAAACCAGCATAGTTATTGAGGTAATAGGAATATTATTTAGAGAAACTTCAGTAAGAGGAGCATTGGAACTTTTGACTAATTTTTTTCCAAACAGCAATAGTTGAACTGATCATTGGGTGAGATGAGAGTGGAAGGTTGGGAGCCGTTAAATGGGGTTGCTAATTCACATATGCTGATTTTATTAAGCCTTTTTGGTATGAAGAAACCAACTTCTGCTTTTGCAGAATTAGGTTTGCTAAGTGATATGTGTGTAAATTAGGTAATCATCATCCTCTTTTTTGTTTATGTTTTGTTCAAATCTGTTTCGCAATTCTGGCGACTTTGTAGTTCCAAGCATGTTTCATTAATTGTTTTTGCAAATGATTGAGCTAGGTATACGGAAAGTGCATTGGAATGGTTCTAAAAATGCATTATATCTTTGGAAGGACACATATTTTAAAAAATATTATTCTACCTATCCATGAAGATTCATTTTTTTTCTATGTTTGCAATACTACCTTAGATATCTAACAGCAACTAAGCAATACCCAAAATAGGAAATAATGTACAAAACTCAAAGGATAAATTAACTAACTCAAAATGAAAAAAGAGTTTAAGCACCAAATAAAGTATTAATAAAGATCATTATTATAGATTATAAAAATTAAATATATTAAAAAGTGCTAGTGCCAAATCAGAGGCTGCAGAAACCAATAACAGTCTAGGGAGGCATGAGGAAGTGATTGACACGAAACGTGAGTTGTGGCGGCGGAAGTGTCTGCATCAGACCTTGTTCTTTAATATAAGTCCTCTATACACATTGTTTAATTATACTATATTTTTACATGCATGTGAAGCAGCAGCACTTTATATCCTGAAAAAGCACCTTGTATGATTAAGGCCGGCGTCACACTCGGCGTAAGACAATACGGTCCGTATTTTACGGCCGTAATACGGCCGAAATACGGTGAAATGTTCCCAAAATAGTGATCCGTAGGCAGGGTGTGTCAGCGTATTTTGCGCATGGCATCCTCCGTATGTAATCCGTATGGCATCCGTACTGCGAGATTTTCGCGCAGGCTTGCAAAACCGACATCTAATGGATTTATGTGCTCAAATGTTCATTAAAACATATATACAGTATATATATATATATATGTCATTGAGACACATATATATATATTCTGTATTTAGATTTCATTCTGCGCGATATCTGTGAACAGCCGGTAATTCAATTGCCGGCTTTTCATTTCTCCTTCACAAACCCGACAGGATATGAGACATGGTTTACATACAGTAAACCATCTCATATCCCCTTTTTTTTGCATATTCCACACTACTAATGTTAGTAGTGTGTATGTGCAAAATTTCAGCACTGTAGCTGCTAAAATAAAGGGTTAAATGGCGGAAAAAATTGGCGTGGGCTCCCGCGCAATTTTCTCCGCCAGAGCGGTAAAGCCAGTGACTGAGGGCAGATATTAATAGCCAGGAGAGGGTCCATGGTTTTTGGCCCCCCCGTGGCTAAAAACATCTGCCCCCAGCCACCCCAGAAAAGGCACATCTGGAAGATGCGCCTATTCTGGCACTTGGCCACTCTCTTCCCACTCCCTGTAGCGGTGGGATATGGGGTAATGAAGGGTTAATGCCACCTTGCTATTGTAAGGTGACATTAAGCCAGATTAATAATGGAGAGGCGTCAATTATGTCACCTATCCATTATTAATCCAATTGTAGGAAAGGGTTAAAAAACACACACACACATGATTAAAAAGGATTTTAATGAAATAAACACAGCGGTTGTTGTAATAATTTGTTGTTCTCTCAAATCCATTTGCAGTCCCTCGCTTGGCAACATAATAAACGCACAAGATACATACCTTCTGATGTACTGTCAGGTCCAACGATGTAATCCATCTGAAGGGGTTAACTAATATTACAAGCAGGAGCCCTGCTATAATGCAGCTGTGCTCCGTGCTTGTAATTCCCCTGCGAATGAATGAAATGTAGGTCATTGACCTACATTTCATTCATTCGCGGTGATGCGCCCCCTGGTGGATGTCCTCATATGACCTGGAGCGTGGGAAAAAGTTCCCAGGCTGCAGTTCATGAGAACATCCACCAGAGGGCGCCTCACCGCGAATGAATGAAATGTAGGTCAATGACCTACATTTCATTCATTCGCAGGGGAATTACAAGCACGGAGCACAGCTGCATTATAGCAGGGCTCCTGCTGGTCAGTGTGGAATCCGTATTTTTCTCGCCCCCATAGACTTTCATTGGCGATTTTTTTGCGCAGTACGCTGACAAACGCAGCATGCTGCGATTTTGTACGGCCGTAGAAAGCCGTATAATACTGAACCGTAATATACGGCTAATAGGAGCAGCCCCATTGAGAATAATTGTGCCGTATGTTATGCGAGTTTTACGGACGTAGTTTCTGCGCTCTTACGTCCGTAAAACTCGCCAGTGTGACGCCGGCCTAATATTGCACTTTTTTACACATGCTATCTAGCAGCATTTTATATTTTCAGCACTGCTGTTTAAATAGATAATCAAAAAAATCCGGCACTCAAATCGTCTGCAATTTAGATTTATTCAGATGCAATCCAAAATTCATTCATGACGTTTCGGTCAATAACTTAGACCTTCCTCAGACTGGGATTGAAAACACAAAATAAACAATCAGAATCAATAATAAATACAAACAATGCCTTAAGCATAAATAGTAACACACGTTCTGGCTTTTACATAACACGTAACATCCGAAGGCTGCATATGTTTCAATTTATCGCAAAAATTACATAATATGTTCACAATATGGGCAAAAATGATATCCATCAAAAGAGAGTATGTCATAGCACAAGTGACATCATTATCAATGACAATGCAATTGTAAACGAGCAATAGAAAATATCTTGATGTAGATTATAACAGACATAATAGCCATATAGGCTGTAATAAAGAAACGATAAGAAAGCAATGTAGGACTAAGTCATTATGAGACATAATCGGGCCCTTTTGGTGTGCCACATGGGTTAATGGAGGTAAAATAAAATGGTGTAAAATTAATTTGAAAAAATGAATGAGAAAGAAAAAAAGGGGAAAAAAAGGAAAAATGATGTAAAAATAATTAAAAATTACTGAAAAAAAAAATAAATAAAGAAAAAAGAAAAAAGAAAAAGCTGTTGACTGAGACTAAATCAGTCAAAATAGGCTGTTATACAAAAAGCACTAGGTCTGAAAAAAAGGGGAAGAGGTTAAAGACTGTGAAAATAGACTATGCTACTAAAAAGCTTACCGGATTGCTGTGAAGGGAAAAGTATCAGCTGTGCATAGCGCGTGGTAAAGGATAGGCTTCTGTGAGTAATGGCGCAAAAAGAAATTAATGCAGTAAAAGACAAAAAACTCCATACCCATTAGGTGAGATGATCAATTGTGGGATTGTGAAAACTGTAAGAGAAGGAATACTGTTAGAAGAAAATGGAAATCATGTTAAATCTTTAGATATTGCCAAGTTTATAACGCAGAGCCATGAAAATAAAAAATATTTTTTCTTTTCTCAAAAATGATTTTTTAGCCCACAATTTTTTATTTTCCCAAGGGTAACAGGAGAAATTGGACTCCAAAAGTTGTTGTCCAGTTTCTCCTGAGTACGCTGATACCCCATTTGTGGGGGTAAGCCACTGTTTGGGCACACGTCGGGGTTCGGAAGGGAAGTAGTGACATTTTGAAATGCAGACTTTGATGGAATGCTCTGCGGGCATCATGTTACGTTTGCAGAGCCCCTGATGTGCCTAAACAGTAGAAACCCCCCACAAGTGACACCATTTTGGAAACTAAACCCCCCAAGGAACTTATCTAGATGTGTAGTGAGCACTTAGAAACCCCAAGTGCTTCATAGAAGTTTACAACGCAGAGCCATGAAAATAAAAAATAATTTTTCATTCCTCAAAAATTATATTTTAGCAAGCAATTTTTATTTTTGCAAGAGTAACAGGAGAAATTGGACCCCAATAGTTGTTGTCCAGTTTGTCGTGAGTACGCTGGTACCCCATATGTGGGGGTAAACCACTGTTTGGGCACACGTCAGGGGCTCGGAAGGGAAGCAGTGACGTTTTGAAATGCAGATTTTGATGGAATGGTCTGCGGGTGTCACGTTGCATTTGCAGAGCCCCTGATGTGCCTAAAGAGTAGAAACCCCCCACAAGTGACCCCATTTTGGAAACTAGACCCGCCCAAGGAACTTATCTAGATGTGTGGTGTGCACTTTGAACCCCCAAGTGCTTCACAGAAGTTTATAACGCAGAGCCGTGAAAATAAAAAATAATTTTTCATTCCTCTAAAATTATGTTTTAGCAAGCAATTTTTTATTTTCGCAAGGGTAACAGGAGAAATTGGACCCCAATAATTGTTGCCCAGTTTGTCCTGAGTATGCTGGTACCCCATATGTGGGGGTAAACCTGTTATGGACCTGGTGGTTAGGTGCACCTGGAATGACCTGATGGTTAAACTGAAAATCAGGACAAGCTCTGGGAAGTGGGAACTCTGCTGACCGCAAATCCTAATCCTAACACACACACTAGAAATAGCTGTGGAGCGTACCTAACTCTCCCTAGACGCCTTTTCACAGCCTAAGAGCTAACTACCCCTAAAGATAGGAAAATAAGCCTTAACTTGCCTCAGAGAAATTCCCCCAAAGGTAAAGGCAGCCCCCCACATATATTAACTGTGAGTTAAGAGGAAAGTCACAAACACAGGGATGAAACAGGTTTCAGCAAAGGAGGCCGGACTTACTAGATAGACTGAGGATAGGAAAGGAATCTATGCGGTCAGCACAAAAAACTACAAAAAGCCACGCAGAGTGTGCAAAAAGACCCCCGCACCGACTCACGGTGCGGAGGTGTCACTCTGCAACCCAGAGCTTCCAGCTAGCAAGGCAATATCATGTTAGCAAGCTGGACAAGAACTTAGCAAGCACTAAGAAACATATTAGTACACCAATGAACAACAAATGAACCAGCAGGGACTTAGCTTATGCTGGAGAAAACAGGTCATCAGAAAGATCCGAGAGAGATCTGAACCAGTACCGATACATTGACAGCTGGCATGGAGTAACGATCTGAGTGGAGTTAAATAAAGAAGCCAGCCTAGCCGCAAATGAGGGCAGCTGAGGACACAACCTCAGAACCAGCAGTTCCACTCACAGCCACCAGAGGGACTCCACGAACAGAACTCACCGAAGTACCATTCATGACCACAGGAGGGAGTTCGAGAACGGAATTCACAACAAAACCACTGTTTGGGTGCACGGCAGGGCTCGGAAGGGAGGGAGCACCATTTGACTTTTTGAACGCAAGATTGGCTGGAATCAATGGTGGCGCCATGTTGCGTTTGGAGACCCCTGATGTGCTTAAACAGTGGAAACCCCTCAATTCTAACTCCAACACTAACCCCAACACACCCCAAACCCTAATCCCAACTCTAGATATAACCCTAACCCCAACACACCCCTAACCACAACCCTAACCCAACATATCCCTTACCCTAATCCCAATCCTAACCCGAATCCCAGCCCTAACCACAACCCTAACCCCAACACACCCCTAACCCTAACCACAAGCCTAATCTTAACCCTATTTCCAACACTAGCCCTAATTCCAACCCTTACTCTAATTCCAACCCTAACCCTAAGGCTATGTGCCCACATTGCGGATTCGTGTGAGATTTTTCCGCATCATTTTTGAAAAATCCGCAGGTAAAAGGCACTGCATTTTACCTGCGCATTTACCATGGATTTCCAGTGTTTTTTGTGTGGATTTCACCTGCGGATTCCTATTGAGGAGCAGGTGTAAAACGGAATCCGCACAAAGAATTGACATGCTGCGGAAAATACAACACAGCGTTTCCGCGTGGTATTTTCCGCACCATGGGCACAGCGTATTTGGTTTTCAGTAGGTTTACATGGTACTGTAAACCTGATGGAAAACTGCTACGAATCCGCAGCAGCCAATCTGCTGCGGATCCACAGCCAAATCCGCACCATGTGTGCACATAGTCTAATCTAACCCTAATTCTAGTTCTAACCCTAATTCTAACCCTAACCCTATCCCTAGCCCTAACCCTAACCCTAGCCCTAACCCTAACCCTAGTGGGGGAAGAAAAAATATATATATTTTCTTTATTTTTATTATTGTCCCTACCTGTTGTGAATTCTGTTCTCGAACTCCCTCCGGTGGTTATGAATGGTACTTCGGCGAGTTCTGTCCATGGACTCCCTCTGGTGGCTGTGAGTGGAGCTGCTGGTTCTGAGGTTCTGTCCTCAGCTGACCTCGTTTAGTCCTAGGCTGGCTGCTCTATTTAACTCCACTTAGATCGTTACCTGATGCCAGCTGTCAATGTCCTAGTACTGGTTCAGTTTGCTCTTGGATCTTTCAGATGACCTGTCTACTCCAGCAAAAGCTGAGTCCCTGCTAGCTTATTTGTTTACCACTGTTTTTTTGTCCAGCTTGCTATCATGATTCTGCCTGGCTAGCTGGAAGCTCTGGGATGCAGAGTGGCACCTCCACGCCGTGAGTCGGTGTGGGGTCTCTTTTGCACACTCTGCATGGTTTTTTGGTAGTTTTTTATGCTGACCGCAAAGATACCTTTTCTATCCTCAAGTCTGTTTAGTTAAGTCTGGCCTCCTTTGCTGAAACCTATTTCATTCCTCTGTTTGTGACTTCCATCTTAACTCACAGTCAATACGTGTGGGGGGCTGCCTATTTCTTTGGGGAATTTCTCTGAGGCAAGTTAGGCCTTATTTTCTATCTTTAGGGGTAGTTAGATCTTAGGCTGTGAAGAGGCGTCTAGGCAGAGTCAGGTACGCTCCACGGCTATTTCTAGTTGTTGTGATAGGTTTAGGGGTTGCGGTCAGCAAAGCTCCCACTTCCCAGAGCTTGTCCTGTATTACTAGTTTGCTCATCAGGTCATTCCTAGTGCTCCTAACCACCAGGTCATCATAACACCTACCTATGGGGGTGATAAAGGGGGGGTTCATTTACTATTTTTTTTATTTTGATCACTGATAGGTTTTATCACAGTGATCAAAATGTACCTGGAACGAATCTGCCTGCCGGCAGATTTGGCGGGCGCACTGCGCATGCGACCGCCATTTTGGAAGATGGCGGCGCCCATGAAGAAGACGGACGGACACCGCGAGGCTCGGTAAGTATGAGGGGGGAGATCGGAGCACGGGGGGATCGGAGCATGGGGGGTGGATCGAAGCACGGGGGAGTGGACAGGAGGACGGGGGAGCGGACAGGAGGACGGAGGGGAGCGGACCACAGTACAGGGCAGAAAGGAGGACTGGGGAGGCGATCGGTGGCAGTGGGGGGGCAGATTAGGTTTTCCAGCCATGGCCGATGATATTGCAGCATCGGCCATGGCTGGATTGTAATATTTCACCATTTTCATAGGTGAAATATTACAAATCGCTCTGATTGGCTGTTGAAAGTGAAACAGCCAATCAGAGCGATCGTAGCCACGGGGGGTGAAGCCACCCCCCCTGGGCTGATACCACTCCCCCTGTCCCTGCAGATCGGGTGAAATTGGAGTTAACCCTTTCACCCGATCTGCAGGGACGCGATCATTCCATGACGCCACATAGGCATCACAGGTCGGATTGGCATCGACTTTCATGACGCCTACGTGGCGTCAAAGGTCGAGAAGGGGTTAATATGTTGTATGAAGTCTATGTCTAGATTAAAACTCAGAATTTTTGAGTTTTTGGGGTTGATTTTGTAGTAAGGTTTTTCTGTGAAGATATTATTAATCTTGGTCAGATCTTGGGTTAGTTCTTACTGATTCTGCTAAGGGTTCCATTGTTAAGGTAACCCGAAGTGGTGACAAAGGGCAACCTTGCCTAGTTCCACTGGAAATTTGAAAAATTGGCAGAGGGACAAGTTTATAATGCTTGGATGGTGTTTAGTATGTTGTCTTGAAACCCCAATTTTTTAAAGACGCAAAGGTAAATCCACAGTGTGTGCGATTGAATGCCTTTTTGGCATCCATTGAGATAATTATAGAGGGCGTTCTGTCTTTCCCTATCAAAAATAGTAAGACTAAGATCTTTCTAGTGCCGTCAGATGCTTGCGTATTGTGTACAAATCCCACTTGACCAGTGTGGACTAGTTCAGGAATAATCTTGGTTAGTCTTTGCGCTATAATTTTTGCGTAAAGTTTGATGTCAGTGTTCAACAAGGATATTGGTCTATAGTTTGATATATTGGATAGGTCGCTATTTTGTTTTGGAATTACTATTATTGTGGCTCTTAATAATTATTTGGTGAAAATAGCTTCCTTGGCTGCGTAGTTGAACATGTTGGTTAATGGGGTAGTTAATAGGTCGTTAAAATTCCTGTAGTATTAATTTGTTATTCCGTCTGGGCCTAGTGATTTGTTCTCTTTTAACTTGGATATCACTGATTTGACATCACGTGGGGAAAAGTAACATTTAGCCCTGATAGCTGTTCCTTATTTAAACTAGGGAGTTGTATCTGATTAAGGAATTGGTTAAAAGTATGATTATTTGGTTGAGGAGTGTTCTGTCTCTATCTAAATTGTATAGTGCAAAATAGTATGAGGCGACTGATCTTCGAATTTATTTGTGGGGATTCTAATTTTGGGCCTCTGAGTTTTTACTTAATTTGCCACAAGTTTTGTAATTTTTTTTATATGAAATATAATCGATAGTTTTGAGAGTTTGAAGCAATTTGTCATATTCACCTATTAAAGGGGCTTTGAGTTCTGTTCCTAATTTTAAAATATTTACGTGTGTCATACCGGAGGATTGCTTTTGCTGTTTCAGTTCTTCAAGTCTATTTTGTTGTATAACTGTTTGAATCTTTTTTCAGTACTTTTATTATGTTGGCTGTTTAACTGTATTAATATACCGCTTTGTGTGCTCACCAAATGAAAGATGGAGTTAGTTCATGTGATGAATTTACGTTAAAATAAAATTTAATTGCTTCCTCAATTGGTTTGCTTATAATGTGGAATTTTTAAAAGGAAAGAGTTGCACCTCCATAATGCTGAGTTATTATGCTATCAAAAGATTTTATCGAAAAGTGAACTGGTGCATGTTCAGACCACGATTTGTTGCCTATTGAAACGCTGCAAAATTTCTGTAGAGAATGTATGGTTGTTAATATAAGATCATTTCTGGAGGAAGTTCGATGCGTATTAGAATAAAATATATACTTCCTAGAGGAAGAGTTGATGCACCTAAATACATCATATAGGTCATTCCTTATGAACCAGTTCTTCAAGGAAAAGATTTTCTGTCTGGATGTTGATGTGGTGTCCATATTCTGGTGGTCGGGAATGATGTTAAAATTACCAAACATAATCAGACCTCCGATAAAATAGATGATCACATAAAAGTGATTACATCAAAACCTGCGCTGGTATAACTGCCTGACAGCAAGAATCTCCTACACTGTCAATAACTTTAGGATAAGATACATAAAAAAGATATATTGGGATGCTGCGATATCCAATATTACAGATAAATGAATCATCCGGCATTCATGGTCAGAGAAAAAAAAAAGATGGAGTTAGTTCATGTGATGAATTTATCATATGCATGCATATGATAAACACATACACTATATGAGGTATTGGTTTAATATTTTGGCCAAAATGTTTGCACATGTGCCACTCCTAGCCTTTATCAGTGGAGGCCTGCTGCATCCTGCTAAGTGTGCATTTGTCATCAGACAGGGTTTTGGTAAGGCCGTATCTTATTGTATGTATTTTTTCTGAGTTTTTTCTATGTTAGCTGTTTTTTGATATTAGTGGTAGGACCCGCAATATAATGAGGACCCTTGACGTTGGGTTGCGGGCTTACTTTATTTTGGCCAAAATATTAAACCAATACCTCATATAGTGTATGTGTTTATCATATGCATGCATTTCTTTGCACTATATCATATCCTTTTTTGCAGGATGTGGCCAGGCCTCTATGTTGGTTAGGTTTTTCTTTGGCGTCTGTCACTGTGTGCTGCATATTATAGTGCTGGGCAGCCCGCCTGTTAATACAAGGGGCGTCATTAATAGGTTGCATACCAGACACTGTGCACCACACTTATCAGTGTGACTGGCGTCTTATGTGAGTTATATCAATGTGCATTTTTTCTACTAGGCAGCCAACCCCTGCAATGTTTGGAGGGTGGGGGTGGTTGTTTTTATGAAGTAGTTTGCACATGTGCCGCTCCTAGCCTTTATCAGTGGAGGCCTGCTGCATCCTGCTAAGTGTGCATTTGTCATCAGACAGGGTTTTGGTAAGGCCATATCTTATTGTATGTATTTTTTCTGAGTTTTTTCTATGTTAGCTGTTTTTTGATATTAGCGGTAGGACCCGCAATATAATGAGGACCCTTGACGTTGGGTTGCGGGCTTACTTTATTTTGGCCAAAATATTAAACCAATACCTCATATAGTGTATGTGTTTATCATATGCATGCATTTTTTTGCACTATATTATATCCTTTTTTGCAGGATTTGGCCAGGCCTCTATGTTGGTTAGGTTTTTCTGGGGCGTCTGTCACTGTGTGCTGCATATTATAGTACTGGGCAGCCCGCCTGTTAATACAAGGGGCGTCATTAATAGGTTGCATACCAGACACTGTGCACCACACTTATCAGTGTGACTGGCGTCCTATGTGAGTTATATCAATGTGCATTTTTTCTACTAGGCAGCCAACCCCTGCAATGTTTGGAGGGTGAGGGTGGTTGTTTTTATCAAGTAGTTTGCACATGTGCCGCTCCTAGCCTTTATCAGTGGAGGCCTGCTGCATCCTGCTAAGTGTGCATTTGTCATCAGACAGGGTTTTGGGAAGGCCGTATCTTATTGCATACATGTTAGCAAGGGTACATTCCCTGTTATTAATTTTGCAGATCAGAATGTAATATCTGCGGTTTATATCTTTTATTTCTGAAATGAAATTAAATATTACAGAATCTTTAATTATTGTTATAACACCGGCTTTCCTTTTTTTGGCTGAGGCATAAAAGATGTATGGTCAATTTTTGTGTTGGAATTTAGGTGGATTATCTATACAAAATTTAGGTTCCTGGAATCCTATGATGTATGCCTTTAAATGTTTAGCTTCTTTCCAGGCCAAGTACCTTTTGTGAGGGCTATTAAGACCCTTAACATTGAGTGAAAAAGAATTGACAGCCATTAATAAACTGTAGTGTAAGCATAATGAGAGGCCAGAATATGGACTTTTTAGGTGTTTTAATTATATGCAATCTTTGTATGTGAAAATAACATTAACAATTTTTCAAGACATGTTACAGTAAGAGAATATGTGGCAATGCAATAAAAAAAAAAACTAGAATAAAGAAGACTGATCATCTGACACTTCTCAGAGACCAGGGATGAGTTCTGGAACATTATTAAAAAAAACAGAAGTTATCCTACAAAAAGGGGGAAAAAATTTGGCTGAGGTTCTGTACAGATGTCCTCAAAATAAAAATTAGACAATATAATAGCAGAAGGATTCTTACCAAGAAGACTCAAAATCTGCTGGAGTTCTTGTGTTCAAGGGTTATCTCCTTTCACATAGGAAAGACTTGCCCTGGGTCCATGAGGTTCCAGTGTTGATAGGAAAATCTGGCCATCTTCAGGGTTTTAGATAACTATTGTTTGCCTGTTGTCTAATGTTGTTAGTTTTGTTGGAATTCCCCATTTGTAGGAAATATTGTTTGAGCTAAGAGCTGAAGTAATGGATGAGAAGCTTTGAGATTTTCATATAGTGATGGAAGGTCCCGGTTTCTTCTAAGGTACTCCATACATAAATTGTTCTTTAACATGAAAGAAGTGGAGTCTGAAAATTACATCCCTGGGTAGTTCTTTGGCAATGGAGCTCGGCTTTTGGAGTCTGTGTGCTCTGTCGATGATCGTGCTGATGATCGCTGATGGAAGGGTTGCTTTGAGGATTTGCTTTAAATATTGGGGTAAGTTGTGTTGCTGGATATTTTCCGCCATCCCTTGAATTTTTTTTTTTTTTTTTGTTGTTTCTATCCTACTGCTCTACTAACTTGGCTTTTAGTATTTTTATTTCCGCACTAAGCATATTTTGGTTGTCCTCCATGACGTTTTCAATCTTTGATTAGTTTTCCTGAACTTTTCCTTTCACTTCCTGGAAGGAAAGCTTTAGAGAATTGAACCTTTTATTAATGTTGCTTTCCAGATCATTTTTGGAGGAAGTAATTACGGTAAGTTAGAGAGGAATCTTTCTGTGGGGGTAAGATTTTGTAGAAATAAGTCCAGAGAAGTCGTGTCAGAGGGTTAGTTGACCTTTGATTGATATGAAATATCTAATGTATTAGTTATGTCAAGACTTGGTCTTTGTTTCTGTGGGCTTATATTTGGAGAATAGTCGTCAGACTCATCCTCCGAGTTTTCATAGATGAAGGTTGCTGCTCCTATGATGTTCCTTGGGGCTTCTTCAAATTCTTTTCTTTTATTTTTAGAGAGTGACACACATGTATCTGGGAGTTCCTCTCTCCCTGATTGGCCTCAGGAAAAAACGTGTAATAAAGTATAAAGTGCATAATCCCCTAAGGGCAATCAGGGACAGTGTCATGCATATCAAAGATCAAGCGAACTAATTAGAGTAGCAAAAGTAAAAACCACAGATAAATATAAATACCCAGAGTTCAGTTCCATCCAGCGTACCCCTTGACACGCGTTTTGATGCCAGTCTTCCTCAGAAGTCTTCCCAGATACATGTGTGTGATGTATTTTATATCTGTCTTGAGACTCTTTTGGTTATGAGCACCATGCACTTTACTCTGTATTTACCTATATGCAATATTGAACTGTGCCTCAAGCGGATGATATTAAATTCTTTATATTGGATGTAATACACGTGGTATATTTATACCCAGGATACTGTTATCATACATGTTCTGTCCAATGTATGTTTTTTACCATCCTGTTTTTTCAGTTTGCTCTTATCTCCTTAAACATTTTAAAATTTGTATTTTCAATAAAGACACTATTGATTCTTTTCGCAGTGTTGGGGGACTTTTGTTGCTAGTTTACAGATTTTGTGGCTCATCACGGTCCTCCGTACTTTTGTGGCTATTCAGTTTAGTCTGTTCTCTTTTACATAGTTAATAAATTCCTGTGGGAAGTTGTTTGCTTGACTTGTGGAATGTCCTGGATTAGACAGTATTAGGGGTCCATGAGTAAACCTAGGCTCTTTGATAAACGTGGCCCCTTCAACCAAGTCTACATTTAGGGGTTTCCTCTGTTTAGTCTTAGGTAGCTCCTGCTGAGAATCCCTGCCTTGATGGGCACCAGAGGCTGTGGCAGTGTCTCCGCTGGGGAGCGGCTGGGATAAGGGGATTGACTGGGACTCTCCTGTGCTGACAGTGCCGGGGTCTTCACTGTGCAGGGGTGCCTTTTGGGAATGGGTGTCCTCCTTACCTCTGGCACTTCTGAAGAGGTCCAGGTCACTGTGGTCCTCTGGCTCTCTGTGGAAGCTGGCAGCCCTTCTCTTTCTCTGAAGCAGGGGAAGCTTGCTGGGATCCATGGGGTCTTCAGCATCTCTTCTGATGCCCTCTTTTATTTCTTAGCTGAGGTGTCTTTTCTTTGGACTCTCTTTCTGGAGAGGATGTTGTTATCTGGTCCTGGGTCTGTAGAAAGTAGCTTGGATGAGCTAGCTTTCATCAGGGCTTTGGGAGAGACAGCAGTCTTGGTATGAGTCAGCAGTTTTGAAAACTGTTGTTTGTAGGTGGATGTAGCTTCTTTTTTCTTTTCCAGTCGTTTTTATAATCCTTAAGTGTCCATGGATGTTTCCAGTAGGTCCAGTACAGGACAGATGGAAGTTGTATATCCTTCTGGAGTTGCTTAAATTAGCTTTCTCAGGACATTAGTAGCAGGAGCTCAGAAGCTTGCCATTTCCCCTTTTTTTTCATTCCTATATTTTGTAATACACACAAATATCGGTATGCTGAAGGCCCACTAGGTCCCAAAGTGGTGGACAGGCCTCAACCAAGAGAATTTGTTTTTCTACTGGAAAATTTGCTTGAAACTTTATCTGGCTGATTTGTTATCTGGCAAATATTTGATATTTGAAAGATAAATATTTAAATATTTCTCCAATTGTGCTGGGGAAAAATGGGAAAAGCAATTGCTTATTGTTTACTTTTTTGGGGCAATACGTCATCAAAACACGTCTGATAAAATAAAAACATAAGTCAATTTAATAAAAAAAAATCTTATTGTAGGGTGCTGTTTAGCTCAATTGGGCTAAATGTACTGTAGATCAACATCTATTCTTGCAGACAAATTTTCCAATGCCAGCGTCTCTGTTGTCCGGCGAGGATGTTTGCTCCTGCATATGAGGCTAACTACTTTCTCTGCTGAAGTCTAAAGCAAATGAAGATGCAGCACCCCAGAGTCCTGGTTGTTGCAGTACTGTGGCTCCGCCACTACGGGGAGCTATGGTACGTCTGATTGCACTAAGGAGTTTCTCTGATCAGGTACACTCCGGCCACCAGGGGGGGTGGTCCTATCTAGTAGGCCACTCCTCACAACTCTGGTAAAACTGGGGGTTGGACAGGAAGACAGGGAGAAGTAGCTGGGAAGAGCTAGTGAGAGGACCTGTCAGGGATGGGATCCTGGCAGACTCCTCAGAGCAGAACTAACCAGTAAACAATGGGAATACAGAAAAGGAGAAATACCAGAAGGGGTCTTGCTGTTAGACCGAGGCAACATCCTTCTGAGGCGCAACAGTCGGTGGCCGGAACGCCGAGCAAGTAAGAGACTTTAAGTACATTGCAAACCACGGCAGGACAGCTAACTACAGGTTGGCTGTCTCACTTAACACCTAAGCAGACAACGGAGGCAGCTGCGGGAGAGGGGCGACTCTAGAGTCCCGGAAGAACTCCAGGCCTACCCCGTCATACGGGTGCGTCCTACCATATCACCTGGGGGACAAAAAAGGAAAAAGGGGAAAAAGAACAGTAGAGACAGAAAGAAACAGTTGTGAGGACTATCCCGGGAGCTCAGCAGGGAAGAACTACAACACACAGCGCTAGAAGGTAGATACTGATTCCCACCTGTAAAGAGAGCTCCTGATGTGTCGTTGGACCGGCCGGTCTCTGAAAACCCAGTTAACAGCGCTCTGGACTGAGGTCTCCCACATCTTCAGTAAAGAGGTAAAGAGACTGCAATCTGGTGTCCTCGTTATTTACCGCGACCTGCACCCCACAACTACACCACCGTTACAACATCACTTATTCTACCGGACGTCCCCCACTGACAGACAGGGCCACGGACCGGGTCTAGCCACCGTGACAACCCCAGGACTGAGACCCAGAGGCCCGGCTCCGGGTACCCCTAGGCCCTGCGGCGGTGTGGGGGCGCTTCAACTTGGCGTCACGAACAGGATCTACTTAAGCCTGAGGAATCAGGTCATGTGTGCCTTGGAACTGTGATTTGTTGTGCTTGGACTGTACTTTATTGAGAGAACTGTGTGCTACTGCTTGCCGCGGAAAGTTACCGCCAAAATTCGCCATTGCCGCGCGCGGAGGGAGGAGCCTTAGCTACGTGGGCGGGATCAGCCAAAAGAAGCGCGGGACGGAAAGCGCGGTGAGACGCCAATCCCGGAAGAGGAACTCCGACCTCCAGCAGGTTAGTGGGAGGAAGGGACGGCCATGTCCGAGTCGGGAGGAGAGGAGGTGGCGGTCGCAGCCGCGGACGCAGGGGCAGCTCCGGTCCCCGCAGCGGGTGAAGCCGTGGCCCTAATACCACCACTGGCTGCCGCAGAACCCGCTGCCCCCATCAGCCAGTCGGACACTGCCGCTAATGCAAAAGCCATAATGCCCTTCTCCATGCCCTACCTGCCCGGAGCGGCCTGGCTCCCACGATACTCTGGGGAGGCGCATACGTTCACTGACTTTAAGGAAGGGCTCTGCAGCCTGCTCGAGTTCTATCCCCTAACCGAGCCTCAGAAGGTCCATATGATAACCGGCCAACTCTTTGGGGCGGCTCTGAGAGAATTGAAATCCTGGCCCGCTGAGGATAAAGGAACTGCACAACAGATTTTTGCCAAGCTTAAAGCCACCTTTGATACTCGCACTGCTACAGAAATTAAACTGACTTTTTATGGATGCAAACAAAGGTCACAGGATAGCTTACGGGACTATGCCCTTAATCTCCAGGAAGCGATGCGGGCCATTAAGCAGAGTGACCCCGGCAGCATGCAGGATGAGGATAAAATCCTGAAGGAGCGGTTCATTGAGGGGCTCCTGTGCAGTCACCAGCGGAGCCAATTGCACTTCCTGGCCATGCAAAATCCAGACTTGACTTTTGCGCAGTTTAAAGATAAAGCTATCCAGGCATTGCAGGAGCGACAGCCCAGCCGCGCAATACCACCCAGGCGCCCCGCTCTCACATACCACCAGGAGGTGGCATCGGATACCCCAGTTGCCGCGGAGGCCGACGCCCAGAGCTTCGAGGACAACTCCCCTGCAGGACTCCGTCTTCAGATGCAGGAGCTAACCAAGAGCGTTGCTGCCCTGGCCCGGACGGTGCAGTCCCTACAGGAGGCCCCCAAAGAGAAGATCCAGTTGGCTTCCAGTCCGGAGGATGTCCCTTGGATGCGACAGAGGAGGACTCCGCCGACTAGGAGCCGGCCCGACGATCGCTTCCACCCGGATGGACGACCCATCTGCCGCCGCTGTCACCAGGTGGGCCATCTTGCAAGGTACTGTCCTTTAAACGAGCAACCCCTGGGGCAAAGGGCCAACCCCCAGGAGTAGGACGGTCAGGCCCGCGGCATTGGAGAACCAAGTATATTGGAGGACGACCAGTTCTCCCTGTAGTGATTGATGGAATCCCCTTGAATGCTTTGCTGGACACCGGTTCTCAGGTGACGACTATACCTTACGTGCTCTACAAACGGTATTGGGAGGACGCTGATATTACTCGTGGCCCTGACGATGATTTCACCATAATCGCCAGTAATGGTCAGCCGTTGCCACAGGTGGGGTATAAGGAGGTCACCATCAAAGTGGGGCGGGTGGAATTGAAAGCCCAAGGGATTGTGATTGTAGATATTGATCGTCGAGAATGTAATCCCATGATGACTCTTGGTACTAATGTTACAGAAAATTGTCTTGCAGAAGTGATTGTTTTGTTGCAACAGGTGGCAGAAACCGCTGGCCACAGTGAGCAACGTGCCCTGCAGAAGGAAATCAGAGCTCTGATGCAGAGACAACAGGTAGAGCTGACTGGTGGTGAGATTGGTCGTGTCACTGTGAGTGATTCAAACCCCATCGCGATACCCCCCAAAAGTGAAATGTTAATATGGTGTCGAGCAGCCATAGGCCTCAGGGGTAAGGACTACCAGGCCTTGGTGGAACCTGTATATTCAGACAATAGGCCTACTGTTCTGACAGCCCGGGGGGTGGTCGACGTCCGACAGGGGAGAGTGCCCGTACGTGTCCTCAATTGTGGGGAGGAAGAGGTCCACCTAACCAAGTATACCACGCTCGCCAAACTGTTCACTGTCAATAATAGTGTAATACAGACACCTGAACCCTTGGTCCCGTCAAACGTGGTGGAGAACAAAGGTTCTGCCGAGCACTTGAAAGACTGGTGTCGGGAATTGCATGTGGGCACTGACTCTACCCCATCTCATCAAATACAGGGGGCTTACAGAGTGGTACACGAGTACGAGCAGGTATTCAGCAAACACCCCTCAGATTTTGGGCAGGTGAAAGGGATCCAACATCACATCCCCACAGGAGATCACCGACCCATAAAAGAGAGATATCGCCCTGTACCCCCAGCTCATTACCAGTGTGCCAAGGACATGTTGCGAGAAATGAAGGAGGCTGGGGTGGTGAGAGACAGCTGTAGCCCCTGGGCGGCTCCGTTAGTCCTTGTTAAAAAGAAAGATGGTACAATGAGGATGTGTGTTGACTACAGACAGTTGAATCGCATTACACATAAGGACGCATACCCACTGCCCAGGATAGAGGAGTCTCTGGCTGCCTTAAAATCTGCTAACTATTTCTCTACCTTAGATCTCACCAGTGGGTACTGGCAGGTTCCTGTGGCGGAGGCGGACAAAGAGAAGACGGCCTTCACGACGCCAATGGGCCTCTGTGAGTTCAACTACATGCCCTTCGGATTGTGCAATGCTCCCGGAACGTTCCAGAGGATGATGGAGAGCTGCCTGGGACACCTGAACTTTGAAACCGTGCTGCTATATCTGGATGACGTCATAGTCTTCTCTAAAACCTACGAAGACCATCTGAAGCACCTGGCCGAGGTGTTTGAAGCCTTGTCCAACTTCGGCCTAAAAGTGAAACCGTCCAAGTGTCATCTGCTGAAACCTAAAGTGCAGTACCTGGGCCATGTGGTGAGCGCTGAAGGAGTGGCCCCAGACCCTGACAAGGTCACAGTGATCAAGGACTGGCCAAAGCCCAGTGACCTCCACGAAGTCCGGCAGTTCCTCGGGCTGGTAGGCTATTACCGGAGGTTCATTAAAGACTTCACCAAAAAGGCCGCACCCTTGCAAAACCTGTTGGTGGGCCAACCAAAGAAGACCAGGGGAAAGAACACCCCCTTTGACTGGAACGGGGAGCTGGAAGAATCCTTCACCTGCTTGAAGTCGGCGCTGACGGGGGAAGAGGTACTGGCTTACCCCGAATACGACCAACCGTTTGTGCTGTACACAGATGCCAGTAATGTGGGATTAGGAGCCGTGCTGTCTCAAGTCCAGAAAGGCAAGGAAAGAGTGATTGCTTATGCCAGCAGGAAACTCCGTCCCACGGAAAGGAACCCTGACAACTACAGTTCCTTCAAACTGGAATTCCTTGCCCTCGTCTGGGCGGTGACAGAGAGGTTTAAGCACTACCTGGCCTCTGCGAAATTCACTGTCTTCACGGACAACAATCCGCTAACGCATCTGGATACTGCCAAACTCGGGGCTTTGGAACAGCGGTGGATGGCCCGGCTGTCCAACTATGATTTCACCATCAAATATCGGGCAGGGCACCAGAATGCCAATGCCGATGCTCTGTCCCGAATGCCCAATTTACCAGAAGTGGGAGAAGACCCGGAGGCACTTGAAGAAGTGGAGCTGCCTGCCTTCCATCGCCCCAAAGCCACTCAGAACTCTCACCATGTGAAGAACAGGCACAAGAACCAACCGGATGCCACGCTGAATCCCCTGCCCCACCACGGATGGGCAGAAACCCAGGATAGTGACCCCGCGGTCCGTCAGGTGAAGGAACTCTTGACGCAGGCTGGCTTGCACCCTGGCCCAGATGATCCACAAGAGACCCAACAGCTGTGGAAGGGGAGAAGTAAACTGTTTATCCATGATGGCAAGTTGTGCAGGAGGAGCATCGACCCACGTACTCATGAATTGGTGTGGCAGATAGTGGTGCCAAGGCGAGATGCGCCCATGATTCTGGGAGCCTACCATGATGGAGCCGGACACTTCGGATGGAAGAAGCTGGAGAAGCTGCTCCGAGGGAGGTTCTATTGGATTGGCATGAAGAGAACCATTGAGAAGTGGTGTCGGGAGTGTGGTCCATGCAGTCTGAGCAGGAAGGACCGTGACAGTCAACGGGCTCCCCTGCGGCCTATCATCACCAAACGGCCGCTCGAACTGGTCGCGCTGGATCATGTGAAGCTGACGCCTAGCCGGTCGGGCTATATCTACGCCCTTACCATCGTGGACCACTACTCCAGGTTTTTGGTGGTTGTGCCTGTCAAGGATCTAACAGCTAGGACTGCCGCCAGGGCCTTCCAGCAGCACTTTTGTAGGCCCCATGGCTACCCAGAGAAAGTACTGACCGATCAGGGGCCTGCATTCGAAGCGGAAGTGTTCCAAGAATTCTGCCAGTTGTACGGGTGTAAGAAGATCAGAACTACACCGTACCACCCTCAAACCAACGGGATGTGCGAGAAGATGAACCAGGTGGTAATTGATTTATTGAAGACCTTACCGGTGGAGGAACGGAACCTGTGGCCGACAAAGTTGCCTGACTTAGTGGATATGTACAATCACATCCCCGTAAGTTCCACCAACTGTACTCCAGCGTACCTGATGCGAGGAAGATCTAGTCGGTTACCCGTTGATCTGGACATGGGGGTCCTAGTACCCGAAGATACCTCGCCGGATGCAGATTGGGATGCAGAAAGGCAGCGAAGGTACCGCGAAATACAGGAGTGTGTAGAGAGAAGTCTCGCCCAGGCCAGGCAGAAACAAGAAAGGGACTACAATCAACATGCTCCTGCGACTCCCCTGTCACCTGGTGAGCAAGTGCTTAAACGAAAGAGGAGGTTACACAAGCTCGATGACCAATGGGAAGCGGAACCGTATACCATCTTGCCATCCGACTTCGACAACACTAAGGTCTGTCTCATCAGCAAGGACAGAGGGGAGACCTCGGCAGCGGTATCCAGGGATCACCTTAAGGTCTGCCCCGATAAGTTGAAAGAGGGGGGCACGGCCCCAGAAATCTCCCCGCCGGTAGAAAAGGAGAAGGTGTTCCATACTGTCCTTGGTGACTTTCCCCAGTCCTGGACTCAGATAAACCAAGCCCTCGTGGTACCTGTCCTAA
Organism: Ranitomeya variabilis; assembly: GCF_051348905.1. NCBI lineage: Eukaryota > Metazoa > Chordata > Amphibia > Anura > Dendrobatidae > Ranitomeya > Ranitomeya variabilis. The sequence goes on along the minus strand of NC_135237.1, from coordinate 113,408,283 downwards.
TGTTTCCACAGCCGGACCCGCCAGAAACGATGGAGGTACCAGATCATCCGGCCCCACTACCTCAACAAGCCTTACCTGATGAAGCCATGCCAACCGTTGAACCGGCAAATCCTCCCTCTGCTATCGGTGAATCTGCTGTACCCACTGTTGATAGCAGCAGCTCTGAGAGCCCTAACCTGCCAGTGCTACCCAGACTCACTAGAAGTGTAGCTAGAAGACAGTGCACTACACCAGCGGTAGCAAGAATAGCGGGCCCTGTTAGGCCAATAGCAACCCCTGCGCTGCGAAGGTCCACACGCAGCACTCAAAATCAAACTCCCCTCCGCTACAAACCTTGGAGGTATTAATAAGGGCCGCTATTTAATTGAAAATGTTTGTATATATATCTTTTTGTTACAGGGTTTTAAATGGACAATAGAGTAATGGACGGTGAATTGCTCAAAAACTTTCAAAAAGGGGGCCCCTTTGTTTACCCGGGGTCCCCGCTGTTTCAACCACTGAACTGAGAGTCATAAACTGTGCATGACCTAACTTTTGCAACGTTCAAGAATCCTCACCTCCTGTAAAGGGAAGCATTGTTATGTTCAATTGTTATGCTATTTCAAAAATTTGTGTGTTTTCTGTTAACATGTATTATTGTTCTTGTTTTCCCAGTCCCGGAGTACTGGATTTAACCGGGGGGGAGTGCAGCACCCCAGAGTCCTGGTTGTTGCAGTACTGTGGCTCCGCCACTACGGGGAGCTATGGTACGTCTGATTGCACTAAGGAGTTTCTCTGATCAGGTACACTCCGGCCACCAGGGGGGGGGGTCCTATCTAGTAGGCCACTCCTCACAACTCTGGTAAAACTGGGGGTTGGACAGGAAGACAGGGAGAAGTAGCTGGGAAGAGCTAGTGAGAGGACCTGTCAGGGATGGGATCCTGGCAGACTCCTCAGAGCAGAACTAACCAGTAAACAACGGGAATACAGAAAAGGAGAAATACCAGAAGGGGTCTTGCTGTTAGACCGAGGCAACATCCTTCTGAGGCGCAACAGTCGGTGGCCGGAACGCCGAGCAAGTAAGAGACTTTAAGTACATTGCAAACCATGGCAGGACAGCTAACTACAGGTTGGCTGTCTCACTTAACACCTAAGCAGACAACGGAGGCAGCTGCGGGAGAGGGGCGACTCTAGAGTCCCGGAAGAACTCCAGGCCTACCCCGTCATACGGATGCGTCCTACCATATCACCTGGGGGACGGAAAAAGAACAGTAGAGACAGAAAGAAACAGTTGTGAGGACTATCCCGGGAGCTCAGCAGGGAAGAACTACAACACACAGCGCTAGAAGGTAGATACTGATTCCCACCTGTAAAGAGAGCTCCTGATGTGTCGTTGCACCGGCCGGTCTCTGAAAACCCAGTTAACAGCGCTCTGGACTGAGGTCTCCCACATCTTCAGTAAAGAGGTAAAGAGACTGCAATCTGGTGTCCTCGTTATTTACCGCGACCTGCACCCCACAACTACACCACCGTTACAACATCACTTATTCTACCGGACGTCCCCCACTGACAGACAGGGCCACGGACCGGGTCTAGCCACCGTGACAACCCCAGGACTGAGACCCAGAGGCCCGGCTCCGGGTACCCCTAGGCCCTGCGGCGGTGTGGGGGCGCTTCAAAGACATTTAGTATGGAAAAATAATCTCAAACATTTATTTTATAAACGTGTGTATATCTTATTGTGTATGTGTACACATGCAGTTACACACAGTCACACACAGTTAGGTAGGGTCAGATGACATTCTCCAAATCTGATAAAAAAGTTTCTCCACTTCCATTCTATAAGTCCATGAAAAAGGATCGGCACAAAGATGTTATCCAAGTGCGGTCCTATTTTTATCATTGACCCATAGTCTTGCATTGTCAGTTTTGACCTGACACTTGGATCACGATTAGACATGTCACCATGAGCGAATAGCACTCATACGCGAAAACTGTACAACTGAATGAGGCAGGCAGAAATTCTAAGGAAGGAAGATGGTAGTATTGACACTTATCTTCTCCATTATTAAACATTTTCAGCTACATTAGATAGTGGGAAGACATGTAAATCAATCACATAAGGGATTAGTTATAGTGCAAGTTCATAACCGTGCACTTTCTCATTTGAGTAGCATAAATTCATGAAATAGGCATTAAATAGATAAACGTGGAAGAAAAATGATAGTTTTTAGAAATAGAAATGTTCAAATACTAAATATTTGCTGTTTTGTTTAAGATAAAGGTAATTAATAGATGAATATAAAGAGGAAAGAAATCTTTTAAAGGGAATCTGTCAGTAGGCTCTTGCTATGGAATCTGAAAACAGCATTATGTAGAGACTGAGACCCTGATTCCTGGGATTTGTCCCATGGCATTTTGCAGCGTTTTTGCTGTGTTTATTTACAAAGTGTACTTGGTATGTGAAATTCACAGCGTTTTACAGTTCCAGCATTTTTGATGAGATTTCTGAAATCTCATGCACTTTTCACCTATTCAAATGATCAGATGAAAAACACAAGTAAAAACATTGCAAAAAACAACGCAAAAGCAAGACAAAAGAGACCGTATTGAACATAGTGTTTTTCCTGCCACTACTCTGATTTTTGGTGCACAAAAAATAGGCAAAAACGCAGTGTATGAACATACCCTAAAATAAGTGTTCTAACAGCAGGAGATTCTCACTAATGGACTAGTTTTCTCAGCTATGTAGTCCTCCCATTCCACTGATTAACAGCTTTTTACCTATGCACAGTATTCACTGAAAGCTGCCAGTCAATGGTTTGGGCAGGGTTATACAGAGCTCAGCATTTGTAGAACTGCTGTATCTACAGCTGAGAAAACAGGGATTTTATTGAAACTACAACAAACAGATCAGTAAGTGACACATCATTGGATTCATATTTTTGTCCCTACATCATGCTACTCTCAGATTACATACCAAAAACCTGGTGACAGGTTCCCTTTAAGAAAATACCCTTTAAGGATATAAGGTACTTGATATTAGAGCATTGTGATCAGAACAAGAGCGGTGGACACTTCATGTGTGATTATATCACTTCTTGGCATAAAAAGTTGCAAATTATGGTGCACACCATATGTATACCATGATTTGTAACTTTTGTGTAGGGAAGATTTTGGGAGGACTCGTATGGCCTGACGCATTCCATATCATTTACACCAGAAATTGGTGTAAATTAAGTACAAATCTTAGCCAATTTATAGCTAGTGAAGATTTTTTTTTTCACATGCACAACAAGTGATGCGCCAGAGACATGCCCCTCCTAATAAAAAAAATCAAAGGAGAGTAAGAGAAACGTCACTCACCACCAATTTCAGTAAAATGCACTTTAGTTCGGTCACAGAATACTGTATCAATGAAATGAGCGATGGCTGTTTCGCATAAGTACATGCTTCTTCAGGCTTCTGGAGTGAGCCTGAAGAAGAGTGTACTCACGAAACATCTGCTGACCATTTCACTGATTGCTCCGTCTGCAAATAAACTGCATTTTACTGAAATTGTCAGTGGTGGGTGCAGGTTCTCTTGCCCTGCTTTGGATTTGCATGATCTTTTACAAGTACCAAGCTGAGCACCGCAAGACACAGCTATGATAATTTGGTTATTTTTTGTTTGATCAATTTTTTCCTTGCATCCGGGTGTGATGGTAGTGTCAGCATTTTATCTTTAGCATTTGTACACATTACCCTCCTAATAACTATAGCGCATTTTATATACACAAGTTTTTTTTAAATTAAGAATTACACAAATTATGGCAATCTCAATAAGTATCCCCCAGTATATTTGTTTTGTTTTTTTGTTTTTTTAAAGCTACGCTCTCTCGGCTTGGTTTGGTGTTGTAGCTCAATCCCATGTGCCTAAACAGATGCAACTTTTATATAATTCTATAAACAATTTTTTATCTTCACATCCCAGTAAAGTTTGAAAGTGCATTGTTAAAGCCTACCATCAATGTGCCAGTTTTTGGCACAGAAAGGGTTACCAGAGAAATACAATGATGAACACATTTATTCATGTTTTTATCTCAAGCATGACAATACCTTTCAATTATGATGGTTGCCGGTAAAAACACAGAGAAAGCTGCAGTTCGGTGTAATAACTTATTTGTAAAGATGTAACAAGCATCAGAATAGTGACATTCACTGTGTAAAGTACGGAGCAATAAATGGAACGCCGTTTTCTGACAATAAACTAGCAGTGAGTTCTCTTAGTGTATTTCTTCATGAAACATGTTTATGTTATAGTCTCCCAATTTTATAGCCCACATTTATCACCATAAGGTGCATTTCATGACAGTGGAATAACTACATTCAGTTAGAGTTGTCGCAATGTGCCTCCCGTATCAAGACACATGCTGATTGTATCAAGTGCTGTTGACTGTCTTAGTGTCGCAAATAGACAAGATGATTACACTGTACTTCTAAGATATGATGTAACATTATTCTCATGGCAAGGAGCTGAAGGTCAAGGTTGTCGAGGAAGCCGAAAAATATGATGTGTATTGCACGCATTGTAACGTGATGAACATTGTAAACGCAGGGCTCGGTCTTCACAATAATGTCCAAAATCATTCTTCGGCAAAATGTCATTTGAATGCAATTTGCATGGACATTAACAGCTATCATTCCAAAGGCCTGAAGTGTTACCTCTCAGCAGTATGTGCGGCTCCACTCGATGAAGGAGAAGAGAAGATTGCTTTTATGATTTTTTAAATAATTTCTATTAAAATAACTTTTGGAAATGAATACATTCATTGCTTATACCAGTCATTTATTATAGGAAATATCAATAAGATACAAAGCAAAAAGTAATTCACAAATAACTCCTTTGTCCTTATTCACATCCATTTAACTAAAGTATATCTAGGATGTTGTATAGTTCATGATCTCTTGTACCGCTGCTATATGTGACCCTGGTAGGCAAAAGCTGAGCACACATGTGAGGGAAATGGGGTCCCAAGCTGTAATCTGAGAGCGGTATGATGTAGGGGCAAAGAGTCTAATTCCAGTGATGTATCACTTACTGGGCTGCTTGCTGCAGTCTTGATAAAATCACTGTTTTATCTGCGGCAGATCTAGCAGTTCTCTGAATGCTGAGCTCTGTATAGACCTGTCCACACCACTGATTGGCAGCTTTCTCTGGCTGTGTGTTGTTGTTTCAATAAAGTTAGTGTTTTATCTGCAGGAGATTATAACTAGAGGACTAGCTAGTTGACTTGTGCCACTTAGTCAAAATTCTCTGTGTATTCCTGACCCCATCAGTTATTAACAGCTGTCAATGCACAGTGTGCACAGAAAGCTGCCAATCAGTGGTGTGGGCGAGGTTATACAGAGCTCAGCTTTCAGAGCACTGCTAGATTGGCAGCAGAGAAAACAAGGATTTATCACATTTTGCACCCAGTAAACTAAGTGATACATTGCTAGAATCAGGGTCTCTTCTCCCACACCATGCTCTTTTCAGATTGTATAAAAAAAATCTGGAGTCAGCTTTCGATGCAATTATGCAACCAGTCAATGCTGCATCTCAGCCAGATGACAGTAGCTCACATGGTTTTTTTCTGGATGGCCCAGGAGGCAGTGGGAAGACATTTTTGTACAACTGCTTGCACAAGACACTACAAGCAGAAAAGAAGTATATTTGCTCAGTAGCCTCCACTGGATTGGCAGCTACATTACTACAAAATGGTAGCACCTACCAAGTTTGGCCTTGGAATTACAACAAATGAGACCACAGTGTCAAAAATGAAGCCAACCTCACTTCAAGCAAAGGAGCTTAGTAACAATGACTCCCTGTTTTAATATGAACGCTGTGGATAATTTGTTCCAAGACATTTGTGGAAAAAAAAGACCATTTGGTGGAAAAGTTTTCATATACGGTGGTGACTTTCGTCAAACCCTACCAATGGTGGAAGGTGGAAACGGAGCCCAAATTGTACAGTCCACCATTAAATACTCATAATCCTGGAATCAGTTTTCACGGTTCCAGTTACAACAGAATATGAGAATGTCTCAAGACGAAGTTGAGTACAACTCATGGTTACTGAAACTTGGCAATGTAGAGTTGTCAAATGCATACGGTCAACCAGAAGACACAATTGAAATCCCAAATTCTTTTATTGAAGACGGTGATTTAATTACAGCTATTTTTGGCGACTCAATTGAGATTACCGATGCAACGGTAGAAGCAATTGCCAATAAAGCAATTCTTACGCCATTGATTGAGGACGTTCACGCCTTGAACGACAAAATTCTTAGTCAAGTTCAAGGTGATCACTCAACATATCGCTCCCTGGACACAATTGCGGAAGAGGAGGGTGTGATTCTCACAGATTACCCTGTAGAGTTTCTTAACTCTTTGAATCCCACTGGGATGCCTCCTCATGAACTAAAGCTGAAACCAGGAGCTGTAATTATGCCCCTGCGTAATCTTAACAGAAAGTGTGGCCTTTGTAATGGCACAAGGCTTTATGTGAAAAGCTTAAAAGCAAACGTTATCCATGCCGTTGCTTTAAATGGAAAAGCAAAGGGTCAGACAGTTCTTATTCCAAGAATTGACCTGATTTCCAAAGATAAAAACTTGCCAGTCCAGATGAGACGGCGTCAGTTTCCGGTCATGTTGGCTTTTGCAATGACCATCAATAAATCTCAGGGACAGTCCTTGGATATTGCAGGAATTTATTTGCCTCTCCCAGTGTTTTCACATGGGCGGTTATATGTGGCTTTCTCCAGGGGAAGGAAAAGCCAACAAATAAGGGTCAAAATATTTGAGACACAGAAGCAAGGTAAACTTATTCCTAACGTTGACAAATGGATTGCTGTCAACTGTGTGTATAAAGAAGTCTTTTCTTAAGCTTTTTAACAATTGTAAAAGCCAAAAAATGTTGTACACAAAAGCGGGACTAACTCCTAGCCGCGGTCTGCGGACCAAACATTGGGCATGGGCAGGGCCTTGGGGACAGATCCCAAGTGCGCTCAACCATGTGAAATGGCTTACGCTCAGGAACATTGAGGAATAGTGCTATTGGATAGCTCTACCCCTTTAATTTCCTTTAGGAATAGGGCTATGGGATAGCTCTACCCATTCACTTTCTTCATGGATAGCGCTATCAGATAGCTCTACCCGAACAGTATTAACTACAGAGCTTTTTCATACACAAGGTAGGAGTGGCAGGTGAGGTACACCGGGTATTTATGTTTGTTATTAGTCTGCACATATGCCAGTCTGGTGCGTGGGTACACCCCATTGCGAGGTCAGTCTGCTGCGTGAGTACACGCCATTGCCTAGTTCGTAATCACAGCACACGCCCAAAGTGCACGCAATCACTCGTTAAGATGATCTATATATATATATACTTACAGTACCTTGTAATGTCTTCACATCATGTTCCGTCCAGATGAGTCTGGTTCCCAGAATTCCAAGTGGCGTAAGTTCACCAACCTCCATATTGGGACACCCAAGTGATGGGTGTCTCAATATGGAAACTGCTGGTGGTACCAGCCTCTTGCATGGTACCACCAGTGGAACACCGTCGCAACACACACACATTATATATGCTGTATGCACCACACACACACTGTATATGCCGTATACACCACACACACTATATATGCCATAGGCATCACACACACACACACTGTATACGCCGAACGTAGCCTCTCCCACGGTACTACCAGCGTAACACGGTCACGAACACGCCCGTCGCCGGGATTAGCCAGATGATTCACTGACCGCCGCCATCTTTGTACAGGAGGAGCGCATAGCACATGGGGTAGACAGGTCAAAGAAGAGAGCACAGACGGGAGAAGTCAGCACATAGGGGAAGAGAGAGTAGATAGGTGGGTGAGCACATGGGGGGAGATTTTCAATTCTGCAAAGCCTGCCCCCATTGTGACATGACCACCCTCCCGATGCGATAGCATAGGGCCTCCATCTAGTTTCAATATAAAGCTAGTATGCATAATGCTCACTTGCTCCTTCTAGTGGTGAATGATCACCTGTTATTGTGTGTTTTTTCTTTGTAAGGGATAAATCTTTTCTAAAGTGAGAATTCTAAGCAATGCAGTGCTCCCCTGGGAATTTAAGTATGCAAATAGCCTATTCAAGAAGAAGCGATACTAAGAATTTTTTGGAACCTACTGATGCAGCAATCCTAAAAGTCATTATCAACTCTTTAACCCCTTTCTGACATCTGACGTACTATCCCGTCGAGGTGGGGTGGGCCCGTATGACCACCGACGGGATAGTATGTCATACGCGATCGGCTGCGCTCACGGGGGGAGCGCGGCCGATCGCGGCCGGGTGTCAGCTGCATATCGCAGCTGACATCCGGCACTATGTGCCAGGAGCGGTCACGGACCGCCCCCGGCACATTAACCCCCGGCACACCGCGATCAAACATGATCGCGGTGTACCGGCGGTATAGGGAAGCATCGCGCAGGGAGGGGGCTCCCTGCGGGCTTCCCTGAGACCCCCGGAGCAACGCGATGTGATCGCGTTGCTCTGAGGATCTCCTACCTCCCTCCTCGCCGCAGGTCCCGGATCCAAGATGGCCACGGCATCCGGGTCCTGCAGCGAGGGAGGTGGCTTACCGAGTGTCTGCTCAGAGCAGACACTTGGTAAGCCTGCAGCCCTGCACAGCAGATCGCAGATCTGGCAGAGTGCTGTGCACACTGCCAGATCAATGATCTGTGATGTCCCCCCCTGGGACAAAGTAAAAAAGTAAAAAAAAAATTCCCCACATGTGTGTAAAAAAAAAATAAAAAAAATATCCTAAATAAAGAAAAAAAAAAAAAATATTATTACCATAAATACATTTCTTTAGCTACATAAAATAAAAAAAACAATAAAAGTACAAAAAATTACTATCGCCGCGTCCGTAACGACCCAACCTATAAAACTGCCCCACTAGTTAACCCCTTCAGTAAACACCGTAAGAAAAAAAAAAAACGAGGCAAAAAACAACGCTTTATTATCATACCGCCGAACAAAAAGTGGAATAACACGCGATCAAAAAGACTGATATAAATAACCATGGTACCGCTGAAAACGACATCTTGTGCCGCAAAAAACGAGCCGCCATACAGCATCATCAGCAAAAAAATAAAAAAGTTATAGTCCTGAGAATAAAGCGATACCAAAATAATTATTTTTTCTATAAAATAGTTTTTATCGTATAAAAGCACCAAAACATGAAAAAAATGATATAAATGAGATATCGCTGTAATCGTACTGACCCGTCGAATAAAACTGCTTTATCAATTTTACCAAACGCGGAACGGTATAAACGCCTCCCCCAAAAGAAATTCATGAATAGCTGGTTTTTGATCACTCTGCCTCACAAAAATCGTAATAAAAAGCGATCAAAAAATGTCACGTGTCCGAAAATGTTACCAATAAAAACGTCAACTCGTAGCGCAAAAAACAAGATCTCACATGACTCTGTGGACTCAAATATGGAAAAATTACAGCTCTCAAAATGTGGTAACGCAAAAAATATTTTTTGCAATGAAAAGCGTCTTTCAGTGTGTGACAGCTGCCAATCATAAAAATCCGCTAAATAACCTGCTATAAAAGTAAATCAAACCCCCCTTCATCACCCCCTTAGTTAGGGAAAAAAAAAAAAATGTATTTATTTCCATTTTCCCATTAGGGTTAGGGTTAGGGTTAGGGCTAGAGTTAGGACTAGAGTTAGGGCTAGGCTTAGGGTTAGGGCAAGGGTTAGGGCTAGGGTTAGGGTTAGGGCTAGGGCTGGGGCTAGGGTTAGGGCTAGGGTTAGGGCTAGGGTTGGGGCTAGGGTTAGGGTTGGGGCTAGGGTTAGGGCTAGGGTTGGGGCTAGGGTTAGGGCTAGGGTTAGGGCTAGGGTTAGGGCTAGTGTTACGGCTAGTGTTAGGGCTAGTGATAGGGCTAGGGTTATTGCTAGGGTTAGGGCTAGGGTTAGGGCTAGGGTTGGGGCTAGGGTTGGGGCTACAGTTAGGGTTGGGGCTAAAGATAGGGTTAGGGTTTGGATTACATTTACGGTTGGGAATAGGGTTGGGTGTGTCTGGGTTAGAGGAGTGGTTAGGGTTACTGTTGGGATTAGGGTAAGGGGTGTGTTTGGATTAGGGTTTCAGTTATAATTGGGGGGTTTTCACTGTTTAGGCACATCAGGGGCTCTCCAAACGGGACATGGCATCCGATCTGAATTCCAGCCAATTCTGCGTTGAAAAAGGAAAACAGTGCTCTTTCCCTTCCGAGCTCTGTCATGCGCCCAAACAGGGGTTTACCCCAACATATGGGGTATCAGCGTACTCAGGACAAATTGGACATCATCTTTTGGGGTCCAATTTATCCTGCTACCCTTGGGAAAATACAAAACTGGGGGCCAAAAAATAAGTTTTGTGGGAAAAAAAAGATTTTTTATTTTCACGGCTCTGCGTTGTAAACTGTAGTGAAACACTTGGGGGTTCAAAGTTCTCACAACACATCTAGATAAGTTCCTTGGGGGGTCTGGTTTCCAATATGGGGTCACTTGTGGGGGGTTTGTACTGTTTGGGTACATCAGGGGCTCTGCAAATGCAACGTGACGCCTGCAGACCAATCCATTTAAGTCTGCATTCCAAATGGCGCTCCTTCCCTTCTGAGCTCTGTCATGCGCCCAAACAGTGGTTCCCCCCCACAAATGGGGTATCAGCGTACTCAGGACAAATTGAACAACAACTTTTTGGGTCCAATTTATCCTGATACCCTTGTGAAAATACAAAACTGGGGGCTAAAAAATCATTTTTGTGAAAAAAAAAATAATTTTTATTTTCACGGCTCTGCGTTATAAACTGTAGTGAAACACTTGGGGGTTCAAAGTTCTCACAACACATCTAGATAAGTTCCTTGGGGGGTCTAGTTTCCGATATGGGGTCACTTGTGGGAGGTTTGTACTGTTTGGGTACATCAGGGGCTCTGCAAATGCAACGTGACGCCTGCAGACCAATCCATTTAAGTCTGCATTCCAAATGGCGCTCCTTCCCTTCCGAGCTCTGTCATGCGCCCAAACAGTGGTTCCCCCCCACATATGGGGTATCAGCGTACTCAGGACAAATTGAACAACAACTTTTGGGGTCCAATTTATCCTGATACCCTTGTGAAAATACAAAACTGGGGGCTAAAAAATCATTTTTGTGAAAAAAAAAAGAATTTTTATTTTCACGGCTCTGCGTTATAAACTGTAGTGAAACACTTGGGGGTTCAAAGCTATCAAAACACATCTAGATAAGTTCCTTAGGGGGGTCTACTTTCCAAAATGGTGTCACTTCTGGGGGTTTTTAATGTTTAGGCACATCAGGGGCTCTCCAAACGCAACATGGCATCCCATCTAAATTCCAGTCAATTTTGCATTGAAAAGTAAAATAGCGCTCCTTCCCTTCCGAGCTCTGCTATGCGCCCAAACAGTGGTTTACCCCCACATATGGGGTATCGTCGTACTCAGGACAAATTGCACAACAACTTTTGTGGTCTAATTTCTTCTCTTACCCTTGGGGAAAAAAAATGGGGGCGAAATGATCATTTTTGTGAAAAAATATGATTTTTTATTTTTACGGCTCTGCATTATAAACTTCTGTGAAGCACTTGTTGGGTCAAAGTGCTCAACACACATCTAGATAAGTTCCTTAAGGGGTCTACTTTCCAAAATGGTGTCACTTGTGGGGGGTTTCAATGTTTAGGCACATCAGGGGCTCTCCAAACGCAACATGGCGTCCCATCTCAATTCCAGTCAATTTTGCATTGAAAAGTCAAATGGCGCTCCTTCCCTTCCGAGCTCTGCCCTGCGCCCAAACAATGGTTTACACCCACATATGGGGTATCAGCGTACTCAGGACAAATTGCACAACAATTTTTGGAGTCCAATTTCTTCTCTTACCCTTGGGAAAATAAAAAATTGGGGGCGAAAAGATCATTTTTGTGAAAAATTATGATTTTTTATTTTTACGGCTCTGCATTATAAACTTCTGTGAAGCACTTGTTAGGTCAAAGTGCTCACCACACATCTAGATAAGATCCTTAGGGGGTCTACTTTCCAAAATGGTGTCACTTGTGGGGGGTTTCAATGTTTAGGCACATCAGGAGCTCTCCAAATGCAACATGGCGTCCCATCTCAATTCCAGTCAATTTTGCATTGAAAAGTCAAATGGCGCTCCTTCCCTTCCGAGCTCTGCCCTGCGCCCAAACAATGGTTTACACCCACATATGGGGTATCAGCGTACTCATGACAAATTGCACAACAATTTTTTGGGTCCAATTTCTTCTCTTACCCTTGGGAAAATAAAAAAATTGGGGGCGAAAAGATCATTTTTGTGAAAAAATATGATTTTTTATTTTTACGGCTCTGCATTATAAACTTCTGTGAAGCACTTGTTGGGTCAAAGTGCTCACCACACATCTAGATAAGATCCTTAGGGGGTCTACTTTCCAAAATGTAGTCAATTTTGCATTGAAAAGTCAAATGGCGCTCCTTTCCTTCCGAGCTCTGCCATGCGCCCAAACAGTGGTTTACCCCCACATATGGGGGGTACTCAGGACAAATTGTACAACAAATTTTGGGGTCTATTTTCTCCTGTTGCTCTTGGTAAAATAAAACAAATTGGAGCTGAAATAAATTTTGTGTGAAAAAAAGTTAAATGTTTATTTTTATTTAAACATTCCAAAAATTCCTGTGAAACACCTGAAGGGTTAATAAACTTCTTGAAAGTGGTTTTGAGTACCTTGAGGGGTGTAGTTTGTAGAATGGTGTCACACTTGGGTATTTTCTATCATATAGACCCCTCAAAATGACTTCAAATGAGATGTGGTCCCTAAAAAAAAATGGTGTTGTAAAAATGAGAAATTGCTGGTCAACTTTTAACCCTTATAACTCCGTCACAAAAAAAAAATTTTGGTTCCAAAATTGTGCTGATGTAAAGTAGACATGTGGGAAATGTTACTTATTAAGTATTTTGCGTGACATATGTCTGTGATTTAAGGGCATAAAAATTCAAAGTTGGAAAATTGCGAAATTTTCAAAATTTTTGCCAAATATTCGTTTTTTTCACAAATAAACGCAAGTTATATCGAAGAAATTTTACCACTATCATGAAGTACAATATGTCATGAGAAAACAGTGTCAGAATCGCCAAGATCCGTTGAAGCGTTCCAGAGTTATAACCTCATAAAGGGACAGTGGTCAGAATTGTAAAAATTGGCCCGGTCATTAACGTGCAAACCACCCTTGGGGGTGAAGGGGTTAAAGGGTATTGCCACATTGTTTAGGAAAGGAAGCCAAACCAGAAATGTAATTTGTAGGCATGTGTTTCCCCTCTGTTGATACTATTTGCACATTTAAATTTCTTGTGGAGCTTTGTATGGACTGTATGAGTCTCCAAGCATCAACCTGGCGATCACCACAAGGGGAAACTTAACGCCGCCTGTCAAAGGCTGCCTCACCCAGTCAACTAATAATTTTGTTTTGCAATGATCTGGGGCAAAAACCTTAAAACTCCTGCCTGGAAATTGAGCGTCTGGTTTGTCTTCCTATCCTAAATCATGCAGGAAGGCCCTTTAAAGAGTTTACATTAGCTTTTCGGATTGCAAGCTCCTTTAGGTTGCACTGGAGTCCGTGTCTATTTCCTCTTTGGAGAGATTATTTACATATTGTTTTTCTTTCTAGCACATAGAGGTGATCCTATGATAGGGTATATGTCATTAGAGGAAAAACCTCCACTATACTAAACAAAAAAACACCAGAAAACAGGCAGAGATGCTTACCTGTTCAGGGCCTCCAACAATTGCACTAACCAGGGTGCATCAGGCCCAAGTAGAGATAGCAAATACACAGGTGCAAATAATACTAATGCAGCCAACCTACAATCAGGAATTGGCCGCATTAATATAGTGGAGGTTTTTCCTCTAATGGTTTTTTTAGATTAGGACTGCCAATATACATGGACCCTTGACGTGGGTTGGCAGCTTAAATATTGTGGCCATAATATCAACCAATACCTTGCATACATTGTTATGTTTTTGTGCACTGTATATTTTTCCAGGGTGTGACTGGGCCCTGTATGGCTCTGTACACTGTGGCCTCTGTTCACACAGGATGCATCATGGTTAGCCCGCTATACATATGGCGTCATTAATAGGCTTTGTACCATATACTTTGCATTCCTGTGTGAACATGCCACATACAGACTATTTGTTGCACAGGTGCTCCAAGCGGCCAATTCCTGATTGTAGGTTGGCTGCATTAGTATTATTTGCACCTGTGTATTTGCTATCTCTACTTGGGCCTGGTGCACCCTGGTTAGTGCAATTGTTGGAGGCCCTGAACAGGTAAGCATCTCTGCCTGTTTTCTGGTGTTTTTTAGGGTATATGTCGCAAGATAACCCTTCTAAGTCCATAGCATACACAGACCACCTACATGTAGCAATTGTTAAAATCTTTGTATGGTCTACATCACTTATTTTATTACAAAGCTGTTAGGCATGAAATTACAAATAAAGAGAGGTTTTAGGAATCTTAAGAAAATATCTGTTTAGTGTTATGCTTCCATAAAAGGCTCTGGACAAAATCAGTCTTCTTCCCCCTCTGGCATCTGACAATATAATCTTTTCTTACATCCACAGCAGAAGGTGTCATCTCATATATACTATGCTATTATAAAGTCTCTGCTCACTTACTGACAAGCATGGAAGAAAGATATTTCTATTGACTCCTCTGCAGGAGGCTATGGGGTGAGTTTCTTAGTCTGCATGCCCACCAGGTATTAGCTGATTAGGTGGACATGTACAACTCAATAGATCTAGTTTGGTCTTTCAATTAATTTATGGGCCTGAATGTATTTATACATAAAGGTATGTATTCTGGACATTCCCTTCTCTAAAACACATTAACTATAACAGATATAGACCATATACTGCATACAGAATTGTTGTGAATTCTGCTTTTGGGTTCCCTCCGGTGGTAGTAGGTGGTAATGCAGTTGTCCCTGGGTTGCAGTCCTGGTCGTCAGGTGTGTCTGCTGATTGCAGTTCTGACTGGGGTATTTAGGTGTGCAGGACTCATTAGTCCTTGCCAGTTGTCAATTGTTGTTGGGAGGTGTTGGACCTCTGCCTGGTTCCTCCTGTCATTCTGCCAAATCAGCAAAGATAAGTGTCTGTTTTTTTTTTCCTGTGGCACACATGCTGTGTGCTTCACAATTCAGTGCTATTCTTTGTGTTTTCTTGTCCAGCTTAGATTGTGTCAGTATTTTCTCAGTCTTGCTGGATTCTCTGGAGTGGCAGATATACATTCCATGTCTTTAGTTAGATTGTGGAACTTTTTGTATTATCTGTTGTGGATATTTTTGGAAGGGTTTAAATACTGACCGCCTAGTAATCTGTCCTATCCTTTCCTATTTAGCTAGAGTGGCCTCTTTTGCTAAATCCTGTTTTCTACCTGCGTGTGTCTATTCTTCTCCTACTCACCGTCATTATTCGTGGGGGGCTGCCTATCCTTTGGGGGTCTGCTCTGAGGCAAGATAGCATTCCTATTTCCATCTATAGGGGTATTTAGTCCTCCGGCTGTGTCGAGGTGTCTAGGGTTTGTTAGGCACACCCCACGGCTACTTCTAGTTGCGGTGTTAGTTCAGGATTTGCGGTCAGTACAGGTTCCACCGACTCCAGAGAAAGTTTTCATGTGGCTCCAAGGTCACCGGATCATAACAGTACAACTGGCCAATAATAAGTTAAATGCATCTCAGAAGAAGGGAAGAAAGGTGTTGAGCCATTTTTTTTCTGCAGTCTGTTTTGTCTTCTCTTCCCTCTTATTTATGGGTGGCTGAGGAGTCTTGTGCCAGCATGGATGTTCAGGAATTAGCTTCTCGTGTAGACCAGCTTGCTGCTAGGGTACAGGATATTTCTGATTATATTGTTCAGACTCCTGCTTTAGAGCCGAAGATTCCTACTCCTGATTGGTTTTTTGGTGATAGGTCCAAATTTTTGGGTTTTAAAAACAATTGTAAACTGTTTTTTGCTCTGAGACCGCGATCCTCTGGTGATTCCATTCAGCAGGTTAAAATTGTCATCTCCCTGCTGCGTGGCGATCCACAGGATTGGGCATTTTCCCTGGAATCTGGGAATCCGGCCTTGCTTAATGTAGATTCCTTTTTTCAGGCTTTAGGATTATTATATGATGAACTGAATTCTGTGGATCAAGCGGAGAAAACCTTGTTGGCCCTGTCTCAGGGTCAAGAGGCGGCAGAATTGTATTGTCAGAAATTTAGAAAATGGTCTGTGTTGACTAAATGGAATGATGATGCTTTGGCGGCAATTTTCAGAAAGGGTCTTTCTGAATCCGTTAAAGATGTTATGGTGGGGTTTCCCACACCTTCCGGTCTGAGTGATTCTATGTCTCTGGCCATTCAGATTGATCGGCGTTTGTGGGAGCGTCAAACTGTGCGCGCTGTGGCGTCATCCTTAGAGCAAAGTCCTGAGCCAATGCAGTGTGATAGGATTTTGTCTAGAACGGAAAGACAAGGATTCAGACGTCAGAATAGGTTGTGTTATTATTGTGGCGACGCTTCTCATGTCATTTCAGTCTGCCCTAAGCGGACAAAAAGGATCGCTAGTTCATTTACTATCAGTACTGTACAACCTAAATTTCTGTTATCGGTGTCCTTGATCTGCTCATTGTCATCATTTTCTGTCATGGCGTTTGTGGATTCAGGCGCCGCCTTGAACTTAATGGATTTTGAGTTTGCCAGGCGTTGTGGTTTTCCCTTGCAGCCTTTGCAGAACCCTATTCCATTAAGGGGGATTGATGCTACACCTTTGGCTAAAAATAAGCCCCAGTTTTGGACACAGGTGACCATGCACATGGCGCCAGCCCATCAGGAAGATTGTCGATTTCTGGTGTTGCATAATTTGCATGATGTTATCGTGCTGGGTTTCCTGTGGTTGCAGGTACATAATCCTGTGTTGGATTGGAAATCTATGTCTGTGACTAGTTGGGGTTGTCAGGGGGTTCATAATGATGTTCCTTTGATGTCAATCTCCTCTTCTTCCTCTTCTGAAATTCTAGAGTTTTTGTCTGATTTTCAGGATGTATTCGATGAGCCCAAGTCCAGTTCCCTTCCACCGCACAGGGACTGTGATTGTGCGATTGACTTGATTCCAGGCAGTAAGTTTCCTAAGGGCCGACTTTTCAACCTGTCTGTGCCTGAACATACCGCCATGCGGAGTTATGTTAAGGAGTCTTTGGAGAAAGGGCATATTCGGCCATCTTCTTCACCGTTGGGAGCAGGTTTTTTTTTTGTTGCTAAGAAGGATGGCTCCTTGAGACCTTGTATTGATTATCGCCTCTTGAATAAGATCACGGTCAAGTTTCAATATCCTTTACCTTTGCTTTCCGATTTGTTTGCTAGGATTAAGGGGGCTAGTTGGTTTACGAAGATTGACCTTCGGGGGGCATATAATCTTGTTCGTATTAAGCAGGGTGATGAATAGAAAACTGCGTTTAATACGCCCGAAGGCCATTTTGAATACCTTGTGATGCCATTCGGGCTCACTAACGCTCCATCTGTTTTTCAATCCTTCATGCATGATATCTTCCGGACTTATATTGATAAATTCTTGATTGTATATTTGGACGATATTTTGATTTTTTCCGATGATTGGAAGTCTCATGTGGAACAGGTCAGGATGGTATTTCAGATCCTTCGTGAAAATGCCTTGTTTGTGAAGGGGTCTAAGTGTCTCTTAGGGGTGCAGAAGGTTTCTTTTTTGGGCTTTATTTTTTCTCCCTCATCTATGGAGATGGATCCGGTTAAGGTTCAGGCCATTCATGATTGGATTCAACCCACATCCGTGAAGAGCCTTCCGAAATTTTTGGGTTTTGCAAATTTTTATCGCCGGTTCATTGCTAACTTCTCCAGCGTGGTTAAACCCTTGACTGATTTGACGAAAAAAGGCGCTGATGTGGCGAATTGGTCCTCTGCGGCTGTCTCTGCCTTGCAGGAGCTTAAACGCCGATTTACTTCTGCTTCGGTGTTGCGCCAACCAGATGTTTCTCTTCTATTTCAGGTTGAGATTGATGCTTCTGAGATTGGGGCAGGGGCCGTTTTGTCTCAGAGGGATTCTGTTGGTTCTTTGATGAAACCGTGTGCCTTCTTCTCCCGCAAGTTTTCGCCTTCTGAACGCAATTATGATGTCGGCAATCGGGAGTTGTTGGCTATGAAGTGGGCGTTTGAGGAGTGGCGACATTGGCTTGAGGGAGCTAAGCACCATATTGTGGTCCTGACCGATCATAAGAATTTGATTTACCTCGAGTCTGCCAAACGGCTGAGTCCTAGACAGGCTCGATGGTCCTTGTTTTTTTCCCGTTTTGATTTCGTGGTTTCGTATCTTCCGGGTTCTAAGAATATTAAGGCTGATGCCCTTTCTAGGAGTTTTTTGCCTGATTCTCCTGAGGTCCTTGAACCGGTCGGCATTCTGAAAGAAGGGGTGGTCCTTTCTGCCATTTCCCCTGATTTACGGCGGGTTCTTCAGGAATTTCAGGCTGATAGACCTGACCGCTGTCCTGTGGGGAAATTGTTTGTTCCTGACAGATGGACTAGTAGAGTGATTTCTGAGGTTCACTGTTCTGTGTTGGCTGGTCATCCTGGTATTTTTGGTACCAGAGATTTTGTTGGTAGGTCCTTTTGGTGGCCTTCGTTGTCACGTGATGTGCGTTCTTTTGTGCAGTCCTGTGGGACTTGTGCGTGGGCCACGCCTTGTTGTTCCCATGCTAGTGGGTTACTTTTGCCATTGCCGGTCCCTGAGAGACCCTGGACGCATATTTTTATGGATTTTATTTCTGATCTTCCGGTATCCCAGAGGATGTCGGTTATCTGGGTTGTTTGTGACCGGTTTTCTAAGATGGTTCATTTGGTGCCTTTGCCTAAATTGCCTTCCTCTTCAGAGTTGGTTCCGTTGTTTTTTCAGCATGTGGTTCGTTTGCATGGTATTCCGGAGAATATTGTGTCCAACAGAGGTTCCCAGTTTGTTTCTAGGTTTTGGCGGGCCTTTTGTGCTAGGCTGGGCATTGATTTGTCTTTTTCTTCTGCATTTCATCCTCAGACAAATGGCCAGACCGAGCGAACTAATCAGACTTTGGAGACTTATTTGAGATGCTTTGTGTCTGCCGATCAGGATGATTGGGTGGCCTTTTTGCCATTGGCCGAGTTTGCCCTTAATAATCGGGCTAGTTCTGCTACTTTGGTTTTGCCTTTTTTTTGTAATTTTGGTTTTCATCCTCGTTTTTCTTCTGGGCAGGTTGAGCCTTCTGACTGTCCTGGTGTGGATTCTGTGGTTGACAGGTTGCAGCAAATTTGGGCTCATGTGGTGGACAATTTGGTGTTGTCTCAGGAGGAGGCTCAACGTTTTGCTAACCGTCATCGGTGTGTTGGTTCCCGGCTTCGGGTTGGGGATTTGGTTTGGTTGTCTTCCCGTCATGTTCCTATGAAGGTCTCTTCCCCTAAGTTTAAGCCTCGTTTTATTGGTCCTTATAGGATTTCTGAGATTATTAATCCGGTGTCTTTTCGATTGGCGCTTCCGGCCTCTTTTGCTATCCATAATGTCTTCCATAGATCTTTATTGCGGAAATATGTGGTGCCCGTTGTTCCCTCTGTTGATCCTCCGGTCCCTGTTTTGGTTGATGGGGAGTTGGAGTATGTGGTTGAGAAGATTTTGGATTCTTGTTTTTCGAGGCGGAGGCTTCAGTACCTTGTCAAATGGAAGGGTTATGGCCAGGAGGATAATTCTTGGGTTTTTGCTTCTGATGTCCATGCTGCTGATCTGGTCCATGCCTTTCATCTGGCTTGTCCTGATCGGCCTGGGGGCGCTGGTGAGGGTTCGGTGACCCCTCCTCAAGGGGAGGGTACTGTTGTAAATTCTGCTTTTGGGTTCCCTCCGGTGGTAGTAGGTGGTAATGCAGTTGTCCCTGGGTTGCAGTCCTGGTCAGGTGTGTCTGCTGATTGCAGTTCTGACTGGGGTATTTAGGTGTGCAGGATTCATTAGTCCTTGCCAGTTGTCAATTGTTGTTGGGAGGTGTTGGACCTCTGCCTGGTTCCTCCTGTCATTCTGCCAAATCAGCAAAGATAAGTGTCTGTTTTTTTTTCCTGTGGCACACATGCTGTGTGCTTCACAATTCAGTGCTATTCTTTGTGTTTTCTTGTCCAGCTTAGATTGTGTCAGTATTTTCTCAGTCTTGCTGGATTCTCTGCAGTGGCAGATATACATTCCATGTCTTTAGTTAGATTGTGGAACTTTTTGTATTATCTGTTGTGGATATTTTTGGAAGGGTTTAAATACTGACCGCCTAGTAATCTGTCCTATCCTTTCCTATTTAGCTAGAGTGGCCTCTTTTGCTAAATCCTGTTTTCTACCTGCGTGTGTCTATTCTTCTCCTACTCACAGTCATTATTCGTGGGGGGCTGCCTATCCTTTGGGGGTCTGCTCTGAGGCAAGATAGCATTCCTATTTCCATCTATAGGGGTATTTAGTCCTCCGGCTGTGTTGAGGTGTCTAGGGTTTGTTAGGCACACCCCACGGCTACTTCTAGTTGCGGTGTTAGTTCAGGATTTGCGGTCAGTACAGGTTCCACCGACTCCAGAGAAAGTTTTCATGCGGCTCCAAGGTCACCGGATCATAACACAGAATATACTATTCATGTCCTGATGCTATAAAGTACATAATGTTGCTAATTTACTGTATAAGTAATCTCTCCACAGTGCACATATGCCAAAAAGGGCTAAAATACACCTAAATCATATAAATTAAAATGATGAGTCGCATAGGGAGAGTCTTCTTTATTACAGGGTAAGCTGTGGTCCGCCCTTGTTAGAGCGGCAGCAAATGGGGACATCAGGGAAAAAATAGCCTGCACAGGGATCTAGAGGGCTGACTCCCCCTTATCATCTCGAGTGCCATTGTGTACCTGGACGTCCCATGACTCTGACACAGAGAAAAATGGGTAAGAATGTTCCTGTTAATATGTACTGTGTTATTGGTGTTTTACTGCTATGCATTAATTTAATAAGGACATTTGCACAACTGATGGTCATTGACCACTGTTTGCCACTTCACGACCTATGACATATAGATACGTCACAGATCTCCTGCCTCCCTTTGATGCTTGCTCCGGCACTGAGCCCGCATCTTTTCTGGCACATGACAGCTGATTACCGGATGTGGGCGCTTCACAAACCCCACCCATCGGTGCCCCTGTCACACGATCGTGGGGTGCCGATGGTTTGGCATGACAGGATATGATCATTTCTGAAGCCCTTCTATGTCTAGAATATAGTCTCATAAGAAGACTGTTGAAGTCAGTGAAAACTGTAAAAAAAGGTTTAAAAAATCTTAAAAAATTTAAAAATTATAAAAGTTGAAATCACCCCCTCCTTTTGCCCCATTCAAAATAAAGTAATTTTTAGAAAATACACATATTTTTGTTATCGCTGTATTTTGAAATTTTCGATCTATCAAAATATAATTAAAGTAAATTAATCCGATCGGTAAATGGCATAGTGAGGAAAAAAATCAAAACACCAGAATTATGTTTTTTGGGTTGCCACAACATTGCAATAAAATGCAACAACAGGCGACCAAAACATCGCATTGTCACAAAAATGATATAAATAAAAATGTCAGCTCGGCGCACAAAAAATAAGCCAGCACCCAGCCTCTGATCACAAAAAATGGAGATGCCACATGTCTTGGAAAATGGCTAACATTCTTTTCTTCTTACAAACTTTGGAAATTTTTTTCACCACTTAAGTAAAAATGAACCTACTGTATATATGTTTGGTATCCCCAAACTCGTAAAGACTTGGAGAATCATAACGGCAGGTTAGTTTTAGCATTTAGTGAACATGGTAAATTAAAAAGCCAAAAGACATATTGTGAAATTGCACTTTTTTTTTTTTTTACAATTTTGCAATACTTGGAATAATTGCAATAATTGTTTTTCTTGTTTTCCAGTACATTACATGGTAAAATCAATAGTGTCATTCAAAAGTACAACTCATTTTGCAAAAAAAAACAACAACCCTCATATGGCTATATTAATAGAAAAATAAAATTTTATGGCTTTGGGAAGAAAAGGAGCAATAAACTAAAACTGAAAAAAGGAAAATCGCAAGGTGGTGAAGGGGTTAATATTGCTGCTTCTTTTTAATAAGTAAAAGTTACATTTTATTTTACCTTTCATTTACTGCTGTTTTCAATTTTTTAATTTGTGAGATATTTCTCCATTATTTACTGTATATTCCGTTAAGAAAGACTAATGTGTGAAATACAGACTGAATCATGGCCACCACGTCCTAACAGGAACCTGATCCTAGACTCAGTTTTATCAATCTCTAGGGAATGAATTTATGTGTATTTAACCATAGAATGTAGTACTGTCGCCACCTTCATACTCCTAACATCTTGAAATGTGCACTCATGAAAACTTTGAACAAAAACCATATGGCCATCGTGGCTTTTTGAGTCCTGTTTAAACATGAAGGGGTTGATTCATCAGTGTTTCCACCAGAAAACTGGTGTAGAACACGCTCGGCCAGGGTTGTCATCTCAATTGTTTTTTTTTTCTGGACAGCTTATCAAAAAATAGCAGACAGCCAAAATTACTTTCATAATGGGCAAATTGGAATTCCATAATAAAATAATTATGAATACTGTATTTTTTGGACTATAAATCGCACCGGATCATAAGACGCACCCCAAATTTTCAGAATGAAAATGGGGAAAAAAATTAATGTGCCAAATGGAGGTCCATCTTACAGTCTGAATTCAGCTTACCCTGGGAGGCATCGGCAGCGCTGGTGGAGCGGGATCATGGAGGTGTTCAGTGGTCCGGCGATGATATGACACAGACTGGTGCAGCAGGTTTGGAGGTGCTCGGCAGTGCAGGGGCTCTGCCGACAATTTGTGAAAGCCTGGAGCCCCGCACATCCATTGCCTCAATGCTGTGGCCTCCAGGAAATCCCATCCCAGGCTGGTGTAGTAGGTTCGTCGGTGCTCGGGAGACGAGATCTCAATCTGTGCACCTGCCGCCTCTGGCGGCCATTTTTCCGGAGGCCACAGCATCGAGGCAATGGAAGTGCGGGGGCTCCGGGCTTTCACAAAATGTCGGATGAGCCCCTGCATCACTGAGCACCACCAAATACTGCCGCACCAGCCAGGGAAGGGAGTGTGATCATCGCCCTGCAGTGTCAGACCACTTCAGAATCGACAGACACCTGCTGCCGCCACACTACTTGTAAGTACATTCTGACTATAGTCTGAAAAATACGGTACAAGTGATATATGTCTGCAAACCATAGTTGTGATTTGAAGACATCAGCTGCATTCATAATCTGTATAAGTTTCAACAAAATAATGGACGCTTCCAATTTTCTTTATGTGCAGAGGAAAAAATGTGCTCTATTTTTACAGACTGTCCAGGAATTCTGGATGGTTGGCTATCCTGGTCTCAGCATTTGGAGTGCCAGTCCAGTGTGTTCCTTGAGAAGGCATGCTTTCTTCTTTTCTCAGCATTATGGAATCCAGCTCAATCCACTAGTCCTTCTTTAGTGCAACGTCTTCTTGAAGTCACAGTCTGGAATCCCTGTTCTACAGCTTTCTCCAGGGGAATATTTGGATGCTTGAATAGACTATATGGAATTTGCGTCCAAAGCCTAGGGAGTAAGTAATAGTGTGTCAACATGTAATCCCTTAAAAAATGTTGTTAATTCTAAATATTAAAATACAACATCCCAGTGTGACAAATACTCAACTAATAAATTGCATTAAAGGATTGTAGCAATTTAGCAAAACATGCATGATAGCATAGACCAAAGTAAACTACAAGATACCTAGAAGGTCCCTACAATAAGCAGCAAACCAATGAACTATATAGTCTTAGACAGATACATCATGCTACGGGCTCATAAAGTAAATAAGGCAACATCACTGCCTTATTTATTTGTTGAATATTTGTCACACTGAGATGATGTATTTCAATATTTAGAAATATATTTTTTAAGGGATTACATATTCACACATGGTTGAATAGACAATAGTGATGAGCTAATGTGCTCGGTTAAGGTGTCGGGTGCTAACTGAGTGACTTCGGCATGCTCAAAAAATATGTTAGAGTCCCCGCGCCTGCAGGTCTTGCAGCTGTCTCGAACGGATATCATGACCGTAGCACGTGTATCCCACTCCAGCCAGCAACAACAGTCCTTAAGATAGTTCCTCACATCCAGACGATGGATATCACGAAAATAGAACATGCACCCAGTTCCAGCCAACAATATGGTAACATATGGTACAGTCCCAACCCGAGGTTCTCCATACGTCTTTGAGCAGACTTGTATTACGGACTTGTATTTCATCAGATGGAGTCATGGTTCCTTGGGCTATTCATGAAGAGAGTCTCTTTGCAGAGGGAGCCAGAGGCTTTTTATATCCACAACTCCCATTCAGGACATTCTTCCACATGATTGGATGAAGGTGGGGGGAAGTAATCCTTCATTGTTTGATTGTTCAAATAACCTGCATATTTATCCTAAGTTGTGTAAGTTAGTAAATTGCAGTGGTCTGATGCAATACGTAATCAGCATGCATTCACAAATTAACATACCACAAGAATCAACGTACAGGTTCATATGAAACAATGGCTCCATTGGGGTCTCTGAGACACAAACAAGAGTGATGGAATGATTGCTTTACCTGATTACCAATCTGTGTCTGGCCTTAAGGCCCCGTCACACATAGCGAGATCGCTAGCGAGATCGCTGCTGAGTCACAAGTTTTGTGACGCAACAGCGACCTCAGTAGCAATCTCGCTATGTGTGACACGTACCAGCGACCAGGCCCCTGCTGTGAGATCGCTGGTCGTGTCGGAATGGCCTGGACCTTTTTTTGGTCGTTGAGGTCCCGCTGACATCGCTGAATCGGTGTGTGTGACACCGATCCAGCGATGTCTTCACTGGTAACCAGGGTAAACATCGGGTTACTAAGCGCAGGGCCGCGCTTAGTAACCCGATGTTTACCCTGGTTACCAGCGTAAATGTAAAAAAAAACAAACAGTACATACTCACCATCTGATGTCCGTCAGGTCCCTTGCCGTCTGCTTCCTGCTCTGACTGAGTGCCGCCGTACAGTGAGAGCAGAGCGCAGCAGTGACGTCACCGCTGCGCTCTGCTCTCACTGTACGGCGGCACTCAGTCAGAGCAGGAAGCAGACGGCAAGGGACCTGACGGACGTCAGATGGTGAGTATGTACTGTTTGTTTTTTTTGGTAACCAGGGTAAACATCGGGTTACTAAGCGCGGCCCTGCGCTTAGTAACCCGATGTTTACCCTGGTTACCAGGGTGCTGCAGGGGGACTTCGGCATCGTTGAAGACAGTTTCAACGATGCCGAAGTCGTTCCCCTGATCGTTGGTCGCTGGAGAGAGCTGTCTGTGTGACAGCTCCCCAGCGACCACACAGCGACAAAACAGCGACGCTGCAGCGATCAGCATCGTTGTCTGTATCGCTGCAGCGTCGCTGTGTGTGACGGGGCCTGTAAGATCCAGC
The DNA here is from genome assembly GCF_051348905.1 of Ranitomeya variabilis. Classification (NCBI taxonomy): domain Eukaryota; kingdom Metazoa; phylum Chordata; class Amphibia; order Anura; family Dendrobatidae; genus Ranitomeya; species Ranitomeya variabilis. The sequence continues at coordinate 113,382,659 of NC_135237.1, read as the reverse complement.
CTGCACATCTTCCTCTGCTTACCATCACTGAATGGAAACATTGATTGCTGAAGCTGAACACTTTCCAGATGAAATTAGTGCACTTATACTGATGAGCAAGCAAGTCTCAAATAAAACACAGCCAACAAATCTCTAATAAAACACAACATTAAGGTTGACATACCTGGTGCTCCATGCTCGAAAATGTCCATATCCCTTAGAGCCCTATGTACATTAGTTTAATAGTCTTTAATCTGCGGCCATCTCTTTAAAAAAAATGAGCCAGAGCATATGTTGGTACAAGTACAATGTATAGGTGTGCATTTAACAAGCAATACATAGGATAAAAACAAATGAGCAAATACCCTGTAGTAAGTGAATAAATAGTAATAGTACATGTAAATAATATAGGGTATTTAGGTAACATTACTTTGATCAAAAAAATGTAAAAGCCACTCCATCATGACAAGATGTACTCCAATCAGGATGGTACCTAACTGTTATAATTAACCTCACTATGTGTAAGCAGATGTAAAAATAGTCAATCCATCATTACCCCGTGATCGTGTCACAGGGGGCTGATGTTAGGGTGTCACTTAAATGCCGATATCAGAGACTACCAGCAGCATCTAAATGGTTAACAGCAGCAATTGGAGCTCAGCTCCAGCCTCTGCTGTTAGAGATAATTTCTACCATTTAAGGGGTTCAGGACAGATGCTGCATCCTGAGCCCACTCCACACATGGGCACCCCTACACTGGATGTACAATTACGCCCATATGTGTGAAGGGGCTATAAATATTTAATATCACTGAGCTTTTCCTTTTCAATACAAATGTGTTCAGGATATTTAAAAATTATGCAGAAAATATAGTCAGGTTGAATCTCAATGAAGGTAACCCTAACCAAGGGATTTTTAGGGCTGGAAATGTCTTCAAAGGGTTAAACAATCGTTTGATGCATAAAGTAGAATTGTCAAAAAAGCACAAAAATGTATGTAATCTTATTGGATGACAGAATAATGGCCAAATCAGGCGTAATTAGTGTTTCAGACAGTGAATAGCAAACTTCCGCCTCACGAATTCCATTCTGTACTAAGCGGTCTCCATTTCCCAGAATACAGACAGTTCATTTGCATGCTATTGTTTGGCGGCTATTTTCTGATTGCAGTTTTCCCATATGATCAAATGGCTGCCGCTGTTGAATAAACCATATTTTCCTGATGAATTTTTAGCCAATGATAATGTTTTTCTAAACTCCCTATAAGTATTCAAATAGAAAGCATGCAAGATAAATTGCACATCACTCTGCAGTCTTAAAGCAAAACAAAAAGTAACGATATTGCCACTTTAGGGACTCATTCTAGTGCCTGCTGTCGCCATTATATGAATCATTCCAGTGCTACAGTTACCTATAAACTGATTTTTTTTCTTTCCAGAAGAGTAGAAGACGCCTGGAGGAATACAAAAATGAAACACATCCTTAAAAATAGCTGATTTACTATTCCCCAGAAAGTGCAATATAAACCTGATCACTTTTTTTATTGTGTATATCTTTTTATAGCGTCAATTTTGGCCAAACCTTTACATTTGCAGACAACCGAACTTCGAGATTAAAATAAATAATTGGCAAAGCTGTCTGTTATATATTTGTTTTGCCAAATGGTGTATAGTTAACGGATTTAGATTCTATATTATTTATGGTTATTACATTTTTTATGACTAAAAATGCAAGTTTTTATATCCTTTTTAACCCCGTAGTGACCACCAATACGTCTTTTTACTGACTTGCGATTTAAGAGACTAGCATCTCCCTGCGGGTGACAATCCAGCAGCTGTTGGCTGTACACTATAGCTGACAACTTGCCACATCAGCCACGATGGTACCAACCATAATTGTTTAACCCCTTAAATGCTGCTGTCAATAATGACTACAGCATCTAGATAGTTAACAGAGTATGGGGGCTCCCTCATTAACCCCATCGACACCCTGAGATCTTGATTGTGTGGTCCTGATGTTTGCCATGGCAATTCATGGCCAAATAATGGCCTTAATGTCTGCCGGCTACAGTGGCCTGTTCAGAAGTTATCTACATTTAGATGGTAAAAATAAATTTCTTCATTTCTGTTATGCTACTTTGCATTAATTCCTGAATAGCACCTGAAGGGTTAATAAACCACCTGAAGTCGTTTTTTAATACATTGAGGGGTTCTGTTTTTAAAATAGTATCATTTTGGGGGTTTTAAACATATAGGACCCCCAAAGTCACTTCAAAATTTAATAGGTCTCTAAAAAAAATAAGTTTTGTAAATTTCCTTGAAAAAATGAAAAATTACTGCTGCATTTTTAAATATTCTAAAATGCTAATAAAGTAAAAGAACATTTAACAAATTGTGCTGATGTAAGGTAGACATGAGGGAAATGTTATTTATTAACCCCTTTACCCCTGAAGGTGGTTTGCACGTTAATGACCGGGCCAATTTTTACAATTCTGACCACTGTCCCTTTATGAGGTTATAACTATGGAACGCTTCCATGGATCCCGGTGATTCTGACAATGTTTTTTTGTGACATATTGTACTTCATGATAGTGGTAAAATTTATTTGATATGACTTGTGTTTATTTATGATAAAAACGGAAAATTGGTAAAAATTTCGCAATTTTCCAACTGTGAATTTTCATGCCCTTAAATCACACAGATATGTCACACAAAATACTTAATAAGTAACATTTCCCAAATGTCTACTTTACATCAGAACTATTTTGGAACCATTATGTTTTTTTTTTGGTTAAGAAGTTATAAGGGTTAAAAGTTAAACAGCGATTTCTCATTTTCTCAACACCATTTTTTTTAGGCAGCACATCACATTTGAGGTCACTTTGAGGGGTCTATATGATAGAAAATACCCAAGTGTGACACCATTCTAAAAACTGCACCCCTCAAGGTGCTCAAAACCACATTCAAGAAGTTTATTAACCCTTCAGGTATTTCACAGGAATTCTTGGAATGTTTAAGAAAAAGTGAACATTTAACTTTTTCCACAAAAAATTTACTTTAGCTCCAATTTGTTTTATTTTACCAAGGGTAACAGGAGAAATTGGACACCAAAAGTTGTTGTACAATTTGTTCTGAGCAGGGTTGGACTGGCCTGGCAGGGTAGCGGGTAAATACCCGGTGGGCCCCGGGGTCGTGGAGGGCACTTTAAGAACGTGGGCCCTTTAAAAGCGTGGGCTTAAAAAAAATGAACATTTAACTTTTTTTCACAAAAAATTTACTTCAGATCCAAATTTTCTTAGTTTCCCAAAGGTAACAGGAGAAATTGGACCCCAAATGTTGTTGTGCAATTTGTCCTGAGTACGCTGACACCCCATATGTGGGGGTAAACCACTGTTTGGGTGCATGGCAGAGCTTGGAAGGGAAGGAGTTGCGTTTGACTTTTTTATCGCAAAATTGGCTGAAATTGAGATCGGACGCTATGTTGCGTTTGGAGAGCCCCTGATGTGCCTAACAGTGGAAACCCCCAACAAGTGACACCATTTTGGAAACTAGACCCACCGAGGAACTTATCTAGATGTGTGGTGAGCACTTTGAACCCCCCAGGTGCTTCACAGCAGTTTAGAGCGTTGAGCTGTGAAAATAGTAAAATCATATTTTCCTCACAAAAATGTTATTTTAACTCCAAATTTTGCATTTTCATAAAGATATTTATAAAGGTTAGAAACGTCCTTTATTGAGGTGTATTTTCTGTTTCAGAACTATTCTGATTGAAATGTTCTTTGCTGCCAATAAAAAAACCTTGTTTAACTGCTGTTTTGCCCTTTTGTTTTCTTCTGTTGTGTCCCTTGTGTTCGTAATCTGAGATTACAGCATATTCTATTCTACTGAAAAAACTACAGACTGAAACAATATTCATATACTGTAGCACAAATTTCGACATTAGGCTGAGAACATGTCCAAAAATCCCAATGTTCTATTCTCCCACGTGTAAAGAGGAAAAGTTGGAGTGGTTTAGTACTCACATAAGCATTACATCCCCAAAAAGAGAATGGAGTAAGCCATAAACCACCAAGCAGTAATGTAAAAAGCTAAATTTATTCAGAGTTTCTAACATATAAAAAACATATTAAATACAAATTTGTGCAAAACATCAAAATATACGGAAGAGACTTGGAAAATGGCAAGGAGAGGATGAGGGTCCAATAGGAAATGGGAGAGCATATGGGAAAATCACCAAAATTGCAACAGCAAGAGGAAGAGGCATCAAGTCAGTGCTGAGCCCCCTAATGATTAAATGGTACACCATGCAAAGTGAATACATAGGCTGCTGCAGTCTATCAGTTGCTTACCCATAATATGTCCTTTAGGGTATGTGCACATGTCAGGATTTCTTGCAGAAATTTCCTGAAGAAAACCGGACATTTTCTGCAAGAAATCCGCATGCTTCTTTTCGCGTTTTTTCCCCGCTTTTTCTGAGTTTTTTTTAGCATTTTGCAAGCGTAAATAGTTTGCAGAATGCTAGCGTTTTCCAAGCGATCTGTAGCATCACTTGGAAAACAGATTGACAGGTTGGTCACACTTATCAAACATAGTGTTTGACAAGTGTGACCAACTTTTTACTATTGATGCAGCCTATGCAGCATCAATAGTAAAAAGATAGTGTTAAAATTATAAAAAAATAAAAAATTGTTATTCTCACCATCCGACGTCCCGATCTCCTCGGCAGTGCACTTGGCGGCTTCCGGTCCCAAGGATGCTATGCGCGAAGAAAGTTCATGACGTCACGGTCATGTGACCACGATGTCATCGTAGGTCCTGCACGCATAGCAACCTGGGGACCGGAAGCCGCCGCGTGCACCGCTGAGCGGCCGGAGGACTCCGGGGCCATCAGGAGGTGAATATATCAATATTTTTTATTTTAATTCTTTTTTTTAACAAAATATGGTGCCCAGGGCCTGGAGGAGAGTCTCCTCTCCTCCACCCTGGGTACCATCCGCACATGATTCGCTTACTTCCCGCATGGTGGGCATAGCCCACACAGTGGGCCCCCTCTGTTCTGCCCTGTATTCACATGATTAGTTAAAATCTGCTGCCATGCAGGAGATTCCTTACGCACTTCAACATTTAACAGCCACCTGCCAATCACAGGCCGGCAGTTGACGTTAGCGTGCACGTCGCTGTCATACGCCGGAACGACACAGCATGCCTCATCTGAATTGGAGAGGAGGCCACCGCTGGAGCTCGGCCAGAAAAATATATATATATATTTTTTAACCCCTTTGCCCCCAAGGGTGGTTTGCACGTTAATGACGGGCCAATTTTTACATTTCTGGCCACTGTCCCTTTATGAGGTTATAACTCTGGAATGCTTCAACGGATCTTGGCGATTCTGACATTGTTTTCTCGTGACATATTGTACTTCATGATAGTGGTAAAATTTCTTCAATATAACTTGCCTTTATTAGTGAAAAAAATGGAAATTTGGCGAAAATTTTGAAAATTTCACAATTTTCAAACTTTCAATTTTTGTGCTCTTAAACCAGAGAGTTATGTGACACAAAATAGTTAATAAATAACATTGCCCACATGTCTACTTTACATCAGCACAATTTTGGAAACTAATTTTTTTTTGTTAGGGAGTTATAAGGGTTAAAAGTTGACCAGCAATTTCTCATTTTTACAACAAAATTTACAAAACCATTTTTTTTAGGGACCACCTTACATTTGAAGTCACTTTGAGGGGTCTATGTGGCTGAAAATACCCAAAAGTGACACCATTCTGAAAACTACACCCCTCAAGGTACTCAAAACCACATTCAAGAAGTTTATTAACCCTTCAGGTGTTTCGCACCAGGTGAAGCAACATGGTAAGAAAAAATGAACATTTAACTTTTTAGTCACAAAAATGATCTTTCAGCCAAATTTTTTTTATTTTCCCAAGGGTAAAAAGAGAAAATGGACCTCAAAAGTTGTTGTCCAATTTGTCCTGAGTACGCTGATACCCCACATGTAAGGGGGAACCACTTTTTGGGCGCACGGCAGGGCTCAGAAGGAAAGGAGCGCCGTTTGACATTTTCAAGCTAAAATTGGCTGTAATTTAGAGCGGACGCCATGTCGCGTTTGGCAAGCCCCTGATGTGCCTAAACAGTAGAAACCCCCCACAAGTGACCCCATTTTGGAAACTAGACCCCCTAAGGAACTTATCTAGGTGTGTGTTGAGCACTTTGAACCCCGAAATGCTTCACAGAAGTTTATAACGCCCGGGCGTGAAAATAAAAAATCCTATTTTTTCCACAAACATGATCGTCTAGTCCCCAATTTTTTATTTTCCCAAGGGTAACAGGAGAAATTGGACCCCTAAAGGTGTTGTCTAATTTGTCCTGAGTACGCTGATACCCCATATGTGAGGGGGAACCACTGTTTGGGCGCATGGCAGGGCTCAGAAGGAAAGGAGCGCCGTTTGACATTTTCAAGCTAAAATTGGCTGGAATTTAGATCTGACGCCATGTCGCGTTTGGCGAGCCCCTGATGTGCCTAAACAGTGGAAACCCCCCACAAGTGACCACATTTTGGAAACTAGACCCCCCTAAGGAACTTATTTAGTTGTGTGGTGAGAATTTTGAACCCCCAAGTGCTTCACTAAAGTTTATGACGCCCGGCGTGAAAATAAAAAATTCTATTTCATTCCCACAAAAATTATCTTTCAGTCCCCAATTTTTTATTTTCCCAAGAGTAACAGGAGAAATTGGACCCCCCCAAAAGGTGTTGTCAAATTTGTCCTGAGTTCGCTGATACCCCATATGTGGGGGGGAACCACTGTTTGTGCGCATGGTAGGGCTCAGAAGGAAAGGAGCGCCGTTTGACATTTTCAAGCTAAAATTGGCTGGAATTTAGATCGGACACCATGTCGCGTTTGGCGAGCCCCTGATGTGCCTAAACAGTGGAAACCCCCCACAAGTGACCCCATTTTGGAAAATAGACCCCTAAGGAACTTATCTAGGTGTGTGGTTGTTGTCCAATTTGTCCTGAGTACGCTGGTACCCCATATGTGGGAGAAAACTACTGTTTGGGCACACTTCAGGGCTCGGAAGGGAAGTAGTGACGTTTTGGAATGCAGACTTTGATTGAATGGTCTGCGGGCATCATGTTCCATTTGGTGAGCCCCTGGTGTGCCTAAACAGTAGAAACTCCCCACAAGTGACCCCATTTTGGAAACTTGACCCCCTAAGGAACTTATCTAGGTGTGTGGTGAGAATTTTGAACCCCCAAGTGCTTCACTAAAGTTTATGACGCCCGGTGTGAAAATAAAAAAATCTATTTTATTCCCACAAAAATTATCTTTGAGTCCCCAATTTTTTATTTTCCCAAGGGTAACAGGAGAAATTGGACCCCAAAAGTTGCTGTCTAATTTGTTCTGAGTACGCTGGTACCCCATATGTGGGAAAAAACTGTTTGGGCACTTCAGGACTCAGAAGGGAAGCAGTGACGATTTGGAATGCAGACTTTGATGGACTGGTCTGAGGGCGTTATGTTCCGTTTGCAGAGCCCCTGATGTGCCTAAACAGTAAAAAAAACCCACAGGTGACCCCATTTTGGAAACTAGACCCCCTAAGGAACTTATCTAGGTGTGTGTTGAGCACTTTGAACCCCGAAATGCTTCACAGAAGTTTATAACGCCCGGGCGTGAAAATAAAAAATCCTATTTTTTCCACAAACATGATCGTCTAGTCCCCAATTTTTTATTTTCCCAAGGGTAACAGGAGAAATTGGACCCCTAAAGGTGTTGTCTAATTTGTCCTGAGTACGCTGATACCCCATATGTGAGGGGGAACCACTGTTTGGGCGCATGGCAGGGCTCAGAAGGAAAGGAGCGCCGTTTGACATTTTCAAGCTAAAATTGGCTGGAATTTAGATCTGACGCCATGTCGCGTTTGGCGAGCCCCTGATGTGCCTAAACAGTGGAAACCCCCCACAAGTGACCACATTTTGGAAACTAGACCCCCTAAGGAACTTATTTAGTTGTGTGGTGAGAATTTTGAACCCCCAAGTGCTTCACTAAAGTTTATGACGCCCGGCGTGAAAATAAAAAATTCTATTTCATTCCCACAAAAATTATCTTTCAGTCCCCAATTTTTTATTTTCCCAAGAGTAACAGGAGAAATTGGACCCCCCCAAAAGGTGTTGTCAAATTTGTCCTGAGTTCGCTGATACCCCATATGTGGGGGGGAACCACTGTTTGTGCGCATGGTAGGGCTCAGAAGGAAAGGAGCGCCGTTTGACATTTTCAAGCTAAAATTGGCTGGAATTTAGATCGGACACCATGTCGCGTTTGGCGAGCCCCTGATGTGCCTAAACAGTGGAAACCCCCCACAAGTGACCCCATTTTGGAAAATAGACCCCTAAGGAACTTATCTAGGTGTGTGGTTGTTGTCCAATTTGTCCTGAGTATGCTGGTACCCCATATGTGGGAGAAAACTACTGTTTGGGCACACTTCAGGGCTCGGAAGGGAAGTAGTGACGTTTTGGAATGCAGACTTTGATTGAATGGTCTGCGGGCATCATGTTCCATTTGGTGAGCCCCTGGTGTGCCTAAACAGTAGAAACTCCCCACAAGTGACCCCATTTTGGAAACTTGACCCCCTAAGGAACTTATCTAGGTGTGTGGTGAGAATTTTGAACCCCCAAGTGCTTCACTAAAGTTTATGACGCCCGGTGTGAAAATAAAAAAATCTATTTTATTCCCACAAAAATTATCTTTGAGTCCCCAATTTTTTATTTTCCCAAGGGTAACAGGAGAAATTGGACCCCAAAAGTTGCTGTCTAATTTGTTCTGAGTAAGCTGGTACCCCATATGTGGGAAAAAACTGTTTGGGCACTTCAGGACTCAGAAGGGAAGCAGTGACGATTTGGAATGCAGACTTTGATGGACTGGTCTGAGGGCGTTATGTTCCGTTTGCAGAGCCCCTGATGTGCCTAAACAGTAAAAAAAAAACCACAGGTGACATCATTTTGGAACCTAGACCCTCAAGGAACTTACTTAGATGTGCCCCCTCTTTGGAACAAATCTACTGGTTCCTGTAATGTAAATTAGTAGTGCATGGAGGTGTGGTACAATTTGAAGCAATCCTTCATACACAGGCCAGGTTTGTCGGGACAGGTGTCGCATTGATAGATGGTGTCCTTGCGTACTCCTCTTTTGTAGCACACTCGGCACCTTTTTTGAGGCTTACCTTTTCTATCAGTAGGCGGGACCACCCCCGGAAAATGCTGACCTGGTACGATACGAGAACCCTCAGTTCCGGAAGTACTGGGGCCCGCTCCTTCCCTTGTGCCAAACATCAGGGCCTTAACCACTACCTCCTGGAACTGAAGGTATGACGTATCGGTGTGGCGTGCACATCGTGACAGCAGGAAAGCGTTGAGCATTGCCATTTGTACGATGTACACGGACAGCTTTTTGTACCACACCTTGGCCTTTCTCAAAGCACTGTACGGTTGGAGGAGTTGATCAAAGAGATCAACGCCCCCCATGTTTTTGTTGTACCCCAGTACACAGTCTGGTTTGCTGACCTGTGTAGAGGTACCCCGTACACTGCTGAGGGCACTGCCATCACCGTGTATGGTGGTCAAGAGAAGGACATCCCTCTTGTCCTTGTACTTGACCACCAGCAGGTGGTCGCTACATTGGACTTTGCTTTCACCTTTTCTGAGCATCTGCCCAAGTAGCATCTTCGGGAGGCCTCTCTGATTTTTGCGGACAGTACCGCAGGCTCGCGGTACCTCGCACAGAGAGGGATTTGTAGAGTGGGATGCTGGAATAAAAGTTATCGGTGTAGAGGTGATAACCTTTATCCAGCAGTGGGTGCACCAAATCCCACACAATTTTCCCACTCTCTCCCAGGATGGAAGGACACTCAGGCAGTTCAATCCTGCTGTCCTTCCCTTCATACACTCTAAAGCTGTAGGTGTACCCTGAGGTACTCTCACACAGGTTGTAGAGTTTGATTCCGTACCTGGCCCTCTTGTTGGGCAGGTATTGACGGAATCTGAGCCGCCCCTTAAAATGAACCAAGGACTCATCCACGCAGATGTCCCTTTGGGGCACGTACACTTCAGCAAACTTTTTGCTGAAGTGTTCGATGACCGGCCGAACTTTGAACAGACGGTCAAAATTGGGGTAATCTCATGCGGGACACCGTGCATTATCGTTGTAATGCAGGAACTTATGGATGGCCTCAAAACGCGTCTGAACCATGACCATTCGGAACACTGGAGTGTTATATAAAATATCAACGCTCCAATATTGCCGAATTTCTGGCTTATTCACGATCCCCATGTGGAGTACCAGGCCCCAAAGCTGCATCATTTCAACTGCGTCTACAGGAGACCAGTTAGAAAATGATGAACCGGGATTTTGCTCCAAAAATTGCTGAGCATACAAATTAGTTTGCTCCACCATGAGGTTAACAAAATCCTCAGAGAAAAAGACTTTGAAAAAGTCTATTTCTGTGAGGCCGGTGGTGTCAAACTTGATTCCTGATTCTGCCACAAAATCAGGAATCAGTGGCTCGTAATTTTCGGGGGGGGCGAGGTCCATATGGGGTCTGAAGAGGGGCACGCTGGTTCATCTTCAGGAGTGGGCGCTACCTGATCTTCTGTCCTGGGGCGTCTGCGTGGAGGTTCCGCAGGACCCGAGGAGGAAGATGAAGAGGAGGAGGAAGAGGAGGAGGAAGTGGATGAAGAATCTGAAGAGTAAAGGAATGTGGGATCCTCTCCCTCACTATCAGTGTCAGAGGCAAGGAAAGAATATGCCTCCTCCGCTGAATAGCGCTGCTGGGACGAACGGGACATTTTTTTTGTAAGTGTGGTGCTTGGGTGTACTTTATTGGTAACTATGTGTACGTGTAGGGGGGGATAGTGTTTGGTGCAAACTATTCTGAAAAGAAAAAGCTAAAGGAGAAAAAAAATACCTGTGAAAGGAAAAGTCTAAAACAGCAGGCCCTAGCTCTGATAAGTGAACTGCGTCACTTATCAAAGTTCGACGCCTGCTGGGTGTGTGAACGGGGATGTGAAAAAAAACGGCAGGCACGAGAGCTCTGATAAGTGAACCGCGTCACTTATCAAAGTTTGGCTGCGGTGGTTGGGTGAGCGCAAAGGGATGTGGAAAAAAAAAAAAGAAAAGAAAGGCACGGGTTCAGACGCAGCGGCGGGGTGCGCGCAAAGGAATTTGGAAAAAAAAAAGAAAAGAAAGGCACGGGTTCAGACGCAGCGGCGGGGTGCGCGCAAGGGGATGTGAAAAAAAAAAAGAAAAGAAAGGCACGGGTTCAGACGCAGCGGCGGGGTGCGCGCAAAGGAATTTGGAAAAAAAAAAGAAAAGAAAGGCACGGGTTCAGACGCAGCGGCTGGGTGCGCGCAAGGGGATGCGGGAAAGAAAAGTCAGCACGAGTGTTGATCGGTGAACTGCGTCACCAATCAACGCTCGGCGGCGCTAAGGGGGTGAAAAAGAAAAGTGAGCACGAGTGTTGATCTGTGAACTGCGTCACCAATCAACGCTCAGCGGCTGCTAAATTTGGGCACGGACGGACGCGGCGCAAAGTGGTGGTGGAGGGGGGAGGGGGGAGGGGAAGGGGGGGAAGGGGAAGGGGGGGTGAAGTAAGATCGGGCCGGGATCGGGGATGAACACTTATGTTTTTAGTCTCTCTTCTTTCCTCTGTCTTCTTTCTTCTGGCTTCTTTCTTTTTTCTTTAGCAAGAATTGTGGTGTCACAGGCTACTGTGGCACCACAAGTCTCAGCACAGAAGGGGATCTCTTTCGGCGTGACCGCTTTGCAGGAATCCTCACCAAGTGTGAGGATTCCTGCAGAGCAGTCAGACGGGTCAGGGGCAGGTGAGACAGGTCACAGAGCGGTCACACCGCTGCTGTGACCTGTGATTGGTGGGATCGATGATCACATTGATCCCACCAATCAGAGGAGGCCCTGGTGATGCCGGTGTTGCTAGGCACCAGCCTATGATCGTAGCTCACAGCTCCGATCATAGGCAGGTCACCGGCAGGTCACCATCAGGGCACAGCACGGTCACACCGCTGCTGTGCCCTGTGATTGGCACGATCGACGATCACATCGATCGTGCCAATCAGAGCTGCAGGATCCTGAGCAGGGCACAGGAGGCATGGCACACAAGGCAGGGCACCGGAGGCTGCGGAGCAGGTAGTTAGAAGCAGGGCACAGTGCGGTAACACCGCCGCTGTGCCCTGCGATTGGCGCGATCGATGTGATCATCGATCGCGCCAATCCGGGGGGTTTTGGCCGATGCCTGGCATTGCCAGGCACTGGCCCCAGGATCGAGTACATCGGTACTCGATCCTAGCCTGGGACCTCACTGTTTCAGCCAATCTGATTGGCTGAAACAATGAGAAAGGCTGTGATTGGCTGTTCAGAATTGAACAGCCAATCACAGCGATCGGGAGGCCGGGGGGGCGGCGCCATACCCCAAGATGCCGAGGCCATCTTAGGTAATAGGTAATAGGTAATATGGCGTCGGAATTTTAATGCGATCACCGCGACTTAAGTTGCGGTGTCGCATTAAAGGGCATGACGTACTATCCCGTCGGTGGTCATACGGGCCCACCCCACCTCGACGGGATAGTACGTCCAATGTCAGAAAGGGGTTAAGCTGCAGTATGGAGCTGGATTATACACTATGGGAGTGCATTATACTGCTATGGTGTTGGGAGGATGGAGAGAAAGGAGCTGCATTATACTCCTGTAGGGGTGCATTATACTGCTATGGGGGTGCATTATACTGCAATGTGGGTGCATTATAGTACTATGGGGGTGCAATAGAGTACTATGGGGGTGCATAATACTACTATGGGTCTGCATTATACTATGGAGGTGCATTGTACTGCTATGGAGGTGCATTATAGTACTATGGGGTGCATTATATTGCTATGGGGGTGCGTTATACTGCTATGGGGTGCATTATAGTATTATGGGGCGCATTATAATATGGGGTGCATTATAATACTATGGGGGTGCATTATACTCCTATGGGGCTGCATTATTCTGCTATAGGGTGCATTATACTGCTATTGGGGTGCATTATACTCCTATGGGGCTGCATTATACTATGCGTTGCATTATACTGCTATGGGGGTACATTATAATCCTATGGAGCTGCACTATAATATGTTGTGCATTATACTACTATGGGGGTGCATTATACTGCTAAGGGGGTGCATTATACCCCTATGGGGCTGCATTATACTATGGGGTGCATTATACTGCTATGGGGGTGCATTATACTCCTTTGGAGCTGCATTATAATATGTTGCGCATTATACTACTATGAGGGTGCATTATACTGCTATGGGGTGCATTATACAACTATGGGGCTGCATTATACTGCAATGGGGCTGCATTGTACTACTATGGGGCTGCATTATACTCCTATGGGGCTGCATTATACCACTGTGGGGATGCATTATACTGCTATGGGGTGCATTATACCGCTATGTGGGTGCATTATACTGCTATAGGGGTGCATTATACTACTATGGGGCTGCATTATACTGCTATGGGGTGCATTATACTACTATGGGACTGCATTATACTACTATATATGACTATGGGGTACATTATACTATTATGGATGACTATGGGGCAATATGGAGAGACATGGGGGAAGTATGGAGAGACATGAGGCAGAATGAGAGGACACGTGGTTTTCAGAATGTGGGATATTATTACTGTAGGGGCTAATTAAAGGATATTATTTTTGACGATGCTGTTTTCAGTGTGGGGGAGGAGAGGTCCTGTTACAAAACCAACAAAAAGAGGCCTGGCCACATCCTGCAAAAAAAAGATATGATACAGTGCAAAAAATTAATACATAAGATAAACACATACATTATATGAGGTATTGGTTTAATATTTTGGCCAAAATAAGTAAGCTCGCAACCCAACGTCAAGGGTCCTCATAACTTGCGAGTCCTACCACTAAGAAAAAAAAACAGCTAACATAGAAAAAACTCAGAAAAAATACATACCATGAAATACAGCCCTCCCAAAACCCTGTCTGATGACAAATGCACACTTTTTTTTTTGCAGGATGTGACCAGGCCTCTTTTTGTTGGTTTGATTTTTATTGGGCGTTTGTCGCAGTGTGCTGCATACTATGGTGCTGGGCAGCCCGCCTGTTAATATAGGGGCATCATTAATAGGCTGCACACCAGGCACTGTGCATCACACTTACCTGTGTGACTGGCGTCATATGCAAGTTATATCAATGTGCATTTTTTCTACTAGGCAGCCAGCCCCTGCAATGTCTGGCTGGTGTGGGGGTGGCTGTTTTTATCAGTAGTTTGCACCTGTGCTGCCCCTTGCCTTTATCAGTGGAGGCCTGCTGCATTCTGCTAAATGTGCATTTGTCATCAGACAGGGTTTTGGGAGGGCTGTATATCATGGTGTGTATTTTTTCTGAGTTTTTTCTGTTATCTTTTTATTATATTATCGGTCCTTTTAAAAATTGAAAAATAAATATATACCGCAATTGCATTGGATATTTTAACCCCTTAATCCCATATGACGTATATCCCGTCGAGGTGGGGTGGGCCTTAATTCCCACCGACGGGATAGTACGTCATATGCGATCGGCCGCGCTCACGGGGGGGAGTGCGTCCGATCGCGGCCGGGTGTCAGCTGGCTATCACAGAAAAATTATAGGTCTCAAAATGTGGAGGAGACGCAAAAACTTTTTTGCTATAAAAAGCATCTTTTAGTGTGTGACAGCTGCCAATCATATTAATCCGCTATAAAAAATGCTATAAAAGTAAATCAAACCCCCTTTCATCACCCCCTTAGTTATGGAAAAATAATAAAATTAAAAAAATGTATTTATTTCCATTTTCCCATTAGGGTTAGGGCTAGGGTTAGGGTTAGGGCTAGGGTTAGGGCTAGGGTTAGGGCTAGGGTTAGGGTTAGGGCTAGGGTTAAAGTTAGGGTTAGGGCTAGGGTTGGGGCTAGGGTTGGAGCTAAAGTTAGGGTTAGGGTTGGGGCTAAAGTTAGGGTTAGGGTTGGGGCTAAAGTTAGGGTTGGGGCTAAAGTTAGGGTTAGGGTTGGGGTTAAAGTTAGGGTTGGGGCTAAAGTTAGGGTTAGGGTTTGGATTACATTTATGGTTGGGATTAGGTTGGGATTAGAGTTAGGGGTGTGTCAGGGTTAGGGGTGTCGATAGGGTTACCATTGGGATTAGGGCTAGGAGTGTGTTTGGATTAGGGTTTCAGTTAGAATTGGGGAGTTTCTACTGTTTAGGCACATCAGGGGCTCTCCAAACGCGATATGGCGTCCGATCTCAATTCCAGCCAATTCTGCGTTGAAAAAGTAAAACAGTGCTCCTTCCCTTCCGAGCTCTCCCGTGCGCCCAAACAGGGGTTTACCCCAACATATGGGGTATTAGCGTACTTGGGACAAATTGGATGAAAACTTTTGGGGTCCAAGTTCTCTTGTTACCCTTGGGAATTTTGGGGGCTAAAAATCATTTTTGTGGGAAAAAAAAGGATTTTTTATTTTCACGGCTCTGCGTTGTAAACTGTAGTGAAACACTTGGGGGTTCAAAGTTCTCACAACACATCTAGATAAGTTCCTTGGGAGGTCTAGTTTCCAATATAGGGTCACTTATGGGGGTTTCTGCTGTTTGGGTACATCAGGGGCTCTGCAAATGCAACGTGACGCCTGCAGACCAATCCATCTAAGTCTGCATTCCAAATGGCGCTCCTTCCTTTCCGAGCTCTGCCATGCGCCCAAACGGTGGTTCTTCCCCACATATGGGGTATCAACGTACTCAGGACAAATTGGACAACAACTTTTGGGGTCCAATTTATCTTGTTACCCTTGTGAAAATACAAAACTGGGGGCTAAAAAGTCTATTTTGTGAAAAAAAAAGAATTTTTATTTTCACAGCTCTGCGTTATAAACTGTAGTGAAACACTTGGGGGATCAAAGCTCTCAAAACACATCTAGATAAGTTCCTTAGGGGGTCTACTTTCCAAAATGGTGTCACTTGTGGGGTTTTTTAATGTTTAGGCACATCAGGGGCTCTCCAAACGCGACATGGTGTCCCATCTCAATTCCAGTCAATTTTGCATTGAAAAGTCAAACGGCGCTCCTTCCCTTCCGAGCTCTGCCATGCGCCCAAACAGTCATTTACCCCTACATATCGGGTTATCAGCGTACTCAGGACAAATTTCACAACAACTTTTGGGGTGCAATTTCTTCTCTTACCCTTGGGAAAATAAAAAATTTGGGGCAAAAAGATCATTTTTGTGAAAAAATATGATTTTTTATTTTTACGGCTCTGCATTATAAACTTCTGTGAAGCACTTGTTGGGTCAAAGTGCTCACCACACATCTAGATAAGTTCCTTAAGGGGACTTCTTTCCAAAATGGTGTCACTTGTGGGGGGTTTCAATGTTTAGGCACATCAGGGGCTCTCCAAATGCAACATGGCGTCCCATCTCAATTCCAGTCAATTTTGCATTGAAAAGTCAAATGGCGCTCCTTCCCTTCCGAGCTCTTCCATGCGCCCAAACAGTGGTTTACACCCACATAAAAGGTATCAGCGTTCTCAGGACAAATGATACAACAACTTTTGGGGTCCAATTTCTTCTCTTACCCTTGGGAAAATAAAAAATTGGGGGCGAAAAATCATTTTTGTGAAAAAATATGATTTTTTATTTTTACGGCTCTGCATTATAAACTTCTGTGAAGCACTTGTTGGGTCAAAGTGCTCACCACACATCTAGATAAGTTCCTTAAGGAGTCTACTTTCCAAAATGGTGTCATTTGTGGGGGGTTTCAATGTTTAAGCACATCAGGGGCTCTCCAAACGAACATGGCGTCCCATCTCAATTCCAGTCAATTTTGCATTGAAATGTCAAATGGCACTCCTTCCCTTCCGAGCTCTGCCATGCGCCCAAACAGTGGTTTACACCCACATATGGGGTATCAGCGTTCTCAGGACAAATTGTACAACAACTTTTGTGGTCCAATTTCTTCTCTTACCCTTGGGAAAATAAAAAATTGGGGGCAAAAAGATCATTTTTGTGAAAAAATATGATTTTTTTTATTTTTACGGCTCTGCATTATAAACTTCTGTGAAGCACTTGTTGGGTCAAAGTGCTCACCACACATCTAGATAAGTTCCTAAAGGGGTCTACTTTTCAAAATGGCATCACTTGTGGTGGGTTTCAATGTTTAGGCACATCAGGGGCTTTCCAAACGCAACATGGCGTCCCATCTCAATTCCAGTCAATTTTGCATTGAAAAGTCAAATGGCTCTCCTTCCCTTCCGAGCTCTGCCATGTGCCCAAACAGTGGTTTACCCCCACATATCAGCGTACTCAGGACAAATTGTACAACAACTTTTGGGGTCCATTTTCTCCTGTTACCCTTGGTAAAATAAAACAAATTGGAGCTGAAATAAATCTTGTGTGAAAAAAAGTCAAATGTTCATTTTTATTTAAACATTCCAAAAATTCCTGTGAAACACCTGAAGGGTTAATAAACTTCTTGAATGTGGTTTTGAGCACCTTGAGGGGTGCAGTTTTTAGAATGGTGTCACACTTGGGTATTTTCCATCATATAGACCCCTGAAAATGACTTCAAATGAGATGTGGTCCCTAAAAAGAAATGGTGTTGTAAAAATGAGAAATTGCTGGTCAACTTTTAACCCTTATAACTCCCTAACAAAAAAGTATTTTGGTTCCAAAATTGTGATGATGTAAAGTAGACATGTGGCAAATGTTACCTATTAAGCATTTTGTGTGACATATCTCTGTGATTTAAGGGCATAAAAATTCAAAGTTGGAAAACTGCGAAATTTTCAAAGTTTTCGCCAAATTTCCGTTTTTTTTTACAAATAAACGCAAGTTATATCGAAGAAATGTTACCACTATCATGAAGTACAATATGTCACGAGAAAATAATGTCATAATCCTCAAGATCCATTGAAGCATTCCAGAGTTATAACCTCATAAAGGGACAGTGGTCAGAATTGTAAAAATCGGCCCGGTCATTAACGTGCAAACCACCCTTGGGGCTTAAGGGGTTAATGTTTAGTAGGTTACAGTAGAGTAGAGCAAGGTCAAAAGTGTACCTTGTCATGGAGGCGGATTAAAAAAATCTTTTGGCTAAAACAAAAGCTGGTGGCTATGTATGTATGTGGTGATGGCATCTGCAAATGTGTGATTGGTGAGGACGTGGTGCAGAAGTGGAGTTTTTCCAAGAAAGGGTGGTGGGATTGTGGACAGCTTGAGGGGTGGAGGCGGGGCTGGGGTAGAGCCTGGGTGGACTCTTAAGGGGGCCTTGAAAATTTTGCCAGTGGAAATTCCTAGTGGCAGCCCGAGTCACGCCCCGTCTACTGAGGAGAACAGAAGAGAAGCAAATCCAGAAAAAAAGAAGAAAAAAAAAGGTTTGCATTCACCAAGCCCGATAAAACAGATTAGTCTTTATTAGGACATGTGCGATATGGACAGGGAGAACATGTTGACCACAGGATGACAGCTGTTTCGCGCACACAGCGCTTCCACAGATCCCCGGGATAATCTGTTTTATCGGGCTTGGTGAGTGCAAACCTTTTTTTTCTTCTTTTTTTCTTGATTTCATGTACTTTTTTGGTTATGCACCTGAAGCGCCCATTTTTGGAGTAGGTGGTATTGGTACTCGTGTAGCAGCATAGGGCATGCTGATAGGTGATCGCAATAGGCAGCGGTGCGGGTTTTAATCTTTTTCTTGGACAGAAGAGAAGCAAATGCTCTGTCGATGTGATGTCAGTGGAAGCTGCAGAATCGCCGGCAGGGGCTGTGCGCGACTGCTCTGTGCCAGCAGAGATCTGTGCTGGGCAGAAGAACAGTCAGGTAGTTAACAACTACCTGCCTGTTAGTGTCTCTTAGGCCCATAGTAACAAATGAATATATTCCTTGGTAACTCCTTTAACTCCACTGATGCCCTTGTGCTCCAGTTATTTGCTCCCTAGATCCCTGCTGATCTCAGCTTCTCCTTTACATGCAGGCAATCCTCTCAGTTAGGCTACTGTACTCCTTAAACATATAATATTTTTACTGTGTGACTCTGGGCATTATAAAAGCCAAACAATGTTCACAATATGGGTAGCAACCAGATCTAACTCAAATAAAGAACTCTGAAAGAATACGCGATGTCCCACTCCCCAGACACTACACACTGGGAAAAGGCTACTAAGTGTTATCTAAATATAATTATTTCACCAATGGGAAGAAATAGCCAAATTATTTTTTTTATTCTGGTCCTGATAAATATGAAGAGTTTACACATCCAGATCTCCAGAAGTGCATGTAGATCTCCATGAGTGCCCCATAGGCAGCATGAAACATAGCTGACTGTCTGGTTAACAAGTAAATAATTATAATAATTACTTAAAGGTCTTTTCCACCAAGGATAGGTCATCGATATCGGAACAGTTGAGGTTCAACATTTGGCACCCCCCACTGATCAGCTATCTGCAGAGAGGCAGAGGCCTAATGTCAACAATGCAGAACACCATCGTTTAGTAGCAGCGGACAGCTAAGGTTGATATGCTCCCATTATATGAATAGGATAGGACACAAAGGCTGATAGGAACACCATATGCAAGTAAAGCATTCTTTATTTATATTTTTTCTGGCTTCATAAATTCATCCCTATGTTCTGATTTTCTTAGTTTCAGATCATTTTTGTATTCAGCTCTGGGTGATGATAGTTATAGTTGTCTATTTTTGGTAGATACTTCAAAAGATACAGAAGTAAAAAAAAGTCATAAAAGAAACTAAAACACTTTATGGTACAACAGATGTTCGAGGTAAAAGTTTGCTTTAAATGCAATTTTTGGTTTGTTCTCTGAATGTTCTTGCATCCAATTACAATATATGAACTAACCCCAGGCTTTGCTGTCATAGTTTGTTTAAAAATTCATTTTGAATACATAAATGAAACAGATACTGTAAGATTGATCTAATTAATGGAAATAACGACAAAGCTATTGTCTACTGTGGCATTAATAGTACCGGCTGCCGATATACTGTGAAAAAAGCCACTTTGTGAACATATAGAAAAGCAGTGACGATGATTTCATTATGGATGCTCTGCATTGTTTAGAATATTGATTCAACCCAAAATATAGTTGACTTGTCTTTTATTTCTTTTTAATAAAATGTATTTTATTTAGCCAAACAGTAGCAGACCTTACAATAACCCACCCCTCACAAGAGGGCTATGCAACAGCAAAGGACATGTTGACCAATTTTTTGCAAATATAATCTAGTATTAACAAACATCAGCTAAGCCCCTTTCCCCACCACCTTTCCTCCCTCCCCCATTCATCAGAGGTCTAGAAAATAACTTTTCAAACAACAAGGGTAAGCACCTTAAAGTGAACCTGTTGTGTTGTACATGTGTAAGAGCTTTACACATGCAGAAGAACCAAAAAAGTAAACTAATCTCCAATAATGAAAAAAGACCCCTATAAAGAATATATGAACATAATAAATCTTTATTGAATAACAACAAGAGAAAATTTGTAAAAACCATTAAAAAAGGGGAAGGGGAGTAATAGTGACACGAAAAAACAACGACAACACATGAAAGACAATTCAATTACATAGATGAATGGTTATCTCTTGATAGTATAAGGGGAACCAAGGAACCATGGTAACCTAAGTTTTCCTTATGAGAGTTACTGGTATACTGCACATAGACCTTCAGAGCTATCTAGCAAAAGGTTCTCCTATACAATTGATTCCTATACAAACACCGGCAGTACATAAAGCATGTTTATGCAAAAAAATAGTATGCATATGCAAACAATGAATAACATGTATATATATATATATATATACATACGGCTCTGGCAAAAATTAAGAGACCACTGCAAAATGTTCAGTTTGTCTGATTTTTCTGTTTATAGGTATATTTATATATAGGTATATTTTTTAGTAAATGTAAATTGTTCTTTTATTCTATAAACGTCTGACAACATGTCTCCGAATTTCCAAGCAATAAATTTTGCATTTTTTTTCTGAAAAGGAAGAATGGTCAAAATTACAAAAAAACCCCAGTGCTTTCAGACCACAAATAATGCAAAGAAAACAAGTTCATAATCATTTGGAAACAACAATACTAATGTTTTAACTCAGGAAGAGTTCAGAAATCAATATTTTGTGGAATAACCATGATTTTTAATCATAGCTTTCATGCGTCTTGGCATGCTTTCCACCAGTCTTTCACACTGCTTCTGGCACAAAAATGTAAGCAGTTCTTCTTTGTTTGATGGCTTGTGACTATCCATCATCCTCTTGATTACATTCCAGAGGTTTTCAATGGGGTTCAGGTCTGGAGATTGGGCTGCACATGACAGGGTTTTGATGTGGTGGTCTCTTAATTTTTGCCAAAGCTGTATATATATATATATATATATATATATATATATATATATATATAACAAAAATTATATAAAATTCATCTATGGTGGTGGGATCCATGCAAAAAGATGATTGTAGATATATAAGGTGCCTAATATGTTATAGTCATAGACCTGTATGATGCTAAGGATTCAAAGGATAGGACAAATTGACCTGTATAATCACTAGGAATCGAGATAAAGTGCACAGTGCATAATGATCGTAGTCACATACCCTCAAATCAAGGTCTCGCAAACTTCACCTATAAGAGTATATCATGCAGACCCACTATAAATCATGTGTCACCTCACCACTTGAAAAAGAGGGTATGTGACTATGATATGAAACGTTTTGAGGCATTTCTCTTCATCAGATTTTTTTCAACCAAAGTGGTAGGGTTTGGAAAAAGAACAAGAGTTTTAGGAAAGATATAATTTTTATACGGCGAACCCAACCCAAAAAGTGAGGGTTTCGAAGATTGTGTTTCTGAGTCAAGTTCCCAATGATCTAAGGTATATTGCTTTACAAATATATTTTCTCTTTATTAGGGCCTTGCAGACCTATCAAAGGCCTTGTCAGCATCAAGGCTGGCAAAGATCAGACCTTTTATATTTTTCTGAAATATTTGCTTGATGTTTCAAACTGCAAATATATTATGGGTAATGAAATGTCTATGTACAGGGCCAACAAAGCCAACCTAGAAGGGCATGTCCTTATCTAACAAGATCAACTGTTGTCTAGTTGAAATAATTTTGGTTAGAGTTTTAAAATTAACATTGAGAAATTTGTCTTTATTACGCAGGAAACAAGGGCTTTGTCCTTGATTTGGGTAGCACATAAATACATGCTTCTTTGAAATGGTCTGGCATAACTTCAGCATCTAAAATATAATTTAAAAAGTGAGAGAAGGTGTTGTGAAAGGTTCTATCTTATAAAATTGTTCTGAAATCCTTTTTGGTCTCCTTTTTGGAACCCTCCTTATCTAGCTTTAAAGAATTAATTGCTTTACTTTATCTCTTCAATCAAAGTAAACTGTTATTAAGGATTACTTTTTGATCTATGGTCAGTCTAGTAGGATTATCCTGATGGAGAAAGCCCTATGGTAATATAAAGAGTCAGAATGAGTGCCTTATAAGTCTGTGTAGTAAGATCAGAATACACCACTTATTTCTTTGCAATTACAAGTTATGCCACATCCCGAAAAAAAAATGTCTGTAATTTTTGCATCAGATTCAAAGAGGACCAGTCACTTGCATCACTTAATTGCAGACATATTCACTTTTATTGTTTTTGGTGTGAAGAATGTGACATCTTTACTTGCAGTCCAACTGGGCTTGTCTTCAGTTTTCCCTCAGAGAGCTGCCAATCATAGTTCAGCTGCTAGATCAGCTGCTAAGCTGTGATTGACATAGTTTGCCAGCGAGGGGTGAAAACGCATGCCCCCGGAGAAGAATCTGAAGAAATTCAGCCCCCAGAGAAGACTCTAAAGCAGTGTTTCCCAAACTCCAGTCCTCACGGACCCCACGGGTCATGTTTTCAGGATTTCCATAGTGTTGCACAGGTGAGCCAATTCCTGATGCCTTGATGATACTTCCACTGCTTGCGCAATACTAAGGAAATCCTGAAAACATGACCCGTGGGGTCCGTGAAGACTGGAGTTTGGGAAACACTGCTCTAAAGTAATACCCAGGCTAGACTGCAAGCAAAGATTTCACATACTGCACTTCAAAAACAACACATGTGAACATCTCCGTAATGGAATACAACTCAAAAAGGAAAAGAGCTGCAGAATCCGGAGAACTCTGGGATATTTTTTCAAGGTTATTACCTCAATTTTCTGAGCAAGTAACAGGTTCAGTTTAACCCATTCACCACCTTGAGGTTTTCTGTTTTTGAGGTTCCTTTTTTTGCTCCACTTCTTCCCAGAGCCATAACTTTTTTATTTTTTCATCAATATGGCCATGTAAGAGATTGTTTATATACGTTATTGCATTTTAATGCAATGCTGTGGCGACCAAGAAAACATAATTCTGGCGTTTTGATTTTTTTTCTTGTTACGCCGTTTACTAATCAAATTAATTATTTTCATATATTGATAGATCGGGCATTTATGAACCTGGTGATGCCAAATATGTGTTTTTTTATTGTTTTATTTGAATGGGGCGAATGGGGGGTGATTTAACCCCTTTCCGATGTTGGATGTAATAATACGCCCACGTAGGACTCCCTCCCTTTGATGTGGGTTCCGGCTTTGAGCCCACATCTTTTCCGGAACATGTCAGCTGTTTTGAACAGCTGACATGTGCCTCTAACAGTCGCGAGTGGAATCGCGATCCCCCTGCGGTGTTAACTAGTTAAATGCCGCTGTCAATCTCTGACAGGGGCATTTAACTTGCACTTCTGACAAGAATTTTCCGCCGAAAATCCTGCCTATCGGTGACCCATCACGTGATTGCGGGTCGCCAATGGGTTGGCATGACAACCAGAGGTCTCCAGCAGACCTCTATGGTCGTCATAGCCAGATTGTTATGAGCGCAGCCGATCTGATCATCGCCTGTATGTAGCAGAGCCGATTGGATTATGGCAGCTTCTAGTCACCCATGGAGACTATTGAAGCATGCAAAAAGTAAAAAAAAAAGTTCTTAAAAATATATAAAAAAAATAAAAAATATATAAAAGATCAAATCACCCCCCTTTCGCTACATTCAAAATAAAACAATGAAAAAATCAAACGTACACATGTTTGGTATCGCCGTTTTCAGAATCGCCCGATGTATCAATATAAAAAAAATTAATCTGATCGCTAAATGAGAAAAAAAGTCAAAACGCCAGAATTACATTTTTTTGGTGGCTGCTACATTGCAATAAAATCAAAAGAACATATCTACACCAAAATGGTATAAATATAAACATCGTGCAAAAAATAAGCCCTCACCCAGCCCCAAATCATGAAAAATGGAGACACTATGGGTCTAGGAAAATGGCGCCTTTTTTTAACCAAAGTTTGGATTTTTTTCATAACTCGTAATGAACTGGAGAATCATAATGGCAGGTCAGTTTTAGCATTTAGTGAACATGGTTAAAAACAAAACCAAAAAAACAACTGTGGAATTGATATTTTTGCAATTTCACTGTACGTGGATTTTTTTTCTCATTTTCCAGTACATGATATGTTAAAACTAATGGTGTCATTCAAAAGTATCACTTGTCCCTCAAAAAACAAGCCCTCACATGGCCATTTTGACAGAAAAATAAAAAAGTTATGACTCTGGGAAGAAAGGGTGCATTAAACGAAAACGCAAAAATGGAAAATTACCCGGGGGTTAAACTTTTATTTTTTATATTTTTAAAAACATTTTTTTTTACTTTACACTTGCTTCAATAGTCTCCATGGGAGACGAGAAGCTCCGATCATCTGATCACTTGTGCAACACAGAGCAGGGCTTCAGCCCTGTTCTGTGTAGGAGAAATGCTCACTTACTGTGAGCGCCGACCACTATGTGGCGCTCATAGCTATGCGACAATGGCAACCAGAGGAGTCTCCTGCAGACTCCTGGTTGTCATGCCAACCCATCAGTGACCCGCGGTCATGTGACATGGCCAGTGATGGGTGGGATTAGTGATGCGCTTCCGGCGTGAGCATGTTAAATGCCGCTGTCAGAGATTGACAGCGGCATTTAATATGTTAAGGCTATGTGCACACGCTGCGGATTACTCTGAAGATTTTTCTGGACTGATTTTGGTAAATCCAAAGGTAATCCACACTGCGGATTTCCTGCGGTATTACCGTGGCTTTTTTTGCAGTTTTTGTGCGGATTTCACCTGCGGTTTTACACCTGCGGATTCCTATTATGAAGCAGATGTAAACCGCTGCGGAATCCGCACAAAGAATTGTCATGCTGCGGAATAAACAACACAGCATTTCCGCGTGTTTTTTTCCGCAGCATGTGCACTGCAGATTTTGTTTTCCATAGGTTTACATGGTACTGTAAACGCATGGAAAACTGCTGCGAATCTGCAGTGGCCAATCAGCTGTGGATCCGCCCAAAATCCGCAGCGTGTGCACATACCCTAACAGCTGTAGGTGGATCGTGATTCCACCTACGGCTGTTAGGGGCACATGTCAGCTAATCAAATCGGCTGACATGTGCCGGAAAAGTTGCGTGCTTAGCGCTGTAGCCTACCGAAAACAGAGCAGACAACCTTAGACGTACATATACGTCTAAGGTTGGAAAGACGTTAAAGGCTTGCTCAAATGAGTCTAGCACTATTTTTCTCTTGTAAATAAATACATTTCTTTGGTCTCTAAAGACCTTCAGATTTTAAGATCTCA
Source organism: Ranitomeya variabilis (assembly GCF_051348905.1). NCBI lineage: Eukaryota > Metazoa > Chordata > Amphibia > Anura > Dendrobatidae > Ranitomeya > Ranitomeya variabilis. Next base: position 113,356,881 of record NC_135237.1, on the reverse strand, counting down.
TAATGCTTTAGTAAGAATTGAGAGCAGAGGGCAAGTTGTGTAAAACAATTTCTTCTTCTGACTAGCCACATAGGAAGTTATAAAACCTCTAAGTACAGTTTTAGCTGTTGCTCAGAACAAGTTATTATCTAAATGCTCTATATTGTCTCCAACAAATTCCTCACAATGGAGCTCTAAATAAAGTCTAAAGTCATCAGAGTTATAAAACTGTCTGGGAAATCACTATCTCATAGTCATTGGTTTGTGTGTTAGAAAGTTCAGACCTAAAATGATCAATGCATCATCGGTGATGGATGTCTGTTGTAAGTTAAAGTGAAGCTGCCGCCATGAAAATGACGTCCAATCTACAGACCCCATGTTACACAGCAGGGGAAGATGAGTAAATTATTATAGAATTTTATTAGAAAAGAATCAGTATGACCTGTGTTTTCTATTAATTCTTTCTTTTTTATGGGATTTTCAGTCCAGTGAGTGGTTTAGTTAGTGATTGACAGCTTTCTCTGTGTAAGTGTGCATATAGAGATAGCTGTCAATCACTGATAGGACCACCCACTGTACTGAAAATCCCAGAAAGAGGATAAGTTAAAAATGATTGCAACACAGGTGTCACGGGTGTGTCAGAGGCTGCAAACCGTCACTCTGCATCTGACAGCAGAAGGTCTCAGCAGTTTGCTTTGCAAATTTCTCCCTGGTCCTTCTGACTCTAACACCCAGTGGCAGCCTTCTCCCAGCTCTAGTTGACACACCTGGACCAGGGTTTCTATAACTCCCAGCTTGCTGCTGGGAGTTTCCGGTGATATTTCTATTTCCATTTCCCTGTTGAGGCTTGGAGCAATAACAGTCAGCTATCTTTCTCTTTGGTGTTTGGAGGACATCTGTGTTTCTATCTGAGTCTACTCAAGCGAAGTTTTCCCCTTGTTTGTGCATCCCATCTGTCTTTAGTTATAGTGGGGATTGACTACTGACAACTTGTCCTTCCCTATACAGGGCTTACTGCTAGGGTCAGGCAGGGATTAGGTATCCTGATTGGCAATAGGTGCAGAACCTATATAGGGACGTTAGGGCAGACAGGGTGATGTTAGATCTGCCTAAGGGGCTACACTCCCAATTTCCGTAGTATTGGGCTTCCTCCCCCTTATCCCTTCCTGTTGCACTTATTCTTTCCTACACTGTGCGTGACAACAGGTTATACCAAATTTGTACTCAAAAAACTATATATCAATTGGCTCTCCATGTTCTATATCTCGATGCCTACAGATTGCATCTTCATAGTGACAGATTCCCTTTAACTGTTTGTATCCTCTGAAACAATTTTAATGAAATAAGCTCAATGATCAATCCTGGAGTGCATGTCATTTCCCGGGAGTAGATTGTGTGTTACCTTTTGGTAGGGTGAAATAAGCATACAGGATCTTTTATATTAAGTCTGCTTTTGCTGAAAAACATCCGGAGGTGGACCCAGCAAAAGTAGAGGATGGAGGTTTTGATATATCCAAGTAATAAATTATGGAGATAATAACCATATTAGAGGGATGCCATTCTTTGAGATTTTCTTGGACTAACAAAATGGTATTTTGTGCATAGATGTTAACCAAGCAATATCGTTTCTGCACTCTAATGTATAGTAATCTACAATGTACAACCTTTTATTGCTTCATTATGTGAGATAGCGCTCACTATCTGTGTTGGGGGACACTCGTTTGACCACAATATTCAGGCACACAGGAACTGTTACTCACTTAAGCAGGAAATCTGATTTATTTAAATTCAGCTTAAACCAGATAGAGTACAGTCCGTTTCATTCATCCACAAAACATTATAGGACATCAGTCAGTTCATATTGCAGATACACCTCTCAGCCTTTCTTACAACCCCCTTGTCTGAGGTTACCTTCCAGGAGCTCCTGCTCCATACACTGACCTCCTGTTAGTCCTCTCACCTGGGGAACTGCCTTACGGGGATCACTGTCCTTGTGACCAGGGCACTCCCAACAGTCCCACCGAAGGTCATTAGCTCCCCAACACAGTGCCGTCACTGACTCTACAGACAGACCACTCTATAGTGTCTGGCCTGGACATGCTGTCAGACTCCCAGACAACTCCCCATGTGCCAAACATACCTCCATTATGTAGCTTGTAACCACACCCACAGGTGAGGTATGGATCACATGGGCTGGTCACGTGATCCTGACATCACTGCAGGTCCTCAAACACCCACACTTCCCACAGGAAAAAGGGGTACATTGAGCACCCTCATCCAGAGGTGAGGTATGTGGGTAGCAACAGCCTCCCATCTCTCATAGCTACCCGCAACCCGGACCCAGATGCACTAAATGACATCTTAGTGCTCATGTGCACCAAAGACAAAATACTCCAAGTTGCATTGCAGGGAGCAGCTCCCCATATCAAGTGAGGTTTACAGCGCAGAAGACCTCCTCCACTGCGATACATACCGGCCATTCACCACAATGCCGGACACTGTCTCACTATCCCCATTACGCCTCCATGCATGTCCTGGAGAGCACATACAGCGCCCCCTTGCTGTAACAGGGGTCACTGCATCACATAGTATTGAGCAGTCTAAGGATGCTCTTGAAAACAATTGCCACTCCCTGTTCTTTCTTTGAATACAAAGTCTCAAAACAATCATGATAATTCTTATTTTTAAAGAATGGATGACATACTTCAAGACAGTGAGTTTTCTATAAAAATAATAGGAGGGGATGGAGTCTAGTGATATTTTCAAGGACTTTGTGGTGTTATACTAGTGAATTTAAATAGTCCACATTGCTAGGTAACCAATTAGGAGATGTAAGATTATTATGAGTAATCCCATACATATTTTTAGGTATATTAACCAATACCTAGCAAAGACCAGGATGTAGAAATATCAGCCTAATACCATGCATGAAATACAAGAAACAAGTGAACAAGACCCACCATACTGGAGCGCCCCCACTGCCGCATGGCCGAGGGGTACCCGGTACCGGGCCTCTCTGTCTCGGTTCTGGGAGTGTCACTGTGGCTAGACCCGGTCCGTGACCCTGCTGAGGGGCGTCCAGTGAAAGTTGTGAGTGATGGTGGTGTGGTGCAAGTGCAGCGCCCCAGAGTCCTGGTCGTTGCAGTACTGTGGCTCCGCCGCTGAGGGGGGCTATGGTACGTCTGATGGCACTGAAGGGGTTCATCTGATCAGGTATCACAGACACCAATACATTTCACAGCCGGGCCTCCAGGGGGAGCTAAGGGTTCTATTCACTAGGCCACTCCCCACCATTGTGGGTAAACTGGGGGTCAGGCAGGAAGTTAGTTGAGAAAGCTGACTGGGTTGGAACCAGGCAACACCTTGTGGCAGATGGTGTTGTGGGGGAAGATACAGTAGGGTCTCTGTCAGGGGTGGGATCCTGACAGAGGCTTGGCAACTTGAGAGAACGTCACGGGACCGTGCCTGCTCAGCATAGCGGCGGTGCCCAAGGAAGGATCAGAAGCGAGATAGATTGTGCTGAGTGAGAAACGAGATCAAAGCAATAGGAGAATACCAGTAGGAGTCGTGCTGTAAGACCGAGGCAACATCCTACTGAGGCGCACAACCGGTGGCCGGAACGCCGAGAGAGTATTATAACATTCGGCTTCAAGCAATACTCTAAACAGCGGCAGGACAGTCAGTCTAAGGCGGGCTGTCTCACTTAAATCACCTATGCAGTCTTGGGTGGCAACTTGTGGAGAGGGGCGACTCTAGGGTCCCGGAAGAGCTCCGAGCCTACCCGTCAAACGGGTGCCGTCCTAACCGTAACATCAGGGAGGGACGGAGGATTAGCAGAACATCATCTAATCGAGTTGTGAGGGAACTTAAGAAACAGACACAACAGTTGTGGGGACTTTCCGTAAGCACAGCAGGGAAGGACCACAACACATAGCGCAAGCAGGAAGGCACAGATTTCCACCTGTGAAGAGAACTCTGGAGGTGCCATTGGACCGGCCGGACTTGCGCAGCCTGGTGAACCGTATTCTGGACTGAGGACCCAGAGATCTTCAGTAAAGAGGTAAAGAGACTGCAACCTGGTGTCCTCGTTATTTATCGCGACCTGCACCCCACAACTGCACCATTGTCATCACACTCCATACCTATCCAACTGTGCGCCCCACGGCAGGGTCACGGACCGGGGCCTAGCCGCCGTGACAACCCCAGAGCAGAGACTCAGAGGCCCGGTACCGGGTACCCCTCGGCCCTGCGGCGGTGGGGGCGCTACACAGGTCACGATGAATAACGAGGACACCAGGTTGCAGTCTCTTGACCTCTTTACTTAAGGCTTCAGGATCCTCAATCCGGAATACGGTTAACAGGGCTGTCTGAGACCGGCCGGTCCGATGGCACCTCCAGAGTTCCCTTTGCAGGTGGAAATCTGTGCCTACCTTCTAGCGCTTGTGTGTTGTAGTCCTTCCCTGCTTAGCACCACGGGATAGTCCTCACAACTGTTGTGTCTGTTTCTGAAGTTCCCTCACAACTGATTCTGATGTTCTTCTCCGTCCCTCCAGATGATATGGCTAGGACGCACCCGTATGATGGGTAGGCCTGGAGGTCTTCCGGGACCCTAGAGTCGCCCCTCTCCAACTGTTGCCCCCTATGTCTGCTTAGGTGATTTGGGTGAGACAGCCCGCCTATAACTGACTGTCCTGCCGTAGGTTTGAAGTAAGGCCTGGAGCTCAATACTTCCTCGGCGTTTCCGGCCACCGGCTACGCGCCTCAGTAGGATGTTGCCTCAATCTTACAGCACGACTCCTACTGGCATTATCTCCTTATTGCGTTGATCTCGTTTCTCACTCTTCACAATAAACCTCGCTTCTTGTCCTTTCTTGGGGTACCGCCGCAATGAAGTGCAGGCGCGGTCCCGTAACGTTCTTTCTGTTCGCTAGGCCTCTGTCAGGATCCCACCCCTGACAGGGACCCCCCTGAATCTTCCCCTGCAACACCCTCTGCCACAGGATGTTGCCTGGTTCCAACCCAGTCAGCTTTCTATAAACCAATCAGAAGGAGATGGAAGCAAACGCCAAATAAAATCTAAACACTTTATTGATATACACTTATAGTACAATTACAAGAAATTAAAATATGAAGATACTAGTGCACAATATAGCTGCCCTGCTGGGTAATACACCCCTAATAAATCCTAAACGTCCCCGTTTATTGACGCCCACTTGGCTAAATACCATTTACTTTTAGTGGCTGTTTAGTATATAGAGAGATTTTTCTCTAATTCATGTTCATGGTGGCTTATCCAAACCTACACATCATTAAGAATGCATGAACAATTAATGACAATATTAAATATAGAAAACAAAATGAATAAATAAATAATTGCTATTAATACTCCATTTTAAAGTGCTTAGTGCAAATACTTAAATATAGCAGACATAAATCAATCTATGCTCAGGTCAGTCTCATCGCAATGTAGCGAGCATACCTGAGAGGAGCATAACCTCATTTGTTTGAAGCAAGTAGGCACAACTTATTAATCTTAACAGCAACAAGAAGTGGACAAAAGGAGATCAGCTAAAATAGACATGAGGAAAGGGGTATACGACCTAGTTGAGCAGCGTGGGTCCCCGACGCGCGTTTCGCGTTCCTGCTTCTTCCTAGGGGGTTTTACCTCTGACTGACCTGAGCATAGACTGATTTATGTCTGCTATATTTAAGTATTTGCACTAAGCACTTTAAAATGGAGTATTAATAGCAATTATTTATTTATTCATTTTGTTTTCTATATTTAATATTGTCATTAATTGTTCATGCATTCTTAATGATGTGTAGGTTTGGATAAGCCACCATGAACATGAATTAGACAAAAATCTCTCTATATACTAAACAGCCACTAAAAGTAAATGGTATTTAGCCAAGTGGGCGTCAATAAACGGGGACGTTTAGGATTTATTAGGGGTGTATTACCCAGCAGGGCAGCTATATTGTGCACTAGTATCTTCATATTTTAATTTCTTGTAATTGTACTATAAGTGTATATCAATAAAGTGTTTAGATTTTATTTGGCGTTTGCTTCCATCTCCTTCTGATTGGTTTATATATTGTTGTGGGAAGTGCCACAAATTAAGCCTTGCTTTATATATAGGTGAACCAGTCAGCTTTCTGTCTAACTTCCTATCTAACCCCCAGTTTTACCAGATTTTGAGGAGTGGCCTAATACATAGTTCCCTTAGCTCCCCCTGGAGGCCAGACTGTGAAGTGTATTGGTGTCTGTGATACCTGGTCAGGTGAACTCCTTCAGTGCCATCAGACGTACCAACACCCCCCTTAGCGGCGGAGCATCAATACTGCAACGACCAGGACTCTGGGGCGCTGCAATACCATATCGTACCATAAGTCTTAGAGATGCTCCAGAGGAAGGAGCCCTCCATCCCTCCACCCATAAACTAACTCCAGAGAAGTACAAAGCAGTATGTAAATAATTACACTGAATTGGAGAATGTATCTCAAGTGGGAATAGTCACTTGGGCACTATAATTAAAAACTGGCAAAGAGAAACTATGACATCAATCATTCAAAAGGACATGTCAGCTTCTCATGAAGTTGGTACACCATTAGTTTGGCATCCAGTTTTATGTGACTGGAGACAAGGTTCATGTCAATCGCTGGAGCTTGTTTTGGGTAATCACTGGTTCATCATAATTTTGTTGCATACTACTGTTGAAAAGGAAAATGTTCAACAAGTTCAACCAAAGGATGGGATAGGGCAAAGGGAAGATAATACATGATCCAGTCAGACCCCAAAAGGTAATCTTTTTTTCCTGATCCCAATTGCTGATCCATTGGATTAAGGTATCAGAAAAGAACTATACTGTACACATGTACATACATATTTATATTATTTTCTTCTGAAGAGCATTCAAGCCTTTTTTTAAACTATAAACTAGTGCTTTTGTGACTATCTCCTGAGGTAGACTATTCCACAGACTAATAGTCCTTATGAGCTAGAAGGTTTGTCTCTGGAGATTGAATGTCTCTTTCTCTAAGCAGAGGAAGTCCCCCTTTTCTAGATATCTAATCCTAAGCATATCCCCACCTCTAGCTCAGACACTATCTCTATGCAATGCTCTGTAGACTGCATAAATAGTTTTTTTTAATGTTGTGACCCCCAACACTGCCATTTTTCACCTCTGTATTACTATCCGTTTTTACAGGATTAAAGTATTAGTTGTTACTACAGATGGTTTATTTCGACTACGGATTTTCCTGTGGTATATATTTGTATACGTGTAAATATGTCTACACCTATTTTGCTTCATTTTTGGTTGTTACTTAATTTATTCTAATTGTATCTCATATTATTCCTATAAGGTCAGCACAGCGGCTCAGCGGTTAGCCTTGCAGCGCTTGAGGTCCTGGGTCAAATGCCACCAAGGACAACATCTGCAAGGAGTTTGTATGTTCTCCCCGTGTTTGTGTGGGTTTCCTCCTGGTTCTTCGGGTTTCCTCCCACACTCCAAAGACATACTGATAGGGAATGTAAATTGTGAGCCGCACTGAGGACAGTAATGATAATGTCTGTAAAGTGTGGTGGAGTTAATGGGGCTATAGCAAAGAGCATAATAAATAAATTGTGACATTTTTGAGAAAGACTCATTGAATTGAAACTTCAATCTCTTGTTGCAAACATGAAGAATTTTTTTTTTCATTTTGAATGTATTACCTATACTTATGTATATAAATAAATAAACATCATCACTTTTGCTTGAACCGAAATAAGTGTGCAGTGAATAATTCCTTGGATCCCTCTGCTAAGACAGGATGGAAAGACAGCAAGGTGATAGCAGCATGAAGGAAGTTCTCAGTATAGTAATGGTGCTTAGCACTTTCACGTACTGTACATTCGGCTCCCCACATTTTCTATGGTATCCTTTCACTGTCTGGTGGTTGTACATGTGCTAGCAGAGGGTAAGTGTTATGTAATGATAGGTCACAAGGTGGCTGATAGCCTTTTGCTGATGTAATGTAAGAGGGTGGTGCTGTTATGGACAGTAACACGCTGCCACTTTAAGAGACAGCACCCCCCTGGTCTGGTGTGATGGAATGTCCTGCTTCCCCCTGCTATAGGCTGTGAAGATGAACTGCCCTCCAATTAGGGGAGGAGTTGAGCCTGAACTGTGTGTGTGAGCTGAAGCTGCTAGAGAGAACTGTGTGCTGTTTGCTACAAGAAAGGTCCCACAGCCTGGGACAGAGTGTACTTGTAAATTTGCAAGACTTTTCCAGGTACAGCAAAGGTGGCTGTTCTGTGCTAGTTTGTGAAGCTACGAAGATACTGAGAAAGGGACTTACAGTTTCCAGGAGCATCCCTAGGATCCAGAAGCAAGGAGAAGACCACGCTTTACAGAGCTGACAGAAAGCCGTGCGCACTGCCATATTAGACTGCTGGGGGCCCCCTGGGCCTGGACCTGAGTCCCCAACATCACCGTGAGTTTGTTCCTGTTTGGTGCACCTGTTAGGGCCTAGTGTAGGCTTCAGTAGTCAGTACACGGGAGCCATGTGGCCTGCTTAGTAAGGGCCAGGGAGGTTATACGTAGAGTAGCATCATTATTTGTGTATTGTTTAAAGTTGCTTGTGAGACATTTTCTGAGTCTGTAATAGTTGGAGCACCGAGCTATTTTACGGACAAGATAAAGTTTATAACTCTTGTAAAGTGTCTCTTGCCATTGCATACCCCTGTTTGCATCTTCCTCACCCACTTCATTCCTTGCCTCCCAATAAATCTACTCTTTGTTGTTTGCACCTCATCTTGTGTACAGTAGTCTTCCTGCACCGTGGTGGTCCCCCGGCCATCGCTACAGTAACACAATAGATTTCTCATGCCGACAGATTTAGCGTTGTCCTCGATATAACCCTTCATCTTCCCTACAGCCAGAGGACAATTAATCATATAAGTCCAAAAATAAATTAAATGCTAGACACTTTACTAGTCAATAATCAACCTTTATATGTTTCAGCCAATCAAAAAAAGGCTGTCAGATACGAAGAGGTTCAAGCTTAAATGATTGAAATGTAATTTTTATTAGTAAATATACAGCTCTGGCAAAAATTAAGAGACCACCACATCAAAACCCTGTCATGGGCAGCCCAATTTCCAGACCTGAACCCCATTGAAAACCTCTGGAATGTAATCAAGAGGATGATGGATAGTCACAAGCCATCAAACAAAGAAGAACTGCTTACATTTTTGCATCAAAAGCAGTGTGAAAGACTGGTGGAAAACATGCCAAGACGCATGAAAGCTGTGATTAAAAATCATGGTTATTCCGCAAAATATTGATTTCTCTACTCTTCCTGAGTTAAAACATTAGTATTGTTGTTTCTACATGATTATGAACTTGTTTTCTTTGCATTATTTGAGGTCTGAAAGCACTGTTTTTTTGTTTGTTTTTTGTAAATTTGACCATTTCTCCTTTTCAGTAAAAAAATGCTAAATTTATTGCTTGGAAATTCGAAGACATGTTGTCAGTAGTTTATAGAATAAATTAAAAATTTACATTTTAATCAAAAATATACCTATAAAGAGAAAATGAACATTTTGCAGTGGTCTCTTAATTTTTCCAGAGCTGTATATAAAAGCAAAGAAAGGAAAAATTAAAACAGACAGGGAAAAAAACTCCAAAAAGGGAGGGACACATGCAGGATATAGTCAATCCAAGTTGTAAATGGAGAAAATTATATACGTCATAGCATTGTAGACTCAATATATAAAGGCAAGTGCCAGGGAGCTATTACAACCCCTTTGTAAATACATAAGAAAGAATAGTATACATCAATACATGGGCTATATATGCCCCCACAGTATGGTTATATGTATAAAGTGCCAAGTTTGTGTCCACATGCCCCCGGAAGAAGCATAAGCAAAACAGAGTCTTTTGCGGGGAGGACACAGCACCTGCTATTCCATCGGTTGGTCTCTTATCTAGGTAATATATCGCTTAGGCTACTTTCACACATCAGGTTTTTCGCGCCATGCCGATTCCGGCGTCGCGCTGCAGTGCCGAATCCGGCGTAATTTGTGAGAACCGGAAGGGACGGATCCGGTTTTCTGCCGGATCCGATGTCCGGATCCGGCGGTAAACCGGATCTGTCCCATCCGGTTGGCATCCGTTTTGTCCGTTTTTCCATTCGGTTTTTGACAGGTCCGTTTTTTAAGAACGCCCCTGGGAGGCTCCAAAATGTGAATGGCCCCCTGAAAACTATATATACAGTCTTCCTACAGCCCATCAGTGACAGGTTGGAGAGAAGCAAGTGTTTGGAGAGAAAGATGGATGTCGTTATTGCGAATATTCTGCAGAGCAACGTGGGTTTCATTGTGGAGGTGAATCGCTTGAAGGCAACTGTTCTGGAGAAGGAGCGAGAGAGATAACGCATCATGCGTCTGCACCGACGCCGTTTGTGGATCCACCCCATCACCGCACAGAGAATGACACGTGGGGTGTTTTCTACACTGTGCATGGAGGTACGAGGAGACCCAGAGAAATTTTTCTCATACGTGCGGATGAAAGCGGAGAACTTTGATCTATTGGTGGACCGAATTGAACATCTCATCCGAAGGAGTGATACATATTGCCGATTCTCTATTTCACCGGCCGAGCGTCTGATGGTCACTCTTCGGTAAGCCATTTTTATTGTATGTACTCCTGTAGCACAGTTTCATTGATTGTAATTTGATTTTGGAGTAATTTCTGCCTTGCTTTTGTTCACAGATTCCTTGCTACTGGAGAATCCCTTTCGTCACTACATTTTCAGTTCAGACTGGGAATTTCAACCATCTCCGGAATTGTAATGTACACTTGCCGTGCACACTGTGGGACTCTTTGCATGATGATTTTATGCCACATCCCACAATGGAGAGTTGGTTGGAAGTAGCTGAGAAATTCCAGCAAGTGTGTCAGTTTCCCAATTGCTTGGGCGCGGTGGATGGGAAACATATCCGTATCGTGAAACCGGCTGGTTCTGGATCAGAATATTTTAACTATAAAAAGTACTTTTCCATTGTGCTGATGGCCATCACCGATGCGGATTACAAATTTGTAGCGGTGGATGCTCAAATGATTCCTAAGTTTTCAAACTGTCTGCAATGGGGCGTCATTTGTATAGAAACACCTTTTAATTCCACCCCCAAGACCACTGCCTCAAACCTCTAGGCCACCAATCCCTTTTGTTTGTGTTGGGGATGAAGCCTTCCAACTGTCAGAGCATCTTTTGAAACCCTACTCCAGCCGTGGATTAACCCAAACTAAAAGAATTTTTAACTACCGCCTCACATGTGCACGGAGAATGGTGGAGTGCGCTTTTGGGATTTTGACCGCCAAATGGAGAGTTCTACTGACATCTATAAACTTAAAGACAGACACTGTTGACGAGGTGGTGAAAGTGTGTGTTGTTCTGCACAATTATGTGATATCCAAGGAACAGATTTCCATTGAGGACCACTCTGAAGAAACCACCTTGGATGATTATAACAACATTACATATAGAAGTTCTGTGGCAGTTTCCCAAATTAGGGACCAATTCGCAGAATACTTTATTTCTCCAGAAGGAAGAATAGACTGGCAGGATGAGAGAGTTTGAACAATTTGTCTTTGACCTTGTAACCGTATTTTACCATATTGTACCCAAGTTGTGGACCTGTTTGTGTTCACACCAAAAGTATTAAACCTTTAATTACCCAAGTTGTGTACCTGTTTGGGTTCTACCCAAAGTATTTTCCTCTAACCAGTAAACCTTGGTTAACCCAATTGTTAATTATACCTTATAAAGAAAATACAAACTTGCTTTAAAAACACAGTTTTATTACAATTTTTTTTAACAAAACAAAAATAAACTTCTCTTTGGCAACACAAAAATAAACTTTATTTGGCTGCGGCAAAAACTTAGAGGATTGAATAAGTCGGGGTGGAAATAGTGCTGGAGGGGCTGTCAGATAGGGACACTTCGACAGTGGGAGTGTGGAGAGAGGAATGTGGTGGTGGTGGTGGGGAAGGATCAATAGGTAGTGGTGAAGGGGTGGAGAAAGCAAGTGAACGGGTGGACAGGAAACTGGGAGTTGGGTTAGGAATTTGGTATTATGGAGGGATGTAGCTGATGGTTTGGGAGGATTGGGAGGCAGAAGCGGTGATGGGTGGAGAAGAGGGTTGGGACATGATGGGTGAAGGAGGCTGGTGGTAGTGGGCAGGGAGAGGAGGTGCGGAAGATGTTGTTGGGAACTGGTATGGGGAGGGATGTTCATACTGGTCTGGATGGTGGGAAGGGGCACGGGCGGGATGCTGGTAGTTGTCTGGATGGTTGGAGGGGGCACGGGCAGGATGCTGGTAATGGTGAGGTTGCTGGGACGGGGCATGGGCAGGTTGCTTTTACGGGTAAGGAGGATGGTAGTGGCTGTAGTGAGGGACAGTGGCTGAAGGGGGGGCAGGTGCAGGAGGGGTGGCAAGTGTGGTGGCTTTGGAGGCAATGAGCGCTAGAGTCGACTGGCAGGCCTCCATTAATTGCATCTGCTGATTAGTAGATAGCTTCTCCATTTCCTCGAGTACCGACCGGAAATAAGTGTGGTTCGGTGACTGACTTGCCTCTGAACGCCTCGTTAGCAGAAGTGTATGCAACTCGAGTATGCTTTTATTTATTAAATTGAAACCTGCAGCCATCTGCTCGGACAAAACTTTGAGACAGTTCTGGAAGGATGCGTTCAGGTGCAAGAACTTAGGCGCATAGCTCTGTACCTGACCCCTCTTCTGCTGGCACGCCAAAGCCACAGGTGTACTAGAGGTGGCAGCAGCAGAGGGGTGGGTACAGGAAAAGCTATATCCTCACCAGCAGATTCATGCAATGGAACCGGCCAGGATGCTTCAGCACTGGAGGATGGGACCGAGGGATCAGATGAGTGGGAAGGCTGGGAAGGTGCAGAGTGGGAAGGTGCAGAAGGGCCGAGAATGTCGAAGTGTCCCTTAGAGGCGGACTCCTGAGGGATCGCCCCAGAAGGGTTCAACTCAGCTGCAGGCTCCCGAGTGCTCCCGACAGTGCTGTGGAACAAAGAGAAAAAAATATAATTAATATATTGATATTGCATGGCCCAGGCTGAAACAGCAAAAGAGGGTTAGACATGTAAAACATTGGTTATTAAATGTGGTGGGTAATATTTACCTTCGGGTCGCCATCGTTGTCCTGTGGAATGACAGGGCTTGGGCATATTTGTATCTGCTCCTGCATCCTCCAGAACCACTCGGGGCCTGCATCTCTTTGTTGAACTCCTTCTTAAAGCGATCCCTGATAGACCGCCACCGCTTCACAATCCTCTCACCTGTAAAAAAGGAGAAACACAAATTGGTTAAGATACAATACTTAGAATGCATCAACATAACTGAACTGTGTATACTTACGTTCTTGATTCTGGGCCCGAACATCTAGGTCCTCCCAGTTCTCTACTTGCTGTTGGCATACTTGCTCCCAGAGTCGACGGGTCACTATGACATCAGCATGGTGGCGGTCACCCATGTTCCACAGCGGCTGCCTCTCTCAGATCAGATCGGTGAGGAGGTCAATATTGGGGCTGACCTCCTCACTGTCTGAATCAGGAGCACGCTGTGAAGCCTGTTATAAAAAAGGACAAAAAAAATAAAATTAGATTCAAAACAACATAAAGAAAATTCCAAAAACAAACAAAAAAATGCTGCTTACACGATGACGGCCGCACGACTCTCACACCGATGACCCTGGGAGCCACTCGGAGGACCTCTGGATTGAGCACCAGAATCCAAACTCTAGCAGAAAAATAACATAAAAATTATGTGCTTGTAGTTAGCCTTTTTATGTGTTGTGTACATTTTGATATCTATAATGATCATTCTGTTTATGTTGTGTGATGTGTCCAATGATCTGTTTCTATGTGTTGTGTGCATTGTTCTTTCTGTAAGGGTACCGTCACACAGTGCAATTTTGATCGCTACGACGGCACGATCCGTGACGTCGCAGCGATCGTATGATTATCGCTCCAGCGTCGTAGACTGCGGTCACACGTTGCAATCACGGCGCTGGAGCGATGCCAAAGTCCCCGGGTAACCAGGGCAAACATCGGGTAACTAAGCGCAGGGCCGCGCTTAGTAACCCGATGTTTACCGTGGTTACCAGCGTAAAAGTAAAAAAAACAAACCGTACATGCTCACCATCTGATGTCCGTCCGGTCCCTTGCCGTCCGCTTCCTGCTCTGACAGATCCGGCCGTACAGTGAGAGCAGAGTGCAGCGGTGACATCACCGCTGTGATCTGCTCTCACTTTCCAGCCGGCAGACAGTCAGAGCGGGAAGCGGACGGCAAGGGACCGGACGGACATCAGATGGTGAGCATGTACGGTTTGTTTTTTTTTACTTTTACGCTGGTAACCACGGTAAACATCGGGTTACTAAGCGCGGCCCTGCGCTTAGTTACCCGATGTTTACCCTGGTTACCAGCGAACGCATCGCTGGTTCGCTGTCACACACAACGATCCAGCGATGTCAGCGGGTGATTAAGCGACGAAAGAAAGTTCCAAACGATCTGCTACGACGTACGATTCTCAGCAGGATCCCTGATCGCTGCTGCGTGTCAGACACTGCGATATCGTAACGATATCGCTAGAACGTCACGAATCGTACCGTCGTAGCGATCAAAATTGCACTGTGTGACGGTACCCTAAGGATCTTTTGTTTTTATGTGTTGGGTGTAGTGTGTGGTTTGTGGTTCCGCAATGCATGAAAGAAACATACCAAATGTGATCCCGCTCCAGGTCTTTCTCCACCCCTTCGGTCTTCTTCTGGAAGCACCTCTTCTGCTGCAGCAGCAGTTTCCTACAAAAATGAAGGATGGTGAAATACATTAATATATATAGACAGAGAGAGAGCTAGACAGAGAGAAAGCTAGACAGAGAGAGAGCTAGACAAAGAGAGAGCTAGACAGAGAGAGCAAGAGCGAGATTGCGCGTGAGAGCGAGAGCGCGAGCGAGAGAGAGAGAGAGAAAGAATTATATAAAAAACATATATTTACCTCAGTGCACTGCCGACGAGAGGGAGGGCTCCCAGAAGAAGACATGGCTGATGGCAGGCAGGCTCTTGCAGGCAGGCAGGCTCTAGCTGGCAGGCAGGCAGGCAGGCTCTTGTTGGAAGGCAGGCTAGGCTCTTGCTGGCAGGCAGGCAGGCTCTAGCTGGCAGGCAGCCAGGCAGGCTCTTGCTGGAAGGCAGGCTAGGCACTTGCTGGCAGACAGGCAGGCTCTAGCTGGCAGGCAGGCAGGCTCTTGCAGGAAGGCAGGCTAGGCTCTTGCTGGCAGGCAAGCAGGCTCTTGCTGGAAGGCAGGCAGGCTCTTGCAGGCAGGCTCTTGCTGGAAGGCAGGCTAGGCTCTTGCTGGCAGGCAGGCAGGCTCTAGCTGGCAGGCAGGCAGGCTCTTGCTGGAAGGCAGGGTGTGGCAGGGTGTTGGCTCTCTTGCAGTATGGCTGGAAATGAGTGAGGGCCTCAATGGCATTTTTTTATATATGTGTCCTGGGGGCAGGCCAATAGGTTATGAGCATGCTCAGATTAAAAAACCGGATCAGGCTGCCGGATCCGCTTTTTTCCGGATCCGTCGCATTCCGGCGTCCATAGACATGCATTGTAGCAAAAAGCCGGAAGAGCCGGATCCGGCCCTTCCGGCTTTTTCGCCGCAGACAAAAAACGTTACTGCAGACTTTTTTTCCAGACTCCAGAATCGAAATTTTCGCTGGATCCGGAAAAAAACGGAAGGAACGCTGGGCCATGCGGCGCAATCCGGTGCTAATAAAAGTCAATGGGGAAAAACCGGTTCCAGTTTTTATTTTCGTCATTTCTGTTTTTTCACAAAGAGCCGTAATCAACCGGAATGAAAAAACCTGATGTGTGAAAGTAGCTTTACTGTCTACTTTTATTGATTGCTTACCACCTGGGACTAGCTTTACGCGATCCTGGCATTTGAACATACAGGAGTTAGGATGGTTTTCAGTACAAACTGATATCGCACTTGGCACTTTATAAATTTAACCATACTGTGGGGGCATACATTGATGTATACTATTCTACTGTATATTATGTATTTACAAAGCGGGCAATAATAGCTCCCTGGGACTTGCCTTTTTACATTGAGTCTACAATGCTATGAATAGTCTGGCATAAATCATTTTGTCTATTTACAACTTGGATTGACATTATACTGTGTGTTCCTCCTTTTTTGGATTTTTTTCTCTGTCTGTTTTAATTTTTACTTTTTTGCTTTAATATATATTTACTAATAAAAATTGTATTTTAATTATTTCAGCTTGAATCTATTTTTATCTGACAGTCCTTTTTTTGATTGGCTGCTACAGATCCAGGTTGATTATAGGCAGAGGACAATGCAGGCAGAGACTGTGGTGATCCCAGGCAGTTTCCTGGGCGTCGTGTGCTGTAGACTGGAGAGTTAAGTGACGTCATGAAGAAAACCTTTAGTCCCCACAATTAGATGTCTGCCAGATTTTAATGCGAAAATAGTGATGTTTTGCTCAAGATACTTAGTCAAACTATAAGTGATGGAATGGCCACCACGATGTCCCGCCCCCGGAAGTGGTTTGCCTTGTCTCTTTTAAGTGAGAGGTACATTTGGTTATTTCCGCTCTGTTTTATTGTGAAACTTTATTTTATCGATTCCCCAGACTGTTGTATTTCTCTTGTTAAAAGCAATATGACTCTACGGAGCGCACTGTGAACTGCGAGACTGATTTGTCTTGCTGGTCTATTTCAGATGTTCCCTGTGGTAAAATATTTCAAAGATTGACAGATAGATTAAAGTAAGGATGTTACATAGCTTCAACAAGATGGCTGAATGGCTATAAAGTGCCTGGAATCTGCGTGTAAAAACGGTGTTTTCTCCTCAGAGCCAAAGCACAAGAAATATCTAAAGCTGTTGTTGTCTCAAATGTCAAATAAATTGAGAAATATCGACACTGTCATTTCTTGTTGAAGTGACATCAGCTTGTGGTAGACCCTTGTACATTTCTCAGCCCTGAAGCTGTGTTAGTCTAATTGCTCCTGTGTCCACCACATACACAGAAAGCACATCATAATCGATTGCCTTTATCTTTAACCCTTGAGAACTCTGTGCTAAAGGGGAACCTATAAAAACAAATATAAGTTTCTCCGGTGCTAAAAGACAGTGGACATTCATTACAAAATGTTAATCTATTCTTGGCATAGGTCTATCAATAATGTAGTAATTACGAAATAGTAAGTAAAAGTGTTCTATGAAAATAACAAAAAATTTTCAGTAGCGTTCCTGTGATATGTATTGCATTCAGAACAGGGGCATAACTATAGGTGGTGTATATGTAGCACACACACCTGTGAATTATGCGTAAAGGCGGTCCAAAAGACCATTGCCACATAAGAAGACATCAATACCATAGAGAGGGTATAGGGTAGGTGAGGGGCCCTGGTGGATAGGCAGAGTGTTCACAACAGTGGAATGATTATATGTGGATGCAGAGGTACTTGGACACACCTGTGAGTTTATATGTAAGGGGGGCTCAAAAGCCCTTTACCACATAATAAGACATCAATACTATAGAATGTATAGGGTAGGTGGGGGATAGGCGGACTGTTAGAATGAAGTAATCCATCAACAAATAGGAAAACGATGGCTGTAAGTGATATTTTGAAAAAATACCAACTGGCTGATATGTAGAACTATTGAGAACAGATCGCTATGTATAGTTGTACTTATAGGTAAATTAATATAAAAAGATTATAAATATGCTGTTTCCTGCCTCTTTCCTTAGGGCTCAATCAGATGTCCGTGCAAATCGGGCCAATCTCAGATTACAATGCACAGACTGGCCGAGGGTTTCCCAACCCAAACATGACAAATTAATGGAAATATATGAAGCTGTTGTAACACCCCAGGGTCCTGGTTGTTACAGTGACATTGCTTTCCTCACGGGGAGAGTGATGTTACGCTTGGAAGCGAAGGGTGATCTTCTTTATCAGGTAACCACAAGCATACAACATGTTCACACTCCAAACCAGAAGGGAGAGCTCTGATTCAGCTTATGGGTGGCTCCCCTATATAT
Source organism: Ranitomeya variabilis (assembly GCF_051348905.1). Taxonomy (NCBI): domain Eukaryota; kingdom Metazoa; phylum Chordata; class Amphibia; order Anura; family Dendrobatidae; genus Ranitomeya; species Ranitomeya variabilis. Next base: position 113,338,772 of record NC_135237.1, on the reverse strand, counting down.
ATTCTGGTCTGGAGGAAAAGCTAGTTCCTGTCAGAGAGACAGAGAAGAAAGAAAGACTGAAGGGGCCGTGCAGCCAAGAGGGTGCTGCAGCTCCTGGACAGAGATAACACAGAAGGAAGAACAGCTTGTAGTAAGCGTGCAGGAGAGCAAAGCACAGGAGAGTGACAACTGGGGAGAATAGCTGCGACTGAGCTACCTCCTTGCAGAGTGCAGATTCCAGTAGCCGGAAGACCGAGGTTGTGTCAGACTCTAAGAGGCACAGCAGAAACCGGCAGGACAGCTGGACTACACCTGTCCGCCCTAATACCCAGGAGACACAGTGGCGCATAGAGTCCGGGTCGTGATAGAGACCCTGTTAAAAGGCTCGAGCCACCTGTCATACGGTTTAGTGTCCCACCTTTAAGGAGGACAGAGAGAACAGTGAGGACCTTGACAGAAGCCACAGGCAGCAAGGGACTACACCACAGCGCTAGTAGGAAGGATTTCAACTCCACCTGGTAAAGGGGACTGTGTACTCATTTCCAAGCCGGCTGGACCCTGCCTGTACCTGTAATCCGGGACCCTGGACTGTGGCAGCCTGAAGTCTCCAGTATACCAGGTAAAGAGACTGCAAACCTGTGTCCTTCGTTTCTTTATACACTACCCACCATCTCCAGCTACACACCGGGAGCCCTAGGGACCCAACTTCACCTGTGGGAAGTTATACCATCTTAGCTGCTATAACATCACCCAAGAGGACCCCTTTAAGCAGGGTCATCCCCACTGACTGAATACCACAGGTGGCATCACAAACATAAGCTTTACTCAAATCCCTTTTACATGGGCGCCCAGGGCCACGGACCGGGTTGCCGCCCCGTGACACATCCCCTTAAGTACCGGACCCGGTACTGAGTACCCCACAGCCCTGACGGGTGTTCCACTGTCATTCTCAAGTTGGAAGACCAGCGGCCAGTCTGTGCATTGCGGTTTGAGATTGGACACATTTAGATGGATATCTGAACTAGTCCTAAGGAAAGAGTCCGGAAACAGAAACAGAAACATATATAGTTTTTTGATCTCAATGTAACTATAGTAGCTTAGTAGACTCCTATCATGTGAGAACACACAAGTCTTGATTTTAAATAATCTATCAGACTCGTGAAGTCACTGAAAATGAACAATTATGTTGATATAATAATTTATATTTTATTAATTCATATATTTCCTTTTTTAAGTGATTTCTTGCTTGAACAAACATTCAGATGATTCCTCACCTGGTAACAACTCTGAACACCTGCTGAGGAATGTGATACATACAAACATAAACTGGAGAGTCTGGATTATGATGTCCAGTCATACACTGAGGATATAGTTACCAAGAATACTTTTATGTCATATACGAGTCCCCAAGGAGGATAGAATGTTCTATTGGTTCTCTAACAGCAATAGCAGATTGTTACTAAATGTCAGTCTGTTCCAGAAGAAAATCTTGTCATAGAATAAGAGGATATTGCAGAATGTTAGGTTTGTAAATGCAGAGTAATAAAATATTTAAGTGTGTTTACATGCTGTGTAATGGCGAGTGTAATAAACTACTCCATACTGTCAGCTCGTAACAACCCCAGCCATCCTCGTCACTCCGCAGAGTGGGTTTCATATGAGACACAACAGCTAGTAAACCAGAGGTGTTTTTACCCCTGTGAATTCATGCAGCCAAAATATGATAGTTTAGTGACCGTGATATAACCTGACAGTGATATAAAATGATCTCTGAGGGAGACATCTGTTTTCATTCTATACATTACAGTAAGAACTTCTTTGCTTTGTATGTGTGGGGTAATTGTGTGTGTGATGAAGTGAAGAGGCTGGAGACGCACACACCGTATTCAGCTTAATTACCATCGTTTTAATTTCATAAATGCCAAACAAATGGTTATAAATTATGAGGAACATCATTTAGGAGCGTTTTAATTAAGCGCATATTTGTGCAAATTTTTCCAAACCCTTTAAGAAAAATTCATGGGAAATTGTCCCTACATGACTTTAGAAAGTCTATCTACAGTCATGTCCAAAAGTGTTGGCACCCTTCAAATTGTTCCACAAAATTAAGTATGTATCCCGGAAAAGTACTTAAAACAACACAAAAAGCACAGAGAAAAGAAGACAAATCGTACATAATTTCACACAATATCACAAAATTGTTGGCAGCCTCAGCTTAATATTTGGTTGCACACCCTTTGGAATAAATAACTTCAATCAGTCGCTTCCTATAACCATCAACAAGCTTATAACACCTATCATCTGGTATTTTGGACCACTTTTCCTTTGCAAACTGCTCCAGGACTCTCTTATTTGAAGGTGCCTTCTCCCAACAGCAATTTTAAGATTTCTCCACAGGTGTTCAGTGGGGTTTAGATCCAGACTCATTGCTGGCTGTTTGAGAACTCTCCAGCAGTTTGATTCCAGCCATTTCTGGGTGATTCTCGAAGTATGTTTGGGGTCATTGTCCTGCTGGAAGAACAATGACCCAAATGCAAAACCAACTTTCTGACACTGGCAGGACATTGCAATCCAAAGTCTTTGGTAATCTTCTGGTTTCAAGATACTTTGCACACAGTCAAGGCACCCAATGCCAGAGGCATCAAAGCAACCCAAAAACATAAAGAAGTTGTAAAAAAATCTGTTCCACTAATCACTCCAAAAAATATGGAACCATGTGTTAGGGTTGGCGGATTGTGCTAAATAATATAAGTAATAAAGCGCAATCGCAACCCGGGGTCCACCGTGCAGAGATAGAAAACTGCTGCTAGTGTACAATGGCGGAACAGACGGCGAGTGATTACTTGTACACACTGGGTAACGCCACTCAGTGTGAACAGGACTCTGAGTTCCAAACTCTGTTATTCCACAGGAAGGAACAGTACAAATGAGTACCAAGTGCTCTGTCCTGTTAAATGTCACAGGACAAGCACGTGAACTGAGCTCACACACAAAAACGGAACACTTTTTGTGGCCTTTAAACTGTATAGAGGGCTGTGTATGGATTACAGTTGAAAAATCATGCTGTGATGGGTTCACCATTCTTTGTGTGGGGATTGAAGTAGGGGTGTGGTGAGTACTGTGGAGGAATTCAATGTGAGGTGCCTTACTGTGTTTGGAGGGCACTTTTGTTTGCATAATACTTTATCTGTATTATTCAAGGTTTTTTATCCTTTGTTATTACATATTTAAATTAGGCCATTGGGCCATATGCTTTTACTTCTCTTACATAACATATTAACATATTAAATTATTACTCTCTTACATAACATATATAACATATTATATTATTACAATATTTTATTCTAAAATCTACTATTTAAAATGTACTTTCGTTCATGTAACAACCCCTTTAAGTTTGTTTCCACATGAAAAGCTTCCTTGTTATGTTTGATGATAAGGAAAAATGTCCTCAAGTGTAGACTTTTTTAAATTAATATCAAGGTTGGCCCGAGACTTTGTCCAAGCTTTTCATTCTGGCCCTCTGTGTACAATCCTTGTAGATAAGTCATAAAGTATGATAGCAAGTACAGTATACCAAGAAAAGGAAGATTTATGAAGGACAAGTAAAATGCAATAATTTTATTTGAACAATATAGATAAAAACCAATATATATGAAAATATAAATGAAATGACACAGTAGAGGCTAATGGTGGGTTAACCCAGACAAATATTTATTTCACTGGCTCCCCATTGCCCAGAGGCTCCATTTCAAAACCCTAACCTTGACATACAAAGCCATCCACAACCTGTCTTCTCCATACATCTGTGACCTTGTCTCCCGGTACTTACCTGCACGCAACCTCTGATCCTTACAAGATCTCCTCCTCTACTCCTTATTTCCACTTCCACAATCGCATACAAGATTTTCCCTGTGTGTCCCCATACTCTGGAACTCTCTACTACAACATATCAGACTCTCGCCTACCATGGAAATCTTCAAAAGGAACCTGAAAACCTACCTCTTCCGACAAGCCTACAACCTGCAGTAACCACTGATCGACCAAACTACTGCATGACCAGCTCTCCCCTCCCCTCCCTTGTAGACTGAGCCCTCACAGACAGTGATCTTTCTCCTCCTGTACCAGTCAGTGACTCGTTTTGTTCAATATAATTGTACTATTTTTTTTAATGTAAACTCCTTTTCACATGTAAAGCGCCATGGAATAAATAGTGTTATAATAATAAATAATAATATTATCATAGATATAAACATAGAAAACTCGAAAAATTATAAATGAAGGCCAAGAATTGCATATCGTTACACATATACAGCTAAGTGCCTTTCAAAAGATTGCATAAATGTACATATGTGCCTTAAAAAAAATTCAAAAAGGTAGGTGGCACATAGGATTAAAGTGATCAAAAGTGCAGATAATCTTTTAATTGAACCATGTGTGTGATGGCAAAGTTTCAAGTCCCCAGAGCCTTTGCCAAGAGAGGCAGCACATCAAAAAGCTAAGGTACAAAATTAGTGGACTTTATTGGCTTATGTGGCGTCCTTTTGGTTCATAGTGTGAATTTTTCTCAGCTTCAGAAACTTTCACACTATGAACTGAAATGTCGTTACATAGGCCAATGAAGTCCATAAATTTTGTACCTTACTTTTTTGGCTTGCTGATTACATTTGTTTGCTGGCAATTGCCTGGGAGGTTTGTCACCTAGACACAATTTGTATAGCCGATGCTGCTCACTATTTTGTCATCTATCTACCTATCTAGAAATCCAAAAATACGGAGGCAGCACACCATTCAGAGTGAAAAAAGGAGCTTCTGTTTATTAGCCCATCATGGCGACATTTCGGTTCAAAAGTGAGAAATAGTGATGAGCGCGTATACTCGTTGCTCGGGTTTTCCAGAGCATACTCGGGTGCCCTCCGAGTATTATGCCGTGCTCGGAGATTTAGTTTTCGGCGCTGCAGCTGCATGTATTGCTACTGCTAGACAGTCAGAATACATGTGGGGGTTGTCTGTTTGTTAGGGAATTCCCACATGTATTCAGCCTGTCTAGCAGTCGCAAATCATTCAGCTGAGGCGACAAAAACTAAATCTCCGAGCATGCCAAAATACTCGAGACCATCTGAACATGCTCAGGAAAACCCGAGCAACGAGTATACTCGAGTGCTCATCACTAGTGAGAACCTTTTTCCAGCTTGAAAAAGGTTCTCACTTTTGAACCGAAGCTCCTTTTTTCACTCTGACTGGTGTGCTGCCACCAATTTTTGGGTTTCTAATTAAGGTTTGGACATTGCCTGGGGAGCCTTGCACCCTGTTTGTTATCTTTTGTGCTGCTCTTACTTTTTCCTTTCTATCTATCTATCTATCTATCTATCTATCTATCTATCTATCTATTATTATTATTTATTTATATAGCACCATTAATTCCATGGTGCTGTACATGAGAAAGGGGTTACGTACAGGGTTATAGATATCGTTTACAGTAAAGAGGTTTACAGTGACGGACTGGTACAGAGGAGAGAGGACCCTGTCCTTGCGGACTTACATTCTATCTATCTATCTATCTATCTATCTATCTATCTATCTATCTATCTATCTATCTATCTATCTCTATATATCTATCTATTTTTGTTAAAGATAAGCTAATGATAATTTTACAGAATTTAGCCCTTCAGTAAATCAGGTAGTCAGTTATCTTTTCCAATGATTAACACTGTTGCTTTTATGTTTTATTTTTATGATAGTTTTAAATGTGTATATCTTTTGTACATTAAAGGCCTCATTTTCAATAAGACCCCTCCTGAAGGAAGAAAGAATTGTTGTAGTATAAATACGGTAGAAATATAAAATAGAGGCAGCACTCCAAAATAGATGCAATAAATAGTCCACAGAAGCTTGGAAAAGGTTCTAAGAACCGCAACGTTGCCACATGGGCTAATTCATGACCATTTCTTTGTGCAACTAGTTTGGAGTTTCTTTCTTTCTTTCTTTCTTTCTTTCTTTCTTTCTTTCTTTCTTTCTTTCTTTCTTTCTTTCTTTCTCTAGAGGCTCATCACACTATGTAATTTACATGTTGCTTTATGTAAAGGTATAGCCATTCCAAAAATAAATGCATTATTTGCTTTTTAAATCAAGATAATAACATCAGACTAATTAGGTATGTTACATAGTTACCTAGCTGAAACTGGAAAAATGAAATGGATATGTGCAGAGAAAAAAAACAATGTTTTGTTTGTTCATCCCCAGAGGGAAGCAAAATTTAGGAATATTATCTAGTTGACTGTGCATCAGCTATTCATGAAAGCTTTGCCAGACACTGCTCCAAGCCCCCATAGACAGCAAGTACTTTGCAATGTTGCGATTTCAGTAGCATATTTACAATCCTAATGTCCCTCTAGATGGCCTATGGTTAGTATGTGTTAGAACTGTAATAGGCTACATGAAAATTGCTGTTGTAAAGGCCTACTGCTGAGAGATGACAAAATGGCATTTTATGACTGCTGATCTTGTAGAAATGTTCACGTATTGTGGTTAACTGCTTACTCACAATTAAAACCTTACAAAAGAAGACACATAGTACAGGCAACATATGTTTAGATAAAAACCTAATTAATTGATGATAAAAGTAAGCCGATTTAAAAATAAAATACTCCCAGCGAAAAGGGATCAACTTGTTAAAATCGTTAGAAAGCAGACTATTTCTATCTATAGACAATGCAACAGGGGCTCTGTGCTTTATGGCAGCTGCAGTGAATAGGGTTAATTGTAATTGAAAGATTATTAGATTAGTACATTTTTTCAGGAAATGATGGAATATTTCCTTTTCTCACAGGCCAAGGAGTAACAAGAGAGATGCATACAGAAGCCTATGTGTGTGTAGTGGGGCTGAACTGCGTTATCTTGGCTTCCAGTGGTATAATAAAGCTGCCATTTAATTCCCTGCCTTCCACTTACTCTGTCACAGGCTACACAGCTCGGCTGGCATCTGAGCAACATAAAACAAGAAATGTCAAAATAATGAATGTGCTCAAGCAGACAGTAAAATATGGAAAAAAATTAAAAAGATATTTATAATAAAATATTTTACTTTCTCTTAGTAGTAGAAAGAAGGCCGATTTCCCTAATCTTGGGTGAAACAATTTAATCTTAACTCCAAATATAGCAATCAGAAGACATTTTCGCCCTTTGATCCAGAAGAGCATTTGTGGGATCAGACACTGATGTTAGGTTATAGGCCTGACTCACAATCACTATTTTAGTTAATTCCAAAAGTGTCTGTGAGGGCCACTCATGTTCTTAGGCCTGTTTCACACGTCAGTGGCTCCGGTACATGTGGTGACAGTTTTCTCACGTACCGGAGACACTGACTCACGTAGACACATTAAAATCAATGTGTCTCTGCACATGTCAGGGTGTTTTCATGGACCGTGTGTCCGTTTGAAAAACACGGAGACATGTCAGTGTTTGTGGGAGCGCACGGATCACACGGACCCATTAACCCCTTCACCCCCAAGGGTGGTTTGCACGTTAATGACCAGGCCAATTTTTACAATTCTGACCACTGTCCCTTTATGAGGTTATAACTCTGGAACGCTTCAACGGATCTTGGCGATTCTGACAATGTTTTCTCGTGACATATTGTACTTCATGATAGTGATAAAATTTATTCTATATAAATTGCGTTTATTTGTGAAAAAAACGAATATTTGGCGAAAATTTTGAAAATTTCGCAATTTTCCAACTTTGAATTTTTATGCCCTTAAATCACAGACATATGTCACGCAAAATACTTAATAAGTAACATTTCCCACATGTCTACTTTACATCAGCACAATTTTGGAACCAAAATTTTTTTTTTTGATGGAGTTATAAGGGTTAAAAGTTGACCAGCAATTTCTCATTTTTACAACACCATTTCTTTTTAGGGACCACATCTCATTTGAAGTCATTTTCAGGGGTCTATATGATAGAAAATACCCAAGTGTGACACCATTCTAAAAACTGCACCCCTCAAGGTACTCAAAACCACTTTCAAGAAGTTTACTAACCCTTCAGGTGTTTCACAGAAATTTTTGGAATGTTTAAATAAAAATGAACATTTAACTTTTTTTCACAAAAAAATTATTTCAGCTCCAATTTGTTTTATTTTACCAAGGGTAGCAGGAGAAAATAGACCCCAAAATTTGTTGTACAATTTGTCCTGAGTACGCTGATACCCCATATGTGGGGGTAAACCACTGTTTGGGCGCATGGCAGAGCTCGGAAGGAAAGGAGCGCCATTTGACTTTTCAATGCAAAATTGACCGGAATTGAGATGGGACGCCATGTTGCATTTGGAGAGCCCCTGATGTGCCTAAACATTGAAACCCCCCACAAGTGACACCATTTTGGAAAGTAGACCCCCTAAGGATCTTATCTAGATGTGTGGTGAGCACTTTAACCCAACAAGTGCTTCACAGAAGTTTATAATGCAGAGCCGTAAAAATAAAAAATCATATTTTTTCACAAAAATGATCTTTTCGCCCCCAATTTTTTATTTTCCCAAGGGTAAGAGAAGAAATTGGACACCAAAAATTGTTGTGCAATTTGTCCTGAGTACGACGATACCCCATATGTGGGGGTAAACCACTGTTTGGGTGCATAGCAGAGCTCGGAAGGGAAGGAGCGCTATTTTACTTTTCAATGCAAAATTGACTGGAATTAAGATGGGATGCCATGTTGCGTTTGGAGAGCCCCTGATGTGCCTAAACATTAAAAACCCCCACAAGTGACACCATTTTGGAAAGTAGACCCCCTAAGGAACTTATCTAGATGTGTTTTGAGAGCTTTGAACCCCCAAGTGTTTCACTACAGTTTATAACGCAGAGCCGTGAAAATAAAAATTCTTTTTTTGTTCACAAAAATGATTTTTTAGCCCCCAGTTTTGTATTTTCACAAGGGTATCAGGATACATTGGACCCCAAACGTTGTTGTCCAATTTGTCCTGAGTACGCTGATACCCCATATGTGGGGGGGAACCACTGTTTGGGCGCATGACAGAGCTCAGAAGGGAAGGAGCGCCATTTGGAATGCAGACTTAAATGGATTGGTCTGCAGGCGTCACGTTGCATTTGCAGAGCCCCTGATGTACCCAAACAGTACAAACCCCCCACAAGTGACCCCATATTGGAAACTAGACCCCCCAAGGAACTTATCTAGATGTGTTGTGAGAACTTTGAACCCCCAAGTGTTTCACTACAGTTTATAACGCAGAGCCGTGAAAATAAAAATTCTTTTTTTTTTCACAAAAATGATTTTTTAGCCCCCAGTTTTGTATTTTCACAAGGGTATCAGGATAAATTGGACACCAAAAGTTGTTGTCCAATTTGTCCTGAGTACGCTGATACCCCATATGTGGGGGGGAACCACTGTTTGGGCGCATGACAGAGCTCGGAAGGGAAGGAGCGCCATTTGGAATGCAGACTTAAATGGATTGGTCTGCAGGCGTCACGTTGCATTTGCAGAGCCCCTGATGTACCCAAACAGTACAAACCCCCCACAAGTGACCCCATATTGGAAACTAGACCCCCCAAGGAACTTATCTAGATGTGTTGTGAGAACTTTGAACCCCCAAGTGTTTCACTACAGTTTACAACGCAGAGCCGTGAAAATAAAAAATCTTTTTTTTCCCACAAAACTTATTTTTTGGCCCCCAGTTTTGTATTTTCCCAAGGGTAGCAGGAGAAATTGGACCCCAAAAGATGATGTCCAATTTGTCCTGAGTACGCTGATACCCCATATGTTGGGGTAAACCCCTGTTTGGGCACACGGGAGAGCTCTGAAGGGAAGGAGCACTGTTTTCCTTTTTCAACGCAGAATTGGCTGGAATTCAGATCGGATGCCATGTCCCGTTTGGAGAGCCCCTGATGTGCCTAAACAATGGAAACCCCCCAATTATAACTGAAACCCTAATCCAAACACACCCCTTACCCTAATCCCAACAGTAACCCTAACCACTCCTCTAACCCAGACACACCAACCCTATTCCCAACCATAAATGTAATCCAAACCCTAACCCTATCTTTAGCCCCAACCCTAACTGTAGCCCCAACCCTAGCCCCAACCCTAGCCCTAACCCTAGCCCTAACCCTAGCAATAACCCTAGCCCTATCACTAGCCCTAAAACTAGCCGTAACACTAGCCCTAACCCTAACCCTAGCCCTAACCCTAGCCCTAACTCTAGCCCCAACCCTAGCCCCAACCCTAGCCCTAACCCTAGCCCTATCACTAGCCCTAACACTAGCCCTAACCCTAGCCCTAACCCTAGCCCTAACCCTAGCCCCAACCCTAGCCCCAACCCTAGCCCCAACCCTAGCCCTAACCCTAGCCCTAACCCTAGCCCTAACCCTTGCCCTAACCCTAACCCTAGCCCTAACTCTAGTCCTAACTCTAGCCCTAACCCTAACCCTAACCCTAATGGGAAAATGGAAATAAATACATTTTTTAATTTTTTTATTTTTCCCTAACTAAGGGGGTGATGAAGGGGGGTTTGATTTACTTTTATAGAGGGTTTTTTAGCGGATTTTTATGATTGGCAGCCGTCACACACTGAAAGACGCTTTTCATTGCAAAAAATATTTTTTGCGTTACCACATTTTGAGAGCTGTAATTTTTCCATATTTGAGTCCACAGAGTCATGTGAGATCTTGTTTTTTGTGGGACGAGTTGACGTTTTTATTGGTTACATTTTCGGACACGTGACATTTTTTGATCGCTTTTTATTCCGATTTTTGTGAGGTAGAGTGATCAAAAACCAGCTATTCATGAATTTCTTTTGGGGGAGGCGTTTATACCGTTCCGCGTTTGGTAAAATTGATAAAGCAGTTTTATTCGTCGGGTCAGTACGATTACAGCGATATCTCATTTATATCATTTTTTTTATGTTTTGGCGCTTTTATACGATAAAAACTATTTTATAGAAAAAATAATTATTTTGGTATCGCTTTATTCTCAGGACTATAACTTTTTTATTTTTTTGCTGATGATGCTGTATGGTGGCTCGTTTTTTGCGGGACAAGATGACGTTTTCAGCGGTACCATGGTTATTTATATCAGTCTTTTTGATCGCGTGTTATTCCACTTTTTGTTCGGCGGTATGATAATAAAGCGTTGTTTTTTGCCTCGTTTTTTTTTTTTTTTTCTTACGGTGTTTACTGAAGGGGTTAACTAGTGGGGCAGTTTTATAGGTTGGGTCGTTACGGACGCTGCGATACTAAATATGTGTACTTTTATTTTTTTTTATTTTATTTAGCTAAAGAAATATATTTATGGGAATAATATATATTTTTTTTTTCTTTATTTAGGATTTTTTTTTATTTTTTTTTTACACACATGTGGGGAATTTTTTTTAAACTTTTTTACTTTGTCCCAGGTGGGGACATTACAGATCATTGATCTGACAGTGTGCACAGCACTCTATCAGATCGACGATCTGCTGTGCAGGGCTGCAGGCTTACCAAGTGTCTGCTCTGAGCAGGCACTCGGTAAGCCACCTCCCTCCCTGCAGGACCCGGATGCCGCGGCCATCTTGGATCCGGGACCTGCGGCTAGGAGGGAGGTAGGAGACCCTCGGAGCAACGCGATCACATCGCGTTGCTCCGGGGGTCTCAGGGAAGCCCGCAGGGAGCCCCCTCCCTGCGCGATGCTTCCCTATACCGCCGGTACACCGCGATCATGTTTGATCGTGGTTTGCCGGGGGTTAATGTGCCGGGGGCGGTCTGTGACCGCTCCTGGCACATAGTGCCGGATGTCAGCTGCGATATGCAGCTGACACCCGGCCGCGATCGGCCGCGCTTCCCCCGTGAGCGCAGCCGATCGGCTATGACGTACTATCCCGTCGAGGGTCAGATAGGCCCAGGTCACCTCGACGGGATAGTACGTCTAAGGTCACAGAGGGGTTAAAGTCAATGGGTCCGTGTAAACCAAACAAACAAGAAAAGAGACTATGCATATAGGGCGCACACCCAGAATACAATTAAGTTGAAAAAATACAAAAAATTATTTATTAATGAGGAAGACAGAAAACACCAATAAAAACATATTAAAATACAACCAACACTACCAATGCCCATTGGTAGTGCTCCCTAGCTCTCCCTCTTCCTTTGCAATGGGTCCGTGTAAAACACGTACCGCTCACGGATGCTGTCCGTGTGCAGTCCGTGTGCCATGCAGGAGACAGTGCTACAGTAAGCGCTGTCCCCTCAGCTTGTGGTGCTGAAGCCGCCATTCATTTCTTCTCTCCAGCAGCGTTCGCTGGAGAGAAGGAATGAAAAATCATTGTTTTTTTATTTTTTTGCAGTTGAAATAAAGTTCCCGGTAACCAACCCCCTCCCACCCCCCTCCTACCCCCTCCCACCCCTGTGCGCCTGCCCGCTGGAAATAAAATACTCACCCAGCTCCCTCGTTGCTTCCTGTCAGTGCCGCAGCTTGTCCTGTATGAGCGGTCACGTGGTACCACTCATTACAGTGATGAATATGCAGCTCCACCTCCCATAGGGGTTACCGGGAACTTTATTTCAACCGCAAAAAAAATAAAAAAACAATGATTTTTCATTCCTTCTCTCCAGCGAACGCTGCTGGAGAAAAGAAATGAATGGCGGCTTCAGCACCACAAGCTGAGGGGACAGCGCTTACTGTAGCGCTGTCTCCTGCATGGTCCGTGTGGTACCCAGTCGGCACACGGGCGGCACACGGCTGCCGCACGTGTGTCACACTGATGTGCCACGTGAGCACACGGACACACGGACATGGATAACTCCGGTACCAATTTTTCCGGTACCGGAATTATCTGGACTTGTGAGACTGGCCTTAAACAGAAAACTCCCCCAACCGTGGCCTTGCTTTGGACCTAAGGACCTTTCTGAAGCACAGTCATGACAAAATGTCTAGGTATGCTAAAGCACAACAATTTACCAAAACTAGAACTAAGGGACTTAGGGCAACACTTGAAAAACATCTCCATTGCATTATTTCTCCACAACTAAAGTTAGCACAATGTAGCCAGGTGGGTAACCCTTTCTTGGCATGCCCTAAACCCAGATATCTCTACAGTCTTTCGGCTTCCATCCCACAGGCAGGCAGAGTTGCAATATTATTGTTCTACAGCAGAGCTGTGAGAGCTGCAGCTGCAAACGTGTTTGTAAGGAGACAAAGTTCAGTTCTATTGATCTGTGATAGTTATGTCTCACACTGGTATAGCCCCTTTATGTAAAATAATCTCTGGAGGCCGATTCTCATGCAGATGAGTGTCCGGACCATAGTCCTGAACAGCTCATTTTACATATAAAAAACATGAATATTTCTGGAATATAACATCACATCTCACATATCAAGTTATCATTTTATTCATAGAGAGAAAACCTCTTACTTTTATCTACTTCCGTTTGGACATGCCGAATTACTCATATTTTGTCTATCATTTTATTCAGCTTTCTATGACCTGCATGATCATATAGAAAAAATGATTGGAGAACATAGTATGCTAATTTGGCTAGTTAAATGAAACATAATATTAAATTAATACCCAAAGCATATTTATGGACGTATGCAGGACTAACTGCAAAATTCAATGAGAAAATAGCTAAACAAACTGAGGCAGTTTTAAAAGTCCAGATAAAAAAGTGAAAAAAATCATTATTTATACAGTGAACAGGTAAAAACACAGCAGAAATAAGTTGTGCCAACAAAACAGCACACCGACAGGGGTCAATGCAGACACATGAGGATCGATGATATATAACCCACTAATCATGCCACAATCCATGCTCGTATAGATGGGGGTTTAGGAGGGTTGATCCTACTGATAGATTCCCTTTAACTTTCTAAGGGCTGCCACTTCATGGCTGAGTTGCTGTTGTTCCTAAACGTTTCAACTTTCCAATAATACCACTCACAGTTGATTCTGACATTTTTAGGAAGGAAAAAATATCAGGAACTGACTCGTACATTTATGATACCCTGTTACAGGACCACTCTCAAATTCGGTGAGATCTTGAGAATGAGCTATTCGTTCATAAATGTTTGCAAAGCCAGACTGCATGGCGAGGGGATGGATTTTATACACCTGTAGCAATAGGACTGAATGGAATGCTATAATTCAATGATTAGGATGTCTGCCCCAATACATTTGTTCTCATAGTGTATCTGTATACATAGTTAATTGGATCAGACAGCTATTTTTTTTAGACCAGACTGAAATTGGATGACCCATCAGGTATTGGTATTATTATTATTATTTATTTATATAGCACCATTGATTCCATGGTGCTGTACACGAGAAGGGGTTACATATATATATATAAAGTATATATATGTTACAGATATCACTTACAGTAAGGAAACTAACAATGACAGACTGATACAGAGGGGCGAGGACCCTGCCCTTGCGGGCTTACATTCTGCAGGATTATGGGGAAGGAGACAGTAGGTTGGGGGTTGCAGGAGCTCCGGTGTTGGTGAGGCGGTAGCTTCAGTAGTGATGAGGAGGCAGCGGGGTCAGTGCAGGCTGTAGGTGCAGCGCCCCAGAGTCCTGGTCGTTGCAGTAATGTCGCTCTGCCACTAAGGGGAGTGATGTTACGTCTGATTGCGCTAAAGGAGTTCACCTGACCAGGTATCACAGACACACACTACACTCCACCAGGGGGGGTGGTTCTATCTATTAGGCCACTCCTCACACTCTGGTAAAACTGGGGGTTGGACAACAAGTTAGGGAGAAAGCAGCCCGGGAGAGTTCGGGAGAGGAACTGTCAGGGGTGGGATCCTGACAGCAGCCTAGCAAAAAGGACTGATTGTTATGGAGCTGTGCCTGTGAGGTATAGCGGCAGGCTCCTTAGAAAGGACACAAAAGCGAAGTATGTTGCGGAGAAGTGAGAAGCGAGATCACAGCGCAGAGGAGATAGAACCAGAAGGAGTCGTGCCCTTAAGACCGTGGCAACATCCTTCTGAGGCGCGTAGCCGGTGGCCGGAGCGCCGAGGAAGTAAGAGACTCTACGTACTACTTCAAACAGCAGCAGGACAGTTAACTATAGGTTGACTGTCTCACCTAAATCACCTAACGAAGACAAAGGAGGCAATTGTGGGAGAGGGGCGTCTCTAGGGTCCCAGAATAACTCCAGGCCTACCGCGTCATACGGGTGCGTCCTAGCCATATCATCTGGGGGACGGAGAGAGAGAGAACATCGGAAGAGAGACGACAGTTGAGAGGACTATCCCATGGCGCTCAGCAGGGAGGTACTACAACACACAGGTGCTAGGAGGTAGGCACTGATTTCCACCTGCAAAGGGAACTCTGGATGTGCCTTCGGACCGGCCAGTCTCAGCCAGCCCTGTTAGCAGTGCTCTGGATTGTGGATCCCGAAGCCTTCAGTAAAGAGGTAAAGAGACTGCAACACTGTGACCTCGTTATTCATTGCATCTTGCACTACACACCATCACCTTTTATTGGACCCCCCTTAGCAGGGTCACGGACCGGGTCTAGCCACCGTGATGACCCCAAGACAGAGACAGAGAGGCCCGGTACCGAGTACCCCGTGGCCCTGCATCTGGGGGTGCTCCAATTTCGCGTCACGAACAGGATCTACTTAAGCCTGAAGAATCAGGTCATGTGTGCCTTGGAACTGTGTTGGATTGTGCTTGAACTGTGATTTATTGCAAAAACTGTGTATTGCCACTTGCCGCCAAAAGTGCCCGCCAAAATCCGCCATCGCCGCGCCGTGTGGAGCTAGAGGGGAGGAGCCATAGCTATGTGGGCGGAGCCGGCCACAAAGAGCGAGGAGCGAGAAGACGTGGTGAGGTGCCGATCCCGGAAGAGGAACGGCCATGTCAGACACCGGAGGAGCGGAGGTGGCGGTCGCAGCCGCAGACGCGGGGGCACTTCCAGACCCCGCAGTCGACGCAGCCGCGGGCCTTGTATCACCGCCGGATGCCGCAGGGCTTGCCGCTCCCATTAGCCAGCCGAATACTGCCGCAGCTACGACAGCCATAATGCCCTTCTCCATGCCATATCTACCCGGAGCCGCCTGGCTCCCGCGATACTCCGGAGAATCCCATACGTTAACTGACTTTAAAGAGGGGATTTGTAGCCTGCTCGAGTTTTATCCCTTGACAGAGCCTCAGAAAGTTCATATGATAACAGGCCAACTCTTTGGAGCGGCTTTGAGAGAAGTGAAATCATGGCCCGCCGCAGATAAGAGAACTGCACAACAGGTCTTTGCAAAGCTTAAAACCACCTTTGACACCCGCACCGCTACCGAAATTAAATTGACGTTCTGTGGGTGCAGAGGCCTGTTGTGAATTCCGTTCTCGGGCTCCCTCCTGTGGTCATGAGCGGTACTGTGTGAGTTTGTTCTGGGGCTCCCTCTGGTGGCCTTTAGCGATATGGCTGGGCTCAGCTGCTTCGTTTCCTGCTGTGCTGGGCCTATTTGATTCACCTGGCCCTTCATTTGTTGCCTGCTGTCGGTGTATTCAGTCCTGTTTCTGAGAGCTCCTGAATATTCCTTGTGACCAGTCTCCTGCTGGAGAAGTTAAGTTTGTTTGTTCATTTTGCTCATTATTTCCTTGAAAACGTTTCTCTGTATATGATGAGTTCAGTCCAGCTTGCTTATATGTGATTTTTCGCTTGCTGGTTAGTTCTGGGGTGCAGAGTGCGCCCCTCACATCTTGAGTCAGTGTGAGGGTTCTTGTATTCTCTGCGTGGTTTATTTTTGATAGTTTTTGTACTGACCGCACAGACTCCTATCTTTTTTCAGTCTATCTAGTGTTAGCGGGCCTCATTTGCTAAACCTCTTTCATTTCTACGTTTGTCTTTTCCCCTTAACTCACCGTTATTATTTGTGGGGGGCTGACTAAAACTTTGGGGTTATTTCTCTGAGGCAAGTGAGGTCTTTGCTTTCTCTCTAGGGGTAGTCAGTTTCTCAGGCTGTGAACGAGGCGTCTAGGATTTTAGGAACGCTCCACGGCTGCCTTTAGTGTGTTTGGATAGGATCAGGATTGCGGTCAGTATAGCTTCCTCCTCCCCAGAACTTGTCCTATATTCTGGTCATATGTGTCAGGTCAGTTTTGAGATCCTACCACCGGATCATAACAGTACAGCAGGCCATAAAGTGTTAATGCAGCAGAAGAGGGAGAAGAGAAATCCTGAAGTCATTTTTTTTTCTCTGCACTGTGTTTGGCCTCTCTCCTCCCCTTAATCTCTGGGTGGTTCTGAATTCAGTTGCAGATATGGACATTCAGAGTCTGTCTTCTAGTGTGGATCATCTCACTGCAAGGGTACAGGGCATTCAGGATTATGTAGTCTGCAGTCCTATGTCAGAGCCTAAAATACCAATTCCTGAGCTGTTCTCTGGAGAGAGATCTAGGTTTTTGAACTTTAAGAATAATTGTAAGTTATTCCTTTCTCTGAGACCTCGCTCCTCTGGTGACTTTGTTCAGCAAGTTAAAATTATTATTTCTTTGTTACGTGGTGACCCTCAAGATTGGGCATTCTCTCTGGCGCCAGGAGATCCCGCATTGCTAAATGTGGATGCGTTTTTTCTGGCGCTTGGAGTGCTTTATGAGGAACCAAATCTGGTGGACCAAGCAGAGAAGGTTTTGCTGGCTCTCTCTCAGGGTCAAGATGAAGCAGAGGTTTACTGTCAGAGGTTTAGGAAGTGGTCTGTTCTCACTCAATGGAATGAGTGCGCCCTGGCGGCGATTTTCAGAAAGGGTCTTTCTGAAGCCCTTAAGGATGTTATGGTGGGGTTCCCCACGCATGCGGGTCTGAATGAGTCAATGTCTTTGGCCATTCAGATTGATCGGCGTTTGCGGGAACGCAAACCTCTGCACCATCTGGCGGTATTTTCTGAGCAGAAACCTGAGCCTATGCAATGCGACAGGACTCTGACCAGAGTTGAACGGCAAAACCACAGACGTCAGAATGGGTTGTGCTGTTACTGTGGTGATTCTACTCATGTTATCTCAGAGTTTTCTAAGCGCACAAAAAGGTTCGCCAAGTCTGTCACCATTGGTACTGTACAACCTAAATTCATTTTGTCTGTTACTTTGATTTGCTCTCTGTCATCCTACTCAGTTATGGCTTTTGTGGATTCAGGTGCCACCCTGAATTTGATGGATTTGTCATTTGCCAGGCGCTGTGGTTTTATCTTGGAGCCTTTACAGTTCCCTATTCCACTAAAGGGAATTGATGCTATGCCATTGGCCAAGAATAAACCTCAGTATTGGACTCAAGTGACCATGTGCATGGCTCCTGCACATCAGGAGGTGATTCGCTTTCTTATGCTACATAATTTGCATGATGTTGTCGTGTTGGGTCTGCCATGGCTGCAGGCTCATAATCCAGTCCTGGATTGGAAAGAAATGTCTGTGTCAAGTTGGGGTTGCCAGGGAATTCATGGCGATGCCCCTTTGGTGTCTATTGCTTCTTCTACTCCTTCTGAAGTCCCTGAATTTTTGTCAGACTACCAGGATGTATTTGATGAGCCCAAATCCAGTGCCCTACCTCCTCATAGGGATTGTGATTGTGCTATAAATCTGATTCCTGGTAGTAAGTTCCCTAAGGGATGACTTTTTAATTTATCTGTACCAGAACATGCCGCTATGTGGAGTTATATAAAAGAGTCCTTGGAGAAGGGGCATATTCGCCCGTCCTCATCCCCTTTGGGTGCGGGGTTCTTTTTTGTGGCCAAGAAGGATGGTTCTCTGAGACCCTGTATAGATTATCGCCTTCTAAATAACATCACGGTCAAATTTCAGTACCCCTTGCCACTGTTGTCCGATCTGTTTGCCCAGATTAGGGGGGCCAGTTGGTTCACCAAGATAGATCTTCGAGGAGCGTATAATCTTGTGCGCATAAAGCAGGGCGATGAATGGAAAACAGCATTTAATACGCCCGAAGGCCATTTTGAGTACTTGGTGATGCCTTTTGGGCTTTCTAATGCCCCCTCTGTGTTTCAGTCCTTCATGCACGACATCTTCCGAGAGTATCTGGATAGATTTATGATTGTGTACCTGGATGATATTTTGGTCTTTTCTGATGATTGGGAGTCTCATGTGAAGCAGGTCAGGATGGTATTTCAGGTCCTGCGTGCCAATGCCTTGTTTGTGAAGGGCTCTAAATGTCTCTTTGGAGTCCAGAAAATTTCCTTTTTGGGCTTTATTTTTTCTCTTTCTACTATTGAGATGGATCCAGTCAAGGTCCAGGCTATTCATGACTGGACTCAACCTACATCTGTGAAGAGTCTTCAGAAGTTCTTGGGTTTTGCTAATTTTTACCGTCGCTTCATCAATAATTTTTCTCGCGTGGTTAGGCCTTTGACGCATTTGACCAAGAAGGGTTCTGATGTGACGAATCGGTCTCCTGCGGCCGTGGAGGCCTTTCAGGAGCTGAAGCGTCGGTTTTCTTCGGCTCCTGTCTTGCGCCAGCCCGATATCTCTCTTCCCTTTCAGGTCGAGGTTTATGCTTCTGAGATTGGAGCAGGGGCTGTCTTGTCGCAGAGAAGCTCTGATGGCTCTGTGATGAGACCATGTGCTTTCTTTTCAAGAAAGTTTTCGCCTGCCGAGCGGAATTATGATGTCGGTAATCGTGAGTTGTTAGCAATGAAGTGGGCATTTAAGGAGTGGCGACATTGGCTTGAGGGAGCCAAGCATCGTTTGGTGGTCTTGACTGATCACAAGAATTTGACTTATCTCGAGTCTGCCAAACGGTTGAATCCGAGACAGGCTCGATGGTCGTTGTTTTTCTCTCGTTTCGATTTCGTGGTTTCATACCTTCCGGGTTCGAAAAACGTGAAGGCTGATGCCCTTTCTAGGAGTTTTGTACCTGACTCCCCGGAAGTTTCTGAACCGACTGGTGTCCTCAAAGAGGGGGTGATTTTGTCTGCCATCTCTCCTGATCTGCGACGGGTGTTGCAGGAGTTTCAGGCCAATAGACCTGACCGTTGTCCTCCGGAGAGACTGTTTGTCCCGGATAGATGGACCAGTAGAGTTATTTCCGAGGTTCATTCTTCAGTGTTGGCGGGTCATCCTGGGATTTTTGGTACCAGGGATTTGGTGGCGAGGTCCTGTTGGTGGCCTTCCTTGTCGCGGGATGTGCGTTCCTTTGTGCAGTCCTGTGGGATTTGTGCTCGGGCTAAGCCTTGCTGTTCTCGTGCCAGTGGATTGCTTTTGCCTTTGCCTGTCCCGAAGAGGCCTTGGATGCATATTTCCATGGATTTTATTTCGGATCTTCCTGTCTCTCAGAGGATGTCTGTCATCTGGGTGGTTTGTGATCGTTTTTCTAAAATGGTCCATTTGGTACCCTTGCCTAAGCTGCCTTCCTCCTCCGATTTTGTGCCACTATTTTTTCAGAATGTGGTTCGTTTACATGGTATTCCGGAGAACATTGTGTCTGACAGAGGATCCCAGTTTGTGTCCAGATTTTGGTGGTCCTTTTGTGCTAAGATGGGCATTGAATTGTCTTTTTCATCGGCCTTCCATCCTCAGACGAATGGCCAAACCGAACGAACTAATCAGACCTTGGAAACTTATTTGAGATGTTTTGTTTCTGCCGATCAGGATGATTGGGTGACTTTTCTGCCATTGGCTGAGTTCGCCCTCAATAATCGGGCTAGTTCTGCTACTTTGGTTTCACCGTTCTTTTGCAATTCTGGGTTTCATCCTCGTTTTTCCTCGGGTCAGGTTGAGCCCTCTGACTGTCCTGGGGTGGATTCTGTGGTGGATAGGTTGCAGCAGATTTGGAACCATGTGGTGGAGAAGATCTTGGATTCTCGTATTTCGAGATGGAAGCTTCAGTACTTAGTTAAATGGAAGGGCTATGGTCAGGAGGATAATTCCTGGGTTGTCGCCTCTGATGTCCATGCGGCCGATTTGGTTCGTGCCTTTCATTTGGCTCGTCCTGATCGGCCTGGGAGCTCTGGTGAGGGTTCGGTGACCCCTTCTCAAGGGGGGGGGTACTGTTGTGAATTCCGTTCTCGGGCTCCCTCCTGTGGTCATGAGCGGTACTGTGTGAGTTTGTTCTGGGGCTCCCTCTGGTGGCCTTTAGCGATATGGCTGGGCTCAGCTGCTTCATTTCCTGCTGTGCTGGGCCTATTTGATTCACCTGGCCCTTCATTTGTTGCCTGCTGTCGGTGTATTCAGTCCTGCTTCTGAGAGCTCCTGAATATTCCTTGTGACCAGTCTCCTGCTGGAGAAGTTAAGTTTGTTTGTTCATTTTGCTCATTATTTCCTTGAAAACGTTTCTCTGTATATGATGAGTTCAGTCCAGCTTGCTTATATGTGATTTTTCGCTTGCTGGTTAGTTCTGGGGTGCAGAGTGCGCCCCTCACATCGTGAGTCGGTGTGGGGGTTCTTGTATTCTCTGCGTGGTATCTTTTTTCAGTCTATCTAGTGTTAGCGGGCCTCATTTGCTAAACCTATTTCATTTCTACGTTTGTCTTTTCCCCTTAACTCACCGTTATTATTTGTGGGGGGCTGACTAAAACTTTGGGGTTATTTCTCTGAGGCAAGTGAGGTCTTTGCTTTCTCTCTAGGGGTAGTCAGTTTCTCAGGCTGTGAACGAGGCGTCTAGGATTTTAGGAACGCTCCACGGCTGCCTTTAGTGTGTTTGGATAGGATCAGGATTGCGGTCAGTATAGCTTCCTCCTCCCCAGAACTTGTCCTATATTCTGGTCATATGTGTCAGGTCAGTTTTGAGATCCTACCACCGGATCATAACAGAGGCCGCAGGATAGCTTACGGGACTATGCCCTTAATCTTCAGGAGGCACTGCGGGCCATCAAGCAGAGTGACCCAAGCAGTATGCAAGATGAGGATAAACTCCTGAAAGAGCGGTTCATCAAGGGGCTCCTGTGTAGTCACCAAAGGGCCCAGCTCCACTTCCTGGCCATGCAGAATCCAGACCTGACTTTTGCGCAATTCAAAGATAAAGCCATCCAGGCGCTGCCAGAGCTACAGCCCAGCCGTGCCGTACTTCCCAAGCGTCAAGCCCTCACGTACCACCAGGAGGTGGCGCCGGAAGCAACCGTCTCCGCTGAGGCCGATGCCCAGGTCCTGGAAGATGATTCCCCTGCCCGACTACGCCTCCAGATACAGGAGCTGACCAAGAGCGTTGCAACCCTAGTCCGGACTGTCCAGTTCCTACAGGAGGCCCCCAAGGAGAAGATCCCGTTGGCTTCCAGACCGGAAGATGTCCCCTGGCAGCGACAGAGGAGGGTTCCATCGAACAGAGGCAGAGACGACGATCGCTTCCATCGGGATGGATATCCTATCTGCCGCCGCTGCCACCAGGTGGGCCATCTTGCAAGGTACTGTCATTTAAACGAGCAACCCCTGGGGCAGAGGGCCAACCCCCAGGAGTAGGACGGTCAGGCCCGCAGAATTGAAGAGCCAAGTACATCGGAGGGCGACCGGTTCTCCCCATCGTGATCGACGGTATCCCCATGAACGCTTTGCTGGACACTGGTTCCCAGGTGACGACTATGCCTTACATCCTTTATAGATGTTATTGGGAGGACACCGATATTACCCGTGTCCCTGATGATGATTTCTCCATAATAGCTAGTAATGGTCAGCCACTGCCACAAGTGTGGTATAAGGAGGTTACCATTAAGGTGGGGCGGGTAGAATTGGAGGCCCAGGGAATTGTTATTGTTGATATTGACCGACGTAAATGTAACTCCATGATGACCATCGGTCCTAATGTCATAGAAAATTGTCTTGCAGAAGTTATTGTCTTGTTGCAGCAGGTCGCCGAAACAGTGGGTTACAGTGAACAACGTGCCCTGCAGAAAGAAATCAGAGCTCTGATGCAGAGACAGCAAGTGGAGTTGACTGGTGGTGAGATTGGTCGGGTCACAGTGAGTGATTCGTACCCCATTGCGATACCCCCCAGGAGTGAAATGTTAATATGGTGTCGGGCAGCCATAGGCCTTAGGGGTAAAGACTATCAGGCCCTGGTAGAACCTGTGTACTCAGATAATCGGCCTACTCTCCTGACAACCAGAGGGGTGGTTGACGTCCGCAAGGGGAGGGTGCCAGTACGTGTTCTTAACTGTGGGGAGGAAGAAGTCCACCTAACCAAATATGTCACGCTTGCCAAGCTGTTTACTGTTAATAATAGTGTGATACAGGCACCTGGGCCCTTGGTTCCGTCCAGTCCGGCGGAGGACAACGGCTCTGCAGGGCAATTGAAAGATTGGTGTCGGGAACTACATGTGGGCACTGATTCTACCCCACCTCACCAGACACAGGGGGCCTGCAGGGTGGTTCATGAGTATGAGCGGGTATTCAGCAAGCACCCCCTAGATTTCGGGCAGGTGAAAGGGATTCAGCATCATATTCCCACGGGAGATCACCCACCCATCAAAGAGAGATACCGTCCTGTACCCCCAGCTCCTTATCAGTGTGCCAAGGACATGTTGCGAGAGATGAAGGAGGCTGGGGTAGTGAGAGACAGTTGTAGCCCCTGGGCAGCTCCATTAGTCCTCGTTAGGAAGAAGGATGGCACCATGAGGATGTGTGTGGATTATAGGCAACTAAATCGCATTACACATAAGGATGCATACCCCCTGCCCAGGATAGAGGACTCCTTGGCTGCTTTAAAGTCTGCTAACTACTTCTCTATCTTGGATCTCACCAGTGGGTACTGGCAGGTTCCCGTGGCAGAGGCGGACAAGAAGAAGACGGCCTTCACGACGCCGATGGGTCTTTGCGAGTTCAACTACATGCCCTTCGGATTGTGGAATGCCCCGGGGACGTTCCAGAGGATGATGGAGTGCTGTCTGGGGCATAAGAACTGTGAAACCATGCTGCTTTATCTGGACGATGTCATTGTCTTCTCTAAGACCTATGAGGACCATTTGAAGCACCTGGCCGAGGTGTTCGAAGCACTGTCCAACTTTGGCTTAAAGGTGAAACCATCCAAATGCCATCTACTAAAACCCAAAGTGCAGTACCTGGGCCATGTGGTGAGTGCCAAAGGAGTGGCCCCAGACCTCGACAAGCTCACGGTGATCAAGGACTGGCCGAAGCCTGGTAACCTCCATGAAGTCCGGCAGTTCCTCGGGTTGGTGGGCTACTACCGGAGGTTTATCGAGGACTTCACCAAGAAGGCGGTGCTGTTGCAGGACCTGTTGGTGGGCCAATCCAAGAAACCCAAGGGTAGGAATACCCCATTTGATTGGAACGACGGACTGGAAGGATCATTCACCTGCTTAAAGTTGGCGCTGATGGGAGAAGAGGTACTGGCCTACCCTGAATATGACCAACCGTTTGTATTGTATACGGATGCCAGCAATGAAGGGCTGGGAGCCGTGCTATCCCAGGTCCAGAAAGGCAAGGAAAGAGTAATCGCTTACGCCAGCAGGAAACTTCGCCCCACTGAAAGGAACCCTGACAACTACAGTTCCTTTGAGCTGGAGTTTCTTGCCGTCGTTTGGGCCGTGACGGAGAGGTTCAAGCAATACCTGGCCTCAGCAAAATTTACCATCTTCACGGATAATAATCCATTAATGCACATGGACACAGCAAAACTCTGCGCCTTGGAGCAGCGGTGGATGGCCCGGTTGTCCAATTACGACTTCACCATCAAGTACCGGGCAGGGCACAAGAATGCGAATGCCGATGCATTGTCCTGAATGCCTCATTTACCCGAGATGGAGGAAGATCCAGAAGCATTTGAAGAGGTCGAGCTGCCCGCTTTCCATCGCCCCAAAGCCACCCAGTGTTCCCATCAGGTGGAGAATAGGCGCAAGAATAAACAGGGCGCCCCGTTGAATCCCCTGCCCCATCACGGGTGGGCAGAGAACCAGGATGGTGACCCTGCGGTCCGTCGGGTGAAAGAGCTCCTGACACAGGCAGGTTTGCATCCCGGCCCGGATGATCCACCAGAGGCATTACAGTTGTGGAAGGAGAGGGGCAAATTGTTTATTCACGATGGTAAGCTGTGCCGGAGGAGCATTGACCCATGCACTCACGAATTGGTATGGCAGATCGTGGTCCCGAGACAAGATGTGCCAATGGTCCTGGGAGCGTACCACGATGGGGCAGGACACTTCGGATGGAGGAAGCTGGAGAGGCTGCTCCGAGGGAGGTTTTACTGGATTGGTATGAAGAAAGCCATCGAGAAGTGGTGCCGAGAGTGTGGCCCATGCAGCCTACGCCGGAAGGATCGTGACAGCCAGCGGGCTCCCTTGCAGCCCATCATCACCAAACGGTCGCTCGAGCTGGTTGCGCTGGATCACGTGAAGTTAACACCTAGCCGGTCAGGCTATATCTATGCTCTCACCATCGTGGACCACTACTCCAGATTCCTGGTAGTCGTGCCGGTCAAAGATCTAACGGCTAGAACGGCCGCCAAAACCTTCCAGCAGTACTTCTGTCGACCCCATGGGTACCCGGAGAAGGTACTGACCGATCAGGGGCCAGCATTCGAAGCGGAAGTGTTCCAGTGTTGCCATCTGTATGGATGTAAGAAGATCAGAACCACGCCATACCATCCACAAACCAACGGGATGTGTGAGAAGATGAACCAGGTGGTGATCGACTTACTGAAGACCTTACCTGTGGAGGAGCGGAACTTGTGGCCCACAAAGTTACCAGACTTGGTGGATATGTACAACCACATCCCAGTAAACTCCACCAACTGCACTCCAGCGTACCTGATGCGAGGGAGGTCTAGCAAGTTACCTGTTGATCTGGACATGGGGGTCCTGACCCCCGAAGATATCTCGCCAGAAGCGGACTGGGATACAGAGAGGCAGCAAAGGTACCGCAAAGTACAAGAATGTGTGGAAAGAAGTCTCGCCCAAGCCCGACAAAAACAAGAAAGGGATTACAACCAGCATGCTCATGCGACTCCCTTGTCACCCGGGGAGCAGGTACTCAAACGGAACAGAAGACTACACAAGCTTGATGATCAATGGGAAGCGGAACCATATACCATCCTGCCATCTGATTTCGACAATACAAAGGTCTGTCTCATCAGTAAAGATGGAGGGGAAACCTCAACGGCAATATCCAGAGACCACCTTAAGATATGCCCTGACAAGCTGAGAGATGGGGAGACAGACCCTGGGACGTCTCTGCCCATGGAAGAGGAGAAGATGATACACACTGTTCTTGGCGATTTTCCCCAGTCTTGGACTCAAATAAACCAGGCCATTGTGGTACCTGTTCTAACATTTCGCCAACTGACACCGCCAGCGCTAAATGTGGAGCCAGGTCATCCGGACCAGCAACCACAGCGAATCCCACCAGAGGATGCTATGCCAACCGTTGAATCGGCAAGCCCTCCCTCTGCTATCGGTGAATCTGCCATACCCATCGGTAGTAGCAGCAGCCCTGAGAGCTCCAGCCTGCCAGTGCTACCCAGACTCACTAGAAGTGTAGCTAGAAGACAGGGCACTACACCAGCGGTAGCAAGTGTAGTGGGCCCTGTTAGGCCAATAGCAACCCCTGCACTGCAGAGGTCTACACGCAGCACCAGGAATCAAACTCCACTTCGCTATAAAACTTGGAGATACTAAGCTGTTATTTGGTTGAAAATGTTTGTGTAAATCTCTTTGTTACAGGTTTAAAAAAATGGACAATGGAGTGATGGACAGTGAATTGCTCCAAAACTTTCACGGGGACCCCTTTGTTTACCCGGGGTTCCTGCTGTTCAAGGTTGCACCTACTGAACTGGGAGTCATGAACTGTGCATGACCAAACTTTTGCAATGTTCAAGCGTCCTCACCTCCCATAAAGGGAAGCCCTGTTATATATTTACTTGTTCATAGTATTTGCTTGTTTATAGTGTTTCAAAATTTTGTGTGTTTTCTAATAACATGTAATGTTGTTCTTCTTTTCCCAGTCCCGGAGTACTGGATTTAACCGGGGGGGAGTGCAGCGCCCCAGAGTCCTGGTCATTGCAGTAATGTCGCTCTGCCACTAAGGGGAGTGATGTTACGTCTGATTGCACTAAAGGAGTTCACCTGACCAGGTATCACAGACACACACTACACTCCACACTCCGGCCACCAGGGGGGGGTGGTTCTATCTATTAGGCCACTCCTCACACTCTGGTAAAACTGGGGGTTGGACAGGAAGTTAGGGAGAAAGCAGCCCGGGAAAGTCCGGGAGAGGAACTGTCAGGGGTGGAATCCTGACAGCGGCCTAGCGAAATGGACCTATTGTTACGGAGCTGTGCCTGTGAGGTATAGCGGCAGGCTCCTTAGAAAGGACACGAAAGCGGAGTATGTTGCGGAGAAGTGAGAAGTGAGATCACAGCGCAGAGGAGATAGAACCAGAAGGAGTCGTGCCCTTAAGACCGTGGCAACATCCTTCTGAGGCGCGTAGCCGGTGGCTGGAGCACCGAGGAAGTAAGAGACTCTACGTACTACTTCAAACAGCAGCAGGACAGTTAACTATAGGTTGGCTGTCTCACCTAAATCACCTAACGAAGACAAAGGAGGCAATTGTGGGAGAGGGGCGTCTCTAGGGTCCCAGAATAACTCCAGGCCTACCCCGTCATACGGGTGCATCCTAGCCATATCATCTGGGGACGGAGAGAGAGAGAACATCGGAAGAGAAACGACAGTTGAGAGGACTATCCCGTGGTGCTCAGCAGGGAGGTACTACAACACACAGGCGCTAGGAGGTAGGCACTGATTTCCACCTGCAAAGGGAACTCTGGATGTGCCTTCCAACCGGCCGGTCTCAGCCAGCCTTGTTAGCAGTGCTCTGGATTGTGGATCCCGAAGCCTTCAGTAAAGAGGTAAAGAACTGCGACACTGTGTCCTCGTTATTCATTGCGTCTTGCACTACGCACCATCAACTTTCATTGGATGCCCCTTAGCAGGGTCACGGTCCGGGTCTAGCCACCGTGACGACCCCAAGACAGAGACAGAGAGGCCCGGTACTGAGTACCCCGTGGCCCTGCGTCTGGGGGCGCTCCATAGGCTTTCCTGAAGAGATGAGTTTTCAGGTTCCGTCTGAAGGATCCGAATGTGGTTGATAGACGGACGTGTTGGGGCAGAGAGTTCCAGAGGATGGGGGATATTCGGGAGAAGTCTTGGAGGCAATTGGATGAGGAGCAAATAAGTGTGGAGGAGAGAAGGAGGTCTTGGGAGGACCGGAGATTATGTGAGGGAAGATATCGGGAGATTAGTTCAGAGATATATGGAGGAGACAGGTTATGGATGGCTTTGTAGGTCAGTATTAGTAATTTGAACTGGATACGCTGAGGGAATGGGAGCCAGTGAAGAGATTTACAGAGGGGGGAAGCGGAGGAGTAGCGAGGAGAGAGATGGATTAGTCGGGCAGCAGAGTTAAAGATGGACTGGAGAGGTGCAAGGGTGTTAGCAGGGAGACCGCAGAAAAGGATGTTGCAGTAGTCAAGGCGGGAGATGATGAGGGCATGCACAAGCATTTTAGTAGATTGAAGGTTGAGGAAAGGATGGATTCTGGAGATATTTTTGAGCTGGAGGCGACACGAGGTGGACAGAGCTTGGATGTGCGGTTTGAAGGACAGGGCAGAGTCGAAGGTTACTCCGAGGCAGCGGACTTCTGGTACGGGGGAAAGCATGATGTCATTGATTGCGATAGATAGGTCAGGTAAGGAAGATCTGTGGGATGGAGGAAAGATGATGAATTCAGATTTGTCCACATTGAGTTTGAGGAAGCGAGAGGAGAAGAAGGAGGATATGGCTGATAGGCACTCTGGCATTCTGGACAGCAGATGATGTCTGGGCCAGAGAGGTAGATCTGAGTGTCATCAGCATAGAGGTGGTACTGGAAACCATGGGACTGTATGAGTTGTCCCAAGCCAAGTGTATAGATTGAGAAGAGTAGGGGTCCTAGAACAGAGCCTTGGGGGACTCCAACAGAAAGAGGGTGGGATGAGGAGGTAGTGTGGGAGTGGGAGACGCTGAATGTGCAGTTGGAAAGGTACGAGGCGATCCAGGGTAGGGCAAGGTCTTTGATGCCAAAGGAGGAGAGGATCTGTAGTAGGAGGCAGTGGTCAACTGTGTCAAAAGCAGAGGACAGGTCTAGAAGGAGGAGTACAGAGTATTGTCCAGTAGCTTTGGCGGTAAGTAGGTCGTTAGTGATTTTGGTCAGGGCAGTCTCAGTTGAGTGATGGGGGCGGAAACCAGATTGTAGATTGTTGAATAACAAGTTAGATGAAAGGTGGGAGGAAAGTTCGGCGTGGACGTGCTGCTCCAGGAGTTTGGAAGCGAATGGGAGCAGCGATATTGGGCGATAGCTGGACATAGCAGTTGGATCGAGGGTTGGCTTTTTAAGGATAGGCGTGATTGTGGCATGTTTGATCGCCGAAGGGAAGGTGCCAGAAGTTAGTGATAGGTTGAACAGGTGGGTTAGGGATGGGATAAGTGTGGTGGTGAGGTTGGGGAGGAGGTGAGATGGGATGGGGTCGAGCGCACAGGTGGTGAGGTGCGATTTGGAGAGGAGACAATTAAGCCCCCCTTCAGTGATTTTGGATAGGGAGGTTATGGGGTTTGGACATTGGTCTGGTATACAAAGGGGTTGTGGTGGTTGAACAATAAAGACTTGCCTTGTCTGGTCGATCTTATTTTTAAAGTGTGTGGCAAAGTCCTCAGCAGAGATGAGGGAGGTTGGAGGGGGCAGTGGGGGGCGGAGGAGGGAGTTAAAGGTTTTGAATAACTGTTTGGGGTTGTAGGATAGGGAAGATACGAGGGTTGTGAAGTAGGCCTGTTTAGAAGTGGTGAGAGCAGATTTAAAAGCGAGTGTTGCTTGCTTGAATACAGTGAAGTCATCTTGTGAGTGTGTTTTCTTCCAACGCCGCTCCGCAACCCTGGACACTTGCCAGGCTTTTTAGTGGTGTTATTGTGCCAAGGTTGTCTATTGATATGTCGCACTCTGCCATGGACGAGAGGGGCAACCGTGTCAATAGCTGATGCGAGAGTGGCATTGTAGAAAGCAGTGGCAGTGTCTGTGTCGTGGAGTGAGGATATGGATGCCAGTGGTAGGATGGAGTCAGAGAGTGTGTGGGTGTCTAGGTGTGCAAGGATTCTGTGGGGGGTGCGCATGTTGCTGGACATGGATGACCGGTGAGGAGGACAGGGATGAGAAGGTGAGCAGATGGTGGTCGGATAGAGGGAGAGGGGAGGTGGTGAAGTTAGATAGAGAGCAGAGACGGGTGAATACCAGGTCTAGTGTATGCCCGTCTGTGTGGGTGGCTGCAGAGGACCGTTGAGTAAGTCCAAAGGATGAGGTAAGGGACAGAAGTTTGGAGGCTGTTGACTGAAGGGTATCAATGGGGATGTTGAAGTCACCCATGATGATGGTGGGAATGTCAGCAGAGAGAAAGTGAAGAAGCCAGGTGGACAATTGGTCAATAAAGGCAGTGGCTGGGCCTGGAGGTCAGTATATGACTGCCACTTGGAGGTTGGAGGGAGATTAGATGCGGACAGAATGGACTTCAAAAGAGGGGAGGATAAGGGAGGGAGGAGGCGGGATTGGGTTAAAGGTGCAGTTTGAAGAAAGGAGAAGACCCACTCCTCCACCATGTTTGTTGCCGGGTCGAGGAGTGTGGGTGAAGCGGAGGCCTCCGTAACACACCGCAGCAGGGGAGGCAGTGTCAGAGGGTGTTAGCCATGTTTCAGTGAGGCCAAGGAAGGCAAGATTGCGGGAGAGAAAAAGGTCGTGAATCACATGAAGCTTATTGCAGATTGAGCGGGCATTCCAGAGTGCTCCAGAGAGAGCGAGCAGGGGGGTGGGCGTCAGGGGCATGGGTTTTATGTTGGAAAGATTGCGGTAGTTCATGTTGGATAGGGAGAGATAGGAGGGAGTAGTAATGGGAGGTATGATATGTGGTGGTCCAGGGATGGGAGATATGTCTCCAGCAGTGAGGAGAAGCAGAGAGAGAAAGCAGGTGGGAGAAAGAGAGTGGCCGACTTGTTTTATGTTTTCTTAGGACAGATTTGAGGTAGAGGAGCAGGTCAGCAGAGGAGGACAGGTGGGGAGGTAAGAGGGAAGGGGAGATGATTACTAGGTTAGAGAGTGCTGGGGTTTGTGATAGCAAAGGAGACAGAGGATTAGTGGAGCAAACACTGTAAGGGCATATGTAAACATGATGAAGGAGTAAGGGTACTGTCACACAGTGGCACTTTGATCGCTACGACGGTACGATCCGTGACGTTCCAGCGATATCCATACGATATCGCAGTGTCTGACACGCTACTGCAATCATGGACCCCGCTGAGAATCGTACGTCGTAGCAGATCGTTTGAAACTTTATTTCGTCGCTGGATCTCCCGCTGTCATCGCTGGATCGTTGTGTGTGACAGCGATCCAGCGATGCGTTCGCTTGTAACCAGGGTAAACATCGGGTTACTAAGCGCAGGGCCGCGCTTAGTAACCCGATGTTTACCGTGGTTACCAGCGTAAAAGTAAAAAAAAAAAAACCGTACATACTCACATTCCGGTGTCCGTCAGGTCCCTTGCAGTCTGCTTCCCGCACTGACTGACTGCCGGCCGGAAAGTAAGAACAGATCACAGCGGTGACGTCACCGCTGTGATCTGCTTTCACTTTACGGCGGCACTCAGTCAGAGCGGGAAGCAGACGGCAAGGGACCTGAAGGACACCGGAATGTGAGTATGTACTTTTTTTTTTTTTTTTACTTTTACGCTGGTAACCACGGTAAACATCGGGTTACTAAGCGCGGCCCTGTGCTTAGTAACCCGATGTTTACCCTGGTTACCCGGGACCTCGGCATCGTTGGTCGCTGGAGAGCGGTCTGTGTGACAGTTCTCCAGCGACCACACAACGACTTTCCAACGATCACGGCCAGGTCGTATCGCTGGTCGTGATCGTTGGAAAGTTGCAGAGTGTGACAGTACCCTAAGATGGGTTAATAGAAAAGCTAGGTCCAAGTAATAAGAAGTGCTTACTCAGAAGATATACCCAAAAGAGACAGATCATAGAGTGGGGTTCTGACTCCTGCCGTGACTAACTGCCGTTGAAATAACTGCGGCGTCTGTATGCTTAGCTGTGCAATGCTTTGCTGCAGAAATGCGCGTGCCTGACCCCACACACGTAGTATAGATCACACAATGGATTTGGCTGTGTGGTGATTTTCATAATAAATGGATTTCACAATGCAAGTGTCTTACAGTAAGGCCTCATTCAGAAGTCAGTGATTTTTTTTCATACTCAAATAACAATCTGAATGTTCTTTATCATCAGAGTTTGGTCAGTGTCGGTTTCTGCCATCAGAGTTGGGACAGAGTTTCATCAGTTGTTATTTGATGTGAATGCTTTTATTCCCAATGATGACAAAAGTATTCTAGGAGTGATACCTTTATTGGCTAAGCAGAAAATAATATGTTTGCAAGCTTTTAGAGCACAGTGGCTCCTTCTTCAGGCAGGATTACAAATAGATTAATAAATAAAAAGCACAACATTTAAAGAATACTACAGTAGGACTGTTGTTCAGGCGGTGGTAGGTGTGATGCCTTCTAAAGATAAGCCAAGGAAATCAAATTAGGCATTTTCTTACAAATGGAGAGGCAGTGGGAATAATGTTTTTAGTTATCTGGAGTCCGTCTGGTGGAGGTGTGAATTGTATCCATGTAGTGACTTATAAATCCAGGTGTTAAATTGAGTCCTAGTGTCAAAGAATTGAACATCTTCATTAGTTTGAATTCCCAAATTTTTCTTTCTCTGTCATCCTTAAAATGACCTTTTAAGACTTTTAAATCTGTCATACTGTGTCCAGGTCCAGAAAAATGTTTTCCCACAGGCATGTCCATTTCATTCCTGATTGTGTGTCTGTGTAGACTCCTCCTAGTTTGTTGTTTTTGCATGGTTTCCCCAATATACAGTTGTGGCCAAAAGTATTGACACCCCTGCAATTCTGTCAGATAATACTCAGTTTCTTCCTGAAAATGATTGCAAAAACAAATTTTTTGGTATTATTATTTTAATTTAATTTGTCTTAAATGAAAAAACACAAAAGAGAATGAAACAAAAAGCAAAACATTGATCATTTCACACAAAACTCCAAAAATGGGGCAGACAAAAGTATTGACACCCTCAGCCTAATGCTTGGTTGCACAACCTTTAGCCAAAATAACTGCCACCAACCGCTTCCAGTAACCATCAATGAGTTTCTTACAATGTTCTGCTGGAATTTTAGACCTTTCTTCTTTGGCAACCTGCTCCAGGTCCCTGATATTTGAAGGGTGCCTTCTCCAAACTGCCATTTTTAGATCTCTCCACAGGTGTTCTATGGGATTCAGGTCTGGACTCATTGCTGGCCACCTTAGAAGTCTTCAGTGCTTTCTCTCAAACCATTTTCTAGTGCTTTTTGAAGTGTGTTTAGGGGTCATTGTCCTGCTGGAAGACCCATGACCTCTGAGGGAGACCCAGCTTTCTCACACTGGGCCCTACATTATGCTGCAAAATTTGTTGGTAGTCTTCAGACTTCATAATGCCATGCACACAGTCAAGCAGTCCAGTGCCAGAGGCAGCAAAGCAACCCCAAAACATTAGGGAACCTCTGTCATGTTTGACTCTAGGGACCGTGTTCTTTTGTTTGAATGCCTCTTTTTTCTCCTGTAAACTCTATGTTGATGCCTTTGCCCCAAAAGCTTTACATTTGTCTCATCTGACCAGAGAACATTCTTCCAAAACGTTTTAGGCTTTTTCAGGTAAGTTTTGGCAAACTCCAGCCTGGTTTTTTTATGTCTCGGGGTAAGAAGTGGGGTCTTCCTGGGTCTCCTACCATACAGTCCCTTTTCATTCAGATGCCGACGGATAGTACGGGTTGACACTGTTGTACCCTCGGACTGCAGGGCAGCTTGAACTTGTTTGGATGTTAGTCGAGGTTCTTTATCCAACATCCGCATAATCTTGCGTTGAAATCTCTTGTCAATTTTTCTTTTCCGTCCACATCTAGGGAGGTTAGCCACAGTGCCATGGGCTTTAAATTTCTTGATGACACTGCACACGGTAGACACAGGAACATTCAGGTCTTTGGAGATGGACTTGTAGCCTTGAGATTGCTCATGCTTAATCACAATTTGGTTTCTCAAGTCCTCAGACAGTTCTTTGGTCTTCTTTCTTTTCTCTATGCTCAATGTGGTACACACAAGGACACAGGACAGAGGTTGAGTCAACTTTAATCCATGCCAACTGGCTGCAAGTGTGATTTAGTTATTGCCAACACCTGTTAGGTGCCACAGGTAAGTTACAGGTGCTGTTAATTATACAAATTAGAGAAGCATCACATGATTTTTCGAACAGTGCCAATACTTTTGTCCACCCCCTTTTTTATGTTTGGTGTGGAATTATATCCAATGTGGCTTTAGGACAATTCTTTTTGTGTTTTTTCATTTAAGACAAATTAAATGAATATAATAATACCAAAGAATTTGTGTTTGCAATCATTTTCAGGAAGAAACTGAGTATTATCTGACAGAATTGCAGGGGTGTCAATACTTTTGGCCACAACTGTAGATACTTCCAGGGCACCTCGTAAAAGTCTTAATAATAAAAGGTCATTTTAAGGATGACTGGGAAAGAAAAATTTGGGAATTCAAACTAATGAAGATGTTCAAATCTTGACACTAGGACTCAATTTAACACCTGGATTTATGACTTTTACATGGATACAATTCACACTTCCACCAGAAGGACTCTAGATAACCAAGAAAGAACATTATTCCCTCTGCCTCTCCATTTGTAAGAAAATGCCTAATTTGATTTCCTTGGCTTATCTTTAGGAGGCATCACACCTCCCACCCACTGAACAAATGTCCTACTGTAGTATTCTTTAAATGTTGTGCTTTTTTCTTAGGCTACTTTCACACTAGTGTCGGACGACGCACGACGAATTGTGACGCTAGCAGTGAATGCGCCGCACAACGGGGGCAGCGGATGCTGTTTTTCAACGCATCCTCTGCCCCATTGTGAGGTGCGGGGAGGCGGGGGCGGAGTTCCGGCCGCGCATGCGCGGTCGGAAAAGACGGGAACAACGCACCAAAAAACGTTACAAGCAACGTTTTTTGGTGGCGATGGTCCGACGCAACACGATGCAACCATCGCACGACGGTTGCGACGTGTGGCAATGTGTCGCACTGCGTCGCTAATGCAAGTCAATGGAGAAAAAACGCATCCTGCAAGCACTTTTGCAGGATGCCTTTTTTTTACAAAACGACGTGCAGTGCACGACGCAAGTGTGAAAGTAGCCTTATTAATCCATTTGTAATCTTGCCTGAAGAAGGAGCCACTGTGCTCTGAAAGCCTGCAAACATATTATTTTCTGGTTAGCCAATAAAGGTATCACTCCTAGAATACTTCTGTCATCATTGGGCAGAAAAGTATTCACATAGATTTTTCTGGCTAACACGGTACCACAATACAATTTGTTATTGTACATCATCAGTTGTTATTGGATTAATAAAAAAAGCTGATGGAAGTTTCTTAAGATTCTCTTATGAAACAGTCCTTGAAAAATGGACAGCACATAGGTGGCATCCGAGTGCTGCCTGATTTTTTCATATTCCCATGGGCTTGAATTGGCAAATTTGAAATAAGACTCAAAATCAGTCATGTCTCCGTGATTTTATGTGGACCACTCAGCTCGTAAGAATATGCAAACATGAGAACAGCTCCAAAGACTGATATAAAGATGAAAAACCACAGATAGACCTTGTATGAGATTACCGATGTCTGAATGAGCTCTTACAAAGCCAATGGTGACCAATAAAGAAACGATCATTTCTGGCCATTTCATTATTGCTTTCTTTTTTTCTATTTTAGACTTGATGTGACTTTACATACGGTTTCTGTTTCTGTAAATGTGATTGTATTCAGTATATCATTTCCTTCTCTGACAGCTAAATATGTCGCTGTGCACGCTCATAATAAGCTGACAAGAAGCCACCGATGACTCGATATGTTGCCCCCCATGTGGGTGCTCTGCCACGGGTGTTTTCAGCTGAGAGAGAACATGTAAGGCCCTTTGTGCTGCCCAATCTGGGGACAATGTAAATTTGCGAGGGTATAGTGATTTCAGCAATCTGTCAGTTATGTGCTAAGATGCCAGAGTTTAGGGGAATGTACATTGTATTCCTTAAAGAGTCTAATGTACGATGTACAGATGAATTTGTAGGATAAAAACCCTTTCAATAAAAAAATTTACTTAAACTGCACTGCAAGGGTACAATCGGTTTACTGTGATGACAAGTATGCTGGAGGAAATTAATTTTTTGGGCACTTAAAGCACCACTCCAATTTTTTTCTATTGCAGCGCTGGAGTGGTGCCACTAATGTAAATCCCCGGCCCCTGGTATCATACTTACCAGCCACCATCTTCAGCTGCTACCAGCGCCGCTCTGGCCTGATCCGTCATTTTGTGACCGAAACATCGGGATGGGCAAAAGTTCTCAATGTAAGTCTATGAAAGACTTGTTCTAGCCCCGTTTTGGCTCTCATAGACTTACATTCAGAAGTGACTTCTGGATCCCCCAGCAAACACTGGAACGATCTGGCAAGTCACAACCTGCAGAAGACGCCCTAAGTGGTGCCAATAACAGATGTAGATGGCAGCTGGTAAATATATTACTTGGGACAGGGAACTTATATTAGGTTTTTATTGTTTTTTTTTTCATCATTCCACCACACTCTACTTTTTTTTCCTTTCTTCCAGTATATTATATGGTAAAATGAACCTGTCATTCAAAACTACAAGTGCAAAAAATAAAGCCTTCATATGTATATTTTATTATAGATCATAAGACTTAAAGTCACAGAAGCAAATTAGTTCACCATTATTATAAATGTGAAAGGTCAACAACGTTTCATATTATCGTGAATAAGGTTATGAAAGCTGTATTAAATATTGCATTAATAGAGTTTGCATGAAAATCAAAAGAACATAAACATCGCAGGAACATTACCATAGAGAAGCCAATATAGGATTCAGAGGGAACTGGCGCCATCTGGTGGTGGAAGTACCAAATACAGCACCTCTGTAATGACTTGCAAGCACATTGATTTGTGAATCAATGACCATCACGTATTCTCACAGTATTGAACTGAGAAGTATAGATTTACTAATTCACTAAAACTAACAACTTGCAATGATCTGACACTGCCACATTACAAGCAAATGAAAGTATTGTTTCTAAGGCTTTGCATTTCACCATCGCCATGCTTTCAAGAGGACCTGTCACCTGGAGAGAATTAGCCAGTTTTTACTCTTATTTTATTCCCTCTGGTCCCTTGAATATTCTGCTTTGGATTTTTAATATCTGTCAAACGGTTCCAGAGACATGGGCCTTTTTTACGTAGTGCTAATTTTTAAGGATTTACAAGAGGGTGTTACTCACAGGGTAATAATGCAGACAGCCAAAATACACACCCCAGTGGATACTGTTAGTTACACCTCCTTGGTAAAGGTAATGAAAATGAGCAATAAATAAAAAGGTCCATATTTTGGAACCGTATGGCAGAAAATAATAAAAAACGGAATACTCGAGGGAGCAGCGGAAAACTTGGTGACAGATCTTTATTAAATCAGGTTGTCCAGCAAGAAAAAAACATCTTTTGATGTGAGTATCATAGAAATATATGCATCTTACTAATGTGCCTGAATTAAGAAAGGTGTCCCGATGGAAAAAATATCAATGTAGTCCCGATCCAGGCAACTCCATCTCCTGCTAGCTTGGATATAGTTGCATACATAGTGAGACACTCTTGTTATAACTCCAACTGCACTAGCACTTTGATTATATGGTTATGTGGTAGTGGCACAAATAGGCTACAAGCTTGAATGCACTTTCCTCTGGACTACCTTTGCACTTTGTTTGTCTTGTGATGCAGTGACCCCTGTTACAGGTAGGGGGCACGGCATGGTCTCCTTGGGATGCGCATGGAGGCGTATCTGTGATTATGATGGTGAAACAATGACCAGCAGGATTGTAAGTGGCCAGCATATGTCGCAGAGATTCTGCGCT
The DNA here is from genome assembly GCF_051348905.1 of Ranitomeya variabilis. Taxonomy (NCBI): domain Eukaryota; kingdom Metazoa; phylum Chordata; class Amphibia; order Anura; family Dendrobatidae; genus Ranitomeya; species Ranitomeya variabilis. The sequence continues at coordinate 113,300,783 of NC_135237.1, read as the reverse complement.
GTAAGCCTGAAGTAAGGTTGTTCTGGTACCTGTAGTTCCACAAGTATTTGTGTAGTTTTAAAGGGAGGCTTGCAAGGTTAGTCAGAGAGCTGGGCGGGTCTGACTAACCACACACACCTCCCACCTATGGAAGTGGTTACAAGTATATAATGTGACCATGGTGTGGTCACATGTTGGAGAGTGTCTGGATCTGTTTGGTCCATGTGCAAGGTCCTGGATACCTATGTGTTGAGAGTGATATCTCCCTGATTAGCACATGGTGGGGCTTTGGCACTGAGTGGCCTGTGTGTTGGATGGTCCCAGGTGGGGACGGACATCCTGAAGAGCACACGGAGAGGCCATGTGTGAACAGAATGAGTGACGGCCCTGCATTGTGAAGCTGCTGACATTCTGAGGGTTTGGACTGTCTGGAGTGCCCTGGTCACAAGGATGGTGATCTCAGTGAGGCAGCTTCCCAGGGAGAGAGAGAACTGACAAGGAGTCAGTGGGTGGAACAGGAGCTCTCGTAAGGTACCTCCACAGACTGTTGGTGCTTATTGTATTCCATGAACTAATGAACTGTGCGGCATGCGGTCACCCATGGCAACTGGACAAAGTAAGGTCCAGCTTGTTCAGTGTCTGTGAGATGAAGCCGTATATGAAGTGATGTAATTAACTGTTCGTGGTTGCGGTTTATGATACCTGAATAAACCAGATAGACTTGTTTGTGTTAAAAACCGTGCCCGTGTGCATTTATCCTGTTGCCAAACGAGTGTTCCCCAACCCGTTAGAGAGCGCTATCTCACAGTCTTTATAAAGAAATCCCATCAAATTAATTGGATCTGTGATATATTGTCTGTGTCTCCCCTTTTTTGGAGGCCCATTACCCTGTCTTTTTAAATGTTTTTTTTTACCTCTATGCATTTATTAAATAAAATCTATATATATATATATATATATATATATACAGTGCCTACAAGTAGTATTCAACCCCCTGCAGATTTAGCAGGTTTAATAAGATGCAAATAAGTTAGAGCCTTCAAGCTTCAAACAAGAGCAGGATTTATTAACAGATGCATAAATCTTACAAACCAAAAAGTTTTGTTGCTCAGTTAAATTTTTATAAATTTTAAACATAAAAGTGTGGGTCAATTATTATTCAACCCCTAGGTTTAATATTTTGTGGAATAACCTTTGTTTGCAATTACAGCTAATAATCGTCTTTTATAAGACCTGATCAGGCCGGCAAAGGTCTCTGGAGTTATCTTGGCCCACTCCTCCATGCAGATCTTCTCCAAATTATCTAGGTTCTTTGGGTGTCTCATGTGGACTTTAATCTTGAGCTCCTTCCACAAGTTTTCAATTGGGTTAAGGTCAGGAGACTGACTAGGCCACTGCAACACCTTGATTTTTTGCCTCTTGAACCAGGCCTTGGTTTTCTTGGCTGTGTGCTTTGGGTTGTTGTCTTGTTGGAAGATGAAATGACGACCCATCTTAAGATCCTTGATGGAGGAGCGTAGGTTCTTGGCCAAAATCTCCAGGTAGGCCGTGCTATCCATCTTCCCATGGATGCGGACCAGATGGCCAGGCCCCTTGGCTGAGAAACAGCCCCACAGCATGATGCTGCCACCACCATGCTTGACTGTAGGGATGGTATTCTTGGGGTCGTATGCAGTGCCATCCAGTCTCCAAACGTCACGTGTGTGGTTGGCACCAAAGATCTCGATCTTGGTCTCATCAGACCAGAGAACCTTGAACCAGTCAGTCTCAGAGTCCTCCAAGTGATCATGAGCAAACTGTAGACGAGCCTTGACATGACGCTTTGAAAGTAAAGGTACCTTACGGGCTCGTCTGGAACGGAGACCATTGCGGTGGAGTATGTTACTTATGGTATTGACTGAAACCAATGTCCCCACTGCCATGAGATCTTCCCGGAGCTCCTTCCTTGTTGTCCTTGGGTTAGCCTTGACTCTTCGGACAAGCCTGGCTTCGACACGGGAGGAAACTTTCAAAGGCTGTCCAGGCTGTGGAAGGCTAACAGTAGTTCCATAAGCCTTCCACTTCCGGATGATGCTCCCAACAGTGGAGACAGGTAGGCCTAACTCCTTGGAAAGGGTTTTGTACCCCTTGCCAGCCTTGTGACCCTCCACGATCTTGTCTCTGATGGCCTTGGAATGCTCCTTTGTCTTCCCCATGTTGACCATGTATGAGTGCTGTTCACAAGTTTGGGGAGGGTCTTAAATAGTCAGAAAAGGCTGGAAAAAGAGATAATTAATCCAAAAATGTGAAGCTCATTGTTCTTTGTGCCTGAACTACTTCTTAATACTTTAGGGGAACCAAACAGAATTCTGGTGGGTTGAGGGGTTGAATAATAAATGACCCTCTGAAAAAACTTTTCCCAATTTAAAAAAAAAATAAACAAAGAAATAACATTCTTTTTTGCTGCAGTGCATTTCACACTTCCAGGCTGATCTACAGTCCAAATGTCACAATGCCAAGTTAATTCCAAATGTGTAAACCTGCTAAATCTGCAGGGGGTTGAATACTACTTGTAGGCACTGTACTTACCTTGTAATGTCTTCACATCCTGTTCCATCCAGATGTGTCTGGATCCCAGAATTCCAAGCGGCAGAAGTTCACCGACCTCCATATTGGGACACTCAAGTAGCCTCTTGCGCGGTACCACCAGCGGAACACTGTCGCACCACACACACACTGTATACGCCATACGCACCACACACACGCAAACACACACTGTATATGCCGTACGCAACTCAAACACACACACTGTATACGCCGTAAGCACCACACACACACACACTGTATACGCCGTACGCACCACACACACACACTGTATACGCCGTACGCACCACACACACACTGTATATGCCATGCACAACACACACACACACACACACACACTGTATATGCCGTATGCAGCCTCTTGCGCGGTACCACCAGTGGAACACCATCGCGAACACTCCGCTGCCGGGATCAGCTGAATGATTCACTGACTGCCTCCATCTTTGTACAGGAGGAGCGCATAGCACATGTGGTAGACAGGTCAAAGAAGAGCGCACAGACGGGATAAGTCAGCACATGGGGAAAGAGAGAGTGGATAGGTGGGTGAGCACATGGGGGGAGATTCTCAACGCTGCAAAGCCTGCCCCCATCGTGACATTACCGCCCACCCGATGCGATAGCATCAGGCCTCCATCTCGTGATTTAATAATTATTAATTACTAAGCTGGAATCTCTTAATATCCTACTGCACAATGATTTGCTGTTACGGATATTGGTTGTGAGTTGATTAGTAAAGTGTCTAGCTTTATATAATTTTCTTTAGGACATATGTGAATAAAAGTTTTAAGCAGGAGTGGGAAAGATGCTGGAAAGTGAAAATGCTTTGAAAAATAGAAGAGATTATTAGATTATTTTTATGAGTTAACAAAATACATAGAAAATGAAGAAAAGAGAAATCTAACTCATCAATACTTAGCGTGATCGCCCTTTGCCTTCAAACCAACATCAAAGCATCAATTCTTCTAGGTACACTTGTACACAGTTTTTGAAGGGACTAGGAAGGGAGAACTAACCAGAGATCTCTGTGGATGTCGCCTCTACAAATCCTTCTGACTCTTCATATTATCCCAGACAGACTGGATGATGTTGAGATCAGGACTTTGTGGGGCCATGTCGTCACTTCCAGGACTCCTTGTTCTTTTTAACTGTGAAGATAGTTCTAGATGACATTGGCTGTATGTTTGGGGTCATTATCCTCCTGCAGAATAAATTTGGAGCCAATCAGACATTTCCTTGATGGTATTGTGTGATGAATAAGTGTCTGTATTTCTCAACACTGAGGACACTTGCCCAAATTCCCAACTCTGTTAGTTAAAATGCAGTCCTAAACTTGCAAGAAACTTCCACCATGCTTCTTTTTCCTGCAGACACTCATTGTACCATTCTCCAGCACTTTGGTGATCAAGTAATTTGTTACAGCCAAATAATTCATGTTTTGTCTCATCAGTCCGGAGCACCTGCTGCCATTTTTCTGCACCCCATTCCCTATGTTTTCATGCATAGTTAAGTCACATGGACTTGTTTCATTGTCAAAAGTATGGATTCACTTCCATGAAGACCACTTCTGGACAGACTTCTCGGAACAGTAGATGGGTGTAGCTAGGTCTCACTAATTGCTGCCAGTTCTGTGCTAATGGCACTGCTGAACGTCTGCCGATTTGGAAGAAAAGTAACCCCGATGTGTGTTTCATCTGCTGTACTATATTTCCTTGGCTGATGTTTGCATTTATGGCCCTCAACTTTGCCCATTTTTTGGTGTCCTCAATGCAATCCCCCATGCAATACCATCATTGAGGTGCCTGACTGGCTCAAAATTTATTCTGCAGAAGGACAATGACCCCAAACATACAGCCAGTGTAATTAAGAACATGTGATGAGTGTAAATTCAGGATTTCTCAGTCCTTGTATGAGACTAAAATCTAAAGAAACATGATGCACAATGTTATCTAATATATAATTGCCTAGAATACTACTTCCTGCAATTTGTGCCAACTTCCGTGGCTTTGTCCGGAGCTATGTCCGGAGATAATGTCCGGAGCTAATGTCCGGAGCTAATGTCCGGAGCTAATGTCCGGAGATAAGTGACATCACCAGTGTCCTACACTCAGGCAGAGCACAGTGGCCCCAGGCAGAGCACAGGGGCCCCAGGCAGAACATGGGGCCCCAGGCAGAGCACAGGGGCCCCAGGCAGAGCACAGGGGCCCCAGGCAGCATATGGGGCCCCAAGCAGAGCACAGGGGCCCCAGGCAGCATATGGGGCCCCAGGCAGAGCACAGTGGCCCCAGGCAGAGCACACACCAAATCGGAGGCCGAGGGGCCCCGTCAACCAAATCGGAGGTCGAGGAGCCCCGCCCACCAAATCGAAGGCCGAGCGGCCCCGCCCACCAAAGCGGAGGCCGAGGGGCCCGGCCCCGCCCACCAAAGCGGAGGCCGAGGGTCCCCGCCCACCAAATTGGAGGCCGAGGGTCCCCGCCCACCAAATCGGAGGCCGAGGGTCCCCGCCCACCAAATTGGAGGCCGAGGGTCCCCGCCCACCAAATTGGAGGCCGAGGGTCCCCGCCCACCAAATCGGAGGCCGAGGGTCCCCACCCACCAAATCGGAGGCCGAGGGTCCCCGCCCACCAAATCGGAGGCCGAGGGTCCCCGCCCACCAAATCGGAGGCCGGGGGTCCCCGCCCTCCAAATCGGAGGCCGAGGGGCCCCACCCACCACATCGGAGGCCGAGGGTCCCCGCCCACCAAATCGGAGGCCGGGGGTCCCCACCCTCCAAATCGGAGGCCGAGGGGCCCCACCCACCACATCGGAGGCCGAGGGGCCCTGCCCACCAAATCGGAGGCCGAGGGGCCCCGCCCACCAAATCGGAGGCCGAGGGTCCCCGCCCACCAAATCGGAGGCCGAGGGTCCACACCATCCAAATCGGAGGCCGAGGGGCCCCGCCCACCAAATCGGAGGCCGAGGGGCCCCGCCCACCAAATCGGAGGCCGAGGGGCCCCGCCCACCAAAGCGGAGGCCGAGGGTCCCCGCCCACCAAATTGGAGGCCGAGGGTCCCCGCCCACCAAATCGGAGGCCGAGGGTCCCCGCCCACCAAATTGGAGGCCGAGGGTCCCCGCCCACCAAATTGGAGGCCGAGGGTCCCCGCCCACCAAATCGGAGGCCGAGGGTCCCCACCCACCAAATCGGAGGCCGAGGGTCCCCGCCCACCAAATCGGAGGCCGAGGGTCCCCGCCCACCAAATCGGAGGCCGGGGGTCCCCGCCCTCCAAATCGGAGGCCGAGGGGCCCCACCCACCACATCGGAGGCCGAGGGGCCCCGCCCACCAAATCGGAGGCCGAGGGGCCCTGCCCACCAAATCGGAGGCCGAGGGTCCCCGCCCACCAAATCGGAGGCCGAGGGTCCACACCATCCAAATCGGAGGCCGAGGGGCCCCGTCCACCAAATCGGAGGCCGACGGGCCCCACCCACCAAAGCGGAGGGGCCCCACCCACCAAAGCGGAGGCCGAGGGTCCCCGCCCACCAAATCGGAGGCCGAGGGTCCCCGCCCACCAAATCGGAGGCCGAGGGTCCCCGCCCACCAAATTGGAGGCCGAGGGGCCCCACCAACCAAATCGGAGGCCGAGGAGCCCCGCCCACCAAATCGAAGGTCGAGGGGCCCCGCCCACGAAAGCGGAGGCCGAGGGTCCCCGCACACCAAATCGGAGGCAGAGGGACCCCGCCCACCAAATCGGAGGCCGAGGGGCCCCGCCCACCAAAGCGGAGGCCGAGGGTCCCCGACCACCAAATCGGAGGCCGAGGGTCCCTGCCCACCAAATCGGAGGCCGAGGGTCCCCGCCCACCAAATCGGAGGCCGAGGGTCCCCGCCCACCAAATCGGAGGCCGAGGGGCCCCGCCAACCAAATCGGAGGCCGAGGGTCTTCGCCAACCAAATCGGAGGCCGAGGAGCCCCGCCCACCAAATCAAAGGCCGAGCGGCCACGCCCACCAAAGCGGAGGCCGAGGGGCCTGGCCCCGCCCACCAAAGCGGAGGCCGAGGGGCCCCGCCCACCACATCGGAGGCCGAGGGGTCCCGCCCACCAAATCGGAGGCCGAGGGTCCCCGCCCACCAAATTGGAGGCCGAGGGTCCCCGCCCACCAAATCGGAGGCCGAGGGTCCCCGCCCACCAAATTGGAGGCCGAGAGTCCCCGCCCACCAAATCGGAGGCCGAGGGTCCCCGCCCACCAAATCGGAGGCCGAGGGGCCCCACCAACCAAATCGGAGGCCGAGGGGCCCCGCCCACCAAATCGGAGGCCGAGGGTCCCCGCCCACCAAATTGGAGGCCGAGGGGCCCCGCCAACCAAATCGGAGGCCGAGGGGCCCCGCCCACCAAATCGGAGGCCGAGGGTCCCCACCCACCAAATCGGAGGCCGAGAGTCCCCACCCACCAAATCGGAGGATAAGGGGCCCCGCCAACCAAATCGGAGGCCGAGGGGCCCCGCCAACCAAATCGGAGGCCGAGGAGCCCCGCCCAACAAATCGAAGGCCGAGCGGCCCCGCCCACCAAAGCGGAGGCCGAGGGGCCCGGCCCCGCCCACCAAAGCGGAGGCCGAGGGGCCCGGCCCCGCCCACCAAAGCGGAGGCCGAGGGGCCCCGACCACCACATCGGAGGCCGAGGGGTCCCACCCACCAAATCGGAGGCCGAGGGGCCCCGCCCACCAAATCAGAGGCCGAGGGTCCCCGCCCACCAAATTGGAGGCCGAGGGTCCCCGCCCACCAAATCGGAGGCCGAGGGTCCACACCAACCAAATCGGAGGCCGAGGGGCCCCGCCCACCAAATCAAAGGCCGAGGGGCCCCGCCCACCAAAGCGGAGGCCGAGGGTCCCCGCACACCAAATCGAAGGCAGAGGGACCCCGCCCACCAAATCGGAGGCTGAGGGGCTCCGCCCACCAAAGCGGAGGCCGAGGGTCCCCGACCACCAAATCGGAGGCCGAGGGTCCCTGCCCACCAAATCGGAGGCCGAGGGTCCCCGCCCACCAAATCGGAGGCCGAGGGTCCCCGCCCACCAAATCAGAGGCCGAGAGTCCCCGCCCACCAAATCGGAGGCCGAGGGGCCCCGCCAACCAAATCGGAGGCCGAGGGGCCCCGCCAACCAAATCGGAGGCCGAGGGGCCCCGCCCACCAAATCGAAGGCTGAGCGGCCCCGCCCACCAAAGCGGAGGCCGAGGGGCCCGGCCCCGCCCACCAAAGCGGAGGCCGAGGGGCCCCGCCCACCACATCAGAGGCCGAGGGGCCCCGCCCACCAAATCGGAGGCTGAGGGTCCCCACCCACCAAATCGGAGGCCGAGGGTCCCCGCCCACCAAATCGGAGGCCGAGGGTCCCCGCCCACCAAATCGGAGGCCGAGGGTCCCCACCCACCAAATCGGAGGCCGAGGGTCCCCGCCCACCAAATCGGAGGCCGAGGGTCCCCAACCACCAAATCGGAGGCCGAGGGTCCCTGCCCACCAAATCGGAGGCCGAGGGTCCCCGCCCACCAAATCGGAGGCCGAGGGTCCCCGCCCACCAAATCGGAGGCCGAGAGTCCCCGCCCACCAAATCGGAGGCCGAGGGACCCCGCCTACCAAATCAGAGGCCGAGGGTCCCCGCCCACCAAATCGGAGGCCGAGGGTCCCCGCCCACCAAATCGGAGGCCGAGGGGCTCCGCCCACCAAATCGGAGGCCAGGGGTCCCCGCCCACCAAATCGGAGGCCGAGGGGCCCCGCCCACCAAATCGGAGGCCGAGGGTCCCCGCCCACCAAATCGGAGGCCGAGGGTCCACACCAACCAAATCAGAGGCCGAGGGGCCCCGCCCACCAAATCAAAGGCCGAGGGGCCCCGCCCACCAAATCGAAGGCCGAGGGGCCACGCCCACCAAAGCGGAGGCCGAGGGTCCCCGCCCACCAAATCGGAGGCCGAGGGGCCCCGCCAACCAAATCGGAGGCCGAGGGGCCCCGCCCACCAAAAGTAAGTGCGGCCCCAAAAGTAAGTGCGCCCCCGGGTGCAAAAGTAAGTGCGCCCCCGGGTGCAAAAGTAAGTGCGCCCCTGGGTGCAAAAGTAAGTGCGCCCCCGGGTGCAAAAGTAAGTGCGCCCCCGGGTGCAAAAGTAAGTGCGCCTCCGGGTGCAAAAGTAAGTGCGCCCCCGGGTGCAAAAGTAAGCGCGCCCCCGGCCCCGGGTGCAAAAGTAAGCGCGCCCCCCAGTCCCGTGTGTGAAAAGTGCTGCTGTAAAGCTGGTAGCGCTGTTCAAGCGCCATGTATTTCCTTCAGGAAATGCCCATCTAATATATAATTGCCTAGAATACTACTTCCTGCAATTTGTGCCAACTTCCGTGGCTTTGTCCGGAGCTAATGTCCGGAGATAATGTCCGGAGCTAATGTCCGGAGATAATGTCCGGAGCTAATGTCCAGAGCTAATGTCCGGAGATAAGTGACGTCACCAGTGTCCTACACCCAGGCAGAGCACAGGGGCCCCAGGCAGAGCACAGTGGCCCCAGGCAGAGCACAGGGGCCCCAGGCAGCATATGGGGCCCCAGGCAGAGCACAGTGGTCCCAGGCAGAGCACAGGGGCCCCAGGCAGCCTATGGGGCCCCAGGCAGAGCACAGTGGCCCCAGGCAGAGCACAGGGGCCCCAGGCAGCATATGGGGCCCCAGGCAGAGCACAGGGGCCCCAGGCAGCATATGGGGCCCCAGGCAGAGCACAGGGGCCCCAGGCAGAGCACAGGGGCCCCAGGCAGCATATGGGGCCCCAGGCAGAGCACAGTGGTCCCAGGTAGAGCACAGGGGCCCCAGGCAGCCTATGGGGCCCCAGGCAGAGCACAGGGGCCCCAGGCAGCCTATGGGGCCCCAGGCAGAGCACAGGGGCCCCAGGCAGCCTATGGGGCCCCAGGCAGAGCACAGTGGCCCCAGGCAGAGCACAGGGGCCCCAGGCAGCATATGGGGCCCCAGGCAGAGCACAGGGGCCCCAGGCAGAGCACAGGGGCCCCAGGCAGAACATGGGGCCCCAGGCAGAGCACAGGGGCCCCAGGCAGAGCACAGGGGCCCCAGGCAGCATATGGGGCCCCAGGCAGAGCACAGGGGCCCCAGGCAGAGCACAGGGGCCCCAGGCAGCATATGGGGCCCCAGGCAGAGCACAGTGGTCCCAGGTAGAGCACAGGGGCCCCAGGCAGCCTATGGGGCCCCAGGCAGAGCACAGGGGCCCCAGGCAGCCTATGGGGCCCCAGGCAGAGCACAGGGGCCCCAGGCAGCATATGGGGCCCCAGGCAGAGCACAGTGGCCCCAGGCAGAGCACAGGGGCCCCAGGCAGAACATGGGGCCCCAGGCAGAGCACAGGGGCCCCAGGCAGCATATGGGGCCCCAGGCAGAGCACAGGGGCCCCAGGCAGCATATGGGGCCCCAGGCAGAGCACAGCGATATTTTGGACCACTGTGCGGTGTTTCAGACCCCCTGTGTGATGTCTGGGGCCCTGTTCTTAAGTATATTAAAGATTAAAGTAACGTATATTAAAGTATATTATAGATCAAATTTGACACGTTTATGAGCACCATTGAGTGATATACTCAAGAATGACATAATTTTTCAACATTTTATGGTTTCAAACTGTAAACACTCATTTTTTTTACTTCAACCAGAAAACCTTAACGGTTCATAAAAAACTTGACTGTTCAGGATATGATAAAAGTCATAGTATTCTGAATCTTTAACTTATAAAGATACCTTTACATGGGGTGATTATTGGTTCCAGAGAGGCTTTCGGCCGATAATCGTACACATGGCTGGTGACAGGACAATACAATATAAACGTTCAAAGGTAAACACTGATAATAACATTAAAATCTAATATATAATTGCCTAGAATACTACTTCCGGCAATTTGTGCCAACTTCCGTGGCTTTGTCCGGAGATAATGTCCGGAGATAAGTGACGTCACCAGCGTCCTACACCCGCTCAGGGTGGACAAAGATATATGCCTTCGTGGTGCGCGGCACTTTTCTGATTGGTTGCCGCCTGCCGCGAGCGACCAATCAGAAATGTGCCGTACTGTCAAGAATTGTCAAGAGCTGGTGAGTGCAGCCATTTTTTGTTCTTTCTTACTATTATTTATTAATTGTATTATTCTTACATTTGAATAAATAAAGTATATATGGATTCTAGACTCCCGATTCTTTAGAATCGGGCTGCCATCTAGTAAACATATAAAATGTTTTGGTATAAGTCATCTCTTTTGAGAAGTTGAAAGGTCGTTTACTCTGAATGCATGGCACAATTTGTGGTTATGGAGTGTATGACGCTGTTTTTCAGGTATTTTGAATGAGGCATATTTTTGCATGGACTTGTGTATATGACAGCAGGTACTATATAAAGGACAGCTCTGTAATTTGCTTGTAAAAATCTGCATGCGATTTCTTGTAATGTAACTTTACATACGGTATATGCATGGGGTAATGATCACGGTCGCAGGGGATGCAACCACTGCTTTTAACTCTATCCACATTTAATGATGTGAATGCAGTTAAACACCGTGGCAAAACAGCACGCCCTTAGCTCTTTGGAGCTTGGAAATGCATAGAAGAAGCGAGGCAGGGTGATGATGTCACATCATCCGAATGTCTGTGCCTGCCCGAGGGGTGCTGGGAAAAGGGGAAGGAGGATCTCGACACTGATCCTGAGAGTGGGGTGAGGTTGAATTTTTGTTTTTGATTGAAATTCAGAACATCGGAGGGCACTAAGTAGAACATCATTAGTGTGATGGGGCAAATGGTGCGCTATATTATTGTATGTGGGCAATAAAAATTTATGAAGGGAAAAGCAAACATAATTATGGTATGAGGCTACAAAGAGGGGCAACTTATTGTATAGTGTGCAAAGAGGGATATTATTCTATGGGGCACAAAAGGGGAAATGATAATTGTAAAAGTGTGCAGACGGGACATAATTATTGTACGGGAGCGCAAAAAGGGAACTATAACTGTGTGGCAGTAGAAGGGGAACTGTGTTAGTTATGTGGGGCAGAAAACCTGCATAGGCAAAGAGGGATGGAATTGTTACTGTGTATGGTGCTATTTAGTTTATTTGGTGTTGGGTAAAAGCCAGAGGCGGACAGAGACAGTAGACCGCCTCTGTGCAAGGACTGTACATGGGCCTCTCACACCACACAGCTCATCCAATTTTTATTTCTGTACTAATCTACTAGGAATGTGAACTGTGAAGCCTGTTTGCCCCTTCCTGACCAGGCCAAATTTTACAATTCTGAGCAATGTATCTCTTTGAGGTAATAACTGTGTAACGCTTCAACAGATCCCACTGATTCTGGGACTGATTTTTCGTGACATATTGTACTTCATGATAATGGTAAAATTTGTTTGATATGACTTGCGTTTATTTGTGCAAAAATAGAAATTTGGTGAAAATTGTATTTGTTTTCAATGTTAAAACTTTTAATTCTATGCCCTTAAACCAGAGAGTTATTTCACACAAAATAGTTATTAAATAATAAATAACATTTCCCAGATGTCTACTTTATATCAGAACAATTTTGGAAACATAATTTTTTTGTTACTAGGAAGTTATATGGGTTAAAAGTTGACCAGCAATTTCTAATTTTTCCATCAAAATTTACAAAACCATTTTTTAGGGACCACATCACATTTGAAGTGACTTTGAGGGACCTATATGACCGAAAATACCCAAAATTGACATCATTTTAAAAACTGCACCCCTCAATGTGCTCAAAATCACATTCAAAAAGTTTATTAACCCTTCAGGTGCTACACAGAAATTTTTGTAACGTGGAAGGAAAAAATGAACATTTCACTTTTTTTCTCAAAAATTTTACCTTAGACCATTTTTTTTTTATTTTCACAAGGGTATCAGGAGAAAATGAACCCCAAAATTTGTTGTGCAATTTCTCCTGAGCATGCCAATATCCCGTATGTGGGGAAAAGTAATGAACGCAAAATTGGCTGGAATCGAGAGCAGACGCCATGTCGTGTTTGGAGAGCCCCTATGTGCCTAAACAGAGGAAACCCCCACAAGTGGCACCATTTTGGAAACTAGACCCCTCAAGGAACTTATTTAGATGTGTGGTGAGCACCTTGAACCCCCAGATGCTTCACAGAAATTTATAACGTTGAGCTGTGAAAACAAAATCACATTTTTTCCACAAAAATGTTCTTCAGCTCCAATTTTTGTATTTTCACAAGGATAACAGGAGCAAATGAACCACAAATAATTATTTTTGCATTGCTTTATTCTGAGAGCTATAACTTTTTTATTGGTCCGCTGATACTATTTTTATCTACATTCATCTTTTTGATCGTTTTTTATTCCACCTTTTGATTGTCAGTATGATGCTAAAGCATTGTTTTTTGCCTCGTTATGTTCTTTTTTTAAGACGTTCACTAAAGAGGTTAACTAGTGTGACATTTTTATAGGGTGGTTTGATCCGGACACGGCGATACCAAATATATGTACTTATTTTTTCCATAAAAATATTAATTTATGGGTATAATATATATACGGCATATATATATATATATATATATATATATATATATATATATATATATATACACTCACCGGCCACTTTATTAGGTACACCTGTCCAACTTCTTGTTAACACTTAATTTCTAATCAGCCAATCACATGGCGGCAACTCAGTGCATTTAGGCATGTAGACATGGTCAAGACAATCTCCTGCAGTTCAAACCGAGCATCAGTATGGGGAAGAAAGGTGATTTGAGTGCCTTTGAACGTGGCATGGTTGTTGGTGCCAGAAGGGCTGGTCTGAGTATTTCAGAAACTGCTGATCTACTGGGATTTTCACGCACAACCATCTCTAGGGTTTACAGAGAATGGTCCGAAAAAGAAAAAAAATCCAGTGAGCGGCAGTTCTGTGGGCGGAAATGCCTTGTTGATGCCAGAGGTCAGAGGAGAATGGGCAGACTGGTTCGAGCTGATAGAAAGGCAACAGTGACTCAAATCGCCACCCGTTACAACCAAGGTAGGCCTAAGAGCATCTCTGAACGCACAGTGCGTCGAACTTTGAGGCAGATGGGCTACAGCAGCAGAAGACCACACCGGGTACCACTCCTTTCAGCTAAGAACAGGAAACTGAGGCTACAATTTGTACAAGCTCATCGAAATTGGACAGTAGAAGATTGGAAAAACGTTGCTTGGTCTGATGAGTCTCGATTTCTGCTGCGACATTCGGATGGTAGGGTCAGAATTTGGCGTAAACAACATGAAAGCATGGATCCATCCTGCCTTGTATGGAGCATCTTTGGGATGTGCAGCCGACAAATCTGCGGCAACTGTGTGATGCCATCATGTCAATATGGACCAAAATCTCTGAGGAATGCTTCCAGCACCTTGTTGAATCTATGCCACGAAGAATTGAGGCAGTTCTGAAGGCAAAAGGGGGTCCAACCCGTTACTAGCATGGTGTACCTAATAAAGTGGCCGGTGAGTGTATATATATATATATATATATATATATATATATATATATATATATATATATATATATATATATACTGTATATATTATTATTTTGTGATATTTCCAAAAATATATTTTTACAACTTTTTTTTACTTTTTTACTTTGTCCCACTATGGTACTTTGACTTTCAGCACTCTGATTGCAGTTATAAAGCATAGCAATGCAGCATTGCTATGCATTGTAACTGAGTGCTGCACTGACAAAAGTTAGTTAGATCATGCACTGCACATGATCTAACTAACTTACTAGAGACTGGTGACCCAGGGATGTCGTCATGATGACATTGGGTCACCATGACAGCAATCGTTCGGAGGGCAGAGGGGGCTCCCTCCTTCTCCCTGTCTTCTAAATGCTGCGATCAATATTTTATTGTATGGGTGTTACAGTTACAGGGATACCATATATATTTGTTTTTGTGATGATTTTTTTTGCATTAAAAATAAAGATTTTTGGTACACATCATAAAATCTGTTTTTTAAAGGGAACCTGTCACCCCCAAAATCGAAGGTGAGCTAAGCTCACCGGCATCAGGAGCTTATCTAGAGCATTCTGGAATGCTGTAGATAAGCCCCCGATGTATCCTGAAAGATGAGAAAAAGAGGTTAGATTATACTCACCTGGGGCGGTCCCACTGCGGTCCGGTCCGATGGGCATTGCGGTCCATGAAGACAAGAAAAGGACGTCATCCTATGAAGATGGGAGGCCCCGGACCGGACCGCGATGCCCATCGAATCGGACCGCCCGCCCAGGTGAGTATAATCTAACCTCTTTTTCTCATTTTTCAGGATACATCGGGGGCTTATCTACAGCATTACAGAATGCTGTAGATAAGCCCCTCATGCCGGTGGGCTTAGCTCACCTTCGATTTTGGGGGTGACAGGTTCCCTTTAATAGTCTTCATTGTGGACACAGAGAACCATGGGTATAATCTGCTGCCACCTACAGGCTGACACTGTTATTACGTTCTAAATGAAAATTGGCTCCTCCCCAACAGACTATACTGTGCCTGCTAGCCTCAGGCTCCCTCAGTTTAGTGAGAAAGCAGTAAAAGAAGCAAAAATACCGTTAAAGCATTGGGAAAAATAATTCAATTACACTCCGAGAAAAGAAAACAACTTAAATGCACGCCCACTCTGGCAACTGAGGGTGGGTGCTGTGTCTCCCAGTGAAGACAATTACGGTGAGGTGAGTACCAAAAATCTTTCTTTCTTGGTTGCTTCATTGGGGGTTGCAGAGAACTATGAGTCCTCCTAAAGCTGTCCCTGGGGTGGGAAAATAATATACTGTTGCCACCAAACTCTCCACTCTTGCTCAGGCCGAAGAGCAACTACTGCCTGCAAAATCTTCCTTCCAAGACTTGCATCCACAGAGGCAAAGGTGTGGACCCTGTAAAACTTGGGGAAGGTATGTACTAATGACCAAGTAGCTGCTTTACAGAGCTACAGGACCGATGCCTGGTGACAAACTGCCCAGGAAGCCCCCACTGCCCATGTAGAGTGTGCCTTAACCCTAAAAGGAGGTGCTCTGGCCTTCACATGATACTCTGGAATGATGACTGTTCTAATCCAATGAGCAATAGTTGCCTTAGAGGCGGCTAGGCCACTGCGAGGGCTGTCTGGTATGACAAACAAGGAATCAGCCCATGTGACTGGGGTGGTGGCTGATAAATAGCACCACACAGCCCTGACAACATCTATTTCATGCATAGGCTTATCGGCTGGATAAGGAGGCGCAAGGCAAAAAGAAGGCAAGACAGTTTACTCGTTAAGATGGAAAGCTTGAATCACCTTAGATTGGAAGGATGGAACAGGTCTCAACACTACCTTATCCTGGTGCAGGATGAGGTTAGAAGCGTAGCTAGAGAGAGCCGCAAGCTCCAATACCTTCCGAATAGATGTGATGGCTATAAGGACAGCTACGGTACCTTATAAGCAAGATGAAGCACCGAAACCTCTCTTAGGGGCTCAAAAATCGGAGACTGAAGAGCCTCCAAGACATCATTAAGGTCCCACAGATCCATGGGAGGCAAATAGGGTGACTTATCTAAAATTTCTTAGACCCATCCTTCTTGTGGATGACAAATAGGTTTACGTAAAATCCTCTGAAATGTTCTGAAGGAGTAACTCTCATGATTACTCCTGCTCGAAGCCGGGAAGCTATTGCTTTATTGAAACTGGCCCCTATAGTGGGGTAACTAGATCTGAAAACACTTTTGCGGAAGAGCAAAAAACTTTTCTACAGACAGACACATAGATCGCTAACTGCCCCCAGCCATGACTCCTTGAAGAGGAGAAGGCAGCCACCCACCCAGGAAGAATTCCTGAGTGGGGTCCACCAATCAAATGTTAACTCCTCTGCTGCCTCTGAAACCAAAGGACTTCCCACACGAGTCGAGAGAATGCCTGATTGGTGTAGGTTTAAAGTAACTGCCTTGTATACCCTAGTAGCAGCAAAAGCCGGGCAGAGAGCAAAGCCCACTGTTACGAAAGCGTACTTAGTCACAGACTCTATATGTCTGTCGGTGGGGTCTCTACCTCAGCATGTGGTTAAGTAGTGGTGCTAGATAGTTGAGATATTGGAGTATCTACCAAATCGGGGCAGACCAGGATGCCACTGAAAATGGGTATAACACCTCCGAACGACAGCGATTTTGAAAACGCCTGTCAGGGTGTTCCCATACCTTTTTTAGGACTTGCACAAATTCATGGTAGTTAAAAAAAGATCTAGCCATGCACTTGCCTCTGCTAAAGAAACCTGTTTTAGTGGAGGGCGGGGTGTCCTCTGACTATACTCCCAGAGACGAGTCAACAGCCGACAACAGAGTTTCCACCATCTCCGTCAACTTCCCCACCTGACAGGGATCCAACCTAGACTCTGAGCTGGAACTAGAGTTTGAGCATTGGGGGAATGTAATTCCTCAGAGGGGGGAAAAGAACTTGTACGTCTAACCCGGAAGGGAGACCTGGAGGATGAGGAAAAGCGAGGCTGCTGGGATCTTGTCCGAGACCAGCCATACTGGTGCGACATGGCAGGAGGGTCCAACTCATTCACAGTAGGAGTTGGATCTCTTGGGGCAGCAGCCGCCGTTGGCAAAGTTCCACAGCATTCTGGACAACATGGATACTTTGGCTGCCGATTGGGTTAGATAATTATGGGCCTAACAGGTGGGCTAAACTCTCCTCTAACATTACAGAGGTCCCTTGAGCAGGTATAAGTAGGGAGAGTGGAGGAGTACAGGAGGTACAGTAGGCCACAGATTGCCCCATGGAAAGCTTACCATTACAGGCCACACAAGTAGAATATGTGACTAGTGTGGGCTGCGCCAATTGGGCTTGCACGGTCTTCTCTAGGACATTATAAGAGCCAGAGAGCAGAGAAAAAAAACAGACATTGCACAGTGCTTTCAGAAAAGATGCTGAGGAGAACCAATAATCAGCCCCCAGATGTCAACCGCATCCTGGCCCAGGCCCATCCTGGTATGATATATGCCAGCCATCCTGTGCCTCTTCCTGATATATATAAGTCCTTCATCCTGGTATATATGTCCCCCATCCTGGTAAATGTGTCCCCCTTCTTGGTATATACAGTATATTACAAACGTGAGTACACCCCTTACATTTTTCTAAATATTTTATATCTTTTCATAGGACAACACTAAAACTATGAGACTTTGATACAATGTAATGTAGGTAGTGTATAGCTTGTATAACAGTGTAAATATTGTGTGCCCTCTAAATAACTAAACACGGCAATTAATGTCTAAACCGCTGGCAACAAAAGTGAGAACACCCATAAGTGAAAATGGCCAAATTGTGCCCAAATAGCAGTATCTTTTAAATAGAATCTGTCATCAGGTAATTGCCACCTAATCTGAGTGCACTGCAACTGTAGTGACAGATATGCTGATTCCAAAAAGCCAGCATGTGACATTTTGTGAATATAAAGACTTTTTTTTGTCAAAAATACAACCAGAATCTTTAGAAGGCAGAAACATGATTTTCTAGGCAGTAATTGATTTTTTATATTTATAGAAAGCCAGCATGAGAGTGTTATTTCTGCAAGTGTTTCTTTACTTGGATCCATTATAGTAAAATTATACAGTAGTTGTTAATGGATTATCCTAATATATTAGTGTAGGTTCAGGAAAGGTTTACACTACAACTAAAATGTTATATTTAAATATACTGCTGCGTATCACAGAGCGGAGGCGCTCAGATTTAAGAACATGACCATTACAGCAAAGCAAAGTAATTTCTCAACAGCAAGGCACGATTTACTACCCTATGGATGAACCATCATTTGCTAATGCTTGAAAGAAATCATTGAAATATCATTCACATTTTGCTAATCTCCAATCCAACACTAGATGGCAGTAAATGAAAGAAAGAAAAAAAATACAAAATTGTGAAAACATATTTTGGCTCTTTAGTATACAAATATATTAATAATAAAATAAGTTTACTAAATAACTTATTAGCAGATTGATTAATGAATTGATTAATTACCCCCTTCTTTTCCTGAATTTAACCCCTTCACCCCAAAGCCTGTTTTCACCTTCCTGTGAACAATTTTTTTAGGGACCACCTCACATCTGAAGTGACTTTGAGGGGCCTATATGACAGAATATACTCAAAAGTGAAACCATTCTAAAATCTGCACCCCTCAAGGTACTCGAAACCACATTCAAGAAGCTTATTAACCCTTCAGGCGCTTCACAGGAATTAATAGAATGTGGAAGGAAAAAATAAATATCTACTTTTCTTTCACAAAAATTTTCCTTTAGACCTAATTTTTTTTTACTTTCGTAAGGGTAACAGGAGAAAATGGACCATACATTTTGTTGTGCAATTTCTACTGAGCATGTCGATACCCCATATGTGGGGGAAAACCACTGTTTGGGCACACAGTAGGTCTCGGAAGGGAAAGAGCGCTATTGCACTTTTTGAATGAAAAATTTGCTGGCATAATTAGCGGACACCATGTCATGTTTGGAGAGCCCCTGATGTGCCTAAACAGTGGAAACCCCCCACAAGTGACACCATTTGGAAATTAGACCCCTTAGGGAACTTATCTAGATGTCTATTGAGCACCTTGAACCCCCCAGGTGCTTCACAGAAGTTTATAACGTTGAGCCGTGAAATTCCAAAAAATCACATTTGTCCCAAATAAATCTTTTTTAGCTCCAAATTTTATATTTTTACCAGGATAACAGGAAAAAATGGAGCCCCAAATTTGTGCAAATTCTCCTGAGTTCACCGGTACCCCATATGTGGTCGAAAACTACTTTTGAGGCACAGTGCAAAGCTCAGAAGGGAAGAAATGCCATATCGCAGTGCAGATTTTGCTTCACTTGTTTGAGGGTGCCTTGTAACATTGGCAGAGCTCCTGAGGTGCCAGAACAGCAGAACCCCCCATATGTGACCCCGTTTTACAAACTAAACCTCTCAATGAATTCATCTATAGGTGCAGTGATTATATTGATAACACAAGTGTGTCACAGATTTTTATACCATTGGGCAGTGAAAAAATAGTAATTTACATTTTTACCACCAAGATTGTGTGTTAGCTCCAAGTTTTAAATTTTTATACTGGGAAATGGGTAAAAATGGCTCCAAAATGTTTCCCACAATTTCTACTGAATGTGGCAATACCCCATATGTGACTGTACAGTACTGCTTAGCCACACAGTGTGACTCGGGAGGAACAGAGTGCTTTTTGCCTCGTGGAGCGCAGATTTTCATAGAATAGTTTGCGGATTCTACAGTACATAAATAGCCCCTAAGTGCCAGAAAAGCAGAATCCCCCCTCAAATGATGCCATTTTCAAAATGATAACCCTTTGGGAATTTATCTACAGATGTAGTGACGATTTTGACTCCATGGGTGTTTTCCAGAAACAAGCAGCAGTGGATGTTGCTGAGTGAAAATTGCAAACTGTCGTTGTAGTGACCAGTACGCTGTAGTGACCAGTACATTGTGCCCTGCTCATGCTTCTGGAGGCTCAGGCAGAGGATAGCTGCCGCCTTAGGAGGCCTTGGGTGATGTCACCAAGGTGCTTGCCAGGAGAAGGAAGCAAAGCCTGGTGTTAGAACCAGAACAGGTAACAAAAAGAAACACAAGTTTAAATATATTGTCCACCTTGTTCATCATTGTTCATCATCTTACATTTTCCTGTATATTTCATCTCCAGAGAAAATGCTTTTAAAGTGAACCTGACAGCTGTTACATGCTGACTAATCCACAGGTAGTATATATCATACACTAGCTGCATGATTTCAGCCGTATATGTTTAACTCTGAAACACAGCGCCATTTCAGTGAGCAACATAGATTAATAGCCACCTCGAAGTGACCTGCATGGGAGACTATTTGGACAGGCTGGTCCCTGGCGGCTTCTCTCTGCCCGATGCCCTGAAGTGATAAATGTCTTCCTGTATACAAATATCAAAAAAACTGACCAGCACCTATGAACAGAAAAAGACAAGTGTGAACTGGTGCGAGCTGAGACGACCAAGTCAAAGCTAAGAAAAAACAGCTGCACTCAGAAATGCTATGATATGCAAACATTGAATGTATGAAATTGGAGTTGCATTACTGCTATAGAAAATACCTTAAAAATTAAGATGCTTAGCACACAAATTGGCCAATTCATGAGATCCCCCAACCGGCTACAATGGAAATCCCTTTGTTGGGACCCTAACGTAGTATGCCTCTCCCAGGCTAAAACCCGACAATTTTACGATCGGGGTCCAACAAAGGGGTACGCCTTGTCACTGGCTGTTGGTGTCTCACAAATTGGCCAATTTGTGCACTAAGTACCTTCATTTTTAATGTATTTTCTATAGCTGTAATGCAGTTCAAATTTCATATATTCAATGAAAAAATGCTATTAACCTGCAGATATGGGGTTAATCTTCAAGTTAATAGCGTTATTAACCTGCCTACCACCCGCACCAAGCCGAAAGCTGCGGGGAGAAAATGAACTTTATTCCTTCTGACAGTGTTCAGGTTTCATGTCACGGGGGCAGAGCCGGCACGAGTTCAATCACCGCTCTGCGCATACAGCTGCCCTGGCTGACAACCGACCCTATTGCGGAGGCGGCTGTCAGTCAGGGCCGGGGGTGCGGTTACAGCTGCCGCTCTCTATATTCAGAGTGGTGACGGAACCAACGCTGGCACTGCGCCTGTGACTGGAACCTGAATGCTGCAGGGGTGTATAAAGTTCATTTTCTCCCTGCATCGATCAGCTACAGTAAGTGCGGGTGCCGGATAGGTTAATAACGCTAATAACCTGCAGATTAATCTCATAGCAGCAGGCTAATAGCGTTTTTTTCCCATTAAACCTGTGTTGCCCTGGCTGCACTCTTATCAGCCTATTACTTTATCTTGCTGTTATTAAAGGGTTTATTAAAAGAGTGTATCCAGTACAATGCACTTAAAAAGGCTGTTGACCGGATTTGCCTTTCTTATATTCCTATGTGAAACCTTGTGATTAAATGAAACTAAAGACATTGTCAGATGTCATCTCTTTTACTCTTTTGGAACATCTTACTATAGTTGCAACTACAATCATGGACAGATAAGATGAGATTTTCTATTATTTTCACCCTGCATTTTCCTGAAGAGATATGAAATTATATTTTTCTGAAAAATAGGCCACACACAAATGCAACTGTATTCATAAAATTCCTTACAAATCTGGTTAATTTAGGGTTTATGAATTGAGTGACTATAAGATGCATTATTACATGCAGAGTTTTTAAGTACTTTTATTATACACAATGTATATACTATATGAATAGAAAGAAAAACAAATACCTAAATTATTTAAGTTTCTTTTTCTGAATTTTAATATTGATGAAAAGTGTTGGATCATGGAGGTGTGACCTACAAGACCCCAGGCTGACTGGAACCAGTGGTGTACTGACAATGGCAGCAGACCACGTGGCTGCTATGGGGCCCGTGAGTTGAAGCGGCCCGGTGCCAGAGCCAGCACTTGGCCCTCCCTTGCATCGCACTTTTAACTGTTGTGAATGCCGATACATTTGGAAACAATGATAAGGGAAGGAAGTCATCTGCTCCCTCCTCCATCATTCTCCCTTGGTGTCTGAGACCTGATATCTCAGCACATTGGGTGAGATGCCTTCACTACAAGGTGCCCACTGCACAGAGATGTGCGGCGCTTCAGACTGGAGCAGCGGGGAACTGAAAGAAGGAGAGTATTTATTATTATTATTATTATTATTATTATTTTAAATCAATGAGTACATTATGTGGCGCATTATACTATAAGAAGTGCATTATACTATATAAAGTGCAAAGGGGGCACATTATGGAGGCACATTATACTATATGTAATTCAAGCAAAACAAAAAAAAAACCCAATATGTGCATATACCCTAATGAAAATGAATAGGTAAAAAAGCAAGTGCAATAAATAATTAACATAGGGTACTTAGTAAACACTGTTTTTGATCAAAAAAGCATAAAGCTGTTCCACCGCGGCAAGGTGTACCCAATTGGAACAGTAACTACGCTCTCTAATGTTACAACCTACCTAGTGTGAATAGTGGCAGAGAGTCACAGGGTCCCAACCAGACACCCAGCTTTGGAGGAAGTATATATGAACTGCCAGCTCAGTGAAAGGGACACACACCCTATTTGTACTGAATACAAAAATACTAAAGAGAAACAGAAAACGGAGCCAGAGTATGACTTGAAAACATGCATGATGTAAGAGCATGTTCGCACTGGCCATGGAAACAAACAAAACCAAATAAAAACAATATGTGCAAATACCCTAATGAAAATAAATAAGTAAAAAGCAAGTGCATTAAATAATTAACATAGGGTACTTAGTAAACATTGTTTTTGATCAAAAAAAGCATAAAGCTGCTCCACCGCGGCAAGGTGTACCCAATTGGAACAGTAACTATACTCTCTAATGTTAAAGTCTACCTAGTGTGAATAGTGGCAGAGAGTCACAGGGTTCCAACCGGACACCCAGTGTAGTGTAGTGTAGTGTAATGGGGGTGCATTATACTGTATGGAGGCCATTATACTAAATGGAGTAGCATTATATTATATGAAGTGCAATAGGGACGCATTAATGAGGTCCATTATAGTGTATGTACTGTGTGGAGGGCTGTGTGGGGGTGATTATATTGTTTGCAGGACTATGTGGGGGACCATTATACAGTTTGGAGCACTATGTGGGGGTCATAATACTGTTTGCAGAGCTATATGGGGGCCATTATACTGTTTGCTGTTCTATGTGAAGGCCATTCTACTGTTTTCAGGGCTGTGTGGTGGTCCTTTTCTATGTTTACAGGGCTATGTTGGGGTCCATTATACTTTTTGGATTGCTAGTTGGGGGTCCATTATACTATTTTCTGGACTATGTGGAGGTCCATTATAATGTTTTCAGGGCTTTGTGTGGGTCAATGTACTATTTGGAGGGCTATGATGGGGGCTATTATACTATTTGGAGGGCTAGTACTGTACGCGAGCAATTATACAGTGTGAAGGTTTGTGTGGGGTCTACCATACTGTGCAATAGACAGCTGTCAGCTGATAATAATAGCAAGGGAAACTCCATGATTATTGCCCCATTCGCAGAGTATAAACATCAGCCCCCAGAGGTCGGCTTTCCATCAGCTGGTTAAGAATAATATGGGGGACCCCACGTCATTTTGCTCTTTTAGTCTATCTATCTGTTCTATTCTATTCTGATGGTTCATGCTGTGAAGTTACTGTACTCGGCTGATGAAATGTTGGGTTTCCTAAGAGATGGGTGGGTAAACATTGCATGGTATACGCATGGTCTATGTGCTGTGCGATTTTTTTCTCACACCCATTGAATTTCGTTGGTGAGTTTCAAGCGGCCATACACTGCAAATTTTTCCTCACTCCAATTCCAGGAGAGGAAAAACTCGCAGATGAGCACTGCCTCATTGACTAACATTGTAGTGAGTGCAGTGCCAGGTCATTCTCACATTGCACTCGCCAATGTTAAACGCTGATGTAAGCGCACCCTAATCCAAATAGTCATATCACACAAAATATATAATAAGTAACATTCACCATTTTTCTAATTTCCGTTCATTTTGTTAGGTTGTTAGAAGGTTTAAAAATATAGCAGCAAATTTTCATTTTTTCAAGGAAATTTACAAAACTTGTTTTTTTAGGGACCTATATATCATCAACCCCTAAAAAGCGATACCATTTTAAAAACAGCGCCCCTCATCATATTCAAAACTGCGGCCAGGTAGATAATTAACCCTTCAGGTGCTTTTCGGAAATTAGAGCAACGTGAAATGACAGGAATGAAAAAATGCTATTTTTTACCAATAAAATGTTGCTAACATTTAAACAGGCCACTATATCTGGCAGACTTTAGGGCCATTACTAGGCCATGAATTGCTATGGAAAACATTGGGACCACACAATCCCAATTTCAGGGTGTTGAAAGGTTTAAAGCTGGAGTCCGCATTCTCTGTTAACCATCTAGATGCCTTTGTCACTATTGACAGCAGCATCTAAGAGGATAAACGGCTATGGTCAGTGTCAACACCAATCATGGCTGATGCTGCAGGGTCTAAGCTACAGTGGCATGCAAAGTTTGGGCACCCCTGGTCAAAATTACTGTTATTGTGAACAGTCAAGCGAGTTGAGGATGAAATGATCTCTAAAAGACCTAAAGTTAAAGATGACAAAAAAATTTTCCCCCAGCAAAATGGCGGCGGTGCATGCGTAGTAGCTTCTCTCTCTTACCGATAAACGCTACTGGACAAGCGCCGCCACCAATGCCATTGTGCTGCAGCCACATTTTTTTTCCTCCAGCAAAACTGTTTTTATAATTTGTAGTCATCAGAGTTTAGGGCCCAATATTCATTTATTTAAAGCTTTTAAGCTCATTGTGTTTTGCTAAATAGCATAAAATGGCGACATTTCAGTAGTGAGTTTGTCTACATTTATTGTGCAGAGATTGCTCAGCTGTCTGCCATGAATGATGATCTTTGTGCTGCTGTGTTATATATGTATTTTCTTTTTTCGTGCTAGCGTGTCACACTCTTACGCTGTCTGATTCATCTGGCTTAATCATCTTTGACTCAGTGTAAACCTTTGAATCAGAGGCAATATGGGGACAAGACGCGCAGTTGTTGATTACATAAATAGCTACTTTTTTTTCTGCATGGTTTTCATGATAGGTACAAAGAATATGATGTTAATACGTATACATATTAGCTCTTCACCAGAGAAAGAAAGCTTGCTTTATCCTAAGCACAACTACAGTTCCTCCTAAAAGCAGACAGAACCATCTACAAATAGTTGTCTCAGTGTTCTCGCCCTTAATCAGTACTGAGGACCGGAGCGGTTTCTTGGAGGGCGGCTTGGATGCAGCTCGGGGAGGTTACTGTGAATACTGTGTGTATAGACACATATTTATATGCAATTATCCAAGGAAAAAAGTATGCAAACTAGCATTCCCTGGAGGAAAGAAAGCAAAGGCAAAAGCATGTGCTGCATATCCTGAGTGTTCATTTCTGTCTGTAACCCTGTGCCCACTGCAATCTGACTGATGAAGGTCATTGTAGGACCGAAACGTTTCTTGCAATAAAATCTGCTTACAACATTTACCTGTGTGCCGTGGTTTCTGCAAAATTTATATGGGATAGGATCCTACTTGGGCACCATCCACAGGAGTGACGTAATTATCATTTTTCATCCTATAAGACTTGTCCTGCTAGATTTGTATTAAATGAGGCCATGACCATCTAGTCAGCACATGACCGCATATATGCAAATCACAATCTTGCTGTAACGTGCCCGACACCGGAGAGACCTCACAGCATGTAGTGCAAGCGATTTAAGCAATTTGAGGATTCACAAGTCTGCAGTCACATAGAATGACTGCAGACTTGCAGGTTAAGGCAGGAAAATGTCAAAATACAGAACATTGCACTTGCACTATGAAACATACGCTGCTATTGTTTTTGTGCCAGATACTACAAGACACCATTAGATGCCATTTGGAGTCCACACATTGATGGCCCTGAGCTACTTTGTTGGCTCAAGGTTTCAAGGTGGAACTACAGAATATTAGTTGGTTTTAATGTTATGGCTGATTGATGTACTGTATATAGAGAAAGAGAAAGGATTTGGAAAAGCATTATTTAAAAAGGGGATAATGTAAAGTGCTGCGGAATATGTTGGCGCTATAGAAATAAAATTATAATATTCTTGGATTTTTGGTTAATGTTTTTAATGTTACACGGAGTTGCTCAAATGATAAGTAAATGCATATGTTTAAGCTTTTTTTATTCTGGAATAAGACTGTATCTTAGAATTCTTTTGGAACATATGTTTGGAACTGGAAATAATTACCTAAAAAATATTAATAAATGTAAAATAAATTGCTCTGCGCCGATCTATGTTTTAGGAAGTAGTTGGTGGTCGCATTCAATGTGCTACATGTTTATGACATTGAAAATATTTAGAGGTCAAGTTGCATTTGAGATTCATTAATCATCTCTCAGTTCTGCCTCATCTAGGTCCATACAGGCGTACATTGTTCCATGATAGTATGATGAAAAACATCTGGTAAAGTTGAAGTGTGTTAATGAAAGATCAATTTTATGTGAAGGAAAATAGTTCAGTGCCATGGATGCCAAAGAAGAGGCCATGGTTATTCAGCACAGTTCACATCGTGATGCTGACATGCTGAACACAATCGTCATTTTACTGACTTTTCATCCCAGTAAATATAAGGACAAGCATTTTATAGTGTACATGACGACACAACTTTGGTGAACTTGCAATTATAAATTAGGAAACTGCCCCCAAAGCACGTGTACTGTCATAACAATCAGAATTGATCACTTTACTCTGGGAAACTAGAAGCGCACCATAGTGGATTTTGAGTCATGTAAGAAAAAATCCCTATCCTGTCCTATAATGGTACATCATAAAAAGAATTGCCACATGGTTTTAGAATTAATTACATTAATAAGATAGATTTTTTTTTGTGAAGAAACCTCATTGTTAAACAGACAAAAGTTACTTATTTTGAGTTGTTGATATATAGATGTTAACAACATTCATGGCTTTATAGCTTTACAGAAAAAATACACTGTATCTTTGTACCGTGTTAGCCAGTGGTTGGAAAAAATATTAAAATTTGAGAATACTCAGTGGTTGATATCTTTAAATGGCTAACTGAAAAGATGGTAACAAACAGCAAGCTTTCGAGACCACCCAGGTCTGACGAAGAGACTTGCTATTTATTACCATCTTTTCAGCTAGCCATTTAAAGATATCAACCACTCAGGACTCTCACATTGTAATATTTTTCTAGCTTTACAGAGTGACTGCTTCTCTATCTGTGTTTACATACTGAAGACAGAAAAATATCTGTTTTATGGTTAAAGCAATGATATGAAAAATTGATATTTTGGCTGCAAATTTATTTGCGCTAGTTATACTGGAGTGCGGAGCCTAAGGGATCCTTTAGTTTTTATTCATAACCCACGCAAGGAAGTTTGGACTTTGCTGCAGAGATATCCCAAAGTCTTGGTACCCAAGATTGGAGCCCACCCAAGGGCCGTGGGATACTTGGTACTGGGCCAGACACAGTCCTTAAAGGGGAAGGTCACAGCAGCGGTGACCCGGTCCTTGGCCCTGGACATCCAGTTAAAGGGATGAGAAAATGGGAATAAGGGTTAGGGGGAAAAAGGGGAAAATGTTCGTGATGCCACCTGTGGTGTTCGGCGATAAAGGTGTTAGCGTATGCTGCTGTACAGTCCTCTGGGGCAGATGATAATGCAGCTGAGTTGTTATAGCTCTCCACAGGTAGAACTTGGTCCCCAGGGCAGTTAGTGGTGTGGATGGCAATGTTACTAGTGACAGGTAGAGGAGCAGAGTAGATGATGCCAGAAAGAAATGGAAGGACACAGCTTGTTACAGTTCTCACGGTTTTACTCACAGTTCAGGCTCCCCAGCTGGGGTGCTGTGTCCTCCAGGTGTGAAGTCCAGATAACTCTCCGGCAACTTGGGCACTTGTCCAGAACTCCTCTTTTATATGCCTCTCCAGGCTGTCTTTCTGTGCTGGCTATCTCCTCTCCTGCCCTGTGCTTGCCACCCAGTGTCCCAAGCTGGTGAACGTGGGTCTTGTCGGGTGATGTACTCTCGGGTCCCCTGGACCCTCTGTGTCCACCTTTTTGGCGAGAAGGTGCAAATGCGATCTACAGTCACAGCATCCTCCGTATTGCTAGCTGGAGCCTGAAGTTTTCCCAGTAGTTCAGGGGCCGGTTCCGCTACTGCGGCCTGGTTCCTCCACTGACGTAAGTCAGCCTTGATACGGGTCCCAAGGGTGGCTTCCGCACTTCCTGTGCCCCTGGAACCCCTTCTTCCTGGGAGCTTCTTTCCTCCCTTTCACTTTCTTGCTGGGACGAGCTCCTGCCAGCTCCAGTCCCCAGCTCCACGTCTGCTCTGTTCTCCTGCCCCCTGCAGACTCTCTGTCTGCATACTCACTAACTGTCTCCCACTGTGTATCTAGCTCCCCCTCTTTCCTACCTTGTCCACCCACTCCCCCAACACCCTTTCATATCCAGCCCCCCGAAGAAGCCCACGCGAAACGCGCGTAGGGGCTGGTGCTGCTGCATACACACCACGACTGAGTATGGGTGAGGTCCAGTCCTTTATATGGTTATTGACTTATTGCTAGTAGAAGGTCCATAGGACTTGCTGGATATACATGCTCTTAAATTACTTGATATGTTGAACCTGTGACCTCCAGTCTTTTACTATTGGTGTGTTATGTGGTGCCTGTTACCTGTATCGGTCTTCCATATAGTTATTTGGACATTAACTTTTTGTGCTATTAAACATTTGTACCCTTTGTATCTTATGATGGTAACTAAATAAATATTAATATATTTTATACTCTATATGGCAGTTGTGCAAACTCCTTTGTCGGATTATATATATACCCTTTCATATCCAGACTGGGATGAGACCATTCTCCCCAAGGGTACACCCAGATGCCCCATCTAAACTGGTGTCTGTTGGGTGCGGGTGTTAGCGTTTTGTACAATGTTCCCTCCTTACCAGAGAGTTGGGATACCACACCTCTGGCTGAGATGCAGTACTTCTGTGGTGACTGGACCTTCAGGGGTGCCACAAAATAGGTACCAGGATGACTACTTTACACAGCATGAATGAGAAAACAGAAACAAGAACAGAAATGGAAAAAGAGAAAAGGACCAAGGAGCCAGCACAGGAATCTGCAGCATGGAAACTTGTCAAGGTCACCGGACAGGAAATAATTTCAGGGCTGTAAATGGACTTTCGAGTTTCAGGAATTGATTTTATTCACAAAACAGCAGTTCAAGAACTGAGATGGTGCTTGAACCAGGAAGCAGAACAAACTAGAAGCTGGAAAAGAAACTTAGAGATACCAGTAATAGTGTTCAGAGACAGGTCAGTGTTAGAACCAGATAATATCACAAATAGTATCCAGGAGCAGGGATTGGCCAGACCCAAGACACATCAGTACAAGAATCCAGGGGCAGCAGGCAAGAACATTTCAAGGAACAGAGACTAAGAATAGGACACAAACAGAAACAGAAGGAATCAGGAACAGTGACTAGGCGCTGGCCTCAGACCAATCCAGAAGATATCATGAACAGCAGCTATAATGAAGCCTTGGAATAAACCTTGACCTACTAGGAATAGCGACCAACAGAATAGTTGGAGGCCATGTTGGATATTTTGCATTGGGGCCCAATGTTACACCACTGATCTTCAACAGATATCAGTTGGTGGCATAAGCAGGCTCTGACTGGCCCACCAGAGAACCGGAGGATTGGATACCTGCTGGCATACTGGCATCAGCTGCCTAGGGCCCCCACTGCTTCAAGGGCCCCCATTGCTCCAGGGGCCCCCAGCCAGTGGCTATGGGGCCCCTGAGTCAAGGGGGCCCACCCTGTGCCAGAGTAGCAGCAGCTGGAGACAGGATCCTGTCCCCGCTGCTAAAGCAAAATGAATATTCAAGCTTCCCCACACCCCTATGGGCGTGGAGAGGCATGAATACCATTTCTCTTTAATAGCAGGCAGCGTTGGCCGCAGGCTGCAGCTAACACTGCCCCCATGTAAAGCCCCAGCACTGCACCACACACACGCACAAAGCACCGCACCACATACACACACAGACACACAGCGCAGCACATCCCGGCATCCTGCTTCCTGTCTGACGTCATCACCATCCAGCGCGCTGTCTCAGACAGAAAGCTGCCGGTGAGGAAGAGGCTGCTGGAATGTGCTGCTGCAGGGAGGTGAGCTGTGCTGTGTGTCTGTGTGCCTGTGAGTGTGTATGTGGTGCGGTTCTTTGTGTATGAGTGTGATAGAGTGATGCGGTGCTTTGCATGTGTGTGAGAGGGGTGGTGGGGAAGGACGATGATATTGGTGGGGGGAGGTAATGATGCAGGTGATGGGTAATTATGGCGGTGGGGGAAGAAAATGATGGAGGTGATTAAGCAATGATGGTGGGGAGGCAATGATGGAGGTGATGGGCAATGAGGGTGGGGAGAGGCAATGATGGAGGTGATTAGGCAATGATGGTGGTGGGGGGAGGCAATGATGGAGGTGATGGGCAATAATGGTGGTGGGGAGGCAATAATGGAGATGATGAAATGGGCAATGATGGTGGTGGGGGAGGAGGCAATGATGGAGGTGTGATGAGGACAATGATGGGGGTGGAGAGGGGCTGCATTATACTTTATGAGGGGGCAAGATTATATTCTGTGGGGGACTGCATTATTCTCAGGGGACTACATTATATTCTGGAGGGCTACATCATACTATATGAGGGGGCTACAGTATACTCTATGGGGGCTGCATTATATTCTGTGGTGGTGCTGCATTATTTTATCAGGGGACAACATTATATTCTGGGGGCTACATCATACTATATGAGGGGGCAGCATTATGCCCTATCAGGGAGCTATAGTTTACTCTATGGGGGGCTGCATTATATTCTGTGGTGGGCTGCATTATACTATATGAGGGGGGCTGCATTATATGCTATGAGGGTGCTAAATTATATTCTATGGTGGGGACGGCATTATACTTGAGGGGGTTGCATTATATTTTGTGGGGTGCTGCATTATATTCTATGAGAGGGAGCTGCATTATATTTTATGAGGGGGCTACATTATTTTATGAGGGGGGCTACATTATATTCTATGAGGAGGCTACATTATATTCTATGAGGGGGCGACATTATATTCTATGGGGGACTACCCCTCTATGATTCTACCCCAACCCCTGCTACATAATTAAGACGTGTACTACCTTTTATTATACCCTGATATTAGCGTGTTTTACCACACAATTGATGGTATTGGATTTATTTCTATGTAGCTACATAATAGGCCCCAAGAATGATTTTCTCTGGTGGGCCCAAGGTGCTCCAGTCCAACACTGGGCATAAGGATCCCCAAGACATTTCTAATAGCTCTCCTATCGATGATTCCTAGATCTGTTTCATCCAGAAAAAATATATATCCGGTCATCTCTCACCTTCAATTTTGGAGTGGCTCAAACAAATAAGATATGTCTTGAGAATGGAAGAGTATGTGCAAAACATTCTGGAAACTTTTCCAAATTACTGATAACATGGGATGAATGGTGATTCTTTCATTTTAAACCCATGTAATGATCATAGACACTATCTACCCAGTTAATTCATCGCCTTTCTCTGCTCTATGTAGAAACAGGAAGATTATTTTCCCTCCATAAGTCATCAGCCTCTTCAACTCTTGACACAACTGCTCCTCTACTCCCATTGCCAGGTACTTTTGCAGTGATGACTCATGCAGGGTAAAAAGACTTCTTGTTTCTACATAGAGCTTAGAAGGATTCGAGTAGTCGGTTTTTAATCACGTGATGTCATAGAACTAATGGAAAAGAGAAGAACTAACTGGGTAGAAGTAAAAAAAAATGTGTGTAAGTGTGCAATGCTATATAATAAGATGAGAGATGGGCAGACACCTGAAAGTTCAGGTCAGACCGAACAGTTACAAAAAGTTTAGGTTCGGGTACCAGAATAGTACCCGGACCCAAACCCGAACCTGGACCCCATTCACTTGAATGGGGGGCCCAAACAGGCAGTGCATGACAGCGTGGCAAACATCACTTCTGATCAGCAGTAAAATCATCACCGCCAGTCAGACAACCGTGGTTCCCACGCTGTCAAAAGACAGCATGAGCCAGCTTCTGTAATCGGAGGTATAAAGTTTACGATCAGTCACTGGTGTCAGCTGAAGGGACTACTGCTCTTATTAACCTACGCCTGCTGCTGCTAATAAAATACAAAGGAGACATTCACTCCACAAATATGAACCCCACTTGCCACTGCTACAGGGCAAGTGGGAAAGCGCCAGAATTTGGTGATAATTTTAGGCAATATCCATGGTCCCTTACCTCTCTTAGAATACCAGCCCCCAGATGTCTGCTTTAGCAAGGCTGGTTATCAAAAATGAAAGGGACCACATGCCATTTTTTTTACTTATTTATTTAAATAAAAAATTCAATTCTTGATAACCAGCATTGCTGAAGCTGACGGCTAAGGGTTGCAGCCCCCAGCTGTGAGTTTTGCCTGGTTGGATGTCAAATATACAGGATAATCCACACTTTTTTTTAAATTATTTATTTACAGCGCAGGCGCCAGCTGATCGGAGCAGCAGTCCCATCAGCTGATACCAGTGGCCGGAGATAAACTTTATACCTCTGATTAAAAAAGCTGTCTCACGCGCGTGGGTCAAAAGACAGCGTGGGAACCGTGGCTGTCTGACCGGCAGTGATGATTTTGCCACCGTTTTTCACACTGTCATGTGCATGGCAAACACCTGGTGTTCAGGGGGGGTGAACTCGTACAGTAACACGGAATTCTTGGTGAAGTCCGTGTTCGGTGTCCGTGCCCGAACAGTAGGTGTAATGGTTTGAGGGTGCCATGTCACATTTGCAGAGCCCCTGAGGTGCCAGAGACAACAGAAACCCCTTATATATGAACTCATTTTACAAACTAGACTCCCAAATGAATTCAAATAGGGGTGCAGGGACCATATTCACACCACATGTGCCTCACAGGAATTTTAGATCATTGAGAGGTGAAGAAAGACTAAATTACATTTTTAACACTAAAATGTTGTTTCAGCCCCAAGTTTTTAATTTTTCTAAGGGCTAATAGGACATTTTTTTTTACAAAAAAACTGAGGTCCACTTTTTCCTGAGTGCGCCAATACCCTACATGTAATCGGGAAATATTTTTCAGGCAAAGCTCAGAAGGCAAGGAGCGTCAGATTATGCTGTTATGGTTTGCAGGTGCCATGACCCACTGGGAGAGCGCATGAGGTGCCAACACCGCAGAACCCCCATAAGTGACCCCATCTTACAAACTACACCTCTCAGTGAAATCATCTAGGGGTGCAGTGATCATATTGACATCATGAGTATGTCACAGAATTTTATACCATTGGGCAGTGAAGAAAAAATAACTACATTTTTACCACCAAAATTTTGTTTTAGCCTCAGATTTTACATTTTCACACAAGAAGTGGGTAAAAATGGCACCATAATTTGTCCCAGAATTTCAGCTGAACATGACAATAACCCATATATGGCTGTACAGTTCTACTTAGCCATACGGAGAGACTCTGGAGGAAAGGAGCACTATTTGCATCCTGGAACGCAGATGTTTCTATAAGTTTGCAGACCCCATATACAGAGCCCCTAATTGCTAGAAGAGCAGAATCCCCCCTCAAGTAACCCCATTTAGGAAACTAGAGTATACTCCTTTGGGAATTTATCTACAGGTGTAGTGAGGATTTTGACTCCATGGGTATTTTCCAGAAACAAGCAGCAATGAATGTTGCCGAGAGAAAATTGCAAACTGCCGCTTTGGTGACCAGTATGTTGCAGTCACCAGTGCGTTATGCCCAGCCTGTGCTTCTGGAGGCATGCACCCATAAGTTAGATGGGCTCTCATCGCTTCAGAAGTGCCAAACATGGATGCAATATGTGGCTTAGGTACACTGTGGGGCTCAGAAGGGATGGGGCTTTTGCACTTGGGAGCAGAGAATTTGCTGAATTTCTTTTGGCGGGTGAGGAGCCATTTCGCTTTTCCAGAGCCTTTGTGCTACGACTGAGGAAACCTTCTATATTTCCATTAACAGATGACAGACCTGAGTGGTGACTTGCTTTTTCGTGGATTGAGCTGAAGCTTTTATTGGGAATATTTTACATAACATTTGGGATCACATTTACTCACTCTACGCTGACCACTTACTTTGGGGTTTCCATCTAAATGAGTGACGTGATTCAGATGAAACCCCTGAGGGATATGAGTCGCCAGCCTGGGCAGTGGGGTACTCGGTACCGGGTCCAGTCACACTTAAAGGGGATGTCACAGTGGCTGCAACATGGTCCGTGGCCCTGGGCACTCAAAGAGGAAAGTCTTTTAAAGGGTTTTGTATTAAAGTTTGTGTTCATGATGCCACCTGTGGTTCTCGGTCAGAGGGGACCGACGCTGCTTAAAGGGGTCCTCTGGGGTGATGTTGTTGCAGCAAGATGGTGACGCTTCCCACAGGTGAAGCGGGGTCCCCAGGGCTCCCAAGGTGTATGGGCAAGGATGGTGTATGCCGGCAAATAAGTGGAGAACAAAAAGTTGTAGAGTCTTTACCTGGTTTACTGACAGTAGCAGTCCACAGTCCAGGGTACCAGGAACAGATGATGGTATTGTCCGGCTGGCCTGAAGGCAATGGTGAATCCCTCTCCCAGGTGAGGTCCGTAAGCCTTCCTACTCACGCTAGTATGCGAGGTCCCTGCTGCCTGTAGCTGCTGGCAAAGTCCTCTCTTACCTGTATGGTGGGCAACTTGAGCTGTTTTATAGGGTCTCTTGTTGTGAATTCTGCTCTTGGGCTCCCTCCGGTGGTTGTTGGTGGTATTGCAGTTGTCTTGGGGTTGTAATCCTGGGCAGGTGTTTCTGCTGATTTCAGCTCTATTAGGTATTTAGGTGTGCAGGAGATCCATGAGTCCTCGCCAGTTGTCCATTGTACTTGGAGGGATTGCATCTCTCTCTGGCTCCTCATGCCCTGCTGCCAATTCAGCTAAGATAAGTGTCTGTTTTTTTGTCTCTGTGCACACATGCAGTGTGCTTTGCAATTCAGTGCAATTCATTGTGTTTTTGTCCAGCTTAGACTTTGTTTGGATTTTGCAGTCATGCTGGATTCTCAGGAGATGCAGATATACTTTCTATGTCTTTAGTTAGATGTAGTATTTTTGTATTATCTGCTGTGGATATTTTTAGGATTTTAATACTGACCGCTTAGAATTCTGTCCTATCCTTTTCTGTTTAGCTAGAAGTGCCTCTTTTGCTAAATCCTGTTTTTCTGCCTGCGTGTGTTTTTCCTCTTATACTCACAGTCAATATTTGTGGGGGGCTGCCTATCCTCTGTGGTTCTGCTCTGAGGCAAGATAGAATTCCCATTTCCATCTATAGGGGTATTTAGTCCTCCGGCTGTGTCGAGGTGTCTAGGACGTGTTAGGTACATCCC
Source organism: Ranitomeya variabilis (assembly GCF_051348905.1). Taxonomy (NCBI): domain Eukaryota; kingdom Metazoa; phylum Chordata; class Amphibia; order Anura; family Dendrobatidae; genus Ranitomeya; species Ranitomeya variabilis. The sequence goes on along the minus strand of NC_135237.1, from coordinate 113,265,104 downwards.
ACGGCTACTTCTAGTTGCGGTGTTAGTTTAGGGTTTGCGGTCAGTACAGGTACCACCTACTCCTGAGAAAGTCTCTCATGCGGCTCCAAGGTCACCGGATCATAACAGTACAACTGGCCTACAATGAGTTAAATGCATCTCAGAAGAAGGGAAGAAAGAGCCATTTTTTTTTCTGTAGCCTGCTTTGTCTTTTCTTCCCTCTTTTCCTCTGGGTGACTGAGGAGTCTTGTGCTAGCATGGATGTTCAGGGATTAGTTTCTCGTATAAACCAGCTTGCTGCTAGGGTACAGGGTATTTCTGATTATATTGTTCAGACTCCGCTTTTAGAGCCTAGGATTCCTACTCCTGATTTGTTTTTTGGGGACAGGTCCAAATTTTTGAGTTTTAAAAACAATTGTAAACTGTTTTTTGCTCTGAAGCCTCGTTCCTCTGGTGATCCCATTCAGCAGGTTAAAATTGTCATCTCCCTGCTGCGTGGCGACCCTCAGGATTGGGCATTTTCCCTGGAATCTGGGAATCCGGCCTTGCATAATGTAGATGCCTTTTCTCAGGCTCTAGGATTATTATATGATGAACCAAATTCTGTGGATCAAGCGGAGAAGACCTTGTTGGCCCTGTCTTAGGGTCAAGAAGCGGCAGAATTGTATTGTCAGAAATTTAGAAAATGGTCTGTGCTGACTAAATGGAATGAGGATGCTTTGGCGGGTCTTTCTAAATCTGTTAAAGATGTTATGGTGGGGTTTCCCACGCCTGTTGGTCTGAGTGATTCTATGTCTCTGGCCATTCAGATTGATCGGCGCTTGTGGGAGCGCAGAACTGTGCGCGCTGTGGCGTTGTCCTCAGAGCATATGCCTGAGCCTATGCAATGTGATAGGATTCTGTCTAGAACGGAACAACAAGGATTCAGACGTCAGAATAGGTTGTGTTTTTATTGTGGCGATGCTTCTCATGTCATTTCAGTCTGCCCAAAGCGTACAAAGAGAATCGCTAGTTCTGTTACCATCGGAACTGTACAACCTAAATTTCTGTTATCTGTGACCTTGATCTGCTCATTGTCGTCATTTTCTGTCATGGCGTTTGTGGACTCGGGCGCCGCTTTGAATTTAATGGACTTTGAATTTGCCAGACGTTGTGGTTTCCCCTTGCAGTCTTTGCAGAACCCTATTCCTTTAAGGGGCATTGATGCTACACCTTTGGCTAAAAATAAACCCCAGTTTTGGACACAGGTGACCATGTGCATGGCACCAGCCCATCAGGAAGATTGTCGTTTTCTGGTGTTGCATAATCTGCATGATGCTATTGTGCTGGGTTTTCCATGGTTGCAGATACATAATCCTGTGTTGGATTGGAAGTCTATGTCTGTGACTAGTTGGGGTTGTCAGGGGGTTCATAATGACGTTCCTGTGATGTCAATCTCCTCTTCCTCCTCTTCTGAAGTTCCAGAGTTTTTGTCTGATTTTCAGGATGTATTTGATGAGCCCAAGTCCAGTTCCCTTCCACCGCATAGGGACTGTGATTGTGCTATTGACTTGATTCCAGGCTGTAAGTTTCCTAAGGGCCGACTTTTCAACCTGTCTGTGCCGGAACATACCGCCATGCGGAGTTATGTTAAGGAGTCTTTGGAGAAAGGGCATATTCGGCCATCTTCTTCACCGTTGGGAGCGGGATTTTTTTTTGTTGCTAAGAAGGATGGCTCTTTGAGACCCTGTATTGATTATCGCCTCTTGAATAAGATCACGGTCAAGTTTCAATACCCTTTACCTTTGCTTTCCAATTTGTTTGCCAGGATTAAGGGGGCTAGTTGGTTTACTAAAATTGACCTTCGGGGGGCATATAATCTTGTTCGTATTAAGCAGGGTGACGAATGGAAAACTGCGTTTAATACGCCCGAAGGCCATTTTGAATACCTTGTGATGCCATTCGGGCTCTCTAATGCTCCATCTGTTTTTCAGTCCTTCATGCATGATATCTTCCAGAATTATCTTGATAAATTCATGATTGTATATTTGGATGACATCTTAATTTTTTCCGATGATTGGTAGTCTCATGTGAAACAGGTCAGGATGGTATTTCAGATCCTTCGTGATAATGCTTTGTTTGTGAAGGGGTCTAAGTGTCTCTTTGGAGTGCAGAAGGTTTCTTTTTTGGGCTTCATTTTTTCTCCCTCATCTATAGAGATGGATCCGGTTAAGGTTCAGGCCAATCATGATTGGATTCAGCCCACATCTGTGAAGAGCCTTCAGAAATTTTTGGGCTTTGCTAATTTTTATCGCCGTTTCATTGCTAACTTCTCCAGTGTGGTTAAACCCCTGACCGATTTGACGAAGAAAGGCGCTGATGTAACGAATTGGTCCCCTGTGGCTGTCTCTGCCTTTCAGGAGCTTAAACGCCGATTTACTTCTGCCCCGGTGTTGCGTCAGCCAGATGTTTCTCTTCCGTTTCAGGTTGAGGTTGATGCTTCTGAGATTGGGGCAGGGGCCGTTTTGTCTCAGAGGAATTCTGATGGTTCCTTGATGAAACCGTGTGCCTTCTTTTCCCGTAAGTTTTCGCCTGCTGAACGCAATTATGATGTCGGCAATCGGGAGTTGTTGGCTATGAAGTGGGCGTTTGAGGAATGGTGACATTGGCTTGAGGGAGCCAAGCACCGTATTGTGGTCTTGACCGATCATAAAAATCTGATTTACCTCGAATCTGCCAAACGGCTGAATCCTAGACAGGCTCGATGGTCCCTGTTTTTCTACCGTTTTGATTTCGTGGTCTCGTATCTTCCGGGTTCTAAGAATGTTAAGGCTGATGCCCTCTCTAGGAGTTTTTTGCCTGATTCTCCTGAGGTATTGGAGCCGGTCGGCATTCTGAAGGAAGGGGTGGTCCTTTCTGCCATTTCCCCTGATTTGCGACGGGTTCTGCAGGAATTTCAGACTGACAAACCTGACCGCTGTTCAGTGGGGAAACTGTTTGTTCCTGATAGATGGACTAGTAGAGTGATTTCTGAGGTTCATTGTTCTGTGTTGGCTGGCCATCCTGGTATTTTTGGTACCAGAGATTTGGTTGGTAGGTCCTTTTGGTGGCCTTCTTTGTCGCGTGATGTGCGTTCTTTTGTGCAGTCCTGTGGGACTTGTGCGTGGGCCAAGCCTTGTTGTTCCCATGCTAGTGGGTTGCTTTTGCCTTTGCCGGTCCCTGAGAGGCCCTGGATGCATATTTCTATGGATTTTATTTCAGATCTTCCGGCTTCCCAGAGGATGTCGGTTATCTGGGTGGTTTGTGACCGGTTTTCTAAGATGGTTCATTTGGTGCCTTTGCCTAAATTGCCTTCCTCTTCTGATTTGGTTCCGTTGTTTTTTCAGCATGTGGTTCATTTGCACGGTATTCCGGAGAATATTGTGTCCGACAGAGGTTCCCAGTTTGTTTCTAGGTTTTGGCGGGCCTTTTGTGCTAGGCTGGGCATTGATTTGTCTTTTTCTTCCGCATTTCATCCTCAGACAAATGGCCAGACCGAGCGAACTAATCAGACTTTGGAAACTTATTTGAGATGCTTTGTGTCTGCTGATCAGGATGATTGGGTAGCTTTCTTGCCATTGGCCGAGTTTGCCCTTAATAATCGGGCTAGTTCGGCTAGCTTGGTTTCGCCCTTCTTTTGTAATTTTGGTTTTCATCCTCGTTTTTCTTCGGGGCAAGTTGAACCTTCTGATTGTCCTGGTGTGGATTCTGTGGTTGACAGGTTGCAGCAGATTTGGGCTCATGTGGTGGACAATTTGGTGTTGTCTCAGGAGGAGGCTCAGTGTTTTACTAACCGTCGTCGGTCTGTTGGTTCCCGGCTTCAGGTTGGGGATTTGGTCTGATTGTCTTCCCGTCATGTTCCTATGAAGGTTTCTTCCCCTAAGTTTAAGCCTCGGTTTATTGGTCCTTATAGGATTTCTGAGATTATCAATCCTGTGTCCTTTCGTTTGGCCCTTCCGGCCTCTTTTGCCATCCATAATGTTTTCCATAGATCTTTATTACGGAAATATGTGGTGCCCGTTGTTCCCTCGGTTGATCCTCCTGCTCCTGTGTTGGTTGATGGGGAGTTGGAGTATGTGGTTGAGAAGATTTTGGATTCTCGCTATTCGAGGCGGAGGCTTCAGTACCTTGTCAAATGGAAGGGTTATGGCCAGGAGGATAATTCTTGGGTTTTTGCCTCTGATGTCCATGCTGCTGATTTGGTCCGTGCCTTTCATCTGGCTCGTCCTGATCGGCCTGGGGGCTCTGGTGAGGGTTCGGTGACCCCTCTTCAAGGGGGGGTACTGTTGTGAATTCTGCTCTTGGGCTCCCTCCGGTGGTTGTTGGTGGTAGTGTAGTTGTGTTGGGGTTGTAATCCTGGGCAGGTGTTTCTCCTGATTTCAGCTCTATTAGGTATTTAGGTGTGCAGGATCCATGAGTCCTCGCCAGTTGTCCATTGTACTTGGAGGGATTGCATCTCTCTCTGGCTCCTCATGCCCTGCTGCCAATTCAGCTAAGATAAGTGTCTGGTTTTTTGTCTCTGTGCACACATGCAGTGTGCTTTGCAATTCAGTGCAATTCATTGTGTTTTTGTCCAGCTTAGACTTTGTTTGGATTTTGCAGTCATGCTGGATTCTCAGGAGATGCAGATATACTTTCTATGTCTTTAGTTAGATGTAGTATTTTTGTATTATCTGCTGTGGATATTTTTAGGATTTTAATACTGACCGCTTAGAATTCTGTCCTATCCTTTTCTGTTTAGCTAGAAGTGCCTCTTTTGCTAAATCCTGTTTTTCTGCCTGCGTGTGTTTTTCCTCTTATACTCACAGTCAATATTTGTGGGGGGCTGCCTATCCTCTGTGGTTCTGCTCTGAGGCAAGATGGAATTCCCATTTCCATCTATAGGGGTATTTAGTCCTCCGGCTGTGTCGAGGTGTCTAGGACGTGTTAGGTACATCCCACGGCTACTTCTAGTTGCGGTGTTAGTTTAGGGTTTGCGGTCAGTACAGGTACCACCTACTACTGAGAAAGTCTCTCATGCGGCTCCAAGGTCACCGGATCATAACAGTCTCTATCATGACCTGTGCTCTTCAGGTGCTGCTACACCTTCAGTTGTGGTGTGGGCAAATCACATACAGTTTCTATGCCCTCTGGTTCTGCTGTGTGTCCTGGAATATGCCACAGCCTCGGGCTCCCGTTGCCCGGTTCCTGTGCCTCTTTCCTTCTCTACTGTGCTCCTTTCCTCCACCACTTTCAACCCCTTGGGTTCACTTCTTCACAGTCCTGGCTGCACGGCTCCACTGCCTGCTCTCAGTTCCAGATTTCTGGAGCGCCCCCAGATGCAGGGCCGCGGGGTACTCGGTACCGGGCCTTTCTGTCTCGGTCCTGTGGTTGTCACGGTGGCTAGGCTCGGTCCGTGACCCTGCTAAGGGGTGTCCAATGAAAGGTGTGATGGTGGTGTGTGGTGCAAGTCACGATGAATAACAAGGACACAGGGTTGCAGTCTCTTTACCTCTTTACTGAAGGCTTCAGGATCCGCAATCCAGAGCACTGCTAACAGGGCTGGCTGAGACTGGCCGGTCCGAAGGCACATCCAGAGTTCCCTTTGCAGGTGGAAATCATTGCCTACCTTCTAGCGCCTGTGTGTTGTAGTACCTCCCTGCTGAGCACCACGGGATAGTCCTCACAACTGTTGTGTCTGTTCTGATGTTATTTCTCACAACTCGTATCTGTTCTGATGTTCTTTCTCCGTCCCCCAGATGATATGGCTAGGACACACCCGTATGACGGGTAGGCCTGGAGTTCTTCCGGGACCCTAGAGTCGCCCCTCTCCCACAATTGCCCCCTATATCTGCTTAGGTGATTTAGGTGAGACAGCCAACCTATAGTTAACTGTCCTGCCGTTGGTTTGAAGTAATGCTTGGAGCCCAATACTTCCTCGGCGTTCCGGCCACCGGCTACGCGCCTCAGTAGGATGTTGCTGATCTTGTGGCATGACTCCTACTGGCTTTATCTCCTTTTTGCTGCGATCTCGTTTCTCACTTCTCCACAATAAACCTCGCTTCTTGTCCTTTCTTAAGATACCGCTGCAATGAAGTGCAGGTGCGGTTCCGTAACGTTCTGTCCTGTTCGCTAGGCCTCTGTCAGGATCCCACCCCTGACAGGGACCCCCCTGAATCTTCCCCTGCAACACCCTCTGCCACAGGATGTTGCCTGGTTCCAATCCAGTCAGCTTCTCTCTAACTTTCCGTCCGGCCCCCAGTTTTACCAGATTGTGAGGAGTGGCCTAATCATAGAACCCTTTGCTCCCCCTGGTGGCCAGAGTGTGACTTGTAATGTGTGACTGTGATACCTGGTCAGGTGAACTCCTTAGGTGCCATCAGATGTACCATCACTACCCTTAGCGGCGGAGCGACAGTACTGCAACGACCAGGACTCTGGGGTGCTGCATTCCCCCCGGTTAAATCCTGTACTCCCGGACTGGGAAGAAAACAACAATACAAGTCAGCAAAAGACATACAAAATTTTGAAATGCAATAAACAAGTAAATATAACAATGCTTCCCTTTATGGGAGGTGAGGACTCTTGAACGTTACAAACAAAACATGGTTAAATATTTTAAATAACATACTATAAATAACTTCTATTACCCAGCCGGGTATTCTGCTAAGTGCAAATTCTGAACAATAATTTAACTTTTCCTTTAAGGGCGTATAAGCTGAACCCACTAAAGGCTTACTATAAAACTCTAAAATATAAATTAACTTTTTCTTTATTTCTTCTCTTCTAAGTGCAACATTTTGTTCTTTTTACTCTCTGATTTTTCATATGCAGGACCGCCTGTCTATCTGCCCAGGCCTACTGCCTCTTTTCTTAGTACAAGATCACTGAACCATCTCTCTATGGCCCTCAGGAGGACTCACTATCTAACCCCTACAGGTTTACTTTCCTGTCCTCATTCTCTAGTAGCATTATTAAAACATTCTCTATAACTATCTAACTAACTAACTACATATTACTCCTGTGTAAAACATTATTACCATCTTCTTTCTTTCAAGACATTATACTTTAAGCGCAACTAGTGAACGTTCCCTTTAAGAGGGAACCAAGTCTCTTTGAGGTAGTGCAGACTCTCTCTATCTGCAAGTCCAGTTAAGGCAAGAGCTTTCATGCTGTACTCAGGAACAACGAAGCTCTCCTTCTTGTAAAACCAGTAAGGGGCACCTTTAAGAAGGTGCAAACTATTTACAAAACAGTTTTTGAACCATTCACCGTTCATGATTCGTCAGTCTTTGTAACATTGTGGAACAAAAGCAAAAAGGAAAACAAAAGCAAAAGTAAAAAGCAATAGGGATCCCGGGTAAACAAAAGGATACCTTTTAGAATAACCCTAGTCGGTTTTAGCAGCAAAAAGCAGGGGAACAAACAGTTAACTATTTACATACTCGTGGTTCCGAGGTTTATCCTCACAGGAGGTTACACTGCATCAGCTGGTGACGGAAACTCTCCGGCCGGTAAGGCTGCGGTCCTCTGTCCTCGGCGGATGCAGGATCGGTATCATTGATTGGTCTCCCAGACGTGGTCAGATCACCCGGTGTCTGGATTCGAATGTCAGCTGTAGTTGCAAGTTCAGTAGTTCAGTAGCGGCGATAATACACACCGTGGCGACAGTAGTAGCGTTTGTCAAATCAGGGTTATTCGTCATCGGGACAGCAGGTGGCGCTACTGCCAGCTCGCATCGTTGGACGTCTCGAGCGCACCACCCCTGCGCACTCCGGTGGCAGGTTTAGGTCACCTGGTCTCCTTTACATGGTAGCTGATTGTCACATCTATTGCGGGATGAGGTTTTCACATTGTAGCTGGTAAAGAAGATTTCAGTCGGTAGTCCCGGTTCTTGTATAGAGCCCCAACCCCGCTTCGGGTGAAAGGCTAGTACAGTCCCCTGCCTTACCGAGTTCCTCTTATTGTATTCAGTCCTTGGTCTCTGTACTCTTGGTGGGTAATTTGGTTCTGTCTCTTTTTGGTTTTGCCATTGTCGAATTAAGCATTGCTTATACTGTTCCCAGGTGAGCGCAGCAATGCTAAGGCCCTCCTGCCTGGCCCCATCCGGCCCAATCCGTGGGGTGTCCCACTGGAAGATCACCCCCTCTGAGCTCACATCTAGTGGTTTTCCCATTGTTGTTGGTAACGGAGGCACCGGCTTCTCCATCGTGCCTGAGGTTATCACTACCAGCTCAGCGGTGAAAACTCAGCTATTGTCGGGCTGGGGAGCGGTCATGGGAGCAGGATCGGTCGGGGGAGCAGGATCGGTAGGGGGAGCAGGGACGCCTTCCATACCTGCGTCTGATGTGGTTCCACCGATGTCGGTCTGTTCCGTTGACAAGGATACTGGAATCGGCTGCATCCCGGACTGCAGTTCCTCCAATGTGACCCTCTCGCCCGGCTCCGACTTCCGTGGCTTCACAGCGGCTGGCTCCGCGTTCGGGATAGGCCGGCTCGGCTCCGCCGCCTGTAGCTCCGAGAGGTCCGGATCCTCCAGCTGCGGTGGGTTCGGGTCCACCTCCGGTGGGCGAGGACAGGCCGGGATCACTTCGCCGTTGCTCTGGGACTCGCTGGTCGCCATCTCTGCTCCGGGATCTTCGATGGCACATGCACGCTGCCCCTCCATTTTCTGAGGGCGTAGCTTCTTCTTCCTCTCATTCCCGCCGTTGCAAATCAGGGGGCGGTTCTCCTCTGCTTCGGGGCAGGTCGTCATCTCGCAACAGTAGTCGGAGGGGGCGGTCGCCAACTTCTGGCGCCACTTTCATAGTCTCCTCCCATGGCACGCCCTTCTTCTTTCTCTGTGCTCCCCGTGGCGCGGCAATGGCGGCGGTTTTGGCGGGAACCTTTGGCGGCAAATGGCAAGCCACAGTCCTTGCAATAAGTCACAGTTCAAGCACAATTCAGACACAGTTCCAAGGCACACATGACCTGATTCTTCAGGCTTAAGTAGATCCTGTTCGTGATGCCAAGTTTGGAGAGCCCCCAGATGCAGGGTCGCGGGGTACTCGGTACCGGGCCTTTCTGTCTCGGTCCTGGGGTTGTCACGGTGGCTAGGCTCGGTCCGTGACCCTGCTAAGGGGCGTCCAATGAAAGGTGTGATGGTGGTGCGTGGTGCAAATCGCGATGAATAACGAGGACACAGGGTTGCAGTCTCTTTACCGCTTTACTGAAGGCTTCAGGATCCGCAATCCAGAGCACTGCTAACAGGGCTGGCTGAGACTGGCCGGTCCGAAGGCACATCCAGAGTTCCCTTTGCAGGTGGAAATCATTGCCTACCTTCTAGCGCCTGTGTGTTGTAGTACCTCCCTGCTGAGCACCACGGGATAGTCCTCACAACTGTTGTGTCTGTTCTGATGTTATTTCTCACAACTCGTATCTGTTCTGATGTTCTTTCTCCATCCCCCAGATGATATGGCTAGGACGCACCCGTATGACGGGTAGGCCTGGAGTTCTTCCGGGACCCTAGAGTCGCCCCTCTCCCACAATTGCCCCTATGTCTGCTTAGGTGATTTAGGTGAGACAGCCAACCTATAGTTAACTGTCCTGCCGTTGGTTTGAAGTAATGCTTGGAGCCCAATACTTCCTTGCCGTTCCGGCCACCGGCTACGCGCCTCAGTAGGATGTTGCTGATCTTGTGGCACGACTCCTACTGGCTTTATCTCCTTTTTGCTGCGATCTCGTTTCTCACTTCTCCACAATAAACCTCGCTTCTTGTCCTTTCTTAAGATACCGCCGCAATGAAGTGCAGGCGCGGTTCCGTAACGTTCTGTCTTGTTCGCTAGGCCTCTGTCAGGATCCCACCCCTGACAGGGACCCCCCTGAATCTTCCCCCGCAACACCCTCTGCCACAGGATGTTGCCTGGTTCCAACCCAGTCAGCTTCTCTCTAACTTTCTGTCCGGCCCCCAGTTTTACCAGATTGTGAGGAGTGGCCTAATCATAGAACCCATTGCTCCCCCTGGTGGCCAGCGTGTGACGTGTAATGTGTGACTGTGATACCTGGTCAGGTGAACTCCTTAGGTGCCATCAGACGTACCATCACTCCCCTTAGCGGCGGAGCGACAGTACTGCAACGACCAGGACTTTGGGGCGCTGCACTTCCTTCACTCTCCTCTTCCTCCAACCGACTGTTCTGTTTGGTCTCCCTGGACCAACTGCCTGACTCCTCCTCCAGACCAGAACACTTAAAGGGAAAGTGGCATAAAAAAATTTTTTTGCCAGCGACTGAAAAAATGTAAAGAATTAATGTTTACATTTTCTTAAAAAATATTATCATTTGTTTGGTATTTCCACTTTTAAACACTAGGGGGAGCAGCTAATGAAATTTGACAAAAAACTAGTGTACAACTAGCTCACATTACTGCACTGCAGTAATTATGGGCGGAGTCTGCTGACATGGGTGTGATGTCACCTCTCCTCCCCTCCTGGGTGTTTGCTAAGGGATAAGAGAGGATGATACTCAGGAACACAGTGAGAAGCCATTTTGTTGGTGACTGCAAAGTTATACTGGAAAGTAGACAGTCACAGAGGATGGCAGGCAGCAAGGATTCTGGGAGATATATGGTGGAGGGAGCAGGGTGACAGCAGCAAAGAGTATTTCAGGAGAGCAGTGTGCTGGTGTATGGAGGCACCATGTTCAGTGTGTGGAGCAGCCAGGGATTGTACATAGAGCGCTGTCTTTTATACACATGGATGGACCGTCTGCTTGTCTGCTCCACAGAAATCCAGGAAACATTTCTTTGGATTGATGGCCTGCTCTGATCCAGACTTTGCATGCAAGGACCCCATTCCCCTCGTCAGATCTTGTCCTGGCGATGTGTGAAAGCAAGGCGACAGGCGCAGTACGGAGTGACGCTGGGGGGAAATGTAGCCATATAGTAATGATAAAAATGAGACCCCTCTCTTCAGCTGCCTCACCAGCCTTCCCCTGAATGCACCTAACTGGAGGTCATACTTCCCCCTCTATTACCCCAAACCCGTGTGCAGCTGCTCAACCAGAACCACCCTAGATTGGGTCCCCTTTCTGAGGATAATACTGCCATAGTATTCTCACGTAATACCGCCATACAGATCACACATAATACTGTCCTATAGTTCTCACATAATACCGTCATATAGATCGCAAATAACGACGCCATAGTGTTCTCACATAATACCGCCATATAGAGCTCACATATTATCGACATATAAATCACACATAATACCGCCATATACTTTACACATAATACCGCCATATACTTCACACATAATACCGCCATATACTTCTCACATAACGACACCATATAGATCTCACATAATACCGCCAGTGTTCTCACATAATACCGCCATATAGATCACACATAATACTGCCATATAGATCACACATAACAGGGGGGAGAGGAGTGCATAGGAGAGGATTAGATACACGGTCCAGCAGTCAGTATCACACAGGACAGTATAAGATACACAGCTCAGTCAGTATCACACAGCATAGGATTAGATACACGGCTCAGCACAGTATCACACAGGGTAGGATTAGATACACGGCTCAGCATACAGTAACACAGAATAGGATTAGATACACGGCTCAGCACACAGTATCCCACAGGAGAGGATTAGATACACATCTCATCATAGTATCACAGGGTAGGATTAGATACATGGCTCAGCAGACAGTATCACACAGGAGAGGATTAGATACACGTCTCAGCACAGTAACACACATGGGAGGAGATACACTGCTCAGAGTCAGCATCACAAAGGAGAGGATTAGATTACCTCTCCCCCTCCCCCGCTGATACTTACTCCACTGCTCTGCTGCTGAGTCCTTTCTCCCTTCCGTCCTTGGTCTCCTCCTCCTATAACCACACTGCTCCTGCAATTATACTGGGAAACTGGATCTCACAGACACACTGTGAGCTCCAGAAAGATGGCGCATCCCTCTGCTGTGATGTGGGTGGCTCAGGGGGCATGGCCAGATCACAGCAGGGAGAAGCTCAATGTAAAGTATGGGGTCGGCTTCCGACCGCAGTCTCCTATGCCCAGGGCAGCCATATTTGCAGAGTGTAAGTGTCGTGCAGCTACACTTACACTCCTGCAAAGCAAAATGGCGGTGCCCAGTGGCTGAAAAAATTATTAATAATAAAAAAAATGTTAAAATAAAAAAATGTAAATTTGTATTAAAACTAATTGTTTATATAAACAACCATTTTTAATACAAAAATAAGATGCGGCACCTTCCCTTTAAAGGTGGGGAAGCTCCCCTGAATCTGGGTTCAGAGCTCCCCCTTCTGGCCTGGATTCGGAATGTGTTGAATGTGGGTGCGTTACCTGGTAAAGAGAATCCTCCTTGCCTCCAAGCGTGATATTACCCTCCCCGAAAGGAAGGCAACATCACTGTAACAACTGGTTACCTGGGGTGTTACAGATACATTCACTATAATGAGGCAACAGAGTTACTCTGTCTGGCATCTATTCAGGGGTGTCCTTTTCAGAAGTGCACAAAACTGTGGCCGACGACACTTTTATGCAATCCTAAAAAGATGGACACTGCCGGATAACAGGTCAGTTGGCATCCACACTGTCTCAATCTGCCTCATTATAGGGAATCTTCTGCCAGAGGTTCCATCTGAATCACGTATTTCAGAGATTTACACAGAAACCCTGGTGCAAGCGCTCAGCGCAGAGTGCAGGATAAATGTGCGTAGAGCCTTACTGTGATATTTGGGAGGCAGAATGAAAAAGTCAACAGCAGGTGAAGAATTGATTTTATTTATTTTTTACGCTATTCCTCGTGCGGTATAAGTAATTAGGCGATTTTATTCTTGGGTCGGTGCGATTACAGCGATACCAGATTTATATCGTGTTTTTTTGTTTGGCTTCTATCAATCCAAGATGCTTTTCATTGCAAAAAATAGTTTTTGCATAACCATATTTTGAGAGCTATAATTTTTCCATATTTTGGCCCACAGAGTCATGTGAGGGCTTGTTTTTTATGGGACGAGTTGACGCTTTATATGGGAACCATTGTCGGGCACATGAAAGTTTTTGATCGCTTTCTATTCAGATTTTTGGAAGGCAGAATGAACAAAAAACAGCAATTCAGGAATTTTTTTGGGGGGTATATGCCGTTCTGTGTATGGTAAAATTGATGATGCAGTTTTATTCTTTGGGTCTGTACGATTACAGCAATACCTGATTTATATGTTTTTTATTTTTGGCGCTTTTACATAATAAAAACTATTTTATGGAAAAAATTATTATTTTTGCATCACTTTAGTCTGAGAGCTGTAACTTTTTTATTTTTCCATTGATGGAGCTGTATGGCAGCTTTTTTTTGCGGGACGAAATGATGTTTTCAGCACTGTCATGTTTATTTATATCCGTCTTTTTGATCGTGTTTTATTCCACTTTTTGTTCGGCGGTATGATGATAAAGCATTGTTTTTTTGTATTTTTATGGTGTTCATTAAAGTGGTTAACTAGTGGGACAGTTTTATAGGTCAGGTCGTTGCGGATGTGGCGATACTAAATGTGTGTACTTTTTTTGTTTATATATTTTCTTTTCATAAAAATATGTATTTATAGATACAATATCTTTTGTTTTTTTATTATTATTTTTTATTTAAAAATATATATTTTTACAATTATTTAAAAAAATATTTGTTTTAATTTTTTTTAACTTTTTTACTTTGTCTCAATATGGGACTATCGTTTTTTACAGGCTGATTGCTTGTATAGAATGGGGATGCAGCAGCATCCCTATACTGTGCAAACTGTCATCTCTACTGACATTGAAAATTGCTGATCCTGCTCTACCCATGATCATATAGATATATATAACCATAAAGCACTAGTCTATACTATACCTGAGAGTATATTACTCTCTCTGGACACCGCAAGGGTATCCACTCAAATGGACAACTCCGGATAAATGAGACCAAAAAGAGATGGAGTAAAAAAGTCCCAAACAACATAGTTTAAAAAACAGGTACAAAATTTATTAATCAATAACACATAACAACTATAAATGTACCGTATATCTGCTGTATGCAGTATATACCAAACAGAAAGGTATGGCAGAGGAAACATATCGATACATCAGGTTACATGCAGTCAACACTATCCATCTCTGGGATACACACTAATCGATGTATATGTCAAAGGAAGGGGTCCTGAAATCATACGGTGATTCTGGCTAATCAGCCATGTACATGTCACAGTATCCCCATAGTGGTAACTCAAGATCATTTATAAAGCTACGTGCTTACCCATAAAACAGTCAGAGGAGTAGACCGCACTGCACCCGAAGGCCCCGGACGCGCGTTTCGCGGTTAGCTTTCTCAACAGGGGGTTGATATTGTGTTCATTTCATGTGCTTATATATAAGCAAAAGCGGAAGTGAAGCCGGGACTTGGCGCATGCGCGGCAGCGATCCCACACATGCCACCTCTGCAGCCGTCATAACACAGCGCGCATGTGGGCGGAACTCTGCGTTGTGACGTCATGTGACATGCGCACTGTGCACATAAAGATAGCCACTATAAGGGGGCGGGCGTCAGGAGCGACAACCGTGCATGCGCACACCGGCAACAATATTAGAGAAGCCCAGGAGAGCGGCCATATTTGAAGAGACCATATTATGACAATGCAAATGTGATGACATATCCACACGCTATCAACTTACGTGATCTACAACTCACAAAAAGAGGTAAATGTCCGTAAAGTGCAATTAAAATAAAAACAATTTACGAACCCCCTACAACGGTGACTGAACTATCCCCAAAAATATTCAAGGAATTTTATCACAAGAGGGGGATGGCGAACAACAAACGCTGGGCCGCGCAGGCACACACCATCATCATATTGAAAAAACATATAATTGTTTAAAAAGACAATTTATAAGACTAACAGTGTTATCATACTCGACATACTCAATCATTGCAAACCACCATAAATAATGATGAGTGTAACCTGTCAAGAATGAGGAACATAGTTATACACATTAATAACCCTCCCAACAATAATAACAAAAATAGCCCATACAATGTTGGGGAATCAGATTACACACATAGAAATCAGTCAGTGACACATCATTGGCCAATTAAAGTGATAGTAGTGCAAAATAACTAAGGTGCAACAACGACGTGAACTTCTTGGTACTATAATCCGTGTACAGAGCGATCTATCGTCCTCCATATGGCCTCTAAGCTCCTGGTCAGGATGTTGAAAAGTGACAGAAACTAAAACACATAAAAAAGAGACAATGAATAAACATAAAAAATTTAAATTTAGTTGAGAATGGGGAATATCAATAGAGAGAGGAAAAAATGCTCATATATCAAATTTACGCCCAATTAGCCACACAGACAGGGCGAAAAGTGGGGACTTAACCATATTGCAACAGGACAGATTATAAGAAGGGGGCAAAACTAAATTTTTCGTTTAACCCCTTTGGGCCCATGGTATCAAGGGTGACGATCCATTTACACTCACATTGTGCTAGGATCTTAGCCATATTGCCACCCCTGATACCTCCATGTACCCTATCTATGCCCCTTACCTTTAGGCCACTGGGGTCAGATCCATGATATATCCGAAAGTGTCTCGGCAAAACATCTGATGGGAGCAGGGAATTTAAAATTTGTGAATATATTTCTTGCAACACCACTTTTGTGGTATACTATGCCACATGTCCCTGCTTCCTCATTGATATTGGTCTCACGTCCAGAGAATTGAAAGTTAGGACACACGAACATGTGCGAGATATCGTAGCTGCCAAGGAGGTAACAGATATATCTGGCCTCAAAACTTTGCCGAGACACTTTCGGATATATCATGGATCTGACCCAGGGGCGGATTATAAGAGGGTCAATCTGGGCGGTAGCCCAGGGCCCAGTGGTGTGGGGGTGCCCTGGGCTACTGCACAAATTGCCCGCCGGCCGCCGCCATCAGGGCATTACTGCACGTGCCCCTGTCAGACTGGCATATCATTTATGGGCCCGGACCCGGTGGGCAGAGAGAGGGGGCCCGCATCGGGCCCCGTCTCATCTGCTCACCGGGCCCCTACCGGCGCTGTGGCGGTTTCCTATTGACCTGCGGGCGCGCGCCCGCACGTCAATAGTTAACAACAGCCGCCAGCCAATTGGAGGCAGATTGCTGGACACACTGTCTGGGGGCAATGCTGGACATACTGGGGCAGATTGCTGGACACACTGGGGGTAATATGCTGGACACACTGGGGGTAATATGCTGGACACACTGGGGCAGATTGCTGGACACACTGGGGCAGATTGCTGGACACACTGTCTGGGGGCAATGCTGGACATACTGGGGCAGATTGCTGGACACACTGGGGGTAATATGCTGGACACACTAGGGCAGATTGCTGGACAACCTGGGGGTAATATGCTGGACACACTGGGGGTAATATGCTGGACACACTGGGGCAGATTGCTGGGCAGATTGCTGGACACACTGTCTGGGGGCAATGCTGGACACTCTGGGGCAGATTGCTGGACACACTGTCTGGGGGCAATGCTGGACACTCTGGGGCAATATGCTGGACATACTGGGGCAGATTGTTGAACACACTGTCTAGGGGCAATGCTGGACACACTGGAGCAATATGCTGGGCATACTGGGGCAGATTGCTGGACACACTGCGGGTAATATGCTGGACACACTGGGGCAGATTGCTGGACACACTGGGGGTAATATGCCGGACACACTGGGGCAGATTGCTGGACACACTGGGGGCGGGACTGGAGGCATGGGCAGAATGTAGATACGGGGCATGATTGGAGACACGGGGCAGAATGAAAGACATGGGGCACGATGGAGATAGATGGGGCAGGATGGGGAAATCATATGGGGTAGAATGGATACTCATGAGGGCAGGATGCAAGAACATATTGCAGGAGCCAGGAATGAGATACACGGGGCCAGGATTGGGACTATTATTACCATAGGGGCTAATTAAGGGATATTATTACTGCAGTGATGTATTTATTTTATTTTTTGAGTATATTGTTTTAAATGGGGGGCGGTCCTGTTACTGTGCAGAGTGACACTATGTTGCCTTTTTTTCTTCATGTGGTGTAATGTAGAAGTTGTGAAAAATTAAGTAATGTGTTCTGCAAGCGGAGCTCGAGATAACTGTGTTATTTCCTGCAGAAACTAGTCCTGGCTGGAAAAAATGATGGCGGCCTGTGCTGGATGAAAGATGAAGGACTTCACCTAGAGAAGTCACTGGTGAGTCAGTGTTACCTATACACTGACACTATACACTGTATACTATATACAGAGGTCCTGTGTACAATGTCACCAGTGATCACTGTATTACCTATACATTATATACAGAGCTCCTGTGTATAATACTGCAGCGCCCCCACTGCCGCAGGGTCGAGGGGTACCCGGTACCAGGCCTCTGGGTCTCTGCTCTGGGGTTGTCACGGTGGCTAGACCCGGTCCGTGACCCTGCTGAGGGGCGCCCAATGAAATGTGTGGATGGTGGTGGTAGTGCGGTGCAGTGCTGGTCACAGTAAATAACGAGGACACCAGGTTGCAGTCTCTTTACCTCTTTACTGAAGGCTTCAGGATCCTCAGTCCGGAATACGGTTAACCAGGCTGCGCAAGTCCGGCCGGTCCGATGGCACCTCCAGAGTTCCCTTTGCAGGTGGAAATCTGTGCCCACCCTCCAGCGCCTGTGTGTTGCGGTCCTCCCCCGCTGTGCTCATGGGACAGTCCCCACAACTGTTGTGTCTGCTTCTCGTGTTCCCTCACAACTCGATTCTGATGTTCTTCTTCGTCCCCCAGATGATCTGGCTAGGACGCACCCGCATGACGGGTAGGCTCAGAGCTCTTCCTGGACCCTAGTGTCGTCCCTCTCCTATTGTTGCCCCTGTGTCTTCGTAGGTGATTTGTGTGAGACAGCCCGCCTATAGCTGACTGTCCTGCCGTAGGTTTGAAGTATTGCTTGGAGCCTAGTACTTCCTCGGCGTTCCGGCCACCGGCTACGCGCCTCAGTAGGATGTTGCCTCGTCTTACAGCACGACTCCTACTGGTATTTCTCCTTGTTGCGTTGATCTCGTTTCTCAATCAGCACAATATACCTCGCTTCTTGTCCTTTCTTAGGGCACCGCCGCTATCTAGTGCAGGCGCGGTCCCGTCACGTTCTCTCTGTTCGCTAGGTCTCTGCCAGGATCCCACCCTTGACAGGGACCCCCCAGAGTCTCTCCCCGCAACACCCTCTGCCACAGGGTGTTGCCTGTTCGATTCCCAGTCAGCTTCTGTCTAGCTTCCTATCCAACCCCCAGTTTTACCAGATTGTGAGGAGTGGCCTAATACATAGTACCCTTAGCTCCCCCTGGAGGCCAGACTGTGAAGTGTATTGGTGTCTGTGATACCTGGTCAGGTGAACTCCTTCAGTGCCATCAGACGTACCATAGCCCCCCTTAGCGGCGGAGCATCAGTACTGCAACGACCAGGACTCTGGGGCGCTGCACTCCCCCCCGGTTAAATCCAGTACTTCTGGACTGGGAAGAAAACAACAATACATGTCAGCAAAAAGACATACAATTTTGAAATGCGATAACAATAAGCAAATTTGAACAGAGCTTCCCATTATGGGAGGTGAGGACACTTGAACGTTACAAACATGGTTAAATACTTTAAAGAACGTACTATAAATAACTTTTCTTACCCAACCGGGTATTCTACTTAGTGCAAATTTCTGAACAATAATTTAACATTGCCTTTAAGGACGTACATGCTGAATCCACTAAAGACCTTCTTATAAAACATTATAAGGCTAATCAACTTTTTCTTCACGTTCCACCTTTACATCTGCAGGACTGCCTGTCTATCTGCCCCAGGCCTACTGCCTCTCGTTCTGTTGCAGGACCGCCCCTTTCCGCCCGGGCCTACTGCCTTTCTGCTACTATACACAGTATAGAACGTATCATCCATCTCTCAGTTCAAGATCACTGAGCCATCTCGGTATGGCTCCTAGGAGGACTCACCGACTAACCCCGTACGGGTTCACTTCCTGTCCTCATTCTCTAACACATTATTAAACATTTCTTACTATCAACTGTCTGACTACATATAACTTTACATGTAAGCATTATCACTATTTCTCTTAAGGCATCATTATACTTTAAGTGCTATGGGTGAATGTTCCCTTTAAGAAGGAACCAAGTCTCTATGAGGTAGTGCAACTTCTCAAGCTGCAAGTCCGTACGCAGCAAGGACTCCAGTACTGCTTCCAGGAACAGTTTCTTCGCAAAGAGTCCTTTCTTTTATAAAACCAGTAGAGAGCACCCTTAAGAAGGTGCAAACTATTTACAAGGAGTTTGTAATCATGCAGTGTTCATGATCTTCTTTGAGTTCATGAGTTCTTTCAACAATGATAAAACAGGAAACAAAACAAAAAGCAGAAGAAGGGATCCCGGGTAAACAAAGGGATCCCTCTAAGAGTTACCCTAATCGGGTCATAGCAGCAAGAGGACAAACAGTTAACTATTTACATGTAATGAAGCATTCTTGCTTACTCAGTTTCTGGCTGGACAGGAGGCGGCCTCCTTCCGGGCCTCACCTGGCAGATGGGTCGTGGTGGCATGACAAGGACCGGTCCTGGATTCAGCAACGACAGGATTCCTCGACGGGACACCCTCCTTGCTCGTGGGTGAGCACGACCCGCAGCTACACGGTGGGCCTGGATTCCCTGGGGTTCCGCAGGGGCAGGTTCCAGCATCTTCCCTGCAGGAGGCTCGTACTCTGACGTCCCGGCAGCGGCCTGGAATGCGACGCACCGCTGGACACCCCGAGCTATCCAGCCAACCTCCCTCCTCCACCGGGTGTAAGTTACCGCGTCTCCGGGCTCCAGGTCGTGACTGTATCCTCCCCCGCAGGGTTCCACCTCTTCCCGATCCACACGGACCCGCAGTGGCTCTCCAATTTCTTGTATAACTCCCCGTCCTTCCCGGGGGTTGAAGAACACCACCACACCCCAGTGTGACGGGGGAACCTCCTCAGCATCCGTCAGGTCAATCTGGACCGCAGGTTCGGGTCTATTCCTCCACGCCGTCATCAGGCGCCGCAGATGTTCTGCCTCCGGCAGGATCCTCAGGCCCTGTGCCTGTAGCTCGCACTCTGCCGCGGCCAGGATGAAGGAAGCAGGGGACACCGGAGTTAGGCGGACTTCTGTAGGCTGGCCCAGCCGAGCGGTCACACGGGCATCGGCCTCCCGGCGGCGTGCTATCTGCCGGGCTTCGGCTGCGGCCACACACTCCTCGGACGGCGGCCAGTTGGGTCTGCCCGTCGGTAACTCCGTAAGGGCCAGTCCCTGCAACGATGGCGCATCCGGGGCTGTGTCGGGGGGTGTAGCCTCATGCTGGGTCGGGTCGTCCCCACGCAGTACTCCCGGCATCGCCATCTTTGCTTCCTCTCCAGTGTCTTCTTCCCGCGATCTCTTTCGTGGGTGGCCCCGTCTCCATGGTCTCCACCCTCCAAAGAGGATGAGAAGGCGGACCTCGGCTGCTGACGGACACGTCCTCAGGATGCACAAATGTTTAGACTGGGCGGTCATTGTCTTTCGCGCTCTTCAGCTGATCCACGCCTACTCCACGACCCTCTTCTCCTCCTGCGCTCTCCTCAGCGCTGTAATGGCGGCTGGTTTTGGCGGCAAATGGCAATCCACAGTCTTTGCAATAAGTCACAGTCCAAGTATAATAAAGCACAGTTCCAAGGCACACATGACCTGATTCTTCAGGCTTAAGTAGATCCTGTTTGTGACGCCAAGTTGCAGCGCCCCCACTGCCGCAGTGTCGAGGGGTACCCGGTACCGGGCCTCTGGGTCTCTGCTCTGGGGTTGTCACGGTGGCTAGACCCGGTCCGTGACCCTGCTGAGGGGCGCCCAATGAAAGGTGTGGATGGTGGTGGTAGTGCGGTGCAGTGCTGGTCACAGTAAATAACGAGGACACTAGGTTGCAGTCTCTTTACCTCTTTACTGAAGGCTTCAGGATCCTCAGTCCGGAATACAGTTAACCAGGCTGTGCAAGTCCGGCCGGTCCAATGGCACCTCCAGAGTTCCCTTTGCAGGTGGAAATCTGTGCCCACCCTCCAGCGCCTGTGTGTTGCGGTCCTCCCCCGCTGTGCTCACGGGACAGTCCCCACAACTGTTGTGTCTGCTTCTCGTGTTCCCTCACAACTCGATTCTGATGTTCTTCTTTGTCCCCCAGATGATCTGGCTAGGACGCACCCGCATGACGGGTAGGCTCGGAGCTCTTCCTGGACCCTAGTGTCGCCCCTCTCCTATTGTTGCCCCCTGTGTCTTCGTAGGTGATTTGTGTGAGACAGCCCGCCTATAGCTGACTGTCCTGCCGTAGGTTTGAAGTATTGCTTGGAGCCTAGTACTTCCTCGGCGTTCCGGCCACCGGCTACGCGCCTCAGTAGGATGTTGCCTCATCTTACAGCACGACTCCTACTGGTATTTCTCCTTGTTGCGTTGATCTCGTTTCTCACTCAGCACAATATACCTCGCTTCTTGTCCTTTCTTAGGGCACCGCCGCTATCTAGTGCAGGCGCGGTCCCGTCACGTTCTCTCTGTTCGCTAGGTCTCTGCCAGGATCCCACCCCTGACAGGGACCCCCCTGAGTCTCTCCCCGTGACACCCTCTGCCACAGGGTGTTGCCTGTTCGATTCCCAGTCAGCTTCTGTCTAACTTCCTATCCAACCCCCAGTTTTACCAGATTGTGAGGAGTGGCCTAATACATAGTACCCTTAGCTCCCCCTGGAGGCCAGACTGTGAAGTGTATTGGTGTCTGTGATACCTGGTCAGGTGAACTCCTTCAGTGCCATCAGACGTACCATAGCCCCCCTTAGCGGCGGAGCATCAGTACTGCAACGACCAGGACTCTGGGGCGCTGCAATACCACCAGTGATCTCTGTATTACCTCTACACAGACACTGCATACTAAGTACAGATCTCCTGTGAATACTGGCACTTATGGTGATAGTATTGTAGTATTCAGTCACTATGTGGTGGTAATATGTGGTCAGGAAATGGTGTTGCGGTATTTGTCCCTTGTATGTGCTATTTGGTCACCAAGTGGTGGTAATATGTGGTCTTGACATGGTGCGGTGGTATTTGTTCCTTGTATGTGATATTATTCGATCACTGTGGTTGTAATTTGTGGTCTGGTCATGGTGCGGTGGTATTTGTTCCTTGTATGTGATATTGGTCATTTTAAAAATTGAAAAATAAATCAAAATATACCTAAATTGTATTGCATATTTTAACAAATATTTAATAGGTTACAGTAGAGTAGGGCCCGGCCATTTTTCTGGAATAATCTGGTTCAGGTATCACATGACCCCCGTCACATGACCCTGGGGGCCCACAGTGTCTGAACAGCCCGGGGCCCTGGCTACCCTTAATCCACCCCTGATCTGACCCCAGTGGCCTAAAGGTAAGGGGCATAGATAGGGTACATGGAGGTATCAGGGGTGGCAGTATGGCTAAGATCCTAGCACAATGTGAGTGTAAATGGATCGTCACCCTTGATACCATGGGCCCAAAGGGGTTAAACGAAAAATTGAGTTTTGCCCCCTTCTTATAATCTGTCCAGTTGCAATATGGTTAAGTCCCCACTTTTCGCCCTGTCTGTGTGGCTAATTGGACGTAAATTTGATATATGAGCATTTTTTCCTCTCTCTGTTGATATTCCCCATTCTCCACTCAATTTTAATTTTTTATGTTTATTCATTGTCTCTTTTTTATGTGTTTTTAGTTTCTGTCACTTTTCAACATCCTGACCAGGAGCTTAGAGGCCATATGGAGGACGATAGATCACTCTGTACACAGATTATAGTACCAAGAAGTTCACGTCGTTGTTGCACCTTAGTTATTTTGCACTACTATCACTTTAATTGGCCAATGATGTGTCACTGACTGATTTCTATGTGTGTAATCTGATTCCCCAACATTGTATGGGCTATTTTTGTTATTATTGTTGGGAGGGTTATTAATGTGTATAACTATGTTCCTCATTCTTGACAGGTTACACTCATCATTATTTATGGTGGTTTGCAATGATTGAGTATGTCGAGTATGATAACACTGTTAGTCTTATAAATTGTCTTTTTAAACAATTATATGTTTTTTCAATATGATGATGGTGTGCGCATGCGCGGCCCAGGGTTTGTTGTTCGCTGTCCCCCTCTTGTGATAAAATTCCCTGAATATTTTTGGGGATAGTTCAGTCACCGTTGTAGGGGGTTCTTAAATTGTTTTTATTTTAATTGCACTTTACGGACATTTACCTCTTTTTGTGAGTTGTAGATCACGTAGGTTGATAGCGTGTGGATATGTCATCACATTTGCATTGTCATAATATGGTCTCTTCAAATATGGCCGCTCTCCTGGGCTTCTCTAATATGGTTGCCGGTGTGCGCATGCGCAGTTGTCGCTCCTGACGCCCGCCCCCTTATAGTGGCTATCTTTATGTGCACAGCGCGCATGTCAC
The DNA here is from genome assembly GCF_051348905.1 of Ranitomeya variabilis. Classification (NCBI taxonomy): domain Eukaryota; kingdom Metazoa; phylum Chordata; class Amphibia; order Anura; family Dendrobatidae; genus Ranitomeya; species Ranitomeya variabilis. The sequence continues at coordinate 113,241,581 of NC_135237.1, read as the reverse complement.
ATGAGGTCACAAGGCGGAGTTCCGCTCACATGCGCGCTGTGTTATGACGGCTGCAGAGGTGGCATGTGTGGGATTGCTGCCGCGCATGCGCCAAGTCCCGGCTTCACTTCCGCTTTTGCTTATATATAAGCACATGAAATGGACACAATATCAACCCCCTGTTGAGAAAGCTAACCGCGAAACGCGCGTCCGGGGCCTTCAGGTGCAGTGCGGTCTACTCCTCTGACTGTTTTATGGGTAAGCACGTAGCTTTATAAATGATCTTGAGTTACCACTATGGGGATACTGTGACATGTACATGGTTGATTAGCCAGAATCACCGTATGATTTCAGGACCCCTTCCTTTGACATATACATCGATTAGTGTGTACCCCAGAGATGGATAGTGTTGACCGCATGTAACCTGATGTATCGATATGTTTCCTCTGCCATACCTTTCTGTTTGGTATATACTGCATACAGCAGATATACATTTATAGTTGTTATGTGTTATTGATTAATAAATTTTGTACCTGTTTTTTAAACTATGTTGTTTGCGACTTTTTTACTCCATCTCTTTTTGGTCTCTACTCATAATCAGCAACTTTCCTAGCTCTAGTGACCCGGATGTCATCATGTGTCACGCAGCAGGGTCTCAATCGCATTTGATCGCAGCATTTAGGGGGTTGAAGTGCTGGGAGCAGTGCGTGACCGCTCCTTGCACTTAGTGCCGGGGGTCAGCTGTCAGAATCATCAAAAGTAAACCGTGGCACAACCGTACAGGTGCTCAAGTACCTGATTGGAAAATTCCTTCTTGTAATTTACATGATTGAATTTATACCTGTATTAATAATTAATTTATACTTTGCTTTATTGCCTGTATACTTACATTGTGGTACACTGATGAAGGTCGCCATATGACCGAAATGTCTGAAGTAGATGTACTATATCCTGGACTGCATTAAAAAAAAATCTTCATAATATCAAGCTTAGTGCCAAGTTTTATTAGCTGTCAGAATCAGCTGACACCCGACAGCGATCACCAGCGCACAGCCCGTGTGTGTGGGCGATCATGATGACGTAATAATCCAACCCTGGTCAAATAGGCCCAGGGCACATGGACGGATTATTATGACATATGTCAGAAAAGGGTTGAAGGTGTACTCTGGGGAGGTAAAAAAGTTGTAATGGACATGTCTTCATAAATTAAAAAGCTAACATCCACAGTGTTGTTTGTAATCCTGATAGTACCTGCTATTGAATGTGATACTGAATCTTCTCCTCAGTATCCCACCCAAACCTTCTGGGATGTTATGTCACAGGTCAGGGTGGGGGGTCTGCTTTTAGCTGCTAGTAACAGCCAGCCCTTTGATAACATGTCCTTCCATGCAGTCAGAGATCAGGGGCCATGGCCCGCCCCTGATAAGCTGCACTCATTGTATCTGTGTTCTGCCAGTACTCCACTTCATTTATCCACTCGGGATCCATGCCTCCTAATTTCACAGCTTTCTTATTACAGTTTTAGCTCCCTGCGTGCTACTGGATATGTCATGAAGAAGCTGGAAATCCAAGCTGCAATAAACAGCAGAACAAGTCATGAAAGTGCAGTGTTCTGTCATGTGTCAGCCAGATCATTAGATATACCATAGAATAATGTAGCTTTAATTTGGCACAGCAATGACAATACCTAGAACTAGATATCCATCAAAACAACAAACAATTGAGAACAAGACTATTAGATAAATGGTCCAGGAGGCTGACATAAAGCCTACCAACTTTCCACATCTAGAGGCCGAAATTTTTCCCATTTTTCTTTGCAAATTAGCTTTAGCTCAGTGAGATAGCTTGGAGAGCATCTGTGAACAGCAATTTTCAAATCTTGCCACAGATTCTCATTGAGATATACTGTAGATCTGGACTTTGAATGGGCCATTCAAACACATGAAATTACTTTGACTTAAATCGTTCTGTTGTAGCTCTGGCTGTTTGTTTAGGGTCGTTGTCATGCTGGAATGTGAACCTACACGCCAGTCTCAAGTTTTTGCAGGTTTTAACAGATTTTCCTTCAGGATATTTAGTTCCATCCACCTTCCCCTCAATTCTGACCAACTTTCCTGTCCCTGTTGAAAAAAAGCATTCCACGGTGTGATGCTGCCACCATGTTTGACAGTGGGGATGGTGTTTTCAGTGTGATTTGCAGTGTTGGTTTTCCACCACACAGAACGCTTTGCATTTAGCCCAAAATGTTCTACTTTGGCCTTATTTGTCCAGTGCACCTTCTTCCACATGCTAGCTGGGTTCCTGTCATGGTATAGGACATGGTTCATGTCCTGCTCTCTCAGAGTTAATATTGCTGGCCTCTTTTTGGATTTGGGAGGGGTATTTATTCTCACTCCAGACTAGGATTCTCTGCAAGCTATACTTTTGTTTAGTCTGTGTGTCTGACCCCTTGAATGTGTGCTCAGTTGCATTTGTTTTCTTTGCGCTCTGTGCTTTACTCTACTTGTTTGTTCTGCTGGTTTTCTGACCTTTGGGTCCTTTTCTGACTATCCCTCCGTCTCACCCTTGGTTACCTCATTATCTCCTGGTTTGATCTTGGCACATTTAACTACTCTCCAGTGTACATCATCTCCTCTGCACTCCGGTGTCTGGTGCCGCCCTCGACCACCTCCTTCCCTGTCACGAGGTTCAGGTCCTGTTTGTTACCCAGTGAGTTCCCCACCGCTCTGCTTTCAGCTCTCTTGCTGTGGCGTGCAGATCTCCCTGCAGCAGTCATACCCAGGAGTCAGTTCCCCACATGACTTTTTACAAACTGGAAAAGCAACTTCTTATGGCTTGATTTATTTATTACCTTTCTTCTTGCCACTCTTCCATAAAGGTCATATTTTTCGAGTGTACAACTAATAGTTGTCCTGTGGACAGATTCTTTCACCTAAACTGTCGATCTCTATGACCATAGGAATCTTGGTTGCTTCTCAAACTAGTGAATATTCATTACCTTAATGAGCAGGGCTATGTCATGGCTCAGCAGAGCTTTTTTTATTTTACAGGAACCATGCATACAAGGATAGGGGATAAGTAGTCATGCATACAATGATAGAGATAAGGAGCCATGCATACAAGAACAGGGATGGGGGAGCCATGCATACAAGGCCATGGATGGGGGAGCCATGCATACAAGGACAGGGGAGCCATGGATACAAGGACATAGACGGGGAGCCATGCATACAAGGACAGGGATGGGGAGCCATGCATACAAGGACAGGGATGGGGGAGCCATGCATACAAGGATGGGATGGGGAGCCACGCATACCAAGATATGGATAAGGGGACAATGCATACCCGGCTTATACTCGAGTCAATAAGTTTACCCATTTTTTCGTGGCAAAATTAGGTGCCTTGGCTTATAATCGGGTCGACTTATACTCGAGTATATACGGTACTTGCTATTTTCTGTTGGTATATAGCATAAAATCATAATAAAATACATTTAAGTTTGTGGGTGTGGAAAAGTTCACAGGGAATGAATACTTTTTCGTGGCACTGTAAATCATATAATTAATTTTACTTATATCTAGTAGCATATCTTGAAGTTCCTGAGCCCCAATGCTAAGGAAATCTGTAAACATTGGTAAAAATTAACTGGAATAATCTATATAGATCATAGCAAAAGGTTATCGGCTGGTTCAGTGAAACAAACGACTTTTTGGTTGCTTCAATTTAATGACTGTCAAGAGAACGAAGATTATGTCTGTTAAGCGCTGTGGAATTAATGGCGCTATATAAGTGAGTAAAATAAATAAATAATAATAAATAAAACACTGGTTGTTCAATATTATCCGATGTAATCTGTGATGTGTTTCAAGTCATTGACAATCTACGAGAGGCGTTCATTAAAGATTTCCCCTGACCCTCTTCTATTTATCACAGGCCGCTGAAACTGCACATGTGTAAAGATATGAGTCTCTATAGGTTATGTTCCAATTTGCAATTCAGAACTGGTAAAGGTCTTGATTTTACAGGAGCTGAAGTGGTGTGAGGTTTGATAATGGACCCAGTGAAATACAGAGCAGTCATCAAGTTCCTTTACTTGAAAGGCCACAGACCAAATGAGTTGTTCGATGAGACGAAAGAGGTTTATGGTGATGATTTTCCACCATATGATGTAGTCAAGAACTGGCAACATCAATTCAAATGCGGATGGCCTTCGGTGCAAACAGCTTCAATTCCAGGGTGACTCTGCTCAGCTATTGATGAACACACCATTCAGCAAGTAGAGGTCGCCATTTTGGAAAATCGCAGCGTAACCATTCACCACCTAGCCCAAAATGTCAAGATTAGTGTGGGGTCCATGGAAAAAATCATCCAAGACCATCTTCACATGCATAAGGTATCCGCTCGCTGGATTCCCCGGCTGCTCACACCTTTCCAGAAGCAAGAACGAGTCGAATGCTCTCAGGCTCTATTGACAATGTGCCATGGAAACCAGGAGGACTTTTTCAACAGACTGATTACACAGGATGAAAGCTGGGTCTATCACTATGATCCTGAGACTAAAGTCCAATGGATGCAATGGAAGCATCATGACTCACCGCCTCCAAAGAAGGCACGTACCCAACCCTCAGCAGGCAAGGTCATGCTCACAGTATTTGGGACCAGCACGGAGTAGTATTGATGAATTTCCTAGAAACGGGCACCATGATTACTGAGGCATACTATACTTCACAGCTGGGAGGCCATCAAAACCAAGAGATGTGGCATGCTCACCAAAGGTGTCCACCTTCTACAAGAGCAAGGCAATGCACCAGTTCACAACTCACATGTTGCCCAAATGGAGCATGCTCCTGTGGCTTTGAAATTCTACTGCATCCTCCTTATTCACCCAGTCTCGCACCATCAGACTTCCATCTCTTTCCCTCAATGAAATTATTTTGGAAGGTCAAGCATTTTCCAGATGATGAGACTCTGATTCGCGAAGTCACAACGTGGCTTTTGGAGCAACATGTCGACTTCTACAAGCAAGGTGTTTACAGTTGCTTAAAGAGATGGGAGAAGTGTGTGTCCCCAGGTGGCACCTATGTAGAGAAGGACTAATAACAGTGGCAAGTTTCATTGCTCTCAGTACAAAGGAAGTGGGTCAGGGGAAATGTTTAATGAACACCCCTCGTATGTCCCATTTCTTTTAATGTGTATGGAGGGTTTTTATTCTTTAACAAATCCCCAACAAGTGTCATATATACTAATGTGGCAAATGGGACTGATATTATTTATCAATAATCTGTTGTCATATCGTTTTGTATATTTACTGTATGTTTTTTATATTTACTTAGGATGTAAGCTTCTACCTAAAAAAGGAAGAGGGCAATTGTCAGATATCATCTGCTGAAATAGCATTATTCATTACATGTTACTTTCCGTACTATTAACCACATTTCCGTCATATTTTTTGCTCTACACCGTAAAAACACTGACCCAGAAGAATCACAACTTGCTTTATCTTAATCCAAGTTGTGCTAGGTAAGCACTTTTGCTTCCCTGTTATTTTTCATGTTCCATTTTTATCCCTAAAGGTTGCCGGCTGGTTGCTATTTAGGTTTGACGTACAGTTGCTATTTAGAATATTTGTATGTCATTTGACCTTGTTGCAGAGTTTAATTAAAATGTTATGTCTTTGCAAAACAGTACTAAAGTTCACCCATAAGCGTAAGGGTGATGTAACACATAAATATAGTTGTACTTAAAACCTAAATAATTTCCCCTTCTTCCAGAGCAAAATTTACATACGTGATTATAGCTAAATGCAATCAATTTTTAATGAGATTTTCAGCTTTCTGTATGTCTTACCAAGTGAGGTGGCTGCTCAAAGCTCCAGGGCTTGGATGAGCAGACACTACACAGACAGGTAGTGTTGGTACAAGAGAATGACATCGCTGCAAGAAATGAGAGTTTAGTGGCTGCATGGAACCGGAGCTGAAGTGAAACCATAAGGCTGTGGCAAAAAGTAGTGTCTTATCATCTGAGTGAGGAGAAATGCTTTGGAGAATGTAAGACTTATGTCACAGGAGCGCATCAGGTTGTATGCAGCCTCCAATGGGGAGGTTTTGGGTATAAAATAAATACTGGGGGTAATTTACTAAGTTAAATTTGACAGAATTTTGATATAAGAGTTCTATATCATGTCGATCTCCGCAAGGAGAAGCAATACTTTTTGGATAATGGTCTGACGCCTCTCACTCAGCCAATTCAGATCTCCGCTTTGCACTGACGAGGGGCAGTACCCCGAAACACAGTGTCTGCAAATTGAGATTTTGGTTTGGCTATTATCCTAAGTCATGTGACAAGGCTCGTTAAAGGGTCAACATTGACTTGTAGGATTGCTACCTTCCAATAGGTGGCACTAGAGTTCTAGCTCTCTTCATCTCTGAAGAGACAATTTGCATAATTAGGATACAAGAGTTCCACATTTTTAAGTGTTCCAAAAAACTGTCATACATTCTATACGTCACATTTATCATTACTGAGTTGTTCAAGAAGTGTGACGTTTTGAACAGAATGTGTGACCTGAAATCCAACACCATGCACCAAAATTGGAGCAAAAGACCAGCGCAATTTAAACAAACCAATAGATGGTGTAATTAGTCTAAAGATGGACGGAATGTATAAAACAGCATGAGTCACTGTGATAAATTTGGCACATTTTAAGATTGTTTAGTCTAAGTTTACACAGAGTAAAGTACTGCAGTGCATAGGTGCTGGGCCTCTCTGATCTTTCCCGGCGCATGCGCACTGCAATACTTTACACTGCCCTCAACAGGACAGATAAGTACGCCTGCGCAGGAGCGTGATGCCGGGGAGCGATAAAGCAACAGGAGGGCGACATTGCAAGAAGATGGGAGGCGCCGGACCCGGACCTGGACCTGCGACACCCATCGGACTGGACCGCTCTGGGTGAGTATAATAAAACTTATTTTTCTTATCTTTCAGGTTATCTACAGCATTATAAAATGCTGTAGATAAGCCCTGAAAGGCAGTGGCCATATCTTATATTAGCCAAAACTGCTGACAGGTTCGCTTTAAGGTGATGATATTCTATATCTCAACATATATTAAATGTTACATTACTGTTCCATTTTAATGCACTTTTGTTAGATCACCAAGCTATATACACGATTCTACCTACATACCAATAGGTAGAGAAAGGATTTTTATTCCACTATGCTCTACAATATAAGAGTAAATCCCTTTATAAATAGATTTTTTAATTCACAAAGCGCAGCAACTGGGCTCTTAGCAATAGTAGAAATGAGCTAAGAGAAATAATTTAGCATTTAGAGCACATGTTGGACACGATGCATATTTCCTAACCATCTACTTACCCAAAGATAAACTCTTCACATACTTCACTAGCACAAAGAACATGCCCATTACTGAGCCCATTTTGCTGCAAAGTACAAAATAATTATGGTTACTTTTCAGATTGAAAATATCTTTTATGTTGGTGAACATAAGTAGTGTACTGTTTTGCTGCGCTACATATTGCTTTCTTTTCCCAGTTTGTTCTTCCTTGAAAAACTAAATGGAATTGAGAAAAAAACAGATTTGGCGTGATTATAACATGGTATTCCTCTTTTGGTTGAGGCTCAAATGTAAAAGGGTTTTGCATTTGCCTTCCTGCTTTTGGAAGTATTCATAGAAATACATGACAAACTAAAATATCGCAAAACTCGAAGCTTTGCAAAATTTTGTGACTTTTTACAGTTTTATGCCACTCACAGTCAGCTTCACCTACTTTTAGAAAAGTGGACAGAGCTACAGGTGTATTGGGTGTGACCAAATGTGCTGGACATTTAACGTCCCCGGCGCCTGCGCTGTAAGTTCACATCATGTGATGGGAGTCGAAGGGCAGCGCAAACTGCGCATGCCCGAAAAAGGAACTTACAGCGCAGGCGCCGGGAACGTTAATGAAGGCACAGGAGGGGCGTCCAGCGCACGGAGGGGCTGATGGATGGCTGGAAGGCGTTTGTGTCTGGGGGGGAAAGACATGACCCCTGGACAGACTACAGGTATGGTGGGCTAATTAAAAAACCCAATATTGCAGCATTAGAAGGGACCCTAAATAAAAGAGCCATCTTAACAGAATGCAGCATTAGTGCTGTACAAGTTGGCTCTTTTAGTTAAAAACGCCGGGGGAGCGGGGGAGGGGTGACAGGTTCCCTTTAAGAAGCTGAAACAAGATCCCTTTTTCTACATTTGATTGCACGTGTGGCCATACAAGTTCCGTGCTTCAGCGCGCCTCATGCTGCTGTAGATTAGCTGGTTTCACTTTATTTGTTCTAACATAAATTACTCCAGAAATGTGCTTCTTTCTATGAATGGAGTAACATTTCTAACAAAGTTGCATAGTAGATGACAGATGCACCAATTTCATTAAGAGGCGCATTTTGATCCAATCATCCATCTATCTCATTCACAGGTATGTCTGCTTTTGTCCGGCGCCACTGATCCCAGAATCCATCAAACATGATTGATTGTATTGATCCTTATTCACACTTCTGGTATGTCCCTTGTTTCAACCCCTTCAATCTTACATAAACAGACAAATGGTTATATTAACTTCCTTCACTTTGTATATCCCTTCATTTGATTTTCTGACATTGCTTTTCATAGCTCCTCCCTTTTGCTCATCTGATAACTTAAAGTGGATTTTGTTTACTTATTAATATACCACCATCATATTCCTGCAACTCTTTACAGACATTATCATCACTGTCCCAATTGGATTTCACAATCTAAATTCTCTATGGCTATGACTCTGGAGTGTGGAAGGAAACTCACGCGAAAATGGGGAGAGCATGCATTCTCCTTGCAGATCTAGTCATTGATGGGATATCTGGACCTTCAGATTGCAGACCGGGGACAACTTCTGCATGACGTATGGCTGAGATTCTCTGCATACATAGGGACCTCAATTTGATTGACCTTAATGTGAGACATGCGCTCAATATTGTGCATGCACTGTGGCCACTAATTGATTGGGCAGCGGCATCCACCTTGCTGGTTCTTATTAGGCGTGCGCCAGGACCTCTATCTGATTGGCGAATGGTGGCCATTTTACCGGTACTCGGAACAAATGAGTGCAAGTACCAAGTATGGAAACATTGGTCTCCATCCAGGTCACTGTCCTAATTCACTTGACCGTGTCTCAATATGCTATGCAGATTAGTTTTATGCGATCCATTTACTCTGATACCTCCAAAGCAGCCTTGGGAGCACATTTATAGGTAATCTATACAAGAGACAGTCATACTGACAATCAGACATCATGACACCAAGAAGCCATTTGTTATAGATTTTCTCCTGAAAGCCTCCTGATGAACCATGAACAGGAATGGGGAATTGTGTCGAGGTTGCAGTAAACTGATAGCTATGAGGGCTGTCCCTTATTGAGTTACAATTTATGCTGTGCTATTTTGATATCTACATGTATATCTTACATTCAATGTGGTTGACGTGGTGTATACCTTAAAGTGTTATCAAATATGAAATGCACTTGATTTCATGCATGAGCACTAGTGTTGAGCGATACCGTCCGATACTTGAAAGTATCGGTATCGGAAAGTATCGGCCGATACCGGCAAAGTATCGGATCTGATCCGATACCGATACCCGATACCAATACAAGTCAATGGGACTCAAGTATCGGAAGGTATCCCTGATGGTTCCCAGGGTCTGAAGGAGAGGAAACTCTCCTTCAGGCCCTGGGATCCATATTAATGTGTAAAATAAAGAATTAAAATAAAAAATATTGATATACTCACCTCTCCGACGCAGCCTAGACCTTACCGCAGGTAACCGGCAGCCTTCTTTGCTTAAAATGAGCGCGTTCAGGGCCTTCCATGACGTCACGGCTTCTGATTGGTCGCGGCCGCCCATGTGACCGCCACGCGACCAATCACAAGCCGTGACGTAATTCTCAGGTCCTAAATTCCTAATTCTAGGAATTTAGGACCTGAGAATTACGTCACGGCTTGTGATTGGTCGCGTGGCGGTCACATGGGCGGCCGCGACCAATCACAAGCCGTGACATCATCTAAGGCCCTGAACGCGCTCATTCTTAGGAAGGAAGGCTGCCGGAAAGAAGCCGAGGGTGAGTATATTCCTATTAGGTATATACTCACCCTCGGACGCGCCCTGCTTCTTTCCGGCAGCCTTCCTTCTTAAGAATGAGCGCGTTCAGGGCCTTAGATGATGTCACGGCTTGTGATTGGTCGCGGCCGCCCATGTGACCGCTCACGCAACCAATCACAAGCCGTGACGTCATCCCTCAGGTCCTAAATTCCTAGAAGGGAATTTAGGACCTGAGGGATGACGTCGCGGCTTGTGATTAGTTGCGTGGCGGTCACATGAGCGGCACGCGACCAATCAGAAGGCGTGACGTCATGGAAGGTGCTGAACGCGCTCATTTTAAACAAAGAAGGCTGCCGGTTACCAGCGGTGATGTCCAGGGGCCTCCGGACAGGTGAGTATATCAATATTTTTTATTTTAATTCTTTATTTTACACATTCATATGGATCCCAGGGCCTGAAGGAGAGTTTCCTCTCCTTCAGACCCTGGGAACCATACACTGGAAACTTCCGATTCCGATTCCCGATACCACAAAAGTATCGGATCTCGGTATCGGAATTCCGATACCGCAAGTATCGGCCGATACCCGATACTTGCGGTATCGGAATGCTCAACACTAATGAGCACTTTATCAGATTCAATATATCAGACTGGATTTCAGTTGTAGTGATGCTCTTCAAGGGGATATATTGTACATATGACAGCAAAATAATTCTTCATTGGCATAGTCACTTTGTCATCAATAATTCTGTGTATAAATATATTGTCAACAATATTTGTGTATGTAATTTGTCTCTTACTTTCCTGTGAGGGATTGTAGGTTACAGGATTCCCTAGGGTTTAGTAGGCCAAGATGATGGTGAGCGGGGGGTGCCAAAATGCCGAGGCCAGGTAGGGTAAATGATAGGATATAATATCTAGGGAAAGCATTGAGGTCTGTCTCCCCCTCCCTGTCCCCCTCCCTGATTTTTTTAGTCCTGTTTTCTTATGTGGCATAAAGAGATATTCTTAACCCCTTAGTGACTGAACCAATTTTGACCTTAATGACCAATCCAATTTTTACAATTCTGGCCACTGTCAATTTATGAGGTTAAAGCTCTGGAATGCTACAACAGGTTCCACTGATTCTGAGACTGTTCTTTCATGACATATTGTGCTTCATGATAGTGGTAAAATTTCTTCAATATAACTTGTGTTTATTTAAAAAAAACAGAAATTTGGCAAAAATGTTCAAAATTTTGCAATGTTCAAACTTTTAATTTTTGTGAACTTAAATCAGAGAGTCATGTCACACAAAATAGTTAATAAATAACATTTCCCACATGTCAACTTTACATCAGCACAATTTTGGAAACATAATTAAGGGTTAAAAGTTGGATGCGATTTCTAATTTTTCCAACAAAATTTACAAAACCATTTTTTTTAGGGACTGCCTCACATTTGAAGTGACTTTTGGGGGGTCAATATTACAGAAAATACCTCAAAATGACACCATTCTAAAAACTGTACCCCTTAAGATGCACAAAACCATATTCAAGAAGTTTAATAATCCCTCAGGTGTTACACGAGAACTAAAGCAATGTGGAAGGAAAAAATTAACATTTAACTTTTTTCACAAAAAATTTACTTTAGACCCAAACTTTTTTATTTTAACAAGGGTATCAGGAGAAAATGGACTGTAAAATTTGTTGTGCAATTTCTTCTGAGTACACTGATACCCCATATGTGGGGGGAAAGCCACTTTTTGGGTGCATGGCAGGGCTCAGAAGGGAGGGAGCACCGTTTGCCTTTTTGAACGCAAAATTGGTTGCAGTCGATGGCAGGCACCATGTCGTGTTTGGAGATCCCCTGATGTGCCGAAACAATGGAAACCCCCCAATTCTAACTCCAACCCTAACACAGCCCGAAACTCAACCCTAACCTCAACATACCCGTCACCCTAATCCCAACCCTGACCCTAACCACCACAATAAACCCAACACAACCCTAACTACAACCACAACTCTAACCCCAACCCCAACACTACCCTAAACCCAACATCACATCCATAACCCCAACACCACAACCATAACTCAACACAAATGAAACCCCAACCCTATCCCCCAAACAACTCTAACCCCAACACAACCCTTAACCTAACCTTTTTTTTGTGATCGCCGTTATTCAGTGAATAACAGTGATCATGTGACTGGGGTCGGTAAAAACTGACCTGAATCATGTTCTCCGGGTCTCAGCTAGCCCCGGTAATGAGACCCTGGAGATTTTCTGATGCTGGGGGGGCGCTATACACTTATTTCTCAGCGCCGTTAAAAATCGGCGCTGAGGAAAAAGGCCCTTTAACTGCCACCGTTAAAAGGCATATTGTCGGTTGTTAAGGGGTTAAATTGTGAATGCTACTTTAATTATATTATTGCTTTGTTTGAGAATTTTTAGCAATTTTCCCTTTTAATTGTATCAGTAAAGGCTATTGTTTATTGGATGATGATTTGTTATGTTATACACTAGATGGGATATCAACCCAGGACCCCAGTGTTTGAAGGCTACAGTGCTTATCACTGAACCACTATGGTGCATATACAGCTCTCTCAAAAATTAAGAGACCACCACATCAAAACCCTGTCATGGTGTCACGGGAGACCTAGGTAGGAAAGAGCTAATAACCCGGGCCCCTGCGATTTCCCTCAGACTAGGGAAACCCTGACTGACCCTCTCCCAGAGTTTACACTGATGGTGTGCATGTCTGGGCCTCCACCCTCACCCTATCTCCTGTTTCAACCCTAGGCTGAAACCACCACCCCCCCGCCAGTGAAGAGACCACACTCCAATACCCACAGTTAGCACAGACAAGGATAACGGAAAAATAAGCACCACGCCGCAGTCACTCAGGAATACACTATAAATGCAAAGGGCAAAACAAATACAAATATGGGAAGGAGAAAATAAGACAAAGGGAAATACACCACCAGCAAGGATACTCCAACTACTTAGCTCACCACTCCAGACCGAGATAACCACGCACAAGACAGAAGCTATAATCGGCGACGCCCAATGTTCAGGAGAACTATTTAAAGGCAGTGGGCATGGCCCAGCTTCCAATCCGAGCACCAGGTAAATTAACCCCGGACCAGCTAGTTAAAATCTAGCTGACGCCAATGAGCGCATAGTGGACAAAAGCGGAATTACTGCTGTCTGTCGGACGACCTGGTCTGAACAGCGTCCGACATGACAGTACCCCGCCTTCTACGAGGGACCCCAGGGCCCTCACGGCTTATAGGACCCGGCTTGTCCGGATGGCGGCGGTGAAACAACCTGACCAGCCGATCCGCATGAACGTCCGAGGCTGCTACCCAGGACCTCTCCTCAGGCCCATAACCACGCCAGTGTACCAAGTGCTGTAAAGTGCGGCGCACTTCACGAGAGTCAACCACCTTGGAGACTTCAAATTCCAAATCACCATCCACCAAGACTGGAGAAGACATTGGTGTCGCGTCCACAAGACCCACAACCTTCTTTAACAACGATCTGTGGAACACGTTGTATATTTTATACACCATAGGAAGCTCCAACCGGTACGCTACTGGGTTAATGACAGCGGCGACCCTAAATGGACCAATAAACCGTGGACCCAATTTAAGGGATGGTATTTTGAGTCTTATGTTTTTTGTGGATAACCACACCCAGTCATCCACACTCAGGTCCGGACCTGGCACACGCCTACTGTCAGCCACACGTTTGTACCTAGCACCCACACTCAACAGGCGCTGTTTAACTCTCCTCCAGACTGATGATAATTGTGCTCCTAACTGGTCTTCCTCCGCTATGCCGGAAGAGCCCCCCTGACTCAAAGTACAAAATTGAGGATGAAGCCCGTAAACACAAAAAAACAGAGACTCCCCAGATGACTCCTGGCGGTGATTATTGATGGCAAACTCAGCCAAAGGAAGGAACGTCGACCACTCCTCCTGGTTGTCCGAAACAAAGCAGCGTAAGTACTGTTCCAAATTTTGGTTCATACGCTCGGTCTGACCATTTGACTGAGGATGAAACGCCGAAGAATGAGACAACTTGATCCCCAGCCGTGAACAAAATGCTTTCCAAAATTTTGCCACAAACTGAGACCCCCTATCAGAAACGATGTCAGATGGAACCCCATGAAGTCTGACCACCTCCTGCACAAATACCTGAGCCAGAGTCTTAGCGTTAGGCAACGAAGGCAAAAACACAAAGTGCAACATTTTTGAGAACCGATCAACAATCACCAAGATGACCGTGTTCCCAGCTGAGGAGGGCAAGTCAGTGATAAAATCCATGGAGATTTCCGTCCATAGCTTACTAGGTACCTCGAGAGGAAGTAGTGTGCCAACAGGACGGGAGCGGGGCGTCTTAGCCCTAGCGCACGTAGTGCAAGCTGACACGTATGAGACCACGTCCAGTCGGATCTTGGGCCACCAAAACCGACGTGACACCAACTCCAAGGTACCCCTAACCCCTGGATGGCCAGCCAGGACAGCATCATGATGCTCCGCCAAAACCTTTAAGCGGAGATGAAGCGGTACAAACGTTTTGTTGATGGGAAGCTCAGATGGTACCTCCTACTGGGCCTCGGCAATCTCAGCCTCAACCTCGGTAGTGAGAGCCGAAACCACAACACCCTTCTGGAGGATGGGTACTGGATCTTCCTGAGGCTCTCCCCCCGGAAAACTCCTGGACAAAGCATCCGCCTTAGTGTTTTTAGAACCAGGTCTGTAAGTGACAACAAAGTTGAACCGCGTGAAAAACAATGCCCAGCGAGCCTGCCTGGGAGACAGACGCTTGGCAGACTCCAAATAAAGCAAATTCTTATGGTCGGTAATAACAGTAACCTGATGAACCGACCCCTCCAAGAAGTGTCGCCATTCCTCAAAGGCCAATTTGATTGCCAACAACTCCCTGTTGCCTTTATCGTAGTTACGTTCGGCGGTCGACAGTTTCTTGGAAAAATAGGCGCATGGACGCAAACCGCTCAAGGATGAGCCTTGTGACAGCACCGCCCACACACCAACCTCAGACGCATCGACTTCTACAACAAAAGGTTTCGATACATCTGGCTGCACAAGAATGGGAGCCGCAACAAACCTGTTCTTAAGAGATTCAAATGCGCACACAGCAGCCTCAGGCCAAACGGAGAAATTGGTACCCTTTTTAGTCATGTCAGTTAGCGGTTTAGCAATGATAGAAAAATCCTTGATAAACTTCCTATAGTAGTTAGAGAACCCAAGGAACCACTGAAGTGCTTTTAGGTTATCAGGCCGTTCCCAATGCAACACCGCTTGCACCTTAGCGGCGTCCATTTTAAAACCAGAAGCAGACACAATATAGCCCAAGAAAGGCAACTCCTGTACCGAAAATACACATTTCTCCAGTTTTGCATATAGCTTATTCTCTCTGAGAAGCTGTAACACCTGCCTGACATGATCTAAATGAGTATCACGGTTGCAAGAATATATGAGTATGTCATCTAGGTACACAATAACGAATTTCCCCAAAACATGCGAGAACACATAATTTATGAAATGTTGAAACACTGCCGGTGCGTTTGTCAACCCAAATGGCATCCCCAAATTTTCAAAATGACCCTCAGGGGTATTAAAAGCCGTCTTCCACTCATCACCTTGACAGACTCTTATGAGGTTGTACGCCCCCCTGAGGTCAAGCTTGGTAAACCACTTAGCACCTGCCACCTGGTTGAACAAATCTGGTATCAATGGCATAGGGTATGGATCACGAACCTTAATCTGGTTTAACTCTCTGAAATCCAGACACGGCCGTAGTCCACCATCTTTCTTCTTAACGAAGAAGAACCCTGCTGCCACTGGTGAGGATGAAGGCCTGATGTGGCCTTTGCTCAAACTTTCAGCAATGTAATCCTTTAGCGCTTGTCTCTCCGGACCAGAGATGTTAAACATCCTTGCTTTAGGCAATTTGGCCCCTGGTTTAAACCTGATAGTACAGTCATAGGAGAGATGTGGTGGCAACTCTGAACAACCCTTCTCAGAGAACACATCCACAAAATCCAGAAGTGACTCAGGAACGCTTGAAGTCACAGCAGAAACACATGTGGCCAAGCAATTCTCCTGACAGAAATCACTCCACTGAATTATGTCCTGAGTTTTCCAATCAATAACCGGGTTGTGTGTAGACAACCATGGAAAACCCAGAACCAATTGTGCCGGAAGACTCTTGAGCCCCTTACATGTAACCTGCTCGAAATGAAGAACCCCAATGAGGAGTTTAACCTCAGCCACAAACTCAGTAATCTCCCCCTGTGGGAGAGGAGCAGAATTGATGGTGACCACGCGGATAGGATGAGGCAGTTTTTCGATCCTAAAACCAGCAGTGCGCGCAAACTCCTCATCAATGAGATTTGTGGCAGAACCACTATCCACAAAAACAGTGATTGGCAGCTCTCTGCCAGCGACAACAACTTTGGCAGGGAGCATGCACTGAGAAACCATCATGGAGGATATACATAAGCTCAGATTGGACTCCTCCACACACTCTGAGCTTAGAAGTTTTCCGCCATTGTGTTTTTCTTTGACAGCAGAGGACAGATATTAATAAAATGACCAGTTTTACCGCAGTAAAAACAGGCTCCCTGCTTCCTGAGTACAGGGGCTCGATGCTTAACATGTGATACCCCTGCGATTTGCATAGGTTCCGTGGGCTCACCTGCAGCAACCTCACGTGAACCTAAACCTTCTCCCACAGGTGGCGTCTCATGATCCCCCTGACGCAAACGGCGATCAATGCGGACAACAAGACTCATAGCGGAATCTAGTGAAGCAGGAGTCTCGTACATCAGGAGGGTTTTTTTAACCCTATCAGAAACTCCATGAATAAAGTGACTCCGCAGCGCGGGATCATTCCACTGTGTGTCTACTGCCCAGCGGTGAAATTCAGAACAGTAATCCTCTGCAACATGCTCCCCCTGGCGAATAGTGCGTATCTTAGATTCTGCTAGAGCCATTCTGTCCGGATCGTCGTAAATGTGTCCTAGAGCAGAAAAAAAACTCTCCACTGAGTTAAATGTAGCAGAATCAGACGGCAAAGAAAACGCCCATGCTTGGGGATCCCCGCTTAATAATGACAACACTAGGCTCACACGCTGAGCCTCATTACTGGAGATCGGGCGCATACGGAAATACAGTTTGCAAGCTTCACGAAAAGAAACAAATTTACTGGGTTCCCCAGCAAACTTTTCAGGCAAAAGAAACTTAGGCTCAGCAATTTTACCTGTAACTCCGGCTTGCACATTAGATACTGCTAGTCCCTGTTGCTGCACTGCCCCCCTCAACTCAGTGACCTGTAGGGACAGCGCCTCCAACTGGCGGGTTATGGAAATCATGGGATCCATGGAAATAATGTTGGCCGATTATAATGTCACGGGAGACCTAGGTAGGAAAGAGCTAATAACCCGGGCCCCTGCGATTTCCCTCAGACTAGGGAAACCCTGACTGACCCTCTCCCAGAGTTTACACTGATGGTGTGCATGTCTGGGCCTCCACCCTTGCCCTATCTCCTGTTTCAACCCTAGGCTGAAACCACCACCCCCCCACCAGTGAAGAGACCACACTCCAATACCCACAGTTAGCACAGACAAGGATAACGGAAAAATAAGCACCACGCCGCAGTCACTCAGGAATACACTATAAATGCAAAGGGCAAAACAAATACAAATATGGGAAGGAGAAAATAAGACAAAGGGAAATACACCACCAGCAAGGATACTCCAACTACTTAGCTCACCACTCCAGACCGAGATAACCATGCACAAGACAGAAGCTATAATCGGCGACGCCCAATGTTCAGGAGAACTATTTAAAGGCAATGGGCATGGCCCAGCTTCCAATCCGAGCACCAGGTAAATTAACCCCGGACCAGCTAGATAAAATCTATTAAACCTAATCTAATTAACCCCTTCATGCCGCAGCCCTTTTTCATTTTTGTGTTTGTTTTTGCTTCCCTTTTTCCCAGAGATCTAACTTTCTTCTTTTTCCATCAATATAGCCATATGAGGGCTTGTTTTTTGCAGATCACCTGTGTGTAGCAGAAATACTACTAGCAATTTGGCAATGACAGCCAGAGGGTTCTGCCGCAGACCCCGGGTTGTCATGCCAACCCATTGGCGACTCGACACGGGCAACGATGGGCGGGAATAGTGACGCGATTCCAGCGAGATCACATTAAATGCCACTGTCAGAGATTGACAGCGGCATTTAACATTTTTGCGATTCCACCCGCTGCTGTTAGGCACACATCAGCTGTTCAAAAGATGTGTGCTTAGCGCTGGAGCCCACATCAAAGGGAGAGACACGACATGCGCTGTACATGTAAGGCGCATGTTCATGAAGGGGTTAAAAGTGTATAAATTTGGAGCCACAGGTCTAATCTATTTTTTTTTTTATTTGTATTTTTTATTTGTATATTCACTTTTGTATCCACATTTCTTTATTTGTTACTAAATCTTTATTTAAAGCTACAAGTGATAGTAAATAGAGATGATACAACGCAATAACACAACGCAATACAACTGAATTATTTTCGCAAAATATTTCCCATGCCAGAATAAGGGATAAGCAGAATAAATAGCCACCTACAGGACCACCGGAGAAAGGGTTGGGTTCTAATTTTTTTTAGTCTTATATACAGTACTAGTGATGCCACCAAAACTGTTTTAACAGTACTAAACATTCAACACAACTCTACACGCGGCACAGCTCGTTTATAATGTTTTTGTTCTGAAGGATTGAGAATTGATTATTAACTAAATAACTGAAAATAAATTTGAATGATAGAGTAGACCAAGAGTTGAGAGGCAGGGAATATATCTGCTTAGCTGAGGCTAATCTAGGTTTCATGCACATGTGGCAAAAATTCAGTTTGGTGCTCTTTCCTATATACAGCTTAAGTGGCTTGAGCAGTTGTCATGTGATCGCTCATATTCAATTTGCATACTAACAGTCTTGTGCCATCTATCCTCTCTTCCTGATTCTCTCAACGTTCAGTGAAAACTACAGTGCCTGCTTTATTGAGATGATAAGGAAAAGTTGGCATGTCATCTTAAGTATAAAAATCACATGTGAGTGGTCATGTAATGATCACTTGGGTCTACAAGCAGAGCTGAATACTGATAGTAAATACATTATACACTGCTAGGATCTGGCATGCTAGAAGCTTAATTTTATAATTAATGCCTCAATCATAAATACAGATGTAGTAATCCTTAACTTGTCAGTTGCACATTACTTTTCTGATCAGAGCCAATAACAGTACAGGAATACATCACCAGAAGCATCATCAATACATGAATACATTGCCAAATGCACCATCAGTACAGGAATACATTGACAGAAGCATCAACTGTAGAAGAATACATCGCCAGAAGCATCATCAGTACAGGAATACATCACCAGAAGCAACATACATTTCCAAAAGTACTATTAATACAAGAATACATAATCAGAAATTACAGGAATACAGCACCAGAAGCATAATCAATACATTAATACATTGCTAAAAGCACAATTGGTACAGGAATAGACTGTCAGAAGCATCATCAGTACATGAATACATTGCCAGATGCACCACAGGAATACATTTCAAAAGCACCATCTGGACACAAATACATTGAGTGAAGCACCATGATTGCAGGAATAGATCACCAGAACAACCCACCTCTTACTGCCACCTTTCCAAACTGGGCGTCCTCTAAACACTATCTCCTCATACTGTATCCCCCTATATATTCCAGTCTCTATAATGTGCACCTTCCTCACACTTTCTTATTCTGTATACTGTGCCCTTACACTGTCTTCCTATGCTGTCCTCTTTCTATACTGTGTCTGATATATCCCCATATGATCTCCATTTTCTATACTGTGCCCCTTCTTGCATTTTACTCTCCTGCATCTTGTCCCAACATTGCCCCTTCTTTATAATACCCCCCATACTGCCCAGTCTCACACTCTTCCCCACACTGTTCCTTCACACTGTCCCCCCATGCTGCCACCTCTATATAATGTCCCCTTCCCACACTTCCAGGTCTCTATACAGTGCCACAAACATGTTTCCCCACCATACTACATACCTTAAAACTCCCTTTTTTCTTCAGCTCCATTAGAGCGCCTACTTCTCGCAGTTTTCCTAATCTGTAGTGCAGGAGTTACATTAGGTGACCTCATGACGCTGCTGAATGTTGCCTTCACCTCAGAAGGTTGGAGTAGGTCAGAGCCTCAATTTTACTTGCATTTTTCATAAGAGAATGCAGAGAGCTAGCCTTTTATATGTTTTCTGAGCCTGCAGTTAGTTTAACAACTGTCTCAGAGAATGGCATAATCTCATTCCCAGGCCAAGGGGTGATATTTTGTCACGTGGGAGACACCACAGACTGTTGCAGGAAGCAGCCCAACAGTGCCCCCTTGCTGTCTGCACCCGGGGCAAATACCCTTACTGCCCCCCTAGTTTTGCTCCTGTGTTTAGTATATAGGAGGTCACGGATGGAAATGGGAGTCAGAAGACCCTGATAGCCCTGTACATTGTAAAATAATAGGGAATATGTAAGGATGTGATGAGCGGTAACAGTGGTAACTACATAAATGGTTTCCCATCCAACAGGTATAGTGATAAACTTCTGAGACTGATGGCTCATTTTCACGTCAGTGACTTCTTGTAAGCAAAAAAACAGTCCGAGTTTCCTCAGTGGTTCTTATCAGAGTTTTTTTTAGAGTTTGGTCAGTGTGTCAGATGTTAACATCCTTACCCAGGCATGTCACTCTCTGGAAGGAGAAAGGTTACCCCTTAGACACTCGGTTAAAGGCCTCTCATACTTCCAAAGCAGATCTCCTGCATTGCAATGAGGTAGGGAAAAACCCTGAAACACGTGTCTGCAAATTAAGATTCTGATTTGGCCTTTATCCAAAGTCATGTGGAAAGGCTTGTTAAAGGGTCGATATTGATTTTTGGATTGCTCTCTCTCTCTGAAGAGACAAGTTGCAGATTTTTCCAACAGAATTTGGTCAGAGTTTCATCACTTTTTCTGAAATAAAAAAAACTGATGGAGCTCAAGCTTCTCCTGTCAAACAGACCGTGAATAATACGGAGGGCATCGGAGTGCTGTCTGATTTTTTTTCACGGACCCATATACTTGCATTGGCTAGTTTTATCTGACACTCGGATCATTATCAGACAAGTATCCATTCACTTGTGTGGACCACTTGATCTGAGGAAAAAAATGACGGCTGATGAGTTAAGGGTTGGGGGACATATTCTGAAATCCCTATGTTTGGACGTTAAAACAGTAGGTTTCAAACATATATCTAAGAACACAAGCATAACACTTAGGCCGGGGTCACACTAGACCGTAATACGGACGAGTGCTATGCGATAAAAAATCGCATAGCACTCGGCCCAATGTTAATCTATGGTGCAGCTCCCATCATCCGATATTTTCTCCACCGTATTTCGGATCCGAGGGAACTCGCAGCAGGCTGCGATTGTCAGCGTATCTCGGCCGAGACTCGCCAATGAAAGTCTATGGGTGCGAGAAAAAATCGGATTACACACGGACCTGCAGTGTGACTTGCGAGAAATACGCAGCGGTGTTCTATAGAAAAGCCGGTAATTCAATTGCCGGCTTCTCATTTCTCCTTCACAAACCCGACAGGATATGAGACATGGTTTACATACAGTAAACCATCTCATATCCCCATTTTTTTTGCATATTCCACACTACTAATGTTAGTAGTGTGTATGTGCAAAATTTCAGCACTGTAGCTGCTAAAATAAAGGGTTAAATGGCGGAAAAAATTGGCGTGGGCTCCCGCGCAATTTTCTCCGCCAGAATGGTAAAGCCAGTGACTGAGGGCAGATATTAATAGCCAGGAGAGGGTCCATGGTTATTGGCCCCCCCGTGGCTAAAAACATCTGCCCCCAGCCACCCCAGAAAAGGCATATCTGGAAGATGCGCCTATTCTGGCACTTGGCCACTCTCTTCCCACTCCCTGTAGCGGTGGGATATGGGGTAATGAAGGGTTAATGCCACCTTGCTATTGTAAGGTGACATTAAGCCAGATTAATAATGGAGAGGCGTCAATTATGTCACCTATCCATTATTAATCCAATTGTTTGAAAGGGTTAAAAAACACACACACACATGATTAAAAAGTATTTTAATGAAATAAACACAGCGGTTGTTTTAATAATTTATTGCTCTCTCATTCCATTTTCAGACCCTCGCTTGGCAAAACAATAAACACACAAGATACATACCCTCTCTGATGAACTGTCACGTCCCACGAAGTAATCCATCTGAAGGGGTTAACTAATATTACAGGCACCAGCTGCGATAAACCACTCGCTCGTGCCTGTAATCCCCGGGTGCTGAAAGGAAAGCAGTGATCTATACTTACATTCAGTCGCGGTGATGCGCCCCTGCTGGATGTTCTCATGAACTGCAGCCTGGGAACTTTTTCCCATGCTCCAGGTCATATGAGGACATCCACCAGGAGGCGCATCACCGCGACTGAAGGTAACTATAGGTCATTGACCTACATTTCCTTCAGTCGCGGTGATGCGCCCCCTGGTGGATGTCCTCATATGACCTGGAGCGTGGGAAAAAGTTCCCAGGCTGCAGTTCATGAGAACATCCACCAGAGGGCGCCTCACCGCGACTGAATGTAAGTATAGATCACTGCTTTCCTTTCAGCACCCGGGGATTACAGGCACGAGCGAGTGGTTTATCGCAGCTGGTGCCTGTAATATTAGTTAACCCCTTCAGATGGATTACTTCGTGGGACGTGACAGTTCATCAGAGAGGGTATGTATCTTGTGTGTTTATTGTTTTGCCAAGCGAGGGTCTGAAAATGGAATGAGAGAGCAATAAATTATTAAAACAACCGCTGTGTTTATTTCATTAAAATACTTTTTAATCATGTGTGTGTGTGTTTTTTAACCCTTTCAAACAATTGGATTAATAATGGATAGGTGTCATAATTGACGCCTCTCCATTATTAATCTGGCTTAATGTCACCTTACAATAGCAAGGTGACATTAACCCTTCATTACCCCATATCCCACCGCTACAGGGAGTGGGAAGAGAGTGGCCAAGTGCCAGAATAGGCGCATCTTCCAGATGTGCCTTTTCTGGGGTGGCTGGGGGCAGATGTTTTTAGCCACGGGGGGGCCAATAACCATGGACCCTCTCCTGGCTATTAATATCTGCCCTCAGTCACTGGCTTTACCATTCTGGCGGAGAAAATTGCGCGGGAGCCCACGCCAATTTTTTCCGCCATTTAACCCTTTATTTTAGCAGCTACAGTGCTGAAATTTTGCACATACACACTACTAACATTAGTAGTGTGGAATATTCAAAAAAAAGGGGGATATGAGATGGTTTACTGTATGTAAACCATGTCTCATATCCTGTCGGGTTTGTGCAGGAGAAATGCAAAGTCGGCAATTGAATTACCGGCTTTTCACAGATATCGCGCTGAATGAAATATAAATACAGAATATATATATATGTGTCTCAATGACATATATATATATATATATATATATATATATATACTGTATATATGTTTTCCCGAACATTTGAGCACATAAATCCATTAGATGTCGGTTTTGCAAGCTTGCGAGAAAATCTCGGCATACGGATGCCATACGGATGTCACACGGATGTCACACGGATCATTTGATGCGAGGAAATCGCATCCTCGCACTGCACACGGATCACTGTTTTTGAAACATTTGTGCGATTCTCGGCCGTGAAAAATGGACCGTTTTTTTATACGTTAAGTGTGTCCCCGGCCTAAAGCCGATACTGACCCAAAATTTCATTTCATAAATAAAAAAAAATCAAAGCCTTGAAATATGAACAGAACATAAAAGATTAGAGCACTTTCTCGCTGTAATTTTGATTCAACCGATTGATTATAATTGGGAGAGACGTTAGGAACATTTCCTGCATATATATCACTGGAATGGTTTGAACAGATGTCTTGAACAGCAAACCATAGGAAATCTAAAGCGATATCGTGGTTATTAAACCTCTCCACAGAGCCCGGAGGAAGCCTTATTAGAATCACATGTAAAATGAGTCTTTTCACCTGTGAGAAACATAATAACCACTAACGTATAAAACAATGACCACAAATACCATATTTACTTAGAGAGAGAGATCTGATGTACAGTCAGCTACTTGAAGATTTGTTTTTGTACATGATTTGTTAGATAGGGTAACATGGAAAGGTCTGTATTAATTAGTCACATAGACACGGGAGAGGCATCCATCTTGAGGGCAGTTGCACAATATGAAAATATAATCTAAAATGCAGTAAGAAGTGGAGTGCTGAGAAAATGTGACTCAAAAAATCAGTCCTGCCTAGTAGCTTTGACTCTTGTCAATAGTGTTGCTACCAGGGAGGGGGGAGTCACATCAGGAGCAACTGCCACTCTCAGTGTATGTGCACACATTCAGTATTTGCAGCAGATTTTTGTGTTGGCGGGAAAAATGCACCAAATATGTGCTTTTTTGCATGCGTTTTTAATATGTGTTTTTTATGCTTGCTTTCCCA
The DNA here is from genome assembly GCF_051348905.1 of Ranitomeya variabilis. Classification (NCBI taxonomy): domain Eukaryota; kingdom Metazoa; phylum Chordata; class Amphibia; order Anura; family Dendrobatidae; genus Ranitomeya; species Ranitomeya variabilis. The sequence continues at coordinate 113,216,864 of NC_135237.1, read as the reverse complement.
CTCATTTAAATGGATGAAAAACAGTGCAAAAACATTGAAAGAATTGACATGCTGCAGATTTCAACCAGCTTCAAATCAGATGGTTTCTGAGTGCTGTCCTACAGACTTTCATAGGCTATCATCAGATCAAAATTTGACATGTTTTCAAGATATTTTTGTGAACTATACTTGCAGGGGCATACATAGAAATCATGGAGCCCCATAGAAGAAATTCTAATTGGGCCACCCCAAAAACAAAAAAAAAGTTAATATTCGGCGGCATCACAGAAGAGCATATCTCACAACTTTGCAGCATTTACAAAGTAATTTTACTCCTGCGGAAGGCTTAGATTCCCCTTTCATTGCACCTATAAAGTATGTGCCCCACAAACACTATATGATACACCCACAGTGAATTCCTCCACAGTACTCTCCACATGCACAGTATGATGATCCTACTGTGCCCCACCTCAACTACCTCAGCAAAGTATGGTGACCACAACTGTGACCCCAGCACAGGCCTCCATGCAGTATAATAGGCCTAGATACAGTATAATGGCCCCCCAACAGCCCTCCAAACAGTATAATGGTCCCCACACAGCCCTATACACATTACGACAGAATCCATACAAACCTTCGGATTGTATAATTGCTTGAATACAGTATAATGGCCTCCACATAGTCCTCCATAAAGTATAAAGGCTCCCACATAGCCCTCCAAATATTATGATTCCCACATAACCCTCCAAATATTATGATGTCCCCCACATAACCCTCCAAATATTATAATGGCTTCCACATATCCCTCCAAATATAATTGCTCCAATGTGGTATAATGGGTCCCATAGTCCTCCATATTGTATACTGCATCCTCCATATACAATGGGGTAAATAAGTATTTTATACACTGCAGATTTTGCAAGTTTTCCCAACTAGAAAGAATTGAGAGGTTTGCATTATCACACTCGTCAATCACACTCCAATATCTCCACTATAGCCAAGACCAAAGAGCTGTCTAAGAGCTGTCCAGATACAAAATTGTAGACCTGCACAAGGCTGGGATAGGTTACAGGACAATAGGCAAGCAGCTTGGTGAGAAGGCAACAACTGTTGGCACAATTCTTAGAAAATGGAAGAAACACAAGATGGCTGTCAATCCTCCTTGGTCTGGGGCTCCATGCAAGATCTCGCCTCATGAGGTAAGGATGATTCTGAGTTAGGTCACAATCAGCCCAGAAGTACATGGGAGGACCTGGTCAATGACCTGAAAAGAGCTGGGACCACAGTCTCAAAAATTACCGTTAGTAACACACTTTACTGTTATGGATTAAAATCCTGCATGGCACTCAGGGTCCCCCTGTTCACGACCGTACAAGTCCAGGTCTGTTTGAAGTTCACCAATGACCCTCTGGATGATCCTCATGGGAAAAGGTCATGTGGTCAGATGAGACCAAAATAGAACTTTTTGGTATCAGCTCAACTCACCAACTTTGGAGGAAGAAGGATGAGTAGAAGAACACATCCAAGCTGTGAAGCATGGTGGGGGAAACATCATACTTTAGTTATGCTTTTCTACAAAGTGGAGAGGAAGACTTCACCGTATTGAAGGAGGATGGACGAGGTCATGTATCTAGAGATTTTGGACAACAACCTCCTTCCTTCAGTAAGAGCGTTGAAGATGATCGTGGCTGGCAGTGGCGTAACAACAAAGTTATGGGCCCCGGTGCGAATTTTCAAATGGGGCCCCCCCCCATGCAGTGTGTTATGCATTATGCACAGTGCGGGGCTGGGATTCACAGGCAGGGCGGCCGCGCAGGCGCAGTCTGCGAGTCTGCATCTGAGGTCAGACGGGCATCGCTCACTGCGCCTGCCCCAGGCAGAACAAAACAGCGTAGGCACCGGATTTGAGTGGAAAACAACGCGGAGGGGGCGGCGCCCGGCGCCAAAGAAGATGTGAGTGACTGAAGTGTGGCGTGTGCAGCAGGGGGGTTAAGACAGGTATTTTGGCGAAATTATAAAGTGCTTTATTTTGGCTATAACGGCACCACAAACTAAAAGAGCCACCTTGTTAGAATGCAGCATTACTGCTGCACAAGGTGGCTGTTTTAGTTTCTAACTGATGGAGGGGGTGACAGTGTCCCTTTAAGTGAGTGTGGCACAGCCCAAAATCTGATCCAGGACCAGTGCAATTCACTATTGAATATGCTGACCATAAGGTTTCAACATCACATTACTATATCCAATAAGATAAAGGATCCAACCAATATAGAACTACCCGTATATACTCGAGTATAAGCCGACCCGAGTATAAGCCGACCCCCCTAATTTTGCCACAAAAAAATGGGAAAATTTAATGACTCGAGTATAAGCCTAGGATGGAAAATGCAGCAGCTACCGGTAAATGTCAAAAGTAAAAATAGATACCAATAAAAGTAAAATGAATTGAGATATCAGTAGGTTAAGTGTTTTTGACTATCCATATGGAATCAGGAGCCCCATATAATGCTCCATACAGTTTGATGGGCCCCATTAGATGCTCCATATTAAAATATGCCCCATATAATCCTGCATAAAGGGTAATAATGGCCCCATAAGATGCTCCATAGAGATATTTGCCCTATATAGTGCTGCACAAGTGTTATGGCCCCATAAGATGCTCCGCACAGTCACTGCCCCTTATAGTGCTGCACAAGTGTTATGGCCCCATAAGATGCTCCGCACAGCCACTGCCCCTTATAGTGCTGGCGCTGCACAAGTGTTACGGCCCCATATGATGCTCCGCACAGCCACTGCCCCTTATAGTGCTGCACAATCGTTATGGCCCCATAAGATGCTCCGCACAGCCACTGCCCCTTATAGTGCTGCACAATCGTTATGGCCCCATAAGATGCTCCGCACAGCCACTTGCCCCTTATAGTGCTGGCGCTGCACAAGTGTTATGGCCCCATAAGATGCTCCGTATAGCCACTTGCGACTTGCCCCTTATGCTTTTGCTGCCATAAAAAAAATAAATCACATACTCACCTCACCTCTCTCTCTTCGCTCAGGACCCCCGTCACTTTCAATATTTACCTGGCTGCTCCTCGTGAGGCTCCGTCTTCGGCACTGACGTTCAGCAGAGGGCGCGCACTGACTACGTCACCGCACCCTCTGACCTGAGCGTCACAGCCAGAGGACGCTGATGACAGAGCCGCACCGGAACGAGGAGAGGTAAATATCGCGCAGCGCTGCGCAGCGCTGTATACTCACCTGCTCCTGGCACTGCATCCCTGCTTCCACTGCTGCATCTTCTTCCTGTATTGAGCGGTCACATGGTCCCGTTCATTACAGAAATGAATATGCGGCTCCACCCCTATGGGGGGTGGAGCCGCATATTCATTTCTGTAATGAGCGGGACCATGTGACCGCTCAGTGCAGGAAGAATCTGCAGCGCTGGAAGAAGCAGGGACGTCCAGGGACCGCGCCGGGAGTAGGTAAGTATAATTAGAGAGCGGTGACGGCTCCCTGCTGCGGGTCACTCACAAATGGTGGGTCATCATCAATCATGGGTCATTTTATTCTTCTTCACTACTGTCCATGGGGCCCCTAAGTAGTCTGGGCCCCATCGCAGCTGCGACCGCTGCGGCCGCGGTAGTTACGCCCCTGGTGGCTGGGTCTTCCAGCATGACAATGACTTGAAACACCTAGCCAGAGCAACTAAGGAGTGACTCTGTAAGAAGCATTTCAAGGTTCTGGAGTGGCCTAGCCAGTTTCCAGACATGAACCCAATAGAAAAACTTTGAAGGGAAATGAAGCACAATGTTTCTAAGCAACAGTCCTGAAACCTGAAAGATCTGAAGAAGATCTGTGTGGAGGAGTGGGTCTAAAATCCCTGCTTCAGTGTGTGCAGACTTGGTCAAGAAATACAGGAAACATCTGACCTCTGTAACTGCAAACAAAGGTTTCTGTACCAAATATTAAAGGGAACCTGTCAGGTTACCCACACCCTCCAACCCTATTTATGAGCAAATCCCCTGCCTAACCAGCCCTGTATAATGTTATTGAGTGAAAACAAGGCATAAAAACAGTTTTTGTATTGTCCCGGTTTCCAATGCTAATGAGGGCTTTGACTAGTCTGGGGCAACTAACGCCTCATCAACTAGTCAGAGTCCTCAATAGCATAGGAAACAGGGACAATATAAATGCTTTTTTTATACCTTATTTTCACTCCGTGCTGGGTTGGAGGGCATGGGAGACCGGACAAGTTACCTTTAAGTTCCATTTTTCTATTGTATCAAATACTTATTTCATGAAAAAATGCTAATTAATTATATAAAAGTCATACAATGTGATTTTCTGATTTTTTTTAAAACATTCTTTCTCTCACAGTTGAAGAGTTCCTATGATAAATATTACAGACCTCTTCATTCTTTGTAGGTGGGAAAACTTGTAAATTCAGAAATGCATCAAATACTTATTTTCCTCATTGTAGTATAATGTGCTCCTCATAGTCCTCCATAAAGTATAATACACTCCCATAGTTCTCCATGTAGTATAATGTGCTCCCCGTAGTCCTCCATATAGCATAATACTTTTCCTATAGTCCTCCATATAGTATAATTCACTTTCCATAGTCCTCCATTAAATATAATTCACTCCCTATAGTCCTCCATATAGTATAATGCACTCCCCATAATCCTCCCTATATTATAATGCACGCCTCATAATTCTCCATACAGTATAATGTATTCCCAATAGTCCTCCTATATAATATAATGTACTCCCAATAGTCCTCCATGTAGTGTAATGTGCTCCCCATAGTCCTCCATATAGTATAATGTGTTCCCTATAGTCCTCCATATACTATACTGCATTTCTCATAAACCTCCATATAGTGTAATGCACTCCTTATAGTCCTCTATATAGTATAATGCACTCCCCATAATCCTCCATATATTTTAATGCACTCCCCATAATTCTCCGTAAAGTATAATGCACTCCCCATAGTCCTCCATATAGTATAATGCACTCCCCATAGACGTCCATGTGGTATAATGCGCTCCCCATAGTCATCCATGTAGTGTAATGTGCTTCCCAAAGTCCTCCATGTAGGATTATGCACTCCTCATAGCCCCCCATATAATATAATGCACTCTTCATAATCCTCCATACAGTAAAATGCACTCCCTATAGCCCTTCATATAGTATAATGCCCTCCCCATAGCTCTCCATACAGCCTAATGTACCTTATAGGCCTACATATAATATAATGCACCCCCATAGTCCTTCATATAGTATAATGCTCTCCCCATAGTCCTCAATATAGTATAATGCACTCCCCATAGTCATCCATATAGTAGAATTTTGTTCCCATAGTCCTCCACATATTATACAGCGGCATATAAAAGTGTGGGCACCCCTGGTCAAAATTACTGTTATTGTGAAGAGTTAAGCAACTTGAAGATTAACCCCTTTCTGACATTAGACGTACTATCCCGTCGAGGTGGGGTGGGCCCGTATGACCACTGATGGGATAGTATGTCATATGTGATCGGCCGCGCTCTCGGGGGGAGCGCGGCCGGGTGTCAGCTGACTATCGCAGCTGACATCCGGCACTATGTGCCAGGAGCTGTCACGGACCACCCCCGGCAAATTAACCCCCAGCACACTGCGATCAAACATGATCGCAGTGTTCTGGCAGTATAGGGAAGCATCACGCAGGGAGGGGGCTCCCTGCGTGCTTCCCTGAGACCCCCGGAGCAACGCGATGTGATCGCGTTGCTCCGAGGTCTCTTACCTCCTCCTCCCTGCAGCAGGCCCAGATCCAAAATGGCCGCGGGGCTGCATCCGGGTCCTGCAGGGAGGTGGCTTCACAGCGCCTGCTCAGAGCAGGCGCCGGGAAGCCTCCAGGAGTGCAAGTCAGATCGATGATCTGACACAGTGCACAGCAAAGTGTCAGATCAGCGATCTTACACTATAACATGATGCCCCCCGGGGCAATGTTATAGTGTAAAAAAAAAAAATATTCACATGTGTAAAAAAAATAAAAAAAAATTCCCCCAAAAAAATAATATTGTTCCTATAAATACATTTCTTTGTCTAAATAAAAAAAAACAATAAAAGTACACATATTTAGTATCGTCGAGTCTATAATGACCCGACCTATAAAACTGTCCCACTAGTTAACCCCTTCAGTGAACACCGTAAAAAAAAAAAAACGAGGCAAAAAACAACGCTTTATTATCATACCGCCAAACAAAAAGTGGAATAACACGCGATGAAAAAGATGGATATAAATAACCATGGAACCACTGAAAATGTCATCCTGTCCCGCAAAAAACGAGCCACCATACAGCGTCATCAAAGAAAAAATAAAAAAGTTATAGTCCTCAGAATAAAGCGATGCAAAAATAATTATTTTTTCAATAAAATAGTTTTTATCGTATAAAAGCGCCAAAACATAAAAAAATGATATAAATGAGGTATCGCTGTAATCGTACTGACCCGAAGAATAAAACTGCTTTATCCATTTTAACAAACGCGGTACGGTATAAACGCTTCCCCCAAAAGAAATTCATGAATAGCTGGTTTTCGGTCATTCTGCCTCACAAAAACCGGAATAAAAAGCGATCAAGAAAAGTCACGTGCCCGAAAATGTTACCAATAAAAACGTCAACTCGTCCCACAAAAAACAAGACCTCACATGACTCTGTGGACCAAAATATGGAAAAATTATAGCTCTCAAAATGTGGTAACGCAAAAAATATTTTTTTGCAATAAAAAGTGTCTTTCAGTGTGTGACGGCTGCCAATCATAAAAATCCGAGGGGTGCAGTTTTTAGAATGGTGTCACAATTGGTTATTTTCTATCATATAGACCCCTCAAAATGACTTCAAATGAGATGTGGTCCCTAAAAAAAATGGTGTTGTAAAAATGAGAAATTGCTGGACATGTGGGAAATGTTAATTATTAAGTATTTTATGTGACATATCTCTGTGATTTAATTGCATAAAAATTCAAATTTGGAAAATTGCTAAATTTTCACAATTTTCGCCAAATTTCCATTTTTTTTCACAAATAAACGCAGGTAATATCAAAGAAATTTTACCACTACCATGAATTACTATATGTCTTGAGAAAATAATGTCAGAATCACTGTGATCCGTTGAAGCGTTCCAGAGTTATAACCTCATAAAGGGACAGTGGTCAGAATTGTAAAAATTGGCCTGGTCATTAACATGCAAACCACCCTTGGGGGTAAAGGGGTTAAATGATCTCTAAAAGGCCTAAAGTTAAAAATGATACATTTGCCTTGTATTTTAGGGGAAAAAAATATATATTTTCATCTTTTACATTTTAAGAATTACAAAAAGGAAAAAGGGCCCATGCAAAAGTTTGGGCACCCTGCATTATTAGTGTCCAACACCCTGCTCAATGTAGGATTCCCTAAACCATCTCAGACAGATGTCTGTCCAGCCTCTGTTTGAAGACTTCAATTCAAGAACTCACCACCTCTAATGGCAGCCTGTTCCACTCATTGATCACCCTCACTGTCAAAAAGTTTTTCTAATATCTAATCTGTATCTTCCCCCTTTCAGTTTCATTCCATTGCTTCTCTAGTTTATACGAGTGTGCAAATGAGGATAAGTATGATCCCTCTTCACTGTGACATCCTTTCAGATATTTGTAGACAGCTATTAACTCTCCTTCTAACCCTCTGTTTTTGAAGCTAAACATTCCCAGATCCTTTCACCGTTCCTCGTAGAACATACTTTGCAGTCCAATCACCATACTGGTAGCTCTTCTCTGATCTTGCTCTAGTCTTTTGTGGTGCCCAGAACTGGACCAGTATTCTAGATGAGACCTGCCCAAAGAGAATGAGACCTGCCCAAAGAGAAGTAGAGGGGGATAATTACTTCAAGTGATCTAGACTCTATGCTTCTCTTAATACATCCTAGAGCTGTGTTTGCCTTTTTTTTCTGCTGCATCATACAGTTGACTATTGTGCAGTCTGTGATCTATTAGTATACCAAAGTCTTTCTCACACGTGCTGTTGCTTAGTTCTATTACTCCCATTCTGTATATGTATTTTTTGTTTTTCTTGCCCAGATGTAGAATTTTGCATTTCTCCCTGTTAAATACCATTCTATTAGTCGCTGTCCATTGTTCAAGCTTATCTAGATCCTTCTGAAACCTTTCACTGTCTTTTATAGTGTTAACTATCCCTCCTAGCTGTGCATAGTTTGCAATTTGACATGTTTACCTTCAGTTTCCTTATCTAGATCATTTATAAAAATGTTGAACAACACTGGGGCTAGGACCTAGGTTCGCCGTGAAGTGGCAGTGGGCTTCATACAGTCTGATTAGAATGTTAAACTAAGAACCACATGTTCAGTAATATATATTTTTGCCTAGCGGCATTAGATCAATGTATGATTTTTGGAGGTGCGGTCCTTGCTCTTTTTTTTTTGTGCTTAAGCTTTTACATGCCACTATAATGCGCTTCCCATAGTCCTCCATATAGTATTATGCATTCCCTATAATACTCCATATAGTATTATACACTCGCCATAGTCCTTCATATAGTTTAATGCGCTAACCATATTCCTCCATCTAGTATAATGCTCTCCTCATAGTCCTCCATATAGTATACTGCACTCTCCATAGTCTTCCATATAGTGTAATGCACTCCCCATAGTCAACCATAGTCAAGACAGTATAATACACTCCTCATAGTCTACTATACAGTTTTATGGAAACCACAAGGTACTCAATGATTTTTTAAAAAACACAATACTCACCTCTCCTCATTCCCCCACTTCTTCAGTCTCTGTAACAAGCATTCTTAAGCACCCGCACATCTCAGCACACCAGGTGCCATGTAGTGACGTTATTACACTCACTGCGACATTAGACGCTGAGGAAGTATGATGGAGGAGGAAGTGTCTGCTGACACTCCCTTTTTCATCATTGGATTTTAATCAGAACGCCGATACAATTGAACTTGTAAAGACGAGTGGGAAGGAAGGGCCATGTGTTGCTGCTGGTACCATGCCTCTCGACTCTTCCAGTGTTAGAAAGCAGTAGGTAAGGTCCTGGATGGCAGATATATGCCACTGAGGTGGTTGGCATTGGTAATGTAAAAATCTGTAACAGTAACACTAGGTTACTGAGAGTGTTAATTTGACTTGATTTTGGGTCTGGGATTTAGGAACAACCGAAAGAGTATGAGGGAAAAAAATTGCTACCAAAATCCAGCCAAGAATTTACAAGTCTAATAACAGCAGCTGGGTTAGCACAGCAGAGTGGAGTTGTGCTATAGCTGAACAGAGGTGTTTATCTGGTGAACACGTTTAATACTACTTGGGCTAATTCTGCTTGGAATATCAAGATTGGTGAGGCTGGAACATTTAGTTTGGACATTGAACCTGAAGAAGGGACTATTTATGTAATGCATTTGTACTGAAGGAAGGTTGTTTTCACTTTGGGGCTATAAAGTTTTTGATGGAAAATAATTTAAACCTTATGCTGTTATAATATTAAAACCCTGTGTATATGCTGTGGTATGGCCACTGGCCATGTGGTTAATGGGCGGTATGTATCACAGAGGTTGGTGGCCCTGTGATGGAAGCCTGAGTTTGTTTTGCTCAGCAGATCTACTGCTGATTAGTGTTAAGCATTCCGATACCGCAAGTATCGGGTATCGGCCGATACTTGCGGTATCGGAATTCCGATACCGAGATCCGATACTTTTGTGGTATTGGGAATCGGTATCGGGATTAATATCAATGTGTAAAAGAAAGAATTAAAATAAAAAATAGGGATATACTCACCTCTCCGGCGGCCCCTGGACTTTACCGCCATAACCGGGAGCCGTTGTACCTAAGAATGCGCGCTTGAAGGGCCTTAGATGACGTCACGGCGCTCTGATTGGTCCGTAGCGGGCGTGTGACCACTACGCGACCAATCACAAAGCCGTGACATCACCTAAGGTCTTTCAAGTGCTTGAGAGACCTTAGGTGACGTCACGGCTTTGTGATTGGTCGCGTAGCGGTCACGCGACCGCTACGCGACCAATCAGAAGCTGCGGACGTCTTCTAAGGTATTTCAAGCGCTTGAAAGACCTTAGGTGACGTCACGGCTTTGTGATTGGTCGCGTAGCGGTCGCGCGACCGCTACGGACCAATCAGAGCGCCGTGACGTCATCTAAGGCCCTTCAAGCGCGCATTCTTAGGTACAACGGCTCCCGGTTACGGCGGTAAAGTCCAGGGCGCGTCAGAGGGTGAGTATATCCCTATTTTTTATTTTAATTCTTTCTTTTACACATTGATATGGATCCCAGGGCCTGAAGGAGAGTTTCTTCTCCTTCAAACCCTGGGAACCATACAGGATACCGTCCGATACTTGGTGTCCCATTGACTTGTATTGGTATCGGGTATCGGTATCGGATTAGATCCGATACTTTGCCGGTATCGGCCGATACTTTCCGATACCGATACTTTCAAGTATCGGACGGTATCGCTCAACACTACTGCTGATGGTTTTGCTATACATTGGAAAGGCTTCTAGGTGACTTGGAGCGATTTGTGGGTCCAGTAACCTACATACCCCACCCAAGGGGGTATGTCTGAACACCCAAGATGGAGCCTGTGTGTTTGTGCACAGGCGGCAGTGCTGGCTAGTCTGAGCCAGAGTGAGGAGGCCTCTGTTATTCCTCTGAAGAGGACGCCTCTGAGGTATCCGGGAACCTGTGCGACTGTCACGGACAGTTAATGGACGCTAACCCATATTAGACACACCGGGCTCAGTGAGGACCGTGGGTACTGTAGAGCCGAATGGTTGTCGGATGGTGCACGGGGTGCTGTATGTTTCCAACTTCCTGAAGTGAGGTTTATACTGTACTAATAAACTGAATGGACTTTTAACCCTGAGGGTCCAGGGCATATTCCTCAATGAACAGCCAAGTGAGTACTCCCCAGCAGGGCCGCCATCAGGGCATTACTGTCCTTACTGCTGTATGGGGCCCGGTCAGCAGCAGTACACAGAAGGGCCTGCAGATCCGGGGCCCCACTGTTGTGCTTCTACTAATCGGGCCCCATCGTGCACTAAAATACTGTGCACTGCGGCGCACACGTCGGCGCTGGGACCCGGGAGCCTTTTTGGAGCTGTGCACGGCCGTCTTACCTAGTCGGCTGCACAGCTCCTGCTCGGCTGTAGCTAGAATGTATGGGCTCCCTGCAGGTCCTGACTACAGTCCATACATTCTAGCAGTCTCAGCAGTGAATGTGGTGGATGGGGACTGCAAATGATGATGTGGGGGTGATGGGGGCTGAAAATGATGATGTGGGGATGCTGGGGACTGCAAATGATGATGTGGGGGTGATGGGGACTGCAAATGATGATGTGGGGGTGATGTGGACTGCAAATGATGATGTGGGGGTGATGGGGAATGCAAATGATGATGGGTGATGTGGACTGCAAATAATGATGTGGGGGTGATGGGGACTGCAAATGATGAAGTGGGGGTGATGGGGACTGCAAATGATGAAGTAGAGGTGATGTGGACTGCAAATGATGCAGGGGTGATGGGGACTGCAAATGATGAGGTGGAGGTGATGGGGATTGCAAATGATGAAGTGGAGGTGATGGGGACTGCAAATGATGATGTGGGGGTGATGGGGACTGCAAATGATGATGTGGGGGTGATGGGGACTGCAAATGATGATGGGGTGATGGGGACTGCAAATGATGAAGTGGGGGTGATGTGGACTGCAAATGATGAAGTGGGGGTGATGTGGACTGCAAATGATGAAGTGGGGGTGATGTGGACTGCAAATGATGAAGTGGGGGTGATGTGGACTGCAAATGATGCAGGGGTGATGGGGACTGCAAATGATGAGGTGGGGGTGATGGGGACTGCAAATGATGAAGTAGAGGTGATGTGGACTGCAAATGATGCAGGGGTGATGGGGACTGCAAATGATGAGGTGGAGGTGATGGGGATTGCAAATGATGAAGTGGAGGTGATGGGGACTGCAAATGATGATGTGGGGGTGATGGGGACTGCAAATGATGATGTGGGGGTGATGGGGACTGCAAATGATGATGGGGTGATGGGGACTGCAAATGATGAAGTGGGGGTGATGGGGATTGCAAATGATGATGTGGGGGTGATGTGGACTGCAAATGATGAAGTGGGGGTGATGTGGACTGCAAATGATGAAGTGGGGGTGATGTGGACTGCAAATGATGAAGTGGGGGTGATGTGGACTGCAAATGATGCAGGGGTGATGGGGACTGCAAATGATGAGGTGGGGGTGATGGGGACTGCAAATGATGAAGTAGAGGTGATGTGGACTGCAAATGATGCAGGGGTGATGGGGACTGCAAATGATGAGGTGGAGGTGATGGGGATTGCAAATGATGAAGTGGAGGTGATGGGGACTGCAAATGATGATGTGGGGGTGATGGGGACTGCAAATGATGATGTGGGGGTGATGGGGACTGCAAATGATGATGGGGTGATGTGGACTGCAAATGATGAAGTGGGGGTGATGTGGACTGCAAATGATGCAGGGGTGATGGGGACTGCAAATGATGAGGTGGGGGTGATGGGGATTGCAAATGATGGGGACTGCAAATGATGAAGTGGGGGTGATGGGGACTGCAGATGATGAATTGTGTTTGAGGGGGTACTGCACATGATGAAATGATAGGGGGCTGCAAATGATGAAGTAAGGGGGACTGCAGATGAAGTGAAGGGGGATAAGGGACTAAATGATGAAGTATGGTGGACTGCAAATAATGAAGTGAGGGTGATGGGGGCTGGACATGAAGTGAGTGTGAGGGACGGGGGACAGCAATTGAATTGAAGGTGGGGAGAGCAAATGCTGTATTGAAGGTGGGGAGAGCAAATAATGAATTTTGAGGGTGGGGAAGAGCAGTTGATAATGAATAGAGGGTGGTAGAGAGAGAAGACATGACAATGAATTGAGGCAGAAGGGGTATGTAACTATAATGAATTGGGGTAAGGGTTAGAGAGGGAGGTACATAGTGGGGTCGTTGAGGATAAAGTGACTAGTAATAAAGTGGGGGAAAGAGTACAGGTGCTAATTAATTTATATATTAAATGGGGAAAGTGGCTATGTACAGATAGTGGCGGATTATAATTTATATTTGGAATGGTGGGTTGCATAATAACCAATTATATATTAATGGTGGGTGAACATCTGTATTCAGATGTGTAGTGTAGAAGAAAGGGAAAAAGTGGGGAATGTGCTCTGGAAGCTGTGCTCTAGATAACTGTGTTATTTTATGCAGAGACAAGTCCTGGCTGAAAGAAGTGATGGCGGTCTGCCCTGGATTAAAAAGAAACGCAAAGATGAAGGACTTCAGCTAGAGACATCACTGGTAAGTCAGTATGTTACCTGTACACTGACACTATACACTGTATACTGTATACAGAGCTCCTGTCTATAATGTAACCGGTGATCACTGTATTACTTGTACACTGGCACGCTGTACAGAGCTCCTGCATATAATTTCAATGGTGATCACTGTATTACTTGTACACTGACACTATATACAGAGCTGATGTGTTTAATGTCACTGTGAACACTTTATTATCTGTACACTATCACTATATACAGAGCTCCTGTGTATAATGTCACTAGTGATCACTGTATTACCTGAACACTGACACTATATATATATAGAGCTCCTGTGTTTTGGCGGTATTTGTTCCTTGTATGTGCTATTATTCGGTCACTGTGTAGTGGTAATATGTGGTCTGGTCATGTGGTTTTGGTATTTGTTCCTTGTATGTAGTTGGTCACATGTGGTGGCAATATGTGGTCTGGACATGCTGCGGTGGTATTTGTCCCTTGTATGTGATATTGTTCAGTCACTGTGGTGGTAATATGTGGTCTGCACATGGTGTGGTGGTATTTGTTCCTTGTAGATAGTATTATAGGTCACTATGCGGTGATAATATGGTGTCTGGTCATGGTGTTGTGGTATTTGTCCCTTGTATGTGGTATTGGTCATTTGAAAAATTGAAAAATAAATAAAAATATACCTAAATTGTATTGCATATTTTAACAAATGTTTGATAGGTTAGAGTAGAGTAGGGCCTGGCCAAAAGAGTCTACCTTGTCGTCGTGGCAGATTAGAAAACCTTTTGGCCAAAACAAAAGCTGCTGGCTATGTGCGTGATCTGGTGATGGGAACTGTTAATGTGTGATTGGTGAGGTGGAGTTTTTCCAAGAGACAGCGGTGGAGCTGTGGACAATTTGAGGGGTGGAGGTGGGGCTGGGGTGGAGCCTGATCGGAGTCTTAAGGGGGCCCCGAAAATTTTGCCAGTATGGGGCCCCGAAATTCCTAGAGGCAGCCCTGCTCCCCAGTCCACAAATAGTGGAGAAGCGTCACAGTGCGTAACAAAGCGGCTACCAGAGAGCTGAAACTCTACACCAGTTAATGTATTTTTATGTAAGGAAGCGCATAAAAAAAAGTACAAAATTATTATTCTGTCCTTGAACTGCTTTCTTTACAGCAATGTGGTTCACTTTGAAACCGCACTCTTCTTTATCTACTAATCGATATGCAAAAGAGGGTTTATCTTCATTTGCAGACCGGGCAGCAACAGCTGTAATGTTCAAGGGCAATTATTGGAGTTGTGAGAATCACAGCTTTTTCAAGTGAGCAACTGCATAATTCCTTCTCATCTGTACCATTCAATATGACCCTATGTGCTCTTGTCTCCCTTCTTTTTTCTATACGCGCACTTAGGCAGAAACCTATCACTTGAGTGTAGCGGGCTGGGAGAAGCCGCTGGAGATCAGCCCGCCCTGGAGTATGTTTTTCTCTGCAATGCTGCAGTATTTCAGAGTCAAACATACCTTGCTGAGATCGTACAGCCAGTGCCTGATAAATTCTGTCCTTGGATCAGGTAACATGTATCAGCTGTCATGTTCACTTTTTAATGCAACCTAAGAAACATCTTTATATAGCTCCTCCTTGTTGCTGTGACAGAGCATGCTCAGTGATTTGTTCAGTTCTGCACATACACAAGTTCAATATATAAAATTGTACAACTTTTACATTCTTGTGCTCTGTAACATCCCTGCCGGCATCACTTCATGGTTTCTCATCTCATCTCTTATTCACCACTCCCGGCCATGCTTTGAGTTCTGTCCTCTGCCGGCTCCATGCTCTGTGCCTCATGTCCATGCTTACTGCATACTTCCTGGCTGTGTGCTTAGTGCGGCAGCCCCAGCACTTCCTGTTTCTTATAGAGACTGTGTGCACCTTCCTAAGGTGTCCCCAGCCAATTGCCAAGAGGCATCAGGTACTTAAGGCATCTCCACCCCTAGGGGGATGTCTGAGCAACGTACTTTCTCAGTTAGTGTCTTGCTGCTGAGTTGTCAGGTCCTGTCTTGCTGTATCTCTCGTTTCCGCCTCCCAGGGGGCTGCATACCCTGGTCTGTACATGTATACTGTGTCTCTCGTTTCTGCCTCCCAGGGGACTGCATACCCTGGTCTGAATACTTGTTCCTGTAACTGATCTCGTACCTGACCCTGTCTGAACTAAATCCTATACCTGTGTCTGTTATCCCTGTCTGTAGCCTTCCCTATCCTGTGGTGGGTTTCCTTGTGTTCACTCCTTCTACTCTTGGCTCCACATCCTGTGGCTCTGCTCTTTGCTCCGCATCCTGCGGCTCTGCTCTTTGCTCACATCCTGTGGCTCTGCTCTTTGCTCTGCAACCTGAAGCTCTGCTCTTTGCTCCGCACCCAGCAGCTCTGCTCTTTGCTCCACACCCTGCTTCTCTGCTCTTTGCTCCACAACCTGCGGTTCTGCTCTTTGCTCCACAACCTGCGGTTCTGCTCTTTGCTCCACAACCTTTTTTTCTGCTCTTTGCTCTGCAACCTGTGGTTCTGCTCTGCTGCTCACCTTACGGTTCTGCTCTGCTGCGCACCTTGTGGTTCGACTCTGCTGCGCACCTTGCGGTTCTGCTCTGCTGCGCACCTTGCAGTTCCACTCTGGTGCGCATCCTGCGATTCTGCTTTGCACCACATCCCGCTGTTCTGCTCTGCTCCACAGCCTGTGGTTATTCTCTGCTCTGCTCCGCATCCTGCAATTCTGCTCTGCTACACATCCCGCGCTTCAGCTCCTTTAGTCTGTACTGGCTCCTACCAGTTCCTGCCCCTCCAGTCTGAACTGGTTCCTACCTGTTCCCTTTTCCTACTCGTACGCCTATGTTCCTTTCCTATCTGCCCGCCTGCCTGCCAGAGTGCCAGCCGTGCCCGCTTGCCTACCAGTGTGCCAGCTGTGCCTGCCTGCCAGAGTGCCAGCCATGCCCACCTGCCTGCCAGAGTGCCAGCCATGCCCGCCTGCCAGAGTGCCAGCTGTGCCTGCCTGTCAGAGTGCCAGCCATGCCTGCCTGCTTGCCAGAGTGCCAGCCATGCCCGCCTGCCTGCCAGAGTGCCAGCCGTGTCATCCTAAGTACCAGCCTTGCTCGTCTGTACTTGCCCGCACCTGTCAATAGACTTCTGTTCCCCAGTGAGATTAGTTGCTATGGCCAGACACTGCCCTGGAGTGGTACCTGTAGAAGAAGGCTAGTACTTGACTTTTGTGGAGGTGACGGTGCTACTGAATGGAGCCAGTAGTCCCATCGATAATAAAATATATAATCACTGCACTCGTACAGGATAAGGTTTGCTTCAAGTGAATAATTTATTGGTGAAAAATGAGGCGACAGAAAAAATTAACGTTTCGGCAAATCAGTGGCCTTGATCACAATGTCGCCTTCATAGGTTGTTTTCTAGAATTTGAACATGTAGTATCGTTGAGGTAGATAAATATGTTACTGTGCTGGTCGATACAGTGGAAATGCTGAGATATATATATATCCAGGCAAGGAGGATATTATGGCCAAAAGAGGGTTTGGAAACAAGTCCGTTGGTGGCTAAATGGGAGATGCTGACACCGACGTTTCTGACATGCTCCTTCTGCTCAGACATGTCTGTGTCAGCACAGTAACTCCATTCAAACACAGACGTGTTCTTTTTTCAAAATCAAATACCAATCTTATTGCCTGTCGGTGCACGCTGTATGCATTCCTACCTTGGCGTATTTTGGACCCCAGTGTAAAAAATTTTTTTCCCTCAGTGTGGATTGTATGTAGACACCCTCATATTTATCTACCTCAACGATACTACATGTTCAAATTCTAGAAAACAACCTACGAAGGGTGACATTGTGATCAAGGCCACTGATTGGCCGAAACGATAATTTTTTCTGTCGCCTCACTTTTCACCAATAAATTATTCACTTGAAGCAATCCTTACCCTGTACAAGTGCAGTGATTATATATTTTATTAGTAATATTTTATTACTGGAGTGGTACCTGGCAGCTACCTGCCGCACAAGCCTGACTTCACCACTAGAGGCTCCAGTGAACACCAAGGTAGCTTCTTAGTCACGTCCCTCCAGGGTAGTCTGGTTTGTGGCACATTGGGGCCACAATCCCACGCTCGCACCACCCAGTCAGGGTGCGTGTGTTACATGCTCATATAGGAATATCTGTGATATCTATCAGAGACTGAGGACAAAACAACAAATGCATGGCCATACTATATAAACAATGTATGTTAATGATAGACTTTGTATCAGTAAAGTTTTTGAATTTTTATTTCTGGACTGTCTAGCTTTATGTACTAAAATCTAAAGAATGCTTGTACTATATTAATAAGTAAACCCAAAGAAAATGAGCCGGAACACATTTTAGTATAAGTAAAATGTGTAGGTGCACATTCACACTGTGGCTATTAACAGACAGAACCTAGGAAAAATACTTTGTACATACAAAAGTGTGGCTCCCCCTTTTAGGGCTGTGTATTTTGTCTATATAGATTTCCACGGGCAGGTGTTGAAATTGTTAGGTCCTGCTCTGCCCTCGTATATTCTGAGGCCTACTGGCACGCAGTGAGGTGAATTTCAAGCATTAGGGGCCATCCTGATTGGGTACACCTTGTTATTTACATGTACAAATACCATTTATTTATTTAATTACTGTATTGTATATGCTCATTTTGCTTTTATCATAAATTCATAAGTAGTTGAGGGCAAATTTTTACACAAACAAACCACATTTTCAAGTAATGGATATACTAACTTGAAGCTTTTGAAAGCGAGTTTCTTGCCTACAGTCCAAAATAAGGAAGAGGTCAAGTCCAGTTGACCTTACCAGTGACTTAAAGGGGAAATCCGACGTAACAAATGAATTTTCAATAGGCAGTGAGTATTATAAAATTAAAAAAGAGAGTATAATAATCAGTTCTAGCATCAACCCAACAAGCACAGGCTGCATTGGTGGTCTCTACGGGGGCAGGAGACAATGATGTCCCTTTCGTTAGTCACCTGAATACTGAGGTCTAGGATATGCTGCAGCAGCCTAACACTGTGCAGTAAATGAGTCTGAGTCTGGCTGTGATTCCCTGCACTGTAAGGAGACACCACATGGCACCAGATCTGAGCTGTCTTAATTCTTAAATTGGGGATTTTTCAATGGATTCATTCAACAATCTCATTCACCTATAACAGAAAAATGTAACCAAGTCATGGAAGCAGAATAGTGGAAGAAGCTGGAAAAGAGTAGGGATGAGTGAATTGATTTGATGAGAATCGAATTTGTGATAATTTTTTGAGAATATGTTGAGCCTGGCGAAAAAGATTTGTTATTTGAGTCTTGAGAATTGCTTACATATTGCAGACGATTGCATTAGTCAAAGAGGGATGACATGACCTTGAGCGCTGCACGGCAGGCTTCCCAAAATGTCTTGCAGCTATCATATGTTATAGCACAGCCAATCAGGAGGGACTATTATAACCTGTATAAAAACACAAGCAGGAAATGCAGCAGCGATTTCAGAGTGCATCTGGATAGGAAAGGACAGAATAGCTCACAGCTTAGCGATATAGACTGCAGAAACTGTTTAACACAGGAATGAAGAAGACTGAGGAAAAGAGAATACCGTCATAGATTTTTTGAAGACCAACTGAAAGCTCGATTTATAGCAAAACTATTAGTTGCAAATTTAATTTCCTGGGAAAATTCTGCAAAGCTGCCGAACTCTAATTTCAAGAATGCAATCATACTTTCTCAGAGTAAACGACAATGTTATAATAAAATAGCACAGATTGAAAATTTTATTTTATTTTAGTATACTGATAAAATAAAATGGTAAAACCATTGCATTGAAATTAAAAGCAACTAAAGATAATTATGCAGTTTATTTTTTCATCTTAGATCAAAGTTTAAGAGATTATCTGATCCAAAAATATCTGAGATAAAGAGGAAATTGTGGGCAGGCGAAAAGAAGGTTGTCAGGGTAAAGTTATCTCTCACACTTAGCAGACTTCCGTTTCTTCTCCGGCCTGAAGTGGGTGAAGAAAAAGAACAAAGGTTACTAGTCAGCTGTGTACCAAATGTTATATAATGTTACATTACAATGCAGTTCTTCATACAATTCATTTTTCAAATTTAACTCCAGATGTGAATGGTTTATATAATATTAGGTAATAGTACCTGGCTAAACTTATAGTACTGCTATTTAAAACACATCAGTGGAAACTTTCCATTGGCATGTCTGTTAATAATATTTGAGTATATGAATTGCTAATTCTGTTTTTAAAAATACATTTTGTGTCTGAGCTTCCGCAGAACATGTTTATAATGAAAAACAGGAAAGATAATGAGCACAATTGGGTCTTACGTGGGTTAAAAAGCTAAATGAAAGCAAAGAATGCGCTCACCTTCAAAGGTTGTGAAAGGCGCAACCCCTGTGAACCCTGAAAAAACTGGCTGCTGCAGATCCACAAAAAGAGATTTCATGTCCAACTGGACAGAGTGGCGATGAAACCGCGCTGCCAGTAGTAACCATATATCTTTACTACTGGCTGCGTTGTTTCTGCTCCACTTTCTCCAGTTGCACTTGAGAACTGCAGAACATGGGGCATCCAACATCTGCATCTGTGTTTTATAGGAAATAATACTGCCCTATTATATCTAATAAAGAATATTGAAAGTCAGTTCAGATTTTCTCATCTTGTATACACATTCTTTTATTTGGTCACAGAAATGCTTACTGAATACTAATATTAGAATTTATGGTAGAAGACTCACTATCCAGCATAATTGCTGGGTTTACAGTATTTAGTGCTACATCCTATGTCACAGGGAGTTCCCACAAATGGATGTACCGGTGAATCCTGGAGATCATGGTCGTCGTGATCACTGCTAGAGCTCAGCTTATCTGATAGCAGAGCTCCTGCTATAAGAGCCAGGGCAAATGTCAGCACCTACGCTCTCTTTCTAACCCTCTAAATGCTGCCATCAATAGCTATCTCAGCATTTATAAGGTTGTAAGAGTGAGGGGACTCCCTCTTTCACCCCATCGGTACCTCTTTTACGCAATTGTGGAAGCCGATGATCATCATAGCACCCCAGGGTCAAGCAATTAACCTTGTGTATGTCAGGTATAGTGGCCTGTTAGACCCTTTTGATGGCAGAGCCTAAAAGGCATTCTGTAAGTTTGAAGGCTCATGCAGACGAGCAAATTGGACGCTTGTTATCCAAAATTTTGCTGGCACATGGACAGCAGCACACTGACCCATGTTATTCCACAGGGCTGTACAGATGAACAATTTTTCTTTCAGCCCAACTGTCCATGAGGGAAAACAAATTGCAGCACGCACTGTGTGGCACCCCAGAGTCCAGTTGCTATGATGACATTGCCTCTCTCTAAGGGTGATGTCATGCCTGGAAGCAGGAAGAGGTCCCCATGCCAGGTAATACACAGCATGCATCACAATTCCAGCTCCAGGCCAGAAGGGGGACCCGACTTCAGGGGAACTGTGTTGTGAACTCCGTTTTCAGGCTCCCTCTTGTGGTCACAGATGGTATTGTGTGACTTTGGTTTTTTGGCTCCCCCTGGTGGTTTGGTTTATTATCCTGCGGGTCTGGCTGGATCAGCTGCCTCGTTATTCACCAGGGAGGCTCCTATTTAGCTCTGCTTCACTTCCACTTGTTGCCGGCTGTCAATGTATTCAGTGCTATTCTGATTACTCCTGACTATCTCGTTTTCTGCCTCTTCAGGATAAGCTAAGTTCTGTTTGAATATTTTTTTGCTCATCTGCCTGCAATATGATTTCTGTGTATGATGAGTCTAGTCCAGCTTGCTAATATGTGATTTCTTGTTGCTGGTAAGCTCTGGGTACGGAGTTGCTTCCCCCGCACCGTTAGTTGGTGCGGGGGCTCGAGCAATCTCTGCGTGGATATTTTGAATAGGGTTTTTTTATTGACCGCACAGTTCCCTTCCTATTTTCTGCTATCTAGTATTAGCGGGCCTCATTTGCTAAATCTAATTTCATCTCTGTGTTTGTGCTTTCCCCTTAACTCACCGTTAATATTTGTGGGGGGCTATTCTATATCTTTGGGGTCATTCCACTGAGGCAAGAGAGGACTTTCTTTCCCTCCAGGAATAGTCAGTTTCTCAGGCCGTGAAGAGACGTCTAGGATTTTAGGTAACGTTCCACGGCTACTTATAGTTTGCGGATAGGATCAGGTTGCGGTCAATCTAGTTACCACCTTCCCAGAGCTAGTCGTCTGTTCAGTTACTTAGCTAGTCCTACCTGCGATCCTTGCCACTAGGATCATAACAGAACTGCTCTCTCTGGTCGGGAGTAGTCAGTGTAGGCTGTTAGGAAGTTAGTCAGAGGAGAGAAGGAGGAGCAGAGACAAGGGCTCTGGGGAATTGCAGCTGCATCAGGGCTGACCCCGGAGCGGTGCGCTGACAAGAAGGACACCAGAGTCCTTGGCTGAGCGGGTGCTGCACACCCCAACAGCCGAATCTGGAGTGCAGGGGATTGCAAGCTCCCTGGCCACACTGAACACCTGGAGGCACTGCAGCAGACCAAGAGCCGGGGCTGCTAGTGAACAGGCAGTGCCTGTGATAGGCTTGCGCTGTCTGCCATACAGGTCAAAGCCAACATGCAGGAGTGGGCCGCAGCTAGCTACAGGCAGCAGGGACCCAAAAATAGAGCGCAGCAGGAAGGCCTCCAGCCCCACCTGGCAAGGTGGACCACCTGAATGCTTCCAGGCTAGCCAGACTCCAGCTGTCATCTGTAACTGGTACCCTGGACTGCATGTTCATCTACCAAGAAGTAAAGGTAAAGAAAACTGCACTTTTCTGTGTCCCTTGCTTATTCTCTGCACCCCAACGTTCACCACCACCTGAACCGACTGTTATATCTGCCCTGGAGCCACCGCTCTACCCGTGGGGAGCTGTACCACCTTTGCTGCGTCACCATCAGCCCTAGTGGATCTGAACTGCAGCGTTGGGCATCCCTTGCCGAACACCACAGGTGGCGTCACGAATCAATCCCATATATATTTTCCCCTTGCATTTTTATTGCACGCCCAGAGCCACGGAGTCGGGTCACGACCCCGTCACATCCCCAAAGAACTGTCCAACCTGGTTCTGGGTACCCTACGACCCTGGTGGGCGTCGCACACTGCATCTTTTGAGTCTTTGATGAGACTTTACCATTTCATTTTTTGGGTGAGTAAAAAAAAATTGGATCAAAAACATCTTTGGAAGTAAAAATGGTATCCCTGAAAATGCAATCTCGTCCTGCAAAAAACAAGCACCCAATCATCTCTGTCAGCAGAAAAATAAAAAAGATAAAGCACTATGGATATGGCATTACAAAAACTATTTTTTTTCAATAAAATTGATCTTATTGTGAAAAAGTAGCAAATCATAAAAATAGTTTTAGAAATCTGGTATCATTGTAACTGTACTGAGCCAAAGAATCAAGCTGTTTTATCACTTTTACCGCATTGTCAAAGGCATAAAAGAATAAATAAAACCCATTCCTAAATTTTGTTCATTTTAGATACCAAAAATGTGAATTAAAAAAATGATCAAAAGTTGCTATATACCCATTTACTTAGACATGTACAAAAGTACCGTCATAGCAAATAGATAAATGGCTGCACTCAATTGTACTAAAGCAAGGGAATGTGCAATACATGAAATGGGAATAGCATAATGGCTTGTGAAATCTAAGAAAAAACACATGAAATTTGGCCAAAAAATGTGAACCCATCCACCAACGTCAAGGTAATCTCATGGGTTGGATGGGTCCCTGACCTGGCTGCCTAGTGTGAACACTTACCTCTGGCTAATATCATGGTAAAGCCAGCATTTATAGGAAAGTCGGAACCAACTGTGTTTGGATGTAATTAAAATCACAGCATGGTGAAGGGCGGGATGTTTAAGTCAGAAAAAATAGTACATAGCAAGTAATGGTAAACTAACTGAACAGAGAACTAGTCTGAACTGGTGCATAACCAAAAACAACTTACATAGTAAATAGATCAATGGCTGCACTCAATTGTACTAAAGCAAGGGAATGTGTAATACATGAAATGTGAATAGCATAATGGCTTGTGAAATCCATGAAAAAACACGAAATGCTTAACACAAAATTTGGCCAAAAAATATGAGCCCATCCACCAATGTCAAGGTAATCTCATGGATCGGATGGGTCCCTGACCTGACTGCCTAGTGTGAACACTTACCTCTGGCTAATATCATGGTAAAGCCTGCTTTTATAGGAAGGTCGGAACCAAATGTGTTTGGATGTAATTAAAATCATAGCATGGTGAAGGGCGGGGTGTTCAAGTCAGAAAAAAATAGTACATAGCAAGTAAAGGAAAGGATGGAAATCACTGAGAACAGAGGCCAGATTGAGTTCAGAGTGCTCAGTGAAGAGCAAGGGAAAAAGTATGAACTATACCTTAAAAATGATCCAAAATGTTATATACCCCCAAAATTGTAGCAATAAAACTTCAACTCAACCCACTAAAACCATGCCCCAACTCAGAGCCATCATCTATCAAGGGGAATAAAAGGGGTTTATACGTTGCTGGTAGTACAATGGCTCTGGAAAAAACATTAATCGTTAATCGTCTATGGGCAGTCCAGAAGTAGTTAAATATGGTGCACTCCACATTAAAGTACAGTACAATATTTGTGTGTTGCACACCTGTCCCAGGCTTGCTCCCTTCACCTTGATCCATTGGCCTCTGTTGAGCTCCATGTCATGGTTTGCAGGTTGCCCAGTGTGTGACATCATCTACATAGGCCTTTTAGGGCATATTAGAATACACACTTGTTTCTTTGGACTGTTATCCTAGACTTTAGCTAGTTTCTCTACTCCACCTATACACACTGTGTTACTTGATTCTGTCCCTGCTGCTGACTTTGCTGCATCCATGCAATGGTTCCCAAGGTTCGTGAGGGTGTCTCATCCTCACTTTCCATGTCTCATCCTGCCAGCTGCACCAACATTTGAGACCCGTGTACTCACCTGGACCAGGAGCTTAGAGAGTCGACTTCACCAGGTGAGCCTAAAGAGAGCATAGCATTGTGAATGCATTAGTAAGGTGTTCAAGTTCCCATATAAACCTCTATTGTGCCTGTGAGAGCAACATACCTACAATAGCTTAATAAATCCGCTGCAGATCTGGGTCAAATTCATAGATGTTTCCTATTTGTAACTAACCTTAATTCCTAAAACCTACAAAGAAGACAAGAGTTCCACTCATATAAAATATGGCAGGGTACTAGCTCAAATTATATACCGAAAAAACATAACATTCATCAGGATAAAATATTGATTTTATTAGATATACCATAATAAAATAAATGAAAGCAAAGGTGCAAAAACTCACACAGAGAACTGAGGGCTGGTGGGTTGGATCATATGGACAGAGCATCATAGACATATTAGAGCACTACATGGGTTATATACAATGAATTGCACAAGTTCATAAAACGATGTGTGGGAATTATCAACCCAACAGGATCTATTGACAGAAGCACAACTGAAACATATGTGAAGCGATGGCCGGGGGACCATCACGGTGCAGGAAGACTACTGTACACAAGATGAGGTGCAAACAACAAAGGGTAGATTTATTGGAAGGCAAGGAATGAAGTGGATGAGGAAGATGCAAACAGGGGTATACAATGGTAAAAGACAATTTACAAGAGTTATAAACTTTATCTTTTCCGTAAAATAGCACGGTGCTCCAACTATTACAGACTCAAAATATGTCTAACCAGCAAATGTAAACAATAAATAAGTGATGATGCTACTCTATGTATAACCTCCCTGGCCTTTACTAAGCAGGCCACACGGCTCCCGTGTACTGACTATTGAAGCCTACACTAGGCAAAAACAGGTGCACCAAACAGGAACAAACTCACGGTGATGTTGGAGAATCAGCTGCAGTCCCAGGGGGGCCCCCAGCAGTCTAATATGGTGGTGCGCACAGCTTTCTGTCAGCTCTGTGAAGCGTGGTCTTCTCCTTGCTTCTGGATCCTAGGGATGCTCCTGGAAACTGTAAATCCCTTTCTCTGTATCTTCGTGGCTCTCTTGCAGCTATATCAGGACACAGCTCTTCTCTCTTTCCGCTATAAGCACAAAAAGTCCTCTCTGTACCAGCCTCAGCTCACACACGCTGCTCCAGCTCCACACCTGCACTCTGCCAGACTAGTTCATCACACCGACTATTGCAGGGGAGAAGCAGAACATTCCATCACGCCAGACAAGGGCGTGAAGCCTCTTAATGTGACAGCGTGTTCCTTACTGTCCATAACAGCACCACCCTCTAACATGCCTCCTTTCTTAATGATGGTCGTCCTCGGCTATCACAGCATCAGGGTCAAAGTGTAATGGAGGAACGTTCAATGCGGAAACAGCACCTATAGAGGAGGCAATAAAGTTGCAAAAACAGACAGAGCACACTGTTTTACATATCGGACTGGTGGAACCCCTGCATTAGACCTCTGGGATCTCCGAAGCTCTTTGCTGTCAGGCAAGGCTTGACTATCTTCCAGAGGAACACTTGTTGCAGGAGACATTGTGAGCTCTTGTCTGGTCTCGTCCTCGCATGGCGGTACTGGTACATCCATGGGATTACCGTCTCTGTGCGGCTGAGGACCCCCTCCTGTGTAAGGGACGATCCACCACTCATCATCGATTTCACCATCAGGCATGACAGATTCAGGAAGTGGAGTAGCACCTTCAGGCGACAATGGCGTAGAACAGACCTCAAACCAGCAAGGCCACAGCATATTTCTGTGAAGTACTCTAAGGGCGGATGCCCCAGTCTCAGTCTGTACCTTGTAGACAAGGCCGTTAGCGTACACTCGCTCGATAACTTTGTATGGCTGTACTTCCCATCTCTCACTTAGTTTTCCCTTGGGGCATTTCTCTCTGATTAAACTCGGTCTCCAGGTTGGAGGGGTAACTCTTGAGTCGGTTTGCGGCCCGTATGTTCTTTTTCTTGCAGCTGCTGACCCGCCAACCGCCGTACCGTTTGCAATCGTTGCCGATGCTCTTTCACCCATGAGGTGACAGTTCGCTCCATCAGCTCCTCTGGCTGTTCCAAATTCAGCTCAATGATCTCTCGTCCAGCTCTTCCAAACAACAGTAGATAGGGGGTATAACCCGTGGTGGAGTGGACCTGATTGTTGTAGGTCCAGACCAATTCCGGCAGATAGTCTGGCCAACACGCCTTCTTATCCTCCTCCAATGTTCTCAGCATTTGAAGTAAGGTTTGGTTGAAGCGTTCACAAACTCCGTTGCCTTGAGGGTGGTAAGGGGTGGTCCGGGACCGCTCGATGCCATACATACGATACAATTCTTCCATCACCTTGCCTTGGAAACATGCGCCTTGGTCGGAGTGGATGCGCTTTGGGCACCCATACAGCCGGATGAAGTCTTGACAGAAGGCTCGTGCCACCGATTCCGCAGTCTGATCTCTAGTCAGAGTGACTACTGCGAACTTAGAGAAATGATCGGTCATCACCAAACAGTATTGCAGCCCAGGGCCGGACTGGGACTAAAATTCAGCCCTGGCATTTGAAGTCACACAGGCCCACTTGTCGCATGGTGACTGTATAATATATTTGTACACTTGTAGGCTACAAGAGTGAGGGGAGTGTAACACGACTATATAACATATAATCACAGCTGTATCCAGCATTACAGCTCAGTCCCAATAGAATGTAATACAGCACAGCCCCCATAGACTATAATACAGCACAGCCCCATAGAATGTAATACAGCTCAGCCCCCATAGACTATAATACAGCACAGCCCCATAGAATGTAATGCTGCACAGCCCCCATAGACTATAATACAGCACAGCCCCCACAGAATGTAATGCAGCACAGCCCCCATAGAATGTAATGCAGCCAGCCCCATAGAATGTAATGCAGCACAGCCCCCATAGAATGTAATGCAGCACAGCCCCCATAGAATGTAATGCAGCCAGCCCCATAGAATATAATGCAGCACGGCCCCCATAGAATGTAATACAGCACAGCCCCCATAGAATGTAATGCAGCCAGCCCCATAGAATTTAATGCAGCACAGCTCCCATAGAATGTAATGCAGCACAGCCCCATAGAATGCAATGCAGCACAGCCCCATATAATGTAATGCAGCACAGCCCCCATAGAATGTAATACAGCCAGCCCCCATAGAATGTAATACAGCACAGCCCCCATAGAATGTAATACAGCACAGCCCCCATAGAATGTAATACAACACAGCCCCCATAGAATGTAATACAGCACAGCCCCCATAGAATGATACAGCACAGCCCCCATAGAATGTAATACAGCACAGCCCCCATAGAATGTAATACAGCACAGCCCCCATAGAATGTAATACAGCACAGCCCCATAGAATATAATGCAGCACAGCCCCATGGAATGGAATGCAGCCAGCCCCATAGAATATAATGCAGCACAGGCCCATGGAATGGAATGCAGCCAGCCCCATAGAATATAATGCAGCACAGGCCCATGGAATGGAATGCAGCCAGCCCCATAGAATATAATGCAGCACAGGCCCATAGAATGGAATGCAGCCAGCCCCATAGAATATAATGCAGCACAGGCCCATAGAATGGAATGCAGCCAGCCCCATAGAATATAATGCAGCACAGCTCCCATAGAATGGAATGCAGTCAGCCCCATAGAATATAATGCAGCACAGGCCCATGGAATGGAATGCAGCCAGCCCCATAGAATAGAATGGAGCACAGGCCCATAGAATGGAATGCAGCCAGCCCCATAGAATATAATGCAGCACAGGCCCATGGAATGGAATGCAGCCAGCCCCATAGAATATAATGCAGCACAGCTCCCATAGAATGGAATGCAGCCAGCCCCATAGAATATAATGCAGCACAGCTCCCATAGAATGGAATGCAGTCAGCCCCATAGAATATAATGCAGCACAGGCCCATGGAATGGAATGCAGCCAGCCCCATAGAATATAATGCAGCACAGGCCCATAGAATGGAATGCAGCCAGACCCATAGAATATAATGCAGCACAGGCCCATGGAATGGAATGCAGCCAGCCCCATAGAATATAATGCAGCACAGCTCCCATAGAATGGAATGCAGCCAGCCCCATAGAATATAATGCAGCACAGGCCCATAGATTGGAATGCAGCCAGCCCCATAGAATATAATGCAGCACAGCTCCCATAGAATGGAATGCAGTCAGCCCCATAGAATATAATGCAGCACAGGCCCATGGAATGGAATGCAGCCAGCCCCATAGAATGGAATGCAGCACAGGCCCATGGAATGGAATGCAGCCAGCCCCCCCCCCCAATAGCTCCACAATCCAGTCATCACTTATTGACAAAAAAAACAACAAAAAAAGCACTCTACTCACCTCTCTCCTCGTGCCCCGCGCTGCTCCTGGCTCCGGTCTCAGCAGTCGCAGTCTGCCCGCCCGGTCACACAGCAGGTGCGCTATGATATGACGCCATTGCGCACCCGCAGTGTCAGCGGCAGGCAGAGCGGGGAATGATGGGAGAGGGGGCGTCAGCGGACGCTCTCTCCTCCATCATTGCATTCAACTGTACCGGCGTCTATGACGCCGGTATAGTTGAATGCGGGGCCGGGAGTGTGCCGCGACAGAGTGGGGAGTGTGCCGACAGCGGCACACTCGAGCGGCCCATTACTGCCATCGGCCCTTCTGGCATTTGCCAGAACTGCCCGATGGCCAGTCCGGCCCTGTTGCAGCCCCCAGGCCAAGTGTCCCATGAGGAGATAGTCGATCATCAAGACTTCTAGTGGCTCCTTAGTTTGTATGGTTTGGATGGGTGCCCTCTGTTCGGTACTCTTAATGAGGTCACATACTCGACATTGCCGGCAAACCTCTTCCACCACAAACTCCAACCGGGGGCAATACACATACCGCTGCAACCATTGGTAGGTCTTTGTGGGGCTCCAAATTTGTGGGCTTCTTTAGCTACTTCTTGAGCCATTCTTCCTGGGATAACCACTTGCCACCTTACTTCCATATCTTTTGGCTGTTGCCTCTTACAATATAGCACTGACTCTCGCACTTCCAGTCTATCCCACTGGTATAACACACTCCTCATTTCAGAGTCCAGATCATCTCTCTCTTGTTTGCCAGGCTTCCGCTTTTGACTTACCCACCATTTCATCTGTCTCAGCCCTTCGTCTTCATCCTGAATGTGTCCCCATTCCGAATCCTCATTGGTTCTCCCCAGGGACCGGGGTAATGCGCAGGCCTCCCTTCTTGACTGGGCCGCAACCATTGGGGGCTTAAACTTACGAAAGTCTGGGGTTTCTTCCTCTTCGAGTTGCTCATCAAGATCTCCCACTGGAGTCTCCACAGTCACTCTTGACAGCCCATCAGCATTTGCGTTTTTGGTAGCAGAGCGATAACGGATGGTAAAGTCGAACTTGGCTAGGCGAGCCACCCACCGTTGTTCCAAGGCCCCCAATTTAGCATTCTCAAGGTGGGCCAGGGGATTATTGTCTGTTTGAACTTGAACCTTGGTACCTGTCAGGAAGCCTGCAAACTTTTCTGTCATGGCCCACACCAGGGCCAGGAGCTCTAACCGGAAGGAGCTGTAATTGTGAGGGTTTCTTTCGCTGTCTCACAGGGACCTGCTCGCATACCCAATAACTCTCTCATGTCCATCCTGTATCTGAGAAAGTACTGCACTGAGTCCATGAAGGCTACCATCTGTGTACAACAGGAATGGTTGATCGAAGTCTGCGTAGGCCAAAATCGTGGCTGAGGTAAGGGCATTCTTTATAGCCTGGAAGGCCTCGTCTTGTCCCTGTGCCCAGGGGATGCACTGGGTCTTCGGCACTCCAGCGGTCCCCCTCAACAACTCATTAAGAGGACCCGCCACCTTCGCGAAGTCTTTAACAAACCGGTGGTAGTACCCAGCGAGTCCCAGGAAGGCCTGGATTTCTCTCACTGTTTGAGGGACTGGCCACTTCTGGATAGCAGCCACTTTTTCTGGCGAGGGTAGAACTCCATCTTGTGACACTATATGGCACAGATACACAATCTCTCTCTTGAAGAGGTGGCACTTCTTTGGCTTCACCTTCAGGTTATGAGTCTGCAGTCTTCCAAGTACCTGTCCAAGCTGGGCAAGGTGTTCTTCGAATGAGGCCGAAAACACAATGATGTCATGCAGATAGATCAGGGTAGCCTCAAAATTTAAGTCTCCCAAACACTTTTCCATCAGCCGTTGAAATGTGCCTGGAGCATTGGAGAGCCCGAAGGGCATCCGGTTAAACTCGAACAACCCCATAGGGAGGATGAAGGCGGTTTTGTCTTTGTCTTTCTCTGCCATGGCTACTTACCAGTATCCGCTTGCTAGGTCCAGGGTGGAGAAGTACTTGGCTTTCCCCAACGCTGTCAAGGATTCCTCGATGCGGGGCAATGGATACGAGTCTCGAACAGTGCAGGCATTGAGTTTCCTGTAATCTACACAGAACCGGATGGTCCCATCTTTTTTCTTGATGAGCACCACCGGGGCTGCCCAAGGGCTCTGACTACTCTGCACCACTCTTGAATCCAGCATCTGCCTCAGTAATGTTTTCACCTCTTGATACATCTTGGGCGGGATCTGCCGGTATCGTTCTCTAATTGGACGAGCTTCCCCAGTCGGTATCTCATGCGTGATGGCTTCAGTACAGCCGAAATCTTCGGCATGACGGGCGAATGTGGCCTGATTTTCCCACAGCGTAGTTTCTATTGCTTTCACACGCTCACGGCCCAGAGCCTTCACATCCACTTCCATTTGATCAAGAATGACCCATCCCGTCCACTCCACTTCGGGGATGGCATCTCTTCGTCCCCTGCAGCAACTGCTAGGGTCCACCCCGCACCTTCTTTTGGTGATAAAGACATCTCCTTCTGACTCACCACTTCAGAAGACCACTCAAAAATCAAAATATATATAGGAATAAAAGATCAATTTTGTATACATGTAATCCCTTTAAAACTTTACTTTTATTTCTACTCAATAAAAAACCAAAACCCAGTATAAAAAAGAGAGCTAAATGCAGATACCATATATAGAAAAAATCACCAGATTCGATAACCTATTAAGGTCCTAAATACACCTACTGCTCACGCCTGCCTTGCTGTGGAGGTTGGCACCCTAAGAGACAATTTTTTGGCGCCCCCACTCATCGCAGGCTATCCCTCTCTCCCCTACAATGTCCCTCTCAATGAAGGTGGGAAAACAAAATAGCTGAGAGCAGTGGTGAAAAAAGAGACAAATCACTCAAATAAATAAATAAATATACCAACAATTTAGACCCAAATAGGTACCTCCAAACAATATACCAACGTTCCCATCACAACGCATATAATACAAATATATGATACCCTACAATGTCAAATGACATTCCAATCAGGCCTGAGCTGTCATGGTTCTCGACCAATCACAGATACACAATAACTCCATAGCCAGACACACGCTAAGTTACCCTATCTATTAAGATATTCCTTTTGTTGACATATATTGGGCCTTTTTGTATTGCTGTCTGGCTATGGAGTTATACAATGGTAAAAGACAATTTACAAGAGTTATAAACTTTATCTTTTCCGTAAAATAGCACGGTGCTCCAACTATTACAGACTGAAAATATGTCTAACCAGCAAATGTAAACAATAAACAAGTGATGATGCTACTCTACGTATAACCTCCCTGGCCTTTACTAAGCAGGCCACACTGCTCCCGTGTACTGACTATTGAAGCCTACACTAGGCCCTAACAGGTGCACCAAACAGGAACAAACTCACGGTGATGTTGGAGAATCAGCTCCAGTCCCAGGGGGGCCCCCAGCAGTCTAATATGGTGGTGCGCACGGCTTTCTGTCAGCTCTGTGAAGCGTGGTCTTCTCCTTGCTTCTGGATCCTAGGGATGCTCCTGGAAACTGTAAATCCCTTTCTCTGTATCTTCGTGGCTCTCTTGCAGCTATATCAGGACACAGCTCTTCTCTCTTTCCGCTATAAGCACAAAAAGTCCTCTCTGTACCAGCCTCAGCTCACACACGCTGCTCCAGCTCCACACCTGCACTCTGCCAGACTAGTTCATCACACCGACTATTGCAGGGGAGAAGCAGAACATTCCATCATGCCAGACAAGGGGGTGCAGCCTCTTAAAGTGACAGCGTGTTCCTTACTGTCCATAACAGCACCACCCTCTTACATACGATCGGGTACATAGATCATACCCTTGGAGGAAGCACACGGTACGTCAGGGTGCAGAGAGAAGAAGTACAAGCAAAACGTATGTTGGGTTGCAGAGAGCTGTTCCCTTTGGAAGAAATGCAAGTGAAACATTTGTCAAGGTGCAGATAGCCTGCTGTGTAAGTAATTTATGTTTATTGATCTATGCAATTTTCACTTTGTTGTTTGATACTTTCTTGGTTCTATATTCTATGCTTTATGCATTAGGCAATGTGCAGTTCAGTATATGTAATTACTTCTTTAACATTCCAGTTCTGTGTCATATGTACTGTGTGCCATACAATCTGACCCCTGGACCCCTGTTTTTTGGCTGTTTATCCACCCTTGCATGTATTTGCTGTTATTCAGTTTTTATGATGTTATATCAAATAAATCACTATTTTATCCTGTTATAACTTTTTTGTTATTAAATAGCACTTTAATTCCCAAAGGGAATATTACCTAGTTTTCCGAGTTTTCTCTGGCTTTCCCAGATCTGGCTGGTTGCATATCAGTATGGGAATCGAAGATGGTTCACTGTATAACTAAGCAGATGTACCATTCAAGTTAGAAAGCTATGAGACAATTCCTGAGGGGCAAGTCATGAAGCTTTCCCACACAAAGATGTATGCCTATTATGTAGGAAACTTCCTACTGTATGTCATTTAATGGATATAATATGAAACCTTTTATGCTTTGTTTGATGTATTTCTTCAGAAATATTTACTGTATATTCTCCATTGTTTCATCACAAAGATTTAGCAATACATATATAGAACAAAGAGATACCAAAAAGAGCAGGCGTCACTCGAGGTAATACTCAATTTAAAAAGGAAAAACATCTATTGACCCATAGATAAAGTGGCAACATTTTGGCTTAAATGGAATCTGTGACCATTTTTGAGCTTCCTGAGTTAATAATATGGGCATACAGGTTGTATACCACTGAAACTAGTCATACCTATACACCTCCTGGATGTCACCTTGTTTAGTAAAAATAATCTTTTATAGCTTCGATCTTCCAGGCTATGGGGTGCAGCGCACAGGCTACATGGAAGATAAGACTGCCTCCAGTCTTCGTTATACAAGATTTCTCCTCCCCTTCTCTTCAGACGTCCCTTTGATGTCATGTGTTCTGCTGGAAATCCTGCACCTGCGCATTATGACTGCTGTCACTCCTCTGAATTGTGGGGAATTTACCTTTACTGTTCACCGGAAATCACAAGGAATGGAAGTTACCGTGACTCTCCGAAACCTGCACACATAAAAATTGATGACAGTGCCACAAGAAGGACGGAACAGTGCTGAGGAAGGGGTTGTCTTAGTAGTGGAAATCCCCTTTAAAACATTCATTTACCAGGATACATTTGAAAAGAAAGAAAGAATTACATTTAGTCAGTTACTTCATGGTTAAAGTTGTCATCAGTTAGTAGTGAAAGAAGACAGTGAAACCAGTCACTGGTATAGTGACTAGATAGGTCACATACTGAGTGTGAGTGCAAGGGGGAAAGTTTCTGAAGTAGCAAGCCCTATAACCGTATTTGGTAAAGGGGCAGGCCAGATCCAGCAAAAACATCTATGATCTTGGTAAGTGGAGCTTGCAAGAAAGGCGATCTCAGCTGCAGTGGGCACAGCATGGAGCCCAAAGAGGTAAAGCTGTGTGTAGCGAGTAACCCTGAGACAGAACAAGCTAAGTGGGGCTGAAGAGGCAATGTGTAGTCCAGACCTGGGAGTCTTAGTGAAGAATTTCTGGACTTGCCAGATTGGTACTGCTGATAATTGGCTATGGTTAGTGAAGGACAGTTAGTTGAAATGGAGTATTCAAGTCACTATGCTGTGTTGCTGAAATGTTGTTGCTAACAAGTGATGTCCTACCACATGTGACCATTACGTCTGTGCCTCTGTATGACACAGAAAATGTAAAAAACAAACTTTGACCCTGATACCTACTAACAGGGCCGGCATCAGCACCCGGTGCACCCGGGCGAGACGGGGGGCCCATTTTGACAAGTGTGACCAACTTTTTACTATTGATGCTGCCCATGCAGCATCAATAGTAAAAAGGTATAATGTTAAAAATAATTACAAAAATTAAAAATCGTGCTATTCTCACCTTACGGAGTCCCCCGCAGCCTTCCCGATCCTCTCGATGCTCCCGGCAGCTTCCGTTCCCAGTGATGCCTTGCGAAATGACCCCAGATGACGTAGGAGCATGCGAGACCACTACGTTATCACAGGTCATTGTCTCGCAAGGCCTTACTGGGAGCGGGAGCTGCCGGGAGCATTGCTAAGGCCTGGGCTGGATCCGGGGGCCGCCAGAAGGTGAGTGTATATACCATATTTTTCGGACTATAAGACGCACTTTTATTCCCCAAAATTTTGGGGGAAAGTGGGGGGTGCGTCTTATAATCCGAATCTGTGTGCTGTGCTGTAGAGGAGGGGGGCGCCTCTGGAGTGGTGTCAGGGGGCTAAGGTGGGCTGCCTGCGGGACAGCAGGAGGTCCTGTGCTCCCGCTCATTAGCCTCATGTAATATTCACTGCACCTGCTGTCCATCACCTCGGTGCTGAACCTGTGCCAAGTTGATTCACAGGGGAGCAGCAAATATTACATGTACCTGCACTCTCCCCCCCACTCCCATCATGGATATGGCCCCCGGTCTCTCTTATATGCCCACCCCTGTGCTGTTGGCAGGCACATGCTCCCCCCTCCCTGTGCTGCTGGCAGACACATGATAAAATAAACACTTAACTCACCTTTCCCTGATGGCTCCGTGCTCACAGCTCCTCGGTTGCTTCCTGTGTCTGTGCTGAGCTGACATCCGATCATGTGATCGGCACAGCACAGTGATGACATCCCTGTGTGCCCAGATTACATGATCCGATGCCTGGGAAACAGGAAGCACAACCTAGGAGCTGTGAGCACGGAGCCATCAGGGAAAGGTGAGTTAAGTGCTTGTTATTTTATCATGTGTCTGCCAGCAAAACAGGGGGGGCATGTGTCTGCCAGCAGCACAGGGCAGGCATGTGCCTGCCAGCAGCACGGGGGGCATGTGCCTGCCAGCAGCACAGGGGGTCATATGCCTGCTAGCAGCACAGAGAGGCATGTGTCTGCCAGCAGCACGGGGGGCATGTGCCTGCCAGCAGCACGGGGGGGCATGCGTCTGCCTGCAGCACAGGGGGGGCATGTGTCTGCCAGCAGCAGGGGGGTGGCATGTGCCTTCCAGCAGCAGAGGGGGGGAAGCATGTGTCTGCCAGCAGCAGGGGGGTGGCATGTGCCTGCCAGCAGCAGAGTGGGGTGAAGCATGTGTCTGCCAGCAGCAGCGGGGGTGGCATGTGCCAGCCAGCAACACAGGGGGGATGTGTCTGCCAGCAGCACAGTGGGGCATGTGTCTGCCAGCAGCACAGGGGAGGGTGTTGTGATCCGCTTTTTGGGCTCCCCTGGTGGTGGCTGGTGGTACTGGAGACTTGTGTGTGCTTTTCTGCCTCTGCTCACCTGCTTCCATCAGTTTTGGGAGTTCCCTATTTAGCCTTGCTCTCCAGTCACTTCCTTGCCGGTCATCATTGTAACCTGAGTCATTCAGTTGCATGTTCCTGCTACTAGTCTGCTGATCAGCTAAGTGGACTCTTGTCCTTATTGTTTTGTATTTCTTGTCCAGTTTACAGTTTTGTCATTTCCTGTTTCTGGAAGCTCTTGTGGACTGAAATTGCCACTCCTGTGTCATGAGTTGACACAGGAGTCTTAAAGTAATTTCAGGATGGGTTTTTGAAAGGGTTTTTCAGCTGACCGTGAAGTCCTCTTTTGTATCCTTCCTCTATCTAGTAAGTGGACCTCGCTTTGCTAAATCTACCTTCATACTGTGTATGTCTTTTCCTCTGAACTCACCGTTAATATATGTGGGGGCTACTATCATCTTTGGGGAATTTCTCTAGAGGTAAGCCAGGTCTGTTCCTTCCTCTTCCAGGCGTAGTTAGTTCTCCGGCTGGCGCGTGGCATTTAGGCAGCCGTAGGAATGCTCCCTGGCTACTGTTAGTTGTGTGGTAGATTTAGGTCACGGTCAGCTTGAGTTTCCATCACCCGAGAGCTAGTCTGTTATTTTTGTGTTTCTGATGTTCCCATGTCATTGGGGAATCATGACAGTATGACCGGCCACTGTTAAAGTAAGGCAGAAGAAAGGAGAGTAAAAGAAGTCTGTAGATTTTTTTTTTTTTTTTCCCTCTCATGTTTGCCACTTAGTTGGCTCAGTTGTATTTCTGCTCTATTTACAGCCTTGCTTTTCTCTCCTTCTAATCCTTGAATGGCTCTGATCTCTCCGGTTTAAGGATGGACCCTCAGAGTTTGGCTGCAGGTTTAAATAATCTTGCTACGAAGGTTCAGAATTTACAAGATTATGTTATACGTACTCCTATTTCTGAACCTAAGATTTCTACACCAGAGGTATTTTCCGGAGATAGATCTCGGTTTCTGAATTTCAAATGTAATTGTAAATTATTCCTTTCACTCAGACCTCACTCCTCTGGAGATCCTGTTCAGCAGGTTAAGATTGTGATTTCTTTGCTGCGAGGTGACCCTCAAAATTGGGCATTTTCATTGACACCAGGGGATCCTGCGTTGCTCAATGTGGATGCGTTTTTTCTGGCTTTAGGGTTGCTGTATGAGGAACCTAATTTGGAGATTCAAGCTGAAAAAGCTTTAATAGCCCTGTCTCAAGGGCAAGATGAAGCTGAGTTATACTGCCAAAAATTTCGTAAATGGTCTGTGCTTACTCAGTGGAATGAGTGTGCCCTAGCGGCAAATTTCAGAGAGGGCCTTTCTAAAGCCGTTAAGGATGTCATGGTGGGGTTTCCTACGCCCACAGGTCTGAATGAGTCCATGACAATGGCGATTCAGATTGATCGGCGTTTGCGGGAGCGCAAACCCGTGCACCATTTGGCGGTATCTTCTGAAGGGACGCCAGAGAAAATGCAAGAAGCGAGCGGCAGAATTATAGGCGCAAAAATGGCTTGTGCTTCTACTGTGGTGATTCCGCGCATGTTATATCAGCATGCTCTAAACGTACTAGGAAGGTTGACAAGTCTGTTTCTATTGGCACTTTACAGTCTAAATTTCTTCTGTCTGTAACTCTGATTTGTTCATTATCAGTTATTACCGTGGATGCCTATGTGGACTCTGGCGCCGCTCTGAGTCTCATGGATTGGTCCTTCGCCAGGCGCTGTCGGTTTGATTTGGAGCCTCTGGAAGTTCCTATACCTCTGAAGGGTATTGATTCTACACCTCTGGCTTGTAATAGACCACAGTTCTGGACGCAAATGACTATGCGTATGACTCCAGACCATCAGGAGATGATTCGCTTCCTCGTGCTGCATAATTTACATGATGTTTTAGTGCTTGGATTACCATGGTTACAATCTCATAACCCAGTACTGGACTGGAAAACTATGTCTGTGTTAAGCTGGGGATGTCGGGGGGCTCATGGGGACATACCTTTGGTTCCTATCTCATCATCTATTCCCTCTGAGATTCCTGCATTTTTGTCGGATTTTGGGGATATTTTTGAAGAGCCTAAAATTGGTTCTCTCCCTCCCCACAGAGAGTGTGATTGCGCCATAGATCTGATTCCAGGCAGTAAATTTCCAAAGGGTCGTTTGTTTAACCTATCTGTACCTGAGCATGCTGCCATGCGAGAGTATGTTAAGGAGTCCCTGGAAAAGGGACATATTCGTCCTTCTTCATCACCTTTGGGAGCTGGGTTTTTCTTTGTCTCTAAAAAGGATGGCTCGCTGAGGCCTTGTATTGATTATCGACTCCTGAATAAAATTACTGTCAAATATCAGTATCCGTTGCCGCTGCTTACTGATTTGTTTGCTCGCATAAGGGGGGCTAAGTGGTTCTCCAAGATTGATCTCCGTGGGGCGTATAATTTGGTGCGAATTAAGCAAGGGGATGAGTGGAAAACCGCATTTAATACGCCTGAGGGCCACTTTGAGTATTTAGTAATGCCTTTCGGCCTTTCTAATGCACCTTCAGTTTTTCAGTCCTTTATGCATGATATTTTCCGTGAATATCTGGATAAATTTATGATTGTGTATTTGGACGATATTTTGATTTTTTCTGAGGACTGGGAGTCTCATGTTCAGCAGGTCAGGAGGGTTTTTCAGGTCTTGCGGGAGAATTCTCTGTGTGTAAAGGGTTCTAAGTGTGTTTTTGGGGTTCAGAAAATTTCCTTTTTGGGGTACATTTTTTCCCCTTCTTCTGTTGAGATGGACCCTGTCAAAGTTCGGGCTATTTGTGACTGGACGCAGCCTACTTCTCTAAAGGGTCTTCAGAAGTTCTTGGGCTTTGCTAATTTTTATCGTCGATTTATAACTGGTTTTTCTGGTGTTGCTAAGCCTCTTACGGATTTGACTAAGAAGGGTGCTGATGTTGCCAATTGGTCCTCTGCCGCTGTGGAGGCCTTTCGGGAACTTAAGCGCCGCTTTTCGTCTGCCCCTGTGTTGTGCCAGCCCGATGTCTCTCTCCCCTTTCAGGTTGAGGTCGATGCTTCCGAGATCGGAGCGGGGGCGGTTTTGTCGCAGAAAAGTTCCGATTGCTCAGTGATGAGACCTTGTGCGTTCTTTTCTCGAAAATTTTCTGCCGCCGAAACAAAATTATGATGTCGGTAATCGGGAGCTTTTGTGTTGTGGATTCTGTTTGCGGGCTCCCTCTGGTGGTTACTGCTGGTACTGGGTGACTTTGGTGGGTTGCGGCCTTTGGTTTCCATCTGTCCATCAGAGGCTGGGTGTTTCCTATTTTACCTGGCCTTTCTGTCATTTCCCTTGCCGGCTATCAATGTGTTCAGATGTGCTCTGTTTGGTTCCTGCCTACCTGCTCCCAGATCTTTCAGGATAAGCTAAGTGCTGATTT
The DNA here is from genome assembly GCF_051348905.1 of Ranitomeya variabilis. Taxonomy (NCBI): domain Eukaryota; kingdom Metazoa; phylum Chordata; class Amphibia; order Anura; family Dendrobatidae; genus Ranitomeya; species Ranitomeya variabilis. The sequence goes on along the minus strand of NC_135237.1, from coordinate 113,177,332 downwards.
TCAGTTGTTTGGTTTTTTGTCCAGCTTGCTTAGAATGTCTCTTTGTTAGCTGGTTGCTCTAGTGGACTGAGGTTCTCCCCATGTGCCATGAGTTGGCTCATGGGTTCTTGTAATCTCAGGATGGTTTTTTTGATTAGGGTTTTTTGCTGACCGCTCAGTCCCCTTTCGTGTCATTCTGCTTTCTAGTTTTCAGCGGGCCTCTATTTGCTAAAGCTATATACATCATCTCTATGTGTGTGTGCCTTCCTCTCATTTCACCGTCAATACATGTGGGGGGCAACTATACCTTTGGGGTTAATTCCTCTGGAGGCAAGTGAGGTCTTTGTTTTCTCTGCAGTACTAGTTAGCTCTTAGGCTGGTGCGTGGCGTCTAGAACCAACGTAGGCACGCTCCCTGGCTATCTCTAGTTGCGTTTGTCAGGCGTAGGGCAGCGGTCAGCCCAGGTTCCATCACCCTAGAGCTCGTCCGATATATATTATACTTTGCTTATCCTGTGCTATCCCTAGCCATTGGGGATTCATGACAGTATAGCCGGCCCACAAAGTGTTAATTGTTTGGGCTGAAGCAGGAGATAAAGAAGTTTACAAGGGAAATTTTTTTTTTTTTTTTTCCTTCAGAGTTTTGCTGCCTAGCCCTTAATTGCTGTCTAGCTGCTTCTTACCTCCTCTTAACCCTTGAATGGCTCTGATCTTAGCTGTGTATCATGGATGTCCAGAGTTTGGCTTCCAGCCTGAGTAATCTCGCGGCAAAGGTTCAAAACATACAGGATTTCGTGGTTCACACTCCCATGTCTGAACCTAGAATTCCTATTCCAGAGTTCTTTTCTGGAGATAGATCTACCTTCCTGAATTTCAGGAACAATTGTAAATTGTTTCTCTCTTTGAAATCTCACTCCTCTGGAGACCCTGCTCAACAGGTCAAGATTGTTATATCGTTCCTACGGGGCGACCCTCAGAATTGGGCATTTGCATTGGCACCAGGGGATCCTGCATTGCTCAGTGTGGATGCGTTTTTTCTGGCATTGGGATTGCTCTATGAGGAACCTAACCTAGAGATTCAGGCTGAAAAGGCTTTATTAGCCCTCTCTCAGGGGCATGATGAAGCGGAAATATATTGTCAGAAATTTCGGAAATGGTCGGTGCTTACTCAGTGGAATGAGTGCGCCCTGGCTGCAAACTTCAGAAATGGTATTTCTGAGGCCATTAAGGATATTATGGTGGGGTTCCCTGCGCCTACAGGTCTGAATGAGTCTATGGCTATGGCCATTCAGATTGATCGGCGTTTACGGGAGCGCAAACCCGTGCACCAGTTGGCGGTGTCTTCTGAACAGGCACCTGAGTCTATGCAATGTGATAGAATTCAGTCCAGAAGTGAACGGCAAAATTATAGGCGGAAAAATGGTTTGTGTTTTTATTGTGGTGATTCAGCTCATGTTATATCAGCATGCTCTAAACGCACAAAAAGGGTTGATAAATCTTTTGCCATTGATACTCTGCAGTCTAAGTTCATTTTGTCTGTGACTCTGATTTTTTCACTGTCTTCCATTTCCGTCGATGCCTATGTGGATTCAGGCGCTGCCCTGAGTCTTATGGATTGGTCATTTGCTAAACGCTGCGGTTTTAGTCTAGAGCCTCTGGAAGTTCCTATTCCTCTGAAGGGAATTGATTCTACACCATTGGCTATGAATAAACCGCAGTATTGGACACAAGTGACCATGCGCATGACTCCCGTTCATCAGGAGGTGATTCGCTTCCTTGTACTGTATAATTTACATGATGTACTAGTGCTTGGTCTGCCATGGTTACAAACTCATAATCCTGTCCTGGACTGGAAAACAATGTCTGTGCTAAGCTGGGGATGTCAGGGGGTTCATGATGATGCACCTCCGATTTCTATCGCTTCATCTACTCCTTCGGAGATCCCTGCGTTTTTGTCGGATTATAGGGATGTTTTTGAGGAGCCTAAGCTCAATTCGCTCCCTCCTCATAGAGAGTGTGACTGTGCTTTAGAATTGATTCCTGGCAGTAAGTTCCCTAAGGGTCGTTTATTTAATCTGTCACTGCCAGAGCATACTGCTATGCGGAATTATATTAAGGAGTCCTTGGAAAAGGGACATATTCGTCCATCTTCGTCCCCTCTGGGAGCAGGTTTTTTTTTCGTGGCAAAAAAAGATGGTTCCCTGAGGCCTTGTATAGATTATCGCCTTCTGAATAAGATTACAGTCAAATACCAGTATCCATTGCCATTATTTACGGATTTGTTTGCTCGCATTAAGCGGGCTAGGTGGTTCACTAAAATAGATCTTCGTGGTGCGTATAATCTGGTGCGGATAAAACAGGGTGATGAGTGGAAAACCGCATTTAATACGCCTGAGGGCCATTTTGAGTATTTGGTAATGCCTTTTGGACTCTCCAATGCTCCGTCAGTCTTTCAGTCCTTTATGCACAATATTTTCCGTGAATATCTGGATAAGTTTATGATTGTGTATTTGGATGATATTTTGGTGTTTTCTGATGACTGGGAGTCTCATGTTCTACAGGTCAGGAAGGTGTTTCAGGTTTTGCGGGCCAATTCTCTGTTTGTGAAGGGCTCAAAGTGTCTCTTCGGAGTCCAGAAGATTTCTTTTTTGGGGTACATTTTTTCTCCTTCTACTATTGAGATGGATCCCGTTAAGGTTCAGGCTATTTGTGACTGGACACAACCTACATCTGTTAAGAGCCTTCAGAAGTTCTTGGGGTTTGCTAATTTTTATCGTCGGTTCATTGCTAATTTTTCCAGTATTGTTAAACCTTTGACTGATTTGACTAAAAAGGGTGCTGATGTTGCTGATTGGTCTCCTGCGGCCGTGGAGGCCTTTCGGGAACTTAAGCGCCGGTTTTCTTCTGCTCCTGTGTTGTGTCAACCAGATGTTTCACTTCCTTTTCAGGTGGAGGTTGATGCTTCCGAGATTGGAGCGGGGGCGGTTTTGTCACAGAGAAGTTCTAATGGCTCGGTGATGAAGCCATGTGCTTTCTTCTCTAGAAAATTCTCGCCCGCCGAGCGCAATTATGATGTGGGTAATCGGGAACTTTTGGCCATGAAGTGGGCATTTGAGGAGTGGCGTCATTGGCTTGAGGGTGCTAAACATCGCGTGGTGGTCTTGACTGATCACAAGAATCTCATTTACCTTGAGTCTGCCAGGCGTTTGAATCCTAGACAGGCTCGTTGGTCGTTATTTTTTTCTCGTTTCAATTTCGTGGTTTCATACCTGCCAGGTTCAAAGAATGTGAAGGCAGATGCTCTTTCCAGGAGTTTTGTGCCTGACTCTCCTGGAGACACTGGGCCTGCTGGTATCCTTAGGGATGGGGTAATATTGTCCGCCGTATCCCCAGACTTGCGACGCGCATTGCAGGAGTTTCAGGTGGATAAACCGGATCGATGTCCACCAGAAAGACTGTTTGTTCCGGATGATTGGACCAGTAAAGTCATCTCCGAGGTCCATTCTTCTGTGTTGGCTGGTCATCCTGGAATATTTGGTACAAGAGACTTGGTGGCCAGGTCTTTTTGGTGGCCTTCCTTGTCTAGGGATGTGCGTACCTTTGTGCAGTCTTGTGAAGTGTGTGCTCGAGCTAAGCCTTGCTGTTCACGGGCTAGTGGGTTGTTGTTATCCTTGCCCATCCCGAAGAGGCCTTGGACGCACATTTCCATGGATTTTATTTCTGATCTTCCGGTTTCACAGAAAATGTCCGTCATCTGGGTTGTGTGTGACCGCTTTTCTAAGATGGTTCATTTGGTGCCCTTGCCTAAGTTGCCCTCCTCCTCTGAGTTGGTTCCTTTGTTTTTTCAGAACGTGGTTCGTTTGCATGGGATTCCGGAGAATATCGTTTCTGACAGGGGATCCCAGTTTGTGTCTAGATTTTGGCGGACATTTTGTGCCAAGATGGGCATTGATTTGTCTTTCTCGTCTGCATTCCATCCTCAGACGAATGGCCAGACGGAGCGAACTAATCAGACCTTGGAAACTTATTTGAGGTGTTTTGTTTCTGCTGATCAGGATGACTGGGTTGCTTTTTTGCCACTGGCCGAATTTGCTCTTAATAATCGGGCTAGTTCGGCCACGTTGGTCTCTCCTTTTTTTTGTAATTCGGGGTTTCATCCTCGTTTTTCCTCTGGTCAGGTGGAGTCTTCGGATTGTCCTGGAGTGGACGTGGTGGTGGACAGGCTACATCACATTTGGAATCAGGTGGTGGACAATTTGAAGTTATCTCAGGAGAAGACTCAGCAGTTTGCTAATCGCCGTCGCCGCGTGGGTCCCCGACTTCTTGTTGGGGACTTGGTGTGGTTGTCTTCTCGTTTTGTCCCTATGAAGGTCTCTTCTCCTAAGTTCAAGCCTCGGTTCATCGGTCCTTATAGGATCTCGGAGATTCTTAACCCTGTATCTTTCCGTTTGGATCTCCCAGCATCGTTCGCTATTCATAATGTGTTCCATCGGTCGTTGTTGCGGAGGTATGAGGTGCCTGTTGTTCCTTCGGTCGAACCTCCTGCTCCGGTGCTGGTGGAGGGAGAATTGGAGTATGTTGTTGAAAAGATCTTGGATTCTCGTGTTTCCAGACGCAAACTCCAGTATTTGGTTAAGTGGAAGGGTTATGGTCAGGAGGACAATTCCTGGGTGGTCGCCTCCGATGTTCATGCGACTGATTTGGTCCGCGCCTTCCATAGGGCTCGCCCTGATCGCCCTGGGGGTTCTCGTGAGGGTTCGTTGACCCCTCCTCAAGGGGGGGGTACTGTTGTGGATTCTGTTTGCGGGCTCCCTCTGGTTGTTACTGCTGGTACTGGGTGACTTTGGTGGGTTGCGGCCTTTGGTTTCCATCTGTCCATCAGAGGCTGGGTGTTTCCTATTTTACCTGGCCTTTCTGTCATTTCCCTTGCCGGCTATCAATGTGTTCAGATGTGCTCTGTTTGGTTCCTGCCTACCTGCTCCCAGATCTTTCAGGATAAGCTAAGTGCTGATTTTCAGTTGTTTGGTTTTTTGTCCAGCTTGCTTAGAATGTCTCTTTGTTAGCTGGTTGCTCTAGTGGACTGAGGTTCTCCCCATGTGCCATGAGTTGGCACATGGGTTCTTGTAATCTCAGGATGGTTTTTTTGATTAGGGTTTTTTGCTGATCGCTCAGTCCCCTTTCGTGTCATTCTGCTTTCTAGTTTTCAGCGGGCCTCTATTTGCTAAAGCTATATACATCATCTCTATGTGTGTGTGCCTTCCTCTCATTTCACCGTCAATACATGTGGGGGGCAACTATACCTTTGGGGTTAATTCCTCTGGAGGCAAGTGAGGTCTTTGTTTTCTCTGCAGTACTAGTTAGCTCTTAGGCTGGTGCGTGGCGTCTAGAACCAACGTAGGCACGCTCCCTGGCTATCTCTAGTTGCGTTTGTCAGGCGTAGGGCAGCGGTCAGCCCAGGTTCCATCACCCTAGAGCTCGTCCGATATTTATTATACTTTGCTTATCCTGTGCTATCCCTAGCCATTGGGGATTCATGACACTTTTGGCCATGAAGTGGGCATTTGAGGAGTGGCGTCATTGGCTTGAGGGTGCTAGACATCAGGTGGTGGTTTTGACTGATCACAAGAATCTGATTTATCTTGAGTCTGCCAGGCGCCTGAATCCTCGACAGGCGCACTGGTCGTTGTTTTTCTCTCGGTTTAATTTTGTGGTCTCATATCTACCAGGTTCTAAGAATGTGAAGGCGGATGCCCTTTCTAGGAGTTTTGAGCCTGATTCCCCTGGTGATTCAGAACCTACAGGTATCCTTAAGGATGGGGTGATATTATCCGCTATTTCCTCAGATCTGCGACGTGCTTTGCAAGAGTTTCAGGCGGATAGACCTGATCGCTGTCCACCTGGTAGACTGTTTGTTCCTGATGATTGGACCAGTAGAGTCATCTCGGAGGTTCATTCTTCTACGCTGGCGGGTCATCCTGGAATTTTTGGTACCAGGGATTTGGTGGCTAGATCCTTCTGGTGGCCATCTCTGTCTCGAGATGTGCGTGTTTTTGTGCAGTCTTGTGATGTGTGTGCTCGGGCCAAGCCTTGTTGTTCTAGGGCTAGCGGGTTGTTGTTGCCCTTGCCTATTCCGAAGAGGCCTTGGACGCACATCTCGATGGACTTTATTTCTGATCTTCCTGTCTCTCAGAGGATGTCTGTTATCTGGGTGGTGTGTGACCGTTTTTCTAAGATGGTTCATTTGGTGCCATTGCCTAAGTTGCCTTCCTCGTCTGAGTTGGTTCCTTTGTTTTTTCAAAATGTGGTTCGCTTGCATGGTATTCCTGAAAATATCGTTTCTGATAGGGGTACCCAGTTCGTTTCTAGATTTTGGCGGGCATTCTGTGCCAGGTTGGGCATTGATTTGTCTTTTTCGTCTGCCTTCCATCCTCAGACTAATGGCCAGACAGAGCGAACTAATCAAACTTTGGAGACGTATTTGAGGTGTTTTGTGTCTGCGGATCAGGATGATTGGGTTGCCTTTCTGCCGTTGGCGGAGTTTGCTCTTAATAATCGGGCTAGTTCGGCCACTTTGGTTTCCCCTTTCTTTTGCAATTCGGGGTTTCATCCCCGTTTTTCTTCTGGTCAGGTGGAGTCTTCGGATTGTCCTGGAGTAGATGCTGTGGTGGATCGGTTGTATCGGATTTGGGAACAAGTGGTGGACAATTTGAATTTGTCCCAGGAGAGGACTCAGCGGTTTGCTAACCGCCAGCGTCGGGTTGGTCCTTGCCTTCGTGTTGGGGACTTGGTGTGGTTGTCTTCCCGTTTTGTCCCAATGAGGGTTTCTTCTCCTAAATTTAAGCCTCGGTTCATCGGTCCCTATAGGATTTTGGAGATTATTAACCCTGTTTCCTTTCGTTTGGACCTTCCGGCATCTTTCGCTATCCATAATGTGTTCCATCGGTCATTGTTGCGGAGATACGAGGTGCCGGTGGTTCCTTCTGCTGAGCCTCCTGCTCCTGTGCTGGTTGAGGGTGAATTGGAGTACGTTATAGAGAAGATCTTGGACTCCCGTATTTCCAGGCGGAGACTCCAGTATCTGGTTAAATGGAAGGGCTATGGTCAGGAAGATAATTCTTGGGTAACTGCCTCTGATGTTCATGCCTCGGATTTGGTTCGTGCCTTTCATAGGGCTCATCCAGGTCGCCCTGGCGGTTCTTGTGAGGGTTCGGTGCCCCCTCCTTAAGGGGGGGGTACTGTTGTGATCCGCTTTTTGGGCTCCCCTGGTGGTGGCTGGTGGTACTGGAGACTTGTGTGTGCTTTTCTGCCTCTGCTCACCTGCTTCCATCAGTTTTGGGAGTTCCCTATTTAGCCTTGCTCTCCAGTCACTTCCTTGCCGGTCATCATTGTAACCTGAGTCATTCAGTTGCATGTTCCTGCTACTAGTCTGCTGATCAGCTAAGTGGACTCTTGTCCTTATTGTTTTGTATTTCTTGTCCAGTTTACAGTTTTGTCATTTCCTGTTTCTGGAAGCTCTTGTGGACTGAAATTGCCACTCCTGTGTCATGAGTTGACACAGGAGTCTTAAAGTAATTTCAGGATGGGTTTTTGAAAGGGTTTTTCAGCTGACCGTGAAGTCCTCTTTTGTATCCTTCCTCTATCTAGTAAGTGGACCTCGCTTTGCTAAATCTACCTTCATACTGTGTATGTCTTTTCCTCTGAACTCACCGTTAATATATGTGGGGGCTACTATCATCTTTGGGGAATTTCTCTAGAGGTAAGCCAGGTCTGTTCCTTCCTCTTCCAGGCGTAGTTAGTTCTCCGGCTGGCGCGTGGCATTTAGGCAGCCGTAGGAATGCTCCCTGGCTACTGTTAGTTGTGTGGTAGATTTAGGTCACGGTCAGCTTGAGTTTCCATCACCCGAGAGCTAGTCTGTTATTTTTGTGTTTCTGATGTTCCCATGCCATTGGGGAATCATGACAGGAGGGCATGTGTCTGCCAGCAGCACAGGGGGAGCATGTGTCTGCCAGCAGCACAGTGGGGCATGTGTCTGCCAGCAGCACAGGGGGGCATGTGTCTGCCAGCAGCACAGGGGGGGCATGTGTCTGCCAGCAGCACAGGGGGGGCATGTGTCTGCCAGCAGCACAGGGGAGGGCATGTGTCTGCCAGCAGCACAGGGGGAGCATGTGTCTGCCAGCAGCACAGGGGGGCATGTGTCTGCCAGCAGCACAGGGGGGCATGTTTCTGCCAGCAGCACAGGGGGATGTGTCTGCTGCCAGCAGCACAGGGGGGCATGTGTCTGCCAGCAGCAAAGGGGGGGCATGTGTCTGCTAGCAGCACAGGGGGGATGTGTCTGCCAGTAGCACAAGGGGGGGCATGTGTCTGCCAGCAGCACAGGGGGGCATGTGTCTGCCAGCAGCAGGGGGGTGGCGTGTGCCTACCAGCAGCACAGGGGGATGTGTCTGCTGCCAGCAGCACAGGGGGCATGTGTCTGCCAGCAGCACAGGGGGGCATGTGTCTGCCAGCAGCAGGGAGGTGGCATGTGCCTGCCAGCAGCAGAGAGTGGGGAAGCATGTGTCTGCCAGCAGCAGAGGGGAAGGGAAGCATGTGTCTGCCAGCAGCAGGGGGTGGCATGTGCCTGCCAGCAACAGAGAGTGGGGAAGCATGTGTCTGCCAGCAGCAAGGGGGTGGCATGTGCCTGCCAGCAGCAGAGGGGGAGGGAAGCATGTGTCTGCCAGCAGCACGAGGGGGGGGCATGTGCCTGCCAGCAGCACAGGGAGGGGCATGTGCCTGCCATCAGCACGGGGAGGCATGTGTCTGCCAGCAGCACAGGGGGGGCAAATGCCTGCCAGCAGCACAGGGGGGCATGTGTCTGCCAGCAGCAGGGGGGTGGCATGTGCCTTCCAGCAACAGAGGGGGGGAAGCATGTGTCTGCCAGCAGCAGGGGGGTGGCATGTGCCTGACAGCAGCAGAGGGGGAGGGAAGCATGTGTCTGCCAGCAGCAGGGGGGTGGTATGTGCCTGCCAGCAGCACAGGGGGGCATATGTCTGCAAGCAGCACAGGGGGGCATGTGCCTGCCAGCAGCACACGGGGGCATGTGTCTGCCAGCAGCAAAGGGGGGGCATGTGTCTGCTAGCAGCACAGGGGGGATGTGTCTGCCAGCAGCACAAGGGGGGCATGTGTCTGCCAGCAGCAGAGGGGGGGGAAGCATGTGTCTGCCAGTAGCACAGGGGGGCATGTGTCTGCCAGCAGCACAGGGGGGCAAATGCCTGCCAGCAGCACAGGGGGGCATGTGTCTGCCAGCAGCAGGGGGGTGGCATGTGCATTCCAGCAGCAGAGGGGGGGAAGCATGTGTCTGCCAGCAGCAGGGGGGTGGCATGTGCCTGACAGCAGCAGAGGGGGAGGGAAGCATGTGTCTGCCAGCAGCAGGGGGGTGGTATGTGCCTGCCAGCAGCACAGGGGGGCATGTGTCTGCAAGCAGCACAGGGGGGCATGTGCCTGCCAGCAGCACACGGGGGCATGTGTCTGCCAGCAGCAAAGGGGGGGCATGTGTCTGCTAGCAGCACAGGGGGGATGTGTCTGCCAGCAGCACAAGGGGGGCATGTGTCTGCCAGCAGCAGAGGGGGGGGAAGCATGTGTCTGCCAGTAGCACAGGGGGCATGTGTCTGCCAGCAGCACAGGTAGGCATGTGTCTGCCAGCAGCACAGGGGGGGCAAATTCCTGCCAGCAGCACAGGGGGGCATGTGTCTGCCAGCAGCAGGGGGGTGGCATGTGCCTTCCAGCAGCAGAGGGGGGGGGAGCATGTGTCTGCCAGCAGCAGGGGGGTGGCATGTGCCTGACAGCAGCAGAGGGGGAGGGAAGCATGTGTCTGCCAGCAGCAGGGGGGTGGCATGTGCCTACCAGCAGCACAGGGGGGCATGTGTCTGCAAGCAGCACAAGGGGCATGTGCCTGCCAGCAGCACAGGGGGGCATGTGTCTGCCAGCAGCAAAGGGGGGCATGTGTCTGCTAGCAGCACAGGGGGGATGTGTCTGCCAGCAGCACAAGGGGGGCATGTGTCTGCCAGCAGCACAGGGGGCATGTGTCTGACAGCAGCACAGGGGGGATGTGTCTGCCAGCAGCACAGGGGGGCATGTGTCTGCCAGCAGCAGGGGGGAGGCATGTGCCTGTCAGCAGCACAGGGGGGCATGTGTCTGCTGCCAGCAGCACAGGGGGGGCATGTGTCTGCCAGCAGCACAGGGGGGCATGTGTCTGCCATTAGCACAGGGGGGCATGTGTCTGCCAGCAGCACAGGGGGTATGTGTCTGCCAGCAGCACAGGGGGGCATGTGTCTACCAGCAGCACAGGGGGCATAGAGTGACCAGGGGGGCTGTACCTGCCAGCAGCACTGGGGCGCATATAGTGACCGGGGGGCTGTACCAGTCAGCAGCACAGGGGGGCATATTGTGACTGGGTGGCATGTGCCTGCCAGCAACACAGGGGGCATGTCCCTGCCAGCACAAGGGGGCATATTGTGACCAGGGGGCATGTGCCTGCCAGCACAGGGGTGCATATAGTGACCCAGGGGGGCATGTGCCTGCCAGCAGCAAAGGGGTGCATATAGTGACCCGGGGGGGCATGTGCCTGCCAGCAGTACAGGGGGCATATAGTGACCAGGGGGGCATGTGCCGACAGCAGCACAGGGGGGCATGTGCCAGCACAAGGATGGGGGTTATATAGATACCAGGATGAGGGACATATGATTTGTAAGATGGACACTGGCATTATAAGACAGACCCCCATTTAACATACAAAAATTATTTTTTTCTCTTCTTCTTCACCAAATTTGGGGGTGCATCTTATAATCAGGTGCGTCTTATAGTCTGAAAAATACGGTAACTATTTTTTATTTTAATTCTTTTTTTAACAGGGATATGGTGCCCACACTGCTATATACTACGTGGCTGTGTTATATACTATGTGGCTGTGCTATATACTAGGTGGGCTGTGCTATATACTACGTGGCTGTGTTATATACTAAGTGGCTGCTATATACTACGTGGGCTGTTATATACTACGTGGCTGTGTTATATACTATGTGGGCTGTGTTATATGCTATGTGGGCTGTGTTATATACCACATGGCTGTTCTTTATGCTATGTGGCTGTGCTATATACTACGTGGCTGTGTTATTTGCTACATGAGCTGTGTTATATACTACGTGAATGTGTTATATACTACGTGGCTGTGTTATATGCTACGTGGCTGTGCTATATGCTACGTGGCTGTGCTATATACTACATGGCTGTGCTATATGCTATGTGGCTGTGCTATATACTACATGGGCTGTGTTATATACTACGTGGCTGTGTTATATACTACGTGGTTGTGTTATATGCTACATGGCTGTGCTATATGCTACGTGGGCTGTGTTATATACTATGTGGGCTGTGTTATATGCTACGTGGCTGTGTTATATGCTACGTGACTGTGCTATATAATACAGGGGCTGTGTTATATCCTACGTGGTTGTGCTATATGCTACATGTGCTGTGTTATATACTACATGGGCTGTGTTATATGCTATGTGGCTGTGTTATATGCTATGTGACTGTGCTATATACTACGGGGGCTGTGTTATATCCTACATGGCTCTGCTATATGCTACGTGGGCTGTGTTATATACTACATGGACTGTGTAATATACTATGTGGGCTGTGCTATATACTACATGGCTGTGTTATATACTACATGGGCTGTGTTATATACTACTTGGGCTGTGCTGTATACTATATGGCTGTGTTATATACTACATGACTGTGCTATATGCTACGTGGGCTGTTATATGCTATGTGGCTGTGCTATATACTACGAAGGCTGTGTTATATGCTTCGTGGCTGTGCTATATGCTACGTGGCTGTGCTGTATACTACATGGCTGTGTTATATACTACTTGGGCTGTGCAATGTACTGCATGGCTGTGTTATATACTACATGGGCTGTGTTATATACTACATGGGCTGTGTTATATACGTGGGCTGTGCTATATGCAACGTGGGCTGTGCTATATACTACGTGGCCGTGCTATATACTACGTGGCTGTGCTATATACTACATGGCTGTGCTATATGCTACACATTTTGCACTTTTACAAATGTTCTATGTTAATACTTTCTAATGTTTACTTTAAAAAGTTTTCCATTAAAAAATTGTCATATTCAATGTATGCAGTTTTTTCCTTGCAGCAAGTTCAGCTAACAATAAAATGCCTACTGGTAACTGAGGAAGAGGGAGTAGGTCACAAAAATTGGCATATAAGGGGTTGAATTATATAAAGCCCCTCTGCTGTGTGGTATTGTAGAATGTACAATAGCTATCACTCATGTAAGAAGTGAAATCTGGCATTGTACTATACCTATATTTCTCTGCTGTATCTGTGCATCATGAATCGTGGTATGTGTTAAAAGGGGGGGCCCACTGAGACTCTGTCACCCGGGGCCCTCAAAAACCTGGAGCCTGCCCTGCCTACTAAATATATGTTCCACCTGTTCCACTAGTAAAGTTCACTTTATTTTTATAAAATGGACTTTATTCTTTCTTGCTTTTGCTTTACTTCAGTGGTTTTTACATGATCTGAGGGCATGTGGTAAACATTTGAAAAGAACATCACACACACCTCGACCAGAGTGACCTTTACATGTTTATCATGCACGTATAGTGAAATATCTAATGTTACAGGGTTCACTTGAAAGGGTTGTCCACTGCAGCCAATCACTGGGCTCAGCAGCTCTGCTCATGCAGATGGCACATGCCGCTGAGCCCACAATTTGGTTGCAGTGATCACTGTAGTCTTGGGGTCAATGCTGCCTTTTGCCAACAAAGACCAGAATCATTGCTGGACTTGGTGAGGGAGAATAATGCTGTGTTTGGAATCATCTGTAAGCCTACGGGTTAATATAAATCATTCTTAGATAACCCACTTAAAGTTGAAAATCACATTAGCTGAGCTTTCTGAGACCGGGTTCACATTTGTGTTCAGGAGGGCTGCGGATGGCTGCCTACTTCCTCCCTTCTTCCTCCCTGAAGCTCCGCCTATGCTCCACCTACTTCTGTATGTGTCCTGCATACAACACATGTCTCTGCATACCCAATCTTAAAGATAGGTACATAGGGAAACGCAGGACGCATACAGAAGTAGGCGGAGCTTCAGGGAGGAAGAAGGGAGGAAGTACACAGCCATCCGCAGCCCTCCTGAATGCAAATGTGAACCTAACCTTAAATGCTTCAACCAGCTTTGATTATCATTGTAAATTGACTGCTTTTACTTTAAAAACCAAAAGAAATGATCTGGAATATAAGCTGGTATGTATGCAACGTATAGGAGCATGTTCACACTGGCCACTAAACAGACAAAACATAAGATAAAAACAAAATGAGCAAATACCCTTGAATAAACAAATAGCAATAGTGCATGAAATAACTTGGGGTTGTTGGTTAACATAAAAGCCATCCATCCCATTACTACTTTAAGTAGGCTTAATCATTCTTCATGATAAAAGCTGTAAAAATCCAAGCTAAAATTTCCATAACTGTAAAAATATGCTGTACAAATATGGCCCGGCCACTGATGAATACTTGTATTGTATTCTTTGAATAGCTGAATAATAATTAACAAGGACAGAACAGCAGCCAAATTCTCCTCCAGTTATTTCAACTGTTAATACTGACCTGTTTGTCTTTCTTTAATCGATCATTTACACCACTGACTCGGAAAGCAGTCCTCAAGGCTTTTCCATTTGGTCACTGTGTGAAATAACCTTCCTTAAAATATAGGCTGATTGAAGAAGAACTTGTTCATTGGCCATATAAAGGTCCCTTTAGACTTCGTTAAAACCATTAATAAGGATAAGCAAACTCAGACTCATTACTGGTGTACAAAACTGCACAGTGGGAAAAATAATTATTTGATACATTGTAGGTACACTATACTGTGAGATACAGAATATACAAATAAAAAACATAAAATCACATTGTATGATTTTTACATAATTAATTTGCATTTTATTGCATGAAGTATTTGATCACCTACCAACAGCAAGAATTCTGGCTCTCACAGACCTGTTAGTTTTTCTTTAAGAAGCCTTTCTACTCTGCACTCATAACTTGTATTAATTGCACCTGTTTGAACTTGTTACATGTATAAAAGATATCTGTCTACACACTCAATCACACTCCAACCTCTCCACCATGGCCAAGACAAAAGAGCTGTCTAAAGACACTAGGGACATTATCACACTCATCAATCACACTCCAATATCTCCACTATGGCCAAGACCAAAGAGCTGTCTAAGAGCTGTCCAGATACAAAATTGTGTTGGCACAATTATTAAAAATGGAAGAAACACAAGATTACTGTCAATCTTCCTCGGTCTGGGGCTCCATGCAAAATCTCGCCTTATAGGGTAAGACCTGATGAGAGCTGGGACCACAGTTTCAAACATTACCGTTAGTAAAACACTACACCATCAAGGATTAAAATCCTGCAGGGCACGCAAGGTCCCGCTGCTCACACCAGCTCATGTCCAGGCCCATTTGAAGTTCACCAATGTCCATCTAGATAATCCAGAGGAGGCATGGTAGAAGGTCATGTAGACTTTCTGCAACTCCATAGAGATCTAGCAAAGTTTGAAAAATTTAGTTTGTTGTCGTCGCCTCCTGCACATTCCATCTCTCTACTCTATAACCTTCTCACTGCCCAGGCAACTGGTGACAGACCATCGTTCTGTTTTATATGGGAAAAGGAGTTGGGAAAATCTTTTGATGATTCGCAATGGGCTAAATGTTTTCTATTGGCCCACAAGACAGCAATTAGAACCAAGGCCCAGGAGACCTCTTTCTAGTTCATCACTAGATAGTAAGGAGTACTGGAAGTTCTCCAATGATGGTAGCCTGTGGTTTCAGATAGATATTGGAGGTGTGGAGTGTTAGAGGGATGGTGACACATATATGGTAGGGATGCCCTATAATAATAAATAATAATATGATCAAGAAGATCATAGACCTATCTGTCCCCCATACACCCAAGGCTCTATTGCTTTTAATGTTACCAATAAGTTTCTCAAAATATAAAAATGATAGGCTACCTTGTGCAAGCAGAAAAAAATGTTATTCCTCATCACTGGAACTTCCCCTTGTTCCCCATTGTACAATATGTGTTGTATGCCTCCATTGTTAATGATATTTATTATGCTCCTGACTTTTAATTCTTTTTTATGTTAAACATGTCAAAAAACATTAAATAAACACAGAATTTGCAAAAATCATAGCTATCCTACTGAAGCACAGATATGAATAGCGCAAGCAACTGGACGATAGAAGCTTCAAGTCTCCTAAAGGGACTATTAATTAAAGTAAAAAAAAAGTTTATAAATGTGAAAAAATATAAAAAATATATAAAGTTCAAATCACCCCTCTTTTGCCCATTTGGAAATAAAACAATAAAAAAAATACACATATTTGGTATTGATGCATTCAGAAATGTCTGAACTATCAAAATATAAAATAATTAATAAAAGAAAAAACGAGAGTACAGAGAGAAAAACATCAACATCAGATTTATGATTGCTTGGCTGCCACAATATTGCAATATAAAAGTTGATCAAAACATTGAATCTACCCCAAAATGGTATTAATATAAATGTCAACTCAGGGCAGAAAAAATAAGCCATCATCCAGCCAAAGATTGTGAAAAAATGGAAAAGCTAGGTCTCGGAAAATGGCGACTAAGGCAAAAACTTTTTTTCATACAAATTTGAGATTTTTTTTCACCACTTAAATCGAAAGGAAACTATACATGCTTGGTATCTGGTACTCATACTGACCTGGGGAATCATATTGCCAGGTCAGTTTTACCATATAGTAAACATGGTAAATATAAAACTCAACAGAAATTGTGGAATTGCATTTTTTTCAAACTTCACAGCACTTTAATTTTTTTCTGCCTTTTTCCAGCACACGGTATGGTAAAATCAATGGTATAATTTAAAAGTACAACTCATCCTGATGAAAGTATAAAAAAAAGTTATTGCTCTTGGAGAAAGGGAGGAAAAAAAGAAAAAAACAGAAAATGGCCATGGCGTGAAATGGTTAGCGCTTGACTTTTAGATTGATGTTCTGCTCATTACATTTACAGAAATGTGAATTTTTAACGTTTGCGTTTCATAAATCAAACAAAAGCTTACCTCAACTTTGTTTTATTTCATTCTCTTGTGAAGAAGAACTGAAGCCACACACTGGCAGCAGGGTTAGGTGACTGATGGATGGGATATTCTCTCAAAAAAAGTGATAACTGGGGATGGTCGATTTGATATAATGTAAATTTGTGCTGAATTTTATCAAATTCACTGGTCCCGGTGTATACAAATTGGCAAATAAATGCCTGACTCCTTTTTACATATTACAAAAAATTGCATCAGCTGCAGAAGACTGAATGTGACTTCAGATACGACTGCGATGGTTTTCCCATTATACCCTGTAAATATCAAATCTCATGATATAGCATAGTCAATGAGGAGAGATTATCATTGCCTGTATATTAGCTTAGGCAGGGAATTCAGCAGCCAAATTAGGGTGATTTACAAGAGTGAAGGACATCAGAGCTATTTTTTATCCATAATGCACTAGAAAGCAGCCACAAGGCAGAGCAAACCTTGTTGTGTAGAGAAAAGCACTTTTTTTATAAACACAAAATAAAATTCACCAAAATCCATACATTTAACTGTGACTGTCTATATCACAAAGTGTGCATGTCACATTCAATTTTTTTGCACATTTGTTTTCCTGGTCACATTTTACATCTTTACATGCCATACAATTACAATGCGCTGATGCAGGTTCGGTATTTTTGGACGTGTAGCCTTTCTTATCACATCATTTTTAGGAAGGGGGTTGAACTTTGTTAAAGAAATATAAATAAAATTAAGAATTGTAGACATTTAGTTATGCATGTTTGTTTTTGTACGCCTGTTTCCACTAGTACAATTTGTCAATCATTCACACTACACCTATACTTTGGCCTGCTACCACATTTTGCTTTCTGTACATGTATTTACCTACCTAACATTTCTTGTTATGCCCTTCAAAATTGTCAAAAGTTAATTAAAATGTTGGTCAAATTGTTTGGTAATAAAAAAGTGACAATGGCAATAGTTTCGGTAGTGTAAGAGAAAAAAAAAGAACCATGCCAAGCCTGGGAATGTGGAAGTCGCTAGCAACAGAAGAGGTACTATCACCACCACCGGCACCAGCTGTCCGATAGTAATACCAAATGCAGGCATCAAGTTGCCTCCTGCAAGTGGATTAGTGGGGAGAATGCAGAAGGCGTTATGAAAAATATGGCGTATCACTCGTCTAAGTCACAAGATGTTACTTCTGACAGCGACACTGTCAGTTTGAGTCAAGGTTCTTCAAAGAACAGTCTGTCTAATCACAAATTTCTTTATATATTTAATGGGCTATTTGGTAATGCTCGCTATCACCTGTTTCTATGGTAAGATCACATTGACAGTACTAAGATTAATTGTGTAAAAGATCTTGAAAGGGGTTAGATCCAGTTCCAATAGACCTTGGAGTCTCTGGAGTGCTACACACGTCTTTTCAGAGCAATTTGAAATATTGCCGTATTGTGATGTGTGGTCAATAATTTTTACTTTTAATTATCAAATATGGCGAATTTGAATTTCAAAAAATTAAAATGGTGTTGACATATGGTCTACCAGACAACTAACCATGTAGCCAACCAGTGACTTTAGCAGCCAAATTGCTTTTCATTTTATAAAGAGCCCTTCTTTTTGGCCAGTGTTTTAAAAAACCCTGCTATTCTCATCTTCTTTTTTTTACATCTTTTTTTATTTTAGAAGACAAATGTTACAAAATTTGCTAGTAATTTTGACATTATCTTAGAGGTTACTTATAAACGTGCAATTTCTGCTGAAAACGGGCTTAAACTGAATGAGGAATTTTCTTTGTACAAATGCACAGGATTTACTTTATCACTTTAGTCAAAGCATGAAAATAACATTAGTCAAGTAAAGAACAAGTTAAACTTTATTTAACATCACTTTTTCCTAAATGTTAACATATGGGATGCATGAATAGTGAAGGGATGGAGACATGGAAAACTTCTGACCCACAAACACGTAAACTGAAGACAGCAGTTGTATGTTTGCCAAGTAAAGGTAATTTGAGTATCTTTAATAACAAAATAGAACTGGATAAGATCCAATATCTTGAAACACAATCGGCATCCTACAATTGGCAAAGGATCAACTTGTCTCCATGCCATTCTTGTTACCATAAGAGTCTTAAATTGAATCTGTCAAAATTATTTAGTTGCAGCGTTTTACTTGTCAAGATATAACAGGGCAGGACAACTGCAGGAGGACTGAAAATAAAACATCACAGTTATAAAGACTGCAAGTTTAATGTATGGACATCAAGCAAAAAGTGTGTAATCAGCTCTTTCTTGAAATGGAGATAGCATGCATGTAAAGGCGCAGCAATATATCTTGAAATGTTAAACCATGTCTGTGATTGCACTTACGTCTCAGTATCTCGCCATGGATAGATGTTTTCTAAAATAAAAAATCTGCAGTATAAATTCTTGGCAATTGTTTGACACTGTTACGTAATATTTTTTGCATGTAATGTGGGAGTTAAAAAACGATAATTTTGGCAATGTATTTTAGAGATTTTAGATTTATGGCTATAAAATAAGTTATGGGATTTACGGTACATTACTTCAAATACTTTAAAATATAATTTGTCCATTAAAAATAAGTCATATTAGTTGCTATAATTTTTTACTGTTATCAGTTGTCCGTGATGAAGACCACAATAACTCCAAAACTTGCTGAATATTATTTTTCTTGATAATGTGCAATATTACATTTAATACATTTCAAGTAGATTTGGTTTGTAGGCTTTGACATTGAAAAAATAATAATATACAGGAGATGAAATCATTTATTCTTATGAATTTGTAGCCATATAATCTTTACTTTATCATATTGCTATTAAACTATGGCTACTCTTTTCCCAAATACTGTCCGATTGATTGGGCTAGCTTCCTATCTCCTGCCTTCTCCCATAGGTCCGCTTTTTCAGGCTTACAGTTGTGCTCAAAAGTTTACATACCCCAGTAGAATTTTTGCTTTATTGGCCTTTTTTCAGAGAATATGAATGCTAACAACAAAACCTTTTCTCCACTCTTGGTTAGTGGTTGGTTGAAGGCATTTATTGTCAAACTACTGTGCTTTCTCTTTTTAAATCATAATGACAACCGAAAACACGTCTCCCTGTGGCCCCTTTGACGCACGTTTCACGTGGCAGCTTTTTAAAAAAAGGGGTGGTTAAAAAGCTGCCACACGAAACGCGCTTCAAAGGTGCCATAGGGAGAAGTGTGGCATGTGTGTCTGGTGTTTCCGACACTGATATCTTTTTGATCTTTCACCAGTTTCCTTACCATTCACGCTTTTGGTAGTGTTCGTATTGATTATACATGCAATCCTGCCTACTCTTGGTTATGTGTCCCTCTTTTACTGGCATGTCTTCTCCGTATTTTCCTCTATATGTTGTACTGTTTGATAGACAATGAATTTATATGTGATACTTTAATAAAAACTATTTTATTTATTTTGGTGGATTGTTCTTCTACTTCGTTACTTAGTTCGTAATATCAGCCATTGTGGCTCCCACAAGAATAATGTCCCCCCTTTGTGGCTCCCATACAATGATAAAGTTTCTTATTGTGGCCTCCATCATGGTCACCCAATGTGAGGGAGAACCAGGGCCGTAGTCATGTTCGAGGACTCTGGGGCATCTGTACCCTAGCCTTCCATCACATGAAAATAATGCCCATTACTTTGCATATCTGTGGCTCCTCTTTCTGTGCTGGGTCTCCTCTGCTCTGCTGCAGGCTTCCTTTAGACGGTTTTGCACAGATTGAGACACAGTCCATTTCAGCTTTCAAATGAACCACTTTACTTTTTTCTTGACTCAGCACATCCATATTCTTCACATCATTTACGACAGGTTTCACATTACACATTTCTTCCTCTTTCCCTGGACTTCTCTCTCTGTCACACAGCATGTACCCAGGTTGGACCATCTCACATGGTTCCTCAGCATCCTCCAAGTTTAGCTCTGCTATGGTTAGACCTTCCTTAGTCTGTTTCACACCAGACATGAGAGTATCAGCCTCCGAAGTCAGTTGCCACATGGCGAGCGACCTTCCCATCTGTACTGTCTCTTGCGATGACACAGCATCCTCCTTATTTACCTTCACTGTGTTTGGGGTAGCCCTCAGCCGTTTCGCACCAGATCTGGGGGCATCGGCCCATGCGATGAGCTGCCACATTCTGGAACCACCTGTGTATCCGCACTGTCACTGCTTGTATCTTAAGCTTCTTTTCCTGCTGCTGTTCTGGCCTACTACTGTTCAGGCCCGGTGCTGAGGATGGCTGGGCTTCTCCCTTGATCATCATTGCGTGGTCACTGCTAACATTCCGGGCACTTAAGCCCGTGCAGACTGTTTGGGTACCCTGGCATGACTGACTGAAATGAGGAAGTTCTCCCTCTCTTATCTGCAGCTGACCCATCCTATGTTTAACTGTTTACCAACTGGTTTCACTATACTACATTACATACACTATAACACCCCATCTAGTGGCTAATATTATAGCTGCACTTACTCTATTTACTAAATACACACAATAGAAAATATCTACATTGTAGCATTAATAGTTAAGACATCTAGGTAAATAACACGTACATACAATATTCACAATAAGACATACTGAGACGAGTGTGGGGAATATAGTACCACCTTTGTATCCCCTTACACCAATACATTGATAATATCTTGCATTCTGACCCCCGTTACAATCATAATGTCCTCTATTCTAGCCTCAATACAATGATAATATCTCTTATTGTGGCTCTCATACAATGATAATGTCCCCCATTCCAGCCTGCATACTTTGATAATGTCTTAAATTCTGACCCCCCTACAATGATAATGTCCCCCAATTCGGCCGACCAACTATGATAATGTCTTCTATTCTGGCCCCATTAAGTGATAAAGTCCCTCACTGTGCCCCCTGTCCAATGATAATGCACCCCATTGTCGCCCCCATTCAATGATAATTTCCTCTATTCTGGCACCCATACAGTTAAAATGTCCCAATGTCACCTGCTGCTTTGGGCCTCTGATAAATCAATAAGTTGTATAGGTATTGTGGGGCAGGGAGCTGTTGGCTCTCTGCTCTGCAATAGTTTTCAAATGGATATGTGTCCAAGGAAGAAAGCTGAGCTGACGCTGGGTCTGGAAGGACCCCCTCTGCTCCAGTCATGCTGAACCCTATATGATAGTTACAACCTTATCTTACGTGTTGTGAATGTCCGCTGCCTGCTTACCAGTCTGAGATGGGAGTTGCAGCACTTTGCTGACTCAATCAGACATCTCATACCACCACCTGATACGAGATATTGCAGGTGCGCCATTGGCCACATGGACATATACTGTATGGATAAATGACACTGTTGCTGTGCTTTAGGTTAACTTTTCCATTCCCACACGCTTTGTGGGGACTTTCCTTTCAAATACTTCTATTTTAAATGTAAGATAGAAAAAAATAATCCCTTTCTTTGCAGCTTTAGGGTCAGGAAGATGCTGATGTCATTCCAGATGCTGCTGGATCAATTTGGTTGCAGCACGCAATTCTAAACTTGAATCCATCTCTAACCCCAGTAATTTTCTTAATGTAATTTTGTTTAAGGTCCAGAAATGCCTGTGGCGCCAAGTCTTTTTTACATTAAAACAATCCTTTTAAACTTTGTGTCCTTATATAAAAGATGTCAGATACCATTCGTTGTTCCTTATCATAGTGCATGCATTTTCATGTAGATGGGTATACGCATTTCTGTTACATTGCACCATGTCCTTCCCAATGGAATGTCACTTGTGATGATCATATCATATCAATATACAGTTATGCTAAAAGTGCTGCTTCTAATGCTGGAGACCAAAGCTTTATCTGATCTCTGTCATTAGGGAGTATTTCCAATCTAGTAATATCAATATGACATTACTTGCATTTCCAGCAGAGGGCAGCATAATTCTCCTGCACAATGAGGAATGTGAGGGAATCACACCCATGGGCCCTAAATGGGGAGTTTTATGGTTCTGCTCACCAGCAAGGCCAAGAAAACTTCAGCGTTGTGCTGGTCAAACCAGTCCAAGGCAGCAAGGCCATGTTCCCATGTAGTGTAAACTCTGCATTTTTCTGCTGCCTTTTAAGTGTAGAAAATCTTCTGCATTTAGCAATATAAGCAAAGTATACATGATTTCATGAAAACAGAAGCCCACTGTGCATTTAAAGGGAACCTGTCACCTGAAAAAAACACGATTGACCTGCAGATATGCGGCTAATCTGCAGTCAATAGCATTGTGAACCTGCACGGCGCTTGAACTTAGATCCACACTGCAGGGTGGAAATTAACTTTATTCCCCCCCAGCATTCCGGCTTCAATCACAGGGACGGCGCCAGTTCAGTCACTGCTGTGTATAGAATGGAGGGTGTAACCACGCCCCCAGCACTGACTGACAGCCAGCCTAATGCTGAGCTGCTGTCAGTCAGGGTCAAGGCGTGGCTTCAGCTGCTGTTCTCTATACTCTGAGCACTGACTGAACCTATGCCGATGCAGCCCCCTGACTGAAACAGGGAACGTTGCCTAGGGAAATAAAGGTAATTTCATCCCAACAGTGGGGGGTCTAAGTGTCAGATCAGGCAGGTTCACTGGGCAGGTTTTTTCAGGTGACAGGTTCCCTTTAACCCCTTCCCGACCTTTGACGCCACGTAGGCGTCATGAAAGTCGGTGCCAATCCGACCCATGATGCCTATGTGGCGTCATGGAATGATCGCGTCCCTGCAGATCGGGTGAAAGGGTTAACTCCTATTTCACCCGATCTGCAGGGAGAGGGGGAGTTGTACTTCAGCCCAGGGGGGGTGGCTTTGCCCCCACGTGGCTACGATCGCTCTGATTGGCTGTTGAAAGTGCAACAGCCAATCAGAGCAATTTGCAATATTTCACCTATGAAAATGGTGAAATATTGCAATCCAGCCATGGCCGATGCTGCAATAGCATCTGCCATGGCTGGAAATCATGTTCTGCCCCCCCCACCGCCCCCGATCTCCTCCCCAGTCCTCCGTTCTGTCCGGTACCCCCCTCCGTCCCCCTGTCCGCTCCCCCGTGCTCCTGTCCGCTCCCCCGTGCTCCTGTCTGCTCCCCCGGTCCTCCGATCCCCCCCCCCATGTGCTCCGATACACCCCCCCACCACCCCCTCATACTTACCGAGCCTCCCGAAGTCAGTCCGTCTTCTCCCTGGGCGCCGCCATCTTCCAAAATGGCGGGCGCATGCGCAGTGCGCCCGCCGAATCTGCCGGCCGGCAAAGTACATTTTGATCGCTGTGGTAGGTTCTATCACAGCGATCAAAATAAAAAAATAATAAATAAACCCCCCCTTTATCACCCCCATAGGTAGGGACAATAATAAAATAAAGAAAATATATATATATATTTTTTCCACTAGGGTTAGGGTTAGAACTAGGGTTAGAACTAGAACTAGGGGTAGGGTTAGGGTTAGGGTTATGGCATGTGCACACAGTGCGGATTTGGCCGCGGATCCGCAGCGGATTGGCCGCGGATCCGCAGCGGATTGGCCGCGGATCCGCAGCGGATTGGCCGCGGATCCGCAGCGGATTGGCCGCTGCGAATTCGTAGCAGTTTTCCATCAGGTTTGCAGTACCATGTACACCTATGGAAAACCAAATCCGCTGTGCCCATGGTGCGGAAAATTCTGTGCAGAAACGCTGCGTTGTATTTTCCGCAGCATGTCAATTCTTTGTGCGGATTCCGCAGCGTTTTACACCTGTTCCTCAATAGGTATCCGCAGGTGAAATCCGCACAAAAAAACACTGGAAATCCGCGGTAAATCCGCAGGTAAAACGCAGTGCCTTTTACCTGCAGATTTTTCAAAAATCGTGCGGAAAAATCTCACACGAATCCGCAACATGGGCACATAGCCTTAGGGTTAGGGTTGGAATTAGAGTTAGGGTTGGAATTAGGGCTAGGGTTGGAAATAGGGTTAAGATTAGGCTTGTGGTTAGGGTTACGGATAGGGTTAGGGGTGTGTTGGGGTTACAGTTGTGGTTAGGGTTGGGATTAGGGTTAGGGTTGGGATTAGGGTTAGGATTAGGGTTAGGGTTGGAATTAGGGTTACAGGTGTGTTGGGGTTAGGGTTGTGGTTAGGGGTGTGTTGGGGTTAGGGTTGTGATTAGGGTTATGGCTACAGTTGGGATTAGGGTTAGAGGTGTGTTGGGGTTAGTGTTGAAGTTAGAATTGAGGGGTTTCCACTGTTTAGGCACATCAGGGGTCTCCAAACGCAACATGGCGCCACCATTGATTCCAGCCAATCTTGCGTTCAAAAAGTCAAATGGTGCTCCCTCCCTTCTAAGCCCCGACGTGCGCCCAAACAGTGGTGTACCCCCACATTTGAGGTACCAGCGTACTCAGGACAAACTGGGCAACAACTGTTGGGGTCCAATTTCTCCTGTTACCCTTGCAAAAATAAAAAATTACCGTATTTTCCGGATTATAAGGCGCACATAAAATGTTGAGAATTTCTCAGAAATAGAAAGTGCGCCTTATAATCCAGTGCGCCTTATATATGAACCAAGAGAGAGGTTCATACAGGATCCTTTACCTCTATCGTGGGCGGCAGGGGTCGGCGGCGGCATACCACAGCACCACCACTATTGGTATATATAAGACCAACTGGCTGCGGGCCCGAAGTGAAAGTGAAAGTACAAATAAAGTGCACGCTTATATTACGCCCCTAATTGGCACCTGGTTCCACAGCACAATCTAGCTCCAACAGTATTAAAGGGAACCTGTCACCCCGTTTTTTCAGATTGAGCTATAAATACTGTTAAATAGGGCCTGCGCTGTGCGTTACTATAGTGTATGTAGTGTACCCTGATTCCCCACCTATGCTGAGAAATACATTACCAAAGTCGCTGTTTTCGCCTGTCAATCAGGCTGGTCTGGTCAGATGGGTGTGTTCACAGCGCTCTTTTCTTCCCCAGCTTTCCGTTGGTGGCGTAGTGGTGTGCGCATGTCCAAGTTCCGAATTCCCTGCGCCCACGTGAAGACACAGCGCGCGATCTGCGCTGTCATCCCTTTCATCGGTGGGGGCGGCCATCTTCCTGGGGCCGCGCGTGCGCAGAAGAGTGCTCTGCAGCGTGTCTGCTGCACGGGGCTTCAGGAAGATGGCCGCGGGATGCCGCGCGTGCGCACAAGAGATCGCGGCGGCCATCTTTCCAAAGCCGAGTTTGCATCTCGGCTTTGGGAAGATGGCCGCCGCGATCTCTTCTGCGCACGCGCGGCATCCCGCGGCCATCTTCCTGAAGCCCCGTGCAGCAGACACGCTGCAGAGTTGATGAGGCTGGCGTGCAGGGGTCCCGTGACGTTCCTATACAGCAGGTGGGGCGGAAGAGCTTTGGCCGCAGGGTGGATGTGACCGGCGTGCAGGGTTGCTGTGATACTTACAGCTCTGTGCGCAGGATCCTTGCAATATATCTGTGCTTTAGCGTTAACTATATCCACTACCCCAAAAAATGCCTCCTGTTAAGAGACATGCTTATGATGCAGGTTTCAAGCTTAAAGCTATAAGTTATGCAGTAGAGCATGGAAATAGGGCAGCTGCAAGAGAATTCAACATTAATGAATCCATGGTGCGTAAGTGGAGAAAACAAGAAGATGCCCTCCGCCAAGTAAAGAAGACCAAACTGTGTTTCCGAGGAAACAAAGCAAGGTGGCCACAGTTGGAGGACAAAATAGAACAGTGGGTTATGGAACAGAGAAACGCAGGTAGAAGCGTCTCCACTGTCTCTATTCGACTCAAAGCCACTGCTTTAGCACGTGACATGGAGATCAAGGACTTTCGAGGAGGTCCTTCATGGTGCTTTCGTTTCATGAAAAGGCGTCATCTCTCCATTCGCACCAGAACTACTGTGTGCCAGCAATTACCAAAGGATTATGAAGAGAAGCTGGCCATTTTCCGCACCTACTGCATAACCAAGATAAATGAAAAGAATATCCAGCCAGAACACATTATTAACATGGATGAGGTTCCCCTCACTTTCGATATCCCCGTAAACCGTACTGTTGAGAAAACAGGGACCAGTACAATATCTATACGTACCACAGGAAATGAGAAGTCATCTTTCACTGTAGTTCTCGCTTGTCAGGCTAATGGCCAGAAACTACCACCCATGGTAATTTTCAAGAGGAAGACTTTGCCTAAAGAAAATTTTCCTGCTGGTGTCATCATTAAGGCTAACCCAAAGGGCTGGATGGATGAGGAGAAGATGAGTGAGTGGCTGAGGGAGGTCTACGTCAAGAGACCGGGTGGCTTTTTTCACAAATCCCCATCCCTATTGGTCTGTGACTCGATGCGCGCCCACGTGACCGATACTGTCAAAGCCCAAGTGAAGAAAACTAATTCGGAGCTTGCTGTCATCCCTGGTGGATTAACCAAAGTGCTCCAGCCGCTAGATATCAGCATCAACAGGTCATTTAAAGTTAAATTGCGAGCTGCATGGGAGCATTGGATGACAGAAGGTGACCACACATTCACCAACACAGGGAGGCAACGCCGTGCGAGTTATGCCACTATGTGCCAGTGGATCGTGGATGCCTGGAAGAATGTATCAGTCTCCAGTGTCATCCGAGCTTTCAGGAAGGCTGGAATCACCACTGAAGAGCCTAGCAGCAGCAGCGAGACCGACTCGGATAATGAAGAGGAGGACCCCATGCTTGATTCCGAAATCGCCCAACTGTTCAACTCCGACACTGAAGATGACGGATTTGATGGATTTCTGGTGGAGGAATGAACTGAAAAAGTACGGTAAACGTTTTGATTTGCAATTACAGCTGAACCAGTTTCAAGTTATTGTTAAAAAGTGTAATAAATCTTGACTTGCAGTCTGAGCAATGGTTTATTTAACGGTAATGTGCTGCGCCTTATAATCCAGTGCGCCTTATATATGAAACAAAATTGCTTATGAGGCGCTCATAGAAAGTGCGCCTTATAATCCGGTGCGCCTTATAATCCGGAAAATACGGTACTTGCTAAAACATAATTTTTGAGGAAAGAACAATTATTTTTTATTTTCATGGCTCTGCGTTATTAACTTCTGTGAAGCACTTGGGGGTTGAAAGTGCTCACCACACATCTAGATAAGTTCCTTCGGGGGTCAAGTTTCCAAAATGGGGTCACTTGTGGGGTGTTTCTACTATTTAGGCACATCAGGGGCTCTGCAAATGCAACGTGATGCCCGCAGATCATTCCATCAAAGTCTGCATTTCAAATGTCACTACTTCCCTTCCGAGCCCTGACGTGCACCCAAACAGTGGTTTACCCCCACATATGGGGTACCAGCACACTCACAACAAACTGGGCAACAAATATTGGGGCCCAATTTCTCCTGTTACCCTTGTGAAAATAAAAAATTGCTTGCTAAAACATCTTTTTTGAGGAAATAAAAATGATTTTTTATTTTCACGGCTCTGCGTTGTAAACTTCTGTGAAGCACTCTAGATAAGTTCCTTGGGGGGTCTAGTTTCCAAAATAGGGTCACTTGTGGGGTGTTTCTACTGTTTAGGCACATCAGGGGCTCTGCAAATGCAATGTGACGCCCGCAGACCATTCCATCAAAATCTGCATTTCAAATGTCACTACTTCCCTTCCGAGCCCTGACGTGTGCCCAAACAGTGGTTTACCCCCACATATAGGGTATCAGCGTACTCACAACAAACTGGGCAACAAATATTGGGGTCCAATTTCTCCTGTTACCCTTGTGAAAATAAAAAATTGCTTGCTAAAACATCTTTTTTGAGGAAAGAAAAATTATTTTTTATTTTCACGGCTTTGCGTTGTAAACTTCTGTGAAGCTCTTGGGGGTTGAACGTGCTCACCACACATCTAGATAAGTTCCTTGGGGGGTCTAATTTCCAAAATGGGGTCACTTTTGGGGGGTTTCTACTGTTTAGGCATATCAGGGGCTCTGCAAACGTAGCATGATGCCCGCAGACCATTCCATCAAAGTCTGCATTCCAAAACGTCACTACTTCCCTTCCGAGCCCCGGCATGTGCCCAAACAGTGGTTTACCCCCACATATGGGGTATCAGCGTACTCAGGAGAAACTGGACAACAACTTTTGGGGTCAAATTTCTCCTGTTACCCTTGCAAAAATAAAAAATTCTGGGCTAAAAAAATATTTTTGAGGAAAGGAAACACATTTATTATTTTCACGGCTCTGCGTTATAAACTTCTGTGAAGCAGTTGGGGGTTCAAAGTGCTCACCACACATCTATATAAGTTCCCTTGGGGGTCTAGTTTCCAAAATGGAGTCACTTGTGGGGAGTTCCTACTGTTTAGGCACATCAGGGGCTCTGCAAACGCAACCTGACGCCCGCAGAGCATTCCATCAAAGTCTGCATTTCAAAACGTCACTACTTCCCTTCCAAACCCCGACGTGTGCCAAAACAGTGGTTTACCCCCACATATGGGGTATCAGTGTACACAGGAGAAACTGGACAACAACTTTTGGGGTCCAATTTCTCCTGTTACCCTTGGGAAAATAAAAAATTGTGGGCTAAAAAATCATTTTTGAGAAAAGAAAAATTATTTTTTATTTTCATGGCTCTGCGTTATAAACTTCTGTGAAGCACTTGGGGATTCAAAGTGCTCACCACACATCTAGATTAGTTCCTTGGGAGGTCTAGTTTCCAAAATGGGGTCACTTGTGCGGGAGCTCCAATGTTTAGGCACACAGGGGCTCTCCAAACGCGACATGGTGTCTGCTAATGATTAGAGCTAATTTTCCATTCAAAAAGCCAAATGGCGTGCCTTCCCTTCCGAGCCCTGCGGTGCGCCCAAACAGTGGTTTACCCCCACATATGGGGTATCATCGTACTCAGGACAAACTGGACAACAACATTTGGGGTCCAATTTCTCCTATTACCCTTGGGAAAATAAAAAATTCTTGGCTAAAAATCATTTTTGAGGAAAGAAAAATTATTTTTTATTTTGACGGCTCTGCGTTATAAACTTCTGTGAAGCACCTGGGGGTTATAAATGCTCACTATGCATCTAGATAAGTTCCTTGGGGGGTCTAGTTTCCAAAATGGGGTCACTTGTAGGGGAGCTCCAATGTTTAGGCACACAGGAGCTCTCCAAACACGACATGGTGTCCGCTAACGATTGGAGCTAATTTTCCATTCAAAAAGTCAAATGGCACGCCTCCCCTTCCGAGCCTTGCCGTGCACCCAAACAGTGGTTTACCCCCATATATGAGGTATCAGCGTACTCAGGAGAAATTGCCCAACAAATTTTAGGATCCATTTTATCCTGTTGCCCATGTGAAAATGAAAGAATTGAGGCTAAAAGAAATTTTGTGTGAAAAAAAAGTACTTTTTCATTTTTGCGGATCAATTTGTGAAGCACCTGAGGGTTTAAAGTGCTCACTATGCCTCTAGATAAGTTCCTTGGGGGGTCTAGTTTCCAAAATGGGGTCACTTGTGGAGGCGCTCCAATGTTTAGGCACACAGGGGCTTTCCAAACGCGACATGGTGTCAGCTAACGATGGAGATAATTTTTCATTCAAAAAGTCAAATGGCGCTCCTTCCCTTCCGAGCCTTACCATGTGCCCAAACAGTGGTTTACCCCCACATGTGAGGTATCGGTGTACTCAGGAGAAATTGCCCAACAAAATTTAGGATCCATTTTATCCTTTTGCCCATGTGAAAATGAAAAAAGTGAGGCTAAAATAATTTTTTTGTGAAAAAAAAGTACTTTTCCATTTTTACGGATCAATTTGTGAAGCACCTGGAGGTTTAAAGTGCTCACTATGCTTCTAGATAAGTTCCTTGGGGGGTCTAGTTTCCAAAATGGGGTCACTTGTCGGGGAGCTCCAATGTTTAGGCACACGGGGGCTCTCCAAACGCGACATGGTGTCCGCTAAAGATTGGAGCCAATTTTTCATTGAAAAAGTCAAATGGCGCTCCTTCCCTTCCGAGCCCTGCCGTGCGCCCAAACAGTGGTTTACCCCAACATATGAGGTATCAGCGTACTCAGGACAAATTGGACAACAACGTTCGTGGTCCAGTTTCTCCTTTTACCCTTGGGAAAATAAAAAATTGTTGCTAAAAGATCATTTTTGGGACTAAAAAGTTAAATGTTCATTTTTTACTTCCATGTTGCTTCTGCTGCTGTGAAACACCTGAAGGGTTAATAAACTTCTTGAATGTGGTTTTGAGCACCTTGAGGGGTGCAGTTTTTAGACTGGTGTCACTTTTGTTTATTTTCAGCCATATAGAACCCTCAAACTGACTTCAAATGTGAGGTGGTCCCTAAAAAAAATGGTTTTGTAAATTTTGTTGTAAAAATGAGAAATCACTGGTCAAATTTTAACCCTTATAACTTCCTAGCAAAAAAAAAATTTGTTTTCAAAATTGTGCTGATGTAAAGTAGACATGTGGGAAATGTTATTTATTAACTATTTTGTGTCACATAACTCTCTGGTTTAACAGAATAAAAATTCAAAATGTGAAAATTGCGAAATTTTCAAAATGTTTGCCAAATTTCCGTTTTTTTCACAAATAAACTCAGAAATTATCGACCTAAATTTACCACTAACATGAAGCCCAATATGTCACGAAAAAACAATCTCAGAATCGCTAGGATCCGTTGAAGCGTTCCTGAGTTATTACCTCATAAAGGGACACTGGTCAGAATTGCAAAAAACGGCCAGGTCATTAAGGTCAAAATAGGCTGGGTCATGAAGGGGTTAAAGATGCAGTAGAACTGGGCAGTTTTCATTGCATTTTTTCTCTATAAACTTCTATGTGGAGTCTGAAAAAAATGCATGTAAAAAATGTAATTGTGTTTTTAATTGCAGAATTGCAGCATTTTCGAACTAAAAAATGCTTTAAAAAATGGTGCTTTGAATCTGCATGAAAACATATAAAAAACAGCAAAAATGCAAAAATTCCTTGCAGATTGCTTATCTTTGTGCAGATATTAGTGAAGAACATGCAGCTATGGGATCTCTAGTATACTCCCATTTACCTTATAGCTGATGTGGTCAAACATTGAGCAAGGCAAGGCAACATTCACACGTTCAGTATTTGGTCAGTATTTTCCATCAGTATTTGTAAGTCAAAATCAGGAGTGGAACAATCAGAGGACAAGTATAATTAAAGGCCTTATCACTCTGATGGGTCAAATAACTACACCTCCTCACCCGCTGGGTGCTCAGACTGGACGATTGACCGTGTACCGTGAGATAGACTCGGCTGCTCACATATCAAGCAGTATCCCCACTAGCCCCACAGTAGAACAGTAGATTATTGTGATGATGCTAATGTAGGGGGTATGATATATTACGTTTATACCTTTTCCTTTCTCTTTCATCCCGGTGCCGTATATTATTAGTGTATGTACACTCACCGGCCACTTTATTAGGTACACCATGCTAGTAACAGGTTGGACCCCCTTTTGCCTTCAGAACTGCCTCAATTCTTCGTGGCATAGATTCAACAAGGTGCTGGAAGCATTCCTCAGAGATTTTGGTCCATATTGACATGATGGCATCACACAGTTGCCGCAGATTTGTCGGCTGCACATCCCAAAGATGCTCCATACAAGGCAGGATGGATCCATGCTTTCATGTTGTTTACGCCAAATTCTGACCCTACCATCCGAATGTCGCAGCAGAAATCGAGACTCATCAGACCAAGCAACGTTTTTCCAATCTTCTACTGTCCAATTTCGATGAGCTTGTACAAATTGTAGCCTCAGTTTCCTGTTCTTAGCTGAAAGGAGTGGTACCCGGTGTGGTCTTCTGCTGCTGTAGCCCATCTGCCTCAAAGTTCGACGCACTGTGCGTTCAGAGATGCTCTTAGGCCTACCTTGGTTGTAACGGGTGGCGATTTGAGTCACTGTTGCCTTTCTATCAGCTCGAACCAGTCTGCCCATTTTCCTCTGACCTCTGGCATCAACAAGGCATTTCCGCCCACAGAACTGCCGCTCACTGGATTTTTTTTCTTTTTCGGACCATTCTCTGTAAACCCTAGAGATGGTTGTGCGTGAAAATCCCAGTAGATCAGCAGTTTCTGAAATACTCAGACCAGCCCTTCTGGCACCAACAACCATGCCACGTTCAAAGGCACTCAAATCACCTTTCTTCCCCATACCGATGCTCGGTTTGAACTGCAGGAGATTGTCTTGACCATGTCTACATGCCTAAATGCACTGAGTTGCCGCCATGTGATTGGCTGATTAGAAATTAAGTGTTAACAAGAAGTTGGACAGGTGTACCTAATAAAGTGGCCAGTGAGTGTATATTTGTTAACATATGATGGTACTGCTACACAATTTTGTGTATTACCACTCCTATACAATGGTACTGCTACACTGTTATGTGGATTACCGTGTCTTGTTAAATGTATATATGTGTAATGTTATACTGTTGTAATGCTGCTATATACACTCACCGGCCACTTTATTAGGTACACCATGCTAGTAACGGGTTGGATCCCCTTTTGCCTTCAGAACTGCCTCAATTCTTCGTGGCATAGATTCAACAAGGTGCTGGAAGCATTCCTCAGAGATTTTGGTCCATATTGACATGATGGCATCACACAGTTGCCGCAGATTTGTCGGCTGCACATCCCAAAGATGCTCCATACAAGGCAGGATGGACCCATGCTTTCATGTTGTTTACGCCAAATTCTGACCCTACCATCCGAATGTCGCAGCAGAAATCGAGACTCATCAGACCAAGCAACGTTTTTCCAATCTTCTACTGTCCAATTTCGATGAGCTTGTACAAATTGTAGCCTCAGTTTCCTGTTCTTAGCTGAAAGGAGTGGTACCCGGTGTGGTCTTCTGCTGCTGTAGCCCATCTGCCTCAAAGTTCGACGCACTGTGCATTCAGAGATGCTCATAGGCCTACCTTGGTTGTAACGGGTGGCGATTTGAGTCACTGTTGCCTTTCTATCAGCTCGAACCAGTCTGCCCATTCTCCTCTGACCTCTGGCATCAACAAGGCATTTCCGCCCACAGAACTGCCGCTCACTGGATTTTTTTTCTTTTTCGGACCATTCTCTGTAAACCCTAGAGATGGTTGTGCGTGAAAATCCCAGTAGATCAGCAGTTTCTGAAATACTCAGACCAGCCCTTCTGGCACCAACAACCATGCCACGTTCAAAGGCACTCAAATCACCTTTCTTCCCCATACTGATGCTCGGTTTGAACTGCAGGAGATTGTCTTGACCATGTCTACATGCCTAAATGCACTGAGTTGCCGCCATGTGATTGGCTGATTAGAAATTAAGTGTTAACAAGAAGTTGGACAGGTGTACCTAATAAAGTGGCCAGTGAGTGTATAGTGTATAGGGTAAGTGCAGTTATTGGATTGGCCTCTAGATGGGGGCATTTTAGTGTACAGAGCTTTCAGCTACGGTATAGTGTAGGAAAGGGTTAACTATAGGACACGCTGCTGTGTGGTAAGTTTGGAACATTCCCTTAGGTAGTCAGAAGGGCCCATGCGCCTGAATAGTCCACATGGGCTCCAGGCCCAGGACACCACAGCAGTCACACAACGTTTAAGAAGAAGAAGAGAATTATAGCCATAGGTCTATAGGACAGAAGTATGGTGTCAAGCAGCAGGATTGCAGCAGTTCATAGCTGGAGGAAGGAAGTGGTCCGGAATGGCACAGGGCGCAGATTGCTCAGCATGTGGCAGCTAGTTGCATGGGTCGATGCTTTCAGAACCTGGGCGAAATGGACTGGAGAATCCCCAGAAACAGTGAGTCTGAACAGGAAAAACACTGCGGTATCGCCTAAGGTGCTATTACCCCATAATGTACTGGAGGACGTGGAACTGAGTGCAGGGAAAGAGCAGAATGAGAACTGCATGGGACTTGTTGTTGATATTGTTACTGACAAGAATGTGCTGCCAAGTTGTTCAAGTAAAGTTTCACACATTGCATTTGAACCCGGACTGTGTCTCAATTCTTGTGAAGCCAATTGCAGAAAGGTCTCAGCACCATAGTGGTATCCCTGATGGCGTATTGGGAGAAGACACAGGTATGCTGGAGAAAGAATGCTGTTTTCATGTAACCGGAGACCTGGGAAAAGAAACATCGGAGTGTATAGCCACAACTACGGCCCTGCCACTCCCTTACACTAATGCAAAATGATAGTGAGACATAATGCACTTTTTATCTAGATGAGTATGACACTTTCTGGGCACAGTTTGGACTGTATGACTTTATTAAATCCCAAAATGTCAACTAATGAAAATAAATTCCAAATGAGCCAAAATTAAGTAAGGCTACTTTCACATTAGCGTAGTTCGACGCACGTCGCAATGCGTCGTTATGTAGAAAAAATGCATCCTGCAAAGTTTCCCGCAGGATGCGTTTTTTCTCCATAGACTTATACATAGCGACGCATTGCGACGGAGTGCCACATGTCGCAACCGTCGTGTTTTGGCGGACCGTCGGCACAAAAAAGTTACATGTAACTTTTTTTGTGCGTCGTGTTCGCCATTTCCGACCGCGCATGAGCGGCCAGAACTCCAACCCCTCCTCCCCGCTCATCACACTGGGCAGCGGATGCGTCGTAAGACTGCATCCGCTGCCCACATTGTGATTAATTAACACACTGTCCGTCGGTACGTCGGGCCGACGGTTTGCGACGGCCCGTACCGACGGACTAGTGTGAAAGTAGCCTAAGCTCACCCTTTGGCTTTATAACAGAAATGACAAAGTAGATGCACCAGGATCAACAGCAGGTGACCAGTGCTGTCATAAAAAAACAAGTCAAGGCAAAATATGAGGGTATCCAGTACAACAGACAAAATGTATTTCTGCACTTAGAAAACTTTCAAAGTATATAATTAAATCTTCAATTTTTTTGCTGAATAAGGCCTCATTAGGATGTCAGTGTTTTTGACGTACGCAATAAATGGTACTTGTGTCATCAGTATTTTGGTTCACTGTGTCAGTAATCTTCACATATGGATAAATAACTAAACTACAGAGCTTCTCATATACATTACAATGTTAATCACTAATGCCTGTGTACTATACGTGTTTTTCACGGACCCACAATTACATATTGGCACTTTTCACCTGTGCTGCTGCAAAAACCTGACATATCTATGAGTTTTGCATGGACAAACTGGACCTCATCTTCAACCACCTCTGTTCCCTACCTAACCTCTCTAACTCCCCTCTCCGCCCTGTTTGACCACAACCTACTCATATTATCTTCCCTCTAATCTCCAGGTACACAATCTCCACTCCCCAAACTTGTATACCCTCACAGAAATCTCAAACACCTTGATTTATACTCACTTTCTGAGCCACTTCTCCCTCTTACAGACATTACACGATGCAGACACTGCTGCCGCTTTATATAATATCACAATAGCTACAGCTCTAGAATCGGTCACCCACTCACACATACCAAAGTTCGTACAATCAACAGGCAATCCTGGAACACCAGCCTCACTAAAAAACTGCGGCAGGCTTCCAGGGTTGCTGAGCGGAGATGGAAGAGATCCCACTCCAGCAAGTACTTCATCACATACAAACAGTGCCTCACTACTTTCAAGTCCACACTCAATACAGCAAAGCAAACCTACTCCTCATCTCTCATATCCTCCTTGTCACTCCACCCTAAACAGCTATTAAGCACTTTCAATTCTATCCTCTGTCCCTCAGCACCTCTGCTGTTTCCACTCTTAACAGTTGAAGACTTTGCCTTATACTTCAAGCAGAAGATTGATAACATCAGAGAAAGCTTTGGCCTACAGTCCCTACAGCCCCTCCTCATAAGTACTCAGCCCTGTTCTTCCAAAACCAGCTTCTCTGCCATCACAGAAGATCAACATTCCGCTCTACTCTCCAGATCACATCTCATCACTTGCACACTTGACCATATCCCATCCCACCTCATTCCAAACCTCACCACAGTCTTGATCCCAACCCTAACCCATATCTTCAATCTTTCACTGACAAATGGTATCTTCTCATGCTTTAACATGCCTCGATCACACGTGTCCTCAAAAATCCCTCCTTTGACCTATTCTCTGTGTCTAGCTATCGCCCCATATCACTTCTCCCCTATGCTTCATATCACTTCTCCCCTACTGGAACAACACGTTCATCTAGAACTGTCCTCCCACCCCTCCTCTTGCTCCCACTTTGACCAGTAGCAATATGGCTTTCGTCCTCATCATCCTACCGAAAATGCCCTATCTAAAATCACCAATGAAGTACTAACCGCCAAATCCAAGTGACACTACTCTGTCCTCTTCCTGGATCTGTCCACTGCCTTCGACATGGTGGATCACTCCCTTTTACTACAGATTCTCTTGGAATCATAGACTTGGCCCTATTTTTGATCTCTTCTTACCTATCAGGCCAGACATTTTACGTCTCCCATGGCTCAATTTTAGGACCCCTACTCTTCTTCATCTACACGTTTTGGCCTGGGACAGCTCATAGGGTCCCACGGCTTTCAGTATCATCTCTAACTTGATGACACACAGATCTACCTCTCTGGATGTGATATCATTTCCTTACCAGAATTCTACAATGTCTGTTCTCTATTTTATCCTTCTTCTCTGCTCTACCCTTACCTTCTATAATATGGTACAATTTCACTTGTCTTTCGCTAGGGGGACTTGTCAGGGCATCACAAAAACACTGAACTTTAGGAAGGCAAAGTTTGACCAGCTTATAGATGCCCTTAATCTGGTTGACTGGGACAATGTCCTCAGAAATAAGAATACAGATAATAAATGGGAAATGTTTAAGAACATCCACAACAATAGGCACTGTAAGTGGTTTATACCTTGTGGGAATAAAATGACAAGAAATAGGAAAAACCCAATGTGGCTAAACAAAGAAGTAAGAGGGGCAATTAACAGTGAAAAAAAAGCATTTAAACTACTAAAGCAGGATGGCACTGTTGAAGCTCTAAAAAACTATAGGGAGAAAAACAATTTGTCTAAAAAACTAATGAAAGCTACCAAAAAGGAAACAGAAGCACATTACTAAGGAGAGTAAAACTAATCCCAAACTGTTCTTCAGCTACTGTATATCAATAGTAAAAGAATCAAAAGTGAAAGCGTAGGCCCCTTAAAAAATTGTGAGGATAGAATGGTTGCAGATGACGAGGAAAAAGCTAATATTTTAAACACCTTCCTCTCCACGGTATTCACGGTGGAAAATAAAATGCCAGGTGAAATCCGAGAGACAAAGAAAACCCTATATTAAAGGTTGCCAATCTAACCCAAGAAGAGGTGAAAAACCGGCTAAATAAGATTAAAATAGATAAATCTCCGGGTCCGGATGGCATACACCCATGAGTACTAAGAGAACTAGGTAATATAATAGACAAACCATTATTTCTTATATTTAGGGACTCTATACCGACGGGGTCTGCTCCACAGGACTGGTGCAAAGCAAATGTGGTACCAATATTCAAAAAGGGCTCTAAAAATGAATCTGTAAATTATAGGCCAGTAAGTCTAACCTCTATTGTTGGTAAAATGTTTGAAGGGTTTCTGAGGGATGTTATTCTGCATTATCTCAATGAGAATAACTGCTTAACTCCATATCAACATGGGTTTGTAAGGAATCACGCCTGTGAAACCAATCTAATCAGTTTTTATGAAGAGGTAAGCTATAGACTGGACCAAGGTGAGTCATTGGACGTGGTATATCTTGATTTTTCTAAAGCGTTTGATACCGTGCCACACAAGAGGTTGGTACACAAAATGAGAATGCTGGGTCTGGGGGAAAATGTGTGTAAATGGGTAAGTAACTGGCTTAGGGATAGAAAGCAGAGGGTGGTTATAAATGGTATATTCTCTAACTGGTTCACTGTGACCAGTGGGGTACTGCAGGGGTCGGTATTGGGACCTATTCTTTTCAACATATTTATTAACGGTCTGGTAGAAGGTTTACACAGTAAAATATTGTTATTTGCAGATGATACAAAACTATGTAAAGCAGTCAATACAAGAGAAGATAGTATTCTGCTACAGATGGATCTGGATAAGTTGGAAACTTGGGCCGAGAGGTGGCAGCTGCAGTTGAACAATGATAAATGTAAGGTTATACACATGAAAAAGAAGACATCAATATCACCATTACGCAGTGAACGGGAAACCTCTAGGTAAATCTGACATGGAGAATGACTTGGGGATCCTAATTAATGATAAACTTACCTGGTGTAGCCAGTGCCAGGCAGCGGCTGCCAAGGCAAACGGGATCATGGGGTGCATTAAAAGAGGTCTGGATACACATGATGAGAGCATTATACTGCCTCTGTACAAATCTCTGGTTAGACCACACATGGAGTACTGTGTAAAGTTTTGGGCACCGGTGCTCAGGAAGGAAATAATGAAAATAGAGCAAGTACAAAGGAGGGCAACAAAATTAATAAAGGGGTTGGGGGAACTACAATACCCAGAGAGATTAGCAAAATTAGGATTATTTAGTCTAGAAAAAAATGACTGAGGGGTGATCAAATAACCATGTACAATATAAGTATATAAGGGGACAATACAAATATCTCCCAGAAGATCTGTTTATACCAAGGAAGGTTACGGTCACAAGGGGGGCATTCTCTGCATCTGGAAGAGAGAAGGTTTTACCACCAACATAGAAGAGGATTCTTTACTGTTAGGGCAGTGAGAATCTGGAATTTCTTGTCTGAGAAGGTGGTGATGGCGAACTCAGTTGAGGGGTTCAAGAGAGGCCTGGATGTCTTCCTGGAGCGTAGCAATATTGTATCTTACAGTTATTAGGTTCTTTAGAAGAACGTAGATTTGGGGTTTTATTCTGACAGAATATAGGCTGAACTGTATGGACAAATGTCTTTTTTCGGCCTTGCTTACTATGTTATTACTATGTTATTATTCTGTATCCTCATGCATCTCTTGTAGACTGTGAGCCCTTGTGGGCAGGGTCCTCTCTATTCCTGTACCAGTATGTGACTCATATTGCTCCTGATTATTGTATTTGTTTTTGTATTCCAATTTTCATATGTAAAGATCCATGGGATAAATGGTGCTATAAAAATAATTAATAATAATTATATTATTAATAATAATGGGCCCAATTAATCAGGTTGACATTTTGTTTGGCAGTCTTGATAAAGATTTTGCTGGATACATGCATATATTATGTTGAATTTGAAGACGGTGCTCGACCATGCATCCCTCGCTACCCTACTAAGCTCTTGTTACAAAAAGTTGGAGGAAACAATTGGCTAGTTTAAAAAATTGCAACTTTCCAATAGTTTTATGCCAAATATCTGGTGAAAACAATTTGATAAATTGGTGAATATATGTGCAAAGTATTTAATTATGTATAACATTTGGGCAAAATATGACACCATAAGCAATATTACCATGATACTATAGGATGTGGACTTTGCTGCAAGGGCTTCCACATTGTGTCTGCAAAGTATTTGCTGACTGGTTGATTGAGCTGAAGGTAGTACAAATTAGTGATGGCAAAAACTAGAGAATAACTAGAGAGGACAAAAGCACAACCAGACAGTCCAGGGTTCCAAGGTCAGAATTCAGAAAGTCAGACAGAGTTTACAAGCAAAGAAAAGTCAAATAGTTCAACGTGAAACCAGAATGGATATCCTCAAGTTAATCTAGATGAATAGCTCAGTAGTGGCCACTTCAGAACATTAGGAAATCAGAAAGAATATTGCACCATGTAGTATAGCCAACAGAAAAAAAGGGTCAGTTATTTGGATACCAAACCCAGTTTGGAATTATTCTTTTGACCGGCAATTCTGATGGCCAGAAGACTTGATTGTGCAGAGCATGTGTCTTTCAACATTGCTGCCAGTGCATAGGGATGTCAAACTCAAATACACAGTGGTCCAAAATTAAAAGCTCAGACAAAGTAGTGGGCCAACCTTGATATTTATTACAAAATGTCTACAATTCAGGAAGTTTTTCTTTATAATCAAATATAACGATAAACTTTTTCATATGGAAAAAACTTAAAGGGGTGGTCCCAAGAACAAAGTGCATTTTAATTAATAGATCTTAGAATAAAATATTCGAATAATATAGTATGTTATGTAAGAGCAGTAAAAAGCATATGGTCCAACGGCCAAATACAAACATGTAGTAACAAAGAAAAAAAATCCTTCAAAAATACAGATAGTAAAGAATGATGCAAACAAAAGTGCCCCCAAACACAGTATGATACCCCCATAGTGAATTCCTCCACAGTACCCTCCACACACAAAGTATGATGACCCTAGTGTACCCCCCCTCCCTCAATCCCCCTGACTAAGAATGATGAACCCATCACAGTATGATTCTCCAACTGTAATCCCCACACAGCACTCCATTCAGTATAATGGACACAAAAAGTCCTCCATACAGTATAATGAGACCCTGCATTGCCTTCCATACAGTATAATGGCCTCACATAGTGCACCATACAGTATAAACGGGCCCATATAATGCTCAATGCAGTATAATGGCCCCACATAGTGCTCCATACAGTATAATGCGCCATACATAGTGTTTCATACAGTATAATGGCTCTACATAGTGCTCCATACAGTATAATAGCCCCCACACTGAAAAAAAAAATACTCACCTCTGCCATTCCCTCGATGCTCCAGTCTCTTTATGGTGTCTTCAGGTCCTCTGCACATCTCAGTACAGCGGGCACATTGTAATGATAGCATCGAGACGTCAGATGCAGAGGGGGGAATGATGGGAGAGGTAGCGTCAGATGGCGCTCACTCCTCCATCTTTGCTTTCAACTTTAGCAGTATCTAGGATGCAGATTTAGCTGAAAGTGAGATGCTTGGTGGGAAACGAGACCAGCTCGCGTCACTGGCCTAAGATACACACCCAGCAGACAAACAGTGGATAAATACTGTATGGCACTCTTTGGGTATTGGGTGCAAAATGTATTTGAGTACAATGTGGGTCTATTTAACCACTTTGCTTAATGGAATAAAATCATATTAGGAAACTCCATGCAATATAATCTAATAGAAAATATGTCTTCCAGCATTACGTTATGAGATTGCTTTACTTCTGTAGTTCTGTAGTTCTTACAAACATTTTTATAGCAGGTTGAGTCTAACTTTTACACAAATAAATTTAATCCATGTTTTTTTTCTTGGGAAAGAATATCAGTGCTCTACAAGCCATCTCCGCCATGGAAATGTTTAGACTTCATAAAAATAGAGGTTTTACCGTTACCAAGGACTATTTATTTAATACACTTTATGCTACAGCAGTCCATGCATCTCCCGTTTCTCTTTACTCAGACTTCCACTAAAGCGCACTTCTGTTCTTTCTCTACCCCACAATTAATCTATATAAATAAATATAAGCCTAATCCTTTTTCCAAGAATAGCATGCTCTGTGGCACTGTGCCACTTGCTGTCTATTCGCCTGTACGTCTTAGTTAAATAAATATAACCTTCATCCTCTCACCAAGAATAGCAGCTATCATTGGCAAGCATCCTTTGGCTGACTGCAATCAGTATGATACTGTTCAGATCAACCTGTTTAACATGTTTACTAGAAAGCGTGTTGGCCAATGGCATGGTAACTCGGATGTCACAATTGAATTTACCAAAAAGTGGCATTTTCAGAAAAAAGGTTAGCTATCATCAGAAAAGAACGTGTTCTTTAAATCAGGTATTAGTGTTAGATGTATTGTTTTGTTTTGTTTTTTTAAATGCAATTTTCTTTTCACATTTTCATTTTTATAAAAAAAAAACAAAAAACAAAATTAGTTATCGTGCAATTTTCACACTGGCCACTGGGGATTTTTTAGACTCATAATTCCTGTTTTAGGAAGTTTTCAGCAGGCTCCTTATCATCAGAGACAGGATAGCAATGACAAGTAACAACTCCATACATAGCTGGTAACACAGAAATCCACCATTCACAAAAAGTGACAGCTGACCCTGCTCTCCTTCCCTTCACAATGACCTTTCCACATGCTCATTAAATACTTCTAGACAAATGGTAATGTCGAGGTCTGACCATTGTGGCTATGCACCTGTGTTGATTTCTGAAACAACAGGAGGTTACAGTCTAAAAATGCCTCAGAGGCCAATGGAAAGGTTATTATTTTTTTTATTTATTTATTTTTAATCAAGTACATTTTTATTGATTTTAGAATATTTTACAGAAAGGAAAAATAAGATATCCAAATCAGAACATTTGAACCCCAACCATTTTAATAAGATTCAATCTTCCTACCAACGAGAATTGCAATTTGCACCATTCTGCTATTTTCATTTTGATTTATTCCATTAAGACGAGTAAGTTTATTTTTTTCTTAAAACACTGAAATTGGGAAACCACTTTCACCTGCGTTTGCTGTATTTTCGGAATGAGCAACTGAGCCATCTAGTGGACATAGCACTGATTTTTCCCAATTGATGTTAAGACTCAATAAATGTCCAAAGTCCTCTTTTTCTCTGAAGAGGCAATTTGCATACAAAGTTTTTTTTTAAGGATGTCCATAACATTAAGCAGTGAGCTGTCACAATCCCCAAGGAAAAGCAAATTGCATAGAATGCAATTTTTTATTCTATCCGCCCAGGTCTAAACCCCACCACTTTTGTAAAATTCCTTATCGCTGCTGCCAAATATTCAATGGCAATGTCAAATATTAGTGCAGCTTAAAGCTTTGAGATAATGCACCATTTTCTTTAATTTTACCTGTAAGAGAAGAATATATGAATTGTATCCAGGATATAAAAATAGGCCCAAACCACATTTCTTGTAAAATCATCCATAAGAACCTTCATTCTATACTCTCAAATGCATTGGCAGCGACAAAAGGTAGCACTGCCCTTTGTCCCATATTGTCAGCTGGTAGTTGCATATTTAGGAATAAGCGACGGAGGTTAATTGCGGTGGATTTATTAGCCACAAAACCTGTCTAGTCTGGGTGGACTATTGTGGATATAATTCCAGAGAGTCTGTAAGGTAAAACTTAAACAAATTTTAATGTCTATTTTTAATATTGAAATAGGTCTATAGGAATCAGCTAATTGAGAGTCTTTGCTTTTTGATAATCGGATAAGGCTTTTTCTAAATCCT
The DNA here is from genome assembly GCF_051348905.1 of Ranitomeya variabilis. Classification (NCBI taxonomy): domain Eukaryota; kingdom Metazoa; phylum Chordata; class Amphibia; order Anura; family Dendrobatidae; genus Ranitomeya; species Ranitomeya variabilis. The sequence continues at coordinate 113,134,072 of NC_135237.1, read as the reverse complement.
CCAAAACTAAAGGTCTATCCAGCGAACATTTATCTTCTTTAGTCAATGAGGCAATTTGGCTATATCTAGAAATTTTTGGATATCTCCTTCTGAATATTAAGTCTTTGAGGAGCATTAAGATTCATAGAATGAGAATAAAACTTCTAGAATTTCCCCTATCGAATTTACCAAGGCACCATTATTCGAATATAGACTATAAATCTATCAGCGCCAACTCTTTAATATATGACCCATATATTATATATATAATATATGCTGAGCTGATGTCATGTTTTCCATAATATTGCTAACATCACCTATACTCAGCAGAGGTACACCGTGATGCTGTACTGATAATGCTATTATTTTTTGCAATATCCTACCCAATACCCAATCCACTACACCACATAAAAGCACAAGGAGTACAATTACCCTCTCCCGCAAAGAGAGCAGGCGAATCTACTTCCAGCGCTGATGAAAAAATTCCCATCGTATATCAAATACACAAAAGCTTCCCATTCTTACATTCTCCCTCTGCTACTATCTTATCAAGAGAGTTACATTAAGTTTAGAGCAAATGAACATTATCTTTCAACAAGATGAATAATCATCCTATAATATTAAATATAACCAGAAGCTGAACAATCGCATAATTAAATAGCGAGTCCAGCATTTTGCTACATTTACAAGTGAAGAAATTTCCCCACTAAGAGAGAAGAAAAAAAGCTCCCCCAGGGCCATTATATATTCTTCTGGCAATTCTCTTTTCTGGATCTGTTGAGTTTACGTGGCTGCCATGCATGGCTGTCTTTCGTGCTGATCTAGCCATTTCCTGGTATCCTCTGCTCCCGAAAAGAAGTGTGCCAAGCAACAACTTGTCATGCCAGATACAACATAGAATAAGACAGGTTTAGGTTCTTCAATCGCTTTTTAATGTCTGTGAATCATTTCATCCTCTGTTATTGAACTTATGCGGAAAATCTGGGAAAACGCATACTTTGCTCCTGTCTTCAAATGGCATCACGATCTCTGCAGTGCACAATCCTGGTTAATATTGGATGAGGGGGGAGTCCAAGGGGTAAGGATCTTGAAGGAACCCTGTGTGCTTGTCCAATAGCAAATATAGGTGTAAGAACATCAGTCCTGAACTTACTTTTTAGCCGATAGCAAATAAAGGTGTAAGAACATTAGTCCTGAACTTATTTTTAGCCAGTTTTCCATAAATTCAGTGGGAGCATTCCCTTCTATTTTTACTGGGATTCCTATTATTTTTAGATTATTCCTTCTCATGCAGTTTTCTAGGTCATCTGTCTTAGCAACCAGTTCAGATATACGTTGGACTGACCTAGTTTGGACCCTTTTCACATTCAGGATATCATCGTCTCTCATCTACAGCACCAGTTCTCTCCATAACCCCCTTCATCTCAGAATTAGTATTAGACATGTCCTCTTTTAAACTACCCATCTGTTGGGTCAGTGTAGTTAATGTGGACTTACACAAAGACACCACATTAAACACATTTTTGATTGTTGGCTCATGTTAATCCTCATCCTCTTCAGTCCGCTGGTTAAAATGTCCCCCTAAGCAGTTCTGCACTACATGTTTCATTGGTATCCGTTGATCCTCCACTTCATCTTCTGAGAAATTATGGACAATGGGGTCATGAGGCATTGTGTCAATAGAATGGGTACTAGCAGTCTCGATTTCCAGGCGGGCAAGCCGCTCTAGTTTCGCCGCCTCTTACTGCCTCCTTGCCAAGGCAGCATGAGCCCCTGGCTATGCCTTTGCTACGGCACTGATGCCATCTTGGCCATGTGCGCTTACAGGATCTTTCTGCCTTCTATGGGTCATTCTGCCAGCTGGGAGCTCCAGAAAACAAGTCTGTAGCCGCTCAAAATGTTCACTTCCATTCTCCCGGCGTTCGGTAAGTGTAGCAGAGCGGGTGTCAGGATAAAATCATAAGTATAGAACAGGAGCCTTCACAGCTGCATCCTACTCCATGCTGTGCTAGGCCTTGCCCCTTAAAATAGTTAAATGAAAACATAAAAAACAGTATACACCGTGTTAGGGTTGGCAGAACGCACCGAATATATTTATTAGGTGAGATAGGTGCGTTCGCAACCCGGGATCCACCGTGCAGGAAAGAACCTGCTGCTAAGTAAGGCGGTGAAGTAAATTAGTATAAACGAACTCTGTTACTTCACAGAGCCCATAGTAAAGAGAACGCTGTGCCCTGTTTAGCTCACAGGGGACACAGCTGCTGAGTAGAGCCGACAGTGGTCATGCAGTCCAAACCAAACACTCCTCTCCGGTGGAGCCGTAATTCTAATGGCTATTAGCCAGCCCTGAATTCACTCATAAGAAACTCCTCGCCAGAGGTGCCAGCATTCTAGGGTCTTATTTCAGCTGGGTACCTGACTGCATACACACAAAACTCCTCACCGGAGGTGCCAGCATTCTATGGGCTTATTTCAGCCGGGTTCCTGACCACACACACGACCACACTGGCGCTGAGCTCGTACATATTTGATTCTAGCGCATGGCCATGCGGTCATGTGAACATTTTATAGCTGCATCAACTTCAGGACCTTCCCAGAAGGACCAATGGAAGGCTGCCACAGAACTTGATCAGGTTCAGGACCTTCCTGGAGGACCAATGGAAGTTGCTGCAGTACCTGAGCATGTGACCCTTGATCTCCATTGAGAGATCTTACCCTGGGCATGCTCAGTGTGTGCAAAGCAGGACTTAGTCCCAGATAAGCCTGCTCGCCGCAGACCAGTGCAGGGTACAATAGCAGAGCCTGAAGAGGCAGCAGTAACCCTTTGCACAGTATCAGATTCAGTGAGATTCTGGGACCGATGTCTCCGCTGAGCAGGCTCCACTGCGGCTGATGCAGAATGGGAGACCGCAGCAGACATGGTTCGAGATTCCCCCTGTGCAGCGGCGGGAACTCGACTCCTAACATTACCCCCCCTCCTAGGGTCCCCCTCCTTGAGCCTCGCTTAAAAGCTGCAATGAGCAGTGGAGCCCGAATGTGCTCCACAGGTTCCCAGGTTCTGTCCTCTGGGCCGTGACCCTTTCAGTCCACCAGATAAAATTTCTTGCCACGTACCACCTTGCACCCCACGATAGTATTCAGCTCAAACTCATCCGTGGATGAACCTGACGTCCCGGCAATTGACTCGGAAATCCGGGACAAATGGACGGGCTTTAAGAGAGAAACGTGGAAAGTGTCAGTGATACCAAGACGCGTAGGAATGGCCAAACGGTAGACCACAGGGTTGACCTGTTCCAGAACCTTGAACGGGCCAATGTAGTGAGGGGCAAACTTAGTGGACTCAACTCGCAGCCTGATGTTACGGGCGGAGAGCCACACTAAGTCGCCAGGAGCAAAGGTCGGAGCACGGCTCCGGTGTGTATCAGCAAAAACCCTCATTCTCTCCTTGGAGGCCCGGATGGCATCCTGTGTGTGGTCCCAAATGTCACGTGCCTCCACCGCCCAGTCTGCCACCCTAGAATCAGTGGATGACACGGGCATGGGCACAGGGACACGTGGATGCTGGCCGTAATTAAGGAGAAAAGGAGTCTGCCCAGTAGAATCGGCTACGGTGTTGTTCAAGGCAAATTCTGCCCAATGTAGCAAATATGCCCAGTCATCCTGCCTAGCAGAGACAAAATGTCGCAAGTATGTCACCAGAGTCTGGTTGGTCCTCTCTACCAACCCATTCATCTCAGGATGATATGCAGAGGAGAGATTCAACTCTATGCTGAGTAAACGGCAGAGCTCTCCCCAAAACCGAGACGCGAACTGGGGACCCCGGTCACTGACAATTTTATCAGGCATTACATGTAAACGGAAAATATGCTTTATGAATAACGCCACCAAGGCCCGTGCAGAAGGTAACCGTGGAAGCGGCACCAAGTGCACCATCTTAGAGAAATGATCGGTGACAACCCAGATAGCGGTGTAGCTATGAGACTTGGGTAAGCCCACCACGAAGTCCATCCCGACCATCTCCCAGAGCCTGTCTGCCACCGGCAGGGGGTAAAGCAACCCAGCAGGCCATTGCCGAGGAGACCGATTCTGGGTGCAGGAAACCCACACCCGAATATAGTCCCCAATGTCATGGGCCATATGCGGCCACCAGTACATCCTCGCCAAAAGCGCAGATGCCCTTTTGGTCCCAAAATGCCCACCCACTCTGGACGAATGAGCCCAAGAGAGAACCTCCAGTTGCAAATTCGCTGGCATGAAAGTCTTGCTCGGGGGCACGGACTCTAGCGAAACTGGAGCCACAGTTCTCAGGCTCTCAGAAGGGACAATAAGCCGAGGCTCCTCCTCCTCCTCCTCAGATGACACTATGGAGTGGAAGAGAGCATCGGCATGAATGTTCTTTTCCCCGGAGAGAAAATGTAGAGTAAAATGAAACCGGGAGAAGAAAAGGGACCATCTAGCCTGGAGAGAATTCAGCCGCTGGGCCGTCTGTAGATATACCAAGTTCTTGTGGTCAGTGAATACCTGGAAGGGAAAGCGAGCTCCCTCCAAGAGGTGTCTCCACTCTGAGAAAGCCAACTTCATGGCTAGTAACTCCCTGTCCCTGATGGAATAATTCCTCTCCGCCGGTGTGAAGGTCTTGGAGAAGAAAAAGCAAGGATGCTTCCGACCTTGAGAATCCTTTTGGAAAAGGACTGCTCCAGCACCAACGGATGAGGCTTCCACCTCCATGATAAATGGCTTATCTACATCGGGGCGATGTAGAATGGGAGCGCTAGCGAAGTGTGACTTTCGAGAGAAAGGCTTTGGAGACATCCTCCGACCACAACTTGGGATTTGCTTCCTGAGGGCAACCAAGGGAGCTATCAAAGTTGAGAAGTGTGGAATGAACTGGCGATAGTAAGTAATGAACCCCATAAAGCGCTGCACCGCTTTAAGTGAATGGGGTTCCTGCCAGTCCATCACAGCCTGTAGCTTGGCAGGATCCATAGCCAAACCCTGGGCAGAGATGATATAACCAAGGAAAGGCAAGGACTCCTGCTCAAACACGCACTTCTCCAACTTGGAGTAGAGGGAGTTTGCCCGTAAGAGGTCGAAGACTTTGCAAACATCTATCCGATGGGAGTCAATATCTGGAGAATAGATGAGAATATCATCCAGATAGACTATGACCGAGGTGGTGAGCATATCCCGGAAGATGTCATTCACAAAGTCTTGGAAAACGGCTGGGGCATTACAGAGCCCGAAGGGCATCACCAGATATTCATAGTGCCCATCCCTGGTGTTAAAAGCCGTCTTCCATTCGTCCTCCTCATGGATGCGAATCAGGTTGTAAGCACCCCGCAGATCTAATTTAGTACATACCCTTGCTCCCTGTAGTCTATCAGAGAGCTCAGATATCAGGGGTAGTGGGTACTTGTTCTTAACGGTGATGGCGTTAAGACCCCTGTAGTCTATGCATGGACATAATTCTCCACTCTTCTTCTGCACGAAGAAGAACCCAGCCCCTGCAGGTGACACTGACTTCCTAATGAATCCTCTTGCCAGATTCTCTTGGATGTACTGAGACATTGCCTCCATCTCTGGGAGAGATAACGGATAGACTCGACCCCGGGGAGGCTCAGCACCAGGCAAGAGGTCGATAGGACAGTCATAGGGGCGGTGAGGCGGAAGGGTCTCCGCAGCCCTTTTGGAGAACACGTCCGCATAGGGCCAATAGTGCTTGGGGAGACAGGAAAGATCTGCAGGTACCTCTGTTGTAGCAACCTGAATGCACTCCCTCTGACATCTACCCTCACAGGATTTACTCCATCCCAAAATTCTCCCTGGGGACCACTCTATATGAGGAAAATGATAGCGTAGCCATGGTATCCCCAACAGGACCTTATCAATTCCCTCAGGAATGACTAATAGAGAGATAATCTCCCGATGTGATGGAGACACAGAAAGAGTGAAAGGAATGGTTTGGTGTGTAATCTGTGAGGGTAGTGTCGACCCATTTACCACTCGAGTGGTTACTGGTTTGGCGAGCATCACCAGGGGTATTGCGTGTCGCTGGGCGAAAGTGGATGACATAAAATTACCCTACGCCCCAGAGTCCACACATAGCTCTAACATAAGAGCGGATGGGCCTATGGTAATTGTCCCCTTGAAGGACAATTTAGAGGCAAACATCGCCGTGTCTAGTGTACCTCCTCCAACTGCCACTAGACTCTGATGTTTCCCTGACCGCTGAGGACACTTGGAGGCAAGATGTCCTGACTGCCGGTAAACATGACAGACCTTAAGTGCACGAGCGGCCCGGGACTTGGACCCCGCTCGTGACCCCTCTATGGCCTCATGTGACTCGGGTGCCTGGACCGGAGATTCCAAAGGTCTGGCGAAGGAGGGAGCCAGCCGAAACCTCTGCCTACACTGGGCTTGCTCCAATCTTCGCTCGTGAAAACGAGCGACTATGCGAGTTGATACAGCTATGAGCTCCTCCAGTGTGGTGGGAATCTCCCTAGTGGCCAAAGCGTCCTTCACATGGTCAGCCAGCCCCCTCCAAAATACAGGGATGAGGGCTTTATCTGGCCACTCCAACTCAGATGCTAATGTCCAAAAGTGGATGGCAAAATGGCTGACCATGGTCGAACCCTGAGTCAATGCCAGCAGTTGAAGCGCCGTATCATGGGTGACTTGAGGTCCTACAAAGACCTGTTTCAGAGTGCCCAGAAACCGAGGAACACTCTGCACCACATGATCCACAGCGGCGTAGCCCACTCCAAAGCTCTGTCCGACAGGAGAGAGATTATGAATCCTACCTTTGCCTACTCTGTGGGAAAACGTGCAGCCAGGAGCTCGAGATATATACCACACTGGCTCACGAAACCCCTACAGGACTTACTGTCCCCAGAGTATTTTTCAGGCAACGGGAGGTGAGATAAGGTCGGAACAGAGGTGGCAGTGGGTAAAGCTGCTGCAGCCACGCTAGCAGCCTGAACAGCTATTGCGGTAACATCCACCGCCGAGGTTGCACACTCGAGAGACGCCAACCGGCCCTCCAGCAGCTGGATGTACTCCTGCAATTGCTGTTCATCCACCATTACTTAGCCAGATCCTGGCGCTAGTATACTGTTAGGGTTGGCGGAACGCACCGAATATATTTATTAGGTGAGATAGGTGTGTTCGCAACCCGGGATCCACCGTGCAGGAAAGAACCTGCTGCTAAGTAAGGCGGTGAAGTAAATTAGTATAAGCGAACTCTGTTACTTCACAGAGCCCATAGTAAAGAGAACGCTGTGCCCTGTTTAGCTCACAGGGGACACAGCTGATGAGTAGAGCCGACAGTGGTCATGCAGTCCAATCCAAACACGCAGCTCCTCTCCGGTGGAGTCGGAATTCTAATGGCTATTAGCCAGCCCTGAATTCACTCATAAGAAACTCCTCGCCAGAGGTGCCAGCATTCTAGGGTCTTATTTCAGCCGGGTCCCTGACTGCATACACACAAAACTCCTCGCCGGAGGTGCCAGCATTCTATGGGCTTATTTCAGCCGGGTTCCTGACCACACACACACGACCACACTGGCGCTGAGCTCATACATATTTGATTCTAGCGCATGGCCATGCGGTCATGAGAACCTTTTATAGCTGCAGCAACTTCAGGACCTTCCCAGAAGGACCAATGGAAGGCTGCCACAGAACTTGATCAGTTTCAGGACCTTCCTGGAGGACCAATGGAAGTTGCTGCAGTACCTGAGCATGTGACCCTTAATCTCCATTGAGAGATCTTACCCTGGGCATGCTCAGTGTGTGCAAAGCAGGACTTAGTCCCAGAAAAGCCTGCTCACTGCAGACCAGTGCGGGTACAATAGCAGAGCCTGGAGAGGCAGCAGTAACCCTTTGCACAGTATCAGATTCAGTGAGACGCTGGGACCGATGTCTCCGCTGAGCAGACTCCATTGCGGCTGTGCAGAATGGGAGACTGCAGCAGACATGGTTCGAGATTCCCCCTGTGCAGCGGCGGGAATTCGACTCCTAACACACCGTCTACAAATGCTAGTCTTATGCACTTCAATGTAGAAGAGCTGAAATACCAAAAAAAAATGGACACATGTGGTGCTGTTTCATAAAGAAAGCAGCCATGTATTCTAATTATGGATAGTATTAAACTTGCAATTGATATTAGTAGTATAAGTGGAATCGATTAGGATTTTAATGAAACCTGTGCTGTCAAAAAATGTTGTTAACCTGCAGCTTTAACTGTGTGCTCGCTGTACTAAAAGGCTGGCTGCAGGAGGAAATTAACTCCGGCTTTCAGTCATAGAGACGCGGCCGGTGCGGCTTTACTCACTGCTCAGTAAACAGTGAGGGCGGCTCTAATCACACCCCGGCACTGACAGCCGGCTCAGCACTGATACACTTGTCTTTTTAGAATTCCATTCCTCTGCAACTAATAAAAATCTATTGGCAGGCCCAATCTGAGTGTCAAGTCGTAAAGGTCTGGTGAGCTGTACTCTCTAAGTTATAATGCAGTTGAGTTTATAAGAAACAAAGTGCAAAGAGCAAAAATATAAGTCCACCATCTAACATAAGACCTCATTCAGATGTCTATAGTTAATGTATGCGATCTGTCTGTGATTTTCCCGGATAGAACATGTACCCATTATTGTCTATGGGGCTGTTCACATGTCCACGTTTTTTGCAGACCGTGTGTACATGCAAAAATCACAGAGACATGTCGGTCACAGATGAAAAGCACCAATGCAAGTCTATGGGTCAATGAAAATCATGAATGGCACATGGAAGGCTTCATTGTATAGTCTATGTGATGTCCGTTATTAACATTGCAATGGATACGAGAAGCTTTGCAAATTATTTATTTATTCATACGTAACATACACTAATGACACTGATTTTAAAAACTGACACACTGACCAAACACCAGAGGCCTCAATCAGACGCCTGTTTTTTTGCGTACGAGTGCTATCTGAGTTTTTTTCTATAATAGTATATAGGGTAATTCACATGTCCATGAAAAATCTAAATCATGGAGATATGTCTGATTTTGATCCAAGTGTCTGATCAAAATCGTCAGTGCAAATGTATGGGTCCATGAAAATATTGGACTGCATTTAAATGCTGTATGACCGCAATCTGATTTTCACAGATTACAGCCATCTGCCAGTAAAGATGTGATCTTAGTTCCTGAGCAGGAATCAAAGAATGAGACTCAATATATGACGTAACAGTACATCGTATATAAGTAAGGGGTTAAATATACTGTATGTTTTGCAGCAGGACCATAGACAGGAATAGATTGGAAATTTTCTTTATCTTCACTCTTAGAGGTTGTCTTGGAGTAGATGCTGTGGTGGATCGGTTGTATTGGATTTGGGAACAAGTGGTGGACAATTTGAATTTGTCCCAGGAGAGGACTCAGCGGTTTGCTAACCGCCAGCGTCGGGTTGGTCCTCGCCTTCGTGTTGGGGACTTGGTGTGGTTGTCTTCCTGTTTTGTCCCAATGAGGGTTTCTTCTCCTAAATTTAAGCCTTGGTTCATTGGATCCCTATAGGATTTTGGAGATTATTAACCCTGTTTCCTTTCGTTTGGACCTCCCGGCATCTTTCGCTATCCATAATGTGTTCCATCGGTTGTTGTTGCGGAGATACGAGGTGCCGGTGGTTCCTTCTGCTGAGCCTCCTGCTCCTGTGCTGGTTGAGGGTGAATTGGAGTACATTATAGAGAAGATCTTGGACTCCCGTATTTCCAGGCGGAGACTCCAGTATCTGGTTAAATGGAAGGGCTATGGTCAGGAAGATAATTCTTGGGTAACTGCCTCTGATGTTCATGCCTCGGATTTGGTTCGTGCCTTTCATAGGGCTCATCCAGGTCGCCCTGGCGGTTCTTGTGAGGGTTTGGTGCCCCCTCCTTAAGGGGGGGGTACTGTTGTGATCCACTTTTTGGGCTCCCCTAGTGGTGGCTGGTGGTACTGGAGACTTGTGTGTTCTTTTCTGCCTCAGCTCACCTGCTTCCATCAGTTTTGGGAGTTCCCTATTTAGCCTTGCTCTCCAGTCACTTCCTTGCCGGTCATCATTGTAACCTGAGTCTTTCAGTTGCATGTTCCTGCTACCAGTCTGCTGATCAGCTAAGTGGACTCTTGTCCTTTTTGTTTTGTATTTTTTGTCCAGTTTACAGTTTGTCTTTTCCTGTTACTGGAAGCTCTTGTGGACGGAAATTGCCACTCCTGTGTCATGAGTTGACACAGGAGTCTTAAAGTAATTTCAGGATGGGTTTTTGAAAGGGTTTTTCAGCTGACCGTGAAGTCCTCTTTTGTATCCTTCCTCTATCTAGTAAGTGGACCTCGCTTTGCTAAATCTACCTTCATACTGTGTATGTCTTTTCCTCTGAACTCACCGTTAATATATGTGGGGGCTACTATCATCTTTGGGGAATTTCACTAGAGGTAAGCCAGGTCTGTTCCTTCCTCTTCCAGGTGTAGTTAGTTCTCCGGCTGGCGCATGGCATCTAGGCAGCCGTAGGAATGCTTCCTGGCTACTGTTAGTTGTGTGGTAGATTTAGGTCACGGTCAGCTTGAGTTTTCATCACCCGAGGGCTAGTCTGTGATTTTGTGTTTCTGATGTTCCCATGCCATTGGGGAATCATGACAGTATGACCGGCCGCTGTTAAAGTAATTGGCAGAAGAAAGGAGAGTAAAAGAAGTCTGTAGATTTTTTTTTTTTTTTCCTCACATGTTTGCTACTTAGTTGGCTCAGTTGTATTTCTGCTCTATTTACAGCCTTGCCTTTCTCTCCTTCTAATCCTTGAATGGCTCTGATCTCTCCGGTTTAAGGATGGACTCTCAGAGTTTGGCTGCAGGTTTAAATAATCTTGCTACGAAGGTTCAGAATTTACAAGATTATGTTATACGTACTCCTATTTCTGAACCTAAGATTCCTACACCAGAGGTATTTTCCGGAGATAGATCTCGGTTTCAGAATTTCAAATGTAATTGTAAATTATTCCTTTCTCTCAGACCTCACTCCTCTGGAGATCCTGTTCAGCAGGTTAAGATTGTGATTTCTTTGCTGCGAGGTGACCCTCAAAATTGGGCATTTTCATTGACACCAGGGGATCCTGCGTTGCTCAATGTGGATGCGTTTTTTCTGGCTTTAGGGTTGCTGTATGAGGAACCTAATTTGGAGATTCAAGCTGAAAAAGCTTTAATAGCCCTGTCTCAAGGGCAAGATGAAGCTGAGATATACTGCCAAAAATTTCGTAAATGGTCTGTGCTTACTCAGTGGAATGAGTGTGCCCTAGCGGCAATTTTCAGAGAAGGCCTTTCTGATGCCGTTAAGGATGTCATGGTGGGGTTTCCTACGCCCACAGGTCTGAATGAGTCCATCACAATGGCGATTCAGATTGATCGGCGTTTGCGGGAGCGCAAACCCGTGCACCATTTGGCGGTATCTTCTGAAGGGACGCCAGAGAAAATGCAATGTGACAGAATTCTGTCAAGAAGCGAGCGGCAGAATTATAGGCGCAAAAATGGCTTGTGCTTCTACTGTGGTGATTCCGCGCATGTTATATCAGCATGCTCTAAGCGTACTAGGAAGGTTGACAAGTCTATTTCTATTGGCACTTTACAGTCTAAATTTCTTCTGTCTGTAACTCTGATTTGTTCATTATCAGTTATTACCGTGGATGCCTATGTGGACTCTGGCGCCGCTCTGAGTCTCATGGATTGGTCCTTCGCCAGGCGCTGTGGGTTTGATTTGGAGCCTCTGGAAGTTCCTATACCTCTGAAGGGTATTGATTCTACACCTCTGGCTTGTAATAGACCACAGTTCTGGACGCAAGTGACTATGCGTATGACTCCAGACCATCAGGAGATGATTCGCTTCCTCGTGTTGCATAATTTACATGATGTGTTAGTGCTTGGATTACCATGGTTGCAATCTCATAACCCAGTACTGGACTGGAAAACTATGTCTGTGTTAAGCTGGGGATGTCGGGGGGCTCATGGGGACATACCTTTGGTTTCTATCTCGTCATCTATTCCCTCTGAGGTTCCGGCATTTTTGACGGATTTTGGGGATATTTTTGAAGAGCCTAAAATTGGTTCTCTCCCTCCCCACAGAGAGTGTGATTGCGCCATAGATCTGATTCCAGGCAGTAAATTTCCAAAGGGTCGTTTGTTTAACCTATCTGTACCTGAGCATGCTGCCATGCGAGAGTATGTTAAGGAGTCCCTGGAAAAGGGACATATTCGTCCTTCTTCATCACCTTTAGGAGCTGGGTTTTTCTTTGTCTCTAAAAAGGATGGCTCGCTGAGGCCTTGTATTGATTATCGACTCCTGAATAAAATTACTGTCAAATATCAGTATCCGTTGCCGCTGCTTACTGATTTGTTTGCTCGCATAAGGGGGGCTAAGTGGTTCTCCAAGATTGATCTCCGTGGGGCGTATAATTTGGTGCGAATTAAGCAAGGGGATGAGTGGAAAACCGCATTTAATACGCCTGAGGGCCACTTTGAGTATTTAGTAATGCCTTTCGGCCTTTCTAATGCACCTTCAGTTTTTCAGTCCTTTATGCATGATATTTTCCGTGAATATCTGGATAAATTTATGATTGTGTATTTGGACGATATTTTGATTTTTTCTGAGGACTGGGAGTCTCATGTTCAGCAGGTCAGGAGGGTTTTTCAGGTCTTGCGGGAGAATTCTCTGTGTGTAAAGGGTTCTAAGTGTGTTTTTGGGGTTCAAAAGATTTCCTTTTTGGGGTACATTTTTTCCCCTTCTTCTGTTGAGATGGACCCTGTCAAGGTTCGGGCTATTTGTGACTGGACGCAGCCTACTTCTCTAAAGGGTCTTCAGAAGTTCTTGGGCTTTGCTAATTTTTATCGTCGATTTATAACTGGTTTTTCTGGTGTTGCTAAGCCTCTTACGGATTTGACTAAGAAGGGTGCTGATGTTGCCAATTGGTCCTCTGCCGCTGTGGAGGCCTTTCGGGAACTTAAGCGCCGCTTTTCGTCTGCCCCTGTGTTGCGCCAGCCTGATGTCTCTCTCCCCTTTCAGGTTGAGGTCGATGCTTCCGAGATCGGAGCGGGGGCGGTTTTGTCGCAGAAAAGTTCCGATTGCTCAGTGATGAGACCTTGTGCGTTCTTTTCTCGAAAATTTTCTGCCGCCGAAAGAAATTATGATGTCGGTAATCGGGAGCTTTTGGCCATGAAGTGGGCATTTGAGGAGTGGCGTCATTGGCTTGAGGGTGCTAGACATCAGGTGGTGGTTTTGACTGATCACAAGAATCTGATTTATCTTGAGTCTGCCAGGCGCCTGAATCCTAGACAGGCGCGCTGGTCGTTGTTTTTCTCTCGGTTTAATTTTGTGGTCTCATATCTACCAGGTTCTAAGAATGTGAAGGCAGATGCCCTTTCTAGGAGTTTTGAGCCTGATTCCCCTGGTGATTCGGAACCTACAGGTATCCTTAAGGATGGGGTGATATTATCCGCTATTTCCCCAGATCTGCGACGTGCTTTGCAAGAGTTTCAGGCGGATAGACCTGATCGCTGTCCACCTGGTAGACTGTTTGTTCCTGATGATTGGACCAGTAGAGTCATCTCGGAGGTTCATTCTTCTACTCTGGCGGGTCATCCTGGAATTTTTGGTACCAGGGATTTGGTGGCTAGATCCTTCTGGTGGCCATCTCTGTCTCGAGATGTGCGTGTTTTTGTGCAGTCTTGTGATGTGTGTGCTCGGGCCAAGCCTTGTTGTTCTAGGGCTAGCGGGTTGTTGTTGCCCTTGCCTATTCCGAAGAGGCCTTGGACGCACATCTCGATGGACTTTATTTCTGATCTTCCTGTCTCTCAGAGGATGTCTGTTATCTGGGTGGTGTGTGACCGTTTTTCTAAGATGGTTCATTTGGTGCCATTGCCGAAGTTGCCTTCCTCGTCTGAGTTGGTTCCTTTGTTTTTTCAAAATGTGGTTCGCTTGCATGGTATTCCTGAAAATATCGTTTCTGATAGGGGTACCCAGTTCGTTTCTAGATTTTGGCGGGCATTCTGTGCCAGGTTGGGCATTGATTTGTCTTTTTCGTCTGCCTTCCATCCTCAGACTAATGGCCAGACGGAGCGAACTAATCAGACTTTGGAGACGTATTTGAGGTGTTTTGTGTCTGCGGATCAGGATGATTGGGTTGCCTTTTTGCCGTTGGCGGAGTTTGCTCTTAATAATCGGGCTAGTTCGGCCACTTTGGTTTCCCCTTTCTTTTGCAATTCGGGGTTTCATCCCCGTTTTTCTTCTGGTCAGGCGGAGTCTTCGGATTGTCCTGGAGTAGATGCTGTGGTGGATCGGTTGTATCGGATTTGGGAACAAGTGGTGGACAATTTGAATTTGTCCCAGGAGAGGACTCAGCGGTTTGCTAACCGCCAGCGTCGGGTTGGTCCTCGCCTTCGTGTTGGGGACTTGGTGTGGTTGTCTTCCCGTTTTGTCCCAATGAGGGTTTCTTCTCCTAAATTTAAGCCTTGGTTCATTGGTCCCTATAGGATTTTGGAGATGATTAACCCTGTTTCCTTTCGTTTGGACCTCCCGGCATCTTTCGCTATCCATAATGTGTTCCATCGGTCGTTGTTGCGGAGATACGAGGTGCCGGTGGTTCCTTCTGCTGAGCCTCCTGCTCCTGTGCTGGTTGAGGGTGAATTGGAGTACGTTATAGAGAAGATCTTGGACTCCCGTATTTCCAGGCGGAGACTCCAGTATATGGTTAAATGGAAGGGCTATGGTCAGGAAGATAATTCTTGGGTAACTGCCTCTGATGTTCATGCCTCGGATTTGGTTCGTGCCTTTCATAGGGCTCATCCAGGTCGCCCTGGCGGTTCTTGTGAGGGTTCGGTGCCCCCTCCTTAAGGGGGGGGTACTGTTGTGATCCGCTTTTTGGGCTCCCCTAGTGGTGGCTGGTGGTACTGGAGACTTGTGTGTTCTTTTCTGCCTCAGCTCACCTACTTCCATCAGTTTTGGGAGTTCCCTATTTAGCCTTGCTCTCCAGTCACTTCCTTGCCGGTCATCATTGTAACCTGAGTCTTTCAGTTGCATGTTCCTGCTACCAGTCTGCTGATCAGCTAAGTGGACTCTTGTCCTTTTTGTTTTGTATTTTTTGTCCAGTTTACAGTTTGTCTTTTCCTGTTACTGGAAGCTCTTGTGGACTGAAATTGCCACTCCTGTGTCATGAGTTGACACAGGAGTCTTAAAGTAATTTCAGGATGGGTTTTTGAAAGGGTTTTTCAGCTGACCGTGAAGTCCTCTTTTGTATCCTTCCTCTATCTAGTAAGTGGACCTCGCTTTGCTAAATCTACCTTCATACTGTGTATGTCTTTTCCTCTGAACTCACCGTTAATATATGTGGGGGCTACTATCATCTTTGGGGAATTTCACTAGAGGTAAGCCAGGTCTGTTCCTTCCTCTTCCAGGTGTAGTTAGTTCTCCGGCTGGCGCATGGCATCTAGGCAGCCGTAGGAATGCTTCCTGGCTACTGTTAGTTGTGTGGTAGATTTAGGTCACGGTCAGCTTGAGTTTCCATCACCCGAGGGCTAGTCTGTGATTTTGTGTTTCTGATGTTCCCATGCCATTGGGGAATCATGACACATTAGGCTTTAGGTAGCGTTCACACAAGTAATATAGCTTTGATCCAAATGTGCAGTTTTTATTGCTTTCCACAGGTTGCACAGCACCAAAACATCAAAATTATTTACATAAATTCCTAGCCTTTTCCAGGTGCCAACTAACGAGTATAGACCCTGACTACTTCAGACACCACTGAGCTAACAAAACTGCTGTCATCCATAATAACCACTGATACTTGCAGTTTGGTGCACAAGGCCGATGCAGACTCTTCTCAGAGAGATTTGGGATTGTTTTTCTCTTCAAATTTCTAGATACATCCAGTCTGTTAAGCCTTCCCAGCAGACTGACTTAGATGAACACCTAGCCTGTTTATATGCAAAGTTAGTCAGGTGTAATAATCAAAGCCTGCAGAGCTAGCATTTAATCCTAGCCTACCTGGCATTGCTACATACCCTCCCCTTCTTCCCAAACTCAAGGACTGCACCACCTGCCAAACCCCCAGCGAATATAGGATTCCACTTTACCAAAACTGATTTTGTGAGGGTGCGATGGGCCTCAGGAATTCTACAGGGCTTTAAATTGACCCAAGTGGGAATCTTATGTTTGATGACACGAGTGTGACCTGGTAACTCCAAAACCCTGCCCCTATTTTTAGGTACCAATTTTTGTCCACATTGTGTTTAGAAAGGTGTCAAAATTCCTGCTACTTTGACATACAAAATGTTAGCTTCTAACTTGGCTAACAAGCAAGGTGTTTCTAGGGGATTCCTATTTTTCCAGGGTTTTAACAGGTTGCCATAATACATGGGGAAGGGAAGGGCTTCTGTTTCCCTGGTCGGTATACTTTATAGTTTACCTCTCCCACCTTTTCCTCCTTTTCCACCACCTTATAGGTCCCTTGCTACTTGTTGAGGAATCTGTTCTCCCCTGTGGGCACTAGCACAAGTATCCAATCTCCAGGCTTAAATTTTCTCACTCGAGTATACCCCTTGTAATTTTCCTCTTCGGCCTTGAGGAGACGCTTTTTTTTATCCCTTCATTATTGTCCGCACGACACAATAAATCATTATGCATGGCCCCTTGTGGAAACCGACTGTTGGCTCCCATCTCCTGGGGAACCCTATTTACATTTTAATGGGTACCTTTTACTGTTAAGACTCTGAGCTGGGCAGTCCCAGCGTTGTCCTGGGACACCTCCAGATCAGAGATATTGGCTTCAGGTGATGCTTCCTCATCCTCCTTTCTTGCCAGTACAGTGAATGGAAATTCACCATTTACATCATGTACCTTTGTTACCATAGCCGATTTCTAGCTACATACTAGACTACTGGGTGCTACAGTTTTAGCCCGTAAGTCTCAGAACAATGGAAAATCTCGACCGATAATAATAGAATAAAAGTCCTTGACCATTCCCACTTGTTGGGACACGGAACCACAGTCTGCGCCTATATGTCGACCTGGAACATTGGAAAATTCTTGGCATCCCCATGGATACACATCACCCCCACCCCTTTTCCAGGGACTAGCACATGCAGAAGTGTGTCCCTTACCATGGTCACCAAACTCCCTGAGCTCAGAAGACCCATCACTTGGACACCCTACACAGTCACCTGGCATTCATAAGGGCCCCCACCAGGATGAACAGCAGCACTGCAGGCAGGGTAGGCGATGTAGAAGTCATGCCGGTCTATGCTGCAGTCCATCAGCTCCGAGTTCAAGGGACTCACCGCCTCCAACAGATAAAAGGATGAGTTGTAACCTGTGAACCTGGCTCTGACCTATCCTGGGTCTTTGTGCGCACCACAGACGTGGCCTTCAGCCCTTTCTTTTGGGTTTCACAGAAATGTGACCTCAGGCTCCCTTGATTGCTCAGGGAATTCTCTATGGCCAAGTATATTTTTTGGCCCACAAAGTCATCTGCTTTCTGGGGATCTCCTTTTGCAACCCAGCTTTGCACAGATTTTGGTAGTGAGTGGATAAACCGGTCCACCACCACTCTTTCCACCATCTCAAATACTTCAAAGTTGCTGTCAGGAATTTCTCTTAACCATTTAGGTGCTACACAGGCATTAATGCAAAGTTGGATGAAAAAAAATATAATTTTTAATCTAAAATGTTGCTTTAGCCCAAATGTTTTTTCACTTTTAGAAGGAATAGCACAAGAAAACGTACCACACAATTTGTTAACTAGTTTCTTCTTAGTTTGCTGATATTCCTACATGTGGTCACAAACCTCTGTTAAGACAAACGTCAGAGCTCAGAAGGGAAGAAACACCATTTGAATTTTGGAACACAGATTTGGCTGAAATAGATTGCAGGCACCATATTGTATTTGCACCAAACATCAGAAAACCCCCACAGGTGACCCCTTTTTGGAAGCTACACTACTCAAGGATTTTATCCAGGGGCATAGTGAGTATTTTGGACTCACAGGTACTTTGCAGATTATTGCTCAATAGTTATGTACAGCTGTCACGTTCGAGAATTACGCCCAGTGTGGTGCTATTCATTTATTTCTGACAGCCGTTTTAAAAACGTATTGGTGGTCATTAATTGGTTAAAGCTTCAATACAATTTTTGTTATTTTTTATTGTGACATACATATAAACTGTACAATCCCATGAATGTGTTGCAGCAATATATAATTCCATCTGTTCCATCTGTCTCTGCCAGTCTATACATCATAAAATAATTATAGATGCCAAAGTGTCTGGCTGTAAGGCCGTCTTTATAGACAAATAGGAATGTCACACATTTTCCCCTATAGACTTCAAACAACCCACTCTCTTGGCACATGTGGCAATCTAACGCTGATTGCTGTAACAGTAGATGCTGGATCATCTTTGAGAATGAATTCCTAAACTTGACTGTGACAGATTAAAAAGACCCTAACTCATGATAAATATTATATTACCTACTGTACATCAATGCAATCATGAAAAACAGAGACTTGTAATGTCTAGAAAGTAACAGAACGGAGACATTTTCTGCAATAGGAGCGCTTCATATATCCAAACTATGTTAATGAAGTACATTTCCTATTATCAAACAGTGAAAAAATGCTACTCAACGTCTCTTGACAGGCTAGGCCTACAAGGACATTTTAGAATGCCAGTGTATTAAGATTTATTACAGCAGGCTTTGCTAATTACTTATCCTGCTGTATTCTTGGGATCACATAGCACAGATTTTGCTTATATGAAGGTGCTTTATTGACATCAGAAACCAAAGAAATGAATTTGTAGCCAAGTTTGTTTCTTGACCGAGTCCACAGTCAAATTTAAAACTAATGCTAAACCATTGGAGACATGAGAAGTATTGATAGGTAAGAAACAGGTGTTCCTTCATGTTCCCATCCATGTTACTGAGCATTAGTGTTGAGCATTCCGATACCGCAAGTATCGGGTATCGGCCGATACTTGCGGGTATCGGAATTCCGATACCGAGATCCGATACTTTTGTGGTATCGGGTATCAGTATCGAAACAACATTAATGTGTAAAAGAAAGAATTAAAATAAAAAATATTGCTATACTCACCTCTCCGACGCAGCCTGGACCTTACCGAGGGAACCAGCAGCGTTCTTTGCTTAAAATGCGCACGTTTACTGCCTTCCGTGACGTCACGGCTTGTGATTGGTCGCGTGCCGCCCATGTGGCCGCGACGCGACCAATCACAGCAAGCCGTGACGTAATTTTCAGGTCCTGAATGCAGAATTAGGCATTCAGGACCTGAAATTACGTCACGGCTTGCTGTGATTGGTCGCGTCGCGGTCACATGGGCGGCACGCAACCAATCACAAGCCGTGACGTAATTTTAAAATGCGCGTGTTTCCTGCCTCCCGTGACGTCACGGCTTGTGATTGGTCGCATCGCCCATGTGACCGCGACGCGACCAATCACAAGCCGTAACGTAATTTTCAAATCCTGAATGCCTAGAATTAGGCATTCAGGACCTGAAAATTACGTCACAGCTTGCTGTGATTGGTCGCGTCGTGGCCACATGGGCGGCACGCGACCAATCACAAGCCGTGACGTCATGGAAGGCAGTAAACGCGCGCATTTTAAGCAAAGAACGCTGCCGGTTCCCTCGGTAAGGTCCAGGCTGCGTCGGAGAGGTGAGTATAGCAATATTTTTTATTTTAATTCTTTCTTTTACACATTAATATGGATCCCAGGGCCTGAAGGAGAGTTTCCTCTCCTTCAGACCCTGGGAACCATCAGGGATACCATCCGATACTTGAGTCCCATTGACTTGTATTGGTATCGGGTATCGGTATCGGATTAGATCTGATACTTTGCCGGTATCGGCCGATACTTTCCGATACCGATACTTTCAAGTATCGGACGGTATCGCTCAACACTACTGAGCATACATTAATACAATCTTCTTTCTTTTCACAGTACCATCAAATCCTTACTATCACAACATGTGCCTTGTCATTAAAATAAAAATCTTACCAATGTTACTAGTATTAATATTCTACCATTTCTATATGAAAAATTGAAGCAATTGTCAGAAAATGACCTATTGTTTAAATCACATTTTTTGTTACATATACGGTTTCGCAAAAATTGTCAATGTTTTTTTATCCATATCCCAATCTTTATTAAAAAAAAAGTCATCTTGCAATTTTCTTATTGGCCACTGGGAATCTTTAGAGACGATATTTAACTATGCTGAGAAAAAGTATAAGGTCCTGTGTGCACAATGAGATTTTGGTGAATTTTTGATGTTGCAGAATTTGTGCAGAATTTTTGCATATATTATGTAAATTAGGTTACTTGCATTTGCAGATGAATGAGGCACCTTCAGGTATCTTGAAATTATACCCAAGGATGAGCCAGACTTGTACAAGTCCACAATTCTCTTCCTGATATCTTGGCCTATTTTCTTTAGACTTTCCCATGATGCTACACCACGAAGCACTGTGTTTCAAGTATCTATTAAAATGCGTCCACAAGTGTGTCTCTAATTAACTCAGATGTTGCCAAAAAGGAAGCTTCCAAAGCACATAACATCATCATATTGGCAGTCCAAAATTGTTTAAAGGCATAGTAATCTTAGTGTATGTAAACTTTTGACTTTGCAATAAGTAATAAAAAAGCCTTAAAACATTATTTTTCTCATTATTCTGGCATTTGGCAAATAATAATAAATATGGTAATCCTAATTGACCTTAGTTGGGAAAGGTTTATTCTGATATCATGTCAGATATTGAGAAAAACATGCATATGTGTCTTTTTATATAGTGTATGTAAATTTCTGGTTTCAACTGTATAATGGAAAACAATAAAAAACAGGCAAAAAAAAATCCAAGAGTGGTGGAATGGTAAAAAAAATTCAATTCTTACACATTTATTTTAGCTCTACTTTTATGGTGTTCATTCTAGTAGAGTAAAAATAATCTGGCAACATGGCTTTCTGGGTCAGTACAATTACAGCAATTGCCTTGTATACTGTATATATTTTTTAAGTGGTGACAACATTTCTGAAATTTGTATAAAGAAAATATTTTTTTTTTGTCACCATTTTCTGAGACCCATAACTTTTTTATTTCTCTGTTGACGGTACTGTGAGACCTCATTTTAGCTTGTGTTTGGCGAGCTGTTGTTTCTATTGGTATAAGTTTTTGGTATTTATAATGTTTTTATCACTTTTTATTTCATTTTTGTGGGAGGTGTGACAAGCAAAAAAAATGCAGTGTTTTGATTTTTTTTCTGCTTTATGACATTTAATTTCTTGGTTAAATAATTTAATGTTTTAATAGATCAGACTTTTGCAGCTGTAGCAATGACAAACATGTTTACTTTTTAAGTTACCATATTTTGCGGCTTATAAGACGCACCAGATTATAAGACGCACCCCAAATTTTGAGAAGAAAAACAGGGGGGGGGGGGGGGTTTGGCTGCAGTGAAGCAGGGTCCCAGGGTCGCTGCTGGAGGAGGCAAGAGTGGAGCTTTGCTGCAGGCCGCAGGCTGGGATGAGGGGGTGTTCAGATGTACGCTGCTGCGGGTGTTTGGTGATGCGAGGGCTCACCTGACATTTTATGAAAGCCCAGAGCCCACGCACTTATGTGGTTTCCAATGCGGTGGACTCCTGGAAAATGGCTGCCGGGGGCGGCACATGCGCAGATGGAGATCTTGTCGCTGAGATCTCATCTCCCGAGATCTTAGTGCCGAGATCTCCAATGCACCCCCATTTTCCCCAAAAATTTTGGGGAAAAAAGTGCGTCTTATAATTCAAAAAGTACTGTACTTTTTTTCAAAGAGGGAAGCAATGGGAGATTCAAATATTTATTTTTTAAGTTTTGTAATATACATATATTATTTTAACTTTACAATTAATTTTTTGGTTCCTATAGGCGAATTGAACTTACGATCATTTAATTACTTGTTCTATATCCTGCAATCATGCAACATTGAAGTACCATATATAACAAAAATTACTGTGTCCTATGACTACAGGAAGTAGAGATGCTAGCAACAGGAATACCTGCCAGTACTACCATGCCCAGGAGTACAAAGATGGCTGCAACAGGGGCTTTCAGCAGGCTCCCATCTGTTATGGCAACCTGCTAGCATTCCGCAATCATGTGATAGGACCGATGGGCAACAGAGCAGATGCAAAGGCATGATTGCTGGCTTTAAGTGATGCTGTTACAGATTGAAGCAAGAGGTAGCTCAAGTATGTGTTGTATGACACAGCTGTAGATGTGTGTCCATAAGGTCGGCTTCACATGTCCTGATATTTCAGTTACTTGTAAACACGGTACCAGTGATATCCGTGTCCGTGTGACCATGTGATACATCCATGTGGCACATATGTGGCAGCCGTGTGCCGCCCATGTGCCGCATCAGGACCACTGGGAAGCAGTGCTACAGTAAGCGCTGTCCCCTGCTTGTGGTGCTAAAGCCGGCGATCATCCGTTCTCCCCTGCTCGGCGAGCAGTGCGAGTCCGGGAGAAGGGAAGAAAGAAAACCCGACATGGGGTCCCCCCTATATTTTACAACCAACCTGGCAAAACTCACAGGTGTGGGCTGCTATTCTCAGGCTGGTAAGGGGCCATGTATATGGGCCCCCCAGTCTAAAAAAAAGGAGCCTGCAGCTGCCCAGAAAAAGCGATTCTATTAGATGTGCCAATTCTGGAGCTTTGCCCGGTCCTTCCCACTGCCCTTTAGCATTGGCATATGGGGTAATGAGGGGTTAATGGCTATTGTAAGGTGACATTAAGCAGGCTTAGTAATGGAGAGGTGTCAATAAGACACCTCTCCATTACTAATCCTACAGTTGTTAAAAGGTTAATAAAACAAACAGTAAGAAAAAAGTATTTTAATTAAATAAAACAATATACACAGTTTTCCCATCTTTATTCTTCTGCTATTCCAAGCAAAGCCATCAATTTCCTGTAATAAATCTTAAAATAAAAAACCAACAGTATACCTATACCTGTCCGCCGTACAGTCACGTCCCACGCAGTAATCCATATCTAGGGCAATTTACATTTTATCGGCTGTAAGCGACTGGGGAATGAATGAAATGATGGGAGCGGAGCTTTGGTGACTAGCAGTGCCGTCACTGAAGCTGCGCCCCCGGGCAGCATGAACACAAATGATTTCTTCAGCGTGGGAAAATGCCGTGTGTCCAGATAAAAACAACATGTCAGCGTGTTTTGTACACGTACACACGGTCTGTCAAAACACGCTGACATCGGCATGGACCCATTCATTTGAATGGGTCTACGTGTGTCAGTGTCTCCGGTACGTGAGAAAACTCACTACATGTACCGGAGGCACTGATTTGTGAAACCAGCCTAAAGGCTTTTTTTCCTGGTCATGTTGCAAGGCTTGTTCTACTTACGTTTTGTTTTCTTCTCATTGAAAGCTAATTTGCAGACTTATTCTCACAGCGCATTGCCGCAAAAGTTCCATAGCTAGCCTCCTTAAAGAGGACCTGTCACTTGCTAAAAAAAATAAATAAATATATTTTAGTATTCCTGAGTTCCCCAGATTCTGATGCTCTTTTCTGTTTTGCACTGTGTCACTCAATTGCAAAGATATTTACATTTGTTACTTCTGGAGTGCAGTATGTGAAATCTCTGCACTGCATTCCAACTGGGTATTTCATCACAGTTTTTTTCTGAGAATGTGTGCTTTCACCACTCCCCTAAATGCTGCCAATCCCAAGCTCAGCAGCAACTAAAACTGATATACTGCTGGGCTGGTTTTAAATGAAGCTCATGATAGCAGACATGGAGGCGTTTAACAGACTCACGGCTGTCATAGCAACCCATCAACGCTTTGTGATCACATGGCAAAGCAGCTGGTGGGTGCATAAAGTTATATGGCCCCATTCCAGTGCCCTGCTAAGGCTGTTTTTAGGCATTCACAGTGGTATTTAACAGGATTGAAATCATGGCCATAGCTGTTCTACACCCTGGGCTCTTACAGACACATCCTGGACATCCCACTCCATTTATTTGCTCCCGACTAATGGGTTAAGCAGAGTCCATTCCCCCATATTTGAGAAAATACAAAATTTTCTTTTCTAATATTAACTTCTAATATGTTATTTGTTGATTTGGCAAGAAAAATAAAATCCACATTTTAGAGCTTTTTCCGTACAGATTAATATCTCCAGTGAGTTATCCTCCTGTAGTCTTGTAGTGTTTCAGTTTTCCAATTTCCACTTTTATGTTTGAGGGTTTTTAAAGCAAGAATGAATACATATGGAAGACACACCAGGCACAATTTATATATTTCTCACAGATGGTTCTTCATTATTTACTTGAGGTTGCAGCTTCAGATCAGGCTTTTTGTCATTTTTATGGATTTCTTATTTTTGGCTTTGGCATGACTGTGGTTTCCTCTAGCTGCTTGTTTCTTTTCTTAACTTGATTCCATACTTGGAACAGTGACCTTTTTACTAATGTCTTGGGTCCACTCCCAACTTTGACATTGAAGTCTAATTTTTACGTTTATGTTTCTATCAGCAGTTATTAGTGATTCATTTTCTGGTCCAAAGAAGATTCATTTTTCATTTTAAAATAAAATATCTTCTCAAATACCAAATATTAATTTCTGATTCTGTATTGTGAGCATTTTTTTTTACAGTTTATTTCTGTTAATATTTTTTGACACCTCACCTGAAAATAGGAAATATGTACAAAAGTTTTAATATTGTAAAGACTGGAAGAAAGATCATGACTTAAAAGAGCTCATTCAGATCTCAGTTTTTCACAAATTATATCCGTATTTTTCACGAATAGGACTTATACCTATTGTAGTCTATAGTACTGTTCTCATGTCCATGTATTTTTGCTGACAAAATCAGAAACACATATTAAATTTTGATCCATGTTATGGATCAAAGTCACCAGTGCAAGTCATTCGTGAAAAAAATCAAACACCACTTGAATGCCATCCCTGTGCTGTCCATTTTTCATAAACTGATAGCAGAGGCTTGAGAAACCTTGATCAGGTGTTTTTTTTTCATACCTGAAAAACTGATGAAACTTTGATTGTGACAAATTGATACACTGACCAATCTCTCATGAGATTCTGAAAAAAAAACATTGATGAAACTCGGATCGTTTTTTGCATACAATAAAAGTTACTGACGTCTGAATGAGCTTTTATCCTAGCCAACTTATAAGAAAAGTGTTAGGTAAGGCCAGGCATTTTTTAACTCATACTTTTCAGAAATGCTAACTTGAAATGTAAAATACAAAGCCTAATGCTACACAGTTAGAAGACCCAGTGCATGTTGTCAGTACAAGGAAAACCTGGCTTTAGGGGGCCTTTACAGAACCATGTACACATCAAGCTGATGGTAGAGAAGTCAATAGGCCAAAGGCTACTGTACTTTTTCACAGCCAAATGAACTACTTAGTGTATGTCATAGATTAGTAGATTATAATAAATTAATATATTAAATGTACTTTTAAGAAAATATCTTGCTGTTAGTAACATATTTAACTGTAATTTAACATGCGGTATAAAGTCTAAAAAAAGGCTACACAGAAAAGCGTAATAAACGCCATACCACAGCCAACCCGTGTGATACAAAAAAATCCTCAATTAGCATTATCCTCTATGCTGACATTTTTTATTTCATATTTCTATCATGTTTTAGCCTTTTGAGGGTGAAATACCACTGACCACTCCTCTGCAGTTGATTAACATTGATACACTATACTTATTTATATACTTCAAATATAGGGCTGAGAGGGTCCCACGCCTTTGAAAATGGAAATTACAACATATTTTATCTTCCTAACATTTATCGCCATTTTGCGCCACACAATATTTTTGCAACCTTTGCCTTTTTTACACCAGTCCCAGTGAGATCCAACAACTTTTTGAAAAGTGAGCAGAGCTGGGCCTAGAGGGTGTTTGGCTGAAAGAGCCTAACAAATTCACCATAATTTTTGCCACAAATGTACTTGCGTACATTTCTGTTGTATTTAAAATTACAATAGAAATCAGAAATGTACGCTAGTCCCTGATTGGTGTACATTTCTCATTAGCATATGAAAGCTGAAAGATGCGCCAAATTCATTAAAATGCAATTTTTCATGAATCAGTGGCATAATTTCTAAGAATGAAAAGAAAAAAAGTACTTTGTTATCTTTACCCCTTCGATATAAAGATGTTTATGACAGGCCTGGCTTGTCATGGCCAACAAGGGGAAACGTTACCCCTTAGATCCCAGTCTTTAGCATCTCACCTAGCCAAATCAGATCTCATACTTTGCACTGATGAGGGGCAATATCTCAAACCACCGTGTCTGCAAATTGAGAGTCTGGTTTGGCTTTTATGCTAAGTAATATGGAAAGGCTCATTAAAGGGTTGATATTGACTTCTAGGATCACTACGTCCAATAGATGGCACTATCATTCAAGTCCTCTTCCTCTCTGAAGAGGCAATTTACATATTTGACTTCAACAAGCTTTCATGATGCTCTTTAATTTTTGAGACTTAAACTAATTTAGAAGTCCATTGAAGTTCTAATAGTAATATGGGTAAGACACATTTAGAGTCAGCAGCTTTCTTAAGACCAGAGTGCAGTCGTTGGATATCTTATGCTTTTGATGTCTCTGACATTTCATAAGACTTTCCTGTATGAAATCCTCTACAGTTTATGTGGCTGTCCATGAGTGCACAAAATAGCTTACATTTTTCTAGCAGTATCCCGTGATTACATTTACTTTTAGTAGAAAATCTAATTTATTTTAATGCACTTTCCCTAGATTGCATACATAACTCAGGGATACAGTATTTTACAATAAGATTAAGGGAAACTTAACAAGCAAAGATAGAATATCTTAATTTCGGAGAGCCAAGAATGAAACTGTTATAGTCTTACAGTCTTAAGAGCATTTCAGCCATAGCAAATGATAGGGAAGACTGTACAGTGTCAAAAAGCTCAGCATATATTCCTAATATGAATGCCTAACTATTCTAAGTGAAAAGTGATATTACCACAAAATAGTTACCACAAAAAAGTGTTATTTTAAATAAAGCAATCATGACCTTTAAAATATATGGCTGTTTTGCAACTCCCTCATGGATGTGGTCAGAAGTTGAGTGGAAAGTACCATTTTGGTTGAGAATGCCCATTTTTCTGATCCTTGACATGTAAATTATTGACTTTACACAATTCCTCGAGTGCTCTGAAGGTTATTTCATTTCTAAACACAATTACTGATAAAAAAGTAAAACGAAAAGCTACTAAAAAGAGTCTGTTCAAAAGTGTATTTCATGGTACTGTGAAGCATAGATAGAAAGAGGAACAAGAATGTGCAGGGGAAAAGAGAGATCAGAGAGAGATCAGAGAGAAAAAGAGAGAGAAAGAGAGAGAGAGTGAGGGAGAGAGCGAGAGAGTGGCAGAGAGAGAGGAAGAGAGAGAGAGGGGGAGAGAGGGAGAGGGGGGAGAGAGAGCGGGAGAGAGAGTAGCAGTCCCAGCTCCTACCATCACAAGCCTCCCTACACCAGGAAGCCCCAGGAAGCCTCCAAACAAAAGTACCCAAAGCCAGTCTGACCAAGCCTTCAACCTACGTGGCTTGACAAAAGGTGAAATCCAGAAGATGGTACACAAAGTCAAAGAGGAATATCTCAGCATCTGGATGAACGACATAAACAAATCCAAGAAACTGACAATATACCAGAGCCTACAGAGGGAGTACAAACTGGCCCCATATCTAGAGAAACTAGAAAACCCCAAAGATCGACAGATCCTGAGCCGATACAGACCGAGTGCTCACAGCATACTCATCGAATCCGGGCGGCACCGACAGAACTACAAGCCCCGAGAGAGCAGACTCTGCCAGCAGTGCCCCCAGGAGGCCGTTGAGGATGAGGCCCACTTCCTGCTGAGCTGCCCCAAATACTCCGCAGTGAGGGACACTCACTTCAAGAGACTGTCTGATCTCCGCCCAGACTTCACCTCCATGGAGGAGGAAGAGAAACTGCCGATAATACTGGAGGAAGAGGAAAGTGCAGTGGCCGTAGCAGCGGAATATGTCAGTGACTGCCACTGACTAAGAGGAGCCTGATATGTCATGGACTCCTGTACCCCAACACTGGACATATCCCTATCCCCTGACTAAAGAGCCTGATATGTCATGGACTCCTATACCCCACCCTGGAAACATCCCCTATCCTCTAAAAGGAGCCTGATATATCCTGGACCTCTATATGCCTCCCTACCCCACCCCTCCTATTTTTACCATATGCTTTGGCAATGCTAACATGTACTTAGTCCTGCCAATAAAGCTCATTTGAATTGAACTGAATTGAATTGAATTGAGAGGGAGAGAGAGCGAGAGAGAGGGGGAGAGAGGGAGAGGAGAGAGAGGGGGAGAGAGAGAGCGGGAGAGAGGGAGAAGGAGAAAAAGAGAGAGAGCGAGAGAGAGGGAGAGGCAGAGAGAGAGGGAGAGAGAGAGGGAGAGAGAGGGAGAGGGAGAGAAAGAGAGAGAGGGAGTGGGAGAGATAGAGGGAGAGAGAGAGAGGGAGAGTCAGAGCGGGAGACAAAGAGAGGAGAGTGAGTAAGGAGAGAGAGGGGGAGAGAGAAGGGAAGAGAGGGAGAGAGAGAGAGCGAGGAGAGAGATAGGGGAGAGAGAGGGGAGAGAGAGTGAGAGAGAGGGAGAGGGATAGAGAGAGGGAGAGAGAGAGGGAAAGCCCCTATATTAATATAACATTACACCTATATAAGAAATGCAAACGTGAGAAGTAGATAAACTTTCCCATGGTGTTCAGCAATCTACAGGATGATCTCCTTAGCCAAGGGGACAAGACTGTACAATCCTTGTGACCAGAAAGATCAGTGGGGGATGCTCCTGCTGTAGCCAGGCTTCTTTCAGCCAGACTCTGGATTGTAAGGAAAAGTGGAGAAATTGTTGGTAAAAATAGAGAACTCATTTTTTAATTCTGTTTATTCTATTCATAATGAGACAATAATATTCAAAAGAAAGAAGATTAAAGGTAATGCATACCATCCCAATAATGTTTTTACTAATCCAATTTATCTACAATGAGAAAAGACATAACTTTTCAAACAGTCTACATTTGTCCCCTACTTTCTAATACACATATGGTATATTTTGCAGGAAGTAGTTTTTATTCACCTGTTCCGGCTCTGGCCCCTGGACTTGTTCCCTTATCCTATGGCTTGTCCCTCTGTGCTAGTACGTGTTAGGTTACTACAGTCACCCATCAAACATCTTTGACATAATCACTCTAGGCCTCACTCTAGGCATCATTCACGAGCCGTGACATCATCGAGGCCGGGCTGAACTGCGGTGACCTCTGGACCATGTGAAAATGCCAGTGATTATATCACCACTGGTGAATGATGCTGCACTCTAAGCAGCTCATTCACCAGTGTTTTTCAGCCGGGACGGTCGCATCTTGGCACTGTCCAGGTTGAAAACTATTTAGCCCCCATGTTTTTTTTTATTTTTATTACAGGAGATCGAGGGCTTCGGGGAATTAGGCGTCACAGTAAGTATGGTTTAATTTAGAATGTTAAAGGTGTCTGTGTCATTTTTTCAAATAAGGGATTTTATTCTGGCTGTGTCATTATTTAACTTATAACTGTAGAATTAGTAATGAGAGGTGTCTTATAGACACCTCTCCATTACTAAGCCGTGGGCTTGTTTTCACCTGACATTACAGAGGTGACATCAACCCCACAAATATTAACCCCAATTGCCACCACTACAGATCAAGTGGGAAAAGCTGGGCAAAGTGGCAGAATTGGCGCATCTAATAGATGCACCTTTTCTGAGCAGCTGCGGGCTGCTGTTTTTAGGCTGCGGGGGTCAATATCCATGGCCCCTAACCAGCCTGAGAATACCAGCCCCAGCTGTGAGCTTTAGCAAGACTGGTTGTCAAAAATGGGAGGACCCCACGCCGGTTTTCTAAATTATTTATTTAAATAATTTAAAAAACAGCATGGGGATCCCTCTATTCTTGATAACCAACCTTGCTGAAGCTGCCAGCTGAGGGTTGCAGCCCCCAGCTGTGAGTTTTGCCTGGTTGTTCAAGAAAATAGGGGGAACCCATGTCATGTATTTCATTCATTTATTTCCTCAGATCGCAGGCGGTGGCTGTGGAATGCCCCAATCATCCGCTCCTGTTGTCACTATTATTAGCGTCAGCAAGTGTCAGATGATGGGAGTAATTGTCCCAAAAGCCCCCATCTGCTGTCATCATTCAGACTTTATTATAACTCTCATCATTCTTGTCTGCTCGCGCCGATCACTGGCAGTGCAGGGGAGAATGAT
This sequence comes from Ranitomeya variabilis, assembly GCF_051348905.1. Classification (NCBI taxonomy): domain Eukaryota; kingdom Metazoa; phylum Chordata; class Amphibia; order Anura; family Dendrobatidae; genus Ranitomeya; species Ranitomeya variabilis. Next base: position 113,103,713 of record NC_135237.1, on the reverse strand, counting down.
GAGGGTCGGCTTCAGCACCTGCCGCCAAGAAACAGAGCTTACTGTAGCGCTTCTTCCCGGAGCCAATGCATGTCACACGGAGGACATCAATGTGTGCTCTCCATGTGCACATGTGAGGGATATTTTGCAGTCCGTGCTGACAGTAAAAAACGGACATGTCAGCATGTTTTGCTCGTGGACACACGGTCCGTGGAAACACACTGACGTGCACAGACCCATTCATTTGAATGGGTCTACGTGTGTACGTGTCTCCGGTACGTGTGAAAACTGTCACCCCACGTACTGGAGACATGGACGTGTGAAAGAGGCCTTACTGCAGAACTAAACACAGCCCAAAGACAAAAGCAGCAAGGTATCTGCTGAAAACAAATAATTGGTGCAAAGGGCATCAGAAGCATACAGCATTGGGGTAGTGGCTGTTCTTGGAGACTGCAGTTAGGCTTATGTTAATAAAAAAAAAAACTTTACAAGTTTATAATTAACTGGTAAAAAATATTCAGAGATAAAAAATGACCCATAACATTTTAATTTTTCTATCAATGAAACTGTTTGATGGCTTGTTTTTTCGCAAGACAGGATTATATTTTTGAACAGGTGACATGTGCCTCTATCAGCCGCTGGTGGAATCGCGATCCACCTACAGCTGTTAACTAATAGAGACTATTGAAGCATGCAAAGAGTTAAAAAAGTTTAAAAAAATAAAAAAATAAAAAAAATATAAAAGTTCAAATCACCCCCCTTTCGCCCCATTCAAAATAAAATGATAAAAACAAAATCAAGCATGCATATATTTGGCATCGCCGCATTCAGAATCACCCGATCTCTCAAGCTATAAAAAGAATTAATCCAATTGGTAAACAGCATAGCGAAAAAGTAAAAACCCCAGAATTAAATTTTTTTGGTCGCCGCAACATTGCATTAAAATGCAATAACGGGCAATCAAAAGATCATATCCACACCAAAGTGGTATAATTAAAAATGTCAGCTCGGCATGCAAAAAATAAGCCCTCAGCTGGCCCCAGATCCTGAAAAATGGAGATGCTTCGGGTCTCGGAAAATGACGCAATTTTTTTCTATTAACAAACTTTAGATTTTTTTTTCACTACTTAAAGAAAAAAGAACCTAGACATGTTTGGTGTCTATGAACTTGTAATGATATGGAAAATCATATTGACAGGTCAGTTTTAGCATTTGGTGAACATGGTAAAAGAAATCCCCAAAACAGTTGTGAAATTGCACTTTTTTTTTGCAATTTCACCGCACTTGGAATTTTGTTCCCGTTTTTTAGTACATGTTATGGTAAAACCAATGGTGTTGTTCAAAAGTACAACTTGTCCCACAAAAAACAAGCCCTCACATGGCCATATTGACGGAAAAATAAAAAAGTTATGGCTCTGGGTAGAAGGGGAGCGAAAAATAGAAACTCAACAACGAAAAATGGCTCCATGATGAAAGAGTTAATCTTGGACAACCCCTATAAATATGTGAGCCTTTGTGATGTAAAGGAGTCTATATTTGCAGCACAAACAATGGCAGAGATGCCTCACAGTATCAGTCTTGATCTACGAAACAGTATTTAGATTTACAATGGCAATATAAGAATATATTTGAATTCATGCCGTTTCACTAGACCAAATAGTTACCTGGGAATTGTTCTTCCCCTTCTGATCAGACTACCTGGCATACTATACGCTTTTTCCTTTCATGCATTTTATACAAAGAGAATTCTAGATAAAAGTGGAATGCCACTTGAGACTATAAAATAATTTGTCACATTCACCTCATTAGTGTGGCTGCTCATGGAAAAGTTAGAGCAATGTATTATATAGCTTAATCAAGAAATTGCAGCCAAATATGAAAAAAATAACAGGAAAATATCACTTGCTTGTGACCCGTACCTCTTCATTTTAGTGTTTGTGCTTTGCATATTGTAACATGGTCGAAATAAAAGTTTCTATACTATAGCAGTTAATAGCTACAACTTCCTTAACCCCTTCACGTCATGGTCATTTTCCGTTTTCCTTTTTTCCTCCCCTTCTTCCAACAGCCATTTTTTTTATTTTTCCATTAATATAGCCGTCTGAGGGCTTGCTTTTTGTGGGACGAGTTGTACTTTTGAATGAAACCATTCTTACACACAGGGTACTAGAAAATGGAAAAGAAATTTCAAGTTCATTTTTTTGTTTTTTTATTAACCATGTTCACTATATGGTAAAACTGACCTGGTAATATGATTCCCCAGGTCAGTAGGAGTATGCAGACACCAAACATGTATAGATTGTTTTTTTATTTAAGTTGTGAATGAAAATTAGAAAACGTGAAAGAAATACAATTTCGCTTTTGTCATCATTTTCCGAGACTCTTAACGTTTTCATGTTTTGGGAAATGGGGCTGCGTGAGTTGAAGCTGAGCTGAAGTTTTACCGATACCATTTGGGGATAGATACAATGTTTTCATCGCCTCTTATTGCATTTTATTGCAATGTTGCGGTGTCCAAAAACTCTGGCATCTTAATTTTTCATTTTGTTAAACCGTTTACAGATCAAATTAATTTATTTGGTTGTCCTGAAGAAGAAGTTGATTGACTTTGAGATGCATTGACATTAAACCACTTTGAAATATCTTCTGCTTTGTGGATCTCTTAATGGAACCATCAGCAGTACAGATAACTCGCTATCCCATCTTTAGTACATGTTGTATTGGCAGAGATCCTGGTCATGCCAAAACAGTTGAGCATTTTTACCTCTCAGGTGATTCACTAAACTTTATAACATTTTGATTTGAAAACAAACTTTTTTTTCCCGCTAAAATGCTGCTTTAACATCAAATTTATAATTTTCATGAGGGGTAATAGCAAAAAAGGGACCCCATAATTTATTATGTAATTTCTCTAGAATGCAGAGATACCTCATATTATGACAAAAACTAATTTTTGTGCACATAGCAAAACCTGGAAAGCAAATAGCACTGCTTAATTTTTGGAAAGAAAATTTGGACACCATTTGCAGGTCCCCTGAGGTGTTCAAAAAAGCAAAAATACCCACACACTAAACTTGCCAAACTAAACCCTATATGGAATTCCCCTAGGGTTGTGGTGAGCATTTTTAACCCACAAACTGCATCACAGAATTTTTAAGATTGGGACGAGAAAACGAAAAATGTAGGGTATTTCCACAAAAAATTTACTTTAGTCTCAGTTTTATTCCACAAAAGGAGTAATAGGAGAACATTGATAGGTCCATTTGTTATGCAATTTTTACCAAACATGGTATTTATAAACTACTGTTTAAGCACACAACAGAGATCGGATGGGAAGGAGCGCTACTAGGCTTTTACAACACAGATTCCAGTTGAATAGGTTGCGAGCTCCATTAGCCAAACCCCCGAGCCCGTAAGCCCCTGAGTTCCCAGATCAGCAGAAGACCCACAAGTGACCCCATATTGGAAAATTCACAACTTAGGAATTTCATCTCATACAGTGATTATTTTGAACCCACAGATTCCTCACAGGACTTCATAACATTGGGAAGTGAAAATATCACACTTTATTGAGAGAGCTATTCATTTTTGTTGAACAGAGCTATGTAAGGGCTTATTTTTTGCAAGACGAGGTGAAGACACATAATGAACAAAACCATCAAATCAGTTATTGTTTTATTTTATTTTTTCCGTGGTCACTGTGTGGTAAAAGAAATAAGACTGATTTATTATTTGCGTCATTATGATAATAGTGAAACCAAGTGTATATGGGTTTTTTATGCGTTGCTTCTTTTGCACAGTAAAAACACTACTTTACAAAAATTACCGGTAATTTGTTTTTGCATCATCATATCCTGAGATCTGTGACTTTTTTATTTTTTGTCAAAATAGCTATATTACGATGTATTATATGCTGTATAATTTGGCATTTTCACTTGTACCAATATTTTTACATATGACGTTTTGATCAGTTTTAATAAAAAATTTTGTGTGATGAAAAAGCTGCATTTTTGCTGTATTTTTTTGATAAAAGATTTTTAGTGTTTGCTGGACAGAATAAATAACGTGATAGTTTTATAGTGTTGAAAAAGCTTTTTGTGATTTTTGTGCACTTTTTTGTGTGTTTTATTTAACTTTTTTTGAAGATTTTAACTAACTTTTTAACTCAGTCCCACTGTGGGACATAAATATCGTGTACTCCAGTGCATGAGACCTGTCAGTTCTGACACAGCTTGTGACTGTGCTGCTGGTCTTATAGTAGGGTCTAGCAGGCCACTGTATTCCGAGGTTATCAGACTGCATAAGGAAGCGATGGCAACTATCGGCACCACTGATTAATATCGTGGGGAGCTGATAGTGTTAAAGGAAATCTGTCGGCAAGTTTTTGCTATGTAATCTGAAGACAGCATGCTTTAGATGTTAAAGCACAGATTTCAGCAATGCCTCTCTTATCAAGCTCCAGTTTTGTTTGCTCACAAAGATTGTTTTAGCATCAGTAGCTTATTATTGCTGTGACTAGCTGGTCCTGTGAGCCTGGTCCCACATGCCCCTCCTGCCATAGGCAGCTCACTGTCTATGGACTTTGTACATGGAGAGCCTGGTGTGGTTGGAGTTAGCTTTTCAGCTCTGCTTCATTGCTGATAATGTCCAAACGGCTGCACCCAGTAATCTAAGTGATATATCGCTGGCTTCAGCTTTCCTTTGCCCAACATCATACTTCGCTCAGGTGAGGTAGCAAAAACCTGCTGACAGATTCCCTTTAAAGTATGAGTCCTCTACCTCCTTTAACCACGTAGATGCAGATGTCAAGATTGACAGCAACACATTTAAGAGGTTAATTTGCTTTGATTGGTTACAAAACCAGTCGGGGCTGATGCCGCATGGTGTCAGCCACATACAGCTGACACCAGTAGAATTTTCTCATATCGGCAGGCAATAAGTGGTTAACTATATTCTATGGAGGTGGAGGGAGAAGAAGGAGTGAGTAGCAGAATGAGAAAACAAGCAGAGAGCAGAGACACAAAAAGATTTTGCTGAAGTTAGTAGTTTAACTTATCGCAAGTCTCCAAGCTCCTCTCCTCTTCTCCTCCGACTACATGCACTACCGACCCCATTCCCTCACACCTCCTCCAGTCTCTCTCTGCAGTTGTCACAACTCACCTAACCACAATCTTTAATCTCTCCCTCTCCTCTGGCATTTTCCCCTCCTCCTTCAAACACTCTATCATTACTCCATTACTAAAAAAACCCACCCTCAACCCATCCTGCACAAACAACTACAGACCGGTCTCCAATCTCCCCTTCATCTCTAAACTCTTGGAGCGCCTGATCTACTCCCGCCTTACCCGTTACCTCTCCACTCATTCCCTCCTAGACCCTTCACAGTCCGGTTTCCGCCCCCTACATTCGACAGAAACTGCACTCATCAAGGTGACCAATGACCTTCTGACAGCAAAATGTAATGGTGACCACTCTCTGCTCATTCTTCTCGACCTTTCTGCAGCTTTTGACACTGTTGACCACCCTCTCCTACTTTCTAGGCTCCAGTCACTTGGCATTAAGGACACTGCTCTCTCCTGGTTCTCCTCCTATCTTTCTGACCGCTCCTTCAGTGTTCTGTTCTCTGGTTCCACTTCATCTCCTCTTCCTCTCACTATCGGGGTACCCCAGGGCTCAGTCCTTGGCCCCCTTCTTTTCTCCCTCTACACAGCCCCAATTGGACAGATCATCAGCAGATTTGGCTTTCAGTACCACCTTTATGCCCACGACACACAACTATACATGTCATCCCCTGACCTTACTCCCGCTGTACTACAGAATGCCACTGACTGTCCGCAGTCTCCAACATCATATCCGCTCTCTATCTGAAACTCAACCTCTCCAAAACTGAACTTCTTCTGCTCCCGCCATCTACTAACCTCCCTAAATCTGACATTTCCCTCTCTGTGGGTGGCACCATAATAACACCCCGGCAGCAGGCAGGCTGTCTGGGTGCTAGGTTTGACTCTGATCTCTCCTTCACATCCCATATACAATCTCTTGCTCGCTCGTGCCGCTTACACCTAAAGAACATCTCTAGAATCCGCCCTTTTCTTACCATGGAGACAACAAAAACCCTCACTGTCGCCCTGATCCACTTCCGCCTGGACTACTGCAACGCTCTATTAATTGGCCTCCCCCTTACTCAACTTTCCCCTCTCCAGTCCATCCTTAATGCAGCAGCCAGGGTTGTCTATCTAGCTAATCATTACTCAGATGCATCCGCTCTTCGCCAGTCATTACACTGGCTGCCCATTCATTACAGGATACAATTCAAAGTTCTTGTTCTCACCCACAAAGCTCTCCACAGTGCGGCACCCCCATACATCTCCTCCCTCATTTCGGTCTATCGGCCTAACCGACCTCTGCGCTCTGCAAATGACTTTCGACTAACCTCGGCATTAATCCGTACCTCCCACTCCCAACTCCAAGACTTCTCCCGTGCTGCGCCAATCCTCTGGAATGCTCTACCACAAGATATTAGGACCATCCACAACTTGCATAGTTTTAGGCGCTCCCTCAAAACACATTTGTTCAGAGCTGCCTACCACATTAACTAATCAAGGTCATTTTATGGTTGTGTGTGTGTGTGGCCCATTCACTATCTCCATCTATCCCACACCCCCTGAAGATGGCTGGACCATCATTGTAAATACATAATTGTAAATACACACCTGTACTTTGTATCTCCCCCACATCATTGTAGATTGTAAGCTCTCACGAGCAGGGTCATCTTATTTTGCTAACATTGTTACCTATGATTGTTGTTTGAAACTGTTAAACTGTAAAGCGCTACGGAATATGTTGGCGCTATATAAATAAAGATTATTATTATTATCGCAGGGCTAAATTCACAGCAATACAGTTCAGGCTTGCAGTGGAAAAGTAATAGATTTGATCAGAGATAGAGACAGCAGACAGCTAAGGGAAAGCTGATGAAAAATTCAAGGTACAAGTTTTATAATTAACAGAGATAGTCTCATTCCTATACACATGACTACTTAATCTGAAAAGTTACCCTAAATGATATGCTTTTAATAGGCTTTTATTGTGAGCAAACTTTTATCTATTTTCTGTGTGACTACCCATATGATAAAGCTCTACTGCCCTTCTGGAGGAGGCCTATATGAAGCAGAGTAGCAACACTATAAAGTAGACTTTTAGAGATGATCAAACCTCCCAAAATATGAACTTGCCTGATGTGCAGAAGTCATTCTTCTTGGATTTAATGTCCCTTATTCTTCTTTGGGGTCTCTCTAACCTGGGAACATAATATGAGTAACGTGTAAAAATATGCTAAACTCACTACTGATACTTGGGGTTCACCCTAGGCTGGGGCTTCTGGTCTCGGGCCGGCCCTGGAATATGGCAACAGGTGTGGCCGGTGAGGTAAATGGACAGTGAAAGGTTAAAAAGAACACACTCACCTCACCATTTAACCATCTGTACACTCCCACTGCTCCCTGCCCACTGTCCGGCCCTCCGTCTCCATCCCTGGCAGCTGGCTGCCATTTTGCTGAATTTGAGTGTAGCGAATTACAAAAAATCTGTATTGTCCAGAATGTAGAATTTTGTAAAATTTAAGCAGAATTCAATTCCATTGAAATACATTTGATGATCTCTACTAGACTTCCAAATATCGTATGTACCTGATTTGTGAGGAAGGGGACTATACTCACCTCCTGGATACTGTTTGGTTTCCTGTACATTTAATAGTAGTTTTGCAAAAATGTATTTTATTTCTAGCTATGTTTCATGTATATTATGTTTCTTTTTATCTATGTAAACAAGGTTATTTAATGACATGACTTGTTAATACAATTTAAATAGCAAAGCTATCCTTATACTGTTCCCTACTGTTTCCTTACTAATCAGTAAATGGTATATCATTACATGCTTGCAACTAGCTTTGTCAAATATATTATATAAAAGGTAACAGTTGGGCTGACAGCGTACCGCTTTTCTAAATAATTTATAGTCTCAAGCAAGTAGAATAATTTGCCTGCAAGATATGACCTGCTCAAAAATGCAATCTAACATTGGCAACACCCTGATGATATCCAGTGTAATAAATCTGGATGTGTTTTGTTTTATCCTTGGACAGGTGGCAGTTGATGAATACCATCCTTAGAAAACTATTTTCAGCAAAAATTACAACACAGAGTTAATAAATAGGAAAAGGAAAGCTTCAATTTAGATCTAAAAATATTGAGGGAGGAACTCAAAATACATACCATAATTATTTTCTAGGATTTTTTAAAAGAAAGGTTACTTTTGTATGCAGAAAAACATGAAGGTTAAAATTATATATGTATAAATAAAAAAAAAATAAAGATATATATATATATATATATATATATATATATATATATATACTGTATATACAGTTAGGTCCATATATATTTGGACAGAGACAACATTATTCTAATTTTGGTTCTAGACATTACCACAATAAATTTTAAACAAAACGATTCAGATGCAGTTGAAGTTCAGACTTTCAGGTTTCATTTGAGGGTATCCACATTAAAATTGGATGAAGGGTTTAGGAGTTTCAGCTCCTTAACATGTGCCACCCTGTTTTTAAAGTGACCAAAAGTAATTGGACAGATTCAATAATTGTAAATAAAATGTTCATTTCTAGTACTTGGTTGAAAACCCTTTGTTGGCAATGACTGCCTGAAGTCTTGAACTCATGGACATCACCAGACGCTGTGTTTCCTCCTTTTTGATGATCTGCCAGGCCTTCACTGCGGTGGTTTTCAGTTGCTGGTTGTTTGGGGCCTTTCTGTCTGAAGTTTAGTCTTTAACAAGTGAAATGCATGCTCAATTGGGTTGAGATCAGGTGACTGACTTGGCCATTCAAGAATATTCCACTTCTTTGCTTTAATAGACTCCTGGGTTGCTTTGGCTTCATGTTTTGAGTCGTTGTCCATCTGTAGTATGAAACGACAACCAACCAGTTTGGCTGCATTTGGCTGGATCTGAGCACACAGTATGGCTCTGAATACCTCAGAATTCATTCAGCTGCTTCTGTCCTGTGTCACATCATCAATAAACACTAGTGACCCAGTGCCACTGGCAGCCATGCATGCCCAAGCCATCACACTGCCTCCGCCGTGGTTTACAGATGATGTGGTATGCTTTGGATCATGAGCTGTACCACGCCTTCGCCATACTTTTCTCTTTCCATCATTCTGGTAGAGGTTGATCTTGGTTTCATCTGTCCAAAGAATGTTCTTCCAGAACTGTGCTGGCTTTTTTAGATGTTTTTTTAGCAAAGTCCAGTCTAGCCTTTTTATTCTTGATGCTTATGAGTGGCTTGCACCGTGCAGTGAACCCTCTGTATTTACTTTCATGCAGTCTTCTCTTTATGGTAGATTTGGATATTGATACGCCGACCTCCTGGAGAGTGTTGGTCACTTGGTTGGCTGTTGTGAAGGGGTTTCTCTTCACCATGGAGATTATTCTGCGATCACCCACCACTGTTGTCTTCCGTGGGCGCCCAGGTCTTTTTGCATTGATGAGTTCACCAGTGCTTTCTTTCTTTCTCAGGATGTACCAAACTGTAGATTTTGCCACTCCTAATATTGTAGCAATTTTTCAGATGGGTTTTTTTCTGTTTTCGCAGCTTAAGGATGGCTTGTTTCACCTGCATAGAGAGCTCCTTTGACCGCATGTTTACTTCTCAGCAAAACCTTCCAAATGCAAGCACCACACCTCAAATCAACTCCTGGCCTTTTATCTGCTTAATTAAGAATGACATAATGAAGGGATTGCCCACACCTGTCCATGAAATAGCCTTGGAGTCAATTGTCCAATTACTTTTGGTCCCTTTAAAAACAGGGTGGCACATATTAAGGAGCTGAAACTCCTAAACCCTTCATCCAATTTTAATGTGGATACCCTCAAATGAAAACTGAAAGTCTGAACTTCAACTGCATCTGAATTGTTTTGTTTAAAATTCATTGTGGTAATGTCTATAACCAAAATTAGAAAAAGGTTGTCTCTGTCCAAATATATATGGACCTAACTGTATATTCATGGATATGTAGACTTGTAATATATGTTTAGTATATATATACAGCTCTGGCAAAAATTAAGAGACCACTGCAAAATGTTCAGTTTCTCAGATTTTTCTCATAGGTATGCATAGGTTTCATGCATCTTCTCATGCTTTCCACCAGTCTTTCACACTGCTCCTAAGCAGTTCTTCTTTGGTTGATGGCTTGTGACTATCCATCATCCTCTTGATTACATTCCAGAGGTTTTCAGTGGGGTTCAGGTCTGGAGATTGGGCTGCCCATGACAGGGTTTTGATGTGGCGGTCTCTTAATTTTTGCCAGAGCTGTATATATATATATATTGCAAAAAATGGAACAGCACAATACCAATTGGCGGGTGCCCAGGCCTCCTCAGCAATGCATCCAATACTTGCCCCAATCCAGACAAAAGTAAAAGGGAAGACAGCACTCCATTGATTTAAAGGGGAAAAAAAGTGGATTTTATTTAAATCCACATTGCATGGCGGTGTTTCAGCTCACACTAAGCCTTTCTAAAGCTATATATATATGTGTATGTATATAGTTAACTCAGTCTCTTAATTAACTGTGTCTATGCACTTAGCCTAACATGTGAACAGAGAAAAGTTCCTAGTGTATTTCCATAGAATCCTATTCATCAAAACTGTGTTCTATTGGGCTCCGTCTGGCTGGTACAGTATGCATTCTCAAACAGTTTAACTGTATGGAAAGATATATCAGACTTTCGTATAAAAGTCCATGCTGTATAGGTTAATTTTAAAAATGGCCTGATGGAGGGCTAGTAGAGCACCTAATTAGCATAAATGTTTGAAAGCAACCAAAGCGTTATGGGCATTTAACCTAAGGCTGGGTTCAGATGGCCATATTTCACGGTCAACATATAGACCGTAATAAATAAACTGAATGCTGATCTCCTGATTCAGCTGAACATACTCTGAATCTTATTTAAAATAACAAAAAAGTCTTGTTCATTTCAATGTAAAATAACATTTTTCCCAAATTTTTCCAAATTGCATATCCAAATTTCTCAGCATTTATATCAGTCAAATAAAGGGCTATTTTTATTCTACATTTAAATTGATAAAGAATAGACAGTTACCTATGACATGTTTGAAAAAAATCCTCCTTCTCTACGAAACCTGCTGTAAGAATCTCTGCCAGAGCCGTTGCTAATGTAATAAAAGAACTCATAGGGGTGCGGATGTCTTTGAGTGTAATAATAAGTTGCTTGTGCAATATAATACTTTTATTTGTTCCACGATCCGTGTATACAAATAATACCCTATCCGACTATTCTGGCCTGTTGTCTTTTTTCAAGATTATCTGGTTTTAATGTGGGATAATTAGACAGTCTAATTATGCATTTTGTCCTGAGGAAGAGATCCTGTGTGATTTTGAAATGCATAAAATTTTAAAACCTATGTCAAATAAAACCTTTCAACATATGGTCGTTATCCTGGATTCTTCAGCAGCACAGATTCAGACACCTTTCCCTTTGATCAAGTACCCTCTCTCGTCTTCTGACCCATGTCCTGCTGCAGCTGGTTTATGTGTTCAACATGTGGCTAATTTGCAACCATATCAGGTGAGTTAGCACACCTATTTGGTTCCTCACCTTGTTAATAGTTGAGACCCTATTGCGAATGTTTTGCTTCCCAGTTTCCACGCTGTTATTTATTCATAAAGTTTTGAAATACTGCTGGCACATTGGTTAACCCAAAGGCATGACAGGATTTTCAAATAAGCCCTCAGACGTTAAAAATGCCATTTTCCACTCATCACCCAAATGCGTTTGAAATTATAAGTCCCTCTAAGATCGATCAAGTTTAAAAAACCATTTAGCCCTCATAACCTGGTTATATAGGTCAGGGTTGAGTGGAAGTGGGTAAATATTCTTAACTGTAATTTTGTTTAATTCATGGAAATTAAGGCAAAAACGGAGACTGCCATCTTTCTTTTTATCAAAGAAAAACTCAGCAGCTACAGGTGAGGAGGAAGGACAGATATGAACCTTCTGTAAACCTTCACTTCTATAATATTTCATGGTGATACGTTCAGGTCTCAACAAATTGTACATGCGAGCTTTAGGTAATTTGGCATTAAGGACAAGATAACACAATCAAAAAAACAATGAGGAGATAATATCTCTACTTTTTCCAAGAGCACATCTTTGTGAAGTCTTTCAGGTACACAGGCAGACTCTCCAGACACCAATTGATAACAGGATTGTGAATACATAGCCATGGGAACCCCCAATACCAACCCAGCAGGTAAATTGTCCAACATAAAGCAGGAGATGGACTCGAGTAAGTTGGAAAGATTCAGGAAAAATTGAAGAATGACTAAAACACCCTGTCGCTCATTACATCTCTCCCAAATTCTGCGATCCACCCGAATGACCTGGGTTATGGCCTCCCCAAAGGAACAAGCTGGAATATGCAGAGCCAGAGCATCCGAAAGTGTATCAGAAAGGCCTCTGTGGAACTGGCACCTAGGAGCTTCATCAGTCCACAGACATGCAGTGGACCATTGACACAACTCAGAACTGTAGTCCTCAGCAATGTGGACCTGGAACTTGTCAGATTCGTCATAGATCAGTCCTAAGGTGTCAAAAAAGACCATTCTGAGGCTTGTGGGGACAAAAGAAATGCCCCCAAAAATTGTCAGGAAGGGCCACTACTGATTTGGGAGAGACCAACTGCACATTAGAAGGTGCAGAGAGCTCTGAGAAGCACCCATGCTGCTAAAAAACTGATCCTGCAGCTGAAACTGTGGCGATTCTAGCTTCTGATGCTTCCTGGCCAGATCCAGAACCATCTGGCTTAGATTCACCACCTGATCGCAAAGTATATGAATTGGATCCATACTACTGTGGAGAAAAAGTATATGGCCAGTCATACTGTGATGCTAGTCACTACTCTTGGACAAGCCGCGAGGCAGGGTAGTCAAGAAACCAAGAGAGATTGTTGTAAACTAAGGGGAAAGACAGAGGCGTAGTCAGGCCATGGTCTGAGGTCAGAATTCCAGTAAGGTAGAGAATCAAGACAAAAAGGGCAAGGCAAACATATGGTCAGAAACAAAGTCCAAGGTCAGGAAACAATAGATCAGACACAGAGTACAGAATTAAAAGGCACACAAACACCACTGCGCTAAGGGTATGACAGGCAGTAGTCAGATACAGACAGACAGCTAAATAGCCAGGTAATAACCCAGGATGGAAGACACTTGGAGGAAACCCAGCAAACCCTGGCCTTGATTGAACGGCTGGACTGTCACTCACAATACTGACATCTCAGCATGCCTACATCTCAACCCCAGTTTGGACGGCTGAAACGTCAATCACAATATTGACAGCTCAGTACACCCTTGCCCAATATTGGATGGCTTAACTGTCATTCACTGCATCAAGGACACATTGAGTGGTAGAATTGTGACTTATACATTGTACATCAGAGGATATAAAATAAGTTTTCCATAAACACAAAATTCATCCTCATGGGGTTTTATCTTTCGTTGGATCAACATTGCTTGAGACTTGCTTTAGTCTTTTTTCAGATGCTATATGTATAATGTATGACATTACAAGGTATGATCAACATGTACAGTAACTCCAGGATCTCTGTTTTGTATGTGTGTACTGTAATTCCACTGTTTCCATTATGAGCACTAACACACGTAGATTTTCCAGTTTACATACTCTGTTCCAAAGCTTTTTGTTAGAGTTTGTGACAGCCAGAGAGCGGTAGAGATGACCTGAAATGTTGGATTGGTTTGCCTCTTCAAAGTATACATATTTAATGCACATGTAGACCGTGAATGAGGAATAAGGGAACTTGCTGCTTCTCAGTAATCTGAAAGGGTTCCACGGAAGTATTTCCCTACAACTGTATGACAGTAAACAGTGAGAGAAGACCAGTTCTGGACAGCAGCTTTAGACAGGACAAAAGAGGAATGGTCTACCTAGAGAGGTGCAACAGTTAGAGAGGGACACGTTGGTATAAATAGAAAGAGAAATCTCAGGTAATACCAGAGGAGACTGTCTTGTGGTATTTTCCTGAAGAAGGAGTCATATGCATTCCGAAACGCGTAGAATAAACAACTGTTCAATTGTACATTTTGTTTGTTCTGGATGAGCTGGCAGCGCGGATCATAACCCATAAATCCTCCTATTCAGCGATTTAGCTACGGTCGCATGTCGACCAGTGGATCTGCGGCAGCCGACACTATATGCCTATGAATCTTCTACATCAGGTGAGTAGTTACATTACTGGTGAATCTTCTTTTAAATTGTGAGATAAGACACTATCTGCACTTTTTCTTTCCTACTTGGTATATCTGTCTGATCCTTGAATAATTCAATAGTTTCATCATTTTTTTAAGATTGAAAGTAGATATAAGTCTATGCCAACATGTTCTTGTCCGCCATTCTGGCTGTTTCATACACAGACAAGATTTCATTAGTTCTGAGTTTTGACCCACTTAATAAATGTAGGGTTTTTTCTGTCTTATAACATCTGGTAAAAAGATAAACCCAGATGCATCTTTGTTTATTAGAAATCTGACACTAATTTAGTCCCTGAAGCTCAAAAGAACTTGGCTCAGTGATTCCTATGAATGCATAACCTCAAGAAATATAAATATATACGTTTGAAAACTTTGGCACTCATGCAACATATTTGTGTATGTAGCTTTTAAAACATTCCTCATTGCATTATATAAGATCTGGAGAAGATAACATACACAAACAAAAAGGAGCATCAGCATCTAAATGGATTTAACCCTTTACACTGACAAAGTAGTATAGACCGTGATAACCATGACATCACATCTATATTGTAGCTGGGGATGCAGATTACATTTTCAGTATCTTACACTTATTGAGATGTGATGAAAGCACATCTCATAGAAACAGCCCTTGTATTTCTGCTCAATTCGGATACTTGAGTCTCGTAGAAGAAGGTTTATTGGGTGGAATGTGGAGTGACACTAAGTAAGCGCAGCTCTGTGGCAAAAATGTGTTCAAAGAAAGCCCCATGACATTGAGACAATCCTGATAAAACTACCATAATATCATTTAACCTGTTTTATTTCATATTTTAGTTTGCTATATACTGTGTTTTAAGTGCTATTTACTTTGATGTCCATGAGAATGAGGAGAATATCATGTTGTCTTCTCTTCATTCTCAAAGACATCTAATCACAACAATTTCTAGGAAAAAACTTTGACAATTGTTCTGTTTGTAGTGGGAATGAAATTTGTAAATATACGTAAGATATCGACTTGGAGTAACCCTTAGCAACAACATGGATACATATTTTATGTATATGGGCATCATTTTTTAAAGGGAATCACTCAGTAGGATCGGCCCTACTAAGCCATTTATATGGGCATGTAGGTCAAAGAGAGGTGAATAAAATTATACCTTGATACTGTATCTGCGATCCAATCTCTTATTCCAGAGAATTCCACATTTTTCTTAATATGTAAATTGACTGTTAAGATCTATGGGCTGGACATATATCTCCCTGAGAATGTGCCTCCACATCCTATTTTAAATAAAAGGGGCATTAAAAGTTTGTGACATGTAATGACTGACAGGTTATATATAGACTTGGCACGCACTATAATGATGCAGTGAAAAGGGTTTAATAAAGTACAGTACATACAGTAGTAGACGCTTCGGTCTTTGTGACCTTCATCAAAGTACCAAAGTAGTATACCATGAAAAGGGAGGCAAATATCCCCTAAAGAGTACTGGTAATACGAGTGCCTATTGAGGTCAAATTGCTGTGGACATGTGGAATGAGGACACGGCATCCACCGCTAGTCGCTAACGTCAAGGACGTTAGTGTTGATAATTAAAATTTTGCACATGCCCGTTTCAAAGTCTGACAAAGGGTACATTACCCAAAATGTTGCTATATTTTACTCTGGTATAATAACTTTTTTTTGGATATGATGGTAGAAAATATTAAAACCATTTCTGATAAAGTAAGGAGTAAAGTGGCCGGCTCGATTGGAATAAACACTCATTCTCTTCTTTGCAACTTAAGTTGGAGGTTGATCCACCCATCTTTTGTCTATTGCGAATCCACTAATAATGACATGGATGAGAATGGGAGTAATCCATTAAATGTTGTAAATAATTACCACTTATTAGTGCAGAGTCTTATGCTTGTCTCTCCTTATGGCTTACCATACGGATCGGACATCGCAGATTGACCACAGCTGGAATCACATGCAAAATATGGGAATGCACCTTTATGAAATAGATCAGCACAGGATGTTGAATGTAATAACTAAAAGAGGCTTAAACATGAAGAATAACTGGAAGATCCTGGGTTTTCAATAATTTTACCAAATGAGGGTTATATCTTAAATCAGCTCTATAGTATGACAAGATATGCATGTTTTAGTAACACAAAATATAAATTTTAATGAGTAAATATGAAACAAATGACTAAAAATACTGGTATAAATACAACACTAAGATGATAATATATATATATAAATGTATTTTTGTATCTAAAAAAATAAATACATTTGTCTTTAGTATCCTAAAACGGTTCACAATTCCACATATTTGGATATTTATATATCCTTACCGAAATGATATATCTCCAAATAAATGGAAGAAAAAGCAGCAGTCTAGTGCCTGTGGTTCAGCGTATAGCCTAATTTTGTAGCCAGCAATACCCTGGAGAGATATTAAATAATAAAGTCTTTTAGCTGAATTTAGACCCTCCTGCAAACATATCTACTATGTTCTTCAAGGAGTTGTTCAGCTTTTACACGTATCTTAAAAACATGTCCTGTTTGTTGATTTTTTTTCAATAAAAAATGTAAACACCGATACAGTATGTGACCTCCAAGGGAAAGTAAATGTCAAATGTTAGTATTGCTAACTATTGTGCCATACATTACCTTTAAATGCATCTTAGATCTCATTATGTTTATATATAAATACTTTACTTTCACGTAATTTATTCAAAGGAGACTTTTTCTTATGACTGTACCATAATATTAATATGGCTTCAGTTACATAGGTTGAAAAAAGGACACAGGCTCATCAAGTTTAACCTTTTAAACCAATTATATAATCTCAAGATATTTATAACCCACAATGTTATTTGTCATGAGAAAACCAGCCAGCCTTTTTTTTTAAATCCGTTATAGTGTCTGCCATTATTAGCTCTTGTGGTAGAGCATTCCACAGTCTGACTGCTCTAACTGTAAAGAACCCTTTCCTGTTTAGATGCTGAAATCGCTTTTCGACCACATGCAATGTATATCTTCTAGTCCTTTGTAAAGTGAAAGGAATAAATCATGGGCCAGTCCTTTGTATTGCCCACACATTTAATTATACATATCAATCACATCACCTTTTTGGATTGTTTTGTAATAGTATACTGTCAAGTTCACTTTTCCTATAAAGTTTTGTTTCCCATCCACAACGTCATTAATAAAGAGATAAAAAATAATTGGTTCTTTCACAGATCCTTGCGGTTCCCACTGCTGACTATATCCCATTTCTAGAATGTACCATTTACTACGAGTCTTTTTGTCTATTAGCCAGCTCCTTACCCATCTGCATGGCTTTGCCTAGTTCCTGGATATGGTTCAGTATAAGGTCATTATGTGGTACAGTATCAAACGAATTTGAAAAGTCCAGATAAGTCACATCAACTGCATTACCAACTTCCAGATTTGCCCTTATCTCCTCGTAGAAACCCAGCATGTTGGCTAGACATGACTGATCTATCTTTCATGAACCCATGCTAGTTGTCAGTTATTAAATATATATATGTCCTCTCTTATAATACTATCAAGAATTTAGCACACAACTGAGGTCAAACTTACCGGACGGTATTTGCATGGATCCACCTTCTTACCCTTCTATAATTCTGGACCATGTCAGCCATCCTCCAATCTTGTGACATAGACCTTGTTACAAGAAAATCTGTCAATTACTGAGCTCAACTCCCTCAATATCCATGGATGAATGCCATCTGACCTTGGGTCTTTGTCAATATTTAATATGGTAATTCGTACCCATACTACTTCAGTTAATTTAGTGATATTGGGTGGTGAACCTTGATTTCTGCCTTGCTGATCAATGCCTGGCACAGGCAATTTATTGGTGAGCATAAATGAAAAGTGCATGCTTAATATTTCAGCCTTCTCTTTTTCATCTACAATTATATTCCTATTGTCATCATTTAGGGAGCTAATATCACTGGATAATTTTTCTTTTTGGTGTTAATATATTTATAACATTTGTATTTATTTTAATGTCATTTGTGAGATTTTTTTTCTGTAGACAACTTTCCCAGCGTTATTTCTTTTTTACATTTCTTACTGAAATCATTGTATTCCTGGAAGCTATTTCTGACCCTCCAACCTTCAAAGTTTTAAATGCCTTCTGTTTTTGTCTTATACTTGTTGCTGCCCTATTTAACTACAATGGATTATTTTTATTTCTTGACATTTTGATACCAGAGGGTATAAACTTTCTACAGAATTCTAGTTATATTTGTTCAAACATTCCTCATTTCAGTTCAGTGCCACCATTTACTAGGACATGGTGCCAAACTCTTCTATTAGTTGCATGAATGTAATTTTTCTATAGCTCCAGGTTTTTGCATTTCTACTTTTTGTTGTTTTGCTGAATATTACTTTGAAACTTACCATATTATGGTCGCTGCTACCCAAGTGATCATGGACCTGGACATCTGATATTGCATCTAGTCTGTGTGAAAAGACCAGATCCAGCAAATTATCTCCTCTGGTTGGTTCATCTACCAACTGAGATAATTGCATTTTGGATACAATTGTATGGCTTTTAGCACAATTAGCAGTCTATGTCTTAATTAATATCAGGATAGAGTATTTCCAAATTCCCTGTTGTGTCTTGCATAACTTAGTGCACTGTAATCTAAAGGGTTTTTCACAAAATCAGAAGTTATCACATATAACCAGTGGATAAATAGGTGATTGCTGATGAATTGACAGCTGCAACCCCCAGTGACCCCAAGAACAGGGTCTTCAGCGCGCCGTCTTGAATGAAGCCGCCGTATGACTCTGCTCCTTTCATTGTCCATGGTAGTGCCTTTAATAGCTAAAAGCTGTAGCGATAGCTGTAGCTGTCTCCTGCTGTCCCAAAGACAAGGAAATGAATGGAGAAGTGATGGAGCATGTACACCCCAGTACTCTACAGATCCCTGTACTCAGGAGTGCAAGGGGACCCAGAACACCACCAATCAGCAAGCTTACCCCTATACTACAGATATGTGATAAATTTCACTTTTAGGAAAACACCTTTAATGCTTAAATCCAAGGGCATATATTATTGACAGTGGACGTTTGGGAAAGTGGGTCTAAGCCAGATCTAGTCCTATTCATTGCTGATGAACAGTTGCATGACTGTGGTGGTTGCTGCTTTCTGCACCTTCTAAGAAGAACAAGGCAGAGTCTCCTGTCCTATCTCTGAGAATTTATATATTGCTTCTGTAGCGCCCCCACTGCCGCAGGGCCGAGGGGTACCCGGTACCGGGCCTGTGAGTCTCTGCTCTGGGGTTGTCACGGTGGCTAGGCCCGGTCCGTGACCCTGCTGAGGGGCGTACAGTAATAAATGTAGGTGGTAGTGTTGTAGCGGTGCAGTTGTGGGGTGCAGGTCGCGGTAAATAATGAGGACACCAGGTTGCAGTCTCTTTACCTCTTTACTGGAGATCTCTGAGTCCTCAGTCCAGAATACGGTTCACCAGGCTGCGCAAGTCCAGCCGGTCCAATGGCACCTCCAGAGTTCACTTCACAGGTGGAAATCGGTGCCTTCCTTCTTAGCGCTATGTGTTGTAGTCCTTCCCTGCTGTGCTTACGGAAAGTACCCCACAACCGTTGTGTCTGTTTCTTAAGTTCCCTCACAACTCGATTAAATGATGTTCTTCTAATCTTCCGTCCCTTCCTGATGTTACAGTTAGAACGGCACCCGTTTGTCGAATAGGCCTGGAGTTCTTCCGGGACCCTAGAGACGCCCCTCTCCCGCAAATGCCTCCCAAGACTTCATAGGTGATATGTGTTAGACAGCCCGCCTTAAACTGACTGTCCTGCCGCTGTTTAGAGTATTGCTTGAAGCTGAATGTTATAATACTCCCTCGGCGTTCCGGCCACCGGTAGTGCGCCTCAGTAGGGTGTTGCTCCGGTCTTACAGCACGACCCCTACTGGAATTCTCCTATTGCTTGATCTCGTTTCTCACTCAGCACAATCTATCTCGCTTCTAGTCCTTTCTTGGGTCCCGCCGCTTCCCGGAGCTGGCGCGGACCCGTTACGTTCTTTTCAATGCCAAGCCTCTGTCAGGATCCCACCCCTGACAGAGACCCTACTGTCTCTTCCTCCACAACACCCTCTGCCACTAGGTGTTGCTTCGTCCAATCCAGTCAGCTTTCTGATCTAACTTCCTGCCTGACCCCCAGTTTACCCACTATGGTGGGGAGTGGCCTAATGAATAGCACCCTTAGCTCCCCCCGGAGGCCCGGCTGTGAAATGTATTGGTGTCTGTGATACCTGATCAGATGAACTCCTTCAGTGCCATCGGACGCACCATAGCTCCCCATAGTGGCGGAGCCACAGTACTGCAACGACCAGGACTCTGGGGCGCTGCACTCCCCCCTGGTTAAACACAGTACTCCGGGACTGGGAAGAAAACAACAATACAAGTTAGCAAAAAGACATACAATTTTGTTGAGTGCAAATGACAATAAGTATACTTGAACAGGCTTCCCTTTATGGGAGGTAAGGACACTTGAACGTTACAAACATGGCAACAATATCATAGCAACATGCTATAATTAACTTTTCTTACCCAACCGGGTATTCTACTAAGTGCAAACATTATTGAACAATAATTTAACTTTGCCTTTAAGGACATACACTCTTCATCCACTAAAGACCTTCCTATAATCACATTATAAGGCATTTTAACTTTCTCATTCTCCTACTTTGGATCTGCAGGACCGCCTGTCCTATCGGCACCAGACCTACTGCCTCTCCTTTCTGTTACAGGACCGCCCCGTTCAGCCAGGGCCTACTGCCTTTTCAACTACTATACACAGTATAGAACATAACTTTTCTTTCAGTTTGAGAACACTGAGCCGGTTCAACTTGGCTCCTATAAGGACTCACCCACTAACCCTTACGGGTTCACTTTCTGTCCTTAGCAACACATTACTAACTTTCGATGGGGAACGCAGGGTTTACCTTCTATCCCCCCCCTTTTCTTATCAACATTATCAACTATCTTCTTTTCACAACATTAAACTTTCTCATTATCTTTCTTCCTTTCTTGCATGCTGGACACCCCATCTATCTCTACGGGCCCACTGCATCCTTCTTCTATCTTTCACCTTTCACTTCTCAGAGCACATTATCAATATTTCTTCACATTTAACCAGTTAAACACATATAACGTTTCTCATATAAACATTATCATCATTTCCTTTGGTCAAGACATTATTGCTACTCATCTTAAGCAATATTACTATCGAAGCATAACAAATGAACATCCCCTTTAAGAGAGGACCAAGTCTCTATGAGATAGCACTTCTTCTCTAGCTACCAGTCTTTACTCAGCAAAGGTTCCAGTGTGGTATCTTCACAAAGAGTCTTTAAGTAAAACCAGTAGGAAGCGCCTTTAATAAGGGGCAAACTATATACAAAAGAGTTCGGATCATGCACTGTTCATGATTCAGCAGTTTTTAAAACTTGTGCAAAACTTTAGGTAACAAAAACAAACAATAGGGATCCCGGGTCAACAAAGGGATCCCTTTAAGAGTTAACCCTTTGCGGGTATAGCAACAAAGTAGTGGAACAGTAACTATTTACAGATTCAGGGTATCGAGGTTTATTCTTTCTCAGGTGGCCGTGGGAGGTTGTTAAACAACAGCTGATGGTGGACACCTCCCGACCGTGCAGGCTTCAGCCCTTGGTCCACGGCTGATGCAGCGGTAGTCTGTTCCCTTTCTTTCCAGTCTTTCCATTGTAGAATCTAGTACCGCTTATATTGTTCCCAATTCAGCACGGCAATGGTGTGACCTTCTCGCCGGACTCCATCCAGTCCAATTCGGGGGGCCTCCCACCGGAGGATAACTCCCTCCGGGCTCACATCCATGAACTCCCCCGTCTGGGCCGGTGGCAGAGGTATCAATCTCCCCGTTGCGCTGGGGGATAATACCCCTAGCCCCGCAAAAAGGAAACGGTTATTGTGGGGGCGAGGATCGATCGCAGGATCAAGGTCGGTCGGGGGAGCAGGGACGCTTTCTATACCTGCGTCTGATGTGATTCCACCGATGTCGGTCCGTTCCCTTAACGAGGGTGCTGGAGTCGGCTGCAGCCCGGACCGCGGCTCCTCCCCGGCAGTCTCTGGATACGGCTCCGCTCCCCATAGCTCTTCTTCGGCTACTTCCGGGATCGGGATAGGTAGGCTCAGCTCTGCTACCGGCTCCGAGGAATTCAGGTCCCCCCGCTGCGGTGGACGCGGGTCCTCTTCTGATGGATGAGGACAAGCCGGGTTCACCTCGCCGTTGTTCGGGCCCCCGCTGTTCATCGTCGCTGTCCGGCATTCGAGGGCAAGGCATGCATCCGACTCTGCCATTTCTCCAAGGTCGAGCTCCTCCTTCACCTCGTTCCCGCCATCCCAGGTCAGGGGGCGGTTCTCTGCTTGAAGGCAGGTCCTCATTTTGCAGCCAGAAGCGCAGGGGGCGGTAGCCATTTCTCGCGCCACCCTGGTAGTCTCCTCCCATGGCACGCCCTCCTTCTTCTCTGGCGTAGCAATGGCGGCGGCTTTTGGCGCGAACTTTTGGCGGCAAGTGACAATCCACAGTCTTTGCAATAAAGTACAGTCCAAGCACAATAAGTCACAGTTCCAAGGCACACATGACCTGCTTCTTCAGGCTTAAGTAGATCCTGTTCGTGACGCCAAGTTTTGTAGCACCCCCACTGCCGCAGGGCCGAGGGGTACCCGGTACCGGGCCTGTGAGTCTCTGCTCTGGGGTTGTCACGGTGGCTAGGCCCGGTCCGTGACCCTGCTGAGGGGCGTAAAGTAATAAATGTAGGTGGTAGTGTTGTAGCGGTGCAGTTGTGGGGTGCAGGTCGCGGTAAATAACGAGGACACCAGGTTGCAGTCTCTTTACCTCTTTACTGGAGATCTCTGAGTCCTCAGTCCAGAATACGGTTCACCAGGCTGCGCAAGTCCAGCCGGTCCAATGGCACCTCCAGAGTTCACTTCACAGGTGGAAATCGGTGCCTTCCTTCTTAGCGCTATGTGTTGTAGTCCTTCCCTGCTGTGCTTACGGAAAGTACCCCACAACCGTTGTGTCTGTTTCTTAAGTTCCCTCACAACTCGATTAAATGATGTTCTTCTAATCTTCCGTCCCTTCCTGATGTTACAGTTAGAACGGCACCCGTTTGTCGGATAGGCCTGGAGTTCTTCCGGGACCCTAGAGACGCCCCTCTCCCGCAATTGCCTCCCAAGACTTCATAGGTGATATGTGTTAGACAGCCTGCCTTAAACTGACTGTCCTGCCGCTGTTTAGAGTATTGCTTGAAGCTGAATGTTATAATACTCCCTCGGCGTTCCGGCCACCGTAGTGCGCCTCAGTAGGGTGTTGCTCCGGTCTTACAGCACGACCCCTACTGGAATTCTCCTATTGCTTGATCTCGTTTCTCACTCAGCACAATCTATCTCGCTTCTAGTCCTTTCTTGGGTCCCGCCGCTTCCCGGAGCTGGCGCGGACCCGTTACGTTCTTTTCAATGCCAAGCCTCTGTCAGGATCCCACCCCTGACAGAGACCCTACTGTCTCTTCCTCCACAACACCCTCTGCCACTAGGTGTTGCTTCGTCCAATCCAGTCAGCTTTCTGATCTAACTTCCTGCCTGACCCCCAGTTTACCCACTATGGTGGGGAGTGGCCTAATGAATAGCACCCTTAGCTCCCCCCGGAGGCCCGGCTGTGAAATGTATTGGTGTCTGTGATACCTGATCAGATGAACTCCTTCAGTGCCATCGGACGCACCATAGCTCCCCATAGTGGCGGAGCCACAGTACTGCAACGACCAGGACTCTGGGGCGCTGCACTTCCCCTCACATATATTTGATAATGTGGGATTGGTACATATTATATATATCTAAATTGGTACAAGGTTGATTATTAAAAAAAGGAAAAAAATAGAATACTTACCTAATAACTGTAGCTCTGTAGGTGTCCTCCACAAGTCTCCAACAGGACATTGTCTGGAACTACTTGTCTGTGGCCAGTGCCCATCACCATATGGAGAGGGAAGGAAGCATGGAGGACACAAGAAGCTCTATAGAGAAGTGGCGTGAGATCAATAGGTAAGGATTCCCTATTCATTTTTATTTTTGAACCATGCTGAGTTTTTTTTTTAATATAAAAATTAAGATAGTGACAACCCCTTCATTGTACATTATTTATATGCATTGAACCATATTTATACTTAACAGATTTTTTTAAATCTCTGGACAACTGGGCAATCTAATTATACAACACAAACAGAAATGCTCATAGGACCTGCTCTGTACAATTAAGGTGCTTTATTAGCAATCAGCAGTAAAATAAAAGCTGTAATGTAGTGGATTCCTTCCAGTTGTGGAGTGGAGGATGAAAGTATAAGGCTGGCATCACACTACCATAGAATATGGGCGAGTGCTATGTGAGAAAACATTGCATATCACTTGGACCAGTATTAATCTATAGTGCAGCTCACATCACCATTTATTTTCTTGGGTGTATTCAGCTTGCGTGTAAAATCGCAGCATGCTGCGATTGTCACCAAGACTCGGCAGAGACTCGCCAATGCAAGCCTATGGGTGCGAGAAAAAAATTGCACAGCACTTGGACTCGGTGTCTTTTGAAAAGATGGCAATTCATGTGCTGCATACAGTAAAATCACACTGACAGGTTAGAATAGAATAGAGAGAATAGATATATACACATAGAATACATAAATATATACATATATATATAGATGTCAGTGACACAAACATATATACATGTATTTACAGTATATTACATAGATATAGATAAAGATGGGGACCCTAAAAAAATGATGTAGGGTCCACCTATAATTAATAACCAGCAAAGGCAATGCAGACAGCTGCAAGTTGATATTAATAGCCTAGGGAGGGGCCATGGATGCTGCCCCCCAGGCTAAAAACATCAGCTTTCAGCCGCCTCAGAAAAGACGCATCTCTAAGATGTGCCAATTCAGGCACTTAGCCTTGCTCTTCCCACTTGCCCTTTAGTGGTGGCAAGTCTGGTATAGTTGGGGGGTTGATGTCACATTTGTATTGTGAGGTGACATCAAGCCCCAAGGTTAGTAATGAAGAGGCATCAGTAAGACTCCCCCATTACTAACCCCATCGTCACATTGTATAAAAACACAGACACCCAGAAAAAAGTCCTTTAATTGAAAGAAAGACACAGACTCCTTTAATAATATTAATTATACCATACTTACGACCTTGCCCATTCCCCCGATGCCTTCATCATCTGCAAAAGAGGTAAAAAAACCATACAACAATATTCCTCACCTTTCCGCAGAGATGCTGCTAATCCATTTGTCCTTTGATGGGTCTAGTTCTGTTATATCTAGATGGCAGGCTGCATGGTTGCATGATGCGACCATGCAGCCTGTCATCCAGTAGACACTGTGCATCATGTGCTCAGTGTCTGCCTGTGACCTGCTATTCCCTGTCTGAGGGCACCATGAGCGTGAGAAATTTCTCCTGTTTGCTGTGCTGTCAGACAGGTACTGCGAGTTCACGGCCAATTAACTCACTTTTTTTTAGGGTCCCCCATTTTAATAGCCAGAAAATGCTAAGTATACAGATGTGAGCTGATATTAACAGCCTGGGAAGCTCCATGGGTATTACCCCCTTCCCAGGCTATAAACATTGGCCCCCAGCCATCGGCTTTCCCTCCACTAGTTACAAATAATTACGCTGGAGCCCACGCCATTTCTTTCAGAAAAATAATCTTTTATTAATTAAATACATGTACAGTAAGATACACACATACTGTACTAATTGTATTTGTCATTGATATCTGTATATCTACCTATTCTATTTGTATTTACTGTATGTAATCTATCTCTTCTATAATGTCAGCTCCAGCTGTGATTTTACATTATGCGGCTGCTGAATTGCCGGTTTTTCTTCTATCTATGTATGTAATGTATATACATTTATATATGTGTGTGTCACTGACATCTATATATCTATGTATTCTATGTGTATATATCTATTCTATATATTCTATTCTAAACTGTCAGCCTTTGATTTTACTGTATGCGGCACATGACTTGCCAGCTTTTCTCCTATCTATCTATGTAATATATATATTTATATATATTTATATATGTGTGTGTCACTGGCACCTATATATCTATGTATTCTATGTGTATATATCTATTCTATCTATTCAATTCTAACCTGTCACTCTGTGATTTTACTGTATGCGCCACATGAATTGCCGGCTTTTATTCTATCTTTTACCGAATGTTACTGACTTTTTCGATATTAAGAAAAATGCTTGTATTACCGATGACGAATCCGAATGTACCACATTCGTACCGAATTTATATTTATTTGGCGATCATTTTCCGAATATATTCGCTCATCTCTACTTATAACCTACATGCCCATATAGATGGCTTAGGAGGGTTGACCCTAATAGCAGATTGTCTTTAAATAGACACAAAAATCTATACAAATTTGGTATTTCTGTAATTGTATTGACCTGGAAAATCATACTCAGAGTAACCTTTACCATAGAATGTATGCCGTCAAAACAAAACATTAAAAAAATGGCAGCATTGCATTTTTTTTCCAAATTTCACAATTGGAATTTTTTTCCATTTTGAAAATGAATGATGTCATACAAACCTACAACTTGTTTCACAAATAAGCCATCATAAAGCTATATGGGCAGAAAAATTTAAAAGATCTTGGAAGAAGAAACAAGCGCAAAAATGAAAATTGGCTGGGGAGAGGAGGGGTTAGTGAAGGGAGCTCTGGAAAAGGATGCACCAAATTCATTTAGTGACTGTCCTCACTTTTACTTTCATAAAATGGCAGTACATGAAAATAAAAGCTTTGTAAGATGTTGTATAAATGAAATCTGCTTTGGGTAAAATCTGTCTTCAGTGAATACAGATTATCCCACATCACTGAGATAGGAGAGGACAGTTGCATCTTACAAGATTTTACCCAAAAAGATGAAAGTGACGAAGAGGAGCTAGAGGCCGACACAGATATTCTGCTGAAAATTCTCCTAAAGAGAATTAAGAGGCGTGGGCCCCTTAAGGGGAATATTTCAGCAGGTTTAAACTACCTCATCTGAGAGCAGCGTGATGTAGACAAAGATACCCTGAATCCAACAATGTATCACTTAGTTTATTGGGTGCAGCCATTCTGATACAGTTAGAGCATTTAGATTTAACAATGCAGCAGAGCTGAGGAAGCTATCCCCACCCCCACAAGGCTCTCCATATACATAGCTATAGACAGTGGGGTGCTTATCACAGAAGGGGCGGAGTCAGACTACCAGGCACAGGCTTCTGCATCCCAGCAATGATAAGCTCCTGGTGCTAAAGCAATCATTGCAAGTAAACAAAGCCACGAGCTTGATAAGAGAGGTATAGCTAAAATCTGTGTTTTTGACTTCAGATTACATACCAAAAACCTACTGACAGATTCACTTTAATGAATTTAGAATTCTGGAGAAAAATGCATGATGAACTGGAGTCATGGGACCCAGTTCATCAAAGCAATTACATCAGGGATGCCTTTTTCATGTTAGTTTTAGCCATCTCTGCAAAATCCTCTGAGCCTAGGTCAGACAGAGCATGACAACTCATCTAATTCATGACATGCCTTACAAAACAACTCTTACTCCAGCTTCTGACTAGCAAAAGATTTGTGGCGAGGCGCAGGAGGCGCAATCACCTTTAAGTCATGCCTAATTCATTAGAGAGGATCGTTCACCAAACTTTTCATGTTGAACTATACAAATGGTTTAAGGTTTTTATTTAACTTTTAACTTTAACTTTTAACTTTTTAAACTCTCTGTAGCAGAGATATTAGCAATGAAAGTAGTTGGCACCTAATCAGTTAACTTTAGTCAGTTTAGGTTTGGGGGCGTGTTCTTTTTCCACTGTGTTGCTGCCTGCTTATGATTGGGCAACTCATACTAGAAGAAGTACCCGCCCCAATGTAAACTGTCTGATACCACCCACCTGGTTTTTAAAAAGTTTAGGTGCCAGATATTTTGATTGCTAATATCTCTCCAAGGGAGAGGTGAAACAAACAAAAAAAAGTTTTATTTCACTCTGCCGCCACTACTACATCATGTGTCCAGCTCAACTTATGACATTTGGTGAGAGGTCCTCTTTAACCCCTTAACGCCCAAGGGTGGTTTGCACGTTAATGACTGGGCCAATTTTTACAATTCTGACCACTGTCCCTTTATGAGGTTATAACTCTGGAACACTTCAACGGATCCTGATGATTCTGACAGTGTTTTCTCATCACATATTGTACTTCATGATAGTGGTAAAATTTCTTTGATATTACCTGTGTTTATTTGTGAAAAAAAAAAACGAAATTTGGCGAAAATTTAGAAAATTTAGCAATTTTCCAACTTTGAATTTTATGCCCTTAAATCACAGAGACATGTCACACAATATACTTAATACGTAACATTTCCCACATGTCTACTTTACATCAGCATAATTTTGGAACCAACATTTTTTTTGTTAGGGAGTTGTAAGGGTTAAAAGTTGACCAGCAATTTCTCATTTTTACAATACCATTTCATTTATGAACCATATCACATTTGAAGTCATTTTGAGGGGTCTATATGATAGAAAATAACCAAGTGTGACACCATTCTAAAAACTGCACCCCTCAAGGTGCTCAAAACCACATTCAAGAAGTTTATTAACCCTTCAGATGTTTCACAGGAATTTTTGGAATGTTTAAAAAAAACGAACATTTAACTTTTTTCACAAAAAATTTAATTCAGCTCCAATTTGTTTTATTTTACCAAGGGTAACAGGAGAAAATGGACCCCAAAAGTTGTTGTACAATTTGTCCTGAGTACGCTGATACCCCATATGTGGGGGGAACCACCGTTTGGGAGCATGGCAGAGCTCGGAAGGGAAGGAGCGCTGTTTGGAATGCAGACTTAGATGTATTGGTCTGCAGGCATCACGTTGCATTTGCAGAGCCCCTGATGTAACTAAACAGTAGAAACCCCCCACAAGTGAACCGATTTTGGAATCTAGACCCCCCATGGAACTTATCTAGATGTGTTGTGAGAACTTTGAACCCCCAAGTGTTTCATTACAGTTTATAACGCAGAGCCATGAAAATAAAAAAATCATTTTTTTTCCACAAAAATTATTTTTTAGCCTTCAGTTTTGTATTTTCCCAAGGGTAACAGGAGAAATTGGACCCCAAAAGTTGTTGTCCAATTTGTCCTGAGTACACTGATGCCCCATATGTGGGAGGGAACCACCGTTTGGGCGCATGGCATAGCTCGGAAGGGAAGGAGCGCCGTTTGGAATGCAGACTTAGATGGATTGGTGTGCAGGCGTCACATTGCATTTGCAGAGCCCCTGATGTACCTAAACAGAAGAAACCCCCCCAAGTGACCCCTTATTGGAAACTAGACCCCCCAAGGAACTTATCTAGATGTGTTGTGAGAACTTTGAACCCCCAAGTGTTTCACTACAGTTTATAACGCAGAGCCGTGAAAATAAAAACTAATTCTTCCCCCAAAAAATGGCTTTTTAGCCCCCAAAATTTTTATTTTCCCAAGGGTAACAAGAGGAACTGGACCCCAAAAGTTGTTTTCCAGTTTGTCCTGAGTACGCTGATACCCCATATGTTAGGGTAAACCCGTTTGGGTGCACGGGAGAGCTCGGAAGGGAAGGAACACTGTTTTACTTTTTCAACGCAGAATTGGCTGGAATTGAGATAGGATGCCATGTCGCCTTTGGAGAGCCTCTGATGTGCCTAAACAGTGGAAGCCCCCAATTCTAACTGAAACCCTAACCCAAACACACCCCTAACCCTAATCCCAACTCTACCCATAACCCTACCCACACCCCTAACCAGAACATGCCCCTAACCCCAACCACACCCCTAACCCCAACACACCCCAACAGACCCCTAACCCTAATCCCAACCCTAACCACACCCCTAACTCCAACACACCCCTAACCCTAATCCCAACCATAACCCTAACCACACCCCTAACCCTGACACACCCCTAACCCTAATCCCAACCGTAAATGTAATCCAAACCCTAACTTTAGCCCCAACCCTAACCCTAACTTTAGCCCCAATCCTAGACCTAACTTTAGCCCCAACCCTAACCCTAACTTTAGCCCCAACTCTAACCTTAACTTTAGCCCCAACCCTAACCCCAACTCTAGCCCACCATAACCCTAGCCCTAACTCTAGCCCCAAAGCTAACCTTAGCCCCAACGCTAACCCTAGCCCCAACCCTAGCCCTAACCCTAGCCCCAACCCTAACCCCAACCCTAGCCCCAACCCTAACCCTAGACCCAACCCTAACCCCAACCCTAGCCCCAACCCTAACCCTAGCCCCAACCCTAACCCCAGCCCTAACCCTAGCCCCAACCCTAGCTCCAACCCTAGCCCCAACCCTAGCCCTAACCCTAGCCCTAACCCTAGCCCCAACCCTATCTCCAACCATAACCCTAATGGGAAAATGGAAATAAATACTTTTTTTATTATTTTTCCCTAACTAAGGGGGTGATGAAGGGGGTTTGATTTAATTTTATAGCAGGTTTTTTAGCTGATTTTTATGATTGGCATCTGTCACACACTAAAAGACTTTTTTAATGCAAAAAATAGTTTCTGCGTCTCCATAATTTGAGAGCTATAATTTTACAATATTTTGGTTCACAGTCATATGAGGTCTTTTTTTTTGCAGGACGAGTTGATGTTTTTATTGGTACCATTTTCGGGCATGTGACATTTTTTGATCGCTTTTTATTCCGATTTTTGTGAGGCAGAATGACCAAAAACCAGCTATTCATGAATTTCTTTGTTTTTTTTTTGGGGGGGGGTGTTTATACCGTTCCACGTTTGGTAAAATTGATAAAGCAGTTTTATTTTTCGGGTCAGTATGATTACAGCGATACCTCATTTATATCTTTTTTTATGTTTTGGCGCTTTTATACGATAAAAACTATTATATAGAAAAAATAATTATTTTTGCATCGCTTTATTCTGAGGACTATAACTTTTTTATTTTTTTGCTGATGATGCTGTATGGTGGTGGTATTTTGCGGGACAAGATGACGTTTTCAGCGGTACCATGGTTATTTATATCTGTCTCCTTGATCGCGTGTTATTCCACTTTTTGATTGGCGGTATGATAATAAAGCATTGTTTTTTGCCCCGTTTTTTTTTTTTTTACGGTGATCACTGAAGGGGTTAACTAGTGGGACAGTTTTATAGGTCGGGTCGTTACGGATGCGGCAATACAAAATATGTGTACTTTTATTGTTTTTTTTTTTTTTTTAGATAAAGAAAGGTGTTTATGGGAACAATATATATTTTTTCTTTATTTAGGATTTTTTTTTTTTTTTGCATGTGTGAATATTTTTTTTTTTACTTTATAACATTGCCCCAGGGGGGCATCATGTTATAGGGTCAGATCGCTGATCTGACACTTTGCAGAGCACTGTGTCATATCAGCGATCTGGCAGGCTCTGAGCAGGCGCTTGCAAGCCACCTCCCTGCAGGACCCGGAAGCAGCCCTGCGGCCATATTGGATCCGGGGCCTGCAGGGAGGAGGAGGTAGGAGACCCTCGGAGCAACACGATCACATAGTGTTGCTCCGAGGGTCTCAGGGAAGCACGCAGGGAGCCCCCTCCCTGCGCGATGCTTCCCTATACCGCCAGAATGCTGCGATCATCTTTGATCGCAGTGTGCCGGGGGTTAATGTGCCAGGAGCGGTCCGTGGCCGCTCCTGGCACATAGTGCCGGATGTCAGCTGCTATAGTCAGCTGACACCCGGCCGCGATTGGCCGTGCTTCCCCCATTAGAGCGTCTGATCGCATATGACATACTATCCGGTCACTGGGAATTAAGTCCCAGGTCACCTCGACAGGATAGTACGTCATATGGGATTAAGGGGTTAATTAAGGCACTTCTTATTAAATCAAGCACGTCTCACTCCAACATGCCTCCTTTGTGAACAGTGCCGTTCTTGATGAATCAAGGACCAAAATCTTTTCTTTCCTGTCTATTTTCTGTGTGAAATATGCTTTTTTTTATACAGTATGTACGGTATTAGTGCAAAAAATAAAAATGACCTTCAAGTAGGAATTATTAATTTCTTAAGATTCATATCCTAGTCAGCTTCGTGTTTATTTATATAGTAATTGGGATAATGATGACTACACGGAAAGAATGATGGACACTATAAGAGTTTTTGATGAGTTATTTTGCCAGCTAGCTAGTTAGGCTTCATTGGACATACACGGATAGTACAGACTGCCATCATGAAATACGTCTTTCTAACATAAGAGAACACATAAATACATTAACACAATATGAATGATCTGTTAAATGACATGATATGTAATATATATAAACATTCAGCCAGAATGTTGACACCAAAAATCATTGCACTGAAGTACAGAGATTTTTTTTACTGAGACCCTGAGGGGAAATATTATAGACTGAAAACATATAGATGGAACCTAAGCAGATAAATAAAGGCTTCTTTGAGAGTAATATCAATGTATGAGCATGAAAACAGAATGCCAAAACTTGTTAGGGCAACTTTAGAGTGGTTAGAACTGGCTCCAGTCCAAAACACAGTTCTGGCCAAGTTATATAGATTTGCTATACTGAAAACCTACTTTATCCTGCAAAGTAAAAGCGTATACGTAAGCAAATATCTAAAACAATCTCACAGTGCATATTTGGAGTGAGTTGCTATCCAAAAATAGCAGGCTATCACTTTGGACAAAATTTTGTCACAAAATATATCAAGACAGCTCTGGGTTGTTGAACATGTGTGCGGCTTTGCAACGTTAATGAAAACTCCCACAAGTCTGCCACCTGGTATATAATACCCCAAAACTGTCTTTGCTGATGGAAAACCGAGAGAGAGAAAAAGGAAAAAAAAAAAAAGAACTGGCTAAAAGACTGATTATGTTTCCATGGGGAAGAATGAAAGAAAACGTTTTGATGTCCTATTTCTAGAATGCCACTGCACTAAAGATCGATTTTATCCAAGATTTAATAAGCTCATGAGTCATGAAACATTTCCTGTATACAAACAGTTGTCATTTTTATTGGCACCAACTTATTAATTATTTGGGTGCAATGTAATTCTGTTATACAGGTCCTTCTCACAAAATTCTAGAATATCATCAAAAAGTTAATTTATTTCAGTTCTTCAATACAAAAAGTGAACCTCATATATTATATAGAGTCATTGCAAACAGAGTGATCTATTATAAGTGTTTATTTCTGTTAATGTTGATTATTGTTTACAGTCAAAGAAAACCCAAAGGTCATTGTCTCAGTAAGTCAGAATACTTTATAACTCCAGCTTGAAAAATTATTTTAAATTCCGAAATGTTGGCCTACTGAAATGTATGTTCAGTAAATGCACTCAATACTCGGTTGGGGCTCCTTTTGCATCAATTAGTGCATCAATGCAGCGTGGCATGGAGGCGATCAGCCTGTGGCACTGCTGAGGTGTTATGGAAGCCCAGGTTGCTTTGATATCAGCCTTCAGCTCATCTGCATTGCTGGGTCTGGTGTATCTCATCTTCCTCCTGACAATACTGTATATGGGGTTAAGGTCAGGCGAGCTTGCTGGCCAACCAAGCACAGTGATACTGTTGTTTTCCAACCAGGTATTGGTACTTTTGGCAGTGTGGACAGGTGCCAAGTCCTGCTGGAGAATGAAATTTCCATCTCCACTAAAGCTTGTCGGCAGAGGGAAGCATGAAGTGCTTTAAAATTTCCTGGTAGATGGCTGCACTGACTTTGGTCTTGATAAAACACAGTGAACTAACACCGGCAGATGACCTTCCTCCCCAAACCATCACTGATTATGGAAACTTCACACTAGACTTCAAGCAGCTTGCATTGTTTGCCTCTTCACTCTTCCTCCAGACTATGGGACCTTGATTTCCAAATGAAATGCAAAATTTACTTTCATATGAAACAACACCTTGGACCACTGAGCAACGGTCCAGTTCTTTTTCTCCTTGGCCCAGGTAACACGCTTTTGGACTTGTTTATTGGCCATGAGTAGTTTGACACAAGGAATGCAACACTTGTAGCCCATGTCCTGGATACGTCTGTGTGTGGTGGCTCTTGAAGCAATTACTCCAACAGTAGTCCATTCCTTGTGAATCTCCCCCAAATGTTTGAATGGCCTTTTCTTAACAATCCTTTCAAGGCTGCGGTTATCCCGGTTGCTTGAGCACCTTTTCCTTCCACAATTTTTCCTTCTACTCAACTTTTCATTAATATGCATGGATACAGCACTCTGTGAACAGCCAGGTTCTTTAGCAATGACCTTTTGTGTCTTACCCTCCTTGTGGAGTGTGTTCATGACTACATTCTGGGCATCTGTCAAGTCGGCAGTTTTCTCCATGATTGTGGCCTACTGAAACAGACTAAGGGACCTTTTTAAATGCTTAGGAAGCCTTTGCAGGTGTTTTATGTTAATTATTCTAATTTACTGAGATAATGAATTTTGGGTTTTCATTGGCTATAAGGGTACTGTCACACAGTGCAATTTTGATCGCTACGACGGCACGATCAGTGACGTCGCAGCGTCGTATGATTATCGCTCCAGCGTCGTAGACTGCGGTCACACTTTGCAATCACGGCGCTGGAGCGATGCCGAAGTCCCCGGGTAACCAGGGTAAACATCGGGTTACTAAGCGCAGGGCCGCGCTTAGTAACCCGATGTTTACCCTGGTTACCAGCGTAAACGTAAAAAAAACAAACAGTACATACTTACATTCCGGTGTCTGTCCCCCAGCGTTCTGCTTCTCTCCACTGTGTAAGCGCCATAGCCGGAAAGCAGAGCGGTGATGTCACCGCGTCACCGCTGTGCTCGCTTTCCGGCCGGCAGGCGCTCACAGTGCAGAGAAGCTGAGACGCCGGAGGACAGACACCGGAATGTGAGTATGTACTGTTTGTTTTTTTTACGTTTACGCTGGTAACCAGGGTAAACATCGGGTTACTAAGCGCGGCCCTGCGCTTAGTTACCCGATGTTTACCCTGGTTACAAGCGAACACATCGCTGGATCGGTGTCACACACAACGATCCAGCGATGTCAGCGGGTGATCAAGCGACGAAAGAAAGTTCCAAACGATCTGCTACGACGTACGATTCTCAGCAGAATCCCTGATCGCTGCTGTGTGTCAGACACTGCGATATCGTAACAATATCGCTAGAACGTCACGAATCGTACCGTCGTAGCGATCAAAATTGCACTGTGTGACAGTACCCTAAGCCATAATCATCAACAAAAACAGAAATAAACACTTGAAATAGATCACTCTGTTTGTAACAATCTATGTAATATATGAGTTTCACTTTATGTATTGAATTACTGAAATAAATTAACTTTTTGATGATATTCTAATTTTGTGAGAAGCACCTGTAGTTTTTGGTATTTTCTTATACAACGTAGACTGTGCAGTATCAGTGAGTAAGCAATGCCAAATTTATATCTTTTTCTTTTTAATTGTGCTACTTTTTCTTAATTCCTTTCCAATATTGGGCGTATTAGTACTCCGATGTCGGATGCCCTCCCGTTGATGTGGGCTCACATCTTTTCCAACACATGTCAGCTGTTTTGAACAACTGACATGTGCCTGGAACAGCTGCAGGTGGAATCGCAATCCACCTGCGGCTGTTAATCCGTTAAATGCTGCTGTCAAACTCTGACAGCGGCATTTGACATGCGCTTCCAGCAAGCGTGTTGTAAATTCAGTCCATCGGCGCCCATGTCACATGACCGCTGGTCACCGATAGGTTGGCATGACAACTAGAAGTCTCCAGCAGACCTCTATGGTTATCACTGCTGGATTGCTGTGAGCACCGCCCAGTGGTCGGCTCTCATAGCAAGTCAGCAATTCTGCTACATACAGACAATCTGATCATTGCCTGTATGCAGCAGAGGCGATCAGGTTATGGCAGCTTCTAGTCTCCTATGGAGACTATTAAAGCATGCCAAAAGTGAAAAAAAAGTTTTAAAAAATATTTAAAAAAATATATATAAAAGTTAAAATCACTCCCCTTTTGCCCATTCAAAATAAAACAATGAAACAAATCAAACATACACATATTTGGTCAGGATCGCCCTATCTATCAATATAAAAAAATAATTAACCCGATCACTAAACGGTGTGACAAGAAAAAAGTCAAAACTCCAGAATTACGTTTTTTTTGTCACCGCAGCATTGCATTAAAATGCAATAACAGGCGATCAAAAGATCATATCTGCACTAAAATGGCATCTTTAAAAATGTCAGCTCGACACACAAAAATTAAGCCCTCACCCAACCTGAAATCACGAAAAGTCGCTACGGGTATCGGAAAATGGCACTTTTTTTTTTTTTTTACAAACTTTGGAATTTATTTCACCGCTTAGATAAAAAAGAACCTAGACATGTTTGATGTCTATGGACTCGTATGGAGAATCATAATGGCAGGTCAGTTTTAGCATTTAGTGAACCTAGTAAAAAAACAGAACAAAGCCAATTGTGCAATTACACTTTTTTGCAATTTCACCGCACTTGGAATTTTGCCCCCATTTTCCAGTACACAATATGATAAAACCAATGATGATGTTCAGAAGTAGAACTCGTCCTGCAAAAACAAGCCTTCACATGGCCATTTTGACCAAAAAATTAA
The DNA here is from genome assembly GCF_051348905.1 of Ranitomeya variabilis. Classification (NCBI taxonomy): domain Eukaryota; kingdom Metazoa; phylum Chordata; class Amphibia; order Anura; family Dendrobatidae; genus Ranitomeya; species Ranitomeya variabilis. The sequence continues at coordinate 113,066,639 of NC_135237.1, read as the reverse complement.
AAAGTTATGGCTCTGAGAAGAAGGGGAGCAAAAAATGAAAATGCAAAACCAAAAATACTTCTGGTCATTAAGGGATTAATAAAATAGAGTTTTATAAGGAAAAAAACTTTTTTAGTCACATTTCGATACTCGTAACTACTAACTAGCAAAGCACTTGAATTTTAAAAACTGTGTTTTGTGGGTGGTTTTTACTTCATTTTAAGGAACATAACATATATAGATTGACTTGGAAGTTTGGTTTTTTTTTGCAAGATGGCTGCAAAAAACAACCAAGCAAACAGCTTCCACATTTGCCTTTCCTGTGTCTTTCTTTTTCAAGTGGGTTTAGGCTCTATCATGGGCAGCCCAATCTCCAGACCTGAACCCCACTGAAAACCTGTGGAATGTAATCAAGAGGATGATGGATAGTCACAAGCCATCAAACAAAGAAGAGCTGCTTAAATTTTTGCGCCAGAAGCAGTGTGAAAGACTGGTGGAAAGCATGCCAAGACGCATGAAAGCTATGATTAAAAATCATGGTTATTACACAAAATATTGATTTCTAAACTCTTGAAACATTAGTATTGTTGTTTCTAAATGATTATTATCTTGTTTTATTTGCATTACTTGAGGTCTGATAGCACTGTTTTGTTTTTTTTGACCATTTTTCTTTGTCAGTAAAAAAATACAAAATTTGTTGCTTGGAAATTCGGAGACATATTGTCAGAAGTTTATAGAATAAAAGAACAATTTGCATTTTACTCAAAAATATACCTATAAAGAGAAAAATCAGACAAACTGAACAGAGCTGTATATATAGTGAGTACGGAAAGTATTCAGACCCCTTTAAATTTTTCACTTTTTGTTTCATTGCAGCCATTTGGTTAATTCAAAAAAGTTAATTTTTTAACATTAATTTACACTCTTGACTGCAAAAAAACAGAAATTTAGAAATTTTTGCAAATTTTATAAAAAAGAAAATCTGAAATATCACATGGTCATAAGTATTCAGACCCTTAGCTCAGACACATATTTAAGTCACATACTGTCCATTTCCTTGTGATCCTCCCTGAGATGGTTCTATTCCTTCATTGGAGTCCAGCTGTGTTTAATTAAACTTATAGGATTTGATGTGGAAAGGCACACACCTGTCTACATAAGACCTCACAGCTCACAGTGCATGTCAGACCAAATGAGAATCATGAGGTCAAAGGAACTGACCAAGGAGCTCAGACACAGAATTGTGGGAAGGCACAGATTGGCCAAGGTTACAACAGAATTTCTGCAGTACTCAAGGTTCCTAAGATCACAGTGGCCTCCATAAACCTTAAATGGAAAAAGTACTCTTCCTAGACCTGGCTGTCTAGCCAAACTGAGCAATCGTGGGAGAAGAGCATTGGTGAGAGAGTTAAAGAAGAACCACAAGATACTGTGGCTGAGCTCCAGAGATGTAGTATGGAGATGGGAGAAAGTTCCACAAAGTCAACTGCAGCCCTCCACCAGTAAGGCCTTTATGGCAGAGTGGCCCTACGGAAACCTTTCCTCAGTGCAAGACATATGAAAGCCCGCATAGAGTTTGCTAAAAAAACACATGAAGGACTCCCAGACTATGAGAAATAAGATTCTCTGGTCTGATGAGGCAAATATAGACCTGTTTGGTGATAGTTCTAAGCTGTATGTGTAAAGAAAACCAGGCACTGCTCATTACCTGCATAATACAATCCCAACAGTGAAACATGGTGGTGGCAGCATCATGCTATGGAGGTGTTTTTCAGCTGCAGGGACAGGACAACTGGTTGTCATTGAAGGAAACATGAATGCGGCCAAGTACAGAGATATCCTGGATGAAAACTTCTTCCAGAGTGCTCTGGACCTCAGACTTGGCTAAAGGCTCACCTTCCAGCAAGACAATGACCCTAAGCACACAGCTAAAATAACAAAGGAGTGGCTTCAGAACAACTCTGTGATCATTCTTGACTGGCCCAGCCAGAGCTCTGACCTAAACCCAATTGAGCACCTCTGAAGAGACCTGAAAATGGCTGTCAACTAACATTCACCATAAAACCTGATGGAACTTGAGTGGTTCTGCAAGAAAGCATGGCAGAGGATCTTCGAATCCAGGTGTGAAAAACTTGCTGCATCATTCCCAAGAAGACTCATGGCTGTACTAGTTCAAAAAAGTGCTTCTACTCAATACTGAGCAAAGGGTCTGAATACTTATGACCATGTGATATTTAAGTTTTTCTTTTTTAATACAGTTGCAAAAATTACTACATTTCTGTTTTTTTCAGTCAAGATGGGGTGCAGAGTGTACATTAATGAGAAAAAAAATGAACTTTTTTGAATTTACTAAAATGGCTGCAATGAAACTAAGAGTGAAAAATGTAAAGGGGTCTGAATACTTTCCATACCCACTGTACATATATTGTGTTCTATTGAAGTAGTATCATAAAGATTTGTTGTTTTTGTTTATTTCCATACCATATTTTTCATGAAAAAAAGAAAAGTCTTTTTAGGGGGGACATTTTCAGTTATTTACTGAACTTAATTTACCTTCTATATTTTTGTTTACATGCTTCAATTTTTTAATGTCTTGAAAATAAAATTTAGCTGGCAAATTGACATCAAATTATGTGGAGTACTATGTAGATTTTTGTTTCTGATTTGCCACTTTAGATTGTCTAAAGCCCCTACCTCTGTCAATCTTCTTAGATGAGCAGGATATCTGCCATATATTACACCCTAGGGCAATCAGATAGGCACAATACCTGTTACATGTGCCTGTGCCATCCACTGGTTGTACCTATACGCTGTACAAAAAGTATCTACCGTATATACTCGATTATAAGCCGAGAATTTCAGCCCATTTTTTTAGACTGATAATGCCCCTCTCGGCTTATACTCGAGTCATACCCAGGGGTCGGCAGGGGAGGGGGAGCAGCAGCTGTGTAATAATACTCACCTGCTCCTGGCGTGGTCCCTGGATGTCCCTGGTTCTCTGGGTGCTGACAGCTTCTTCCTGTAGTGAGCAGTCACATGGTACCACTCATTACAGTAATGAATATCGACCCGACTCCACTCCCATAGGGGTGGAGCCGCATATTCATTACTGTAATGAGCGGTACCATGTGACCGCTCAATGCAGGAAGAAGCTGCCGGCGCTGGAGAACCAGGGACGTCCTGGGACTGCGCCGGGAGCAGGTGAGTATAACGCAGTGCGCGATATTCACCTGTTCCCCATTCCACCGACAGCCACCGCTGCGTCTTCACCATCCTCTGCAGTGACGCTCAGGTCACAGAGCGAGGGGACTCGATTAGTGTGCACGCCGCCCTCTGCCTGAATGTCAGTGCAGAGAAAGGGGAAGACACAGTGGCGGCCGTCGGTGGAATGGGGAACAGGTGAATACAGCAAGTGCCGGGGGCCTGAGAGGTGAGTATGTCATTTTTTTTTTAATCGCAGCAACAGCATATGGGGCAAATGTCTGTATGGAGCATCTTATGGGGCCATGTGCAGCGTTATATGGGGCAAATATCTGTATGGGGCCATGTGCAGCATTATATGGGGCAAATATCTGTGTGGGGCCATGTGCAGCATTATATGGGGCAAATATCTGTATGGGGCCATGTACAGCATGATATGGGGCAAATATCTCTATCGGGCCATGTGCAGCATTATATGGGGCAAATATCTCTATGGGGCCATGTGCAGCATTATATGGGGAAAATATCTCTATGGAGCATCTTATGGGGCCATAATGTCACGGGGAGACTAAGTGAGCGAGAGCTAATAACCCGGGCCCCTGCAATTTCCCTTAGACTAGGGAAATCCTGACTGACCCTCTACCTGGAGTTTACACTGATGGTGTGCATGTCCAGGCCTCGAACCTCACCCTGTCTCCTGTTTCAACCCTAGGCTGAAACCTCCGCCCACCACCCAGTGATGAGGTAATTCACCAATACCAGTTAGCACAGACAAGGATAAAGGAAAATAAGCACCACGCCGCAGTCACTCAGGAATACACTATAAATGTGCAGGGCAAAATAAATACAAATATAGGAAGGAGTAAATAAGACAAAGGAAAATACACCACCAGCAACGAATCTCCAACAACCAGCTCTCCACTCCAGACCGATAACAACGCACAAGACAGAAGCTATAATCGGCGACGCCCAATGATCAGGAGAACTATTTAAAGGCAATGGGCATGGCCCAGCTTCCAATCCGAGGATTAGGTAAATTAACCCCGGAACAGCTAGATAAAATCTAGCCGACGCCAATGAGCAAATAGTGGTCAAAAGCGGAATTACCACTGTCTGTCGAACGACCTGGTCTGAACAGCGTCCGACATGACACATAATCAGCATTTGTGGAGCATTATATGGGGCAAATGTCTGTATGGAGCATCTTATGGGGCCATAATCAACATTTTTACAGCATTATATGGGGCAAATGTCTGTATGGAGCATCTTATGGGGCCATAATCAACATTTTTACAGCATTATATGGGGCATATTTTAATATGGAGCATTTTATGGGGCCCATCATAAACTATGGAGCATTATATGGGGCTCCTGATTCAATATGGATATTCAAAAACACTTAAACTACTGATGTCTCAATTAATTTTACTTTTATTGGTACCTATTTTTATTTTTGAAATTTACCAGTAGCTGCTGCATTTCCCACCCTAGGCTTATACTCGAGTCATTAAGTTTTCCCAGTTTTTTGTGGCAAAGTTAGGGGGTCGGCTTATACTCGGTCAGCTTATACTCGAGTATACACGGTAATTGTGATGGCACAGAACTTTCCTTAAGACAAGGAAAACTGTATCCTAGCTGTTATATACTGTATGCTTACATTTCTAGCAGCAATAACCGAGAAAACATGATCCAGTATTGATATGTTATGGAGAATGGAGAGCCAGCCTTAGGTTAAATGTAATTCTTTACAGAATTTCTTTTGGAAACAATCTCATCTCCACCCTCGGGGATGAAGGGAGTGAACTATAATTAATAGCACCCATTATCAATTGAATCAGAAATTCTGTAGATAATGGTGGTCAGTGTTGGGATCACATTGACTTTACACACTAACATATTATAAACAGCATACACTATGCGCACACACACATACACACATGCGCGCGCACACATGCACTATGCGCACACACACATACACACTACATTCACTATACACACAGCATACAATTCAGGCTCACTACACCATGGCACATTGATATCTACAACCCCCCTGTAAAAATAGAAATAGCCACATTTTGTCGTCCTCATAAACTATTACATACGCAGAGTTCCCCATAAAAGCAGAATAGTGCACCCCTAAAACAATGACAGCTTCATTGATTTTAACAGCTCTGCACTAACAGCTCTGTATAGCCAACATGCCCCTCTCCCTTTCTAGTAAAAACAGAAATTTTTTTTGGGATATTGCAATTTTTTTTAGATCCTAAGTGTAGACTGGAAACAGATGCCCTTAAAAAAAGACATTAGGAAGGATACGGTGCATGCCAGTTCAACACATCTGATTCAAACTATCTATGGTATATTAATGGGACAATTCTAAGAATGAAGACAATATGCTCCTCAGAAAAAAAAATAGCGGAAAAGGGAGAAGCATTTAAAGAGAATTTTAAAGACCAAGTAAATTATCTCATAGATCAGCACAATTTACAGGAACCTCTGACCTGAATACCTCAAATAACCCCAAGAACCCTTCTCTTTGTTTTAGAATTCCATTGACTAAAGGATCAGAAGACAAGTCGGTGACAACAGGTTGACTGTCAGATTGATAAAGATAATTTGTTTGCCAAAAAAGCAACATCAGATAATGAATGTTGAATGTCTGCTTTCAAAAAGCTGGATCGCTAGTGTTTGAATGGATCAGTGAGTTTGTCTATGTTGGTTTGTGATATAGTATTATTTAAACCACTATCAAGGTTTTGACTCTAGCCCTGCCATCCAAAAGTGGTACAACATGTCTATGAATCTAACACAAACTTAAAGGAGTTTTCTGTTATTAAACTTTTTTAACACCATTGGCTTGATGTAGATAAAAAATAATAAAATCAGCTACCCCTACACTAGTACCAGCTTTCTGCCGCTGCTCCGGGTTTTTCTTGGCAAGCTGCAGTGGTGATGTGATGTCATAACAAAAGCGCACAAGATTGTTGCAGACAGTCACTGGACTCAATTTTATGACGACTACTTCAAAATCACTGAGCGCAGCAGCAGATAGCCGATGCTGTTACAGAGGTCAGTAAGTTTAAGAATTTCATCTATAATGAGCTGTCAAGGGTTAAAAATATTACTGCTAAACTCCATTAAGGCCCAATGGTTAGCATAGAACTGAACCCACAATAGGACTTAAAAAATTAGGATATTTATAGATCATGGTCTTCGCCCCACCACCTTAGGTGAAAATTAACATATGTAGGGTCAAGATGACTCCCCATAGCAGTACCTATAAGTTGGTGATAAAAAAGACAATAAAAACAGAAAAAAAATCCTGAACAGTATAGATTGCAAACCTTGTGTTATAAACCTGTTTTGGTCTGATATTCCCACTTACAATTTAATTATATGGGTAAAGCTCTTTTCACACAGCATTTTTTGTTTCCAATAAATGTATAATTCAGAACTCATAAATTAAAAAAGCAGGTGACAGATGATATACAGTGACACATGTAAGCCACAGGACTCCATTGTAAAAAAAATACCAAGCTGTATATGGATTGTTTTCACTGGGTGCCGTTGCATGAAACAGCAGAACCTGTAGCTCTATTCTAAACAGGAAAAAAATGAAAAACTTTGTGTAACATCATCATTTTTATTGTTCTTAGATGTATCACCTGATACCAACATCTACAGCAGAAAAGGTAGAACTTGATTATATAATCTTATTTGTATGAACAATGTCCTCACATTTTGAGCTATAGGATCAATTTGAACTCCGGAAAACCTTCTACTTTGTATAGTGGGGCTTGGATTCCTGTGGTCTGTGTTTCTGACTTTAAAGCTAGACAGATGCACATAGCAGATCTTCAGTCAAGGCAAAGACTGAGCTCGGAGCTTCAAAAAGAAAATAAGACTTGACTTGTCTGAAGTTTTTCACAGACCTCCTGATTAATGGACTCACTAGAAATTTGGCTTTTTTATTACTTTATCCTCTAGCAAGAAGACTATGGCAAAGAAATTATATTTTAAATGTTACATATATTCTGTATGTTTTTCCTATTAAGTCAGTGCATTGCTGGACTGTATTTTGCATTCATTCTCTTTTTCTCTTTGAGTGTCACAGGTGTTTGAACCCAACACTTACAGAGTAAACGTTGGCTTATATAGTCAGGTCATTAAATGACCACTAATAAGCCTGCATGTAGTCAATTGGCGGTCGTATAACGGCATCAGTTGGCACAGCTAAAGGTGCCATTATTCCTCCTCAATAAATAAATTGACAGTGGATATTATAATTCCCCTTAACAAAAAGCTGGGTCCTACTACAGCCTGACACTGGCCAAACATCACCTACTTGCAAGAGGAATGGTGGCACCCAGCTGTCATTTGTATACTCTTACCACCCCTTCACTTACTGTACATTCTTCACAAATCCATCCATCAACATTGGTCTCTTCTTCACACGGCAACCCCGAAATTACTGAATTTGCAAAACAATTTCTACCCTGTTTCAGATGTGCACCAAATCTCAGGGACTCCCTGATTAGGGCTGATCTAGGTACCACTAAACCTACCACCTCACAAACAATTCTTAAAACGGCCCAAGGTTGGCACCTTCCCCTGTCTAAACTGCACACGATGCAGCAATGTACAGAAAGGGGAGGTAATCCATCGTCCCCACACGGGTAAGATTTATAAGATTCGGGGATATTTCACATGTGACACCTCTTTTGCAATTTATGTCATTAAGTGTCTGTGCAGGCTATTGTATGTGGGGGAAACAACCCAATGTGTAAAGGATCGTATTTCTAAACACAAGTCTACAATTCGGTGTAAGAATACACTACTTCCCATCCCCCACCACTTTTTCACCTCCGGACATACCATAGCCCAACTCAAGTTCCAAATCTTGGAACAGGTACCACAACCTAGGAGGGGTGGTGACAATTAAAGCGGTGTAAGGCTTTCTGGATTCACACCTTGGCCACCCTATCACCTAAGGGAATCGGGACTGCAATCTCCTATCTTTTAAGTGACAATTACTTGTGGCCTCGTGCTTGTGCATTTGCATCTTACGATCAAACATATGAGCCCTTTGCTACCCCAGTGACTGTGTTGCTTTTGCCAATTTAAACTGTGGTACTTAATAGAATTGTAACTAGCAATTTTACCAAACACATCCATGTATGTTCTAACGTTTTATTATGATGGTAACTGTGTTCTCCTTTTCTTCCAGAGTCTCTTATATTAATTGTGGAAGCACTTCATCCACTCTGTTGGACACCTTGCCACTACCACTGCACCTCTGTTCACCTGCACACACGCTATACTACTTATAGCCAATTCACAAGACACAGTGGAACGACATCTTTTCTCCTGGAACGCACTGTCCTATGCTGACACCAACGGCCATCCTCTTCTGGCTAGATAACTTCCAGTTACATGCCCCTGCCACTCATTGGCTCTTGGCCGTTCCCATTCTCGCTCCTTCCTTATCTCTAGCCCTGTCCATCACACTGCCTGACCGCATGGACTAGCGGTGGATCCCGCTTCCTACACAGGCACGACTGTTGTGAATTCCGCTCTTGGGCTCCCTCCGGTGGTTGTAAGTAGCACTTTTGTGAATTCTGCTCTTGGGTTCCCTCCTGTGGTTTTGAGTGGTATAGCTGCTTCTTGGATTTAGTATCAGCAGCTGCTTCCACTGATCTTCTTTCTGCTCGGCTATTTTAGTCTGGCTTTATCCCTCAATCAATGCCAGTTGCCAATTGTTCTTGCCTGGAGGCACGGCTCTTGGATTTCCCTGACTCTCTGACCCTTTCAGCAAAGTTAAGTCCTTGCTTGTCCTTTTGCAGTCCACTTGTTGTGGACTTATTGTTCAGCACATTTATGTTTTGTTCATTTGTCCAGCTTATCAGTATGTATCTGTTTAGCTAAGCTGGAAGCTCTGGGATGCAGATTTTGCCCTCCACACCTTTAGTCAGGTGTGGAGATTTTTGCATATCTCTGCGGTGGACTTTTTCTAGTTTTTATTACTGACCGCACAGTGTTTCTTTCCTTACTGTCTATCTAGCTAGAATTGGCCTCCTTTGCTAAAATCTTGTTTCATACTACGTATGTCATTTCCTTCTCCTCTCACAGCCAATATTTGTGGGGGGGCTGTCCTATCCTTTGGGGATTTTCTCTGAGGCAAGATAGCTTTCCTGTTTCTACCTTTAGGGGTAGCTAGTTCTCCGGCTGTGACGAGATGTCCAGGGAGTGACAGGAACATTCCACGGCTACTGCTAGTGTTGTGTTAAGATCAGGGACTGCGGTCTGTATAGTTACCACCTGCCCAGAGCTAGTCTCATGTCACTCCTAAATTACCAGTCCATAACAGTGCAACTGGCCAAGAATGAGTTGAATGCATCTCAAAAGAAGAAAAAGAAAAAGAGTTCTGAGCCATTTTTTTTTTCTTTAGTCTGTTTTGTCTTTTTCCTTCCTCTTAATCTCTGGGTGGATTTGGGTGCAGACATGGATGTTCAGGGTTTGTTTTCTCGTGTGGATCAGCTTGCTGCAAGAGTTCAGAGTATCCAAGATTATGTTGTTCAGACTCCAGCCTTAGAGCCTAGAATTCCTACTCCAGATTTGTTTTACGGGGATAGATCTAAGTTTTTGAACTTTAAAAATAACTGCAAATTTTTTTTTGCTCTGAAACCCCGTTCCTCTGGTGACCCCACTCAGCAAGTTAAAATAGTTATTTCTCTGCTGCGTGGTGACCCTCAGGACTGGGCATTCTCCCTTGAGTCAGGGGATCCGGCATTGCTTAATGTAGATGCATTTTTTCAATCGCTCGGATTATTGTATGACGAACCTAACTCTGTAGAGCATGCTGAGAAAACACTTTTGGCCCTGTGTCAGGGTCAGGAAGCGGCAGAATTGTACTGCCAGAAATTTAGAAAATGGTCTGTGCTCACTAAATGGAATGAGGATGCTCTGGCAGCAATTTTCAGAAAGGGTCTTTCAGAAGCCCTTAAAGATGTTATGGTGGGGTTCCCCACGCCTGTTGGTTTGAGCGAATCTATGTCCCTAGCCATTCAGATTGATCGGCACCTGCGTGAGCGCAAAGTGGTGCACCATATGGCAGCGTCCTCTGAACAGAATCCTGAGCCTATGCAATGTGATAGGATTCTGACTAGAGCGGAACAGAGGGGATACAGACGTCAGAATGGGCTGTGTTTTTACTGTGGTGATTCTGCTCATACTATTTCTGATTGCCCTAAGCGTATTAAGAGGGTCGCTAGATCTGTTACCATTAGTACTGTACAGCCTAAGTTTCTCCTGTCTGTGACCCTGATTTGCTCATTGTCGTCTTTCTTTGTCATGGCATTTGTGGATTCAGGCGCTGCCCTGAATTTAATGGACTTGGATTTCGCCAGGCGCTGTGGCTTTTCTTTGCAGCCTTTGCAGAGTCCTATTCCCTTGAGGGGTATTGATGCTACACCGTTGGCCAAGAATAAACCTCAGTATTGGACTCAGCTGACTATGTGCATGGCTCCAGCACATCAGGAAGATTGTCGTTTTCTGGTGTTGCATAATTTACATGATGTTGTTGTACTGGGTTTTCCATGGTTACAAGTACACAATCCAGTGTTGGATTGGAAATCGATGTCTGTGACTAGTTGGGGTTGTCAAGGGGTACATAGTGACGTTCCTTTAATGTCAATTTCCTCTTCCCCCTCTTCTGATGTTCCTGAATTTTTGTCAGATTTCCAGGATGTATTCGATGAGCCCAAGTCCAGTTCCCTTCCTCCTCATAGGGACTGTGATTGTGCTATCGACTTGGTTCCTAGCTGTAAGTTCCCTAAGGGCCGACTCTTCAATCTGTCTGTGCCAGAGCATGCCGCTATGCGGAGCTATGTTAAAGAGTCTTTAGAGAAGGGGCATATTCGGCCGTCTTCATCACCATTGGGAGCAGGATTCTTTTTTGTTGCCAAGAAGGATGGCTCCTTGAGACCCTGTATTGATTATCGCCTTCTTAATAAGATCACGGTCAAATTCCAATACCCTTTACCTTTGCTCTCTGATTTGTTTGCTCGGATTAAGGGGGCTAGTTGGTTTACCAAGATTGACCTTCGAGGGGCATATAATCTTGTTCGTATTAAACAGGGTGACGAATGGAAAACTGCATTTAATACGCCCGAAGGCCACTTTGAATACCTGGTGATGCCTTTCGGGCTTTCTAATGCTCCTTCTGTATTTCAGTCCTTCATGCATGATATTTTTCGCAATTATCTTGATAAATTCTTGATTGTGTATTTGGATGATATTTTGATTTTTTCCAATGATTGGGAGTCTCATGTGAAGCAGGTCAGGATGGTATTCCAGATCCTTCGTGATAATGCTCTATTTGTGAAGGGGTCTAAGTGCCTATTTGGGGTCCAGAAGGTCTCTTTTTTGGGGTTTATTTTTTCTCCTTCGTCTATAGAAATGGATCCTGTTAAGGTCCAAGCCATTCATGACTGGGTTCAACCCACATCTGTGAAGAGCCTTCAGAAATTTTTGGGCTTTGCTAATTTTTATCGCCGTTTCATTGCCAACTTCTCTAGTGTGGTTAAGCCCCTGACCGATTTGACGAAGAAGGGCGCTGATGTGGCAAATTGGTCCTCTGAGGCTCTGGAGGCCTTTCAGGAGCTTAAGCGCCGATTTACTTCTGCCCCGGTCTTGCGTCAGCCTGATGTGTCTCTTCCTTTTCAGGTTGAGGTTGACGCTTCTGAGATTGGGGCAGGGGCCGTTTTGTCACAGAGGAATTCTGATGGTTCCTTGATGAAACCATGTGCCTTTTTCTCCCGAAAGTTTTCGCCTGCGGAACGCAATTATGATGTCGGCAGTCGGGAGTTGTTGGCTATGAAGTGGGCATTTGAGGAGTGGCGACATTGGCTTGAGGGAGCCAAGCACCGCGTTGTGGTCTTGACCGATCATAAGAATCTGATTTACCTCGAGTCGGCCAAGCGGCTGAACCCTAGACAGGCTCGATGGTCCCTGTTTTTCTCCCGTTTCGATTTTGTGGTCTCGTATCTTCCGGGATCTAAGAATGTTAAGGCGGATGCCCTCTCTAGGAGTTTTTTGCCTAATTCTCCTGGAGTTCTTGAGCCGGTTGGCATTCTTAGAGAAGGGGTGATTCTTTCTGCCATCTCCCCTGATTTATGGCGGGTGCTTCAGGAATTTCAGGCTGATAAACCTGACCGCTGTCCTGTGGGGAAGCTGTTTGTTCCTGATAGATGGACAAGTAAGGTAATTTCTGAGGTCCATTGTTCTGTGTTGGCCGGTCATCCTGGGATTTTTGGTACCAGGGATTTGGTTGCTAGGTCCTTTTGGTGGCCTTCCTTGTCGCGGGATGTGCGTTCTTTTGTGCAGTAATGTGGGACCTGTGCCCGGGCTAAGCCTTGCTGTTCCCGCGCTAGTGGGTTGCTTTTGCCTTTGCCTGTCCCTGAGAGGCCCTGGACGCATATTTCCATGGATTTTATTTTGGATCTTCCTGTGTCTCAGAGGATGTCTGTTATGTGGGTGGTTTGTGACCGGTTCTCTAAAATGGTCCATTTGGTACCTTTGTCTAAATTGCCTTCCTCCTCTGATTTGGTTCCATAGTTTTTTCAGCATGTGGTTCGTTTGCATGGCATTCCGGAGAATATTGTGTCTGACAGAGGTTCCCAGTTTGTCTCCAGGTTTTGGCGTTCCTTTTGTGCTAGGATGGGCATTAATTTGTCTTTTTCTTCGGCGTTCCATCCTCAGACAAATGGCCAAACTGAGCGAACTAATCAAACCTTGGAAACCTATTTGAGATGCTTTGTGTCTGCTAATCAGGATGATTGGGTGGCTTTCTTGCCGTTGGCCGAGTTTGCCCTTAATAATCGGGCCAGTTCGGCTACTTTGGTTTCGCCTTTTTTTTGTAATTTTGGTTTCCATCCTCGTTTTTTTCAGGGCAGGTTGAGCCTTCTGATTGTCCTGGTGTTGATTCCGTGATGGACAGGTTACAGCAGATTTGGACTCATGTGGTAGACAATTTGACGTTGTCTCAGGAAAAGGCTCAGCGTTTTGCTAACCGCCGTCGGTGTGTTGGTCCTCGGCTTCGTGTGGGGGATATAGTCTGGTTATCTTCTCGTCATGTTCCTATGAAGGTTTCTTCCCCTAAGTTCAAGCCTCGGTTTATTGGTCCTTATAAGATTTCTGAAATTATCAATCCAGTATCTTTTCGTTTGGCCCTTCCAGCCTCTTTTGCCATCCACAATGTTTTCCATAGATCGTTGTTGCGGAGATATGTGGTACCTGTGGTTCCCTCTGTTGATCCTCCTGCCCCGGTGTTGGTTGAGGGGGAATTGGAATATGTGGTTGAAAAAATGTTGGATTCTCGTTTTTCGAGGCGGAGGCTTCAGTATCTTGTCAAGTGGAAGGGTTATGGCCAGGAGGATAATTCTTGGGTGGTTGCCTCCGATGTCCATGCCGCCGATTTGGTTCATGCTTTTCACTTGGCTCGTCCTGATCGGCCTGGGGGCTCTGGTGAGGGTTCGGTGACCCCTCCTCAAGGGGGGGGTACTGTTGTGAATTCCGCTCTTGGGCTCCCTCCAGTGGTTGTAAGTAGCACTTTTGTGAATTCTGCTCTTGGGCTCCCTCCTGTGGTTTTGAGTGGTATAGCTGCTTCTTGGATTTAGTATCAGCAGCTGCTTCCACTGATCTTCTTTCTGCTCAGCTATTTTAGTCTGGCTTTATCCCTCAATCAATGCCAGTTGCCAATTGTTCTTGCCTGGAGGCACGGCTCTTGGATTTCCCTGACTCTCTGACCCGTTCAGCAAAGTTAAGTCCTTGCTTGTCCTTTTGCAGTCCACTTGTTGTGGACTTATTGTTCAGCACATTTATGTTTTGTTCATTTGTCCAGCTTATCAGTATGTATTTGTTTAGCTAAGCTGGAAGCTCTGGGCTGCAGATTTTGCCCTCCACACCTTTAGTCAGGTGTGGAGATTTTTGCATATCTCTGCGGTGGACTTTTTCTAGTTTTTATTACTGACCGCACAGTGTTTCTTTCCTTACTGTCTATCTAGCTAGAATTGGCCTCCTTTGCTAAAATCTTGTTTCATACTACGTATGTCATTTCCTTCTCCTCTCACAGCCAATATTTGTGGGGGGGCTGTCCTATCCTTTGGGGATTTTCTCTGAGGCAAGATAGCTTTCCTGTTTCTACCTTTAGGGGTAGCTAGTTCTCCGGCTGTGACGAGATGTCCAGGGAGTGACAGGAACATTCCACGGCTACTGCTAGTGTTGTGTTAAGATCAGGGACTGCGGTCTGTATAGTTACCACCTGCCCAGAGCTAGTCTCATGTCGCTCCTAAATTACCAGTCCATAACACATGACACTTATGTCCTGATATTTTGACGTTATATGCGCTCCTCTTTTCCACTCCAGAACTCCACTGCCACCTCATTTTTGTAATCATCTGCATCTGTCACCAGGTATATTGATTCATTTTGGGCTATAATGTCCACATACAGGCAGCTCTCACACACAAGTATAGTAGGTTTCACCTTCCCATGCCCCCCTTTTCTTTCCCCCCTCTTTTTTACTTCTGGCTACACGCCCTCGGCCATTTCCATTCCCGCCCCTTCCTTATTTCTAGCCCTGTCCATCACACTGCCTGACCGCATGGACTAGCGGTGGATTCCGCGTCCCACACAGGCACGGCACTTATGTCCTGATATTTTAAGGTTAGTTATATGCGCTCCTCTCTTCCACTCCAGCATTCCACTGCCACTTCATATTTAGTAATCGCCTGCATTTGTCACCAGGTATATCGCTTCATTTGGGGCTATACTGTCCACATACAGGCAGTGCTCACACACAAGTGTGGTAGGTTTCAACTTGTCATTCCCCCTTTTTTTGTCCTTTTTTCTCCCCTTTTTTTGCTCACAACCTCCACTGCCACTATTGCTCCATTTCTCTATTTTTACCTAAAGATTTCATTCCACAATCAGCAATTCTGTGGGTCCACTCGCTCTCTCACATTTATCAATTGGTACGTCCATTGCCACTTTCCTAGGCTCCATACTTTCCTTTCTTATGCTGTGGTCTAGAATTCTTGTCATAGTCATCTATTTTCTATTATACTTCAGGTTATTTCATTTGACCATTGTTTTCCATTGTATATACTTTTGTTATTTCATGCACATATGCACTTTGTTTATTTGTTATATTTTTATTTTTCTGACCCGGTAGTGACTGATGAAGGTCCAGATGTAGGACCGAAACATTTCTGTTATTTTGTGGACACCATTAAATCACCTGTCTTGTGTTAAGTTGAGTGCCGAGTTTTTGCTATATACTACGGTATGGGAACCTACTCTGGCACCTCTTTACGGCTGTGCACACATTTACTTTTTCATATTCAAAAAGAAAATAAGACTTGACTTGTCTAAAGTTTTTCACAGACCTCCTGATTAATGGACTCACTAGAAATGTAGCTTTTTTATTACTTTATCCTCTAGCAAGAAGACTATGGCAAAGAAATTATATTTTAAATGTTACATATATTCTGTATGTTTTTCCTATTAAGTCAGTGCATTGCTGGACTGTATTTTGCATTCATTCTCTTTTTCTCTTTGAGTGTCGCAGATGTTTGATCCCAACACTTGCAGAGTAAACGTTGGCTTATATAGTCAGGTCATTAAATGACCACTAATAAGCCTGCATGTAGTCAATTGGCGGTCGTATAACGGCATCAGTTGGCACAGCTAAAGATGCCATTATTCCTCCTCAATAAATAAATTGACAGTGGATATTATAAATCCCCTTAACAAAAAGCTGGGTCCTACTACAGCCTGACACTGGCCAAACATCACCTACTTGCAAGAGGAATGGTGGCACCCAGCTGTCATTTACGCAAGAGATAAACTACTTCCCATAGACCCATTTAGGCAAGGACCTTATGACCTTATGAGGTTAATCTGCAGGTTAATAGAGTTACTAGCGCCTAAAGTTAATTTTCTCCTCACAACATTTGGATAAGAGCAGGCGCTGGGCAGGTTAGTAACGCTATTAAGCTGCAGAATAACCCTATATTTGAAGGTTAATAGCATTTTTTTTCTGGTGACAAGTTGCCTTTAGATATACAGAGGAAAGAATGTGAGCATTTCAGATCGCAATTTTGATTGTTACGTTTATTCTTTGGAACCTAAATAAATTTGGACCCTAGACCAGACCCTTAGTTAACGTCAGACCCCAGACCAAATTTTTAAATAATTTCAGACTCCAGACCTTCAGATCAATTCAGACTTCAGACCAGATTTTAAAAAAATGCAGACCCTATCATCCAGCACCAGGATCCAGCACATTGGCTCCCAGAACTAAAGTTGTGTCAGGGTGTGAGAAGGGTAAAGATTATTATTACAATATTACATTAGTTACATTTATTATATTACCGATATTTACTTTAATACATACTGTACATCCTTTCTCTATCCAAAAGACTTAAGTGCACTAACTTATTGATAAGCATATAAACCATCTATGCACTGATTTAAGGATTGGACATAAATGTATGATTGGTGGGGCTCACCATTCACTAGAATAAGGTGCTTTCACACCTCAGTATTTGGTCAGTATTATATATCAGTATTTGTAAGCCAAAACCAGGAGTGGAACAATCAGAGGAAAAGTATAATAGAAACACGTCCCCACTTCTGGATTTATCACCCACTCCTGGTTTTGGCTTACATATACTGAGGTAAAATACCCTCCAAATACTGAATGTGTGAACGTGGCCTATGGGTCAGTGGCATTTGATAAAGTGGTGTGAATTTTATATTGTTTATCCAAACACAGTGATGTACATGTGAATATGGTTGTGCTTGTTATTCCAATTCATCCCATCTGTTGTTCAGTAGTTTTTACCACTGGTCCACAGGACTAATGCTTCAAATAGAAAGACTTATTTGACTCTGTTCTAGCAGTGCAGGGAGCTGTGATCTGTTAGCTTCCTGTGTCTGTCTGATCATTTCTCCTTCCTGCTTCCCGGCTTTGATTGTCACATCAAATGAGAGGCTGTCTAAAGTTCGCGGTTGAGTGCTCCACTGAGACTTACGTCAATGATATGTTCCACCCAAGGCTAGAGGCTGGAAGGAGGAACCATCAGACGCAATGATACAGGAAGCTTATAGGAGGGATCATGTCACCGCTACCCGCATAGCCCCAGAGGAGTAAATAAATGTATTTGGAAAAATGATTATTTTTTAAGTTGGCCAATAGTAAAAAAATGCTCCGTATTTCAGGAGTTTTTGGAGGAGTTTTGAAGAGGTTATGAAGCCTATTGAAAGGGTTTTTTCCAGAAACCATTTTTATTTCACAGTGCCTAGTTTGGAGCAGATTCCATCAGGATCCACTACAAACATGCACTTTCGCTTTCTCACCAACAGATGTTTTTGAAAACGTGAAGTGAAAGAAAAATGCTAAAAAGACTGAACATATGAACAATAAAATGTTTTTACAATAGAAATGCATGGGATGTGTATTTTCAGCTTTTTGAGTGATATTTTCCTTTTGTATTTTGTGGACGACCTACTCTGACATTTTTGCAACATTGCAGTAATTTATTTACCAGTTAGGAGATACTGTATATGAGCCAGATACAGGATTAATCTTGATGTATCAATTACTATTAAACACACATTTATACTGAACAAAAATGTAAACGCAACACTTTTGTTTCTGCCCCCATTTTTCTAAGACTTTTTCTATGTACACAAAAGGCTTTTTCTCTCAGTGTTCACAAATGTGTCTAAATCTGTGATAGGGTGCTTTCACATTGCATTCTGTGCCCCTGTCTGGGAATATGACTGAAGTCCCTCCCAAAACGGGGTCCAGATGCATTCGCTGAAAGGGCCATAGACTGTAATGGTGATGGCAGAGCCAATGTTTGCTCTGTCGTGCATCATTTTCAGGAGTATATATCTACAGGAGGCGGACACTCAGATGTAAAAACGTACACAGCACAGCTCTGCTGTCACCATTACAGTCTATGGCCCCATCGGCGCATGCGTCCAGAACCCGTTTTGCGAGGGACTTTGTTGCAATGCCCAGACAGGGGCACAGAAAGCAGGGCCGGCTCCAGGTATTTGAGGGCCCCGGGCGAAAGAGTCTCAGTGGGCCCCCCCCCCTTTAACACATACCACGATTCATGATGCCCAGATACAGCAGAGAAATATAGCTATAGTACAATGCCAGATTTCACTTCTTACGTGAGTGATAGCTATTGTAAATTCTGCAGTGTATATATACAGGACAGGACGAGTGGTACTGTGCGGTGTATATATACAGGGGAGAGGTACTGTGCGGAGTATATATATAGGGGAGTGGTACTGTGCAGTGTATATATACAGGGGAGAGGTACTGTGCGGTGTATATATACAGGGGAGAGGTACTGTGCAGTGTATATATACAGGGGAGAGGTACTGTGCGTTGTATATATACAGGGGAGAGGTACTGTGCAGTGTTTATATACAGGGGAGAGGTACTGTGCAGTGTATATATACAGGGGAGAGGTACTGTGCGGTGTATATATACAGGGGAGAGGTACTGTGCAGTGTATATATACAGGGGAGAGGTACTGTGCGGTGTCTATATACAGGGGAGTGGTACTGAGCAGTGTATATACTTCAACAGCCGCCCAGCCCAGGCCCCCAGCACCTGTCCTGTATATATATTATATACACTGTATCTATACAGGCTGTGCTGGGGGCCTGGGCTGGGCGGCTGCTGTAGTGTATATATATATATATATATATATATATATATAATATATGTCAGCTGCAGCCGCCCAGCCCATGGCCGCCCCAGGTCACCCAGACTGTCAGAATATACAGCGATATAGCATGGCACTCACTCAGGTGCCGGTAGCAGCTCCTCCAGTCCGGAATCTGCCTGTGCCTGATTAGTTCAGCACTGCACAGTGCACACAGCCAGGAGAGCAGAGCAGGAGAACTCTCCGCCCACAATGTCACGCTGGCTGTGTCCTTAACCCCTATGTGCCTGGCCCTGCACTGACTGAGAAGATGCTTGTGCCAGGCAGGGCAAATTGAAAGGGTAGAAAGGGTTAAAGCGGCCAGATGGATGTATGACTGCATGAGTGGGCCCCCCTGTCTTGTCAGGGCCCCGGCACTTGCCCGGGTGCGCCGGGTGCTGATGCCAGCCCTGACAGAAAGCAATGTAAAAGCACCTTAGTGAGCACTTCTAATTTGCTGAGATAATCCATCCACTTAAAGCGAACCTGTCAGCAGGATTTTTCTTAGTAACCTACAGGCATTGTCGGGTTGGTGCTGTTAAACTGATTAAAATGATACCTGGCATGAAGAAATCCATGGTTCTTGCGTAATCAGTGTTAGATGTTTCATTTCATGAGATGCTCGTGCTTTGGGGTGGGACTGTAGGCAGAGTCTTATCATGGTGCTCTAAGGCAAAGAAACCAAGGAAACACCTGCCCACAGGCAGCCCCGCAGCACAATCAGTCTGTCTCTCTCTCTGTCTCTATGACGAGGAACATGTTTGTGCTTCAGGTTGGCACATGGAGAGGTCTTTCCTTGGTTTCTCTGACTTGGAGCACCAAGATAAAACTCTGCCTACAGTCACATTCTGGAGCATGGGCATATCATTAACTGACAACATCTAACACTGATTACACAAGAGCCACAAGATGGGTTTCTTAACCCCAGGTATAATTTAAATCAGTTTATCACTGCCAACCTGACAATGCCTGTAGTTTACTTAGCAAAATCCTGCTGACATGTTTGTTTTAACAGCTGTGGCATAACAAGATGATGATTAGACAGCATGACTAGGTGTCTCTTAAGGTACCGTCACACTAGGCGATATCGCCAGCGATCCGTGACGTTGCAGCGACCTGGATAGCGATATCGCTGTATTTGACACGCAGCAGCGATCTGGATCCCGCTGTGAAATTGCTGGTCGCTGCTAGAAGGTCTGCACTTTATTTGGTCGCTAGGTCGCCGTGTATCGCCGTGTTTGACAGCAAAAGCAAGGATACCAGCGATATTTTACACTGGTAACCAGGGTAAACATCGGGTTACTAAGCGCAGGGCCGCGCTTAGTAACCCGATGTTTACCCTGGTTACCAGCGTAAAAGTTAAAAAAACAAACAGCACATACTCACCAGCGCGTCCCCCAGCCTCTGCTTCCTGACACTGACTGAGCGCCGGCCCTAAACTGAAAGTGAAAGCACAGCGGTGACGTCACCGCTGTGCTGTTAGGGCCGGAGCTCAGTCAGTGTCAGGAAGCAGAGGCTGGGGGACGCGCAGGTGAGTATGTGCTGTTTGTTTTTTTAACTTTTACGCTGGTAACCAGGGTAAACATCGGGTTACTAAGCGCGGCCCTGCGCTTAGCAACCCGATGTTTACCCTGGTTACCCGGGGACTTCGGCATCGTTGGTCGCTGGAGAGCGGTCTGTGTGACAGCTCTCCAGCGACCAAACCGCGACGCTGCAGCGATCGGCATTGCTGTCGCTATCGCTGCAGCGTCGCTTAATGTGACGGTACCTTTAGGGTACCGTCACACAGTACCATTTTAATCGCTACGACGGCACGATCCGTGACGTCGCAGCGATCGTATGATTATCGCTCCAGCGTCGTAGACTGCGGTCACACGTTGCAATCACGGCGCTGGAGCGATGCCGAAGTCCCCGGTAACCAGGGTAAACATCGGGTAACTAAGCGCAGGGCCGCGCTTAGTAACCCGATGTTTACCCTGGTTACCAGCGTAAACGTAAAAAAAACAAACAGTACATACTTACATTCCGGTGTCTGTCCCCGGCGTTCTGCTTCTCTCCACTGTGTAAGCGCCATAGCCGGAAAGCACAGCGGTGACGTCAGACGTCACCGCTGTGCTCGCTTTCCGGCTGGCAGACGCTCACACAGTGGAGAGAAGCTGAGACGCCGGGGACAGACACCAGAATGTAAGTATGTACTGTTTGTTTTTTTTACGTTTACGCTGGTAACCACGGTAAACATCGGGTTACTAAGCGCGGCCCTGCGCTTAGTTACCCGATGTTTACCCTGGTTACAAGCAAACACATCGCTGGATCGCTGTCACACACAACGATCCAGCGATGTCAGCGGGTGATCAAGCGACGAAAGAAAGTTCCATACGATGTGCTACGACGTACGATTCTCAGCAGGGTCCCTGATCGCTGCTGCGTGTCAGACACTGCGATATCGTAACGATATCGCTAGAACGTCACGAATCGTACCGTCGTAGCGATCAAAATGGTACTGTGTGACGGTACCCTTAGGGTGGACACAATAAAAGGCTACTCTAAAATGTGCAGTTTTTCTGTACAGCGTGGGTCTGGGGTGAGGGGGGATCAGATCACTGATCAGCATCTGGTGTGATGTTGCTGGGTATTGGCATGAAATTCAACACGCTGTCGCATATGGTGATCCATAGCATCCCAAACATGCTCAATATGTGATATGTCCGGTGAGTATACTGGCCATGCAAGAACTTTGCATAGCCATTGAAGAGGAGAGTACCAACATTCTGCAGACCACTATCAACAATCGGGTCAACTCTATGTAAGGGCTCCTTTCCACTTGCGAGATAAACGTTTGTGTCTCGCATGTGAAAACCAAGCTCTGGCGCCGGCACTTGGGAGTGGAGTGTGCGGCTCCATGTGTTGCTATGCAGCCGCACTCTCCGCTCTGGAGTGCTGGCGCCACAGCTTGGTTTTCACAATCGAGACACGGACGTTTATCTCGCAAGTGGAAAGGAGCCCTAAAGGAGATGTGTTGCTCTGCGTGAGGCAAATGGGGGGTCACACAGATACTGACTGGCTTTCTTACCCTTCCCCCCTTCGTGGACCCTCTAATACTGTAAAACTGTGCATTTCAGAGTGTCACTTTATTGTTGCCACCCTACAGTACACCTGTGCAATAATCATGCTGTCTATTCAGCATCTTGATATAACACACCTATGATGGATTATCTCGGCATAGGAGAAGAGCTCACGAACACAGATTTAGACAAATTTGTGAAAAATATTTGGGAAAAAAAGGCATTTTGTGTACATAGAAAAAGTCTTAGATCTTAGAGTTCAGCTCTTGAAGAATAGGAGCCAGAGGTGTAGCTGGGGTTTTGGCTCAGGGGGGGCCGAAGCTTCTGAGTGGTCCCCTAACCAGGTAACCTTGATTACATCTCGGTGATGCACCCTAATAGTGGAGGAGAATCTCAGCAGATGACCGAGATGTTACTGAAGATAATCTATTTAAAGACCAACATGGATATTACCACCATATGGTCAGTGGTAGATACCAGCCCTACAGAACATAGATCACAGCACAGTTACAGATAATGTCTTACCGCTGACGTTCTTTATGATGGAGTCGTCACTTTTCCCGTCTTTTCCATCTGGCCCAGACCGACATGACAACTTCTTCCAGCCACGACTCACCTGCAGAGAATACAACAAAGACACATTTCACTTCTCACATTCCAGCCCCATCACCATCTATTCCCAACCTGCACAAACTCCTCATCCTGCTGATATCCCAATACTGAGCCACTGCTGCCGTATGTGTCCCTATTACTGCCCCTGATACCCCAATACTGAGCCGCTGCTGCCGTATGTGTCCCTATTACTGCACATGCTGTGTGGTTCTGTGTTCCCTCTAAATTCTAAGGCACCCCTCTATAATATAGCATTGCCAGGTGCAAGTGCCCTAGAAAACAGTGCCCATATTTTGCCCCCTAGAAAGTAATATTGCCCTGTGTGCCCCTTTGATAGTCACAGTAACCTGAGTTCCCCTATAACAATAAGTGCCAACTTTACATTTAATAAAGTCCCGAGTCTCCCCTGTACAGCTCCCCTATACACAGCATGATGCTCTCTTATACACAGTATAATGCCCCCTTAGTAGCCTCCAAACTGATGGCTCCAACACTGTAATCCCCACACTGTATGATGCCCCTCTAGATAGCCTCCATATAGTATAATGCACCAGATAGTCCTCAATATAGTATAATGCACTCCCCATAGGCCTACTCTATATTGTATAATGCACCCCCCCATAGGCAGACTCTGTAGTATAAGGCAGCACCCCATAGGCAAACCCTGTAGAATAAGGTAGCACCCGCAGGCAGACCTTGTAGTATAAAGCAGCACCCCTATAGGCAGACCCTGTAGTATAAGACAGCACCCCTATAGGCAGACCCTGTACTATAAGGCAGCACCCCTATAGGCAGACCCTGTAGTATAAGGCAGCACCCTTATAGGCAGACCCTGTGGTATAAGGCAGCACCTCCATAGGCAGACCCTGCAGTATAAGGCAGCACCCCCACAGGCAGACCCTGTAGTATAAGGCAGACCCTGTAGTAATAGGCAGACCCCCCATAGGCAGACCCTGTAGTATAAGGCAGACCCCCCCATAGGCAGATCCTGTAGTATTAGGCAGACCCCCAATAGGCAGACCCTGTAGTATTAGGCAGACCCCCATAGGCAGGCCCTGTAGTATTAGGCAGACCCCCCTCATAGGCAGACCCTGTAGTATTAGGCAGACCCCCCATAGGCAGACCCTGTAGTTATTTGGCAGACCCCCCTATAGGCAGACCCTGTAGTATTAGGCTGGCCCCCCATAGGCAGATTCTGCAGTATAAGGCAGACCCCCTTAAAAAAACAAATGAATACTCACCTCTCTTCTTCCTGTTTCCTGCGCTGCTCTGAGCTCCCGCTCGTCTCGGCGCTGGGCAGTGACTCATTGCGCCCCTTGTCAGTGTCACCGAAATCAGGCGCTGACAGGGGGATGATGGGGAAGGAGCGCAGCGCTCCTTCCCTCATCATAGTGGTCAGTTGTATTGGCTAAATGCCGGTACAGCTGACCCTGCGATGACAGGTGGGGGGCCCACTGCTGGCACAGGGCCCCCCAGCCTGCTCAGGGGCACCATAGCGGCAGAGCAGGGAGATCGATTCTCCCTGCTCTGCCGCAGAAGGTAACTGTATCGGCGCGCTGTGCGTAGCTCCGGGTGGGCCCCCTCTGAGCACCGGGCTCGGGGCGCCCGCACCCTCTGCCCCCCCCGGTAGCTACGCTACTGATGGGAGCAAAAACAAAAGTGTTGTGTTTATATTTTTGGTCAGTATAAATATAGTGCTAAATATATGCATCGTTTATTTGTTTAACACTTGCACTACTGTGATAATTGTATCTTGTTCATTCACTGCGTTCTGTGTTCATTACTGTATGTACATTGTCATGACAGTGCCATCAAATCTCTGTGGACAAAGCAGCCCTAAGGTAGATGGAAGCAGCATGTGCGTGACAGTTCTTACAGTGTATCGAGAGCGGAAGCTGAGCACATTGTGAGTATTTTTAGACTGCTGTAGTGCTTTTCACCTGCAGAGGAAGCAGTATTGAGGACACCAACATTTTCATCTATTTCCCAAACACAGCTAGAACATACCACAAACACGCAATCACAATAAATGTTTACAGCTCTACAAAATGTATCTTTATCCATACAATTGGATATTATAAAATTATACCTAGTGAGTACATTAGGAGATTACTGTATTCACAAAGCATTCCTCGTCTATGTACAGACAGATTCAGTGCTGCTTAGTGATAAATATCAGGGTACTATGGTGCCGGCTTTGTGTACTTATGTCTTTATTAAAAAAGGGCATAATTTAACATCTGCTATTTATTTTGCAGGTATAGCAGGGAATAATATCAGATAACCACAAGTATGAAAATGTGCATTCCGCTGTTGTAGTGTTCCGGTACAGTGCACACATAAAGGAATTCATCAGTGTATGTTCTTATTTGAATAATGTGTTGACAGCCTTGGTTCTATTGAATATGGATTAACTGACAAGCTGGAATATAATAAAATGCCTCAACGCAATGAATATCTTGTTGTGTAATGTTAAGGTAAGTCTGCAGTGTGTCACCAGGAAAATTACTGGCGGAAAATAAAAAGTCACTAGGCTTTAGAGTTTGAACTAGTGTCATAATAGGAAAGTGCACATGATACTTTTCATTTTGGTAAAATATCTGATAGAACAAGCATAGTATTGAAGGGAGGGTGGGAAATTGAATACTTAGTGCTCATATTTTTCGCAGGGGAAAGCATTAGACAGAAAAATAGAGGCATTCCACTCCACTGTCAGGTCCAGAAAAATATGGTCCATCTGATTATACAGACTCTAAGCAATTGGTAAAAAGCGAGCACAGTTCCATTTGCCATCTGCGCTGTTGTATATGATCAGTGGAGGGGACCGTGGATAACATTAAATTATGGGAGACTAGAGAGATTATCAACTATTGGGCATCAGGGGTTCAATCAATAATCATTAATTATTGTCTTGGAGCACTAGGAGCGGCAGCACTGAGACCATCACAACCCTACCACTCTAGACCACCTGGGATCTTTTAATATACAGATTCACTTGAAATCACCATATGGGACACATACAGTGGGTACGGAAAGTATTCAGACCCCTTTAAATTTTTCACTCTTTGTTTCATTGTAGCCATTTGGTAAATTCAAAAAAGTTTCTTTTCCTCATTAATGTATACTCTGCACCCCATCGTGACTGAAAAAAACAGAAATGTAGAACTTTTTACAATGGGGTGCTGTGGTGGACATCAAACTGTGTGGGGAGCTATAAGGGACATTATGGGGGCTATGGTGGTTATTATACTATATATATATATATATATATATATATATATTTATATTTATATATATATATATATATATATATATATATATATATATTTATTGTATGGGGTTGTGGCGGACATCATACTATATATGGGGTCTGTGATGAACATCACACTATGTATGGGAGAGTTGTGCTAATGACCATACTATATGTGTGTAGGGGGCTGTGGTGAATACCATACAGTATGGGAGACTTTAGAGGACATCATACTGTGGGGGACTGTGGTGGACATCATTCTATGTTTGAGGGGCTGTGGTGGTGACAATAGTGTATGGGGACTGTGGTGGACAACATACTGTACGGGGCAGTAGAGGACACTATTCTGGGTATAAAAGGCTAAGCAGCCATTATACTGTATAGGAGACTGCCATCATACTATATAGGAGGGCTGTGGGACCATTTTGCTATATGAGGGGCTGTGATGGACATTATACTATGTATGGGGGCTGTCAAGGACATCATATTGTATTGGAGGCTGTGGTGACCATACCATATGGCTGTTGTGGAAATCAAATTGTATATTGGGGCCTATTATGGATATCATACTGTGTAGGGGGCTGTGGTGGACATCATACTGTGTATGGGGGCTGTGGTGATCACACTGTTAGGGTGGTTTGACATTTAAAATATACAAGGTCAGGGATGAATATAGTTATTTGTCCCTGGTACTGTGTAAATGGTTTGCCAAATACGGTTGAGCCTTTATCAGTGAAATTGCACACCCTGTTAAGCCCCATCCCACTAAAGAGCTAACAATTCTAGTTATGCCAGGCTGAATACATGTGGGGGTTGCCTGGTGGCTAGGGAATCCTCACATGTAATCAAGTTGGCTAATAGTTGTAAATCATTCAGCTGCTGTGATGAAAACTAAATCTCCGAACACTAACAAATACTCGGAGGTCACCCGAGCGTGTTCAGGAAAACACGAGCAACGAGTACACTCGCTCATCACTAATAGTTATCAGATAGCGAGCTTGTACCCATTTTTGAACTGTTTCTATATTAAAGGGGTTTTATTCTGAAGAGTAAATTTATCCCTATTGAATGAAATGGCAATGTATCAGGTTTTAAACTTTTCCTGCAAAGATCATCAGCCTAAGAAGTATGTGTGTAGAAGATTGATATTCAATTGGCAGTTCAATGAGTTTTACATGATAGAAAATATTCTATTCTGCATATTATAAAATATCTTTTTGTTGTATAAATTTAAGGGAAAAAACAATAATAGAGAAAAAGTAGAACTTTAAGGCAAATATATTAAAGTATTGAGTGCTGAATCTCTGCTGCTTCTCCTGGTTTCTGTCATCTGCAGCACAGACGTCAAGTAGATTATACTGCAGCCTATAATTGAGCTCAGGGGCTCTGCCTGAGTTCATGGCGTGAGCCGTTCAGCAGTGCTGAGCTCACTGATAGTTTGCAGTGCTTTTGGACATGACGTCAGTGCTGTAGACAATAATAGACCTTGGGAGCTTAGCTCTGGACCTGGGGAAGGCGAGTAAAGAAAAGTTTATTTTTTTAAAACAGTCTGCAGCCAAGAGACAGAGGTTTTCCAAATCTGAAAAATTTAAAGAAAACCTCTCAGCATGATTTTGGGATGCAAAGTAAAGACATGGAAGTAATAGAGCTGTAATACTGATCAAATTGATACCTTTGGTGAAGAATTTCTGTTTGTTGTTCTTCTTCAATCATTATTTGGGGTTTCTGCTAATTAGATTTCTGTACACAGAGTCTTCTCCATGTCTGTGATTCCCCTGCCCCTTCACCAGCCTCAGGTCTGTGATTCCCCGCTCTTCTTCCTGCCTCCAGTCTGTGATTCCCTGGCCTTCCACCAGCCTCTGGTTTGTGATTTCCCTGGCAACTTTGCCTGCCTCTGGTCTGTGATACCCCAGCCTTCCGCCTGCCTCCAGTCTGTAATTCCCTGGTCCCTCTACCTGCCTCCTTTCTGTGACTCCCTGTCCTCTCTGCCTGCCTCCGGTCTGTGATTGTCCAGCCCTTACGCGTGCCTCTGGTCTGTGATTCTCGGCACCTCTACCTGCCCCCGGTCTGTGATTTCCCGACCCCCTCCGCCTGCCTCCGGTCTGTGATTTCCCGACTCCTCCGCCTGCCTCCTGTCTGTGATTCTCCTGCCCCTTTGCCTGACTCTGGCCTGTTATTCCCCAGCCCCTTTGCCTGACTTTGACCTGTTATTCCCCAGCCCCACCGCCTGCCTCTGGTCT
The DNA here is from genome assembly GCF_051348905.1 of Ranitomeya variabilis. Lineage (NCBI taxonomy): Eukaryota > Metazoa > Chordata > Amphibia > Anura > Dendrobatidae > Ranitomeya > Ranitomeya variabilis. The sequence continues at coordinate 113,038,504 of NC_135237.1, read as the reverse complement.
GTGATTCCCCGGCCTTTGCGCCTGCCTCCAGTCTGTGATTCCCCAATCCCTCTGCCTGCCTCCGGCCAGTAATTCCCCATAATAATACCGATGTGCTGTGCAGTTCTACACTTACATACATCTCATACTGGTGACCTTTGCTGCAGAACGTTAGAAACAAAGCATTGCCAACTTTTCTAATAGGGATAATGGTACTCTCGAGAATAAATCATTTGACTTTTGCAAGATCAGTTCTTTAATTTGATATGTATTTATCCTAACATTATGTATAATATATTCACATTTACTGTCAATTTCTTAAGAAAACAAAGGACTATGAGTTTGATTTACAACATTAAAAACCAATTCCCAGAGTGTTGATTGTGAAAAGAAATTTCACTACATTCTACGCAGACATATTTTGTGTTTAAATTAAATTTAGAGACATATGGAAATTTCAAAACCAATTTCAGCTGCTTTTCAGCAAAAGCAAAATGAGGTAATATCCAAAGGAATTGTATGTTTATTTTACATACAGATCATGGACATATGTGAGGAAGGAGTCTGCGGCCATTTTGCCGTCACAGAATTAAATCATTTGATACTTTTTCTTTAGAAATCAAATTTTGTATTACATTTATCCAACGTTATGTATAGTATTGGAGAGAAGACAAAGCGAAGACATTTATAAGGCTAACTTCGTCAATGTCGATGGTTCAATCTAAGAAAGTGTCTGCAGTAAAATGAACACCCACAATGTTTTCATAGCCTATGTACATAAATGACCAAAAGAACAGACCTTAAATTAAAGTGTTCTAAGTTTGACCTGAAATCATTCCAAATAAATTAACAATACATGTTCCTGGTGATGACTGAGAAGGATAAGATGAATATGCTTACATTTTATTTCTCACTCTACATTTATGGACATGTTATTGGAACAAGTGATGGGGTTTAAATAAAGTGGAGGATGGAAGCAGTTCTTGCTGGAGGCGAAGGTGGTGTGATAGAACTGTAAAGACGTGTTCAGACATTTTCTGTGACCGTGGATCTTTGATAAATTAAATATTTCTTATTTAATTATGGTATTTATTTTCAGCTTTTGCTCAAAAGCCATCTATCAACTATATAATGCAACAGACAATGACTCAAGGGAGTGGGAATTTCCCACCAATACACAGGACCAGGTGGGAAAAGGAAGGCTGGCGACACTGGGAATTGTGATGGTTTACAGACTGTATCTTAATAACCTCGGGTTCTTCTCAACACATCTTTTTTATATATACTTTCTTCTGTACATTATCAAGACCTAAAGGGTTTTACTCGTTTTGAAAAATTTACAGAAGGTAGGGATCCATATAAAAGAAACAATATTTAAAGTATTCAAATTAATGCAATTATATAGGAAATTTTTACGTAATTATATAGAACATTTCTATAAATGGGAAGTTATTTCACTGTGTTAGGTGTGTTACAGAAATTAAAGAAATGTAGTTGTGAATGCAAACATTTTATTTTTCGCAAATATTCAATTTTAATCCATTTTTTTTCTGTACCAGAGCAGGCCAAAAGGTCAAAGAGGGAAAATGCAATACAATAATTATTAGCTGGTTTCGATAGTTAAAAATAGCTCTAGTTTGTGATTTAATTCAAGCATGATCTTTAGTAATGAAGAAGCGCCTTGTGGATTTTGGGGTTGTCCATTTTATTATGCTCTTTTTTTCAAGCACCATTTCAGATGGCGGAGGCCCAAAAAATACAGAAAAGTCTCCAATTGGAACCTGCATCCCTCAATCAGCGGAGTATCCGAGAGAGGCAGATCTCAGGAGGGTAACAACTCAGCATACTTGTTTGGGGCTTTTTTGCCTCTCTGAGCCTCCGGAGTGATAATCTTTGAAAGGCGACAGCACCTATAAGGAAGCGCTCAATCCTGGGGTGAGCTCAGACGCAGCTCCACTCCCAGGCTCTCCTCACATGCTTCCTCTCCCTTCACTGTCTCACATTGAACTCACTAACCCCTCCTTCAGGCCAGAACTTATAGGGAAGCTACCCTGAAACCGGGCTCCCCCTTCTGGTCTGGAGTCAGGAAAGGTGTTGCATGCCAGCGTACACGCTAAGGGAATCCCTTCTTGCTTCCAGGCATGGCATCACCCCCTGTGAAGGAGGCAATGCCACCGTGGCAAATGGACTCCTGGGGTGCCACAGAAGATTAAAGCACAAATTGGCCAATTCATGTGTAACCACAAGCCATGACAAGGCAACCTTTATCTGATGGGATCCTAAACCTAATACATAGCAAACATACCTCTCTTGGCCAAAAAGCCTAAACATTTAAAATGCAGGTAAGATCCAGCATTAATTAAAAACATCCTTAGGTTGGTGGAAGGTATTCTCAGTCAAATGTCAAGGCACTCACCACCTCCAAACTACACTACAAAAAGCAAAGATTGATCAGCACCTTTTAACAAAATGAAGTACATGTGAAGAGACCTGGGAGAAGTATGTTTGATAAATATTAAGTTTAAGGCCGTTTCAGAAAACGGTTGTCTTGTTGTGGCTGGTGGGCACACAGGAAGTACCTTTATCTTATATGTATATTCTATATAGCAGGAATTCAGCTTGAATTTCACTTATTCAATGTTTACATATATTGCACAGTGTGTTACTGTATTCTTTGGTTTTTATTTAATGCAGTCAAAACAGCTTGCAGCTGTTCACATTTGAGTCATTCTGTTAATTGTTAGTCAGATTTAAATTTACTTTAAGAGTTGAATGTTCAGCTATTCGAATAGTAACAGTCACATTCTATTGATACAATCCCCGACATGTTTTCCCAGACATTGGCTTTCTCGAGGGGTCTCAGGACAATGGCGCTTAGGAACCCTGTTCAGAGGATTTTTAAAGCACTGGAACAACATCCACCAATCCAACCAATCGGTGTGTTTCTAGTCATGTACATCAAGTTATCAAAATGATTAACACTTGGTTCCTCCTTACCAGTGATGGCGCCACCATGCATGCACTCTCTAGTACCAAGGAGCTAGTGCATGTGTTCATACTTAGGGCACAGTTCAAAGCACCACATTGTCATTGGACTTAGACTCCGATTCATTATTCGCAGTTCTTTTTGCAGTCACACTTCTGTTTTGTCTTGTGGTACTTGTTGCAATTTTTGCGCCAAATTCCTCAAAATGGCACACACAGTTCATGTATTTTACACAATCTCAAAAATGGTCTTAATTTTTATCTTTGACCCGCTTTGTGACCTTTTTTGCGCAAAAAGACACAGATTTCTCAAAATGGTACAAAAATTGCACCCAAATCACTTCAGGGGGAATTGACTATATTTCCTCCAAATTTTGAGACTTTCTTAAAAGTCGCAATTGATGAATCAACTGAAAGCATTTATAGACCCACAAATTGCGCCCACAGAAAAAACAGGCAAACACATATAAAATAAATTTAAAGAAAGGCACAAATTAAAAGAAAAATTGGGCACAAATGAAAAACAGTTGAAATACACTCAAAACTAGACATAAACAGGTGCAAATGTAATAAATCAGGCCTCATTGATAACTTCAACACTTAGGATGTTTGTAAATTGGTGTAACTCATATACTTTTCCATCACTAGGATTGATGAAAGTTTTCGTCTTGGGAAGTAATGGACAGAATAGGCATTTCCCACTTGGCATTTAGCCCTTTATGGGATTTCTTTGAGGTAGGAGGGTTTATTACTTTATACTATTTATTTACTTCTAAAATAACTTTGAGCCAACACATTGCAATGATTTGTAACTCAGTATTTACTTAATGTAATACAGGGATGATTTGCAATTATGTCCTCCATTCTGGATCCACCTGAAACATAAGCCAGAATCCTTATAAAATTATAGATTTCAGTAGTATTTGTGGCAAAATACAGCAAATATTTTTAGAGGGTGTCTGCAAATCCAATTTAACACTCAGCAGATGCTGCCTATTTAGTGCCCTGGAACTGGCACAGTCCCAATGTAGGATAACTGTTTATTGTACATTTACAGAATAGTGTTGTGAATTCTGCTCTTGGGCTCCCTCCGGTGGTTGTAAGTGGTAGCGCTGCTGTCTCTGAATCACAGCATTTATCAGGTGTTTTCACTTTTTGCAATTTGGACAGGGCTATTTAGTCTTGCTTCACCCTTTAGTCAGGGCCAGTTGTCCATTGTTCCTGGAGGATTCACATCCCTGCCTGGTCTCTTCTGCTTTGCAGTTCTTTTCAACAAAGATAAGTTCTGGCCTTGATTTTGCTGTCCACATGCTGTGGTCTTATTGTTCAGTTATTTTCCATGTTTTGTCTTGTCCAGCTTGGTCTGTATAAGGATTTGTTTAGCCAAGCTGGTATCTCTGGAGATGCAGATATACCCTCCATGTCTTTAGTTAGCTGTGGAGTTTTTGTATTTTCTGTGGTGGATATTTTCTAGTGTTTTAATACTGACCGCATAGTACTCTGTCCTGTCCTTTCTATTTAGCTAGAAGTGGCCTCCTTTGCTAAATTCTCATTTCAGTCTGTGTATGTTTTTTCCCTCTCCTCTCACAGTCAATATTTGTGGGGGGCTGCCTGTTCTTTGGGGATTTTCTCTGAGGCAAGATAGTTTTCCCTTTTCTATCTCTAGGGGTAATTAGTCCTCCGGCTGTGTCGAGATGTCTAGGGAGCGCTAGGTACATTCCACGGCTACTTCTAGTTGCGGTGTTAGGTTCAGGGTCTGCGGTCAGTACAGGTACCACCTTCTCCAGAGTACGTCCCATGCTGCTCTTAAGCCACCAGATCATAACAGAATAGAGAGTTACATTTTCTTTGAAAGACTTCAAAGCAACATTTTTTTGATAAGCGAAACCGGCCAATGGGTATTGCCTTTGTTTAAGTGACAAAAGGTGCCACTTTCGCAATGTGGAAAGTTATTATTAGCAATGGCCTTCCAAAAAACGTCAGTATGGACATGGTCAAAAGTATTCATTTAGATCTTCAATCAATTTAGTTCATTTCATGAATTTCTGATGTGAACCATATACCAATTGTGTTCCTGCTAAAGAGTCTAAATTAATTAAAAAAGCATTTTATCTCCATCCTAAAGTATCAGGACATCATCGATATACCTCAAAAATAACATTTGTTTAGTAAAGAAAAGTAAATACTTCATGAAAACGTGGGTAAGTTATAACACAAATTTGTATGTGTTTCAATCTGAATACTCCTGATGTTCAAAGGCAATCATTTTTATGGTGGAATTATTACTTTCTATATGGCGTACATGGGTGATTATAGCTTTCTAGAAGAGCACATAATAGGCATTATTACTTTGTGGGGGCACAAATGAGGAGTTACTTTTTGGGCGAAATATTATTGTCTTGACTATTTTTTTTAGAGTCACAATTTCTTGGGGTCTGCCCTTAATCCTCTAAGATGCCCAAGAACAGTTGCCCCATAAAGTGGGTCCCTTCCTAAATAAGTTTTTAAGACATGTAGTGACAGCCACTTGAATATACTGATATGCATCAGAAGTGGTCTTCCAGAATTTATTCCTTTTTTTGTTAAAAAAAATCTGAAAAGTTCTCCATAAGTGACATCATATTATCTTTAGCGCTTGAAACATTGTGGCATTTTTCATAGAGGTAAATATTACATTGTACAGCAATCTATACTATATTAATCATACAATTTGATAAAACTGCCAGCAATCTGTGCATATCTTTGACAATTTAAGATAGATGGGTTTGTGGGGCATTGCCCAAAAGAAGCTTACAAGAATTATTCCATTTAGTTTTTTTAGATGGTTGCAAAGCTACGAGTAAACCAGACAATAACTTTCCATTGTACAAAGAATTCCAAGAAAACATTATGGAATGTGAACAAGTTGTTTTTAAGGGAATAATCGCTGTTTTGTGAAAGTGGAAAAAATGGTTATCCAGATTGATTTTGCCTGCAAAATCATACTTCTAAAAAAACCTTTTACATTTTTGCTATTGGTTTATGTGGAGTTATATGTAACATCTAGACATCACACTGACCCCCCAAAATGCCAAAAATCAAACTGTGCATGAAGATGTTCTTATATTTTTATTATAAAATGTAAAAACATTTGAACCCTATTGGAAACTGACCTTAAGGGGTTTCTAAGCAAAATCATAGCCCTAAAAAATAAATAAATAAAAAAGTAAACACAAAAATGAGTTAGAGGCCTCATTTGAAGCCCCATACAAAATTGATGGGGGTTTTTTTTACAAGATATTCACATGAAGTCTAAATATGTCTCTCTGAATTTATCATTTTATATCAGTTTTAATTGACTTTCACATAAGCAAGTGAATTTGTTGTGCAACACCGACTAGGTGTACTCAGAAGCGGGTCGGACAGTTCTTAAAGGGGTGGTCACAGCAGCGGTGACCCAGTCCGTGGTCCTGGGCATGCAATGAAAAGGGAAGGATGATGTAAACGAATAAAGTTTATATAGGAAAACGGGATTATTCGTGACGACACCTGTGGTGCGCGGCCAGGGATGGCCGACGCTGCTTAAAGGGATCGCTGGGGATGATGGTGATGCAGCTGGGATTGTTTTGCTTCCCACAGGTAGAGCGGGGCCCCAGGGCTACCAGAAAAGTTTATGAGGGATGGTGAACGGTGGAGTGCAGGAACGAGGGTGCAGGAATAACTAGAGGACTCAAGGGTTGCAGTTTCCTTTACCTTTAATCCCAGGTTGCAAGTGCAGTCGGGGGCACAACTCACAGCTGGTGATGGAGATCTGGGCAGCCTGGAAGCAATTCACGATCCTCCTAGCCAGGTGTGGTTGGAGGCCTCCCTGCTGCGCTGTTCTCTGGGTGCATGGTGCTATTAGTTCTCCTCGAGTCCCTCTCTCAGTCTGTTCACTAAGTGAAACACTACCCGCATGGCAGGCAGCTTGATCATGTTCCAGGTGTCACTCCTTCGTGGTGACTCCGGGCTCTCGTATGCTGCTGTGCCTTTGGGTGTCCAATGAGGTCAGGAGACCTGCAATCTCCTGTCCTCCAGATTTGGTTGCAGAACCTGCAGTTCCCATACAACCATGAACTCCGGTGTCCAATCTTTAGTGCACAGTCCTGGGGTGAGCTCAGTCGCAGCTCCTATCCCACAGATTCTCCTCACTTGCTTCTTTTTCCTTCTCTGTCTGCTCTCTCACACACTAAATAACCCCACCTCCAGGCCAGAACTTAAAGGGAAGTTCCCCTGAAAACTGTGTTAGAGCTCCCCCTTCTGGTCTGGAGTAGGAAAGGTGTTGCATGCTGTTTTACCTGCTAAGGGGATCCCTTCTTGCTTCCAGGCATGACATCACCCCCTGTGAGGGAGGCAATACCACTGTGGCAACCGGACTCCTGGGGTGCCACAGTTGCACCAGATTTTACATGATGTACTGTATACATAATTAAATAGAACCCTTAAACCTACTAAGACTAATGTATTTACTTTGAAATTCTATGTTAGAATGACTATAATACTGATATTAGGTTGAACATTTTATGGGTCCAGTTAGAGGATGAAAAAGATCATGAATTGACATCCTTATCTGAACCCACTCCTACAACCTGTGCCTCTAATGCCAGATGGTGCTATCATTACTATGCAAATAGATTAATGGCTGCACTCAACTGTACTAAAGCAAGGAAATGAGTGATACATGAAATGTGAATAGCTTAATGGCTTGTGAAATCTATGAAAAAACACATGAGATGCTTAGCACAAGATTTGGCCAAAAAATGTGAGCCCATTCACCAATCTGCCTAGTGTGAACAGTTACCTATGGCTAATAACATGGTAAAGCCTGCATTTATAGGAAGGTCAGAACCAACTGTGTTTGGATGTAATTAAACTCACAGCATGGTGAAGGGCGGGGCGTTCAAGTCAGAAAAAATAGTACATAGTAAATATAAGTAAACTGACTGAACCGCAATCTAGTCTGAACTGGTGCATAACCAAAAAAGTCTTACATAGCAAATAGATCAATGGCTGCACTCAACTGTACTAAATCAAGGAAATGTGTGATACATGAAAGTTGGTTCTGACCTTCCTATAAATGCAGGCTTTACCATGTTATTAGCCATAGGTAAGTGTTCACACTAGGCAGTCAGGTCAGGTACCCATCCGATTTGAGATTACCTTGACGATTGGTGGATGGGCTCACATTTTTTGGCCAAATCTTGTGTTAAGCATCTCATGTGTTTTTTCATAGATTTCACAAGCCATTAAGCTATTCACATTTTATGTATCGCACATTTCCTTGCTTTAGTACAGTTGAGTGCAACCATTGATCTATTTGCTATGTAAGACTTTTTTGGTTATGCACCAGTTCAGACTAGATTGCTGTTCAGTCAGTTTACTTATATTTATTATCATTACTATGCAGACAGTGCTGAGTGATGCAGGCACTGCCAAGTCAAGAACATTAGTGTGGCTGAGAGCTGTGATGCCTCTCAGCCAGGGGAATATCTGTGTTTCTACAGAGAAGCTATGCTGTGAGCTTTAGGTGGTGCCACACTCTGTTTAAAGTATTCACTGACTCTGGTCTGTTTTTCTGTGATACTCATTACTGACCCTGCACTGTGTTACCCTCCATATAGGATAATGCACTCCCCATAGTCTTCCATATAGTATAATGCATCCCATAGTCCTCCATATAGTATGGTACACCCAATAGTCCTCCATACAGTATAATGCACCATATAGTCCTCCATATAGTATAATGCACCCCATAGTCCTCCATGTAGTATAATCCACTCCCCATAGTTCTCTATACAGTATAATGCACCCCATAGTCCTTCATATTGGGATATTGCCCTCTTTCCCATAATTTTAACATCAGCCCTCAGCCTTTGGCTTTCCCTCTGCTGCTTATGAAAAATATGGTGGATCCCCAAGCATTTTATGTCAATTTATTAACAAGAATAGTCATGTCATATCATAGGAACTCAGCACTCTGGCATTCAACAGTCCAGCAATGGAGCTACCATGAGACCCAGTGGGCTTAGTTCACATAAACGAAGTTCACAGCTACCGGATCTCCTGGCAGCTGCGAGGCCCGGAAACCTCATGGGAAACTCTGAGGGACATTTTAAGGTTTCTGGAGTGTCCAGCAGCTGGAACATCTGGGGTCTGTGAACTAAGGTTACCTTGGATGTGTTTCCTACTATACTTATTAGCAAATTTAAAAAAAATGAAAAATCGGCATGGGGCCCTCATAATTTTCACAAGCAGAAGAGGGAAAGCCGACGGCTGAGGGCTGATGTTAATATTCTGGGAAGGAGGGCAAAATCCCTAACGGTTCCCAGGCCATTAATGTCAGCTCACAGCTGTCTGGTTAGCCTTTACTAGTTATTTTATGGGAGGACCCAAGAAAAAAAATGACGTAAGGTCCCCCCATAATTTCAAACCAACATATGCTAAATAGACAGCTGTGGACTGATGTTATTAAACAGGGAAGGGGCCAGGGAAATTGGCCCTAGTCCCAGGCTAAGAACTTCAGCCCTCAGTTAGTCTAAAAATGGCACATCAATAACATGCGCCAAATCTGGCGTTTAGCCTCACTCTTGCCACTTGCCCTGGTGTGGTAGCAAGTTGGGTAATAGTTGTGAGGTTGATGTCACCTTTGTATTGTCAGGTGACATCAAGCCCAGGGGTTAGTAATGGAGAGGCGCCTATAAGACACCCCCATTAGTAACTCCATAGTAAGTTTGGAAATAAACACACAGCATGAATAAAATCCTTCATATGAAATAAAAATAAACACCCAGTTTTGCACATTTATTTAATAATAAAAAACAAAGTTATGCTCACCTTACACCTATTCCATTGAAACCTTTGTCCCCTGTAAAAAGTAGAAAATAATACTAAACCATGATACTTACCTTGCATCTAATCCACTGATGCCCATGTAAAAAAATGCTAGTAAACAATCATGTCCCTTACCTGACCCTGGATGATTTGGATCACGGTAAAATCTGTGGTACAACCACTATCCCTGTCAGCCGGAACACACTGACAGTAGCGTAATCGCTCCTCCAGTGTCTAGTACTGAGCTACTGTGAGAAAGTTCACCGGAGTTCAAACCTGATGAACCCTGATGACTTAACTTACGGCACCGCTTGCTGCGTGAAAAAGTTCTCATGCAGCAAGTGGTGCAGTAAGTGAGGTCACCAGGGTTTAGCTATGAACCCCAGTGAACCTTCTTACAGGACGTCAGCGCTAGGCACGGCAGGAGCGATTACACTCCTGTCAGTGTGAGCCGGATGACGGGGAAAGTGGTCACTGATGTGACTACTCTCCAAATCATCCTAATCCATGGGACAGTATGGATTATCTTCACAATGGACAGGTGAGGGATATGGTTGTTTACTATATTTGTTTATTTACAGGGGACAAGGGCATTGGTGGATTAGGCATAAGGTGAGTATAATATGTGCTTTTTATTTTTATTTCAAATAAAAGAGTCTGTGTCTTTTTTTCAAATGAAATGTTTTATTCTGCTGTGTCTTTTTACAACCTAAATATGGGTTAGTAATGGTGGCATCTTATAGATGCCACTCCATTACTAACCTGTGGGCTTGATGTCAGCAGCCATAAAACAACTGACATCGACCCCACAAATATTACCCCACTTCATCTTTGCTTTTAATCTTCATCCAGCGCACACCACCATCACTTCATCCAGACAGGAATCGTCTCTGGAGAAAATAACACAGTTATCTAGAGCACATTCCCCAATTTTTCCTCAACCTCTTGTGAGATAGAGCTCCCTGAGTGCGTTGGGGGACACTCACTTGGCAATGGGATTAAAGCACTCAGGCACGTTTTCTCACAAAAACAGTCTATCCGGTTTATTTAAACATCATAAACCGCACCACGATCAGTTCATTATATACATCAAAGGAACCTAATAACCACTGACAGTCTGTTCCAATAGCAGATACTTCTCTGCCCGTAACCCCCTTTATCTGGAGTTACCTTACAGGAGCTCTTGCTCCACACACTGACTCCTGTCAGTCCTGGTTCTCAAGGAAGCTGCCTAACTGGGATCACCGTCCTTGTGACCAGGAGACTTCAGATAGTCCAGACCTGCAGAAGGAATGGTAGCTTCCCCAACGAAGTGACATCACAGACTCTGCACGTACGGCCTCATAATGTGCTTCCTGGAATCCAGTCCGCTCCAGGACATTCCAACACACAGGCCATCCAGGACCTCACACTCTGACCATTCAGGTCCATACACTCTGAACATGTGACCCAAACCCTGGTCACATTATGTACCTGTAACCACCCCCATAGGTGGGAGGTGTGTATGTGGTTAGTCAGTCCCACACAGCTCTCCAATTAACCCTGTAAGCCCCCCTTATAAAAAAACAAACACTTGTGGATCTACAAGTCCCGGAACAACAACATTTCAGGCTTACGTGCAGAGGACAACCTCTGTCTCTGTGACACATACCGGCCATTCACAATGACGCCAGTCACTGTATCACACTCTATACTATCTCAGATGAAGAAAAAAGCAACCATGATGCCCTGCACAGTAACAGGACCTCTCCTCCCCCACACTGAAAACAGTATCCTCAAAATAATATCCTTTAATTAGCCCTTACAGTAATAATATCCCACATTCTGGACCCCATGTGTCCTCCCATTCTGCCTCATGTCTCTCCATACTTCTCCCATGTCTCTCCATATTGCCCCCATAGTCATCCATAAGAGTATAATGTACCCCATAGTGATATATAGCAATATAATGCAGCTCCATAATAATATAATGTACCCTATTGTCATATATAGTATAATGCAGCCCCATAGTAGTATCATGCACCACATAGTAGTATAATGCACCCACATAGCGGTATAATGCACCCAAATAGTGGTATAATGCAACCCCATGGTAGTATAATGTGCCACATAGCAGTATAATGCACCCCATAGCGGTATAATGCACCCCCATAGTGGTATAATGCAGCCTCATAGTATAATGCACCCCATAGTGGTGTAATGCAGCCCCATAGTGATATAGTGCAGCCCCATAGTGGTATAGTGCAGCCCCATAGTGGTATTATGCAGCCCTATAGTGGTTTAATGCACCCCCATTGCGGTATAATGCACCCCCATAGCGGTACAACTTGTCCTACAAAAAACAAGCCCCTCACATAGCCATATTGACAGAAAAATAAAAAAAGTTATGGCTTGGGGAAAAAGAGGAGCGAAAAACAAAAATGCAAAAACAGAAACACTCAATGGCAGCTTCAGTCCACCCCATGGTAGGCAACTTAGGCTATGTGCACACGTTGCGGATTTCCTGCGGATCCGCAGCGTTTTTTTCCAGGCGGAAACACTGCAGATCCGCAAGTGATTTACAGTACAATGTAAATCAATGGGAAATTTTTTTTTGTGCTAATGGTGCAGAAAACTCCGCACTGAAAACATTGCAGATTAAAAGAAGGAACATGTCATTTATTTGTGCAGATCTGCAGTGTTTTTGCACCCATTGACTTGCATTGAGTCGGGCACATCCACAGCAAAACTGCAGATGTAAAAAAGATCTGCAGAGTTGGGTGCGAGAAACGCTACAGATCAGGAGGGGGAAAAGTGTGTGTGTTGTTATGGTTCTCAATGGCAAGAGAACATAGCCCAGCAAACATAAGTACTAGCTCTTGGAAGGATGGAAACTAAACTGACCATGAACTAAACCTGCCGCACAACTAACAGTAGCCGGGTAGCGTTGCCTACGTTTTTATCCCTAGACGCCCAGCGCCGGCCGGAGGACTAACTAATCCTGGCAGAGGAAAATATAGTCCTGGCTCACCTCTAGAGAAATTTCCCCGATAGGCAGACAGAGGCCCCCACATATATTGGTGGTGATTTTAGATGAAATGACAAACGTAGTATGAAAATAGGTTTAGCAAAATTGAGGTCCGCTTACTAGATAGCAGGAAGACAGAAAGGGCACTTTCATGGTCAGCTGAAAACCCTATCAAAAAACACCATCCTGAAATTACTTTAAGACTCTAGTATTAACTCATAACATCAGAGTGGCAATTTCAGATCACAAGAGCTTTCCAGACACAGAAACGAAACTACAGCTGTGAACTGGAACAAAATGCAAAAACAAACATGGACTAAAGTCCAACTTAGCTGGGAGTTGTCTAGCAGCAGGAACATGCACAGAAAGGCTTCTGATTACAATGTTGACCGGCATGGAAGTGACAGAGGAGCAAGGTTAAATAGCGACTCCCACATCCTGATGGAAACAGGTGAACAGAGGGGATGATGCACACCAGTTCAATTCCACCAGTGGCCACCGGGGGAGCCCAAAATCCAATTTCACAACAGTACCCCCCCCTCAAGGAGGGAGCACCGAACCCACACCAGAACCACCAGGGCGATCAGGATGAGCCCTATGAAAGGCACGGACCAGATCGGAGGCATGAACATCAGAGGCAGTCACCCAAGAATTATCCTCCTGACCGTATCCCTTTCATTTGACCAGATACTGGAGTTTCCGTCTGGAAACACGGGAGTCCAAGATTTTTTCCACAACGTACTCCAACTCGCCCTCAACCAACACCGGAGCAGGAGGCTCAACGGAAGGCACAACCGGTACCTCATACCTGCGCAACAATGACCGATGAAAAACATTATGAATAGAAAAAGATGCAGGGAGGTCCAAACGGAAGGACACAGGGTTAATAATCTCCAATATCTTGTACAGGCCGATGAACCGAGGCTTAAACTTAGGAGAAGAAACCCTCATAGGGACAAAACGAGAAGACAACCACACCAAGTCCCCAACACAAAGCCGAGGACCAACCCGACGCCGGCGGTTGGCAAAAAGCTGAGTCTTCTCCTGGGACAACTTCAAATTGTCCACTACCTGCCCCCAAATCTGATGCAACCTCTCCACCACAGCATCCACTCCAGGACAATCCGAAGATTCCACCTGACCAGAAGAAAATCGAGGATGAAACCCCGAATTACAGAAAAAAGGAGACACCAAGGTGGCAGAGCTGGCCCGATTATTGAGGGCAAACTCCGCTAAAGGCAAAAAAGCAACCCAATCATCCTGATCTGCAGACACAAAACACCTCAAATATGTCTCCAAGGTCTGATTCATCCGCTCGGTCTGGCCATTTGTCTGAGGATGGAAAGCAGACGAGAAAGACAAATCTATGCCCATCCTAGCACAGAATGCTCACCAAAATCTAGACACGAATTGGGTTCCTCTGTCAGAAACGATATTCTCCGGAATACCATGCAAACGGACCACATTTTGAAAAAACAGAGGAACCAACTCGGAAGAAGAAGGCAACTTAGGCAGGGGAACCAAATGGACCATCTTAGAGAAACGGTCACACACCACCCAGATGACAGACATCTTCTGAGAAACAGGAAGATCCGAAATAAAATCCATCGAGATGTGCGTCCAGGGCCTCTTCGGGATAGGCAAGGGCAACAACAATCCACTAGCCCGAGAACAACAAGGCTTGGCCCGAGCACAAACGTCACAAGACTGCACAAAGCCTCGCACATCTCGAGACAGGGAAGGCCACCAGAAGGACCTTGCCACCAAATCCCTGGTACCAAAGATTCCAGGATGACCTGTCAACGCAGAAGAATGAACCTCAGAAATGACTTTACTGGTCCAATCATCAGGAACAAACAGTCTACCAGGTGGGCAACGATCAGGTCTATCCGCCTGAAACTCCTGCAAGGCCCGCCGCAGGTCTGGAGAAACGGCAGACAATATCACTCCATCCTTAAGGATACCTGTAGGTTCAGAGTTACCAGGGGAGTCAGGCTCAAAACTCCTAGAAAGGGCATCCGCCTTAACATTCTTAGAACCCGGCAGGTAGGACACCACAAAATTAAACCGAGAGAAAAACAACGACCAGCGCGCCTGTCTAGGATTCAGGCGTCTGGCGGACTCAAGATAAATTAGATTTTTGTGGTCAGTCAATACCACCACCTGATGTCTAGCCCCCTCAAGCCAATGACGCCACTCCTCAAAAGCCCACTTCATGGCCAAAAGCTCCCGATTCCCAACATCATAATTCCGCTCGGCGGGCGAAAATTTACGCGAGAAAAAGGCACAAGGTCTCATCACGGAACAATCGGAACTTCTCTGCGACAAAACTGCCCCAGCTCCGATTTCAGAAGCGTCGACCTCAACCTGAAAAGGAAGAGCAACATCAGGCTGACGCAACACAGGGGCGGAAGAAAAGCGGCGCTTAAGCTCCCGAAAGGCCTCCACAGCAGCAGGGGACCAATCAGCAACATCAGCACCCTTCTTAGTCAAATCAGTCAATGGTTTAACAACATCAGAAAAACCAGCAATAAATCGACGATAAAAGTTAGCAAAGCCCAAAAATTTCTGAAGACTCTTAAGAGAAGAGGGTTGCGTCCAATCACAAATAGCCTGAACCTTGACAGGATCCATCTCGATGGAAGAGGGGGAAAAAATATATCCCAAAAAGGAAATCTTTTGAACCCCAAAAACGCACTTAGAACCCTTCACACACAAGGAATTAGACCGCAAAACCTGAAAAACCCTCCTGACCTGCTGGACATGAGAGTCCCAGTCATCTGAAAAAATCAAAATATCATCCAGATACACAATCATAAATTTATCCAAATAATCACGGAAAATGTCATGCATAAAGGACTGAAAGACTGAAGGGGCATTTGAAAGACCAAAAGGCATCACCAAATACTCAAAGTGGCCCTCGGGCGTATTAAATGCGGTCTTCCACTCATCCCCCTGCTTAATTCGCACCAAATTATACGCCCCACGGAGATCTATCTTAGAGAACCACTTGGCCCCCTTTATGCGAGCAAACAAATCAGTCAGCAGTGGCAACGGATATTAACCGTGATTTTATTCAAAAGCCGATAATCAATACACGGTCTCAAAGAGCCATCTTTCTTAGCCACAAAGAAAAAACCGGCTCCTAAGGGAGATGACGAAGGACGAATATGTCCCTTTTCCAAGGACTCCTTTATATATTCTCGCATAGCAGCATGTTCAGGCACAGACAGATTAAATAAACGACCCTTAGGGTATTTACTACCCGGAATCAAATCTATGGCACAATCGCACTCCCGGTGCGGAGGTAATGAACCAAGCTTAGGTTCTTCAAAAACGTCACGATATTCAGTCAAGAATTCAGGAATCTCAGAGGGAATAGATGATGAAATGGAAACCACAGGTACGTCCCCATGCGTCCCCTTACATCCCCAGCTTAACACAGACATAGCTTTCCAGTCAAGGACTGGGTTATGAGATTGCAGCCATGGCAATCCAAGCACCAACACATCATGTAGGTTATACAGCACAAGAAAGCGAATAATCTCCTGATGATCCGGATTAATCCGCATAGTTACTTGTGTCCAGTATTGTGGTTTATTACTAGCCAATGGGGTGGAGTCAATCCCCTTCAGGGGTATAGGAGTTTCAAGAGGCTCCAAATCATACCCACAGCGTTTGGCAAAGGACCAATCCATAAGACTCAAAGCGGCGCCAGAGTCGACATAGGCATCCGCGGTAATAGATGATAAAGAACAAATCAGGGTCACAGATAGAATAAACTTAGACTGTAAAGTGCCAATTGAAACAGACTTATCAAGCTTCTTAGTACGCTTAGAGCATGCTGATATAACATGAGTTGAATCACCGCAATAGAAGCACAACCCATTTTTTCGTCTTAAATTCTGCCGTTCACTTCTGGACAGAATTCTATCACATTGCATATTCTCTGGCGTCTTCTCAGTAGACACCGCCAAATGGTGCACAGGTTTGCGCTCCCGCAGACGCCTATCGATCTGGATAGCCATTGTCATGGACTCATTCAGACCCGCAGGCACAGGGAACCCCACCATAACATCCTTAATGGCATCAGAGAGACCCTCTCTGAAATTCGCCGCCAGGGCGCACTCATTCCACTGAGTAAGCACAGCCCATTTACGGAATTTCTGGCAGTATATTTCAGCTTCGTCTTGCCCCTGAGATAGGGACATCAAGGCCTTTTCCGCCTGAAGCTCTAACTGAGGTTCCTCATAAAGCAACCCCAAGGCCAGAAAAAACGCATCCACATTGAGCAACGCAGGATCCCCTGGAGCCAATGCAAAAGCCCAATCCTGAGGGTCGCCCCGGAGCAAGGAAATCACAATCCTGACCTGCTGAGCAGGATCTCCAGCAGAGCGAGATTTCAGGGACAAAAACAACTTGCAATTATTTTTGAAATTTTGAAAGCAAGATCTATTCCCCGAGAAAAATTCAGGCAAAGGAATTCTAGGTTCAGATATAGGAACATGAACAACAAAATCTTGTAAATTTTGAACTTTCGTGGTGAGATTATTCAAACCTGCAGCTAAACTCTGAATATCCATTTTAAACAGGTGAACACAGAGCCATTCCAGGATTAGAAGGAGAGAGAGAGAGAGAAAGGCTGCAATATAGGCAGACTTGCAAGAGATTCAATTACAAGCACACTCAGAACTGAAGGGAAGGGAAAAAAAAAAATCTTCAGCAGACTTCTCTTTTCTCTCCTTTCTCTGTCAATTAATTTAACCCTTTCCGGCCGGTCAAACTGTTATGGTTCTCAATGGCAAGAGAACATAGCCCAGCAAACATAAGTACTAGCTCTTGGAAGGATGGAAACTAAACTGACCATGAACTAAACCTGCCGCACAACTAACAGTAGCCGGGTAGCGTTGCCTACGTTTTTATCCCTAGACGCCCAGCGCCGGCCGGAGGACTAACTAATCCTGGCAGAGGAAAATATAGTCCTGGCTCACCTCTAGAGAAATTTCCCCGATAGGCAGACAGAGGCCCCCACATATATTGGCGGTGATTTTAGATGAAATGACAAACGTAGTATGAAAATAGGTTTAGCAAAATTGAGGTCCGCTTACTAGATAGCAGGAAGACAGAAAGGGCACTTTCATGGTCAGCTGAAAACCCTATCAAAAAACACCATCCTGAAATTACTTTAAGACTCTAGTATTAACTCATAACATCAGAGTGGCAATTTCAGATCACAAGAGCTTTCCAGACACAGAAACGAAACTACAGCTGTGAACTGGAACAAAATGCAAAAACAAACAAGGACTAAAGTCCAACTTAGCTGGGAGTTGTCTAGCAGCAGGAACATGCACAGAAAGGCTTCTGATTACAATGTTGACCGGCATGGAAGTGACAGAGGAGCAAGGTTAAATAGCGACTCCCACATCCTGATGGAAACAGGTGAACAGAGGGGATGATGCACACCAGTTCAATTCCACCAGTGGCCACCGGGGGAGCCCAAAATCCAATTTCACAACAGTGTGTGGAGTGTGGGCAGAAACTGTGTGTAGGTGGAGACTGTGTGTGTGCGGAGATGTGTGTGTCTGCGGGGCTGTGTGCGGGGATCGTGGGGCTGTGAGGCGATCACCGGGCTGTGCGGGGATCGAGGGGCAGAGCATACAACAGTACATACAACATACAACAGAACATACATACAACATACAACAGTACATACAACATACAACAGTACATACAACATACAACAGAACACACTACATACAACAGTACTTACAACATACAACAGTATATACAACAGAACATACAACATGCAACAGTACATACAACATACAACAGTACATACAACATACAACAGTACATACAACATACAACAGAATACACTACATACAACAGTACATACAACATACAGCAGTATATACAACAGAACATACAACATGCAACAGTACATACAACATATAACATACAGTACATACAACATACAGTACATACATACAGTACACACATACAGTACATACAACACATACATATAGACATACAGTACATACATATAGACATACAGTACATGCAACATAGAGTACATATTCACCATCACCTTGATCCCCGAAGCTATTGTCACCTGTAAAAAATATTAAAATAATAAACAAACAATATACTCCCTTATCCGCAGATATCCAATTAAAACAAGTGTGCCACGACGATTGTTATGATCCGGTGGTAGGATCTCAAAACTGACCTGACACATATGACCAGAATATAGGACAAGTTCTGGGGATGTGGAAGCTATACTGACCGCAATCCTGAACCTATCCACAAACACTAAAGGCAGCTGTGGAGCGTTCCTAAAATCCTAGACGCCTCGTTCACAGCCTGAGAAACTGACTACCCCTAGAGAGAAAGCAAAGACCTCACTAGCCTCAGAGAAATAACCCCAAAGTTATAGTCAGCCCCCCACAAATAATAACGGTGAGTTAAGGGGAAAAGACAAACGTAGAAATGAAACAGGTTCAGCAAATGAGGCCCGCTAACACTAGATAGACTGAAAATAGATAGGAGTCTGTGCGGTCAGTACAAAAACTATCAAAAATAAACCACGCAGAGAATACAAGAACCCCCACACCGACTCACGATGTGAGGGGCGCACTCTGCACCCCAGAACTAACCAGCAAGCGAAAAATCACATATAAGCAAGCTGGACTGAACTCATCATATACAGAGAAACGTTTTCAAGGAAATAATGAGCAAAATGAACTAACAAACTTAACTTCTCCAGCAGGAGACTGGTCACAAGGAATATTCAGGAGCTCTCAGAAACAGGACTGAATACACCGACAGCAGTCAACAAGTGATGGTCCAGGTGGAATTAAATAGGGACCAGTTATAGCAGGAAATGAGGCAACTGAGCCCTGCTACAGACCCGCAGTATCGCTAAAGGCCACCAGAGGGAGCCCAGACGGAATTCACAACAGTACCCCCCCCTTGAGGAGGGGTCACCGAACCCTCACCAGAGCCCCCCGGCTGATCAGGACGAGCTGAATGAAAGGCACGAACCAAATCGGCCGCACGGACATCAGAGGCGACAACCCAGGAATTATCCTCCTGACCATAGCCCTTTCACTTAACTAAGTACTGAAGCTTCCGTCTCGAAACACGAGAATCCAAGATCTTCTCCACCACATACTCCAATTCTCCCTCGACCAAGACAGGAGCAGGAGGATCAACAGAAGGAACCACAGG
This sequence comes from Ranitomeya variabilis, assembly GCF_051348905.1. Taxonomy (NCBI): domain Eukaryota; kingdom Metazoa; phylum Chordata; class Amphibia; order Anura; family Dendrobatidae; genus Ranitomeya; species Ranitomeya variabilis. Next base: position 113,018,454 of record NC_135237.1, on the reverse strand, counting down.
CACCACATATCTCCGCAACAATGACCTATGGAACACATTGTGAATGGCAAACGAAGCTGGGAGGTCCAAACGAAATGACACAGGGTTGAGAATTTCCAAAATCTTATAAGGACCGATGAAATGAGGCTTGAACTTAGGAGAGGAAACCTTCATCGGAACATAACGAGAAGACAACCATACCAAATCCCCCACACGAAGTCGGGGACCCACACAGCGACGGCAGTTAGTAAAGCGCTGAGCCTTCTCTTGTGACAACGTCAAATTGTCCACCACATGGTTCCAAATCTGCTGCAACCTATCCACCACAGAATCCACCCCAGGACAGTCAGAGGGCTCAACCTGACCCGAGGAGAAACGAGGATGAAAACCAGAATTGCAAAAGAAAGGTGAAACCAAAGTAGCAGAACTAGCCCGATTATTGAGGGCGAACTCAGCCAATGGCAAAAAAGTCACCCAATCATCCTGATCAGCCGAAACAAAGCATCTCAAATAAGTCTCCAAGGTCTGATTAGTTCGTTCGGTTTGGCCATTCGTCTGAGGATGGAAGGCCGACGAAAAAGACAATTCAATGCCCATCTTGGCACAAAAGGACCGCCAAAATCTGGACACAAACTGGGATCCTCTGTCAGACACAATGTTCTCCGGAATACCATGTAAACGAACCACATTCTGAAAAAACAGTGGTACCAAATCGGAGGAGGAAGGCAGCTTAGGCAAGGGTACCAAATGGACCATTTTAGAAAAACGATCACAAACCACCCAGATGACAGACATTCTCTGAGAGACAGGAAGATCTGAAATAAAATCCATGGAAATATGCGTCCAAGGCCTCTTCGGGACAGGCAAAGGCAAAAGCAATCCACTGGCACGAGAACAGCAAGGCTTGGCCCGAGCACAAATCCCACAGGACTGCACAAAGGAACGCACATCCCGCGACAAGGAAGGCCACCAAAAGGATCTCGCCACCAAATCCCTGGTACCAAAAATCCCAGGATGGCCCGCCAACACCGAAGAATGAACCTCGGAAATAACTCTACTGGTCCATCTGTCCGGGACAAACAGTCTCTCCGGTGGAAAACGGTCAGGTCTATTGGCCTGAAACTCCTGCAACACTCGTAGCAGATCAGGAGAGATGGCAGACAAAATCACCCCCTCTTTGAGGACACCAGTCGGTTCAGAAACTTCCGGGGAGTCAGGTACAAAACTCCTAAAAAGGGCATCAGCCTTCACGTTTTTTGAACCCGGAAGATATGAAACCACGAAATTGAAACGAGAGAAAAATAGCGACCATCGAGCTTGTCTCGGATTCAACCGTTTGGCAGACTCGAGATAAGTCAAATTCTTGTGATCCGTCAAGACCACCACACGATGCTTGGCTCCCTCAAGCCAATGTCGACACTCCTCAAATGCCCACTTCATTGCCAACAACTCTCGATTACCAACATCATAATTCCGCTCGGCAGGCGAAAACTTTCTTGAAAAGAAAGCACATGGTCTCATCACAGAGCCATCAGAGCTTTTCTGCGACAAGACAGCCCCTGCTCCAATCTCAGAAGCATCAACCTCGACCTGGAAAGGAAGAGAGACATCAGGCTGGCGCAAGACAGGAGCCGAAGAAAAGCGACGTTTCAGCTCCTGAAAGGCCTCCACGGCCACAGGAGACCAATTAGTCACATCAGAACCCTTCTTGGTCAAATCCGTCAAAGGTTTAACCACACTAGAAAAATTAGTGATGAAGCGACGGTAAAAATTGGCAAAACCCAAGAACTTCTGAAGACTCTTCACATTTAGAGCCCTTCACAAACAAGGCATTGGCACGCAGGACCTGAAATACCATCCTGACCTGCTTCACATGAGATTCCCAATCATCGGAAAAGACCAAAATATCATCCAGGTACACAATCATAAATCTATCCAGATACTCTCGGAAAATGTCGTGCATGAAGGACTGAAACACAGAAGGGGCATTAGAGAGCCCAAAAGGCATCACCAAGTACTCAAAATGGCCTTCGGGCGTATTAAATGCTGTCTTCCATTCATCGCCCTGCTTTATGCGTACAAGATTATACGCTCCTCGAAGATCTATCTTGGTGAACCAACTGGCCCCCCTAATCCGGGCAAACAGATCAGACAACAGTGGCAAGGGGTACTGAAATTTGACCGTGATGTTATTTAGAAGGCGATAATCAATACAGGATCTCAGACAACCATCCTTCTTGGCCACAAAAAAGAACCCCGCACCCAAAGGGGACGAGGACGGGCGAATATGCCCCTTCTCCAAGGACTCCTTTATATAACTCCGCATAGCGGTATGTTCTGGTACAGATAAATTAAAAAGTCATCCCTTAGCCCCTTCCTGACATCCGACGTACTATCCCGTCGAGGTGGGGTGGGCCCGTATGACCGCCGACGGGATAGTACGTCCAGCGCGATCGGCGGCGCTCACGGGGGGAGCGCGGCCGATCGCGGCCGGGTGTCAGCTGCCTATCGCAGCTGACATCCGGCACTATGTGCCAGGAGCGGTCACGGACCGCTCCCGGCACATTAACCCCCGACACACCGCGATCAAACATGATCGCGATGTGCCGGCGGTGCAGGGAAGCATCGCGCAGGGAGGGGGCTCCCTGCGGGCTTCCCTGAGCCCCCCGCAGCAACGTGATGTGATCGCGTTGCTGCGAGGGTCTTACCTCCCTCCCTGCCTGCTCCAGACCCGGATCCAAGATGGCCGCGGATCCGGGTCCTGCAGGGAGGGAGGTGGCTTCACAGAAGCCTGCTCAGAGCAGGCACTGTGAAGCAGCCTGCACTTCTCGCAGATCGGTGATCTGTCAGAGTGCTATGCAAACTGGCAGATCACCGATCTGTATTGTCCCCCCCTGGGGCAAAGTAAAAAAGTAAAAAAAAAATTTTCCAAATGTGTAAAAAAAAATATATATATATATTCCAAAATAATGAAAAAAAAATAAAAAAATATTCACATAAATACATTTCTTTATCTAAATAAAAAAAACAAAACAATAAAAGTACACATATTTAGTATTGCCGCGTCCGTAACGACCCGACCTATAAAACTGGCCCACTAGTTAACCCCTTCAGTAAACACCGTAAGAAAAAAAAAAAAAAACGAGGCAAAAAACAACGCTTTATTATCATACCGCCGAACAAAAAGTGGAATAACACGCGATCAAAAAGACAGATATAAATAACCATGGTACCGCTGAAAGCGTCATCTTGTCCCGCAAATAACGAGCCACCATACAGCATGATCAGCAAAAAAATAAAAAAGTTATAGTCCTGAGAATAAAGCGATGCAAAAATAATTATTTTTTCCATAAAATAGTTTTTATCGTATAAAAGCGCCAAAACATAAAAAAATAATATAAATGAGGTATCGCTGTAATCGTACTGACCCGAAGAATAAAACTGCTTTATCAATTTTACCAAACGCGGAACAGTATAAACGCCTCTCCCAAAAGAAATTCATGAATAGCTGGTTTTTGGTCATTCTGCCTCACAAAAATCGGAATAAAAAGCGATAAAAAAATGTGACGTGCCCAAAAAGTTACCAATAAAAACGTCAACTCGTCCCACAAAAAACAAGACCTCACATGACTCTGTGGACCAAAATATGGAAAATTTATAGCTCTCAAAATGTGGTAACGCAAAAAATATTTTTTGCAATAAAAAGCGTCTTTCAGTGTGTGACGGCTGCCAATCATAAAAATCCGCTAAAAAACTCGCTATAAAAGTAAATCAAACCCCCCTTCATCACCCCCTTAGTTAGGGAAAAATAAAAAAAATGTATTTATTTCCATTTTCCCATTAGGGTTAGGGTTAGGGCTAGGGTTGGGGCTAGGGTTAAGGCTACAGTTAGGGTTGGGGCTAAAGTTAGGGTTAGGGTTGGGGCTAAAGTTACGGTTAGGGTTTAGATTACATTTACGGTTGGGAATAGGGTTGGGATTAGGGTTAGGGGTGTGTCAGGGTTAGAGGTGTGGTTAGGGTTACTGTTGGGATTAGGGTTAGGGGTGTGCTTGGATTAGGGTTTCAGTTATAATTGGGGGGTTTCCACTGTTTCGGCACATCAGGGGCTCTCCAAACGCGACATGGCGTCCGATCTCAATTCCAGCCAATTCTGCGTTGAAAAAGTAAAACAGTGCTCCTTCCCTTCCGAGCTCTCCCGTGTGCCCAAACAGGGGTTTACCCCAACATATGGGGTATCAGCGTACTCAGGACAAATAGGACAACAACCTTTGGGGTCCAATTTCTCCTGTTACCCCTGGGAAAATACAAAACTGGGGGCTAAAAAATAATTTTTGTGGGAAAAAAAAGGATTTTTTATTTTCACGGCTCTGCGTTATAAACTGTAGTGAAACACTTGGGGGTTCAAAGTTCTTACAACACATCTAGATAAGTTCCTTGGGGGGTCTAGTTTCCAAAATGGGGTCACTTGTGCGGGGCTTCTACTGTTTAGGTACATTAGGGGCTCTGCAAACGCAATGTGACGCCTGCAGACCATTCCATCTAAGTCTGCATTCCAAATGGCGCTCCTTCACTTCCGAGCCCTTCCATGTGTCCAAACGGTGGTTCCCCCCCACATATGGGGTATCAGCGCACTCAGGACAAATTGGACAACAAAGTTTGGGGTCCAATATCTCCTGTTACCCTCGGGAAAATACAAAACTGGGGGCTGAAAAATAATTTTTGTGGGAAACAATTTTTGTTTTATTTTTACGGCTCTGCATTATTAACTTCTGTGAAGCCCTTGGTGGGTCAAAGCACTCACCACACATCTAGATAAGTTCCTTAGGGGGTCTACTTTCCAACATGGTGTCACTTGTGGGGGGTTTCTACTGTTTAGGTACATTAGGGGCTCTGCAAACGCAATGTGACGCCTGCAGACCATTCCATCTAAGTCTGCATTCCAAATGGCGCTCCTTCACTTCCGAGCCCTCCCATGCATCCAAACGGTGGTTCCCCCCACATATGGGGTATCAGCGCACTCAGGACAAATTGGACAACAAATTTTGGGGTCCAATTTCTCCTGTTACCCTCGGGAAAATACAAAACTGGGGGCTGAAAAATAATTTTTGTGGGAAAAAATTTTTGTTTTATTTTTACGGCTCTGCATTATTAACTTCTGTGAAGCCCTTGGTGGGTCAAAGCGCTCAAAACACATCTAGATAAGTTCCTTAGGGGGTCTACTTTCCAAAATGGTGTCACTTGTGGGGGGTTTCAATGTTTAGGCGCATCAGTGGCTCTCCAAACGCAACATGGCGTCCCATCTCAATTCCTGTCAATTTTGCATTGAAAAGTCAAACGGTGCTACTTCCCTTCCGAGCTCTCCCATGCGCCCAAACAGTGGTTTACCCCCACATATGGGGTATCAGCGTACTCAGGACAAATTGTACAACAACTTTTGGGGTCCAATTTCTTCTCTTACCCTTGGGAAAATATAAAATTGGGGGTGAAAAGATAATTTTTGTGAAAAAATATGATTTTTTATTTTTACGGTTCTGCATTATAAACTTCTGTGAAGCACTTGGTGGGTCAAAGTGCTCACCACACCTCTAGATAAGTTCCTTAGGGGGTCTACTTTCCAAAATGGTGTCACTTGTGGGGGGTTTCAATGTTTACGCACATCAGGGGCTCTACAAACGCAACATGACGTCCCATCTCAATTCCTGTCAATTTTGCATTGAAAAGTAAAATGGCGCTCCTTCCCTTCCGAGGTCTCCCATGCGCCCAAACAGTGGTTTATCCCCACATATGGGGTATCAGCATACTCAGGACAAATTGTACAACAACTTTTGGGGTCCAATTTCTTCTCTTACCCTTGGAAAAATAAAAAATTGGGGGCGAAAAATATTTTTTGTGAAAAAATATGATTTTTTATTTTTACGGTTCTGCATTATAAACTTCTGTGAAGCACTTGGTGGGTCAAAGTGCTCACCACACCTCTAGATAAGTTCCTTAGGGGGTCTACTTTCCAAAATGGTGTCACTTGTGGGGGGTTTCAATGTTTAGGCACATCAGGGGCTCCCCAAACGCAACATGGCGTCCTATCTCAATTCCAGTCAATTTTGCATTGAAAAGTCAAATGGCGCTCCTTCGCTTCCGAGCTCTGTCATGCGCCCAAACAGTGGTTTACCCCCACATATGGGGTATCGGCATACTCAGGACAAATTGTACAACAACTTTTGGGGTCCATTTTCTCCTGTTACCCTTGGTAAAATAAAACAAATTGGAGCTGAAGTAAATTTTTTGTGAAAAAAAGTTAAATGTTCATTTTTATTTAAACATTCCAAAAATTCCTGTGAAGCACCAGAAGGGTTAATAAACTTCTTGAATGTGGTTTTGAGCACCTTGAGGGGTGCAGTTTTTAGAATGGTGTCACACTTGGGTATTTTCTATCATATAGACCCCTCAAAATGACTTCAAATGAGATGTGGTCCCTAAGAAAAAATGGTGTTGTAAAAATGAGAAATTGCTGGTCAACTTTTAACCCTTATAACTCCCTAACAAAAAAAAATGTTGGTTCCAAAATTGTGCTGATGTAAAGTAGACATGTGGGAAATGTTACTTATTAAGTATTTTGTGTGACATATCTCTGTGATTTAAGGGCATAAAAATTCAAAGTTGGAAAATTGCAAAATTTTCTAAATTTTCGCCAAATTTCCATTTTTTTTGCAAATAAACGCAGGTAATATCAAAGAAATTTTACCACTATCATGAAGTACAGTATGTCACGAGAAAACAATGTCAGAATCGCCAAGATCCGTTGAAGCGTTCCAGAGTTATAACCTCATAAAGGGACAGTGGTCAGAATTGTAAAAATTGGCCCGGTCATTAACGTGCAAACCACCCTTGGGGGTGAAGGGGTTAGGGAACTTACTACCAGGAATCAGATTTATAGCACAATCACAATCCCTATGAGGAGGTAGGGCATTGGATCTGGGCTCATCAAATACATCCTGGTAGTCCGACAAAAATTCAGGGACTTCAGAAGGAGTAGAAGAAGCAATTGACACCAAAGGAGCATCGCCATGAATTCCCTGGCAACCCCAACTTAACACAGACATTGCTTTCCAATCCAGGACTGGATTATGAGCCTGCAACCATGGCAGGCCCAACACGACAACATCATGCAAATTATGTAGCACAAGAAAGCGAATCACCTCCTGATGTGCAGGAGCCATGCACATGGTCACTTGAGTCCAGTACTGAGGTTTATTCTTGGCCAATGGTGTAGCATCAATTCCCTTTAGTGGAGTAGGGAATTGTAAAGGCTCCAAGATAAAACCACAGCGCCTGGCAAATGACAAATCCATCAAATTCAGGGCAGCACCTGAATCCACAAAAGCCATAACTGAGTAGGATGACAGAGAGCAAATCAGAGTAACAGACAAAATGAATTTAGGTTGTACAGTACCAATGGTGACAGACTTGGCGAATCTTTTTGTGCGCTTAGAACACTCTGAGATAACATGAGCAGAATCACCACAGTAAAAGCACAACCCATTCTAACGTCTGTGGTTTTGCCGTTCAACTCTGGTCAGAATCCTGTCGCATTGCATAGGCTCAGGCTTTTGCTCAGAAAATACCGCCAGATGGTGCACAGGTTTGCGCTCCCGCAAACGCCGATCAATCTGAATGGCCAAAGACATTGACTCATTCAGACCCGCAGGCGTGGGGAACCCCACCATAACATCTTTAAGGGCTTCAGAAAGACCCTTTCTGAAAATCGCCGCCAGGGCGCACTCATTCCATTGAGTGAGCACAGACCACTTCCTAAACTTCTGACAGTAAATCTTTGCTTCATCCTGACCCTGAGAGAGAGCCAGCAAAACCTTCTCAGCTTGGTCTACCAAATTTGGTTCCTCATAAAGCACTCCAAGCGCCAGAAAAAACGCATCCACATTTAGTAATGAAGGATCTCCTGGCGCCAGAGAGAATGCCCAATCTTGGGGGTCACCACGCAACAAAGAAATAACAATTTTAACTTGCTGAACAGAGTCACCAGAGGAGCGAGGTCTTAGAGAAAGGAATAACTTACAATTATTCTTAAAGTTCAAAAACCTAGATCTATCTCCGGAGAACAGCTCAGGAATTGGTATTTTAGGCTCTGACATAGGACTGCGGACTACATAATCCTGAATGCCCTGTACCCTTGCAGTGAGATGGTCCACACAAGAAGACAGACTCTGAATGTCCATATCTGCAGCTGAGTTCAGAACCACCCAGAGATTAAGGGGAGGAGAGAAACTAAACACAGTGCAGAGGAAAAAAAAAATGACTTCAGGATTTCTCTTCTCCCTCTTCTGCTGCATTAACACTTTATGGCCTGCTGTACTGTTATGATCCGGTGGTGGGATTTCAAAACTGACCTGACACATATGACCAGAATATAGGACAAGTTCTGGGGATGTGGAAGCTATACTGACCGCAATCCTGAACCTATCCACAAACACTAAAGGCAGCTGTGGAGCGTTCCTAAAATCCTAGACGCCTCGTTCACAGCCTGAGAAACTGACTACCCCTAGAGAGAAAGCAAAGACCTCACTAGCCTCAGAGAAATAACCCCAAAGTTATAGTCAGCCCCCCACAAATAATAACGGTGAGTTAAGGGGAAAAGACAAAAAAAGAAATGAAACAGGTTCAGCAAATGAGGCCCGCTAACACTAGATAGACTGAAAATAGATAGGAGTCTGTGCGGTCAGTACAAAAACTATCAAAAATAAACCACGTAGAGAATACAAGAACCCCCACACCGACTCACGATGTGAGGGGCGCACTCTGCACCCCAGAACTAACCAGCAAGCGAAAAATCACATGTAAGCAAGCTGGACTGAACTCATCATATACAGAGAAACGTTTTCAAGGAAATAATGAGCAAAATGAACAAACAAACTTAACTTCTCCAGCAGGAGACTGGTCACAAGGAATATTCAGGAGCTCTCAGAAACAGGACTGAATACACCGACAGCAGGCAACAAGTGATGGTCCAGGTGGAATTAAATAGGGACCAGTCATAGCAGGAAATGAGGCAACTGAGCCCTGCTACAGACCCGCAGTATCGCTAAAGGCCACCAGAGGGAGCCCAGATGGAATTCACAACAGACGATCTCCCGTGGAGAGCTGCAGCATCAGCTGATGCGACTGCTCTTAGGGGGTTCCAGGAATACAATGACAGAAGGTATCCTTCCGCAATGTATTCCTCCGCCCCTGTGAGAAATAGTCCCTACTCTAACTTGTGGCACTACTGTGTGGGAAAATTCCCACACAGCTTTGCCATAAAGTGAGACCCTGAACTCAGGTAACCTCTTCAGTGATGCACTGCAGGAGCCATTGTCTCCTGTCAGTGTGTCACTGGAGGTCGTATAGAGCAGTGACATCACCCGATGTCACTACTCTATAGGGGAGATCATCGTGGGACATTCAATTATTAATCAGACTACGACAGAAAGTGAGTATACGGTTGGTTTATTATTTTTAATTTTTTGCAGGCGATCGAGAATGGTAAGTATGGTGAAATTAAGAATATTAAAGTACTTTTTCTGGCTGTATCTTTTTTTTTAAACCCTTTCACTACCATAGGATTAATAATGGATAGGCGTCTTATTGATGCATCTCCATTATTAACCGGGCTTAATGTCACCTTATATTAGCAAGGTGATATTAACGCCTTATTACCCCATATCCCACTGCTACAGGGGATTGGGAAGAGAGGGGCTAAGTGCCGGAATTGATGCATCTTACAGATGCGCCAATTCTGGGGTGGCTGCGGGCTGCTATTTGTAGCCAGGGGGGCAAATATCCATGGCCCCTCTCTAGGCTATGAATATCAGCCTGCAGCTGTCTGCGCAGCCTTTCTGGCTATAAAATATAGGGGGACCCCACGTCATTTTTTTGGGGGTCCCACTATTTTAATAGCCAGTAAAGGCTACGCAGACTACGGGTTGATATTCATAGCCTGGGAAGGGGCCATGGGTATTACCCCCTTCCCAGGTTACAAATATTGGCCCCCAGCCCTCAGCTTTCCCCCTCTGGTGCAGAAAATTGCATGGTAGCCCACGCCATTTTTTGCAGTTTTTTTTAATTAAACATGTTCATTAATCACATAGCCTTGCTATTATATATCTATGGATATATCTATAGCTATAACTATGGATATTTCTATCTATAGATATATTTATAGATAGTTATATCTATAGATACATAGATATATCTATCCATCCATATATCTATCTGGCTACTTTCACACATCAGGTTTTTGCCATCAGGCACAATCTGCTGAGTTTTGAAAAAACGGATGTTTTTTTTCCGCCGAATCCGTTGTTTTCTCATAGAGCTGTATTAGCGCCGGACTGCGCCTGATGCCCACATGTTTCATCCGTTTTTTGCCAGATCCGTCAAAAAAGCTGTTTCCGGGGGACGGAGAAAACGTGCAGAAAAATGGTTTTTCTGTCTGGCGAAAAAACGCACAGCGACGGATCCGGCAACAAAACGTATGAAACTGAGTTGTGAAATGATGAATCCGGCCTCCGAATCTGGTTTTTCATGCATTTTTCCATTCAAATCATGCATATTTTCCGTTCTCTCTCTCTCTCTAAAAAACGGATCAGTTGCATCAGTTTTTCACTATTTGCAAAAGATCAGTTTTTTCAAAAATTCACTGGATCCTGCCTGACGGAAAAAAACTGATGTGTGAAAGTAGCCTAACTATCCATATATCTATCTACATCTAGCCATATATCTATCTATCTATCTATCTATCTATCTATCTATCTATCTATCTATCTATCTATCTATCTATCTCATTCCGTCTGTCTGTCTATCTCATTCCTTCTATCTATCTATCTCATTCCTTCTATCTGTCTATCTATCTGTCTATCTGTCTGTCTGTCTGTATCTGTCTGTCTATCTATCTATCTATCTATCTATCTATCTATCTATCTATCTGTCTGTCTATCTATCTGTCTGTCTATCTGGGTGTAATGGAGTGTGGGTTGGACAAATGTAAAAGAGGAGGTTGGACAAGAAATGACATCACAAATCTTTTTTTTTTTTCAATAATAGATCTTTATTAGTGATGAGCGAATATACTCGTTACTCGAGATTTCCCGAGCACGCTCGGGTGATCTCCGAGTATTTTTTAGTGCTCGGAGATTTAGTTTTCTTCGCTGAAGCTGGATGATTTACAGCTACTAGCCTGCTTGATTACATGTGGGGATTCCCTAGCAACCAGGAAACCCCCACATGTAATTATGCTGGCTAATAGCTGTAAATCATTCAGTTGAGGCGATGAAAACTAAATCTCTAAGCACTAAAAAATACTCGGAGGTCACCCGAGCATGCTTGGGAAATCTCGAGTAACGAGTATATTCGCTCATCACTAATCTTTATTTAGCTTTCAAAAAAGCATACAAATCTGCATGGACAAAACGCATCAAAAAACACATCAAAAACACATAGAAACGCACCAAAAATGCAGCAAAAACGCACCTGCGTTTTCTGGCAAGAGAGGGAAGAATCTGCACAGGAAATTCCACAGGCAAATCTGCAACGTGTGCACATACCCTAAATGTTTTGCTTCGGATGCCAGCTGTAGCTACATAGTTAAAAAAAATTGGTAGCGATACAAAAAGTGGCAGTATAGCCCAGGCCTTAATCTTATTCTATATTGAACTCTGACTAGGTGTCAAAATTATTTCTGTGTTTGAAATTTTAAAATATGTAAACATTTGTGCAGAAGTCTGTTCTCCAGAAATATCTCTGAATATCATCAATCAAGGTATCATTTTAATCAGTATAGCGGTGCCAACCTGACACTGTCCGTAGGTTACTGTGCACAATCCTGCTGACAGTTTCTCTTTAATGTATACCATTAAACAAATTAGCCACATAGATATATTTTAAAGAAACAAGTGACCAATGTTCAATTGGCCTGTTGCTCTTGATACACAATGTAAAAGTGGCTGCAGAGCATAATATTTTAATTTTTTTTTTTCTTATTTCGCTTCTCTGTTGTGGAGATATTAGCAATCAAGGTGTTTCCAACCTAATGAATTAACTTTTGTCCAAGTCAAAGTAGGTGTTGTCAGATGCTTTTCACTGGGGGGCATCTACTTTTTCTCCCTTCATGAGTTGGTATCTGATAACACCCACTTGGACTTAACAAAAGATAACTTAGTAGGTGCCAAATACTTTGATTGTTAAATATCTCTGCAGCAGAGAGATAAAATACAAATAAAAAAAATGTTTTATTCCACTTTGTAGTAACTATTACATTTGTGTTAACTTAAACATGAAAATTTTGTAGAAAAGTTCTCTTTACTAAAAGGATAGTCTTATGGATTTAAGAAGAAGAAAATAAAAAAACTTAAAAAAACTAAGGAATTCAAGCTTCAGACTTAAAGTGAACCTGTCAGCAAGATTGTGCTCAGTAACCCACAGACAATGTCAGGTTGGCACCATTATACTGATTAAAATGATATCTTGGTTGATGAAATCTGTCTTGTGGTTGTTGTTTAATTTGTATTAGGCCAGTCTCACACGTCCAGATAATTCCGGTACCGGAAAAATCGGTACCGGAGTTATCCGTGTCCGTGTGTCCGTGTGCTCACGTGACAAATCAGTGTGGCACACATGCGGCAGCCATGTGCCGCCCGTGTGCCGACTGAGGACCATATGGACTGTGCAGGAGGCAGCGCTAGAGTTAAGCGCTGTCCCCTGCTTTTGGTGCGGAAGCCGGCATTCATTCCTTCTCCCTAGCAGCGTTCGCTGGAGAGAAGGAATGAAAAATCAAGTTTTTTTTTTGTTAAGAATAAAGCTCGGGGTCACCTCCCACCTCCCACCCCCTGTGCGCCCGCCCGTTTGCATTAAAATACTCACACAGCTCCAACGATGTCTCCTCTCAGCACCGGCTGCTTGTCATGTGTGAGCGGTCACGTGGTACCGCTCATTACAGGGATGAATATGCGGCTCCACCCCTATGGGAGGTGGAGCCACATATTGATCCCTGTAATGAGCGGTACCACATGATCGCTCACACAGGACAAGCTGCCGGCACTGAGAGGAGACATCGCGCAGAGCTGGGTGAGTATTTTAATGCAAACGGGTGGGCGCACAGGGGGTGGGAGGCGGGAGGTGACCCTGAACTTTATTCTTAACAAAAAAAAATTAAAAAAAACTTGATTTTTCATTCCTTCTCTCCAGCGAACACTGCTGGGGAGAAGGAATGAATGCCGGCTTCAGCACCAAAAGCAGGGGACAGCTCTTAACTCTAGCGCTGTTTCTCCTGTGGCGGTACATCCACACGGAGGAGAGTGCACACTGTTCTCCGTGTGCACGTGTGCGGGACGTTTTGTGGACCGTGCTGCCGGAGAAACCTGGACATGTCTCCGAGTTTTGCACACGGACACACGGTCCGTGACAAAATCACTGACATCTGCAGAGACACATTGATTTTAATGTGTCTACGTGTGTCAGTGTCTCCGGTGCATGAGGAAACTGTCACCACACGTACCGGAGCCACTGACATGTGAAACAGGCCTTAGTAGTTTTCAGTTAATGGTATTCACATGTTTCAGGGTGCTTGTGGGCAGGGCTTTATGTGGTGCTGTGCTTACATATTCATCTGTGTGGGCTTATGAAGGGTCACTGATCCTTCAGTGACCTGCCTTCTATTTCTTTTTTACATACTACATATACTATTGTGTGGTTAAAAAAAAAATTACATTGAGCAAAATGGCACTGGCTGTGGCACCTGCACAGTATCATGTATAGCAAAATGCATATAATATTGTTGGAGATTTTTTTTTTTTAAATGTAACTTCAAAATGGCACCGGCGCATGTGCAGTAGCATTTATTGCTTTCCAATACATGCTATTGTGCAAGCGTAGGCACCATTTTGCTGCAACCACATTTTTTTCTCCAGCAAAATGGCAGCAGTGCATGCACAATAGTATCTATCGGAAAGTGAGAGATGCTACTGCGTATGTGCTGCCATCAGCGCCATTTTGAATAAGTAAATTTTTTTTTTACCCAACAATATTATATGCATTTTTGCGATACATGATACTGCGCAGGCATTGCTGCCAACTATAATTTTTTTTTCTAATCACACAATATTCTATGCATTATGTAAAATAGGAGGTAGGTGACTGAAGGACCAGAGACCTGTCATAAGCCATAAGGATGAATAGCTAATCAGAGCACCACATAAAGATCCCCCCACAGGCTGCCCCAAAGCACAAGAATCTCATTAACTGAAAACTACCAACAAAGATTAAACAACAACCACAAGACAGATTTCATCAACTAAGGTATCATTATAATCAGTATAACGGCACCAACCTGACAGTGTCTGTCAACTTGCAAAAAATGTTGTATTTTCAGACGTCTTACTTTTTCTTGTGGAGCAAAATCTAATTTAAATTAGTACCACTTTGGGTTCACACAGTTTTTTTCCTTCTTTCTTTCTTTCTTTCTTTTTTTAATTTTTTGGAGTGAGGTGATGTGACCAAAACCAGTAATTTTGCCTTTTGATTTTCTTTCTCTATATTGGCAATCCCCAGTTCTAACAATTACGCACGTGGTAACACTAATTATGCATTTTTTTTATTGTTTTAGTTTTTGCTTTTTATATTTATCAATTTTAAATGCCACTATAACAACTGACAGTGGGATCTAAGAGGCTAAACTGTTAAGAACAGAATTAGCTTGGATTACAGCAGCAACACTTGGGTGCCACCATCTGTGCTCTATGGAGCAAGCTCAGTTCCTGCACCTGCTCCCTACAGTAAGTGTGCACATCTGCCGTATATGGATGAATGAGATTTGGTAGAATCTGAAATTCTACAGAAATAATACCTACATATTCAATTTAATAAAGAAAAATAACTGTTTTCTATGAATGCAAATTGAAAATTGTTTCTTTTTTTCAATCTACAGTATTAATGATTTTAGGGCCCTCTGATATACCAGCTATCCTCAGCTAAATATTGTAGAAATACACACCATTGGTACAATAAATCTATCTATCAATCTATCTATGTTACGGACTGAGTGGTAGAACCACTGTGCCATGAACCAAGAGCCTGGAGGGGCAAGACTAGGTGCCTCCCCAAGTCTGATCTCCTATGCATGGTGGCTAATGATACCGTGATCCAAGCAGGGATGAGAGGCAAGGCCAGCTACGACTACACCAGAGCTGACCTTAGGTGGATGACAGCTGACCCCCCCAAGGAAAACAGCAAGGAATGGTAGACTTGGCAAGTACTGGCTGGCACAGCTGGAGCACAGGCAGGTGTGGGTATGGCTGATAGATAGGCAGGTGGGCACAGCAGATAGACAGGCAGGCGGGCACGGCTGGTAAACAGGCATGCAGGTGGGCACGGCTGATAGAGAGGCAGTCAGGTGAGCATGGCTGATAGACAGGCGGACACAAATGATACTTAGACAGATGCTGGCGGGTACGGATGATATACAGGCAGACAGATGCTGGCAAGCATGGCAGGTGCACAGACAGATAGGTGCTCTGGAAGTAAATGACTCTTACACAGGTAGGCCCGGCAGATGCGATATACCAGGCATACTGGATATACTGGGATGTGAGCACTGGGCACTAGCAAACATGTAAGACTAAACTAACATATTGCTCAGGCACCTCTCATCAGGTGAAGGTGCCTTAAATAATAAGTGTCTCCCAGCTATTGGCTAAGGACACTTTAGAACGGTGTGCACAGTGCCTGGGGATCTGCAAGCAGTTTGCAGGCCCCCAGTAGCAGCAAGAGATAGAGGAAAGAGTGCGGCGCTGCGTCGGTGAGTGAGTTGGTATTTCTACCAGTGGAGGAAGGCAGAGTGCAGAGACGCCGGCATTACAATCTATCTATCTATCTATTCCAAAAAAATGGAGGCAGCACACCATGTAGTTGAAAATTTAAAATGCTATTTAATAACCCATGTGGTAATGTTTGTTTTTTTCAAACTGTAAGGGTATGTGCACACGTTGCAGATTTGCCTGTGGAATTTTCTGTGCGGATTCTGCTTCTCTTGGCAGAAAACGCAGGTCAAAATCGGGGCTTTTTTTTGCAGATTTTGTCCATTTTTGTTGCTGATTTACTGCAGATTCTGTGCGGATTTCATGAGTTTTTACTCCTGCGGATTTCTATTATGGAATGGGTACATAAACACTGCAGATCCACACAAAGAATTGACATGCTCATTCTTTTAATCTGCTGCGTTTTCCGTGCGGAATTTTCCACACCATTAGCACAGCATTTTTTTTCCATTGATTTACATTGTACTGTAAATCACTTGTGGATCTGCAGCGTTTCTGCTTGGAAAAAAACGCTACAGATCCACATCTTTGGACCGAAACGTCACCATATGGGCTATTAAATAATTAAATAGCACTTTAAATTTTCAACTAGCTGGTGTGCAGCCTCCATTTTTTGGATTGTATCAAAAGAACTGGCATGTACCTGGGACACTACACGCTATATTCACTGATGCAGCTTTTTTGTCTTTTTTTTACTATCTATCTATTTATCTACAGTACACACCAAAAGTTTAGACACACCTTCTCATTTAAGGATTTTTCTGTATTTTCATGACTATGAAAATTGTACATTCACACTGAAGGCATCAAAACTATGAATTAACACATGTGGAATTATATACTTAACAAAAAAGTGTGAAACAACTGAAATTATGTCTTATATTCTAGGTTCTTCAAAATAGCCACCTTTTGCTTTGATGGCTGCTTTGCACACTCTTGGCATTCTCTTGATGAGCTTCAAGAGGTAGTCTCCGGGAACGGTTTTCACTTCACAGGTGTGCCCTGTCAGGTTTAATAAGTGGGATTTCTTGCCTTATAAATGTGGTTGGGACCATAAGTTGTGTTGTGCTGAAGTCTGGTGGATACACAGCTGATAGTCCTACTGAATAGACTGTTAGAATTTGTATTATGGCAAGAAAAAAGCAGCTAAGTAAAGAAAAATGAGTGGCCATCATTACTTTAAGAAATGAAGGTCAGTCAATCCAAAAAATTGGGAAAACTTTGAAAGTGTCCCCAAGTGCAGTGGCAAAAACCATCAAGCGCTACAAAGAAACTGGCTCACATGAGGACCGCCCCAGGAAAGGAAGACCAAGAGTCACCTCTGCTTCTGAGGATAAGTTTATCCGAGTCACCAGCCTCAGAAATCGCAGGTTAACAGCAGCTCAGATTAGAGACCAGGTCAATGCCACACAGAGTTCTAGCAGCAGACAAATCTCTACAACAACTGTTAAGAGGAGACTTTGTGCAGCAGGCCTTCATGGTAAAATAGCTGCTAGGAAACCACTGCTAAGGACAGGCAACAAGCAGAAGAGACTTGTTTGGGCTAAAGAACACAAGGAATGGACATTAGACCAGGGGAAATCTGTGCTTTGGTGTGATGAGTCCAAATTTGAGATCTTTGGTTCCAACCACTGTGTCTTTGTGCGACGCAGAAAAGGTGAACGGATGGACTCTACATACCTGGTTCCCACCTTGAAGCATGGAGGAGGAGGTGTGATGGTGTGGGGGTGCTTTGCTGGTGACACTGTTGGGGATTTATTCAAAATTGAAGGTTTACTGAACCAGCATGGCTACCACAGCATCTTGCAGCGGCATGCTATTCCATCCGGTTTGCATTTAGTTGTACCATCATTTATTTTTCAACAGGACAATGACCCTAAACACACCTCCAGGCTGTTTGATCAAGAAGGAGAGTGATGGGGTGCTACGCCAGATGACCTGGCCTCCACAGTCACCAGACCTGAACCCAATCGAGATGGTTTGGGGTGAGCTGGACTGCAGAGTGAAGGCAAAAGGGCCAACAAGTGCTAAGCATCTTTGGGAACTCCTTCAAGATTGTTGGAAGACCATTCCCGGTGACTACCTCTTGAAGCTCATCAAGAGAATGCCAAGAGTGTGCAAAGCAGTCATCAAAGCAAAAGGTGGCTACTTTGAAGAACCTAGAATATAAGACATATTTTCAGTTGTTTCACACTTTTTTGTTAAGTATATAATTCCACATGTGTTAGTTCATAGTTTTGATGCCTTCAGTGTGAATTTACAATTTTCATAGTCATGAAAATACAGAAAAATCTTTAAATGAGAAGGTGTGTCCAAACTTTTGGTCTGTACTGTATCTAAAAAGAATAAATTAGCACAGCACAGTAAAAGTATGATGCAAAGCTTCATAGGCACATACAAAACCTCATGAATAAAGTAAAAAAGCTGAAGCAGCACTCCATAAGGCAGTTGTAAGGTGCTCTTTATTGGCCCAGGTGGCAACGTTTCAGTCCTGGATGCAGACCTTTCTCAAGCTTGAGAAAGGTCTGCATCCAGGACCGAAACATCGCCACCTGGGCCAATAAAGAGCACATTACAACTGCCTTATGGAGTGCTGCTTCAACTTTTTTTACTTTATCTATCTATCTAGACAGTGAACAAAAATATAAGTAATTCACAACAGAATACTCCTTGGAAACAATACACCCATAGATAACTTTACATAGAATGATGAGATCATGTGAATTCTAAATAGCTTCTTAGTTCTGCTTGCTAATGACTGAAATAAGATCACAGAGATTATACACCCATTGCCTAAAGCGCTTGCTTTGTGAGAGCACATTACTGTACAATTACCCTGATGTCATAGCTCTTACCAAGCAAATGTTCTTCCTTTTGGATTAAGCAATTAAAATTAAGTAATTATTAGTAAGGAGAATGTACAGTAACTAATAATATCAATTCATAATTCATATTGATATTCTGAATCACTTTTCTTTCTACACATCCCATGCCTATATGCCCTACAGGACAGGTGAATTTCATAGAAAGGTTTTGGGACAATGTCTGTAATATGAATAATTCATTATCACTTGCAAATTATTATTGCCCTGTTACTGTCTTTCATGCAACATAAGTATTTAAAGTCGTTCTTCCACTTTTAGGAAATGTGTTATAATTAGAGTATAAAATATATGTTTATATCCAGAACTAACTTCCTACAATTATCTTTCAGTATTGGTGAAAAAACTACTTACCAACTCACAAGAAACAAGAAGAAAGTAGAAAAAAACTCCCAGTTACTGCAAACATTTTTGTAGTAATTGAAGTTTTTTACTCTCTTTATTTTTCGTGAGTTAGTAGGTAGCTTTCACTATTTTTGGAGGGTTGCATTTATATCATTGTGACTTTTTTTGTATCTTTGACACTACGTTCCTATGATGAGCTTGTGCATTTTTGCACCTTTTATTTAAATTAGGTTACTTGCTTTTTTATTGCGGTTTTGTGTGCGTTTTTTTAACATGCGTTTTTATTTATTTGATGCTGCCATTATTTTCTCTTTGTTGCTTTGTTTTTGTCTCTTTGCTGCTTTATTATGATTCTTGACTTTTGGCTTTGACAAAACTTTATTGACATACTTAGGTGTAGATTCCATGCGTTTTTTATGCGTTTCTGTTGCGGAAACACACTAAAAACGCATGTGTGTCTTTTACCTATGGAATTTCAGCAACTAATGCAAGTCTATGGGGAAAGTCAGCACAGAGAACTCAGTGTACCAGTAAGAGAATTTAACAAGCTGCAGATTTGAATCACGCACATAAGGTCAATTTATGCTGCAATTAAAACAAGCACAGTGGGGATGAGATTTCTCTAAATCCCATCCACTTTGCTGCAGCTGTAAGATGTTGTATTTTTATTTAAATACAATAAACACATTGTGGGAACCCCTTTATTCTTGATAACCAGCTTTGCTAAAGCTGACAGCTGAGGGTTGCAGCTGTCAGTTTTACCTGGCTGGTTATCAAAAAATACAGGGGAACCATGCCGTTTTTAAAATGTATTTATAGCGCAGATGGCGGATGAATACTCTAATCAGCTGGCACCATACGTACCGGAGATAGTGACGTCTGAAAGAGACCTCACAATGTAAGTTTATGGAGCCCTATTCTGACACTTCATGGACTTACAGTACATCATAAAAGCCACTTCCAGGTCATGCAGAGCACGGAACTGAGCTAGATCCCAGAGAACGCAACGCAAAGTAGGCGATTATATTAGCATGCACACTACCCTATATACACATATAAACAAATTTAGTTTTAAAAAACCTTCATGGGAGGGTTTCCTTAGGGACAGAATGAAAGCTATGTAGGTTGCTAACAAACATCTATAGGAATATATAGGAATATATAGGAAAGTAGGTTATTCAGATAATTTCATGAGAGGCACATTTACTGTATGGTGCATCTGTTTAAACCCAATTCATTTTTCATTAGGTCTCCTATATATGTATAGATATAGGGTAACAATTCTATAAGGATCTACAGTATGTACTGAATCATCACTTACATGTCATTCTATAATCAGCTGTCATGGAAAAGCATTGCATGTAGAAGGGCCTAGTTTAGAGGGAAAAAAAAACAGGCGTGTATTATTGTAATTTAATTGATATAGTTATATCCATCTTTTGATTGACATTTGACAGAAAAACTGGCATAGCGCCTACACCCAGCAGCTGCCTCATGCATTAAAGAAGCACTCCCAGTCATTATTTTTCTCTAGGTCTGTGTAAATATCAGTGTATTCTAGTGTCAGAGTATTAATATATTCAATGGTCGCTGTCTTCATTTTTATCCAGCACCGTTCTTCTTCTCTTCTGAGCCACGTGATGGCAATTCGGTTTCTTGGAACACACTGTGTTTTGTGTGACCCGAAAGTGGCTTATACAAAATAAGTCTATGGAGCGTTAGAACAAGGCCTCATAGACTTACATTGTAAAAGAGACTTCAGTCTCATGCACCGAGCGCAGTGTGACCCAAAGAGTCTAAACTGACTCAGAGGAGGAGCAGTGCTGGACACCGGAGAAGACAACGATCGGTAAGTACATTAGCACACTCACACTACACTAATACATTTACAAAGGTTTGGGGAAAATAAAATGTTAATATTGTAATATTCACCAAATTACAGCAATCATTTTTTTTTTTTACAGTGCACCAACATTTGTATAGTACTGACAATACTGGCTAGCAATTAAGAAACGATCATGTCCCATAAATCTTATTGTTTTATCGCCACATACATATGTTACGGCGATCACTTAAAATAAGTCACATTACCAGATCTGGCCATCAAATGTTTTCCTCTAGAGTCATTAATTTTTTTTTTCAGATTTTTACAAAATGTATATTATATATCATGGACGCTATGTTACAACCTAAGTTCACACAAACATAGAAATAAAATTGTCCGATTTTTATCAAGAAAATATGAATGATTTTTATCAGTATTGTCATACCTAAACAATATATTATATACTACCGTATATACTGTATGGTAATCATTATATACATCAACAGTCTACAACATTTACAAGGCTGTACAATTTCTCATGTTAATAATGGCAATGTATCTGCAAAAATTACCTGCTATATGGTTGATCCGTATAGGATCTGATTTGTTTTGCGCACCCACAGACTTGAATAGACGGTTCTCATATGAAAAACAGAAGGGACTAGCGCATGATGCAATTTGTTTTAAATGTGGATATTTGGTCAATGAGAAAAAACTGTGATCTGAAAAGTCAAATCAAATAACATTAGCCCTCATTCTGTCCATGTCATGTCAGTTTTCTTCAAGGACAACACTTGTACCGAAAATACAATCGTGTGAACATATCCATTCACAATAGTTTTGCAGTTCCCACTAGAGAAAAATCATGTGAGCCTTCATTTGGAAAATGTATAAATAAAAAGTGAGTATCCAGGACGATATGCTATTATTGCAATATAATATTTAGAGAGGACCTGTCACCAGGTCAAAAGTGTCAAGTTTTTGCTCTTATTTTATTTCATAAATTGAGAGTGCTGGTGACATGTTCAGATACATACAGTTAAGTCCATATATATTTGGACAGACACAACATTTTTCTAATAGACCTTACCACAATGAATTTTAAGCAAAACAATTCAGATGCAGTTGAAGTTCAGACTTTCAGCTTTCATTTGAGGGTATCCACATTCAAATTGGATGAAGGGTTTAGGAGTTTCAGCTCCTTAACATGTGCCACCCTGTTTTTCATGGGACCAAAAGTAATTGGACAAGGGAGAAGGACTTGGCTGACAGGGAGAAGGACTTGCCTGACAGGGAGAAGGACTTGGGGATCCTAGTTAATGATAAACTTACCTGGAGCAGCCAGTGCCAGGCAGCAGCTGCCAAGGCAAACAGGATCATGGGGTGCATTAAAAGAGGTCTGGATACACATGATGAGAGCATTATACTGCCTCTGTACAAATCCCTAGTTAGACCGCACATGGAGTACTGTGTCCAGTTTTGGGCACCGGTGCTCAAGAAGGATATAATGGAACTAGAGAGAGTACAAAGGAGGGCAACAAAATTAATAAAGGGGATGGGAGAACTACAATACCCAGATAGATTAGCGAAATTAGGATTATTTAGTCTAGAAAAAAGACGACTGAGGGGCGATCTAATAACCATGTATAAGTATATAAGGGGACAATACAAAAATCTCGCTGAGGATCTGTTTATACCAAGGAAGGTGACGGGCACAAGGGGGCATTCTTTGCGTCTGGAGGAGAGAAGGTTTTTCTACCAAAATAGAAGAGGATTCTTTACTGTTAGGGCAGTGAGAATCTGGAATTGCTTGCCTGAGGAGGTGGTGATGGCGAACTCAGTTGAGGGGTTCAAGAGAGGCCTGGATGTCTTCCTGGAGCAGAACAATATTGTATCATACAATTATTAGGTTCTGTAGAAGGACGTAGATCTGGGGATTTATTATGATGGAATATAGGCTGAACTGGATGGACAAATGTCTTTTTTCGGCCTTACTTACTAACTCACTAATTGACTCCAAGGCTATTCGATGGACAGGTGTGGGCAATCCCTTCATTATGTCATTCTCAATTAAGCAGATAAAAGGCCTGGAGTTGATTTGAGGTGTGGTGCTTGCATTTGGAAGGTTTTGCTGTGAAGTAAACATGCGGTCAAAGGAGCTCTCCATGCAAGTGAAACAAGCCATCCTTAAGCTGCGAAAACAGAAAAAACCCATCCGAGAAATTGCTACAATATTAGGAGTGGCAAAATCTACAGTTTGGTACATCCTGAGAAAGAAAGAAAGCACTGGTGAACTCATCAATGCAAAAAGACCTGGAAGCCCACGGAAGACAACAGTGGTGGATGATCGCAGAATAATCTCCATGGTGAAGAGAAACCCCTTCACAACAGCCAACCAAGTGCACAACACTCTCCAGGAGGTCGGCGTATCAATATCCAAATCTACCATAAAGAGAAGACTGCATGAAAGTAAATACAGAGGGTTCACTGCACAGTGCAAGCCACTCATAAGCATCAAGAATAAAAAGGCTAGACTGGACTTTGCGAAAAAACATCTAAAAAAGCCAGCACAGTTCTAGAAGAACATTCTTTGGACAGATGAAACCAAGATCAACCTCTACCAGAATGATGGAAAGAGAAAACTATGGTGAAGGCGTGGTACAACTCATGATCCAAAGCATACCACATCATCTGTAAAACACGGCGGAGGCAGTGTGATGGCTTGGGCATGCATGGCTGCCAGTAGCACTGGGTCACTACTCACTAGTGTTTATTGATGATGTGACACCGGACAGAAGCAGCCGAATGAATTCTGAGGTATTCAGAGCCGTACTGTGTGCTCAGATCCAGCCAAATGCAGCCAAACTGATTGGTCATCGTTTCATACTACAGATGGACAATGACCCAAAACATAAAGCCAAAGTAACCCAGGAGTTTATTAAAGCAAAGAAGTGGAATATTCTTGAATGGCCAAGTCAGTCACCTGATCTCAACCCAATTGAGCATGCATTTCACTTGTTAAAGACTAAACTTCAGACAGAAAGGCCCACAAACAAGCAGCAACTGAAAACCACCACAGTGAAGGCCTGGCAGAGCATCAAACAGGAGGAAACACAGCGTCTGGTGATGTCCATGAGTTCAAGACTTCAGGCAGTCATTGCCAACAAAGGGTTTTCAACCAAGTACTAGAAATGAACATTTTATTTAAAATTACTTAATCTGTCCAATTACTTTTGGTCCCTTTAAAACTAGGGTGGCACATGTTAAGGAGCTGAAACTCCTAAACCCTTCATCCAATTTTAATGTGGATACCCTTAAATGAAAGCTGAAAGTCTGAACTTCAACTGCATCTGAATTGTTTTGTTTAAAATTCATTGTGGTAATGTCTATAACCAAAATTAGAAAAATGTTGTCTCTGTCCAAATATATATGGACTTAACTGTAGGTACTGCATCCCTCCACCCTGATGCACGTTTCACCTTGCCTCTTCCAAGGGCACCAACATTCTCAATTCAGTTAATTATTTACCAATGTATACTTCTGGCATCTAATTCTAAACTTTCCATCAGCGCCTTAGACTCTTGACAATACAGCTCTGGCAAAATTTAAGAGACCACTGCAAAATGTTCAGTTTGTCTGATTTTTCTCTTTATAGATATATTTTTGAGTAAAATGTAAATAGTTCTTTTAGTCTATAAACTTCTGACATGTCTCCGAATTTCCAAGCAATAAATTTGGTATTTTTTTCTGACAAAGAAAAATGGTCAAAATTTAAAAAGTGCCTTCAGACCTCAAATAATGCAAAGAAAACAAGTTCATAATCATTTAGAAACAACAATACTAATGTTTTAACTCAGGAAGAGTTCAGAAATCAATATTTTGTGGAATAACCATGATTTTTAATCACAGCTTTCATGCGTCTTGGAATGCTTTCCACCAGTCTTTCACACTGCTCCTGGCGCAAAAATTTAAGCAGTTCTTTGTTTGATGGCTTGTGACTATCCATCATCCTCTTGATTACATTCCAGAGGTTTTCAATGGGGTTCAGGTCTGGAGATTGGGGTTTTGATGTGGTGGTCTCTTAATTTTTGCCAGAGCTGTATACTTGAATCTTGCACTTGCACTTTAATTTCACACAGCTAAACTATGCATCCTAGTCTGTTTCACATAGTTATAGTGTTGCAAGTACTGCTACTTCTAAGCTCCAGACCCTGGCCATATATATATATATACTGGAATCGTATACTAGTATTTTGATTTGAATTAGGTTCTGGAAGCACGCTTGCATTGTGGCTATACAGATTTATTTTATGCATTATCCACTGGTTTTTATGTATTATGTTTTTAGTTGCTACTAGATAACTACACTGATAACTCTGTACTTGTATATAGATTCCATATATACTTGTGATGCATATTTGCATTGGACTGTTTTGATATGTATTGTGCAGGATTTATTGTCTTTGACTATGAAGACTTATATTTATTTTCATTGCTGCGCCTCCTCTTGGCATGAGGCACTTTACATTTTATGAATTTATGTAATTTGGATCAAAGTCAATAAAGATATATTTTTATTAATACTATATTAAGCATCCCAATCCTAGATTATTTTCTAGATTTAGTATGTCAACATCGTTGAAAAACCCTTGACAGACACAATGTCTATGCGTACATATATAGATACTAGATTGTGGCCCGATTCTAATGCATCGGGTATTCTAGAATATGCATGTCCCCGTAGTATATGGACAATGATGATTCCAGAATTCGCGGCAGACTGTGCCCGTCGCTGATTGGTCGAGGCAACCTTTATGACATCATCGTCGCCATGGCAACCATTATGACATCTACGTCGATACTGTGCCCGTCGCTGATTGGTCGAGGCCTGGCAGCCTCGACCAATCAGAGACGCGGGATTTCCAGGACAGACAGACAGACAGACAGAAAGACAGACAGACAGACAGACGGAAAAACCCTTAGACAATTATATATATAGATGAATAGTATAGAAATTTTGTAACACAGGATCATAAAATCATATATATTTTTTTTAAATCCAGTAGTCTTACAGCACATATGTTGGGATTTATTAAGCCAATAGAAAAAGGTAAGGAAGGACATATCTGTGTAGGGGCTGTATACATAAGGTGATAGAATGTTAATCAAGACTATTTGCAAAGTTACTTTACTAGATATTATAAATGTATTAAAAGAACAACCAAAAAGATTGTAAAGGTCACAGCTTCTACTGTGAATTAAATGTGGCAAGTGGAACCATATGAAAATTAAAATAAAATATGATTAAATGTGCGCTATACGGATAAAAAGATTAATACTAAAATCCTTTCCAGTAAATACAATTTAAAACTGATAAGAGAAATTTCACTGAAATAGTCATTCTTTCTCTAGATACTAATATTAATGCATGACTTTGTCATGCCCAGTACAGGTCCTGAGGGGGCAGCACATGACGCAAGAAGCCTTTCTTTAGTGCTTGTTTATTCTCTGTATAATATTCCACCCCCTTAGGCCCTGCACTAGTCTAACCAGTGTGCTAGGCTCGCCAGGAATATATTCACCTCTGCAACAAATGTTTTATATTTTTCAAACAAATCTAATTAGGAAAAGCTTTGTGATAGGTCTTAATTAAAAATGTCCTACTGTTTTAGAATTACAGTTCCTATGTGGAATATGTGTAACAGACAATCAACAGAGGAGATGTTAACCGTTCTCTAGCGTGTAATTCCTAAAATTATCATTATTTTTTTCTTTTTACTATTTTATAAGCAATGAAAGAATTAAAATAATATTATTGCATGCAGCAGTGGTCATAGGAGAATTTATATCAAGGCATAAACTCTACTTTTATAGCGTAAAAAAGTCACACATTTTGGTTTATGTCTTCTTTGTGTGAAAATTTGCTACTTTTACAATTGTACGCCACTCCCAACAATTTTAAAAAGTGCATGTCGGGGGGTGGTAAACTACGGAATAGGTGCAAGTCAGATTGCATGGAGACTTTTTTAAGAAATTGTAAGAAAAATTTCACACTGTTCACTTCAGTGGGGCACTGGTGCAAAAAATTGAAGAAGCAGCTCTGGACAGAAGTGTTGTATTTAAAAATGCACCAAATCTAACAAATATTGTGTGACAACTTGAGAGATTCAAGGCCAATAATGACAACAAAGTCACAGGCAAATCTGACTTTAATAACTAATGATACATGCATCATGTAGGGGCAGATATCCTGTGTCCAGAGATGTGTCACTAACTGGACTGCTTGGTGTAGTTTTAATAAAATCCCTGTTTTCACTCCTGTAGCTGTAGCAGCAAATCCTGAGCTGTATATAACCCCGACCACATTGCTGATTGGCAGCTTCCTGCGTACACTGTTAGCAAGCTTCCAATCAATGGAGGGGCTGAGGATACACTGATTAGCTGGTCTGACTGGCACACAACACCTAGTCTTCTATTGATAATCTCCTGCTTATAAAACACTGATTGTATTGAAACTACATCAAATTGCTGAGCAAGTAACACATCTCTGGAATCAGGCTCTCTGCCTGTACATTATACTGCTCTCAGATTAAATATAAGAAACCTGCTGACAAATTCTCTTTAAGGCCTAATGGGGTAGTGCTGGACACAGGGTTTCAAAGAACAGCAAAGAGAGAGCCCCTGTGTCATGCAATGCCCCTTCTCAGATCCTGCAGTATATCACATTGCATTAGTTTTCCATGAAGTGTTTCCTTAATATATAATTTGCATTTTGCATTTAGAAAATGAAGTCATGATGCATAAACATACTCATCCTACACAGTTCCCAGTACTTGGCTCTCACATGACAAGGCAGCTGCTGGGTTTCAGGCCGTCAGCTCATTCCATCTTGTAGAACAAAGTTTTCAGAAAACCAAATCCCTTTTCTGTTTCCTTTCTTTGAAAAATGTTTGAGTCAGTAAACAAGCATCAGTTGTTTGCAGCCCCTCCACACAGCTGTGACCTTCCATAGAAGGGGAAGCAGACTCTCCATCACTGACATAATCCGATGACATTTCCTTTAAGGGAATGTATCACCTATATTTTTTTTTTACTAATTAAAACCAGATGCAAATTCTTTCTTTTCTCTTTTTGTTTTCTGATTTTTTTTCCTTCTATTTTCTGAACATATTTATAGGACCTGCCATCTTGACTCAGCTGCTCATAACAGCATTCAGAGATATTTTTTACATCAGTTACATGGATAATAGGAATCGTCAGTCTGGAGTTGCTCAATTATTTCTATGGGAGAGTATTGTAGGCAGACTGTGCCCTGTACAAGAGAGGAGGTGCATCACATATTATTAATTTTTATGGCACCATTCATTCCATGGGGCTGTACATATGAAAAGTGTTTACATTAAAAAAAACATAGATACATTTCAATAAATTATCTAACACTGACAGGTACAGAGAGGTGATGACCCTGCCTTTAAGGGCTTACAATCTATAGGACATTGGGGAAGGAGACAATAGGTTGGGACGTTGCGGCAGCTCCAGTGGTGGTGAGGTGACAGCTTACTTGAAGAAATGGGTTTTTAAGTTCTGTTTGAAAGTTCTGAATGTGATGGAATCGGACATCTTGGGGCACAGAAGAGATTTTGGGGATACTTGAGATAAGTTTTGGAGGCTATAATGAGGAATGTATAAGAGTGGAGGAGAGAAGAAGGACTTGGGAGAATCAGAGATTACGTAAGGAAAGATATCAGGAAATTAGTTTGGAAATATACAGAGGAGACAGATTATGGACAGCTTTGCAGGTCAATGTTAGTAGTTTGTACTGTATATGTTGGGGAATTGGGAGCCAATGAAGAGATTTGTAGAGGAGAAGAAGTCGAGGAGTAGCGAAGAGAGATGTGGATTAGTTCTGCAGCAGAGTTAAGGATAAAATGGAGAGGTGCAAGACTGTTAGCAGAAAGGCAACAGAGGAGGATATTGAGATATTGCAGTAGTCAAGGTGGGAGATGATGAGGGCACGCACTAGACTTCTGGTAGGTTCAGAGTTGAGGATTATCTGTTAAAACAGGCTCCAGTGTCAGACAGAACTTCATTCTTTGAATATTGGAATTCATCTTCAATACACACGGTACCCCAACCAAGGAGAACCTGATAAAGAGGCAACAGCAGCTAGTGAATATAGAATTGTGCTGTTCTTTTGCACAGTTCATGAGGTGAGCACATATATATCTTCTCTGCTTTCTTTCTTAACCTGTAACTCTCCTTTTTTGCATATCGTAGATTTCCATGTATAATCGGAGGTAGATGCTGTGTTAACTACATGTAGATGTTATCTGTCCTTGTAATCCTGCCTGTGATGATACCGAGATTATCAATAATTAGTGATGAGCGAATATATTTGGCACTATTCGTTACTCGCACAAATAGTATGGTATTTGGGCTATGCATTACTCGGCGATTAATTAGGTATTCGCCTCGGTATATTTGAGTGACCCACCCAGCATGTTTAGTGCTTTATTTGCAACCAATGAACATGCTGGGCTGGTTTGCCAATCACATTAATGTCAGTGCCATCTTTACTGAGGCAGTACTGTGATTGTCTGGCCTTCCAGCGTCATAGGGACTATTTCAAGGCTGCCGGTGTCATCTTGCGCACATTGCAGCCGGAAACAGTGTAGTTTCAGTGTAAAAACAGTCAAAGGAGCGTAGGGACAGTGATAGAAAGTGAGCGTTATTTATTCCAAAAAGCTCTTTTAAGAGCTGAAGGCTGTCAAGATTACTTGTTTTTGTTTGTTAGGTGGGGATTTAGTGGAGAGAGATTTAATAGGAGGGAAGGTGGGTGAAAGGCAGGCACCTGGGTGTTCTGATCATTGCAAGTACATGCTGCAGTTCTCTGCTAATTTCCACTTAAAATACCTAATATTGTCTAGCAGTTGTGCGACTGGCGCAATCCAGGTAGAGATAATCATAGATGACAATTTAGCAGGGGCAATAATCTTCATTACATCGCACTTGGAGTCTGTCAGCGTGCTGATTGAAAAATTTATACTTTCCCATTGGTTTAAAAAATAGCATATCTTTATCTAGCAGTTGTGCGACTGGCGCAATCCGGGTATAGTTAATATTACGTGACAATTTAGCAGGGGCAATAATCTCCATTACTCCGGATTTGGAGTGTGTCAGCAAGGAAATTGATAGGGAGTACAAGTTTCACCATTTCACAATGTGCCAAGTTTTCACAAAGTACAAAACTTTAGCCATGTGAGGTAAACATTAGTGATGGGCGAACCCCCCAATGATCGGAATCGGTGGGTTCGCCCGAGTTTTTCAAGTTCGGGGCCGGAGATTACGCGAACTTGCACCTGAACCCTGAGCTTGGACTTTACAGATATGGGATGTGGCGGGGGGAAGTGCAGTGAACAGCCGAGTGCAGTGAATATCGCCGGAAGGTAATGAGCGTCCCCGGAAGCAGATGCAGCCAGGAGACAGCGGGATGGGAGGACGCATCGCTGGACAGGTAAGCATAATATTTATAATGTTTATTATTAATTTTATGTTTTCTTTTACAGACCCTGGACTCAAATTGGACCCAAACTGTAACACAGGTTTCCCACGGAACTTTACTATAGTTCGGGTTTGCCCATCCCTAGTAAACATACATGACAACTAAGTACTTGTTGCAGAAGGAGGAGGAGGTGATTTCATGAACAAAATGGATTTGGATGGTAAGGGATAGGTGTTAAGACAACTTTCCAAACAAAACATTTGGGCTGCTCTTACATTACGTTGCTGTCATTCGTAGGGCTTACAAAGTCGCCGGAAATCCAGCCCTTGTTCAATTTTAGTAGAGTCAGCATGTCTGCATTTTCTGTTGACAGGCGTGTGCGCATATCCGTTATGATTGCACCAGTCAAACTAAAAACCTGCTCAGACAACACACTTTCAGCAGGGCATGGCAGCACCTCCAAGGTGTAGAAGGAGAAAGCGGGCCAAATGTGGAGCTTGGACAACTGATAGTTAAAAGGCACTGAAGAATAAGGAAGGATGCTGGTATGGTCGCTTAAGTAGACTTTCAGCATCTTGGTCACTGTACCAAACATTGTGTGTTCGGTAAGGGTCCTGAACTTTACAGTTCGGGTTTGCCCATCCATAGTAAACATACATGACCACAAAGTACTTGTTGCAGAAGGAGGAAGGAGGAGGGAGGTGATTTCATGAACAAAATGAATTTGGATGGTAAGGGATGGATGTTAAGACAACTTCCCAAACAAAACATTTGGGCTGCTCTTACATTACGTTGCTGTCATTCGTAGGGCTTACAAAGGCTTCAGTAGACTTTCACCATCTTGGTCACCTTCTCCCTCCTTGTCATAGTTACACCCAAATATAGCCCTTGCTGATGTGACGGTCTCATGAAAATGTGTCAGTTGGTGGACATCCCCCCCTGAGTTGCACCTGGTGTGCGTGGCCCTCCCTCATAATCCTTTTGAGTGATAAGAGCCGGTACCTCTGCCAGCAGCATTGTCTGATAGTAATCTTTTTATCAACTCTTACATAATGGCCCTCTGGCATACATGCACTGAAAATGGCACGTCTGCCTCTGACATGAGAAAAGCAGATTTCTCCTTGTACCGTGGGTCAAGAAAGGTGCACAGCCAGTATTTCATGTTGGATAAAATGTGTTTCATGCAAGGGTCATGGGAAAGGCATCTGGACATGAATTCTGCCATGTCTGGCAGACTACAAAGAGTCGAACGTTCAGTCTCCTCACCATGCCCTCCTTCTCCTCTTCAGGCCATCCATGCTGGGCAGGCATGAAGCTGTGATTGGGAGACCTCTCTGTATAGCAGACCAAAAAGTCCTGTTCCACCTCATCCTACTCCTCCTCCTGTCCCTCCTCATCACCCAATGTGGCTTGAGAATATTGTGTGAGGCTGGGCTGTGTGGTATCAGCCACTGTAAAGACTGCTGCATAGCCACCTGCTCAGCATTCAAAGCTTCCTCTTTGAGATTCTGCAGCTAATGTTTTAATAGACAGAGAAGCGGGATGGTTACACTGACATTAGCGTCATCAGCGCTCGCCATCTTGAAGCACTACTCAAAGTTTTGAAGAACCTCAGAAATGTCATCGATCCACGTCCACTCGGCAGTTGTTATGTGTGGGGGCTGAGTGTTACTCTGACAGGCATTGTGAAGCTGGATTTCAGACACCTCAGCGCTGCTCACTAAGCCTTGCCAACATATGAACCGCCTACCGCCTCAACACATTTATCGAACTATCCCTGTGTTGCCCATTCAAAATTTACTTCAGAACCAGGATCTTTGTATCTTGTTCTCACATGCTTTATGCATTTAATAGCCCCCTGTGTCTGTAATTTTACACATATTGGTTGGTAACCGGTTGATGCAGCATTACATGAACACCCGATTTCTTACATTATGGCTGGTCAGAACATTGAAAGCAGTTGTTACCATCCACCTTTCGTGTCTCCCCTATTTCCTCATAGATTGTAAGTTTGTTAGCAGGGCCCTCATTCCTCTTGTTTATGTGATTATTGTTATTCTGCAATGTCTTTTATTGTCTGCACAAGTCCCCTCTAAAATGTAAAGTGCTGCAGAAGATGTTGGCGCTATAGAAATAAAATTATTTATTATTATTACTATTATTATTATTATTATTGTTAAAGGTCGAATTATAGCATGTGGGCAGGTTACAAATCAGTCGGTGACGAGGTGCCTGAGATGACTTTCGGAAACGTGCGCTGACAAGCCGTACCTTGGCAAGTAGGTCAGGCAAATCAGGGCATGTTTTTTAAAAAATCGTTGTACAACCAAATTCAGCTTGTGGGCCATGCATGTAACATGTTTACCAGCTTGCTGAGCTTTAAAGCCGCCACCAAGTTACACCCATTATCGCACACAACCAGACCTGGTTGGAGGTTCAGCAGGGAGAGACACTGATTGGTCTGTTCTTTTATCACCTTCAACAGCTCGGCTACAATATGAGCTTTATCACCAAAACACATGAGCTTCAGCAAAGCCAAGGCAGTGCTGCAGACCTCCCAGCTGGGGAGACTACTTTCGGTGAGGAGGAGGAGAAGAGACAGGAACTGTAATATGAGGAGACTAAAACCCTGATAGAAGTTGGGACCACTATTCTTGGTGTGGGTAAGATGTTTGAAGTTCCAGCCTCTGACTCTGTCCCAGACTCCACCAGGTTCAGCCAGTGTGTCATAAAGAAAATGTAGTGTCCCTATGCACAAGAACTTGTCCACGTGTCTGTGGTAAAGTAGACCTTCCCTGTGACTGTGTTGGCCAGAGCACGGCTGATATTGTGCAACACATGCTTATGTTACGCATTGATGGCACAGCGGAGAAAAATAGTGTCAGATGGTAAACAAGTACCGTGGGGCTGCCACCACCAAGAGGTTGCGGAAAGACTCAGTTCCCACAAGTCAAAATGGCAACATTTCCAGGGTTACCAATCTGGCAATGTGGGGGTTTAGCATTTTGGCCTGTGGGTGGCTGGATGTTTATTTCTGCTTTCTGTTAAATGTCTTGGTCAGGGACAAGTGAACGCTGCATTGGGAAAATAAACTGGATGTGGTTGATGACTGTTGTGTCTGTGCAACTACAGGTTGTGGGCAGGAGGCATCAGCACCTGCTTCATAGACAGCAGATTCACAGTATGTGCACACGCTGCAGATTACTCTGCCGATTTTTCCAGACTGATTTTGGTAAATCCGCAGGTAATCCGCACTGCGGATTTTCTGCGGAATTACCATGGATTTACCGTTTTTTTGCGTTTTTTGTGCTGATTTCACCTGCGGTGTTACACCTGCAGATTCCTATTATGGAGCAGGTGTAAACCGCTGCGGAATCCACACAAAGAATTGACATGCAGCGGAATATACAACGCAGCCTTTCAGCGTGTTTTTTTTCCGCAGCATGTGCACTGTGGATTTTGCTTTCCATAGGTTTACATGGTACTGTGAACTCATGGAAAACAGCTGCGAATCAGCAGCGTCAAATCCGCTGCGGATCCGCAGCAAAATCCGCAGCGTGTGCACATACCCTTAGAAGGCTGTAACACAGGGGAAAGGGCAGTGGTTTCACCCTCAGACACAGATTTTGACCCAGGAGTTCTGCCCACCTACTGGGGTGCTTGGCTGCCATGTGCTTCTGCATGCTGATGGTACTCAGGTTGGCAGTGTTCTTGCCTCTTCTTAGCTTGGTATGGTAGGTGCTGAAAATTACAGTTGTTTTGTCTGAAGGACTTTCAGAAAAAAAACTGCCATACAGAGGAACAATGCACCCTTGGCCTGTTATCTAGCTGAGTGGGGGAACTCTGTGGAACAGTTGACCGAGTTCTCCCTCTGGTCAAACCACTAACTCTTCTTGCCTGTTTTCGTGCTATGGATCCAACCCTCTCTGCACTGCTGTGCTCTCTAGGTATGCCACCATGTCAGGTTGGTTCAATTGCCTCATCATCGAGAACGTTGTCTTCCAATTCATCAATCTGATCCTCCTTCTGAGTTGAGATTTTAGGCTGATCTGATGGCAACTGTGCATCATGATTATCTTCCACCTCTTCAGACATGAATTGACCCTCTCCAATGTGGCTGTCTCCTGGCCGTGGGTGCTCAAATGTTTGGGCATCACTCCACTCCACCTCCTCATGACCCTCTTTAATGGTGCACATTGAGATTACAAGGGAATGTAAACAGTTCCTCAGAGTGGCCAGCGTTGAGGTCATATGTCTCCTGGGATTCTTGATGGTGGTAGGAAGGAGGATCAGGTTGAGGATTCAGAGGCCCAGTCTCTTGACTACTGAGACTGGACCATGTGGAAGACTTTGTGGTGCTGCTTGTCAACACATTTGAGTCTTTGTCTGCCATCCAACCCACATCATCCTGGCAATTGTCTGGGTTCATCATCAGTGGTGTACCATGCTGACCACATTTTGACAGGAAGCTAGAACGAGATCCAGTCACGTTCTGATCGGTAACAAGGCCAGGGCGGGCACATCCACGTCCCTTAACATCACCCTTTCTCATATTAAATGCTTTATGCTTATGAAAAAAAATCCTGGCTTTATTTTTGACAAGTACCCTCACAGAGGTGTTATGTACAAATTCAATATATCTAGCAATGTGTGGCAATTTTTTCTAAGATATCAGCTTTATTACACACAGCAACAGCAGACTCACGACAGTTAGAGATAAATAGTCATTAGTGATGAGCGAGAGTGCTCATTGCTCGGGTTTTCCTGAGCATGCTCGGGTGGTCTCCGAGTATTTGTTAGTGTTCGGAGATTAAGTTTTCATCTCCGCAGCTGAATGATTTACAGCTACTAGACAGCTTGATTACATGTGAGGATTCCCTAGCAACCAGGCAACCCCCACATGTACTCAGCCTGGCTAATAGCTGTAAATCATTCAGCTGAGGCGATGAAACTTAATCTCCGAACACTAACAAATTCTCGGAGATCACCAGAGCGTGCTCGGGAAAACCCAAGCAACGAGTACACTCGCTCATCACTAATAGTCATGTTTGCATATCTCTGCAGGCTTTGCGCCAGTCGCACAACTGCTAAATAATGATACACCTTTTATTAAACAAATAGAAAATGTGTAGGCTTGTGAAGGTTGGTCAATGGCACTCCTGTCTCTTTCCCTTGAGGAGGCTGCTTCCAAGTAAAATGAGGCTTGTACATATTCCTGACATGGGTTTCAGGCTTGACTGACTTACCCTCGCTTGCATACACTGTATTCAGAATTTAATTCTAATGCAAAATTTTGGTGTCTCTTAGAATCCAATTTACTGACATTGATCATAGAGCTCCCCCAACTCCTGTATTATATTCACTTTACAGCAGCTTTACTCGCTATGACAGTTGTTCCATTAGGATCTGATGGAAAAATGAACTGTGGAGCTTACAAAACGCAGGTTTCACAGCACCTGCTGGCACTCTGTTAATTGTCAGCTAGGGCAGCATAATGACATGGTGGTGGACATGGTGGTGGTGGCGGGCAATGCCCAAAATTCAAATGGGTATGTTTGAAATGGCATTATAAAGAGATGGGGAATATGTATTCCACTATCTTGCTAACTATTTGGCATGAGGGAGGGACCTCCTGAATGTAGTAGTGAGAGCTCTCCCAAATGTATGATACAGGGTCACCTGAGGGCCCTTACCAAACTCAGGTTTCACAGCACCTGCTGGCACTCTGCTGTCAGCGAGGGCCGCATAATGACATGGCGATGGACATGGTGGCGGTGATGGACAAAGCCCAAAATTCAAGTGGGCATGAAAAATATAGCCAAAACGCTCCATGTGAACATATGCTAAATGGGATGTATTTTTAGTTTGCGTTAAATACATGTAATTATGAAGGAAATAATGTTTCTTAGCATTTTTCCCTTTAAAAAAAATTTTTGTTTGGTTTGGTAGTTTTTTTAAAAAATTTGAAAAACCAGCACAATAGTCTAATAACATTATTCCCAGATACCATATGTGAGTCAGAAAGGCATGCAGGCATCTTCTCCATGCTGTTCCCATTCTTTTTAGCTCTTTACCATCCATTTCAGCTTTTTTCTCATGCCACTAGACCTGTTTGCTTGGTCCAGCAGAAAAATATTCGGCTTCCCCTTGACTTGCATTGGATTCGTTATGAAGATTTTCCCAAATCCGAATATTTCACTATTCGATCATCACTATCACTAATGCTAAGTTGAACATATGGTGAATTTTTGATGTTGCAGCATTTGTGAACCTATAAGCTAAGTTGCGTTACTCTCATTTTTCATTGCGTTTTTTTTGAGAATTTTTTTTACATGCATTTTCATTCAATTTTTTTTATCTGCAGATATTTCCTGGGATTTGGCTTTGATTAAAGTATATTGATAAAGCCGTTTCTACTATGTTTAAATCATTTCATTCTACAAAAAAACTAGAATAGGCAAGAATAGATCTAACTTACCTCTGAAGGTGAGTAATATGCAGTATTTTAATTTAAAATGCAAATTCCTATTCATTCACTGCCAAAAATCGGGAACTAATTGAGCAATAAAACATAATTGTTGTGCTGGCCTCGTGATCATTCTTCACTTGAGCAGCTTTGAATGACTCTTCATTTTAATTACAAGTTGAAAGATGGATATTGGAAACATTTAAGTGATGCACTGGAGCTAAAATAGGTCAAAAATCCTAATTTATCACTGACCACTGGAAGAAGCTCAAACAAAATGGAAATTTCCTAATTTGAGAGAAAATTCATTTTTATAATACTATAATAGTTTATAAGGCTGAGAAATATGCCTATACAGTTCAGCGAGGAAAACTGATTCTTTCCCTTTACCATCACACATCAAATATCAGAACCAAAGCATAGTGCAGTGGTTCCATTGACTATGTGGATGATGCTGGATTAAATGAGCATCCACAGTACAAAGCCATGATCCTTACAGTACTATTGGCCCAGGACTGCTGTGAATAAAAAGCCACTAACTATATCAAAGGCATTTACAGGATTCTGGCAAGAACTTAAGTTTTCCATCTTCTCCATTCTGTGAGACGGCGTATATACTAATGCACTCGGATGACACCAATGTCCAATGCTTTGAATGCACTCATAGACTTCTATGAATGCACATAATTCGATATATGCTGCTACTGCCAGTCACAGAATGCAGTGATTTTTTTCATGCCGACTCAGCTTGAGAAAATTAACGTGCTATCCAGTGAAACATAGCACTTGTGTGAGTTATACGCTGGCTACTCGCCAGTGTGAGCGAGCCCTTAAGGAAACTGTAGGGCATGGATCCCAAACAGGAACTTCTCCAGGAAGTTTGCGTTACTGTTCGGGTTCCGCTGCCAAACATAGGGTATTTCCCATGCTGTCATCTGTGTGAGATTGTGGTGGACGGTGCGGTCCAAATACCGGAAGTGAACGCAAAGCCTGGAAGACATGCACACGTGTCACTTCCGGTAAACCTGCGCTCCATAATGCCGCCCAAAGACTGCAAATGAGGATTCCATATGACATACAGGATTTACATTCCGCATGCGTCACTCCCTGTAAATCTGCTTTCTACAATGCAGTCCAAAGACTAGAAATGAAGTTGAACGCTGGATGACATATGGGAGAAACCAGAAGTGAGGACAGACGCTGAGGAACATGAGGGTGAGCAGGAATATACATGATAGGGACATTCCAATGGGGATTTTAGCTTACCAGGCCCCATAGAAAAAGGAGTCTTGACTTGACATGTGAGCTGCCTGCC
Organism: Ranitomeya variabilis; assembly: GCF_051348905.1. NCBI lineage: Eukaryota > Metazoa > Chordata > Amphibia > Anura > Dendrobatidae > Ranitomeya > Ranitomeya variabilis. The sequence continues at coordinate 112,980,280 of NC_135237.1, read as the reverse complement.
AATGCAGGAGCTCTTAAAAACTCCCACATTTGCAATTTTTCTCTCCCCTGATGAATCCCCCGAATGGGGGAGGAAACAGGTAGGGAGATCGTACATGACTTGGTGGGTACAATTTAGTAGCCTTACTTGGGGACTGTCCTTGTAAGGACAGGAGCACTGCAGGGGCAAGACAGGGGATATTAGAAACTCTCCCCTTTTCCCTCTCCGATTCATACAACTGATTTATAGGCTCCTGCAGATCTGCAACCTACAAAAAAGGACTTCAATTTTGGTGAGTTCAAACCATTTATTATTGAGCACTGGTAACTTTCAGCACTTTGCACTTTATCACTTTCGGTTTGTTTGTCTGGATTTATCCATTGTTTTTAAGAAAACACACATTAAAGTTATGCTTTAGTTTAACTTGTCTCTCCTGGCTAGTTTGGATAATTGTTTAGAAAAGATATTTAAGTGGGTCAAACAGACTGTGCTTTTTGCTGATTTCTGAGATTGTAACAAAGACACTGTTAGGTGTCGAGTTCCCACCTCTGCACAGGAGGAATCTCGAACCACCTCCGCTGCGGTCTCCCATTCTTCTCCAGCCGCAGTGGAGCCTGCTCAGCGGAGACATCAGTCCCAGCATCTGACTCAGGCTGATACTGGGCGACTGGTTACTGCCACTATTGAGTGATACCGTCCGATACTTGAAAGTATCGGTATCGGAAAGTATCGGCCGATACCGGCAAAGTATCGGATCCAATCCGATACCGATACCCGATACCAATACAAGTCAATGGGACTCAAGTATCGGACGGTATTCCTGATGGTTCCCAGGGTCTGAAGGAGAGGAAACTCTCCTTCAGACCCTGGGATCCATATAAATGTGTAAAATAAAGAATTAAAATAAAAAATATTGCTATACTCACCTGTCCGACGCAGCCTGGACCTCAGCGAGGGAACCGGCAGCGTTGTTTGTTTAAAATTCGCGCTTTTACTTGGTTACGTGAAGTCCCGGCTTGTGATTGGTCAGGGCGGCCATGTTGCCGGGACGCGGACCAATCACAGCAAGCCGTGACGAAATTACGTCACGGCTTGCTGTGATTGGTCCGCGTCCCGGCAACATGGCCGCCATTAACCAATCACAAGCCGTGACGTCACGGGAGGCTGGACATGCGCGTATTTTAAAAAGCGCGCGTGTCCAGCCTCCCGTGACGTCACGGCTTGTGATTGGTTAATGGCGGCCATGTTGCCGGGACGCGGACCAATCACAGCAAGCCGTGACGTAATTTCGTCACGGCTTGCTGTGATTGGTCCGCGTCCCGGCAACATGGCGCCGTGACCAATCATAAGCCGGGACGTCACTGGAGGCTGGACACGCGCGCTTTTTAAAATACGCGCATGTCCAGCCTCCCGTGACGTCACGGCTTGTGATTGGTTAATGGCGGCCATGTTGCCGGGACGCGGACCAATCACAGCAAGCCGTGACGTAATTTCGTCACGGCTTGCTGTGATTGGTCCGCGTCCCGGCAACATGGCCGCCCTGACCAATCACAAGCCGGGACTTCACGTAACCAAGTAAATGCGCGAAATTTAAACAAACAACGCTGCCGGTTCCCTCGCTGAGGTCCAGGCTGCGTCGGAGAGGTGAGTATAGCAATATTTTTTATTTTAATTCTCTCTTTTACACATTATTACATTAATGTTGTTGCGATACCCGATACCCGATACCACAAAAGTATCGGATCTCGGTATCGGAAATTCCGATACAGCAAATATCGGCCGATACCCGATACTTGCAGTATCGGAATGCTCAACACTAGTTACTGCTGTTCTTCCAGGCTCAGCCTTTGTAGCCAGTACTGGTCAGTGGCGGGCAGACGTCTCTGGGACTAAGTCCTGCTTTTCCCCTTCTGAGCATACCCAGGGAAAGACCTCTCATTGGAGTTCGGGGGTCACATGCTCAGATACTGCAGCAGCTCCCATTGGTCCTCTAGGAAGGTCCTGAAGTTGCTCAGGTACTGTAGCAGCTCTCATTGGCCCTCTAGGAAGGTCCTGAAGTTGCTGCAGCTATATAAGGTTCGCATGGCAGCACGGCCATGCGCTAGTATCAAACCAATGTCTATGAGCTCAGCGCCAGTGTGGTCATGTTTGGATGCGGTTAGGGTTTGGCTGAAATAAGCCCCTAGAATACCGGCACCTCCGGTGAGGAGTTTTGTATGAGTGTATTCAGGGCCTTAGCTGAAATAAGCCGCTAGAATACCGGCACCTCCGGTGAGGAGTTGTTTGTCTATTTTCTCTGACTGCATGACCACAGTTTGCTCTGGTTGGTAACTGTGTACCTCTGTGAGGTTAACAGGGCACAGCATCTTGTTCCTAGCGACTCTGTGGAGTTAACAGAGTTCGCTTATACCGCCATATAGCGCCGCCATTTGCCAGCAGCAGGTTCCTCTCCCGCACAGTGGACCCCGGGTTGCGAACGCACCAAATAATACATATATATATATATATATATACATATATATATACTCGGTGCCTAACAGACACAGCAAGAATAAAGGCCTTTATTTGAAATAAACACACAGACTCCTTTATTTGAAATAAAAACTCCCTACCCTCTTTTACCCATTTATTTTCAAAAATTATAAATAAAAAATCACCATATTCCTCACCTGTCAGATGGGAAGATAATCCATATATGTCCCTCGACAATCCGGATGGTTTGAAGAGCAGTCACATCAGTGATGCCGCTGTCCATGGCAGCCAGAATGGAAGCACTGCATGTGACCGGTGGTAACCTCAATGACATCACTGCCGGTCACAGGTAGGCAGGGCTTCTCACGCTCTGCTCAGTGTGAATCAGCTGTCGTGGAGAGCAGTCGCATCACCAATGGGGAAATTTTATTTCAAATAAAGGAGTCTGTGTTTTTATTTTCAAATAAAGGAGGTTATTCTTGCTGTGCCTTTATTACAATATGACTATGGTATTAGTAATAGGGATGTCTTATAAATGGCTCTCCATTACTAACCTGTAGGCTTTATGTCTGCTAACGTTACAAGTCTGACAACAACCCCACAACTATTACCCCACTTGTTAAGTGCCAGAATTGGTGCAACAAGGGCCAATATCCATGGCCCTTTCCTAGGCTATCATTATCAGCTCAAATATGTCTGTTTAGCCTTTGCTGGTTATTGAATATAGGGGGACCCCATGTCATTTTTTGGGCAGTCTCCCCTATAATACCCAGTAATGGCTAAACAAACATCTTCAAGCTGATATTGGCCCATTCCCTGAATATTAGCATCAGCCTCCAGAAGTCGGTTTTCCTGCTGCTGTTCATGAAAATTACGGGAGGACCACACGCCATTTTTAGCTTCTATTTTTTTATTTATTCAAAAAATATACAGATTGTTTCACCAGAATGCTAATGTTCGGGGTCCGTACAGGACACCCTGTGCTGTGTGCAGAGCCGAACCCCGAACACAGACTTTAAACCAGAAGTATATCATCTGTGCCTGATAAAGCTTGGTGAAATGCTGCATAGCAGCCAATCACCTAGCTTACTGAGTGTGGGCACTTCCTGCTCAATCACAGCCATGAAAAGTATTGGCATGGCTGTGATTAGGTAGTGCAGCACGTGAGACAGCCTGTATAAAGGCAGGATCTCATGTTGTGCCGCCATTTTTAGTGTTGTCAGACAGGAGAAGAGAGTGCAGTCTAGTGCATACAGCTCCTATCTAGTCTTTACAGGCTCATTAATATTGCTGGCACAGAACCAAAGAAGAAAGGAGTATAAATGTCCACAAAACCATATTTAAAACCAATTATAAACTTTATTGCACAAACTAAATAATGAACAAATCCTTAATAATCATAAATATATATGCAGTAAGCAATATATATCAACATAGGTGTCAAGGGGAAATACACGGAAACCCTGTTGATAAAGCTACACCGCGAAACGCGCGTCCGGGGCCGCCGGGTGAAGTGTGGGTCGCTCCCCTTTGTACTGAGTATGGGTAAGTGTGCAATACATTGATTTGACAGCGGCATTTTTTGTCACTATTTCTCTGTTATTTGGGGACTATCTGATTAAGTATTGGGTTCCATATGCTGCTATGTTTACATTTATTTGCTGTTTACCCTGGGGATGAATTTTTGGGACTCACCTGTAACCTGGCCTACCGTGTTATTCCCCTTGACACCTCTGTTGATATATATTGCTTACTGCATATATATTTATGATTATTATGGATTTGTTCATTACTTATTTTGTGCAATAAAGTTTATAATTGGTTTTAAATATGGTTTTGTGGACATTTATACTCCTTTCTTCTTTGGTTCTATGTAATTGGAGTTGTTCTCTTGGTTGGGCACCCTTGGGGTGTTTAGGGAAGGATTTTTACCCTCAGCTACAGGATATATTGGTGCTTGCTGATTACATATACAAATATTGCTGGCACAGCCTAGTATACAGTGATGATCCAGCCTTGTGTATTGTGCTCATCCAGCCTGGTGCACATTATAGATATATATATATATATATTATATTATATATATATATATATATATATATATATATATATAATTTGTTTAACTTCCTTTTACTGTCTCCTGCTGGACTTGCTAGTAAATTTGGCACTTTTCCAATAGAGAGAGGGCATAAAGAGATAGCTGCAGCCATGATATTACAGTATATGTATACAGTTTTTCTGAAGCCATGTTTTGAACCTGAAAGTATGCAACATTCATCACCCAGCCTTTCATTACGTGTATAGTATTTCTAAGTCTTTATATTAGACCATTACTTCAAAGAAACACATGCTGCAATGTTTTTTTAATGCATATAAAAAATTCAGTTGTTTTAAATATTTATTACACATATTCACTTGTAACAATTTTAAGAAACTTCCACCATTTTCAACAAGATATATTGCAGTCCAGGACAGAAGTTTAAGATAGAATTTTGTGGTGTTAAATCTTCGCATCTTGACCATGCTGAGGCGCTGCACCTGAGTGATACAGATTTAACAACAAGAAAGTCCAGCTTGAACTTCTGTCTCGGACAACCAATAATTTTCATATGCATTGAAAAACCATTGTGGTGTGTGTTTCCTTGAAGTATAATCAATGGATCAAACTCATCCATTCAAATAAATGGGTTCTTGAAAGTAACAGGCAGGAGACGAATGTCATTTATGTTTGATGAGTGGGAGAAGTTTGGAAGTTTTTATTTTTATTTTGCATATGAAAAAAACATATGCTGCTCTGATGATAAAAACTGATACAATGACCAAGAATGGATGAAAATTTGTTCCAGCACACATTTGTTTCAGCACAATATGTTTCACAGAAGCCGTAGCTTCTGGGAAAGAAGACACCATCAGGTGGCAGAGGTAGAAGAAGCAAGTGGCACCAGCACCGCCCCACAGCTTTTAGCACTACCCTAAAATGAATTGTCATCAGGGTGGTGCCAGAAGCAGTGAGTGACACCAGTGAAGCGTACATTTGTCTGGAATAGATTGTTAATGCAATGTTGCATTTGGAGAGCCTCTAACATGCTAAAATAGCAGAAAAACCCACAAATGACCACATTTTGGAAACTAGATCCCTTAAGAAATTCATCTACTGGTGTACTGAGCATTTTAGCCTAAAGATGATTCAAAAAACTTTATAACATTGAGATGTGAACACAGAAAAATTTAATTTTTCCCACTAAAATATTGTTTTAGCAATAAAGGTATACATGTGGTAACATCCTGAAGAAGAAGTCATATAGACTTTGAAACGCGTAGAATAAACCACCATTCCTTATCTTCATTACGTCTGGAATCGTATTTATTCAGCAGCGCGGATTACATCCACAAATCTCCAATTTTACTGTTTAGCACTAAACTTATCATTTTCATAAGGGGTAATAGGAGAAAATGGACCCCATAGTTTGTTATGCAATTTTTACTGAACGTGGAAGCACCCCATATGTGGTTGTACACTACTGTTTGAGCACATGGCAGGGTTCGGATGGGAAGAAGCACTACTTCGCTTTTAGAACTTAGATGATATTTGAACATATTGTGGGCTCCATTAGCTGAGTCCCTGAGGTGCCAAACAGCAGAAACCCCCCTATAAGTGACTGCATTTTGGAAACTAGACTGCTCAAGGAATTCCTTCAAAAACAACGGAAGCATATGCCAAAAAATATAGAAAAACAATACTTTATTGAACATACATAGTTACAATACATTTAAAAAAGATAAAAATATAAATAAAGGGGATACAATACAAAGTAGCTACACACACCAGGCCTGCACTCCAAGCAGAATCAATATCAAATACAATTAAATTGAAACTAGATAGTAGTATGGAGGTTATGATATTTAAATATTTTTTCTTTGGGAAAATATATTTTAGACAATAATTATGGTTCACAAAATCATAAGCCCATAAAGAATATACATTAATGCCAGCCCACCCACTGCTCACAGCATACTAGTAAACAGCTTGCTCATGTTAAACTCAACACTAAGTTGTGTAACTATTTGAAAATTTGCTGCCAAGTGAAGAAATTTCTAAATAAATCAATATAGCAAAATTGCCAAGAAAGCCTAGTGGCTCATAGCAGCAAGATTATTTAGTATGTAATCATAACAAGTAAAAGTGTAAGAAGTAAAAAAAGCAAAAAAATGCAAAACCTCACAAAGGGACTTTTTCATATAAAGTGCAAAGAATAATTAGCTAAAGTGCAAAGAGTAGTTGGCTAAAGTGCAAAGTAGCTAGTAGCAGTAGATATAGAAAAAAGTAATACTTATAGTGCTAAATGCATAGTAGTATAAAAAGTTTATATAGCAAGTCACAAGGACAAAGTAGGCTGGGAATGGAGGCAATACATGAACTGTAGTGGCAGCACTGAGCCCTGACGCGCATTTCGCGTAAGCTTCTTCTTGGGGTTTTTTTTGCATATGAGGGGAATAGATTAGGAGTCCTTATATATACCTATTAGCTTCAGTGGTGGCAGCAGCACATGTGCGGCGCTTCCATCTTCTAGACCGGACGTGACATTTCCACAACCCGGCGTCTCGCGTCACTTGTCCACACCCTCCTCCGACGCGTCAGAGAAGGGGGCGGAGTGAGCGACGGCTTTTTTAAATGTATTGTAACTATGTATGTTCAATAAAATATTGTTTTTCTTTATTTTTGGCATATGCTTCCATTGTTTTGTTGGGATTTATTGATTGGAAGTGCCATTTGCTAGGCTGATTTTTTGGTACAATGCTCAAGGAATTCATCTAGAGGTGTATTGAAAATTTTTAACCTACAAGTGATTCACAAACCTTTATAACGTTTAGACGTGAGAACAAAAAATACACTTTATCCACTAAAATACTGTTTTAGCACCAAATGTATAATTTAAACTAGGGGTAATAAGAGAAAATGAAAATTTGTTATGCAATTTTTTACACAATATGGCAGTAACCCATATGTGGCTGTACACTAGTGTTTGAGCACAAGGCAGGGATCGGATGGCAAGGAGCGCTACTTGGCCTTTAGAACGCAGATTCCTTTTGAATAGATTGTGGGCTCCATTAGCTGAGCCCCTGAGGTGCCAGATCAGTAACTCTCCCCCCCCCAGGTGACCCCATTTTGGAGACTTCACTGCATAAGGATGTCATTTGAGGGTATATTGAGCATTTTTAACCCACAGGTGCATTACAGAATTTTATAACATGGGATGTGGAAATACATCATTTCAGTGGTAAAAATGTAATTTTTGTATTTGATGCAAACTTGTCAGATACACAAAGGTTAATAGGTCAAACTAGACCCTGCAATTTATTACAAAATTTCTCCCGTACAATGTGATGCCCCATATGTCATCAGAAATTACTATTAGACCACGTGTCAGGGCTGAGAAGTAAAGGGTGCTATTTGACTTTTGGAGCACCTATTTTGCTAGAATAGTTTGCAAACAACATTTGTGGAGCCCCTAATGTGCCAGAACAGCAGAAAAAACTCCAAAAGTCACCCCACTGTAGAAATTGCAACTCTCAATGAATTCATCTACTGCTGCAGTATCTATCTTGTATTATCCACACCGTGCTTTATTCTCGAGAACTGCAAATGTTCCAGTTTAGTGTCCATACATTATAATTTCATACAGTGTAGTGCCCCCATATATTGTAACATCCCCATACATTGTGTCCTCATACAGTGTAGTGCCCCCATATATTGTAACATCCCCATACATTGTGTCCTCATACAGTGTAGTGCCCTCATATATTGTAGCATCCCCATACATTGTGTCCTCATACAGTGTAGTGCCCCCATATATTGTAGCATCCCCATACATTGTGCTACCACACAGTGTAGTGCCCCCATATATTGTAGCATCCCCATACATTGTGCTACCACACAGTGTAGTGCCCCCATATATTGTAGCATCCCCATACATTGTGCTCCCATACAGTGTAGTGCCCTCATATATTGTAGCATCCCCATACATTGTGTCCTCATACAGTGTAGTGCCCCCATATATTGTAGCATCCCCATACATTGTGCTACCACACAGTGTAGTGCCCCCATATATTGTAGCATCCCCATACATTGTGCTCCCATACAGTGTAGTGCCGTCATATATTGTAGCATCCCCATACATTGTGCTCCCATACAGTGTAGTGCCCCCATATATTGTAGCATCCCCATACATTGTGCTACCACACAGTGTAGTGCCCCCATATATTGTAGCATCTCCATACATTGTGCTCCCATACAGTGTAGTGCCGTCATATATTGTAGCATCCCCATACATTGTGCTACCACACAGTGTAGTGCCCCCATATATTGTAGCATCCCCATACATTGTGCTCCCATACAGTGTAGTGCCCCCATATATTGTAGCATCCCCATACATTGTGCTCCCATACAGTGTAGTGCCGTCATATATTGTAGCATCCCCATACATTGTGCTACCATACAGTGTAGTGCCCCCATATATTGTAGCATCCCCATACATTGTGTCCTCATACAGTGTAGTGCCCTCATATATTGTAGCATCTCCATACATTGTGTCCTCATACAGTGTAGTGCCCCATATATTGTAGCATCCCCATACATTGTGTCCTCATACAGTGTAGTGCCCCCATATATTGTAGCATCCCCATACATTGTGCTACCACACAGTGTAGTGCCCCCATATATTGTAGCATCCCCATACATTGTGCTCCCATACAGTGTAGTGCCGTCATATATTGTAGCATCCCCATACATTGAGCCCCCATACAGTGTAGTGCCCTCATATATTGTAGCATCCCCATACATTGTGTCCTCATACAGTGTAGTGCCCCCATATATTGTAGCATCCCCATACATTGTGCCCCCATACAGTGTAGTGCCCTCATATATTGTAGCATCCCCATACATTGTGTCCTAATACATAGTTTTTATTGACGTTACAATTTTAATTTTTCCATGTGAATGACTAAAAATGGGAAAAAAAATCCAAGTGGGATAAAATGGTGAAAATAATGCAATTCTGCCACTGATTTTTGGGTTTTATTTTGGGGGATTTTTTGTGTGGTAAAAATGACCTGAAAACATTGACTTTCCAGGTCAGTACAATTGCAGCAATACCAAAAAAGTAGCCATTTTTCTGAGATATGCGACATTTTTATGTTTCTGTTGATGGAGCTGTGTGTTAGCTTGTTTTGTATGACAAGCTGACAGTTTTATTGATAACAATTTGGGGCATATAAGATGTTTTGATTTTTTGCTTTCTTTATGGCATCTGCCACATGGACTAATTAATTTTATATTTTTATATACTGGACTTAAACAAATGTAACAATACCAAATATGCTTTTTTTTTTTTTTTTCTTTATTTCTAATACAAAGTGAATTTAATTTTTACATTATTTTTTACTTTTTATATTTTTTAAGCTTTTCTTTTCATTTTTTACTTTAAGTCCTCTTTAGAGCTGTTAGATCTCTTATCACAGTACTGCAAAAAATAAACTTGTCGCTGAGCTTCACTGAAGTATCAAGATAACAGCAACCTGGTAGATGCCAATGCACATGACCGCTTGCAACCGCTCCATTTAAACGCCTCTGTCAGCGGCTTTTAAATGGTTAACAGCAGTGAGTTCAGCTCTGGCCGCTGCTAGTAGACAAAGATTCTAGATATGCAATATAAAGAGAGCTCAGCTCCTGAGCCTCCTCCAAAGGTGGGCAACCCCGTAATCACATATACCGTATGTACGTGATTATGCTTTGAGGGGATTAAAATTGCATAAAAAATCATTTAATTCATTCAATACTAACTCGTCAACAATATCCTAGCAGTGTCACTTTTTTCATCTTAGCTCAGCTATATCCATATGCAGCGCCCCAGAGTCCTGGTCATTGCAGTATTGACGCTCCGCCGCTAAGGGGAGTGATGGTACGTCTGATGGCACTTAAGGAGTTCACCTGACCAGGTATCACAGTCACACATTACACGTCACATTCTGGCTACCAGGGGGAGCAAAGGGTTCTATGCATTAGGCCACTCCTCACAATCTGGTAAAACTGGGGGCTGGATAGGAAGTTAGTCAGAAGCTGACTGGGTTGGAACCAGGCAACATCCTGTGGCAGAGGGTGTTGCAAGGGAAGATTCAGGGGGGTCTCTGTCAGGGGTGGGATCCTGACAGTGGCCTAGCAAACAGAACTCGAATGCGGCGGCATCCTAAGAAAGGAAAAGAAGCGAGGTTTATTGTGGGGAAGTGAGAAACGAGATCGCAGCAAAAAGGAGATAAAGCCAGTAGGAGTCGTGCCGTAAGATCGAGGCAACATCCTACTGAGGCGCGTAGCCGGTGGCCGGAACACCAAGGAAGTATTAGGCTCCAAGTAATACTTCAAACAGCAGCAGGACAGTTAATTATAGGTTGGCTGTCTCACCTAAATCACCTAAGCAGACATAGGGGGCAATTGTGGGAGAGGGGCGATGCTAGGGTCCCGGAAGAACTCCAGGCCTACCCGTCATACGGGTGCGTCCTATCCATATCATCTGGGGGACGGAGAAGAACGTCAGAATAGATACGAGTTGTGAGAAAGAAGAACATCAGAAACAGACACAACAGTTGTGAGGACTATCCCGTGGTGCTCAGCAGGGAGGTACTACAACACACAGGCGCTAGAAGGTAGGCACTGATTTCCACCTGCAAAGGGAACTCTGGAGGTGCCTTCGGACCGGCCGGTCTCAGCCAGCCCTGTTAGCAGTACTCTGGATTGAGGATCCTGAAGCCTTCAGTAAAGAGGTAAAGAGACTGCAACTCTGTGTCCTCGTTATTCATCGCGACCTGCACCATGCACCATCATCTTATCTTTCATTGGACGCCCCTTAGCAGGGTCACGGACCGGGTCTAGCCACCGTGACAACCCCAGAACTGAGCCAGAGAGGCCCGGTATCGAGTACCCAGCGGCCCTGCGTCTGGGGGCGCTCCAACCTGGCGTCACGAACAGGATCTACTTAAGCCTGAGGAATCAGGTCATGTGTGCCTTGGAACTGTGCCTGAATTGTGCTTGAACTGTGACTTATTGCAAAGACTGTGTGTTGCTATTTGCCGCCAAAAATGCCCACCAAAACCGCCGCCATTACAGCGCAGGAGAAGAAGAGGGGCGAGAAGTGGGCGTACACGAGCTGGAGAGCGTGAAAGACAATGGCCGCCCAGTCTGAATATTTCTGTATCCTGTGGACATGTCCGTCAGCAGCTGAGACCCGCCTCCTGATCTTCTATGGCGGGTGGAGACCGAAGAAATGAAACCATGACTCAGATGAGGTGGGACTGGAGACCAGAGAAGGCCTGCAGATAAGAGTGGCCCCGCACCGACCCCCGTCACCGGAGGACTACTCCAACATGCCCTCGTTGGAGGATTTCGACCTGCGGGAGCTGTCGATGGGGCATCCCATGCCTGAACGGTCCCCAGTCCGTACGCCTCCCTCAGGGGAGTGGAGTGGCATCGGAGGAGTTACCTCAAGCGTAGGTACTCAGTGCCGCGACTCCCGGGGAGGGTGCCTCACCTCCGCACCTGACCCAGTTACCACTGTGATCACTGGTGCCCCAGTGGCCCCGCCGCCTGACCCCAAATTACCGGGGGGGCATGACCTCGGGCCCTTCCCTTGGGGAGAATACAGGAACCACCTGATCGCGGAGTTCCAGCGAGAAGTGGAGCGGGAAACACGAGGCGAGCTGCTGGAGGGCTCCTTGCCGAAGTGGGGCGTTGTGATCGTTTACCGGCCCCAGGAGGGGAAAGGCTTCGTCCAAGAAATCAGAGCGGCCCTGAGAGTTCGCATCACCCGGGACGAGGTGGAACCCTGCCTGTGTGGAGACGGTGCCAAGTCCCTCATGGAGCCGGGAGATGTGGTGACGTACCACCGGCATCTCAAGGGCAGAAGTTGGTGGGCCCGGGACATGCAGCGCTGTACAGCCGTCCTGGCGGTATCCAGAACCGAACGGGAGGAGCTTGCCGCTGAAGCGGCAGCAGCAGCCTCTGCCGCCGCCAGCATCTTCCACCGACCCACGCAGACACTCATCGCGGCGCATGACCTGGTCGTGCAGAAGACCCAAACCCATGGAGTGTACCTGGCACCGGGAATAGACTTGGAGTCAAGCCTGCCTGGGCCGCAGAGGGCCATCTGTCAGGTAAAGCCTCGGTGGAGGCCGCCAGAACCAGAGTAAGATCCTAATGCTCTGAAACTGTAAATAGTTAACTGTTAGTTTTCCTGCTTTTTGCTGCTAATACCCGACCTGGGTTATTCTTAAAGGGATCCCTTCGTTTACCCGGGATCCCTATGGCTTTTTATTTTTGCTTTTGTTTTAATTTTTGCTTCTTGTTTACCCACGTTACAAAGACTACTGAATCATGGACGGTGAATGGTTCACAAACTGTAATGTAAATAGTTCGCACCTTCTTAAAGGTGCCCCTTACTGGTTTTACAAGAAGGAGAGCTTTGTGAAGAGACTGTTCCTGAGTACAGCATGGAAGCTCTTGCCTTAACTGGACTTGCAGATAGAGAGTCTGCATTACCTCAAAGAGACTTGGTTCCCTCTTAAAGGGAACGTTCACTAGTTGCACTTAAAGTATAATGTTGCCTTAAAGAAAGTAGATGGTAATAATGTTTTACATGGGAGTAATATGTAGTTAGATAGTTATAGAGAATGTTTGATAATGTTGCTAGAGATTGAGGACAGGAAGTAAACCCGTAGGGGTTAGTGAGAGAGTCCTCCTGGGAGCCAGAGAGATGGCTCAGTGATCCTGTACTAGAAAAGAGGCAGTAGGCCTGGGCAGATAGACAGGCGGTCCTGCATATGAAAAATCAGAGAGTAAAAAGAAAATGTTGCACTTAGAAGAGAAAAATGAAGAAAAAGTTAATTTATATTTTAGAGTTTTATAAGTAAGCCTTTAGTGGGTTCAGCTTATACGTCCTTAAAGGCAAAGTTAAATTATTGTTGAGAATTTGCACTTAGTAGAATACCCGGCTGGGTAATAGAAGTTATTTATAGTGTGTTATTTAAAATATTTAACCCGTTTTTGTTTGTAACGTTCAAGAGTCCTCACCTCCCATAAAGGGAAGCACTGTTATTATTACTTATTACTTGTTTATTGCATTCCAAAAATGTGTATGTCTTTTGCTGACATGTATTTTTGTTTTTTTCCCAGTCCGGGAGTACTGGATTTAACCAGGGGGGAGTGCAGCGCCCCAGAGTCCTGGTCGTTGCAGTACTGATGCTCCGCCGCTAAGGGGAGTGATGGTACGTCTGATGGCACTTAAGGAGTTCACCTGACCAGGTATCACAGTTACACTTTACACTTCACATTCTGGCCACCAGGGGGAGCAAAGAGTTCTATGCATTAGGCCACTCCTCACAATCTGGTAAAACTGGGGGCTGGATAGGAAGTTAGTCAGAAGCTGACAGGGTTGGAACCAGGCAACATCCTGTGGCAGAGGGTGTTGCAGGGGAAGATTCAGGGGGGTCTCTGTCAGGGGTGGGATCCTGACAGTGGCCTAGCGAACAGAACAGAACGTTATGGAGCCGTGCCTGCAGTCGAATGCGGCGGCATCCTAAGAAAGGAAAAGAAGCAAGGTTTATTGTGGAGAAGTGAGAAATGAGATCGCAACAAAAAGGAGATAAAGCCAGTAGGAGTCGTGCCGTAAGATCGAGGCAACATCCTACTGAGGCGCGTAGCCGGTGGCCGGAACGCCGAGGAAGTATTAGGCTCCAAGTAATACTTCAAACAGCGGCAGGACAGTTAATTATAGGTTGGCTGACTCACCTAAATCACCTAAGCAGACATAGGGGGCAATTGTGGGAGAGGGGCGATGCTAGGGTCCTGGAAGAACTCCAGGCCTACCCGTCATACGGGTGCGTCCTATCCATATCATCTGGGGGACGGAGAAGTACATCAGAATAGATACGAGTTGTGAGAAAGAAGAACATCAGAAACAGACACAACAGTTGTGAGGACTATCCCGTGGTGCTCAGCAGGGAGGTACTACAACACACAGGCGCTAGAAGGTAGGCACTGATTTCCACTTGCAAAGGGAACTCTGGAGGTGCCTTCGGACCGGCCGGTCTCAGCCAGCCCTGTTAGCAGTACTCTGGATTGAGGATCCTGAAGCCTTTGGTAAAGAGGTAAAGAGACTGCAACTCTGTGTCCTCGTTATTCATCGCGACCTGCACCATGCACCATCATCTTATCTTTCATTGGACGCCCCTTAGCAGGGTCACGGACCGGGTCTAGTCACCGTGACAACCCCAGAACTGAGCCAGAGAGGCCCGGTATCGAGTACCCAGCGGCCCTGCGTCTGGGGGTGCTCCACATACATGTTGAACATTTTATTACAAATGTAAGCATTCATTACATATTCTCCTGTGTAAGCACAGTCAGACTCTGATTTCCTGGGAACTACAGGATTATTATCACTTATCAAATTCTTTTGGGCAGCTCTCAGATCTATCCACACCCAGTTATGCCTTCCTTTTTCTTCTGTATATTTTCTTTTGTAGATGAAAATATAATTTCCCCTTTGTTTAAGAAAGCAGCAATATAGTAGGTCCATACAATGATCAGCAGCAATTACACAACTCCTCTGATTCACACTGCATACTTATATAGAAAAGTAATCGTGCAGTATATTCTACAAGCTTTAGTCTGACACGCCTGACTCCTGCTGGCAATGGTGAACATTAAGAAATCTATTTTCAGCACTGAAATCTCATCTCTCGAGATCTTGGTCCTGAGATCACCATCTGTGCATGTGCCACCCCCGGCGGCGGCCATATTCCCGGAGTCCACCGCACACACACAGGGAAACGTGGAATTACTGGGACTCTGGCATGTCGCAAAGTGTGGGCAGAGCCCCAGGCAGTGCCGGACACTCACGCAGCACCGCTGGGCACTGGAGACACCCGCAGCACTGGCCAGCAACCGCCGGGCACCCGGAGACATCCGGACACCCCCTCATCCCAGCCTGCAGCCTACACCCACGGTATTGGTAAGGCATGTACGCTTTGTAAGACGCACCCCCCATTATCCCCAACTTTGGGGGGAAAAAAGTGCGTCTTACAAAGCGAAAAATACGGTACCTAGCTCTGTTACTCCACAGAGCGGTACTGTACAAGAAGGCTCTTAAAGCTGAGCTCTGTTACTTCACAGAGCGGTACTGTACAAGAGGGCTCTTAAAGCTGAGCTCTGTTACTCCACAGAGCAGTACTGTATAAGAGAGCACTTAGAACTACACCCTGTAAGATGACACAGGAGTAGAACAACAATTGCACTAGTTGGGGGCCCTATCATTAACCCCCCCAGGGATGTCTAGGCTGGTGGTTGTGCTTGCTCTGAAACTCAGCTGTGCTAATCGCACACACGACATGAGACAGTTGCTAAGTCAAGTGGGACTTCCCACCCTACACTGCCTGCCTGGACACTCAATCGCTGAGCTAGAAGAGGCAAATGTGCTACCACAGAGTGGTAGCATATCCACTCACACACATAACACAAATGACACTAGCACACCAGCGTGCGCCTCGGAGGACCTTTTATATGTTCAGGTCATGTCCAATCGGACTGGACCTTGCTTGTGGACCAATCCAGAGCTGTCACATTACCTGAGCAGCTGAAGGCCGACCACCAATGAGACGTCGCCACATCACGAGCATGCTCAGTAGGGTGATTTCTGGACTTAGCCTCCAGAGCGTCTGTTTGCCGCTGCCTATCGCTGGTTACCATAGACTTGGCTGGAATGCCAGCAGCAACCAACCAAACAGCACGAGCCTGAGCAAGACGCTGGGACCAATGTCTTTGCTCAGCAGCACCCACTGCAGCTGAATCAGGATGGGAGACCACAGAGGCAGACAAGGCTTGGGATCTACCCCGTGCAGAGGGAGAATCTCCGCGCTTAACACATGGTGCTCCAAAATGCTGGAAAAAGAATCACTAAATTGCTACTATAATTGGTAGAAGTTTCTCTTGGGGGATGTTTAGACCTTTTTTATGTCATTATCCTTAAAAAAAGTGTGAGTGAGCCCACGTGGATGAAAAGCAACCTAAATAATAATGATGTTAAGATGCTTTACTGATGGTATTAAACAAGAATCATGATAGCTCTCATCTTTTCTTCTCTGGACAATCCATATACCAGACAATCCAAACAGTCCAAATGTGGTTTTATGAGAGAAATTAATTTTTCAGTATATGCAGGGATTGGACGGCAGAAGACTGGGTTAAAGTTATTTTCTCTGATGAAGCAACATTAAAGGATCATAAGAATACTTAGGTGTAGGGCTGCATTTCGACCAATGCATTGGGCTCACTCACAATTTTGCCTAAGAACCCTCCCATGAATGAAGAATTCTTTCTAAACATCCTTCAATAGCAAATTCTCCCAACTATTCAGGAGCAATGTTTTTTTCAGCATGATAGACAACCATGTCAAAAGGCAAAAGTGAAAATTAAGTAGCTGCATGACCAGCTCTACCCTCACCTACTGTATCCTCACCCATCACTTGTATATTGTGAGCCCTCACAGGCAGGGTCCTCTCTCCTTCTTTACCAGTTGTGACTTATATTGTTTAAGATTATGGAATAAATGGCACTATAATAATAAATAATAACAATAATAGCTCGGTGAATAAAACATTTAAATTTTTGGTCCATGGACAGGAATATCCCCAAATCTCAATCCCAATAAGAACCTGTGGTCAATTCTCAAAAAGTTGTTGAACAAACAAAAACACAGACATTACGATAAACTGCAAGTACTAATTAGTAGTGATGGGTGAGCACTAAAATGCTTGGGTGCTCGCTGCTCTGGTCGAGCAAATTGGAATACTCGGGTACTCGACCCGAGCAACGAGCCCTATGAAAGTCTATGGGAAACTCGAGTATTTTTACCGCTATCCCACCGGGGGGTCCTTTTAACGTCTAAAAACGTCTGAAATAATGGAAACACTGCTCAAATGAGACGGGAAGCATTTCTGACTCCTAGGTGACAGCTGTAAGCAATGTTGTCAGAGTTGCATGCAATTTTTACAGGTGCACCAAAAAACATACAAAAACGAAACCAAAATGGATTTTGCTGGGAAATATGTTAAGGTACATCTTTTCCAGGGTAATGACTTGTACAGTATATAAGGCAAAATAATGAACCCCAGACCGAAATGTTCCTCCACCACTTGGGATATGTTCACACTCAGCCTTTTTTATGCATTTTTCAACTTTAGCATTGCTTTCAACCAAGACAAATGCATTCACTGGGAAATGTCATTGTAACATTAAACAACCCCTAGCTGGCCATGTGTTGTGTGACACATAAGGAGACACAACTTGTTTCATTTATGAAGGATGGACTCTTAAAGTCACAAAGCCTATTTTTAGAGGAGCATCAGGCGGCATTAATATTCTTAAAACGGACATTATTAAACAGAGGGTCTCTTGTGCTGTTATTGCCTGTGCAGTGAGTGGCTGGGCTGCCAAGGATTACGACGCACCACAATACCCCTTTCACAAGAGGTACAGGAGGGCTTCCTGAAAAAATGTTGCATTGAATGCAAGGCCTGCCCTGCTATCAAGTCATATGCACACCATGAATCCTTTGAACCCAGATACTGGATGGCCACAGGAAAATCCACTTCACATTAGTCACTTTGTAATCCCATACTGTTTTCTTATTAATTGACTGCAACGCCTGCCCTGCTATCAAGTCATATGCACCCCAATAAGCCTTTGAACCCAGGTACTGGATGGCCACAGGAAACCCCACTTCACGTTATTCAGTTGGTCCTGCCATACTGTTTTCTTATGTTTTAACAGCAAGACGTGCCCTGCTACCAAGTCATATGCACCCCAATAAGTCTTTGAACCCAGGTACTGGATGGCCACAGGAAAATACACTTCACATTATTCATTTTGTAATCCCATACTGTTTTCTTATGTATTAACTGCAAGGCCTGCCCTGCTACCAAGTCATATGCACCCCAATAAGCCTATGGACCCAGGTACTGGATGGCCACAGGAAAACCCACTTCACATTCTTCAGTTGGTCCTGCCATACTGTTTCCTTATGCATCGATTACAAGGACCGCCTTGACCCAAATTTGCACGCAACATAATCCCCCCTTGGAAGAAACATGGAGGAGGGGCTCATGAAAAAACTGTCCCATTACAAAGAAGCGGGTCTCCTAGACACTAAGTGCATAGGCTGACAAACATTTCACAATGGGGGGTACATTTTTTAAAACTATTTTATGGGCATCATAGACACCCTTGCCAAAAATTGGACTGGCTGTAGCAGCACGGAACACGTTAACCCGGATGATCTAGTGGCGGAGAATGATGAGACGTTGAGGAAGGCCTCATTAAAAACTAGCCCCAATTTAAAGGAGCGGGTCTCCTTAACTTGTAATGATTATATACTAAGTGCATGGGCTGACAAACATTTCCCCATGGGAGTACATTTTTTAAAAATATTTTATGGGCATCATAGATACCCTTGCCAAAAATTGGACTGGCTGTAGCAGCATGGAACACGTTAACCCTGGTGATCTAGTGGCGGAAAATGATGAGACGTGGATGAAGGCCTCATTAAAAACTAGGCCCAATGTAAAGGAGCGGGTCTCCTAGACCTGTAATGCCCATACACTAAGTGTATGGGCTGACAAACATTTCCCCCTGGGGGAGTAAAATTTTTTTTGTTTTAAAATTATTAACAGTCATCATAAAAACACCCTTGCACAAAAATTAGTGACTTTTACATCACGGAATACATTCACCCTGGTGTTCGTATGGTTGTGGATGATGAGGATGAGGATAAAGAGGAGGATAACACCAAAAAGACCAAATCAGGAAGCGTATACCCATGTGTGGTTGAGAAGAGGTGCATAAGAATACACCTCCACAAAAAAGACAATGTATTTGAGGTTATGTTTCGCTGTTTTCATTCGGTGGTGTACGGAAGTCTTGCCCAATTCCTCCTTGTTCATTTTTATAAAGGTACCTTCACACGAAACGACTTTGTAACGATATCGCTAGCGATCCGTGACGTTGCAGCGTCCTCGCTAGCGATATCGTTTAGTTTGACACGCAGCAGCGATCAGGATCCTGCTGTGATGTCGCTGGTCGCTGAATAAAGTCAAGACCTTCATTTGGTCGTCCGATCACCGTGTATCATTGTGTTTGAAAGCAAAAGCAACGATACCAGCGATGTTTTACACTGGTAACCAGGGTAAACATCGGGTTACCAAGCGCAGGGCCGCGCTTAGTAACCCGATGTTTACCCTGGTTACCAGCGTAAAAGTAAAAAAAACAAACAGTACATACTCACCTGCGCGTCCCCCAGCGTCTGCTTCCTGACACTTACTGAGCGCCGGCCCTAAAGTGAAAGTGAAAGCACAGCGGTGACGTCACCGCTGTGCTGTTAGGGCCGGAGCTCAGTCAGTGTCAGGAAGCAGACGCTGGGGGACGCGCAGGTGAGTATGTACTGTTTTTTTTTTTTACTTTTACGCTGGTAACCAGGGTAAACATCGGGTTACTAAGCGCGGCCCTGCGCTTAGCAACCCGATGTTTACCCTGGTTACCCAGGGACCTCGGCATCGTTGGTCGCTGGAGAGCGGTCTGTGTGACAGCTCCCCAGCGATCAAACAACGACGCTGCAGCGATCGGCATCGTTGTCGCTATCGCTGCAGCGTCGCTTCGTGTGAAGGTACCTTAAGTGTCAGCCTGTCAGCATTTTCAGTTGACATGCGGATGCGCTTATCTGTTATAATTCCACCAGCGGCACTAATATCCCGCTCTGATAGAATGTTAGCAGCAGAGCAAGCCAGGACCTCCAAGGCGTAGAGAGCCAGTTCATGCCATGTGTCCAACTTGGATACCCAATAATTAAAAGGCACAGAGGAATCATGGAGGACGCTTGTACAATCAGCAAGGTACTCCCTCAGCATCTTTCCAAACATTGCACTTCTTGTGACAGCACCCCTTGCCTCTGTGGCGGCATGATGGGAGGGTCTGAGAAAACTGTCCCAGAACTTTGCTATTCTTTCCCTGCCTGAGCTGCATTGTACTTATGTCTCTCTCGCTTGGACTCCTTGGTTGTACAATAAACCCTGACGTCTGCTGCCAGCATTCTCAGATGGGAATTTTTTTAGTAATACTGCAACATTTTAGTACAGCTGTCCGCCTCTGGAAAAAGAGATTGAAAGTTCTCCTTGTAGCATGGGTCTAGAAGTGTCACCATCAGTAATGAGTGTTACCAAAAATTTTTATAAAGCGAGGGTCACGCGAAACGCAGAACAACATAAAGTCAGCCATGCGTGCCAGACTGCTAACAGGCAAGACTTCCACGTCCTCACAAACAGGACAACTGACCATGCTGTCCTTCTCCTGCTCCCTGTCCTCAGGCCATTCACACTGAACAGATGGTATGACAGCTGTGCTTGTAGTACCATCTATAGCGCATGAAAGTAGCTCCTGTTCTTCCTCCTTCTCCTCTTCCTCATTGTCTACCAATCCACGTTGGGACAACATGAGGCTGGGCTGGGTGTAATCACACTGTATGGTTCCTTGCTCCATGTCCTCGTGCTCTGCCTGCAATGCATCCTCTTTAATTGTGAGCAGAAAGGTTTTCAGAATGCAGAGAAGTGGGATGGTGATGCTAATTATGGTGTCATTGCCGCTCACCATCTTGGTGCAGTCCTCAAAGTTTTTGAGGATAGTACATATGTCTGACATCCATGTCCACTCCTGAGGTCTTATGTGTGGAGTCTGAACTGAATAAAGATGGCCTTGTTGATGCTGGTAGTCAACAACTGCCCTCTTCTGCTCACAAATTCTTTCCAACATATGCAGTGTAGAGTTCCAACGCGTGGGGACATCACACACTAGTCGGTGAGCCCGAAGCTACTGAAGCACGGCAAGGGCAGCTGAAGCTGTAGCTTCTAAAATGGGCAGACAGGCGGTGTACTTTCACTAGCAGATCCGGCAGCTCCGGGTAGCTTTTGAGAAAATGTTGAATGATGAGGTTAAGCATATGGGCCAGGCAAGGTATGTGTGTGAGCTCACCTTGCCTCAGAGCCGCTACTAGGTTCTGGCCATTGTCACACATGACCATGCCTGGCTGTAGGTTCAGCGGTGTCAGGACTCCGAACATTTTTTGATTAGCTTTTGTGCATTACTGCCCTTTTCCAAGATGGCGTCTTTGGTCTCTTGTGCACTCTGTCTTCCTGCTATATAACTCCACCTCAGCCTTTAGTCTGTGCTAGAGTATTCTGCCTTGCATCCAGCTTCTAACCCTGGTGGCTTCCTGGCTTTGTACCTGCTCCTGTGAACCTGTGTGGAGATCCTGCTACTCTGCTCTGAGTTCCTGCTGCATACACCGGTTTCCAGTATCCTCCTTCATCTGGCTACTTGTGTTTACTTGCATCTGCATTTGCTGGACATGTAAGCTGTTGCCGCTCTGCTTAAACTGAGATTATCACTCAGGTCTTCCTGGTTGAGATAAGACTTTGTTTGAACTGCCTTACAAGCATATCTATGTGTTTGGACTAAACAAGGACTTATTCGTGTCAAGTATCCTCAAGAATAGCTGTGCTTCATAGACTTTCTGCTTGATTGCATTCTCCTCTGAAGTTCCCTATA
This sequence comes from Ranitomeya variabilis, assembly GCF_051348905.1. NCBI lineage: Eukaryota > Metazoa > Chordata > Amphibia > Anura > Dendrobatidae > Ranitomeya > Ranitomeya variabilis. The sequence goes on along the minus strand of NC_135237.1, from coordinate 112,958,136 downwards.
GACTGCTAAGCTGCGTTTAATATTTACACCAAGTGTTGTGGACTTGAGTTTCTCTCTGCACCTGTTTGCATCACCGTGTGATAATATAGACTTTACCACTCATAAACCTGTGTCCTGTAGTTGTCTTGTTCCATGCAAAGAGTCTCCTGAGTTATCCCCTATAATTATTACAAGCGGTGTCATCCAAAAATCTTCGGCATTGTGCGGTTTGTCACCTATGCAGATTAGCTTCAGCACAGCCTGTTGCCGCTTGGCTGAGTGTTATGACCCCAATGGCAGAGGGTCTCAGGAATAATGCTAAGTCAGTAAATACAGAAAACCAGCTCATAGGGCAGTGGTAACTGGGCTGACCATATAACTAATCCTAGCACCACAAATACCAGCAGCCGGGGAACGTTCCTACGTTGATCCTAGACGTCTCGCGCCAGCCGGAGAGCTAACTACCCCTAGAAGGGAAAAGAAAGACCTTTCTTGCCTCCAGAGGAAATACCCCAAAAAGTGGATAGAAGCCCCCCACAAATAATAACGGTGAGGTAAGAGGAAAAGACAAACATAAGAATGAGCTAGGAATTTAGCAAAGAGAGGCCCACTAGCTAATAGCAGAATATAGAAAGATAACTTATATGGTCAGCAAAAAATCCTATCAAAAATATCCACACTGGAAATTCAAGAACCCCCGAACCGTCTAACGGCCCGGGGGGAGAACACCAGCCCCCTAGAGCTTCCAGCAAGGTCAGGAATCACATTTAGTACAAGCTGGACAAAAATGATAGCAAACAAATAACCCAAAAAACAAGAAGCAAGACTTAGCTTAATTTAACACGAACCAGGACCAGCAAACAGGAGCAAACAGAATGTGTCTGATAACACCGATGCCAGGCACTGGACTAAGGTTCCAGGAGGTTATATAGCAACACCCCTGAAGTAACGACCCAGCTGGGTGCAGACAGAGGGAAGGAAATCCCAGAGTCATATCACTAGTAACCACTAGAGGGAGCCAAAAAAGTCTAATTCACAACAGCTGAGACAGTGCTGCAGTGCTTCCAACTTCTGACTGATGTGATCATTTCAGACATGGAGGCTGAAAAGGAGGAGGAGGTGCAGTAGCTGTAGACTGTGGAGGCAACTCTGATTGACGTAGGGCCCGCAATCCTCAGCATGGGAAGGATGTCCGTGGTTAGGTGGACTTTCCCAATAACAGCATTGTTGAGGGCATGGGTAATGTTGTGGGACACGTGCTGGTGGAATGCCGGTATGGCACACTGGGAGAAATAGTGGCGACTGGGGACCGAGTACCTTGGGACGGCCGCCGCCATCAGGTTGTGGAAAGATTCTGTCTCAACAAGCCTAACAGGCAACATTTTGAGGCCAAGCAGATGAGAAATGTTAGAATTTAGTACTGTGGCCTGTGGGGCATTGGCTGGGTATTGCCGCTTGCGTTCCAATGACTGGGGTATAGACAACTGAAGGCTGTGCTGGTACAAGGACATGGATGGGCTTGATGATGGTGCTGGTTGACTGTGGGCAACAACCGGTGCAGGGCACAAGGCATCTTCACATGCACCGTAGACTGGGGATTGGCGTCTATGATAAACAGTGGAAGAAGCAGTGGTGTCACCTGCAGACAGTGTTCTTGGAGCCTGGGGTTTGGCCCACAAAGTCGGGTGCTTTGCTGCCATGTGCCTGATCATGCTGGTGGTGGTCAGGCAGTGAGTTTTGCTACCCCTGCTGATGCAGGCATGACAGGTGCGGCAAATGGCCTATTTGGGGTTATCGGCAGTCTTAAAAAAATAACCAGACTCAGGAAGATCTAACAGTTGGAATGGTAACTTCCATCATGTTGGTGTTACGGAGAACGGATGCATGCCTTTGGTCTGCAGCCACCATGCTGTTTCTTCCTGCCTGTTGGGGTGCTATGCCTCCTTCCCCATGTGTGCTGCTGTCCTCGCTCTGCATGTTCTCCTGCCAGGTTGGGTCAGTTACTATGTCATCCACACCTTGTCTTCCACATCCGCATGCTACTCCTCCTCCTGACTTTCTAGTAATTGTGTCTCATCATCATCCACCTCTTGTGACACTTTCCCACTATTGCTAACGTGTGACCGTGGCTGTTCAAATCTTTGGGCATCGCTACGTGCGATCTCGTATGGCCCCACTTCAAGTTGACCGGCCGAGAGTCCCTGAATCTTTAAAGGGAAAACTGAACAGCTCTTCTGAGTGTCTAAATGTGGGATCAGTTGTATTAGGGCACTCGGCATGGTGGGGGGAAGGAGGATCAAGGTGAGTAATATGCAGTCCACACTCATGACTACTCAGACTTGATTGTGTGGAAGACGTGGTGGTGTTGGTGGTTAAGTGACTGGAAGCTTTATCCTTTATCCAACCAACAACCGTTTCACACTGCTCTGGCTTCAATAGCGGTGTGCTGCTGTCCCCTAGAATCTGGGACAGGAAGGTCGAGCGAGAAGATGTGGGTCTTTGTTGTGGCCCACTTTCAGATTGGCCACGGCCTCGTCCTCTGCATGCACCATCAGCATCACGTCCACTTCCCAATCCCTTCCCCCTTGCCTTGCCCATTTTATATGGACTACTGAAATATTTGAAAAGTTCAATACAAATGGATTACTTTTCAGAAAACTTATATGTGATCAGTGTGCCTGAAAAGCAAGGAATTGGAGAACAAAGATACACCGAGCGTCTGACGGAGAACAGACTGTTTAAATATGTGGCTTTTTTTTCTTTTTTTTTTTAAACCACTAAATACTGAGTAGACCAAAGCTAGCAGACAAAACAATGCAATGTATGCCTGCAAAGTGAGGATTTTGACACCACAGATACACAGATACACCAGGCATTTGATGGAGATAACAGACACTTTAACCCCTTAAGCCCCGAGGGTGGTTTGCACGTCAATGACCGGGCCAATTTTTACAATTCTGACCACTGTCCCTTTATGAGGTTATACAGTTAGGTCCATATATATTTGGACAGAGACAACATTTTTCTAATTTTGGTTATAGAAATTACCACAATGAATTTTAAACAAAACAATTCAGATGCAGTTGAAGTTCAGACTTTCAGCTTTCATTTGAGGGTATCCACATTAAAATTGGATGAAGGGTTTAGGAGTTTCAGCTCCTTAACATGTGCCACCCTGCTTTTAAAGGGACCAAAAGTAATTGGACAAATGACTCCAAGGCTATTTCATGGACAGGTGTGGGCAATCCCTTCGTTATGTCATTCTCAATTAAGCAGATAAAAGGCCTGGAGTTGATTTCAGTTGTGTTGCTTGCATTTGGAAGGTTTTGCTGTGAAGTAAACATGCGGTCAAAGGAGCTCTCCATGCAGGTGAAACAAGCCATCCTTAAGCTGCGAAAACAGAAAAAACCCATCTGAGAAATTGCTACAATAATAGGAGTGGCAAAATCTACAGTTTTTTACATCCTGATAAAGAAAGAAAGCACTGGTGAACTCATTAATGCAAAAAGACAAGGGCGCCCACAGAAGACAACAGTGGTGGATGATCGCAGAATAATCTCCATGGTGAAGAGAAACCCCTTCACAACAGCCAACCAAGTGAAGAACACTCTCCAGGAGGTAGGCGTATCAATATCCAAATCTACCATAAAGAGAAGACTGCATGAAAGTAAATACAGAGGGTTCACTGCACGGTGCAAGCCACTCATAAGCATCAAGAAGAAAAAGGCTAGACTGGACTTTGCTAAAAAACATCTAAAAAAGCCGGCACAGTTCTGGAAGAACATTCTTTGGACAGATGAAACCAAGATCAACCTCTACCAGAATGATGGAAAGAGAAAAGTATGGCGAAGGAGTGGTACAGCTAATGATCCAAAGCATACCACATCATCTGTAAAACATGGCAGAGGCAGTGTGATGGCTTTGGCATGCATGGCTGCCAGTGGCACTGGGTCACTAGTGTTTGTTGATGATGTGACACAGGACAGAAGCAGCCAAATGAATTCTGAGGTATTCAGAGCCATACTGTGTGCTCAGATCCAGCTAAATGCAGCAAAACTGATTAGTCGTTGTTTCATACTTCAGATGGACAATGACCCAAAACATAAAGCCAAAGCAACCCAGGGGTTTATTAAAGCAAAAAAGTGGACTATTCTTGAATGGCCAAGTCAGTCACCTGATCTCAACCCAATTGAGCATGCATTTCACTTGTTAAAGACTAAACTTCAGACAGAAAGGCCCACAAACAAACAGCAACTGAAAACCACCGCAGTGAAGGCCTGGCAGAGCATCAAAAAGGAGGATGTACATGAGTTCAAGACTTCAGGCAGTCATTGCCAACAAAGGGTTTTCAACCAAGTACTAAAAATGAACATTTTAGTTAAAATTATTGAATCTGTCCAATTACTTTTGGTCCCTTTAAAAACAGGGTGGCACATGTTAAGGAGCTGAAACTCCTAAACCCTTCATCCAATTTTAATGTGGATAACCTCAAATGAAAGCTGAAAGTCTGAACTTCAACTGCATCTGAATTGTTTTGTTTAAAATTCATTGTGGTAATGTCTGTAACCAAAATTAGAAAAATGTTGTCTCTGTCCAAATATATATGGACCTAACTGTAACTCTGGAATACTTCAACAGATCTTAGCGATTCTGACACTGTTTTCTCATGACATATTGTACTTCATGATAGTGGTAAAATTTCTTTGATATAACTTGCGTTTATTTGTGAAAAAAATGGAAATTTGGCGAAAATTTAGTAAATTTGGCAATTTTCCAACTTTGAATTTTTATGCCCTTAAATCACAGAGATATGTCACGCAAAATACTTAATAAGTAACATTTCCCACATGTCTACTTTACATCAGCACAATTTTCGAACCAAAATTTTTTTTTGTTAGGGAGTTTTAAGGGTTAAAAGTTCACCAGAAATTTCTCATTTTTACAACACCATTTTTTTAGGGACCACATCTCATTTGATGTCATTTTGAGGGGTCTATATGATAGAAAATACCCAAGTGTGACACCATTCTAAAAACTGCACCACTCAAGGTGCTCAAAACCACACTCAAGAAGTTTATTAACCCTTCAGGTGTTTCACAGGAATTTTTGTAATGTTTAAGTAAAAATGAACAAAATTTATTTCAGCTCCAATTTGTTTTATTTCACCAAGGGTAACAGGAGAAAATGGACCCCAAAAGTTGTTTTACAATTTGTCCTGAGTATGCTGATACCCCATATGTGGGGGTAAACCACTGTTTCGGTGCATAGCAGAGCTCGGAAGGAGCGCCATTTTACTTTTCAATGCAAAATTGACTGGAATTGAGATGGGACGCCATGTTGCATTTGGAGAGCCCCTGATGTGCCTAAACATTGAAACCCCCCACAAGTGACACCATTTTGGAAAGTAGACCCCCTAAGGAACTTATCTAGATATGTGGTGAGCACTTTGACCCACCAAGTGCTTCACAGAAGTTTATAATGCAGAGCCGTAAAAATATAAAATCATATTTTTTCACAAAAATGAACTTTTCGCCCCCAATTTTTTTTCCCAAGGGTAAGAGAAGAAATTGGACCCCAAAAATTTGTTGTGCAATTTGTCCTGAGTACGCTGATACCCCATATGTGGGGGTAAACCACTGTTTGGGTGCATGGCAGAGCTCGGAAGGGAAGGAGCGCAGTTTGACTTTTCAATGCAAAATTGACTGGAATTGAGATGGGACACCATGTCGCGTTTTGGAGAGCCCCTGATGTGCCTAAACATTAAAAACCCCCATTAGTGACACCATTTTGGAAAGTAGACCCCCTAAGGAACTTATCTAGATGTGCTTTGAGAGCTTTGAACCCCTAAGTGTTTCACTACAGTTTATAACGCAGAGCCGTGAAAATAAAATTTTTTTTTTTTCACAAAAATTATTTTTAGCCCCCAGTTTTGTATTTTCACAAGGGTAACAGGATAAATTGGACCCCAATAGTTGTTGTCCAATTTGTCCTGAGTACGCTGATACCCCATAAGTGAAGGGAACCACTGTTTGGGCACATGGCAGAGCTCGGAAGGGAAGGAGCGCCATTTGGAATGCAGACTTAGATGGATTGGTCTGCAGGCGTGACGTTGCATTTGCAGAGCCCCTGATGTACCCAAACAGTAGAAACCCCCCACAAGTGACCCCATATTGGAAACTAGACCTCCCAAGGAACTTATCTAGATGTGTTGTGAGAACTTTGAACCCCCAAGTGTTTCACTACAGTTTACAACGCAGAGCCGTGAAAATAAAAAATCCTTTTTTTCCCACAAAAATGATTTTTAGCCCCCCAAATTTTTATTTTCCCAAGGATAACAAGAGAACTTGGACCCCAAAAGTTGTTGTCCAATTTGTCCCGAGTACGCTGATATGTTGGGGTAAATGCCTGCTTGGGCGCACGGGAGAGCTCGGAAGGGAAGGAGCACTGTTTTACTTTTTCAAAGCAGAATTGTCTGTAATTGAGATCGGACGCCATGTCGCGTTTGGAGAGCCCCTGATGTGCCTAAACAGTGGAAACTCCCCAATTCTTCCTGAAACCCTAATCCAAACACACCCCTAACCCTAATCCCAATGGTAACCCTAACCACACCCCTAACCCTGACACACCCCTAACTCTAATCCCAACCCTAATCCCAACCGAAAATGTAATCCAAACCCTAACCCTAACTTTAGCCCCAACCCTAACCCTAACTTTAGCCCCAACCCTAACTTTAGCCCCAACCCTAACCCTTACTTTACCCCCAACCCTAACCCTAACTTTAGCTCCAACCCTAGCCCCAACCCTAACCCTAACCCTAGCCCTAACCCTAACCCTAGCCCTAACCCTAGCCCTAACCCTAACCCTAGCCCTAACCCTAATGGAAAAATGGAAATAAATAATTTTTTTTAATTTTATTATTTTTCCCTAACTAAGGGGGTGATGAAGGGGGGTTTGATTTACTTTTATAGTGTTTTTTATAGCGGATTTTTATGGTTGGCAGCTGTCACACAATAAAAGACGCTTTTTATAGCAAAAACGTTTTTGCATCTCCACATTTTGAGACCTATAATTTTTCCATATTTTGGTCCACAGAGTCATGTGAGGTCTTGTTTTTTGCGGGACGAGTTGATATTTTATTGATAACATTTTCGGACACGTGATAGTTTTTGATCGCTTTTTATTCCTATTTTTGTGAGGCAGAATGACCAAAAACCAGCTATTCATGAATCTCTTTTGGGGGAGGCGTTTATACCGTTCAACGTTTGGTAAAATTGATAAAGCAGTTTTATTCTTTGGGTCAGTACGATTACAGCAATATCTCATTTATATCATTTTTTTATGTTTTGGCGCTTTTATACGATAAAAGCCATTTTATAGAAAAAATAATTATTTTTGCATCGCTTTATTCTGAGGACTATAACTTTTTTAATTTTTTGCTTATGATGCTGTATTGCAGCTCGTTTTTTGCGGGACAAGATGATGTTTTCAGCGGTACCATGGTTATTTATATCCGTCTTTTTGATCGCGTGTTATTCCACTTTTTGTTCGGCGGTATGATAATAAAGCATTGTTTTTTGCCTTGTTTTTTTCTTTTTTTTCTTACAGTGTTCACTGAAGGGGTTAACTAGTGTGACAGTTTTATAGGTTGGGTCGTTACGGATGCGGCGATACTAAATATGTGTACTTTTATTGTTTTTTTTTATTTAGATAAAGAAATGTATTTATGGGAATAATATCTTTTTTTTTCTTTATTTAGGAATTTTTTTTTTTGTTTTTACACATGTGGATTTTTTTTTTTTTACTTTTTTACTTTGTCCCAGGGGGGACATCACAGATCGCTGATCTGACAGTTTGCACAGCACTCTCTCAGATCAGCGATCTGACTTACAGCGCTGCAGGCTTACCAGCGCCTGCTCTGGACCCGGATGCAGCCCCACGGCAATTTTGGATCTGGGGCCTGCAGGGATAGAAGGTAAGAGTCGCTCGGAGCAACGCGATCACATCGCGTTGCTCCGAGGGTCTCAGGGAAACCCGCAGGGAGCCCCCTCCCTGCGCGATGCTTCCCTATACCGCCGGAACACTGCGATCATGTTTGATCGCAGTGTGCCGGGGGTTAATATGCCGGGGGCGGTCCGTGACCGCTCCTGGCACATAGTGCCGGATGTCAGCTGGCGATCGCATATGATGTACTATCCTGTCGGTGGGAATTAAGGCCCACCCCACCTCGACGGTTTAGTACGTCATATGGGATTAAGGGGTTAAATATGTGGCCTTTTTTTTTTTTTTTACACCACTAAATAATGAGTAGACCAAGGTTGGCGGACAAAACATTGCAATGTATGCCTGCAAAGCGAGGATTTTGACACCACAGATACACCAGGTGTCTGATGGAGATGACAGACTGTTTAAATATGTGGCCTTTTTTTTAAAAAAAAAAAATTTAAACCACAAAATACTGAGTAGACCAAGGCTAGCAGACCAAAAAAATGCAATGTATGCCTGAAAAGCAAGAATTTGGAGACCACAGATAGACCAGGCATCAGACGGAGATAACAGACTGATCAAAATGTGGCCTTCATACTTTTGGGCCCACCAAAATTGTGTCAATAAGTAGGCTATGACACTAAGAAAAAAAATTGGACTACTAAAATTGTTAAATATTTAGCACAATGATATGCGATGCGTGTGGCGTACAAATCACAGTGATAAATATAAGAACTGTAGTTAAATAGTTTGGGGCCAGCTACAGATTTTTGGGGCAGCAATATGGTGTCCAAAAATGTTGCAAGACACTCCAAAAAATAATATAGTACCAAAAAAAAGGCCAGATTTTTATGCGCACTCACATCTGATGCAAATTTTTTTTTTTTAAATTGTTAGATTTCCATGCTCTTGAATTGCAATGACCTGGCTGTAGTCTGCAGGGTGACCAAGTAAATAAATGTGGAAAAAAGGGGGCTATGGATTGCTTTCTAATAAAATTAGCAGGTATAAGCTGCAAAAAAAAAAAATAATTGCCAGGGATACCTGCAGCTATGTATATATAAAATATGCAGCAGCAGACAGGAATTTTGAGGTATGCAGTGAGATCTATATTCTCACATACAGTGCCTGCAGGCCTTGCGCTGATGTGGATATGTGCACATAGACTCCCCTGCCTACCTAGCGCTGTAATGTATGTACCCCCAAATTAGCCCTAAAAAGCAGCAGCTCTCCCTATACCAGCTGAGTCTGGAGCAGAATGTGGCGAGCAGGGCGGCGCCAGATCTCTTATAGACCTGATGACGCTGTGCGGCCAGCCAATCACTGTAATACCACAACAAATATGGCTGCAGTATTACAGTGCATGGCAGACTATCCCTGCATGCTGATTGGCACTCTAAAAAGCGCCAAAATTAAAAGGAGGAGACCCGAGCTCCTGACGAATAATCCCGGAACTACTCGGTGCTCGTGGAGTACACCGAGCATAGTAATACTCGGGCGAGTACCGAGTAGTGGCGAGCACGATCGCTCATCACTACTAATTAGGAAAGACTAGCTTGTCATCAGTTTGGATTTTGGCCAGAAGCTTATATCCAGCTGCCTTTACGAATTGCAGAAGTTTAGAAAAATAAGGGCAGCACGATGGCGCAGTGGTTAGCACAGCAGCCTTGCAGCGCTGGAGTCCTGGGTTCTAATCCCACCTTGGACAACATCTGCAAAGAGTTTGTATGTTCTCTCCGTGTTTGCGTGGGTTTCCTCCAGGCACTCCGGTTTCCTCCCACATTCTAAAGACATACTGATAGGGAATTTACATTGTGAGCCCCATCGGGGACAGCAATGATAATGTGTGCAAACTGTAAAGCGCTGCGGAATATGTTAGCGCTATATAAAAATAAAGATTATTATAAGGATGAATACTGTAAATATTGAGACTTTGCATAAACTTTATGTATTTGTCAACAAAAGTCTAAAAACATATAAAATGCTGATAATTGTACTTCAGTAACCATCCAAACCTCTAACTAAAAAAATAAAAAAACACAGAACCCACACATTTTGTGAAAACTAAAATTTGTGTCAGTCTCAAAACCTTTGGCCATGACTGTATGTTTGCAAGATGGTACATGCCTCAAATTGTATTTTTGAGCACATTACCTAGGGGTGCAAGTCCACGGTCCATAATCACGGCGCTTTGGACGGAGCGAAAAACCCACTCCGCCCAAGGCGATGCCGCCTTCTGTACGCGCGATGATTCCGGATGTGTTTAGTGAACACATCTGGATTCACCGCTCCCCATACATAGGGCCCTGTGATTAATCTTGCGGCAACAGAGCGTCATCGCAAGATAAACAGACATGCTAAAAAGACACGCCACATGTCTGTAAACGCAGTGGATCCAGTCCACTATGCTGTAACATCTGGACGCTGCGGGTTGAATGCTGCGGCTGTATGTAGCCTTCAATCCGCAGCTTATCCGGATGTAATTCTGAACGTGAACACATACCCTAATGCTTTCTCTATTGGCTTATCTATTTATTTCTACAATTTCTGAGTTCTCAGCTTAAAGCAATTTATTATACATTTCTTAATAATGAAATTGTAACACTAAGAAGGAAAAGTTGTGGAATTATGGAAATCACAGAATCGATAGACATGATAATAATATGTAAATGTAAAAAAATGGAAATTACATTTTAAAAACATCTTGATTTATTTAGTATTGATTATGAGAGCCACGTACAGAAATATATGCCTCTACACACCTTGCCATGCTATCAATAATGTTATTATTGTTTGTTTGAAGAACTTTCTGCCATGATGAATGCACTTGGCAAAAACATCAAGATCTGCTGCTGGCAGCTCCTTTTACATTTTCCGACCAATTGCATCCCAGATGTGCTCAGTGGAAGATAAAAGTCCAAAGATGCTCCAGGCCATAATTGCATATTTAGGCCATACTCAGAGTAGCACAAGAAACATGTGGCCTGGCATTACTTTGTTGAAAAATGTCTCCTGGCAGCCTTTGAATTTCAGAACCACTGGTTCCACAACCAAATCAATGTAATGCAAAAATGTTAGCGTACCTGGAATGAAGACTAAAGGGATCTGGTTACAGTGCATTAGGCCACACCACACAATAATCATGCGCCTTAACCTTGATTCCAGTTTCGAAAAGTAATGTACTAATAACTAATGACTATTTTCTGGTCATACACTGTCTACCTTTGTTATGAAAATGTACTTTGCATTGACTAATGATAATTCTATTCACATACCATGTCTTGCAGAGGAGAAGTCTATTATAAAAGAAGGCAAAGTGAAGGCAAGTTGCTAAATAATGTGGTTTACTTATATATTTACCAGTGGACCTCAAGAGGCTCAAGGACCTCAACCACAGCTGTAGATAAAACAGAATTGTAGGTGAAGAAAAAGGGCGCACATATGGAAATAATGAGCGTTTATAAATAAAAATGCCTAAACGTTATAGTTTTTTCCAGTGTAAACCATAATGCATAAATCATAAGAAGTTTCTCACGGAGGAACATAAACATGCCCAGCAGAAGCAGAGCAGAAAACTCACTAATTCACCATGAGTCTCAAAACATTACGTTATTAACCAGTGAAGTGCTGTATGGAACTACATTGAGGTCGCTCTACACCACTGCAAATATTACTAGCTCATCCACAGTCCACTTTACAAGTCCATTTACAGAGAAATCTTTATGTTTAGTAAATTCAGGGCAGATGGGGTAATATTTATTGCACTGTCAGTTACAAATTCTAAATGACAGGTTTACTAAATACAGCTTGTTTGAGGGATTGTGATGTCCGAAATAACCCTGTAATGATTATATGAACACATATACATGAAGGCTTGCGTATAGCTTTTACTGTAGACAGTAGAGAGTTTTATAAATGCCAAAAGAGAAAATGATAAGAATATATACAGGGTACATTTCATTATTTTCAAGCTCTTACAGCAATATATATAATAAGGGTTTCTTTTATTGCATTGATTATGTTATCTGCTTTTCAAAGTGAACTTGTAGGTTTTTTTGGAGACGTAATTGTCCCATGTGGTGGTACCCAAAAGGCCTATTCTACTGTAATAAGGATCCGTAGGGACTATATGCAAGGCAGAATAGCTTCTAAATTAATATTGCTTTGGTATGGGATGTTTTCCCTGACTCTTTCACTTTAGGGCTCACTCAGACGTCAGTTTTACTCATACAAACTCTACCTGTAGTTTTCAGGAACATAACTCATACCTAATATAGTGTTGGGAGCGGTTCACATATCATGTATTCTTAAAAAATCACAAAGACATGATTGATTTTGATCTTAGGTCAAGTTCACATGTTCAGTATTTGGTCAGTATTTTACATCAGTATTTGTAAGCCAAAACCAGGAGTGGAACAATCAGAGGAAAAGTATAACAGAATCACGTTGCCACTTCTGTATTTTTCACCCACTCCTGGTTTTGGCTTTGGTCTTTTTCCCTCCAGGCTTTATAACTATTGTTTGCGACTTGAAAGTCTAATATATATTCTTAAATAAGGTCCGTTAATTGATTCTCCTACAGTGGCATGTAAAGGTTTGGGCACCCCTCATCAAAATTATTATTATTATTTATTTATATAGCACCATTAATTCCATGGTGCTGTACATGAGAAAGGAGTTACAAATGGAGTTACAAACAGAGTTACAGATATCATTTACAGTAAACACGTTTACAGTGACAGAGTGGTACAGAGGGGAGAGAGGACCCTGTCCTTGCGGACTTACATTCTATGGGATAGTAGGGAAGAGACAGAAGGTCATAGGTGCTGCAGCTCTAGCAGTGGTGAGGTGGCTGCTCTGGCGATGGCGAGGCGGCAGAATGGTTATTGCAGGCTGTAGGCTTTCTTGAAGAGATGGATTTTCAGGTTCCGTCTGAAGGATCCGAGGGTGGTGGATAGTCGGACGTGTTGAGGCATGGAATTCCAGAGGATGGGGGATATTCGGGAGAAATCTTGGAGGCGGTTGTGTGAGGAACGAATAAGTGTGGAGCAGAGTAGGAGGTCTTGGGAGGATCGGAGATTACGTGAGGGAAGGTATTGGGAGATTAGTTCAGAGATATAGGGAGGGGACAGGTTGTGGATGGTTTTGTAGATCAGTGTTAGTAGTTTGAACTGGACTCGTTGGGGAATTGGGAGCCAGTTGAGAAATTTGCAGAGGGGAGAAGCAGGGGAGTAGCGAGGAGAGAGGTGGATTAGCCGGGCAGCAGAGTTGAGGACAGACTGGAGTGGTGCAAGAGAGTTAGCAGGGAGGCCACAGAGGAGGGTGTTGCAGTAGTCGAGGCGGGAGATGATGAGGGCATGCACAAGAGTTTTGGTAGATTGTGGGCTGAGGAAGGGACGGATTCTGGCAATATTTTTGAGTTGGAGGCGACAGGAGGTGGCAAGAGTTTGGACGTGCGGTTTGAAGGACAGGGCAGAGTCGAGAGTTACCCCGAGGCAGCGGATTTCAGGTGCGGGAGAGAGCGTGATGCCGTTTACCATAATAGATAGGTCAGGTAGGGGGGATACGTGAGATGGGGAAAGATAATGAGTTCGGTTTTGTCTACATTGAGCTTTAGGAAGCAAGAGGTGAAGAAGGAGGATATGGCTGACAGACACTTCGGGATTCTGGACAGCAGAGAGGTGACATCTGGGCCAGAGAGGTAGATCTGAGTGTCGTCCGCATACAGGTGGTACTGGAAGCCATGGGACTTTATGAGTTGTCCTAGGCCAAGGCTATAGATGGAGAAAAGTAGGGGCCCTAGGACAGAGCCTTGAGGGACTCCAACAGAGAGAGGGCGGGATGAGGAAGTGGTGTGGGAGTGGGAAACACTAAATGTGCGGTCGGAAAGGTATGAGGCAATCCAGGACAGGGCAAGGTCCTTGATGCCAAGGGAAGAAAGAATCTGTAGCAGTAGGCAGTGATCGACTGTGTCGAAAGCGGAGGACAGGTCAAGAAGGAGGAGGATGGAGAACTGTCTGTTAGCTTTGGCTGTGACTAAGTCATTAGTAATTTTGGTCAGAGCAGTTTTTGTGGAGTGGTGGGGGCCAGATTGGAGGTTGTCAAGGAGAGAGTTAGATGAGAGGTGGGAGGAAATTTGAGCATCAAGGAGTTTCGAAGTAAAAGGGAGCAGTGATATGGGGCGGTAGCTGGGCATAGCAGTTGGGTCAAGGTTAGTTTTTTTGAGGATGGGTGTGATGGTGGCATGTTTGAAGGCAGAGGAGAAGGTACCAGAAGATAGCGATAGGTTGAAGAGATGGGTTAGGGCTGGAATGAGCATGTTACTGAGGTTGGGGAGCAGGTGGGAGGGGATGGGGTCAAGTGCACAGGTGGTGAGGTGCGATTTGGAAAAGAGGCGAGTAAGCTCTCCTTCAGTGATGTTGGAGAGGGAGGTTATTAGGGAAGGGCAGAGGTCTGGTATGTGGAGTGGTTGGGGTGGTGGAACAGTTAGGGTTTGACTTGTTTGGTCAATCTTGTTTTTGAAGTAGGTGGCAAAGTCCTCGGAAGAGATGAGGGGAGTTGGAGGTGGCAGTGGTGGGCGAAGAGGGAGGTAAATGTGCTGAATAGTTGTTTTGGGTTGTAGGATAGTGAAGATACAAGGTTAGTGAAATAGGTCTGTTTAGCGGAGGTGAGGGCTAATTTGAAGTCAAATGTAGCTTGTTTGAAAGCAGTGAATTCGTCTGGCAGGCGTGTTTTCTTCCAACTTACTTAAATTACTGTTATTGTGCACAGGTAAGTAAGCTGAAGATGAAATGATCACTAAAAGAAAAGGTCTAAAGTTAAAGATGACATATTTTCTTTGTATTTTAGGCAAAATGTAAATATAATATATAATCTACAGGTGCTTCACACAAAATTAGACTATCTTCAAAAACTTAATATATTTCAGTTCTTCAATACAAAAAGTGAAACATATATTATATAGAGTCATTAAAAACAAAGTGATCTATTTTAAGTATTTATTTCTGTTATTGTTGATGATTATGGCTTACAGCCAATGAAAACCCAACAGTCATTATCTCAGTAAATTAGAATAATTAACAGAAAACACCTGCAAAGGCTTCCTAAGCATTTAAAAATGTCCCTTAGTATGTTTCTGTAGGCTCCACAATCATGGGGAAGACTGCTGACTTGACAGATGTCCAGAAGGCAGTCATTGACACACTCCACAAGGAGGGTAAGCCACAAAATGTCATTGCTAAAGAAGCTGGCTGTTCAGAGTGCTGTATCCAAGCATATTAATGGAAAGTTGAGTAGAAGGAAAAAGTGTGGTAGAAAAAGGTGCACAAGCAATCGGGATAACTGCAGTCTTGAAAAGATTGTTAAGAAAAGGCCATTCAAAAATTTGGGGGTGATTTACAAGAAGTAAATTGCGGCTGGAGTCAATGCTTCCACCACACACAGACGTATCCAGTACATGGGCTGCAAGTGTAGCATTCCTTGTGTCAAGCCACTCATGACCAATAGACAATGCCAGAAGCATCTTACCTGGGTTAAGGAGAAAAAGAACTGGATTGTCGCTCAGTGGTTCAAGGTGTTGTTTTCAAATGAAAGTAAATTTTGCATTTCATTTGGAAATCAAGGTCCCAGAGTCTGGAAGAAGAGTGGAGAGGCACACAATCCAAACTCCTTGAGGCATAGTGTGAAGTATCCACAATCAGTGATGGTTTGGGAAGCCATGTCATCTGCTGGTGTAGGTCGCCTGTGTTTTATTAAGATCAAAGTCATTGCAGGAGTCTACCAGGAAATTTTAGAGCACTTCACGCTTCCCTCTGCCGACAAGCTTTTTTGAGATGGAAATTTCATTCTCCAGCATGACTTGGCATCTGTCCACACTGCCAAAACGCCAATACCTGGTTAAAAAACAACAGTGTCACTGTGCTTGATTGGCCAGCAAAGCCACCTGACTTTAACCCCATACAGAATTTATGTGGTATTGTCAAGAGGAAGATGAGAGACACCAGACCCAACAATGCAGACGAGCTGATGGCTGCTATCAAAGCAACCTGGGCTTCCATATCACCTCAGCAGTGCCACAGGCAGATCGCCCCCATGCCACACCACAATGATGCAGTAATTGATGGAAAAGGAGCCCCGACCAAGTATTGAGTGCATTTACTGAATACACATTTCAGTAGGCCAACATTTCGGATTTTAAAATCCCTTTTCAAGCTGGTGTTATAAAGTATTCTAATTTACTGAGAAAATGACTTTGAGTTTTCATTGGCTGTAAGCCATAATCATCAACATTAACAGAAATAAACACTGCAATGACTTTATATAATATATGCATTTCACTTTTTGTATTTAAGAACTGAAATATATTAACTTTTTAATAATAATAATCTTCATTTTTATATAGCGCTAACATATTCTGCAGCGCTTTACAGTTTGCACACATTATCATCGCTGTCCCCGATGGGGCTCACAATCTAAATTCCCTATCAGTATGTCTTTGGAATGTGGGAGGAAACTGGAGTACCCGGAGGAAACTCACGCAAACGCGGGGAGAACATCCAAACTCCTTGCAAATGTTGTCCTTAAAGGGCCACTGTCACCCCCCCCAGCCGTTATAAACTAAAAGAGCCACCTTGTGCAGCAGTAATGCTGCAGTCTAACAAGGTGGCTCTTTTAGTTTTTGATTAATTTATTACCTCAATAAAGCGTTTTAAAAATTGGCCACAAATACCAGATATTGTACCTGGAGGCGGTCCGAATCGTCCTCTATGAATCTCCCAACTGCCGTCACTCTTCTCTTCAGGGGCGATGGTCGCCGCCCCCTTCGCGCTGTTGCTTCTTAAATCCGGTGCCTGCGCTGTGCGTGCCTGCCTGGGGCAGGTGCAGTCTCCATTGTCAGTCACAGCTCAGACGCAGGGTGCCTGACTGCGCCTGTGCGGGCAGTGCGGCCACCCTGTTCCTGAATCCCCGCCCCGCACTGTGTTATTCATTATGCACAGTGCGGGGCTGGGGTTCCTGGGCATGCGCACTGCGCTTGTCAGACGCTCCCCCGGTCCCCCGCCTTCCAGCGTTGTTTTTTGTGGCTGTTCAAAACGTCGGCAATGAAACCTGTATATTCCGGCAATGCTGGAAGGCGGGGGACCGGGGGAGCGTCTGACAAGCGCAGTGCGCATGCCCAGGAACCCCAGGACCGCACTGTGCATAATGAATAACACAGTGCGGGCCCCAGGCAGGCACGCACAGCGCAGGCGCTGGATTTAAGAAGCAACAGCGCGAAGGGGGCGGCGACCATCGCCCCTGAAGAGAAGAGTGACAGCAGTTGGGAGATTGATAGAGGACGATTCGGACCGCCTCCAGATACAATATCTGGTATTTGTGGCCAATTTTTAAAACGCTTTATTGAGGTAATAAATGAATCAAAAACTAAAAAAGCCACCTTGTTAGACTGCAGCATTACTGCTGCACAAGGTGGCTCTTTTAGTTTATAACGGCTGGGGGGGGTGACAGTGGCCCTTTAATTATATTTGAACCCAGGACCCCAGTGCTGCAAGGATTGAGAAAGGATTTGTTTTATCCGAAACGTTGCCACGCCGCTGGGCATTAAAGTCCACTTCTTTAATCTTTTTGTGCTGTTTCCCTTTTTTTGCTTATGACCTAATGACCTCAGGTTAGCATCCTCAATAATCAGAACCTCCCACTCCCGTCTCCAAGACTTTACACGTGCTGCGCGGATTCTTTGGAATGCACTACCTAGGTTAATACGATTAATCCCCAATCCCCACAGTTTAAAGCATGCCCTAAAAACTTATTTGTTCAGATTGGCCTACCGCCTTAACGCATTAACCTAACTATCCCTGTGTGGCCTATTAAAAAAAAAAAAACATAATCAGGTTCCTCGCATCATGTTCTCATACACTTTATGCAGTTAATAGCCCTCTGTGTCTGTACTGCTACATACTTAGGCAGTTAACTGGTTCATGCAGCTTTACATGCACACCCGAGCCTTACACTATGGCTGGTCCAAATAACTAAAGCAATTGTTACCATCCACCTCTCGTGTCTCCCCTTTTTCTCATAGTTTGTAAGCTTGCGAGCAGGGCCCTCATTCCTCCTGGTATCTATTTTGAACTGTGATTTCTGTTATGCTGTAATGTCTATTGTCTGTACAAGTCCCCTCTATAATTTGTAAAGCGCTGCGGAATATGTTGGCGCTATATAAATAAAATTATTATTATTATTATTATTATTAATATCTGAGAAGCCATTTGACTGCTGGTCAGGGAAGCGTGCACACAGTGAGGTATTTCTTTTGCTGCTGTTCCTATTTTTATCTATCTATCCATCTATCTATCTATCTATCGATCTATCTATCTATCTATCTATACAGTTATATGAAAACGTTTGGGCACCCCTATTAATCTTAAGCCTAATGTTTTATAAAAATTGTTTTTTTTGCAACAGCTATTTCAGTTTCATATATCTAATAACTGTTGGACACAGTAATGTTTCTGCCTTGAAATGAGGTTTATTGTACTAACAGAAAATGTGCAATCTGCATTCAAACAAAATTTGACAGGTGCATAAGTATGGGCACCTCACCAGAAAAGTGACATTAATATTTAGTAGATCCACCTTTTGCAACAATAACAGCCTCTAGTCGCTTCTGGTAGCTTTTAATGACTTCCTGGAACCTGGATGAAGGTATTTTTGACCATTCCTCTTTACAAAACAATTCCAGTTCAGTGAAGTTTGATGGTCGCCGAGCATGGACAGCCCTCTTCAAATGATCCCACAGATGTTCAATGATATTCAGGTCTGGGGACTGGGATGGCCATTCCAGAACAGTGTAATTGTTCCTCTGCATGAATGCCTGAGTAGATTTGGAGCGGTGTTTTGGATCATTGTCTTGCTGAAAGATCCATCCCCTGCGTAACTTCAACTTTGTCACTGAATCATGAACATTATCGTCAAGAATCTGCTGAAATTGAGAGGAATCCATGTGTCCCTCAACTTTATCAAGATTCCCGGTGCTGGCATTGGCCACACAGCCCCAAAGCACGATGGAACCTCCACCAAATTTTACTGTGGGTAGCAAGTGTTTTTCTTGGAATGCTGTGTTTTTTTGCCGCCATGCATAACGCCTTTTTGTATGACCAAACAACTCAATCTTGGTTTCAACAGTCTACAGAACCTTCTTCCAAAAAGAAATTGGCTTCTCCAAATGTGCTTTTGCATACCTCAGCCGACTCTGTTTGTGGCGTGCTTGCAGAAACGGCTTCTTTCGCATCACTCTCTCATACAGCTTCTCCTTGTGCAAAGTGCGTTGTATAGTTGACCGATGCACAGTGACACCATCTGCAGCAAGTTGATGCTGCAGCTCTCTGGAGGTGGTCTGAGGATTGTCCTTGACTGATCTCACCATTCTTCTTCTCTGCCTTTCTGATGTTTTTCTTGGCCTGCCACTTCTGGCCTTAACAAGAACTGTACCTGTGTTCTTCCATTTCCTTACTATGTTCCTCACAGTGGAAATTGACAGGTTAAATCTCTGACACAGCTTTTTGTATCCTTCCCCTGAACAACTATGTTGAATAATCTTTGTTTTCAGATCATTTGACAGTTGTTTTGAGGAGCCCATGATGCCACTCTTCAGAGGAGATTCAAACAGGAGAACAACTTGCAAGTGGCCACTTTAACCCCTTCCCGACCCATGACGCCACGTATGCGTCATGAAAGTCGGTGCCAATCCGACCCATGATGCCTATGTGGCGTCATGGAATGATCGCATTCCTGCAGATCGGGTGAAAGGGATAACTCCAATTTCACCCGATCTGCAGGGACAGGGGGAGTGGTACTTCAGCCCAGGGGGGGTGGCTTCACCCCCCCCGTGGCTACGATTGCTCTGATTGGCTGTGGAAAGTGAAACAGCCAATCAGAGAGATTTGTAATATTTCACTATGAAAACTGGTGAAATATTACAATCCAGCCATGGCCGATGCTGCAATTCCATCGGCCATGGCTGGAAACCCTGATCTGTCCCCCCCACCGCCACAGATCTCCTCCCCAGTCCTCCATCCTGTGCTCCGCTCCCCTCCATCATCCTGTCTGCTCCCCGTCCTCCTGTCCGCCCCCCCCGTGCTCCGATCCCACCCCCCCGTGCTCCGATCACCCCGGTGCTCCGATCCCCCCCCTCATACTTACCGAGCCTCCCGGTGTCCATCCGTCTTCTCCACGGGCGCCGCCATCTTCCAAAATGGCGGGCGCATGCGCAGTGCGCCCGCCGAATCTGCCGCCCGGCAGATTCGTTCCAGCTACATTTTAATCGCTGTGATAAAACCTATCATAGTGATTAAAATAAAAAAATTGTAAATGAACCCCCCCCTTTATCACCCCCATAGGTAGGGACAATAATAAAATAAAGAAAATATTTTTTTTTTCCACTAGGGTTAGAACTAGGGTTAGGGGTAGGGTTAGGGGTAGGGTTAGGTGTAGGGGTAGGGTTAGGGGTAGGGTTAGGGGTAGGGTTAGAACTAGGGTTAGCGTTAGAATTAGGCTATGTGCACACGGTGCGGATTTGGCTGCAGATTCGCAGCGGATTGGCCGCTGCGGATTCGTAGCAGTGTTCCATCAGGTTTACAGTACCATGTAAACCTATGGAAAACCAAATTCGCTGTGCCCATGGTGCGGAAAATACAGCGCGGAAATGCTGCGTTGTATTTTCCGCAGCATGTCAATTCTTTGTGCGGATTTCGCAGCGTGTTACACCTGTTCCTCAATAGGAATCCGCAGGTGAAATCCGCATAAAAAACACTGGAAATCCGTGGTAAATCCGCAGGTAAAACGCAGTGCCTTTAACCTGCGGATTTTTCAAAAATGGTGCGGAAAAATCTCACACGAATCCGCAAAGTGGGCACATAGCCTTAGGGTTGGAATTAGAGTTAGGGTTGGAATTAGGGCTAGGGTTGGAAATAGGGTTAAGAATGGGCTTCTGGTTAGGGTTATGGTTAGGGTTAGGGGTGTGTTGGGGTTAAAGTTGTGGTTAGGGTTGGGGTTAGGGTTGCGATTAGGGTTAGGGTTGGGATTAGGGTTAGGGTTGTGGTTAGGGGTGTGTTGGGATTAGGGTTGTGATTAGGGTTATGGCTAGAGTTGGGATTAGGGTTAGGGGTGTGTTGGGGTTAGTGTTGGAGTTAGAATTGAGGGGTTTCCACTGTTTAGGCACATCAGGGGTCTCCAAACGCAACATGGCGCCACCATTGATTCCAGCCAATCTTGCGTTCAAAAAGTCAAATGGTGCTTCCTCCCTTCCGAGCCCCGACGTGCACCCAAACAGTGGTTTACCCCCACATATGGGGTACCATCATACTCAGGACAAACTGGGCAACAATTATTGGGGTCCAATTTCTCCTGTTACCCTTGTGAAAATAAAAAATTGCTTGCTAAAACATAATTTTAGAGGAAGGAAAAATTATTTTTTATTTTCACAGCTCTGTGTTATAAACTTCTGTGAAGCACTTGGGGGTTCAAAGTGCTCACCACACATCTAGATAAGTTCCTTGGGGGGTCTAGTTTCCAAAATGGGGTCACTTGTGGGGGGTTTCTACTGTTTAGGCACATCAGGTGCTCTGCAAATGCAACGTGACACCCGCAGACCATTCCATCAAAATCTGCATTTCAAAACGTCACTACTTCCCTTCCGAGCCCCGACTTGTGCCCAAACAGTGGTTTTCCCCCACATATGGGGTATCAGCGTACTCAGGAGAAACTGTACAACAATGATTGGGGTCAAATTTCTCCTGTTACCCTTGGGAAAATTAAAAAATTCTGGACTAAAAAAATATTTTTGAGGAAAGAAAACACATTTATTATTTTCACGGCTCTGCGTTATAAACTTCTGTGAAGCACCTGAGGGTTTAAAGTGCTCACTATCTAGATAAGTTCCTTGGGGGGTCTAGTTTCCAAAATGGGGTCACTTGTGGGGAGTTTCTACTGTTTAGGCATATCAGGGGCTCTACAAACGCAATGTGACGCCCGCAGAGCATTCCATCAAAGTCTGCATTTCAAAACGTCACTACTTCCCTTTCGAACCCCGACTTGTGCCCAAACAGTGGTTTACCCCCACATATGGGGTATCATCGTACTCAGGAGAAACTGGACAACAACTTTTGGTGTCCAATTTCTCCTGTTACCCTTGGGAAAATAAAAAATTCCGGGCTAAAAATCATTTGAGGCTCTGCGTTATAAACTTCTGTGAAGCAACTGGGGGTTTAAAGTGCTCACTATGCATCTAGATAAGTTCCTTGGTGGGTCTAGTTTCCAAAATGGGGTCACTTGTAGGGGAGCTCCAATGTTTAGGCACACAGGGGCTCTCCAAACGCGACATGGTGTCCGCTAACGATTGGAGCTAATTTTCCATTCAAAAAGTCAAATGGCGCGCCTTCCCTTCCAAGCCTTGCCGTGCACCCAAACAGTGGTTTACCCTCACATATGAGGTATCGGCGTACTCAGGAGAAATGGCCCAACAAATTTTACGATCCATTTTATCCTGTTGCCCATGTGAAAATGAAAAAATTGAGGCTAAAAGAAATTTTGTGTGAAAAAAAGTACTTTTTCATTTTTACGGATCAATTTGTGAAGCACCTGAGGGTTTAAAGTGCTCATTATGCTTTTAGATAAGTTCCTTGGGGGGTCTAGTTTCCAAAATGGGCTCACTTGTGGGGGAGCTCCAATGTTTAGGCACACAGGGGCTTTCCAAACGCGATATGGTGTCCGCTAACGATGGAGATAATTTTTCATTCAAAAAGTCAAATGGCGCTCCTTCCCTTCCGAGCCTTACCATGTGCCCAAACAGTGGTTTACCCCCACATGTGAGGTATCGGTGTACTCAGGAGAAATTGCTCAACAAATGTTAGGATCCATTTTATCCTGTTGCCCATGTGAAAATGAAAAAATTGAGGCTAAAATAATTTTTTTGTGAAAAAAGTACTTTTTCATTTTTACGGATCAATTTGTGAAGCACCTGGGGGTTTAAAGTGCTCACTATGCTTCTAGATAAGTTCCTTGGGGGGTCTAGTTTCCAAAATGTTGTCACTTGTGGGGGAGCTCCAATGTTTAGGCACACAGGGGCTCTCCAAACGCGACATGGTGTCCGCTAAAGCTTGGAGCCAATTTTTCATTCAAAAAGTCAAATGGCGCTCCTTCCCTTCCGAGCCCTGCTGTGCGCCCAAACAGTGGTTTACCCCCACATATCAGGTATCGGCGTACTCAGGACAAAGTGGACAACAACGTTCGTGGTCCAGTTTCTCCTTTTACACTTGGGAAAATAAAAAAATTGTTGCTAAAATTTCATTTTTGTGACTAAAAAGTTAAATGTTCATTTTTTCCTTCCATGTTGCTTCTGCTGCTGTGAAACACCTGAAGGGTTAATAAACTTCTTGAATGTGGTTTTGAGCACCTTGAGGGGTGCAGTTTTTAGAATGGTGTCACTTTGGGGTATTTTCAGCCATATAGAACCCTCAAACTGACTTCAAATGTGAGGTGGTCCCTAAAAAAAATGGTTTTGTAAATTTTGTTGTAAAAATGAGAAATCACTGGTCAAATTTTAACCCTTATAACTTCCTAGCAAAAAAAAAATTTGTTTCCAAAATTGTGCTGATGTAAAGTAGACATGTGGGAAATGTTATTTATTAACTGTTTTTTGTCACATAACTCTCTGGTTTAACAGAATAAAAATTCAAAATGTGAAAATTGCAAAATTTTCAACATTTTCGCCAAATTTCCATTTTTTTCACAAATAAACTCAGAAATTATCAACCTAAATTTACCACTAACATGAAGCCCAATATGTCACGAAAAAACAAACTCAGAACCGCTAGGATCCGTTGAAGCGTTCCTGAGTTATTACCTCATAAAGGGACACTGGTCAGAATTGCAAAAAACGGCCAGGTCATTAAGGTCAAAATAGGCTTGGTCATGAAGGGGTTAAGTAGCTTTTCTCATGATTGCATACACCTGTCTATGAAGTTCAAAGCTCAATGAGGTTACAAAACAAAAAAAGTGCTTTAGTAAGTCAGTAAAAAAATGGTAGGAGTATTTAAAACAAGAAAATGATAAGGGTGCCCATACTTATGCACCTGTCAAATTTTGTTTGAATGCAGATTGCACATTTTCTGTTAGTACAATAAAACTCATTTCTGTGTCCAACAGTTATTAGATATATGAAACTGAAATAGCTGTTGCAAAAAAAACAATTTTTATAAAACATTAACCTTAAGATTAATAGGGGTGCCCAAACTTTTTCATATGACTGTATATATCTGGAGAGATTGGTCAGTCAAGGCCAAGGAACTGCCTCGTGGACTAGTCATCCTAGTCACCATCCCCGGACGAGATCTCCAAATATGTGAAACATACATGACTGGACTAATATAGTGGTATAGTGGTTGATTGTCTATTGTTTAGACAGCATGAATCAGATGACAGGTTCCCTTTAACCCATTCACAAACTTGCGGCAATAATTGTTTTTTGTTTTCTTTTTTACAAACTATATATGCTAAAACTGATTTTTCCATTATGATTCTCCAGGTCATTATGCGTTTGCAGATACCAAATATCTATAGGTTCTTTTTAATTTAAGTGGTCATCTGCAGACCCCTGCCTGTCATGCCAACCCATCGGCATCCCTTGATCACATGACAGGGGCGATTCCACCCATGGCTGTTAGAGGCTCATGACAGCTGATCAAATCAGCTATCATGTGCTGGGAAAGATGTGGGCTTAGTGCCAGAGCTCGCATCAAAGGGGGTAGATGACCTTGGAAGTGTCTATACATCGAAGGTTGTAAAGGGGTTAAAGATTGAAAATGCCCTTACATTCTGTTAAACATAGTGATCTACGCCATATCTAACTGTAGAAACGCATTTTTAGCTGACAGTAACATTACAACATGCAAACAACATGCGCCATGTAAATTAAAGTCCACATATATATTAACCTCTTCACGACATGCGCCGTACATGTACTGCAGATGTCGTATCTCTCCCTTTGATGTGGCCTTCGGCGCTGAGCCCACATCTTTCCTAGCGCATGTCAGCTGTTTTGAACAGCTGACGTGCCCGATAGCCGCGGGTGGAATCGCGATCTACCCATGGCTGTTAACCTGTTAAATGCCACTGTCAATCTCTGACAGCGGCCTTTAATGTGATCGTGCCAGAAGGGCGTTGCTATTCCCGCCCATCTGCGCCCAAATCACATGACCGTGGGTCGCCGATGGGTTGGCATGACAACTTGGGGTATGCAGGAGACCAATGTGGTTGTCATTACCGGATTGCTATGAGAGCCGCCCAGTGATCAGCACTCATAGTAAGTGAACATTACTGCTATGCACAGGCGATCTGATCTGCCAATGTGTAGCAGAGGTGATCGGATGATTGCAGCTTCTAGTCTCCCATGGAGACTATTGAAGCAAGGGAAAAGTAAAAAAAAATGTTATTAAAAAAATAAAAAATATAAAAGTTTAAATCACCCCCAGTTACCCCATTCAAAATGAAACAATTAAAAAAAATTACACATATTTGGTATCGCCATGTTCAGAATCGCTCAATCTATCAAGCTATAAAAAGAATTAATCTGATCGGTAAACGGCATATTGGAAAAAAAAAGTCAAAACGCCAGAGTTACGTATTTTTGTTTGCTACAACATTGCAAATGGTATCATTAAAAACATCAGCTCGGCTCGCAAAAAAAAACAAGCCCCAGATCACGATAAATGGGAGACACTACAGGTCTTGGAAAATGAAGCCATTTTTTTTTTTTTTTAACAAACTTTGGATTTTTTTTCACCACTTAAATAAAATAGAACCTGTACGTTTGGCATCTATGAACTTATAGATCAGTTTTAGCATTTAGTGAACATGGTAAAAAAAAAATCCTCCCAAAATTTGTGGAATTGCACTTTTTTTGCAATTTCACCGCACTTGTAATTTTTTTCCTGTTTTCCAGTACATGATATGGTAAAACCAATGGTGTCATTCAAAAGTACAACTCGGAAAAATAAAAAGTTATGGCTCTGGGAAAAAGGAAAGCGAAAAGCAGAAAAGCAAAAACTAAAAAGGACTGCAGCATGAAGGGGTTAAAAATACATGTGTATAAAGACATAAAAATAATAAAATTATTTTGTATTTTCTAAATCTTTTTAAAACTGATTTTAGAAAAGGTGCAATAAAGAATCTATGAGCCAATAGACAATTTAGCTCCTCCTATACAACATAAGGATTTCTAGTATGTGATACTTTTCTAGTGACTAAAAACATACACCGCACCTCCTGATATCAGTTCTTTAGAATAGACAGATTTAAAATAAACTTCAGATATATTTGTTATAGTAAAATATATATTAGCAGTTAGAATAGCTTGTTCGTTTTGCTGGTGCTAGGTTTTGAACAATGAACGTTTTGTTGCTGTTCTCCACCAACTTTATCTTCAATACTTTGAAGTTATAGAGGTTTTGAGTTTCAGATGTACAGTAGGCAGTGCTTTTGCATTGTACCTTAGGACAAGCTACAATTCCTTTTTTTATGAATGGAACTTTTGTTATAAAATACTAAATGACTAATGTACTTGTGCCTCAGCTGTGGGCACACTAACGCACTGTACATCTGTAAACATGCTCTGTCTCTGCACTCAGTAATTTGGCAAACAATTTGAACAGTTCTAAAATGCATGTATAAAAGAACAGATATGATCCCTGTAAAAAAAGGGAACTGGCTTGCTATTTAGTAGCAAGCAATTTAACTTCTTTTCATATCCTAGAGCAGGAATCCCCAAACTTTAGCTTGCAGGCCACATGGCGAGCCCCTGCAGTGTGTTTCGAGGATGTCTTTTTCATCAGTGCATTCCTGCAGTGTAAAGCAGACAGCGAAAAGCAGGACAAAGTGCAGGAGGAGGAGCCATGAAGAGGTTAAGGCTGCCTCCCACTTGTTGATGACGTCTTTCCCCTCACTGCGGCTGGCCTTCTGATCTGTCAAGCACTCAGCTTTGTAGGACAGTGAGAGGAATCGGCACATCAATGAGTGGAGAGCGCAGACACTTTACACAGGCTGTCTCCACTGCTTATCTAGTGAGTGCTAGTAGCAGGCCTGGGCAGACACTGAGACTAGGTCAGCAACTGGAGGCGGGTTCTATCCATGATTTCTAATGATGCTGATATTGCGTTGATCCAGGGAACTAGTCTGATTGCCGATGTGGAGTCGGGAAGGAATTTTTTTCCCCAATGTGAAGCTTACTGTTTGCCACATGGGTTTTTTTTGCCTACCTCTGGGTCAACGTGTTAGGGCATGTTAGGTTAGGATATGGGTTGAACTAGATGGACTTAAAGTCTTTCTTCAGCCTTAATAACTATAAGCAAACAACACAGCACAGATTTCCCCCCACTCCACCATCACTTCTGAGAGATTGCTTATGTCCCTCATGTGCCTGCACTTAGAATGAGAATGCAGAGCTCAGAGGGAGAACTGAAGTATTTAGGGCTCCCTCCCTCTCAAATAAGGAGCACATGTAGCCACTGAATAGCTCTCAGACCCATAATGATAAGGGGATGTCAACTTTCAGTAAGGCGTAAAGTGTAAAAATTACATAAAATAAATACATCATTCACTCTCCCACCCCTACCAGGGTCCAGCGCCAGCTTCCCGCCATTGCTGCGGTCCCAGTGTTGTGACATCGGTCACTGCTTTGGTCATCTAGTTGTTGAGCTCAATGTCGTGTGCCATCGGCCTCTACAAGGGAAATGAACTCAAGGCCTGGCTGACTAGAGCGGTGACGCACTATGTTGTCAGGACACCACTCCTCTAGTAACAACAACAGGACCACAGCTTTGATGGATATAGGGATGCATTGATATAGTGTGGTATCAGCTTAAGGGTAGGGTCACACCACCATTTTCTCCACATTGGAGAAGAAAGGTTCATTATTTGAATAAAAGTTTGATCAGTGTCAGCTTTTCTCAGACATGGAGAGAAAAAAAAAGTTTCTCCCCCTCTCCATTCTGCCAGTTCATGAAAATTAGACCATACTCAGATATTATGCTAATATGGTTCAATCTTTTAAATGGCCCCTTAGACTTGCATTGACATTTGGATCAAAATCGGATATGACTCACATTTATTCTGCGGATTACTCAGCCCAGGGGAAAAAAAACGGCATGGGAATATCACCAATAGCACACTTACGAGAAAATCAGTTGACTGCATGAGCCCTGAGGCAGAATTCAGACATCCATGTGTCCGATCACAAACTGCAAAGCCCAGACTGGCCACCATCCCGGAGCCATTGGAACTGTCCTGAATTTAGGGAGCTATCCCATTGTCTCACTGGAGGTTAAGAGTATGTTCCGACTTCAGATGTGTCTGTCTTCGCAGGTCACAGATACTGCTGAATAAATATAACAGAAACAAATGGAGTAAATGTCCATCTACTTAATTAAATAGTAAGTTTATTAAGTCAAATAGTTACAAAAAATCAATACGTGTAACACACATGTAGTTTACAAATTCATTCAGCTAAAGAGAGCCGGGTAGCACAGACCAAAAACTGGTGTGGAAACAAATAGACACCTACTGCATATCATAAAGTGCATAGTGCAACTATATATAGGTACATTCCCCTGGGGTATAGTGACAAAGTGATATATGCACTCACATGAGCCCTGTACACAGGCCCAAAAATAACATGTGCATAGTAAATAACCACCAGGTTCTTACCCAGATGCCAGCGTCAAATAAGGATCCACACTGTTGCCCCAACGCGCGTTTCGCGTCGGCTTCGTCAGGGGCCAAGTAGATGGACATTTACTCCATTTGTTTCTGTTATATCTAATTGTTTGGAGTGTCCTGGTACATGCTATTGGTACCTATTTCTCCTCCACGTGCTCTTTCCATTGTGTTTCGGAGCATGGTGGTTTATTTGACCAATATACCCTCCATTTTGGGCTTATTTTTCTGTACTGCTGAATAAAGCTGTGGAGCAGGGAACCATTACATCATCCTCCACCATTCAGTTTATGCCGTGACTGGAAGTCCTGCCAGGACCGTTTCGTGCTTTGAATCAATGTTGGCAACCGTCTAAAAATGTCAGGTCAGTCTTAATAATACGGCACTTTTTTGTCCTTTCCGTTAAAAAAATTGAAGGCGCTTGTGGGTTTTTTGTAGCTGAAAAAACGTATACAGATGATTTTGACTATAATTTCCATGGCCACACAAAAACCCATTCAAACCAATGATAAAAAAGACAATTCAAATTGTTGGAATAAAATGGCCATGAAGTTTATTTTGGGTTACATTAAGACTCAATAATATAATAAATCAATAAATTACTCAGATAAAATTGTCCAAACACCAAAACACCAATAAACCAATCCACCCATAGAATGGGCGATTTTCCCACAAATAAACCATAACGACAGTAGGAATAATAAATAAAGGGAGGGAAGGTGGGATCTTCTTTTCTTCATATATCCAGCGGAATGGGGAAAGAACCACCAAGCAAGGCTTTTTATACTTTAAAAAAGACCGCCAAAATAATATTCCACCAATAGCAAACCGTCAAAAAGGCGCCAATATAGCCAGTCAGAACTGGTTTGAACTGTTCCTGAGGTAATCAGAGCTGACTCACTGACCTTTGTTTGACCTTTCATAAACAAAAACAGCTGAAGTAAAAAACCATTAGAATAACATGAAGGCTATTCAGGGTTTATGTTGCCATGAGACCCCTACCTTATTTTCTTATGTATTTGGGTGGGGGGGCTAGCATTATTTTACAGTTATAGTAAATACAGCTGATGTCTCGTATCAGATTTATTGGCTGTAGACATGGATCACTTATAATACTAATGATTTCTTTTTCCAATGTGTCCATAAGAACATTGTATGTAGGTGTATTTTTTGATAAGCTCTCCAGAAAAAATAAAAGTCAAGTTGACAACCCTGCTTGGAATCAACTATGAGAAAAGCGCACTACAAATGTTTTGTTTTTGCTTGTTGTTGTTACGTCGCATTCTCACATGACATAAAGGTCCAGGCAGGTATTCAGTTTCTCCATAGACTGATCAGTGGCGGAAAGATCCAGTGGCTAGACAGCACAGACGAGGAGCAGGACACATGCAAGGTGTGTGTTGATGTAGCAGATCTGTGTGTACACTGTGGGGACATCATACTGTGTGTGGGGCATTGTGGAGACCATGAAAATGGCACCATACTGTGTAGGAACACTAACTGGCTTCACTAGGAGCAATATTTCAGCGTCGGCGCATGTAGAGGTGGGTGAGAGTACTGACTTAGCATAAAATAAATAAGTGTCCCTCATTCTTATCTTTCATAGTTGGAGGTAAATATATGCCTATGAGGCTGTTCAGTTTGGGAGACCCACAGTTAATCTGTAAAACACGGATGGCTAAATTCAAACAAAGGCCTCATTCAGAAATTCATATATTATGGTCTGAAACTGGGATTTAAGGACTGAGTCCCGTATCCCCACCTTAACAGTGTCATATATGTCTATGAGGCTGTTCAGTTCAGGCCAGGAGTTTAGTGGTCAGTCTGCAAAATCATGGTCCATGCAGGAAATGTGATACGCAGACGCCTTTATTCAGGGTTAGGTTATGCTCAAACTAACTTATTTTCGGCCTGTGTCCTGCCAGCTATGAGCCTATGTGCTGTGAACAAAAATTGCAGCATGCAGTAGTCTAGTCTGGTCCAATATACTGGGAAGACTAGTGCATATAATTAGCTGACCGTTCCTGCAACCATCCGCTATGTGGACAAGTACAGGGAGCTGTACACAGAGCCAGTCAGTTTCCAAATTTGTGGACGTGACTGGCCCAAGTTTTACAATGGCTATATGAAATATGAATATAGCATAAAAATAGTAGACCCTCTGACCCAAAATAACTAGAATAACCCTCTAATGACTAGTGATGACCATTTAATAACTAGCTATCTGTTATTTTTCGACATATGGCTTTTATACCGTAATTTCTTCTCACAGATTGTGGTTCACGACTGTTTTTCAGAGCAAAATGTGGCTCTCAATATCAAAAAGGTTGGGGACCAATTTCCTAGAGGTTAGTTATTGTGCAGTAATCACTCATTCTGGAAATATTAACACTATATCGAACCATTATTTAGTTATTTATCTAAATTAAGTACATTTCGCAATTTGACAAAACTCTTAATTGAATTATAATTACATTTTTCATAATTTTTCAGGGGGAGACTCGGGACTTTATTAAATGTAAAGTGGGCACTTATTGTTATAGGGGAACTCAGGTTACTGTGGCTATCAAAGGGGCACACAGGGCATTATTACTTTCTTGGGGCAAAATATGGCCACTGTTTTCTAGGGCACTTGCACCTGGCATTACTATATTGTAGAGAGTTGCTTTAGAATTTAGAGGGCACAGAGAACCACACAGCAGGTGCAGTAATAGGGACACATACAGCAGCAGTGGCACAGTATTGGGGTATCAGGGGCATTAATAGGGACACATACGGCAGCAATGGCTCAGTATTGGGGTATCAGGTGCAGTAATAGGACACACACGGCAGCAGCGGCTCAGTAATGGGGTATCAAGTGCAGTAATAGGGACACATAGGGCAGCAGTGGCTCAGTATTGGGGTTTCAGGAGCAGTGATAGGGACACATACAGCAGCAGCAGCTCAGTATTGGGGTATCAGGAGCAGTAATAGGGACACATACGGCAGCAGTGGCTCAGTATTGGGGTATCAGGGGCAGTAATAGGGACACATATGGCAGCAGTGGCTCAGTATTTTGGTATCTGGTGCAGTAATAGGGACACATACAGCAGCAACGGCTCAGTATTGGGGTATGAGGTACAGTAATGGGGTCTCATAGGCCAGCAGCGGCTCAGTATTGGGGTATCGGGGCAGTAATAGGGACACATACGGCAGCAGCAGCTCAGTATTGGGGTATCAGGGGCAGTAATAGGGACACATACGGCAGCAGTAGCTCAGTATTGGGGTATCAGGTGCAGTAATAGGGTCACATAGGGCAGCAGTGGCTCAGTATTGGGGTATCAGGGCCAGTAATAGGGTCACATACGGCAGCAGCGGCTCAGTATTGGGGTATCAGGTGTAGTAATAGGGTCACATAGGGCAGCAGTGGCTCAGTATTGGGGTATCAGGGCCAGTAATAGGGTCACATAGGGCAGCAGTGGCTCAGTATTGGGGTATCAGGGCCAGTAATAGGGTCACATACGGCAGCAGCGGCTCAGTATTGGGGTATCAGGTGTAGTAATAAGGACACATACGGCAGCAGCGCCTCAGTATTGGGGCATTAGGCGCAGTAATAGGGACACATACGGCAGCAGCGGCTCAGTATTGGGGTATCAGGTGCAGTAATAGGGACACATACGGCAGCAGCGCCTCAGTATTGGGGCATTAGGTGCAGTAATAGGGACACATACGGCAGCAGTGGCTCAGGATTGGGGTATCAGGGGCAGTAATAGGGACACATATGGCAGCAGTGGCTCAGTATTTTCGTATCTGGTGCAGTAATAGGGACACATACAGCAGCAACGGCTCAGTATTGGGGTATCAGGTACAGTAATGGGGTCACATAGGCCAGCAGCGGCTCAGTATTGGGGTATCGGGGCAGTAATAGGGACACATACGGCAGCAGCAGCTCAGTATTGGGGTATCAGGGGCAGTAATAGGGACACATACGGCAGCAGTAGCTCAGTATTGGGGTATCAGGTGCAGTAATAGGGTCACATAGGGCAGCAGTGGCTCAGTACTGGGGTATCAGGGCCAGTAATAGGGTCACATACGGCAGCAGCGGCTCAGTATTGGGGTATCAGGTGTAGTAATAGGGTCACATAGGGCAGCAGTGGCTCAGTATTGGGGTATCAGGGCCAGTAATAGGGTCACATAGGGCAGCAGTGGCTCAGTATTGGGGTATCAGGGCCAGTAATAGGGTCACATACGGCAGCAGCGGCTCAGTATTGGGGTATCAGGTGTAGTAATAAGGACACATACGGCAGCAGCGCCTCAGTATTGGGGCATTAGGCGCAGTAATAGGGACACATACGGCAGCAGCGGCTCAGTATTGGGGTATCAGGTGCAGTAATAGGGACACATACGGCAGCAGCGCCTCAGTATTGGGGTATCAGCAGGATGAGGAGTTTGTGCAGGTTGGGAATAGATGGTGATGGGGCTGAAATATGAGAAGTTAAATGTGTCTTTGTTGTATTCTCTGCAGACGAGTTGTAGCTGGAAGAAGTTGTCATGTTGGTCTGGGCCAGATGGAAAAGACGGGAAAAATGAACAATTCCATTAGAAAGGACGTCAGCGGTAAGACATTATCTGTAACTGTGCTGTGATCTCTTATATATTCTGTAGGACTGGTATCTACCACTGACCATATGGCGGTAATATCCATATTGGTCTTTACATAGAGATTATCTTCAGTAACAGCATGGTCATTTGCTGAGGTCATCCTCCAGTATTAGGGTGCGTCACCCAGTTGTAATCAAGGTTACCTGGTTAGGGACCCACTCAAAAGTTTAGCCCCCCCCCCCGAACCAAAACCCTAGCTACGCCTCTGATGGTACTACCTTACTTTTACGGTAAATATTGTCTCACAAAATATTTGCCCTCACACATCATTGCTTACTTTTGACCCATGTGATTTCATTGTGCTAAAGTAGTAAAACATAAAAAAATGTATAAATTGGGTATGGCTGTATTTGTGTTAACCAGCAGAATACAGTTGTCAATTATACCGCGTGGTAAACAGTGCAGAGAAATTAAATAAGAAAAACAATCCAAGGATTGCTATTTTTGTTAATGTCATACTGGCATAGGAAAAAACACAGGCCCATCAAGTTCAAGCTTTCTCAATCCATTATGCTCTTTTATCGCTAGTTTATTTATAACTTTCAATGCCATTTGTTAAAAGATAAGCAAAGCAACCAGTCCTTTTTTAAATGCTGACATAGTATCACTGCTGAGATGAGTGAATTGACTCCAGTGGAATTGAGATCTCCTTGAATTCTACAAAAAATAAAATATGTTTATGAGCTTAGCTACTTTGTGGTCTGTGTCTGCATGTGTTCAGACTCGGCTGTATAGCCACTAGAATTCCTGCACCTCCGGAGAGGAGTTTGTGTGTGTGAATTTAGGGCTGGCGTATAGCCACTAGAATTCCGGCACCTTGTTTGTGTGCTATGCTGACTGTATGACCACTGTATGCTACCTGCTCTGTTAGTTAGCTGTGATCCTCTGTGAGGTTAACAGGGCACAGCGTTATCCTAATCCCGGCGACTCTGTGAAGCAACAGAGCTCGCTCCTATATAGACCGGGTGACTGAACCCCTGTCTATTCAGGCGTTGTACCGCCATATAGTGCCACCATATACTAGCAGCAGGTTCCACTCCTGCACGGTGGACCCCGGGCTGCGAACGCACCTATATAATCTCAGTATTTACTCGGTGCGTTCCGCCAGCCCTAACACTTAGTAATATACAGTATGTTATCGAAGGAATCAGCTTCTTTCTCCAACAGGACTGAGCTTTCATGTTCAAAATTTCCAATTCTGGTGTAAAATCTGTATTCAGTGAAGACAGTTTATTACATTACTGAGATAGGAGATGGCAGTTGGTGCTGATAAGATTCTATGTAGATGTGAGGGGGATGAGGAGGGAGGAGTTAAGCTTCTAGCTCCTCCCTCTACTGTACATAGAATATTATAAGTGCCAACTGCCATCTCCTATCTCAGTAATGTAATAATCTGTCTTCACTGAATACAGTTTTTACACCAGAATTGGAAATTTTGAATATGAAAGCTAAATACTGGAGTTGAAAGAAGCAAATTTCTCTGATAAGATATATTACACAGTCTCTTATTTCCATGTGCATTATTGGTTTATTAAATAAAAACTAAAACAACGGTTACTTTTTAAACAAAACTGATATAAATTTGTATTGTTATAATAGTGCTGACCCACAAAATACATGTATTGCATTATTTATGCTGCCTAATGAACTTGACAAAATTTTAAAGGTAAAAAAAATAAAATTACCGTATTTTCCGGCGTACAAGACGACTTTTTAACCCCTGAAAATCTTCTTAAAAGTCGGGGGTCGTCTTGTACGCCGGGAATCGCCTTGTACGCCGGATGTATATGGTGGGTGGGGGGGGGAGTGGTCCTGATGACGACGAGGGGGCGTCTCACAGGAAAGTGAGTATCCCCCATTACCTTATCATAGCGCTGCAGCGTGGGGTCTCTGTGCTGGGAGCGGCGGCTGCTGTGTGTGGTGCGGCGGCTCCTCTTCTGCAGTGTGGGGCCTCTGGTGCTGTGGGGCGGTGGCGGCGGCGTATCTTCATGCAGTCGGGGCTCCTCCGGCATCTCAAAGCCTGCAAGCCCCGCCGGCAACTCCATCGGTGTAATGCGGTGGCCTCCGGGAAAATGGCCGCTGCTTAGATTCAGATCTCGTGTCCCGAGATTTCGGGACGAGATCTGAATCTGAGCATGCGCAGCCCCCAGCGGCCGGGCCACCGCATCGCACCTATTAAGCTGCCTCCGGGAAAATGGCCGCTGCTCAGATTCAGATCTCGTCTCCCGAGATCTCGGGACGAGATCTGAATCTGAGCAGCGGCCATTTTCCCGGAGGCCACCGCATTGTACCGATGGAGCTGCCAGCGGGGCTTCCGAGCTTTGCGATGCCGGAGGAGCCCCGACTGCATGAAGATAAGCCGCCGCCGCCACCCCACAGTACAGAGGCCCCACACTGCAGAAGAGGAGCCGCCGCACCACAGCACAGCAGCCGCCGCTCCCAGCACAGAGACCCCACGCTGCAGCGCTATGATAAGGTAATGGGGGATACTCACTTTCCTGTGAGACGCCCCCTCGTCGTCATCAGGATCACTCCCCCCCCCCCCCAAAAGGCACATATTCACCGGCCCTATAAGACGACATAGGGTGTATAAGAAGACCCCCGACTTTTAAGAAGATTTTATTTTTTAACTGGTAAAGTTGGGGGGTCGTCTTATACGCCCAGTCGTCTTATACGCCGGAAAATACGGTACTTATTTTGCTAATTCCCCCAGGATAGAGGTTATAAAATGTAGTTAATAAGTTGCATGTACCCCAAGACTATTATGATGGGAACTCTGGAGCAGTTAGGTCAGAGTTCTGCATGCCACTCTTTGAGTGCCAAGTGATATGTTCCCTCTTTACTTCCAAGACAGAATTACCACTGTTTCTAGAAAATTGTTTTCTTTTAGGTATTCTGTCATGTTATTATACCTGCACTATGCTACAATCTTATGGACCGCTGCAGCGCTCTCTTCCACCGGATGTATGTGATTTGTCCAAAGGCGGGGAGAGGGAAGTCAGCGCTGATTGGCTGCAGAGATCACGTGATATAGAAATTTCAAGTAATCCCCAGGAGATTCAGTGCCAACACTGCTGGAACCAATGGTGAGTAAAGATGTTATTATTTTACAATGGGGAAACAGGGATTGAGAAAAAGTTGTTCGAGTAGTGGACAACCCATTTAAGGACTAAAAAAGTTTGATCTTTAAGTAGTTAAATCTACCATATTTAATTATGATAGCACTACATTTCTATCTGACTTTTTTATTTTTATTTTCATTTTCTTAGATAAGACTGAACAAAATAATGCTTTGTTTGTTTTTTTACAGTCTTATGAGGACTGTGCTTTTTCAGATTTCCCTTAATGAAGTGCACATAAAATATCCATAAAACCGATTTGGTGATAAAAGGCTGACAACGTTAAACGTCAAACATATCGAGTATTTGTTTGTGCCTACGGGTCTATGGGTAAAACTGTTGTGTCAGTTTGAAACAGTGATAATTAGCTAAGCTCATAAATTAGCTATTTTGATGCTTTTAGCTACACATTAACATACAGTTATATGAAAAAGTTTGGGCACCCCTATTAATCTTAAGCTTAATGTTTTATAAAAATTGTTTTTTTGCAACAGCTATTTCAGTTTCATATATCTAATAACTGTTGGACACAGTAATGTTTCTGCCTTGAAATGAGGTTTATTGTACTAACAGAAAATGTGAAATCTGCATTCAAACAAAATTTGACAGGTGCATAAGTATCGGCTCCCTTATCATTTTCTTGCTTTAAATACTCCTACCTACTTTTTACTGACTTACTAAAGCACTTTTTTTGGTTTTGTAACCTCATTGAGCTTTGAACTTCATAGCCAGATGCATGCAATCATGAGAAAAGCTACTTAAAGTGGCCACTTGCAAGTTGTTCTCCTGATGGAATCTCCTCTGAAGAGTGGCATAATGGGCTCCTCAAAACAACTGTCAAATGATCTGAAAACAAAGATTATTCAAAATAGTTTATATAGTTTGCATTGTAAAATCTCTTGCCAGATTCCCATTACAGCTGATGTTGTAGTTTGCATAAATTAAGTTCATATTTGCTTCTCTCCACTTGTTTTTCAGCATTTTAATTTATCCACAAGCAATGTCCCATCCATAGACATTGTCATTAATGGTCACTGTGACATATAACAGCATCCCTGTCCTTAGCGATCACATGTGACAGGAAACAGGAGGTGAGGATAGGCTTTTTTGCCGGATGATCAGAAGGTTGGAGGTCTGAATGTACAAGTTGTAACGTCAAAAGTTGCTGTTGGATTTCATCTGAGTGCCATAATTTCATGAAGATATCACAGTCACCCATAAGTGGAATTCTCTGTCTCCCCCTGTAACATTTGGACCTTCAGTTTTAATTACATCAAATGACCAGCATACCTCTACAGAATACATAATATACATCAGAACTTGTAAACTCTGGCGCATTTACAGTAAACAGCAGTTTCCTAAGTTCATGCATAAACAGCAGCTTGTCAAGGTCAAGCTTAGAGAAATAAATGGCAAAACATTTGATGTAAATGCTATCCTCTCTTCACTCTTGCCTATAATTTACATTATTCTGCCTATGGTTTTAATCTACACCCTAAAAGCTAATGCAAATATCTTCTATAGCCAGGCTTCAGTAAACACTACTACATATTGAGAAAAATAAAACAAAACATGTATGTATCGAGCATCTGGCTTTAGCTCTTTCACGCCATGGCCAATTTCTGTTTTTTGTTTTTTGTTTTTTTCCTCTCCTTCTGCCAAGAGCCATAACCTTTTTAGTTTTCCATCCACACAGCTTGGCTTTTTTCAGGACGAATTGTACTTTTGAATGATACCAACAATTAGTAGATTTGGTTTCCAGTACGAACTCTATGCTGATGACACCCAATTATACACCTCTACTCCTGATATCACGCCTGCCTTTTTAGAAAATACTAATGATTGTCTTACCGCTGTCTCTAAAATCATGTCCTCCCTCTATCTGAAACTGAACCTGTCAAAAACTGAACTCCTTGTGCTTCCTCCCTCTACTAATGTGCCTATGCCTGACATTGCCATCTCCGTGTGTGGTTCCTCCATCACTCCCCAGCAACATGCCCGCTGTCTTGGGGTCATACTTGATTCAGAGCTTTCATTCACCCCCACATTTGATCACTGGCTCTCTCTTGTTATCTGCACCTCAAAAACATTTCTAGAATTCGACCCTTTCTTACTTTCGACTCTGCAAAAATTCTCACTGTTTCTCTTATTCATTCTCGTCTGGACTATTGTAACTCTTTACTAATCAGTCTCCCTCTTCCCAAAGTCTCCCCTCTCCAATCTGTCTTGAATGCTGCAGCCAGGATCATTTTCCTCACCAATCGTTACACCAATGCCTCTACCTTGTGCCAGTCATTACACTGGCTACCCATCCACTCCAGAATCCAGTACAAACTTATTACCCTCACCCACAAAGCACTTCATGGCTCAGCACCGCCCTACATCTCCTCCCTGGTCTCAGCCTACCACCCTATCCGTGCCCTCCGCTTCGCTAATGACCTCAGGTTAGCATCCTCAATAATCAGAACCTCCCACTCCGGTCTCCAAGACTTTTCACGTGCTGCACCAATTCTTTGGAATGCACTACCCAGATTAATACAATTAATCCCCAATCCACACAGTTTTAAGCGCGCCCTAAAAACGCAGTTGTTCAGACTGGCCTACCGCCTCAACGCATTAACCTAACTATCCCTGTGTTGCCCATTCAAAATTTTTACCATAACCAGGTTCCTCATATCATGTTCTCACATGCTTTATGCATTTACTAGCCCTCTGTGTCTGTACTGTTACATACTTAAGATGATAACTGGTTCATGCAGCTTTACATGAATACCCTATTCTTACACTATGGCTGGTCCGAACAACTAAAGCAATTGTTACCATCCACCTTTTGTGTCTCCCCTTTTCCTCATAGATTGAAGTTTGGGAGCAGGGCCCTCATCCCTCTTGGTATCTGTTTTGATCTATGTGTTTATTGTTATGCTGTAATGTCTATTGTATGTACAAGTCCCCTGTAAAATGTAAAGTGCTGCGGAATATGTCGGCGTTATTAAAATAAAATTATTATTATTATACCATATGCAAATTGCCTCTTCTGAGAAAAAGAGGACTTAAACTCTACAGCGCCACCTATTGGAAGTAGCGATCCTACAAGTCACAATCAACCCTTTAACGAGTCGTGCAATATGACTTAGGATAAAAGCCAAATCAGTATCTCAATTCGCAGACACGGTGTTTCGGGCTGTTGGCCCTCGTCAGTGCGAAGCATGAGAACTGATTTGGCTAGGTGAGAGGCTCTGGACATGGGGTCTAAGGGGTATCGTTTCTCCTTATGGAGAGTGACATACCATCTCTGGCTTGTCAAGGTAAGGAGGCTTATTTGCCGTACAATGCTCCTCTAGGAATTTAAATATGCAAATTGCCTCTTCTGAGAAAAAGAGGACTTAAACTCTACAGCGCCACCTATTGGAAGTAGCGATCCTACAAGTCACAATCAACCCTTTAACGAGTCGTGCAATATGACTTAGGATAAAAGCCAAATCAGTATCTCAATTCGCAGACACGGTGTTTCGGGCTGTTGGCCCTCGTCAGTGCGAAGCATGAGAACTGATTTGGCTAGGTGAGAGGCTCTGGACATGGGGTCTAAGGGGTATCGTTTCTCCTTATGGAGAGTGACATACCATCTCTGGCTTGTCAAGGTAAGGAGGCTTATTTGCCGTACAATGCTCCTCTAGGAATTTAAATATGCAAATTGCCTCTTCTGAGAAAAAGAGGACTTAAACTCTACAGCGCCACCTATTGGAAGTAGCGATCCTACAAGTCACAATCAACCCTTTAACGAGTCGTGCAATATGACTTAGGATAAAAGCCAAATCAGTATCTCAATTCGCAGACACGGTGTTTCGGGCTGTTGGCCCTCGTCAGTGCGAAGCATGAGAACTGATTTGGATAGGTGAGAGGCTCTGGACATGGGGTCTAAGGGGTATCGTTTCTCCTTATGGAGAGTGACATACCATCTCTGGCTTGTCAAGGTAAGGAGGCTTATTTGCCGTACAATGCTCCTCTAGGAATTTAAATATGCAAATTGCCTCTTCTGAGAAAAAGAGGACTTAAACTCTACAGCGCCACCTATTGGAAGTAGCGATCCTACAAGTCACAATCAACCCTTTAACGAGTCGTGCAATATGACTGTATTATTATACCATTCATTTTATCCTGTGATGCACTTGAAAGTGTGAAAAAAAATCTAATTGTTTAGAAATTGCAAGAGAAGTGCAATTGCACAATTATTTTTTTTTTTGCTTTTTTATGTACCATGTTTATTATACAATAAAACTGACATGGCAATATGTCCACTGTGATGCAATGACCCATGTTACAGCCAGGGGGCACTGTATGTGCTCCTCAGGATATGCATGGAAGCGTATCTATAATGGTGATGGTGAAACAGTGACCGGCAGGATTGTAAATGGCCGGTATGTTTCGCAGAGGGAGTCTGCACTGTAAGCCTGAAGTAAGGTTGTTCTGGGACCTGTAGTCCCACAAGTATTTGTGTTTATTTACTTAAAAGGGAGGCTTGCAGGGTTAGTTAGAGAGCTGGGCGTGTCTGGCTAACCACACACCTCCCATCCAGGGGAGGGGTTGCAGGTACATAACGTGACCATGGTGTGGTCACATGGTTGAGAATTTATGGATCTGTTTGGTCCATGTGCAAGGTCCTAGAAGCCTTTGTGTTGGTAGTGATATCTCCCTGAATAGCACGTGGTGGGGCTTTGGCACTGAGTGGCCTGTGTGTTGGATGGTCCCAGCTGGTGAGACATCCTGAAGAGCGCACGGAAAGGCCATGTACCTACAGAGCCTGGGACGGCTTCTGTGTTGTTGAAGCCAGACTGCCAAGGAGTCAGCGTGAGGAGCAGAGCTCCTGGAAGGTAACCCCAGACAAGGGGGGTTGTAATATACCGCATAGGGGTTTATCTGCTACATGAACAGACTGGTGGTCATGATATGTTCATGGATGTAATGAAATGGACTTTATGTTATGTGTTTATGCGGAGTTAATAAACCAAATAGACTATTTATGTGAGAAACCGTGCCTGAGTGCTTTAATCCCATTGCCAAGCGAGTGTCCCCCAACCCACTCAGGTAGCACTATCTCACATATGGTGCTAGACTGCGGGCAATGGTCCAGGAAGCACATATGGATGTGATTGCTGTAACTCGGCGGGGTTACGAAGTTTGCTATGGATTGGCGGATCCACGAAGCTTACAAGTGTCTGGCTGTAACTCGGCGGGGTTATGAAGAGTTGCTGTGGATCGACGGGTCCACGAAGTCTGCAGTACGGAGCTGTGCAGAGCCTCACATTGAGGAGCTGCAGTTGCAGCAAGAGGTTCTGCAGCAGCAGGAGCTGCAGTGGCAGTAGAAGCGGCTTGTGATCAGCACCCGGAGGTGCTGGCAGTTTGTAACTGCAGCAGGAGCTGTAGTAGCACCAGCACGAGCTGGTGAGGTGTCCTGAGAGGACATTGGTCCAGTTCGTGCAGACTCTTAAAGGGCCAGTGCTGACCTAAAGAGAATTTTTTTGTACTCTGCGAACTGGTGCCTGAAAGTACCATGGGGAGTCCACAGGGTGTACCCCAGGGTAGGGGTGGTGTCCCTAAAAGGGTGGTGTCCCAAAAAAGGGGGCGGTAACCCAAACAGGGATGGTTGCCAAAAAAATAGGTGGAGTCTAAAAAGGGGTGGTGACCCTAACGGGGCGGAGTCCCAAAAGGAGTCAGTAACCCAAATAGGGGTGGTGATAAAAAAAGAGGTGGCGGCGAATGCGCCATTGGACTGTAGCCGGGAAGAACGTAGTTCATGCTATGTAGGTCCATGCTGTGCTGTGGATTGCTCGGCCAATAAGACGTCACAACAGTGTCCCTTCTGGTTAGAGGGGGAAAGTGTGATGAGACTGATAGACCCGGGTAGTAGAGTGTCTTTGCTGAGGATCCTTCCTGAACATTCTGTGTCACCTGGAATGGGGTCAAGAGTGAATGGCTCTGGTGGGGACGTTAAAGGACGTTTGACAGCCTGCCTCTACATTGATGTGACTGAGGGGTCCACGTACCACGAAGTGGGGGTAGTCCCGGACTCACTGTACACTATGGTAATAGGGCGGGACTTGGAAGCCCTGTGAGACTGGTGGATAAAAGGAAAAGTGTCTGCGGAATTAATATGTATGAGAATTAATGCGGAGAATGTGCCCTCTAGAGTTGACAGTCCTAAGTTAGGCATGACCAAAGGAAATGGTGAACGGGCCTGTTACAGACATGATGTCA
Source organism: Ranitomeya variabilis (assembly GCF_051348905.1). Taxonomy (NCBI): domain Eukaryota; kingdom Metazoa; phylum Chordata; class Amphibia; order Anura; family Dendrobatidae; genus Ranitomeya; species Ranitomeya variabilis. The sequence continues at coordinate 112,915,402 of NC_135237.1, read as the reverse complement.
CCTGACATGTACCACAAGATGACTGATAATGATGTGGTAGTTAAAAAGAGTGAAGTTGACACCCAGATAGAGAGGAACTTGAGGGTTCACCATACTGTGGGATGTGACATAGACTCCGGGGGTGACTGTGACGTGTCATTGCAAGTAGCAACCGCTAGGACTGAGTACAATGGTGTGATGACAGAAGCACTTACACAGCAGAACGACAGTGCTCCACAAGGTGAAGTCAGGATGACTGTGGTAGCCATACCAGAACATATGATGGGACAGAAGTGTGGGTCTGACCAACTCTGGGACTTGTATAGCGATGTGGATTAAAAAGTAACCTTTAATAAATTGTTAAAATCTACAATTACCATATACAACAAACAAAAATTAAAATAGGTGCAATGTGCGAAAGACAAACAACAATCAAAGTACTGCGGGATGCATCATATGCAGATGGGGTAATATACCATAGCACGCCTCTATCTGCTATGTTTAGATCCTTAATAACCACACCACCCCTAATATTTACCAGACCTAAAACAAAATAGCAAAATAAGGGATATGCGTATGTGCTTTAAGGACCCAATTAGATTGGGATTAACAATACTAAATCACCCCTAATCTGTGCAATCTCCACATACGAGGAGGGTTCAACCATAACTCCCAAGCAGCATGCCCGCTGTCTTGGGGTCATATTCGACACCGAACTTTCCTTTACTCCCTATATCCGATCACTCACTCGCTTTTGTCACCTGCATCTTAAAAACATCTCCAGAATCCGACTTTTTCTCACCTTTGAAACTGCTAAGACTCTTACTGTCGCTCTTATTCATTCTCGTCTGGACTACTGCAACTCTCTTCTGATCGGTCTCCCTCTTACCAAACTTTCTCCTCTCCAATCCATCTTGAATGCGGCAGCCAGGGTCATATTTCTGTCCAACCGCTTCACCGATGCCTCCATCTTGTGCCAGTCATTACACTGGCTACCAATTCGCTACAGGGTCCAGTATAAACTCATCTCTCTCACCCACAAAGCCCTCCACAGTTCCGCACCTCCTTATATCTCCTCTTTCATCTCTGTCTATCGCCTCTGTCTAACTTGTATTGAATTTGTCTGTATATGTCCCCGCTTAATTGTAAAGTACTGCGGAATATGTTGGCGCTATATAAATAAAGATTATTATTATTATTATTATGATCAGACACCCATTACTGTGCAAATAAATAAAAATAGAACCACAGTAGAAAATACATTTCAAATGGGTATAACTTATACTAGTCCGAGGACCCTGTACATACTCCTAGGGTCCAAGACCCTGCACAGAGAAGCCCCTCTTTTGAGACCACATCAAAAAACCAAGGTCCAAAATAAATAGGGGTTAACAGTGTCAAACATGTCAATGTAGAGATGATGTCAATAAATAATGCAACTATTTTACAGCTTATGCATATTCAAGAATCACCATTTTCCCCCTTAGAGTCTCAAGGGGATTGACACAATAAATAATAGGCATCTTAGAAAAACTGGAGAGGTCTCACCTGCATTGATGTCACCAGGGACATAACCTTCATCTGGATACAGCGGTGGACCACTTCTGGGACCTGGCAGAGCTGGCCAAAGGTGTGACCATTGAAGACGAGGAAGCTCCAGGATTGGGGTCTGACACTGTTAGAAATGGGGACCGCTGGTTCAAGGATGACAGGGTGGTGGTGGCTCCCATTCAGACAGTGACGAAAGCAGAAAAGAGTGCAGTAAAGCTGACTTGGGTACAATTGGCTCTGGACACGGTGATGGTGTGAAACGATGGTTTCTATTACTTTTAACACAGGCTCCCCAACGGCATGTAGAATGCTGAAAGGGAAAAAACTTTATGAGAGTTAGGATTAACTAAATGCAGTAAACCTATAGTGCTTCCTTCCTTAACATCGCTTTGTACCAATTCCCTGCTCAATACATTGATCTGTATTGCAGATGGATACTGAATACCTACACGCACTGTGTACCTCCTGGACATCTCTCAAGACAAGTTTGTTCCTGCCATGTATGATGTCTCCTTTGTGTTTGGCTACACATCTCCAAATTCTGTTTTAGATAATTTAGTCCAGTTTACAAGTACAGAAAAAGTGGTATATTACTCTTATTTTCTATTTCACTTTGTCCCTGCAAAAATATGTCTTTCTATTGTGGCATTGTGAAAGACATAGCTTGTAGGTGTAAGAAATTGCTTACTACAAAATTCCATATCGATCCACCCTTGCCAAAGGTAACAGATTTTGCCTTAGAAAATAATGGGAATCCTATGTAAAGCATGAGACAGTCTAAGTTCAGTTAACAAAGGGTATAGATTATGAAGCAGTTATCTTATCTTTAGGACCTTGGGTACCTTCACACGAAGCGACGCTGCAGCGATAGCGACAACGATGCCGATTGCTGCAGCGTCGCTGTTTGATCGCTGGAGAGCTGTCACACAGACCGCTCTCCAGCGACTAACGATGCCGAGGTCCCCGGGTAACCGGGGTAAACATCGGGTTGCTAAGCGCAGGGCCGCGCTTAGTAACCCGATGTTTACCCTGGTTACCAGCGTAAAAGTAAAAAAAACAAACAGTACATGCTCACCTTCACGTCCCCCAGCGTCTGCTTCCTGACACTGACTGAGCTCCGGCCCTAACAGCACAGCGGTGACGTCACCGCTGTGCTTTCACTTTCACTTTAGGGCCGGCGCTCAGTAAGTGCCAGGAAGCAGACGCTGGGGGACGCGCAGGTGAGTATGTACTGTTTGTTTTTTTTACTTTTACGCTGGTAACCAGGGTAAACATCGGGTTACTAAGCGCGGCCCTGCGCTTGGTAACCCGATGTTTTCCCTGGTTACCAGTGTAAAACATCGCTGGTATCGTTGCTTTTGCTTTCAAACACAACGATACACAGCGATCGGACGACCAAATAAAGTTCTGGACTTTATTCAGCGACCAGCGACATCACAGCAGGATCCTGATCGCTGCTGCGTGTCAAACGAAACGATATCGCTAGCCAGGACGCTGCAACGTCACGGATCGCTAGCGATGTCCTTTCGTGTGAAGGTACCTTTAGCGTTTACTGCCTATCCGTATTGGATACAGGCCTGAAGTCATTATTCAATACCGGTAATGGATATCCCCGCTAAAAGAATGTTCCTCAGATTTATGGTTTATGTTACTCGTTATTTAAATAGTAACCGTTGTTTTAACTGTTTTAATTTTTATTTAATAAATAAATAGTACACATGAAAATAAGCAACTTTGTAATGTATCTTATAAGAAAAATTGGCTTTGTTCTTTGCGAGAATTGATCAGTTATTCATTTATTACACAGGTCAACAAAAAAAAATTTTTTTTCTGGTGTCCAAAATATTTTAATGAATTTGGGGTATTTTTGCGGTGCTGATTCTGAATATGCTATCAGTTTTGCCAGATTGGCTCAAGTTTTTGACATTTTTGGTATCTAATTTATAGCACTTGTTGGTAAATGCGACGCATCATCTCATTAATTTCTTTGGATTAGTACTTGAACTGAGCAGTTCTCAATATAGTTTTGTGTTAATTAGTGTTCTAAAAGTTTGTTCATAGCTTGATTTTTGCACTAATTTTATGTTGTTGTCTGTTTTCCAGTGAAAAGCATGAACTCATCAAGAAGAAGTTGTCTTAACGATCCAGACTCATTCTGTTACATTTGTGGTGAAAATAAGTAAACTGACTGAACAATATATATAATAATTATAAATGCTGGTGCATAGCCAAAAAAATACATACATAATAATAGATTATGGCTGCACACATCTGTGCTAAAATAAGGAAGTTTGAAATATAAGGAATAGGAATAGCATAACGGCTTATGAACTTTATGAACAAACATGAGATTTTAGCACAAGATTTGGCCAAATATTGTGAGCCCATTCACCAACGACAAGGTAATCTCAGATTGAATAACGACAAGGTAATCTCAGATTGAATTTGTGGTGAATACACACTGCCAAAACATAGAAGAAACATAACAGACTTCGTAAAAAAAAGTGTATTTTGCCTATTTTGGGGTTATGCTTGGGGACCAAGACAAGTTTTGGGCACCACACATAGTGTGCAAAGCATGTATCGAATGATTACGAAAATGGAGCAAAGGACAAAGAAAAAGCTTCAAATTTGGTGTTCCAATGGTGTGGAGAGAGCCAAAAAATCATCATGATGACTGTTATTTCTGTGCAGTGCAAGTGCAAGGATTCAATAAGCATAAGAAACGAAAATGGGAGTAACATGGAATCTGCAAGAAGGCCTGTCCCTCATTGTGAAGATGTGCCTGTACCTGTGTTTACCATAAATAACAGTCATCATGATGATTTTTTGGCTCTCTCCACACCATTGGAACACCAAATTTGAAGATTTTTCTTTGTCCTTTGCTCCATTTTCGTAATAATTCGATACATGCTTTGCACACTATGTGTGGTGCCCAAAACTTGTCTTGGTCCCCAAGCATAACCCCAAAATAGGCAAAATACACTTTTTTTTACGAAGTCTGTTATGTTTCTTCTATGTTTTGGCAGTGTGTATTCACCACAAATGTAACAGAATGAGTCTGGATCGTTAAGACAACTTCTTCTTGATGAGTTCATGCTTTTCACTGGAAAACAGACAACAACATAAAGTTAGTGCAAAAATCAAGCTATGAACAAACTTTTAGAACACTAATTAACACAAAACTATATTGAGAACTGCTCAGTTCAAGTACTAATCCAAAGAAATTAATGAGATGATGCGTCGCATTTACCAACAAGTGCTATAAATAAGATACCAAAAATCTCAAAAACTTGAGCCAATCTGGCAAAACTGATGACATATTCAGAATCAGCACCCCAAAAATACCCTAAATTCGATGAAATATCTTTGGCACCAAAAATGCTGTTGACCAGTGTTATCAAAATTCTCAGTTCTGAAGTATGTAGATTGTTGGAGCTAGAGACAGAGCGTCTCCCTCTTCTTCCCCTATCTACATAGAATTGTATCCAAAGCAACTGCCATCCCCTATCTCAATAATGGGAGAGTCCATCAAAAATTGTCATTGTTTTTTTGAGTGTGCTAAATCAAATTTTGGTTTGTGTGTAAGTTTTTTCAATCTTTGCTAGATCTGTTTTTCTATCACTAAGTTGGTTGGTCCACAAAAAAAAAGATCAATCTATAAAAATAACAGGAACACAGGTACAAAAAAAAATGATGGGCAGGTAACTCTATGGGTTAAATTAATTTTAGGGGCCTAAGTCTAGAGTCTGAATGAACTCTGAGTATGAATTGATTTTAGGTCATTTTGGGGTCTGAGTCTAATGTAAAAAAAATTTGAATTGCCTGAGTATGGGGTGTACATCTATTTTGAAGTCTGAATTGCTGTTATGTTAGGAGTCTAAGTCTGGGGTCTGGATTAATTAAATTTGTAGTTCTTGGTCTGGGATCTTAATTAATTTTGGAGCCTGAATCTAGGGTCACCATACATTTTCTGTCTCTAAATATGTGGACTGAATGTTTAAATTCTGTGTCTAGGATCAGTATTAATTTTTTGTATTAAAGTTTTGATTCTGAATTAATATTAGATGTCTAATGTTTACCCCAAAATTATTTTAGACCCAAATCTTAACCACCTGTAATGAAGAACATGGGAAAATCGATATGCTAAAAAAAAGTCTAAAAGAATGTTTCTTCAAACATGATAACATACTGTACTTATTACGGCTGCCGAAATGCAGCCAGTACATTTTTGCTATAGGCTGTGGTATTTATTTATCTATATTGTAAAATTATGTGTAATATTTTGCACAATTTGGTCATAGAAGCAAAGAAGAAAATATTATTTATTCTTTATGGATCCAATTGTGTATATTTCAAAGAAATCAGTGTATGCTACAGCCATACTTCTAGCTAAACATTTACGGTAAATAGGATATTTTACCAGATCTCCAAACAGATGTATCCATTTATCAAAAGACAGTCTTGCAAGCCCCTTAAACTGAGCACGCATATCATGAATAATTTGTTGTTATATCTATTGAGATTTGTTTTACTATGCATTTCATTGAGAATTTAGAGTTTTGGAAAAGAATCAAACTCCAATGTAAATTATGACATAAAGACTGCGTATATCATGTTACTATTGTCATCGCTCTCGATTGCCAGCCAGGCTCGATATAAGGGAACGTTGGAATGATACCATTTTTGGTCACATTAAACTTTTACTTCAGCAAGAGTATGGCTATTTTATGCTTTTTCTTTCTTTGCTCTGGTATCATGAGTAATCTCTTAATAATAGTTATTCGTGGAGGCCCTACTGAAACATTAAACATTGACTCTAACACAGACCTGGGCAAGATGTGGCCCACGGGCCGCATCCGGCCCGCCTGATGATTTTTAACGGCCCACCAGCTAGCTGTCACTTCTGACAGCCGCCGCCGGCACCGCTCGGCCAGACGCTTATGAGGGCTGGCGGCTGGAGCGAAGGCCCCGAGTTCATCCACACGCTGCGCATTGCAGTGCATACAGTTCCTCCAGACTGGAGTCCTCCAGGGTCAGGATGTGATTGACACAGCATCAGGAGCCATTGGCTCCCGGCTGTGTCAATCATTCTTGTGACCGGAGACAGCATTATGCCACCGGTCACCGGTCACAAGAGGCTGCGCTCCGCATCGGCCCTGTACGTCACATGCGTACGTCACGTGCGTACGTCACTCCAGCGCCGCGCGGGATGTGCTGCAGTGAAGAAAGTTGCTGGCTGATGGTCTCCATCCTTCAGGTGAGTATCAGCGGTGGTCTCAGCAGTGGCGTATCCAGGGGGCCCCGGGCGCAGCCGACAGTGCAGCACTATATGGATGCCATACTGCTTGTGCTGCTGTATATGGGGCCATACTGTTTGTGCTGCAGTATATGGGGCCATAACGTTTGTGCTGCAGTATATGGGGCCATACTGTTTGTGCTGCAGTATATGGGGCCATAATGTGTGTGCAGTAGTATATGGGGCCATAACGTTTGTGCTGCATTGTATGGGGCCATAACGTTTGTGCAGCAGTGTATGGGGCCATACTGTTTGTGCAGCAGTATATGGGGCTATACTGTTTGTGCTGCAGTATATGGGGCCATACTGTTTGTGCTGCAGTATATGGGGCCATAATGTGTGTGCAGTAGTATATGGGGCCATACTGTTTGTGCTGCAGTATATGGGGCCATAACGTTTGTGCTGCAGTATATGGGGCCATAACGTTTGTGCAGCAGTATATGGGGCCATACTGTTTGTGCTGCAGTATATGGGGCCATACTGTTTGTGCTGCAGTATATGGGGCCATACTGTTTGTGCAGCAGTATATGGGGCCATAATGTTTGTGCTGCAGTATATGGGGCCATAATGTTTGTGCTGCAGTATATGGGGCCATAATGTTTGTGCTGCAGTATATGGGGCCATAATGTTTGTGCAGCACTATATGGCGCAAGTGTCTGTATGGGGCGTTGCCCATCATATGTATCATGGAACCCGCCAGCTGTAATGCCCCATGCAGATGGCCTGCATATTAAATAATGATGTAAGTATGTCTTCCATAATTTCTTTGTATTGTAAATCTTTGCATTGTTTAACATACTGTTTGCTTATGAAAAGATAGCATATGTATACTACAGTATTGGGTAAAAATAAGTTAATTATATTAGTCCGGCCCTCTAAAACCATCCCAATTTCTCATGCGGCCCCATGGCAAAATTAATTGCCCACTCCTGCTCTAACAGATGCCTTTATCCTCCCTCTAGAGAGGCAAAATATATGAACAAAAGAAAGTTAAAGGGAACCTGTCACATTGTACATCTGATCTGTTGTGAGCATGGTATAGAAAAGTAGAAACTGAGCAGAATGTTACATTGTTTTTTGGTAATAAATTAGTAAAACATTTATTCTCTTCATTGCAATCCCTGGTGTTTGAATGCACAAGTCCAGTGGGCGGTCCTTCTCAGTGATTGCCAGCTGCCCACATGCTTAGACATACACTATCATTCAAAAGTTTAGGGTCACTTAGAAATTTCCTTATTTTTGAAAGAAAAGCACATTTTTTTCCAATGAAGCTAACATTAAATGATTCATAAATACACTCTATACATTGTTAATGTAGTAAATGGCTATTCTAGCTGCAAACGTCTGGTTTATAATGCAATATCTTCATAGGTGTATAGAGGCCCATTACTGTTGTGAATTCCGCTCTTGGGCTCCCTCCGGTGGTTGTAAGTGGCATTTTTGTGAATTCTGTTCTTGGGCTCCCTCCTGTGGTTTTGAGTGGTATAGCTGCTTCTCGGATTTAGCATCAGCAGCTGTTTTCACTGATCGTCTTTCTGGCTCGGCTATATTAGTCTGGCATGTTTCCTCATTCAATGCCAGTTGTCAATTGTTATAGCCTGGAGTCACGGCTCTTTGGATTTCCCTGACACTCTGACCAGTTCAGCAAAGCTAAGTCCTTGCTTGTCCTTTTGCAGTTCACTTGTTGTGGACTTCGTTGTTCAGCACTTTCTATGTTTTGCTCATTTGTCCAGCTTATCAGTATGAACCTATTAAGCTAAGCTGGAAGCTCTGGGCAGCAGAGTTTGCCCTCCACACCTTTAGTCAGGTGTGGAGATTTTTGCATTTCTCTGGGGTGGACTTTTTCTAGTTTTTATTACTGACCGCACAGTGTTCTGTCCTGTACTAATTCTATCTAGCTAGAAGTGGCCTCCTTTGCTAAATCTTGTTTCATACTACGTATGTCATTTCCTTCTCCTCTCACAGTCATTATTTGTGGGGGGCTGTCCTATCCTTTGGGGATTTTCTCTAAGGCAAGATAGCTTTCCTGTTTCTACCTCTAGGGGTAGCTAGTTCTCCGGCTGTGACGAGGTGTCCAGGGAGTGACAGGAACATCCCACGGCTACTGCTAGTGTCTGTGTTAAGATTAGGAACTGCGGTCTGTATAGTTACCACCTGCTCAGAGCTAGTCGCATGTCGCTCCTACATCACCAGACCATAACAGTACAACTGGCCAAAAATGAGCTGAATGCATCTCAAAAGAAGGAAAAGAAAAAGTGTTCTGAGCCATTTTTTTTTTCTTTAGTCTGTTTTGTCTTTTTCCTTCCTCTTAATCTCTGGGTGATTCAGGATTTGGATGCGGGCATGGATGTTCAGGGGTTGTTTTCTCGTGTGGATCAGCTTGCTGCAAGAGTACAGAGTATCCAAGATTATGTTGTTCAGACTCCGGCCTTAGAGCCTAGAATTTCTACTCCGGATTTGTTTTACGGGGATAGATCTAAGTTTTTGAACTTTAAAAATAACTGCAAATTGTTTTTTGCTCTGAAACCCCGTTCCTCTGGTGACCCCATTCAGCAAGTTAAAATAGTTATTTCTCTGCTGCGTGGTGACCCTCAGGACTGGGCATTCTCCCTTGAGTCAGGGGATCCGGCATTGCTTAATGTAGATGCATTTTTTCAATCGCTCGGATTATTGTATGACGAACCTAACTCTGTAGAGCATGCTGAGAAAACACTTTTGGCCCTGTGTCAGGGTCAGGAAGCGGCAAAATTATACTGCCAGAAATTTAGAAAATGGTCTGTGCTCACTAAATGGAATGAGGATGCTCTGGCAGCAATTTTCAGAAAAGGTCTTTCTGAAGCCCTTAAGGATGTTATGGTGGGGTTCCCCACGGCTATTGGTTTGAGCGAATCTATGTCTCTGGCCATTCAGATTGATCGGCGCCTGCGCGAACGCAAAGTGGTGCACCATATGGCAGCGTCCTCTGAGCAGAGACCTGAGCCTATGCAATGTGATAGAATTTTGACTAGAGCGGAACAGAGGGGATACAGACGTCAGAATGGGCTGTGTTTTTACTGTGGTGATTCTGCTCATGCTATTTCTGATTGCCCTAAGCGTATTAAGAGGGTCGCTAGATCTGTTACCATTAGTACTGTACAGCCTAAGTTTCTCCTGTCCGTGACCCTGATTTGCTCATTGTCATCTTTTTCTGTCATGGCATTTGTGGATTCAGGTGCTGCTCTGAATTTAATGGACTTAGAATTCGCCAGGCGCTGTGGCTTTTCTTTGCAGCCTTTGCAGAGTCCTATTCCCTTGAGGGGTATTGATGCTAAACCGTTGGCCAAGAATAAACCTCAGTATTGGACTCAGCTGACTATGTGCATGGCTCCAGCACATCAGGAAGATTGCCGTTTTCTGGTGTTGCATAATTTACATGATGTTGTTGTACTGGGTTTTCCATGGTTACAGGTGCACAATGCTGTGCTGGATTGGAAATCGATGTCTGTGACTAGTTGGGGTTGTCAAGGGGTACATAGTGACGTTCCTTTGATGTCAATTTCCTCTTCCCCCTCTTCTGATGTTCCTGAATTTTTGACAGATTTCCAGGATGTATTCGATGAGCCCAAGTCCAGTTCCCTTCCTCCACATAGGGACTGATTGTGCTATTGACTTGATTCCTGGCTGTAAGTTCCCTAAGGGCCGACTTTTCAATCTGTCTGTGCCAGAGCATGCCGCTATGCGGAGCTATGTCAAGGAGTCTTTAGAGAAGGGGCATATTCGGCCGTCTTCGTCACCATTGGGAGCGGGATTCTTTTTTGTTGCCAAGAAGGATGGCTCCTTGAGACCCTGTATTGATTATCGCCTTCTTAATAAAATCACGGTCAAATTCCAATACCCTTTACCTTTGCTCTCTGATTTGTTTGCTAGGATTAAGGGGGCTAGTTGGTTTACCAAGATTGACCTTCGAGGGGCATATAATCTTGTTCGTATTAAACAGGGTGACGAAAGGAAAACTGCATTTAATATGCCCGAAGGCCATTTTGAATATCTGGTGATGCCTTTCGGGCTTTCTAATGCTCCTTCTGTATTTCAGTCCTTTATGCATGATATTTTCCGCAATTATCTTGATAAATTCTTGATTGTGTATTTGGATGATATTTTGATTTTTTCCAATGATTGGGAGTCTCATGTGAAGCAGGTCAGGATGGTATTCCAGATCCTTCGTGATAATGCTCTATTTGTGAAGGGGTCTAAGTGCCTATTTGGAGTTCAGAAGGTCTCTTTTTGGGGGTTTATTTTTTCTCCTTCATCTATAGAAATGGATCCTGTTAAGGTCCAAGCCATTCATGACTGGATTCAACCCACATCTGTGAAGAGCCTTCAGAAATTTTTGGGCTTTGCTAATTTTTATCGCCGTTTCATTGCCAACTTATCTAGTGTGGTTAAACCCCTGACCGATTTGACAAAGAAAGGCGCTGATGTGACAAATTGGTCCTCTGAGGCTGTTGAGGTCTTTCAGGAGCTTAAACGCCGATTTACTTCTGCCCCTGTCTTGCGTCAGCCGGAAATTTCTCTTCCTTTTCAGGTTGAGGTTGACGCTTCTGAGATTGGGGCAGGGGCCGTTTTGTCACAGAGGAATTCTGATGGTTCCTTGATGAAGCCATGTGCCTTCTTTTCCCGAAAGTTTTCGCCTGCGGAACGCAATTATGATGTCGGCAATCGGGAGTTGTTGGCTATGAAGTGGGCATTTGAGGAGTGGCGACATTGGCTTGAGGGAGCCAAGCACCGCATTGTGGTCTTGACCGATCATAAGAATCTAATTTACCTCGAGTCGGCCAAGCGGCTGAACCCTAGACAGGCTCGGTGGTCCCTGTTTTTCTCCCGTTTTGACTTTGTGGTCTCATATCTTCCGGGATCTAAGAATGTTAAGGCGGATGCCCTCTCTAGGAGTTTTTTGCCTGATTCTCCTGGAGTCCTTGAGCCGGTTGGCATTCTTAGGGAAGGGGTGATTCTGTCTGCCATCTCCCCTGATTTGCGGCAGGCGCTTCAGGAATTTCAGGCTGATAAACCTGACCGCTGTCCTGTGGGGAAGCTGTTTGTTCCTGATAGATGGACAAGTAAGGTAATTTCTGAGGTCCATTGTTCTGTGTTGGCCGGTCATCCTGGGATTTTTGGTACCAGAGATTTGGTTGCTAGGTCCTTTTGGTGGCCTTCCTTGTCGCGGGATGTGCGTTCTTTTGTGCAGTCCTGTGGGACTTGTGCCCGGGCTAAGCCTTGCTGTTCCCGCGCTAGTGGGTTGCTTTGTCCTTTGCCTGTCCCGGAGAGGCCTTGGATGCATATTTCCATGGATTTTATTTCGGACCTTCCTGTGTCCCAGAGGATGTCTGTTATCTGGGTGGTTTGTGACCGGTTCTCTAAAATGGTCCATTTGGTGCCTTTGCCTAAATTGCCTTCCTCCTCTGATTTGGTTCCATTGTTTTTTCAGCATGTGGTTCGTTTGCATGGCATTCCGGTGAATATTGTGTCTGACAGAGGTTCCCAGTTTGTTTCCAGGTTTTGGCGGGCCTTTTGTGCTAAGATGGGCATTAATTTGTCTTTTTCTTCGGCGTTCCATCCTCAGACAAATGGCCAAACTGAGCGAACTAATCAAACCTTGGAAACCTATTTGAGATGCTTTGTGTCTGCTGATCAGGATGATTGGGTGGCTTTCTTGCCGTTGGCCGAGTTTGCCCTTAATAATCGGGCCAGTTCGGCTACTTTGGTTTCGCCTTTCTTTTGTAATTTTGGTTTCCATCCTCGTTTTTCTTCAGGGCAGGTTGAGCCTTCTGATTGTCCTGGTGTAGATTCCGTGATGGACAGGTTACAGCAGATTTGGACTCATGTGGTAGACAATTTGACGTTGTCTCAGGAAAAGGCTCAGCGTTTTGCTAACCGCCATCGGTGTGTTGGTCCTCGGCTTCGTGTGGGGGATTGTTATGACCCCAGTGGACAGGGTCTCAGAGGAACGTGTAAGTCTGCGAGATTCAAAAATCCAGCTCATAGGGCTGTGGTAACTGGGTTGACCAAATAGCTACTCCTAACGCCAACACTAGAAGTAGCCGGGGATCATGCCTACGGTGATCGCTAGATGACTCGCGCCAGCCGGAGAATCTAACTACCCCTAGGAGAAGAAAACAAAGACCTCTCTTGCCTCCAGAGAAAGGGACCCCAAAGCAAGATACAAGCCCCCCACAAATAATAACGGTGAGGTAAGAGGAAATGACAAACACAGAAATGAACCAGGTTCAGCAAAGAGAGGCCGGCTTACTAATAGCAGAATATAGCAAGATAACTTATCTGGTCAACAAAAACCCTATAAAAATCCACGCTGGAGATTCAAGAACCCCCGAACCGTCTAACGGTCCGGGGGGAGAACACCAGCCCCCTAGAGCTTCCAGCAAAGGTCAGGATACAGATTGGAACAAGCTGGACAAAAATACCAAACAAAAGCAAAAAGCAAGGAAGCAGACTTAGCTTGAAATACAGGAACCAGGATCATAGGACAAGAGCACAACAGATTAGCTCTGATTTCAACGATGCCAGACATTGAACTGAAGGTCCAGGGAGCTTATATAGCAACGCCCCTGAACAAACGGCACAGGTGAGGATATAGGAAAAGACAGAAGCTCCAGAGTCAAATCACTAATGACCACTAGAGGGAGCAAAAAGCAAAATCACAACAGTACCCCCCCCTTAGTGAGGGGTCACCGAACCCTCACCACGACCACCAGGGCGATCAGGACGAGCGGCGTGAAAGGCACGAACTAAATCGGCCGCATGAACATCAGAGGCGACCACCCAGGAATTATCTTCCTGACCATAGCCCTTCCACTTGACCAGGTACTGAAGCCTCCGCCTGGAGAGACGAGAATCCAAGATCTTCTCCTCCACGTACTCCAACTCGCCCTCAACCAACACCGGAGCAGGAGGCTCAGCAGAAGGAACCACAGGCACAACGTACCGCCGCAACAAGGACCTATGAAACACGTTGTGGATAGCAAACGACACAGGAAGATCCAGGCGAAAGGATACAGGATTAAGGATTTCCAATATCTTGTAAGGACCAATAAAACGAGGTTTAAATTTGGGAGAGGAAACCTTCATAGGAACAAAGCGGGAAGAAAGCCACACCATATCCCCAACACGTAGTCGGGGACCCACACCGCGGCGGCGGTTGGCAAAGCGCTGAGCCCTCTCCTGTGACAACTTCAAGTTGTCCACCACAAGATTCCAGATCCGCTGCAACCTATCCACCACAGAATCCACCCCAGGGCAGTCAGAAGGTTCCACATGACCCGAAGAAAAACGAGGGTGGAAACCAGAGTTGCAGAAAAACGGCGAAACCAAGGTGGCAGAACTAGCCCGATTATTAAGGGCAAACTCAGCCAACGGCAAGAAGGTCACCCAATCGTCCTGATCAGCAGAGACAAAACACCTCAAATAAGCCTCCAAAGTCTGATTAGTTCGCTCCGTCTGTCCATTAGTCTGAGGATGGAAAGCAGACGAAAACGACAAGTCAATGCCCATCCTACTACAAAAGGATCGCCAGAATCTGGAAACGAACTGGGATCCTCTGTCTGACACAATATTCTCAGGGATGCCGTGCAAACGAACCACGTTCTGGAAAAACACAGGAACCAGATCGGAAGAGGAAGGCAGCTTAGGCAAAGGAACCAAATGGACCATCTTGGAGAAGCGATCACATATCACCCAGATAACAGACATGCCTTGAGACACCGGAAGATCAGAAATGAAATCCATGGAGATATGTGTCCAAGGTCTCTTAGGGACAGGCAAGGGCAAGAGCAACCCGCTGGCACGAGAACAGCAAGGCTTAGCTCGAGCACAAGTCCCACAGGACTGTACAAATGACCGCACATCCCTAGACAAGGAAGGCCACCAAAAGGATCTGGCCACCAGATCTCTGGTGCCAAAAATTCCTGGGTGACCTGCCAACACCGAGGAATGAACCTCGGAAATGACTCTGCTGGTCCACTTATCAGGCACAAACAGTCTGTCAGGTGGACAAGAATCAGGCCTATCAGCCTGAAATCTCTGCAACACACGTCGCAGATCTGGAGAAATGGCTGACAAGATATTACCATCCTTAAGAATACCAACAGGTTCAGCGACTCCAGGAGCATCAGGCACAAAGCTCCTGGAAAGAGCATCGGCCTTCACATTTTTTGAACCTGGTAAATACGAGACAACAAAGTCAAAACGGGAGAAAAACAATGACCAGCGGTCCTGTCTAGGATTCAGGCGTTTAGCAGACTCGAGATACATCAGATTTTTGTGATCAGTCAAGACCACCACACGATGCTTAGCACCCTCGAGCAAATGACGCCACTCCTCAAATGCCCATTTCATGGCCAACAACTCCCGATTGCCCACATCATAATTTCGCTCCGCAGGCGAAAACTTCCTAGAGAAAAAGGCGCAAGGTCTCATAACAGAGCAACCAGGGCCTCTCTGCGACAAAACGGCCCCTGCTCCAATCTCTGAAGCATCCACCTCAACCTGAAAGGGAAGCGAGACATCAGGCTGGCACAAAACAGGCGCCGAAGTAAACCGACGTTTCAACTCCTGGAAAGCCTCCACGGCAGCAGGAGCCCAATTAACCACATCGGAGCCCTTCTTGGTCATATCCGTCAAAGGTTTCACAATGCTAGAAAAGTTAGCGATAAAACGACGGTAGAAGTTAGCGAAACCCAAGAACTTCTGAAGACTCTTAACTGACGAGGGCTGAGTCCAATCAAGAATAGCTCGGACCTTGACTGGGCCCATCTCCACAGCAGAAGGGGAAAAAATGAACCCCAAAAAGGGAACCTTCTGTACACCAAAAAGACACTTTGAGCCCTTGACAAACAAAGAATTTTCACGCAAAATTTTAAAGACCATCCTGACCTGCTCCACATGCGAGCCCCAATTATCAGAAAAAACCAGAATATCATCCAGATAAACGATCAAAAATGTATCCAGATAGTTCCGGAAAATGTCATGCATAAAGGACTGAAAAACTGAAGGGGCATTAGAGAGCCCAAAAGGCATCACCAAGTACTCAAAATGACCTTCGGGCGTATTGAATGCGGTTTTCCATTCATCCCCTTGCTTAATGCGCACAAGGTTGTACGCACCACGAAGGTCTATCTTGGTAAACCACTTGGCACCTTTAATCCGGGCAAACAAGTCAGACAACAGCGGCAAAGGATACTGAAATTTGACAGTGATCTTATTTAAAAGCCGATAGTCAATACAAGGCCTCAAAGATTCGTCCTTTTTAGCCACAAAAAAGAATCCCGCACCAAGAGGGGAAGAAGACGGACGGATGTGTCCTTTCTCCAGAGACTCCTTGATATATGAACGCATAGCGGTATGTTCAGGTATCGACAGATTAAACAGTCTTCCCTTAGGAAATTTACTGCCTGGAATCAAATCTATTGCACAGTCACATTCCCTATGAGGAGGCAATGCACTGGACCTGGACTCGCTAAAGACATCCTGATAATCAGACAAATACTCCGGAACTTCCGAAGGCGTAGAAGAAGCAATAGACACAGGCAGGGAATCCTCATGAATACCACGACAGCCCCAACTAGACACTGACATAGCCTTCCAGTCAAGGACTGGATTATGGGTCTGTAACCATGGCAGCCCCAAAACAACCAAATCATGCATTTTATGTAGAACGAGAAAACGTATCACCTCGCGGTGTTCAGGAGTCATGCACATGGTAACCTGTGTCCAATACTGCGGTTTATTTTCTGCTAATGGCGTAGCATCAATACCCCTAAGAGGGATAGGATTTTCTAATGGTTCAAGAATAAAACCACAGCGCTTAGCAAATGAGAGATCCATAAGACTCAGGGCAGCACCTGAATCTACAAACGCCATGACAGGATAAGATGACAGTGAGCAAATCAAAGTTACAGACAGAATAAACTTAGGATGCAAATTACCAACGGTGACAGGACTAACAACCTTAGATATACGTTTAGAGCATGCTGAGATAACATGTGTAGAATCACCACAGTAGTAGCACAAGCCATTCCGGCGTCTATGAATTTTCCTCTCATTTCTAGTCAGGATTCTATCACATTGCATCAAATCAGGTGTCCGTTCAGACAACACCATGAGGGAATTTGCGGTTTTTCTATCACATTGCATCACATCAGGTGTCTGTTCAGACAACAACATGAGGGAATTTGCGGTTTTGCGCTCCCGCAACCGCCGGTCAATTTGAATAGCCAGGGACATGGTATCATTCAGACCTGTGGGAATGGGAAAACCCACCATAACATTCTTAATGGCCTCAGAAAGGCCATTTCTAAAATTAGCGGCCAGTGCACACTCGTTCCAATGTGTCAGCACGGACCATCTCCGAAATTTTTGGCAATACACCTCAGCCTCGTCCTGGCCCTGAGACACAGCCAGCAAGGCTTTCTCTGCCTGAATCTCAAGACTGGGTTCCTCATAAAGCAAACCGAGCGCCAGAAAAAACGCATCAATATCAGCCAATGCCGGATCTCCTGGCGCCAACGAAAAAGCCCAATCCTGAGGGTCACCCCGTAAGAATGAAATAACAATTTTTACTTGTTGAGCAGAGTCTCCAGACGAACAAGGTTTCAGGGACAAAAACAATTTACAATTATTCCTGAAATTCCTAAACTTAAATCGGTCTCCTGAAAACAGTTCAGGAATCGGAATCTTGGGTTCAGACCTAGGATTTCTGGTAACATAATCTTGTATACCCTGCACACGAGCGGCAAGCTGGTCCACACTTGTAATCAAGGTCTGGACATTCATGTCTGCAGCAAGCTTAAGCCACTCTGAGGTAAAGGGGAAAAGAAAAAAAAAAAAAATGAGAGAGGGAAAAAAAAACCTCAAAATTTTCTTTCTTATAATCCCACTTCTGCAATGCATTAAACATTTAATACTGGCCTGGCATACTGTTATGACCCCAGTGGACAGGGTCTCAGAGGAACGTGTAAGTCTGCGAGATTCAAAAATCCAGCTCATAGGGCTGTGGTAACTGGGTTGACCAAATAGCTACTCCTAACGCCAACACTAGAAGTAGCCGGGGATCATGCCTACGGTGATCGCTAGATGACTCGCGCCAGCCGGAGAATCTAACTACCCCTAGGAGAAGAAAACAAAGACCTCTCTTGCCTCCAGAGAAAGGGACCCCAAAGCAAGATACAAGCCCCCCACAAATAATAACGGTGAGGTAAGAGGAAATGACAAACACAGAAATGAACCAGGTTCAGCAAAGAGAGGCCGGCTTACTAATAGCAGAATATAGCAAGATAACTTATCTGGTCAACAAAAACCCTATAAAAATCCACGCTGGAGATTCAAGAACCCCCGAACCGTCTAACGGTCCGGGGGGAGAACACCAGCCCCCTAGAGCTTCCAGCAAAGGTCAGGATACAGATTGGAACAAGCTGGACAAAAATACCAAACAAAACAAAAGCAAAAAGCAAGGAAGCAGACTTAGCTTGAAATACAGGAACCAGGATCATAGGACAAGAGCACAACAGATTAGCTCTGATTTCAACGATGCCAGGCATTGAACTGAAGGTCCAGGGAGCTTATATAGCAACGCCCCTGAACAAACGGCCCAGGTGAGGATATAGGAAAAGACAGAAGCTCCAGAGTCAAATCACTAATGACCACTAGAGGGAGCAAAAAGCAAAATCACAACAGGGATTTGGTCTGTTTATCCTCTCGTCATGTTCCTATGAAGGTTTCTTCCCCTAAGTTCAAGCCTCGGTTTATTGGTCCTTATAAGGTTTCTGAGATTATCAATCCAGTGTCTTTTCGTTTGGCCCTTCCAGCCTCTTTTGCCATCCACAATGTTTTCCATAGATCTTTGTTGCGGAGATATGTGGTACCCGTTGTTCCATCTGTGGATCCTCCTGCCCCGGTGTTGATTGAGGGGGAGTTGGAATATGTGCTTATTCTAACAGACGACTAATACCTAAAAATACTTTATTAGAAAAATTGGTTTAAAAATAGTAATAGACAAAAACCCGCAAACCTACAATTAATATAAATAATGGGCTACTATTTGACCCTATATATCCCTAGTAAACCCTTCCTAGCAGCGAAGGTTGGCACCCTAGCTTGTACGCAAATTGGCGCCCCCACTCAACGTCGGCTGGTCCTGATATACCCTATATTGCCCTACTAAATAGCAGGACAGAAAGAAAAGACCCGTACCAACACAATGGGTGCCGCTCGGAAATGAAACAGGGAGGTGATGACCAATAGGGATATATATATAACGGCCACAACTAATATAAATAAAGTTAGTTAACCTGTGCAGCCATAAATAGGAATAGCCCTTGTAATAACTCGTAGTATGTAACTACAGTCAAAATTTGGTATAGGGTTATTAAATACTGTGAAAAGGTCTGATATATCTAACCCTTACAGACCCTAAGGATACTGTCCCTACCTGGCTGCGGAGGTTGGCACCCCTAAATAAACACGCCAGTGGCGCCCCCGCTCTCGTCGGCTGCTCCTCTGTATCCCTACCCTCTTTCCCTACCTAGTCTAACAATCGACGAAAGGAGGGAAGGGGGAGGGGAGGAGGAGGGGGGACAAGGACAGAGGAAAAATAACACAAGTGGGTGAAGGGGAATAGTTAACTCCGTATATAAGGGTAATGATTAAAGTGCTGCTTTATAAGTGCTGTATATATAAAGATAATATTGAGTACCACAGATTATTATACAGAATATTGCACAAGTGCCTTCCAGCAAACTGTTACCAGTCACTGGAAATTCAGTGTATGCCGCAAATGCAGAAAATTATACAGCTTAGCTAAATAATGTTATATATAACGATATAAAGAATATTGCACAAGTGCCCATCAGCAACCTACTCCAGTCGCTGGAATATTAATATATATCAAAGGTACAACGATTATTAACCTATCATAATAATTTATGGATAGCAATTTATTGCACGGTTTTATTACCCTGATGCCCTCTAACAAAAATGCTTCCAATTACCAGAGTAGTGGTGTTCTATAAAAGCTAGTTGTTTATACGTTTTTATCCCTTACACCACCATACCATATTACACAATATTAGATGTTAAAAAGTCAGCAGATGAAAATATCTTCAAATCCAAACTTAACCCCTATTGCACTTTACCCAACAAGTGGCCAAAAACCCACAGATAACCCAAATAACTGTAGCTAAACACCCATAAATAACCAAATTCACTTATCTAGTGTCCAAATGTTTCTTTTGCGCCTCAACGCGTTTCCCTGCCATGATTTCAGTTCATCAGGAGGCTAATGGGGAGACCGTTGTCTTTTGGATTCAGCATACGGCCATCATAACATACTGCTTGTAGGTGTGCAGTGCTTGTCCGGAGCGGGAATTTTTGAAGTGACCGGAACTATCACAGGGCCCGCCCCCTGTAGCACAGAAGTGCTGATAGAGGGAACATCTGATGAAAAAAAGCCCGGTCTAAATGTCCTAAGGTTGTACTGCGCATGTCAGTCTGGTCCATGCACTAGAGGTACTGTGATCTCATCAACACCTAGTGCCTGATAATTGGTGATAATACATCACCAAATGCCGCCCCAACTCAGTGCTCAAAACCTACACCGCGCAAGTCTGCGTTATCTATTATTCAAGGTACAGCGATCTCGTCGGCACTTACTGCCTTGTGTTTAGACGTCACCCTGCACCGCCCAATCTCAATGCTTGGAGCAACGCAGGCGCACTTGTGGTTAGAGTCCGTTGTTAGGAGTATATGGTAATGTACGCGATATGCCGCGCCCACATTCCCTACGTCACCCTATGATGGGCACCTCAGAGTAGTACCCACGCAATAGGGTACGCAGGCGCAGTCAGAGAATTTCTTGAAGTTGTGTTCATTATTCAAATGACTACAGCTCTACTCGACCGCGCATGCCTGCAGGGATTAAGTGGCTTCCCCACCGCAGCGCTCGGAACTTTTCACAAAGGTACTCAGACCGGCAGATTGGACGTGCTATACAACCTTATCTCCAGATCCGTTCAGGTCATCATGATAAGTTGCAGTCCCTCATAGATTGGGAACATTACATTAAATAGAGCATGCCATATAGATACCTGCTCATGTGTCAATAAATAGCATATAATTGCAATTCCCATAATCTTACAAATCCCCAACTTCAGACTACACACATCAGGTTATCAAAAATGAAATTAAAAATAAAATCCGGATACAGAAGGGGGGATAAACCAAAGATATTAACCCCCTCCGTACTTGCACACACTCTCTCCTAAGTGTGCGCTAAAGGCTGGAAATCTCGGTATATGGGTAGAGTAATCAGTGGGAATAGCCTAATTTAACAACCGCAGTTTCTTCAGATGAAGCAACCATAGGTAAGTTGTTCATTTAACCCTTTGGGGGTTACTGATTCCATTCTGAAAATCCACTGGGATTCCCTTTGTAGTAGGACCCTATCCCAGTCTCCTTGTCTGCCATTCGGCATCACAACCTCCAAAACACAAAACCTCAGTACATCTGCATTACCCTGATGACATTCCCATGTATGCCTGGCTACAGGGGTGTCCCTCTTGTTTCTCACGTCACCTAGATGTTCACCTATCCGTTTCCTCAGTTCCCTTTTTGTTTTCCCTATATAGTTCAGCGGACAGGGGCAGGTTGCCATGTAGATAACTCCCATGCTTTTGCAGTTGGCGAAATCCCTCAGGAAGTATTGTCGGCCAGTTGATGCACTCACAAACGCTTTTCCTGGTGATATGACCCTACAGAAGGAACAACAACCGCACTTGTACATACCACAAACCTTCCTGTCAAGCCATGTACCTTCAGGTCTCTGTCTGACATAGTGGCTATGTACTAGGCGGTCCCTAAGAGATCTACCCCTACGAAATGTAATTTGTGGCCTAGGGGGAATGAAGTCTTCCAAGGTGTCATCTGCCTGTAGGATCTGCCAATGCTTTCTTAGGATCCTATATATATTATCTGACTGTGAGTCAAAAGTGCCAATCACCCTACAGGTGTTATCTTCCCCCTTTTTCTCCCGAGGTTGCAGAAGGGTACCCCTATCTCGTCCTAGGGCATTTCTGAAAGCCGGATTTAGAACCTCATCAGGATAACCACGTTCCCTAAACCGGTTTCTCAGATCATAAGCTTGTGCCCTGAATGTTTCAACCCGGGAGCAATTTCTCCTAAGACGCAAATACTGTCCACATGGGATCCCCTTCTTGAGAGGGACAGGATGATGGCAGATACTACAGGCAGATGACACCTTGGAAGACTTCATTCCCCCTAGGCCACAAATTACATTTCGTAGGGGTAGATCTCTTAGGGACCGCCTAGTACATAGCCACTATGTCAGACAGAGACCTGAAGGTACATGGCTTGACAGGAAGGTTTGTGGTATGTACAAGTGCGGTTGTTGTTCCTTCTGTAGGGTCATATCACCAGGAAAAGCGTTTGTGAGTGCATCAACTGGCCGACAATACTTCCTGAGGGATTTCGCCAACTGCAAAAGCATGGGAGTTATCTACATGGCAACCTGCCCCTGTCCGCTGAACTATATAGGGAAAACAAAAAGGGAACTGAGGAAACGGATAGGTGAACATCTAGGTGACGTGAGAAACAAGAGGGACACCCCTGTAGCCAGGCATACATGGGAATGTCATCAGGGTAATGCAGATGTACTGAGGTTTTGTGTTTTGGAGGTTGTGATGCCGAATGGCAGACAAGGAGACTGGGATAGGGTCCTACTACAAAGGGAATCCCAGTGGATTTTCAGAATGGAATCAGTAACCCCCAAAGGGTTAAATGAACAACTTACCTATGGTTGCTTCATCTGAAGAAACTGCGGTTGTTAAATTAGGCTATTCCCACTGATTACTCTACCCATATACCGAGATTTCCAGCCTTTAGCGCACACTTAGGAGAGAGTGTGTGCAAGTACGGAGGGGGTTAATATCTTTGGTTTATCCCCCCTTCTGTATCCGGATTTTATTTTTAATTTCATTTTTGATAACCTGATGTGTGTAGTCTGAAGTTGGGGATTTGTAAGATTATGGGAATTGCAATTATATGCTATTTATTGACACATGAGCAGGTATC
The DNA here is from genome assembly GCF_051348905.1 of Ranitomeya variabilis. Taxonomy (NCBI): domain Eukaryota; kingdom Metazoa; phylum Chordata; class Amphibia; order Anura; family Dendrobatidae; genus Ranitomeya; species Ranitomeya variabilis. Next base: position 112,892,439 of record NC_135237.1, on the reverse strand, counting down.
TATATGGCATGCTCTATTTAATGTAATGTTCCCAATCTATGAGGGACTGCAACTTATCATGATGACCTGAACGGATCTGGAGATAAGGTTGTATAGCACGTCCAATCTGCCGGTCTGAGTACCTTTGTGAAAAGTTCCGAGCGCTGCGGTGGGGAAGCCACTTAATCCCTGCAGGCATGCGCGGTCGAGTAGAGCTGTAGTCATTTGAATAATGAACACAACTTCAAGAAATTCTCTGACTGCGCCTGCGTACCCTATTGCGTGGGTACTACTCTGAGGTGCCCATCATAGGGTGACGTAGGGAATGTGGGCGCGGCATATCGCGTACATTACCATATACTCCTAACAACGGACTCTAACCACAAGTGCGCCTGCGTTGCTCCAAGCATTGAGATTGGGCGGTGCAGGGTGACGTCTAAACACAAGGCAGTAAGTGCCGACGAGATCGCTGTACCTTGAATAATAGATAACGCAGACTTGCGCGGTGTAGGTTTTGAGCACTGAGTTGGGGCGGCATTTGGTGATGTATTATCACCAATTATCAGGCACTAGGTGTTGATGAGATCACAGTACCTCTAGTGCATGGACCAGACTGACATGCGCAGTACAACCTTAGGACATTTAGACCGGGCTTTTTTTCATCAGATGTTCCCTCTATCAGCACTTCTGTGCTACAGGGGGCGGGCCCTGTGATAGTTCCGGTCACTTCAAAAATTCCCGCTCCGGACAAGCACTGCACACCTACAAGCAGTATGTTATGATGGCCGTATGCTGAATCCAAAAGACAACGGTCTCCCCATTAGCCTCCTGATGAACTGAAATCATGGCAGGGAAACGCGTTGAGGCGCAAAAGAAACATTTGGACACTAGATAAGTGAATTTGGTTATTTATGGGTGTTTAGCTACAGTTATTTGGGTTATCTGTGGGTTTTTGGCCACTTGTTGGGTAAAGTGCAATAGGGGTTAAGTTTGGATTTGAAGATATTTTCATCTGCTGACTTTTTAACATCTAATATTGTGTAATATGGTATGGTGGTGTAAGGGATAAAAACGTATAAACAACTAGCTTTTATAGAACACCACTACTCTGGTAATTGGAAGCATTTTTGTTAGAGGGCATCAGGGTAATAAAACCGTGCAATAAATTGCTATCCATAAATTATTATGATAGGTTAATAATCGTTGTACCTTTGATATATATTAATATTCCAGCGACTGGAGTAGGTTGCTGATGGGCACTTGTGCAATATTCTTTATATCGTTATATATAACATTATTTAGCTAAGCTGTATAATTTTCTGCATTTGCGGCATACACTGAATTTCCAGTGACTGGTAACAGTTTGCTGGAAGGCACTTGTGCAATATTCTGTATAATAATCTGTGGTACTCAATATTATCTTTATATATACAGCACTTATAAAGCAGCACTTTAATCATTACCCTTATATACGGAGTTAACTATTCCCCTTCACCCACTTGTGTTATTTTTCCTCTGTCCTTGTCCCCCCTCCTCCTCCCCTCCCCCTTCCCTCCTTTCGTCGATTGTTAGACTAGGTAGGGAAAGAGGGTAGGGATACAGAGGAGCAGCCGACGAGAGCGGGGGCGCCACTGGCGTGTTTATTTAGGGGTGCCAACCTCCGCAGCCAGGTAGGGACAGTATCCTTAGGGTCTGTAAGGGTTAGATATATCAGACCTTTTCACAGTATTTAATAACCCTATACCAAATTTTGACTGTAGTTACATACTACGAGTTATTACAAGGGCTATTCCTATTTATGGCTGCACAGGTTAACTAACTTTATTTATATTAGTTGTGGCCGTTATATATATATCCCTATTGGTCATCACCTCCCTGTTTCATTTCCGAGCGGCACCCATTGTGTTGGTACGGGTCTTTTCTTTCTGTCCTGCTATTTAGTAGGGCAATATAGGGTATATCAGGACCAGCCGACGTTGAGTGGGGGCGCCAATTTGCGTACAAGCTAGGGTGCCAACCTCCGCTGCTAGGAAGGGTTTACTAGGGATATATAGGGTCAAATAGTAGCCCATTATTTATATTAATTGTAGGTTTGCGGGTTTTTGTCTATTACTATTTTTAAACCAATTTTTCTAATAAAGTATTTTTAGGTATTAGTCGTCTGTTAGAATAAGTGTTTGAACACTATACCAGTATATTAAGAGTTGGAATATGTGGTTGAGAAAATTTTGGATCTTTTTTCGAGGCGGAGGCTTCAGTATCTTGTCAAGTGGAAGGGTTATGGCCAAGAGGATAATTCTTGGGTGATTGCCTCCGATGTCCATGCCGCCGATTTGGTTCGTGCTTTTCATTTGGCTCGTCCTGATCGGCCTGGGGGCTCTGGTGAGGGTTCGGTGACCCCTCCTCAAGGGGGGGTACTGTTGTGAATTCCGCTCTTGGGCTCCCTCCGGTGGTTGTAAGTGGCATTTTTGTGAATTCTGTTCTTGGGCTCCCTCCTGTGGTTTTGAGTGGTATGGCTGCTTCTGGGATTTAGCATCAGCAGCTGTTTTCACTGATCGTCTTTCTGGCTCGGCTATATTAGTCTGGCCTGTTTCCTCATTCAATGCCAGTTGTCAATTGTTCCAGCCTGGAGTCACGGCTCTTTGGATTTCCCTGACACTCTGACCAGTTCAGCAAAGCTAAGTCCTTGCTTGTCCTTTTGCAGTTCACTTGTTGTGGACTTTGTTGTTCAGCACTTTCTATGTTTTGCTCATTTGTCCAGCTTATCAGTATGAACCTATTAAGCTAAGCTGGAAGCTCTGGGCAGCAGAGTTTGCCCTCCACACCTTTAGTCAGGTGTGGAGATTTTTGCATTTCTCTGCGGTGGACTTTTTCTAGTTTTTATTACTGACCGCACAGTGTTCTGTCCTGTACTAATTCTATCTAGCTAGAAGTGGCCTCCTTTGCTAAATCTTGTTTCATACTACGTATGTCATTTCCTTCTCCTCTCACAGTCATTATTTGTGGGGGGCTGTCCTATCCTTTGGGGATTTTCTCTGAGGCAAGATAGCTTTCCTGTTTCTACCTCTAGGGGTAGCTAGTTCTCCGGCTGTGACGAGGTGTCCAGGGAGTGACAGGAACATCCCACGGCTACTGCTAGTGTCTGTGTTAAGATTAGGAACTGCGGTCTGTATAGTTACCACCTGCTCAGAGCTAGTCGCATGTCGCTCCTACATCACCAGACCATAACACATTTTCAACAACCATCACTCCAGTGTTCTTATGGTACTTTATGTTTGCTAACTGTGTAAAAAGGTTAATGGATGGTTAGAATACCCTTGCAAACCCTTGTGCAAGTATGCTAGCACAGCTGAAAACAGTTTGGCTGATTAGAGAACCTATAAACCTGACCTTCCTTTGAGCTAGTTGAGAATCTGGAGGATTACATTTGTTGTTTCCATTAAACTCTCAAAATGGCCAAAAAAAAGTACTTTCATGTGAAACTTGACAGTCTATTCTTGTTCTTAGAAATGAAGGCTATTCCATGCAAGAAATTGCCAAGAAACTGAAGATTTCATAGGAGGAATAGTCCTTTCTCTTATGTACCGACACTGTACGGGAGCGTATGGGAGCGGGTATGTCAGATAGCTGCACACTGTCTGCGGCCTGGTGGTCTCATCTATGGTATGGCTGAGGGGAGGACCCGCTCATTGTCGGTCGGGCTGCGGGAGTTGGCACGGTCAGAGGTCTCTGGAAGCGTCTGTGCCTGTGATCTCTGGTAAGCTGACATAGGCCCCTCTGGTTTAGGCCTACTTCATCCTGACTGCACTGTGCAGGGAGACTTGCACTCTGTTCCCGCACACTATAGCTTTCCTCCCAATCTGACCTGGTTCCCCTGTAATGTCGCCCTTTTATGTCCTCCATGCGCCCTGGTCTTAGGTTCGAAGGTCTGTCCAGGGAACTAAGCTCTCCCCCCTGCAACACGGGTGACAGCACCGATGGTTCCGAACTCGTTCCGGAAAAGGCAAACCACGGCCATCTCTCCTACTTACAAAAATACAAGTTTTACACAAATATTTCCTATAAAAATGTACCATATTCAACATAGCAGATAATCATTATGTCAGTTAAGAAAGTCAAGGCTGAAATTTCCTTACACATTACTAACCCTTTGGCACACTATGATGAAAATGCATTAAGGAGCTATGTCCTCTTCTTTCTTCTGGATTACACCATTCCTCTGCCTCCAAATTTCCTGTCTGCTGGGCAGGACAGTGCACTCCTGAAAATGGTTTGGACTAGCAGCGCAGTTGAGCTGCTTGTCCAAACTGTGCACTCTACCAAGCTGCAAGCAGAGGCAATGTTTCCTCTGCAGCATTGGAAAAGCACACTGGCTCTGAAGCTCACTGGATCTGGATCTGGCTCTAAAGAATAAGTTATGCAAGCACTTGCCTCTTTCCATCGAAAGATTTTACCGATGCTGAGGAAAATAGGTGATGAATAGTAAACAATACAATTAAAATCTCTTCGCTCTTGGAAATTGTATAGTTGCTTGTTTTAGATGGACTTTTCAATTTTACCCATTTAATAAGATGAGATATTGCCTTTTTACTAGCATTTTCATATGATCAATGATACTCTTTGCCATCAAGAGTTGGACACCAGCTGTAATATACAGTTTCTACCCACTCTAAAACCTCCATTAGTAAAATATCTTATCTCTTTTTTATTATAAATTTTTACAAGACAATAGAAAAAGAGAGTAATACTGCACCTATATGAGAGAGAAGAAATAAAAAACAAAGACTAGTTGCAAACATTAGATCGAGTCTGTAAAATGTTTTTTGACTATTACTACAGTCTTAAGCTTTAGACATACAAGAATATTGCTGGTTAGACTAAAGAAAGCTTGAAACATAGCAACTTTTGGTGACATACAGCTCCTAACTATAGTCATGCTTGCCAAAAATAACATTTATGTTATTGCTTTTCGTTAAATAGAGTTTACAATCATAAATGAGAAATCACCAAATAAACATAAAAAAAAGAGATTGGATAACAATATACCTCCCTATTTAGAATTTATACAAATAAGCATCTGTTTTCAAAAGGAAAATATTTTGGGGGCATGGGTAATATATATGAAAATGGTCGACCACTGGAGCCATACATTTGGCACAGACAGAGGAGATGGAATAACCAATGCTTTATATGAAAAAGGGGGAATGATGTAGCCTATGGACTATCATAAATTGAATCATTTTAACATTATATTTGTTGATGAGGAGTCAATGGACTTTCATAACAGGGACCACAGTTCATCTGAGAACTTTCATAAATCTTGTTTCCCAAAGTTCTATACTCCATGAAGATTTTTCAATTCATCTGTTTGTGTAAAAAGTCTATAGATCTTTTGCAAGTATTGCTACAACTTAAATAATCTACCACTTTATACTCGGAAAAAAAAAATAAAAAATTGAGCTTAACTTGAGTTAGTACACATGCAGAAGTCTAAGGCTGCCGTCACACTAGCAGTATTTGGTCAGTATTTTACATCAGTATTTGTAAGCCAAAACCAGGAGTGGGTGATAAATGCAGAAGTGGTGCATATGTTTCTATTATAATTTTCCTCTAATTGTTCCACTCCTGGTTTTGGCTTACAAATACTGATGTAAAATACTGACCAAATACTGCTAGTGTGATGGCAGCCAAAGTCTGTAGATACAAATTGTGATGGAGATGGAAGAGTGTGACAAGCTGAATATACAGTATATGAATGCAGAGAAAAGCTGTGCTACATAGATTAGGTCCTTCCGTCTACAAAAAAAAACTTAAAAAGAACAACATGGGAACTCATACATTTCTCCCACTTCATAAAAAACATACAAAAAAGGACAATCCGTAAACCTTGCTTGTTTAGGATGTCCTGCAAAGCCACCCTGATGTCCTGAAAAACCACCCTCACACAAGATGTAAAACTGAGAAGTTTTCACGAGGTTGTCTGACTATCTAAGTAAGATCAGTTAGTAAGGTGCTGAATAATTTAGCTGCTCAGACTGCTGAATGGCTTCAGCACTCACGTGGCAAAACAATGTCACCCAAGTGCCATTAGATGTGCACCGACAGTGCTGGAATGGTGCAATGGGGGGAGGTGAGTATACTTTTTTTTACTTTACACGGATGGACTACAGTATTTAAGAAGGGATTGTCCAAGTAGTGGACAACCCCTTCAATTACTTTGTCCTCATGTAAGACCAGAAAGTTCCTATTGCTAACAAAATTTTACTGCAAAAAAATTGAAATAGGTTAATTTTATCAATTACAAAGAGTGGGATTTCAAAGTTTAATCTACTGACAAGTTGAACCTAAAGTTTTTATACTGAAAATACTGTTATCCTCCAATCTTGAAGAAATAAATACCCAAAAATGTCTCACAGAAGAACAATAATGAATAATACATCACAGAAAAAAACAGCCTTACTAACTCCAGGTCAGATTATCAATGCACTAGCAGGATGCATGAGACTCCCATGATAAAGGCATGGGCAGCACAGGTGCAAAATACTGATGAGACAACCACTCACAACCTATCAAATGACTGTTTTTAAAATAAATACCCAAATTAGCTTCTCGGAGGAACTACTGATACTTGAGTTGTGCCATCTACAACAGGCTCCAATGGGAAAATAACTAACTATATTTAATTCAACAGAGAGATTCTCCTCTGTTTGAGAAAGATATAGTGGGCATTATCACCATAAACAGAGAGTTGTTCCTCTTTCCCCTCATGCAAAAATCCCCTAAAGCACTTAGCAGAGCCAATTTAAAGACCTAAACTCTGGAAAGGTCGACTTCCCGTGACTTTCAACCCAGATACGCACCCCTCTTCCTGGTGTTCCCCCAACCTTGTCCCAGAATAACAGAATAAAGGACAAGCAACAAACGTTAGTCTTTGGATAAGAATGGCCACAGCAGCCAATTTTTATTAATAATTAAAGGGCCCTCGAAGCTACCACGTCCCGGTCTGGTGATTGTTTCATTGGCATTGCCTCTTCCCTCCCAGCCTTACTTTCCAGGCTCGGAAGCACCATGAATCAAGGGAAGAGGTTGTCTCCACACCATTAACCTGTACCTGACTTCCGTTGTCGGGTACCCAAACATCGTTGCCGTGCACCCGACTTCCAACGTAGGGTGCCCCCTGCATCTCATGATAATGTGACCCTGACTTGCCTCGCTGGGTATCTCCCAAGTCTCACCAGATCACCACCAACATATAACCATCCAATGAAGGAGATCCCCCAATGAAGGGGATCCTCCACACCATTAACCTGTACCCGCCTTCCGTCGTTGGGTACCCAAACATCATTACCAAGCAACTGACTTCCAATGTTGGGTGCCTCCCGCATCTCATAATAATGTGACCCCGACTTGCCTCACCAGGTATCACCCAAGTCTCACCAGACCACCACAACACTTAACCATCCAATGAAAGGGATCCCCGCAATTCAAGAATCCCCCATTCCATAATTTTTGACCAGCTTTGAGGACCCACCAACACTCAAAAATTATCATTACATTGAGTGTAACAGAACCTCCGGCTCACGAAGAGCCATCCGCCGCCAGTCAGGAGAGGAAAAATCCCCTGTGGGGGAAACCTCCAGGGAACCATGGCTAATGGAATGCACTTCCGCTGGGCTTAGAAGGTAACTGCCAAAATAACTCCACATGTAAATGGTATTATTAACATCGTCGATCTGGCCACTGCGACCCGGTTGTTCTTCTCCTTCTTAAGTTGGTTGGCTGGTACTTGCTGTCCGGACGTCCTTGGTCAAAGAGGGCTATGTGTTGTGAAATTGGATTCTGGGCTCCCCCGGTGGCCACTTGTGGAATTGAACTTGTGTGCATCATCCCCTCTGTTCACCTGCTCCTATCAGGATGTGGGAGTCGCTATATAACCTTGCTCCTCTATCAGTTTCTTGCCGGTCAACAATGTAATCAGAAGCCTTCTGTGCTTGTTCCTGCTACTAGACAACTCCCAGCTAAGTTGGACTTTTGTCCTTGTGTGTTTTTGCATTTTGTTCCTGTTCACAGCTGCTGTTTCGTTACTGTGTCTGGAAAGCTCTTGTGATCGGAAATTGCCACTCTGGTGTTATGAGTTAATGCTAGAGTCTTAAAGGAATTTCTGGATGGTGTTTTGATAGGGTTTTCTGCTGACCATGAAAGTGTCCTTTCTGTCTTCCGGCTATCTAGTAAGCGGACCTCGATTTTGCTAAACCTATTTTCATACTACGTTTGTCATTTCATCTAAAATCACCGCCAATATATGTGGGGGCCTCTGTCTGCCTTTTGGGAAAATTTCTCTAGAGGTGAGCCAGGACTGTCTTTTCCTCTGCTAGGATTAGGTAGTTCTCCGGCTGGCGCTGGGCATCTAGGGTTAAAAAACGTAGGCATGCTACCCGGCCACTTCTAGTTGTGCGGCAGGTTTAGTTCATGGTCAGTATAGTTTCCATCTTCCAAGAGCTAGTTCTCATATATGCTGGGCTATTTTCTCTCGCCATTGAGAATCATGATAGTTTGACCGGCCCAAAAAAGGGTTAAATTACTGGCTGAGAAAGGAGAGAAAAAAGAAGTCTGCTACAATTTTTTTTTTTTTTCCTCTAGTTCTGAGTGTGCTCTTAATTGAATCACTTGCTAGTCTGCCTATACTGCAGCCTTCCTCTCTTTCTCTCCTTCTAATCCTTGAATGGCTCTGTGTTCACCTGTTTCAAATGGATCTTCAGAGTGTAGCTACAGGTTTGAATAATCTCGCCACAAAGGTACAAAATTTGCAAGATTTTGTTGTTCATGCACCTATGTCTGAGCCTAGAATTCCTTTGCCTGAATTCTTCTCGGGGAATAGATCTCACTTTCAAAATTTTAAAAATAATTGCAAATTGTTTTTGTCCCTGAAGTCTCGCTCTGCCGGAGACCCTGCACAGCAGGTCAGGATTGTAATTTCCTTGCTCCGGGGCGACCCTCAAGACTGGGCTTTTGCATTGGCACCAGGGGATCCTGCGTTGCTCAATGTGGATGCGTTTTTTCTGGCCTTGGGGTTGCTTTATGAGGAACCTCATTTAGAGCTTCAGGCGGAAAAGGCCTTGATGTCCTTGTCTCAGGGGCAAGATGAAGCTGAAATATACTGCCAAAAATTCCGCAAATGGTCTGTGCTTACTCAGTGGAATGAGTGCGCCCTGGCGGCGATTTTCAGAGAAGGTCTCTCTGATGCCATTAAGGATGTTATGGTGGGGTTCCCTGTGCCTGCGAGTCTGAATGAGTCCATGACGATGGCTATTCAGATCGATAGGCGTCTGCGGGAGCGCAAACCTGTGCACCATTTGGCGGTGTCTACTGAGAAAACGCCAGAAAATATGCAATGTGATAGAATTCTGTCCAGAAGCGAGCGGCAGAATTTTAGACGAAAAAATGGGTTGTGCTTCTATTGTGGTGATTCAACTCATGTTATATCAGCATGCTTTAAGCGTACTAAGAAGCCTGACAAGTCTGTTTCAATTAGCACTTTACAGTCTAAGTTTATTCTATCTGTGACCCTGATTTGTTCTTTGTCATCTATTACCGCGGACGCCTATGTCGACTCTGGCGCTGCTTTGAGTCTTATGGATTGGTCCTTTGCCAAACGCTGTGGGTATGATTTGGAGCCATTGGAGGCTCCGATACCTCTGAAAGGGATTGACTCCACCCCATTGGCTAGTAATAAACCACAATACTGGACACAAGTGACTATGCGTGTTAATCCGGATCACCAGGAGGTTATTCGCTTTCTGGTGCTGTATAATCTACATGATGTTTTGGTGCTGGGATTGCCATGGCTGCAATCTCATAACCCAGTCCTCGACTGGAGAGCTATGTCTGTGTTAAGCTGGGGATGTAAAGGAACTCATGGGGACGTACCTTTGGTTTCCATTTCATCATCTATTCCCTCTGAGATTCCTGAATTCTTGTCTGACTTTCGTGACGTTTTTGAAGAACCCAAGGTTGGTTCACTACCTCCGCACCGGGAGTGCGATTGTGCCATAGACTTGATTCCGGGTAGTAAATACCCTAAGGGTCGTTTATTTAATCTGTCTGTGCCTGAACACGCTGCTATGCGAGAATATATAAAGGAGTCCTTGGAAAAGGGACATATTCGTCCTTCGTCATCTCCCTTAGGAGCCGGTTTTTTCTTTGTGTCTAAGAAAGACGGCTCTTTGAGGCCGTGTATTGATTATCGACTTTTGAATAAAATCACGGTTAAATATCAATATCCGTTACCACTGCTTACTGATTTGTTTGCTCGTATAAAGGGGGCCAAGTGGTTCTCTAAGATTGATCTCCGTGGGGCGTATAATTTGGTGCGAATCAAGCAGGGGGATGAGTGGAAAACCGCATTTAATACGCCCGAGGGCCATTTTGAGTATTTGGTGATGCCTTTTGGTCTTTCAAATGCCCCTTCAGTCTTCCAGTCCTTTATGCATGACATTTTCCGCGATTATTTGGATAAATTTATGATTGTGTATCTGGATGATATTCTGATTTTTTCGGATGACTGGGACTCTCATGTCCAGCAGGTCAGGAGGGTTTTTCAGGTTTTGCGGTCTAATTCCTTGTGTGTGAAGGGTTCTAAGTGTGTTTTTGGGGTTCAAAAGATTTCTTTCTTGGGATACATTTTTTCCCCCTCTTCCATCGAGATGGATCCTGTCAAGGTTCAGGCTATTGGTGATTGGACGCAACCCTCTTCTCTTAAGAGTCTTCAGAAATTTTTGGGCTTTGCTAACTTTTATCGTCGATTTATTGCTGGTTTTTCTGATGTTGTAAAACCATTGACTGATTTGACTAAGAAGGGTGCTGATGTTGCTGATTGGTCCCCTGATGCTGTGGAGGCCTTTCGGGAGCTCAAGCGCCGCTTTTCTTCCGCCCCAGTGTTGCGTCAGCCTGATGTTGCTCTTCCTTTTCAGGTTGAGGTCGACGCTTCTGAAATCGGAGCTGGGGCGGTGTTGTCGCAGAGAAGTTCCGACTGCTCCGTGATGAGACCTTGTGCTTTTTTTTCCCGTAAATTTTCGCCCGCCGAGCGGAATTATGATATTGGGAATCGGGAGCTTTTGGCCATGAAGTGGGCTTTTGAGGAGTGGCGTCACTGGCTTGAGGGGGCCAGACATCAGGTGGTGGTATTGACTGACCACAAAAATTTAATTTACCTTGAGTCTGCCAGGCGCCTGAATCCTAGACAGGCGCGCTGGTCGTTGTTTTTCTCTCGGTTTAATTTTGTGGTGTCGTACCTACCGGGTTCTAAGAATGTTAAGGCGGATGCCCTTTCTAGGAGTTTTGAGCCTGACTCCCCTGGTAATTCTGAGCCCACAGGTATCCTTAAAGATGGAGTGATATTGTCTGCCGTTTCTCCAGACCTGCGGCGGGCCTTGCAGGAGTTTCAGGCGGATAGACCTGATCGTTGCCCACCTGGTAGACTGTTTGTTCCTGATGATTGGACCAGTAGAGTCATCTCTGAGGTTCATTCTTCTGCGTTGGCAGGTCATCCTGGAATCTTTGGTACCAGGGATTTGGTGGCAAGGTCCTTCTGGTGGCCTTCCCTGTCACGAGATGTGCGAGGCTTTGTGCAGTCTTGTGACGTTTGTGCTCGGGCCAAGCCTTGTTGTTCTCGGGCTAGTGGATTGTTGTTGCCCTTGCCTATCCCGAAGAGACCTTGGACGCACATCTCGATGGATTTTATTTCGGATCTGCCTGTTTCTCAGAAGATGTCTGTCATCTGGGTGGTGTGTGACCGTTTCTCTAAGATGGTCCATCTGGTTCCCTTGCCTAAGTTGCCTTCTTCTTCCGAGTTGGTTCCTCTGTTTTTTCAAAATGTTGTTCGTTTGCATGGTATTCCCGAGAATATCGTTTCTGACAGAGGGACCCAATTCGTGTCTAGATTTTGGCGGGCATTCTGTGCTAGGATGGGCATAGATTTGTCTTTTTCGTCTGCTTTCCATCCTCAGACTAATGGCCAGACCGAGCGGACTAATCAGACCTTGGAGACATATTTGAGGTGTTTTGTGTCTGCGGATCAGGATGATTGGGTTGCTTTTTTGCCTTTGGCGGAGTTCGCCCTCAATAATCGGGCCAGCTCTGCCACCTTGGTGTCCCCGTTTTTCTGTAATTTGGGGTTTCATCCTCGATTTTCCTCCGGTCAAGTGGAATCTTCGGATTGTCCTGGAGTGGATGCTGTGGTGGAGAGGTTGCATCAGATTTGGGGGCAGGTGGTGGACAATTTGAAGTTGTCCCAGGAGAAGACTCAGCTTTTTGCCAACCGCCGTCGTCGTGTTGGTCCTCGGCTTTGTGTTGGGGACTTGGTGTGGTTGTCTTCTCGTTTTGTCCCTATGAGGGTTTCTTCTCCTAAGTTTAAGCCTTGGTTCATCGGCCCGTACAAGATATTGGAGATTCTTAACCCTGTGTCCTTCCGTTTGGACCTCCCTGCATCCTTTTCGATTCATAATGTTTTTCATCGGTCATTGTTGCGCAGGTATGAGGTACCGGTTGTGCCTTCCGTTGAGCCTCCTGCTCCGGTGTTGGTTGAGGGTGAGTTGGAGTACGTTGTGGAAAAGATCTTAGACTCTCGTGTTTCCAGACGGAGACTCCAGTATCTGGTCAAATGGAAGGGATACGGTCAGGAGGATAATTCTTGGGTCACTGCCTCTGATGTTCATGCCTCCGATCTTGTCCGTGCCTTTCATAGGGCTCATCCTGATCGCCCTGGTGGTTCTGGTGAGGGTTCGGTGCCCCCTCCTTGAGGGGGGGGTACTGTTGTGAAATTGGATTCTGGGCTCCCCCGGTGGCCACTTGTGGAATTGAACTTGTGTGCATCATCCCCTCTGTTCACCTGCTCCTATCAGGATGTGGGAGTCGCTATATAACCTTGCTCCTCTATCAGTTTCTTGCCGGTCAACAATGTAATCAGAAGCCTTCTGTGCTTGTTCCTGCTACTAGACAACTCCCAGCTAAGTTGGACTTTTGTCCTTGTGTGTTTTTGCATTTTGTTCCTGTTCACAGCTGCTGTTTCGTTACTGTGTCTGGAAAGCTCTTGTGATCGGAAATTGCCACTCTGGTGTTATGAGTTAATGCTAGAGTCTTAAAGGAATTTCTGGATGGTGTTTTGATAGGGTTTTCTGCTGACCATGAAAGTGTCCTTTCTGTCTTCCGGCTATCTAGTAAGCGGACCTCGATTTTGCTAAACCTATTTTCATACTACGTTTGTCATTTCATCTAAAATCACCGCCAATATATGTGGGGGCCTCTGTCTGCCTTTTGGGAAAATTTCTCTAGAGGTGAGCCAGGACTGTCTTTTCCTCTGCTAGGATTAGGTAGTTCTCCGGCTGGCGCTGGGCATCTAGGGTTAAAAAACGTAGGCATGCTACCCGGCCACTTCTAGTTGTGCGGCAGGTTTAGTTCATGGTCAGTATAGTTTCCATCTTCCAAGAGCTAGTTCTCATATATGCTGGGCTATGTTCTCTCGCCATTGAGAATCATGATAGCTATGGCCTCTCGCCGCATCCTTTTGTTGCCCCAACCCCACCTCTGCCTATGTCACTTCCTTCCCCCTCACTTCTCGTCCCTCCCCTGCTTTTTCCCAATTTCCCCCATTTCGTCACTTCCTCCATGCCAGTGTCATGCCCCCTACCTCCAACCCTCCGGGTCTCATCCGCTATGATATGTATAGTGCATGTAAGTTAAGCAAGTTGGAGATGAAATGATCTCTGAAAGGCCTACCTAAAGTTAAAGATTTTTTTAACATTTCCTTTGAATTTTATATATATATATATATATATATATATATATATATATATATACAGTATATATATATATATATATATATATAAATATATATACAGTTGAAACGGGAATTTTACATACACTATATAAAAAGACATTATGCATGTTTTTCTCAATATCTGACATGAAATCACAATAAACTTTTCCTGTTTTATGTCAATTGGGATTACCATAATCATTAATATTTGTCAAATGTCAGAATAATGATAGAGATAATGTTTTAAGACATTTTTGTTACTTAATAATAATAATAATAATTTTTATTTATATAGCGCCAACATATTCCGCAGCACTTTACAATTAAGCGGGAACATATACAGACAAATTCAATACAAGTTAAGACAATTTAAACAGTGACATTAGGAGTGAGGTCCCTGCTCGCGAGCTTACAATTTACAAGGAAATGGGGGGGACACAATAGGTGAAAAGTGCTTGTTATTTCAGGTCTGGCAATTATAATACATAGGGATTTTCATACAAAGCTTACTTACTGCAAAGTCAAAAGTTTACATACACTAAGATTACTATGACTTTAAACAATTCTGGACCGCCCATATGATGATGTCATGTGTTTGGAAGCATCTGATTTTTGGCAAAATCTGAGTTAATTAGAGACACCTGTGTATGTATTTTAATGCACACCTGAAGCGCACTGTTTCTTTGTGTAGCTTCATGGGAAAGTCTAAAGAAATCAGCCAAGATATCAGGAAGAGAATCGTGGACTTGCACAAGTCCGGCTCATCCTTGAGTACAATTTCAAGATGCCTGAAGGCGCATCTGTACAAACAATTATATGCAAATACAAACAAGATAGGAATGTCCAGCCATCATACTGCTCAGAAAGGAGATGGGTTCTGGGTCCCAGAGATGAACGTACGTTGGCACGACATGTGCATATCAACCCAAGGACAAAAGCAAAAGACCTTGTGAAGATGATGGCAGAAGCTGGTAAGATTGTGTCACTATCCACAGTGAAACGAGTACTGTATGAACAGTCAGTGTGGGAAGCGGACGCCGGGGGACGCGAAGGTGAGTATGTACTGTTTGTTTTTTTTACATTTTGCGCTGGTAACCAGGGTAAACATCGGGTTACTAAGCGCGGCCCTGCGCTTAGTAACCCGATGTTTACCCTGGTTACCAGTGTAAAACATCGCTGGTATCGTTGCTTTTGGTGTCAAACATGACGATACACGCCGGTCTGACGACCAAATAAAGTTCTGAACTTTGTTCAACGACCAGCGATATCACAGCAGGATCCTGATCGCTGCTGCGTGTCAAACTAAACGATATCGCTATCCAGGACGCTGCAACGTCACGGATCGCTAGAGATATCGTTTAGTGTGAAGGTACCTTTACAGGGTAATTAAGGTCTGAAACCTTGGTTAAAGTTATCTGAGCACACACATCTCCAAGGGTGCCCAAACTTTTGCATTGACTCACTTTCCTTTTTGTAATTTTTAAAATGTATAAAATGACAATACAATTTTTTGTTTGCTTAAAATACAAAGGAAATGTCTCATCTTTAATTTTAGGTCTTTTAGAGATAAATTAATTTTCAAATTGCTTAACTGTTTACAAGAAAAGTAATTTTGACCAGGGGTGTCCAAAATTTTCCATGCCACTGTATCAATCTCTATTTAAAACCACGATAGGCTGGTGGGTGGAGCGCTCTGTCAGAAGGCGTGTACTACAAATATAAAAAATCTGAAAGGTACTTCCAAACAGAAAAAAACAAATGTCAATAGATGCAAGCTAAGAGAGCCATAAATCATAGCAATTTATTTGTTAGCTAAATATACAGTGGCTCTCTTAGCTTGCACCTGTTCACATTTGTCTTTTTCTGCTTGGAAGTGCCGGACAGTCTTTTTATATTTTAAAGACAAATGGGTATCACACTGGTTTTTGCATAATAATTTCACCACAAAACTTAACAAATTGATCAAACCAAATATCTGAAAGACAGCTCAAAGACAGCCCAAGACTATAGGTACCTTCACACGAAGCGACGCTGTAGTGATAGCGACAACGATGCCGATCGCTGCAGCGTCGCTGTTTGATCGCTGGAGAGCTGTCACACAGACTGCTCTCCAGCGACCAACGATGCCGAGGTCCCCGGGTAACCAGGGTAAACATCGGGTTACTAAGCGCAGGGCCGCGCTTAGTAACCCGATGTTTACCCTGGTTACCAGCGTAAAAGTTAAAAAAACAAACAGTACATACTCACCTGCGCGTCCCCCGGCGTCTGCTTCCTGACACTGACTGAGCTCCGGCCCTAACAGCACAGCGGTGACGTCACCGCTGTGCTTTCACTTTCACTTTAGGGCCGGCGCTCAGTCAGTGTGGGAAGCAGACGCTGGGGGACGCGCATGTAAGTATGTACTGTTTGGTTTTTTTACTTTTACGCTGGTAACCAGGGTAAACATCGGGTTACTAAGCGCGGCCCTGCGCTTGGTAACCCGATGTTTACCCTGGTTACCAGTGTAAAACATCGCTGGTATCGTTGCTTTTGCTGTCAAACACAACGATACACGGCGATCGGACGACCAAATAAAGTTCTGGACTTTATTCAGCGACCAGCGACATCACAGCAGGATCCTGATCGCTGCTGTGTGTCAAACTAAACGATATCGCTAGCCAGGACGCTGCAACGTCACGGATCGCTAGCGATATCGTTACAAAGTCGTTTCGTGTGAAGGTACCTTAAGTAGAGTTGCCTTATCTACTCCAAACTGCTTCAAGTGGACTTATAGACAAAACCCTGTTTGATCTTTATGCTTGAAGAAAGGAATCACCTTTGCCAATCTGGCAGCCAATTCATTGGTTAATAACTCTGGACTACAGTTCAAGAGTTGAATCAGTATCTCACTTTTTTTGTGTAAATCAAGTTTATTGAGTTGCATGTAAATAACACAGTTATAATCAGATGTTTAAATGCAGATATAGGCATAATCAGGGTAAAATTGATACAACAATGAACAATTGTATACTAAGGGTACAACTTTGAAACATTCAAACCTTGATCAACAAATCATTAGGGTTATAACTTCGTGGGCAAATTACCTCTGACGGAGGTCTGGTAGTATGAAAAAGTTGCTGAAGATGTACATATCACAGGCTCTCGCTATTCGGTCAATGACCAGCCCCAGGTGGGGCCAAGCCGCCGAACGGAAGCAAGAGTGCTTAGGCTCGTCCGGGCGCTCAACGCCAGTAATGGACTCCACACGAGGTCCGGGCAAGCAAGAAGAAGCAGAAAGAGGAGGTAGAAAGGAAGGAAGAGGATAAGAGGAGGAAGAGAGGAGGAAGAAGAGAAAAAGAGAAGAAGAGGGAGGGTGGAGAGAGGAGAGGTGAGGAGGAGGGGTGGGTGGGGTAGGGTAGGAAGGATCTGGCCTTCAGTCCCAACTTAATTGGGATTATTGTACTTTTGAGTTAAGGTATGAATGTGAAAGAATCAATTACTGCCTAGTAGAGCTATGATTATGGGTCACAGGGGGACCAATGGGGTCAATCAGTAGCCAAGTGTTAAATTCCTCGGATTCTCTAAAAGCGATCCAGGGAGACCAAGTGTTGAACACTTTGTCTGTGGTTCTAGTTTCCTGGCTGATCAATTGCTCCATCCTGTAAATGCGGTTTAATTCAACCACAAAGTCAGCACGTGAGGGGGACGTCGACTGTATCCAGAGACGAGGGATCACGTTACGTGCGGCTGTTAGGAAATGTCGCAGTAAACTTTTCTTGAATTTGGCGATGGAAAGGTCACATACAGACAGCAGGGCCAGTTCTATGGTGGGTTGGACTCTATGGAGAAATAATTTATTATAAAGTGCAAAAATGCCCACCCAGAAGTCGTGAATAGGCGGGCAGGACCACCAGATGTGGGAATAGGTACCTCTATCCCTCCAGCATCTCCAGCAAGTGTCGGGGGTGGTGGGAAACATAAGGTGAACACTAGACGGACATCTGTACCATCTGGCAAGAAGTTTGTAGCTTCTTTCTTGGTAAACTGAGCAAAGTGAGGATCTAAAGGTAAATAGCAGACTCTTGAGGCGTTCCTCCGGAGTCAGTTGCGTGTTTAATTCATTGTCCCATTTCTCAAAGAATGTAGGGGGGTTAAGTGAGGCTGGCTGACAGCCCTGGAACATTCCATATAACAATGAAACTGTGTGGGAGAAGGGACCCCCACCCAGGCACATAGACTCAAAAGGAGTTAGCTGTCTAAAGATATCAGCCCGCCTAGATAATACAGTGAGATAGCTTTTGATTTGCTCATAGAAAAACCATGAGCCCTGTGGCGGTCCTTCGTCAGCAAAGATAGCCCCCAAGGTCTTGATTGAGGTTCGGTCTACATAGTCATGGACCACCGGACAACTGTCTCCATGTTTGTGAAGGAACATGATCCTGTCCTGACCTGCTGGAAAGTCTGGATTTTCAAAGATTGGTGTCAGGGGGCCTGGTATAGAGGAAAAGTTTAATTTTTGGATGCCATGTTTAACAAACTGAGTTAGGTGTCTAGTAATGAAGGGCTGGTCATCTCCTCGGGTTCCCCTAGTGCCCTCTCTCCAGAAGTGCGTCCCCGAATCATGTCCCGAGAGTGTCAGCTCAAGGCTCACCCATCTCTTACTTGATTTATGATGGAACAGATCAAGGACGCAGGTTCCAAGAGAGGCATAGCTATAGAGTAAGAAATCCGGGAGGCCCAGCCCTCCAGACCGTTTATTCCTACACAGAAGGTGATATGCCAGTCGTGGGTGTTTACCGGACCACACAAATCTAATTATCGCTGATTTGAGCCTGGAGAAGAAGGAGGCTGGAAGGTACAAAGGGATGGTCTGGAAGAAATAGAGTAGGCGGGGTAAAAGATCCATTTTGATTGCATTAATTCTTCCAAGCCAAGATAGATGAAGTTTGTTCCACCTCTCCAGGTCAATCTCTGCGTTGTGTAGTGCAATTTTATGATTAGCATCGTATAAAAGTGAGGACTTAGCGGTTAAGTGTATTCCTAAATAGGCCAAGGAGTCTGATCGCCATTTGAATGGGAACGAGGAGCATAATTGTGATACTAAGGGGGGTGGTAGCGAGATATTTAGCATTTCGGATTTGTGTGTGTTAATTTTAAAGTTACTAAGGGCACCATAGTTGTTTAATTCTAGTAAGATGTTAGGAAGGCTAGTGATGGGGGAGGTGACATACATGAGTAGGTCGTCAGCGAATAATGCTAATTTATGATCTTCTGATTGGATCTTCATTCCTGCTATAGAGGGGTTGTTGCGAATTGCGACCGCCAAGTGCTCCATGGTTAGCACATAGAGTAAGGGGGACAACGGGCACCCCTGTCTCGTGCCGTTCCGTATGCAGAAAGGGTTAGACAATGAGCCGTTTACCCTGACCTGGGCTGAAGGGGACTCATATAAGGCTTTTATACTCCACAAAGCTTTTTTTTGTAGTCCGATGCCTTTGAGTGTTTGGCACATGAATTCCCAGTCTACTCTATCGAATGCTTTTTCAGCATCTATCGATAGTAAACACAGAGGGTCACCTTTTTTGTTGGCTCTGTCAATCAGGGAAATAGATCGGATGGTATTGTCCCTAGCCTCCCTTCCGGGCACAAAGCCCACCTGGTCTTGGTTAATTAGGAGGGGTAAGAGGCTATTAAGTCTCTTTGAAATCATTTTG
Source organism: Ranitomeya variabilis (assembly GCF_051348905.1). Lineage (NCBI taxonomy): Eukaryota > Metazoa > Chordata > Amphibia > Anura > Dendrobatidae > Ranitomeya > Ranitomeya variabilis. The sequence continues at coordinate 112,872,954 of NC_135237.1, read as the reverse complement.
GCATAGATTTTGACATCGATGTTTATAAGTGAGATGGGGCGGTAGTTGCTACAGAGTGAAGGATCCTTACCCTGTTTTGGAATAACCGTGATATGAGCCATAAGAGCCTGAGGGGGAAAAGAGCCGCCTGAGAGAATATGGTTACATGTTGTAAGAAAAGGGGGGCACAGTAGATCTGAGAATAGCTTATAGAAGCCTGCTGTGTAGCCATCTGGACCAGGGCTCTTGCCCAGTCTCATGTCTTGAACCACGGAAGTGACCTCGTCCAGGGTAAAATCCCTCTCCAAATCCTCCAAGCGCTCTGGAGGAATCGGGGGTAGTTTATTGAGTTTGATGTATGTGTTAATTTTCTCTTGAAATGCAAGGGTGGGGAGATCTTTAAAACGGCCTTTAATGTTGTATAGGGAGCTATAGTAATCAGAAAAGCTAGATAAGATTTCTTTGGGGCTGTGGACTGTTTTACCCTTGACATCTTTAATGTGTGGTATGAATGTCTGAGGGCCTCGTGGATGTAGGGCTCTCGCTAAGAATTTGCCGCTCTTGTTCCCCAGGAGGTAAAACCTGCTTCTAATTCGTTCTCTAAGACAACGTGACCTCTGGTCCAGAATTGTAAGTAGTTTCTGTCTAGCTGTAGACAGGCTCGTTAGAGTAAGGGGGGACAGGTCCTGCTTATGTTTCATCTCTAGGGGAAGGGGGGGAGGGGGGAAGGGAGGGGGAAGGGGAAGGGGGGGAGGGGGGGAGGGAGGAAGGGAGGGGGGAAGGGGAAGGGGGGGAGGGGGGAAGGGAGGGGGGGAAGTGGGGAGGAGGGGGGGAAGGGAGGAGGGGGGGAGGGAGGAAGGGAGGGGGGGAAGTGAGGAGAGGGGGGAGGGGAAGGGGGAGGGGGAAGGGAAGGGGGAGGGAGGGGGGAAGTGGGGAGAGGGAGGAGGGGAAGGGGGGGAAGGGAGGGGAGAAGGGGGGGAAGGGAGGGGAGAAGGGGGGGAAGGGAGGGGAAAAAAAAGGGGGGGGGAGGGGGAAGGGAGGGGGAAGTGGGGGGAGGGGAAGAAGGGGGGAGGGGGGGAAGGTAGGGGGGAGGGGAAGGGGGGGGAGGAAGGGTAGTAGGGAAGGGGGGGGAAGATTAACAGGAAAACCAACAAATCACTAACACAATCTCAGAGTCTGGTAAACAGGACTATAAACTGTTAAGAGGTTACGCACGAGAAGACGCGTACAGTTCAAATCTAGATCGGTGTGTAAATCAGTGGAACTTATATCCATCTATAAAAGTGTAAAAGAAAACATCACAGGAGAGGAGAGCGTTTGACGAAGGCTCCTCTCAGGTTGGATCTGAAAGGGGGCCAGTCTTCTTGTGCTGCTTGGAATGCTGAGCTTTTAGCCATCTTGGAGGGATATCTGGGAGTTGGGGCGAGCACGGCCAATCCGGAAGATCAGTCATTGGTAATTCAAAGGTTCCTAGAAATTTGGCCAGGTCGCCCAGGTTGCGGAAGATGGCCGTCTTCCCGCCTTTAAAGGCAATCAACTGGAAGGGGAATCCCCATCTATAAGTAATGTCTCTGTCCTTGAGAAGAGACAATAAGGGGCGTAGGGCTCTCCTGAGCTGTAATGTGCGCCTAGATAGGTCGGACAATAGTAAAATCTGAGTTCCACGGTAGTCGATGGTGTCTCTCCGCCTGGCAGCCAGCATGATGGCCTCCTTAGTTTTATAGTAATGAACTCTGCAGATGATGTCTCTAGGTCTCGATTCTGATGTCGGTTTGGGTCCCAGGGATCTGTGTATACGGTCGAACTCGATTGAGCCGCTTTCAGCACCATCGAGGAGGTCAAGGAATATTTCCTGAACAGTAGAATCCAAGTCTGGGGGACCCACGGACTCAGGGAGGCCGCGAATTCTGATGTTGTTGCGTCTGTTGCGATTTTCTAGGTCCTCCATTCCTGTCGCAAACTCCTCCAGTCTCTGAGCGTGGCTAGCTATAACCTCTCTGTGGGTTTGTAATTCTTGTAAAATAAGGTCCTGGGACTTTTCTACCTCTTCCACTCGAGTTGTGAATTCTGACTTGAGAGCTTGTAGCTCTTTTTTGTAGGAGTTTTCGATACGGCAGGCAAAAGCCTCCAAATCTGATTTAGTGGGGAGAGATCTGATGAATTTACTGAGTTCGGAAACAGACACGTCATCCGGGAGCTCGCCACCATCATCCCCTTCATTGGTCATTCTGTCAGGGGAGCCCTGGTGGGTTGGTGGATCATATGTGTTAGAACTATCACCTGAGGACTTAGTGGAGGATTTGGATCTTGTATTCCTGTGTTGGCTATTTGTATTAAGAAAGCGATCCATGTTGCCAGGAAGAGGGCCAGAATCTGAAGGCAGACCAGGGAGCTTTTTGTTCTTGCCCATGCGCACCTGAGAAACTTTAGTTGCTAATAGGTGGTTGCGGGGGAGATCTGGAGGGCATTAGTGCCTACATTAGATAGGTAGACCCCTCTGTAGCAGGTTCCTCTCCCCTATAGGAATCCTGGGTTCTGTGGGGGGGTTAGGCCTGAGGTTTTATGTCCTGTAAGCGGAGCAGTAGGACAATCTGAGTTATGAATAGGCCAATATATATGAAAAGAATGTTCAGGGCCTATAGGCAGATGGATTGAGTCTTCTAATCTGGAAAATTGCGTTCCTTAGGGGGGTTCCCCAGACGCCAATCCGTTGGTCAGTAAAATCGAAGGAGCAGCGCCCGGGAGTCTCTCTCTACCGGCGGCGTGAAGAAGCGGGTGGGCGGAAACAGACAAGCGGCCTTCACTCACCGATTAGTACCTCCAGCGATTGCGGTAGTAGCGACGCTTAGCCAGGCGTCGGGCAGACCCGTGGGAGGCAGCTCCGGAGCGCTCAGTGGCCGGGTGGGTATGCGCGATCGTCAGTCCAGGTGCGCCGGGGCCTCTGCAGTAATGGCGGCCGGGAGTGGCGGCGGGCGGGAAAACCGCCGATGGAGCCGAGATCTCTCCTCCGCCACAGGGTCCTCAGCTATATCAAAGCCCCGGGGGCTCCCCTCCAGCTCCAGTTGCACACGGGGGAGGACTGGTGAAGTTACCTCTTCCGACAAAGGGAAAGGAGCACAGCACACCACGATGAAGGGGCAGGCTGGATGTGAGACCGCCCAGGCCTCAGGCCTGTCCTTAGGCCTCAAAATCTTGAGGCGTCCGAGATGGAGATCAGAGATCAATATGGCAAGATACTGCCTCCAGGGACCAAGGGCAAGCTGATAAGGCCTATAGATGTATTGGATTGGCTTTTTAGAACGAAGAGAAAGGAGGATTATAAAGTCCAGCAGAGGAGCTCAGGGAGAGCACGTCTTGCTCTCTCAGCAGCTGGCCACGCCCCCCAGTATCTCACTTTTTTAACATGAAGGTAATCACTGTCTCATACGCCACCAAAAGAGAAAAGCCCTATAAATCAGATAAGAAGTGCTTAGTGGTGTCTTGCAATGTCAGGTGTCACAAACCTCTGTGAACTTTGATGATGAAAGAAGCCAGCTTTTCAGCCATTTTTACACACATACAAGTAATTAGTGTAAGGGTATGTGCACACGTCTGGATTTCTTGCAGAAATTTCCTGAAGAAAACCGGAAATTTTCTGCAAGAAATCCGCATTTTTTTTTTGCGTTTTTTTTCCGTTTTTTTCGCGTGTTTTTTAGCATTCTGCAAGCGTAATTAGCTTGCAGAATGCTAAAGTTTTCCAAGCGATCTGTAGCATCGCTTGGAAAACTGACTGACAAGTTGGTCACACTTGTCAAACATACTGTTTGACAAGTGTGTTTGACAAGTGTGACCAACTTTTTACTATAGATGCTGCTTATGCAGCATCTATAGTAAAAGATAGAATGTTTAAAAATAATTAAAAAAATTAAAAAATGGTTATACTCACCCTCTGCAGACAGCCGATCTCAGCGGCGTCCGTTCCTATAGATGCCGGTGTGGTTCAGGACCTTCGATGACGTTGCGGCTTGTGATTGGTCGCGTGAGTCACATGAGCGGTCACGCAACCAATCACAAGAGAGCGACGTCACCACAGGTCCTGGACCACACCATCTATAGGAACGGAAGAGAGAGCATGCACCGGAGAGGCGGGAACACTTCGGGGGCCATCAGAGCGTGAGTATATCACTATTTTTTATTTTAATTCTTTTTTTTTTTACCAATTATATGGTGCCCAGTCCGTGGAGGAGAGTCTCCTCTCCTCCACCCTGGGTACCAACCGCACATAATCTGCTTACTTCCCGCATGGTGTGCACAGCCCCGTGCAGGAAGTAAGCAGATCAATGCACTCCTAGGTGTGCAGAATCCCCGCAATTCCGCATTTTTAATGAACATGTTGCTTTTTTTTCCGCGATGCGATTTTTTCGCGGAAAAAAATGCAACATTTGCACAAAAAATGCGGAATACCCTGTAAATAATAGGAGGCATATGTTAGCGTTTTTTTCGCGTTTTTATCACGTTTTTATAGCGAAAAAACGCGAAAAATCCTGAACGTGTGCACATGGCCTAAGGGTTTTTGTGAAGTCTGGTGGGTAGCAGCCCCCACAGAAGAACTACCAAGCCTAGGAAAAGCAACTCTGCAGCGCTGGGATTGAGTGATGCTGGAGATCAAGGAGGCCAGTCAGTGCCTTTGCTATGGTCACTGTCGGGACTCCAGTGAAATCTGTGCAGCTGTGTGGAACATAGTGTTCAGAAGTGCCCAACTGCCAGACCATGTCAGTTAGGGATCAGAAGAGAGATGTCTTGATAAAATCCTTAAGGTACCTTCACATTAAGCGACGCTGCAGCGATAGCGACAACGATGCCGATCGCTGCAGCGTCGCTGTTTGATCGCTGGAGAGCTGTCACACAGACCGCTCTCCAGCGACCAACGATGCCGAGGTCCCCGGGTAACCAGGGTAAACATCGGGTTACTAAGCGCAGGGCCGTGCTTAGTAACCCGATGTTTACCCTGGTCACCAGCGTAAAATGTAAAAAAACAAACAGTACATACTTACATTCGCGTCCCCCGGTGTCCGCTTCCTGCACTGACTGAGCGCCGGCCCTAACAGCAGAGCGGTGACGTCACCGCTGTGCTGTACTTTCACTTTCACTTTACGGCGCTCAGTCAGTATGGGAAGCGGACGCCGGGGGACGCGAAGGTGAGTATGTACTGTTTGTTTTTTTACATTTTACACTGGTAACCAGGGTAAACATCGGGTTACTAAGCGCGGCCCTGCGCTTAGTAACCCGATGTTTACCCTGGTTACCAGTGTAAAACATCGCTGGTATGGTTGCTTTTGGTGTCAAACACGACGATACACGGCGATCTGACGACCAAATAAAGTTCTGAACTTTGTTCAACGACCAGCGATATCACAGCAGGATCCTGATCGCTGCTGCGTGTCAAACTAAACGATAAAAAAATAGATCAATGGCCACATTCGTCTGTGCTAAAAACTAAGGAAATGTGAAATATGTGAAATGTGAATAGCATACTGGCTTATGAACTTTATGAAAAAACACATGAGATTTTTAGCACAAGATTTGCAAACGTTGTGAGCCCATTCACCAAAACGTCAAGGTAATCTCAGATCGAATGAGTAACTACACTGACTGCCTGGTGTGAACACTTACCTATGGTATCTGAGCTGACTGCCTAATGTGAACACTTACCTATGGCTAATAACAGGATAAAGCCTACTTATATAGGAGGCTCAGAACCAACTGTGTTGAGATGTAATTAAAACCTGGAGAAGGGCGGGACGTTCAAGTCAGAAAATAGTATATAGTAAAATAGATCAACTGACCGAACAATATATATATATATATATATATATATATATAAATAATTTGTAGCCAAAAAAAGTCAAATACAAAAATAGATCAATGGCCACATTCGTCTGTGCTAAAAACTAAGGCTCACAACGTTTGCAAATCTTGTGCTAAAAATCTCATGTGTTTTTTCATAAAGTTCATAAGCCAGTATGCTATTCACATTTCACATATTTCACATTTCCTTAGTTTTTAGCACAGACGAATGTGGCCATTGATCTATTTTTGTATTTGACTTTTTTTGGCTACAAATTATATATATATATATATATATATATATATATATATATATATATATATATATATATATATATATATATTGTTCGGTCAGTTGATCTATTTTACTATATACTATTTTCTGACTTGAACGTCCTGCCCTTCTCCAGGTTTTAATTACATCTCAACACAGTTGGTTCTGAGCCTCCTATATAAGTAGGCTTTATCCTGTTATTAGCCATAGGTAAGTGTTCACACCAGGCAGTCAGTGTAGTTACCCATTCGATCTGAGATTACCTTGACGTTTTGGTGAATGGGCTCACAACGTTTGCAAATCTTGTGCTAAAAATCTCATGTGTTTTTTCATAAAGTTCATAAGCCAGTATGCTATTCACATTTCACATATTTCACATTTCCTTAGTTTTTAGCACAGACGAATGTGGCCATTGATCTATTTTTGTATTTGACTTTTTTTGGCTACAAATTATATATATATATATATATATATATATATATATATATATATATATATATATATATATATATATATATATTGTTCGGTCAGTTGATCTATTTTACTATATACTATTTTCTGACTTGAACGTCCCGCCCTTCTCCAGGTTTTAATTACATCTCAACACAGTTGGTTCTGAGCCTCCTATATATGTAGGCTTTATCCTGTTATTAGCCATAGGTAAGTGTTCACATTAGGCAGTCAGCTCAGATACCATAGGTAAGTGTTCACACCAGGCAGTCAGTGTAGTTACCCATTCGATCTGAGATTACCTTGACGTTTTGGTGAATGGGCTCACAACGTTTGCAAATCTTGTGCTAAAAATCTCATGTGTTTTTTCATAAAGTTCATAAGCCAGTATGCTATTCACATTTCACATATTTCACATTTCCTTAGTTTTTAGCACAGACAAATGTGGCCATTGATCTATTTTTGTATTTGACTTTTTTTGGCTACAAATTATTTATATATATATACACTCACTGGCCACTTTATTAGGTACACCTGTCCAACTTCTTGTTAACACTTAATTTCTAATCAGCCAATCACATGGCGGCAACTCAGTGCATTTAGGCATGTAGACATGGTCAAGACAATCTCCTGCAGTTCAAACCGAGCATCAGTATGGGGAAGAAAGGTGATTTGAGTGCCTTTGAACGTGGCATGGTTGTTGGTGCCAGAAGGGCTGGTCTGAGTATTTCAGAAACTGCTGATCTACTGGGATTTTCACGCACAACCATCTCTAGGGTTTACAGAGAATGGTCCGAAAAAGAAAAAAAATCCAGTGAGCGGCAGTTCTGTGGGCGGAAATGCCTTGTTGATGCCAGAGGTCAGAGGAGAATGGGCAGACTGGTTCGAGCTGATAGAAAGGCAACAGTGACTCAAATCACCACCCGTTACAACCAAGGTAGGCCTAAGAGCATCTCTGAACGCACAGTGCGTCGAACTTTGAGGCAGATGGGCTACAGCAGCAGAAGACCACACCGGGTACCACTCCTTTCAGCTAAGAACAGGAAACTGAGGCTACAATTTGTACAAGCTCATCGAAATTGGACAGTAGAAGATTGGAAAAACGTTGCTTGGTCTGATGAGTCTCGATTTCTGCTGCGACATTCGGATGGTAGGGTCAGAATTTGGCGTAAACAACATGAAAGCATGGATCCATCCTGCCTTGTATGGAGCATCTTTGGGATGTGCAGCAGACAAATCTGCGGCAACTGTGTGATGCCATCATGTCAATATGGACCAAAATCTCTGAGGAATGCTTCCAGCACCTTGTTGAATCTATGCCACGAAGAATTGAGGCAGTTCTGAAGGCAAAAGGGGGTCCAACCCGTTACTAGCATGGTGTACCTAATAAAGTGGCCGGTGAGTGTATATATATTGTTCGGTCAGTTGATCTATTTTACTCAAACTAAACGATATCGCTATCCAGGACGCTGCAACATCACGGATCGCTAGCGATATCGTTTAGTGTGAAGGTACCTTAAGTTGCCATTGGGAAGAGAGATAAGATACTTTCCTGTAAGCCTGAGGTGCTGTAGATGCCAAAGTCCAAGCTGAGAGGAGAAACTTTAGTGCACGTATAGTGCTACGTGCAGCGGGAGTGAGGAGAGCTACTCCACATTGCTGGAAAAGAGCTGGGGTCATCACACCATGAGGGGCAGTTGGCTCAATGTACTGAATAACTGTGGAGAGCTGCAATCATCATCATCATCACCACCATCATCATCAACTGCTCCAGTAAAAGTGATTTTTTTTTTTACTGTTACACCTGAGGTCTGGACATTGCTTATTGGGATGGGCTGATCCTGCATCTCTTCCACAAATTCTCCCTTTTTATTATGCTGAGTATGAATCTCCGGCCGTCAAGACCACCATGATTGTTGGCCTTCATTATGCACCGGCTCGTTGGAGGCCGACCCTGACACTTTACATTGTGATGCCTATACATTTTATAGGATAAAGAAGAGGACACTGGTAAATATAGTTTTTATGATTTTGTGGAATATCTGGGAGGTGCAGTTCTGCTACGATGCTCCAGAAATGCACAGATAAGAGTACACAACAGCAATGTCCGAGGTACTGATGTACAGCGTGTAATAACTGGTTATTAGGCACAGTAGGCCATACTGAAACAGCACTGAAACAAAAATGACACAGGACTGACACAGAACTGATACAGTTTGTAAACTTAGTCCATTTTCTCCAAAGTATAACGGTAGCACTTAGCACTTGGAAAGATACTTCAGCACAGCTGATCAACTTCCTACAGCTGTGTTAAGCTACTTTCACACTTGCGCCGTGTGACGCATGTCGCAATGCGTCGTTTTGGAGAAAAAACACATCCTGCAAAGTTGCCCGCAGGATGCATTTTTTCTCCATACACTTGCATTAGCGACGCATTGCGACGGATTGCCACACATCGCATCCGTCGTGCAACTCATGGGAGTTAACAAAAAACAGCAAACATCATCCACTTTTGCTTGCTTCCTGTAGTCAAAGCCTGAATGGAGTTATTGCCCCCTCAGCCATGAAAGACCAAGATTGGATTAACCCTGAGATGAGTGGGTCGCTTCATGCAACCTCAGTCCTGGTCATTGTTATCTGGACAGGTACTGTGTGAATTTCCCGAGCTTCCAGGTTTCCTGACGTAAAGTTTGATTATTCATGCTGGCGTAATGTCACCTGAGTGGTGTTCACCGCACAGGTGATATCTCACAAGCCTAGCTAATTATAACCAAGTTTGGGACTCTGGAGGGTAAAGAAATTAGCGCAGCTCCTGTCCATGGCCAGAGAACACTAACCTGTACCATGAACTGGGGTTGTGCAAAGCATTCTGCTCATCTCTACCTTCAATATATTTATTTCTGTAGTCATCACACAAGTATTAGTAGAAACTAGGCCAAAGTATTCCCACTAACATTCCTCCATTACATTTTTTCAGTGCATTAATACAGGCTGGGTCTGTTTAAATGCATTCAGGTGAAAGAGATACATATAAATTCTTTAAAGATAGATTTGATCTCCTATTCAGCATATGGGCTCATTTTCACATTTTGTTGCCAGAGCTCTAACTTATGCAAGATTTGTCATCCAAAAATCAAGACATATTCTAAGAATGTTGGCAAGGTACTCCGGGCTGACTTCATTTATTTAAAGAACTATGGGTGACATTACCATAGGAACATTTTAACAGGAAAGGTAAAGCTTTTAAACAAAATTAACTCTCCAGATCTGATGAATAGAATATATTCAAGTTGTAGACATTGGAAATTAATTATAGACGTAATTAGAAAAATCTAAAACACAGAACTAATATTAGATATAGTACAGCTGGTAACTTCATTTTTTTTTTCTCGCTACACTCAATTTTGATTTCTGCGCTTTTCATTTTTTCCTCTCCTTTTCCAAGAGCCTTAACTTTTTATGTCTAAATTGTTGTCATAGCCATTTGATGTTTTTTTTTTTTTTTTCTGGACAAGATCTAGTTTTCAATGACACCAATCATTTTACCATACAATATAGATTAAACTTTGAATAAAAAATCCAAATGTGGTGAAATGGTGAGAAAACCACAATTCCATCATTGTTGTTTGGATTTGTTTTTAAGACATTCATAATTTGATAAAAATAATCTGGAAACATGATTCTCTAGGTGAGTTTCATTATGACAATACCAAACTTGTAATGTTCATTTGTATTAAAGTAATTTAAAAAAATCTGATATATTTTTAAAATTTAGTCTGCATGTTTTGAAACTGATAACATTTTTATTTTTCCGTCATGCAGCTTTATGAGGACCTGTCTTTTGCAAGGGGAGCTGAAGTTTTCATTGGAATCATTATAGGGTACATACAACATTTTTTATTGCATTTTTTGGGGAGAAGGTGAAGCGAATGAAAATACAAAAGCATCTCACTAAATTAGAATATCATCAAAAAGTTAATTTATTTCAGTTCATCAATACAAACAGTGAATCTCATATATTATAGTCATAACCGAGTGATCTATTTCAAGTGTTTATTTCTGTTAATGTTGATGATTATGGCTTACAACCAATGAAAACCCAAAAGTCATTTGTGAAAAGCATTTGTAGCTGTACTGGCATTTTCATATTTTTCACTTTATATTTTGATCAGTTAGACTTTTATTGATGCATATGCCAAATATGTTTATTTATGTTTATGTTTTTAAAAGGGTGGTTTCATCTTATTTTGTTTAATTTTATCTCATACTGCTTATAGTCAAGGTAAGGCCGGAGTCATACTACCGTGTAACACGGCCGAGTGCTATGTGATAAAACATCACATAGCACTCGGCCCAGTGTTATTCTATGGGGCAGCTCACATCTGCAATTATTTTCTCTCAGAACAATCACAGCATGTTGCAATTGGCAGCGAGACTTGGCTCACTCACACTCATACAAGTCTATGAGTGGGAGTGAAATATCGCACTGCACTCGGATATCACTCGAGTACAGTACAATATACGCCGACTTTGGCAGCAGAGGAGATGAAGAAATTGCCTTCTCCGTCTCCTCTGCAGCTGTGCTCCGATCCTGTCATGCAAAAGGGATCAGAGCACTGTAGTGAAGCGATGGCCGGAGGACCACCACGGTGCAGGAAGACTACTGTACACAAGATGAGGTGCAAACAACAAAGGGAGGCAAGGAATGAAGTGGGTGAGGAAGATGCAAACAGGGGTATGCAATGGCAAGAGACACTTTACAAGAGTTATAAACTTTATCTTGTCCGTAAAATAGCATGGTGCTCCAACTATTACAGACTCAGAATATGTCTCACAAGCAACTTTAAACAATACACAAATAACGATGCTACTCTACGTATAACCTCCCTGGCCCTTACTAAGCAGGCCACACGGCTCCCGTGTACTGACTACTGAAACCTACACTAGGCCCTAACAGGTGCACCAAACAGGAACAGATTCACGGTGATGTTGGGGACTCAGGTCCAGTCCCAGAGGGCCCCCAGAAGTCTAATATGGTAGTGCACATGGCTTTCTGTCAGCTCTGTGAAGCGTGGTCTTCTCCTTGCTTCTGGATCCTAGGGATGCTCCTGGAAACTGTAAGTCCCTTTCTCAGTATCTTCGTGGCTTCACGAGCTAGCACAGAACAGCCACCCTTGCTGTACCCGGAAAAGTCTTGCAAATTTCACAAGTACACTCCGTCCCCAGGCTGGAGGACCTTTCTTGTAGCAAACAGCACACAGTTCTCTCTCTAGAAGCTTCAGCTCACACACACAGTTCAGGCTCAACTCCTCCCCTAATTCTAGGGCAGTTCATCTTCACAGTCTAAAGCAGGGGGAAGCAGGACATTCCATCACACCAGACAAGGTGGTGCTGTCTCTTAAAGTGGCAGCGTGTTACTGTCCATAACAGCACCACCCTCTTACATGCCTCCCTTCTTAATGATGGTTGTCCTCGACCATCACAGAATCAAGGTTGAAGCGTAACGAAGGAACGTGCAATGCGGAACAGCACCTATAGAGGAGGCAACAAAGATGTACAAACAGACAGAGCACACTGTTCTACATATCGGACTGGTGGAACCCCTGCATTAGACCTCTGGGATCTCCGAAGCTCTTGCCTATCAGGCAAGGCTTGACTATCTTCCAGAGAAACACTTGTTGCAGGAGACATTGTGAGCTCTTGTCTGGTCTCGTCCTCGCATGGTGGTACTGGTACATCCATGGGATTACCGTCTCTGTGCGGCTGAGGACCCCCTACTGTGTCAGGGACGGTCCACCACTCATCATCGATTTCACCATCAGGCATGACAGATTCAGGAAGTGGAGTGGCGCCTTCAGGCGACAATGGCGTAGAACAGACCTCAGACCGGCAAGGCCGCAGCATATTTCTGTGAAGTACTCTAGGGGCGGATGCCCCATTCTCAGTCTGTACCTTGTAGACAGGGCCGTTAGCATACACTCGCTCGATAACCTTGTACAGCTGTACTTCCCATCTCTCACTTAGTTTTCCCTTAGGGCATTTCTCTCTGACTAATACTCGGTCTCCAGGTTGGAGCGGTAACTCTTGAGTCGGTTTGCGGCCCGTATGTTCTTTTTCTTGCAGTTGCTGACCCGCCAACCGCCGTATTGTTTGCCGATGCTCTTTCACCCATGGTGTGACAGTTCGCTCCATCAGCTCCTCTGGCTGTTCCAAATTCAACTCAATGATCTCTCGTCCAGTTCTTCCAAACAACAGTAGATAGGGGGTATAACCCGTGGTGGAGTGGACCCGATTGTTGTAGGTCCAGACCAATTCTGGCAGATAGTCTGGCCAACACGCCTTCTTATCCTCCTCCAACGTTCTCAGCATTTGAAGTAAGGTTCTGTTGAAGCGTTCACAAGCTCGGTTGCCTTGAGGGTGGTAAGTGGTGGTCCGGGACCGCTCGATGCCATACATGCGATACAATTCTTCCATCACCTTGCCTTGGAAACATGCGCCTTGGTCGGAGTGGATGCACTTTGGGCACCCATACACCCGGATGAAGTCTTGACAGATGGCTCGCGCCGCCGATTCCGCAGTCTGATTTCTAGTCAGAGTGACTACTGCGAACTTAGAGAAATGATCGGTCATCACCAAACAGTATTGCAGCCCCCGGGCCGAGTGTCCCACGAGGAGATAGTCGATCATGAAGACTTCCAGCGGTTCCTTAGTTTGTATGGTCTGGATGGGTGCCCTCTGTTCAGTACTCTTAATGAGGTCACATACTCGACATTGCCGGCAAACCTCTTCCACCACAAGCTCCAACCGGGGGCAATACACATACCGCTGTAACCATTGGTAGGTCTTTGTGGGGCCACTTGCCACCTTACTTCCATATCTTTTGGCTGTTGCCTCTTACGATATAGCACTGACTCTCGCACTTCCAGTCTATCCCACTGGTGCAACACACTCCTCATTTCAGAGTCCAGATCATCTCTCTCTTGTTTGCCAGGCTTCCGCTTTTGCGTTACCCACCATTTCATCTGTCTCAGCCCTTCATCTTCATCCTGAACGTGTCATCATTCCTCATTGGTTCTCCCCAGGGACCGAGGTAATGCGCAGGCCTCCCTTCTTGACTGGGCTGCAACCATTGGGGGCTTAAACTTATTAAAGTCTGGGGTTTCCTCCCCTTCGAGTTGCTCATCAAGATCCCCCACTGGAGTCTCCACAGGCACTCTTGACAGCCCATCAGCATTTGGGTTTTCGGTAGCAGAGCGATAACGGATGGTAAAGTCGAACTTGGCTAGGCGAGCCACCCACCGTTGTTCTAAGGCCCCCAATTTAGCATTCTCAAGGTGAGCCAGGGGATTATTGTCTGTTCAAACTTGAATCTTGGTACCTGTCAGGAAGCCTGCCAACTTTTCTGTCATGGCCCACACCAGGGCCAGGAGCTCTAACCGGAAGGAGCTGTAATTGTGAGGGTTTCTTTCGCTGTCTCGCAGGGACCTGCTGGCATACCCGATGACTGCTCATGTCCATCCTGTATCTGAGAAAGTACTGCACCGAGTCCATGAAGGCTACCATCTGTGTACAACAGGAACAGTTGATCGAAGTCTGCGTAGGCCAAAATCGGGGCCGAATTAAGGGCATTCTTTATAGCCTGGAAGGCCTCGTCTTGTCCCTGTGCCCAGGGGATGCGCTGGGTCTTCGGCACTCCAGCGGTCCCCCTCAGCAACTCATTGTGAGGACCTGCCACCTTCGCGAAGTCTTTAACAAACCGGCGGTAGTACCCAGCGAGTCCCAGGAAGGCCTGGAGTTCTCTCACTGTTCGAGGGACTGGCCACTTCTGGATAGCAGCCACTTTTTCTGGCGAGGGTAGAACTCCATCTTGTGACACTATGTGGCCTAGGTACTCGATCTCTCTCTTGAAGAGGTGGCACTTTTTTGGCTTCACCTTCAGGTTATGGGCCCGCAGTCTTCCGAGTACCTGTCCAAGCCGGGCAAGGTGTTCATCGAATGAGGCTGAAAACACAATGATGTCATCCAGGTAGATAAGGGTAGCCTCAAAATGTAAGTCTCCCAAACACTTTTCCATCAGCCGTTGAAAGGTGCCTGCAGCATTGGAGAGCCCGAAGGGCATCCGGTTAAACTCGAACAGCCCCATAGGGAGGATGAAGGCGGTTTTCTCTGTCTTTCTCTGCCACGGCTACTTGTCAGTATCCACTTGCTAGGTCCAGGGTGGAGAAGTACTTGGCTTTCCCCAACGCTGTCAAGGATTCCTCGATGCGGGGCAACGGATACGAGTCTCGAACACTGCAGGCACTGAGTTTCCTGTAATCTACACAGAACCGGATAGTCCCATCCTTTTTCTTGATGAGCACCACCGGGGCTGCCCAAGGGCACTGACTACTCTGCACCACTCCTGAATCCAGCATCTGCCTCAGTAATGTTTTCACCTCTTGATACATCTTGGGCGGGATCTGCCGGTATCGTTCTCGAATTGGACGAGCTTCCTCAGTCGGTATCTCATGCGTGATGGCTTCAGTACAGCCAAAATCTTCGGCATGACGGGTGAATGCGGCCTGATTTTCCCACAGCATAGTTTCTATTGCTTGCACACACTCTGGGCCCAGAGCCTTCACATCCACTTTCATTTGATCAAGGATGACCCGTCCACTCCACTCCGGGGATGGCGTCTCTTCGTCCCCCGCAGCAACTGCTAGGGTCCACCCCACACCTTCTCTCGGTGATAAAGACATCTCCTTCTGACTCATCACTTCACCCTTATGTAGGTACACCAGGGCCAGTTCTGACCCTCGTGGCAAGGTGACCTCCCTGGGGCCCACATTCAAAGCTCTTATGGGGACATGTCCTTGCTGGACCACAGCTATAGTACGAGCTATCATGACTCCTTGGTCCACTCCTCTGCCTACCACAGGCTGAACAACCACTTCCAACCCATCAAGGTTGCGGTGAGTCCTCACTGGAAGGTATACTATAGTTTATCGCTCGGGAGGTAGGATTACAGGTTCTTTACCAGGAGCCCGGATGACCCCTACCATCTGATAAGATGGCACACTCTTCTGCGTCCCACAGATGTGGATCAGTCGTTGAAGGGCTTCTTGAGTAGGCTTATGTGTAGTAGCCTTCTTCCAATATCCAGGTCCACGTTCGGTAAACATAATCTGATCGAGTTCACGTAGGATGTTCATTCCCAGTACTACAGGCACATCTTTTCCTTGATAGGCTCAGGGACTAGCAGGATGCCTTTTCTCCCAACTTCTTGCCCACAGATTTGAATATTCATCCACACGACCCCTGTGACCGGGATCGGTTGTTGGTTGGCAGCAAACAACTGGATCAATGTCTCTTTTTCTGGCTTGGCCAGGTCCTGGAAATGCAGAGTGAAGTACGCTTCTGGCATCGTTGTCACTTGGGACCCGGTATCTATCAAGCAATCCACTAGAACTCCTTCTAATTCAGCACGTAGGATGGGGCTCCCAGCAATCAAGTGTTCGTTATGATATGGAGCGGCCTCTCTTCTCGCCTCCCCCTCAGAGTGCCGCACTACTGCGGGGGTTGGTAGTTTAACCCCTTCATGACCCAGCCTATTTTGGCCTTAATGACCTTGCCGTTTTTTGCAATTCTGACCAGTGTCCCTTTATGAGGTAATAACTCAGGAACGCTTCAATGGATCCTTGCGGTTCTGAGATTGTTTTTTCGTGACATATTGGGCTTCATGTTAGTGGTAAATTTAGGTCGATAATTTCTGAGTTTATTTGTGAAAAAAATGGAAATTTGGCGAAAAATTTGAAAATTTTGCAATTTTCACATTTTGAATTTTTATTCTGTTAAACCAGAGAGTTATGTGACACAAAATAGTTAATAAATAACATTTCCCACATGTCTACTTTACATCAGCACAATTTTGGAAAGAAATTTTTCTTTTGCTAGGAAGTTATAAGGGTTAAAATTTGACCAGTGATTTCTCATTTTTACAACAAAATTTACAAAACCATTTTTTTTAGGGACCACCTCACATTTGAAGTCAGTTTGAGGGTTCTATATGGCTGAAAATACCCAAAAGTGACACCATTCTAAAAACTGCATCCCTCAAGGTGCTCAAAACCACATTCAAGAAGTGTATTAACCCTTCAGGTGTTTCACAGCAGCAGAAGCAACAAGGAGGGGAAAAATTAACATTTAACTTTTTAGTCACAAAAAAGATCTTTTCGCAACAATTTTTTTATTTTCCCAAGGGTAAAAGGAGAAACTGGACCACGAATGTTGTTGTCCAATTTGTCCTGAGTACGCTGATGCCTCATATGTGGGGGTAAACCACTGTTTGGGCGCACGGCAGGGCTCGGAAGGGAAGGAGCGCCATTTGACTTTTTGAATGAAAAATTGGCTCCAATCTTTAGCGGACACCATGTCGCGTTTGGAGAGCCCCCGTGTGCCTAAACATTGGAGCTCCCCCACAAGTGACCCCATTTTGGAAACTAGACCCCCCAAGGAACTTATCTAGAAGCATAGTGAGCACTTTAAAGCCCCAGGTGCTTCACAAATTAATCCGTAAAAATGAAAAAGTACTTTTTTTTCACACAAATTTTCTTTTAGCCTCAATTTTTTCATTTTCACATGGACAACAGAATAAAATGGATCCTAAAATTTGTTGGGCAATTTCTCCTGAGTACGAAAATACCTCATATGTGGGGGTAAACTACTGTTTGGGCACATGGTAAGGCTTGGAAGGGAAGGAGCGCCATTTGACTTTTTGAATGAAAAATTATCTCCATCGTTAGCGGACACCATGTCAGGTTTGGAGAGCCCCTGTGTGCCTAAACATTGGAGCTCCCCCACAAGTGACCCCATTTTGGAAACTAGACCCCCCAAGGAACTTATCTAGATGCATAGTGAGCACTTTAAACCCTCAGGTGCTTCACAAATTGATCCGTAAAAATGAAAAAGTACTTTTTTTTCACACAAAATTTGTTTTTGCCTCAATTTTTTCATTTTCACATGGGCAACAGGATAAAATGGATCCTAAAATTTGTTGGGAAATTTCTCCTGAGTACGCCGATACCTCATATGTGGGGGTAAACCACTGTTTGGGTGCACGGCAAGGCTTGGAAGGGAAGGTGCGCCATTTGACTTTTTCAATGGAAAATTAGCTCCAATCGTTAGTGGACACCATGTTGCGTTCGGAGAGCCCCTGTGTGCCTAAACATTGGAGCTCCCCTACAAGTGACCCCATTTTGGAAACTAGACCCCCCAAGGAACTTATCTAGATGCATAGTGAGCACTTATAACCCCCAGGTGCTTCACAGAAGTTTATAACGCAGAGCCATGAAAATAAAAAAATATTTTTCTTTCCTCAAAAATGATTTTTAGCCCGGAGTTTTTTATTTTCCCAAGGATAATAGGAGAAATTGGACCCCAAATATTGTTGTCCAGTTTGTCCTGAGTACGATGATACCCCATATGTGGGGGTAAACCACTGTTTGGGCGCACGGCAGGGCTCGGAAGGGAAGGCACGCCATTTGGCTTTTTGAATGGAAAATTAGCTTCAATCATTAGCGGACACCATGTCGCGTTTGGAGAGCCCCTGTGTGCCTAAACATTGGAGCTCCCGCACAAGTGACCCCATTTTGGAAACTAGACCTCCCAAGGAACTAATCTAGATGTGTGGTGAGCACTTTGAACCCTCAAGTGCTTCACAGAAGTTTATAACGCCGAGCCATGAAAATAAAAAATTATTTTTCTTTCCTCAAAAATGATTTTTTAACCCACAATTTTTTATTTTCCCAAGGGTAATAGGAGAAATTGGACCCCAAAAGTTGTTGTGCAGTTTCTCCTGAGTACGCTGATACCCCATATGTGGGGGTAAACCACTGTTTTGGCACACGTCGGGGAGCAGAAGGGAAGTAGTGACGTTTTGAAATGCAGACTTTAATGGAATGCTCTGCGGGCGTCACCTTGCGTTTGCAGAGCCCCTGATGTGCCTAAACAGTAGGAACTCCCACAATTGACCCCACTTTGGAAACTAGACCCCCAAGGGAACTTATCTAGATGTGTGGTGAGCACTTTGAACCCCCAAGTGCTTCACAGAAGTTTATAACGCAGAGCCGTGAAAATAAAAAATGTGTTTTCTTTCCTCAAAAATATTTTTTTAGCCCAGAATTTTTTAATTTTCCCAAGGGTAACAGGAAAAATTTGACCCCAAACGTTGTTGTCCAGTTTCTCCTGAGTACGCTGATACCCCATATGTGGGGGTAAACCACTGTTTGGGCACATGGCGGGGCTCGGAAGGGAAGTAGTGACGATTTGGAATGCAGACTTTGATGGAATGGTCTGCGGGAATCATGTTACGTTTGCAGAGCCCCTGATGTGCCTAAACAGTAGAAACCCCCCACAAGTGACCCCATTTTGGAAACTAGACCCCCCAAGGAACTTATCTAGATGTGTGGTGAGCAAGTTCAACCCCCAAGTGCTTCACAGAAGTTTACAACGCAGAGCCGTGAAAATAAAAAATAATTTTTCTTTCCTCAAAAAAGATGTTTTAGCAAGCAATTGTTTATTTTCACAAGGGTAACAGGAGAAATTGGACCCCAATATTTGTTGCCCAGTTTGTTGTGAGTACGCTGATACCTCATATGTGGGGGTAAACCACTGTTTGGGCGCACGTCAGGGCTCGGAAGGGAAGTAGTGACATTTGAAATGCAGACTTTTATGGAATGGTCTGCGGGCGTCATGTTGCATTTGCAGAGCCCCTGATGTGCCTAAACAGTAGAAAAAACCCACAAGTGACCCCATTTTGGAAACTATACCCCAAAAGGATCTTATCTAGATGTGTGGTGAGCACTTTCAACCCCCAAGTGTTTCACATAAGTTTATAACGTAGAGCCGTGAAAATAAAAAATAATTGTTCTTTCCTCAAAATTATGTTTTAGCAAGTAATTTTTTATTTTTGCAAGGGTAACAGGAGAAATTGGACCCCAATAGTTGTTGCCCAGTTTGTCCTGAGTACGCTGGTATCCCATATGTGGGGGTAAACCACTGTTTGGGCGCACGTCGGGGCTTGGAAGGGAGGGCACACCATTTGACTTTTTGAACGCAAGATTGGCTGGAATCAATGGTGGCGCCATGTTGCGTTTGAAGACCCCTGATGTGCCTAAACAGTGGAAACCCCTCAATTCTAACTTCAACACTAACCCCAACACACCCCTAACCCTAATCCCAACTGTAGCCATAACCCTAATCACAACCCTAACCCCAACACACCCGTAACCCTAAATCCAACCCTAATCCTAACCCTAATCCCAACCCTACCCACAACTGTAACCCCAACACAACCCTAACCCTATCCTTAACCCTAACCACAAGCCTAATCTTAACCCTATTTCCAACCCTAGCCCTAATTCCAACCCTAAGGGTACCGTCTCACATAACGATTTACCAACGATCACGACCAGCGATACGACCTGGCTGTGATCGTTGGAAAGTCATTGTGTGGTCGCTGGGGAGCTGTCACACAGACCGCTCTCCAGCGACCAACGATGCCAAGGTCCCGGGTAACCAGGGTAAACATCGGGTTACTAAGCGCAGGGCCGCGCTTAGTAACCCAATGTTTACCGTGGTTACCAGCGTAAAAGTAAAAAAAAAAAAACGTACATACTCACATTTCGGTGTCCTTCAGGTCCCTTGCCGTCTGCTTCCCGCTCTGACTGAGTGCCGCCGTACAGTGAGAGCAGAACGCAGCGGTGACGTCACTGCTGTGCTGTGCTCTCACTTTCCGGCCGGCAGACAGTCAGAGCGGGAAGCAGACGGCAAGGGACCTGAAGGACACCGAAATGTGAGTATGTACGGTTTTTTGTTTTTTTTTTTACTTTTACGCTGGTAACCACGGTAAACATCGGGTTACTAAGCGCGGCCCTGCGCTTAGTAACCCGATGTTTACCCTGGTTACAAGTGAACGCATCGCTGGATAGCTGTCACACACAACGATCCAGCGATGACAGCGGGAGATCCAGCGACGAAAGAAAGTTCCAAACGATCTGCTACGACGTACGATTCTCAGCAGGGCCCCTGATCGCTGCTGCGTGTCAGACACAGCGATATCGTATGGATATCGCTGGAACGTCACGGATCGTACCGTCGTAGCGATCAAAGTGCCACTGTGAGACGGTACCCTAACTCTAATTCCAACCCTAACCCTAAGGCTATGTGCCCACTTTGCGGATTCGTGTGAGATTTTTCCGCACCATTTTTGAAAAATCCACAGGTAAAAGGCACTGCGTTTTACCTACGGATTTACAGCGGATTTCCAGTGTTTTTTTGTGCGGATTTCACCTGCGGATTCCTATTGAGGAACAGGTGTAAAACGCTGCGGAATCCGCACAAAATTGACATGCTGCGGAAAATACACAGCGTTTCCGCACGGTATTTTCCGCACCATGGGCACAGCGGATTTGGTTTTCCATAGGTGTACATGGTACTGTAAACCTGATGGAAAACTGCTACGAATTCGCAGCGGCCAATCCGCTGCGGATCCGCGGCCAATCCGCTGCGGATCCGCGGCCAATCCGCTGCGGATCCGCGGCGGATCCGCAGCGGATCCACGGCGGATCCGCTGCGGATCCGCGGCCGATCCGCTGCGGATCCGCGGCAATCCGCTGCGGATTCGCAGCCAAATCTGCACTGTGTGCACATGCCCTAACCCTAACCCTACCCCTAATTCTAACCCTAATTCTAACCCTAGTTCTAACCCTAACCCTAGCAGAAAAAAAAATAAAAATATTTTATTTATTTTTATTATTCTCCCTATGGGGGTGATAAAGGGGGGGGGGTCATTTACTTTTTTTTATTTTGATCACTGCGATAGGCTATATCGCAGTGATCAAAATAGATCTGGAACGAATCTGCCAGCCGGCAGATTCTGCGGGCGCAGTGCGCATGCGCCCGACATCTTGGAAGATGGCGGCGCCCATGGAGAAGCCGGACGGACACCGGGAGGCCAGGTAAGTATGTAGGGGGGGGTGATCGGATCACGGGGGGGGGACCGGAGCACAGGGAGGGGGCACCGGAGCACGGGGGGAGCGGGCAGGAGGACGGGGGAGCCGGCAGGCGGACGGAGGGGACCGGACCCCGTAACGGAGCACCGGGGGGGCGATCGGTGGGGTGGGGTGGGGGCAGATTAGGTTTTCCAGCCATGGCCGATGATATTGCAGCATCGGCCATGGCTGGATTGTAATATTTCACCGTTTTTTGGGGTGAAATATTACAAATCGCTCTGATTGGCAGTTTCACTTTCAACAGCCAATCAGAGCGATCGTAGCCACGAGGGGGTGAAGCCACCCCCCCTGGGCTGAAGCACCACTCCCCCTGTTCCTGGAGATCGGGTGAAATTGGAGTTAACCCTTTCACCCGATCTGCAGGAGCGCGATCCCTCCATGACGCATACGCTGCGTCATAGGTCGTTTTGGCACCGACTTTCATGACGCAGCGTATGCGTCAAAGGTCGCTAAGGGGTTAATGGCGGCTTCCGCTGGCCTTGAGTATAGTTCCGACAGTCTCTGGCAAGGTGCCCCCGTCCTCCACATTCCCAGCATTGGATGCCTCCTCCTTGCCGGGGGTACTTCGAGCCTGTCCTCGTGCCTCCATTGCCTGACGGGAGGGGGCTTGCTCCCACTGATCCCTTATCGGTCGGGCTGAAAAATGATTGCATGAGCACGGTGGGTCAGACTGTTGTAGTTCCCCCACTCTTCGCTCCACCTGGGTCAGTTTCTCTTGCACGTTGACAAGGGACCGCTGCAAGTCTTGCACCACCTGGACCAGCACCTCCTGATGGTTTGGGTCCCCCCTGGTATTGGCGCCCTGGACACGCATCACCCCAGACACATAGCTCTCTTCTTTACTTCAGGTCACTGTTTCCGCCAGGATTTGACGAAACGTAAGAGCCGGATCTGCCCGGACCCGTTCTGACAGTGCTCACCTCAAGGATGTGCTGTGCAGTCCCAGAATGAATTGCTTCCGGAGTATCCGGTCTTTAGAGCCCATGCAACCAAAGCCATCCACCTCCTTTCTCTGCACCTCTGCTAACACTTCTTGCAGTGCTGTTGCATACTGAGAAATTCCTTCTTCTTCCCGCTGCAGCCTAGAGAAAAATTTGGCACGAAGGTGTCCGGCGCTAGCAGTCTCGCCGTAGATCTCTTCCAGGAACTTCACTAGCTCCTTCAGGGTACTGCGGGTGAGTTCTGATTGTAGGCAGATGTTTCTACGGGCTTCCCCCTCTAGGGCAGTTAATGCAATGTCCACTTCAAGGTCTGGGCTGATGTTATAAATCCTCAGGGTGCTTTGCAGCCGGGACACCCAGTCGGACAGTGGAATATTCTTGCCATCAAACTTTGGTAGCACATTAAATATGGTGCCCATAGGAAGTGTCCTTGCCGGGGTTCCACCAATACCCACAGCATCTCCATTAACATTAGCATTCCCGCCATTGCTGTCTGCTGCCTCCATCTTGGTGACAGTATCCTGCTCGCAGCGCCACTTGAAGCAATGACCGGGGGACCACCACGGTGCAGGAAACCTACTGTACACAAGATATGGTGCAAACAACAAAGGGTAGATTTATTGGGAGGCAAGGAATGAAGTGGGTGAGGAAGATGCAAACCAGTATGCAATGGCAAGAGACACTTTACAAGAGTTATAAACTTTATCTTGTCCGTAAAATAGCACGGTGCTCCAACTATTACAGACTCAGAATATGTCTCACAAGCAACTTTAAACAATAAACAAATAACGATGCTACTCTATGTATAACCTCCCTGGCCCTTAATAAGCAGGCCACAGGGAGCCGTGTACTGACTACTGAAGCCTACACTATGCCCTAAGAGGTGCACCAAACAGGAACAGACTCACGGTGATGCTGGGGACTCAGGTCCAGTCCCAGGGGGCCCCCAGAAGTCTAAAATGGTAGAGCACATGGCTTTCTGTCAGCTCTGTGAAGCGTGGTCTTCTCCTTGCTTCTGGATCCTAGGGATGCTCCTGGAAACTGTAAGTCCCTTTCTCAGTATCTTCATGGCTTCACGAGCTAGCACAGAACAGCCACCTTTGCTGTACCTGGAAAAGTTTGCAAATTTCACAAGTACACTTCGTCCCCAGGCTGGGGGACCTTTCTTGTAGCAAACAGCACACAGTTCTCTCTCTAGAAGCTTCAGCTCACACACACAGTTCAGGCTCAACTCCTCCCCTAATTCTAGGGCAGTTCATCTTCACAGTCTAAAGCAGGGGGAAGCAGGATATTCCATCACACCAGACAAGGGGGTGCTGTCTCTTAAAGTGGCAGCGTGTTACTGTCCATAACAGCACCACCCTCTTACAGTAGCATGACACTGGGCTGATACTCTCAGTAGAGTAGGGGCCGAGGGGCATTAACATATCACATCCGATGCGAGAGCACTATACAACAGTGTGAGACAAGCCTTAAAGGTCACCTCTGAGGCGTACGGATACCAAAAGATGGAGCGTGTTTTTGCAAGCTGTTTGCTATTCAACTTTTAAGTGCTTTGTTAAAGCTGTCCATGTAGCTGGATTCTGCCAGCTTCAGAGTATCAGTGCTCCATTGATGATGCAGAGGCAAAGGTGCCTCAGCTAGCAGTATTGGTGAGCATGCAGTAGAGTAGCTACCGGGGGGGCAGTGGGTGCGGGCGCCCCGGGCCTGGTGCTGTATCAGCAGTTACATTCTGCAGCAGAGCAGGGAGAATCGATCTCCCTGCTCTGCCGCTATGGGAACCCTGATCAGGTGGGGGGCCCCAGTGCCAGCAGTGGGCCCCCCGCCATCATTGGAAGATCAGCTGTACCAGCATTTAGCCGATACAGCTGATCGCAATAATGGGAGAAGGAGCGCTACGCTCCTTCTCCCATCATCCTCCTGTCAGTATAGGCGTCTGACATCGCCAACACTGACAGAGGGCGCGATGATGTCACTGCCCGGCGCCCGCTGTCAGGAGATCAGTGGGAGCAGTGCAGGAACCAGGAAGAAGAGAGGTGAGTATTTTTTTTTTAATGGGTGCTGCTGCCTTATTACAGGGTCTGCCTATGGGGAGCTGCCTTATTACAGGGTCTGACTATGGGGGCTGCCTTATAACAAGGTCTGACTATGGGGTGCAGCCTTATTACAGGGTCTGACTATAGGGGTGCTGCCTCATTACAGGGTTTGACTATGGGGGTGCTGCCTTATTACAGGGTCTGACTATAGGGGTGCTGCCTTATTACAGGGTCTGACTATTGGGGCTGCCTTATTACAGGGTCTGACTATAAGGGTGATGCCTTATTACAGGGTCTGCCTATGGGGAGCTGCCTTATTACAGGGTCTGACTATAGTGGTGTTGCCTCATTACAGGGTCTGACTATAGGGGTGCTGCCTTATTACAGGGTCTGACTATGGGGGTGCTGCCTTTTTACAGGGTCTGCCTACAGGGGTGCTGCCTTATTACAAGGTCTGCCTATAGGGGTGCTGCCTTATTGCAGGGTCTGACTATGGGGGTGCTGCCTTATTACAGGGTCTGCCTATGGGGGTACTGCCTTATTACAGGGTCTGACTATGGGGGCTGCCTCATTACAAGGTCTGACTATGGGGGCTGCCTTATTACAGGGTCTGTGTTATGAACCGGTGGTAGGATCACCAAACTGACCTGATAGGTAAACCTGAATAGTAGGACAAGCTCCGGGAATGTGGGAACTATACCGACCGCAATCCTGATCCTATCCACACACACTAAAGGCAGCCGTGGAGCGTTACCTAAAAACCTAGACGCCTCTTCACAGCCTGAGAAACTAGCTACCCCTAGAGAGAAAGCAAAGCCTCACTTGCCTCAGAGAAATATCCCCAAAGTTTAGACAGCCCCGCACAAATACTAACGGTGAGTTAAGGGGAAAATACAAACGTAGGAATGAAAAACAGGTTTAAGCAAATGAGGCCCGCTAACACTAAATATACAGAAGATAGCAGGGATCTGTGCGGTCGGTACAAAAACTATCAAAAACTATCCACGCAGAAAGTACCAGAACCCCCACACCGACTCACAATGTGAGGGGCGCACTCTGCTCCCCAGAGCTACCAGCAAGCGAAAAATCACATATAAGCAAGCTGGACTGAACACATCATATACTGAGAAACATTTTCAAAGAAACAATGAGCAAAAAGAACTAGCAAGACTTAGCTTCTCAGAAATAGACAGGTCACCAGGAAAATCCAGGAGAGGTCAGAACCAGTACTGAATACAACGACAGCAGGCAACAAGTAAAGGTCCAGGTGGAGTTAAATAGGAACCAGCATAGCAGGAAATGAGGCAGCTGAGCCCAGCTCCAGACCCGCAATATCGCTAAAGGCCACCAGAGGGAGCCCAGATGGAATTCACAACAGTACCCCCCCCCCCCTTGAGGAGGGGTCACCGAACCCTCACCAGAGCCCCCAGGCCGATCAGGACGAGCCAAATGAAAGGCACGAACCAAATCGGCCGCATGGACATCAGAGGCGACAACCCAGGAATTATCCTCCTGACCATAGCCCTTCCATTTAACTAAGTACTGAAGCTTCCGTCTCGAAACACGAGAATCCAAGATCTTCTCCACCACATACTCTAATTCTCCCTCGACCAAGACCGGAGCAGGAGGGTCAACAGAAGGAACCACAGGCACCACATTTCTCCGCAACAATGACCTATGGAACACATTGTAAATGGCAAATGATGCTGGGAGGTCCAAACGAAACGACACAGGGTTGAGGATTTCCAAAATCTTATAAGGACCGATGAAACGAGGCTTGAACTTAGGAGAGGAAACCTTCATCGGAACATAACGAGAAGACAACCATACCAAATCCCCCACACGAAGTTGGGGACCCACACAGCGACGGCGGTTAGCAAAGCGCTGAGCCTTCTCTTGTGACAACGTCAAATTGTCCACCACGTGGTTCCAAATCTGCTGCAACCTATCCACCACAGAATGCACCCCAGGACAGTCAGAAGGCTCAACCTGACCTGAGGAAAAACGAGGATGAAAACCAGAATTGCAATAAAAAGGCGAAACCAAAGTAGCAGAACAAGCCCGATTATTGAGGGCGAACTCAGCCAATGGCAAAAAAGTCACCCAATCATCCTGATCCGCAGAAACAAAACATCTCAGATAAGTCTCCAAAGTCTGATTAGTTCGTTCGGTTTGGCCATTCGTCTGAGGAAAAAGATAATTCAATGCCCATCTTAGCACAAAAGGACCGCCAAAATCTGGACACAAACTGGGATCCTCTGTCAGACACAATATTCTCAGGAATACCATGCAAACGAACCACATTCTGAAAAAACAGTGGAACCAAATCGGAGGAGGAAGGTAGCTTAGGCAAGGGCACCAAATGGACCATTTTAGAAAAACAATCACAAACCACCCAGATAACAGACATCTTCTGAGAGACCGGAAGATCCGAAATAAAATCCATGGAAATATGCGTCCAGGGCCTCTTCGGGACAGGCAAAGGCAAAAGCAATCCACTGGCACGAGAACAGCAAGGCTTGGCCCGAGCACAAATCCCACAGGACTGCACAAAGGAACGCACATCCCGCGACAAGGAAGGCCACCAAAAGGACCTAGCCACCAAATCCCTGGTACCAAAAATCCCAGGATGACCCACCAACACCGAAGAATGAACCTCGGAAATGACTCTACTGGTCCATCTATCCGGGACAAACAGTCTCTCCGGTGGACAACGGTCAGGTCTATTGGCCTGAAATTCCTGCAGTACCCGTCGTAAATCAGGGGAGATGGCAGACAAAATCATCCCCTCTCTGAGGACACCAGCCGGATCAGAAACTCCCGGAGAGTCAGGCACAAAGCTCCTAGAAAGAGCATCAGCCTTCACGTTCTTCGAACCCGGAAGGTATGAAACCACGAAATCGAAACGGGAGAAAAACAGCGACCATCGAGCCTGTCTAGGATTTAGCCGTTTAGCAGACTCGAGATAAGTCAAATTCTTGTGATCCGTCAAGACCACCACACGATGTTTGGCTCCCTCAAGCCAATGTCGCCACTCCTCAAATGCCCATTTCATTGCCAACAACTCCCGATTACCAACATCATAATTCCGCTTGGCAGGCGAAAACTTTCTTGAAAAGAAAGCACATGGCCTCATCACAGAGCCATCAGAGCTTCTCTGTGACAAGACAGTCCCAGCTCCAATCTCAAAAGCATCAACCTCGACCTGGAAGGGCAGAGAGACATCCAGCTGACGCAAGACAGGAGCCGAAGAGAACCGACGTTTGAGCTCCTGAAAGGCCTCCACGGCCGCAGGAGACCAATTTGTCACATCAGAACCCTTCTTGGTCAAATCCGTCAAAGGCTTAACCACACTGGAAAAATTAGTGATGAAGCGACGGTAAAAATTAGCAAAACCCAAGAACTTCTGAAGACTCTTTACCGATGTAGGTTGAGTCCAGTCATAAATAGCCTGGACCTTGACTGGATCCATCTCAATGGTAGGAGAAAAAATAAAGCCCAAAAAGGAAACCTTCTGGACTCCGAAGAGACATTTAGAGCCCTTCACAAACAAGGCATTGGCTCGCAGGACCTGAAATACCATCCTGACCTGCTTCACATGAGATTCCCAATCATCAGAAAAGACCAAAATATCATCCAGGTACACAATCATAAACCTATCCAGATATTCTCGGAAGATGTCGTGCATGAAGGACTGGAACACAGAAGGGGCATTAGAAAGCCCAAAAGGCATCACCAAGTACTCAAAATGGCCTTCGGGCGTATTGAATGCTGTTTTCCATTCATCGCCCTGCTTTATATGCACAAGATTATACGCTCCACGAAGATCTATCTTGGTGAACCAACTGGCCCCCCTAATCCGAGCAAACAGATCGGACAACAGTGGCAAAGGATACTTAAATTTGACCATGATGTTATTTAGAAGGCGATAATCTATACAGGGTCTCAGAGAACCATCCTTCTTGGCCACAAAAAAGAACCCCGCACCCAAAGGGGACGAGGATGGGCGAAAATGCCCCTTCTCCAAAGACTCCTTGATATAACTCCGCATAGCGGCATGTTCTGGTACAGACAAATTAAAAAGTCGTCCCTTAGGGAACTTACTACCAGGAATCAAATTTATGGCGCAATCACAATCCCTATGAGGAGGTAGGGCACTGGACTTGGGCTCATCAAATACATCCTGGTAGTCCGACAAAAAATCAGGGACTTCAGAAGGAGTAGAAGAAGCAATAGACACCAAAGGAGCATCGCCATGAATCCCCTGGCAACCCCAACTTGACACAGACATTGCTTTCCAATCCAGGACTGGATTATGAGCCTGCAGCCATGGCAGACCTAACACGACAACATCATGCAAATTATGTAACACAAGAAAGCGAATGACCTCCTGATGTGCAGGAGTCATGCACATGGTCACTTGAGCCCAGTACTGAGGTTTATTCTTGGCCAATGGCGTGGCATCAATTCCCTTTAGTGGAATAGGGAATTGCAAAGGCTCCAAGATAAAACCACAGCGCCTGGCAAAAGACAAATCCATCAAATTCAGGGCAGCACCTGAATCCACAAAAGCCATAACTGAGTAGGATGACAGAGAGCAAATCAAAGTAACAGACAAAATGAATTTAGGCTGTACAGTACCAATGGTGACAGACTTAGCGAAGTTTTTTATGCGCTTAGAACAATCTGAGATAATATGAGCAGAATCACCACAGTAAAAGCACAACCCATTGTGACGTCTGTGATTTTGTCGTTCAATTCTGGTCAGAATCCTGTCACATTGCATAGACTCAGGCTTCTGCTCAGAAAATACCGCCAGATGGTGCACTGGTTTGCGCTCCCGTAAGCGCCGATCAATCTGAATGGCCAAAGACATTGACTCATTCAGACCCGCAGGCGTGGGGAACCCCACCATAACATCCTTAATGGCTTCAGAAAGACCCTTTCTGAAAATCGCTGCCAGGGCACACTCATTCCATTGAGTGAGCACAGACCACTTCCTAAACTTCTGACAGAAAACCTCTGCTTCATCCTGACCCTGGGAGAGAGCCAGCAAAACCTTTTCTGCTTGGTCTACCAGATTAGGTTCCTCATAAAGCACTCCAAGCGCCAGAAAAAACGCATCCACATTTTGCAATGCAGGATCTCCCGGCGCCAGAGAGAATGCCCAATCTTGAGGGTCACCACGCAACAAAGAAATAATAATTTTAACTTGCTGAACCGGATCACCAGAGGAACGAGGTCTCAGAGAAAGAAATAATTTGCAATTATTTTTAAAGTTCAAAAACCTAGATCTATCTCCGGAGAACAGCTCAGGAATAGGTATCTTAGGCTCTGACATAGGACTGCGGACTACATAATCCTGAATGCCTTGTACCCTAGCAGTGAGATGATCCACACTAGAAGACAGACTCTGAAGGTCCATAGCTGCAGCTGAATTCTGAACCACCCAGAGATTAAGGGGAGGAGAGAGGCTAGACACACTGCAGAGGAAAAAAAAAATGAACTCAGGATTTCTCTTATCCCTCTTTTGCGATGCATTAACTCTTTATTGGCCTGCTGTACTGTTATGATCCGGTGGTAGGATCACCAAACTGACCTGATAGGTAAACCTGAATAGTAGGACAAGCTCCGGGAATGTGGGAACTATACCGACCGCAATCCTGATCCTATCCACACACACTAAAGGCAGCCGTGGAGCGTTACCTAAAAACCTAGACGCCTCTTCACAGCCTGAGAAACTAGCTACCCCTAGAAAGAAAGCAAAGCCTCACTTGCCTCAGAGAAATACCCCCAAAGTTTAGACAGCCCCCCACAAATAATAATGGTGAGTTAAGGGGAAAATACAAACGTAGGAATGAAAAACAGGTTTAAGCAAATGAGGCCCGCTAACACTAAATAGACAGAAGATAGCAGGAATCTGTGCGGTCGGTACAAAAACTATCAAAAACTATCCACGCAGAAAGTACCAGAACCCCCACACCGACTCACGATGTGAGGGGCGCACTCTGCTCCCCAGAGCTACCAGCAAGCGAAAAATCACATATAAGCAAGCTGGACTGAACACATCATATACTGAGAAACATTTTCAAAGAAACAATGAGCAAAAAGAACTAGCAAGACTTAGCTTCTCAGAAATAGACAGGTCACCAGGAAAATCCAGGAGAGGTCAGAACCAGTACTGAATACAACGACAGCAGGCAACAAGTAAAGGTCCAGGTGGAGTTAAATAGGAACCAGCATAGAAGGAAATGAGGCAGCTGAGCCCAGCTCCAGACCCGCAGTATTGCTAAAGGCCACCAGAGGGAGCCCAGACGGAATTCACAACAGGTCTGACTATGGGGGTGCTGCCTTATTACAGAGTCCGCCTATAGGGGTGCTGCCTTATTACAGGGTCTGACTATGGGGGCTGCCTTATTACACGGTCTGCTTATAGGGGTGCTGCCTTATTACAGGCTCTGACTATGGGGGTGCTGCCTTATTACAGGGTCTGCCTATGGGGGTACTGCCTTATTACAGAGTCCGCCTATAGGGGTGCTGCCTTATTACAGGGTCTGACTATAAGGGTGCTGCCTCATTACAGGGTCTGACTATGGGGGTGCTGCCTTATTACAGGGTCTTCCTATGGGGGTGCTGCCTTATTACAGGGTCTGCCTATGGGGGTACTGCCTTATTACAGGGTCTGACTATGGGGGCTGCCTTATTACACGGTCTGACTATAGGGGTGCTGCCTTACTACAGGGTCTGCCTATGGGGGGCTGCCTTATTACAGGGTCTGACTATGGGGTGCTGCCTTATTATAGGGTCTGCCTATGGGGGTGCTGCCTTATTATAGGGTCTGACTATGGGGGCTGCCTTATTACAGGGTCTGACTATAGGGGTGCTGCCTTGTAACAGGGTCTGACTATGGGGGCTGCCTTATTACTGGGTCTGCCTATAGGGGTGCTGCCTTATTACAGGGTCTGACTATGGAGGTGCTGCCTTATTACAGGGTCTGACTATGGGGGTGCTGCCTTATTACAGGGTCTGCCTATGGGGATACTGCCTTATTACAGGGTCTGACTATGGGGGCTGCCTTATTACAGGGTCTGACTATGGGGGCTGCCTTATTACAGGGTCTGACTATAGGGGTGCTGCCTTATTACAGGGTCTGCCTATGGGGGGCTGCCTTATTACAGGGTCTAACTATAGGGGTGCTACCTTATTACAGAGTCTGACTATGGGGGTGCAGCCTTATTACTGGGTCTGCCTATAGGGGTGCTGCCTTATTACAGGGTCTGACTATGTAGGTGCTGCCTTATTACAGGGTCTGCCTATAGGGGTGTTGCCTTACTACAGGGTCTGCCTATGGGGGGCTGCCTTATTACAGGGTCTGACTATGGCGGTGCTGCCTTATTACAGGGTCTGCCTATGGGGGTGCTGCCTTATTATAGGGTCTGCCTATCTGGGTACTGCCTTATTACAGGGTCTGACTATGGGGGTGCTGCCTTATTACAGGGTCTGCCTATGGAGCTACTGCCTTATTACAGGGTCTGACTATGGGGGTTCTGCCTTATTATAGGGTCTGACTATGGGGGCTGCCTTATTACAGGGTCTGACTATAGGGGTGCTGCCTTGTAACAGGGTCTGACTATGGGGGTTGCCTTATTACAGGGTCTGACTATAGGGGTGCTGCCTTATTACAGGGTCTGCCTATGGGGGGCTGCCTTATTACAGGGTCTGACTATAGGGGTGCTGCCTTATTACAGGGTCTGACTATGGAGGTGCAGCCTTATTACTGGGTCTGCCTATAGGGGTGCTGCCTTATTACAGGGTCTGACTATGGAGATGCTGCCTTATTACAGGGTCTGCCTATGGGGGTGCTGCCTTATTACAGGGTCTGCCTATGGGGATACTGCCTTATTACAGGGTCTGACTATGGGGGCTGCCTTATTACAGGGTCTGACTATGGGGGCTGCCTTATTACAGGGTCTGACTATAGGGATGCTGCCTTATTACAGGGTCTGCCTATGGGGGGCTGCCTTATTACAGGGTCTGACTATAGGGGTGCTGCCTTATTACAGAGTCTGACTATGGGGGTGCAGCCTTATTACTGGGTCTGCCTATAGGGGTGCTGCCTTATTACAGGGTCTGACTATGGAGGTGCTGCCTTATTACAGGTTCTGCCTATGGGGGTACTGACTTATTACAGGGTCTGACTATGGGGGCTGCCTTATTACAGGGTCTGACTATGGGGGCTGCCTTATTACAGGGTCTGACTACGGGGGTGCTGCCTTATTACAGGGTCCACCTATAGGGGTGCTGCCTTATTACAGGCTCTGACTATAAGGGTGCTGCCTCATTACAGGGTCTGACTATGGGAGTGCTGCCTTATTACAGGGTCTGACTATGGGGGTGCTGCCTTATTAAAGGGGCTGCCTTTTTACAGGGTCTGACTATGGGGGTGCTGCCTTATTACAGGGTCTGACTATGGGGGCTGCCTTATTACAGGGTCTGACTGTGGGGGTGCTGCCTCATTACAGGGTCTGACTATGGGGGTGCTGCCTTATTATAGGGTCTGACTAAGGGGGCTGCCTTATTACAGGGTCTGAGTATGGGGGCTGCCTGACTATGGGGGCTGCCTTATTACAGGGTCTGACTATGGGGGTGCTGCCTTATTACAGGGTCTGACTATGGGGGTGCTGCCTTATTACAAGGGCTGCCTATGGGGGTGATGCCTTATAATACAGTCTGCCAATGGGGGTACTGCCTTATTATAGGGTCTGCCTATATTGGGGTGCTGCCTTATTACAGTGTCTGCCTATGGGGGCTGCCGTATGCTATAGAGTCTGCCTATGGGGAGTGCATTATACTATATTATGGACTATTTGGTGCATTATGCTACTGTACATGGAGGCTATCTAGGGGGCCATCATACAATACGGAAATTACAGTGTGGGGGTCATTATACATTGTTGGAGCCATCAGCTTGGAGGCTACTAAGGAGTCAGTATACTGTGTGGGTGGTACTATACAGTGATGGGGCCTTATACTGTGTATAAGAGAGCATCATACTGTGTATAGGGGAGCTGTACAGGGGGGAGACTCGGGAAATTATTAAATGTAAAGTGGGCACTTATTGTTATAGGGGAACTCAGGTTACTGTGGCTATCAAAGGGGCACACAGGGCATTATTACTTTCTAAGGGCAAAATATGGGCACTGTTTTCTAGGGCACTTGCACCTGGCATTACTATATTTTAGAGAGTTGCTTTAGAATTTAGAGGGCACAGAGAACCACACAGCAGGTGCAGTAATAGGGACACATACGGCAGCAGCGGCTCAGTATTGGGGTATCAGATGCAGTAATAGGGTCACATACGGCAGCAGTGGCTCAGTATTGGGATATCAGGGGCAGTAATAGGGACACATACGGCAGCAGCGGCTCAGTATTGGGGTATCAGGGGCAGTAATAGGGACACATACGGCAGCAGCGGCTCAGTATTGGGGTATTAGGGGCAGTAATAGGGACACATAGGGCAGCAGCAGCTCAGTATTGCGATATCAGCAGGATGAGGAGTTTGTGCAGGTTGTGAATAGATGGTGATGGGGCTGGAATATGAGAAGTGAAATGTGTCTTTGTTGTATTCTCTGCAGGTGAATCCTTGCTGGAAGAAGTTGTCATGTCGGTCTGGGCCAGAAGGAAAAGATGGGAAAAATGAACGATTCCATCAGAAAGGACGTCAGCGGTAAGACATTGTCTGTAACTGTGCAGTGATCTGTTATATGTTCTGTAGGGTTGGTATCTACCACTGACCATATGGCGGTAATATCCATATTGGTCTTTATATAGAGATTATCTTCAGTAACAGCGCGGTCATCTGCTGAGGTCATCCTCCAGTATTAGGGCGCGTCACCGAGTTGTAATCAAGGTTACCTGGTTAAGGGCCCACTCTGAAGCTTCACCCCCCTGGACCAAAACCCTAGCTACGCCTCTGTAAGCATGTATTTCAGGCCAGCAGCTCAGCCATGCCTCTGACGCCTGTTTTTTATGTCCGTATGCTGTCCATTTTTTAAGGACCATAAATGCTACAAAGATCAGCCCTCAGCCGCCACAAAAATGGTACATCTATAAGATACACCAAATCTGGCGCTTAGCCTTGCTCTTTCCACTTGCCCTGTGGCAGGGGCAAGTGGGGTAATAAGGTTGGGCTGATGTCAGCTTTGTATTGTCAGCGGACATCATGCCCAGGGGTTAGTAATGAAGAGGTATTAAGGATGAGCCAACGTGCTCGGTCATACTCGGCTATCACTCGAGTATCACAGTATTCGAATGTACTCATTAGTCAGGAGTAATGGGTGGTGCTCTATGTAAAACTCTAGTCCCCATATTTATGGTGTCTATTACACAGCCACTAAGCATGCGGGGATTGTGTGCACGTCACTGTAATGTGGTAGCCATCTAGGTTGTGGCATTACTGTGATTGGCTGGCCATGTGACATTACCAGGGGTTAAAAAAGAACAAGAGCCGCCCAGCTTGGCACACTGATGCCATTGTACAGCAGTGAACACTTCATATTGGAGGGAGAGAGTGCTTCTCTAGGCCTGTGTGTGCACAGTATAACAAATCAGAGTCCTGTAGTGTTGGTACTAGGGCTGAATCTGAGCTATCATACTAACAGCCCTTCTAATCGTTTGCTTTTTGATTTGTATCACATCCAGTCTGCATAGGAAGGGATAGAGAGTTGCAGGAGCAAGGAGAGTGACAGAATCCAGTCTGTAGACAGAGATTAGGGCTGTGCAGTCCGTTGCCAAATATATAGCTGCAGTTTTTATGGTGGGGTTGAAAACATTCAATTTATTTTGATCCATCTAATATTACGTGATTTATGTTACTTTTTTGTGTTATTTAACAATCCAGAAAGCAAAAATTACCCTGGGTTATATTTCTTACCCATACACTATTCTGTGTTCTGGATTTTTTTATATCTATATAACACTCCAAAAAAGTGTTTAAAAAATTCTCACCCATACACTATTCCATGGTTTGGGGTATTCTGTGACATTATCTAATACTCCAAAAAGTTGGCTAGATTACAGTTCTCATCCACACTGTTCCGTGGTCTGGCGGATATTTCCTGTGATCTATAAAATTGAAAAATAGAGTTCAATTTTGCAGGCTTAAATTTCTCAACTATACAGTTTCACGTGTTTTGTGGTACATTTTTTGGGATATCTAAGACTCCAAAAAAATTAGCTTGATTACTAGGGTTGAGCAAAACGGATCGTTCATTTTCAAAAGTCGCCGACTTTTGGCAAAGTCGGGTTTTCGTGAAACCCGACCCGACTCCAGCGTGGGATCGGCCACGTGGTCGGCGATCTTGGCGCCAAAGTCGCGTTTTGTATGACGCCTTCCCCGCCATTTTTTCAGCCAATTAAGGAGTGTGGGCAGCGTGATGACATAGGTTCCGGCCTGGTTTCTGCGGCGTCATAGAGCCATATTACCGTTTGGGCTGCAGTGATTTCCGCAGTCAAACACAACATATGCTTTGCACGGAGGGGAGAGAGAGAGAGAGAGAGAGAGAGATTAAGTAAATGTAAAAAATAATCCACATTGACTTGCATTGGGTTTCGTGTTCCGGTCCGGAACCCGACTTTACAGTAGAATCGGCCGAATTCACGCGATCCGACTTTCGAGAAGGTCGGGTTTCACAAAACCCAACTCGATCCTAAAAAAGCAAAAGTCGCTCGACCCTATTGATTACATTTCTCACCCATAGACTATTCAGTGGTCTGGGGGACATTTCCTGTGATCGATCACACTGAAAAAAAGCGTTCAAACATGTTGCAGTCTTAAATTTATCAGTCATACTGTTTTACGTGGTCTGGGGTACATTTCTGTGATATATTACTCCAAAAAAGGGTTTAAAAATTTTGCAAGGTTAAATTTGTCACCCATAGAGTATTACGTGCTTTGTGGTACATTTCTGTGGCATATAACACTCCCAAAAAGCATTGAAGCATACGTTGAAAATCATTTCATCCATACACGTTTGCATTGTTTCTGTTACATTACGATGGTAATAAGCGTAAAAACGCTTTGACTGATGCAGGTGACCAATTTTTTTTCATTTATTTAAATTAAAATTGCTTTCAAGAGATCTAGCAATTACAAAATTTGCAAGGTGTGCGGTAAGGGATGGGGAAGTGGAAGTGCTGCTGTTGCTGGAACACAAGAGATATGCCTATCCACGATACATAGGTTCCCCTCCCCCTTTGCAGGGAGGCATAGCACACCTTTTCTGAAATCAGAACAGTGTGAAGAGGTGGTCAGTTGGATAGCAGATAATGCTTCTAGCAGGCTTGGCAGCACTATTCAGTCTTCCACACGGTCCAGTCTAACCAGCCTACAGTCTGGGTCACTTAATCCTCACCTTGATCCTTTTTCCTCCAGCCATGTTGAGTCCCAGGAAACTAGTGATGCCATACTAGGACACTCCGTGGAGCTCTTTGCAACATTTCTTGATTGTGGCCTCTCAACCTGCATGCTCCAAAAGAGACAGGAGGACATGCTGTTTAGTGATGCACAAAACTTAGAGAAGCCACAGCCACAAGAAGATTACGGTGGGGAATGGCAAATTTTGGCTAAGGAGGAAGATGATGATGAGACACAGTTGCTGCTAAGTCTTCTTGTTAAGTCATGAAGTAAGGAGGACCAGGGTCCAGTGGTGGAAGATGAGGTGGTGGATGACGAAGTCACTGACCCAACCTGGGAAGCTGACATCCAGAGCATGGCCAGTAGCATTGAAGGGGAGAGATAGGCAGCACCGAAATAGACAGGAAAAGGCAGTGGGGTGACTAGGTTGAGAAGGCGGGCAACTGTTCCGCAGAGCACCAACACTCCGGGATTTCTCTGTCAAAGAGTTAGGTGTTCACCAGTCTGGCTCTTTTTAAAGAGAGTTCTGAGACAAACAAAATGGCCATATGCAACCTGTGCCATGCAAAAATCAGCAGGGGCCTGACCACAAAGAACCTAACCACCACCAGCATGATCAGGCACATGTCATCTAAGAACTCAACTCAGAAGGCCGAAAGCCTGGGTCAAAGATTGGTGCCATTGGGTCACACAACTGCTTCTTCTCCTTTGCTTGGTGCTTCCCAATCGCCTGTCCAAAACTCTGGTGCAGATATCTCCTACCCTGCACCTGTCCTTTCACATTCTGACTTACCATCATCAGGCACTTGAAAATCCTTGTCCCAGCACAGCATTCAGCTGTCACTTACCCAGGCCTTGGAATGAAAGAGAAAGTTTGCAGCCAACCACCCACAGGCCCAAAGGCTAAACTGACACATTTCCAGGATGCTTATTGCTGGTATTATGGTAGGGTATTACGTGTTCTTGGGTACATTTCATTGGTATATATCTCTCAAAAAACGTGTTCAAACTTTTTCAGTATTACATTGCTCATCCATAGGGTATTACGTACATCTTCACGGGTACAGTTCTGTTGTGATTTTGCTTTTTGCTCCCTCTAGTGGTCATTAGTGATTTGACTCTGGAGCGTCTGTCTTTTTCTATATCCTCACCTGGGCCGTTAGTTCAGGGGCGTTGCTATATAAGCTCCCTGGACCTTCAGTTCAATGCCTGGCATCATTGAAATCAGAGCTAATCTGTTGTGCTCTTGTCCTCTGATCCTGGTTCCTGTTTTTCAAGCTAAGTCTGCTTCTTTGCTTTTGTTTTGTTTGGTATTTCTGTCCAGCTTGTTCCTATCTGTATCCTGACCTTTGCTGGAAGCTCTAGGGGGCTGGTGTTCTCCCCCCGGACCGTTAGACGGTTCGGGGGTTCTTGAATCTCCAGCATGGATTTTTATAGGGTTTTTGTTGACCAGATAAGTTATCTTGCTATATTCTGCTATTAGTAAGCTGGCCTCTCTTTGCTGAACCTGGTTCATTTCTGTGTTTGTCATTTCCTCTTACCTCACCGTTATTATTTGTGGGGGGCTTGTATCTTGCTTTGGGGTCCCTTTCTCTGGAGGCAAGAGAGGTCTTTGTTTTCTTCTCCTAGGGGTAGTTAGATTCTCCGGCTGGCGCGAGTCATCTAGCGATCACCGTAGGCATGATCCCCGGCTACTTCTAGTGTTGGCGTTAGGAGTAGCTATTTGGTCAACCCAGTTACCACAGCCCTATGAGCTGGATTTTTGTATCTTGCAGACTTACACGTTCCTCTGAGACCCTGTCCACTGGGGTCATAACAGTATGCCAGGCCAGTATTAAATGTTTAATGCATTGCAGAAGTGGGATTATAAGAAAGAAAATTTTGAGTTTTTTTTCCCCTCTCTCATTTTTTTTTTTTTTCTTTTCCCCTTTACCTCAGAGTGGCTTAAGCTTGCTGCAGACATGAATGTCCAGACCTTGATTACAAGTGTGGACCAGCTTGCCGCTCGTGTGCAGGGTATACAAGATTATGTTACCAGAAATCCTAGGTCTGAACCCAAGATTCCGATTCCTGAACTGTTTTCAGGAGACCGATTTAAGTTTAGGAATTTCAGGAATAATTGTAAATTATTTTTGTCCCTGAAACCTTGTTCGTCTGGAGACTCTGCTCAACAAGTAAAAATTGTTATTTCATTCTTACGGGGTGACCCTCAGGATTGGGCTTTTTCGTTGGCGCCAGGAGATCCGGCATTGGCTGATATTGATGCGTTTTTTCTGGCGCTCGGTTTACTTTATGAGGAACCCAATCTTGAGATTCAGGCAGAGAAAGCCTTGCTGGCTATGTCTCAGGGCCAGGACGAGGCTGAGGTGTATTGCCAAAAATTTCGGAAATGGTCCGTGCTGACACATTGGAACGAGTGTGCACTGGCCGCTAATTTTAGAAATGGCCTTTCTGAGGCCATTAAGAATGTTATGGTGGGTTTTCCCATTCCCACAGGTCTGAATGATACCATGTCCCTGGCTATTCAAATTGACCGGCGGTTGCGGGAGCGCAAAACCGCAAATTCCCTCATGTTGTTGTCTGAACAGACACCTGATGTGATGCAATGTGATAGAAAAACCGCAAATTCCCTCATGGTGTTGTCTGAACGGACACCTGATTTGATGCAATGTGATAGAATCCTGACTAGAAATGAGAGGAAAATTCATAGACGCCGGAATGGCTTGTGCTACTACTGTGGTGATTCTACACATGTTATCTCAGCATGCTCTAAACGTATATCTAAGGTTGTTAGTCCTGTCACCGTTGGTAATTTGCATCCTAAGTTTATTCTGTCTGTAACTTTGATTTGCTCACTGTCATCTTATCCTGTCATGGCGTTTGTAGATTCAGGTGCTGCCCTGAGTCTTATGGATCTCTCATTTGCTAAGCGCTGTGGTTTTATTCTTGAACCATTAGAAAATCCTATCCCTCTTAGGGGTATTGATGCTACGCCATTGGCAGAAAATAAGCCGCAGTATTGGACACAGGTTACCATGTGCATGACTCCTGAACACCGCGAGGTGATACGTTTTCTCGTTCTACATAAAATGCATGATTTGGTTGTTTTGGGGCTGCCATGGTTACAAACCCATAATCCAGTCCTTGACTGGAAGGCTATGTCAGTGTCTAGTTGGGGCTGTCGTGGTATTCATGAGGATTCCCTGCCTGTGTCTATTGCTTCTTCTACGCCTTCGGAAGTTCCGGAGTACTTGTCTGATTATCAGGATGTCTTTAGCGAGTCCAGGTCCAGTGCATTGCCTCCTCATAGGGAATGTGACTGTGCAATAGATTTGATTCCAGGCAGTAAGTTTCCTAAGGGAAGACTGTTTAATCTGTCGATACCTGAACATACCGCTATGCGTTCATATATCAAGGAGTCTCTGGAGAAAGGACACATCCGTCCGTCTTCTTCCCCTCTTGGTGCGGGATTCTTTTTTGTGGCTAAAAAGGACGGATCTTTGAGGCCTTGTATTGACTATCGGCTTTAAAATAAGATCACTGTCAAATTTCAGTATCCTTTGCCGCTGTTGTCTGACTTGTTTGCCCGGATTAAAGGTGCCAAGTGGTTTACCAAGATAGACCTTCGTGGTGCGTACAACCTTGTGCGCATTAAGCAAGGGGATGAATGGAAAACCGCATTCAATACGCCCGAAGGTCATTTTGAGTACTTGGTGATGCCTTTTGGGCTCTCTAATGCCCCTTCAGTTTTTCAGTCCTTTATGCATGACATTTTCCGGAACTATCTGGATAAATTTCTGATCGTTTATCTGGATGATATTCTGTTTTTTTCTGATAATTGGGACTCGCATGTGGAGCAGGTCAGGATGGTCTTTAAAATTTTGCGTGAAAATTCTTTGTTTGTCAAGGGCTCAAAGTGTCTTTTTGGTGTACAGAAGGTTCCCTTTTTGGGGTTCATTTTTTCCCCTTCTGCTGTGGAGATGGACCCAGTCAAGGTCCGAGCTATTCTTGATTGGACTCAGCCCTCGTCAGTTAAGAGTCTTCAGAAGTTCTTGGGTTTCGCTAACTTCTACCGTCGTTTTATCGCTAACTTTTCTAGCATTGTGAAACCTTTGACGGATATGACCAAGAAGGGCTCCGATGTGGTTAATTGGGCTCCTGCTGCCGTGGAGGCTTTCCAGGAGTTGAAACGTCGGTTTACTTCGGCGCCTGTTTTGTGCCAGCCTGATGTCTCGCTTCCCTTTCAAGTTGAGGTGGATGCTTCAGAGATTGGAGCAGGGGCCGTTTTGTCGCAGAGAGGCCCTGGTTGCTCTGTTATGAGACCTTGCGCCTTTTTCTCTAGGAAGTTTTCGCCTGCGGAGCGAAATTATGATGTGGGCAATCGGGAGTTGTTGGCCATGAAATGGGCATTTGAGGAGTGGCGTCATTGGCTCGAGGGTGCTAAGCATCGTGTGGTGGTCTTGACTGATCACAAAAATCTGATGTATCTCGAGTCTGCTAAACGCCTGAATCCTAGACAGGCCCGCTGGTCATTGTTTTTCTCCCGTTTTGACTTTGTTGTCTCGTATTTACCAGGTTCAAAGAATGTGAAGGCCGATGCTCTTTCCAGGAGCTTTGTGCCTGATGCTCCTGGAGTCGCTGAACCTGTTGGTATTCTTAAGGATGGTATTATCTTGTCAGCTATTTCTCCAGATCTGCGACGTGTGTTGCAGAGATTTCAGGCTGATAGGCCTGATTCTTGTCCACCTGACAGACTGTTTGTGCCTGATAAGTGGACCAGCAGAGTCATTTCCGAGGTTCATTCCTCGGTGTTGGCAGGTCACCCAGGAATTTTTGGCACCAGAGATCTGGTGGCCAGATCCTTTTGGTGGCCTTCCTTGTCTAGGGATGTGCGGTCATTTGTACAGTCCTGTGGGACTTGTGCTCGAGCTAAGCCTTGCTGTTCTCGTGCCAGCGGGTTGCTCTTGCCCTTGCCTGTCCCTAAGAGACCTTGGACACATATCTCCATGGATTTCATTTCTGATCTTCCGGTGTCTCAGGGCATGTCTGTTATCTGGGTGATATGTGATCGCTTCTCCAAGATGGTCCATTTGGTTCCTTTGCCTAAGCTGCCTTCCTCTTCCGATCTGGTTCCTGTGTTTTTCCAGAACGTGGTTCGTTTGCACGGCATCCCTGAGAATATTGTGTCAGACAGAGGATCCCAGTTCGTTTCCAGATTCTGGCGATCCTTTTGTAGTAGGATGGGCATTGACTTGTCGTTTTCGTCTGCTTTCCATCCTCAGACTAATGGACAGACGGAGCGAACTAATCAGACTTTGGAGGCTTATTTGAGGTGTTTTGTCTCTGCTGATCAGGACGATTGGGTGACCTTCTTGCCGTTAGCTGAGTTTGCCCTTAATAATCGGGCTAGTTCCGCCACCTTGGTTTCGCCGTTTTTCTGCAACTCTGGTTTCCACCCTCGTTTTTCTTCGGGTCATGTGGAACCTTCTGACTGCCCTGGGGTGGATTCTGTGGTGGATAGGTTGCAGCGGATCTGGAATCTTGTGGTGGACAACTTGAAGTTGTCACAGGAGAGGGCTCAGCGCTTTGCCAACCGCCGCCGCGGTGTGGGTCCCCGACTACGTGTTGGGGATTTGGTGTGGCTTTCTTCCCGCTTTGTTCCTATGAAGGTTTCCTCTCCCAAATTTAAACCTCGTTTTATTGGTCCTTACAAGATATTGGAAATTCTTAATCCTGTATCCTTTCGCCTGGATCTTCCTGTGTCGTTTGCTATCCACAACGTGTTTCATAGGTCCTTGTTGCGGCGGTACGTTGTGCCTGTGGTTCCTTCTGCTGAGCCTCCTGCTCCGGTGTTGGTTGAGGGCGAGTTGGAGTATGTGGTGGAGAAGATCTTGGATTCTCGTCTCTCCAGGCGGAGGCTTCAGTACCTGGTCAAGTGGAAGGGCTATGGTCAGGAAGATAATTCCTGGGTGGTCGCCTCTGATGTTCATGCGGCCGATTTAGTTCGTGCCTTTCACGCCGCTCATCCTGATCGCCCTGGTGGTCGTGGTGAGGGTTCGGTGACCCCTCACTAAGGGGGGGGTACTGTTGTGATTTTGCTTTTTGCTCCCTCTAGTGGTCATTAGTGATTTGACTCTGGAGCGTCTGTCTTTTTCTATATCCTCACCTGGGCCGTTAGTTCAGGGGCGTTGCTATATAAGCTCCCTGGACCTTCAGTTCAATGCCTGGCATCGTTGAAATCAGAGCTAATCTGTTGTGCTCTTGTCCTCTGATCCTGGTTCCTGTTTTTCAAG
The DNA here is from genome assembly GCF_051348905.1 of Ranitomeya variabilis. Taxonomy (NCBI): domain Eukaryota; kingdom Metazoa; phylum Chordata; class Amphibia; order Anura; family Dendrobatidae; genus Ranitomeya; species Ranitomeya variabilis. The sequence goes on along the minus strand of NC_135237.1, from coordinate 112,829,690 downwards.
CTAAGTCTGCTTCTTTGCTTTTTGCTTTTGTTTTGTTTGGTATTTCTGTCCAGCTTGTTCCTATCTGTATCCTGACCTTTGCTGGAAGCTCTAGGGGGCTGGTGTTCTCCCCCCGGACCGTTAGACGGTTCGGGGGTTCTTGAATCTCCAGCGTGGATTTTTATAGGGTTTTTGTTGACCAGATAAGTTATCTTGCTATATTCTGCTATTAGTAAGCTGGCCTCTCTTTGCTGAACCTGGTTCATTTCTGTGTTTGTCATTTCCTCTTACCTCACCGTTATTATTTGTGGGGGGCTTGTATCTTGCTTTGGGGTCCCTTTCTCTGGAGGCAAGAGAGGTCTTTGTTTTCTTCTCCTAGGGGTAGTTAGATTCTCCGGCTGGCGCGAGTCATCTAGCGATCACCGTAGGCATGATCCCCGGCTACTTCTAGTGTTGGCGTTAGGAGTAGCTATTTGGTCAACCCAGTTACCACAGCCCTATGAGCTGGATTTTTGTATCTTGCAGACTTACACGTTCCTCTGAGACCCTGTCCACTGGGGTCATAACACAGTTCATTGCTATATAAGTCTCAAAAAACGTGTTCCAAAATTTATCCTATGGACTATTTTGTGGTCTGGAGTACATTTCGTTGGTATATACTGTATGTCTAAGCTGATGCTGAAACTGCAGGCCTTCTGGGCGCACTTTTGGCTTACTCACCCTGATGCTGCTCACCTGTCTGCACTGCAGCTTAACTTCCACTTTCACTTCACGCTCACCACCTCATATGTCATGTACCCCCCAAGGTGGAACTCCACCTTCCACATGCTGGAGAGACTATACGAGCAGCAGCAGGCTGTACTGGTGTTTGAGCTGCAGCACGGGAGAGTCGCTCTGCACAACAACACCACTTCACAACCAACGAGTGGGCCTCCATGCAGGACGTGTGTGTTGTGTTGGACTGCTTCAAGTACTCCACTAACATGGCCAGTGCTGGTGCAACCATAATCACCATTAATATCCCACTTTTATGTCTCCTAGAAAAACAAAGTTTCAGGTGATGATGGATGAGGTGGTTCACAGAAGGAAGAGGAGAAAAAGAACCATTAACACTATTATCAGGCCAGCTGTCCACACATGTCTTGGAGGATGGGTTTCTGTATCAACAGTGGCCAGGTATATAAATGTCCAGCGAGGGAACAGTTTTGGAGGAGGAGTAGAAGGATGAGGAACAACTGTATTCACAGCAGGGTGGCACTCAAAGAAGCTCACGGGCTTCACTGGAGTGTGGCTGGGGGAATACAGATGATACAGAGGACCTAGACGATACACCTCCCACCGAGGACAGCTTGTTGTTGCCACTGAGCAGCCTAATATACATGAGGCAATACATGCTGTTGTGCCTACACAACGACCGTCAAGTTGCCCGGATTGGTACAAGTGCTGATTACTGTGTTGCCCCCCTGCTGGATCTGCAATACAAGCACAACGTGCCATCCTTTTGTGACTAGCGCATGTTTGGAAAATGTGAGAATACTAGACGCCGTACTGACAGCAAGAGTGGTAGCACAAGGCAGAAGAGGAGCAGGAAGTCGTCAACGCAGCTGGTGCACCAGCACCACAGTGGAATGGAGGGATAGTATGGCAGAAACATGGAAAACCTTACTCAGCACATCGCAACATCCGGCACCTTCATCTGATATGGGTTGAATTAGCAGGAGCAGCGTTTATGTTGTGCCTGTGTAACAACTCACTCAGGATTAATCGGTTAGAATAGACACTAAAACAACAACTGAGCCTGCCGGTTCCTGTACATTCTACATAACCAAACACCACAGTCCATAGTGGTGCTTGCAGGTACAGAGATAGCCCTAACCAAAGAACTATTAGATGGCAATTTGGAGCTAAACACCTTAAATGGCCGTCAAGTTGCTTCACGTTTCTCCTAAAGAAACAGGAGGGCAGAGCAGAGAGTGAATTAACTACAAGAGGAAAATTGTGCTGAACAAAAGAAACATGTTACAGTGAGTAAAGTAAGTAATGAAATGCCAAAGAATTAAAGCAATAACTCTTTACAAATATACAGCCTTCTTACTAAAGTTATACAGAAGAGATTTGCAAAGTATAGCAAATAAACAACAAGGTGAAAATCCTTAGCTCATAGCTAACAGACTGGATACTAAAATCAATACAATGTCAGAACATCTAAATTAATTTATCACCAGCAGGAAATGCCCACTGGAGGACAGAATAAAAAGCTGCACGCAAAAGGTAATGTAGCACCCACATCTCTGCCTACAGTACCTCTCTCCCTGTAGAGACATCAGCGTACTTACCACCGAGGCTCCCATCCTGCTCCTTCCGGGTCTGCTGCTGCCCGGGGTGCATGCACTATTAGCAGGTCTCCAGGCACTGTGCTTAGGGTGTGCACACACTTCCTGTTTCTTAAAGGGGCTGCGCGCATTCTTCCAAAGTGTCTCCAGCCAGTACCTGGAGGTCACTTACTATTTAAAGTGCCTCCTCCAACATGGAGCTGCCTGTGCAATATTGTGAGCTTGTTCCTAACACTCTTGTCAGTTCTCAGGTCCAATTGTTTGCATTTAGTCTGCTGCATTCCCCAGTGCTCACCTCAATGGCAGCCGAGCCAGCTGCACACGCCAGTGCTCACCTCAACGGCAGTCGATACAATTACACCCGCTAGTGTTCACCTCAACGACAGCCGAGCCAGCCGCACCTGCCAGTGCTCACCTCAACTGCAGCCGAGCCAGCTGCACCAGCCATTGCTCACCTCAACGGCAGCCGAACCAGTTGCACCTACCAGTGCTCACCTCTCGGCAGCCAAGCCAGTTGCACCCGCCAGTGCTCACCTCAGCGGCAGCTGAGCCTGCTGTACCCGTCTGAGCTTGTCTCTCCATCAGCCTGTCCTGTCTGCACCTGTAGTTCCTGTCATCTTCTCTGCCTGTCTGGATCTGTTGGACATTTCCCCGGGGCATCCCAGCCACCTGTTCCTAGGGATCAGCTGCCGTCCACCCAAAGTCAGTCCTGGAGTAGCACCTGGTCCACCTCCCTTGTCTCTCCTTGGATCTTGGTGTTGTTAGCTGCTGCGTATCTAAGGTCAGATTGGGTGAGGCTCCTAGACACGTCCCTCTAGGTCTTCCTTGGGCTATCGCACAATGGTTTCACCACCCAGCCCATTACAGGTGATAGCATGACAAAGGAAAACACCTGTGTTAAGCTAGACAGACTGCAGCCAGAAAACAGAATCCAAACACACAGAGGAAATGTGTGTCTCCCGTAGCTTGGCAGAAAGAGATACCAACCACAAAACACAAGTTCAAGGGCTCAAATCCATGAGCAAGACAGTTTCAAGAACATGGTGAAAGAGTATGTGTCCACACGTCTCCACATACTAATTGATGGGTCTGGCCCATTTAACTTCTGGGTCTCCAAATTGGACACATGGTCTGAGCTTTACGCCTTGGCGGTGCTGGCTGGCCTTGTGAAAAGTGTACTCTTGTAGCATTTGTTTAGCATGACAGGAGGTGTGATCACACACAGACGCATTTGCCTGTCCACAGCCAATGTGGGCAATATCACATTCATTAAAATGAACCAGATGTAAATCCCACAGGACTTGTCCGTACCTTTGGCTGAATATAGAAGTATACCAGCCATTCCCAGACAATGCTAGACTGCACTGCAGTTTGTTTATTCTATTTTAGATTCAAAAGGTTTTGGGGCCTACCCAAATTTTTTAAAAAAGCGTGTTTTGCAGAGTACACCCACACAGGCTGTTTTGCAGAGTACTCCCGCAGCGGCATTTTTCAGAGTACTCCCACATAGATGCGTGCAGAGTATACACAGGTTTTCCTGGCACAGTATTCCCACAGATTCGATTGCAGAGTAGAAAAGTTTGTTTTTACGCACACAACTCCCAAAGACACCGGTGCGGAGTATAACTGTTTTTTTGGCCCACAACTCTTACAAACACAGCGGTAGAGTATAATTATTGTTTAGACACACTACTCAGGCAGACACACCTGCAGAGTACAGAGAGAGGCTTTTTGGAACAGTACACACAGCTTTTTGGGCTTTTTTAGGCACAGCTACAACTCATATAGATAAAGTGGTACAGTAGAATTGTTTTTTAGACACATTACTCACCATAAGACAGCTGCAGAGTAGAGTAACTTTTTAGAAACATTACTCGTATACACAGCGTGGTAGAATAATATATTTTCTTTGGCCACACACTACTCGCAAAAACCGCTGCAGAGCACACTTATTTTGTACACAAACTACTTGCAAAAACATGCTGCAGAGTATGCTTTTTTTTGCACACACTACTTGCAAAAAAAGCTGCAGAGTAAACTTATTTTTTACACACATGACTCACACTCTACCTCTAAAGACACAGCGATACAGAAAAATTGTTTATTTGGTCTGCAAATAGGAACGAGATGGCTGATGCAAATTATTTATTTGCCACACTATTAGAAAAGATGCAGCAGTACTGAAAAATTATTTATTTGGCCTACAAATGTCAACGAGATGGCTGATGAAAATTATTTATTTGATACACTGCTAGAAAACACACAGCAGTACTGAAAAATTATTTCTTTGGCCTACTAATGGCAAGAAGATGGCTGATGCAAATTGTATATTTGACACACTAGGTGTTAGGACTGGCGGAACGCACCAAGTAAAAGGTGTTATTAGGTGCGTTCGCAGTCCGGGGTCCACCGTGCAGGTGAGAACCTGCTGCTAGCAAATGGCAGCGCTATATGGCAGTAGAAGCGAACCCTGTTATGTCACAGGGCCGCGATACCGCACAAAAGAGCGCAAGCAAGGAGTCACCGAACTGGCTTCCGATAGCACCAGTAAATAAGACAGAAGTTATAAAATAATGTAGCAAAGCCAATTAGGCTAGGATTAAATCCCAGCACTATAAGTTCTGATTTTGTGTACCTGGCTAGCCCTACATATCACCAGGATAGGCGTTCACCTTAGGCAGTCTGCTGGGGGATGTTGAGCAGTGTGGATTGTGTTGGAGTTGAAGAGAGAGACAAGCCAGAGTCACTCTCTGAGATCAAAGACTGCACAGTCTGTGTGGACCAATCTGCAAGTATCAGTGATTGCTATGGGCAATTGCTGTTTTGTTTGACCAGACTGGATCTAGCTCAGCCATGTGTGAGTTGCCATGGTTTATCTTATGTAGTTAGTGCATGGAGAAGGCTAAGGATTTGGTGTTTATAGGTTTTTTTTCTCGATGCTGTGCAACCTGTGGAAATAAATGTCACATTTTTCGACACAGGAATCTGGTGCCTGTGTGAGCTCTAATGTATACCTGTGAGCGAGAAACCCTACAATAGGTACTTTGATAGCAGAAGGGAGTTTGTAAATTGTAGTTTGACACAGCAGAGCTTGATAACAGAGATGAGTTAGTAACATGTAGCTTGAATTAGCAAAGCTTATTAGTAGGGATGAGCTAGTAATTGACAACCTGAGACAGCAAAGCTGAGAGATACATAGCAGCATGATTCATTGGACTGCGCTAGGACGTAGCAGTTGGTTGCTGGAAAGCAGAAAGAAGCTGCAGGTAAGATAAAGAGCCACCTGGTTGGTGTATAGTTTAGAGGAAGATGAGACTAAAAGCATATGGTAGCAAGGTGCTATATCTCCTGTATACTCAGATGACACATAGCTGCTGTAAGGACACCTGTCACCAAAAAGAAAGCTATTAACCTGCAGATTTTGGGTTAATCCGCAGGTTAATAGCGTTACTAATCTGCCCGGTGCTTGCACTTATCCAAATGCTGCTGGGAGAAATGCAACTTTTCTCTCCAAGGCAGCGTTAGGGTTTTGGTCAAGGGGGGGTGCTAGTGCAGGTTCAGTCACCGCTCTGAGTATGCAGAGCAGTGGCTGTAATGGCCCCCGACCATGATTAACAGCTGACACCAAAGCAGAGCCACTGTCAGTCAGGGCCGGGGATGCGGTTACAGCCGCCGCCCTGCATACCCAGAGCAGTGATTGAACCAGTGCTGGCGTTGCCTCCGTGACTGAAACCCGAACACTGCCAGGGAGAGTAAAGTACATTTTTTCACCTCAGCCTTCGGGTAAGTGTGGACATAACACTATTAACCTGCAGATTAACTCCACAACTGTAGGTTAAAAGTGATTTTTCTGGTGACAGGTTCCTCTTAAGCTGACCCTAAAAGACTTTAGGTGGTGACTTTAGACATACTTGCTGGATTAATCCACACAAACTAGTACAGAGGCAGCTGACCACAGTAGAAGGGAGAAAGGCCTGGCACTGGAGAGTAACTAGTGAGTAGTTAATGGAGGTGACTGGGCATCTTTAGATGTCAAATACAAATACACTGGCGCTCAACACTTCTTCCCACTGAGAACTGTGGGGCTGCTCTGTAAAAAACACCCAGCTGCTGGTAACTCCAGAATATGTGCCACTTCTGAAAGACCAAAAAGGAAGACTCAAAATAGATACCGCGCTCAGGTGTTTAAAATGAACTGCCTATGATAGCCCGAATAAAACACGAGAGTGTGTAATGATAAAATCCAGTGATGGTGGGCCCGAAGGTACCCACCAAAATACCTGTAAGTGATTATGAGAATGCACTGAACAGCAGGGTACCTGTCAGCTGCCCTGTACGGATATCAGTGCACAAAGGTTCCCTCAAAATATAAGTGTTGGTTCAAAGAACCCTTACCGTATGATGCCACTGATTGCACGCTGAGCACTTCCTGGTGTATATACAAGGGGGCGTGCAGACTATCGTAGGTGGTTGCGACGGGCGCACAGTAATCCTGCGGGTGACGGGCGACAGGTGGGCACACAGGTAGTGGTCCTGCGTGACCTGCGTGGGGTTAGGCTAGTAAGTGCAGAGCCAGAGAGCACCCCGGCCGAAGGCGTCCCTGGTTGCACTTAGAAACAAAGATGGCCGACGCTGCTAAGCAGCGTGTGACGTCACAGGCCTAAGGAGCCCTGCTGGGACCAAAAGGGTTGGTTTGCTTTTTGGTCCCGTACAGGGCAGCTGACAGGTACCCTGCTGTTCAGTGCATTCTCATAATCACTTACAGGTATTTTGGTGGGTACCTTCGGGCCCACCATCACTGGATTTTATCATTACACACTCTCGTGTTTTATTCGGGCTATCATAGGCAGTTCATTTTAAACACCTGAGCGCGGTATCTATATTTAGATGTCAATTATAACCTTGTTAAGTTATGATGTTGTCTTTGGAAAGAAGAAACTACAACAGCTATCTTTGGGTGCAATTGAAGACATGAATTCATTATGCTTATTACGTCCAAAAATTGAATTTAGTCAGTCTAATTTTATTTTTTCATGACAGATTTATAAGTTCCAAATTCAATTCTGTGTTACTCATAAGTTACTATGATCCTTATAAAGAACGGTTTCATAAGCACCTGAACACTCATCTAATCAGACAATTAGTATATAAATATCGTATAATTATAATCACATAAGGAAACCTTTGAAAAATATATTTTATGTGTATTTCCACATACATATAAGAAGATCTTGCATACTTGCGGTCATGTTAATCTCATCATGTATCTGTGACATCTCAGTTTAATCTACAGTACCTTAATACTGTGTAACAAATCCCACTTAGGAGCAGCCATGCACATCAGAAGACTTGGCTAGACCTGCCAGCTTTCCATCACAGAGGTGGCTATGTGATTGCCTCTTATTTGTAAGCATCTGAAAAGCGTCTTTGTGTTACATAAATGTAGTATATTATTACAGGCTTCCAAATTCTCTTTGATACTTTAGTCGTTTAGTTCTGGATGTCCTGTATATATACAGTGAAAGGGGAATTTTTGCATGTGTATAAGTAAAGTAAGTGATTTGCTGTGGAATCATTCAGCTCTCACTATGATGGGAACTGTAGACTTCTCTGCTAAAGTAGTTCAGCAGTGGTAGGAAAATGTTTAATGCAATAACCATATGCCAGATCAAAACTTCATATCTCAGTAGGATTTGGGAAGGATGCCACATGCACATTCTTTTCTTCGGCTAAAAGCATTCTGCTCTAATTATAGGTAAATGCAGTCAATAATTCATTCTGTTAAAATGGCTTTATTGTTGAATTCAGCATTTTGTATAGAAATGATAATTGTAATTTTTTGTAAATAAAAGAAACCAAAATATTATTAGAATTAATCTGATCATTGTACAGGAGAGTGGTTTGTGCCAACGAGCTATATTTCACATTTATAATTTTATAATTTTAACACACTTTTGACCTCATTCATCAAGACTGGCATTGTTCACGCCGCTCTTGATTAGGAGATGTCCTGGAGTCAAACACCTCTGTGTGCGCCTCGCCACAAATTCTGCTCCTGACTCTAAAGGTCTAAGATTTGTGGCATAGCGAAACAACGCTGCTCATCAAGAATTTGACTTGCGGCAGTCGCTGTCTTGCCCCAACTCTGTCCACTTTATCGGAAATGAGCAAAAATGGCATGAGAGCACCAAAACTTGCTAAGTCTTAACACAGCCTCGAGTTGTGCCAAAATTATGCAACTTTTCAAAGCTTTTTATGCTAGTTCTAGTCTAAAAGCTTTGATTAATTGGGCCCTTTGTATTTTATAAAATTTCTTTTACTTGAAGAGAATCTGTCAGAAGGATCAACCTTCCTAAGTCATCTACATGGGCATATAAGTCATAGGAAGCTGAATATAATGATACCTTGATATACAGTATGTGAACCGATTTCTTATTCCAGAGAAATCTACATTTTTTCCTTGTATGTAAATGAGATATTAAGATCTATGGACCGTACATAGATGTCTGCATACAGAGCTTATTTTAAATGTAAAGAGATGTTACCAGTGTGAAACCTGTAATGACTGAGAGTCTGCTATCCTGATCTCACTGTAGAGCTGTGTGCAATTATAACTAACACAGTACAGCAGAGCTAAACGTTGTTTTACTACAAACACATCTGCAGTTCTCCTCTCATAGTGTTATCAGCTTTGCTGCAGGGCTGTACTCAATTACAATACTGACGACACAACATTTAATCTTAATTGTCCAGATGTCTATTTTTAGTTGGTCAAGAACCATAGACTGTTGTCATATGAGTCTAAAACGTTAAGACTGCTGCTGTTTATAAGAGGCTGCTGTTTGACTCTTATATCAGCTTCTACAGCTTATTGTCTGCTGTCTTTGCACGACAGGGATGCATGGTCATTGAGCAATCGATGTTTGATAATATGTTGATTGACCATTCTTTGGGACCCTGTGGCTTGTTGACTTGCAAAACAGAGGAGGAAAAACTATGCAAATTGATTAAATATTCAAACAATGAAAGTTAAACTCATCCCACCTCTCCCCTGACCTGTGGTTGGTGACCTGAAACACAGATGTGGGTATAAAAAAAGATTTTTATTGTTCTGCAATGAGAATGAGACCACAACCAGGAACACTCAAAAGGACAGCAGCCAGGATATTATGGCTTCTTCACGAGGGACACAGATTTGACATTGTTCAGGATATCAGCCTAGAAGACCATGGCCTCAGCTGGAAGAACATAGATCGGCTTCACTGACCATCACTGGACCCATGGATACATTTGGGGAAGCCAGGATTTTGGACCCACCGGTCACCTGGTTCCATGGAGATGTTTGGACAAGACAGGTTGTGATCCTCTGGTCACCTGGCCTCGTACATGAATAGACTGTCAGCTTGCTAAGCTTGTCTTTACCTCCTCTCTGTGCGTACCACAAGTGGAAGCTCCGAAGTCACAGCGGCTCTAATCCTGGCAAGTCGGCGGAAGGGTGAGACTTGGGTAATTTGCTGGACTGTTTTGTATATTATTGTTTGAATTGTGGTTCCATAAAGTATTGCCACTCTGTTTTATCCTCACCCTGTGTTGTCTGAGTAGTATTATACCCACAGTAAATGGAGAGCGGGTGTTCAGTCCGATGAGTCCTGATCCATGCGGTCCCGGGCCAGCAGACAAAAGCACCCACTTACCCCCAATGTCTCTACAACAACTAACACTTCTTTAGCTTCCATATCATGGGCAGCCAGTATAAGAGCACTGTGAGAGAAGAACTACAACTGCACATGTGTTTGTAATAAGACAAAGTTCAGTTCTGCTGTACTGAGTTATAATTTATAATCACACACAGCTCTGCAGTGAGATCAGGAAAGCAGAATGTCAGTCATTACATGTTTCACCTCTCCCACAACCAGGGCTGCAACTAGAAATTTCGGGGCCCCATACTGGCTACATTTTCAGGGCCCCCTTGAGACTCCACCCAAGCCCCACCTCCACCCCTCGAACTGTCCACAGTACCCCCGGTCTCTCTTGGAAAAACTCCACTTCTCACCTATCACACATTAACAGTTCCCATCACCAGATCACACATATAGCCAGCAGCTTTTGATTTGGCCAAAAGATTTAAGCCACCACCATAACATGGTAGACACTTTCGGCTGGGCCCTACTCTACTGTAACCTACTAAATATTTCTTAAAATATACAATACAATTTAGGTATATATTTTTTATTTTTCAATTTTTAAAATGACTAATAATATAACATACAACGAACAAATACCACCGCACCATGTCCAGACCACATATTACCACCAGTGACCGAATAATATCACATACAAAGAACACATACCTCAGACACCATATTACCACCACAGTGATCGAATAATATCAAATACAGGGAACAAATACCACTGCACCATGACCAGACCACATATTACCACCAAAAAGTGACCAAATAGCACATACAAGGGACAAATACCGCAACACCATGTCCAGACCACATATTACCACCACATAGTCACTGAATACTACAATGCTGATGATCAGTAATAAAAAAACCACAATACTAATATCATCAGTGCCATTATACACAGGAGATCTGTACTTAGTATGCAGTGTCTGTGTACAGGTAATACAGTGATCACCAGTGATATTATACACAGGAGCTCTGTATATAATGTATAGGTAATACAGTGATCACTGGTGACATTATACACAGGAGCTCTGTATATAGTATACAGTGTATAATGTCAGTGTATAGGTAACACACTGACTCACCAGTGACGTCTCTAGGTGAAGTCCTTCATCTTTCATTCAGCACAGACCGCCGTCACTTCATCCAGCCAGGGCTCGTCTCTGCAGGAAATAACACAGTTATCTCGAGCTCCGCTTGCAGAACACATTACTTAATTTTTCCCAACTTCTACATTACACCACATGAAGAAAAAAAGGCGACATAGTATCACTCTACATAGTAACAGGACCACCCCCCATTTAAAACAGTATCCTCAAAAAATAAAATAAATACATGACTGCAGTAATAATATCCCTTAATTAACCCCTATGGTAATAATATTCCCCATCATGCGCCCCGTGTGTCATTCCTGGCTTCAGCCATATGTTCTCCCATCCTGCCCTCATGAGTATCCATTCTGCCCCATATGATCTCCCCATCCTGCCCCATCTGTCTCCATCGTATCCATCCTGCCCCACGATTCAATCCTGCCCCCATGTCTTTCATTCTGCCCCATGTCTCCAATCATGCCCTGTATCTCCATTCTTGCCCCACCTGTCTCCAGTCCTGCCCCCAGTGTGTCCAGCATTCTGCCCCCAGTGTGTCCAGCATTCTACCCCCAGTGTCTCCAGCATTCTGCCCCCCGTGTCTCCAGCATTCTGCCCCCAGTGTCTCCAGCATTCTGCCCCCAGTGTCTCCAGCATTCTGCCCCAGTGTGTCCAGCATTCTGCCCCCAGTGTGTCCAGCATTCTACCCCAAGTGTCTCCAGCATTCTGCTTCAGTGTCTTCAGCATTCTGCCCCCAGTGCTCCAGCATTCTGCCCCCATTGCTCCAGCATTCAGCCCCCAGTGTGTCCAGCATTCTGCCCCCAGTGCTCCAGCATTCAGCCCCCAGTGTCTCCAGCATTCTGCCCCCAGTGCTCCAACATTCTGCCCCAGTGTATCCAGCATTCTGCCCCCACTGCTCCAGCATTCTGCCCCCAGTATTTTACCCCCAGTGTCTCCAGCATTCTGCCCCCAGTGTCTCCAGCATTGTGCCCCAATGTGTCCAGCATTGTGCCCCCAGTGTGTCCAGCATTCTACGCCCAGTGTCTCCAGCATTCTGCCCCCCAGTGTCTCCAGCATTCTGCCCCCCAGTGTCTCCAGCATTCTGCCCCAGTGTCTCCAACATTCTGCCCCCAGTGTGTCCAACATTCAGCCCCCAGTGTGTCCAACATTCAGCCCCCAGTGTGTCCAGCATTCTGCCCCCAGTGCTCCAGCATTCTGCCCCCAGTGTCTCCAGCATTCTGCCCCCAGTGCTCCAGCATTCTACCCCAATGCTCCAGCATTCTGCCCCCAGTGTGTCCAGCATTCTGCCCCAGTGTGTCCAACATTCAGCCCCCAGTGTGTCCAACATTCAGCCCCCAGTGTGTCCAGCATTCTGCCCCCAGTGCTCCAGCATTCTGCCCCAGTGTCTCCTTCATTCTGCCCCCAGTGCTCCAGCATTCTGCCTCAGTGTCTCCTGCATTCTGCCCCCAGTGCTCCAGCATTCTGCCCCAGTGTGACCAGCATTCTGCCCCCAGTGCTCCAGAATTCTACCCCCAGTGTGTCCAGCATTCTGCCCCGGATCGCCGTTCTCAATAATAATAATAAGAAAAGTTCTTCTTACCTGGCCGCGCTCCCTCCACTCAGCTGAAGCGTGCACTTGCCGGCAACTGACACTGACATCAGACGCCGGCAACGTGTGCACTGCGACTGACGTCAGCTGCCAGCCTCCGATTGGCTGGCGGCTGTTAACTATTGATGTGTGGGCGCGTCAATAGTGTTGCCACAGCGCCGCTAAGGGCCCGGTTTTGCTTGCCGGTAGGGGCCCGGTGAGCAGATGAGATGGGGCCCGATGTGGGCCCCCTCTGCCCACCGGGCCCCATACGCCAGTCAGGGCAGTAATGCCCTGATGGCGACCCTGCCCACCAACCATTTTTCATTTAAAATAAGCTTTGAAGGAAGATTCTTGAGGAGATCTATACCCTGCCAATATATCTTAACAGCCCATTTATTTACTAAGAAAATGTCGCTTTCTCTAGGATAAGACATTGGATTGCAGATATTAAGGTTATTATTTTATTCAACTACAGTGTGGAAAAAAGTATTTAGCCAGCCACCAATTGTGCAAGTTCTCCCACTTAAAAAGATGAGAGAGGCCTGTAATTGACATCATAGGTAGACCACAACTATGAGAGTCAAAATGAGAAAACAAATCCAGAAAATCACCTTGTCTGATTTGGCAAGATTTATTTTGCAAATTATGGTGGAAAATAAGTATTTGGTCACCTAAAACATGCAAGATTTTAATCCCCTGATAGTGTTGTAATGAACTGTAGGATGGGGAGAATGCTATCAGGGACTTAGCACCTTCCTTCCAATTTATTTTACATCCATATCTAATGTTCTCCTCCTCCTCTCTCTGGTTCATAACTTAATTATAGGTCCCCCTTACTTCCATCCTAATTCCCCACCCCTCATTGTCTTTTCCCCCACCCCCTCATTGTCCTCTCCCCACTATCATTGTCCTTTCCCCACTCCCATCATTGTTCTCTCCCCACTCCTAACACTCTCCTCTCCCTACTCCCATCACTGTCTTTTCCCCACTCCCATCATTGTCCTCTTTCCACTCCCATATTTGTGCTCTCTCCACTCCCATCACTCTCCTCTCTCCACTCACATCAGTGTACTCTCCCCGCTCCCATCATTGTCCTTTCCCAACTCCCATCACTGTCTTCTATCCACTCCCATCACTCTCCTCTTCCCACTGCCATCATTGTCCTCTCCTCAGTGTATCGGGGAGAAAAACACATTCACCCCTCCGTCTGTTCCCCCACATCATTGATTCTTACTTCACCAGCAACTTTCTAAATGACACAAGCACGCACTGCATGCTAACGTTGTCATGCTGTGTGCACCTGTGTCATGGAGAAAGCTCCGGGTTGGAAGCTGAGGATGGGATCCTGCAGCTCCGCTGCCATTTTTTCTTGCAGGTAATGGAGCTGCAGGATCGATCTCTGCCCAGCACTCCACACATTATGAGGGTAATCTGGCCCCCCGGAGCCTCGGGCTTCGATAAACAGGCCAGATTGCCCTCATTATTAGACACACTGCCAGGGCCTCCCGTCCCCCACCAGACCCCGGTGCAACTGCACCAGCTGCTTGAGCTATATGTCCTCTCTTGTATATTTGTACAGATATAGATATATAATTTATTCAGGATGGGGGTACTGGTTCAAATCTTGCACAGGGGCCCATCAGACTCTAGTTATGCCACTGGGTAGGAGGAGCAGTGCTATTTCAGGAGGTAAGTATGCTATGTTTTACAGGGACTGTCAGCAGAATTTCACCTCTCCAAATATTTATGTACATGTAGCGCTTTCAAAGACAAGTCCAGCAATGCCTTTATATGCCAGTCCGTTCTGCCTTTACTGAGAAATCAGTATTGGAATTTATATGAAAATGAGGCTGTAGATCTGAAGCCTCTGTCACTCCAACTCTATTCCCCATCTGTCACGATTCCACGACTCACGATGTCCTAAGTACGCTGTGAGTGACAGCTCAGCCACCCTATAGGATCAAGGGCATGCTGGGCTGTCAGTATTGTGAGTGACAGCATAGTCATCCAATCTGAGGCAGTTGTATGATGGGCTGTCAGTATTGTGAATGACAGCCCAGCTGTCTAATATGGCCAGGTTTGTGGGGTTTCCTCCAGGTGTCACCCATTCAGAGTGATTACCTGGCTATTTAGCTGGCTTGCAATAATCAGAACATTGCCAGTTGGAGCATTGCTCTGTGCTCCTGCTTGACTGACGACTCTATTGCCTAAAGTCACACAGTATACAGGCTGAAAGTCTAGCAGAAGGAGGCGGAACTGGGCTGGGAATAGAGCTGGAGTGTCAGAGCGCTTTAGATCTACAGCCTCATTTGCATATGAATTCAAACTCTGATTTCTCAGTAATGGATGAACTGGACTGGTCGTATAATGGTATGGCTGGACTTGTCTTTGAAAGAGCTACATAAACATATAAGTACCTGTAGCTTGGGGGGAAATCCTGCTGACAGATTCCCATTAAGATGGTATTTCCCATCCTTTACTTTGGGGAAAACAAGGAGTTGATAGTTTGCATTTCACAATGCCCTTACATTTTAATACCAGGAAATAGGCACTGTAAAATGTATTTAGAAGCCAGGGAATACCCTATTGCCAAAATCAATGAGTGCCCAATCGATGTTGGATTATTCTGATACAGGAAATATATATATCTTTGTACCGTGTTAGCCAGTAGATAGAAAAATATTTAGACGTGAGAGTCCTCAGTGGTTGATACCTTTTAATGGCTAACTGAAAATATGGTAACAAATTGCAAGCTTTCATGACTATGCAGGTCCCTTCATCAGGCAAAAACTAATTCAAATTCTGAAGAATCACATATTTATACACAACAGAGCACAGAAATAATGTCATAGATAAGACAAGTGACGTGAAGCAGAATTATCATTATGTGAGAGGGATAGATATAGGTATTGGAACAGTTCATAGATAAGGAAGTCTTAATGTTTTATGATCCTCTGAATTGGTCTGGTTCTACGTTGTGATGACTCCACAAGGTCTGAAGAGCAAATTCCTTAAATGATGTAAAAAGACATAAATCCATGCGAAACATTCATTCCTGCACTGAGTGTGTCAAAGGTCATCATTAGTTTATATTTCCATACTCTTCTGTCTCTCTGAAATTTGAAATTACCTTTTAAAACAAGTAATTTCATGTCAATGATGCTATGATCGGGGAAACAAAAATGTTTTCTACTGGAAGGTCCATTCTTTTTTCTCTTATTGTGTGACGATGAGAATTCATCCTTGTTTTAAGTTTTTGACTCTGTCTCCCCCTCATACAGTGCCTCAGTTGGACATTTAGTACAAATAATTAAATACACCACATTAGATGTGATGCAGCTGAAGGTACCTGGGATCTTGTAGTCCTGATGTGAATTGGGGATCTTTATCTTGTCCATGGTCATTATAAATTATAAATAGACAAGTTTTACATTTTTCTGGTTGCAAGGAAGGGTTCCTGCAGCTGTTGGAGAGGACAGGGAGCTTCTGACAATGATGCTTCTTAAATTTGGGGGCTGCCTAAAACACAGTAGTGGGGGGTCTGGAAAAATGGATTGTAATCGGGCATCTTTTTGTAGTAAAGGTTGCAATTTCCATGCAGCTCTTCTTAGCACCTCCAGATTTGGATTGTAGGTGACTACTAGAGGCACCCGGTTATTTTCTTCTTTAGCTTTGTAATGTGGCAGGCGATTCCTTGATATTCTGGTGGCTCTGGTAATTTGGTTTTCAGTTGTTCTTGGATGGTAGCCCTGATTCAAAAAAGTCTTTTTGAGGCGACCAAGGTGTTTGTCTCTATCCATGGGGTTGGAATATATATGATTGTATCTGATGGCTTGGCTGTAGACAGAAGAGTTTTTTATGTGTTTTGGATGGAAACTGTCCCATCCTGAAGATTAGAAAAGTTCTGCCAAATAGTGAAAGCTGTAATATGATTGGTTAACATTGGTAACTCCACTATGTTTTGGCTAGACTATTTTAAAGCCAGATCGCTCACTTTTTTATGTCTTAAGCTAGTTATCTTGCAGAGCTAGACAGTATTAATACAAATAGATTCTGCTTCCATCTTTGCCAGATTCCAGGCCTACATAATTAACAAATTGGAAATATTACAAATTAGTTTATGTTTAACCCAAATCACCTGCTGACAAGGTTATGAATAACGTGTTTGGTGAGCTTAATAAAGATGGAAAATACATATTTACTATGATGTTTGCTATGTGACTAGATATGCATTGGCTTTATTAATAGTCTGTTTACTTGTTCTGTTAAGAGTCTTTGGAACCATATACAATAATAACACATCCTTTTTAAAAATTAGGAAAGAGTCCAGAAAAGTTTGATAAATACACCACAAACTGTTTTCTGACCAAAGAAAAGTGAACTTGAAAGAGTTTATAAAACAGTTCAAGAGTTCATAGCAAAGAAAAAGAAATTTATGAAGTCATATGGTTACAATATAACAGTGAATACTCTACGAGTTTATATTTTTAGTACTCTATAGCAATACCGTATATCTTGGGGTGTCCACATTGAACAAAGCTTTTTATTAGAAGAATGACCTGGTCACCAGGTCAACATAATAGCCAATTTGTCAGAAGTGCTTACTTTCAAGCAGGCCAAGTGACAAACAATACAGTCAGGAGCATGGAATAATAAACTGGTAAAGAAGCCAGGTCTGAGAACCCGTTGTTGCATAACTGATTTTTTAGATTGTCTTAACAGGGATTGTCCAGCCTTAAGCTACGAAGCTCCAGTCATTTTATGTGACTGCAGACTTGTGAATCCTCACATCGCACGCAATTTGCATTCTGAGGATTCTCGGTGCCTGTGCCAGGATCGGGCGGTGATATATATATTAATATTACTTTACACCTGCTATGTGATAGTTGCAAAAATGGTTATTTGTGACTTCTACTGTTGATACTCTGCACAATGCCCAAAAGCTTGTAACTCTTAGGCCGGGTGCACATGGTCAGTAATTGGCAGCGTTTTGGACGCAGCGCATGTCCACTGTGTTCAAAGAGCTGCCAGCTTTTGAACACAAGTGATTCCGAATGTGTTCACTGAACCGTGCGGAATCACCACGTCTAATACATTGTAAGGGTGAAATTTATCTTGCGGAGACTTGCGTTTCCGCAAGATAAATTAACATGCTGCAGTCTGGAAAGACGTGTCGCATGTCCGTCTCTGCAGGTAAGCCACTGGCGTCAGTGCATGCACAGTGGGGATGGGATTTCTTGAAATCCCATCCTCTATGCTGTAACATCTGGATGCTGTTGGATGCTGTGGATGTACACAGCATCCAATCCTCAGTGTTTACTGACTGTGTGCACGTACCCTTATTCTCAAGGGTCCAGTTAAACACTATAGCTGCTTGGATTTTTGGATTCTGGTTCTTACTGATTGGCAAACATAATCGCCATGCACACAGGAACTTACAGGAGCAACTCTGAGCACACACTTCCTATTTACCAAAATCTCCTTCTCCGGCTGTCTTAACCAATGATCTGACCCCCTTTGCTGTACAGGAACATGGGAAATGTTAAAGTTCCAGGTGTCACACCACTTATAAGTAGTGTTGAGCATTCCGATACCGCAAGTATCGGGTATCGGCCGATACTTGCGGGTATCGGAATTCCGATACCGAGATCCGATACTTTTGTGGTATCGGGTATCGGTATCGAAACAACATTAATGTGTAAAAGAAAGAATTAAAATAAAAAATATTGCTATACTCACCTCTCCGACGCAGCCTGGATCTCACCGAGGGAACCGGCAGCGTTCTTTTCTTAAAATGCCCGCTTTTCCTTCCTTCCGTGACGTCACGGCTTCTGATTGGTCGCGTGCCGCCCATGTGGCCGCGACGCGACCAATCACAGCAAGCCGTGACGTAATTTTCAGGTCCTTCTAGGCATTCAGTATTTTAAAATTACGTTCCGGCGTTATGATTGGTCGCGTCGCGGTCACATGGGCGACGCGACCAATCACAAGCCGTGACGTCACGGGAGGCTGGACACGCGTGCATTTTAAATGCGCGCGTGTCCAGCCTCCCGTGACGTCACGGCTTGTGATTGGTCGCGTCGCCCATGTGACCGCGACGCGACCAATCACAACGCCGGAACGTAATTTTAAAATCCTGAAGGACCTGAAATTACGTCACGGCTTGCTGTGATTGGTTGCGTCGCGGCCACATGGGCGACGCGACCAATCACAAGCCGTGATGTCACGGGAGGCTGGACACGCGCGCATTTTAAAATGCGCGCGTGTCCAGCCTCCCGTGACGTCACGGCTTGTGATTGGTCGCGTCGCCCATGTGACCGCGACGCGACCAATCACAAAGCCGGAACGTAATTTTAAAATCCTGAAGGACCTGAAATTACGTCACGGCTTGCTGTGATTGGTCGCGTCGCGGCCACATGGGCGGCGCGCAACCAATCACAAGCCGGGACTTCACGTAAGGAAGTTAAAGCGCGAATTTTAAGCAAACAACGCTGCCGGTTCCCTCGGTAAGGTGCAGGCTGCGTCGGAGAGGTGAGTATAGCAATATTTTTTATTTTAATTCTTTATTTTACACATTAATATGGTTCCCAGGGCCTGAAGGAGAGTTTCCTCTCCTTCAGACCCTGGGAACCATCAGGAATACCGTCCGATACATGAGTCCCATTGACTTGTATTGGTATCGGGTATCGGTATCGGATTAGATCCGATACTTTGCCGGTATCGGCTGATACTTTCCGATACCGATACTTTCAAGTATCGGACGGTATCGCTCAACACTACTTATAAGTCATCACTAAAGAAATGCAGAGTACGCAATCCCAAAAGGGAGAATTTTTGATAAATCCTTCCAGGAAGGGTCTATGCAATTTCACTCTTAGGGCTCATACTTGCAAGAAAAACAGACAAGTGCAATCCAATAAAAAATCGGATTGCACTTGGACCAATATTATTCAATGGGTGACATCTCATCTGTAATTTTTTTCTCAGCTGAAATCGGACTGAGAAAAAAATTGCAGCATGCTGCGATTTGCTGGGTACCTCGGACGAGACTCGACAATGCAAGTCAATTGGATGCAAGAAAAAACGCACAGCACTCACACCATGCGAGTGATGTCTGTTTTTTAAGGCACCGGTGTCCTTTGAAAAGCAGGTAATTCATATGCCGCTACTGTAAAAATCACACTGACAGGTTATAATAGAAAAGATAGAATAGAAAGGTGACATTAACCCCTTATTACCCCATATGCCACATCAACAGGGCAGTGGGAATAGAGAGGCTAAGTGCCACAATTGGTGCATCTTACAGATGCGCTTTTTGTGGGGTGGCTGGGGGCAGATGTTTTTAGCCAGGGGAGGCAATATCCATGGTCCCTCTCTAGGCTATAAATATCTGCCCTCAGTCACTGGCTTTTCCTCTCTGGAGCAGAAAATTGCGTGGGAGCCCACGCCAGTTTTTTCCGTGAAAACATTCTTTTATTAACCCCTTAATCCCATATGACGTACTATCCCATCGAGGTGGGGTGGGCCTTAATTCCCACCGACGGGATAGTACGTCATATGCGATTGGCCGCGCTCACGGGGGGAGCGTGGCCTATCGCGGCCGGGTGTCAGCTGACATCCGGCACTATGTGCCAGGAGCGGTCACGGACTGCCCCGGCACATTAACCCCTGGCACACTGCGATCAAACATGATTGCAGTGTTCCGGCGGTATAGGGAAGCATCGCGCAGGGAGGGGGCTCCCTGCGGGCTTCCCTGAGACCCCCGGAGCAACGCGATGTGATCGCGTTGCTCCGAGCGTCTCTTACCTCCTATCCCTGCAGGCCCCGGATCCAAAATGGCCGCGGGGCTGCATCCGGGTCCTGCAGGCACTACTTCCGGGTCCAGAGCAGGTGCTGGTAAGCCTGCAGCGCTGTAAGTCAGATCGCTGATCTGACAGAGTGCTGTGCAAACTGTCAGATCAGCGATCTGTGATGTCCCCCCCTGGGATAAAGTAAAAAAGTTTTTAAAAAAAATTCCACATGTGTAAAAAAAAATAAAAAATTCCTAAATAAATAAAAATATATATATTATTCCCATAAATACATTTCTTTATCTAAATAAAAAAAACCAATAAAAGTACACATATTTAGTATCGCCGCGTCTGTAACGACCCAACCTATAAAACTGTCCCACTAGTTAACCCCTTCAGTGAACACGCTATGAAAAAAAAAAAAAAGAGGCAAAAAACAACGCTTTATTATCATACCGCCGAACAAAAAGTGGAATAAAACACGATCAAAAAGACGGATATAAATAACCATGGTACCGCTGAAAACGACATCTTGTCCCGCACAAAAAGAGCCACCATACAGCAACATAAGGAGAAAAATAAAAAAGTTATACTCCTCAGAGTAAAGCAATGCCAAAATAATTATATTTTCTATAAAATAAAAAAGCGCCAAAACATAAAAAAATGATGAGGTAAGAAGCAGCTAGACAGCAATTAAGGGCTAGGCAGCAAAACACTGAAGGGAAAAAAAAAAAAAAAATTTCCTTTAAACACTTCTTTTTCTCCTGCTTCAGCCCAAACAATTAACACTTTGTGGGCCGGCTATACTGTCATGAATCCCAATGGCTAGGGATAGCAAGGGACAAGCAAAGTAATACAAAATATCGGACGAGCTCTAGGGTGATGGAACCTGGGCTGACCGCTGCCCTACGCCTGACAAACGCAACTAGAGATAGCCAGGGAGCGTGCCTACGTTGGTTCTAGACGCCACGCACCAGCCTAAGAGCTAACTAGTACTACAGAGAAAATAAGACCTCACTTGCCTCCAGAGGAATGAACCCCAAAAGGTACAGTTGCCCCCCACATGTATTGACGGTGAAATGAGAGGAAGGCACACACATAGAGATGATATATATAGGTTCAGCAAATTGAGGCCCGCTGTAAACTAGAAAGCAGAACGATACAAAAGGGGTCTGAGCGGTCAGCAAAAAACCCTAATCAAAAAAACCATCCTGAGATTACAAGAACCCATGTGCCAACTCATGGCACATGGGGAGAACCTCAGTCCACTAGAGCTACCAGCTAGCATAGAGACATAATAAGCAAGCTGGACAAAAAAACCAAACAACTGAAAATCAGCACTTAGCTTATCCTGAAAGATCTGGGAGCAGGTAGGCAGGAACCAAACAGAGCACATCTGAATACATTGATAGCCGGCAAGGGAATGACAGAAAGGCCAGGTAAAATAGGAAACACCCAGCCTCTGATGGACAGGTGGAAACCAAAGGCCGCAACCCACCAAAGTCACCCAGTACCAGCAGTAACCACCAGAGGGAGCCCACAAACAGAATCCACAACAGTACCCCCCCCTTGAGGAGGGGTCACCGAACCCTCACGGGAACCCCCAGGGCGATCAGGGTGAGCTCTATGGAAGGCGCGGACCAAATCAGTCGCATGAACATCGGAGGCGACCACCCAGGAATTATCCTCCTGACCATAACCCTTCCACTTAACCAAATACTGGAGTTTGCGTCTGGAAACACGAGAATCCAAGATCTTTTCAACAACATACTCCAATTCTCCCTCCACCAGCACCGGAGCAGGAGGCTCAACCGAAGGAACAACGGGCACCTCATACCTCCGCAACAACGACCGATGGAACACATTATGAATAGCAAACGATGCTGGGAGATCCAAACGAAAAGACACAGGGTTAAGAATCTCCGAGATGCTATAAGGACCGATGAACCGAGGCTTGAACTTAGGAGAAGAGACCTTCATAGGGACAAAACGAGAAGACAACCACACCAAATCCCCAACAAGAAGTCGGGGACCCACGCGGCGACAGCGATTAGCGAACTGCTGAGTCTTCTCCTGAGAGAACTTCAAATTGTCCACCACCTGATTCCAAATCTGATGTAGCCTGTCCACCACCACGTCCACTCCAGGACAATCCGAAGGCTCCACCTGACCAGAGGAAAAACGAGGATGAAACCCCGAATTACAAAAAAAAAGGAGAGACCAACGTGGCAGAACTAGCCCGATTATTAAGAGCAAATTCGGCCAGTGGCAAAAAAGCAACCCAGTCATCTTGATCAGCAGAAACAAAACACCTCAAATAAGTTTCCAAGGTCTGATTAGTTCGCTCCGTCTGGCCATTCGTCTGAGGATGGAATGCAGACGAGAAAGACAAATCAATGCCCATCTTGGCACAAAACGTCCGCCAAAATCTAGACACAAACTGGGATCCCCTGTCAGAAACGATATTCTCCGGAATCCCATGCAAACGAACCACGTTCTGAAAAAATAAAGGGACCAACTCAGAGGAGGAAGGCAACTTAGGCAAGGGCACCAAATGAACCATCTTAGAAAAGCGGTCACACACAACCCAGATAACGGACATTTTCTGTGAAACCGGGAGATCCGAAATAAAATCCATGGAAATGTGCGTCCAAGGCCTCTTTGGGATGGGCAAGGATAACAACAACCCACTGGCCCGAGAACAGCAAGGCTTAGCTCCAGCACACACTTCACAAGACTGCACAAAGGTACGCACATCCCTAGACAAGGAAGGCCACCAAAAAGACCTGGCCACCAAGTCTCTAGTACCAAATATTCCAGGATGACCAGCCAACACAGAAGAATGGACCTCGGAGATGACTCTACTGGTCCAATCATCCGGAACAAACAGTCTTTCTGGTGGACAACGATCCGGTTTATCCACCTGAAACTCCTGCAATGCACGTCGCAAGTCTGGGGATACGGCGGACAATATTACCCCATCCCTAAGGATACCAGTAGGCCCAGAGTCTCCAGGAGAGTCAGGCACAAAACTCCTGGAAAGAGCATCTGCCTTCACATTCTTTGAACCTGGCAGGTATGAAACCACGAAATTGAAACGAGAAAAAAACAACGACCAACGAGCCTGTCTAGGATTCAAACGCCTGGCAGACTCAAGGTAAATGAGATTCTTGTGATCAGTCAAGACCACCACACGATGTTTAGCACCCTCAAGCCAATGACGCCACTCCTCAAATGCCCACTTCATGGCCAAAAGCTCCCGATTACCCACATCATAATTGCGCTCGGCGGGCGAGAATTTTCTAGAGAAGAATGCACATGGCTTCATCACCGAGCCATTAGAACTTCTCTGTGACAAAACCGCCCCCGCTCCAATCTCGGAAGCATCAACCTCAACCTGAAAAGGAAGTGAAACATCTGGTTGACACAACACCGGAGCAGAAGAAAACCGGCGCTTAAGTTCCCGAAAGGCCTCCACGGCCGCAGGAGACCAATCAGCAACATCAGCACCCTTTTTAGTCAAATCAGTCAAAGGTTTAACAATACTGGAAAAATTAGCAATGAACCGACGATAAAAATTAGCAAACCCCAAGAACTTCTGAAGGCTCTTAACAGATGTAGGTTGTGTCCAGTCACAAATCGCCTGAAACTTGACGGGATCCATCTCAATAGTAGAAGGAGAAAAAATGTACCCCAAAAAAGAAATCTTCTGGACTCCGAAGAGACGCTTTGAGCCCTTCACAAACAGAGAATTGGCCCGCAGAACCTGAAACACCTTCCTGACCTGTAGAACATGAGACTCCCAGTCATCAGAAAACACCAAAATATCATCCAAATACACAATCATAAACTTATCCAGATATTCACGGAAAATATTGTGCATAAAGGACTGAAAGACTGACGGAGCATTGGAGAGTCCAAAAGGCATTACCAAATACTCAAAATGGCCCTCAGGCGTATTAAATGCGGTTTTCCACTCATCACCCTGCTTTATCCGCACCATATTATACGCACCGCGAAGATCTATCTTAGTGAACCACCTAGCCCCCTTAATGCGAGCAAACAAATCAGTCAATAATGGCAATGGATACTGATATTTGACTATAATCTTATTCAGAAGGCGATAATCTATACAAGGCCTCAGGGAACCATCTTTTTTTGCCACGAAAAAAAAACCTGCTCCCAGAGGGGACGAAGATGGACGAATATGTCCCTTTTCCAAGGACTCCTTAATATAATTCCGCATAGCAGTATGCTCTGGCAGTGACAGATTAAATAAACGACCCTTAGGGAACTTACTGCCAGGAATCAATTCTATAGCACAGTCACAATCTCTATGAGGAGGGAGCGAATTGAGCTTAGGCTCCTCAAAAACATCCCTATAGTCAGACAAAAACGCAGGGATCTCCGAAGGAGTAGATGAAGCGATAGAAATCGGAGGTGCATCATCATGAACCCCCTGACATCCCCAGCTTAACACAGACATTGTTTTCCAGTCCAGGACAGGATTATGAGTTTGTAACCATGGCAGACCAAGCACTAGTACATCATGTAAATTATACAGTACAAGGAAGCGAATCACCTCCTGATGAACGGGAGTCATGCGCATGGTCACTTGTGTCCAATACTGCGGTTTATTCATAGCCAATGGTGTAGAGTCAATCCCCTTCAGAGGAATAGGAACTTCCAGAGGTTCCAGACTAAAACCGCAGCGTTTAGCAAATGACCAATCCATAAGACTCAGGGCAGCGCCCGAATCCACATAGGCATCAACGGAAATGGAAGACAGTGAAAAAATCAGAGTCACAGACAAAATGAACTTAGGCTGCAGAGTACCAATGGCAAAAGATTTATCAACCCTTTTTGTGCGTTTAGAGCATGCTGATATAACATGAGCTGAATCACCACAATAAAAACACAATCCATTTTTCCGCCTATAATTTTGCCGTTCACTTCTGGACTGAATTCTATCACATTGCATAGTCTCAGGTGCCTGTTCAGAAGACACCGCCAACTGGTGCACGGGTCTGCGCTCCCGTAAACGCCGATCAATCTGAATGGCCATAGCCATAGACTCATTCAGACCTGTAGGCGTAGGGAACCCCACCATAATATCCTTAATGGCCTCAGAAAGACCATTTCTGAAGTTTGCAGCCAGGGCGCACTCATTCCACTGAGTAAGCACCGACCATTTCCGAAATTTTTGACAATATATTTCCGCTTCATCATGCCCCTGAGAGAGGGCTAATAAAGCCTTTTCAGCCTGAATCTCCAGGTTAGGTTCCTCATAGAGCAATCCCAATGCTAGAAAAAACGCATCCACACTGAGCAATGCAGGATCCCCTGGTGCCAATGCAAATGCCCAATTCTGAGGGTCGCCCCGCAGGAAAGATATTACAATCTTGACCTGTTGAGCAGGGTCTCCAGAGGAGCGAGATTTTAAAGAAAGAAACAATTTACAATTGTTCCTGAAATTCAGGAAGGTAGATCTATCTCCAGAAAAGAACTCTGGAATAGGAATTCTAGGTTCAGACATGGGAGTGTGAACAACAAAATCCTGTATGTTTTGAACTTTTGCCGCGAGATTACTCAGGCTGGAAGCCAAACTCTGGACATCCATGTTAAACAGCTAATATCAGAGCCATTCAAGGGTTAAGAGGAGGTAAGAAGCAGCTAGACAGCAATTAAGGGCTAGGCAGCAAAACTCTGAAGGGAAAAAAAAAAAAAAAATTCCTTTAAACACTTCTTTTTCTCCTGCTTCAGCCCAAACAATTAACACTTTGTGGGCCGGCTATACTGTCATGAATCCCAATGGCTAGGGATAGCAAGGGACAAGCAAAGTAATACAAAATATCGGACGAGCTCTAGGGTGATGGAACCTAGGCTGACCACTGCCCTACGCCTGACAAACGCAACTAGAGATAGCCAGGGAGCGTGCCTACGTTGGTTCTAGACGCCACGCACCAGCCTAAGAGCTAACTAGTACTACAGAGAAAATTAGACCTCACTTGCCTCCAGAGGAATGAACCCCAAAAGGTACAGTTGCCCCCCACATGTATTGACGGTGAAATGAGAGGAAGGCACACACATAGAGATGATATATATAGGTTCAGCAAATTGAGGCCCGCTGTAAACTAGAAAGCAGAACGATACAAAAGGGGTCTGAGCGGTCAGCAAAAAACCCTAATCAAAAAAAACATCCTGAGATTACAAGAACCCATGTGCCAACTCATGGCACATGGGGAGAACCTCAGTCCACTAGAGCTACCAGCTAGCATAGAGACATAATAAGCAAGCTGGACAAAAAACCAAACAACTGAAAATCAGCACTTAGCTTATCCTGAAAGATCTGGGAGCAGGTAGGCAGGAACCAAACAGAGCACATCTGAATACATTGATAGCCGGCAAGGGAATGACAGAAAGGCCAGGTAAAATAGGAAACACCCAGCCTCTGATGGACAGGTGGAAACCAAAGGCCGCAACCCACCAAAGTCACCCAGTACCAGCAGTAACCACCAGAGGGAGCCCACAAACAGAATCCACAACAGTACCCCCCCCTTGAGGAGGGGTCACCGAACCCTCACGGGAACCCCCAGGGCGATCAGGGTGAGCTCTATGGAAGGCGCGGACCAAATCAGTCGCATGAACATCGGAGGTGACCACCCAGGAATTATCCTCCTGACCATAACCCTTCCACTTAACCAAATACTGGAGTTTGCGTCTGGAAACACGAGAATCCAAGATCTTTTCAACAACATACTCCAATTCTCCCTCCACCAGCACCGGAGCAGGAGGCTCAACCGAAGGAACAACGGGCACCTCATACCTCCGCAACAACGACCGATGGAACACATTATGAATAGCAAACGATGCTGGGAGATCCAAACGAAAAGACACAGGGTTAAGAATCTCCGAGATCCTATAAGGACCGATGAACCGAGGCTTGAACTTAGGAGAAGAGACCTTCATAGGGACAAAACGAGAAGACAACCACACCAAATCCCCAACAAGAAGTCGGGGACCCACGCGGCGACGGCGATTAGCGAACTGCTGAGTCTTCTCCTGAGAGAACTTCAAATTGTCCACCACCTGATTCCAAATCTGATGTAGCCTGTCCACCACCACGAACCCATGTGCCAACTCATGGCACATGGGGAGAACCTCAGTCCACTAGAGCTACCAGCTAGCATAGAGACATAATAAGCAAGCTGGACAAAAAACCAAACAACTGAAAATCAGCACTTAGCTTATCCTGAAAGATCTGGGAGCAGGTAGGCAGGAACCAAACAGAGCACATCTGAATACATTGATAGCCAGCAAGGGAATGACAGAAAGGCCAGGTAAAATAGGAAACACCCAGCCTCTGATGGACAGGTGGAAACCAAAGGCCGCAACCCACCAAAGTCACCCAGTACCAGCAGTAACCACCAGAGGGAGCCCACAAACAGAATCCACAACAGGGGTGTGTCAGGGTTAGGGGTGTGGTTAGGGTTACCGTTGGGATTAGGGTTAGGGTTGTGTTTGGATTAGGGTTTCAGGTAGAATTGGGGAGTTTCCACTGTTCAGGCACATCAGGGGCTCTCCAAGCGCGACATGGCGTCCAATCTCACTTCCAGCCAATTCTGCGTTGAAAAAGTAAAACAGTGCTCCTTCCCTTCCGAGCTCTCACGTGTGCCCAAACAGGGGTTTACCCCAACATATGGGGTATCAGCGTACTCGGGACCAATTGGACAACAACTTTTGGGGTCCAAGTTCTCTTGTTATCCTTGGGAAAATAAAAATTTGGGGGGCTAAAAATAATTTTTGTGGGAAAAAAATGGATTTTTTATTTTCACGGCTCTGCGTTATAAACTGTAGTGAAACACTTGGGGGTTCAAAGCTCTCAAAACACATCTAGATAAGTTCCTTAGGGGGTCTACTTTCCAAAATGGTGTCACTTGTGGGGGGTTTAAATGTTTAGGCACATCAGGGGCTCTCCAAATGCGACAATGTGTCCCATCTCAATTCCTGTCAATTTTGCATTGAAAAGTCAAACGACGCTCCTTCCCTTCCGAGCTCTGCCATGCGCCCCAAACAGTTGTTTACCCCCACATAAGGGGTATCAGCGTACTCAGGACAAATTGCACAACAATTTTTGTTGTCCAGTTTCTTCTCTTACCCTTGGGAAAATAAAAAATTGGGGTGAAAAGATCATTTTTGTGAAAAAATATGATTTTTTATTTTTACGGCTCTGCATTATAAACTTCTGTGAAGCACTTGTTGGGTCAAAGTGCTCACCACACATCTAGATAAGATCCTTAGGGGGTCTACTTTCCAAAATGGTGTCACTTGGGGGGGGTTTCAATGTTTACGCACATCAGGGGCTCTACAAACGCAACATGGCATCCCATCTCAATTCCAGTCAATTTTGCATTGAAAAGTAAAATGTCGCTCCTTTCCTTCCGAGCTCTGCCATGCGCCCAAACAGTGGTTTACCCTGACATATGGGGTATCAGCGTACTCAGGACAATTTTTACAACAACTTTTGGGGTCCAATTTTTCCTGTTACCCTTGGTAAAATAAAACAAATTGGAGCTGAAATAAATTTTGTGTGAAAAAAAGTTAAATGTTCATCTTTATTTAACATTCCAAAAATTCCTGTGAAACACCTGAAGGGTTAATAAACTTCTTGAATGTGGTTTTGAGCACCTTGGTATTTTCTATCATATAGACCCCTCAAAATGACTTCAAATGAGATGTGGTCCCTAAAAAAAAAATGGTGTTGTAAAAATGAGAAATTTCTGGTCAACTTTTAACCCTTATAACTCCCTAACAAAAAAAAATGTTGGTTCCAAAATTGTGCTGATGTAAAGTAGACATATGGGAAATGTTACTTATTAAGTATTTTGCATGACATATTTTCACCAAATTTCCATTTTTTTCACAAATAAACGCAAGTTATATCGAAGAAATTTTACCACTATCATGAAGTACAATATGTCACGAGAAAACAGTGTCAGAATTGCTAAGATCTGTTGAAGTGTTCCAGAGTTATAACCTCATAAAGGGACAGTAGTCAGAATTGTAAAAATTGGCCCGGTCATTAACGTGCAAACCACCCTCGGGGCTTAAGGGGTTAAATACATACAGGTCCCAAATTTTACACACACATACTACTAACAGTATTAGTCACTGACATATACAAATCTAACTGTTCTGCAATTGGTTTACTGTATGTAAATCAACTCTTCTATCCTGTCAGCTTCGCAATGATTTCACAGAAGCCGACAAATGAATTATCGG
This sequence comes from Ranitomeya variabilis, assembly GCF_051348905.1. Classification (NCBI taxonomy): domain Eukaryota; kingdom Metazoa; phylum Chordata; class Amphibia; order Anura; family Dendrobatidae; genus Ranitomeya; species Ranitomeya variabilis. The sequence continues at coordinate 112,799,933 of NC_135237.1, read as the reverse complement.
CTATTCTGCTATCTATCTGTCTATGAAATATAAAGACATATATATATATATATATATATATATATATGTGTGCCACTGACACACATGATAGATAGATAGATAGATAGATAGATAGATAGATAGATAGATAGATAGATAGATAGAGATAGGGCTCATTTCCACTTGCGAGAGAAAAAACGGTCCGTAATCTGGACCGAAAAAACGAATGCAACGTATGCGATTGTCATGCGAGTGTCATGCGAGTGCAATGCGATTTTTAATTGCATCATCCGTATGACCTCGAGCGTGGGAAAAAGTTCCCAGGCTGCTGTTCATGAGGACATCCACCAGGGGGCGCATCACCGTGACTGAAGGTAACTATAGGTCATTGACCTACATTTCCTTCATTCCCCGGGGCTTACAAGCACGAGCACAGCTGCATTAGCAGGGCTCCTGCTTGTAAAATATTTTAACCCCTTCAGATGGATTACCTCGTGGGACGTGACAGGTCATCTGAAGGTATGTATATTGTTGGTTTATTATTTTTCCAAGCGAGGGTCATCACATGGATTGAGAGAGCAATAAAATATTAAAACAACCTGTGTGTTTATTTCATTAAAATACTTTTTAATCATGTGTGTGTTTTTTTAACCCTTTCATACAATTGGATTAATAATGGATAGGTGTCATAATTGACGCCTGTCCATTATTAATCTGGCTTAATGTCACCTTACAATAGCAAGGTGGCATTAACCCTTCATTACCCCATATCCCACCACTACACGGGAGTGGGAAGAGAGTGGCCAAGTGCCAGAATAGGCGCATCTTCCAGATGTGCCTTTTCTGGGGTGGCTGGGGGCAGATGTTTGTAGCCACGGGGGGGCCAATAACCATGGACCCTCTCCTGGTTATTAATATCTGCCCTCAGTCACTGGCTTTACTACTCTGGCGGAGAAAATTGCGCGGGAGCCCACACCAATTTTTTCCGCGATTTAACCCTTAAATTTAATAGCTACAGCGCCGAAATTTTGCACATACACACTACTAACATTTGTAGTGTGGAATATGCAAAAAAAAGGGGGATATGACATGGTTTACTGTATGTAAACCATGTCTCATATCCTGTCAGGTTTGGGAAGGAGAAATGAAAAGCCGGTAATTGAATTAGCGGCTTTAATGCTATCTTGCGCTGCATTAAATATAAATATACATATATAGGTGTCTCACTGACATATATATATGTATATATACCTATTCTATGTGTATATATATCTACTCTATTCTAACCTGTCAGTGTGATTTTACTGTACACCGCGCTGAATTACCTGCTTTTCAAAGGACACCGGTGTGTAAAAATCGGACAGAACTCGCATGGTGCGAGTGCTGTGCGATTTTTTTCTCGCACCCATTGACTTGCATTGGCGAGTCTCGTCCGAGACTCGCAGCAAATCGCAGCATGCTGCAATTTTTTTCTCAGTCCGATTTCGGCTGAGAAAAAATTCGCAAATGAAAAGACACCTATTGAATAACATTGGTCCGAGTGCAATCCGATTTTTTATCGGATTGCACTCGTCCGTTTTCCTCGCCAGTGGAAATGAGCCCATAGATAGATAGATAGATAGATAGATAGATAGATAGATAGATAGATAGATAGAGAGAGAGAAAAAAAAAAAAAAAAAGCCAACCAGCACTCCTAATGTGAACACGTGCAAAGCTGCAAGCTGCATCATATAGATAAAAATACACAGCAGCACATGTACATGAATCTAGGCCATGTGAAAACACAGACAAATATTCAATATGAATTATACTTCTGAAAAATATTTTTTTCACAAATTTTTTTTAAAAATTTTTTTTTCATAAAACTTACAGTAATAGATGAAATGAAGATTCTTAGCGCATAAATTGGCCAATTCATGTGTGCCCATTAACTACGGCAAGGTGATCTCCCTCTGATGGGTCCTACTCTACCGTACATGCCACTCTTTTGCCACCAGCCTACAACTATGGACAAAACATGTCACTCTGGGCTAAACCTACAATTTATGGGCAGGTAGAGTTGATTACCGCCAACTGCAAGGTCAATGGGAGGAGTGCAAGATCACCCTGGATGCAGCCACATCCAATAACTAAATAGAGAAAAAAAAAAGCCAACCAGCACTCCTAATGTGAACACGTGCAAAGCTGCAAGCTGCATCATATAGATAAAAAAAACACAGCAGCACATACAAATATTCAATATGAATTATACTTCTCAAATATTTATTTTTTTTCACAAATTTTTTCAAAAATTTTTTTTTTCATAAAACATACAGTAATAGATGAAATGAAGATTCTTAGCGCATAAATTGGCCAATTCATGTGTGCCCATCAACCATGGCAAGGTGATCTCCCTCTGATGGGTCCTACTCTACCGTACATGCCACTCTTGGGCCACCAGCCTACAACTATGGACAAAACATGTCACTCTGGGCTAAACCTACAATTTATGGGCAGGTAGAGTTGATTACCGCCAACTGCAAGGTCAATGGGAGGAGTGCAAGATCACCCTGGATGCAGCCACATCCAATAACTAAATAGAGAAAAAAAAAAGCCAACCAGCACTCCTAATGTGAACACGTGCAAAGCTGCAAGCTGCATCATATAGATAAAAAAACACAGCAGCACATGTACATGAATCTAGGCCATGTGAAAACACAGACAAATATTCAATATGAATTATACTTCTCAAAAATATTATATATATCTATGTATATATATATTATATATATCTATTACTGTAAAATTTTATGAAAAAAAATTTTGTTGAAAAAATTTGGGAAAAAAATATTTTTGAGAAGTATAATTCACATTGAATATTTGTCTGTGTTTTCACATGGCCTAGATTCATGTACATGTGCTGCTGTGTTTTTTTATCTATATATATATATACATATATATATATATATATATACCTATTCTATGTGTATATATCTATTCTATCTATTCTATTCTAACCTATTCTATACTGTACATGGCATCTGCCGGTTTTTAATCTTTCTCTCTCTTTCTCTCTCTTTCTCTCTCTCTCTCTCTATATATACAGTATATGGTTTGAAGATTATTTGGTTTTAAAGCGATGTTTACAGTAGTATTTTACAATATGATTTTAACATAAGCTTTTACATAGAGAGAACAGCTGTATGTTAAAGCTCATGTTAAAATCGCATTGCGATTGGATAGCAATCGCAAAGCACTCGGACGTAAATCGGATGCTAGGTGTGAAAATCGCATTGTACTCGCATGACACTCGCATGGCACTCGTCCATTTTTTTTGGTCCGGAAATCGGACCATTTTTTTTCTCACAGATGGGTATGAGCCCTTACAAGGCATAGCAGATGCAATAGTAGGCCAAGTCTGGTTAGCTGTCTGAGTCAACACTAGCAGAGATGTGCCAACACAATAGTATTTTATTTTGGTTTAATCATTTGACTCCTTTTTTTGTATTTAGTAGACACAATAAAGGAGACATATTGTTTTAAGCCCCAATCAGGCACAATCAGGAACAAAAAATAATGTAAATTCAGATGATGCTTTCCTTTATAGTACTTATTTAAGAAGAACATTCTCTGTAAAGTTTAGCTAAAAGGCATCTCTGTGCCTACCAATTTTTCCATTAGATCATTACCTTCTATCACCACAATTTATTCATCATACTGCTACTAATTATCAGTCCACTAGTCATTTTATGCCATGAAATTAAGTAGTGCCATACAGTTATAAGCAATCTAATAGACAGAGGGAAGCTGCTTTATAGTCACAGTGGACCCTCATACTTACTGGGCCCCTTTGCAGCTGCACAGTTTGCACCAATGACAAGAGGTAATCTCCATATCGAGACGAAAGAAGGTTTTACCGTCATTGCAGTAAGGCTTTCTTTATTGCAAGAGCAGCAGCACAATGGAAATCTGCCACACCAGGATGTGTGAATGTCTATCTTGAAAAACATAATATTACAGGTTATGACGAGTACTAGATTTCTCTAGATGGACCAGTGTTCCCAGGATGTCTGATAGGAATATTTGAAGTCGTTAAGGAATTTTTCCCACAATTTTGGCCGATTTGTAACTGCATGTTTCTCATTTGTCCTGATTCAAGTCAGGTTCTTCATCCACATCAGCTATAGCCATCTCCCTGTGCACGTTACATTACTATTGTAATCGAGGGTTCACCTCTGCTGTCTTTCCCTAAGGCTTATAAAGCAGCAACTCGACCAACAGCTTTGGAATGCCACCTGAATATTCAGGTATTTAGCGACCTCTCCATTGCTATCTCTCTGAGCTCCACCATCTGCCACAGACATGCCTCCTAGTTCTGCTACAACATCTGAACTCTGCTACGCCAACTGGACTCTGCTATATTCACTACGCGTCTCCTGACAAATCCAACTCTGCTACAACCACTAGAATCTGCTATATTCACCAAGTAACTGTTCTGACAAACCCAGCTCTACTGCAATCGCAGGACTCTTCTGCATTCACTGAATGAGTTTCTTGATAAACCCAACACTGCTGTGCCACTGGGCTCTGTTATATCATCGCAAGGTAGTCTCCTGATACACTGAGCTCTGCTGCTCCACTGAGTTCTACAAAATAACTGCTATATCTCCACCAAGTTTTCTAAACTCTGCTACATCTATAAGACTACTCGACTGTGCTGTTATCCTAAAACCTGGTCATATGTACAATACCTGTATGAGCAGGATTCAGAAAAGGAATGTCCATGTGGACACGCTGGACAGAAGGGCTCCTGTGTGCACAGCTCAAAAAAAGAGGGGTGGAGGCCTCCCCAGGCTTGTGGAAACAAGAAAACAATTATGTTATGGACATTCCTTTTCTGAATCCTGCTCATACAGGTATTGTACATATGACCAGGTTTTAAATACATCAGATAGGGATTACATACATTAGTTAGGACTGCTCTGATATGGGTATACCTTGGCGATTGGTAGAGCGGCTTAATATACATTTTTTGCAAAAAACATATCAACCAAATACCCTGTTTTTTCCATCATTTTACTAGCACTTGCTGTCCACTGTGATTTTTTTGCAATAGAGTGTTTTTGGTTTTACTGTGCTTTTTTGTGTTTTCAAGTCTCTTGGTGGTGTGAACATGTCTCTACTGGCTTGTTCACTGTGCGCGCAGCTCATGTGTTCTGGTTTTACATGTACCAGAGTCAGTAGATGATCACCGGAGATAACTCTCCAGCGATCACCTACACTACAGCGTTCTCGCAAACAGCTAATCAGCTGTTTGCGAGAACCAGACTAGTGACCGGAGATAAGTCCCGGTCACGTGCACGGCAGTTCTCGCAATAAGTTATCGCGAGAACTGCAGTGGACGAGGGACTTCCGGCGGCGGGACAGGTGAGCTGGCAGACATGCATAGTAATCTGCTTGTACGCAGTTTCTACGCATGTGACTAATCATTAGATGCAGTTTTACCGCATCTAATGATAGTCTATAGTACATTTACGGCATGGCGACGGAGTGTCGCCGCATTGTAAACGGACATGCTGCGTTCTGAAAAGACGCGCCACATGTCCATTTACGCGGGTCTGCTGCCTGCGTGTTTTACCGCATAGTGGAGACGGGATTTCATGAAATCCCCTCCACTATGCTGTAACATCTGGACGCTGCGTGTTTGATGCTGCGGCTCTAGGCAGCGTCAAACACACAGCGTTTCCTGAACGTGGAAACATACCCTAATGCTTGCAGTCTGGGGGCACTTAAGGGTTAACAATAGGAAGCCCTTTATTTTCTTTTCCCATCCACCCTGTCCTGTGCTTGTCTGCACCATTTCTCCAGTGCTCACAAACAGTCCACAGCTACTTCTCTCCTCCCACATGAGTCACAGTCTGATAAGCTGCCTGCAGGCACCAGTCAAGAAAGCAAAAAAAAAAAAAACTCGGCTCACTCATGCTGCAGAGCTGACTCCTTTCATTCACAGCAGGGAGCCGGCTCTTTGTATCGCTGACTCGTTCACGAACGACACATCACTAGCATGTGGGGGGTGGGGTGGCGAATGATGTTTTTTATACTTACTGCTGCCAGTTACTGCTCCAAGTCAGCCAGCAATGTGTGTGTCCGACTCCCAGCACAGCAGCCAGCAGGTCGTCAGGAGACAGGGCACTGCCTCTGCACCTCAGCCTGGGCCGGGTGGTAACAGTGAGTCACCTCACCTGCCGCTGGGCATGCTGCACGTTATACCTTGTTTGTGACACTGCACTGTCAGCTAGTGTCAGAGCAGGGATTGCAGGGAGAGTCAGCACCACGTGTTCTAACTTCTGACTGCCGCTCTGCCGCCCCGTCTTTAGGAATGCTCCGCCGCTTGAGGCAAAGTATTCAACTTGCCTCATGATAGCAGCGCCACTGATAAAGGTACACTAAGTGGCTGCATTAATTCAGTACTCAGCGGGAGTAATACTAGTGTTAACTGAGCACTCAATTGAGGCTTTAATTGAGCACTTAATAATGGAATGAATTGATCACTGGAGGGTCACTGGAAGGATAGACTTACACTGTTTTCATGGCTTTGCATTTCCGGGAAGAATAGGACCAGATGGAAGAGTGCAGAAATTGTGATTTCCCTTGTGGTATGCAAAGTAGTGAATACTTATGGAGATCACTAGCTGGCATTTGGAATCTTACAGGCTAGGCTGGGGAAGAAAGGTAGGTAAGCTTTCTACCTTCTGGAGGAGGACTACATAGTGCAGTCATAAAGTAAGGGAGCCCAGTTCAGCTAAATTATTTGCCAGCGTGTTTAACTACTTAAAAAATATCTATCACTTAATAAAAAATTGAGTTAAATACTTTGTTAAAAACCCTGAGCTCCTCTGATTCTGCTGCTGTGCATCACTCCATTGCAGCAATATACATAGTTGTTTTTTTAGAGCAGTGTGTGAAAACTCTGCTTGCAATCCAACTGGGCATGTCTACAGAGTCTTCTCTGGGGGTGTGCATTTTCACCCCACCCAAAAACTGCCAGAGCTCAGCAGCTGATCTTGTAGTCTAGCAGTGATTGGCAGCATTTGGTAGGGAGGGATGAAAGTGCAAATCCCCAGGGGAGACTCTGAAAAAATACCTAGTTGGACTGCGAAACAGTGATTTCACATGCTGTGCTCCAGATGCAACAAATGTGAATATCATTGCATCACTGCAATGGAGCGATGAATTGAAAACAGCGGCAGAGATTTTTACATGGCATTTAAATTGATTTTTTTTTAAGTCTTCTTTGAAAAATCAATATATATGGCTCATCCATATAGATATCTGCATAGATGAATATGTAAAAGCAAAAAAAAACGTTTTCCAAGAAATCATGGCTTGACAGTCACATTTGCTCAGTACTATTCATACATAATACTGAACTAGAAGTACCGTAACTCTTTTTTTAGTACATTTTAGTCACAGATTTGAAATCTTAGAAACTCTAAAATTATTAATAGGTATCTGTTCACAGCTAAATTCACACAAATTGCAATAACTAAATGCAAATACAAAATAATCTATGGCAACTGAAAAGCAAATAACTATCATTGTGTAGTGCATGGGAATTAGTTAATTATTATTACTAGGAAAAGCAGTATCAAATGTCAACATTTAACTGTAGCGTTTTATGACTAGTCACTTGTAAAGTTAGCTAAGGTATAGTAAAGGTTTATTAATTATTACATTAAGGTTTCTATGGCCCCATAAAGCCTTACATGAAAATATTACTTTTGATCATAGCCCCTGTGGTTAACCCCTTTCTGCCATTGGACGTACTATTCCGTCCATGTGGGGTGGGCCCTACTTCCCAAGGACGGAATAGTACGTCCAGCACGATCGGCCGCGCTCACGGGGGGAGCGCGGCCGATCGTGGCTGGGTGTCAGCTGCCTATCGCAGCTGACATCCGGCACTATGTGCCAGGAGCGGTCACGGACCGCCCCCGGCACATTAAGCCCTGGCACACCGCGATCAAACATGATCGCAGTGTGCCGGCGGCATAGGGAAGCATCGCGCAGGGAGGGGGCTCCCTGCGTGCTTCCCTGAGACCCCCGCAGCGTTGCTCCGAGGGTCCCCTACCTCCTTCCTCGCTGCAGGTCCCGGATCCAAGATGGCCGCGGCATCCGGGTCCTGCAGGGAGGGAGGTGGCTTACCGAGTGCCTGCTCAGTGCAGGCGCTGGTAAGCCTGCTTTGCTCTAAGTCAGATCGGTGATCTGACAGAGTGCTATGCAAACTGTCAGATCACCGATCTGTGATGTCCCCCCCTGGGACAAAGTAAAAAAGTTTAAAAAAAATGTCCACATGTGTAAAAAAAAAATAAAAAAAAAATTCCTAAATAAATAAATTAAAAAAAAAATTATTCCCATAAATACATTTCTTTATCTAAATAAAAAAAAAATCAAACAATAAAAGTACACATATTTAGTATCGCCGCGTCTGTAACGACCCCACCTATAAAACTATATCACTAGTTAACCCCTTCAGTGAACACCGTAAAAAAAAAAAAAACGAGGCAAAAAACAACGCTTTATTCTCATACCGCCAAACAAAAAGTGGAATAACATGCGATCAAAAAGACGGATATAAATCACCATGATACCGCTGAAAACGTCATCTTGTCCCGCAAAAAACGAGCCACCATACACCATCCTCAGCGAAAAAATAAAAAAGTTATAGTCCTCAGAATAAAGCGATGCCAAAATAATTATTTTTTCTATAAAATAGCTTTTATCGTATAAAAGCGCCAAAACATAAAAAAATGATATAAATGAGGTATCGCTGTAATCGTACTGACCCGAAGAATAAAACTGCCTTATCAATTTTACCAAACGCGGAACGGTATAAACGCCTCCCCCAAAAGAAATTAATGAATAGCTGGTTTTTGGTCATTCTGCCTCACAAAAATCGGAATAAAAAGCGATCAAAAAATCTCCCGTGCCCGAACATGTTACCAATAAAAACGTCAACTCGTCCTGCAAAAAACAAGACCTCACATGACTCTGTGGACTCAAATATGGAAAAATTATAGCTCTCAAAATGTGGTAACGCAAAAAATATTTTTTGCAATAAAAAGCGTCTTTCAGTGTGTGACGGCTGGCAATCATAAAAATCCGCTAAAAAACCCGCTATAAAAGTAAATCAAGCCCCCCTTCATCACCCGCTTAGTTAGGGAAAAATTAAAAAAATTTAAAAAATATTTATTTCCATTTTCCCATTAGGGCTAGGGTTAGGGCTAGGGTTAGGGCTAGGGTTAGGGCTAGGGTTAGGGTTAGGGCTAGGGTTAGGGTTAGGGCTAGGGTTAGGTTTAGGGCTAGGGTTAGGGCTAGGGTTAGGGTTGGGGCTAGGGTTGGGGCTAGGGTTAAGGCTCCATTTAGGTTTGGGGCTAAAGTTAGGGTTAGGGTTGGGGCTAAAGTTAGGGTTAGGGTTTGGATTACATTTACGGTTGGGAATAGGGTTGGGATTAGGGTTAGGGGTGTGTCTGGGTTAGAGGTGTGGTTAGGGTTACCGTTGGGATTAGGGTTAGGGGTGTGTTTGGATTAGGGTTTCAGTTATAATTGGCGGGTTTCCACTGTTTAGGCACATCAGGGGCTCTCCAAACGCGACATGGCATCCGATTTCAATTCCAGCCAATTCTGCGTTGAAAAAGTAAAACAGTGCTCCTTCCCTTCCAAGCTCTCCCGTGCGCCCAAACAGGGGTTTACCCCAACATATGGGGTATCAGCGTACTCGGAACACATTGGAGAACAACTTTTGGGGTCCAATTTCTCCTGTTACCCTTGGGAAAATACAAAACTAGGGGCTAAAAAATAATTTTTGTGGAAAACAAAATATTTTTTATTTGCATGGCTCTGCGTTATAAACTGTAGTGAAACACTTGGGGGTTCAAAGTTCTCAGAACACATCTAGATGAGTTCCTTAGGGGGTCTACTTTCCAAAATGGTGTCACTTGTGGGGGTTTCTACTGTTTAGGTACATTAGGGGCTCTGCAAACGCAATGTGACGCCTGCAGACCATTCCATCTAAGTCTGCATTCCAAATGGCGCTCCTTCCCTTCCGAGCCCTCCCATGCGCCCAAACGGTGGTTCCCCCCCACATGTGGGGTATCAGCGTACTCAAGACAAATTGGACAACAACTTTTAGGGTCCAATTTCTCCTGTTACCATTGGGAAAATACAAAACTGGGGGCTAAAAAATAATTTTGGGGGGAAATTTTTTATTTTTTATTTTCATGGCTCTGCGTTATAAACTGTAGTGAAACACTTGGGGGTTCAAAGTTCTCACAACACAACTAGATAAGTTCCTTGGGGGGTCTAGTTTCCAATATTGGGTCACTTGTGGGGGTTTTCTACTGTTTAGGTACATTAGGGGCTCTGCAAACGCAATGTGACGCCTGCAGACCAATCCATCTAAGTCTGCATTGCAAATGATGCTCCTTCCCTTCCGAGCTCTGCCATGCGCTCAAACGGTGGTTCCCCCCCAGATATCAGGTATCAGCGTACTCAGGCCGAATTGGACAACAATATATAGGGTCCAATTTCTCCTGTTACCCTTGGAAAAATACAAAACTGGGGGCTAAAAAATAATTTTTGTGGAAAAAAAAATATTTTTTATTTGCACGGCTCTGCGTTATAAACTGTAGTGAAACACTTGGGGGTTCAAAGCTCTCACAACACATCTAGATGAGTTCCTTAGGGGGTCTACTTTCCAAAATGGTGTCACTTGTGGGGGGTTTCAATGTTTAGGCACATCAGTGGCTCTCCAAACGCAACATGGCGTCCCATCTCAATTCCTGTCAATTTTGCAGTGAAAAGTCAAACGGCGCTCCTTCCCTTCCGAGCTCTCCCATGCGCCCAAACAGTGGTTTACCCCCACATATGGGGTATCAGCGTACTCAGGACAAATTGTACAACAACTTTTGGGGTCCAATTTCTTCTCTTACCCTTGGGAAAATAAAAAATTGGGGGCGAAAAGATAATTTTTGTGAAAAAATATGATTTTTTATTTTTACGGTTCTGCATTATAGACTTCTGTGAAGCACTTGGTGGGTCAAAGTGCTCACCACACCTCTAGATAAGTTCCTTAGGGGGTCTACTTTCCAAAATGGTGTCACTTGTGGGGGGTTTAAATGTTTAGGCACATCAGTGGCTCTCCAAACGCAACATGGCGTCCCATCTCAATTCCAGTCAATTTTGCATTGAAAAGTCAAATGGCGCTCCTTCCCTTCCGAGCTCTGTCATGCGCCTAAACAGTGGTTTACCCCCACATATGGGGTATCGGAGTACTCAGGACAAATTGTACAACATCTTTTGGGGTCCATTTTCTCCTGTTACCCTTGGTAAAATAAAACAAATTGGAGCTGAAGTAAATTTTGTGTGAAAAAAAGTTAAATGTTCATTTTTATTTAAACATTCCAAAAATTCCTGTGAAACACCTGAAGGGTTAATAAACTTTTTGAATGTGGTTTTGAGCACCTTGAGGGGTGCAGTTTTTAGAATGGTGTCACACTTGGGTATTTTCTATCATATAGACCCCTCAAAATGACTTCAAATGAGATGTGGTCCCTAAAAAAAAATGGTGTTGTAAAAATGAGAAATTGCTGGTCAAATTTAACCCTTATAACTCCCTAATAAAAAAAATTTTGGTTCCAAAATGGTGCTGATGTAAAGTAGACATGTGGGAAATGTTACTTATTAAGTATTTTGTGTGACATATCACTGTGATTTAATTGCATAAAAATTCAAAGCTGGAAAATTGAGAAATTTTCAAAATTTTCGCTAAATTTCCATTTTTTTCACAAATAAACGTAGGTAATATCAAAGAAATTTTACCACTATCATGAAGTACAATAAGTCACGAGAAAACAGTGTCAGAATCACCAGGATCCGTTGAAGCGTTCCAGAGTTATAACCTCATAAAGGGACAGTGGTCAGAATTGTAAAAATTGGCCCGGTCATTAACTGTTGTGAACTCTATTTTTGGGCTCCCTCTAGTGGTCACAAGCGGTACTGTGTAGTGTTGTCTTTCTGCAGGTTGGCAGCATCAGCTGGTTCGTTATCCTTGGTTGGTTTCCTATTTAGCTCACCTGGATACTCAGTTCCTTGCCTGCTCTCAATGTATTCAGGGCTCTTCAGATTCGTTGTGACTACCTTGCTCCCAGTCTCTCCAAAACAAGCTAAGTTTTTGTTTGTTTATTTTTTGATTATCAGCATTCATCATGTTTCTTGTCCAGCTTGCTAAAATGTGATTTCCTCGCTTGCTGGTTGCTCTAGGGGACTGAGTTTCTCCCCCCACACCGTTAGTTGGTGCGGGGGTTCTTGAAATCTCAGTGTGGATATTTTGTAAGGGTTTTTTACTGACCGCACAGACCCCTTTTCTATTTTCTGCTATCTAGTATTAGTGGGCCTCATTTGCTGAATCTGTTTTCACCCCTGTGTATGTGCCTTCCTCTTACCTCACCGTTATTATTTGTTGGGGGCTTCTATATCTTTGGGGATTATTTCTCTGGAGGCAAGTGAGGTCTTTCTTTCTCTCTAGGGGTAGTTAGTTCCTCAGGCTGGCTCGAGACGTCTAGGATTTTAGTCACGTTCACCGGCTACCTCTAGTGTGTTGGATAGGTTCAGATTTGCGGTCAGTCCAGTTTGCCACCTCCCTAGAGCTTGTCCTATGTTTTGTTACTTAGCTGGAGTTTTGTGATCCTCAACCACTAAGGATCATAACAGTAGAGCAGGCCCAAAAGTGTTTAATGCATCGCAGAAGTGGGATAAAAAGAAGACCTGAGTACATTTTTTTTTTCCTCCCGCTTTTCCTTTGCTGCAGTCTGTTTAGCTTCTTTCATCCCCTTGAACTCTGGGTGGTTTTGAGCTCAGCTGCAGACATGAATGTTCAGACTCTGGCTTCTAGTGTGGATCATCTTGCTGCACGGGTGCAAAGTATTCAGGATTTTGTTATTCATAGCCCTATGTCAGAACCAAAGATACCCATTCCTGAGTTGTTTTCTGGAGATAGATCTAGGTTTCTAAATTTTAAGAATAATTGTAAGTTATTTCTATCTCTGAGACCTCGTTCCTCTGGTGATTCTGCTCAGCAAGTTAAAATTGTTATCTCCTTGTTGCTTTGTGACCCTCAAGATTGGGCTTTCTCTCTGGCGCCAGGAGATCCTGCATTGCTTAATGTAGATGCATTTTTTCTGGCTCTTGGACTGCTTTATGAGAAGCCTAATCTTGAGAATCAGGCAGAAAAAGCGTTGCTGGCTATCTCTCAAGGTCAGGATGAAGCAGAGGTGTATTGTCAAAAATTTCGGAAATGGTCGGTGCTTACTCAATGGAATGAGTGTGCCCTAGCTGCAAATTTCAGAGAAGGTCTTTCTGAGGCCGTTAAGAATGTTATGGTGGGGTTTCCCACCCCTACAAGTCTGAGTGATTCTATGGCTTTAGCCATTCAGGTTGATCGGCGTTTGCGGGAGCGCAAATCTGCTCATCCTTTGGCGGTATTTTCTGAACAGAGACCTGAGTCTATGCAATGTGACCGAACTCTGACCAGAATTGAGCGACAAAGTCATAGACGTCAAAATGGGTTGTGCTTTTACTGTGGTGATTCTACTCATGTTATCTCAGCATGCTCTAAACGCTTAAAAAAAATCGCTAAACCTGTCACCATTGGTACTATGCAGCCTAAATTTATTTTGTCTGTTACTTTGATTTGTTCTTTGTCATCCTACCCGGTTATGGCTTTTGTGGATTCGGGTGCTGCCCTGAATCTGATGGATTTGTCGTTTGCCAGGCGCTGTGGTTTTGTCCTGGAGCCTTTGGAATTTCCTATTCCTCTGAGGGGAATTGATGCTACGCCATTGGCTGAGAATAAGCCTCAGTATTGGACGCAAATGACCATGTGCATGACTCCCGTACATCAGGAGGTGATTCGCTTTCTTGTTCTGCATAATTTGCATGATGTTGTCGTTTTGGGTCTGCCATGGCTGCAGGCTCATAATCCAGTTTTAGATTGGAAAGCTATGTCTGTGTCAAGTTGGGGTTGTCAGGGAATTCATGGCGATGCTCCGTTGGTGTCTATTGCTTCTTCCACTCCTTCTGAGGTCCCTGAGTTTTTGTCTGACTACCAGGATGTATTTGATGAGCCCAGGTCCAGTGCCCTGCCCCCTCATAGGGATTGTGACTGTGCTATAAATTTAATTCCTGGTAGTAAATTCCCTAAGGGATGACTTTTTAATCTGTCTATACCAGAGAGTGCCGCGATGCGGAGTTATATAAAGGAGTCTTTGGAGAAGGGACATATTCGCCCATCCTCTTCCCCTCTTGGTGCAGGATTTTTTTTTGTGGCCAAGAAGGACGGTTCTTTGAGACCTTGTATAGATTATCGTCTTCTGAATAAAATCACAGTCAAATTTCAGTATCCTTTACCACTATTGTCTGATTTGTTTGCTCGGCTTAAGGGTGCCAGTTGGTTCACCAAGATAGATCTCCGTGGTGCGTATAACCTTGTGCGCATTAAGCAGGGAGATGAATGGAAAACAGCATTTAATACGCCTGAAGGCCATTTTGAGTACTTGGTGATGCCTTTTGGACTCTCTAATGCTCCTTCTGTGTTTCAGTCCTTCATGCATGACATCTTCCGAGAATATCTGGATAAATTTATGATTGTTTATCTGGATGACATTTTGGTCTTTTCTGATGATTGGGAGTCCCATGTGAAGCAGGTCAGGATGGTGTTTCAGGTCCTGCGTGCTAATGCTTTATTTGTGAAGGGCTCAAAATGCCTCTTCGGAGTACAGAAGGTCTCCTTTTTGGGTTTTATTTTTTCTCCTTCTACTGTGGAGATGGACCCAGTCAAGGTCCAGGCTATTCATGACTGGACTCAGCCCACGTCTGTTAAGAGTCTTCAGAAGTTCTTGGGTTTTGCTTATTTTTACCGTCGTTTCATCGCTAATTTTTCTAGCGTGGTTAAACCTTTGACGGATTTGACCAAGAAGGGTTCTGATGTGACTAATTGGTCTCCTGTGGCCGTGGAGGCCTTTCGGGAGCTGAAGCACCGGTTTTCTTCAGCTCCAGTCTTATGTCAGCCAGATGTCTTTCTCCCCTTCCAGGTCAAGGTTGATGCTTCTGAGATTGGAGCAGGGGCTGTTTTGTCGCAGAGAAGCTCTGATGGCTCTGTGATGAAGCCATGTGCTTTCTTTTCAAGAAAGTTTTCGCCTGCCGAGCGGAATTATGATGTTGGTAATCGGGAGTTGTTGGCTATGAAGTGGGCATTTGAGGAGTGGCGACATTGGCTCGAAGGAGCTAAACATCGTGTGGTGGTCTTGACTGATCACAAAAATCTGATTTACCTTGAATCTGCCAAGCGCCTGAATCCTAGACAGGCTCGTTGGTCATTGTTTTTCTCCCGTTTCAACTTCGTGGTCTCATACCTGCCTGGTTCGAAGAACGTGAAAGCTGATGCACTTTCTAGGAGTTTTGTGCCTGACTCTCCGGGAGATTCTGAGCCGGCTGGTATTCTCAGAGAGGGAGTGATTTTGTCTGCCATTTCCCCAGATTTGCGACGAGTGCTGCAGAAATTTCAGGCGGATAGACCTGACCGTTGTCCACCAGAGAGACTGTTTGTCCCGGATAGATGGACCAGCAGAGTTATTTCCGAGGTTCATTCTTCGGTGTTGGCGGGTCATCCTGGGATTTTTGGTACCAGAGATTTGGTGGCTAGGTCCTTCTGGTGGCCTTCTTTGTCGCGGGATGTGCGTTCCTTTGTGCAGTCTTGTGGGATCTGTGCTCGGGCTAAGCCTTGCTGTTCTCGTGCCAGCGGTTTGCTTTTGCCTTTGCCTATTCCGAAAAGGCCTTGGACGCACATTTCCATGGATTTTATTTCGGATCTTCCAGTATCTCAGAAAATGTCTGTCATCTGGGTGGTGTGTGATCGTTTTTCCAAGATGGTCCATTTGGTGCCCTTGCCTGTTGCCTTCTTCCTCCGATTTGGTTCCTCTATTTTTTCAGAATGTGGTTCGCTTGCACGGCATTCCTGAAAATATTGTGTCTGATAGAGGATCCCAGTTTGTGTCCAGGTTTTGGCGGACTTTTTGTGCTAAGATGGGCATTGATTTGTCTTTTTCGTCGGCCTTCCATCCTCAGACTAATGGCCAAACCGAGCGAACTAATCAGACGTTGGAAACTTATTTGAGATGTTTTGTTTCTGCTGATCAGGATGATTGGGTGACTTTTTTGCCATTGGCCGAGTTTGCCCTTAATAATCGGGCTAGTTCTGCTACTTTGGTTTCGCCTTTTTTCTGCAATTCTGGTTTCCATCCTCGTTTTTCCTCGGGTCAGGTTGAGCCTTCTGACTGTCCTGGGGTGGATTCTGTGGTGGATAGGTTGCAGCAGATTTGGAACCATGTGGTGGACAATTTGAGGTTGTCACAGGAGAAGGCTCAGCGCTTTTCCAACCGCCGCCGCGGTGTGGGTCCCCGACTTCGTGTTGGGGATTTGGTGTGGCTGTCTTCTCGGTATGTTCCTATGAAGGTCTCCTCTCCTAAATTCAAGCCTCGCTTCATCGGTCCTTATAAGATCTTGGAAATCCTTAACCCGGTGTCTTTTCGTTTGGATCTCCCAGCATCGTTTGCCATTCATAATGTGTTCCATAGGTCTTTGTTGCGGAGGTATGTGGTACCTGTGGTTCCTTCTGTTGAGCCTCCTGCTCCGGTGCTGGTCGAGGGCGAATTGGAGTACGTGGTGGAGAAGATTTTGGATTCTCGTATCTCTAGACGGAGGCTTCAATATTTGGTTACGTGGAAGGGCTATGGTCAGGAGGATAATTCCTGGGTTGTCGCCTCTGATGTTCATGCGGCCGATTTGGTTTGTGCCTTCCACGCGGCTCATCCTGATCGCCCTGGGGGTCTTGATGAGGGTTCGGTGACCCCTCCTCAAGGGGGGGGTACTGTTGTGAACTCTATTTTTGGGCTCCCTCTAGTGGTCACAAGCGGTACTGTGTAGTGTTGTCTTTCTGCAGGTTGGCAGCATCAGCTGGTTCGTTATCCTTGGTTGGTTTCCTATTTAGCTCACCTGGATACTCAGTTCCTTGCCTGCTCTCAATGTATTCAGTGCTCTTCAGATTCCTTGTGACTACCTTGCTCCCAGTCTCTCCAAGACAAGCTAAGTTTTTGTTTGTTTATTTTTTGATTATCAGCATTCATCATGTTTCTTGTCCAGCTTGCTAAAATGTGATTTCCTCGCTTGCTGGTTGCTCTAGGGGACTGAGTTTCTCCCCCCACACCATTAGTTGGTGCGGGGGTTCTTGAAATCTCAGTGTGGATATTTTGTAAGGGTTTTTTACTGACCGCACAGACCCCTTTTCTATTTTCTGCTATCTAGTATTAGTGGGCCTCATTTGCTGAATCTGTTTTCACCCCTGTGTATGTGCCTTCCTCTTACCTCACCGTTATTATTTGTTGGGGGCTTCTATATCTTTGGGGATTATTTCTCTGGAGGCAAGTGAGGTCTTTCTTTCTCTCTAGGGGTAGTTAGTTCCTCAGGCTGGCTCGAGACGTCTAGGATTTTAGTCACGTTCACCGGCTACCTCTAGTGTGTTGGATAGGTTCAGATTTGCGGTCAGTCCAGTTTGCCACCTCCCTAGAGCTTGTCCTATGTTTTGTTACTTAGCTGGAGTATTTTGTGATCCTCAACCACTAAGGATCATAACATTAACGTGCAAACCACCCTTGGGGGTGAAGGGGTTAAACATAGAATCATAGAATGTTAGAGTAGGAAGGGATCTCCAGAGTCATCGTGTGCAACCACCTGCTTAATTGAAGGTCAACCGGTCTGAAATTAGCAGGTTTGGCCCAGTTTCGTCAAATGTGAATGGGGGCCTTATCAGATATATTGATAACTTTTATGTCAAGTTGCACCTTAACTCCTTCATGACCTTTGATGTACTGGTATGCCAAGAGTCATGTACCTGCCTTTGATGCAGGCTTACAAGCCAATTTAATCAGCCATTGTGTGCCTTTTAACAGCTACAGGTGGAGCGGAGCTCAGCCCACAGTAATTGACCTGTCAAATCTTGCTGTTAATCTATGACAGTCGCATTTAACAGGCGCCAGTTGAAGAGGGGTGAGTCATTCCATGTCATGTGATCATGAGGCGCTGATAGGTTGTCATGACAGCCTGGAGTCTGCTGATGACCCCCGTGCCTGTCATTATGATCCTCGTGTGAAATAAGCTCGAGATTTTAGAAATACTGATGACCTGATGCACCACTATATATTGAACAAGTGATCAGACGATTGCAGCTTCAAGTCCCCCAAGGGGACTAACAATCATAGTAAAAAGTGAGAAAAAATATGAAAAAAAACCCATAAAAGTTCAAATCACCCCATTTTGGCCCATTAAAAATAAAACAGTTAAAAAAAGTTAAAGCACACATATTTGCTATGGCTGAATTTGTAAAAGTCTGGTCTATCACAATATAAAATAAATGAATCAAATTGGTAAAAAACGTAATGAAAAAATGAAAAGAATTAAGGTTTTTTGGCTGTCGCAACATTGCAATAAAAACTCTCATTCGGCTATGTGGACGAAAGATTAAAAAAGTTATGGCTCTTGGAAGAAGGGCAGGAAAAAATGAAAATGAAAAAAACAAACGGAAAAGCGCAAAGTAACAAACGTGTTAATTAGACATTGAGGACCTACACGTTTACCTAAAATAGTAGGAAATCATTTAGACATGCAAAAACAAAAAATCATGAAATCACAAATATTTTCACTAAAATTTTCCAATATATTATTTGACACTGTGGTGTGGAATCCATGTTAGGTTTTTTTTACATATGGCAGATTTGATGAATTAATTTCTGAGACTGTGCCATATATCATAAAAATGTATACTATGCTATCTCAGTATCACGCAACATGTAGGAAAGGCTAAGTGCAACACGAAGGGATAAGGGAAAGAGAACCAAACACTGGGGAAGGGGGCAGAGGAGACCCCTATACAGATCTAATGTTACCCTGTCTGCCCTATCATCCCTATATAGGTTCCACACCTATCGCCAAGCAGGATACCTAATCCTTGCCTGACCCTGGCGATAGACCCTGCATCGGGAAGGACAGGATCAGTACTAGTCAATCCCCACTACCGCTAAAGACAGATGGGATACACAAACAAGGGGGAACACTTAGCTTGAGTAGAATCAGAGAGAAACACGGACGTCCTCCAAGCACCAGAGAGGAAGATAGCCGACTGCTATAGCTCCAAGCCCCAACAGGGAACTGGAAATAGAAATATCAACCGCACCTTTCCAGCAGCCATTTGGAAGTTATAAATACCCCGGTCCAGGTCTGTCAGCTAAAGCCAGGGGAAGGCTGCCACTAGGTCAAAGAGTCACAAGGCCCAGGAAGAAGTCTGCAAAGCAAACTGCTGAGACTTTCCGCAGTTAGATGCACAGCGACGGTCTGCAGCCTCTGACACACCCGTGACACTCAGCCTGCCATATTAACATATATAATACATGTGCAGAAGGGACAGATAATGATTTTTGCTTCAAGTATAGCCTTCTCCACGTGGTTGGATAATAAAAAGCACTTGGTGAAACATCTGGTGTAATTGATAATGAGCAAAAGTATTTATTTATATATTGTCTATGTGTAATACGCCACTCATTTCAAATACATATGTGCTCAAAATATTCTATATACTTTAGTTTGTGGCTGTTAAATCGGTAGGTAAAAAAGCTTTGCTTGCAGATATCGTCAGTGTTGTATGGTGGAAAATAAACCATTTTGGTTTGGCTTCTTTTTCAGCAGTATATAACAAACTGTGTGTGATGCAAAATACAATCACAATATCTCAAAAAACAGCAGAGAACAAAGAGCTTAGTCCAATTATTCTACATATACCACTAATGAGGTAACAATGAAAAACTTGTGCTGTTTTAAGATGCCAATATTTAAAAACAAATTGTTTTTGCATTATACTTGTGCTACTTTATAGCACACTTTTAGTAAACCTGTACTTTTATATCAAGACATATAGAAATAGTAGTAACTTTCTAATATCACTAATCATTCTAGAGAATAAACCCGTAGGACTCATTCAGATGTCTGATTTTCACGTATGAGTGCTATCTGTGATTTTCACAGATAGCACTCGTTCCTTGATAGTTTATGGGGTCATTCACATGTTCGTGACTTATTGCAGACAAGTAAAGACAAGTCTGATTTTAATCCGAGAATCAGATCAAAATCAGTAATACAAGTCAATGGGTCAGTGAAATATTCAGACCACACTCGGATGACATCCGAGCACAATTCAATTTTCACTGACTGTCAGAATGGAGAAGGTGGTGAAACATTTAGTTTAATTTCTCCACGTACAAGAATAATTGATGACACAAAGACCACACTCTGATTAAACTATGATCAAAGTCTGTTTAAACAAAGATCAAAGTCTGCTCACAACAATCAGTCAGTGGTTCTCACACATGGAAAAACTGGACGTGTGAATGAGCCCTTACCATTTACATTCAGTTTTGTTGTTAAGTTTTTGAACTCCTCAAGGTTTTTGCAGGCTTTCTGCTCCAAAGGCTCCTACAAAATTAATTGGGAAAACAACCCTTAGCAATATTAATGCAGAAATCTGTCATTCTACCACATTCATATGAATAAGGTTTGCAGAATTACTTGCACATGCAAAAACAACCCAATTAAGATTTCAGTTGCAGAAATTTCTAAAACCAGTCATATATACGGTGGTGCTTGAAACGTGTGGACCCTCCAGAAGTCCTAAAAGCAGATAACGAGGGCCACATCAAGCTGGGTCAAAAATCCTAAACTTTTTTATTGAATGATACAATATTATATGACTTTGAGTGGAAAAAGTATGTGAACCTTTGTGTTCAGTATTTGGTATGACCTCCTTGTGTAGAAATAACTTTAAATATTTCCAATAACTGTTGATTAGTTCTGCACATCAGCTTGGAGTAATTTTAGCCCATTACTCCATTTCCTCCATACAAAAAAAACTTCAACTCTGTTATGTTGGTGGGCTTTCTCCCAAGAAACTGCTTGCTTCAGGTCCTTCCACAACATTTTTATAGGATTATGGTCAGGACTTTTTTGTGGCCATTCCAAAACTTTAACTATATTGATCTTTAACCATTCGTTTTGAAAAACAACATGTGTGCTTTGGGTTGTTGTTTTGCTGCATGACCCACATTCTCTTGAGATTCAGCTAATGGGCAGATATCCTGATATTTTCTATTTTCCTTTACAATTTGTTGGTATAATTCAGATTTCATTGTTCCATTATTGATGACAAGCTGTCCTGACCCCTGATGCAGCCAAAAGGCCCAATGTTATGACCCCAATGGCGAGGGTCTCAGAGGAACGTGGAAGTCTGCAGAATACAAAAATCCAGCTCATAGGGCAGTGGTAGCTGGGTTGACCATATATCTACTCCTAACGCCAACACTAGAAGTAGCCGGGGATCATTCCTACGTTGATTCTAGATGACACGCTCCAGCCGGAGAATCTAGCTACCCCTAGTAGAGGAAAACAAAAGACCTTTCTTGCCTCCAGAGAAGGGGACCCCAAAGCTGGATAGAAGCCCCCCACAAATAATAACGGTGAGGTAAGAGGAAATGACAAACACAGAAATGAACCAGGTTTAGCACAGAGAGGCCCGCTTACTGATAGCAGAATAAAGAAAGGTAACTTATATGGTCAACAAAAACCCTATCAAAATCCACACTGGAAATTCAAGAACCCCCGAACCGTCTAACGGTCCGGGGGGAGAACACCAGCCCCCTAGAGCTTCCAGCAAAGGTCAGGATATATATTTGGAACAAGCTGGACAAAAATACAAAACCAAAACAAAATAGCAAAAAGCAAAAAGCGGACTTAGCTGATATAACTGGAACCAGGATCAGTAGACAAGAGCACAGCAGACTAGCTCTGATAACTACGTTGCCAGGCATTGAACTGAAGGTCCAGGGAGCTTAAATAGCAACACCCTTAACTAACGACCCAGGTGCGGATAAAAGGAATGACAGAAAAACCAGAGTCAAAAAACTAGTAACCACTAGAAGGAGCAAAAAGTAAATTCACAACAGTACCCCCCCCTTAGTGAGGGGTCACCGAACCCTCACCACGACCACCAGGGCGATCAGGATGAGCGGCATGAAAGGCACGAACTAAATCGGCCGCATGAACATCAGAGGCGACCACCCAGGAATTATCCTCCTGACCATAGCCCTTCCACTTGACCAGGTACTGAAGCCTCCGCCTGGAGAGGCGAGAATCCAAGATCTTCTCCACCACGTACTCCAACTCGCCCTCAACCAACACCGGAGCAGGAGGCTCAGCAGAAGGAACTATAGGCACAATGTACCGCCGCAACAAGGACCTATGAAATACATTGTGAATAGCAAACGACACAGGAAGATCCAGACGAAAAGATACAGGATTAAGGATTTCCAATATCTTGTAAGGCCCAATAAAACGAGGTTTAAATTTGGGAGAGGAGACCTTCATAGGAACAAAGCGGGAAGAAAGCCATACCAAATCCCCAACGCGTAGTCGGGGACCCACACCGCGGCGGCGGTTGGCAAAGCGCTGAGCCCTCTCCTGTGACAACTTCAAGTTGTCCACCACATGATTCCAGATCCGCTGCAACCTATCCACCACAGAATCCACCCCAGGACAGTCAGAAGGCTCCACATGACCCGAAGAAAAGCGAGGATGGAAACCAGAGTTGCAGAAAAAAGGCGAAACCAAGGTGGCGGAACTAGCCCGATTATTAAGGGCAAACTCAGCCAACGGCAAGAATGTCACCCAATCGTCCTGATCAGCAGAGACAAAACACCTCAAATAAGCCTCCAAAGTCTGATTGGTTCGCTCCGTCTGTCCATTAGTCTGAGGATGGAAAGCAGACGAAAACGACAAATCAATGCCCATCCTACTACAAAAGGATCGCCAGAATCTGGAAACGAACTGGGATCCTCTGTCTGACACAATATTCTCAGGGATGCCGTGCAAACGAACCACGTTCTGGAAAAACACAGGAACCAGATCGGAAGAGGAAGGCAGCTTAGGCAAAGGAACCAAATGGACCATCTTTGAGAAGCGATCACATATCACCCAGATAACGGACATGCCCTGGGATAGCGGAAGATCAGAAATGAAATCCATGGAGATATGTGTCCAAGGTCTCTTCGGGACAGGCAAGGGCAAGAGCAAACCGCTGGCACGAGAACAGCAAGGCTTAGCTCGAGCACAAGTCCCACAGGACTGCACAAATGACCGCACATCCCTTGACAAGGAAGGCCACCAAAAGGACCTGGCCACCAGATCTCTGGTGCCAAAAATTCCCGGGTGACCTGCCAACACCGAGGAATGAACCTCGGAAATGACTCTGCTGGTCCACTTATCCGGGACAAACAGTCTGTCAGGTGGACAAGACTCAGGCCTATCAGCCTGAAATCTCTGCAACACACGTCGCAGATCCGGAGAAATAGCTGACAAGATAACTCCATCTTTAAGAATACCAACAGGATCAGCGACTCCAGGAGCATCAGGCACAAAGCTCCTAGAAAGAGCATCGGCCTTCACATTCTTTGAACCTGGTAAATACGAGACAACAAAATCAAAGCGGGAGAAAAACAATGACCAGCGGGCCTGTCTCGGATTAAGGCGTTTAGCAGACTCGAGATACATCAGATTTTTGTGATCAGTCAAGACCACCACACGATGCTTAGCACCCTCGAGCCAATGACGCCACTCCTCAAATGCCCATTTCATGGCCAACAACTCCCGATTGCCCACATCATAATTTCGCTCGGCAGGCGAAAACTTCCTAGAGAAAAAGGCACAAGGTTTCATAACAGAGCAACCAGGGCCTCTCTGCGACAAAACGACCCCTGCTCCAATCTCTGAAGCATCCACCTCAACCTGAAAGGGAAGTGAGACATCGGGCTGGCACAAAACAGGCGCCGAAGTAAACCGGCGTTTCAACTCCTGGAAAGCCTCCACGGCAGCAGGAGCCCAGTTAGCTACATCGGAGCCCTTCTTGGTCATATCCGTCAAAGGTTTCACAATGCTAGAAAAATTAGCGATAAAACGACGGTAGAAGTTAGCGAAACCCAAGAACTTCTGTAGACTCTTAACTGACGAGGGCTGAGTCCAATCAAGAATAGCTCGGACCTTGACTGGGTCCATCTCCACAGCAGAAGGGGAAAAAATGAACCCCAAAAAGGGAACCTTCTGTACACCAAAGAGACACTTTGAGCCCTTGACAAACAAAGAATTTTCACGCAAAATTTTAAAGACCAACCTGACCTGCTCCACATGCGAATCCCAATTATCAGAAAAAACCAAAATATCATCCAGATAAACAATCAAAAATTTATCCAGATACTTCCGGAAAATGTCATGCATAAAGGACTGAAAAACTGAAGGCGCATTGGAGAGCCCAAAAGGCATCACCAAGTACTCAAAATGACCTTCGGGCGTATTGAATGCGGTTTTCCATTCATCACCTTGCTTAATGCGCACAAGGTTGTACGCACCACGAAGATCTATCTTGGTGAACCACTTGGCACCTTTAATCCGGGCAAACAAGTCAGACAACAGCGGTAAAGGATACTGAAATTTGACAGTGATCTTATTTAAAAGCCGATAATCAATACAAGGTCTCAAAGATCCGTCCTTTTTTGCCACAAAAAAGAATCCCGCACCAAGAGGGGAAGAAGACGGACGAATATGTCCTTTCTCTAGAGACTCCTTGATATATGAACGCATAGCGGTATGTTCAGGTACCGACAGATTAAACAGTCTTCCCTTAGGAAATTTACTGCCTGGGATCAAATCTATAGCACAGTCACAGTCCCTATGAGGAGGCAGTGCACTGGACTCAGACTCACTGAAGACATCCTGATAATCAGACAAATACTCCGGAACTTCCGAAGGCGTAGAAGAAGCAATAGACACAGGCAGGGAATCCCCATGAATACCACGACAGCCCCAACTTGAGACTGACATAGCCTTCCAGTCCAGGACTGGATTATGGGTCTGTAACCATGGCAGCCCTAAAACAACCAAATCATGCATTTTATGTAAAACCAGGAAACGTATCACCTCGCGGTGTTCAGGAGTCATGCACATGGTAACCTGTGTCCAATACTGCGGTTTATTTGCTGCCAATGGCGTAGCATCAATACCCCTAAGAGGAATAGGATTTTCTAATGGTTCAAGAGTAAAACCACAGTGCTTAGCAAATGACAGATCCATAAGACTCAGGGCAGCACCTGAATCTACAAACGCCATGACAGGAAAAGACGACAGTGAGCAAATCAAAGTTACAGACAGAATAAATTTAGGTTGCAAATTACCAACGGTGACAGGACTAACAACCTTAGCTATACGTTTAGAGCATGCTGAGATAATATGTGTAGAATCACCACAGTAGTAGCACAAGCCATTCCGGCGTCTATGAATTTTCCGCTCATTTCTAGTCAGGATTCTATCACATTGCATTAAATCAGGTGTCTGTTCAGACAACACCATGAGGGAATTTGCGATTTTTCTATCACATTGCACCGAATTAGGTGTCTGTTCAGACAACACCATGAGGGAATTTGCGGTTTTGCGCTCCCGCAACCGCCGGTCAATTTGAATAGCCAGTGCCATAGTATCATTCAGACCTGTGGGAATAGGAAAACCCACCATAACATTCTTAATGGCTTCAGAAAGGCCATTTCTAAAATTAGCGGCCAGTGCACACTCGTTCCAATGTGTCAGCACGGACCATTTCCGAAATTTTTGGCAGTACACTTCAGCCTCGTCCTGCCCCTGAGACATAGCCAGCAAGGCCTTTTCTGCCTGAATCTCAAGATTGGGTTCCTCATAAAGTAAACCGAGCGCCAGAAAAAACGCATTAATATCAGCCAATGCCGGATCTCCTGGCGCCAGCGAAAAAGCCCAATCCTGAGGGTCGCCCCGTAAGAACGAAATAACAATTTTTACTTGCTGAGCAGAGTCTCCAGATGAACAGGGTCTCAGGGACAAAAACAATTTACAATTATTCACAAAATTCCTAAACTTAAACCTGTCTCTGGAAAACAGTTCAGGAATCGGTATTTTAGGTTCTGACCTAGGATTACTGATAACATAGTCTTGTATGCCCTGCACACGAGTAGCCAGCTGGTCCACACTTGTAATCAAGGTCTGGACATTCATGTCTGCAGCAAGCATAGCCACTCTGAGGTAAAGGGGAAGAAGAAAAAAAAAAACTCAGAATCTTCTTTCTTATAATCCCTCTTCTGCAATGCATTAAACATTTAATACTGGCCTGGCAAACTGTTATGACCCCAATGGCGAGGGTCTCAGAGGAACGTGGAAGTCTGCAGAATACAAAAATCCAGCTCATAGGGCAGTGGTAGCTGGGTTGACCATATATCTACTCCTAACGCCAACACTAGAAGTAGCCGGGGATCATTCCTACGTTGATTCTAGATGACACGCTCCAGCCGGAGAATCTAGCTACCCCTAGTAGAGGAAAACAAAAGACCTTTCTTGCCTCCAGAGAAGGGGACCCCAAAGCTGGATAGAAGCCCCCCACAAATAATAACGGTGAGGTAAGAGGAAATGACAAACACAGAAATGAACCAGGTTTAGCACAGAGAGGCCCGCTTACTGATAGCAGAATAAAGAAAGGTAACTTATATGGTCAACAAAAACCCTATCAAAATCCACACTGGAAATTCAAGAACCCCCGAACCGTCTAACGGTCCGGGGGGAGAACACCAGCCCCCTAGAGCTTCCAGCAAAGGTCAGGATATATATTTGGAACAAGCTGGACAAAAATACAAAACCAAAACAAAATAGCAAAAAGCAAAAAGCGGACTTAGCTGATATAACTGGAACCAGGATCAGTAGACAAGAGCACAGCAGACTAGCTCTGATAACTACGTTGCCAGGCATTGAACTGAAGGTCCAGGGAGCTTAAATAGCAACACCCTTAACTAACGACCCAGGTGCGGATAAAAGGAATGACAGAAAAACCAGAGTCAAAAAACTAGTAACCACTAGAAGGAGCAAAAAGTAAATTCACAACAGCCCAAACCATCATACTACCAAAATATTTCACAGATAGTTTGTGTCACGCTGCTGCAATGCAGGTAGGTGCAGGCTCCATTAGAAGGCAGTAGAGTGGAAGCAGGACTGCACCTATGCAGATCTGGCCTGCAGTGCAGCAGTGAGGCCACCACAGGTGGCAGCAGAATACGCAAAACTTTTGAGTGCCACTGTATAAGCATGCATCTGTATTTTAATAACTCTTATATTTAATAGCCATTTTTCAGCCACATAATTGCACAAAATAGAAAATTCTGTGTTTTTTTTAAAAAAGTACTGTATATACTCGAGTATAAGCCGAGAATTTCAGCCCATTTTTTTAAGGCTGAAATTTCCCCTCTCGGCTTATACTCGAGTCATACCCAGGGGTCAGCAGGGGAGGGGGAGCAGCAGCTGTGTAATAATACTCACTTGCTCCTGGCGCGGTCCCTGCACGTCCCTGGTTCTCCGGGTGCTGGCAGCTTCTTCCTGTAGTGAGCGGTCACATGGTAACGCTCATTACAGTAATGAATATGGACCCGGCTCCACTCCCACAGGGGTGGAGCCGCATATTCATTACTGTAATGAGCGGTACCATGTCACCACTCACTACAGGAAGAAGCTGCCGGCACCAGAGAACCAGGGACTGTACCGCGCCAGAAGCAGGTCAGTATAATGCAGTGCGCGATATTCACCCGTTCCACCGACGGCTGCCACTGCGTCTTCCCCATCCTCTGCAGTGATGCTCAGGTCAGAGGGCGCGGTGATGCGATTAGTGTGCACGTCGCCCTCTGCCTGAACGTCAGTGCAGAGGACGGGGAAGACGCAGCGGTGGCCGTCGGTGAAATGCGGACCAGTGAACCTAGCAAGTGTCGGGGGCCTGAGAGGTGAGTATGTAAAATTTTTTTTAAATCGCAGCAACAGCATATGGGGCAAATGTCTGTATGGAGCCATGTGCAGCGATATAAGGGGCAAATATCTGTATGGGGCCATGTGCAGCATTATATAGGGCAAATATCTGTATGGGGCCATGTGCAGCATTATATGGGGCAAATATCTGTATGGGGCCATGTGCAGCATTATATGGGAAAAATATCTGTATGGAGCATCTTATGGCGCCATGTGCAGCATTATATGGGGCAAATATCTCTATGGAGCCATGTGCAGCATTATATGGGGCAAATATCTCTATGGAGCATCTTATGGGGCCATGTGCAGCATTATATGGGGCAAAAATCTCTATGGAGCATCTTATGGGGCCATAGTCAGCATTTGTGGAGCATTATACGGGGCAAATGTCTGTATGGAGCATCTTATGGGGCCATAATCAACATTTGTGCAGCATTTTATGGGGCAAATGTCTGTAACATCTAGATAAGTTCCTTGGGGGGTCTAGTTTCCAAAATGGGGTCACTTGTTGGGGGTTTCTACTGTTTAGGCACATCAGGGGCTCTGCAAATGTAACATGACGCCCGCAGACCATTCCATCAAAGTTTGCATTCCAAAACGTCACTACTTCCTTTCCGAGCCCCGACGTGTGCCCAAACAGTGGTTCCCCCCACATATGGGGTATCAGCGTACTTAGGACAAACTGGACAACAACTTTTGGGGTCCAATTTCTCCTGTTACCCCTGTGAAAATAAAAAATTGTGGGCTAAAATATAATTTTTGAGGAAAGAAAAATTATTTTTTATTTTCACGGCTCTGCATTATAAACTACTGTGAAGCACTTGGGGGTTTAAAGTGCTCACCGCACAACTAGATTAGTTCCTTGGGAGGTCTAGTTTCCAAAATGGGGTCACTTGTGGGGGAGCTCCAATGTTTAGGTACCCAAGGGCTCTCCAAACACGACATGGTGTCCACTTACGATTGGAGCTAATTTTTCATTCAAAAAGTCAAATGGCGCTCCTTCCCTTCCGAGCCCTGCCATGTGCCCAAACAGTTGCTTACCCCCACATGTGAGGTATCGGTGTACTCAGGAGAAATTGCCCAACAGATTTTAGGATCCATTTTACCCTGTTGCCCGTGTGAAAATGAAAAAATTGAGACTGAAATAATTTTTTTGCAAAAAAAAGTACTTTTTCATTTTTACGGATCAATTTGGCAGCACCTGGGAGTTTAAAATGCTCACTATGCATCTAGATAAGTTCCTTGGGGGGTCTAATTTCCAAAATGGGGTCACTTGTGGGACAGCAACAATCTTTAGGCACACAGGGGCTCTCCAAACGCGACATGGTGTCCACTAAAGAATGGAGCCAATTTTTCATTCAAAAAGTCAAATGGCGCTCCTTTCCTTCCGAGCCCTGTTGTGCACCTAAACAGTGGTTCCCCCCACATATGGGGTATCGGCGTACTCAGGACAAATTACACGATAACTTTCAGGGTCCAGTTTCTCCTTTTATCCTTGGGAAAATAAAAAAATTGCTGCTAAAAGATAATTTTTGTGACTTAAAAGTTAACTGTTTATTTTTTCCTTCCATGTTGCTTCTGCTGCTGTGAAGCACCTGAAGGGTTAATAAACTTCTTGAATGTGGTTTGGAGCACCTTGAGGGGTTCAGTTTTTAGAATGGTGGCAATTTTGGGTATTTTCAGCCATATGGACCCCTCAAACTGACTTCAAATGGGGGGTTGGCTGCTAAAAAAAATGGTTTTGTAAATTTTGTTGTAAAAATGAGAAATCACTGGTAAAATTTTAACCCTTATAACTTCCTAGAAAAAAAAATTGTTTCCAAAATTGTGCTGATGTAAAGTAGACAAGTGGGTAATGTTATTTATTAACTATTTTGTGTCACCTAACTGTCTGGTTTAACAGAATAAAAATTCAAAATTTGAAAATTGCGAAATGTTCAAAATTTTCACCAAATTTCTATTTTTTTCACAAATAAGCACAAAAATTATCAACCTTAATCTACCACTAACATGCAGCCCAATATGTCACGAAAAAACACTCTCAGAACCGCCAGGATCCGTTGAAGCGTTCCTGAGTTATTACCTCATAAAGGGACACTGGTCAGAATTGCAAAAAATGGCCAGGTCATTAAGGTCCAAATAGGCTGGGTCATGAAGGAGTTAATGTCTGAATGGCTGGGGCAACAAGGGAAAATGTAAAATAACAAGTTAAAGGAGTTTTCCAGCACTTTTATATTGTAGAACTATCTTTCAGAAAGGTCATCAATATAAGATCTGAGGAAGTCCTACAACCAGAACCCCCTCTAATCATCTATTATCACCTCTGTCAGTGGCCAGATGTATGACCAGAACAGCTCAGCTTCATACACTGTTTAGTGACTACTGACGGTACTGCTGCTCTGGTGCTATTGAAAAGAATAATAGTGTTAAGAGTTCCATACTGCTCCAAACACTGTTACATCTTTCCGCTGGTAGAGGTGATAACAGCTGATTGGTGGGGCTGCTGGAAATTTTACTCCCACTAATGTAATATTGATGACCTATCCTAAAGAAAAGTCTTGAACACAAAAGTACTGGACAGCCCCTTTAAAGCCTGAAGATGTGGAAGCCATCAGAAGGAAACAGGGAGAATTTACTTAAATGGACATTTAAAACTGCAATCTTAAGCCAGAACCTGCTGTTTTAAAATGCAACAGCGTCCAGCATGTCACTTTAGTAAAGATCGTTTTTTTTTGCTGGATAGCACACTTGTCATCCAACTGTAAGGGGGTGCACGGTGAAGAATGAGCTTCCTCGTCATTATGTGGCATTTGTGACCGGAGATTGCAACCTAACATCCAAACTGAACCCAGCGGCACCGAAAGATGGGGAACTGTTTCAGGAACGAAGGATCAAAAGAGAGCACAAGGTCAGGTGATTCCTGTGACACAGTTACCTGATATAAAAAGCCGGAGTGACAAGGCGGGAAGTCAGTTGGCGCCAACAAGTGGGACATCTATGCCGAGAGAGTCTCCGGGACACACTTGGAGATCGAGACAGGTGGCGCTTCGTGAATCAGTGAGCGAGATTCGGATGACGCCAGTCAAGGCCTTGGATTCAGCCTACTCTGGTCAAGACAGAAGACTCAGCTTTTATTTATCACAGCCCAATAGTCAAGTTTCACAGGTTAAACTCATAAAAAATCATGAAGCACATTGTTCCATTGCGGCCGAGAGCAGAAGAGTAAAGCTCTCCCAAAATTAGTGCCCAGACTCACTGGGTCAACAGGACAACTCCAATAACCATAGAACAAGACAACAAAATGTAGTATAAAAATCCCCAAAAACATAGTAATCATGAAAAAAGAGACTTTATTAATACAGATATACATATGAATTAATAGATAACAAACATTGTAACCCAAACAGTGAGGAAATATGGAGGAGACATGAAGGTATGCTGGATTTAGGTAGGAAAAGCAAAGTACATCCTGAGCAAGCTACACATTAGTGACCATCATAGCACAGTACTACCCACATGGCAAAAGGAGTTCAGTGACATCTCCCAATAGACTGGTCGTTCATGCATGCTTACCCATAGGTAAAAGGACGGCAATCCCACTAGGACCCAGCAGCCCCTTGACGCGCGTTTCACGGTCCAGCTTTATCAACCCCTTTTGATAAAGCTGGATGTTGAAACATGCGTCAAGGGGCTGAGTCAAGAGCAGGCGCCGGAAAGCCTCCTTCACTGCCTATCAGATCACTGATCTGACACAGCGCTATGCAAAGTGTCAGATCAGTGATCTGATGAAATAAAGTGATGTCCCACCCTGAGACAATGTTATAAAGTGTAAAAAAAATAGAATGTACTGTATAAAAAAAATAAATTAATATTTTTCAATAAATCCATTTATTTATGTAAATAAAAGAAACAAAAGTACACATATTTGGTATTGCCGCGTACGTAACAACCCGCTCTATAAAACTATCCTACTAGTTAACCCCTTCAGTGAACACCACAAAAAAATAAATAAAAAAGAGGCAAAAAACAATGCTTTATCATCATACTGCTGAACAAAAAGTGCAATAAAATGTGATCAAAAAGACGGATATAAATAACCATGGTACCGCTGAAAATGACATCTTGTCCCGCAAAAAAAAAGCCACCATACAGCCTCATCAGCAGAAAAATAAAAAAGTTATAGCTCTCAGAATAAAGCGATGCAAAAACAATTATTTTTTATAAAATAGTTTTTATTGTGTAAAAGCGCCAAAATATTAAAAAAAGATATAAATAAGGTATCGCTGTAATCGTACTGACCCAAAGAATAAAACTATTTATCAATTTTAGCACACGCAGAACGGTATAAACGCCCCCCCTAAAAGAGATTCAGGAATTGCTGGTTTTTGTTCATTCTGTCTCACAAAAATCGAAATAAAAAGCAATAAAAAAAAAATGTCATGTGCCCGAAAATGGTACCAATAAAAACGTCAACTCGTCCCGCAAAAAACAAGACCTCACATGACTCTGTGGACCAAAATATGGAAAAATTATAGCTCTCACTATGTGGTGATGCAAAAACTATTTTTTGCAATAAAAAGTGTCTTTTAGTGTGTGAAAGCTGCCAATCATAAAAATCTGCCAAAAAAAGCTATAAAAGTAAATCAAACACCCCCTTCATCACCCCCTTAGTTAGGGAAAAATAATAAAATTTTAAAAAATGTATTTATTTCCATTTTCCCATTAGGGTTAGGGTTAGGGTTGGGGCTAAAGTTAGGGTTAGGGTTGGAGCTAGTTAGGGTTAGGGTTGAGGGTAAAGTTAGTGTTGGGGCTAAAGTTAGGGTTAGGGTTGGGGTTAGGGTTGGGGCTAAAGTTAGGGTTAGGGTTGGGGCTAAAGTTAGGGTTACGGTTGGGGCTAAAGTTAGGGTTAGGGTTGGGGCTAAAGTTAGGGTTAGGGTTCAGGCTAAAGTTAGGGTTAGGGTTGGAGCTAAAGTTAGGGTTAGGGTTGGGGCTAAAGTTAGGGTTTGGATTACATTTGCAGTTGGGATTAGGGATAGGGATGTGGTTAGGGTTATGGTTGGGATTAGGGTTAGGGGTGTGTTTGGGTTAGGGTTTCAGGGGCTCTCCAAATGCGACATGGCATCCGATCTCAATTCCAGCCAATTCTGCGTTGAAAAAGTAAAACAGTTCTCCTTCCCTTCAGAGCTCTCCATGCGCCCAAACAGGAGTTTACCCCAACATATGGGGTACCAGCGTACTCAGGACAAATTGGACAGCAACTTTTGGGGTCCAATTTCTCCTGTTACCCTTGGGAAAATACAAAACCGGGGTCTAAAAAATAATTTTTGTGGAAGAAAAAAGATTTTTTATTTTCACGGCTCTGTGTTATAAACTGTAGTGAAACACTTGGGGGTTCAAAGTTCTCACAACATATCTAGTTAAGTTCCTTGGGGGGTCTAGGTTCCAATATGTGGTTTCTACTGTTTACGTACATCAGGGGCTCTACAAATGCAACGTGACACCTGCAGACCAATCCATCTAAGTCTGCATTCCAACACAGCGCTCCTTCCCTTCCGAGCTCTGCCATGTGCCCAAACGGTGGTTCCCCCCACATATGGGGTATCAGCGTACTCAGGACAAATTGGACAACTACTTTTGGGGTCCAATTTCTCCTGTTACCATTGGGAATATAAAAAATTGCGGGCTAAAAAAATGATTTTTTAATTTTCACTGCTCTACATTCTAAACTTTAGTGAAACAATTGGGGGTTCAAAGTGCTCACCACACATCTAGATAAGTTCCTTAGGGGGTATTCTTTCCAAAATGGGGTCACTTGTGGGTGGTTTCCACTGTTTAGGCACATCAGGGGTTCTCCAAACGCGACATGGGTTCCGATTTCAATTCCAGCCAATTTTGCATTGAAAAGTCAAATGGCGCTCCTTCCCTTCCGAGCTCTGCCATGCGCCGAAACAGTGGTTTACCCCCACACATGAGGTATCAGCATACTCAGGACAAATTGCCCAACAAGTTTTGGGGTCCAATTTGTCCTGTTACCCTTGGAAAAATGAAAAATTTGGGGCAAAAAGATCATTTTTTGTGAAAAAAATATGATTTTCTTTTACGGCTCTACATCATAAACTTCTGTGAAGCACTTGGAGGTTCAAAGTGCTCACCGCACATCTAGATTAGTTCCTTAGGGGGTCTACTTTCCAAAATGGTATCACTTGTGGGGGCTTTCCACTGTTTAGGCACATCAGAGGCTCTCCAAACACGACATGGTGTCCAATCTCAATTCCAGCAAATTTTGCATTGAAAAGTCAAATGGCGCGCCTTCCCTTCCGAGCTCTGTCATGTGCCCAAGTAGTGGTTTACCCCCCACATATGGGGTATCGGCGTACTCAGGACAAATTGTACAACGACTTTTGTGGTCCAATTTCTCCTGTTACCCTTGGTAAAATAAAACAAATTGGATCTGAAGTAAACATTTTGTGAAAAGAAAAGTTAAATGTTCAATTTTTTTTAAACATTCCAAAAATTCCTGTGAAGCACCTGAAGTGTTAATAAACTTTTTGAATGTGGTTTTGAGTACCTTAAGGGGTGCAGTTTTTAGAATGGTGTCACTTTTGAGCATTTTCTGTCATATAGACCCCTCAAAGCGACTTCAAGTGTGAGGTGGTCCCTAATAAAAATGGTTTTGCAAATTTTTTTGTAAAAATGAGAAATCGCTGGTCAACTTTTAATCCTTATAACTTCCTAACAAAAAAAAATATGCTTCCAAAATTGAGCTAATGTAAAGCAGACATGTGGGTAATGTTATTTATTAACTATTTTGTATGACATGAGTCTCTAATTTAAGGGCATAAAAACTAAAAGTTTAAAAATTGTAAAATTTTCACCAAATTTCCGCTTTTTTCACAAATAAACGCAAGTCAAATTGAAGAAATTTTACCACTATCATAAACTACAATATGTCACGAGAAAACATCGTCAGAATCACCAGGATCCATTGAAACGTTTCAGAGTTATGACCTCATAAATTGACAGTGGTCAGAATTGAAAAAAATGGCCTGGTCAGGAAGTTGAAACAGGCTTCGGGGTGAAGGGGTTAATGCAAACTACCATAATTGTACATCCCAGTTATAGTATGTGCGCAGTAGATGTGCAGGAGCCTCCTGTGCTTTACAGTTGATGCTCCACTATAACGGAGATAACGGCTAACAGGTATTTGAATATAACTGTAGGGTGGGTCCCAGAGTCAATTTCCCCTGTGGGCCCCAGACACCACAATCCGACCCTGATTGTGAGCGCCAACCTTGCAGTTATCACACAAGGGTCATTAGAGCCTTGCTCTTACTGGGAAATAGATGGAAACGACAGAGAATTCATACTGCAACGGTTAAAGTATGTTTATTGTAATTTTTATAATATTGCATTAACTAATACTCTGTATTTGAATAATTGATTCCTTGCAAAATGAACCCTTTAATTCCCATGTTAAGGGAATAAATCGTTTATCTGGTTACTTCCGCCTTGTCCTTGAATGGAAACATTTTTAATTGTATAAATTTCTGCAATAGATCTTTCCTATATACAGTCATGTACGTAGGCCTTACTTGCTCCAATAGGTATATATACGATTCACTTTAAAAAATCTAAATTGTAAACTTTTAAGGATTGCAGCATTGAGTGATGTATTTTTCATAATTATAACAAATTGTTTTGCAAAAAAAAAATTGTGATATGTAAAAGAATTGTAAAGAACAAACAATGAGTAGAAAATCCAGAAAATGACACAGTTTCTGGCAATTGTCCAATAATTCCCAAGGCAATGAAATGAAAGAAATGGATTTTAGTAGCAAATATTTTGTACACAAGGGATAAAAGTAAAGTCTACACTGTCTCTGCATGTTCCAGCCCTTTTTATATATACTGTATATGGTTCATACTAAAATAGAGTCATATTATGTCTGTACTTGTTACTTGTTTGATATCACATACATGAACGTATAATATAACGTATCAAGAGTGGTATATTTTGGTATTTTTTATTTCTTGTGTTGGTGCACAGCTTCTACATTTATCAATCCACTTATGATTCTTGTTTTATCTGAGATAACTAACGTAATTAATGGTGTAATTAATTCTGTTTTCCAGCAGAATCTAAATTAGGGTTCATTCAGAAGTCCGATTTTCGTGTACGAGTGCTATCCCTGTTTTTCATGAATAGCACTTGCAACTGTGATATTCTATAGGGCAATTTACGTGTCCGTTTTCTTCCTTGGATCGAATGGTCTACAGAAAATATCTGAGGCATGTCCGATTTTGATCTGAGGGTCAGATCAAAATCAGCAATGCAAGTCAATGGGTCAATGAAAAAATCGGACCCCACTCGGATGACATCCGACTGCGGTCCAGTTTTCACGGACTGTTAGAAATGAGAAGGTGGATAAATTTTTTTACATTTTTCCACGTAAGAGAAAATCGGGTAACACTGTGATGAAACTCTGATCAGAATAATTGGTCCAATTTTATCGTAAGCGAAAAAAATCGGACTTCTGAATTAGCCCTTTGAAAAGTATTACTTTAATAACATATACAATTTATATTTTAGCTGGTATCTTATCCTTAAACATGGCCAATCACTTGCCTTGCCATAAATATCTATTTTTTTTACCTGCGTAAATGCTACCGGTCTCTGGAATCTGCTGTAAAATTTTTATCCCTGCACCTCATAGTTCGTAACATATGGTCCCCTTTTTCTTGTATGTAAATCTATTCTTGTTAGCCAAGGGGATGTGATCTTTATTCCACACCTAAAGACAAGTGTTGAGGATCAAGCTCCCTTGGCTAGCAAGATCAGATTTACATACATAGTGCAAAATAACAAAGGCCATATCTAAGGAAAAGAGACGCGAAGGAACCAAAGAGAAAGAACACCAGATGTATAGCAGGAGAACCTTGGCATTTACACCTGGTGACAAAAACTACATATATACAGTGGGGAAAATAAGTATTTCAAAAGATGCAGATTTTGCAAGTTTTCCCACCTACAAAGAATGGAGAGGTCTGTAATTTTTATCATAGGTACACTTCAACTGTGAGAGACAGAATCTTAAAATAAAAACCAGAAAATCACATTGTATGATTTTTACATAATTAACACCTTTCCCACCTGAGACGTATCCATACGTCCCTGTGACCTAGGTCTTATTGACCTGTGCTGTATGGATATGTCTTAGCGATCGAGCGCGCACAGAGGCTGTGTGCATGCAATCGCTGCTGGGTGTCAGCTGATTCTGACACATTAACCCTCTAATTGCTAAAGAGAACTTGATCACAGCATCTTGGAGCAGGCAGAGGGAAGACAGCCCCTCTGCCTTTGAACCGGAGACCCTGTGACATCATCGCGGGATCCCGATCGTTACCATGGTGACCCAATGTCATCATGACTACATCCGAGACACCATAGCTTGTAAAGGTGCTAGATTGTGTGCAGTGCATGATCAGCAACTTTTTCTGTCAGTGCAGCGCTGACAGTTTGGATAGCATAAGGATGATGCTGCATCCCCATACTATACAAGCGATCAGCCTGAAAAAGTCCCATAGAGGGATAAAGTAAAAAGCTAAAGAAAAATGTAAAAAAGTTTTTAAAAAATTGTGAAAAATATAAAAAAATGTAAAAAAAAAATCTAAATATATTGTACCCATAGATAAATATTTTTATGAAAAAATATTAACAATAAAAGTACACATATTTGGTTGCATCTGGAACGACCCGACCTTTGAAACTGTTCCACTGGTTAACCCCTTTAGTGAACACCATAAAAAAAAAACAAGGCAAAAACACAATGCTTTATCATCATATCGCCGAAGAAAAAGTGGAATAAAACATGATAAAAAAAGACGAATATAGATAAACATGGTACCGCTGAAAAAGGCCATCCTGTCCCGCAAAAATGAAGACATCACACAGCTCATTACGGAAAAATAAAAAAGTTATCGCTCTCAGGATAAAACGAAGCAAAAATAATTATTTTTTCTATAAAATAGTTTTTATTGTGTAAAAGCGCCACAACATAAACAATGTAAGTGGGTTATCGCTGTAATCGTATTGACCCATAAAATAAAACCGCTTTATCAATTTTACCACATGCGGAATGACAAAAACCCCATCCTCCTTAAACAGTTCCTGAATTGATGGTTTTTGTTTATTCTGCCTCCCAAAAATCGGAATAGAAAGCAATCAAAAAATGTCATGTGTCTGAAAATGGTACCAATAAAAACGTCAACTCGTCTCACAAAATACAAGCCCCCACATGACTCTGTTGGCCGAAAAATGGAAAATAAGGCTCTCAAAATACGGTGATGCAAAAACTAGTTTTTACAATAAAAAGCATCTTTTAGTGTGTGACAGCAGCCAAACAAAAAAGCCCGATATTAAGAAATGGGTTATGTAAACTTTTGATTTTGTTGGAAAAAGGAGGAATCGCTGGTCAACTTTTAATCCTTATAACTTCCTCACAAAAAAACCTTATTTCACAAATTGTGCTGATGTAAGGCAGACATGTGTGATTACTACTATTTTGTGTGACACATCTCTCTGATTAAGGGTATGAGAACTGAAAGTTTGAAAATTGCAACATTTTCCAAATTTTCACCAAAATTTCCATTTTTTTCACAAATAAATGCAAATTATATTGAAGAAATGTTACCATTATCATGAAGTACAATATGTCACGAAAAAACATTCTCAGAATCAGTGGTATCCATTCCAGAGTTATTACCTCATAAAGTGACACTGTTCATAATTGTAAAAATTTGCCTGGTCATTAACGTGCAAACCACCTTGGGAAAACAAAGGGGTTCATTTGCATTTTATTGCATGAAATAAGTATTTGAGAAAAACAGAACTTAATATTTGGCACAGAAACCTTTCTTTGCAGAGGTCAGATGTTTCCTGTAGTTCTTGACCAAGTTTCTACACACTGCAGCAGGGATTTTGGCCCATTCCTCCATACAGATCTTCTCTAGATCTTTCAGGTTTTGGGGCTGTCCCTGGGCAACATTGAGTTCAGCTCACTGCAAAGATTTTCTATTGGGTTCAGGTCTGGAAACTGTCTAGGCTATTCTAGGACCTTGAAATGCTTCTTATGGAGCCACTCCGTAGTTGTCCTGGCTGTGTGTTTTGGGTCATTGTCATGCTGGAAGACCCAGCCACAATCCATCTTCAATGCTGTTACTGATGGAAGGAGGTTGATGGCCAAAATCTAGCGATACATGGCCCCATCCATCCTCTCTTCAATATGGTGCAGTCGTCCTGTCCCTTTTGCAGAAAAGCAACCCCCAAAGTATGATGTTTCCCCCACCACGCTTCACAGTTGGGATGGTGTTCTTAGAGTTGTACTCATCCTTCTTCTTCCTCCACACACAGCAGGTGTAGTTGATACCAAAAAGTTCTATTTTGGACTCATCTGACCACATGATCTTCTCCCATGCCTCATTGGATCATCCAGATGGTTATTGATGAACTTCAAACGGGTCTGGACATG
This sequence comes from Ranitomeya variabilis, assembly GCF_051348905.1. NCBI lineage: Eukaryota > Metazoa > Chordata > Amphibia > Anura > Dendrobatidae > Ranitomeya > Ranitomeya variabilis. The sequence goes on along the minus strand of NC_135237.1, from coordinate 112,760,385 downwards.
TGCTGGCATGAGCAGGGTGTCCTTGCATGACCTGCAGGATTTTAATCTATGATGGCATAGTGTGTTACTAACGGTAATGTTTGAGACTGAGAACCCAGCTCACTTCATGTCATTGACTAGGTCCTTCTGTGTAGCTCTGGGCTGATTCCTGACCTTTCTAAGAATCATCCTTACCCAACGAGGCGAGATCTTGCATGAAGCCCCAGGCCAAACAGAATTGAAAGTCATCTTGTTATTCTTCCTTTTTCTAATAATTGTGCCAACAGTTGTTGCCTTCTCACCAAGCTGCTTGCCTATTGTCCTGTAGCCCATCCCCGCCTTGTGCAGGTCGTCTACAATTTTTTTTCCCTGGAGTCCTTAGACAGCTGTTTGGTCTTCGCCATGGTGGAAAGGCTAGAGTGTGATTGAGTGTGTGGACAGGTATCTTTAATACAGTTAATGAGTTCAAACAGGTACAATTAATACAGGTAGTGAGTGCAGAGTAGGAGGGCTTCACAAAGAAAAACTCACAGGTCTGTGAGAGCCAGAATACTTGCTGGTTGGTAGGTGATCAACTACTTATTTCATGCAAAAAAAATGCAATTTAATTATTTAAAAATCATACAATGTGATTTTCTGGTTTTTATTTTTAGATTCTGTCTCTCACAGTTGAAATGTACCTATGGTAAAAATTACAGACCTCTCAATTCTTTGTAGGTGAGAAAACTTGCAAAATCGGCAGGGTATCAAATAATTGTTTTCCCCACTGTATGACAACTGACAATTTCTTAGCAAATGGTAGACAGTTTTTCAAGCAGTCAAATAAATAGCAGATCTCATTGATTCCTTGCTATTCCCACCCAGACTCTTCATGTTCCTCCTTCCATTTCTACCTCCTCCTGCAGCAATACCATCCTATCACAGCAACATGTGGCTGCTGCAACCAATCACCGGCTGCAGTGATGATCCATTAAGATCAGTGATTGACACGGCAGTCAAATTTCCCTGAAACAGGACATAAACATTTTTTTTTTTTAAATCTCTGTAGATTTATTTGAAAAATTGGGATCAAATATTTTAAACAGAAAGTATGATTTTTACAAAAAAGTTGGAATATATACATTTACATTTATACAAAATGACTGAGTTTGCGATTAGCTTAAATGTATTACATAAAAACATAATAACATATTTCTTATATATTACTTATTTTATATAAGATTGCACACAAACTAGAAACATTCATGGTTGAAGTGCCAGCCCTACCTAATTACCTCTCAGTTTGCAATACATAGTCCATAGATTATAATCTTTAGGAAGACTGAAAATTTGTACCAGATTTAACCAATGTCTTTGTAGTCTGATATCTACAGATGAAAATACAGTAGTAGTACATACAGTAGGGGCAGCAAAAAAAGTTCTCCCTATTCCCACCCAGGAGCAGGAGACCACCCGGCTTACAACCTGTAAGCTATTTGAGGTCTAAGATTTTGTGGGAAAGATTTCCATGTAGAATTGCATATAATAAACTTAGCCTGCCTCATTATAGAATAACCTCAATTAAATTAAAAATAGTTAGCACAGTAACAGTAAAATCCGTTATTTTCATTGTGAAGCACTACATTACGACTTTGACCCAGAGTTTGCCAAGAATCTCTACAGTGGACAGGGTTAAAAAGAAAGAAAGGAGGATGGGATTAGAGAAAACTACTTGAAGTAGTGTAAACAAGCTGTCACTGTAATTCCAGGACTATTGCTATTTATTCCAACACTTTACAACCACATATCAGACAGATTAAGAGGAAATGAGTCTTTGTGGTCTAGCCATTAACACTTGTAGGTCACTTGCGAAATTACGCATCTTTCCACTTTATTATCACAGTTAAAGAATACAGCTTGTAGCATGTAATACAATGTCAGTTTTGGCACTTTTGTGACCTTTAGTTTTAGTCATAAATTTCATCAATATTACTCATATCTTACTGCCTAAAGGTATACACAAGTTATGCTTATTGAACTATAATCTAAATAAAGTAGATATAAATCTAAAATAAAACACAAGCACAAAATTCTAAAGTTTCTTTGTGAATTGCATAAAATTAAGCGCTTAGTTCAACATTTCCATCTAGATACAATACCCTGCATAATTTGTACTAAATACTAGAGAAGAACGGATCTGAGAATAGTTAAATCCACCAGATTGCGTGGCTTTTCCCAGGAAATTGGACTTGAAGCGTAGTTATTCTTCATTAATTGAATATTCCTTACTTCCAGATCTCAGAGCATAATCAACATATGATGTAGAAAATAAAAAAATACTGATGCTCACCTTATTGCTCATCTCTCTGATCCCCTGTATTTCCTGTCCTCTGTGCATCTTCTTACCACTGCTGCCAAATGCTGATTCCAGGCTGGGCCGAGACATCCAGCTCTGAGGAGGAACAAGAAAATTCTGTGCAAATGCACATAAGTCACAATATCATGACGTCATAACGTGCATCATGACCTTGCGCGTGTATATGCAGAAGCGTCCCGAACCTCCTCATAGTCGGGAGTCCCAACCTAGCATGAAGAGGTCTGGAATTCAGCACACCACAGCAGTAATGATAAGATGATGCACAGAGTACCAGACAAGGATAGTACAACGCAGAAGGGGAGAGAAGTGAGCAGTAATATGAGCATAAGTATTTTTTTTTTTAACCTTTTGATGGCCACTTACGGAATCTGCTCAGAGGCGAATTATGAAAAATCAGCTTTTTGGTGGATTCAGATTTTTCCAATACTCAAGTAGAGTTTAATTCCACTCATCTCTACTAAATACCCTTACACATATTCACTGAATTGAATGAAATACTGATCAAAATGTAAAATTGTTGCTTAGGTTAAGTGAATACATTATGAGAATTATAAAATTAAAAATAAATGTACATTTTTATTTAGCTATTTAATCTTTGTATGTTCATTTAAGAGGCTACAAATTAAATTAATCAACCACCACTGCAAAAATAATTTAAACACCTAAACACAGCTAATATATCAAGTGATTCACTACTTCAATTCAAGATGGGTCCGGATGCCTTTCTTGATATATATAATATTACAGGTTATTTGTACTAGGTTTTGTGATGAGTTGTTGATCCAGGGAACTAGTCTGATTGACCTATGGAGCTGGGAAGAAATTTTGTCCATAATATGGAGCTATTAGTGTCTGCCCCATTGGGTTTTTGCCTTCCTCTGAATCAGAATGTACAGGGCTATAGGTTGAACTCGATGGATTAAGTCTACCTTCAACCTTAAATATATGAAGTGGTTTCGCCATAATCAACTCAAAATGTCACTTTTAACTGACTAATCCAAGAATTACTCAACTCTTCATGATAAGCGTCTTTAGTACTTAGAAGAGCACCTTTGCCTGTTAAAACCTTTTGCAAATGTGATGCATAGCCAGATACCAGCTATTGGCAGCATTCCTGAGAAATCATTGCCCATTTCTCATTGGCTTTAAGTACACGAATATTCTTGGGTTTGTGTATAGCATCTGCCTTTTTTAAATCCTAACAAATATTTTCTATGTGATTCAAATCAAGTGACTCTGATTTTCACTCCAGAATTTTCCAGTACTTTTTCTGAAAGCAAGCTAAAGTAGATCTTGGACTATACTTTGGATTACCGGTATTTTAATGTTGGAAAATTTAATGAAGCCCAAGCTTCAACTTCCTCAGAGAAGATGTGAAGTTTTCTTCTAGGATTTCCAGATACCTGGTTGAATCCATCTTGGTATCCATACACTGAAAAGTTTACAGTTCAGAAGAAGCAAAGCAGCCCCAAAGCATCACAGAACAACTGCCATGCTTCACTGTAGGCATTACAGAATTACCGCAATGCTTCACTCTAGGCATTACAGAACCACCCCAAAGTGCTTCACTGAAGGCATTACAGAACTACCACCATGGTTTACTGTAGGCATTACAGAACCACTGCCATGCTTCACTATCGGAATTACAGAACTACCGCCATGCTTCACTGTAGGCAGGGTCCTCTTCCTTCTCAGTTTATGTTTCAGTCTTCCTTCTCCTGACATACTGTTGATTCATATGCCAGAAAACCTCTGACTTTGTTTCAATGCACCACATAAATTAATCCCAAAACTTTTATGACTTATTTATACTGTATGTTTGGAGCATAATGGAGCAAGTTTTTCTTGTGCTTTTATGTTAGTAAAGTAATACACCTTGGAATTTGGGAATAGCGTTTAGTCTTCCACTTTCTTCTCTGAAACCTCAGTGACTGCTAAGTCTTCCACTTTCTTCTCTGAAACCTCAGTGACAGCTATCAACAAATCTTGAAAAGATCTTTTGCAGACCTTATAGGATTTGTGAACACCTGCCTTCTCAGGAATCCGGTGGCAGCTGACGATAGTTTCCTGTATCTGCAATGTCCAGGTAGTATAGCCAGTGTTCCTTTAGCTTTCCAACTGTATCTCTGGGAAAATTCAATGCATTTTCTATCTTTTTGCATCATTTTCCCTATTTGTGCAAGGCAAAAATCTTTGAATTTTCTGAACCACTCTCTTGAAAACCCAAGAATATTACTGGAGGCCGGTAAGAACTGAAGACCATTGCCAAGGAGAAATGGGCTAAGATTCTGCAAGAACACTGCTAGAACCTAGAATTTGGCTATGCCTCACATTTATGGCAGGTCATAACAGCCAAATTGTGCTCTGCTAAGTAGTCACCTGTTATGAAGTTTATGAATAATTCTGACACAACAGTAGTCATTAGACATGGCACTTTGTTTTGAGTTTGGACAAACCTCTTGTGATATCAGTTGTGTTGAGCTATTTATGTTCATCTTGTTTGATTGGTTTATTGCAAAAAGTTTATAAATTTTTCTAAAAAAACTAATTTTCTGTGCGGATTGGAGAGATTTGAGTGCAACTATATAACCCCTTCACGACATGCGCCTTACTAGTAAACGCTGACAGCGGCATTTAACTCCCTCTTCCGGCCGCGCGGCCGGAAATGAGCGCATTGCCGACCCCGTCACATGATCGGGGGTCGGCGATGCGTCGGGATGGTAACCTCCTTGAGACCTCTATGGTTACTGATGTCGGCCTGCTGTGAGCGCCACCCTGTGGTCGGCGCTCATAGCAAGCCTGCATTTCAGCTACATAGCAGCGATCTGATGATCGCTGCTATGTAGCTGAGCCAATCGAGTGGTGCTAGCTTCTAGCCTCCCATGGAGGCTATTGAAGCATGGCAAAAGTTAAAAAAAATGTTTTTAAAAATATGAAAAAAAAAAATATATATATAAAAGTTTAAATCACCCCCCTTTCGCCCCATCCAAAATAAAACAATAAAAAAAAAAATCAAACCTACACATATTTGGTATTGCCGCGTTCAGAATCGCCCGATCTATCAATAAAAAAAAGCATTAACCTGATCGCTAAACAGCGTAGAGAGAAAAAAATTTGAAACGCCAGAATTAAAATTTTTGGGTCGCCGCAACATTGCATTAAAATGCAATAACGGGCGATCAAAAGAATGTATCTGTACAAAAGTGGTATCATTAAAAATGTCAGCTCGGCACGCAAAAAATAAGCCCTCACCCGACCCCAGATCACGAAAAATGGAGACGCTACAGGTATCAGAAAATGGCACTTTTTTTTTTTTTTAGCAAAGTTTTGAATTTTTTTTCACCACATAGATAAAAAAATAACCTAGACATGTTAGGTGTCTATGAACTTGTAATGACATGGAGAATCATAATATGAGGTCAGTTTTAAAATTTAGTGAACCTACCAAAAAAAGCCAAACAAAAAACAAGTGTGGGATTGCACTTTTTTTGCAATTTCACCACACTTGGAATTTTTTTCCCGTTTTCTAGTACAAGACATGGTAAAACCAATGGTGTCGTTCAAAAGTACAACTTATCCCGCAAAAAATAAGCCATCATATGACCATATTGACGGAAAAATGAAAAAGTTATGGCTCTGGGAAGGAGGGGAGCGAAAAACGAAAACGCAAAAATGAAAAAGGTCTGCAGCATGAAGGGGTTAAAGGGAACCTGTCATCCCCTTAGGCGTTTGTAACTAAAAGAGCCACCTTTTGCAGCACTAATGCTGCATTCTGACAAGGTGGCTCTTTTAGTTATGCTCCCTGCACACGCTGAAATAAACGCTTATAAAATGTGCCCCCTCATACTGTGAAATCGTCCTGGGGGCTAGTCTTTCCCCCTAATCAGACGCAGCACAGTCGTCACTCCGGGCCTGCGCAAGCCAGGCACTGCCTCCTCTTGCTTCATTAGCGTCCCTGGCGCCTGCGCTGTAAGTTCAAAGGGCAGCGCAACTGTGCATGCCCGGAAAAAAATACTTACAGCGCAGGCGCCAGGAACGCTAATGAGGAGAGAGGAGGCGGCGCCCAGTGCGCACAGGCCCGGAGTGACGGCTGTGCTGCGTCTGATTAGAGGGGGAAAGACCCGCCCCGGGACGATTTCACGGTATGAGGGGGCACATTTTATAAGCGTTTATTTCAGCGTGTGCAGGGAGCATAACTAAAAGAGCCACCTTGTCAGAATGCAGCATTAGTGCTGCACAAGATGGCTCTTTTAGTTACTAACGCCTGAGGGGGGTGACAGGTTCCCTTTAAGTAGCATGCTTTCATCTGTAGTATTTACTGTAGTTTTAAATTGAAATCATTGAGGCAGATTTACTATTCTTATAAAGTTACAGTTAATACAGTTGAAAAAAGAAAGAATGTCCATCAAGTTCAACCTACAAAAGATAAACGGAAGGGTATATGCACAAGCAAAATACATGATACAGTCCTCCCTTAGGCCGGTTTCACACGTCAGTGATTCCGGTACGTGAGGTGACAGTTTCCTCACGTACCGGAGACACTGACACACGTAGACCCATAAAAATCAATGCATCTGTGCAGATGTCATTGATTTTTTGCGGACCGTGTCTCCGTGTGCCAAACACGGAGACATGTCAGTGTTCGTGGGAGCGCACGTTTTACACGGACCCAATAGAGTCAATGGGTCCGCGTAAAACACGGACCTCACACGGACATTCTCCGTCTGGGGTCCGTGTGCGTGCAGGAGACAGCACTACAGTAAGCGCTGTCCCCCCCACATGGTGCTGAAGCCGGTATTCATATCTTCCCTGTAGCAGCGTTTGCTATAGAGAAAATATGAAGAATAGTGTTAAAAATAAAGATCCATGTGTCCGCCGTCCCCCCACCCCCTGTGCGCCCCCCCGCTGGTCAGAAAATACTTACCCGCTCCCTCGCTCCTTCCTGGTCTGGCCGCGCCTCCTACTGTATGGGGTCACGTGGGGCCGATCATTTACAATCATGAATAGTCGGCTCCGCCCCTATGGGAGGCGGAGCCACATATTCATGACTGTAAATGATCGGGCCCACGTGACCGCATGCAGGAGAAGCCGCGGCCAGACCAGGAAGCAGCGAGGGAGGCGGGTAAGTATTTTCTGACCAGCGGGGGGGGCGCACAGGGGGTGGGGGGGCGCCGGACACATGGATCTTTATTTTAAACACTATTCTTCATATTTTCTCTACAGCAAACGTTGCTGCAGGGATGATATGAATCGCAGCTTCAGCACCATGCAGAGTGGGTACCACACGCTCCGTGTGGTACCCACTCGCCATACGGGCGGCACACGTGTGCCGCACGTATGGCCTCCGTGAGTTCCCAGGCACACGGACACGGATAACTCCGGTACCGATTTATTCCGGTACCGGAATTATCTGGACGTGTGGGACAGCCCTAAAAGAGCAAATCTTTCCATTATATTCCCAACTGTTGAATTCACTGGACCAAAAATTCAGAAAAGAACTTTACACAATTACATAATTAATGCTATTATTATTATTATACTTTTTAAAATTATTATTATGTTATTTTCTATAAAAAAAAAGACGTATTGCGCTGCATTATGGAGAAGATCCTGGCATCTAGTGTATCATGTGAGTAAGGCCGGCGTCACACTCGGCGTAAGACAATACGGTCCGTATTTTACGGCCGAAATACGGTGAAATGTTCCCAAAATAGTGATCCGTAGTCAGGGTGTGTCAGCGTATTTTGCGCATGGCATCCTCCGTATGTAATCCGTATGGCATCCGTACTGCGAGATTTTCGCGCAGGCTTGCAAAACCGACATCTAATGGATTTATGTGCTCAAATGTTCATTAAAACATATATACAGTATATATATATATATGTCATTGAGACACATATATATATATATATATATTCTGTATTTATATTTCATTCAGCGCGATATCTGTGAACAGCCGGTAATTCAATTGCCGGCTTTTCATTTCTCCTTCACAAACCCGACAGGATATGAGACATGGTTTACATACAGTAAACCATCTCATATCCCCTTTTTTTTTGCATATTCCACACTACTAATGTTAGTAGTGTGTATGTGCAAAATTTCAGCGCTGTAGCTGCTGAAATAAAGGGTTAAATCGCGGAAAAAATTGGCGTGGGCTCCCGCGCAATTTTCTCCGCCAGAATGGTAAAGCCAGTAACTGAGGGTAGATATTAATAGCCAGGAGAGGGTCCATGGTTATTGGCCCCCCCTGGCTAAAAACATCTGCCCCCAGCCACCCCAGAAAAGGCACATCTGGAAGATGCGCCAATTCTGGCACTTGGCCACTCTCTTCCCACTCCCTGTAGCGGTGGGATATGGGGTAATGAAGGGTTAATGCCACCTTGCTATTGGAAGGTGACATTAAGCCAGATTAATAATGGAGAGGCGTCAATTATGACACCTATCCATTATTAATCCAATAGTACGAAAGGGTTAAAAAACACACACACACATGATTAAAAAGGATTTTAATGCAATAAACACAGCGGTTGTTGTAATAATTTATTGTTCTCGCAATCCATTTGCAGGCCCTCACTTGGCAAAATAATTAACGCACAATATACATACTTTCTGATGTCAGATCACGTCCCACGAAGTAATCCATCTGAAGGGGTTAACTAATATTACAGGCAGAGCTGTGATAAACCACTCGCTCGTGCCTGTAATCCCCGGGTGCTGAAAGGAAAGCAGGATCTGTACTTACATTGAGTCACGGTGATGCGCCCCTGCTGGATGTTCTCATGAACTGCAGCCTGGGAACTTTTTCCCACGCTCCAGGTCATATGAGGACATCCACCAGGGGGCGCCTCACCGCGACTGAAGGAAATGTAGGTCAATGACCTACATTTCATTCATTCGCCGGGGATTACAGGCACGGAGCACAGCTGCATTTAGCAGGGCTCCTGCCTGTAATATTAGTTAACCCCTTCAGATGGATTACCTCGTGGGACGAGACGGTTCACCAGAAGGTATGTATCTTGTGCGTTTATTATTTTTCCAAGCGAGGGTCTGCAAATGGATTGCGAGAACAATAAATTATTACAACAACCGCTGTGTTTATTTCATTAAAATCCTTTTTAATCATGTGTGTGTGTGTTTTTTAACCCTTTCCTACAATTGGATTAATAATGGATAGGTGACATAATTGACGCCTCTCCATTATTAATCTGGCTTAATGTCACCTTCCAATAGCAAGGTGGCATTAACCCTTCATTACCCCATATCCCACCGCTACAGGGAGTGGGAAGAGAGTGGCCAAGTGCCAGAATAGGCGCATCTTCCAGATGTGCCTTTTCTGGGGTGGCTGGGGGCAGATGTTTTTAGCCACGGGGGGCCAATAACCATGGACCCTCTCCTGGCTATTAATATCTGCCGTCAGTCACTGGCTTTACCACTCTGGCGGAGAAAATTGCGCGGGAGCCCACGCCAATTTTTTCCGCCATTTAACCCTTTATTTTAGCAGCTACAGCGCCCAAATTTTGCATACACACACTACTAACATTAGTAGTGTGGAATATGCAAAAAAAATGGGGATATGAGATGGTTTACTGTATGTAAACCATGTCTCATATCATGTCGGGTTTGTGAAGGAGAAGGAAAAAGCCGGCAATTGAATTACCGACTTTTCACTAACACCGCTGCGTATTTCTCGCAAGTCACACTGCAGGTCCGTGTGGAATCCCTATTTTTCTCGCCCCCATAGACTTTCATTGGCGTATTATTTGCGCAATACGCTGACAAACGCAGCATGCTGCGATTTTGTACGGCCGTAGAAAGCCGTATAATACTGAACCGTAATATACGGCTAATAGGAGCAGCCCCATTGAGAATAATTGTGCCGTATGTAATGCGAGTTTTACGGACGTAGTTTCTGCGCTCTTACGTCCGTAAAACTCGCCAGTGTGACGCCGGCCTTAGCCGTATATTACGGTTCAGTATTATACGGCTTTCTACGGCCGTACAAAATCGTAGCATGCTGCGTTTGTCACCGTATTGCGCAAAAAAATCGCCAATGAAAGTCTATGGGGGCGAGAAAAATACGGATTCCACACTGACCAGCAGTGTGACTTGCGAGAAATACGCAGCGCTGTTAGTGAAAAGTCGGTAATTCAATTGCCGGCTTTGCATTTCTCCTTCACAAACCCGACATGATATGAGACATGGTTTACATACAGTAAACCATCTCATATCCCCTTTTTTTTGCATATTCCACACTACTAATGTTAGTAGTGTGTATGTGCAAAATTTCAGCGCTGTAGCTGCTGAAATAAAGGGTTAAATGGCGGAAAAAAATTGGCGTGGGCTCCCGCGCAATTTTCTCCGCCAGAATGGTAAAGCCAGTGACTGAGGGCAGATATTAATAGCCAGGAGAGGGTCCATGGTTATTGGCCCCCCCGTGGCTAAAAACATCTGCCCCCAGCCACCCCAGAAAAGGCACATCTGGAAGATGCGCCTATTCTGGCACTTGGCCACTCTCTTCCCACTCCCTGTAGCGGTGGGATATGGGGTAATGAAGGGTTAATGCCACCTTGCTATTGGAAGGTGACATTAAGCCAGATTAATAATGGAGAGGCGTCAATTATGACACCTATCCATTATTAATCCAATTGTTGGAAAGGGTTAAAAAACACACACACACATGATTTAAAAGTAGTTTAATGAAATAAACACAGCGGTTGTTGTAATCATTTATTGTTCTCTCAATCCATCAGGAACACCCTCGCTTGGAAAAATAATAAACGCACAAGATACATGAGAAGGGGTTAACTAATATTACAGGCAGAGCTGCGATAAACCACTCGCTCGTGCCTGTAATCCCCGGGTGCTGAAAGGAAAGCAGTGATCTATACTTACATTGAGTCGCGGTGAGGCGCCCTCTGGTGGATGTTCTCATGAACTGCAGCCTGGGAACTTTTTCCCACGCTCCAGGTCATATGAGGACATCCACCAGGGGGCGCATCACCGCGACTGAAGGAAATGTAGGTCAATGACCTACATTTCATTCATTCGCTGGGGAATTACAAGCACGAGCACACCGCTGCATTTAGCAGGGCTCCTGCCTGTAATATTAGTTAACCCCTTCAGATGGATTACTTCATGGGACGAGACGGTTCACCAGAAGGTATGTATCTTGTGCGTTTATTATTTTTCCAAGCGAGGGTGTTCCTGATGGATTGAGAGAACAATAAATGATTACAACAACCGCTGTGTTTATTTCATTAAACTACTTTTAAATCATGTGTGTGTGTGTGTTTTAACCCTTTCCAACAATTGGATTAATAATGGATAGGTGTCATAATTGACGCCTCTCCATTATTAATCTGGCTTAATGTCACCTTCCAATAGCAAGGTGGCATTAACCCTTCATTACCCCATATCCCACCGCTACAGGGAGTGGGAAGAGAGTGGCCAAGTGCCAGAATAGGCGCATCTTCCAGATGTGCCTTTTCTGGGGTGGCTGGGGGCAGATGTTTTTAGCCACGGGGGGGCCAATAACCATGGACCCTCTCCTGGCTATTAATATCTGCCCTCAGTCACTGGCTTTACCATTCTGGCGGAGAAAATTGCGCGGGAGCCCACGCCAATTTTTTCCGCCATTTAACCCTTTATTTCAGAAGCTACAGCGCTGAAATTTTGCACATACACACTACTAACATTAGTAGTGTGGAATATGCAAAAAAAGGGGATATGAGATGGTTTACTGTATGTAAACCATGTCTCATATCCTGTCGGGTTTGTGCAGGAGAAATGAGAAGCCGGCAATTGAATTACCGGCTTTTAACACATATCGCGCTGAATGAAATCTAAATACAGAATATATATATATATGTGTGTCTCAATGACATATATATATATATATATATATATACTGTATATATGTTTTCCCGAACATTTGAGCACATAAATCCATTAGATGTCGGTTTTGCAAGCCTGCGCGAAAATCTCGCAGTACGGATGCCATACGGATTACATACGGAGGATGCCATGCGCAAAATACGCTGACACACCCTGACTACGGATCAATATTTTGGGAACATTTCTCTGTATTACGGCCGTAGTACGGACGTATAATACGTGGCGTATTGTCTTACGCCCAGTGTGAGGCCGGCCTAATAGGAGCAGCCCCATTGAGAATAATTGTGCAGTTTATTTTGCGAGTTTTACGGACGTAGTTTATGCGCTCATACGTCCGTAAAACTCGCTAGTGTGAGGCCGGCCTTTAAGATATTTTGAGATGAGAACAAAATGAACACTGACCACATCTATAATTTCCATCTGGTGATGAGTTTATACTCTGTTGATTAAGAACGGTTGAGAATCTTATGAAGCAGCTAGTAAAAAACTGGAATAATATGAGTGGATAGTCTTGTCAATAGGTCAGATACACAATGAAAATTAATACGATGGAGACTTGTATTATTAGTAAATGTAATACAATTGGATTATTGGATATTAGTAGAAAAAAATCTGATTTTGCAGTGTTTTTATGAATTTCATCTGCATTGTAAAGTAGGTCTAATATATTTATGTTTACCAATGTAAGTGAAACTAGAGGGGAAGCATTTTTATTCCATTCTATTGGTGGTGCACTGCTACTGTAAGCTATTCATATTTTTTTCATATGAGGTTTATTATAGAGATAAGTGAATCAGGTAAAATCCGAATTTCCCTGTTTGCATGGTTTTTCCCAGGAAATTCGATTCTCAGAGACTCACGCCTCCTCATGGTGGGGTGGAACTTCTAGCTCTGACGAGGTCCGGAAAAGTTCTGTGCCAGTATGTTTGAGGTTACAACGTCATAACGTCACAATGTGTTAATAGTACTGTGTATTTAAGCTGTTGGTGTATAGCTCCTGTAAGGCCTTGAGAAAGGCCATATTGATGCTAAATAGCGGTGGCTTGAAGGAGCGCCGCTTGCCTCGATCGCCGAGAGCTGCTACTGCGCAGGCACGGCCCGCGCCACCTTGGAGGAGAAAATTTTTTAATCTTCTCCACCAAGATGGCACCTCAGGTGCCTGCGCAATAGCAGCTATCAGATCTCTATATACACCGATAGCTGCTACTACGCAGGCACAGCGGGCGCTATTTTCAAATTGATTTTTTTTACACTTGCTCAATAACAGCAAGAATACTTATTAACTGGACACTGAACATGCGATTATGCTGCTGCGCAGGGGCCACAGCTGGCACCTGCCTGCAGAAGGTTTTTTTTTTCTTCGGCATGTACAGGTATTTATTGTGCAAACTAAGAGGCAGGTCAGCGAGGGATCAGTGACCTGTCAGCAGTCTGCATTATGAATACCTAATCAGAGCGCCACATTCACTAGCCTCCTCCCCCACAGTCCGCCCCAAAGCACGAGCATATGATTAACTCAAAATTGAAAATACAGATAAAACAACAACAACAAGATGGATTTCATCAACCAAGGTATCATTTTAATCAGTATAACGATGCCAACCTGACACTGTGTGTGAGGGGTAGAGCCAGGGCCGTAGTCGTGGCTGAATATATCTGGTTAGGTGTGCCCTGGCCTACCTCCACATAAAAACAATGTCCCTTTTCTTGTATACCTTCTGCTGCATCCTCTGCACCATCAGGGTCCCATCAGGGCTGCTGAAGTTCGGCTACTGGTGTTGTTCAGCACAAAGATTCCAATTAAAACTTTAAATGAAGAACTTTACTGGATTCCAATCGCAGCACTTCCACATCAGTTACAGCATTAACACACAGTACGACATCTTTCAGATCCTTTACTTTCCCTGTGTCTTCACTTATGCCTCCCAGGGTGTCCCTAGGGTGTAACGACCCGTTCGGTACTGAAGCATCCTCCCTGTACAAACTCACTGTGCTTGGGGTTCCCTCAGCCATTTCGCACTGGATCTGAGGGCATCAGCCCATGCAATAAGCTGCCATGTCTTGGAGCGACCTGTGTCCTATTACTACTGCAATTCTTTGGCTGTAACCTTCTGACCCACTGGCACTGGACAGCTGGGCCATTTTCATCAAATGTTGCGAAGCTGCTGCACTGTCCCGGGCTCTTAAGCCCTACAGGACGCCTGGGGCTCCCTGATCCCTCTGAGCTGTACAAGCTCCCTGTCCTGACTTACCCACAGCAGACTCCTCCTATTAGAAGACTATGTACACTATTTTAAGGTACCCCATCTAGTGGGCATACTTCAATACTACACTGTCCCTATCATACATAACAAGACACAATGAATATACATAGCAGCACACAGGAACATAACAGCAATTACAATAATATAACACATCCACATATTATAAGGATAACCGAGTTGGTTCTTAAAGGGGTAAGGGCAAGTACCAGTCCTTAGAGTCCCTTACATGTGAGTAGGTTACTGTGCACAATCCTGCTGACAGGTTCCCTTTAAGTACTTTCAGCACAAAAAGTTCTAATAAGAATGACTACCATCCCCTATCAGTCATTACTTCTGTCAAAGTAGAGGTAAGGCTTATGGAGATGTTAGATGTTGTGGAACACACAGTCATCAACAAGTAAGTATACCTCATCGCTTGCCCAACTGTATTTCAACCAGAAGTTTCATTACATTGTATTTGAACCCATGCTGGTTGCATTTTCCAGTTCTTTAGCACTGTCTTCTAATACAGTTTTGATCCAATCTGACCTTACTCATGCTAAATGCAACTGCGCTTTCGTATGACATATTTTCAGCAAAGTGTTACTCCTGGTCTTCACCCTAACTCCATGTTTGTTCCAGCCTCCACTACTTCCTGACCCTTTAATTTTATACTAGGGATCTGTTGTGCTTCCTCTAGTTTCCCAGTTACTGTAGCTCCAGATTATACCTGAACCTAAACCTTGGATAATTTGCCGGGAATCTGTAGTTGCCTAAGAAAAGAAAGAAATTAATGATGAGACTGATCCCAGTCTGCTGTGCTGTGCTTAGACATGTTCTTGAGGGCATTCTTTCACCAAGTACGCAGATCAGGCTTGTAGAACTTCAAGCAAATCCAGAAATTAATTCATTGACAAAGGAGGGATCCAACAGCAGCAGAAAATCCAAATTCTTTACTACCTGGAACCAGAACCACAAAAATGTTTCAGATGAATATGCACATATCACATTTTTAATGATTTACATGATTTTTAACTGGTGCTGGATCATACCTTTGCTGAGGAATTAATATCTTTAATGTCTCTCCTGGTTTTGACTATCCACTTGCTCCTGAGTATGTTTCTGGTGACTGTATCTCTCCTTCTCCTGACTGCACTTCTGCTCCACCAATTCAACTGCTACCATACAGTGGGGACCACAACCTGAGGATTTTCCTTTAGTGAAGTTCAGCCTTTTTTTAGAAAGACTACTTTGAAAACCAGAGCGTCCCTTGGATTTCATACCACTAGATAGCCTGTGCTAAACCTGTGCTGAACACTTTCAGTGCCTGTAAGAGGAATTAGCTGGGGGAGCAATCACATTGGTAAAGCACAGGACCACTTCAATCTTGAGATCTAGGCTAGTCAGCCTGTTTACACACAATATTCCTGGGCAGAAGGGGAGCTTAGACATGTCTGGTGCAGTAAGCAATGAACCCTCATTCTTCAAGGACATAATATTCTATTTTATTTATACTTAGGTTTTCAACTGGACAATAACCTAAAATTTAATGTAAAACCTCCACACTGACTAGGATCTACTGTTGGGGAATCACATCTAGCGACTACCTCATGGAGTTGGTTGAGAAGCAGACAAGAGGGTACCAGGCTGTCAACAAGGTAGTTGGTGGCTACAATGAACATATAAGATAGTTTTGATCTGTATTACCTTTTTTTTGTAATTGTATAGTTCAATTTATAAAATATTAAAAAATGTCGATTTGTACAAACCTTTGTTTCTTACAATATTTGGTTATACAATTTTTAAGACAAGTTATTATTACTGACTTTATATTTGCTTATCCTAAATAGGATTTTGTTTATCAGTCACTAAGCCCTCTATCAGCAGCTGCAGACCACCAGAGTTTCTACATGGAACTATAAGCAAAAATGCTAAAAGATTAATTCACCAAGACACATTTGTTTTCCTATATATTTTAATAATTCCAACAAAAGATTCTACGCACATAAGTTTGGTAATCACTTACTCAAAAATCATAATGCATAATACTGTATATAAACAGGACATGTGCTGCTAAGAACATCATCTTCAATGTGCACAGAACGAATGTACTAACGATTGTTCTTTACACATAGAAGCGCGGTCAGTCTGTCTAATTATGCTATTAAACTACTGCCGATCCGGGCTCAATGTAACCGTTGGGATCTCGTTTAATGGCCACAGGTTGGCCAGTGTTAATGCACATTAAAGTGAACATGAAAGCATGAATCAGACACTGGCTCTGTCATTTTAGCCAGGTATCTTTTGGAAAAAACTAACATATGAAAGCTGACCGGGAACAATGTTGTTTGAATGATTATTCCAAAATGCTGATCTCTGATGGCTTTTACCCTTCCAGCTCCCCTTGAAGGATAGATCTCTCTCTACAAACACATATAGGAAAATAACTGTCACTCAAGGGTAGCTCGAAACAGAGAAGCTGCCAAGGACTGGCCTCTAGGACTAATCACCCAAACGGAATGATTCCTGGCAAGTTGTAAAAATAATTCTCTAAAACGACATAGCATTTTAGAGAAACACCAACGTGCCTGAAATGAGAGAGCAATGAGAGAACCTGTCAAGTTCCTTTTAAATGTCCTTGCTCTATGTATGCTAAACTGTTGAAGGTAAAACTGACATTGGCAGTCAATGGGAAAAATACCCTTTCTTTAAACACATTTAAGGCTATGTTCACACGCTGAGGATTTTGCTGCGGATCCGCAGCGTTTCCGCAGCTGCGGGTCCGCAGCAGTTTCCCATGCGTTTACAGTACAATGTAAACCTATGGGAAACGCAATCCGCAGTGCACATGCTGCGGAAAAAAACGCGTGGAAACGCAGCGGTTTACATTCCGCAGCATGTCAATTCTTTGTGCGGAATCCGCAGCGGTTTTACACCTGCTCCATAATAGAAAACCGCAGGTGTAAAACAGCAGTGGAATCTGCACAAAAAACGGGGTAAATCCGCGGTAATTCCGCAGGAAATCCGCAGGTAAAACGCAGTGCCTTTTACCTGCGGTTTTCACAAATCCGCTGCGGAAAAATCCACAGAGCTCAGGAATACGTGTGCACATACCCTTAGACTTACATGAAGATGTTCTCTTTCCCGTATACTCCATGAAATTCATCTTTTATCCAACGCACAACCACATATACACATTTACCTAAACCACAACCACATATATGATGGTAGATAGTATGCATTGAAAGAAATTGCCTCCACACTAACAACATGTACTTTATCAGGTCCAAAATCTATGCTGATAATTTCTTGCTATATCTTGATATCCGTTGCAATTCTGTTTTTGTGACACAGAGCTCTAAATACCCAGTAGCGACACATACTTAGAGCATAAGATTCTGGCAGCCTGTAGCTGCCACTAGGGGAAGCCTAAATGCTTTCTGATTACTTTTATTATTACTTGCAATGAAAACAGTAAACACAATAAGTAGAAAGTTTCTAAAGGGTTTTTCCAATGTGAAAAAAACAGTTTTAATGCGTGCAAAGTGCAGATACTGCACTTACTAATATACTAGAATTTAGAAAGCTGTCACTGGTCTCGTCAACTAGAATGCAATCTCTTTAACCCCTTCACCCCCGGAGCTTTTTCCGTTTTTTCGTTTTCGTTTTTCGCTCCCCTCCTTCCCAGAACCATAACTTTTTTATTTTTCCGTCAATTTGGCCATGTGAGGGCTTATTTTTTGCGGGACGAGATGTACTTTTGAACGATACCATTGGTTTTACCATGCCGTGTAACAGAAAATGGGAAAAAAATTCCAAGTGTGATGAAATTGCAAAAAAAGTGCAATCTCACACTTGTTTTTTGTTTGGCTTTTTTGCTAGGTTCACCAAATGGTAAAACTAACCTGCCATTATGATTCTCCAGGTCATTACGAGTTCATAGACACCTAACATGTCTAGGTTATTTTTTATCTAAGTGGTGGAAAAAAATTCCAAAGTTTGCAAAAAAATATAAAAAATTGCGCGATTTTCCGATACCCATAGCGTCTCCAATTTTCATGATCTGGGGTCTAGTGAGGGCTTATTTTTTGCGTGCTAAGCTGGCGTTTTTAATACCATTTTGGTGCAGATACGTTCTTTTGATATTTTTAAACACTTTTTTTTTTTTATTTTGGCATGCTTCAATAGCCTCCATAGGAGGCTAGAAGCATGCACAACTCGATCGGCTCTGCTACATAGAGGTGAAATACAAATCACCTCTATGTAGCAGAAATGGTGGTGTACTTTGAACGCCGACCACAGGATGGCGCTCAAAGCAATCGGCCATCAACAACCATAGAGGTCTCAAGGAGACCTCTGGTTGTTATGGCAATGCACCGCTGACCCCCGATCATGTGACAGGGGGTCAGCGGTGCGAGCACTTCCGGCCGCGTGGCCGGGAGCGCTAGTTAAATGCCGCTGTCATCGCTTGACGGCGGTATTTAACTAGTTAATGGGCGCGGGCGGATCGCAATTCCGCTCGCGCTCATTGCGCGCACATATCAGCTGTACAAACAGCTGACATGTCGCGGCTTTAAGGTGGGCTCACCGCTGGAGCCCACCTTAAAGCAGGGGATCTTCCAGCTGACGTACTATTCCGTCAGCTGGCAGAAAGGGGTTAATGTCCTTCTATACAAAGGTCTTTGTGGTCTCGATCAGAAAAACAAAGTTTATTCCATTATATACACTGTGTTCCAAATTATTATGCAAATTGGATTTAAGTGTCACAAAGATTTAATTGTTTTGTCTTTCAAATAAACTCGTGGATGGTATTGTGTCTCAGGGCTCAATGGATCACTGAAATCAATCTTAAACACATGTGATAATTAGTTTTCCAGGTGATTCTAATTAAAGGAAAACTACTTTAAAATGATGTTCCACGCTATTAAGCAGGCCACAGGTTTCAAGCAATATGGGAAATAAAAGGGATCTCTCTGCTGCTGAAAAGCGTTAAATAGTGCAATGCCTTGAACAAGGTATGAAAAAATTAGATATTTCACAAAAACTTAAGAGTGATCATCATACTGTGAAGAGATTTGTGACTGAAACAGAGCACAGACAGAGTTCATGCAGATAAAGGCATAATGAGGAAGGTTTATGCCAGACAAATTCATTGGATTAAGAGAGCAGCTGCTAAAATACCATTACAAAGCATCAAACTGTTTGGAGCTGCTAGTGCCTCTGGAGTCCCTCGAACCTCAAGGTGTGGGATCCTTCAAAGGCTTGCTGTGGTGCATAAACCTACTATTCGTCCACCCCTAAACAGTGCTCACAAGCAGAAACGGTTGCAGTGGGCCCAGACATACATGAAGACTAATTTTCAAACAGTCTTGTTTACTGATGAATGTCGAGAAACCCTGGATGGTCCAGATGGATGGAGTAGTGGATGGTTGGTGGATGGCCAAAATGTCCCAACAAGGCTGCAAAGTCAGCAAGGAGGTGGAGGAGTCATGTTTTGGGCCGGAATCATGGAGAAACAGCTGGTAGGGCCCTTTAAGGTTCCTGAAGGTGTGAAGATAACCTCTGCAAAGTAAATAGAGTTTCTGACTGACAACTTTCTTCCATGGTCTAAAAAGCAGAAACGTGCCTTCAGGAACAAAATCATCTTCATGCATGACAATGCACCATCTCATGCTGCAAAGAATACCTCTGAGTCATTGGCTGCTATGGGCATAAAAGGAGATAAACTCATGGTTTAAGGTTAATTAGACTGACTGTCATTTGCACCGACCATTTAGGAAAATCCGAGAAAAATGTCATTTGCATAATAATTTGGAACATGGTTTATATTGAGAATTTAACATAATAGTATTCACGGGTAGGTAATCTATTGTAATACCTATGCTGGCTCATGCTTTGGCCACTAGGTGGTGCTGAGCCTCTTTTGCAGGTGCTGTCATGCTGTGACTGTAGATATTATGGCCACAATATTTAAGCTGCCAACCCGCGTCAAGGGTCCTTATATATTGGCAGTCCTAATCTAAAAAAACACCATAAGAGGAAAAACCTCCACTATTCTAGACAAAAAACACCAGTACACAGGCAGAGATTCTTACCTGTCCAAGGCCTCCAAATAATTGCACTAACCAAGGTGCAGCGGACCCAAGTTAAGATGGCAGATACACAGGTGCAATAATACTGATAAGGCAGCCACCCTACAATCAGGAATTGGCCACTTGGTACACCTGTGCAAACAAATAGTCTGTATGTGGCATGTGCACACAGAAATGCAAAGTATATGGCTCAAAGCCTATTAATGACGCCATATAGCGGGCTACCCATAATGCATCCTGTGTAAACAGAGGCCACAGTGTACAGAGCCATCTAGGGCCCAGCCGCACCCTGGAAAAATATACAGTGCATCAAAAACATAACAATGTATGCAAGGTATTGGTTGATATTATGGCCACAATATTTAAGCTGCCAACCCGCATCAACGGTCCTTACATATTGGCAGTCCTAATCTAAAAAAACACCATAAGAGGAAAAACCTCCACTATTCTAGACAAAAAACACCAGTACACAGGCAGAGATGCTTACTTGTCCAAGGCCTCCAAACAATTGCACTAACCAAGGTGCAGCGGACCCAGGCTGTGACTGTAGGAAAGACGGGGAGGAGGGGACCCTATACTGTCCCTTAATCTAGGGAGGCCCTAG